>NC_056624.2:126430935-129290935 GCF_002870075.4 Lactuca sativa | reverse complement strand
ATTAGAGATTATATGTTAAAAAAATATCCAATTGTGTCTTGGATGATATTAATATATTTAGGAAGGATTTCAAAATACAATATTTCAATACAAAGAAAAAATAAAATAAGATGTTAAATTGAACTAATCAATAAAATTACATTTTTATTTCTTGCATTTAACCACAAAACACAAAAGAAAACAACGTTTTTAGGTAATACATCAAAATTTTATTAAATATCATGGGTTAAAAGAACAAATCACTTTTATGTTTATTCTATTTGGATGAATGTGCTTACTTAGGAATCTGATTCATAATTTTTTTTATTTATATTGACATATTAAAATAACCTTTTAAGTATTATCTACTTATCTTTTCGATAATGATTTAGGGTCGAATAATGTTGCCTTTAAACTTGAGCAATGATGATGAACCGGTTTTTGTGAATGCAAAGCAATATCATGGAATAATAAGACGTAGAAGATCACGTGCTAAGGCAGAAATGGCAAATAAAGTTTTGAAAAATCGTAAGGTATGTTGATTTTTTTTTATAAATATTTACATAAAAATATTGACATAATCAAGAATAAATTACAAATTTTGTCGTTATGTTCTACTCAAAATTACAAATTCAATACAGATTTTAAAATTGTTTCATTGTCGACCTTTATGTTTGCATCTCATTGCAGATACAGTCTTTATGATATACTCAAAATCGAATTATAAACTTAAAATATAATATTGGCACAATTTTAAAATTCATAGCAATTATGAGTTAAGAAAATAGGGACCAAATTTGTAATTTGGTCATACACCATATCGAAGAATAAGTACAAACATAAAGACAATATTGACACAATTTTAAAATTCATAGCAATTATGAATAAAAAAAATAAGGACCAAATTTGTAATTTACTCTTTTCCAATATAATTAGTTGATGGATCATTTTTTTTTACCAAATTTAAGACCTAAGATATTTCCAAATCACAAAAGTTAGTTTACAAAAAATATGTAATTATTTATAAGGTATAGAACTAATGTAAAAGAAGCCCGGTCCAGGTCAAAATTTAATCCGAAATTTTTTTTTTTTTTTTGAAAAACATTATTAATTAATTTATAATTATTATAATTCATAATAATTTATAAGTTATATGAAACATTATTTATAAAGTAACACTAGTAAATGAAAAAAATGAATATATATATAGTCAAGATCAAATAATAAGGAAATTTTTGGTAGGAAGATAAGAAGTTTTTTTTCTATATATTTTTTTTCACGAACAAAAAAAATGAATCATTAGATGATTCACAAGAAAAAATTCTCAAAAAAACATCTCGATGATTCATTTATACAATGATTTTGTTGTTATTCACTAAAATTGTCACAAAAGTGAATTTTTTCTTAATTTACTTAAAAATGAATCATAAAGATGTTTTTTTGGGAATTTTTTCTTGTGAATCATCTTACAAATGAATCATCTAGTGATTCATTTCTTTTGTTCGTCAAAAAAATATGTAGAAAAAAAACTTCTTACCTTCCTACCAAAAAAATTTCTTACTGGATCTATATCCTATATATATATATATATATATATATATATATATATATATATATATATATATATATATATATATATATATATTATTTATTTATTAACGTTATAAATTTCAAAAATCGGGTTTTTATGTATCTTCAATTTTATGCAACGATATTAAGTTTTTAGCATTGTAATACAAACCCATGTATGTATAGTTCCGATTTAGTCAAAATTTAAAAGTTGTGGGTAATTTAATCCACTTTAGTACGTTTTTCTAGCTTAGTCACTCACCTTAAACTTCTATTATAAATTCAGTGGCTTATAGTATTAGTATTATTCAATATTCACCATGAAAGCTAAAAAAAATTATTGATTTTTTAATCGTTTTTTATGTGTAGCCATATATGCACCACTCACGTCATCTCCATGCAATGCGTCGACCAAGAGGAAACGGGGGTCGTTTCTTGAACACCAAAAAGGAAAACAACTGCAAAGATGAAAATACCGATCAAGAAAAAGACAAAAACCTTTTAAAGTCTCCTAATTATACAATTTTCATGTCCAATCATCACAACTTCACTTCTCATCGTGAACCAAATAACATGTTCTCAACGGGAGACGTTAAAAGTCTTCCGATTGGAAACCTTTCGGTGGTCTCTTTTTCAGAAATGATGTCCGGGAACACAGCTCCCAGACATAGTTTTGGCATGCATGGCAAATGGGTTGCAGCGACTGGTGGTGGTGATGGTCGCTGCAATTTTACAGTCTAATGTCAGAGATGAGGTCCTGATGTGTTGTATGTATATCAGCATATCGGGACCTCATATCTTTACAACCAGATGAAATATTTGAAATATTTATCTGGTTGTCTTTGGCAACTCATCCTTGGCTTATTGTGTTGAGGTTGTCTCTAACCTTTCTCACGTTGCATTTCATAGTGTGCAATGTTTTGAGAGTTGTTATGAGATGTTCATAGCCTTAATGCATGTTAAAAAAATGAACAAACACTAAGAGATCGATGTGTTTGTTTCATCTTTACTTAAATGTTATTGAAATAAATGATAGTGTTTGTTTCTTCTTTACTTAAATGTTGTTGAAATAAATCTGTGACTTTTTTTTGGTCTAGTTGTTGGTTTAAAAACTTTAGTATATGTAATTTCTACATGTTGTGTAACTATAAACTTCTAACTTTGGGTGGTGTAATATATTTCGATGTTTGTTACTAATTATTTTATGTACTTCTCGACATTTGCAAGTATTCTTTATAAGATTTAAAGTTTTTATATGTTTAAATAAATCCTAAATGAAAAATAGTGATTTTATATTTTTTTTATTTACTATTATAATTTTTATTGGTTTTAGTTTTTTTTTTAAAAAACCATTTTTTGACACAAATAATCTAAATTATTTGGTAAGACAACAAAGATAACTTAGTAGTTTTTTGATTAAAAAAACTTATCAAGAAACTACTTTGCAGTTAGCACGTCAAACAATGTCTAATTTTCACAAAATAAATGTTTATTAAAATAACTTTATAAATTATACTATTAGAAAATAAAAATATAAAAATTATATTTAATCTACACAATAAATTAGCATCAACTTAATTTGTTAAAAGACATCACGAGTAACAAATATTTTATATATACTATTATTGTACAAATTAATAATAAACTAAGAATGTATAATTTCAAAATCTAACTGGTTTGTAAATGAAACTTTAACATTAAACTAGAGGTTAATGAATATTATAACATTATATATTTTTTTTTAGAAATGGCAAAAGTATATTAAAATGAACCCCAACTAGTAAGAAACTAGAGGGGAGCATAAAAAGAAAAAAAAGACATAAATATAGTAGTGGTAATTAAAGAAAAATACAAAGGAAAACTAAGAAAAATGGAAAGGAGTTGATGACCACACGATCCATTCACATAAACCGTTTTTTCCTCTGCATTTGATCCAGAGATACACCAAGGATTTTATCTGCTCAGTTCCGCAAAAGCTACTGATATATATATCATATTAAAAGTCCGATCATTTCTATATTTCCATAGGCTCCATATAAGCTCGTAGCATATCATCGTGAGCCTTTTTTCTGTTTTGAGCACCAACCCCAGCTTGTAGCAAAACATATTAGATCCCTGACATTGTGAAATGTTTGGTGCTCCAATCAAATATTTTGTCTTTTATTGCACTCGCATACAGACATGTTACTAGAATGTGATCGGCACATTCGTCACTAGCAAAGCAAGCACCACAGCATGTCGATTCAAGCTCCACACCCTGTGATCTTAGAGCCATCATAGAAGGGATTTTATTTTGTGGTGCTCTCCAAATAAAGAAGTTCACATTGATCGGTGCATCCCTGCGCCATAGCATGGGTGGTAGTATCTGACTTGGAAAAGATTTTTTATCGCATCTACGTCAAGTCTCCTTTTCCATTGAATAACATTATATCTTGTGTTATATTTGATATAACAAATGTTTTAAAACCTGGATCAAACCGGTCGGTTGACCCACGACCTGGTGAAAATATATAATGAATTTTTACATATTTATGATAAAATTGACCCAAAATCTAGGTTGACAAAACGGTTATCTTTTTTACTTTTTCCATTTTGAACCTGTGGACATATTAGTGTCGTTTATAAATTGATGACTGGTTTTATATAATTTTTTAGTATTATTATTATCTTTTAATACTTTACTCGGATAAAATAGAAACTTGGATTGTGTATCATGGAATAAGAGTCAATAATGTATATCATGCAATCATGCATGTTCGGAAACAAAAACAATAGAAAATTAAAAGGGATATATAATATAAAAACACCACACATATTAGATCTCATAAGTCATATCATAATCCTTTTTTTCATTTTATTTTATGGATATTCTTTTTACCATGTGCGGCTGTTCGCTAACAATTCACCACCAAATGACATTTTCATAATATGAGTAAACAGTATCCTTTTTTCATCTTATTTTCATTGTATTTGTTTGCAGATTTTTAGGAAAAAACGTGGAAGTGAGAACAAAGAAAGTTATGTAATTGAGAGAAAGTAGGAGATGATCCGTGAAACACCGGGTTGTACATGTTGACCCTTGAAACACCGGGTCAACTCAAAAATTGTGTTTTAAAACATTGGAGATCGAAGATTTTAACATCGTATAATGATTTCAAAGCGTATTTTTGTAATGTATTTTATTGTTAACTTCTTGACCTTATCTATTAGTAGAAAACAAGTAATTGAGTTCATGCTTTGTTGCAGATTTTTACATGTTTTTGTTGCGGATTTTTACGTATTTTGGTTGTCGAATAGGAGTGAGAAACCAGTATAGCATATCACGTTGCATTGCCATACATATAAGATAGAGAAAACCATAGAAAAACCTTATATATTATACGTCTATGCTTAAAAAAACTCTTATATTATTTTTTTGTACAATTTAACCATTATTTTTTCTGACCTTTATTGTTTGGGAAATTGTCAGAAAAGTCCTAATATTTTTGGAAAATTTTCTCTTTAATCCCTTTTTTTTGAACAAAAAAGTCCCGATTATTTGATTTTACACGATAATATCTCATTTTCTGTTAAAAGAAAAAAATAATTTTTTTGTTAGTTTGAGCCAAAATGAAATAATCGTGACTTTTCTGTTCATTTTTTTTTTTTTGGGGAGGATTAAAATGAAACTTTTCTGAAAATGTTGGGATTTTTCTGACAATTCCCCTTATTGTTTTAATGTTTGTAACCGATTAACCTTAAGCAACCAGTGACATGAATGACGTGGCTTTAAATAGATGACATGGCAAAGAAGTCTACGTACATTCATTCTTCTGCTTCAAAACTTGTGATCCTATTCTTCTTCTTTCTCTTTTGAGTGTGATCGATCATATAGATCTTCTTCTTCTTCCTCAACTTCAAGATATAAAAACGTAGTGTGTAAATGTGGTGAAAACCCAAAGATATGGATTTGTTCAAGGATAATATGATCATTTCCAAGAAGAATATGGAACTGGAGAAGGAGAACATGGGTCTGCAAAAGAAATTAACGAACCTTGAGGTGATTGACAAAAAGGAGACTGATATATTCATGGTTAGGGTGATTTTGTTTGGTATTGTTCTGGTTTTCATCTTCATTTGGTTTATAGTTATGTATTAGGGCAAGTTAGGTTAATGTAAAATCTCTAATTATGTAATAGTGTGGTTGCAACACTCCAAGATTCAAAGAAATTTAAAATTTTCAAAATCAACCATTAACCAACATTGGTTACAAAAGGAGTCATTATTTCAAAATCAGAGTGTTCCCAAGACCTAGTGACATAAAACAGGAAGATGTGCATGATCACTCCTTTGCTTTCCCACGATCCTCAGAAGTACCTTAAACAATAAACTAAAACTGTAAGTCAAAGCTTAGTGAGTTCCCCCAAAGTATCAACACATGCATACATATAACAACATATATTAGGTCCACATCTAAAAGACTAGATTACCCATGAGCCAACAATATGAGTCTGGCAAGCCTATCGGGCCCTCAACTCCTATCTGGATTGCTCCCGAGCCCACAACATAAGTCTGGATTACCCTCGGGGCCCACAACTTATGTATGGATTGCTCTCGGGTTTGTTGGTTACCACACAAAGCATTACAACCTCAATCCAACCATACTATGTCAACATATGCATAACAGATAAACATATACCAGCAAACAGATAAACATGCAGATCTTAACAGATTACTAAGCATAGCAACATCCTATAACAGGATACATAGTATGATGGGCTGGCATTGGTGCCTTCGACCCACAAATACAGTGAGGAAATCTCACCTCTCAGTCGGAATGCAAGCTGAATAAATCTATGTTCCGAAAAATCGGCTCAGCAACCACCTAACCAAAACCAAGGACCTAATCTTAATTAATTTCTCAAAATACCCCTAGGTCTAACTTGGTCAAAACTCTGGTCGAAGGTTAAGGTCAACGAGTTAACTGGGTAACTCAGCTGAGTACGCGAGGCATACTCAACTCCTACGTTGGGCGTACACAAGCCTTGACCGAGATCGGGCGGTTGACCCAAGGCCAAAATACCACTAAGAGTCATAAAGTTTCCAACTTTATGACTTTGCATGCCCATTAAGTGCTTAATACTAACAAACTTAACTTCTTTAACACCTAAAGACCTTCTAGAGCATGCATGGGGAAGAACTAAGCATCAAGATCTCATTTTTATGACTCCAGACCCCTCATTGGGTCTGAAAGGATGACTTATTTGGTTAACACCATGCCATGCTCAAGAATCACAAAATTTGGGACCACAAATGCCCTGAATGGAGAAATAATTAGATCCATAAGAAAAGGTGATCAAGCTAGGAGCTTTTTACCTCCAGAAGGTTGCCAACAAGGTGAGAATGTAATACCTGCAGATTTGGGCTAGTCAATTAAGAGATAATAAGCATCAAAATTGTCTTTTTGATAGAAGATTATTTAGGATAAATAATATTAATCAAAGTTATAGTATATGTCACAAGGATTCCGTACATATAAAGAGCATTGAAATCCAATTTATAACGAAGAAGTTATGACCCGTTGAAGTTTCGCAATTAAACCGGCATGGCTCCACGTATTCTAAAAAGTAAATTTTTCCAAATTACATTTTATCCTTAACGATTTAAACAAAAGTCGTAGTAAATGTTAAACCGATAGCGTACATATAGAGAACGTCCAAATCTGACTTCATTTGAAGAAGTTATGATTTTTCTAAGATTCAGTGTAACAGTATACAACTCAGAAATTGAATTTTCGATCGGTCAATTTTTAGCCAAAAAGATCTAAATGAGAATTGAAGATCTCATTAGTAGGAGTTCAAGGATAAAAATACATTCGAAAACGGAGTCCGTATGTAGAAGTTATGAATTTTACACGGTCATTAGCAGTGTACTCTTCTTAGGCTGTTAAACTTAAGATCGGTCGAGAATTAGTCAATGGGGTCGAAAGAAAAGGTGAAGTACTCGGAAATACCTATGAGTGGATATAAAAAAACGTCAAAAAAGGAGCTCGTATGTGAAAGTTATGAGTTTTTAAAGATTTATAGTTTTACCTGCGTCTAGCGCCACGTGTCAGCACCAGAAGCGAAGCCTTGGTGCCTACACATGCTCAAGACGTGAGAAGCATGTCTCACAACTTGAGAGGCCCCTATTTAGCCTATAAATAGATGATTTTGCCTCATTTATTCATCACACATCACTACCAAACCTCCCTCTCTCTATAGATCCCATTTTCTGAAGTTTTTGGGGTTTTGGAGTATCTTAGAGAGGCTCTGAGGCGTCGTAGAGCCCGAAAAATAGAAGCTATCGAGTCAGAATTTTGCCAGTACAATTCCTGACTTTTTGCTAGAAATATCTATAAGTTAAGCTACAGTTATATTACTTTAAGTGTAACATATGTTTAAGTTCATTATCGTTATTATGAACCTATAAACAAAATTTATCGGTGATTCCAAGTCGTTATACTGATTGATCTACTTACATGGATGATGTTTAGGATGGATTTAGTGAGGTGTTTAAAGTGGAATTTCCAAACAGTATACTTTGTACACCAAATGGACCCTACCTTCAATATGATCCTACATGGTTGTCCCTTATCAGCTATAGATCAGTAGACTTTGAATTAATGATGAATCTAGACTAATAATTAGTTGCAATAAATATCACACTAAGACTTAGTGATAATGATACTAGGTTACGTCAAAGGAAAGACAGATGCTAGAAGCGAAGCGTTGTCCGAATTTCCAGTCGTCACTTTAACAAGGGAGTGCGTAGTTACTTTCATCTTACACATAGATATGAAGTATTTAATATAAATACATACTATATGCGCCTATTATATGTGTTCCTTATATTTATGCTATATGAACAATTTATACATGTTTTACTCGGTTTAAACTGTATATGTATTTTTATACCTATAAATATATTGGGTAAAGATGGGTAGATGAAAGATGATATAGTATGATGAAACATAGTATGACAAAAGAAGTAGGCAATGATAGAATGCCACGACTTTGGAATTGTGATTTTACCAACAATGTAGTCACTTAGCAAAGTGTAGGTGACAACTACCGAACTAATTGATGATAGTTCCGTAGAACACTAACAACTATGGACTTAGTGCCTATTAGATGTACACTGGCAGCTATGGACTTAGTGTCTATTAGATATATATTTGCAGTTATGGACTTAGTGCCTTATAGATGAACATTGGCAGCTATGGACTTAGTGCTTATTAGTACACTGGCAGCTATAGACTTAGTGTCTAATAGATAACGCTGGTAGTTGTGGACTTAGTGCCTATTGGATAAACCCTGAAAGGGATGGACTTCATTCCTATTCCTTAGGACAAATCCTTAGGAATAAATATAGAAGAATACCTACTGACATGTATCATGGAGGAATCCATGAACTAGTACTGTTAGTATAGATGATCCTTAGGATAGATCCTTAAGAATAAAGAAGATAATAGGGATGGGAAATTTGGTTAATTGTTTGATGATTAAATATAATAATTATATTATTATGGGTTGAAAACCCTATGTACTCACTAAGTTTCCAAACCTGACCCACTAAGTTCATTGTATCACAGGTAGCGATATTAAAGATACATTATGCTGAGAGATTCAAGGACATGTAGATCATTAGTGTAAATTAATGTAAGGTATGTTTATGCTTATGTTTCTGTATTAATGATGGCATCCCAACGTTTTAATATGAATAAAATACATTTCTTCGGAAATGCTTTGATAATATCATTATCATGTTTCATGAGAACAAATTATGCAATATTATTCTTCAAAAGGATACTCTGATTTTTAAATAAGCATAAATAAATCGGTCTTTTATGGCCGTGAATTTGGGGATGTCACAATTGGTATTAGAGCATTAGTTTAAGCGAATTAGGAGTGATGATTTATTTCTAGACTTAAACTTAGAATCATAAGCGATGATCGTGTGACAACCCAAAGTTATTCCGTTACATTACCTCGTTACCGTTAACGGAATATTGCACTGTATAAAAGTTCCGTTAATAAGAGGTCGTCAAATAAATAAACGTTTTATTTATTTATGTTTTATGTCGTTATAGTCGTAATAAAGTAAATAAAAACACTTAAATTACATTTCCATTTAAATGGAAAAAGTTAGTTTTTATCATTACGACCACTAAATCGGGTGCGACCAAAAGCCCCGTATGACGGCAGTATCGGGTAGAATTCCACTGAGCTCCAACTCCCACCCATATATAAGGGGGAGTAAACTCCATTTGAGCCTTTTCCACCCTCTCTCTCTATACTCTCTCTCTCTCTAGACTCGTTTTCGACCCGAATCCGCAACCAAACGCTTCCAAATCGTAAGTCCACTTATCCTAACTTGTTCTAAACATTATGATTCGTGTTTATAGCTTAAAATTCGACCATTTAAGCTGTTGAAAAGGAGTTCACGGCCTAAGATCCTCCTTAGGCCGTAAACACCTTAATTGAGGCCAAAAGGACCCAAACTTGTCCCTAAAAGCTTGGAAATAAATTGAGGATTTAGCGTAGGAGTGTTTGCTCATTTAAAACAATCAATTTAGGGCATAAAAGAGAGTTTACGGCCCAAGCACATGCTTAGGCCGTAAACACCTCTAAACCTTGTCAAAATGCCCCAAACACACTCCCAAACCACCCTTAGACTTAATACATAATTTAGGGACTTGCTATTTCGGGTTTAGATCATTCAAACACAAAGAATCGAGGGACTAAAAGGAGTTTACGGCCCAGACATATGTCAAGGCCGTAAACACCCCCAAACATGCCAAAATGTTGGTTTTTGTTCCTCAAATGGCCTTAGACTATTATTATAAAATGCTAGGAGGGTATTAGGGACTTGAAACTTCAATAAACTCATGATATAAGAGTTCACGGTCGTGAACTCCCTTAGGGGTGGTTCATGCACCGTAAACTCCCTAATGGTGCCCTTAAAGACCCTAAACCCATTCATACCTTTTGGATTTGGACCTAGCAAAATTCCACAAACAAGATTGAGCCCTTAAAACACACTAGAACCCCTCACCATGAGTTTACGGCCGTAAACTCATGGGGAGTTGTCCATGGGCCGTAAACTAAGTGTAGAGAGTTTACTCTCGGAGAGTAAACTCCATTCCTAAGCCATACACACCCTTCGATGTTACCCGGGACACCCCAAACGCTTAACCAAAGTGTTTTCCGCTCCTTAGAGAGCGTATACTTGTTTAATTAGTATTAAATATACTAATTATATGTGAACATATGTTATCATATGTTAAATAGGTCATTGAGTGTGTTCGAGTCTTTACATGACAACCGAACACCCAACCGGCACCTTCGTCGGATCTACTTACGCCAGGTGAGTTCATACCCCTGAATGAACCTTTTAAATGTTTTTACATGTTTTATAGGGGGGAATACAAGTTAAACATGCCGGTTATCATATCAATCACATGTGATTGATAACCCGCATGCACAAGGTTTTACCACACCGTACACTGTTTTACCAAGTAGGATACTATAAAGGGGTTTTCAAAAAGGTTTTCACTTATTTAATACTCTTACTTATACTGTTTTATCTAAATACATTTTAAACTGGTTTATAAATGTTCCAAATATTTTTAAAGGTTTTCAAACTTATCTTACCAAAGGATACCAAAATGTGATTTTCCCTGAGTATAAAGGTTTTTCCAAGGTTTTCATCAAAGTTCCCTTCACGTCTTACACTTTTACTTGTTAGTTACCACTGCTTCGCTTTCACTTATTTTAAACTCCTACTTGATAATGCTTTCACTTCTTGATATGCTTATACTGGTAGTCACTTATACCTGATAGACGTTTTCACTTCACCAGTTGTCGCTTCCACTTCGTGATACACTTGTACTTGGTACACTTATACTTCACGATTCGGTTATTCCACACTGTACGATTACACACCACGATGATACGCTTCCACTTGTTACACACTCAGTTAGGGCTGGCAATTCTCGACACGACACGCGACACGACACGAAATAAACGTGTTTGGGTTGAATTTTTCAACACGCCAACCCACCAACCCGCCAACCTGCCAACACGTTTATTAAACGGGTCATATATAGGTTTCTCAAAAAATAAATGGGTTGAGCTGCCAACCCATTTATATTTTTAATTTAAAAAATATTTTTTATTTTTAAATGTATTTATATTTTGACTTGTGGTCCTACCTCATAAGGTCGTAAGTAAGTTTGTAACCAATTAATTTTCCTCATTTTTTCCCTAAATCAAATGGCGTATCGGCATATGGTTGTATAAGCGATTGAGGCATTGAACATTTTTCTATGAATGTTTTTAATTTTCATTTGGATGTTTAAGACTTTAAGACTTAAGTAGTTAAGTGTCTAAAATTTAGATATGTTTGCATCAACCATCAAGAATTTATTCATGTTTAATTGTTAATTTTATTTATGGAATCTGACCCACGAACCCAAATCTAACCCACAAACCCACCAACCTGTGAACCCGTATAAATAAATGGGTTCGTGGGTCATATATGGGTTTATGTTCCAAACCCGCCAACCCGTGACACGCCAACACGTGACCTGTATATTTAAATCGGTCGTGTTTGGGTTTACATATTTTGACCCGCCAACCCGCAATACGCCAACCCGAACACGACACGATTGCCAGGCCTACAGTCAGTCGTAGTTAGATGTATGTCTGTGCTTGTATGGATATATATAAATAATTATCGAAGGACTTAGGAAGGTTCGTCCGCCCTATTTCCTTTTCTTCGTTGAGATGTGGTCTGGTGGGATCAGATGGCCGTCCGAAGGTCGTTTGGTTCATTAGTTATATATTATGTATACGAGTATAGATGTATAGGTATGCTCTAGTCAGTTCAGTCATGAGTCTCTACCTCTAGTTCAGCACTTACATTAGAAACCCACTACCCACTGTTTGGAAGTCATTACCCACTATTTAGGATGCATCTTCGGGACACGGCCTTCTCCGTCGTCTAGTTGGTAACCAGAGTCTCCTGTAGGGAGAGCTGACATTGTGTGTATAGATCTATACGGGATTGACACCCCCACACCCTGACTGCTAGCTACAGTCCACGGCCCACCAAGCCAAGGGGTGACAAATGTCATATTTTATAGACGCTTGTAGGGCGTCTGGTACTCTAGTGTCGATTAGTATGGTTACGAGTATCCCGGGTTACCTTATAATTCATGGCCTTAAGGTAACAGTATTTCACCAGCAATTTACACTGTATGCTGGTAACTCATTCTCAGAGTCACACTGTTTTTGACCTTGCAAGTTGTATCTTTCATTTGATACTGTCTGCGGTCTATATTCTCTGTTTTTGACCTTGCAAGATGTATCTTTCATTTAATACTATTTGTGGTCTATATTCACTGTTTTAGACCTTACCAGTTGTACCTTTCATTTGGTACCTTCTGGGGTATGTGTCTCCTTTTGGTAGACTGAGTCAGGCGTGTCGTTCATTCGATACTCTCCTGGAGTCTAGGATTTCTTTGCCTTAGTCAGTAGTCCTCACTGCTGAGGCATATGTTATTTCCCTGATTCTTCTTGCTTTCTTTAATAATCAAATTCAGTATTTTGATAATGATAGCGATTAAGGGAAAACTACTTTTACCACGCTAACTCCGTCCAGTCTTGGTAGAAGACTGCTTTTATTAAAGAAAATATAGGATTTTCTGGAAAGAACTCTAATACACTGTAAATTCTTAAACTACTACATTATAAAGTTATTCGAATAAAATGTCACTAAATACTTATGAACTCACCAGCATTTGTAAAAATGCTGATACTCGCTTTTCAAATAACTTGTATTCTCAGGTCAGCATTAGACAGGTACATCCCCGGAGCTATTGATGAAGATGGCTTAGTACCATGCTGTATTTGTTATATTTGTTTGTATTACTTTGATACCCTGTAATGTAAACCATGTAAAATTATTACTATTAATGCAATGTTTTGTTGTACTTTGATTACTATAATACATGTGTTGTGATACTTGACATGACGTCATCCACCCCAGAACGTTTCCGCCGTTCCGGTTTTGGGGTGTGACAGATCGTGAGGAGCGTGTCTACTATATTTTAAGTAGTACACCTAAATTAACACAAGCACTAGCCTACTTTAGGATTAGATGCCTAATTTTCTTATTGTGCTAAATGACCTTTACATGCTATATCTATGAGATTCCTTAGGTAGCCTATCTAAATTGATATTACTAGATTTAATGTTTGTTACCGACCTAGAGTTAGGAAATTTTATTTGTTCAAGTTTCTAAACATTTAATGACAGTATTAGAGCTAACATATAACTTTTCAGAGTGATAATGAGGATTACGCGTTTAACCCTTCTCTGTATTAAATTTCTCATCTTGAACAACTACTACGATATACGGAACGCCATGATAAGGACTCGTAACGGACTGAGAAAATGGATGAAATAAGAAAGTTGATGATAGTGAATGATACATATCGAAAGTTATCGTATGAGAGGTATCTTACCTTTAGAATGCGTCTAAAAAATAATACTTCTGGTGCGATAGAAGTACACTTTCAATTAGCAGAAAGAAAGAACTTTTGGTATAATCCCTGAAGTTATCCCATTATCTGGAATTTCCACCACCAACCAAGTTGAAGCAGAATTACCGTTGAAGATACATATGGAAGAAGTCCTAGTAGAGACTATGGAAATTTTTATGATTGTTTGGTCACATTCATAAGTGTTAAAATGTTTTTGTGAAAATAAATTAGTGAACTGCGAGACAATACTTGGGATGAGTATGAGTATGTGTGAAAGGTAGTAGAGGCCTATACTACCAGAAGCACATGACTCAGGCTTGGATCAGGGAAAGTCACAACGTTACTAAGTCTCTAAGTAATCGACTATTTTTTTCATTTCCGTCATTACCTTTGTTTTAGTAATGACTACGAAAATAAATATTTTGACCTTATTATTCATATCAAATCGATTTTGACTAATCAATGAAGTAAGTTTAACGTAACGACTGACTTTATTTAAAAGAATGAGGCAAAACAATCGAAGCGATTAATAGAAGTAGCGCGGTCGTCATTAAAGTAATAAGTTTGAAGCTAGAAGTGATACATGCTAGAATGTGATTATATCACATTAGAACATGAAGGAAGGTATCTTCCATTCTAGAATCTGACTAAAAAAGATATGAGTCTAAGCGTTGCATCATAGGATGAGAGGTCATTAGAACATGACCAATCGGTATGCTACAATAATCGAAGTAAAGAACTAATCTTAAGTTAAGTCTGTTTCAGAAGGATCCGGAGTCTCTAATAAGGATCGACTTTGTAACTCAAAGGTTATGATTGAAAGTCCAACATAGGATAAAGAGCGGGTGCAAGATTGAGCACCGCCATCAATCAAGAAGTCCAAGAGTTAGATACTCATTAGAAAGAACATAAGAGTTACAATTACCACCTAGGATGAAAAGCTAACACGTGGAGTCATTATACAAGCCCTGATTTTTTTATGATTCTGGGACGTAATCATCCTAAGGGGGAGATAACTGTAACGCCCGCAGATTCGGGCTAGTCAATTTAGAGATAAAAAGCATCAAAAATGACTTTTTAATAAAATATTATTTTGGATAAATAATCTTAACCAAAGTTATAGCATATGTCACAAGGATTCCTTACATATAAAGAATGTTGAAATCTGATTTATAACAAAGAAGTTATGACCCGTTGAAGTTTCATGATTAAACCAGAATGGCTCCGCATATCGTAAAAAGTAATTTTTGACAAAATACTTTTTAGCCTTAGCAGTCAAAACGAAATTCATAGTCGACGCTAAACCGAGAGTGTAAAGATAGAGAACGTCCAAATCTGATTTCATTTGAAGAAGTTATGATTTTTCTAAGATGTAGTGTAGCAGTATACAGCTTAGAAATCGAATTTTAAATCGGTCAATTTTTAGCCAAAATGATCTAAATGATAATTTAAGATATCATTAATAGGAGTTCAAGGATAAAAAGACAGTTGAAAACTGAGTCCGTATGTAGAAGTTATGAATTTTACATGGTCATTAGCAATGTAATCTTCTCAGGCTGTTAAATTTAAGACTGGTCAATAATTAGTCAATGGGGTAAAAAGAGAAGTTGTAGTACTCGTAAATAACTACATGTGGATATAAAGAATGTCAAAAATGGAGCTCGTATATGAAAGTTGTAACATCCCAAAAATCATGACCAAAAATTTTGTTTTTAATTATGTTACTTATAAAACTGTTTACTAAAAAATCATCATCAATATGATATCAATCCATAATCCCATCAGTCAAATGTCATAAAACATGTTGTGAAATAATAATAATGTCAGAGTACAATCCCAAGAACATCATAGTGCGGAAATCATGTGTGCGGTGCGTTGCTACCGTGTCGGCTCCTTTCCTTTCGAAGAGGAAGTACCTGAAACCAAAACTGAAAACTATAAGCATAAGCTTAGTAAGTTCCCCCATCATACCACATACCATATAATAACATATCTAGCCAGGCGTATCTGGGTGTCGGGCTCCCCTTCGGTATATTTCAACTTGATAATTTCCTAGCATATATGGGTGTTGGCCTCCCTTCAGTCTATTTGAATCAGATAACTGCCTAGCATATATTGGTGTTAGCCTCCCCTTCAGTCTATTTCAATTGCATATTGGGGACTACTTCACCCCTACCACAACCACATAGAATCATAACATACTGGCACATAGCACATAACAGATAGTGGCATACCAGACAATTATCACACAGACAATCATCTAACTACAAGCTCCTACTAGTGCGCCAGCTTTGTGGCCTTAAACCCACTTCTACTGGAAGACAACTCACCTCAATGTCGTGATGTGTCTGAATTGTCCTCAACGTCGAGGTCAACTCCTCTCAACTCCTTAAGCAAGCTGGAAATGTGCCAAAACTTCTGGATCTACTTTCCTTCTCTTGATCTCCCAAGCTTTCTCCTTCTTACCAAGCTTCTAACACACATAAAATGGCACAAAGAGCTCAAGAACACTCAAAAATCAGTTAGGGTTTCGTAAGGATGGTCTGAGTTGTTGGATTAGGTGTCTAAGCCCATAACTATTATTGGTATGTATTCGACCCGAGAGTAGCATGGTCCATTTGGGTTGCATATCATCAGGACAATTTGTTAGGATGGACTTTTAAGAGAAGGTTATTTATGGTTTATTAGTATATTATAAGTAATAATATATTAATATGAAATCATATGTTTTAATTAGTATTGATCAATAATTAATTTGGAATTAATTTAGTAGTCGAAAGAGACTAATTAAATCTATGGGGACTAATTATGATAATTAGTTATATTTATATGTGTTGGGCTTAGGATCCATGTTGGACCAAGTTTATGTATGGATACATAAAGAGTTGGGCCACATGAACCATGGATCAGAAAACCCATGAGTATGGAATTGGGTTATATCCATGACCCTAGAAATCCCACATAAATAGATACTTCATTGCCCAAAATCGCCACTTGTATCTTTTTAGAGTTCATAGTGTCTTTTGTGTGCATGGAATTCTCACTCAAGTTCATCATTTGTCCATATTGTGTTGTGATTCAATTTGAGGCTTCCACACTATTGGGGCTAAGCTCTTTAAGGCCAAATACACCAAGAATTCAAGCTTCATCAAAAGGTATGTCATGCTAACTAGTATATTATATTTTTATGTTAAATACATGCTAGTTGTAAGATTAATACCTTGGAAACCATTTGCATGTATAATTAGTGAAAACATAGATCCAAGGTATTTAGGGTTGTATGTGCACCATAGGATGTTGTAGTATATCAACACCCACCAGTGGTATCAGAGCCATGGGTTGTTTTCAATTATACTTGATGCAGGTTGCTGAAAAAAAATTGAAATAAATCGAACTTTTTGCTGTCGGGATAGCAGACTCGACGAGTCCATGAACAAATTCATCCAACTCGCCGAGTTGGTTCATGCACTCGACGAGTTGGACCCCCTAACAGCTTATCTTCGAGTTTGCTGGCCTGTTTTGGATTAGAATCATTATCGCAAAGTGTTTTTGTTCATAAAATTTGTTTTTTGATCCTATGGTAATGTTTATTCTCATCCAAATAAAGGATAATAATCAAAGTTTCAAGTTTTATACATGTTTATATGATGCTTGAAAAATATTGATTATGAATGTTCATGTTTATGAGTTTGTTTAGATTAATAGGAAAAATTATGAGATAGTTGTTTTCAATCCAAATTAATCTAGAAGTTGTTCATAATATGTGTTTTTGTAACATGTCCTCAAGTTACATGAAAAGTCACATTTATGAATTTTAAAACTCATATAATTTTCATAAGTTATGTAAAAAATGAAGAGTCACATTTTTTAATATTTTTAAAGTCTTCCATAACTTGTCTACATGGAACTTGAAGGGTTTTTCCATTAAACCACTTTAAAATTCATAAGTTATGGAAACCATAAGTTTTTGAATTGTTCAAAACTTGTCCTCAAGTTTTGGAATTTGTAAAGTCAAGCCCCATATACACTTTAATTCCAAACCCAAGAATTTTAAAAGTTAAAGTTCAAACTTTATGGACTTCATTAAATTAATTAAAGTGTTTAATTAAAAGAGTTAATAATTCCATAAAGACATGGTTTAAGTTTAATTAAATTAAGAATATAGTTTAATTAATAAATTAAACCACCAAGTATTTTAAATATTTAAAATACACCCTTATACTATTATAATATTAATAGTTAATACTTATATATGTATAAGAACAAAGTCAGTCTTATTGTTAGTAGGCCTCATTCACGAAGCCGGTCTATAAGGGGGGTATAAGGTTACTTCCTATAAAATGACAGTTTAATGGGTTTCCACTCTCACCCACCGCTTCCTTGACTGGTGGAGGGTCGTTAGCCGAACGGGTTTGACAGGACTGTAATTCTCCCTTCATTAAAAGTATTAATGATAAATACTAAGTAACTAAACCTTTTATAAATACCCAATCTTAGTTACTTAGGAAAATGTGAATTTGGTGCTAACCCATGAAATTCACACTTTGTACCTTACTGTGTGGGTAACCGACACACTAACTTGGACTAGTAAAGATAACAAAGGGTGACTTAATGTTTATCATAGATCGGTGGAGCGCGTGTGGGTAACCGGCACATCGATTAGGTGATAATATTAAGGGTACCAAGTGAATTTGCATGGTTATTTACACCTTGTTTTGTGATCCTCGGCATCCCAGTCACAAAATTTGAGAGGGCACAATCGAGATTGAAACATGCCATTGAAAAGTTCAATGAATCTCAAAAGATCTAGGAGTTTCAAATCCAATTAAAACCTAATAAATTATTTCGTTTTTCCTGGTGGAAATTGGTGAATCGTCATTCACCTACCTTCAAATATCTTATAGTTTGGATTACGGCATCCCTCTTCCAAGTTATAAAATATTGTGTTGGGTCCTAGCCTTAATATTTCATATTGGGTGTTATATTAAGGACTTAAAAATCAACTAACTTGAATATCTCCCATTTTAGATGTCTAGTTTAAACATTTATGATCTACCCAAATCTCTTGGAATTTCACTTCCTCCACCCCCTTCAATTATTCTCCCTAACCCACAAGTTCAAGGTCACTCAAGCCTTACTGGCAAGCAAGATCTATGTGTGATCACATCTTGGAGATGAAGTCACATATTGACAAGCCGGGAGAGTTGGGTATCAAAGTCTTGAGAAAGTTGGATGTTCAATCACTTTATAAGTCACACAGTGAGTTCTTTTGGGACTACTATGTGACAGACCATGACTTGCCCCTTAATGATCTTACCTATTTGCTTGGTGCTGCTGAATCGGAAATGATTTGAGGACTAGTAAAGCGAATTTGATTAGAAGATCAACTTCCCAAACCTTCTATTGCCAAAGGATAGGGCATTGGTTGCGAAGCTGCCTAATTTACCTGAACAATCATAAGGTTGGCAAAGTCAAAGAGTTTGACTCTACTTCGAGTAAAGTGCACTATCTAACTCTATTAAGTTCCTATTTGAGATTCTTATACATGGTGTGACCAGATCACATTTTGATGTTATGTAGAATCGAAGAGAGGAAGCTTAAAGGAAGTATATGCTGATTCTGATCGCGAAGATGGATTTCGATCGCATGGTTCGGTGATTAGAATTGTGAGTTGTTGCTTAAGAGTTATGATATATTGATTAGGAATAGATAACAACAAATTTTTCATATGCATTTGCATTGTAAGGATAAGTTTTTCCGCAAGTTCTAAATAAAAGATAAGGTTTTATTTTATTTATTTTAAATATCCTTACAGTGGCATTTATGAAAAATGGTTGTTCATATGATTCCATTGATAGCAATATTGGAAAATGGATTTGATTCTTTCGGATGTGGTAGTGTCATAATTTACCAAATAAGGTAAGATTCTTATCACCCAAGTTTCAATTGGACCGAAACTTGGAATCATACAAGTTGTATGATGAATGAGAATTTTCAACATTGGAAAATTAAGTCAAGTGAAAGGACTAAGGGATTAAGTACACGTTCGTGTGCACTAGTCAAGTCCACCACAAAGATCGATAAGACTATTCGTCATGATTTGCTAAAGTTTAGTAAATATGGTTATACTTACAAGTTTAAGTATAATTCTGAAACATTGGAAAATATTCGATGTATGGTAGAACGAATGAGAAGAATCAAATTAGGCAGAAAGATAAAAGTTTCTCAAATCTGAAAAGATGGAAGAGTACTTTAGTATCATGTTTTATGATCATCTTAATGATTACCATATCACAAATGATCCTCTAAGGACATCTTAATGCTTTCTTATGGCTAAGAAGAGGAGTCATGAATTGTTGGAATGGTTAAATCTAGAAGATGAGTCATACTTCGTTCCAAAAGCAAAGTCTTAGAGTCATACTCCAAGATTGTAACTTGAGTGACACGTATTAAAAGAGGTTTATTAACACTAGTCAAATGTAAGAGTAAAATGTTTTCTACTCTTGTACATTTGAAATTGGTAAGTTGTGATGTTTTGGATAAAAAAGAGACCAAATTAGGCCAATTGTATGAAGTGTTAGTCTTGATAAGAATCCGCACTATCCCTTGAATATTTGTTTTGTCAAGGAATGGTTCTTGACAAGAGAGTCTTATATGTCAAGAGGACAGTGGGAGTCTTAAAGGTCTTGAAAGTTTCAAGAACTAATCAAGGATAAAACCTATAGTTCTTCACTAGCACACGACTTAAGGTTTATAACCTATCGTGTTGACATTTCTATGTCCATAACTACTTGGAAGCAATGGCAGGCCTTTGGACTGCCAGGTGGCAAGAAGTTAAGACTGCACAAGTTCAATCCATATGAATTTGGAAGTGTCACTAACCTTGTCTTGTGATTATGGTTTTGACAAAATTCATATGGATAGGAACTCATACACCATAAAAATCTAAGTGTCATAAGGTTTCTCTATGATTCATGAAAATGATGGTGAGGAAACGCTTTCGCTAAGTATTAGTAGATAGCAATTATGACATTTGCATTCTCAAAGTCGTTAGTGGAGCGTGTGTGGGTAACCGACACACTAACAAAGACTTGTGAGAAATGGAAAAGGTCTAAACAATTGAGACTATGATTACGACATCCCTTTTCATAGTTCTAAAATTGCTTAGATACACATGTGAGTTATCTAAGGAAAATTGTATGATTGTGATAAAGTTTTATCAAAGCATCTAGTATCAGAAATCTGAACTTTGGTAAGAGAGTCAATAAAGTATTGATTTCTAGAAGTCCAACTGTTTTCTGAATACATGTCAAAGCTAGTGGGAGCATAAGTGTTATGCTAATAATTATCATGTTAGTGAGAGCATGATTATTATGTTAAGTGTTAATTATAGAAAACAAAAGGGTTTCAATTGGGAAATGTTGTTTTGCTATAATTAAGGGAGAGGAAATTATACTTCATTTCAATTCTAAAAGCTTAGATTAAGATTTTGATCATCTTTAGTTAGGGATATATATATATATATATATATATATATATATATATATATATATATGAATTTTTTGTTGGAATGGTACAACATAAGGAAATTATATATATATATATATATATATATATATATATATATATATATATATATATATATATATATATATATATATTGCGTTTTCAAAATTCGATTATGATTACGGCATCCCTCTTCATAGTCAAATTTTGAAAACATGGCAAATAAATAAAAAATATCGTAGCAAAAGATTGGTCTAGTATCATGTCTTTATGTGAGACATCATGAATCGTGTCCCATATGCTTCGGATATAGGATTGATTGCATGTGCCGCAATATTCATCTTTTCTAAATTTTCCAAATGCTCATAGCATTAAGAAGGGAAAAGTCTAGAATTAGATATGACTAAAATGATTAAGCAACTGTCGAGAATAATCTGAGGTTTACCAAAGATTGGTTGCTCATGGACAGTTGGAAGTATAAGTGTTAATTTTGGAAAGGACCATAATTGACATATTCTGAAAAGAGGCAACTCATGTTCGGAAGTGATAGTCAAAATGAGAATATGAAAATATTCCCATAGGTGGAAGTTATTCAATCTGTGTTAGATGAGAAACTTAATGCAAGAAGGATGTTCAAAGTAATGTACTTTGAATTTGAGACTTCGTTTCCATGGAATTGATCTCCATTGGAATGCTCTGTAATGTCTGTTGACAAGTCTTTGTGACTTTGTGCATAGTCATTACGAGAGGATCAATGCATATAAGTTTAGAATATAACAGATTTTGTTAAATGGTAGGAATTTGGAATTCTTACATTTACGATAAAGATTTGGGATTGTGAAATGAGCATCATTGGAATCATGTTCAACTAATCTATTTCACAAAGTAAAGATCATAGATAAACATAGTGTGCATACTTGTTGTATGGCATGACTAGTGTTTAGAAAACATAGTTTACATGCTTGGATCATGGGACAACTATTGTTTTAATTCAAGTATAAAGTTGATTACTTGAAACCATATACAATGAATAATGAGTGATCAATATGGTGTTTAAATAAAAGGTGTTTTATTTACTCTCAAAGGTGCTTGAGACCATAGAGGATTAGTATTATTCTTGTTTCACTTTGCATGTTTTGACTTCCAGAATAACTAGGTTATTCTTTCTGAATGACTAAGTTATTCAAACCATCCACAGTCAATAATACGTTGGAGGTAGGTATTAAGGCAAGACTGTCATGAATCGGGTTTGTAGATGTCCAAGGTAGTGGACACAGTAAGAGTTACTACAACATTCATGAGTACTCCTGGAATAGGGATTCGAGTATTGGATTCAACCCACGCTCATTTGAATCACTTCATGGATTTTATCACGAGTGATCATGAGACGATAATATCTTATATTCTTCAAACCTAGAGATATGAGTTGTTACTGTGAGTTGGTTGTACATTGATTGCACGAAAACGCATTCGGTAACTCAATGTTATAAAACGTGCCTTTTTGTATGACTCAACAAGTAGTAGAACAAGCCATATGAGTCGAAGTTTATCCATTCCTTTTACCTTCGGGATAAAAGCGATATTTGTGGGCCCCTCGATGATTTGGTGATGACAAACGTAAGTGCTCGGTCGGGCCTGGACTGATTTGATTTGTTTAATTAGCCAGTCGTCATAAATCGGAAATTGGGAAACAACAAATGGACAGAGAGAATGATTATAATCCATGTCTCAATCCATATGATATCCAAAATGGAGGAATATATGATCCCTTATCTAATGGACATGTCATTTGAGTTGTTTAGAGTTTGACAGCGGCTTTAAGAGCTATGATTGCCAGTCGGTATCTTGGAGTCATACTTGAATAATAGTTTTAGACTTATCCAAGTGGGAGACTGTTGGATTAGGTGTCTAAGCCCATAACTATTATTGGTATGTATTCGACCCGAGAGTAGCATGGTCCATTTGGGTTGCATATCATCAGGACAATTTGTTAGGATGGACTTTTGAGAGAAGGTTATTTTGTGGTTTATTAATATATTATAAGTAATAATATATTAATATGAAATCATATGTTTTAATTAGTATTATTCAAGAATTAATTTGGAATTAATTTAGTGGTCGAAAAAGACTAATTAAATCTATGGGGACTAATTATGATAATTAGTTATATTTATATGTGTTGGGCTTAGGATCCATTTTGGACCAAGTTTATGTATGGATACATAAAGAGTTGGGCCACATGAACCATGGATCATAAAACCCATGAGTATGGATTTGGGTTATATCCATGACCCTAGAAATCCCACATATAAATAGATACTTCATTGCCCAAAATCGCCACTTGTATCTTTTTAGAGTTCATGGTGTATTTTGTGTGCATGGAATTCTCTCTCAAGTTCATCATTTGTCCATGGTGTGTTGTGATTCCATTTTAGGCCTCCACACTATTGGGGCTAAGCTCTTTAAGGCTAAATACACCAAGAATTCAAGCTTCATCAAAAGGTATGTCATGCTAACTAGTATATTATATTTTTATGTTAAATGCATGTTAGTTGTAAGATTAATACCTTGGAAACCATCTGCATGTATAATTAGTGAAAACATAGATCCAATGTATTTAGGGTTGTATGTGCATCATAGGATGTTGTAGTATACCAAAACCCAACATGAGCCTGTTGGAGGCTGTAAAGGAAGCCAGTTAATGTGTTTAAATAGGGTGAAAACCCTTAAAATTAGGGTTTCATCCAGACATGCCTACTCGTTGGGTCGGGGCATCCGACTCGGCGAGTAGGTCCTTCCACCCGCGTCCAAGTTCCACCTTGAATCGACGAGTTGGGGCATCCAACTCACCGAGTCCCAAAGAAAAATGCAAAATTTCATATTTAAAATACGTACTAAGAACCAGGCACTACAAATCTCCCACACTTATCTTAGACTTCATCCTCGAAGTTTGCTACTGCGGCTGGAAAAAGCTTAGGGTAGTGCTCCCTTATCTCATCCTCCGGTTCCCAGGTCCATTCTGAGCCTTTGTGGTGTTGCCATTACACCTTCACCAACTCTACCCTCTTGTTCCTCAGATCCTTCGACTTCCCATCGAGGATAGCTACTGGTCGCTCGATGTAGTTTAGGCTGTCATCAACCTGAATATCCTCAAGAGGTACTACTGCTAAATCATCTACTAGACACTTTCATAGCTGGGAGACATGAAAGATGATGTGAATCTGGCTAAGTTCGGCTGGCAGATCCAGCCTATATGCCACCTTGACCACCCGAGCTGCAACCCTAAAAGGTCCAACTTGCCCTGCTTCCTGAACCAGATGAAACCTTTCCAAGGTGACACCTTCAGGAGGACCATGTCGCCCACCTGGAACTCCAAATCTGAACGCCTCTTGTCGGCGTAGCTCTTCTGCCGACTCTGAGCAGTCTGGAGCCTACTCCGGACCTGTTGAATTCTCTCAGTAGTCTTGAGTACTACTTCGGTACTCCCCATGAATCTCTGACTGACCTCGCCCCAACATATTGGGGGTCCTACACTTCCTCTCGTAGAGCATCTCAAAGGGAGGTCGGTCTATGCTGGCATGATAACTGTTGTTATACGAAAATTCCGCTAACGGAAGATACGTATCCCAACTGCCACCGAAATCCAAAACACATGCACGAAGCATGTCCTTGAGAGTCTGTATCGTCCTCTCACTCTGTCCATCCGTCTGGGGGTTGAAAGCGGTGCTGAAATGGAAACGAGAACCCATCTCGTCGTGAAACCGCTTCCAAAATCTGGAAGTAAAACGGACGTCTCAATCTGACACCACCGATACAGGCATCCCATGCCGTGCCACCACCTCACGCACGTAAATCTCGGCCAATATACTCTCCTGGATCAGGATAGAATGAGCACTCTTGGTCAAACGATCCACGATAATCCATATCGAATCAACTCCACGTGCGGTCCTGGGAAGCTTCGTAATGAAATCCATGGTGATATCTTCCCATTTCCAACTGGGAACATCTAATGGCCACATCTTGCAATGTGGCCTCTGGTGCTTGGCCTTAAACTTCCTGCAGGTCAAGCACCACTCTACATACCATGCTACATCCCGCTTCATGCAGGGCCATCAACAATCAGGGCGAAGATCCCGATACATCTTCGTCACCGCCGGATGGATAGAGAACCTCGACTTATGGGCCTCATTCATCAAAATCTGCCATACTCCGCCCTGGTACGGCACCTAGACCCTCCCATGTAGGGTAAATAACCCACAACTATCATAGTCAAAAGAGGCCACCTGGCCTATGATCCGCTCACACTTCCGACTCTCTTCCTTCATTCCCTCTACCTACGCCTCTCTGATCTTTTTCCAAAAGTGGAGTAATCATTGTCATCCTCAGACAAATATCTATCCGATCTTATATATATATATATATATATATATATATATATATATATATATATATTCCGTATACACCAAGTAATCATAAGGAGTAACAGGTATGGGTCAGGTCATAGTATACAAATTCAATACACCGTTTACTAGTACAAAAACATACTTTTCAGTTAGAACATTTAGTAGGCTAAACTAGAAACTTATCAGAAAAATGGTTTAATCCATTTTATTAAACCAGTATAACTTAAAGGACCTTTAGTGGTTAAGTCTATAATACCTTAGATTATACAGCAGGGTTGTATATAATTAATATCTGATAGGCAGTTGGATGTGTGCTTTCCGCCTTACTTCCTGTTCCTTGTTTGGTTGTGGGCTTAGGGCAGATTCACCCATTTAACTGCCCGTTCGATATTACATTATATATAGCTTGTATAATGTAAGTGATTATAGAAGGAACTAGTGTGGTTACTATTTTTACTAAAGGAAATATATGATTTTCTTAAAGAATGTTTTCATCAAATATAAAGAACTATTACAGTTAACTCCGTAAGTACCAAATGAATACGCCAATGTTATATACAGTGAAGATCTAACAAACAATGGGATGTGTGACTTCCGCATCATTCCATATTCCTTGTTTGGTTGTGGGCTTAGGGCAGATTCACACAATCAATTGTCGGTTTACTCTAAAAATGTATATAAATTGTATCCATTTAGTACTCATAGAAGGAATTGTAGAGTTTTTTTTTTACTTTCAATCATCACATCATAAGATATATGATTTTTTGAAGGAATAGACGAACTTTTCTAAAAAGAACTTTCAGTTTGCGTTGCATCACTAAAATACTTATGAACTCACCAACTTAAATGCTGATTTACTCTTTTAAAATAACTTGTATTCTCAGGAAACTAGTAGACATGTACGCACACTGCGATTCAGAAGATGAAGTATAGTAGCTTCATGTCTTGTTTTGTTATTTACTTTTGGATTCAATCTTTTGTGAATCACTACTTTGTAAACAGTTTAATATTAATGCAATGGTTGTTTGCTACTTTGATTACTATTATGCATGTGTTGTGATACTACATATGATGTCCTCTGCCCCCGAACGTTTCCGCCGTTCCGGTTTATAAAAGTGGTTAGAATTTTGAAATGACAAAATTGCAAAAATGGTCCTTGTGGTATGCATTTTTTGGGGGTTTTAGTCCAAACCCCGACTTTTTTGGTTTCGTGGTCCTTTTGAGCTAGTTTGGTTGCGGATTCGGTCCCTCGGTAAACTGAAATGACTTTAATACCCTTGGGTATTTATTTTCTATTTCTAAAGTCATTTTTTTTAAAGTTTTAATAATTAATTATTTATTTTAATAATTAAAAAATGAAATGGCTCTCTCTCTTTCTCTCTCTTTCTCTCTCTCTCTCTCTCTCTCTCTCTCTCTCTCTCTCTCGTCCTTTTCACAAAACAAGAAATTAAAAATCAAGTAAGAAGTATTCACCCCTTTTATCTTCCGGTCTTGAAGAAACAATCAAACCAAAAACCAAAAAGATGTCTAGAATCATATCCATCAACAAGCATCTGATTTCTTTTTTGAAAATAATCGTTCGTAGCATCATAAATTTGATTTCTCCCTTCTCAAACACTCGATACATATAACATAGATTAACCCATACACTTCAAAATCATGTCATTGGGATGAACCCACCAGGCAAAACGATTATGCATCAACAATTAAAACGAAATTTCTCAAACTCTAAGGGTACAACAAAATCCTACGACTCAAGTATGTGCGTGTGAGTGAGTTTGATGTGAAGACAATCAGGCAAAGATTCTGATTATCAAGCTTACCAGAACTTTGATCTTGATCTCGGTCTCCCCTACCCCCTTTCTCAGGCAAATATTCTGATTATCGCCACCATCTTCATAAAAATACCGGAGAAGACGAACCAGATCTTCAGCTCCATCATCGTCATTGCCACCACCACCGGAGAAGAAAAAACCTTAAGCTATTCACCGCTACCAGATCTACAAACGAGATACTCGGATCTGAAAACGAGGTCCTCAAATCTGAAAATCATCATCTCCTTGAGCTTGTCTCCGCTAAAAGAGGAGACCTACCAGGCGACGGCGACGTTAGGGCTTGCTTTAACAGGAGGAGCTCGTCATCCGAGGAGATCGGAGACCCACACACTTGTTGGATTAGTGTCTAAGTCCATAACTATTTTGGTATGTACTTGACCCGATGGTGCATGGTCCTTTTGGGTTGCCTTCACCAAAGCAACTTGATTGGAGAAATAAATAGAGAGAGAGGTTATTATGATTTATTGATATGTTATAAGAATAATATATTAAAGGAGAAATCATATTTGTTTAATTAATATTGGTCAATAATTAATTAAGAATTAATTTTGTGATCAAGTGTAATTAATTAACCTAGAGGGGCTGAATTGTAATTATGTGATAGTTACAAAATAAGGTAAGGATTATCTTAAATATAGGGTGAACGAATTTAAGGAGATAATGCCTTAGAATTCGACTAGGATAAGGGTTTTTAAGACTTATCTTATGGTTGCTTGGTGGGCAAGCAACTAGATAAGGATAAGGACTAAAACCCTAATCTTTACACCTATATAAATCCCCTAAGGCACATGAATTCGTCTAAGCCTTCCCAAGAAGTCCTAAGGACGAATTCCTACCTCTCTCCTCTCTCTTTATACCTTCTCCATTTGCTCTTGGTGTTTGTAAGCCATTAGAGGAGGAATTGGGATTGTTATTGCTACATAACAATCAAGGTAATATCTTAAACCTAATTATATGTTAATATCGATTTCCATATGCTAGAATTAGGGTTTAAAGTCTTGGATTCAAAGCATGTACAATAGAGAAACCTAGATCCAAACATTAGGGTTTGTATGAGCACATAGGATGTCTTATGACCAAAACCCATCAGTGGTATCAGAGCCTTGATTGGTTTCTATTGTATTGATGCTTGATATGTTTGAAAATTTCGAATTTTGTGTTTTTGGAGGCTGGACTCGTCGTGTCCATAGATGAACTCGCCGAGTCCAAGGTGACTCGACGAGTCCAAGCCTGACTCTACGAGTCAACCCGTCAGATGGAGGGTACTTCGGGATTTCTTGCTGTTTATGCTTATGGATAGTTACCTTATCATGTTAGATCAATATTAATCCGATTATATGATATATTTGACTATAATTTTGATCTAATTGAAGATATTTATCAATTAATAAGATAATTGTTTCCTTATGTGATAATTGATTAATTATTTTGAGTAAATTGATAAATTGTTTTGCAAGAAATCATTAAATAAATCAAATATGGATAATTATGTAATTAAATGTTAATTTAGATTATTTGTTATTTGATCCTTGTTGTTATGAAAAGTTTCATATTTTCCCCTTTTAGGTTTTATAGTTTAAATTTGAACCCAAAAGTTTTGTTGTTTTGAAATTTAAATAGTTAAAACCCTAATGTTTTGAAAAATGTTTCAAAACTTGCCCTCAAGTTTTGGAATTTAAATTTTGATTAAATGGTTTAATTTTGATGTATATTTAAATTCTAAACCCTAATGTGTTGAAATGTTTCAAAACTTGCCCTCAAGTTTTGGAATTTAAAAGTTGATTAAAAGTTTAATTAGGAATGTTAAATTCTAAAACTCTAGTATAGTTTTGAAAAAGTTCAAATCACACCCTTATGGTTTTATTAATTAACTAAGGTGTATAATTAATAGAGGTTTAATAAATCCATAAAAGTTTTAGTTTACAATTTAATTGAATTAAAGGTATAATTGTTAAATTGACTACCTAATATTTTAAAAGTATAAAATACACCCTATACTATATATAACATTAAAAGTCTAACATTACATATATGTATGAGTAAAAGTCAGTCTTACCGTTAGTAGGCCTCATTCACGAAGTTGGTCTATAAGGGGTGTTTAAGGAAATTGTTTATAAAATGGCAATTGAATGGGTATCCACTCTTACCCACCGCACTCTTGACTAGTGGAGGGTCGTTAGCCGAATGGGTAGGATAGGACGAAACCTTCCATTATAAGTATAATGAATTATAAAAGTAACTAAATGTTTTCAAAATTCCCAATCTTAGTTACTTAGGCAAAAGTGAATTGATGCAATTCCATGAAATTACACTTTGTGCCCTTGCGAAGACGTTAGTGGAGCGTGTGTGGTTTACCGGCACACTAAATGGTTCTAAGCAAAGGTAGCAAAGGGTGACTCAATGTTTGTCATAGTTCGGTGGAGCGTGTGTGGTTTACCGGCACATCGAATAGGTGACTGTAACATGTGAGGGCACCATGTAAGTTTGCATGGTTATTCACACCCGCTTTGTGATCCTCGGCATCCCAGTCACAAACAAGAGGGGCATATCGAGATTTAAACATGCCATTGAAAGTTCAATGAATCTCAAAGGATCTAGGAGTTTTCATAGATTTAAAACTTAAAATTCTTTTTCATTTTTCGTGGTGGAAATTAGTGAATCGTCATTCACTTACCTTCAAATATTCTGCAATTAGGGTTACGGCATCCCTCTCCCGAGTTGTAGAATATTGTGTTGGGTCCTAGCCTTAGTATCTCATATGGGTGATTTACTAAGGACTTAATCAATCATCTAACTTGTATTCGTTTTCTCCCGTTTTGTAGATGTCAAAGTTTGACAACTATGGTCTTCTCAAATCCCGTGGAGTAAGTATTCCACATGAAGATGATATTCCACGATTCGATCGAGGAACAAGATATCATGCTTCACTTCCTCCTCCTCCTCCAATTATTCTCCCTAACCCACAAGTTCAAAGGCTTGAAAAGTTCAAGCTCACTCAAGCCCTTTTGGCAAGTAAACATAAAGAAGGAATATCGGTGTGTGCACACGTCCTAGGGATGAAGTCACACATTGATAGGTTAAGAATGTTGGGATCTGTTTTCTGTGAGGAGATGGCTGTTGATTGGGTTCTTCAGTCACTTCGTAACTCATGTAGTGAGTTCGTAAGAGAGTACTATATGATGAACCGCGACGTGACCTTTATAGATCTCACCTATATGCTTATTGCTGCTGAATCAGCAATGGTTTGACGTAATAGAAAAGCAAAGTTGATTGGTGAATTTGCCTTCAAGACCTCTATGGATATAGACAATGGCAACGAAAGACATGCTATGATCAAAAGGTTTGATCATAAGAGAAAGGAAATGTCTGAAGTAGTTCCATGTCATGTTCCAAAAGAGTCAATTTGCTTTTATTGCCAAGAGAAAGGGCATTGGAGACGAAACTGCCTATTTACCTAAGAGATCTAAGAGATGGGAGAGTCAAAACGTATGGCTCTACTTTAGGTGATATCCATTGACTAACTTTTTTAAGTTTCTATTATAGATTCTTAAAACATAATGTGATAAGATTACAATTGATTTTTTGTAGGATCGAAGAAAAGAAAAAGGACGCTTAAGGGAAGAAGTGAGCAGAATCTAACCGAGAAGGAATGGATTTCGATCACATTTCTCGAAGATTAGATTCTTAAGCTACTACTTAGAGTTAGAGTTAGATTGCTAAGAAAGATGTATTAGCATAAGTTTTTCAATGAATTGCATTGTAAGGACAAATTTTTCCGCAATAAAATAAATTTTGATTTTAAATTTTATTTATTTATCCTTGCAATGGCGTGTATGAAAAATTGGTGTTAAAATGTTTCTATTATTAGAAATAACGGATTTGGTTCTTATTATGTTATTTATGGAAAGTTGAGAATTTACCAAATAGGGAGAGTTTCTCATCGCCCAAAGTTTCAATTGGACAGAAATTTGGAATCACGCAACTTGGTTGCACGATGAATAAGAAATTTCATATTTGGAAATTAGACTAATTCATTGACAAAGTGTCAAGTGAAGGACTAGAAGATCGAGTACACAAAGTTGTGTGTTGATCAAAGTCCACCATAAGAGTAACAAAGATATTCGTCATGATTTACTAAAGGTTTAGTAAATATGATTATACGTATAGGATTAAGTGTAATTCTGAATTGATTGAAAAAGGTTTAAATCAATAGCAGAATGAATAAGAAGAATCAAGTAGGTAGAAAGATAAAAGTTTCTCCATTCTAAGAAGAAGGGAGAGTACCTTTTTATGCTTTATGATAGGTCTTAATGATTAAGAACCATATCTCAATTGATCCTCTAAGTGAGTCTTAGTACAATTGTATGTTTAAGAAGAGGAATCAAGGATTGAAGAAATGGTTAAATCAATAAGTCAATCATACTTCGTTCCAAAACAAGTCTTAAAGTTAAGATTGTGACATTGAGTGAAAAGTATTAAAGGTTTATAACATTCATCAAATGTGGAAAGTTGTGATGTCTTGGATAAGACAAAGACCAACTAGGACCAATTTATGAAGAGTTTTGATAAAAGCTACACTAACTCTTGAATATTTGTTTGTCAAGAAATGTTTTGACAAGAGAATCTTATATGTCAAGGAGTCAGTGGAAGTCTTAATGGTCTTGAAAGGTTTCAAGAACAAATCAAATAAACCTTATCAATCATCACTAGCACACGAGTTGAGGTTTACAACCTATCGTGTTGACATTATTTTGTTTCTGTGCTAATCCAATCGAGTTAATTATGCATGTGAGTCCTATGAGTTCTCATTGGAATGCATAAAAGGCAAGGACCTTGATCAATGGAAAGTACATTGATAAGAAAATGTGAGTTGCTTAACTACTTGGAAGACATGGTGGGCAGCTGTGCTACCATAAGGCAAGAAATCAAGATTAAGAAAGTTCGATCCATATGAGTTTGAATTTGTCGTAAACCTTGGTTTTAACAAATTCACATGGATAGGAACACATACACCGTTTAAATCTAAGTGTCATAAGATTTCTTCCTTCATGAAAATGATCGTGAGGAAATGCTTTCACTAAGAAAGATTTTAAGAAGATAGTGATTGTAAAATTGCATTCTCGAATTCGATTATGGTTACGGTATCCCTTTCCATAATTTGAATTGTGAGGTTTGGCAATTGTTTACACACAAATATGAACTATCTAAGGCAAAGGTGTATAAGTTCAAGAAGCCTTGATAAAAGATTATCAAAGCATTAAGTATTAGAAACATGGACTTAAGAAATTCAATAAGCATTGTTTTTCTGAAAGTTAAGATGTTTATGAATACATGTCGAAGCTAGTGGGAGCATAAATGTTATGTTTTATAATAATCATCATGATAGTGGGAGCATAAAAGTTATGATTGTATGATTATTAAGGAAAGTATTGCAAGGTTAGCAATATTAATTATAGAAAACAAGAGTCATACTTTGCAAAGTCGCAATAGTTGAAGAGTTGTTTTGCTATAATTAAGGGAGAGAATATTATGCTTCATTTCAAATTTAAAGGTTTAGGTTGAGAAATGTTAATAAATTTAGTCTAGGGTACATAGTGTGTTCTTAAAATTTCGATTATGATTACGGCATTCCTCTTCACAATTCGAATTTTGAGAACATAACAAATAAAACATTATGCGTCGTGTCCCATACGCTTCGGGTAAAGGATCGATTGCAAATGCTTTAATGTTTGACCATTCTAAGATTTTCCAAATGTCTAGCGCATTTAAAGGGAAAAGGGACTAGAATCGGTTTTGACTAAAATAATTAAACAACTATCAAAGGACAATCCAAAGTTCGACGAGGATTGGTCGCTTGTGAGTAGTTGGAAGCATGGTATTGAATGGATCATATGGACATTATTATGAATAGAAAAGATTCTATTAAAAATGAGTCGTCATATGGAAAATGTGGAAATGTTTCCATATTGGATGGACCATATCGACATCATTACGAATAGACAAGATTCTATTAAGAATGAGTTGTCATATGGAAAATATGGAAGCGTGTCCATATTGGGAATTGAATATTAAAAATCTATGTCTAGATTAGAAACTTTTATGCAAAAGGATGTTCAAAGAATGTACTTTGAGTGAGAGACATCACGTCTATGAAAATGTCTTGTAGCAATCTCCGATAGAGAAGTTTGTAATATCATTGGCAATAGTCTTTGTGACTTTGGTGCAGTGACATTACGAAAGGATCATTGCATAGAATGTTAGAATCTAGCATATTTTATAAGTAACAAGAATTTGATATTCTCACACTTATGAAAAAGGATTTGGAGTTGTGAAATGAGAATGATTGGAAATGTGTTCAATTTGATCTATTTCACAAAAGTAAGAACTATAGGTAAACATTGTGCGCATGCTAAGAGCATGGGACAAGTGTAATAATTCAAGTAAGAAGTTGATTACCCGAAACGACAAATAATGAGTAATCAATATGGTGATAAATAAAAGGTGTTTTATTTATGCTCAAAGGGTTGAGGCCATATGGGATTAGTATTATTCTTGTGTTTCACATTTGCATGTTTTGACTTCCAGAATAATTGAATTTATTAAGAATAATTGAATTATTCGAACGGGTCACAGTCGTTCATATGTTGGAAGTAGATATGAATGAAGATTGTCGTGAAGTGGTGTGTGGATTGTCTAAAAGAGTATTAGACATAAGCAAATGTTTGCTGCAACGTTCATGAGTGCTTATGAATATGAATTTGAGCATTGGATTAAACCCACGCTCACTTGGATCACTCTATGAATTGTATCACGAGTGATTGGTGAGACGATAACATCTTATATTCTTGAAACCGAGATGTGTGAGTTGTATCTTGCAAATCGGTTGCACATTGATAATATGTAAACGCACCAGTAACTTGGTGTTATAAAACATATTGTTGTGTGTGATTCAGTGAGTGAGTGCAAGCAAGCATTGTATCAAAGTTTATCCGTTCCTTTTATCCAACGTAGGATAAAAGCGATATCTTTGGGCCCCTCGATGGTTTAGTGATGACAAACGTAAATGCTCGGCCGGGCTAGGGCTAATTTGATTTGTTCAATTAGTCAGTCGTCATAAATCGGGAATTGAGATATAGTACAAAGAGAATGATTTGAAATCATATCTCATATGATATCTAGAATGGAGGAATATATGATCCCTTATCTAAGGACACGCGTATCTGATATGATCAGAGTTGACAGTGGCTTTGGAAAGCTACGATTGCAGATCAGGATCTGAAGTCATACGCAGAATGGTTATTAGACTTATCCAAGTGGGAGACTGTTGGATTAGTGTCTAAGTCCATAACTATTTTGGTATGTACTTGACCTGATGGTGCATGGTCCTTTTGGGTTGCCTTCACCAAAACAACTTGATTGGAGAAATAAATAGAGAGAGAGGTTATTATGATTTATTGATATGTTATAAGAATAATATATTAAAGGAGAAATCATATTTGTTTAATTAATATTGGTTAATAATTAATTAAGAATTAATTTTGTGATCAAGTGTAATTAATTAAACTAGAGGGGCTAAATTGTAATTATGTGATAGTTACAAAATAAGGTAAGGATTATCTTAAATATAGGGTGAACGAATTTAAGGAGATAATGCCTTAGAATTCAACTAGGATAAGGGTTTCTAAGACTTATCTTATGGTTGCTTGGTGGGCAAGCAACTAGATAATGATAAGGACTAAAACCCTAATCTTTACACCTATATAAACCCCCTAAGGCTCATGAACTCGTCTAAGCCTTCCCAAGAAGTCCTAAGGACGAATTCCTACCTCTCTCCTCTCTCTTTATACCTTCTCCATTTGCTCTTGGTGTTTGTAAGCCATTAGAGGAGTGACACTTGTGACTCTAAGCCTTCCAAAGTCAATTCAAGGAGGAATTGGGATTGTTATTGCTACATAACAATCAATGTAATATCTTAAACCTAATTATATGTTAATATCAATTTCCATATGCTAGAATTAGGGTTTATAGTCTTGGATTCAAAGCATGTACAATAGAGAAACCTAGATCTAAGCATTAGGGTTTGTATGAGCACATAGGATGTCTTATGACCAAAACCCATCAGCACTCGATCTGATTTTTTCTTCTTGAAGGTGTTCATCTGAAAATCCTTCATCAGATTTGATTTCGTGTGTGTGGAGAATAAGGAGATGGTGGAGGTTAACAGAAAAATCAATTTACAGAAAAAAGGAGGTGAAGGACACGGTGGTAGTGGCGGACGGTAGTTGAAGTGTGTATGTGTTCTTGAGTGTGTGTTCATGAATATGAATATGTGTTCTTGAGTTTGTATTTGCAGAGAGAGAGAGAGAGAGAGAGAGAGAGAGAGAGAGAGAGAGAGAGAGAGAGAGAGAGAGAGAGAGAGAGAGAGAGAGAGAGAGGGGTGGGTCCGACTTTTTTTATTATTAAAATAATTTTTAAAATAAATAAATAACTATTAAATTTTAGAAAAATGAAAGAAAAAATGAAAATTAAATACCCGAAGGGTATTAAAGTCATTTTAATTTATCGAGGAATCAAATCTGCAATGAAACTAGCTCAAAAGGACTACGAAACCAAAAAAATCGGTGTCTGAACTAAAACTCCAAAAAAATACATACCACATGAACATTTTTGAAATTTTGTCATTTGAAATTAGCTAAAAATACTTTACTTTTAAATTTCAATAAAAAGTCATATATGATAATGGAGTTTGAAGCTTTTGTGAGTATGGATCTCGGTCGACTTGTTTAGCCTTACCCACCTCCTCTTAATTTAATCGAAGAAACAAAAAGGCAATAACAAAACAAGGGTTTCGTTTCCTTTCGTTTTCTCAACCATCATTTGCATTTGCATTTCCATATTGGTTTCACCACCACCTCTCGCTTCCCCCCACTCTCTTCTTCACTCTCTTCCCCAACCCAAAAGATTCTTGCAGATTTTCTTTTTGGATCTATCATTCACCTATTCAAAATCCAATATTCAGATCTTCGTATCAATCTATTGGCTAACAAAATACCCAAAACGAAGAAACAAACATGAGCTCGGCTCCAGTTGTCTCGAGCGCTAATGGCAACGTCGATGAATATATTACTCAGCTCATGCAATGCAAACCCTTATCCGAACAAGAGGTTATTATTATTCTTATTGTTGTCTTATTGTTATTGTTATTCAATAATCCCTAAATTCGTCTTTCGTTAATTTCGATTTCACGATTTGTTGCTTTAGTTATATTTGGGTCTGATCTGACCATTTGAGCTGGGTTATGATGATTGTCGTTTTCATATGCACAGATCTGTTTACTGGATCAGATCTGGTTCAATTTAAGTTCGAAACTTTCTGTTTTCAGTTTGAATTTACGAGTTTTCTTTTTCAAATATCTTTTGGTAACTTAGTTGTTAGATGATATCTCCATATTAGATTCATGTTATATCTCGAATACATACTCGTTTTGGAAAATTTATCCCGAAAGAAGAATTCGATTTAGATTGCTAACTTTTCTCTAATTAATCATTCCTAAGTTCATTTGAGATGAAATTATTTGTGCTCCATGGATCTTCAACAATAAGCGCTCTTTCTTTCGCCCAAAGTTAAAGTTTCAGGAGTTTCATTTTTGAAATTTGAAGTAAGAATAGGCCATAGGGATCATAACTCTCGAAGAATTGCATCTTTACACTGTTAGATGCATATCAGACCTTATATATTGCTTCTTATAGAATGACATTCTTGTATGTTTTTGTAATAAACTCTGTTTCTTTAACGACATGCAGGTTAGGTTGTTATGTGAGAAAGCAAAGGAGATTTTAATGGTGGAAAGCAATGTACAGGTATGCTTGTTTTCGATTTTACCATGTGTATAACTTTATCTACAATTACACTTGAAGTAAAATTATGTACTAAATTTCATCTTTTTGTAATTGAACAAATCACAAATCACAAATCAGAAAGAAATTATAAATGTTCCGTTTTTGTGTTAATGTGTTTCAGCCTGTTAAAAGCCCTGTGACAATTTGTGGTGATATTCATGGTCAATTCCATGATCTTGCAGAGCTATTTAGAATTGGAGGGAAGGTTTGTATTTTCTATTTTGTTTTATACAATTATTTAAAATCAAATTATTCTACTTTTAATTTTTAACTGATGCTATTTTGTTTTTGTTTTTTTTTTAATTTATTGAAGTGTCCTGATACAAATTATTTATTCATGGGAGATTATGTTGATCGTGGTTATTACTCGGTTGAAACAGTGACAGTAAGTCTTTGACTTTTTTGACTTTTTGACTTTTTGACTTCTATCTTTCTTGCGTATTATTGTTTTATATTTTGTAAATTGTAATAATCCGTTGTACATGGATAAAAAGTAACATTTTTTTTTTGTTTTGCTACATCAGATTTTCACCAACTTTACATAACAAAAACCAAATTTTATAAAACTTTCTGCAATCATTTGACATTTTTTGACCATTTTTGAATTTTTTTTGTTCTTTAAAAAATTAACTAATTTATCGTTTTCTTTGTGAGATGATTTTGTGAAGCCTCATCATCTAATTTGTTACTTTTTAAGCACATGTCATAGTTTTTAAAATAGTGATTACTTGACAATAACATATTTTATAAAATAAATATATTACATTTAATATTGGAGATTAAAACGAAACAAATGAATTAGTCAAAAGATTAATAAAAGATTTGAGGGTCAAGTATAAGGGTTAATCTCATAAAAAAACCTTATATTTTGTGTTTTTTTTTCAGGGATTAAACCTCATCTTTATTTTTTTCATGAAAAAAACCCTTATATATTTTTTCCTTTTCTTCGAAAAACACCCTCAACTTTGTCCTTTTTCACAAAAAAACCGTCAACCTTCTAAATGTTTCCAAATAAATCCTCAACTTTTTTAGCTTTTCCTTAAACAACCCTCACATTTTACAAATTTTTTAGAGAAAAACGACTAAAAGGGCCAAATTGGAAAAAATGCAAGGTCTTTTTCATGAAAACAATAAAGTTAAGGGTTAATGCGGAAATAACACAAAATATTAGGTCTTTTAGTACTTGAAACTAAAAGAAGCTAATTCTACAAAACCCAAAACTCAAAAAAACATTAAATCAAAATCCAAATATTTTTTGTCTAGAAAAACTAATCTATCCAATAATATTACAAAAAAAACACACACTTCATTGAATAAATCCTATATTATTATTGTTTTGATGTTAGGTTTTTTACACTTTCAGTTATTGGTTGCCCTAAAAGTTCGATACCCACAACGTATTACTATTTTAAGAGGAAACCATGAAAGTCGCCAGGTATTATTTACTTTTTTTTTATTTTTATTTTTAAAATCACTATATAAATAGTTGAAAATTGAAATGATTTTGCTTTTTGTTTTTGTAGATTACTCAAGTTTATGGATTTTATGATGAATGTCTACGAAAGTAAGTCCCCTTTCTTTCTTCTTCAGTTATCTAAAACAAAATACTTTCTACTTGTTGACTTGATCACCTCTGAATGAAACCCCATTTATATGTCGCCTCTGAATCATTCAGCATTCAATGTGTTTGAGTTTGACACAGCCTCTGAATGAATCAAAAGCCTTTAAATGCTTAGGGAATCCTACATTCTCTTAACCATTAAGATGTTTGAATCGTTCAAAACACTTAATGATCCAGTTTTATCAAATCAAACAAGGGAAATTATCAGAAAAGTCCCAATATTTTCAGAAAAGTTTCACTTTAGTTCCCATTTTTTTTTTTGAACAGAAAAGTCCCGAGTATTTGATTTTACATGATAATATGTCATTTTTTGTTAAAAGAAAAAAATGACTTTTTTGTTAATTTGAGCCAAAATGAAATAATCGGGACTTTTATGTTAAAAAAATAATTTGGGACTAAAGTGAAACTTTTCTGAAAATATTGGGACTTTTCTGACAATTTCCCATCAAACAACTCCTTAATTAAGCACTTTTTGATTTTTTGATAAGCAAATTTGAGTATTTGGACAAGTAGTTTCCCCTTTTAACTTTTTAGGCTTAACTTGTTAATAAAGAGTAAATTACACGAATGGTCCCTATGGTTTGGAGTAATTTACATGTTTGGTCCCTAACTTATTTTTTTAACTCGGAAGGTCCCTACTGTTTGTTTTTGTTATGTGTTTGGTCCCTCTTTTTACCTAAAAAGACTATTATTTAAATAGGGAAAAACGGTGGGCTAGGTAAGGTAAGGTAAGGTAAGGTAAGGTAAGGTGAGGGGGTGGGGTTGGGGTTGGGGTTGGGGGTGTGTTTATTTAAATAAATTAAAAAATCAATGGCAAAATAGTCTTTTTAGGTAAGACAGGCGTGTAACAAAAACAAACCATAATGACTTTCCAAGTTAAAAAAAATAAGTTAGGGATCAAATGTGCAAATTACCCTAAACCATAGGGACCATTTGTGTAATTTACTCGTTAATAAACAATTTTACAAAAAAAAACTAAGAAAACTGTTAAATTTGTTTTATTTTTTGAATAGATATGGGAACGCAAGCGTGTGGAAGACATTTACAGATTTGTTCGACTACTTTCCACTCACAGCATTGGTTAGTTGGTTGTTGAATCCAGAAGTTTTTATACAACATTTGAATTTGTAATTTAAAAAAATATATATATCTTTTATTTATATAGGTTGAATCGGAAATATTTTGTCTTCATGGTGGATTATCGCCTTCGATTGAAACCCTAGATAACATAAGGAATTTTGATCGTGTACAAGAAGTTCCACATGAAGGCCCGATGTGTGATCTTTTATGGTCAGATCCAGATGACAGATGTGGTTGGGGTATTTCCCCACGTGGCGCTGGATACACTTTTGGCCAAGTATCTATTTTTTTATTTTTTATTTTTTTTTTTATTTATAAAAGACTTCATATTTTGTGTGTTTTTTTCTGGATTAAACCCACACTTTATTCTTTTGTCTGAAAGAGACAAACTTTGTATTTTTTTTCCGAAAAAAGCCCTCAACCTTCTAAATGCTTGCTTGCAAATAAACCCTCAACTTTTTTTTTTTTTTGTTGAAAAAAGTAAACCCTTGCATTTTACAATTTTTTTTGAAAAAAATGACTGAAAGGGCCGGATTGGAAAAAATGAAAAAGTACAAGGTCTTTTTCAGGCAAAAATTAAAGGCGAGGTTTAATCTGGAAAAAACACATAATGTAATGTTTTTTTTTTTTTTTTTTTTTTTTCGGATTAAACATCTTTTGCTTGAAAAAGACATTGTGTTTTTTTTTCTGATCTAGGGTATTTTGGAAAAAAAAATACAAAGTTAGAGGGTATTTTGGAAAAAAAAATACAAAGTTAGAGGGTATTTTGGAAAAATGAAATAATACAAGGTTTTTTTTAAGCAAAAAATAAAGTTAGAGGTTTAATCTGGAAAAAGCATAAAATATAAGGTTTTTTTTATTTTATTTTATTTTATTTTATTTTATTTTTATGAGATTAGCCCTTTTATTTATTTGTTTGTGGTGTTAATGTTAATGAAGTTTTTTTATTTTTTATTATTTTTTTCAGGATATATCTGAGCAATTTAATCATAGCAATGGGTTGAAGTTAATTGCTAGAGCACATCAGCTGGTTATGGAGGGATTCAACTGGGGTCATGTAATGTTTTATTTTTATATTTTTTTTTAAAAAAAAAAATGAAAGTTTTGTTTATTCTGATATTTTTTTAATAAATTATAATAGGAACAAAAAGTTGTAACAATTTTTAGTGCACCTAATTATTGTTACCGATGTGGGAACATGGCTTCCATTCTTGAAGTAGACGATTGCAAGGGTCACACCTTCATTCAGGTATTTTATTTAAACTATTTTTTTTTTTAATTTTTATTTTTTGTTTAGAATTTAGTGTTGTATGGATAAATGGTGTTTGAAAAAATATTTGAGAAAATTACAACTTTGGGAAACGAAAGAAAAAACAAATGAGGAAAGTTGACTTAATGTTGAAAGAAATTTGTTTCTTTGAAATGTAAGGGTAAAACGGTCATTTAGTTAGGGTAAAACATCTTTTACATATTCAATTAAATTTTCCATATATATGACTTTATTGGGATTTAAAAAAAAAAAAAAAGAAACACTAACTAAAGAGAATGTTGAATTGCAGTTTGATCCAGCTCCAAGGAGGGGGGAGCCAGATGTGACACGTAGGACACCAGATTACTTCCTGTGAGGTGACGTGGCAGTGGGACCCTCTCAGCTATCTGGATAACTTGATGGATCGTTTGCATTTAATTGGGAAGAAAAAAAACATGAGAAGTCATTTTGGTTTACAAGTATAGCATCGTGTAGTTGTTAATTTTCAATTATTATTATTATTTTTTTTTGCAATCTCCTATTTGTAGAAGCATTATATAGAAGAAACACGATTTAACATTTGATGTTTTGATTTTTTTTTTCTTTTTTCTTTTTTGACTCTAGTGTTAAAGAACACTTTATGGACTTGATATCTTGCATTTGTTTTTACTTAAGTAAAATCATAAGACAATAACAAACTAAAATAGCTTGGTGTGTTCGACAGAATTAGCTGAAAGCTGTAGTTGTTATGTGTAGAAATGTTCGACAAAAGGAGATTTAAGTAACTTTTCGATCACTAACCTCGTATATGTCAATATGTCATCTCAAAGTTGAACTATTTACATGAACCTATTTAGCATATATCAAAACAAGAGAAATTATATATCTTCCTACCTAATAAAATGGTGACATGTTATTTAATGAGATTTTATGATATTTTAGGATATTAACATGACACATGTCATTATTTATATAGGTAGGAGGATTGATAAGATCAAAAGATAGAAGGATATTTAATTTCTCTATCAACAAAGATCCCTCATATTTGAAAACTTGCTTTTCAAAAAGGGTTTTAAGTTAGAAAAGATTTACTATTTCCGTTTCAAATTAATTGATTTTTTTTTTCAAATTCTTTAAATATTTTTATTTTTGTTATATATACTTGATAAAACTTATAACAATGAAAAGAAATTTAAAATACAATCCATTCATATATTTTATATCAAGTATTATCTATCGAAAATAAAAATATTTAAAGTCAAAGTTTAAGAATAAAAACTTCAAAAGTCAAATGCGGTCGGTTAATTTGAGACGATGTAGTATTATTTTGGAATTTTTTTTGATAAAATCTTAAAAATATTTGTACAGAAAAGTTTTAATTATTTAACATTTTGTTCAAATTAATCAATTTTTTAATTTTTATTTTAACAGAAAATAAAATGTTATATGATTTTAACAGGGAATAAAATATTAATCAATTTATGATTTATCAATTTTATTTTTAAAATAACGAAATTTTCCCTTTCAAAAACTCTCCTAGACCTTTTCAAAATTTGGGCTTTATTGGATCTTCAACTACTTGTCATTGGGTAGGGGCCCAAGTGCAATTTCTATAATCCGTAGATGGGCTTTGATAGCTGATTATAGGGTCAATATCTTTTAACAGACTTTTAAGAACTATTTAATGAAACTTGTGATAATTTTTATATGAAAAGCAAAAGAAATGTGTAAAACTTAAAAATCGTTTTTCAGATTTGTGATTTAACCAAATAACTGTACCCTTTTTATGCACATTCAATAAGGATAAAATGGTAAAAAAAAAAAAAATGCAAACCCTAGTTAACTAAAAGCAACTCTATAGATCTTATAGTATCATAACGTGTACGACTAGAAAATTGAAATGGTTGTTATCAAAAGTGCAAAAATGTTTAATAAATTATTAAGTTGTGTTCATTCGAAAAGAAACATTTCATGTCATTATGCCTTCACTCTTTTGTCTATGACATGATAGGTAATTATTAATGTTGTTGGTTTAAAGTTTGCATTTTAATTGTGAAATGCAAATTAAATTGCGTGCAATTGAAGATTTACATGATACCCTCTTTAAACGATTTGACACATCAATCATTCTATTTCTTGTCACCCTTTATTTGTTTTGTTTCTTCATTATAAATCATGATTTCGTTGACAGCCTTGTTTTGTAGAAATCATAAATCAAACTACCCTTCTAAACTTTTTTCAATACATGAAATATATGCAACCTTTTGACATTTATATTAGTTTTATAAATTAGTTGTTAAAAACTGAAATAGATTAGCTAAAAGTATCCTATAAAGTAATCAAAACTTAAGTAGGGCCCGATTTAAGACTTGTAATGTGATAATAACAAAATACATTCAAAATATCATATAAAACAAATATCAAATACCCTTTACTTGAATTTAATAGTTTGATTATGATTCATATAATCTTTCTATCAAGAGATTTTTTTAGCCTAATCTTTTATTTTTGTAAGAAATAATCAAACATTATAAAATTATGAATCGACTCATATAGCCATCAAAATTGACAATTTTGTCGTTTAGATTGTGATTTTGAGTTTAAACATGTGATTTATCAAAAGTATATTTTTTTCTGAGTAAATTACATAAATGGTCCCTATGGATTAGTTTAATTCGCAGTTTCAGTCCAATTTTTAAAAACTTGATAGGTTGGGTCCTTATGGTTTCCAATTATTGCAGTTTTTGTCCTTACATTTAACTTCGTTAGAAAACTTTAGTTAGAAATATGTAAATGACTAACATACCCCTTATTTTATGTTTATTAATTTCTTATTATATATCTATTTTTTATATAGGCCAGTTCCTAATCCACCCCACCTATATATCGATTATCTTCACCGATAACTTCCTCCAATAATCTTCAACCTTCAACATGCTACTCTAATCAATCTGATCGAATCAAGAATTACTTCCACACAACAATTTGGAAGCGGGTGTTATGGACTTCAATGAATGTAACTATAAGCCAAAAACTAGAATTCTAAAGGATAGGAGACAAAAACTAGACATGTATAAACACAAGCCAAAAATTATATAAGGAAGAAGAAAGTGGCAAAGTATAGATGTCATTTTTAACAAAAATAGACAATTTCAGAATGAAAATTTAGACGATTTGATGTAGAAACACAAACCATAAACCATCTCCATTGCATCCTTTCACTTATATCAGATTCTAGAAAAATATACAATTCTCAATTGATTCAACTTGTATCTGTCTCAAAGCCTCAACATACAAAGAATCTTGGATATTTTACCCTTTTTAGAACCCAAACGAATCTTAATCAACTGTAATATCCATTTACAGTGCAAACACTTGCAAGATATGTTCGATGCGGATTTCTCAACAAGGCATTAATCTAGACCATTGAAATTTCATGGAGGTTTAATCAAATTGTTTCCACAGAAGAGGGACGCGTCAAAATAGAAGTGTCGATGGTGTTGAGGGGAATTGTCATTGCTGGAAAGATACAAGTGTCGATGGTGTCAAGCGGATGAGGGATGCATGAAGGGGATTCCGACAGTGGGTGACACATGGGGAAGAGACCAGAGAACATTAATGGTTTCAGCAGTGGGTGACACATAAGCAGGTGACAATGGCTATTGGACATATGAAGGCGTGTCAGAGGTATATGGTTGGGAGTTGGAACAATCGATGATGGGGAAGCTTTTTAATCAACGATGGATTCTATATGGCGGGTTGGAAGAGGCGGGGAAGTGGTTGTAAGTGTCGAGGTTGGCTGATGGTAGTGATAGAGGCGAGGAGAGGGAGTCACAGATTGCGGCAGAGCTACAGTGAGTGTTTGCATCCAAAAAAAAATTGTTTTATATATATAAAAAAATACTTTATTTATTAACATGTTCTATGTTATTTATGTTATTGTATTCCGTGGAGAAGAGCAAGGGTAAGGGTGTAAGTGAGACAAGCCAACTCGTGAGAAACTCGAGACCGATTCAGAAAATACTCGAAATCGACTCGACCTTAATCGAGCTCGAGCTACTCGAGTACCTTATCGAGCTCGAGTACAAAAATACTCAACTCGTAAGGCTCGCGAGCTTAGTGTAATTTACATATATTGCATTTCTTTATAATTGTTCGTTTATAACATATATGCCATTTCTTTATAATTATTCATTTATCACATATAAGGCTGATGTTATATTGAGATTAGGTGATTAATAGTGATTTTTTTGGTAGTTTGGACATTTACATGTAGAATGTTTAATATTTCATACTCAATTTAGTGATTTTTTTTTTAAATATTAGTCGAGCCGAGCTCTAGACTGTCGAGTATTTCATGAGCCCGATCTAGAGCTTAAAATCAAGGCTTGAGTCGAGTTCGAGCCGAGTTTCGAGCTCGAGTATTTTATTCGAGCTGAGCTTCGAGCTTGGTAGTATTCGGCTCGACTCAACTCGTTTATACCCCTGGGCAAAGGGGGCTGTGCCCCCCCTGATTTTTTGTTTATAAATAGTCCTTATAGTTTTATTTTATACATTTTAGGCCCAAAAATATAATTTTTTTTGCTGTGGCCCCCCCTGTTTACCAATTTTTATACATATTATATTCCCCCCCCCCCCCCCCCCCCCCCCGGAATTAAACGTTGAAGCTCCGCCCCTGGTATTCCCAGCCAAAGGATTGTACAATATTTTTAATGCATGCGATTGGATAACTACATAAAATATACTGTATCTTTTTCCTGTTCCTATAACAAGTGTAGAGAGAATAAGTTCCGGAATAACATAAATGATCAAATTTTAAATTATTGTTTAGTCACTTTTATTTAGAAGAATATGTTTCTACAAGTTTTTGATGTCAATATCATTGATCGATTTCAAGACCTAAAGACTAGGCAGATTCAACTGTAACTTTTGATATATATATATATATATATATATATATATATATATATATATTCTGATTTACGACTTTAAATCTTTGTAATGTTTGTACTTCGTATCAAAATTCTTAACTTCGCTACTGGTCATAAAGATGGAGACGGTGGATTTGTTGCTTGTTACCGATAGTAGGAGGGAAAGATATATTACGTTAGAGTTTTACTTATCTGGTCCTTTTAGTTACATGTTTTACTGGGCTGATCCTTATGGTTTAGTCTTTTTATTATTTTAGATTAAGGACAAAATGATCATTATTTTCAAAATAAAAGTTAAGCCGTTAGATTTAACGAAGGTGGGACCAATAGTGTAATTTCTCCAAATCATAGGGATACAACATATTAGTTGTAATAAATAGGGACTAAAACTAGGAATTTAAACAAACTATAGGGCAAAATGGTCATTATTTTAAAAAATAACAGTAAAATTCTATAATTTACTCTATTTTTTATTCAAATTTTGACCGATAAATAGAATATGGCATCTAACTATCTGCGATTTTCTTGTAATTTTAGCTACGTTTTTTGGTCAATATTAAAGTGGTTGTAGCATTTTAGTGTGTTCTACCTCAACATCTTGTTTTATCCTCTTAACTAGGTGAGAGACCCATGTATTATATGAGTTTATTTTAAAAAAAACTAAATACAAAATTCTAAAACAATTTATAAGAAAAATAAGAAAATATTAAATTATAAAAGTTAACATGTTTTTTTTCTCTTTTAAATTTAAACAAATAATTTACATTTAGATAAATAAATAAATAAAATTAATGAATCTTTAATTTGATAATTTTAAATTAGAAGAAAAGTTCATTAATGAAATTGATATACATTTATTATTGAATATAAATATTTTCTACAATTTAATAAAATAAAAAAACCATAAAATAACATGTGAAATAAAAATTAATTTGAAATAACCATAAAATTACATGTGGTAAAATAAATAAGAATGTGACATATGACAAAAAGATCTTTATTTATTAAAAATAATTTAGTTATACATAAATGAAAATCACCTTTAACACCCCTACTTTGCTTAAAATAAACTACATGCACTCAAGTCATTTTTTTTAAATTGTCAACTCCGTGTCAGGAGCATCAAAACATGTGATGCTTATTAATATTCATAGAAATTACTCTCAATTTGTTGCTAGGGCTGTTCACTATTTGGATCTAACCGAATTGTACAATTGGACAATTTGGATTTGACTATTTGGTTCGGATATTCGGATTTTTGGATTGACTTTCAACAAAACCGAATTATTATTTTGGATTTCGGATTGGTTTTGGTTATAAAATAAGAACCGAATTGTCCAAAAAAACCGAATAACAATTTGTTATGTATTTATTTTTAATATATCTATAATTATTTATTAATTTTATATATATATTTTTAAATAAGTTCAAAATGTTTTACCTAATAAAAGACATTAATATGTACTTTCTCTCAAAAGTTTTTTATCTATTAAATAATAAACTATAATATGCATTCTTAGTGGTTGTTTATAAATTTAAATCACAAGTAAATAATTTGTTTTTGCTTCTTCTGTAAAATTAGATCATATTATAATTCTATGTCCTTTTAAAATGTTATGGTTTTTGAAATCCGAATTATAAAAACTGATTCAACCGAATTGTAATTGGATCAGATTTGAATTTAGTTTGGACTATTTGGATCAATATTTTGAAAACCGAAATCAATTTGGATTTACTTAATTGGATCAGATCGAACCGATCCATCCAAACGAACACCCCTATTTGTTGCAACTAGTTTGTATTACACCGGAGGGTGTGGTGTGGGAGGAAAGTTTCCCTTACTTTTTGTGGGCCATGCCTTTATTTCCTTCATTTTTCTTTCCCTAACTTAAAACCTAAGGAATGGGTGGGAAGCCCTTCCCTCACTTTTTATTTTATTAAAAAAAAATAAATTTTTTTTATGATTTATAATTTTCAAATTAATACTACACATAAAATTTAATTAAAAATAAAAAACATTTTATTAACAAAGATGATGACATTTTGAATAATATTTTTTGGAGAGAAGTATAAGGTATGAGTTAAAAAAATGATTGGATGTTGTGGTATTTATAATTTATGAAAAAGAAAAAAAATATATTAACAACTATATAGCCGTTGGGATCAACCGTTACAATAAAAAAAATATAAAAAGAAAAAAAAATAACGCACCAATCATGTGAGGAGTGAGAACGCGGGATCACCACTTCCCACCCTCTTCCCGCGCTAGCCTACCCGCACCCACGGTGCGGTGTTCCCCATGTGCGGGAAACGTCCCGCACCTCTCCTCGCAGTCCATATCGTCCGGTTTTATTAAAATTTTAACTTATTTTCAAGGACTTGATTTAGAAAAATTGTTAGAAATCGTAGTATTGTTTGATCCAAAATATTTACTAACCTGATACTAAATGCATGATCATTGATAACTGAAATCTTTATTCTGTTGAAAGTTTAAAAATAAGACAAAATTGCAAAAATGGTCCCTGTGGTATGCAAAATTTTGGGGTTTTAGTCCAAACCACGACTCTTTTGGATTGGTGGTCCTTTTGAGCTAGTTTCTTTGTGTTTTTGGTCCTTCAGTAAACTGAAAAGACTATTCTGCCCTTCTGATATATTTTTTATGCTTTTTCTATTTAATTTAAATGAAAAATAAAATAATTACCTAATTTGGGCCTCTCTCTCTCTCTCTCTCTCTCTCTCTCTCTCTCTCTCTCTTACGTTTATTTCAATACACCTCAATCTCCATTAAACTCCACCCAATCTAAAAACCCAATTTGTAACAACTCAAATTTTTCAAACAAATTTTTCATTTTTAAAACATAATATTTTCCATTAAAAACAAGGCATAAATAGTTTAATTATTCGGTCAATACAATTATTCAAACTCCCAAGATCCTAAAACAATCTTCAGTGTGTATCGATCATGCCGGCGCCTTCCCACGGTCCTCGCTAGTACCTGAAATACATATATACACAACAACTGTAAGCATAAATGCTTAGTGAGTTCCCCAATATACACTTACACACATACGCCTTTCCAGGCCCTGACCTCCTGGTCCTCATTACAACGCCTTCCGGCCCATAACATAATCGCCTTCCGGCCCGTAACATATTGCCTTCCGGCCCACATATCATACATAGCACATATAACACTTAACTTACCACATATAGCATACATATCCATATAACACTTAACTTACCACATATAGCATACATATCACATATCATATTCGACCTTCCGGTCACACAGTCAAACCCTTCCGGGTACGGTATAGTGAAAAAACTCACCTCGTAAGTGCTGAAAGCTAGCAACTCCTGAAATCACTCGCGCACAAACCAACGAGCTACAACCCTCCTATAACATTACATAACTCATTAACACTCATATCATCTAAGTGTGACTATCCCCAAGAAGTCAGACTTAGGTCAACTCTGGTCAACGGTCAACGGTCAACTCGACTGGACTCGGCGAGTACCATGGCGACTCGGCGAGTCTAGTCGTCCTCACAGATTCCTGAATATTCCCTTTCTACTCGTCGAGTATACCTCTTGACTCGACGAGGTCCTCGTGGAAGAATCGCGGGGCCACCCCGACTCCACTCGCCGAGTCTGATGAACAACTCGGCGAGTCCCAGCACATCTTCAAGCTACTCGCCGAGTCTGAAGAACAACTCGGCGAGTCCATGCCATGCAGACGAGTAACTGCTCCCTGGGATAGGTCTCGTCCCGAAGTACACATGCATGGGACCTTCTGGACCTCTAAAGGTCCTAATACAAAACTATAATCGTGGGGTAACAAGGCATTTCTTCATCAAATCACTAAATGGGTTCTATAAACCCTAATTTCATAAATACATCAAAATAACATAATTGGTCCGAGTATTACCTGAAAACGCACCCTCTGTGTCCCCCAAATCTCAGGACTCAATCCTCCTTGATATTCCTTTAGCCAAATCCCTCTTCTTCTTGCCTAACCAATTCTTCCAAGTTCCAAAGCTTTCTCCCTTGCTCTAGGCGTCCACAGCGATTAGGGTTTCTCTCAATTGACCAAAAGACTGAAAATGACGGCCTAAGAGGCGTTAAATACGATCCAAACTGAACGGTTAGGGTTTCTGCTGAACAGCGTCGACTCGCCGAGTCCATATCTGACTCGTCGAGTCCAGTCGCGGACCCGCGACCAAGTCCGCGATCCTACTCGGCGAGTCTAGGCTCCAACTCGCCGAGTCCCCTCTTAAATCACCCCAAAAACATAATTTTAATAATACCTGAGATTCCGGGCTGTTACAATTCTCCCCCACTTGGATTAGACTTCGCCCTCGAAGTCTCATTCTGCAAATAGCTCCGGATGCTGCTCCCGCATTTCGCGCTCCGGTTCCCAAGTCATTTCTGATCCCTTACGGTTTTGCCATTGAACCAACACTAGAGGTACTTCCTTGTTCCTCAGAACCTTGATCTTCCGATCCCTGATAGCCACTGGTCTCTCCGCGTAATTCAGGCTCGCATCCACCTGAATATCCTCCAATGGAACCACTGCCGACTCATCGGCTATGCACTTCCTCAACTGCGACACATGAAAAGTGTCATGGATCTGACCCAACTCCGCTGGCAACTCCAACCGATAGGCTACCCGGCCTACTCTTGCAACCACACGAAATGGCCCAATATACCGGGGCCCCAACTTGCCCCTCTTCCTGAATCGAATCACTCCTTTCCAAGGAGAGACCTTCAGGAGAATGAAGTCGCCGACTTGAAATTCAAGCTCAGATCGGCGCCTGTCTGCGTAACTCTTCTGTCGGCTCTGGGCAGTCAATAATCTTTGCCTCACTTGTTGAATCTGCTCTGCCGTCTGGAGTATGATCTCCGTGCTGCCCATCACTCTCTGTCCCACCTCCCCCCAGCAAATGGAAGTCCGACACCTCCTACCATACAACAGCTCGAAAGGCGGCATACCAATGCTCGAATGATGGCTGTTGTTGTAGGAAAACTCCGCCAATGGTAAATACGCATCCCAACTACCCCCGAAGTCTAACACACACGCTCGGAGCATGTCCTCCAATGTCTGAATTGTCCGCTCGCTCTGACCGTCTGTCTGGGGATGGTATGCGGTACTAAAATGCAATTTAGTACCCAGCTCCTCATGGAATTTCTTCCAGAATCTGGAAGTAAAGCGCACATCACGGTCTGACACAATCGAGATCGGCACCCCGTGCCGAGACACCACCTCCCTAACGTATACCTCCGCCAATTTCTCCGCCGAAGAACTCTCACTGATGGCAAGGAAGTGTGCACTCTTTGTCAACCTATCCACGATCACCCAAATTGCGTCAACTCCCCTAGCAGTCCTCGGCAATTTGGTGATAAAATCCATAGTAATCTGTTCCCACTTCCACTCGGGGATCTCCAATGGCTGCAACTTGCCATGCGGTCTCTGGTGTTCGGCCTTAACCCTACGGCAGGTCAAGCACCTCTCAACGAACCATGCCACGTCCCTCTTCATACAGGGCCACCAATATTCCTTCCTTAGACCCAAATACATCTTTGTAGCACCGGGATGGATCGAGAATTTCGATTTATGAGCCTCTTCCATCAACGTAATACGCGTACCGCCCACGAACGGCACCCAAATCCGACCCCGAAACGTCATAAGGCCTCGACCATCCTTGACAAACTCTGAGATTAACCCCACGACCCGCTCTTTCTTCTGCATTTCTGGTCGCACAGCCTCAGCCTGTGCCCTACGAATATCGTCCAATACAGGAGTCATCACGGTCAGTCTCAAGCACACACCTCGCAATGGAGTGCTCTCCGCCCTGCGGCTCAATGCATCGGCTACCACATTAGCCTTGCCTGGGTGGTACAGGATCTCACAATCATAATCCTTGACCACATCCAACCACCTCCTCTGACGCATATTTAGGTTGGGTTGATCCATCAAATACTTCAAACTCTTATGGTCCGTGTATATCGTACATCGAACCCCATACAAGTAGTGGCGCCAAATCTTGAGAGCGAACACTACTGCCCCCAGTTCTAAATCATGCGTGGGATATCTCGCCTCATGAGGCTTCAGCTGCCTCGATGCATAAGCTATCACATGACCCCTCTGCATCAACACTGCACCCAATCCCGAAATCGATGCGTCGCAATATACCACGAAATCTTCCATCCCTTCTGGAAGAGCTAATACCGGGGCTTCGCACAATCTCTGGCGAAGTGTCTCAAAGGAGGTCTGCTGCTCGGGCCCCCATGAGAACGTAACACCCTTCCGGGTCAATCTGGTGAGTGGCACTGCGATCTTGGAGAAATCCTTGATAAATCTCCGATAATACCCTGCCAACCCAAGGAAACTTCTGATCTCAGAGGGTGACTTCGGCACCTCCCAACTCATCACCGCCTCAACCTTGGCCGGGTCGACCAATATCCCTTTCTGATTAACCACATGTCCTAGAAACTGGACCTCCCGCAACCAGAATTCACATTTGGAGAACTTTGCATAAAGTTTCTCCGACCTCAATACCTCAAGGACCTCCCTCAAATGCTCCTCATGCTGCTCTCTCGATCTCGAATACACCAGAATGTCGTCGATAAATACGATCACTGACCGATCCAACATCGGCCTGCATACCCTGTTCATGAGATCCATGAACACAGCCGGGGCATTGGTGAGTCCAAAAGGCATCACCACAAACTCATAATGCCCATATCGCGTCCTAAATGCTGTCTTCTGGACATCTTCATCCCGTACTCTCACCTGATGGTAACCCGACCTCAGATCGATCTTGGAAAACCAAGATGCTCCCTGCAACTGATCGAATAAATCATCGATCCTCGGCAACGGGTAACGGTTCTTGACCGTTAGCTTGTTCAACTCCCGGTAATCAATGCACATCCGGTGTGAACCATCCTTCTTCTTGACGAACAAAATAGGTGCTCCCCATGGCGAGCTGCTCGGCCGAATGAATCCCTTTCCCAGCAACTCCTGGAGTTGCGAAGACAACTCTTGCATCTCTGGAGGTGCAAGACGATAGGGCACTTTAGCAATAGGCGCTGCCCCCGGAACCAGATCAATACTAAACTCTACTTGCCTCACCGGCGGTACTCCCGGCAACTCCTCGGGAAAGACATCTGAAAATTCGCGCACCACCAGAACTTCCTCAACTGACTTCGGTTTCTCGGAAACCTTCCGCGTATCCATCACATACGCCACAAAACCTTTACAGCCCTGCCGTAGACACTGCCTCGCCCTAGCGGCCGAACAAAAAGCTGATCCCGAACGGGTACCCTCGCCGTACACCGAAAGAACTCCCCCTCTAGGGTCTCGTATAGTCACCAACTGACGCTCACAGTCAATGACAGCGCCGAACCGGCTCAGCCAGTCCATGCCCACGATGACACAGACATCCCCCATCGCGATAGGAATCAGATCAATTGGGAATCCAATCCCGAAAATCTCTAGTACACATCCCCGAAGAACCTCCGTAGCACAAATCACCTTCTCGTCAGCTATAGAAACTCTCAAAGGTCGACTCAACGACTCACGACTAACACCGATATGCTGACTAAAGGCCAAGGACACAAAGGACCTACTCGCACCCGAGTCAAATAACACTATGGCAGGCACAGAGTTCACAAGGAAGGTACCTACGCGCATAATAATATAAGCATAACATATCGACATTAAATAAATACATGAATTACAACATACCTGCCACAACATCGGGCGCAGCGCGGACCTCCTCCGCAGTCAGCTGAAAGGCTCTCCCACGAGCCCTCGGGGCCTCGACCTTCATCGGTCGAGTCTCAGTAGTCCTGGCAACAGGTGCAGATCCCTGACGAAGCTGAGGGCACTCGGCCTTCCGATGGCCGGTCTGGTTGCAATGAAAGCAAACCATAAATCCCTTGGGACACTCCCTAGCAATGTGTCCCTCCTTGCCACACTTGTAGCAAGCACCGGCTCGACACGCCCCATCGTGACCCTTACCGCACTTTACGCAAGTGCGGTTCTTCGAACCTCCCGTCCTCGAATCGGCGGACTTGATCCGCTTGGCTGCCGGCTGAGACTGAGCCGGTCGCCGGTCTGCCTGCTGAGACTCGGCCTCCTCCCTGGCCTGAGTCTCTAACTCGATCTCACGCTTCCTGGCATTCGCCTGAAGCTCAGTAAAAGTATGGTAAGTGGAGTTTGACACAAACTCCCGGATCTCCCTCCTCAGAACACCCAAGTACCCGGCTCATCCGAGCCTGCTCTGTGGCCACTAGCTCGGGGCAAAACATCGCTCTCTCGTGGAACTTCCGCGTGATCGCCGCCACCGAATCAGTACCCTGCTTGAGGGCTAAGAACTCCTGAACCAATCGTTCCCGCTCCACCGGGGGAACATACTCATCCCTGAACATGGTAGTGAACCCTTCCCATGTCACCGCCGCAGTCTCTGCTAAAGTGAAGTTCGCTGTCACGAACTTCCACCAGTCCTTGGCTCCCAGACGGAGCTGGTTCAAAGCGAACCGTACCCTCAGGTGCTCCGGGCATGAACAAGTGTAGAAGCACCCCTCTATATCTGCGATCCACCTCATCGCAGCAATCGGATCCTGCGTCCCATCGAACTCTGGTGGCTTCGTGTTGCTGAACTCTCGGAACAGCAATGAATCACCCCCCTGTGGCCTAGCAGCGGCCACAGCTGCGGTAGCTGCAGCGGTTGCAGCCTCAGTCAATGCGGCGTACCGCTCGTCGAACGTCTCCATAAGAGTGGTCTTGATAGACCCAAACATCTCCGGGATCTCGGCCCGGATCGCCGCCGCCACCTCCTCCTGAATCATCTGACGAATAGCCTCGTCACTCACACCGCTCGTACTCGCCCCGTGTCGCGGTCTAACCATGATATCTCTGAAATACAACATAAAACTATCAGAGATTCTACCGAGTATAATCGTACTCGACACGCAACCCTACTCAGTCCCAGATATCCAGGGATTCTTACTTGGGCCTCCCACTGACCCGGTGTCCTCGGTAGTACGGGCCCAATACTACCGACCACACCGCATCAATGTTCATCCCAAGTCCTCCTCCCCAAACTCCAGATAGTGAGTACTCTACTTCTGATACGCTCTATCTACCCGCATACTAGCAAAGAATCACATATAGGCAACTTCCTTAGACTAAGGCATCACAAATCAGGCCACTCTAGTCCTATCATGAATACCTAGTCTTCTAGCATGCATAACAATTCATATCATATAATATTGTAAGGTATTTTGGGGATCTTTTACCGTTCGGGCGCTGACTGATCGTACACACTGCTTCTTTCTTGCTTACCACAAAACCATTTACAAAAGTTTATGCCTTTATTTGAAAAGTTTCCTCAAATCCTCGGTTTGAGTTCAGTTACCCCCAAAGGTGCACCCGAATCCCTCAAACCAAGGCTCTGATACCAATTGTAACAACTCAAAATTTTCAAACAAATTTTTCATTTTTAAAACATAATATTTTCCATTAAAAACAAGGCATAAATAGTTTAATTATTCGGTCAATACAATTATTCAAACTCCCAAGATCCTAAAACAATCTTCAGTGTGTATCGATCATGCCGGCGCCTTCCCACGGTCCTCGCTAGTACCTGAAATACATATATACACAACAACTGTAAGCATAAATGCTTAGTGAGTTCCCCAATATACACTTACACACATACGCCTTTCCAGGCCCTGACCTCCTGGTCCTCATTACAACGCCTTCCGGCCCATAACATAATCGCCTTCCGGCCCGTAACATATTGCCTTCCGGCCCACATATCATACATAGCACATATAACACTTAACTTACCACATATAGCATACATATCCATATAACACTTAACTTACCACATATAGCATACATATCACATATCATATTCGACCTTCCGGTCACACAGTCAAACCCTTCCGGGTACGGTATAGTGAGAAAACTCACCTCGTAAGTGCTGAAAGCTAGCAACTCCTGAAATCACTCGCGCACAAACCAACGAGCTACAACCCTCCTATAACATTACATAACTCATTAACACTCATATCATCTAAGTGTGACTATCCCCAAGAAGTCAGACTTAGGTCAACTCTGGTCAACGGTCAACGGTCAACTCGACTGGACTCGGCGAGTACCATGGCGACTCGGCGAGTCTAGTCGTCCTCACAGATTCCTGAATATTCCCTTTCTACTCGTCGAGTATACCTCTTGACTCGACGAGGTCCTCGTGGAAGAATCGCGGGGCCACCCCGACTCCACTCGCCGAGTCTGATGAACAACTCGGCGAGTCCCAGCACATCTTCAAGCTACTCGCCGAGTCTGAAGAACAACTCGGCGAGTCCATGCCATGCAGACGAGTAACTGCTCCCTGGGATAGGTCTCGTCCCGAAGTACACATGCATGGGACCTTCTGGACCTCTAAAGGTCCTAATACAAAACTATAATCGTGGGGTAACAAGGCATTTCTTCATCAAATCACTAAATGGGTTCTATAAACCCTAATTTCATAAATACATCAAAATAACATAATTGGTCCGAGTATTACCTGAAAACGCACCCTCTGTGTCCCCCAAATCTCAGGACTCAATCCTCCTTGATATTCCTTTAGCCAAATCCCTCTTCTTCTTGCCTAACCAATTCTTCCAAGTTCCAAAGCTTTCTCCCTTGCTCTAGGCGTCCACAGCGATTAGGGTTTCTCTCAATTGACCAAAAGACTGAAAATGACGGCCTAAGAGGCGTTAAATACGATCCAAACTGAACGGTTAGGGTTTCTGCTGAACAGCGTCGACTCGCCGAGTCCATATCTGACTCGTCGAGTCCAGTCGCGGACCCGCGACCAAGTCCGCGATCCTACTCGGCGAGTCTAGGCTCCAACTCGCCGAGTCCCCTCTTAAATCACCCCAAAAACATAATTTTAATAATACCTGAGATTCCGGGCTGTTACACAATTGCTCCTTGGAATTATTTGCACATTTGCCATCACAGCCATGGAGCAAAATCAAACTCAGATCAATATGACGACATCAACAAATCGTTCGAAAAGTGAACATGTTTTGTGAGTCGAGCAAATCCTTTAACAATGGTAAATAACTCCTCACAGTTTCTTCAACCAGGTTAGGGATTGAAAATTGAAGAATTCGAAATCCTTTCTACCACATCTGGAGTAGAGAGCTGTTGCTGAATGATTTTTCCTCGATTTTGACTCCACTAGACCCTGATAATTTTCTTGATCGGGATATTTTCTTCTTAGAACGGTTGGGATGTGGATGTGCAACACCCTTGCTGTTTTGCTCGTTCAAGTTAAAAGTACAGTTTATGTTAGGATCTGGGTTTTAGGATACATCTACAATTGCAGGAGTGGATACGAGAGCAGCTTTGGAGCTCAATATCTTACATGATATCTCGAAAGTGATATGATCATGGGCGCTCTTGAAGACATATTCTTTGCTAGCATATAACAAATCTTCATCAGGAGGAACATTGAATGAATTTTACTAGGTTTGATTACAGTGGCGGTCCGACAATGGTGAGAAAGGGATGTTACAGACAGATCTGATTGGGTTCATCTGTTGGCATGTTACAAACAGATCTAAGCAGACGTGTGAGAGAGAAAGATGGAAAAGTTGCAATGGGGTCGGTGACAATCCGACTATGGTAAGAGAGGGATGTACAGTAGCTGCTGTCGAATATGGTTTGATTATGTGCCAAAGGAATTTGTGAAGTAGTCTCGTCTTCTACCTCTCTCCGGTGGAAACTCCAGTGGCATTCACAGTCAAGAAAGTTTTGGGTCCAACTCCAAGTTTGAATTCCTGTGTGTGTTTTCTAAGTAGAACTGTGTGGGTTTTTTAGGAGAGAGAGAGAGAGAGAGAGAGAGAGAGAGAGAAAGTGTAACACCATAAAATTTGAACAATTTTTCACTTTTGAAAAACCATAAAATATCATTCACAATCATTTTAAAAACATTGTATCAACATTGTATCAGTACAAAACCCCAAGATCAGAATATATAAACTCCGATGTGCGTGTGTACGAATCATGCCGGCGCCTTCCCGTGCCCATCACTGGTACCTGAAACACATAACACAACAACTGTAAGCATAAATGCTTAGTGAGTTCCCCAAAATACCGCATACAACACATACGCCACTCTAGGCTATAATACGACCCTCCGGTCGATGTGTCTCAGCGGGACCCTCTAGTCCCATAGCTCGTTGGACCCTCTGGTTCGGTCATAGCTCGTTGGGCCCTCTGGCCCGGTCTGTATCGTTGGACCCTTCGGTCCGGTCTATAACATCATACAACATACATATAACACATAACACATAATCTCATACATAACATATAAGACCCTCTGGTCCACAGATAATACCACTCTAGGTAACGTATAGTGAGAAGACTCACCTTAGGTGTCTTGGTAAGTCTCTGACTCGGTAGAAATGTGATCTAGCCTCCGCCTAATCACACAAAGTAAATACTCTCATAAATACCACTATACTCAACCCTAAAAGTCAACAAAAGTCAATGGTCAAACTTTGACCCGACTCGTCGAGTGCACTTGGGCGACTCGGCGAGTCTACACGTGTCCACTGACTCTCGTAGTCCCTCTCTTGGCACGTCGAGTACTTCCCCTGACTCGACGAGTCACACCTGGCATGAATCGCGGGGCCACCCCGACTCAACTCGCCGAGTCTCAAGAACATCTCGGCGAGTTCTGCCTTGAACTCTAGTCCCCCCTAACTCTCCCTGACTCACCGAGTTATTCCCCAACTCGGCAAGTCTACTCACTGAGTGATTTACGGGAAACCCTCATCCTACTCGCCGAGTCTATTCTTCGGACTCGACGAGTTCATGCCATGCACAAACTCCATAGGCCTCCTGAGGTCAGATCTGTTCCATACATTCATAGATCTGGCCTTCCCAAGCATGATAATCACGTAAAGTTCAGACCTTGACACTTATATAACATCTAAATGGTCTAACATGGTGATTTAGCCCCAAAAATAACATCCCAAGCTCATGGCTCCCAAAATGACTCATAAAGCTCCAAGGGTTAAGGTCTCTGGACCTCTTTGGGTCCAGATCCAAAACATAGACTCGAGAAGGGACCAAATGCTCCACTTATCCAACCTCTAAAAGGGTTAGAAAACCCTAACACTAAGAATCAACACCAAAACTGAAGAAGGTCCGAGCAAAATACCTCAATATGATCTTTATGAACTCAGAAATCACCAAAATCGCACCTCCTTCAGCCTCCTCTTGCCTTGGTCACCTCCTTCTTGCAAAAACACCAACAAAAGGATCAAGAATGGCCTCTCCTTCCTCACAAACGCTCTAGATCTCTTAGGGTTTCTCTCTGGGGTTTGGTGGCCGCAAATGACGGCCCTAAGGGCCTTTAAATAGGTCTCAAACCCTGGAAATTAGGGTTTCATTAAACAGCGTGGACTCGCCGAGTCTACTCATGAACTCGCCGAGTCCAGCTGTGAACTCGGACACAAATCTGCGACCATACTCGGCGAGTTTAAACACCAACTCGCCGAGTCTCCTCACAACTTCCAAAAATAAACGAATAAATTATAATACCTGGAAGTCCGGATGTTACAGAGAGAGAGAGAGAGAGAGAGAGAGAGAGAGAGAGAGACGGGGGTGGATATGTGGGTCCAATTTATATTTGATAATAATAATAATAATAATAATAATAATAATTTTAATTTTAAAAAGTGAAAGAAAAATAAAAATTAAATTCATTAAGGGTATAATAGTCTTTTTAGTTTGGACATAAATCAAAACTGAAAGTAAACTAGCTTAAAAGGACCACCAACCCAAAAAAATCGAGGTTTGGACTAAAACCTAGAAAATATGCATATGAGACCATTTTTGCAATTTTGTCTAAAAATAACTATAATTTCTTTCACAAACCTTAAATAACTATAATTTTTTTCTCAAACCTTAAATATCTTGGGTTCTTGGGCTCGATGATCTAAAATTTTAATGGTTAGATCTGTTATTTATTATTATTATTATTTAAAAAAAAAGTTAGGAAATTATTATTATTATTATTTTTAATTTATTTATTGTTTTAAATATTAAATATGATTTAAGTATGAAATGAAAATATAAAATCTTTCCGTTTGCATCTCTATAACATCAAATCGTCACTTTCTTCACTTCACCGGAGCAACAATGGCGATCCCTAAAACCTCAAAGATAAAACCCAAATCCAGATCCCCGATTTTCCTACTCACAGCCGCCATCTCCTCAATCGCCATTCTCTACCTTTGTTCTTCACTAATCTCAACAACTGGATCAAATACCCTTCAAATCCCCATTTCGCGTTTCATCGACAACACCAAATCTCTTCATCGCACTGACACAGAAAAATTCTTATATTGGGGAAACCGAATTGATTGCCCCGGAAAACACTGTGAATCATGCGAGGGACTTGGTCATCAGGAGTCCAGCCTCCGTTGTGCTCTCGAGGAAGCAATCTTTCTACACAGGTAAACTCGAGTAAAATTCTACCAATTTAATCCTCGTTTTTGCTAATCAACGTTATTGATTTGATGAATATGGAGAATCCAGTAGAGTTGGCATGATCTTTTTGTAACCCTGTTGTATATATCGATCCTATTTGTAGTGTGTATGAATCTCGTCAATTTGATGATTATCTTCCTACTCTTTCTGCTCTTTATCTTTTCGCAGAACTTTTGTGATGCCTTCGAGGATGTGTATAAATCCAATCCACAATAACAAAGGGATTCTACATCATTCCGATAATGTTACTTCAGAAGAAAGGTGAGTCGAATTCCCTTTTACTATTTCATAAAAAAACCTGAATCCTTCTTCAGAATCTTCAAACCCAAATGTGAAATCAATCAAATCACGATTCCCATAATCCATACGACATTCTGAACTTAATTCATGTTCATCTTCTTCACCTCAGGTGGGCTGCTAGCTCTTGTGCAATGGATACCTTGTATGATTTGGACCTCATATCCAACACTGTTCCTGTAATTCTCGATAATTCAAAAACTTATTTCCAGGTTATGTCAACAAGTATGAAATTGGGATCTAGAGGAGTTGCTCATGTTGAAGGAGTTACTCGATTTGATCTTAAAGAAAGAAATCACTTCTCCAAGATTCTGCTTATCAATCGAACTGCAAATCCCCTTTCATGGTAACAAAATCCACATAAACCACAATTTCTCTTAGTTTAGGTGTCATTTGAATTTATTATTTTTTGTTGTGTGTAGGTATTATTAATCACAATAATCAATTCAGGTTTATGGAATGTAAGGATCGAAAAAATCACACCTCTTTGTTGTTACCACATTCATTTCTTCCTTCAATGGCTTCAAAAAGACTTAGAGATGCAGCACATAAGGTCAGTGTTTATTTATCTTCCCCTTTCTTTTTTTTTTTTTTTTCTGAAAAATGACGATTTTGCCCTCCAGATTATGGCACTTCTTGGTGATTATGATGCTATTCATGTTCGAAGAGGTGATATTTTAAAAACAAGAAAAGACAGATTTGGTGTTGAAAGAACACTGCATCCTAACCTTGATAGAGATACACGTCCTCAGTTTATTCTTTGTAGAATCAGAAAGTGGGTCCCACAAGGGCGGATGTTATTTATCGCATCAAATGAAAAGACACCGAATTTCTTTTCCCCTCTTTCCGTGAGGTAATTTTTTATCTTTTCGACTTTTTTTTTCTCAAATTGGTTAGATGATGTTATTTAGAGATGTTATTTAGCTGATAAGCTAGCTTATTTTTCGAGCTTTTATTAAGTTGTTATGTTTGGCAAGCCAAAAAATAGCTTATAAGCTAGCTTTTTAAAAAACTACTTAGGCTATGTTTGGCGTATTAGCTGAAAAGCTAGCCGTTAAATAGAAGCTAACTGATAGCTGAAAAGCTAGCTGATAAAAAAAATGATGTCTGGTAAAACTAGCTGAAAAGTTAGTTGAAAATTTTAAAATGATGTAAAAAGACATTTAAAAGAATGTGTTTCTATAATTAATTAAAGGGGTATATTTGGAAATTTTTTAAAACCCCTAAAAAAGTAGTCTAAGTAGCTTTTTAAAAGCTAGCTTATAAACTACATTTTGGTTTGCCAAACATAACAACTTAAAAAGCTCAAAAAATAAGCTAGCTCTGGTGTACTAACTGAAAAGCTAGCTGTTACCTGAAAAACTATCTTGTTAAATAAAAAAGCTAGATGATAAACAACAATGTTTGGATAAACTAGCTTAAAGATATAAAAAGACATTTACAAGAATGTGTTTTTATAATTAATTAAATGGTATATTTGGAAAAATTAAAAAAAACTCCTAATAAGTCAGTCTAAGTAGCTTTTTAAAAAGCTAGCTTATAAGCTAATTTTTGTCTTCCTAAACATAACAACTTAAAAAAGCTCGAAAAATAAGCTAGTTGAGGTATGCCAAACACAACCTTAGACTAGTTTTTTCATAAGCTTTTTTAAAATTTCTGTAAAATACTCTTATTAATTATAAAAAAAACATATTCTTTTAAATGTCATTTTATGTTATATCTTCCAACTAGCTTATCTGCAAGTTTTTACCAAACGTAATTTTTTTGTCAGCTAGCTTTTCAGCTATCGGTTGGTTTTTCAGCCAGTCTACCAAACAAAGCCTCAGTCTTAAATTGAATAAATTTGAAAAAAAAAAAAGATTAAGCGGGTTGTTGCATAAATGCATGTTTATTGAATAGTTTGTTTGTGATAAAATATTTCAGGTATAAAGTAGCGTATTCATCAAACTATAGCAAGATCTTGGATCCAATAGTGGAAAATAATTACCAATTGTTCATGATAGAAAGGCTTATATTGGCTGGAGCCAAAACTTATATAAAAACATATAAAGAAACCGATTCGGATCTAAGCCTCACTGATGACCCAAAGAAGAACACAAAGACATGGCAAATACCCGTTTACACAAAGGAAGGATGTTGACTTCATTTCGTTTTTTTTAAATCTTTTTTCAAGGATTGTAATATGTACGTTGCTGTCGCATTTTCATGTAATATGGTGATGGATCTTAAGTTTGTATATTCTGTTTAGATTTTTTACACATAACTTGAATATTTTACGTAGAAACCGGATTAAATGCATATAAGTATGTTTTGAGATATTTTTTAATATGAGGTGTGGAGAAATGTCCAATAAATGTGACATGTTTGTCCGAAAGCTATAGGTTTATTTTTGTAAAAATGTTTGGTAAAGTATCTTTTTTTGAAAGATGTGAAATGACATAAAAGCTAAAAGCTAATTATGAGATTTTTGTTTATAATAAAAGCTTTAAGTTTGTATTGCTGAATGAAGATCTTATTTAAAACATAAAAGCTCTTGGAAAGTTTTAAAAACTCGTTATTAAATATACTTGTAAGCGCACGCCATCAGATGTAGATGTAGAAATACAGGGAAAAGAATACGGTGATCAACTTTATTCATAACATGAGTGATGAAACATTCAAAGAGTAAGAGTAATTGTTCTATTTATAAAAGGTACATGATGTAAAAGTCATTGCTATATATATATATATATATGATAAATTAAACCAATCAGCATTTGTCCATGTGTAAAAACACAAATTTAGTCTTTATTTTCAAAAATTAATTTGGACCATTCCTTGTTTGTTTAAAATATGCATCCTTCATCCATTGTTAGCTAAAATTTGCACGTTGCATCCTTTATCATATTTAAAATGACTATATTACCTCCATAAACTATTTTTAATTTAATTATAATTTATTTTGTATTTAAAAAAAGAAAAATTTCCAACTCCATCCCACTCACCATTCTATTATCTCTCATTTTTATTATTCATCTCACAAAAAATCACTAACACCGCCACTACCTTTCCACCACCGCTGGAGCACCGATCACCACCATCGTCGGAGAACCACCTGTGTAACGATCGAGTTTCAGGTACTCCTCAATATTGGATTTTAGGTTTTAAAAAAATTGCATTTTTGGTCCGTGTTACGTTGGGCGTAAAATGGAGTACGCCGGATGTACTCCCTTAAATTGGTCGCGGATGTTGGTGGCGTATGTAAGCAGACAACAGACCTTAATTTTTAGGGTTTGACCCCTATTTGAGTACATTATGGACCTTGAGGCTGCCCCCTCATCAGCATCCTTCCCTCTAAAGATTCCCTACGACATCCTAGCCTTTCCTTGTGTGTTCTTGAGCATTGGAAGTAAACTTTTGGTGTTTTTATGCATTATGAAGAAGTAGGAGCTTGATGAGCAAGCATTGGTTGGAGTGGAGCTTGAAGATCCAAAATCTTCATCATCTAGGCAAGTCTCAGAAGGTATAAAGTTGCAAGGATAATTTGGAGTCCTTGGCATATTTTGGTCCCTTGAGTGGTTTCTTGTGAGTATAAGCTACTCTAGTCGCTTAGGATGTTAGATCTTAGTGTTTTCGAGGTCCCTTGTGCATAAAAATGGTAGTTTTATGGGTTTAACTCAACCATGCAAGGGTTGATGTTCATTTCATGTGGTTAGAGTGTTAAAATTGGGTTTAGGAGCTTATTAAGCCATGCATAAGCTTAAAGCTTCCAACTTTATGGATTAAGACCTTGTTTTAGAGTAGATCAGAAGTTTGGACGAAAGGGTCTTAAGGGATTAAGCCATCCAAAGGAGGATTGGCTCACAGACTAGTACGCCAGGCGTACTTCCATGTACGTTGTACGTATTGAGTTCGAACCCCGTAACTTGGTCAAGGGTGAGTACGTTGGGCATACAAGTTGGGTATGCTCAGTGTACTCCCAAATGTGAGTCTAGAAGGTTGGGCCATTTTGGACTTCAGTTGCCTGTTGGTTGGGTCACAGTTTTGGGCCGTTTGAGGGAAAGGGTAAAATGGTCTTTTTACCCTAAAGAGTCGGGTTTAATGAATTAGATTACCAGTTATGGTTTATGACCTAATTATTAACTAGGATATTATTTGATTGATTAGTGCGGTGATTCTCCAATCCAACAGCCCGAACATCTAGTTGTTTATCAACGGATCGATGTGAGTTTGCTCTCTATACTATATGAAACTGGGGTTGTATGTGCTTATTGTCTTTGTGACTCTTGATGTATGCTTGTATGCATGTTTGATATATGTCTGTGGGTGAAACAGAATCGGGGAAAAATAGACCCGTACGGTTGAAAAATGCCGATTGAGTTGAAATAGACTCGGAGGTGAAATAGACCCGGTATATCCTTGAGTTGACATTTGAGTTGAAATAGACTCGGGGGGTGAAATAGACCCGATACAACCTTGAGCTAATGTATATGTATGGTGTACGATATTATGGAGAACTCACTAAGTTTTTTTACTTATGGTTTTCAGTTTATGTCTATGGCACACACCATGATTTTTCCGCCTTATTTCACTCTGATGTATTTCTGGATGATTGTTGACATACTTTGATTTCCATTATGACTTTTATAAACATGTTGGTTGATGGTTTTATTAATACAAAAATGAAATTTTTGGTTATAAATTTTGGATGTTACAAGTTGGTATCACAACCTTGGTTTGAGGGATTTGGACATACTCTTGAGTGTGCATGAACTCAAATTGAGGGTCTGGTAGATCTTTTATAAAAAAATGTTTTATTGAAGGATTTTCTAATAAAAGAAAAGGATGTGGTTCATGCAATCAATCAAGCTCAAGTAAGTTTTCCCAAAATACCCATACATGTTATATGTGATATGCTATGAATTGAGAATTCGTGAATCGCATGCTAGATTAGGGCTAAGGGTCTGCTCAAGATTGCATGATAGAATGCTAGGAGAGATGCCTTTATATGCCTGCTGTATGAGCTTGTAGACTTTCATGTTAGATTTGGATCAATTATTTGATGGGATGACATGTTTAGGTTATGCTTTGATTCAGATTATTGAAAGCTTGAATGCTGCTTTTTTTTGTGCTTTTAGGAGTATTCATTAATATCAGCTAACTATTAAGCGAATGCATTAAGTTACATATTACTGAGATTAGATAATTTTAGAAGGTTAGGTTTAACTCTATTGCACAACTCTTGTTTGAATCCAGCCGTTGTAGTGTGAGGCCTTTCAGTCAAAGAATTATCTGATGTCGGTAATATGTAATTGTGTTCGTGAGCTAGTTAGATGGTTTTAGAGGGAGTTCCTTCTACATCTAATAGAGGAGAGTGGTGTGATGGTACCCTAGCAGAACCTAGGAGGTGTTTTGGTGCAGTGAGCCTTTCTTTGCGAGAGATCGTTTGGATTGATAGGGAAGTAATTTGGAGGATTCGGGGTGATCTTTCAGGAAAATACAAATTGATGTGGATGGTAGTATCGGGCCCATACTAATGGAAGCAGAGGATCCATACTCGAGTCAAGGGAAGGCACGATGATACTAAGGAGCTTTTAGAATGAGGGATTCTTTGAGTGTGTTCTTATGGTTTGTGTGGTTTATTTTTAGCATGGTGATCACTCGAGGAGGTTCTGGTAGTGGTATGGGTGCCGGTGATGGTTTTGGTGCCGGCAGTGGTTCGGGTTCTGGCTCTGGGGCCGGACACATGGATGATCAGATGTGAGAGTTCATTTCGTCAGATATTTCCTGCAGTATTCTTGAGTAGAGTTATGTGATCTTCGGTTTGGTCTAGGAGGGTATCATGGAGATTCTGGATGAACGCTTGGGCGCTTTTTGTTCTGAGATTGTGGAAATGGTGGGAGCTCGCTCTTTTACTTTCCGAGAGTTTCGGGCATGTGGGGCTCTAAAATTCTTCAGGAAGAAGGACCCTATAGCGAGAAGGTGTTAGATAGTGGATATCACGAATGCCTTTTGTACTTGCTTCTGTCCCGAGGGGTCGAAGTTCAGATTTGCATCATGTCTTCTAAAAGACAGAGCTCATGACTGGTGGGAGGGGGTTGACCATGCCCTAGGAGGTGAGTCGGTTGAGTCGATGTCTTGGGAGGATTTTTTGACGAGGTTTCGATCTGGGTTCACACCTGTGATTGAGGTCCAACAGCTGGTAAGGGAGTTTCATGACCTTTGCCAAACTACTGAGACAGTGACAAAGATCACCTGCATGTTTCGCGATAGGGCTTTGTTGGTACTGCAGTATGTGGCGGACGAGGATATGAAGAAGGGAAGATATGAAGGAGGAGCACCAGAAGAGCGGGCATATAATGGGTCAAGTGTCCTCATTCGATTATGATAGTTGAGGTTTATTGACTCTTCATCAGAGGGTATGGGTACCATATTGGGGTGGTACGCGTCAGGTTTTGATGGAGGAGGCGCATAAGTCGAGGTTCTCTATTCATCTTGGAGCAATGAAAATATATAGAGATCTCCGGCCTGATTATTGGTGGGCTTGCATGAAGCGGGATGTAGTTTGGTATGTGGAGAGGTTCTTGACTTGCAAGAAAGTCAAGGCTTGGCACCAACGACCTCATGATAAGATATAGCCGTTAGGTATTCCTGTTTGGAAATAGGAAGAGATCACGAAGGAGTTCATTACGAAGTTACCATGGACGACGCACATAGTGGATTCGATATGGTTCATCGTGGATTGATTGACCAAGTGCGCACATTTTATCCCGATTCAGGAGAGTATCTCTACCAAGAAACTGACAGACACCTACATTCGGGAGGTTATAGCACGACACGGGGTTCCGGTTTAGGTGGTTTTTGATAGGGATGTTCAGTTTACTTCCAGGTTTTGGAAGAGATTTCATGAGGAGTTGGGCGCTCGTATGTATTTCAGCACAACTTTCCACCTGTAGACCGATGGTCAGAGTTAACGGACTATTCAGACATCGGAGGACATGCTTCGGGCATGTATATTGGATTTTGGTAGGAGTTGGGATATGTATCGCCCTTTGGCGGAGTTTTCCTATAACAATAATTATCATGATTGCATTGATCAACCTCCTTTTGAGATGCTCTATGGGAGGAAGTGCAATACCCTGATATGTTGGGGGTGAGGTCGGTCAGCGAGTTATGGGGAGTACGGAGGTGGTACTTAAGACGACGGAATTGATTCAACAGGTTCGCGATAGACTTCAGACATCACATAGTCGGCATAAGAGCTATGCCGATAGACACCGGTCAGACTTAGACTTCCAAGTTGTGGTAATGCTTGGTTGACGATTCCACAATATTTAAATTGGAGGACATTCAGGTGTATGATCGCCTAAATTATATAGAGAAACCAGTGGCGATCCTTGACAGAAGGACGAATACTTTGCGAAACAAGGTTGTGGATCTCGTGAAGGTGGGAGCCTGATGACGAGACAAAGGAGCATTATCTAGAGTTATTTGCGGCAACGGTATTCGAGGATGAAGTCTAATTCAAGTGAGGGAGAATTGTAACACCTGATTTCCAAGTATTTTACAATTTGACCCTTGGTATGAGAATTGTTTTCAAATTAGTTACAAATAGCATTTAAATGAAAAATGGGGGCTGAGTGAGTACGCTTGGCGTACGTGGTCAGGAGTCAAACCCTACTTTTAGGATTTAGACCCTATTTAAGCAACCTTATGTCCCAAGGCTCTCTCCTTATCAGCTTCCATTCCCCCTTTTGATCACTATTTCGAAACCCTAACCCATTTCTAAAGAGAGTAGATCTTTGTGTGTGTTTGGTGTATCTTGAAGAAGAAGAATCTTGGTTGAGGAGAATAAATCAAGTAGGAGCTTGTAGATCCAAAGTCCATCCATCATTTTCATATTCATAGAGGTATAAAGTCTTGACCTTGGCTATTCCATGCTTAGATCTAGGACTAGTTACGTTTTGAGCACATTTTAGTCTCATGAGTGAGTTCTTGTGAGTAAATGTTACTCCAGAAGATTTGAGTTATCCTTTTTATGTTCCCGAGGTTGCTAGCTCATAAAGTTTGCATCTTGATGGTTGTAGATCAACCATGCACGAGTTACTGATCATTTAATGGAAGTAGAATGTTAAATCTTGGACTCAAGTCTCTTTGAGCCATGCAAAGGCATCAAGTTGAGGACTTTATCATTTAAGATGTTTCCCTCACTACTAGAAAAAAGGCCTTTTACGACGCTCATTGCGCGTCGTAAAACGCTCAGACGACGCGCAAATGCGTGTCAAGGAAGGCCCTGTCATAAAGAGAGACGACGCGCATTTACGACGCGCATTTATGACGCGCATTTACGACGCGCGGTTATGACACGCAATGCGTATCAAGGAAGGCCCTGTCATAAAGGAAGACGACACACATTTGCGTGTCGTAACCTTACGACGCGCGTGTTTATGACACGCAATGCGTATCAAGGAAGCCCCTGTCAAGAAAGGCCATGTCATAAATAAAGATGACACACATTTTTGCGTATCATAATTTTAATTGTTTAAAAAAAATATTATTTATAGATTTACTAATTTTTCATATTAAATAATACATTAGAAATCTCATAATAATAAATAAAATACCATAAATAACAAATATAATTCATTTCACTAATATGTCAAATACAAATAATTATTCCAATAGTGAGTAAATGTTATAAAAAAATGAACTCATTTATATACAATTGCATTATCTAGCTTACTATGTGCCAACAAACTTCTATCTTTTTCCTTCTCTGCATAAACTTCATTAGCAGCATCCTAAAGAACTTCTATCTTTTTCATCAGCAACATCCTCAAAAACTTCTATCTTTTTCCTTCTCTGCATAAACTTCTATCTCACACTCAATGTAGTTTTAAACATCAGGTTTAAAAAATCAACTTTAAGGTTGCCTTGTTAAAGAGAATGACTAGAATAGATTTCCCTTTTTCACAAGGCATGTGCTTGCTTGCACATATATATGGAATCATTCTAACAAAAAAAAAACTGTTCATGTCAACTACTCTAAGGACTATTACGTAATTTAACATGAAGAATTTTGTCCAGATGAAAGGATTGACTTTAAACTTTATAAAAATCATTTAACAGAACTTACCTGACCATGAAGCGTGTTGATCCAGGATCTCCTTGCCTTGCTGCTCTGCCACGAAGCTTTGTAAAGCAAGAAATAAATTAAAAAAGTGAGTCTGAAAGTATATGCTAAATTTATGTAAAACCTTAAAACACAATACTGATGCAAAGTTACCTGATTATCAATTCTTCGGGACTCATGCAAAGATGTCCCAATGACATGGAGACCACCAAGTCGTTTGACTTCCAATCCTTCATGAAAGCAATGAATCTCACAGTCCTTTAGAACCGATAAATAGGCAATTTCAATGCAAGGACCCAGGGCCGGTCCAAAGAAATATGTTGCCCGGGGCAATAAGACATAATGATGCCCTAATTTTATACTATAGAACAACAAAAAAAAAAAACAAAACACTATATTTGTTGTTTTTCTAACAACAAATTCAATAAAAACATAGGATTATGTTTTCAATAAAAACATAGGACTAGAGGGGCAAAAATGTTCAAAGCTAAAACCAAAAACCCATATAAGGGACAAAAAAATGTAATTTACAGATATTGTTAGATACAATTAAATCTAGCACCTATCATCCAGTGTCATAATCCTTTCATGTAATCACCATAGATAATTAGTTTGCGAATGTTAGTCTTCAAGCGCATATTTGAGACAAGTGACAATATCAACATCCCTTTTATATCAGCACATGCTTCAATTTACAAAAGCTTTGCATTTGCTCCCTTCATGCAACACAAAATGATAATGGCATCACAACAGTATCAGTAAAGAAAGCACCAACACGTTATCACATCAGTAGCAAGAAAAGCTCCAAAATGCTCAGCAGGTGAAGGCTCCACTCAATTGTATGAGCACAAAATACTAATTCGTAAAACAATGATATGTTTACTTGATGAGGGGAAACACCCATGCATTCAGCCATCAGAAAGCCAAGAGAATACCATTATAGCCCCAATGATCGGAAAATGTAGAAAGTAGTATTAAAAATATCAAAAAACAAAGCCAAATAATTCATAACTCTTTTAAAGAAAAATTGCCTACAAATCCTAAACACTTTTAAGAATCTCTACTACAAATAAGTGCACAATATAACTAATAAAAGCAAAATACTGTTTGTGTAAGCATAAAGCATAAAAAACATTTTGTTTATGTGAAAAGCATCACAATCGTAATTTCAAGCATCAGGACAATTATATATTTTCAGAAACTAATATCATAACTCATAAAATTTACCCTAGTTCACTGTTTTTCAATCATAATTCAGAAAAAAAAACACTAATAATTTTAGAAAGTAAGAAAATTAATATAAAAAATCATAATATTTACCTCAGTACTTTGATAGGTAACAGGGAGAATGCAATGGCATGCAATGACATGTAGACTACTGATCCACCTTTAAACAATGCTTTAGGTACCTAGCTATCATCCAGAAAACAACAAAACAGACAAAAATTTACACTAATCCCATCACAAACAAAACCAGCTGCTATTATTACAAATAACAAATATAATATACTCCAGACAGTATTAAAATGTAGCAGCATCCAAACATATTATAAGATGAAAAAGTTAATAAGAAGAAGAAGTAAGAAGTAGACACCCACTCAGAGAGTGATTTTGCACTATTATGACAAAACATCTCCTCACATTGATTTCTGAAATAAAGAGAGAATATTATCTGTAGTGTAATATTCCAAATGGACTTGTAAAGTTCTTATATCTTGACCATCTACCATTATCAAACCTGTCATTTTTATACCAAATTAAATTCAAAACCAAATTTTAGCTTGACCATCCATCATTATTCCGTCCCCTGAGAACTGGGGACAAAAATAGCCTCAGGGGTATTTTGGGAAAGTTCCAATTTAATTAAGTTTTTGTAATAAAATATGATTGTAGTTCGTGAATTGCCATAATATCACCTCCATTGTTGGCGTAATTCAAGAAAAAGCCCACAGGGGCATTTTAGGAAAAATGCTTTTATTATTTTTGTTTCCCGGTTTTAGACTATGAGTCAAACTCTTTTTCTTTTAGTATAAATATGCTACGTTATAGGTATTTAGAAAGAATTTTTTCAGTAATAAAAGTTTTCTTTTCCACCAAGCAAAATAAAAAATCCCATCTTTTTCTTCCCCTGTTATCACCTGTTGCCATCCATGTAGTTTTTTTTTTTTTCCTTTTTTTCTTCCTGTTCTGTTTTGTTTTCTGTTCTTAGGCAACAAGGTTGCAGCAAGGTATCAGGTAGATACCTTACATCCATAACGTTCAGGTTCTTTGAGAATATCTTCTTTCAGTCGAGCTTCCATTCTCTCCACTCTTTCACAGTAAATTCCCTACATTAAACCACTTGACACTTGAGTATATTTAAATAATAAACATTAAAAATGAGAGAGGATTATTATTATATACCGTATACTCGAGCATGTTTTTGTAGGGTCTTTCAACCTCACGAAGCAGAAAGGGCTTTCCATTAATGTAAATAACAGGTTCTTCTCTCATGTTGTGCCAAAAGACGGGTCTACCCAGGCCACCTTTAAAGCTACCTATTCTTTGCATAACAGATTTAATTCTTTCCACAGTTGGATTTGTAACACCATAGACTGGGAACCCGCCCTAAAGCAGATTTAGTTCTGCATCGAGGCACACTTGTCAATCACTTTGTCCACCTGTCGTTTGCCTTCAACACCACCCTAAAACCATGTCAATCAAAAAGAAGTTACTCAAGAATGTTGTTGTAATGGGAAATTTATAAGGAAAAAGGTTCATTTGCATACTGTAAAAGCATGCAATCATAAAACATAAACTTCACAGAGACAAAAAAAAAAGTACCAGAAGCTCCTATTCAATTTAAATAGATCAATGTGGCAATGACCATCCCTATGGTAGTATGCCCATGCCCCATTTGGCAGTTAAAGATTATTTCTGTCTTAAGATCAGCTCTTGAAATTCTATCAACCTATAAAGATCATAAAACACAAATCATATATAAAGTATAATCTAAGTTAAATATTTTCATTTTGTTAAATGAAAATAACACTCACCAACGTATCAAAATCATGTTCCTTGGGTGATTTTTCATCTGTTGCTGGAATGCGTTCGTAGTCAACAAGGAATTTTCTTGTTTGGATTTCTAAATAGACCTACAATAGTGAAAGGAATTATGAAACAAATATTCAAAATGAACATTTAATTTCATAGTATGGTGAACCTGTAGTGATGTTTTGACAGAGTCGGTGTGACTGGCTCCCATTGATCCACCATTTGACCATCTGGTAGTTCATCAGTTACTAGGATCTTATTTCCATACCTGTAATCGAGATAGGTATTGAGATGATAAGAAAATGGATATCAAACACAGAAACATGTTAAAAAGAATACCTTGCAGCTTCTAGCAATATGTCTTCCTTTAACCGGTCTTCCATTTGCTCCACCCTAGCCCTATTGATACCCTATTCATAACTTTCCTTCAACCGGTCTTCCATTTGCTCCACTCTAGCCCTATTGATACCCTATTCATAACATCAAAGTTTAGGTATAGAATGGGATAAATCAGCATGTTTATGAAGAAAAAATATAGAAAATACTGTAAATCTGAAGTGGAAGTTGGGATTTGAGCAGAAAAAATAAGCACACACCGTGTACTCAAGATTGAAGAAGGGTCTCTCAACCTCGCGCAAAACAAATGGTCGTCCATTGATATAAACCACATGTTCCAAGAAAGAGTTTTGCCACTGTTATTCAGGACATCGAAACCTAAAGTTATTACCATAAACAAGTGGAAGCATGAAAAAAAATCATTTGCCAATTCTAAAAAGTTATTGTCATAAAGAAAGGGAATAAGTTATTGCCAATCATCTGGATAATCCATCAGTAAAGAAGAGAGATTTAGGGTTGTAGTGGTTGACTGCCAGATGGATTTAGGGTTTCCTTCGGTTACCCCTGCACATATTCGTAAATCTTCATATGGTGGAGGATAGAGATGAGAGAAAACCTGGTGGAAAAGGAGAGACGAGAAGGTGGAGGTGTCGATTAGAGGTTGTTCAACTGGTAACTTCGATTGACGGTTGATGAGTCGTAGTTGTTGATTGACGCTACAATCGAAAGGAGTTGAAGTTGCCGAACCATTTAGTGTGAGGATGGATTTGGAAGAAATCTCAAACCCTTAACCTTAAACATGATGTGAAGGGATTGATCCATAATTTTCTTCGTCTCCATCAATTCCTTGGGCTCACATAATTGGACGATGGTGGTAAATGAAGCGTTCTTCGAGAAGGAAGGATCATCGCTGCAGTCGAAGAGGCAACGAGGATTGGAGGCGGTGGATTTGGGTGAGGGCCTGAGGGGTGGAGACGAGGGAAAAGAAGGCGGGGGTTTAAAAAATTTGGGGATTTCATTTTCACTAAGGAGACGCGCGTTTCTTAGAAAAAATATAAAACGACATTCACAAGGACGCACGTTTTAGATAAAGTGCCTTCCGTGTTTTTTTTTATTTTTTTACATTAGACACTAATTTAAGGGCACGCAATAATGCGTGACCTAAATCCTTCAATTTTTTGAAGAGATGGCACTTTTTTAATGTCACTCTCTTTTGCGTAACATAAATCAATGAGTGTCGTGGTTTGCGCGTCGTAAAAGGCCTTTTTTCTAGTAGTGCCTTGAGCAAGATATGTGTTTTTGGCGTTTGGACTCAGGCATTAAGGGCTTGATAATGAGTTTTGGCTTTCTAAGGAGTACGCGGGGCGTACCAAGGTGTACGCTCAACATAACATGTCTAAGCCCTGATTTCCTTCGCTGTAACAGCTTGTTCACGGGGCGTAACTGGTGGTACGTGGGGCGTACTTACTGGAACCCTTATTAGGTCATTTCTTGGACTTTAGGACTTTTCGCCTTAGGCTATAGGTTGTTAGGCCTGGGGTAGGAACGGAAAAGGATCTTTTATCCTTTATATGAGGATTTGGACTCTCAGTTTCGGTTAATGGACTAATTGCTAATTAGGGTTTTATTATTTGTGATTTAGTGTGGGGATTTTACGGTTCAGCAACCCGAGTGTTATTTGTTTATCAGCTGATCGAGGTAAGTTTTCTCATAGTGTGTGGGCGGGTCGAAGGCACTAATGCCGACCCTTTGTTTATTAGAATGCTAGCTGTCTGTATGACTCTTGCATGTATTGTTTGTGTTTGTATGTATACTGGGCGGGGCCCGATGTCAAGTGGGGCCCATTGCATGTTACAGACAGATCTGTGCTAGGCGGGTCCCGATGGAGGTCGGGCGGGGCCCATTGTATGTATGGCGTGTGGGAATTTGGGGAAAACTGACTAAACTTTGTGCTTACGGTTTACAGTTTATGTTTCAGGTACTTCTGGTTCGAAGGGGAAGAGCTTGGGATGACCACATCGCACACACTATGATTTTCCGCCTTATTTGACTTTGATGTATTTCTAGATGACTGTTAACATACTTTGAATTTCTTTATGATTTTTATAATCATGATTGGTTGATGGTTTTATTAATACAAAAATGAAAATTTTGGGTTATAAATTTTGGGACGTTACAGTAATGTCCAAAATTTCACTGTTTATTCATCCAAAATCATAAATTCTAATGGTTGTTTAACCGATTATCTTTATTTCATTTTCATAAAATCTTTATGTTAACTTTTTTGTTTTATGCATTGTGGGTTTTAGCAAGTTTAAAGTGTGTGCGTGCTGTCAGTGTAAGCCGATTTGAAGCTCCTGACAAACACAATAATTTTTTTAAGAAAAGGGGGTGTAAATAACTTTGTCGATCCCGAACGTAACCAAATTTGAGCTCGATACCATATAAATGTGGGAATAAAAACCACGCACACATCTGATGTGCTTGACATATATTTATATAAAAAGCAATAGGGATATATACAGTAAAGTCCCAACATTTTCATCGATTTGACAAGAAAGTCCTAAACTTTATTTTTTTGACAGTAAAGTCCAAATTACCGGCAGTTTTTGACACTTTTACCCTTTTTTCCCGGTTATCCGGTAATTAGGATTTTTTTTGTCAAAAAAATAAAGTTTAGGACTTTCTTGTCAAATCGTCAATTAGGACTTTACTGTAAAAAAAATAAAGTTTAGGACTTTTTTGTCAAATCGTTGAAAATATTGGGACTTTAGTGTATATATAACTTTTTTTGGTTAGAAATTTAATGGTATGATACTCTTTAAGCATAAGAGTTATTGAAACCTTCACTAATCTGCTAGATCATATTGAAATCCTTAACGTTTTGCTTCTTGTTAAATTGTTTTTTTAATCTCAATAAACCGACATTGAAAAAAATTGAGATAATCAAGAAAGAAAGAAAGAAAGAACCAGGGTAGTGTTGACTTTTTGCAACTCCAAAAATGGAGAAATAAGAAACCAAAAAAAAAAAAAAAACGAAATTGCCATTCTTTCCTTTCTCCACATTCACACCCTTTTGACTAGACATGTGTTGTTTGTGTTTGTATAAAGCCAGGGCAATTTCGTTTTTGTAGGTTTCTAATTTCTCCATTTTTGAGACTGCAAAAAGCCAACACAACCCTGGTTCTTTCTTTCTTTCTTGATTATCTCAATTTTTTTCAATGTCTGTTTGTTGAGATTAAAAAAACGATTTATCAAGAAGCAAACGTAAAAGATTTCAATATGATCTAGCTGATTAGAGAAGATTTCAATAACTCTTATGCTTAAAGAATATCATACCATTAAATTTCTAACCAAAAAAATTATATATACATTAAAGTCCCAATATTTTCAACGATTTGACAAAAAAGTCCTAAACTTTATTTTTTTGACAGTAAAGTCCTAATTGAAGATTTGACAAGAAAGTCCTAAACTTTATTTTGTTGACAAAAAAGTCTTAATTACCGGCTAACCGGGAAAAAGGGTAAAAGTGTCAAAAACTGCCGGTAATTTGGACTTTACTGTCAAAAAAATAAAGTTTAGGACTTTCTTGTCAAATCGATGAAAATATTAGGACTTTACTGTGTATATCCCAAAGCAATATTACAAAAAGTACAAAGGAATTACATATTTACAATATACACCACAAACTTTTGTGTTTGTTTATTCTTAATAGCCCGTTTGAATTATAAAAGCTTAAAGTCGAGTTTAGCTCGATTGGAGCCTTATAAATACAATTCACGTGATGCTACTGAGACATGATATTGTGGGTCAACTCAATGATTGCTGTAAGAATGTATATTATTTTTAAGTTAAAAAGAAAAGGCCTTTCAACAAATTATAATTATGTATAACATTACTTTTTAAGATCAAAATTCTTATCTCTTGTCATGCCAACAATTTCTCTGAGGTGTCTATAACACCCTAATTTTCAAGATAGAAAAAATAACAAATGAATCGTTCCATCATCTCACAAGATCAATTCTAACACTTAACTATTTTCTAACCTACATCGGAAGCACTAAAAAATAAAGTAAAGTCTTCCCCTTGGCACAATCCATCAATTACGCTCATTAGTTTTAAATACCCTAGGAAATAAGTATAATTCTCAATTCCCGTCATCTCCGATGACACACATCCGTCTTGCTCATGACGATTAAACACCTCACCCGTTCCCACTAAATATGTCATCCCAAGAAATCACCCTGTAGATAAACAAATCAAAATAACAATTACACGCAACCATAGTTATCATAAAATATTTATGTGCGAGCAACCACAGAACACGAAAAACTCACCTTGACAAACTTGTTGTTAGGACTTAACTAAATCTTGTCACGTTATTTGCACCCTACATTTGACCGACAAGTTTCTAAGGCAACGATCCTAAAAGAATCCTATATGTTTGTTTTGGTTCCACTACCTATATGTCTTGTTTGGCCAATCATTTATCTAATTTCTTTAATTACACTATTCATAATAACCTCATTTGAAATATAACTTTTGTTTTTAGGTATGCCGGAACAATAGAATTCCATTTAATAAAAGTTAATATTTAAACTTCATAGCTAAAAATAAACAATAAATAAATGGGATAATGACTTAAAATGGTAATATATTTTTCTATTTGTATACATTTGGTCACTGAGTTTTTTTTCGTCCACATTTACTTCTTCAACTTGTTAAACTGTACACATTTAGTTCTTATTACCGGTTACTCCAGGTTAGCCGGGAAAAATGACTTAATATGGTAATATATTTCTCATTTTGTACACATTTAGTTCTTAATATTTTTGTGCACATTTCGTCCATAATATTTTTTTGTTTCAAAATAAGTTATTTTTATTTTTGTACTCATTCAGTACTTATGAATGATTTCTTTAGGCTTTTCTTACGACATCTTACGTGGGACAATCATTGATGAGTGTGTGGGGCTGTTGATGCTTATGTGTAACGTTCCATTTTCACAACGAAAAGTTTTCATCTTTAAATTAGGCAAAACTCCTTAATTATACAACCATTATTAAAAAAACCGTTTATTCCAAAATACATTATTGAAAATCAGAGTAATATAAGAAACGCGGAATCCTCAATACTACTGATGAGTATATACAGTCCCGTCGTCGCTTGCCCACGATCAACGATAGAACCTGAAAACATAAATAACTGGGTAAGCACAAAGCTTAGTGAGTTTTTCCTAAAATACTCCATACAACAAATGTACTATCATGCATAATGGGCCTACAATCATCATATTGGTATACCCTGACACAATCAGTCATCAGATTGGAATGCCAACATGCAATGGGTCCAATCACTCATCAGACTGGATTACCCAATGTTTGTTGGTATTCCACCTCAACCCAACCGCTCCTCTCGATCCTCCATGCCTACGACTTACAGTCAGCCCGCACTAGGTATCTTGGCCTACAACACATAGCATGATCGCCTCAATCATACATCTCGCTATCGCCTACTAGTCCTTTCGTAGCACACTGCTCTGCTACCATCTAACCTCTATGAAATACGTAACCATATTTAACCAGAGGTGAGATAGCCACCTGAATAGATGATCCTACTTTAGAGCCACGACCAAACAAGGAACTTGCAAGAAAGCCTAGATAAGAAGTTCTCATGCTATCCTACATGACTACATACGGCCCCTATGGCACTCTACTAGACGATAACCAACCGACTGGTACTCTAACCAACATACTACTATTCTTGCATCCTATCATACAAGGATATATACATAAATCTAGCAGATCGCTACGACTCAACAACATCCTATCCACAAGGATACATAACCAACAATCCAAGGAATGTGTAACCATAAGTAATCGGATGTGAGATAGTAAGTAAAAATATATTACTTTTTAACAGGAGTAATCTAAACAAAATTTGTAGTAGACTAAAATATGAATGCATGGATATAAATATCGTTAAAATTTGAGATCGTATGAAGAAGTTATGACGTTCAGAACATATGACCTAAGTAATCAAGTAGTCGAGATCGCAATGGACATAAACATCAAAAGCCCAAAATATCTCATTAATGATTGTCACACGTAAGATGTCGTGAGAAAAACCCAAATAAATTATTCATAAGTATTGAATGAATACAAAAACAAAAATGACTTATTTTACAACAAAAGAAAATATTAAAGACTAGATGTACACAAAAATATTAAGGACTAAATATGTACAAAGTAATAAATATATTACTTATTAAGTTATTTTTACTGGCTAACCTGGAGTAATTGGTCATAAAGATTAAATGTGTACGGTTTAACAAGTTGAAGGGGGTAAATATGGATGAAAAAAACTTAATGACCAAATTATATACAAATCGAAAAATATATTACCTTTTAAGTGATTATCCCTAAATAAATTTTGTTCTAACAATGAAATCGTTCTTAAGTATATGGTAATTCAATTACCAAAACGTAAATAAGTATATTTAAATGCGTCCATTATAAATTAGAAAGGAAAAGTGAACCAATTTCTTTATCAACAAAGAGGAAGGAGTTTAATTCACCAAAGGGACTGAAAGTGAAACATTGTTGAATTATGTAAAAACAAAAAATCAGCAAGTTACCAAGACTTTAGGGCTAAATAATCTAAAATTTCATATTTTTCTATGTTAAGGAAAAAAAAAAAAGAATAGGCATTGTAGGCAACGAGAGTTAAACGTGAAGCCATAGGTCATGACCCACATGCTTACGCCCTGCGCTACATCTATTGATACCCAAACTGATCAGTCATTAAGAGAAAAGAAGCATTTATAAGTGATACCTTATAGAGGCATTGATATAATCATTTAGATAATTTAAAAATTCCGATACCATTTTAGGATTTCCATATATATGAAAATACTGAAATACAGAATATAGAATCTAGAAACAAATCTAGTAGTCATTTAGCCGAAGACTTGAATCAATATGTATCAAAAAAAAAAAAAAAACTAGTGATTGTCTTAATTAGTTACATTAATAGAAAGAAGGAAAAGCAATAAAAACTTAAATACACCATGCAAAGACAATATCAACATCAACCATGAATTGTAAACCGGCTACTTTGATACATTCGTATATCTCCTTCCCATCCATTCTCCCAACCAACAAGTTTTACTTCATGTATCTCACCACTTTCCTGACCATAAACAAACAACCTTTTCGGTAAGCTTTTTTCCCATGGATTGTTCGTCATTAACAAGTCCCCCTTCTTGTTCCATTGACCTAAAACCATTATCTCTTGATGAGGAAAAGGTGGCTTCTGATCAACCCTACAATAAACCACCCATTCCTTCTTCTTCAACACCCACACCTCAATGTTGTTACACATGTATTCGTATCCAAGTTCACCATGTAAATCAACCAATCGATGGCTGATGAATGATTCATCTTGTGTTTGTGTTTCCTTCGGAAGATCAATCCACCCGAATTCCTCCTTCTTCACGTTGAACCATATCACTTTTCTTGGATCATTATTTGGTGATTCATCAACACAAGCTGCTAACCAATACATATATCCATGGCTAAATACTCCTTCACCTGTTATCGGATAATCTGGAACTTGAGGTATCTCTATCCATGAATTTGTCCCTAAGACATGCACCATGGTGCGAAGATTCTTCCTCACGTCAGCGAGTTTCATCTGCCATGTTGCATGGTTTCTTACCACAACACAAACCATCTTGAACGTGTTTGTAGAATCATCAAAACAAAGACCACATGACTCTTGGAAATACTCCCCTAACATAATATCGATAGGTGGCAACTCATAACGCTCTTTCCTTAGAGGATCTATCACAACCAAAGTAGTCATGTCATTGATCATGTCATTATCATGGTTTTGTGATAGATAAAGCAGCCCATTGCAAGAACCCAAAACCATCAACGATTTTTGACACCTAAACTCCATTACTGAGTTAGTTTCAGGAGTTTGTTCTTTCAACTCGTTGATATGCAAGAAACTGAGAATAGATGGTTGATTGGGTCGACCAGAGATGTACCCGATGAGAGGCATTCTTGATAAGATTTCGTCGATGATGTCTAAAGGCAACTCAGTCAACTCAGCTAACTCAGCCATGTCTCGAAGATATATATGTTTTAGGATATACCGATCGAGCGAGTTATAACTCAAAATCTGCATGAAGTGGCGATACTTATATACTTAATGAATCCAGTGACCTAAAGAATTAGGATTCATCCAAATAGGAAAGTAGATCACGGAAGATTAACATTCGGTATAATATTCAATAAAACATCGAATTGTAGTTATATAAGGAAAGTCTACCTTCCTTTAGATAAATGCTACGTCGTTTTGTGCAAAAAGATCAACTCGCATTCCTAATTTCCCGGTTTTACATACATATTAAATTTTTATGATTTTATCCCGTATCCTAAAACGAATTACTCAAGTTAAGTTACGCATCCCTTGTTTCAAGTCGAATTTCTTTTAAAATGCTTATAGTATTTGCAAGTTTTTGTTTAATGTAAATTATGCATCCCTATTGATTAAGGTTTGATCACATTCTAAAAGATATCCTTTGTAGTTTGTAAGGTACAAAATTTTAACTGTTTATTTATCCAAATCAGAAAGTTTAATGTAATTGGTTAACCAGTTATATTTCATTCTCATAAAATCTTTATGTTAACTTTTTAGTTTTATGCATTGTAGGTTTTTAGCAAGTTTTAAAGTGTGTGTATATATGTGTGTGGCCGTTCTAAGTAGATTTGAAGCTTCGGACAAAATAAAAAATAAGGAAGTGATTCGTACACAATAGTTTTTTGCCATACACAACAATTCATGCATTATATAACTGTACAATACAATATTTTAAAATATCAATTGTTGTATATAGAAAAAAATTGTTGTGTACAAATCAACTCCTCAAAAAATAGGCTATTCATAGTAATTTATTTAAGAAATGGGGTGTAAAGACTCTTGTTGATCCCAAACCTAACCAAATTTGAGCTCGATACCATATAAATCTTCTCTAATAAATGAAAGTTTTTTTTGCCACTTGTCACACTCTCATTCATTTTGCCACATGTCATTTTGTGGTTATTTTGAATTAATTTTTATTCCAAATTATTAATTTTGTGGTTTTCCTATTTTATTAAACTCCATATGGTATTTAAATTTAATAATAAATGCATATCAATTTCATTAATGGACTTTTCTTATAATTTCAGAATTTTAAAATAAAATATGATTAATTTGATTTGATTATTTTATCTAAATGATTTGTTTAAATATAAAAGAGAAAAAAAAAACACTTTAATTTTAGTAATTCAATATTTTTTTTATTTTTCTTATAAATTCAAATTTCTCAAATGTTTATACATATTTAATTGTTTTAAATACATCCATGTAATACATGAGGCTGACATCTAGTGTAGGAATAAAAACCAAGCACACATCTGATGTGCTTGTGCTTGGGCGTATATTTATATAAAGGGGAATATTACAACTAGATATAAATGAATTAACAATTTACAATATACATCATCAACTATTGTTTTTGTTTATTTCTAATAATTTGAATTATAAAAGCTCAAACTCGAGTTGTGCTCGATCTAGCCTTATAAATACAACTCACATGATGCTGTTGAGACATAATATTGTGGATCAATTTAAGAGTTGGTGTAAGAATAATTTATTTATTTTATTTTTATTTTTTTAAGTTAAAATAAAAAGACATTTCAAGACATTATAATTATACATAACATTTACTTTTCAAGACCAATTCTTATCTCTTATCGGGCGAACAATTTCTCTTAGGTGTCATTTTTTTTTTGTGTGTGTATGTTTATTAATCACCAAAATCAAATCATGTTCATGGAATGTAAGGATTGAAAAAACCACCTCTTTTTGTTACAACCTTCATTTCTTACAAAAACAATTAGAGATGCAACACATATGGCCACTCTTGTTATTCTAAATGTCATTTTGTGTTATTATTATTATTATTATTATTATTTTATCTTTTAGTTAGTTTATCAATTATTTTTATCAAACATGTCATCTAATTTTTCAGCTAGCAGTTAGCTTTTCAACTAATAGAAATAATTAATTTTTTAGCTATCAGCTACCGTTAACTTTTAGCTAGTCTTGAATTGAATAAATTAAAAAAAAAAAAAGATTAAATGGGTTGTTGCATAAATGCTCATTTTAGAATTTGCAAATATAAACCTAACGAGTGTTAGTTATTGAAGCATCATTGCATATTTGGTATAAAAAATCATTTTGTGTTATTATTATTATTATTATTTTGTATTATTATTATTATTATTATTATTATTATTATGCACGCTCCACCCACTATTGGATCCAGATTTAGGGAATTACGTTTATGCAACAAAGTTTCATCTTTTTTCCTATTTATGCGAAAACGTGATTTTTTATACCAAATATGCAATGATGCTTCAATAACTAACACTCCTTAGGTTTATATTTGCAAATTCTAAAATGAGCATTTATGCAACAACCCATTTAATCTTTTTGTTTAATTTATTCAATTCAATACTAGCTAAAAGTTAACGGTAGCTGATAGCTAAAAAACTAACTATTTCTATTAATTAAAAAGCTAACTGCTAGCTGAAAAATTAGATGACATATTTGATTAAAAATAATCGATAAACTAACTGAAAGATAAAATAATAATAATAATAATATCACTACAAGAATAATGACCATTAGTGACGACAGGCGTCGCCGCTAAAGGTCCTGATTGTCGCCGCTAATACCTTTAGCGGCGACACGTCGCCGCTAAAGGGTCGCCGCTGTTGGCTCGTCGCTAATACCCCATTTGTCGCCGCTAAAGGTGGCTGTCGCCGCTAATACCTTATCGCCACTAATACTTTCCGTCGCCACTAAAAGCGTCGCCGCTAATTGTAGTTTTCTAATTTTTTTTTATTTTTTTTAAAACATTCTTCCGTATACAAAAGAAACAATATAAAATTATAAAAATTGTTATAAAACTATAAAAATTTTATAAAACATATAACCAAAAACACATCCATACATACACAAATACATACATAATACACATACAAAAACATATACAAAAACACAGATATACATACATGATACACATACTAATACACAAATACATACATAATACACATAAAAACACATATATATGTATATATACACACACACATATATATATATATATATATATATATATATATATATATATATATATATGCATACTAATACACAAATACATACATAATATACATACAAATTCACAAACATATATAAAATACACATTCTACATACAAAGAGAAATGATTTCATAGAAGAGGGAAGAAGAAGCTGAGAAATGAATTCATAGAAGAGGGAAGAAGGAGCTGAATGAGGTTATATCTGCGAATGGAATTAGCGGCGACAGGTAGATTATTAGCGGCGACATATAGAGTATTAGCGGCGACACCTTTGGGGGGAAATTTTGATGGTCAAAATTTTTGAGTATTATCAGTGACAATTTTGAGGGGAAACTTTGGCGGTCAAAATTTTCGAGTATTAGCGGCGACACCGTCACCGCTATTGGTGTCACCGCTATTGGTTTGTACTTTATCGATTTTCAGTCCTTGGATTAGGGACAAAATCAACGGTTAAGGTTTCACCTCATATTTTGACGCGGATCGGGGACGATAGGCATTAGCGGCGACAGCCACCTTTAGCGGCGACACCGTCGCCGCTATTGGTGTCGCCGCTATTGGTTTGTACGTTATCGATTTTCAGTCCTTGGATTAGGGACAAAATCAACGGTTAAGGTTTCACCTCATATTTTGACGCGGATCGGGGACGATAGGCATTAGCGGCAACAGCCACCTTTAGCGGCGACACATAACGCGAAAATTATGTGTCGCCGCTAAAGGTGCCTGTCGCCGGTAAAAGCGTCGCCACTAATGCCCATTATTCTTGTAGTGGTACAATTGTCTACATAATTCCTATGGGATTTTGGATTAAAATAATTGTCAAAATAGAACCTTTGTGTTTCTTTAAGAAATACCGATAATGTATTTGTGATCAGGTATAAACTAGCATATTCATGTGACTATAACAAGATCTTGGATCCAATAGTGGAAAATAATAACCAGTTGTTTGTGATAGAAAGTCTTAATTATACCGTCCGAAGCCAAAACTTATATAAAACATATAAAAAGACCGAATCAGATCTAAGTGTAAAGTCCCAAAATAAGATTCGAAATTTTTTTATTTTTAAGTTTATAAAACAGTAAACCATATCGTCGTAATAAAACCTAGGTAATCAAATTTTATCAATACGTCGTAATAATCAGAGTGAATCACAAAATGCAGAATCGAGTGGTGTGTGCTCTGCAATCATCTTGAGCTCTTCCCTTTGAAAACAAAAGTATCTGAAACATAAACTGAAAACTGTAAACACAAAGCTTAGTGATTTTTCCAAAATACCACATACCATACATATATTTGCCATGGGCTACCCCCATAGTCTTTTCCCTGAATGCCATGGGCTACCCCCATGGTCTGACATACAAGTGCCATGGACTGCTGATATGTGCATATCTACATATCTTAATATTATTAGCTATATTTATGCTTATTATAAAACAAAAGGTACTTATTATGTTTACTATATGTTATGTAGCGTAAAAGACATTCTCGGAAGCAAGATGGAAGTTGGAAGCAGGAATGAAGAGTTTAGGCAAGAAGAAGACACAAGAAGGATGTCGCTAGACAGCTTGACCCATCGTCAGTATTTTGGCCATATCTCATGACTCGTAACTCCGATTGACATGATTCAAAATGATCTGAAAACTAGACATAATTTCGAACAACTTTCATGTTTTGAGAAAATGCTGATTCTCGATAAAAACAACGTGGTGAATGGAATCTTCGCGATTCGTGACGTTGGCTTGGAGAATACGGGATAAGCACGAGGACCACGACGTGGTGCCTTTACCACGTTGTGGTGGCCAGATTTTAGGCAAGTATATATATATATATATATATATATATATATATATATATATATATATATATATATATATATATATATATCCAAACATTATGACGAATTAGGGGACTTGGAGGTGACTTTATGGAGAAGTATTACGAAAAGAACCTCTGGAAAACCCTTAGAAGAGGAGGAAATGATTGGAGCTCAAGAGTTGAAGAGATCTTGAAGAAAATATCATCAATTCATTCGGTTTGATCATGTCACTTTTCCATGAGCTTGTGTTGTCTCTCTCAGAGGGAACAGAAGACTTCGTGGTATATTGCGATGCCTCAAATCAAGGGTTAGGCTGTGTACTTATGCAGCGTGGGAATGTTATAGCCTATGCATCCAAACAACTAAATACCCATGAGGTGAACTATACGACTCATGATCTCGAGCTGGGAGCTGTGGTCTTTGCTCTAAAGATTTGGAGCCACTACCTCTATGGTACGAAGTGCAACATTTTCACAGACCACAAAAGCCTCCAACATATCCTGAACCAAAAAGAACTTAACATGAGACAACGAGGATGGGTGGAGCTACTAAATGACTATGAAGTTGAGATCCGGTACCATCCGGGCAAGGCCAAGGTGGTGGCCGATGCCATAAGCAGAAAAGAATACTCGGGTCGCCGAGTAAGAGCACTAATGATGGCCATCCGTTCCCGCTTGTCTTTGCAAATCAAGGAGGCTCAACTGGAAGCCTTGATGCCGGAGAACATCGCAAACGAAGCCTTACGTGGTATGGACAAGAATCTCACAATCAAAGAGGACGGAGCTTACTGTTTCATGGACCAGATATGGACCCCAAAATTTGGAGGGTTCAGAGATGTGGTCATGAATGAAGCACACAAGACAAGGTACTCCGTCCATCCGGGTTCAGAAAAAATGTATTTAGACCTCAAACAACAATATTGGTGATCGAATATGAAGGCAAAAATTGCTACTACGTATGTAAGTCCCTAACTTGCGCCAAGGTGAAGGTATAATATCAAAATCCCTTAGGACTCCTTCAATAACCGGAGCTACCTGAGTGGAAATGGGGGATAATCACAATGGATTTTATAACCAAATTGCCCAAGACGACAGACGGATTGGATGCCATCTGGGTGATTGTCGATCGGTTGACCAACCAATTAAGGAAACGTATAAAATGGAATAGCTGACCCGAATCTACATAAAAGAGGTTGTGAGATTACATGTCATGCCCATATCTATTATCTTGGACAGAGATATTAGTTTTACCTCCCAGTTTTGGCAGTCGCTACAGAGGTCGATGGGAACCCAGCTCGATATGAGCACCGCCTACCATCCCCAGGCAGATGGACAAAGTGAGAGGACCATCCAAACCTTAGAGGATGAGCTAAGGTTCTATGTGATAGACTTCGGCAAGGCATGGGACGTCCACTTGCCACTGATCGAATTCTCATACAACAATAGCTATCATACAAGCATCAAGGTCGCTCCCTTTGAGGCCCTTTTATGGACGAAAATGTCGATCACATCTCTGTTGGGTGGAGGTAGGAGACACACAATTGGCAAAGGGAATGTTACCCAACAGTACTCTCACGGGGCCTGAAATTATGAGGGAAACAACTGAGAAGATCGTTTAGATCTGGGAACGACTCTAGACATCTCGAGACCAACAAAAGAGCTACATTGACAGATGACGGAAGCCCCTAGAGTTCCAACTCGGTGATCGCGTAATGCTAAATGTCTCTCCATGGGAAGGGATGATACGCTTTGGAAGGCGGGGAAAATTGAATCCAATATACATCCAACCATTTGAAATCCTTGCCAGGATTGGTCTGGTGGCTTACAAGCTGCAGTTACCACCAGAGCTCAACAATGTACACCTTGTCTTTCATGTGTCAAACCTAAGGAAATGCTTATAAGACGAGACTCGTTGTCCCGCTTGACGAAATCGAAGTGAATGAAAACCTTCATTTCGTTGAGGAACCCATGGAGATAACGGACAGGGAAGTGAAGCGAATGAAAAAAAGTCGCATTCCCATTGTGAAGGTTTGGTGGAGCGCCAAAAGAGGATCGGAGTTCACCTGGGTGTGCAAGGACCAAATGATGCAAAAGTATCCACACCTCTTCTCTACTTCATAAAAGTTGATGTAGAACAAATTTCGGCCGAAAACTATTTATTGAGCATTAGTGGGCCGAAAACCTCTATTGGGCCTTCCATTGGGCCAAAAACCCTTTAATGGGCCTTGTTAGGCCGAAAACCAATATTGGGCCTTCCATTGGGCCGAAAACACTTCAATGGGCCTTGTTAGGCTGAAAACCTCTGTTGGACCCTCCTATTGGGCCGAAAACTCTGATTGGGCCAAGTCAAAACCGAACACCACTCTTTTTAGGCCACCCTTTTGGGACGAGAACCATAGGGTTCAGTTAAGTAAAAAAAGGATGGGGGTTAAGGAATTGCCACCTCCTTCTCTTACCCAACATACTCCCATGTTTTTTAACCTCCATACAACCATACAAATCCCATCAACCTTGATGAAGGTCAACTCTCTTTTCCCTATCTCTTCCTTATGTGCGACCGATCATACACACACACACACACACACTTCACAACTTCAATTTCCTCACTTAGCTCTCAAGAACATCCTCCTTATTCTCTCCAAAAATCTCGAGTTTATCATCATCAAAAATTGATTCTAGGCTTCTTGGTAAGTCCATGTTATACTCAAAGTGTTTTATTACATGTTTATGCTAAGAACATTCCATTTACACACTCATTTTGTTGTGTGTTAAGCCTTTAGAACACCATTTTCGAGTGACCTCTCCAAGACAAGCTAGGATCAAAATTTCCTTCTTCTTCTACCACTTGAAATCTTCAAGGTGAGCTTCATAAACCACTATTTTTCGTGTTTTCATACTCTTTGGGGAGGGGGAGGGGGGATACAAGTCAAATCTCGTTTAACCATTGGATAATTGCATGGACCAATGTGTTATGTGTTTAACCTTTGGGTATTTACATGAACATGAAGTCTATCTTATGCATCTTCCTAAAAATCATGAGAAATGTGTTTATTAACATGTATGTTGTATGAGATATTGTGGATATGGGTTGTACATGCAAAAATGAAAAGAATATGGGTTTTATACTCAAATATATTAACTTTTGGGATATATCTTTTAACACTCATACTTACACATATATTTTGATGTAACAAGTTCCAAGATTTTATGTGTATCTTGTAAAAATCATTACATGCTAGAATCAAAACAAAATAGTATATTTTGTGTTACAAAACTCCTAAACTAAATTTTGGTGTATTAAACAAAGTACAAACTTGATTATTTTACTAAAAACTATTTTTATTAGTAAAATAGTCGTAATATGTTGTCATTATTTTAGTGGTTAAAAAAATTATGCTATTTACACAACATATATTACAAGTAGATAAGTCCATTAATGATTATTTATAAAAAGTGTTATAAATAATTTAACCAAAGCGGTATACAAAACAGAATTATTACGACAGAAAAATTTGGGTGTCATAATCTGTCCATCATAAAGCAGTTAAAAGAACAAGTTATATGTTGTATGTCATAAAACTGTAAAACATGTGTCATAAAACTGCCGTCATTAATTTACACTAATAATGTTGTTTTCATTACTCAATTATGGGAGTTAAAGTTCGCGTAAATATGTTAAGGCACATGTGAGACTTTCCTTCGCCGTACCTACCTAGCGTACACCGTAAGTCTTATACTTATAACCAGAGTCTCCTGGAGGGAGAGCGAGGTAATTGTGTATAGATCTATACGGGGTTGACATCCCCCACACCTGAGCTGTTCGCTACAACTAGAGGGGGCCAATCTAGGGTGACAAATATCTTACCGAAACTTACGCCTGAAGAACGTCATGATAGACATATCAATCATATTAAACATGATTGTAACGACTCACATAGGGATTAACAATGTTATTTTGGATTTATGAAATTATTTACTTCACTGTTTTATAAAATATAAAACTACGCTTCATTTTTGTAGATTAGTATCACCACTCCAGTCTTAGGGTTTTAAGACTACAACTATTCATAAGACAGGAAACATGAGATTTTTTGGGAACACACACTCTTTTTTTAATTACAAACAAACGAAAACAAAGGACACACATGCAATTATTCACAGTTTTAGAACGAGACTTATAAATCATTTTTCTCAGAAAATATCGAATATTATGGAGTTTTACAAATTATTACAAACAAAGATGTTACAAAGCTTATTATACAAATATGCTTATGAAATCACCAACTTTTTAGTTGACACTTTTCAAAACGACTTGCATTCTCAGGAATTCAATGAGCAGGTATTTGGGCTATGGATTTTGGATATTTGCTACATTTCGGAACATCATATTTTATGTCACTTTTGTGTAAATTTGTGAACAAATACAATCTATAAACAATGTATGTTGGAATCTTTAATGTATGATGTTTGGTTACTATGTTTCATTCACATTCAATTGTTATGATACTATACAATGACGTCATCCGCCCCCAGACGTTTCCGTCGTCGTGGTTCGTGGGTGTGACATATATATATATATATATATATATATATATATCCATACGAACATTTATCAAGAACATTTATCCATTCTTTAGGTTTCATATTTTTCGATAGAAATGTTTTAGTAAAAGTTGTGTTGTTAGATAAATATGTTAATCAAAAAGGGGACTTTATATTTTGTGTGTTTTATTCTTTCAAATTTAACCTATTTTTTTTTCTTGAAAAAGAACTTGTATTTTTCCGAAAAATCCCACAACTTTGTATTTTTTTCCGAAAAAACAGTCAACCTTCTAAACGCTTCCAAATAAACCGTCAACATTTTTAGTTTTTCTCGAAAAAACTATGACGTTTTACATTTTCTTTTTAAAAAAAATAACTAAAACGGCTAGATTGAAAAAATGAACCTATACGACGTCTTTTTCGAGTATAAAAATTGAGGTTTCATTTGGGAAAAACACGAAATATAACGTTTTTTCGGAGTAACATTGTTAGAATTTGTGTAAACCATATATATATATATATATATATATATATATATATATATATATATATATATATATATATATATATATATATATATATATATATATATATATATATATATAACAATTTGAATAGTATCAATCAACATAAACAGAAAACTTACGGTTGATAAATTAATGATTGTAATAAAGATAAAGGCTTGGAGAACAATATCCTAAAATAAAAATTTGTTCATATTAGTGCAATGGTATATGGATGTCTGAATAGAGGATACAACTATCTTCAATCAAGTTCTTGCACTAGAACTTGATTTCTAGCAAATCTACTATATGCAATCATTAAGTTTTTCATAGAGAGATATGAATGTGTATGTTGTAACCCCGTGATTTTTCACCCTATATATATATATATATATATATATATATATATATATATATATATATATATATATATATATATATATATATATATATATATATATATATATATATATATATATATATATATATATATATATATATATATATAAAAACCATTTTTATATCAGAAAACATTAGCAGAAGTATTATTTAATGTTTAAAGAAAACATCATCAGTGTTAAGTTTATTTTCAAAACATGTCCTTCAAAATCTAGTAATTTAATTTCAAACCATAACACTCGAAACCAAGTGTAAAATGAAAACATTACATGAGTCTCAAAATGGTATCATCTAAAAACATCTAATAATAACTACCCCAAAGATTCCCATCCTCTCCAAGCCATTGAATATAATGCTAACAATACTAATGCAACCATAATAACAACCGCAAACAAAGTGTTAGCATCGGCACAGTGAGTCACCTCAAGCATGCTGATAAGAAAGCAACTTACATCATACATCATATTCATGCCAAAAAAACAATCAAACATCGATAGAATTATTAATATATTAATTATATATCTGGACATTCTTTCATCGCATTAACTTTTTTATTTTTGATCATCGGTGTAATTACGGTTTAATGTCCCTCATCTTCCAGCGATTATAAATATTAATATAGGACTTATATATTAACCTGGAAATTATTTCATCTCAATAATTTTTTTATTATTTCCATCGTTATAATGACTATTAATGTCCATCACTAAATGGGTCCCACCCCGAAGTAAGACCCCCATTGCTACTAACGTGACCTGGCAACTCAATGCACCAAAAGGGGCGCAACTCCCACCCATAACAATGTCCCTGGTTCTCTGTGTTCACTACTCCGACTTTGCACAAACGTAACCAATGTGTTGCCGTGCGAGGGTGGTATCAACACCTCCATGAGCATGTCTACACCCAAACGTGATGTTTGTATATGGCATCCAATATCACCGACATCACTCTAGTCCCGTGCACCTTAATGCACTCGAACCATGCCTTGAAATGGTTGTCTTGAAAACCACTCGACGTCATCTTGGCTTATGCTCTTTCTCCTCGATATCCTTCCGTTGCGATATCCCAAAAAGGCATACACCAAAAGCCAAGTTTCTACCCTTTTATCATGCACACTTGTGTTCCCATAAATATTAATTATTTACTTCACTCACATGTGTAACACACACACACACACACACCTCACCATTATCTTGTAGTCATGCATGTAGATTAAAGTGTATTATCTAAGGCATATTACAACTACAACTCATCATAATAATGAAGAAATGTATCAACAAAATAGAGAATTATACCTTTTAGCAGTCAACTTTCTAGCATGCAATACTTAGTTTCATTTAAATGTGACAAACCAGCAAGTAGCATACCAATATCATTTTTGAAACCAACATGAACACACTCACCACTATCATGAACCTAAACTCATAAATAGCACCAATTAATTCATATAATAATTTCTAGCACACCAATAGTCCTACATTCATTATTACTACACATGTATCACAAGATAGGACTTTCAAACATCTTATACAAATCAATAAATAGCATCAAACATTCATCACATCAACCAAACAAGTGTACAAGCATGATACCCCTTCAATAATTGCTAATTAACCATAAGAAATGACTCACCTTTGTAAAAATGTGTCCTCTCTACTCTTCAAATCTTGTAGGAACTATGGTGTCAAACATTCCTATAGTATAACACAAATAAATGGATTACTAGAAGTCTACATGAACAAAGAATGACATTTTACTACCTAAACATGCAAATTGGTTATTGGGTCAAATTCTCAAAGTTTGACCTGAAACAACAGCCTGTTCAAGGCTATTTTCTCCCCACTTATACCTGAATAAGTTTCTATCATTTTTATATTCCAATATATTAGACTTTTAGATTTTCATAAAGTGCTAGCACAAGTCCATATGATTTTTCTAGAATTTTCTATGAATTTTACAAGATAGCATGTCTGTGCAGCTAATTTCTGACCAATCAGTGAAAAAAATATGATTTTCACCTTGGTTAGGGACAATATCAGATATTGGGAAAAATAATGGACATACTAGAATCAAAGTGAAAACTTTGATAGTTTACAGATCCTCAATCAGACTTTTGATGACACATTGGTAGTTTTTCAGAATTTTCTAGCATTGCATTTTAAGGGTTAGATGAAAACTTAACCCATTAAGCCATAACCAAAATCAAATATAAAGATGAAAATTGATTTCTTAAGAGTAGCAACATTTCAAGAAGTTAAAATAATAATTTCAACCTCAAACCATGATTCAAAGTATATTGCTTTTATGGGAAAAACAAAGTTTACTGCTAAAATAAAACACACCACTAGGGCTTATGTTTCCTCCACCATTAAGCCTCATATTAAGACCATTATGGAATGTTCTAGAAGACCTTTTGGATGGATAAAAATATGGTCTTTTTACAGAAAATTATGCTCTTCAACCAAGATATCAATAACATGAATTTGAACAATCATCAAAGAAGACAACGTCCCAAAACTTGGAGTAATTCAAGGACATGGACAATAAAAGTTTTGAGGGTGTTTACACCAACATTTTGACAGCAGTTGGCCATTAAAATACACCAAATATGCTAGAAATTAACCAAAGAAGGATTTCAAGGAGAAGGAAGTTATGATTATAAACACCAAACATCAACAAATTGGCAAGGAAAACAACTAATTCTTCATCAATTGAAAAACTATTTCAACCTCCAACCATGATTCAAAGTATATTGCTTTTATGGGAAAAACAAACTTTACTCTTAAAAGAAAACACACCACTAGGGCTTATGCTTCCACCACCATTAAGCATCATATTAAGACCATTATGGAATGTTCTGAAGACCTTTTAGATGGATAAAAACATGGTCTTTTTACAGAAAATTATGCTCTTCAACCAAGACATCCATAACATGAATTTGAACAATCATCAAAGAAGACAATGTCCCCAAAACTTGGAGTAATTCAAGGAAATGGACAATAAAAGTTTTGAGGGTGTTTACAACAACATTTTGACAGCAGTTGGCCATTAAAATACACCAAATATACTAGAAATTAACCAAAGCAGGATTTGAAGGAGAAGGAAGTTATGATTATAAACACCAAACATGAACAAATTGGCAAGGAAAACAACTAATTCTTCATCAATTGGAAGGAACTGACATGAGAGGTAAAATAAAGACCTACAATGGAAGAATGAATGATCCAAACACTTCAATGGCACAAATTCTTGTCGATTATCTCCTATCCCCCTTGAACCATTGATTCTTCCCTTCCCTTACACACAATCTTTGCATCTTCTCTACCCAAGCCACATGTTTTTTTTTCTCTTCTTGTGATCGAGGGACACACACTAGAACCATTAGGATACATTTTTTTTTCTTCTTTTCAGAAGATCATAGCCTCTAGCCAAAGGAAGAATCGATCGTTTCCTATTTTCTTTCTTACTCCAGTCGATTGATGGTCACATACCAATTGGGTGAACGAATCAGCCACAAGAAAGAAAAGCATCTGGCCCTCTTAATCTCCATAACTCATCGATTACAATTCATGGGGTGTTTTAATGCATTTTTTCATTTTTTACCCCTAAACTCATTTCCAGTTAATTATTTTAACCTATTATCAATTTCCTTAATAAACCAAATTTCTTTTTATGACATTTCAGCCCATCAACACCATTTACACAAATTTAATAAATTATATTTATGCTATTTCCCACAAAATCAGTTAATTAAATTATATACTCGTTGAATATATCGATTAATTATTTTAATTATTAATTGGCACCCTTTTTATTTAATTTATTTCGGTTTATAAACATAAAAACTAAAAATCATTTAAATGGATAATTGTTTTGTTAATGGAGGCTAACGCCGTTAGTAGAAGACTTTTTGGGTTGTTACATTTCTCCTATCCTTAAAATGATTTCGTCCTCAGAATCAGTAACTTATTCAAACAACGTAGGGTGGCGAAACTTCTTGTCTACTTCAACCACCTAGGTCACTTCTGACATATACCTGTCCTCATATTGGAATTCAATGAGCTTGACTCGTTTCTTCCCCTGCTGCTTGGTCTCTCTATAACCAAGTTAACTACCAACTCTATAATCTAATGCATCAATTAGTTGACTCACAACTTTTCTATCTGTAAGACACTCTGCTCTTAACTTGCCTCGTTTGTTAAAACAAATAATTCCCGTCCAAGGAGAGTCTTTCAACATCATTCTTCAATGGTCTATAGTTGAAACTCCTTGACCACCTACACAAAAGGCATCCACTAATAACCTTGAGCTCTCCATCACATGAGCCAAAGAAATTTACACCTCTTGGCTAAACACTTGCTTGCCACAAAGCACAAATGATGGAAACGAACCCTAGAGTTCTCATCTCACAAAACAGACGTACCCTCACATAAAACATGGAACTTGCACACACTTTTAGCATAGAGAATCTCAGTCTGACTGCAAGACAGCCAAAACATATCAATGACGACATCGTACGACTTGATCCTGACCAGGGTCGAAATCAAAGGGGAAAAGTGTATCCAACCATCACATTAGAACAATCTTCGTACATTTCCCCAAACATGAAAACAAGATTCTCTACCGCTATCACAATGCCTAACAGAAAAATTCAGAAAAACTATGAACTAACACAAACAAGCACAGGAAGTAGCAAATACAATGATCTACCACCGTTAGCATCAAACATATATACAGATAACAAACAATACACTTAGATGAAAAAGTTATGAGAGTACCTCTTCATCGTGTCCGCACTTCTCGACTGTCATATGGAATGCACGTGTTGGAGCTTTGCCCTTCTCCATCTTTTGATTTGAGTCTCCTGTAATGACTTTCGTATTTAGGCACTTCCTGCTCATGTGTCCCATATGCTTGAAATTATAGCAGAGAGGCTCAGTGATGGTACAATTAGATATCTTGTGGCCCAATTTTCCACACATCTAAAGTTGATAGTGTTGCTGTTAAGGATCCTTGTGAGAAGACTTACACTTCCCACAAAAACTTGATTTGTCTCCTTTCTTCCCGAAAAATCTCTTCTTTTTCTTATAGGAGTCTAACTGACTCCCACTTCCTCTTCTCTCCATTTCTAACAATGGGATGTCCCAGTGTGGCAAGATCCACGTAAATGCGAATAGCCTCATCCATGGCAGCTGCCAAAGTGTTGTGATGCCTCAAATTAGCCTGATACTCTTCCGGTAACCCCTCAACATAGTGCTCCATCTGCTTTCCCTCGTGGGCAATAATTCTTCCCGAACTAAGCTTCTTAAAGAACAATGAGTTGTATTTCTCAACAGACATGGTTCCTTTTTCTAGTGCAAGGAGCTCTCACTCAATCCTCCTCATCTGACCTAATGGAAAAAAAGGCTCCTGGAGCCTTTGGATGAAGGCATCCCATGTCATGGCATGAAGTATAGCCTCAGGAACAACAAAATCCAATGCCTCCCACCACTGAAAGGCATCACCATCTAGCTTTAGTGCTGGATAACTAAATTTTTATGACTCAGTGAAATTGCCTAAAAGGAAAAATTGCCTTAGCTTGTTCAACTATTGCATGCACAATGTTGGGTTATCATCTCCTTAAAAGATAAGGGGCTTGCGGTCCATGAATTATTTGAAGGAACTACCTTGCCCCTCATAACGATCTCTAATGGGCTCCCTACTCTGCTTCTAGGTAACTAAGTGACTTTTAGCTATCACCTCGTGTGGCTCCTTATTCTCCTCTTCTTCATCCGTCAGGAGTAGGAGACCACCAACTCGCATAGCCTGCATAATCCACTCCATAGATCGATCTCATCTTTGCAACTCAGCATCCTATGCCTCAAACTGCTCCTATAGGTTAGCAATGATAACAACACTCGCCGTGATGCATTCGCTATGTGTTGGATGGGCTCGTGGCTGGTGACCAGCAGGTGGGGTGTGAGGAAACAAACAGTGGCGTCTCTAGAATACGGTTGACCTAGTCTGCATGATTACCCCTGATAGTAGCATCCCCATCACCGCGTGACATGTTCCAAAATAACGAAGAGTTTAGGTATACAACAATTTCAGGAAGGAAAAGTTCAAAACTTTACATATAACTATCCTATATCACTTAGCACACACCCTCCCCTTAAGATCCTAAAGCACCTAATTGAGTCAATCTACACCGTGAGTTTGGACACTGGCCTCTCTATTTAGTTCGCTCACAACTTGGCTCTGATACCAACTTGTAACAACGTGATTTTTCACCAAAATTTTTTCTTTTATTTTTATCCATTTTTATATCATAAAATGTTAACGAAAGTCTTATTTAAAGTTCAAAGAAAACATCACCAATGTTATGTTTATTTTCAAAACATGTCCTTCAAAATCAAGTATTGTAATTTCAAACCAGAACACTCCAAACCATGTGTAACATGAAAACATCACATGAGTCTCAAAATGGTATCATCTAAAAACAACTAATAATAACTACCCCAAAGATTCCCATCCTCACAAAGACATCAAATATCACGCTACCTATACTAATGCAACCATGACAACAATCAAGAACAAGTGTTAGCATTGGCACAGTGAGTCACCTTAAACATATGGATAAGAAACCACCCGGAAGATTGTCCCTGGTTCTCCATGTTCACTACTCCGACTTTAGATGGATGTAACAAATGCATTACCGTTCGAGGGTGGTATCAACACCTTCACGAGCATGTCTACACCTAAAGATTATGTTTGTACATGGAATCCAAGATCAACAACATCACTCTAATCCCGTGCACCTTAGTGCACTCGATTCATTCCTTGGCGTCATCTAGGCTTAAGCTCTTTCTCCTAGATATCCTTCTTCTGCGATATCCCAAAAATGCACACACCTAAAATTAGGTTTCTAACCTTTTATCATGCGCACTTGTTTTCCTAGTATTATTAGTTAATTTATTATTAAGTAGTTCACTCAAAAGGGTAATACACACCTCATCATTATCTTGTAATCATGCATGTAGATTAAAGTATATCATCTAAGGCATATTGCGACTACAACTCATCATAACAATGAAATTGGTAAATTACATTACCTACCTTAAATGAATTCATCATTAGATTACGACATCCCTTTTCTTAATTTTGAATTGCATTATTGGATCCAAGCCGTGGATATTAATTTGGGTTAAAATTACAAGGCTTGAATCAACTAACTAAAATCTTGTCCATATTTTAGAGAAATGTATTCAAGTGGTGAACTTCCTCCTCCTCCTGTTCCTCCATCAAGCCAAAACTTCACTCTACTATCGGTCCTTGCTAAGGACAAGCTTGTCGGTCCAAACTGCATGGACCGAATGAGAAATATGAAGATGACGCTTCGACATGACAACAAAGAGTATGTTCTTACTAATCCAATTCTAGAAATCAACAAAGAAACTGCCACTCTTATGGAGCTTTTTGACTATTACCAACATGTGGATGATAGCAACAAGGTCTTTTTCATTATGATTTCAAATATGGCAGCTGAGTTCCAAAATACTTATAAGGATTACTGACCATAGGAACTTGACACAGACTTATCTAAAATGTTCCATAAAAAAGCAAGAGAAGAGCATTATGAAGTGGTTAAGTCCTTAATGGCGTGCAAATTGATAGGAGGGGAATATGTGTGCGCTCGTGTACAGAAAATGCAGAGGCATATGGGAAGATTTGAAAAGCTCAATGTGAAATTTGATAAGGACCTTGCCATTGAAATGGTCCTTAAATCTCTATGTAGTAGTTATGATCAGTTCATATTGACCTATTATTTGAATAATACAGAGGCCACATTGATTAAGCTTCACAATATGTTGCAAACAGCTGAAGCAGGAATGAAAAAGTCTCATTCCAATAATGATGCAAGTGCCCGATCATGGCTATCCAACAAAGCAAAGTGAAGAAGAGAAAGACCCCTACCCTATCCAAATGGAAAGGAAGGTTCCATCATGGTGAGCTCATTAGAACAAAAGCGAAGCTGAACTTCGATACCCCTCCTGTTGCTGATCCAATGGAAGCCGTGTGCTTTCATTATGGCCAAAAGGGACATTGGAAAAGAAGCTGTCCCATGTACTTGTAGGAAGAGAAAGATTTCAAGGCCAGAGCAGGTGTATCTTCTTCTGATACGTATTCTATTCAAATCAATAATACTTGTATTTCAAATTCTTGGGTTCTTGATACTGGATGTGGTTTCCACATTTGTTCTGATATGCAGGGACTAAAGGAAAGTAAAGAGGTGGAGTGTGGGAAGTTGAGCTTAATCATGCGGAACAAACGAAGATCAGTTGTCGCCAGGTTTGGGACTTATGGGCTTATGTTTGATAGTTTTAGGGCTGATTTTAATAATTATAGCTACTCGCCAGAAATGGCTCGAAACATAATTTCTTTTCATGCTTTTTTAGACAAGGATATCGTTATGGTTTTGATAATAATGATGGTACTCTTTTAGTTTTTTTAATGGTGAATTTATTTTCAATGCTTTTCCTTGTGATGGTGTGTGTGAAACTATTGTTTACATGAATGAATTAGGAAACAATGTGTATAACATTGGTTCTTCTAATAGTTTAGACAAGTCATGCCTATGACATTGTTTTCTTGGGCACATCAATAAGAAATGCATCGCCTAACTCCAAAAGGATGGAGTGTTGGAATCATTTGACCTAAAATCAGACGATGAGTGAGAGTCTTGTTTGTTGGGAAAGATAACCAAGTTACCTTTCAACAGTTCATGTGAAAGATGTGAAGATTTATTGGCCATAATCCATACGGATGTGTGTAGACCATTCGGATCTACCACAAAGGATGCAAATCACTACTATGTCATGTTTACCGATGATTATAGTAGATATGGCTATATTTACTTAATCAAACATAAATCAGAAACTTTTGAATGGTTCGCAGAGTTTAAGAACGAAGTATACAACCAATTGGGCAAAAAGATAAAGATGCTATGATCTGATAGTGGTGGTAAGTATCTTAGTCTCGAGTTTAACGACTATCTTAGGGAATGTGGAATTGTTTCACAATTGAAACCTCCTAGGACACCACAACTAAATGATGTAGCTAAGAGGCGTAATTGTACCTTACTTGATATGGTTTGTTCCATGATGAGTCAAGCTTCTCTTCAAATATCATTATAGGGGTATGGCTTAGAAGAAACCAAACATATCCTTAATCTTGTTGCAACTAAGAAAGTTGCTAAGACACCTCATGAAATGTGGACACAGAAATCTCCCTTACTCGCACATATCAAGGTATGGGGTTGTGGGGTTCTCGTTAGGAAAGAAACTTCAGAAAAACTTGAACCTAGAGCCGAGAAGTGTTTATTGATCGGTTATCCACATAAATCCTTTGGATAATTATTTTATAGACCCAGTGACAACGTGGTGTTTGTAGCTCGAAGAGGAGTCTTTCGCGAGAAAGAGAGCTCATTTCCAAAGAGGGCAGTGGGAGCACGAATGATCTTGAAGAGATGCAAGAGTCATCTGATGAAGAAACTTTTGAAGATACTAGCTCTCAAACTGAGAATAAACCTATTAAGCCCATTGACAATTCGTTGCCCCTTCGTCGGTCTAGTAGGGTTAACATGTTGCTTTCGTTCTATGGTTTCTATATTACTACAAAAAGTGATACATTTATTAGTGATGAAACACTAATAAATTTGGATGAGCCATCTAACTACAAGGAAGCAATGGCAGGCCTTGAGGCTACTAAATGGAAAGAGGTGATACATATCGAGATCTAATCCATGTATGATAATCAAGTGTAGACCTTGCTTGATCAGGAACCTGGTAAAAAAATAATGAGGTGTAAATGGGTCTTCATGAAGAAGACCGACATGGACGTTAATGTACAAACTTATAAAGCAAGGCTAGTTGAAAAAGGCTTTACTCAAACCCAAGGGATTGACTATGATGAGGCTTTTTCACCTGTTGCCAAGATTAATTCAATTATGGTAATGCTTTCCATAGTTGCTCACTATGACTATGAAGTATAGCAAATGGATGTCAAAACCACTTTCCTTAACAGGAAACTAGATGAGGATGTTTACATGGTTCAACTAGAGGGTTTTGTACATGCCAAATTCCCTAATAAGGTGTAAAAGCTTGAGAAGTCCATCTACGGACTAAAAGAGCATCTCATAGTTGAAATCTTTGCTTCCATAAAAAGGTGAAAGAGTTTACATTTTCTAGGAGTGAAGATGAATCTTGTGTGTATGTCAAAGCTAGTGGGAGCGTTGAAACTTTTCTAGTTATGTATGTGGATGAAATACTCCTAATAGAAAACAATATTCCAACCTTGCGAGAAGTCAAGTCATGGCTTGGGAAATGTTTGCTATGAAGGATCTAGGAGAAGCTACATATATTCTTGGTATAAGAGCATACAAGAATAGGCGGGAGTGGTTACTAGGATTAACATAGAGTACATACGTGGATAAAATATTGAAAAGATTCAATATGAAAAATTCCAAGAAAGGAGACTTACTGACACATCATACTGTCGAGTTGAGCAAGTCTCAATGCCCTAGTGATAAGGAGATATATACTATGAGTCAGATTCCATATGCTTCAATTATAGGATCGATCATGTATGCTATGACATGTACTTTAGCTATGGCTTATGCTTTGATCATGGTTAGAAGATATAAAAAATCCTGGTTTAGCTCATTGGACGGTAGTAAAGAATATTCTTAAGTATTTGCTAAAAACAAAATATATGATCTTGGTTTTTGGGGGAAAAATGAACTTAAGGTAAGTGGATATAGTGACGCTAGTTTTCAAACAGATCGAGATAACAGTATTTCTCAATCTATATGGGTTTTCTTGTTAAATGGTTGAGCGGTAACTTGGAAAAGTTCCAAGCAACAAACGATAGCTAACTTTCCTTGTAAATTAGAGTATATTGCAGCGAGCGAGGTAGCTAAGGAGGCTATGTGGTTAAAGAATTTTATTGGGGATCTTGGAGTTATTCCATCAATCCAATAACCAATGGATATTTTCTACGACAATGAAGGTGCAATAGCTTTGACAAAAGAATCTAAAGATCATGGTTTATCAAGGCACATCAAGAGGAATATCACCACATTAGACATAAGGTTGAAGAAGGTGCAGTAGATGTGAATCATGTTTTATCAGAAGAGAGTCCTGCTGATCCTCTCACAAAGTGTCTGAGCAAGGTTAAGCACTTTGATCATGCTTGGAGCATCAGAATAAGTGATGATATTAGATTTTAGATGTAAGTGTTGATGTTATTTTTGAAACTATATAGCAATTAAAAAAATGTAATTGAATAGTGATTAATTAATAGAGATTTCTTTATATTTAATGTGTTTGATGCTATTTTTCGATTGATTTTATTGCGTTTCGTTTTGCATGTTTTACTTCCTGAAGATTAAGTTATTTGAAGCACCACAGTTGGTCATACTTTGGAAGTAAGTATTGATTTAAGACTGTCATGAATCGATTGTAGATTGGCCATAGAGAATGCAAATTGCATTGGGATTGCTGCAAATTTCATGAGTAATTATAAATGGAGATTTCAAGTATTGGTTAAACCCACGCCTAAAGATTACTTCATGGACTTAATCATAACTGATTCTAAGATGATAATATCGTCTATTCTTAAAACACATATATGTAAGTCAAGTTTTGCGAGTTAGTTATGCATTGGTTTGCTCCAAAGCATCTCGTAGCTGGGTGTTATAAAGGGTATTTCCATGTATAGCTTATGATGTGTGTAAACTCAACTAGTTTTAATCCTACTTTTAATTATAAAATTGACACACAAAGGCAGTGGACCTATCAATTGTGGTGTAGCTAAATAAGTAGGGTATCGAACTCAGGGAACGGAAAATAAAAACTAAAAACTAGAATTAACTAAAAACAAGTAATAGCAAATAAGGGTTTCTCTAGTTTTGCAAGACTAGAAACTTAACTAAAACTTAACTACTCAACTAAAAGCTGAAAACACGTAAAAACAAACTAAATTCAATGATAAAAAAGGGTTTCTGTTTAGGTTCAACTCATTTACACCTATGGTTAATTTTATGATAATATGATAGATTAATTGTTATTGGTTACCGGCTCTGGTGATTAGATTCGCATTCGCTATTACTAATCCTTAGAAAACATACCAATTTAAGCAATGGCCAGTTGATTAAACTAATAGATTTCCTAGATTAATTATTCGGGTTAAATAAGACTTGTAGCTAGCTAATTAAATTTGGTGATTCAATTAACCACTTGTTGATGGTGTATCACATAAGCTCACACATTAATTTACCCATTCTCTAATTAATCCTAGTTTCTTATTCATTATTCCTAGGCATATAGTATTGTGTTCACATAAATTATATGAGATAAGCAATTAAGATATGTTCATGCAACTTAATCACTTAGCAATTAACAGAAAACAGTTATGGTTAATGCATAAAGGTATTTAACAAGCTTAATTTAACAATATCACCAACTAACAATTAATCAAAAGAGTAAATTAAACCATAGGAGCAAAATTGTTTTCCCTAAACATAAACTAACGAAATTAGTTCATGATTTCAGTGTATGAAAGTTTAAAAACGAATTCAAATAAACCTAACATAATTCTATTCAAAGGAAAAGTGGAAAATTAAACCTAAAGTGCCTTAATCTCTTAAGAATTAAGGATTAGGGTTCTTCAACGTTTTCCAGAGCTCCAAGGTCTTCCTTGATTGCCAAGTGTTCCACCAAAAAAATCCAGAGAGCCCTCAATTCGGGTTTGTGAAGTCTATTTATAGTTTTCTCAAAATAGGGGCTACTCGTCGAGTAGACAACTGACTCGTCGAGTCCCCCTTGAGGAATCTGTATACGGCAAGGACTCCACGTGTCGCTTCGTGAACCTTCATGTCTACTCGTCGAGTAGATGACCCTACTCGCCGAGTAGCTTACGAATTAAGCCTTTTTCTTCTTTCTTTCGTTCTCGAGCTTTCGTTCATGTCTCCTGCTTCCTTTTGCTTCCGAGCTTCTTTTTTGGACTGAAAATATAATTTGAACAATATTAAGTATCTTTTGTCCATAATATGCAATTAATTAGCCAATAAATGATAAAAATCCAACATAAAAATATAGCTAAATATGCAAATATCAGCTTAATAAGTGAAATTTAATGATTATATAGTTGAAGCTTATTCGTTCCTTTTTCCTTAACAGTAAAAGTGATATCCTTAGGACCCTCGGTGTTTTGATGTTGATATTATAGTGTTAGGCCTATCCAGGACTAAATTGATGTGTTAAATTAGTAGTCTAAGGACGTCATCACAAAACGAGATTAACGGGAAACAGAATCTTGGACAATAGATTGATTCTAATGCATGTCTCATGTTAATTTGATATCAAGAAAATCAAAGGAATATGTGATTACTTATCTTAGAACCAAAAAATTCCGGTAGTGTCTTGAATAAACACTCTTTACTGGTTATTCAGAGTTGTGAAAGCAATTATAGTTAGCGACTTATCCAAGTGGGATACTCTTGGATTAAGGTGTCTAAAGTACTAACTAAATTGGTATGATATTGATGAATATGAGTAAAGTACTTTTTGGGTTGCCCTTATAACCAGGAAATTGATTTTAGAGAGAGATAAATGATATATTAATATATTATGAGTAATATATTAATTAGAAATAGTTATGAATAATATAGCATTAATCAGAATTAATTTGTTATTAATTCTGGGATAATTAGAAGTAATAAAAATTTGAAGGACTAGAGTTGTAATTGTTCAAAAGTTGAGCAGATGACAGGTTCTAGAACTCTCTTGCTTGGTACGGTTTTTGAGACTCTGTTGGAGCCTTCTGAAAGTCTTCATAAGGATAAACTAGGAGCCAGATAATTACCTTATTTGAAATAATATTATTTTATGTTCAAATCAGGGTTTCTAGGTGTTTCCTAATCAGCTATAAATAGGTCCTTAGACTTGGATTTTTCAGCCAATGTATTTAGACAAGCCACAACCAAAAATTTGATACCTCTCCCCTCTCTCCTAAATCTTCTAGGTTTCTTGTGTTGTGGGTGATGGGTTTTGGTCCTAAGAACATCCTATGTGCTCATACAAACCCTAATGCTTGGATCTAGGTTTCTCTATTGTACATGCAAATTATCCAAGACTATAAACCCTAATTCTAGCATTCAAGTAATCATATTAACATGAGAATAGGTTTAAGATATTACCTTGATTGTTATGTAGCAATAACAATCCAATTCCTCCTTGTATTGACATTAGAAAGCTTAGAGTTACACGTGTCACTCCTCTAATGGTTCACAAACACCATAAGCAAGAGGATGATGAGGAGAGAGGATGGAGGCTGCCCAAAATGTGTTCTAACCCTAGAAGGAGTCATGCCCATGTTTTTGGTCCTTAAGGGATCTATATATAGTGAGGCTATTAGGGTTATCTAACAAGGAAACCCTAATTTGGATGCTTAAGCCCTAAGCAACCCATGGACCCCTTTAAATAAGGCCTTGGACGATTTCCTTATGGGTTCCCCATAGAATTCGTCCACCCCTTAATACAAGACAATCCATGGCCCAAATTGCAATTATCTTATAATTACAATTCCAGTCCCTTAAGTTTAATTAATATCTTTTAGTCACAAAACTAATTACCAATTAATTCTTGACTAATATTAATTAAACAATATGATTTCTCCTTTAATATATTATTCCCATAATATATTAATAAATCATATTTAATCCTTTCTCTCCATAATTCATCCAATCAAGTTGCTTTGGTGAAGGCAACCCAAAAGGACCATGCACCATCGGGTCAAGTACATACCAAAATAGTTATGGACTTAGACAGTAATCCAATAGTCTCCCACTTGGATAAGTCTAATAACTATTCTGCGTATGACTTTAGATCCTGATCTGCAATCGTAGCTTTCCAAAGCCGCTATCAACTCTGATCCTATCAGATACGCGTGTCCTTAGATAAGGGATCATATATTCCTCCATTCTAGATATCATATGAGATATGATTTCAAATCATTCTCTTTGTACTATATCTCGATTCCGATTTATGACGACTAACTAATTGAACAAATCAAATTAGCCCTAGCCCGGCCGAGCATTTACGTTTGTCATCACTAAATAATCGAGGGGCCCAAAGATATCGCTTTTATCCTACATTGGATAAAAGGAACAGATAAACTTTGATTCAATGCTCGCTTGCACTCACTCACCGAATCACACACAACAATATGTTTTATGACACCAAGTTACTAGTGCGTTTACATATTATCAATGTGCAACCGATTTGCAAGATACAACTCACACATCTCGATTTCAAGAATATAAGATGTTATCGTCTCACCAATCACTCATGATACAATTCATGGAGTGATCCAAGTGAGCGTGGGTTTAATCCAATGCTCAAATCATATTCATAAGCACTCATGAACGTTGTAGCAAACATTTGCTTATGTCTAATACTCTTTAGAAAATCCACACACCAATTCATGACAGTCTTCTTTCATATCTACTTCCAAAATATGAACGACTGTGGCCCGCTTGAATAATTTGACTGTTCTTAACCAATTAAATTATTCTGGGAGTCAAAACATGCAAATGTGAAACACAAGAATAATACTAATCCCATATGGCCTCAAACCTTTGATTATAAATAAAACACCTTTTATTTATCACCATATCGGTAACTCATTATTTGTCGTTTTGGGTAATCAACTTCTTACTTGAATTATTACACTTGTCCCATGCTCTTAGCATGCACACAATGTTTACCTATGGTTCTTACTTTGGGAAATAGACCAAATTGAGCACATTTCCAATCATTCTCATTTCACAACCCCAAATCCTTTTTCATAAGTGAAAGAATATCAAATTCTTGCTACTTATAGAATATGCTAGATTCTAACATTCTATGCAACGATCATTTTGTAATGTCACTGCACCAAAGTCACAAAGACTATTGCCAATGATATTACGAAGTCCTCTATTGGAGATTGTAACAAGACAATTCCTTAGATATGATGTCTCTCACTCAAAGTACATTCCTTTGAACATCCTTTTGCATAAAAGTTCCTAATCTTAGACATAGATGTTTCAATATTCAATTCCCAATATGGACACGCTTCCATAATTTTCTATATGACAACTCATTCTTAATAGAATCTTATCTATTTATAATAATGTCGATATGGTCCATCCATTATGGAAACATTTCCATATTTTCCAATACTATACTTCCAACTACTCACAAGCAACCAATCCTCGTCGAACTTTGGATTGTCCTTTGATAGTTGTTTAATTACTTTAGTCAAAACCGATTCTAGTCCTTTTTCCCTCTAAATGCGCTAGACATTTGGAAAATTTTAGAATGGTCAAATATTATAGCATTCACAATCAATCCTATACTCAAAGCGTATGGGACACGATGCATAATGTCTTACATAAAGATTTGATACTTTATCAATCTTCTGCCATAATATTTTATTTGCTATGTTCTAACAATTCGAATTGTGAAGAGGAATGCCGTAATCATAATCGAAATTTTAAGAACACACTATGTACCTTTGACTAAATTTATTAACATTCCACAACCTAAGCCTTTAGATTTGAAATGAAGCATAATATTCTCTCCCTTAATTATAGCAAAACAACTTCACAACCCTTACGACTTTGCAAGGTATAAATCTTGTTTTCTATAATTAATATTGCTAACCTTGCAATACTTTCCTTAATAATCATACAATCATAACATTTATGCTCCCACTATCATGATGATTATTATAAACATAACACTTATGCTCCCACTAGCTTTGACATGTATTCAGAAACAACTTAACTTTCAGAAAAACAATGCTTATTGAATTTCTTAAGTTCATGATTCTAATACTTAGTGCTTTGATAATCTTTTATCAAGGCTTCTTGAACTTATACACCTTTGCCATAGATAGTTCATATGTGTGTCTAAACAATTAAGACTAATTGCCAAACCTCACAATTCAAATTATGGAAAGGGATACCGTAACCATAATCGAATTCGAGAATGCAATTTTTACAATCACTATCTTCTTAAAATCTTTCTTAGTGAAAGCATTTCCTCACAATCATTTTCATGAAGGAGGAAATCTTATGACACTTAGATTTAAACGGTGTATGTGTTCTTATCCATGTGAATTTGTTAAAACCAAAGTTTACGACAAATTCAAACTCTTATGGACCGAACTTTCTTAATCTTGATTTCTTGCCTTATGGTAGCATAGCTGCCCACCATGTCTTCCAAGTAGTTAAGCAGCTCACCTTTTCCTATTAATGCACTTTTCATTGATCAAGGTCCTTGCCTTTTATGCATTTAAATGAGAACTTATAGGGCTCACATGCATAATTAACTCAATTGGAACGACACAGAAACAATACAGTGTCAACACGATAGGTTGTAAACCTCAACTCGTGTGCTAGTGATGATCGATAAGGTCTATTTTGATTTGTTCTTGAAACCTTTCAAGACCATTAAGACTCCCACTGACTCCTCGACATATAAGATTCTCTTGTCAATAAACATTTATTGACAAACAAATATTCAAGAGTTAGTGTAGTTTTTTTATCAAAACACTTCATAAATTGGTCCTAGTTGGTCTTTGTCTTATCCAAGACATCACAACTATCCACATTTGATGAATGTGATAAACCTTCTTAATACTTGTCACCCATTGTCACAATCTTAACTCTAAGACTTGTTTGGAACGAAGTATGATTGACTTCTTGATTTAACCATTTCTTCAATTCTTGATTCCTCTTCTTAGACATACAATTGTACTAAGACTCACTTAGAGGATCAATTGAGATATGGTTCTTAATCATTAAGACCTATCATAAAGCATAAAAGGTGCTCTCCCTTCTTCTTAGAATGGAGAAACTTTTATCTTTCTGCCTACTTGATTCTTCTTATTCGTTCTGCTATTGATTTAAACTTTTTTCAATGAATTCATAATTACACTTAATCTTGTAAGTATAATAATATTTACTAAACCTTTAGTAAAACATGACGAATATCTTTGTTACTCTTATGGTGGACTTGATCAACACGCAACTTTGTGTATTCGATCTCCAAGTCCTTCACTTGACACTTTGTCAATGAATTACTCTAATTTCCAAATGTGAAATTTCTCATTCATCGTGCAACCAAGTTGCATGATTCCAAGTTTCTGTCCAATTGAAACTTGGGCGATGAGAAACTCTCCCTATTTGGTAACCTCTCGACTTTCCATAAATAATATAATAAGAACCAAATCCATTATTGCTAATATTCAAACATCAATTTTTCATATACGCCATTGCAAGGATAAATCAATAATATAAAATCAAAATTTATTTTATTGCGGAAAAATTTGTCCTTACAATGCAATTTATTGAAAAAACTATGCTAATACATCTTTCTTAGCAATCTAATTCTAACTCTAAGTAGTAGCTCAAGAATCTAATCTTCGAGAAATGCGATCGAAATCCATTCCTTCACGGTTAGATTCTGCTCACTTCTTCCCTTAAGCTTCCTCTCTTTTCTTTGATTCTACAAAACATCAATTGTAATCTTATCACATTATGTATTAAGAATCTAGAATAGGAGCTTAAAAGAGTTACTCAATGGATTTTACCTAAAGCAGAGCCATACGTTTTGACTCTCCCATCTCTTAGATCTCTTAGGTAAATAGGGCAGCTTCGTTTCCAATGCCCCTTCTCTTGGCAATAAAAGCAAATTGACTCTTTTGGAATAGGACATGGAACTACTTCAAACATTGCCTTTCTCTTAGGTAAATAGGTCACGTCGCGATTCATCATATAGTACTCTCTTACAAACTCACTATATGAGTTAGGAAGTGACTGAAGAACCCAATCAACAACCATCTCTTCACAGACAACGGATCCCAACATTCTTAACCTATCAATGTGTGACTTCATCCCTAGGACGTGTGCACACACCGACTCTCCTTCTTTATGTTTACTTGCCAAAAGGACTTGAGTGAGCTTGAACTTTTCAAGCCTTCGAACTTGTGGGTTACGGAGAATAATTGGAGGAGGTGGAGGAAGTGAAGCATGATTTCTTGTTCCTCGATCGAATCGTGGAATATCATCTTCATGTGGAAAGCTTGTTCCACGGGATTTGGGAAAACCATAGTTGTCGAACTTTGACATCTACAAAATGGGAGAAAAACGAATTCAAGTTAGTTGATTGATTGAGTCCTTAGTAAATCACCCAAATGAGATACTAAGGCTAGGACCCAACACAATATTCTACAACTCGGGAGAGGGATGCCGTAACCCTAATTGTAGAATATTTGAAGGTAAGTGAATGACGATTCACTAATTTCCACCATGAAAAACGAAAAAGAAATTTAAGTTTTAAATCTATGAAAACTCCTAGATCCTTTGAGATTCATTGAACTTTCAATGACATGTTTAAATATCGATATGCCCCTCTAGTTTGTGACTGGGATGCCGAGGATCACAAAGCGGGTGTGAATAACCATGCAAACTACATGGTGCCCCCACATGTTACAGTCACCTATTCGATGTGCCGGTAAACCACACACGCTCCATCGAACTATGACAAACATTGAGTCACCCTTTGCTACCTTTTCTTAGAACCATTTAGTGTGCCGGTAAACCACACACGCTCCACTAATGTCTTCGCAAGGGCACAAAGTGTAATTTCATGGAATTGCATTAATTCACTTTTACCTAAGTAACTAAGATTGGGAATTTGAAAAACATTTAGTTATTTTAGTAATTCATTATACTTATAATGGAAGGTTTCGTCCTATCCTACCCATTCGGCTAACGACCCTCCACTAGTCAAGAGTGCGGTGGGTAAGAGTGGATACCCATTCAATCGCCATTTTATAGGCAATTTCCTTAAACACCCCTTATAGACCAGCTTCGTGAATAAGGCCTACTAACAGTAAGACTGACTTTTACTCATACATATATATAATGTTAGACTTTAAATGTTATATATATATATATATATATATATATATATATATATATATATATATATATATAGTATAGGGTGTATTTTACACTTTTAAAATACTAGGTGGTCTGATTTAACAATTATACTTTTAATTCAATTAAATTGTAAACCTAATCTTTTTATGGATTTATTAAACTTCTTTTAATTATACACTTTAATTAATTAATAAACCATAAGGGTGTGATTTGAACTTTTTCAAAACAATACTAGAGTTTTAGAATTTAACATTCCTAATTAAACTTTTAATCAACTTTTAAATTCCAAAACTTGAGGGCAAGTTTTGAAACATTTCAAAACATTAGGGTTTAGAATTTAAATATACATCAAAATTAAACAATTAATCAAAATTTAAATTCCAAAACTTGAGGGCAAGTTTTGAAACCTTTTTCAAAACATTAGGGTTTTAACTATTTAAATTTCAAAACAACAAAACTTTTGGGTTCAAATTTAAACTATAAAACCTAAAGGGGAAAATATGAAACTTTTCATAACACAAGGATCAAATAACAAATAATCTTAATTAACAATTAATCACATAATTATCCATATTTGATTTATTTAATGATTTCTTGCAAAACAATTTACCAATTTAATCAAAATAATTAATCAATTATCACATAAGGAAACAAATATTTTATTAATTGATAAATATCTTCAATTAGATCAAGAATATAGTCAAATATATCATAAAATTGGATTTATATTGATCTAATATGATAAGGCAACTTTCCATAAGCAAAAACAGCAAGAAATCGCGAAGATTGCTCCATCTGACGAGTTGACTCGTCGAGTCAAGCATGGACTCGACGAGTCCAGCCTCCAGAAACCAAAAATTGAATTTTTCAATCATATAATGCATCAATACAATAGAAACCAGTCTAGGCTCTGATACCACTGATGGGTTTTGGTCCTAAGAACATCCTATGTGCTCATACAAACCCTAATGCTTGGATCTAGGTTTCTCTATTGTACATGCAAGTTATCCAAGAATATAAACCCTAATTCTAGCATTCAAGTAATCATATTAACATGAGAATATGTTTAAGATATTACCTTGATTGTTATGTAGCAATAACAATCCAATTCCTCCTTGTATTGACTTTAGAAAGCTTAGAGTCATAAGTGTCACTCCTCTAATGGTTCACAAACACCATAAGCAAGAGGATGATGAGGAGAGAGGATGGAGGCTGCCCAAAACGTGTTCTAACCCTAGAAGGAGTCATGTCCATGTTTTTGGTCCTTAAGGGATCTATATATAGTGAGGCTATTAGGGTTATCTAACAAGGAAACCCTAATTTGGATGCTTAAGCCCTAAGCAACCCATGGACCCTTTTAATTAAGGCCTTGGACGATTTCCTTATGGGTTTCCCCATAGAATTCGTCCACCCCATTATACAAGACAATCCATGGCCCAAATTGCAATTATCTTATAATTACAATTCCAGTCCCTTTTAGTCACAAAACTAATTACCAATTAATTCTTGACTAATATTAATTAAACAATATGATTTCTCCTTTAATATATTATTCCCATAATATATTAATAAATCATATTTAATCCTTTCTCTCCATAATTCATCCTATCAAGTTGCTTTGGTGAAGGCAACCCAAAAGGACCATGCACCATCGGGTCAAGTACATACCAAAATAGTTATGGACTTAGACACTAATCCAACAGTGGGTGTGATCTATTAGAGGCTTGCACACAATTAAAACTAGCTTCTCAATAGACTATTGGATTGATTAAAGTATTTGTTTACACTAACAAAAACTATCCTTGCGAATTTAGATTTTACTAGGGTTAGGATTTTGTCGTTCAATGGTTTGTTGCTTCAATAGAGTTATAAAATAGATCTAATTAGGTTTCATGTACCCTTAAGAGTTTAAAATATTTTTCTGAATCATTCTACGTAAAACCCATCAGTTTTTACCTAGAGTAACGGTTTTTATGTTTTATAGTAACCACAATTAAACATCACCATAACTTACCTTTAATGATGCAACATTTCCTTTCACATTAAATGAAAAAAAACTCTCATAAAATGCATATAGTGACAGGGTTTTTACATGGCCAAAGACCAGTTTTGCACTAGTGAGGTTATGATTCGGGTTATCATGAGGACATTTCTTTGTAACAATTGTATTGTGCACTAAATACATTTCATCAGTCATTATGTCACCTATAAATACAACATTTCATCTTCATATACGTCACTTAGTCATCACCACACCTGTTCAATTAATATTTGTAATCTATCGTGGCACCATATTTAACGATGAAATGCCAATGGTAAATGGCATCTATGCTGATGATATTTAACCCGAAGACAACAACCACTTATAGCAACAAAGCTATGGCAACGACATATCGTATCAGTAGACTATATCGTCGTTATATGTTATAAATAACTCATCGCAATAGGGTTAATTTTGTTTGAAACACGAAGGTTTTTTAGAGAACATGTGGAAGTGTATGGGGACTGCCCCTAATGGAAGCTAAAGTAAAAGGTTCGTGCATGGTGGAATATGATGACTGTATACACTACTAGAAAATAAGATATCAATAAAGGAATCAGTGATGAAAAGTATATGTAGCTAATCAACGATGGTATTACTAGGGATCAACGACAGAAATCAGACGGTTGCATAAAATGTAAATTCTACTCCGTAAATATGGATAGACCCGTCGCTAATTTCTAGTTCCCTCCAATATTTTGGCTGATTTTCAATTCCCTCTGAATACTTTCATTCTCCCTATACCGCCCTCCCAAATTCCCCTTCTAAAAATATATTACCCTAATTTTAACTTGCCATCCTCTTACTCTAATTTAAACCCGCCATTCCTTACCCCTAGCATCGTCGATTTTGGGCACCCCCACCACCAACCCCCAACATCGCTGATTTCTACCGCCACCACCCCAACAACACCGATTCATGACTTTAAGTACATCCCAGATTCTTTTAGAGGCGTCGATTATAAAATTGAAACATTAGATTATAAGTTTTTCGAGTTTTCGTTGCCAATCTCCATGATTCCATGTATGCTTTGATATTTTCATCATTCACTTTCAAGACTATTCTAATCTACATTCCTCAAATCTTTGATTCTGTCACAATGTCTCATATTGCAGATATTAAGGATCAATCGTTAGTAGAGTGAGTAGATGGCTGCGGATAAATAATCGTCGCTTGTTGATGAGATTCAAAATGGAACTCAAACACTTATTCATAACAGATAAATTCATATTCTTATTTGGTTGTTCTTGTTGCTTTACCTGGCTTACAATGCTTCTTAGAATTTGCAGAGTACAACTCAAAACTGTGAGTTCCCTTTTTCTGGTTTCTACATATACTGAATAATTTTATGTTTAGTTATTGTGTTAAATTTTGATCAATGTTTGTATGTAGATTGTTAGGAGTGTGTATTATAGAGTTTCTATGCATCGTTTAAATCCAAAATAATTCATTTATATATACCAGGTGTAGAAAAATGCTTCATTTTTTTTATCATAGAGAAGTTGGATGAACAACTCCTTTATTTCCACCTTTTTGGTCAGTGAATTAATAGAGTTGTTGAAACATAAAAGTGATCCTCTTGAACTAAGGTACCGCAATCATCTATCAACCGCAACTGTTCTCCATTAGCAATCATCTCAGCATTCGGAGTCAACACGTCTTCAGCATCCGCAGTCTTTGTTATTTCCTTTACTTATCTTTTGTAATGTACTCTATTATCCAACATGCCTTGCACGACTGCTTATAGAGTAGTTGTTTCCCGAGACTCTATAAATAGAGACTCTTTCTAATGTATTCAAATACAACTCTTAACTTCTTAATACACAAGATTTCTTCTTCAATCATCTCTCTATCACTCGATGACTTGTGAATTATTCTGAATATATTTCTCCAAGTTATCTTCTTTTCTTCTTTATCTTACTACTCTTCGCACTCTAAACTGCTACTGAAACATAACCTCTCTTCGGAGCAAGTCTTCTAGACTTAATCACTAAACTTGATCTTCCTTACTAACTCAGAGTGAATGCATTCCTTGTTATGAATCAGTTTAAGTGTATTCTTGATATAACAATTGCTGTCATTTATATTTCTTTACTTTCCGCAACTAACAATCTAAATATCTAACTATATTATTGATGAACTTTTAGATCCTTTGAGATTAACTATTCCGCAATATACTTGTTCTAACGTTTGTTCAAGTGTGTCTCCAAGTTTTTCTCTCAACAATTGGTATTAGAGCCAAAGTGGTTGCTTTTTGAATATCAGAACTCTGATTTTCTCATTAAGCCTTCTATACCACTAAAGCTCATTTCTAAAAAAAAAACTCAAAAAAAAAAAAATGGCACAATCGTTATCTCTGAATGTCTCTAATAGTGTTGGTGGTTCTAACAGAGCTCCATTACTAGTAGCAAATGAATATCATCACTGGTCACAAAGGATGGAAAGGTACTTAAGAAGACTGGGTAGAGATGTATGGCGATCCGTGGAAGAAGGACCACACATTCCAGTCCTCACACCAGTCCAAACTGACGGCGTGGCAACTAGGCTAGGAGGAGGTCAACCAACCATGAGCCGTCCCACCAAGGATGATCTCGATAAAATGGAAAGTGATGCTGTTGCTTTTTATGAAATTTCTTGTGGTATTGCTCCTGACAACTTTGATATTATCATAAACTGCAAGTCAGCAAAAGAGATCTGGGATGTACTCAAGAACCTGTACGAAGGATCAGAACAGCACAAGATAAGAAGCTCACTACCGCACTCAACGACTTCAACAACTTCAAAGCTCATACAGGTGAAAGTTTGGAATACTCCTTCAAGAGATTCAACCTGATAGTCATAAAGTTATCAAATGCTGGTACCATCCGCAGCAACCATGAAACCAATCTCCAGTTCCTTAATGGCTTAGGACGACATTGGACTACGGCCAAGATGATAGTCCTAGGTGACAGGAAGATTCACTCTTTATCACTCTACAAACTCTATGGAGAACTTCAAGCACAAGAATCCACTGTACTCAAAGACTGTGCTGACTTCGGAGGACCACTTGCTCTCATAGCACAAGCTCCACCGCAGTCACCCTACTCTTCATCGTATGATACCCCACCACTGTCATACGAAGCGGATTCTGAGTATGATGATGAAGAAGAATTTCAGAAGGCTATTGATCTGGTTAGCCAACAGTTCAACCGCATACCACCTTCTTCTTTCCGCAAGAATCAACAATTCAACAAACCTCCATTCAACCGTAACTTTAGTCCTCAGAACATCCATTCTTGATATCCTAAAAGCTCTCAGAACAATCAACCAAAGGAGGTACTACAGTCTCCTCAGAACAATGACTCCGGTACTCAATCAGAAGACAAGACTGATGTTGTGATTTGTCACAAATGCAATAAAGAAAATCACTTCACAAAAGACTGTAAGGACAATGTAGTCAAGGATAGAGCATTCTATCTTAGAATGGCTCAAGAGGTGGAAGAAAAAGAAAAGGCAAGGGCATATGTGGCTCAAGTTAAAAGAGACCATCAAGTTTGGTCATCAGGGGATGAAGAAGAGACCATCAGCAGTGTTAAAGGAAAAGGGAAAATCTGCATGCTGGCCACTGCGGATGATGATGGGTCAGCAATGTTGAACAAAAACTACTGCTACATGGCAAAGGATGGGACTTTAAGTATCGTTGAATAGGTAAAACTCATGATCCAAACTTTAAATTATAGCATGCATGACTGTCAACCCTACATAGATGATCTTAATGACACTTGTGCTGCCGTCCTTACAGACTATAACAAAGCCCTAGATGAGAAGAACATTGCGTCCCAAGAGATGTTCCATGTGAGAGGAAGACTGGATAACAAGAGACTTAAAATGGCAATGTTAGAGAAGGATCTAGAGTTAGAGAAAGATGCTAGAATGTTAAGTGAAACCCAATTAGAAATAGCTTTGAACCAGAGAGATTTAGCTCAGAGAGAAATTGTACGCTTAAATCTCTTAATTGAATTTTTTTTCTAATGAAAGTGAGGCTATTGAAAATTTGGTAAACAATGGAACTGTGGACAATACATATAATTGGGGTTGGTCAATTGGGTATCCTACCGCAATGGATTCCTCACCCTGGTTCAACAAAGACATAGTGTATGTCCCTCCTGATAAAGAATTTCATTTCCCTGTCAATGATAAGACTTTTCCCGAAGATATCAAAACTCACTTCGGTAAGTTACACAATTTGAGCAATAATTGTGTCATTGAGGAAATTGTGCCCGAGGATTCTAGTCACACATGTGATCAAACTCCCATCAGTGGCACCACTCATTCAAATTCTCAAACTTCATCCGTAGTTGATGAAGAAATTGTTGTTGAAGGCCTTGAAATCTCAAAGGACTTTCCATATTTGTCCTCAGACCACAGTTTTCCACACTGTAGTCAAATGTCCCAGAAATGTCCCACCGCAGTCTCATCTAAAACCTACTCTGTGGTAGTCAAATCATATTTACCAAAACCATCAGTTCAAGGAACTACAACTCTTCAGCCGATTTTTCATGAGTTACCTATAGAAAATTCTGAAGTAGGCCAATGCTCTCAAATTCTAGAATCCTCAAGTTCTGATGATTCTAGTCCACGTTTTCAAAATTGTTCAAAAAATCCCAGGAAACCGCAGCTAAATAACAATGACTGCGGTTCACCAAAATCTTTGGCAAAAAGAGCTTTCAAAGAAGAAATTAGATCTCGAAACACAAGCAGACAAAGTTTTTCAAAAAATAAGAAATATATGAGAATTCCAAAATCCAAGAATCCAGAAAAATTTGTTTTCACAAACTACATTTCAAAAAACTCTTCTTTCATGAAAACAAGCAAAAAGGGAAGTTCAGTTTCAAAAGTCATTCCTGCTACTTCTGACACAACCCAAAAAGGTGTCAAACTTACAAGAAACTACGTTTTTCAGGTCTATTCCTCAAATGACCCTAATTGGAAAGGAATTTTACCCACTCCAACACTTTTAAAATCACATCAAAACAAGTGGAAAAGAATCTTACCAAATCCACCTAAAGGGACTCAAAGATTTACACGTGCTAAACCTCGTTCAAAACAAACTTTTCAGAAATCAAATGTCAAATCTTTCAGAAGTTACCCACCTCGGACCAATACCAAGTCTAATTCATCCTATAAACCGCTGAACAAGCACAATGTCAGATTCAATGACAAACCCTCTTTTTGTAAATGTCAGTGCAGCTGTCAAAAGTTTTTATCTCATGTCAAGTCAAATCAAAGTCAGAAACCTCGTACTTTTCAGAAACCTCGTAATAATCCAAATATGAACAAACACCCATGACTAGGTTTAAAAGTTGACAAAAGACATGTCCATGCAACCTCGGACCATGCATCATTTAAGAATACATCAATCGTCCCTGGCTCCAAACTTGTTTGGATGCCTAAACTAACCGTGTAATTCTCAGGCTTTGTGCAAGGAGGAACAACAAGAAGAAGAATGGTTAATTGATAGTGCCTGCTCCTTGCACATGACCAGAAGGTTAGAGTACCTTCGGGATTTCAGGCCTATATGCAATGGTGGAAATGTCACATTTGGCAACAATGCAAACGGTGTCATCCGAGGTTACGGTGTTCTCACTACGGGGAACTTTTCCATTCAGAAGGTTGCTTATGTAGAAAGCCTTAAACACAATCTTATCAGTGTTGGCCAATTATGTAAAGTAGGACATCGCGTTGAATTTGACGATCAATTCTGTTACATAATGACGAGTGATCGAAGCACTTGCTTAATCAAATCTCGCTCCGAAGGCATGATGTATCCTCTGGATGTTTCTCTCATCATTGGTAAACCGCAATTGTGTTTTCTGTCCAAAGCTGTATCCGAAGTCTGCTGGCTATGGAATCGCAAGCTAGCTCATTTCAACTTTCGGTACATCAACAACCTCGTCACAAGAGAACTAGTCCGTGGTCTCCCCATTCTCAAATTCAGCAACGATGCCCTTTGTCCAGCGTGTGAATGCGGTAAACAATCAAAAGCAAGTCATCCTATGATAATGGATTCTTCTATATCTGAACCATTGGAGCTATTACACATTGATCTCTACGGTCCCTCAACCGTAGCCAGTCTTCACCACATAAAGTATATACTGGTTATTGTTGATGACTATACACGCTTCACATGGGTCTTCTTTCTCAGACTCAAATCAAAGACACCGCAAATCTTCATTAACTTCATCAAAGAAATCGAACTTCAGATCAAGCTTCTAGTCAGACGCATCCGCAGTGATAATGGAACAGAGTTTACTAATCATCTTCTCAACAACTTCCTAGTTTCCAAAGGCATCTCTCACAACTTTTCAGCGCCCTATACACTGCAACAAAATGGTGTAGTAGAAAGAAGGAACCGCACACTCGTTGAAGCAGCTAGATCCATGCTTAACTTCGCCCAACTTCCTCTCTACTTCTGGGCTAAAGCAGTAGCAACCGCATGCTTTGTTCAAAACCGAAGTATCGTGTGCAAGCGTCTCAATAAAACACCATATGAAGGTCTCAATAATCGCAAACCCAATGTTTGTTTCTTTCATATATTTGGATGTAGATTCTTCGTGATCAACAATTGAGACCAACTCAACAAGTTTGCACCAAAGTCTTATGAATGTATCTTCCTTGGTTATTCCACTAACAAGGTTGCATACCGAGTGCTCATTAGACGAACAAGGTTGATCATTGAAAGATTTGATGTGAAATTTGATGACTCTCACATCTGCGTTGCACCTCCATCCACCGAAACCACTGCAATCATGGAAAGTGACATTACAGCCGCTTCCGGACCTCTGAATCTAGTTGAAATCAACTATGATGATCTTTTTGATCCCATTGAAATGGAGAAACTATCCGAAGTTTTGGTGTCACCCGCAGCTCAACAACAACATGCCGACGTATCTGGACCATCTCTATCTGAAGTAGTATCGCTCAATACTTCCACCTCTCCGGTTGAGGGGGAAAGCTCTACTCCGGATCTTGTTGCAACCGTTGAGGTTCCAGTACCTGATGCTGCTTACATTCCTGCCTGAAGCGAAGTTTCACCATCAAACGAACCTTCGGAGGACTCAGATGATGAATTCATTGAGAATATTGACACGAGAACCGATCCAAGAATTGTCACTCTCCCATCTGCATTCTAGGGGGAACCTTCTCAGGTTCCAGAGGAACTCCTATCTGCATTCCAGGGGGAACCTCCTCAAGTAAATTCTGCTCCAATAGATCAAGATGATTCAGCAGGATGTTCTCAAGTCCAGGAGGAACTGCCACCCCCAACTGTAGATTCCTCTGACATCCAAGATATCCCCTCTACCGTAGCTGTTGATCATCTGATGCCACGTCTTCATGTATGGACGAAAGACCATCCACCAGGTCAAATTATTGGCAACCCATCCGCAGGTATCCAGACTCGGACTTCCAAGGACTTATCTGATCACTGCCATTATGCAACATTTATGTCTTCGGTTGAACCTAGAACGATCAAAGAAACATTGCTTGAAGCAGACTGGATAGCCGCAATGCAAGAAGAATTAGAAGAATTTGAAAGAAACAAAGTATGGCAACTTGTTCTTCTTCCACAAGGTCATACTATTGTTGGTACAAGATGGGTTTTCAAGAATAAGCTAGACAAATCTGGCTCTGTCATCAGAAACAAGGCAATACTTGTTGCCAAGGGCTACAGTCAACTAGAAGGCATTGACTACGATGAAACGTATGCTTCGATAGCACGCGTGGAAGCCATCCGGATCTTTCTAGCATACGCAGCCCATAAAAATGTCAAGGTACACCAAATGGATGTTAATAGTGCTTTTCTCAATGGTGAATTAAAAGAAGAGGTTTATCTTCAGCAACCTCCAGGATTTGAAAATATTAAATTTCCAGACCACTGCTACAAGCTTGAAAAAGTAGTCTATGGCCTGAAACAAGCCCCAAGAGCTTGGTATGAGACACTCTCTGAATTTCTTGTCTCATCCGGGTACAAAAGAGGAGTGATTGATCTCACATTATTCAGAAAAGCAAATGGTGACCACCTTATGATGGTACAAATATATGTTGATGATATCATTTTCGGGTCTACTGATCAAGGCATGGTAGATGAATTTGCTAAGCTCATGACCAACAAATTCAAAATGAGCATGAATAGAGAGATTAATTTCTTTCTAGGTCTTCAAGTCAAACAAATTCAGCAAGGAATTTTCATTCATCAAGAAAAATACACCACCGAACTTCTGAAGAAATATTCAATGGACAACTGCTCTTCTGCTAAGGTCCCTATGGCCTTCGGTTATAAGATCTCTGCTGATCCCTCCGGAGAATCTGTGGATCACAAGACTTATAGAGGTATCATTGGTTCACTAATGTACCTCACCGCAAGCAGACCTGACATTGTCTTCGCAACTGGTGTATGTGTAAGATACCAGGCTGATCCAAAAGTGCCTCACATGACCGCAGCGAAACAAATTCTTCGGTATCTTAAAAGAAGCAAATCAATGGGTTTATGGTATCCTGCAGGAAACGACTTCAGTCTTTAAGCCTTCACCGATGCGGATCATGCAGGTTGCAAGCTCTATAGAAAAAGTACATCAGGTGGATGCCAATTCCTACGAGGAAGACTTGTAAGCTGGTCCTCAAGAAAACAAATGTGTGTATCCCTATGTACTGCAGAAGCAGAATATGTGGCCGCAGCCAGCTGCTGTTCCCAAGCTCTTTGGATGAAGACACAATTGCTAGACTACAGGTACAGAATGCTGCGGATACCAATTTACTGTGACTCTGAAAGTGCTATAGCGATTTCTCATAATCCTATTCAGCACTCCAAGACAAAACATATTGAGTTACGGTATCATTTCATCAAAGATCATATTCTAAAAGGTAATATTGAACTCATCTTTGTTCCTACTCATGAAGAGATTGCTGATGTTTTTACAAAAGCTCTTGACTCTACAAAACTCAATCCATTCTTACAAATGTTGGGAATGATGAATCCGGACCCGCAATTCTTTATGAAGTGTTAGCTACCGCAGACCATCATTGGTCTCCATTGCGGTTCTAACTGAGAATTACATATGATAGATGGTTTTGGTACCGCAATCTAGGTACCGCAACCATATGTCATACGTATCTCTCATGGGTTTTAATGACCTTTTATTTCTAACCTTTGTACAAGTGTTTTCTCACAGATTCTCTCTGAAATCTTTCTTTGCTCATCCGTGATGAACTTTCTCAACCGCAATAAAGATTTCATCCGCAATCGTCTTAAATAAATTCCAACAGATTCATTAACTCTCGAATCTTTGTGTGCTATTTAACGATCCTTCATTAAATAAAATACAAACATTCCCTTTAGAAACTGTCACATTCCGTTTCTGAATAAACCCCGTATCAGACCTATTTTAGGGATAATGACAAAAAGAACGATTCCCAAATAAATCCATCCTCAACTTGTCCTTTCCTCTCCCAACCACGTCCCATCAGTTACAACTTTCTCTCTTATCACCCCACGTTTACCTGACGCTTTACCATGCGTCTAATCTGCCATTAAATGCAAACCCCTTTTAAGATCTCTCAAAATCTCTCCAAAACCCGTTTCATCTTCGTGTGGCTGAGATTCAATCCCATAATCATTGATTTCCACCAAAAAACCCCATTCAACTTCTTACCCCCTTCTATCTTTTACCTAGGGTTAAAATCCTTTTACCTCCTTTATAAACCCATCTTCTTCTCTAAAATCGTTTACGCTCTCTGTTTACTCGGTTATTCTCTCAACTCTCCAAAACTCCCATAAGCTCTCAAGAACTCCAATCTCTCATCTCTCAATGGCGAAATCAGGTGCATCAAAGGAGCAATCCAAGGCTTTAGGCTCCATGAATCCAACTGGTTCCACATCTCCAACGATAGCTTCAAGCAACTTCAGAGTAGTGTTTGAAGATCATCAGTCGTACAACGCCCCAACCAAGCTAATGATCAAGTATCTCAAGAACCATATCTTGTTTGGCCCATTTGACGCTTTCACCGACGTTGTTCCTATTTCTACACTCTTCAAGTGTGCTCTTTCTGCATACAGACCACTGAAAAACCCACAAGAAATGCATCTTAACCTCATCAATGATTCTTTGGTCATCTTGACCAAAGAGAATTTCTTGACTGCCATAAACCTTTTGATTCATCCCTCCATCAAGATCTTCACACCATCCTTATCTGACATCACCATCGCACTCTACCAAATGGGTTACCAGAAACCGATCCGAGGGATTGGTGAGTTTAAGAAGAATCAACTACCTACGGTTTGGCAGTTCGTATGCTACTTCATCATCCGATGTCTATCTGGCAGGACCGGAGGCATTGACGACATGGTTTTGAAGCTCCTTGAACTAGTGTGGAGCATCTACACAGGCCACAATGTCAATTATGGCCAGATTCTTTGGGATGATTTCCTCCAATACATCCCCAAAGAGCACCCCAGGGAGAACCCAACCGAGCTCACCTTTGCTCGATTCTGGTTTTTGTGGATTTCTGATCTACATGCGGACGCTGGTATCAACATGGGCAGTGACATCAACTTCTTTGTCACTAAGGATCTCAAAAGGTACAATCCCTCTTCTGATCAAACTTTATTTGGACCTATCCGCAGGCTCCCCATTCACATTCTTACCTTGCTTGGTCTTGAGACTGCTGATGTCTCAGATCATATAGAGGCCATGGAGGGTAATATCCTATACCCTTCTACCCCACCTCTTCCTTCTTCAACCATTCTTCCTGAGGGTACCGCAGCCCCCTCTGCCACTACACTATCTAACCTTTCTCAACAGACAAAAAAGGTGGCATCTAAATAGAAAACTAGCACACCTAAGAAGAATGCCCCAAAACAAACCGCACGATCAAAGAAGCGAAAAACCAAACCCACCACTGTATCGAGCAGTGACTCTGAGGAAGATAGACAACCCATATCTATCCTCAAGAAAAGAAAGACAACCGAAACCACTGGCCAAATGCATGACCGGACTGATACTGTAGCCTCTCAACAGGCTCCGGTAGTCCTTAGGATGGCCACACATCCATTCAATACCACACTCGAATACCACTCAACCTCATCATTGTGAGATTGTTTCATCCTCTTCATCATCCGAATGAGGAGACAACCCTCCAGTTATATCTCAAGTAGATAAATCTGGACCTCGCCCTAAGATCTCCAGGGCTTACCGGCTGCATACTTTTTCTTCTGAGGAGTTAGACTCCATCCTTTTGCATGTATCCCAAACACTTCAAACACCACTCCATCCGTAGGGCATCTCTTTCGCCCATGCCAGAACTGGGCCGAGGCCAGACTTGACCACGGGTCAAGAAGACCAAGGAAGCCCAGGAAATCCTACTCTGCTTCCATTTCTTTCAGGTGGTTTAGGCACGGTGAGCACTAATGTGCAAGGATCCGTGAACCCAAGGGACACCTTGGTGCAAACAGAACCAATTGACGGTGAAGATTCAAGCGACTTTTGGAGTCGGTATCAGCCAACTACTCATGCCGAAATCAAGAAATATGCAGCTTTTAAAAGAGCATTCCAAGCCCGCAAGGAGCAACAGGTCAAACAACAACAACAGAAGGAACAAGAAATACTGTCTGTGGCCAAGTACTGGGAAAATGCCATCAGCAATGCCCATACTCCTGCCACAATCCAAAAGGTTCAAACCTGGATGGATCAAATGGCAGACACCATGTTGAAAGCTCAAGCTTCAGCCGCAGCCGCAGCTACCTCAAAAGTTCCTCCTACTCCAACTCCTGTTCCATCTCCCGCAGTCAACCCATCTCAAGACGAAGAGCCGGCAATTGAACTCAGTTCAGCCCCTACCTTCGGTTTTGATGATGAAGACATCCAAGAGGTCAACAAACCAAATCCTTTAGATGACGACCTTATGACGTTCGAAGAAGAAGAAGAGTCCAACGGTTCTCAAAATTCCACTTCTAAGCCCAAGGAGAAGAAAAAGAAGAAGATGAAGGATGTTGTCACTAGGAAGGAATTGCTTAATCTCCAAGCCAAAGTTGATAAGATTTTGGTTGCGGTTAAACCCACCCTACCTCCATCTGAAGATATTCCAGGACCGCAGTCCTTAATTGAGCGAGTTGAAAGACTTGAGACGAGAGAGCGTATGGCTGCTGAGCGCATCTCTCTCAAAATCGAAATAGGGATCTGATCTCTTGATAACAACCGCAGGGCCGATCATCAAGAATTTCTGGCTGCAGCGGAACGCCTCATTACTGAGGTGACCGCAATCAAACAAGATCTACAAACAGCCATTACGGACCAAGCTTCTCTATCTCAAAAGGTGATAGATGACATTCATACTGCCTATGAGTCTACTATATCTGTTCTTCATGCCACAATCAACAGAATGCAGAAATCCCTATCTTCTAACTTCCATGGCCCTGAGATCCTCCAGCTTACCAAGGATATACACAAGCTGCTCTTCAACTCCTCCACTCCAAACAAATCACAACTGGCCGAAACAATGAAAGCTCACTTTGCAGAAGTCTGTGCCAAAGTGGATGGCCTTAAACAATGGCTTGAGGAAGCACCTCCGTTGCATCCCTCAAGAGGGGGAAGTGATGAAGAAGTCCATCACTCGGATACCTCCATCCATCAGAGTCCTCCCATCTCCACAAAGAAAATTCCCACACCGCAGCCCTCACCCCCACCATGCCAAAATATTCCATCTCTTCACTCTTCACCTAAAAACAACATCCTCAATAGGCCTGAAACTCCTCCTCACCTCAAAAATCTTGAGGAAAATATGTCATCAGCAAGTTCCACATACTCTCCTGCCACAGCCCAAAGGAAACACGATTGGAAAGCGGCCAAGCTTGCTGAACTTATATGGAGAGAATGCAGATTTGATACAATGATTGATGAGTCGCTGATTAACTCATGGGTCAATCCGCTCCGTAGGCTGTTAGATGAAGACTACACTCCACATCTCACGTATGCTGAACCCCCTTCCGATGGTTATTGGGGTATTCCAATCTCTCCCAATGCCAAGTATTTTGCAGTTTTTGAATCCTTTGACTGCAGTCTCCCTGATCACAAACGACTGCCTATGGAATTTGAAAGACTCAATTGCTTTTATGCGAAGCATGGCTCTTCTGTGGAAAACATATGGTCTAACGATAGACCATCCGCAGTTAAAAATTACAAGATGCGGAAATTCATGAAGGCTGACTTTGTTCAGTACACTCAAACCAGAAGAGAGCATGACTACATACGAACTCAGGCAGATTTTCCAAGGATGAATCTGGAAGAAATATTCCTCATTGCCAGAGTATTCCAAAACAAGGCAGAGAAGCATCCGAAGATGCAAATGGCACTCGACAAAGCCAAATCCTTTCTAAGGGACACAGTTTGTGACTTCGCCAAAATCGATGCAGATATCCACCCCACCATCATCATGAAGTTTGATCTCCCCCCACTTGAACCTGTGTCAATGCCTACCGAAGGCTTTGAAGAAAGATCATTAGGCGCAACAAACTTTCCTGAACTTGGGATCATTTTCAAACGGAAGGCGGACAACGTCAAATACTTCATTCCAATGAACGCTATGCACCGCCTGCCCAAGAAACAACTTGACATCCGCAAGACCGCAGTAGAAAGATCAAAGCACATTACTGCTGAAGTCAAGTTTGAAATTTCTAGAAGAATCACTTGGCTTGAAAATGTCAGAAAATTCTGGTGGATTCTGATCATGTTTCTCAAACATGACTCTTGAACCGAATTTAAAGAGGTCACTTAGGGGAAATTGTTGAAACATAAAAGTGACCCTCTTGAACTAAGGTACCGCAATCATCTATCAACCGCAACTGTTCTCCATCAGCAATCATCTCAGCATCCGGAGTCAACACGTCTTCAGCATCCGCAATCTTTGTTATTTCCTTTACTTATCTTTTGTAATGTACTTTATTATCCAGCATGCCTTGCACGGCTGCTTATAGAGTAGTTGTTTCCTGAGACTCTATAAATAGAGACTCTTTCTAATGTACTCAAATACAAGTCTTAACTTCTTAATACACAAGATTTCTTCTTCAATCATCTCTCTATCACTCGATGACTTGTGAATTATTCTGAATATATTTCTCCAAGTTATCTTCTTTTCTTCTTTATCTTACTACTCTTCGCACTCTAAACTGCTACTGAAACATAACCTCTCTTCGGAGCAAGTCTTCTAGACTTAATCACTAAACTTGATCTTCCTTACTAACTCGGAGTGAATGCATTCCTTGTTATGAATTAGTTTAATTGTATTCTTGATATAACAATTGTTGTCATTTATATTTCTGTACTTTCCGCAACTAACAATCTAACAATCTAACTATATTATTGTTGAGCTTTTAGATCCTTTGAGACTAACTATTCCGCAATATACTTGTTCTAACGTTTGTTCAAGTGTGTCTCCAAGTTTTTCTCTCAACAAGAGTTATGGAGAAAACATTGCTAAGTTTAGTATAAAAATGGTAACCATTCGATGTCAATTTGGATTTGAGGAGTCATAAGGTTAACCTCAAAAACCAAGGTATATGTTTTGATGGAATGGATTCATAGTTAAAGAAGGTTGGATCTTTATTTTGTGTTATAAGATGTATAACGCATAAGTGGCTAGGTCTTTTGAGTTTGATATTTTTTAAAAACGTGTAGATTGTTGAACAAAATTTGCACAATATATACAAAAGAAGGAATTAATTTGCTAGTCAAAACATTTATATTCTATATGTGTTTTTTATATTCTTCTTATAAGTTATTCTAGTAGATAATTATAACTATAGCTGGATCGAGATTTAAGGGTGAAGAAATCATATATGAATGGTATATCATCTTGTAGCTTTCAACGAAATAATGCAGTTTTTTTTTATGTTAGCTTTATCTTTAGAGTGCAATTGTTAGTGGTTATAAAGAACAAAGACGGTGGACTAAAATTATTGTCACACAAGAACAACAATATTTTTCAAACAAGAGCTAATGCTCTAACTTTTCTTTATTTCACAATATTTCACTTTTTCTCACATACATATCATACATGTTTCTTATGTATTTTACATTCATATAGCACACCTATTTATATTGTGGGATGCTTAAAAGGTAAGGAAACGTAATAGCTATGAATTGCCAATAATGTTAGCTAACTAGTCATCATAAATTGCTCCACATATCCGTAGTCACATTTACTTACTTTTATTGACAAATTTTGGTTTGACTTTAAACACTCCCCCTCAAACCAAACTTCACCATTTTCAGAAATCTCTCTGTCTTCAAGGGAATCGTCAAAAAAATCAGCTAGGTTCTCTTTAGTGGTACAATTCATCAACTTGACCACTCTATCTTTCACATATCTTCTAATGAAATGGTACTTTATGTTGATATGATTGCTTCGATTGTGTGAGTCATGATTCTTTGAAAACTAAGACAGCAGACTTGTTAATAACATATATCTTAACCGTATCTTTATATGTGAAATATAATTCACTCAAAATATTCTTCAACCAAATAGCTTAACATGGTTATGCTGCAACTGCCATGTATTTTGCTTCACATGTTGAAAGAGAAATAATTTGTTTCTTCTTTGAAGACCATGAAAACACTGTTGAACCCATTTGAAATAAATATCCATAAGTACTCTTACCATCATCCATATCTCCACCATAATCACTATCTGAATAGCCAGCCAATTTTGCATATTGAGAGTATTTGTACAAGAAACCATGAGTCAACGTACCTTTTACGTATCTTAAAATTCTCTTAGCTTCAATAAAATGATCGTGCTTTGGCTTCTCCATATATCTACTAACTACTCCAACTTCATAAATAATATTTGGGCAAGTAAAATTCAGATACCTTAAGCTTCACACCAAGCTTTTGAATAATGTTGAGTTTGCAGATTCTCTAATTGATTCAACACTTAGCTTCATTCATGCTTCTGCTGGTGTGTTGACTGACATACAATATTCCATTCTGAACTTCTTTAAAATCAGCTCTGCATACTTCTTTTGTGACATAAATACTCCATCATTGATTTGATTTACTTCAACTCCAATAAAGTATGACATTTGACCAATATTTTTCATCTCAAATTATGTAGTCATTACTTTCTTAAAAACTTCAACCATACTTGGATTGTTTCCGGTGAAGATCATATAATCTAAATACAAGCATACAATCATAATATCCGTATTCTGTTTTCTTTTTGTATAAAGTGCATGTTGTATGGACTTTTCACAAATCCACCCTTCTGGAAGTGCTCATTGATTCTTATGTTCCAGGCTCTTGGAGCTTGTTTTAAACCATATAAGACTTTCTTCAACTTATAGACTTTATCGTCATGACCTTTTTAAACATAACCTTCAGGTTGCTCAATATAAACTTCCTGTTCAAGATATCCATTTAGGAATGCTAACTTCATGTCCATATGATAAATATTCCACTGATTTGAGATACAATTGTTGTGAGAAGTTTGATGGTATCTGTTACACCCGCAAACCGGAATGGTAGAAACGTTCAGGGGCAGAGGACGTCACGTTCAGTATCATAACAACACACAATAGTAAAACAAGCAACAACATCATTCATTGCATTAATAATATAGTTAATACAAGCGTGTTCTGAACGTAATTGTAAGACACCAAAAATATGTAATCAAAATAAAGATGAGTCTTGAATATGATCCGTCTTCTCAAAACCTGACCATCTATACCTGTCTACTGGTGACCTAAGAATACAAGTTATTTTGAAGGAGTAGATAAACATTAAAGCTGGTGAGTTCATAAGTATTTTTGTGTCAAATGTTTGCATTAGTTTGATGAAAATGTTTCTAAGTGTTTTGATGTAAATTTCTATATACTTCCTAGAAAATCCTATATTTTCTACTAAAATGGAAATTAGTCTTCTACCACGACCTGGTTGTTTTGTATGTTTGTTCTTTCGAAAAAATAAATGTTTTCCCAAGTTTATGACTATCATTACTAGAAAACAGTTTACATTACCTTTTATGCGAGAATATCACTATATGAATGTAATGGGAAAAATGAAGATGTATAGTAGTATGGTATAAAGTAACTACTGAAGCACTAACTACCTTAAAACCAATTTGTTTAATTAAGGTAAAATATGATGAGGTTATAACCATTCTTGATTGACTAGTATTAAACATGACGTTCCAAAGACATCGAAATGGTATGACATTTGTCACTCATAGACCTGTAGGTCTCACTGTAGCTAGCAGCAAGATGTAGGATGGTCAATCCCTTATAGATCTATACACAAACTCACTCTTTCCCTCCAGGAGACTTTGGTTACAAAACGTGACACAACAGTATATTGTCATGCCATGAAGTAGTGTCTCACATTATTCTTATCTTGTTCTTGTTATAGTATGTATGTTCCTTCTTGTTCTTGTTATAGTATGTATGTTCCTTTCTATTCTTGTTATAGTATGAATGTTCCTTTCTGTTCTTGTTATAGTATGTATGAACTGACTCATGTATGAACTGACTTAAGTAAGAACTGATTCATGTAAGTTTCACTGTTCTAGAAGTAGTATGTAGTAGTCCTCTAAACTATACCTATTATAGTTTACTAGTATGTTTGTTTGAATTGTTACTGATTGTAGAAAAGACTCAATTACTCACATAAATAACTAAGTTAAGTAAAACCCTTGAAGCGAGTTTAATATTCACATATGTATTTAATAAGTACAACTATAACTTAACCGACATTCGGACTAGTGATCCTACCTTAAGCCCACAACCAAATAAGAACATGAGTCAAGGAATCTAGCAATAGTCCTAAGTATGTTAAAACATACTTATACGTAAATAGATAGACAAATATGATTTGATATAAAAGAAGTTTATAAAAGCTTTAAAAGAGTTTTCAACAAGTTTCGAGTATAAGAAATCCTTTTGGATGTTGTTTTCACATGTAGATGGTTAACACAATTTCATTGTGTTCTATTTGTATTCTCCCTCCCCCCCCCCCCCACTAAAATCATTTAAGAGGATTTAAAAGTGTAGTTGTAGGGATATGAACTCACATGTAGTGAGTGATTCGAATGAAAGATCGATATAGGATGCTAAGTATGTCAAGTGAAGTCTCGAGCACAAACAGATCCTATTAAGCATATAATGACACATATATGTATACAATTAGTGTATATAACAACTAACATGTAAGGGAAGCAACCTTAGGAACTAGGATACACTCTCAATGGAGTGTTAGAATCACATATGATTGAATGAAGGGTGTTCACGGCCACACAAGGAGTGTTCACGGCCTTAGACGGGTTCATGGCCATAGAACACATGATGTGTTCATGGCCCAACATTTATCCTATGAAGGGTTTACGGCCATGGAAGGAGGGTTCATGGCCAAACTTCATCTAAGAGGGGTTCACGGCCGTGAACTCTTGAAGATTCATGGAAAGTGGTGTTTGTTTCATAGGGAATCAAGTGTTTCTAATGGATAACAAGAAGATGGATGAGATACTTACTTTTTGGAAGCCTTTAGAGTGTTCACGGTTGAAGAAAGCTGAGAGAGAATGGGTGTGTTCACGGCTAGAGTTGAAGAAGTGAAGAAAATGAGCCAATTTCTTATATATGTGGAGGATGTTGACGGATAAGGATGGGTTCACGACCATGAACTCCTTTTTTATAGTGTTTTTGGCTCGATTGCAACTCAATGAACACAAGCTAACACTTCCTACCACACAATCCTTGAGTGTACTAGGCTTAGAACTCTCAAACAGACCCTTAACAAGGCTGAAATATAACAGAAACAAGTCTGACTTTTGATTGAATTGATTGACTTTACAAGATAGAAATTCCGGGTTGTCACAGTATTGACTCTTTCTACTAGAGCAAATTCTTCATCATAATCAATTCCATGTCTTTGCTTGTAGCCTTTTTCAACTAATCATGCCTTGTACTTTTCAACTTTTCCTTTTTGATTGGTCTTTGTCTTATATACCCATTTGACACCAATTGCTTTGTGTCCCTTTGGAAGACTTGTAAGCTCCCACATGTCATTCTTCTTGATTGAGTTGATTTCTTAATCCATGGCTTTACATCACTTGGTTTCTTTTCTATCTTTTTCATATGTTACTGGATCATATTCATCCATCAAAAAAAAATAGTGAATCGTCAAATGGAGTATCAATTGGACTTGTTGCATCATAGATGTCATCTAGACTTCTCATTTTTGGTGGTGCTCCCCATGAACTGCTAATGCTACTGCTACTTTGTGATGTGGATGATGTTGATTCATGAGTTGTTAGACTTGGACTTGATGGAGGAGTTTGATGATTATTTCATTATCTGGTATATTGAAATCATCATTATCATCTTTAAATAAGAGTCCTTCGTTTTTTCATTCTTTATTGATCTATTTCTAATAATCTGTTTCATCAAATTAACATCGATCTCTAGAAATGATTTCCCTTTTCGTTAGTGGGTTGTATAACCTATATGCCTTGCTTCTTGTATCATAACCAAAGAAGATGCACTTCTCACCTTTATCGTCTAACTTCTTTCTCTTTTGATCAGGAACATGGGTATGTGCAATACATCCAAAAATTCTAATATGACCAACTGCTAGTTTGTGACCACACCATGCTTCATTTGGAGTCTTGAATCTTACACTATTAGTAGGACAACGATTCAACAAATAAACAACACATAGAATGGCTTATGCATAAAATGTTCTTGTTAAATGTTTTCCCTTCACCATGCTTCTCGCCATATCAAGAATTGTGTGATTTATACTTTCTGCAACTCCATTTTGTTATGGTGTATATGTTGTTAACTGGTGAATGAACCCATGATCTTTGTAGAAGTCATTAAATAAATTTGATGTGTATTATCTTCCTTTGTCAGATCTGAGTATCTTTAAATATTCCCCACTTTGCTTTTCGGCTATTGCTTTGAATTTTGTAAACTCGTCAAGAGCTTCTGATTTTTCTTTGATGATGTACACCCAACTTTTTCTACTGAAATCATCAATGAATGTTACGTAGTACTTGTTTTTGACCAAGTGAAGGTATATTGTATGGTCTAGCAATATTTGTATGAACAAGCTCTAATGGCCTTGTAACTCTCCATGATCTCCCAATTGGAAAACTTTGTCGGTGCGGCTTTCCTTTGATACATGCTTCACATAAATAGTCTGGCTATTTAATTTCTGGAAACCCATTCACCATCTTCTCCTTTGATAACAACTTCAAACCAAAAAATCCAAGGTGACCAAATGTTAAATTCCACAACCATGAGTCATCTTTCATGACGATACACAAACACTTTCGAACTTCTATTTGTATGTTAATGGAAAACAATCGATTCTTTGACATTCAAACTTTAGTAATCAATTCTTGAAATTGATTTTTAACTGTAAAAAATTTATCTCATATGAATATCATATCCTCTTTCAAGGAGCTAACCAAGACTAATGATGTTTGTTTTCGAAGCAGGTACATAATAAACATCGTGTATATACTTTTTATCACCATTCTTTGAAAGAATCAGAATTGTACCTTTTCCTTTGACAAGAATCTTTGATAAATCACCAAAGCTAACGTCTCCATTGACTACCTTGTCCAACTTCACAAATAGATCCTTATAAATACACATGTGGTTACTTGCACTATTATCAAAATGACAAATGTTTTTTCTTGCCTTCTTCATCTCCTATGTATGTGAGACATATTGCATGCCCGCCATCTTTATCTTTATCTTCAGTTGCTTTTGTAAAGTGACTTCTTTCTTATACTTTTGGATATTTGCATTCATAACTAAAATAACCATAATTATTGCAGTTATAGCATTAAACCTGAGATTTGTCACTTTGTTGTTGAAACTTGCCTCTTCCTCTTCATCTGCTTTGAAATCTTCGACCACGACCAGAGAACTCATATCTTTTAGTGGGTTGATATCTTTTATTTTCTTGACTTCTATCAAAAGATTGTCTACCACGGCCTCATCTACCAGGTCCACCTCTATAACCACCACGATTTCCTATGCCTCGTATATAGCTGTTACTAGTTTGGTTTTCATTAATTGATATCTTGCTTTGTAAAGCTTATTCTAGTTTACTAGTATCATCATTTTGATTCATTCTCTGTTTATGGGCTTGAAGACTACCCACGAGCTAATCCATGGAAATTAAGAACAAATGTTTTGATTCTTTAATAGCTGTGACTACATAATCAGATCTTCTGATTAATGAACGAAGTAATTTTCCCATTACCCTTACTTCATCAAGAGCTTCACCATTACTTTTCATCTCTTTTTCCACCATTTTCAAACGAGTAACATAATCATTTACACTTTCTGAAGTTTTCATCTTCGATGTTTCAAATTTAATGCAGAGTGATTGGAGTCGTACCTTTTTCACCTTTTCGGCTCCTTGGAGCGATTCCTGTAGAAGGTCCCAAGCTTTCTTTGATGTCTTTGAGTTTGTTATTTTCTCAAAGGTTGATTCATCAACACCTTGGAAAATTAAAAATGAAGCTTTCTTATCTCTTTTCTGGGAATCCTTTAACTTCGTCTTTTGAGCATCTGTTAAAGTTGTTTCAGCAACTACATATGCCGACTCAGTGTATCCATATTCTACTATATCCCAAATATCTTGAGAACCAAGTAACACCTTCATTTGAATACTCTAGTTCCCATAATTTGTTGTCGTCAATTTCAGAATTTAAGGATGAATAATATTCTCCATCTTTTCATCGTAGAACCAAACCTCGACTCTAATACCACTTGTTGGTGGTTATAAAGAAACAAAGACGATGGACTAAAATTACTCTCACACAAGAACAACACTGTTTTTCAAACAAGAGCTACTGCTTTAAATTTTCTTTATTTCACAAGACGTCACTTTTTTTACATACATCTCATAAATTTTTCATGTGTATTTTACATTCATGTAACACACCTATTTGTACTATGAGATACTTAAAATGTAAGGAAATGTAATGGATAAGAATTACCATTAATGTTAGCTAAGAAGTCATCCTAAATTGCTCCACATGTCCTTATAATCACCATTCATGATTCATATCCTTAGCCACTTTTTTTTTTTTTTTACTTTTGTTGTCAAAGTTTGGCTTGACTTCTAACACAATGTAACTGCTCCTAACTTTTGCATAGTTACTTATGTGTTTATTAAATGTTTTGGTATTTTGCAGGATGGATATCTGGTAACAATTTCACTTGGCATATTTTATATATCTTTCATAGTTTCTTCCCTGTTTGCTTCTTCAGTTGTGAGAAACAATCTTTGTAATTATTAGTCTTCCAATGATGCTATGTAATGCCCAATTCATGGTATGTATTTTAAATCAATTTACTCATTTTTGTACAGGGACTCGATGAGTTGGAGGCCCCAAACTCGACGGGTAGGGATGGGATTAAAGCCTACTCGATGAGTAGGCCAGCTAGACTGTAACCCTAATTTTCAGGGTTTAACCACCTAATTTAAGCACCTTAAACTCCAAAGGTTGGCCTCATTTACAGCCTCCATCATCCTAAACCCTAGCCATGAAACCCTAATCCACTTGTGAGAGTTTTTGAGCCATTTTGTGCATTCTTGGTGATTCTTCAAGCAGAGGCACTTGAAGAAGGAACAAGGAAGGATCGAAGAAGAATAGATCTAGAAGTCTAGCTTCATTTCCGATTAATTGAAGGTATAAAGCTCCTATCTTGTTTATAATATGCTTAGATCTCTTTATCTTCACTTTTATGGGATTTTTGGTTCAAGAAGCATAACCTTTGGGAAATGGACCTCCCAAGTGAGTATGTCATCAGATCTGGAACCATGGAGGGCTTTCATGACATAAAGGTGAAAACTTTATGACCATTGAAGCCTCATGCAAGCTATAGGATGTCATTTTGGCCTTTTAAGATCCAAAAGGTCATGCACGGAGAAAAAGGTGGAGACTTTACGTGTTCATTTAGTCTCTAAGTTCCAGATCTCAGTTTATGCACCCTATCTTGAAATATTGAAGGCTTGTGGACCAAGATCTAAGTCCTTAAGAGTTAGGGTTTGAGCTATATATCTTAAGGAAGATTACTAATGGGTAAATGTGGAAACTTTACCCTTAAAGGACATGTTTAGTATGTATTAGAAGTGTGGAACTTAGATTTGACGGATAAGGACTTAATCCTTAAGATGGCTTAAGAGACTGAAGAACTCATCGAGTCCACAGAGGAACTCGACGAGTTAGGTCAAAGTGCCCCGACTCTGTAAAGGGAAAAACTCATCGAGTTCAAGTATGACTCGACGAGTCGACTGGGGAAGTCCCAATTCTATAGATAGGAGGAACTCGACGAGTTGAGTCAACTCAAGATGTTGACTTTGACCAAAAGGCTGACTTTGACCAGGGTGTTAACTGTAACTTTGACTTTGACCAAAGTTGATCCGTAAGGGGTTTTGAGTATGAAAGGGTAATTAAAGAAGATCTTTTGTGTGTAGGAAGTTGGGTAGAGTTGATTTTAGAGCCAAGGACAGTTCAACTACTTCACGACATTTGGGGTGAGTTACCTTCCAGTAGAAGTGGATCGAAGGCAGCCGACCCACTAGTAAGTGTTATAGTAGAGATGATTGTCTTTGTGATAATTATCTGATATGACACTATGTGTAATTCTTTATGTGCTAGTATGCTATAATATTATGTGATAGTAGTAGGAAGGGTAGGATAGGCCCCAGTACCGGTCGAAAGGACCGAAGGGGTAGTCCAGCTCCCTGATATGCTAGGCAGTATGTGACTTATGTGTTTATGTACCAGGATGTTATATGGTAGAAGTAGGGGTGAAATAGTCCCCGATACCGATCGAAAGGACCGAAGGGGTAGGCCAACACCCTGATATGCTACGAAAGTTACCAACTGAAAGAGACCGAAGGGATAGGCCAACACCTGAGATGTTAGTCAAGTTACCAGTTGAAAGAGACTGAATGGGTAGACCAACACCTTGATATGATAGGCAGTTACCGGTTGAAAGAGACCGAAGGGGTAGGCCAGTACCTGGACATGTTAGACAATATGTTTATTATATGTTATGTGGTATGATGGGGGAACCCACTAAGCTTTATGCTTATGGTTTTTAGTTTTTGTATCAGGTATTTGTTCTTCGAAGGGAGAGGAGTAGGCACAATAGCAACGCATCACACCACGATTTTCTGCACTATGATGTTCTTGGGATTTGTACTCTGACATTATTATCTTATGACTTGTTTTAAGACATATGACTTATGGGATTTTATGATATGAGATAACTTAATTATGTTTTCAATAATTTTTTTATGAATTATTAAATTAAAAAAAACAAAAATTTTGGTCTGGGATTTTGGGATCTTTCAAGTTGTTATCAGAGCCTTGGTTTGAGGGATTCGAACACACCTTTGGGTGTCTTGACTCAAATTGAGGGTTTGGAAATTTTTTACAAAGAAAACAATTTTTCAAAAATTAAAATCAAGGGTTTTGAGAAAGAAAAAGGTGTGTGATGCATGCAATCGGCCGAGCTCAAGTAAATTTTCCCCAAGATACCCATACATGTTTGTTATGATATATGATTATGAGAAACTACATGCTAGATTAGGGCTGAGGATCTAGGAAGGATGCCTTATATGCCTATTGTATGTGTATGAGAACTGCATGCTAGATTAGGGCTAAGGATCTAGGAATATGCCTTATATGCCTGTTGTATGTGCTTGTTGAGCTGCATGATAATACTTACTAGTCAGAGACATGACAGCCCGGTTAGGATATGCTTGGTTTGGGTTACTCAATTCCCGAATGTTGCATGCTTTGTGCTTTAGGAGTCCTATTTATCTTTAATTAACTAGTAAATTAATACATTAAGTTACATATTGAGAGGACTAAATAATTTCGGAAGGTTAGGACTAGCCCTATTTCGCAGCTCTTGTCTGAGTCCAGCCGTTGTAGGGTAGGACCCCTCATTCAAAGAATTATCTAGTCTTAGTAATATGTAATGGTATCCATGAGCTAGTTAGCGAGAGATAGCAGGGTCTTCTTATGCAGCTGATGGCGGAAAGTGGGTTGGAGGTTACCCTAGGGTAAGCCTAGGATGAGATTAGTGCAATGAGCAGTAGTAGTGAAAGGGACTTGGTGAATTCAAGGCAATCCTTGAGGAAAGTACAAATAAATGTGGAAGGTAGTATGGGCCCATACTACTGAAAGCATAGGATCCATACTTGAGTCAGGGAGGGCTGAGATAGAACTAGGGAACTTGTAGAGTGTGTGAGACCTCTCGAGGTTATGTATGACCCTAACAATTATTTGTTTTGTTTCAGAATGGCGGTGACACGTCACGGAGCAGGAGGTTCAAGGTTTGGATCAGGTTCAGGTTCAGGGTCGGGTTCCGAGCCGGTTGATGACGGATTACGCGAATGCATCGCATCTGAGATTATGAGCGGCATCCTTGAGGCGACCCCGGTCATTTTCGGGTCGATTAAGGAAGGGATCATTGAACTGATGGACGATTGCCTTAGGGCATTCCGGAGCGACATGGCATCTGGCTAGTCAGGGATGCACATACTCTCCTTCATGGATTTCAGGGGATGTGGTGTGCCAAACTTTCACGGGGTGAAGGACCCCATTGTGGCCAGAAGATGGATTGCAGACATTGAGTTTGCACAATTGACGAGCATCTGGCCCGAGGGGTCGAAGGTCCAGTATGCTGCGAGATGTTTGAGAGACAGAGCTAGAGACTGGTGGGAGGCAGTCAGTGATTCGTTGGGAGCCCTAACCATTGAGGCTATGAATTGGTCAAACTTTGTGACTAGGTTTAGGGCTAAGTTTCTGCCAGCTGTAGAGATCCTCCAGTTAGCCAGGGAGTTCTTGGATATGAGGCAGACTATTGAGTCGGTGGCGAAGATTACTGCAAAGTTTAGGGAGAGGGCCTTACTGGTCCCTCAGTGTGCAGGTGACGAGAGGATGAAGAAAACCCAGTACCATGACATGTTGAGAGGTGACATTCGGAAACATGTCAGCTACTCGACATGACCGACTTTTGAGGACATAACAACGAGGGCGAGGGAGAGGGAGGTCGATATAGATCACATTAGGAAGAGGAAGGAGGAGACTGGGAATGCTACTGGGGTTTCGGGGAAGAATACCAAGGGATCTGACTCTAGTTCGAAGGGCCAGTAGGGCCAGAGCCGTTGTGGGAAATGTTGCAAGACGCATAAGGGAGTTTGCAGATTAAGGTCATTGGGCTGCTATAATTGCGACAAGCTAGGGCACTTTAGCAGGGACTGTACTGCCCCTACCCCCACCCTTCAGACATCAGACCTGATTTGCTTTCATTGGAATCAGAAGGGACATAACAAGTCCAATTGCTCGATATTAACATCAGGAGGGCCCGTGGCAGCGCCAGCTCTAGCGACCCTGCAGATCACGGATGACCAACAGGGCAAGACAGATGCTCCAGTGGTGAGGAGCCGAGCCTTCCAGTTGACCGGCGAAGAGGCGCGTGCCGCAGCAGATGTGGTGACGGGTATGTATTCTTCCCCATAATTCTTATACATGTCGGTTATGATATTTATGTTTTATGTTTTATGTTTTCCGTTTAGCACCGTTCCATGTCAATGGTATCATAGTACAAGTGTTATTTGATTCGGGGGCTACTTGATCATTTGTCTCTCTTGCACTTAGCAAGAGGTTTGATGAGTCTTCAGGCATGTTAGATTATCCTTTAGAGATCGAGATTGCTGATGACCGGTCCTTTCGGGCATCCGAGGTCTACAGAGATTGTGTTTTGAGGATGTATGACCTCGTGGGTTAGGTTCTGATTCCTTTGCATGGCAACAAGGTTATTATAGGCATGGATTGGTTGAGCCCTAATGGGGTGGTGATCTACTGTGAGCAGCAATTGGTGCGTTTTAGGACCCCGAGTGGGGGAGAGTTGGTGATTCAGGGCGAGAGGCCGCAACGTGGACCAGCTTTATGTTCAGCAACGAGGCTAGGCGCTACCTTCAGCAGGGTTGTGCAGGGTATGTCGCCTACGTTATGGATACCTGGGAGGCGGGTAAGGCAACTGTGAGTAATGTGCCAGTTTTACGAGAGTACCCGGACATATTTCAAGAGGAGCTGCCTGGGATACCTCCGGAGAGAAAGGTGGAGTTCAGGATCGAACTAGTCCATGGTCCGGCTCCGATAGCCAAGTTACCGTACCGGTTGGCTCCTCTCGTGATGCAGGAGTCGTCTACACAGCTGCAGGAGCTGTTTGACAAGGGATTTATCAGGCCGAGTAGTTCGCCTTGGGGAGCCCCGATCCTGTTTGTGAAGAAGAAGGATGGGTCGCATCGGATGTGTATAGACTACCGGGAGTTGAACAAGGTAATGGTGAAGAACCGTTACCCACTCCCAAGGATTGATGATCTCTTCGATCAGCTTCAGGAGGCATCTTGGTTTTCCAAGATAGACTTGCGTTCAGGCTATCACCAGATGAGAGTCAGAGATGAAGATGTACAGAAGACTGCTTTCTGGACTCGCTATGGACACTATGAGTTCGTGGTGATGCCCATTGGGCTCACCAATGCCCCCGCTGCATTCATGAACCTCATGAACAACATATGCAGACCGATGCTGGATCGGTCTATGATAGTCTTCATTGATGACATCTTGGTTTACTCCAAGATGCAGGAGCAACCTGAGGAGAACTTGCGAGAGGTCTTGGATACCCTAAGGAGGGAGAACATGTACGCCAAGTTCTCCAAGTGTGAGTTCTGGTTGCATGAGGTGCAATTTCTGTGGTGCCTTGTCAACCAGGACGGTATTTTGGTCGACCAGGAGAAAGTGGAGGCCATGATGAGATAGGAGGTTCCGAAGTCTCCATTTGAGATTCAGAGTTTCCTCGGGTTAGCAGGCTATTACCAGAGGTTCATACAAGATTTCTCCAAGATAGCAGTACCCTTGACCCGGTTGACGAAGAAGGTCGTTGTATTTCGTTGGGGGCCTGAGCAGCAGGCAGCGTTCGAGACATTGAAGATTTTGTAGTATACTGCGATGCATTCATTTCGGGTTTGGGTGCAGTGTTGATGTAGAGAGGGCACGTCATCACCTATGCCTTGAGGCTGTTGAAGCCTCATGAGGCGAACTACCCGACGCATGATCTGGAGTTGGGGACGGTTGTTTTCGCCCTCAAGATTTGGCGACACTACCTCTATGGGGTCCGTTGTACCATTTACACGGACCACAAGAGCTTGAGGTACCTCATGGATTAGCCGAATTTGAATATGAGGCAGCATCGGTGGTTAGATGTGGTGAAGGATTACGACTGTGAGATCCTTTACCACCCGGGGAAGGCCAACGTTGTGGCCGATGCACTTAGCCGCAAGGCATTCGCAGCCCCGATCAGAGACATCTGTCTGAGGATGACAGTAGTGACTCCACTTCTAGAGAATATCCGAGAGGCCTAGTAGGAGGCTATGAAGGAGGTACACCGGAAGAGTGAGCGTATCGTGGGCTAGATTTCCTCCTTCGACTATGATAGCCGCGGGCTGTTGACACTTCACCGTAAAGTGTGGGTTCTATAAACAGGCAGTGCACGCCAGATCCTAATGGAGGAGGCGCACAGGTCTAGATTTTCCATCCATCTCGGAGCGGCGTAGATGTATAGAGATCTTATCCCTGATTATTGGTGGCCCTGCATGAAGCAGGATGTAGCCTGGTATGTTGAGAGGTACCTGACCTTCTAGAAGGTCAAGGCAGATGACCATAGACCTCACGACAAGATGCAGCCATCGGATATCCCTATGTGGAAATAGGAGGATATTACTATGGATTTCATCACGAAGCTTCCCAGGACCGCACGGGGAGTGGATTCGATTTGGGTCATCATGGATCGCTTGACCAAGAGTGCCCATTTCAACCCGATCCAGGAGAGCATTTCGGCAGAGAAGCTGGATGACATTTACACCAGAGAGGTAGTAGCTCGAAACAGAGTGCCAGTTTCCGTGATCTCTGACTGAGATGTACGGTTCACTTCCAGATTCTGGAAGAAATTTCATGACGAGTTAGGTACTCGTCTGCACTTTAGCACGACTTTTCACCCGCAGAAGGATTGTCAGAGTGAGCGAACTATCCAGACCTTGTAGGACATGCTGTGGGAGTGCGTATTAGACTTTGGTGGTAGCTAGGATACCTACCTTCCCTTGGCATAGTTTTCCTATAATAACAACTACCACGCCAACATCGATCGTCCTCCCTTTGAGATGCTTTATTGGAGGAAGTGTAGAACCCCGATATGCTGGGGTGAGGTTGGACAGAGGGTCATGGGGAGTACCGAAGTGGTATTCAAGACGACAGAGAAGATCCTACAGGTCCGAAGTAGACTCCAGACGGCCCAGAGTTGGCAGAAGAGCTACGTCGACAGACGACAATCAGAACTGGAGTTTTCGGTAGGAGATATGGTCCTCCTGAAGGTGTCACCTTGGAAAGGTGTCATCCGGTTCAGGAAGCGGGGAAAGTTGGGCCCCAGATACATTGGACCGTTCAAGGTATTGGTCCGGGTGGGTCGGGTTGCGTATCGACTGGATCTGCCAGCCGAGCTTAGTCAGATCTGCAACATCTTTCATGTCTCCCAGCTGCGGAAGTGCTTGGTAGATCACTCCGCAGTGGTGTCCTTAGATGATATTTAGGTGGACGACAACCTGAACTATATCGAGTGAATGGTAGCTATCCTTGACAGGAAGATAAAGGATCTAAGGAACAAGAGGGTAGAGTTAGTTAATATGTAAAGACAGTAACTCAAGTGCTTGAGATGGACTTGGGAGCTGGAGTACAAGATGAGGGAGCACTACCCATAGCTATTTCCAGATGCAGCAGACTTCGAGGACAAAGTCTAAAATAAGTGGGGGAGATTTGTAACGCCCGGTTCTTGGTATGTATTTTAAATCAATTTACTCATTTTGTATAGGGACTCGATGAGTTGGAGGCCCCAAACTCGACGAGTAGGGCTGCCAAAGTGAAACTCTAATTTTCAGGGTTTAGCACCCTATTTAAACACCTTAACCTCCAAAGGTTGGCCTCATTTACAGCCTCCATCATTCCAAACCCTAACCACAAAACTGTAATCCACTTGTGAGAGTTTTTGAGCCATTTTATGAATTCTTGGTGATTCTTGAAGAAGAAGACACTTGAAGAAGGAGCAAGGAAGGATTGGAGAAGAGTAGATCCAAAAATCTTGCTTCATTTATGGTTCATTGGAGGTATAAAGCACCTATCTTGTCTATAATATGCTTAGATCTCTTTATCTTCACTTTTATGGGATTTTTGGTTCAAGAAGCATGGCCTTTGGGAAATGAACGTCCCAAGTGAGTATGTCATTAGATCTGGAACCATGGAGGGCTTTCATGACATAAAGGTGCAAACTTTATGGCCATTGAAGCCCTATGCAAGCTATAGGATGTCATTTTGGCCTTTTAAGCTCCAAAAGGCCATGCATGGAGAGAAAGGTCGAGACTTTACGTGTTCATTTAGTCTCTAAGGTCCAGATCTCTGTTTGTGCACCCTATCTTGAAGTATTGAAGGCTTGTGAGCAAGATCTAGGTCCTTAAGAGTTAGGGTTTGAGCTATATATCTTAAGGAAGAGTACTAACAGGTAAATGTGGAAACTTTACCCTTAAAAGGACATGTTCAGTGTGTATTGGAAGTGTGGAACTTAGATCTGAGGGATAAAGACTTAATCCCTTAAAATGGGTTAAGCGACTAAAGAACTCTTTGAGTCAATAGAGGAACTCGACGAGTTGGGTCGAAGTGCCCGAATTTGTAAAGGGCAAAACTCAACTAGTTAAAGCATGACGCGATGAGTCGACTGGGGAAGTCTCGATTCTATAGATAGGAGGAACTAGACGAGTTGAGAAAGAACTTGACGATTTGGATCGTGATTTCAGGGTTTATTATTCATGGAACTCGACGAGTTGATGGACCAACTCGACGAGTTGAGTCAACTCGAGATGTTGACTTTGACCAAAATGCTGACTTTGACCAAGGTGTTGATTGTGACTTTGATATTGACCAAAGTTGACCCGTAAGGGGTTATGAGTATGAAAGGGTAATTAAAGAAGATATTTTGTGTGTAGGAGATTGAGTGGAGTTGATTTCAGAGCCGAGTATAGTTTAGCTACTTCACGACATTTTAGGTGTGTTACCTTCCAGTAGAAGTGGGTCGAAGGCACCAATGTCGACCCACTAGTAAGTGTTATAGTAGAGATGATTTTCTTGTTGATAATTATTTGATATGCTACTATATGTTATGCTTTATGTGCTAGTATGCTTTGATATTATGTGATAGTGGTAGGAGGGGTATGATAGGCCACAGTACCAGTCGATAGGACCGAAGGGGTAGGCTAGCACCCTGATATGCTAGGCAGTATGTGACTTATGTGTTTATGTACTAGGATGTTATATGATAGAAGTAGGGGTGAAATAGTCCTCGGTACCGGTCGAAAGGACTGAAGGGGTAGGCCAGAACCCTGATATTTTAAGCAAGTTACTGGTTGAAAGAGACCGAAGGGGTAGGCCAGCACCCTGATATGCTAGGAAAGTTACCGGTTGAAAGTGATCGAAGGGATATGCCAGCACCCTCATATGCTAGACAATTACCGATTCAAAGAGACCGAAGGGGTAGGCCAGTACCCAGACATGTTAAACAGTATGTTTATTGTATGGTATGTGGTGTGATGGGGGAACTCACTAAGCTTTGTGTTTACGGTTTTCAGTTTTTGTTTCAAGTTCTTCTTCTTCGAAGGGAAAGAAGTCGACACAATAGCAGCGCACCACACCATGATTTTCCACACTATGATGTTTTTGGGATTTGTACTCTGGCATTATTATCTTATGACTTGTTTTGAGACATATGACTTATGAGATTTTATGATATGAGATAACTTAATGATGTTTTCAATAATCTGTTTTATGAATTATTAAATAAAAGAGAATTTGGTCTTTGATTTTGGGATGTTTCATGCTACTAAATCCTTGGTTTACTTATAAATGTTAAAATCATTTTTAATGAATTTCTATTCCTTTTCTATCACATCTAACTATCTTTTGTCATTTTTAATGAATTCTTTGTATCTTGGGTTTGTTGCTTCTATTATATAGGCTAGGGAGGTACATATCTTTTTCTTTTGAATTCTTTTAATTTCATAAATTCAAAGATGTTTACAATATTTTGGACTTGTAAGAGTAAAATATTTGTTGCTTACTATTTGATTATGTCTTTGTTTATCAAGGGACATACCTTACATCTGCTGCAAGGATCCAATCAAATGATCACAAGCTGTATGAAGGAACTATAATTGGTCACTTCAATGGAGAATTTTGGGCAATTTTTTCTACTTACTAGATGTAGTTTAAACTTTTACTTAACAAAGTTAATTATTTATTAATGTTGTGAACCAATAAACTTATTCCTTTTTGTATGGATTTTTCAGCTAGTAAGGAGTCTCTTGACTTTTTTTTTTTTTTTTTTTTTTTTTTTTTTTTTTTTTTTTTTTTTTAGGGTGGAACGGTAAGCATCTATAACTAAATTGATCCCATTAAATTTGAGGGATAATGACTTAAAAGGGTAATATATTTTTTGATTTGTACATATTTAGTCACTGACTTTTTTTTCGTCAACATTTACCCCTTCAACTTGTTAAACTGTACACATTTAGTCCTTATGACCGGCTACTCCAGGTTAGCAGGTAAAAGGGACTTAATAGGGTAAATATACTTCTCACTTTGTACACATTTAATCCTTAATATTTTTGTATACTTTTAGTCCTTAATATTTTTTTGTTGCAAAATAAGTAATTTTTTTTTTGTACTTATTCAACACTTATAAATGATTTCGTTAGGTTTTTCTCATATCTTAAGTGAGATAGCTATATGGTGGCGACATAGGTTGAGGTGGTCCTGCTATATGTTGTAGGCCAAGATACCTGGTGCGGATCGGCTGTATGCTGTAGGCACGAAGGCTTGAGAAGAGCGGTTGGGCTAAGACGGCATGCCGACAAACCCTGGGAATTCCAGTCCGATGTTTGATTGGACATGTTGTGTGTTGGCATTACAGTCGGATGACTGATTGGGCCAAGGTATTCCAATCTGATAAGTGTGAGTCTTTTATGCATGATAATACGTTTGTTGTATCATGTATTTTGAGTGAAACTCACTTAACTTTGTGCTTACTCAGTTGTTTATGTTTTCAAGTTTTATGGTTGATCGTGGGAAGGCGAAGACATGACTGTACACACTCATCAACAGTATTAAGGATTCCACATTTCTTATATTACTCTGATTTTCGATAGATTTTGGAATAAACATTTTTTCTTAATAATGGATTTAAAATTAGGGAGTTTTGTGTTATTTAAAAATGAAACTTTTTGGTTGTGAAAATGAGACGTTACACATAAACATCAACAGCCGCACACACTTCATCAATGATTGTCCCGCGTAAGATGTCGTGAGAAAAACCTAAAGAAATTATTCAGAAGTATTGAATGAGTACAAAAACAAAAATGACTTATTTTGAAACAAAAAAATATTAAGGACTAAATGTGTACAAAAATATTAAGGACTAAATGTGTACAAAAATATTAAGAACTAAATGTGTACAAAATTAGAAATATATTACCCTATTATGTCATTTCCCCGGCTAACCTGGAGTAATCGGTCATAAAGACTAAATGCGTACAGTTTAACAAGTTGAATGGGTAAATGTGGACGAAAAAAAAGTCAGTGACTAAATATGTAGAAATCAAAAAATATATTACCCTTTTAAGTCATTATCCCTAAATTTGATTCTAACAACGACTAGTTATTTTCTTCATTTTGTTTTGTTTTTTTTTTATATATGTACTGTTTAGTAGTAGAGCAATTTTGAAGGAATTGTAATCAGTCACTTCAATGGAGAATTTTGGGTAATTTTTACTGCTTACTAGATGCAGTTTACACTTTCACCTAACAGAGTTAATTATTTATTAATGCTGTGAACTGATAAACTTATCCCATTAAATTTGATTCTAACAACGACTAGTTATTTTCTACTTTTTGTTTTGGTTTTTATATATGTACTATTTAGTAGTAGAGCATCTTAGGTATCCCCATAAAGAGGATCAACCATATGTCCACAATTACTATCTGATCCTGTGACAACCGAGTCTCTAAAACTACAATTTTACAAAGTGTTTGCTTTGTAGGTTATTCTTGATCGTATTCACAAGGAGATAAGGGATGAGTTATGTGCGGAACGTGAAGAATTGGGGACAAAAAAACAAGAAACTGTCAAAATGTATAACGACATTCTAAAACCCACTCAAGGAAGTAACCTACCCAACTAATTAGACTTGCATACTTGATTTTTGTAATTTGGTTTCAATACTATGAAATCGATTTAGACTTTGACACTTGATTTTTGTGTTTTGGTTTTGATACTTTGAAATCGAATATTAATCTTCATTTTGCTAGTAAAATATTATTATTTAATTTAGTACTTGAATTTAATTATAGTTTAGTATATACATTGAATTTTATTTTGTAAATTCGGGTTATAGATTTAGGACAAAAATTTTGCTATAAATGTCATTATTCGATGGAAATAGCCACATAATCCACTGCTTTCCTGACAAAGTAGCTAAATAACTCAACAACCACCGACATTAGCGACGGATTTGTGACGGAATCTAGAGGTTCCTGAACAGTTTGTGTCATCGCTAATCTCGCTGACAATTGGCGACAAAGGTTTTCTCGACTGACAAATTTCGTCGCTAATCTGTCGTTGATGGCCTTCAGTGATGGATTAACGATGAAATTTACTGTCGCCGATACCCCTGTTTCTAGTAGTGATAATGAAAGAAATATCATATATAGATATGGATCATTTTTTGGCGAATTCATTTGTGAGATCTTTTCTTCCGATATAATCGTTGCTCAATCTTTATGATCTGTTTGTTTGTTTATATCATAAAGGTTCTTTCAATCTTGTATAGAATCTGTCAATTACTGATTGTTTTGCGAAACAAGTTGGTAAAGTTTTTGGGATCGAAGTCATTAAGTTTTTTTTTTGTTCTTGCTAACAAAAAATTAGTTATAGTTTTGAAGAAGCTTACAACATGGAAATGTTGGAGAAACAACCCAAAAAACAATAAACATGCATAAATGATTTTTGCACACACACATCTATATGAAGAAAGAGAATATAGGTTCTTGAACACAAAGTTAAGAATTTATTATAAACTCAATAACAAAATTTACAGATTAAATTCGTACACATATATATACACATCAGAAATTGGTTGAGACACTGAACCCTTCATCAGAACTCTATGACCAATCACCGAACCATCATGTTGCTTTGACCGCACCCTTTCTTTGTGGAGATGGAAGCACTTCATTCAGTTTCTGTTTATTGGAAGAGACACCAATATCGAACAACAATCTTCTATTGGGTATGCCCAATACATGTTGGCAATGACCCAAATCGATCAAACACCATGGTCCAACCATGGGCAATCCTTTTCTGATCATACCTCTTAGAATTGTTGCATTACATAGACTAATAATCCTTAATTAGTTATAGAAAATACTAATTCTAGATTATTAATTTCATTAGGAAATCTTTTTATCATGAATCAATAACAACAAAAGAACTTGAAATAGTTTCCAACCAAAATAAGAGAAATTAGTACATGATTTCAAATAAAAGTCAAAGTACAGCAACAAATGGTTTTCAGGTTTTATTTAAGAAACAACTACAATCAAAGTTTGATAGGGATAACCATGAGTGGTTCAGCCTTTTGCAAAGTGATCCCGTACTTTTCTCCCATATCAATATCTTGAGGTCTAGTATTTCCCACAACCTTCCAATCAAACTTATGAATTAAAGATGCCAATATTATGTGTAGCATTCTATTAGCAAGATTCAATCCTGGACACATCCTCCTTCCTGCACCAAATGGAATAAGCTCAAAATCTTGGCCTTTATAGTCAATCTTCACGTCCAAAAACCTCTCAGGCATGAACATTTCTGGGTCTGACCATATGTTTGGGTCTCGACCCATAGCCCAAACGTTACACAAAATTTGTGCATTTTTAGGCACAACGAAACCATGAATAGCAACGTCATGTAGGGCTTGGCGAGGGATAAGAAAAGGGGCAGGAGGATGAAGTCTCATAGTTTCCTTAATCACAGCTTGTAGGTACGTGAGTTGCGAGATATCAGATTCTTGTATGTTTCCATTGTTGTTGTTTTGCATGAGTTTATCGACCTCCAACCTTGCTATTTTCATTTTCTCCGGGTTACGAATCAGTTCCGACATCGCCCATTCCAACGTGCTTGATGTGGTGTCGGTTCCCGCCATAAATAGTGTCTGTAAAACAAAACCTTAATCAATGCATGTGCTATTATAATAGGCAATATTTTTTAAATATTAGTAAAAGGTTTTACTTACCAAAAATAAGTGTCTCATATCATTTTGAGTAAAACTAGAGTGTTGGTCGAGCAGTAAGTCTAGAACATCATTGCTTTTGGTTGAAACACCATCAGATCTAGTTCGCAACCTGTCATTGATGATCTTATCGAAAATAGCCAACATTTTCTTAGCATAAACATTTTCCGACCATATTAACTCTAGTGGATCCAACGAGTGAAGTATAGGAAAAAGGTCCGGTAGACCTGGCTTTGCACCAGCTTGCATCGCTTGCAATACTAAGTCTTGGAATTGTTGTGTTGATTTTGGACCATATTCAGCAAGATCAATCGAAAACATAAAGTTGGAAAGGATGTTGAGACTCGTCGTGAAAGCACATGCACCTACGTTCAAAGGTTTTTCCTCTATACAACATTGATTAACATGGTTGACCAGTTCTTGTACCTAGAATATATAAATATGAGAACATAAGTTTCAATTAATGCCGCATCTTTGTTATTTAATTCTATTTTTTACAATAAAAGCATTGATGTAACCAATTTATACCTTTTCCCGTCGTAGTACTTCGCTAGCGTCTAGTTGTTGAACAGAGAACATATACTCCTTGGTCATTCTTCTCAATTTTCTCCATTGATCTCCGGCCTCCATCCAAACTATAGAGTATTTATGAAAGTCTCCGAGCTGGATAGCCTTAGGAGCTGATCGGTTTAAGAAGGCTACATCATGTGTGTTAAAGAACTCTTTGGTGATATCAGGAGATGAAATAACTATGCTTGTATTGCTTCCGAGCTTCAGTGACATTAAAGGACCATAACGTTTAGATAATATGGCAAGAGATTGATGGGGTTTGTCACCGAATTCTAAGAGGTTTCCGATGATGGGAAAACCTTTAGGTCCTGGTGGTAACCGCGAATTGCGCCTTCTCCAACTGGTTAAGGCATAGATGATCAATGGGAAAAGAGAAGAAAGCACGAAGAAGAGGGTTTGATACTCCATTATTTTACGTCGATGTGGTTTTGATATGTTCATAAAATCATTCATTTATAACCAATAAAATTACAAAAATGGTCCCTATAAGTTCATTTAAAATCATAAGTTTGGTTAACATTTTGGAAAACTCCCAACTTTGTTCCCAAACTTGACATCTGTTGCAGTTTTGGCCCCAATATAATGTGAAAAGACTTCACCTTTTATATATATATATATATATATATATATATATATATATATATATATATATATATATATATATATATATATATATATATATATATATATATATTTGGGACATTCTCTTGATATTAAAAAATGTCATATATTTCTCATTTGCTGCTCTAACACTCCAACGTACCGACAACAGCATGGTATGCTTAAACATAAATGATTACATGACATACATATATAATCATATATGGCTCTATATGTTTATATGTATATGTCAAATCATAAATGATTATACATATATATGTTAACATAGACTGAGTAATCATAAATGATAATGACAGTTGGTGACAAAAGATGTAGTGGTAACAGAGATAACGGTCGTATAAGTGATGGAGGTGACAGTGATAGGGTCAACTGATAACAGAGATAACGGTTGTATATGTGATGGAGGTAACAATTCTCACTTTCTATCCATGTTGGATAAGTTATTACTTATTACAAGATCTCTTTAGTGATTTTAGTGAAGCCATTAATTTTAGAGTGTTCTTACGTTTTCCACTTAACAATGATTATAATTTTAAATGATGACATGTATTTGAAGAATAAAATCAAACCTGAGGAGAGACACAAATTCCACTTCTTCAACAATTTTTTCTTCCAGAAGCTTGTTGATCCAGATAATGATCCACTTGATGCTTCTAAAGGAATAGATGCTTTTCAACATACATAAAAAATCAGATAAATTCAGCAACCAGTTTAAATTCTAGCAATTTTGAAAAGATATGAAAGAAATACATAAAGCAGATTTGGTTACTTTTAGTGTAAATAAGAAGGATGATCATGTTATTCTTTAATGTTATTCTTTTCAGATTGGTTACGTTTAGCATATTGATAACGATTAGGCAATTAGCAGTGGATTTCTTCATCATCGCACTGTTTCCATCATTGATTCTCTATCTTAAAGCTTTTATAATCATTTCAATTTTGGAATTCTTCACTAATGACGATTTTACATGTACATCTTCATAGTAAATACAATTTTCCTTGCAATTTCATCCAAAATCGATAGCGAAAACAAATTTATTTTGAAAAGCTATCAAGAGCATTATCATCTATGGTTTTCAGTTAACGATCGTCATAGGATCAAATTTATCCTACGAACTTAATCGAAACGAACACATAAACAACAAAACATGATTAAAACTTTGATCAAACTTACCTGGAATCAAATTGGAAGCTCAACTCATCGATGCCGATTTCTACGTGGTTGCTATAGTTTTACGCTTCCTTCTGCTTTGTTTCTTGACTGATTTTGGTTCAGGAATAATGGAACGGTATGATTATTTGATTTGTATGTGATTATAAAAGCTTTTAGTGTATGTAAGTAATTAGAAGTTAATGGTTAAAAATAATTGGGGAGATTGGAGGATGGAGAGTGAGCTAGAAGAATACTTCCAATTTATGATGACTCGATACCAAAATTGATGCTTAAAAAAACTTGAGAGATCATTGTTGATCGATCTCGATGAATCGATGATCATGAATCGGGCTATTTAGGGCTTCAAATATCGCAATCGAAGGTGAACACTAACATTGTTGATCTATAGGTTCGTAAATTCATCACCAATGATCTGGATATGAAAGATTGTTAATTGGTAGTCGCGTTCATTGTCGACGGACATAGAGGTGGACCGATTGAGCGAGGATCAAGAGGAGGGGAAGAGATAAGGTGGAGAGAGAGAGAAAGAGAGAGAGAGAGAGAGAGAGAGAGAGAGAGTGAGAGAGAGAGAGATATCTAATAAGGAATGGTGATAGGAGACGTATGTGTACGAGTCAATTTCTATAACCCCAAAATGCCCCTGATTCCATTTAATTCTAATGCCCCCGTCCCTTTATTTTTCTACTTATTTACAAAAATGCCACAGTGCATCTTGACTATCCCTTTTTTTTATCCAACGCTCTATTTTTAGTTTTCGGGCTCTCACGAAACTATGAGTTCTCAAATTATCCTTCCTATATATATATATATATATATATATATATATATATATATATATATATATATATATATATATATATATATATATATATGGGACGTTTTCTTGAGTTTAAAAAAATGTCATATATTTCTCATTTGCTGCTCTAAGGCTCCAACATACCGACAGCAGCAGGGTATGCTTAATTATAAATGATTATATGACAGATAGATATATAATCATATATGACTATATATGTTTATATGTATATGCCAAAACATAAATAATTATACATATATGTCTGTTCACATAAACTGAGTAATCAAAAAAGATAATGATAGTTGGTGGCAAAAGAAGTGGTGGTGACAGAGAGAACAGCGGTATAAGCGATGGAGGTGATAGTGGTGGGGTCAGCTGATATCAGAGGTGGTGGCAGTGGTGGCGGTTGTCTTGGTGGGCATTGGCGGATCTAGTATGTATCCCGGGATACCCCTCAAAAAAAATTTAGTAGTGTCATTTTTTCATAATTTTTTTTTTTAAATTGCATGTTACGCGATTTTTTTTACTGGGGATACCCTATACTTGTTGGAGAAACTCTTTACTTTGATCCTGTATCCGCCATTAGTGGCGGGAATGATGATGGAAGAGAAATTAACTAGTGATGCTATATAATCATTTATAATTATAACAAACCTGTCGCACTAGTTTGTTGGTGGGTTAGATCGGCATATGTGAAATATATGGTTGAGTTGAATTTCACGATCTCTATTTTATTTTTAATCTCAACAATACCTATCTCCCCCCCCCCCACCCCCCCCCCCCCCCCCGCTCTCTCTCTCTCTCTCTCTCTCTTTCTCTCTCTTTATATATATATATATATATATATATATATATATATATATATATATATATATATATATATATATATATATAGAGAGAGAGAGAGAGAGAGAGAGAGAAAGAGAGAGAGAAAGAGAGAAAGGTTTAGGTTCTATTGAAAATAAAAAAACTATAAAAAATCCTAGAAATCATAAATTTGCATAAAAAATTACTTAGAGATCACAAATGTATTTTTTTATTTTATATTCCAAAAATAAACAATTTTTTATATAATTTCGCTGAAAAAGATTACAGAAAAAAATCGATTTTTAAAATTTTTTTACAGCGATAATATAAAACAGCTACGAATTTTTAGAATATAAATTAAAAAAAAAATTTTGTGATCTCTAAATATTTTTTATTCATTTTTACGATTTTTAACGTTTTTTTAGAATTTTTTTTTTCCTTTTCCATATTACCTTCCTTATATATATATATATATATATATATATATATATATATATATATATATATATATATATATATATATATATATATATATATATATATATATATATATATATATACTATTTAATCATTTTAGTTATTTTAAGAAAGTAATTAATGCATATTAAATGCTGAAGATTTAATTAATACTCATTATATCTTCAACTTGTAATATAAATTAATTGTTTTCATAAAATAACTAAAATGATTGGTTTAAAATCAATCATACATACACACCACAATAGATAGTAGATAGTTATAACACAAGAACGTAACCATATATATATATATATATATATATATATATATATATATATATATATATATATATATATATATATATATATAATTGATTTATATATGTTTGTGAATGTATCTAAATATAAATATGTAAATATTTAATGGTAGAATTTATTACATATTTGAAATATATTTTTTGATAAATGAAGTTAGTACGAGATAATTGAACATGATAGAAATTGAAATTTTGAAAAAAAGAGGATGAAATTTGAAACATAAACATAAAATAGAGGAGATATATTGAAAATTGCAATTCAAATCAACCATTAATACGGATAATTTAGAAAAAGTCCATAGTTTAGAAGCAGCCGCTTACAACCTGGGTAGGTTTTTAATGATTAATGAATACAGTGATTGAATCTTGAATTATATACCCATAGTGGACACTTATTTTAATGCTTAACATATTGACTATCTATATATTGTACACCTTAAGGCAGGAAAAAAAAGTAAATATCGTAACTTTTTTCAAACGTTGGACCAAAGTTTAGCTTATGAGTAACGTGATAGGGACTATTCTCGTAATTTTCTCGGATAAGTATATATTTACATGAAGTCTAAGTTCGTAAAACATATAATTTTTCACGTTATTTACATGCTAAGTATTATACAAAGCATGAAAATACTACATAATACCTTAAGCTGTTACTCATCCAAAATATTGAACATTTCCCCTGAAAGACTTCTAAAATGTTTTAATCATATTTTCTATTTATTTTGTCCGACTAACAGACAAGCAAAATATATAAAAGGAAGCGGACAACCTTGTATTTATGTTGACTAACAAATAAATATGACCAAAATAGATTCTGCTTGGGGACTTTTTTTTTCTTTTTTGTTTTTTTTTTAAATTTATGTTGTCTTTTTCATTTTGAGAACTTTTGAAAAATAACAAGTTTTGTTCGACAATATATATATATATATATATATATATATATATATATATATATATATATATATATATATATATATATATATATATATATATATAGATCCGGTAAAAAAAAATTTCGACTTATTTTTTTGGCGAAAAAAACAAATGAATCAATAATAACATTATTCACCAAAAAAATCCTGAAAAAACATTTCGATGATTTATTTTTATGATGGTTTTCTTCATATTCACCAAAATTGTCATAAAAGTGAATTTTTTTTCTTTATTTACCTAAAATGAATCATGAAAGTGTTTTTTTTTGCAATTTTTTCTTGTGAATCATCTTACTTTTGAATAATTTAATGATTCATTTCATTTTTTGCTAAATAAATATGCATCTAAAAAAATTTCTTACCTTCCTACCAACAATTTCCTTCTTATTTGAAATTGACTATATATATATATATATATATATATATATATATATATATATATATATATATATATATATATATATATATATATATATATATATATATTCAAGGGTTATGTAGTAAACAAAAAAGTCTAAACAAAACGTAAAAATCATAAAAATGCATAAAAAAAAACATTTAGATCACAATTTTTTTTTGAGTTTATATTTGAAAAAATCACAGGTTTTTTTATAAAACTTGCTGGAAAAAAAAAAACAAAAAATCGATTTTTTTTATGTTTTCAAAATTTTTTCAACGAATTTGAAGAAAAAGCTGCGATTTTTCATTTATAAAGTCAAAAAAAGTTTTGTTTTCCATAGAACATATATATATATATATATATATATATATATATATATATATATATATATATATATATATATATATATATATATATATATATATAAGTTCAATTGAGAAAAAAAAGTTTGAGAATTGTGAAACATTCTCAGCCAATCATTTATCTAACATGTAAATTTTCAAAAACGTGTGTATCATTTTTTCAGTAAGGGTATGTTTGTCAATTAGTCAATTTTTTAGATTTAACTTACAAGTTCGTCGTATTCAGTTTCCGATTTGATGATATCTTTAGCTTGTTTGAATCGGATATGGAGGAATTCATTATCAAGATTCTTTTCTTTATATAACTCGTTAGCAATTATACGTATTTTTTCCTTTAATCGTGAAGCTTCACATATGTATTTTAGTTTTCTTCTTTGTATTCAGTTTCCGATTTGATTAGGTTGGTATATCGTTTGAATCAGATTTTTGTTCGTTATCAGTATTATTGCTTTATATACTTCGTTAGGAATTACTCATATTATTTCCTCTTATCCTTAAGTTTCGAATCTGTATTGCAGTTGTTTCATCGGATTTTTGTTCTGTAGTTTGAGATCCCTATTTCAATTTTATGATATGATTGGAGCTGATTCAACTTTCAATCGGATATATCGTTGTAGTTTTTACACTTTGAAGTGAGAGAGATTGATTTATTGATTAGTTTTTCGTATGATCTTTATTTCAACTGCATTATCATAATAGGAGCCGATTTAAGTTTCTTTCAGATATTTTGTACGCTGAGATGAGATATATTCGAAATTAATCAGGTTTTCATATTTACGACCTTTTTTGTGTTTTTTGTTTTTATTTTGTTGTTGTTCAGTTTATATTTTATTTTATCATTATTTTCATCGATTTTAAAATTGTTTTTGTTGTTTTCTACAGATCATTTGGTTTATTATGTAAAATTCTAGTGTTATTGATGGTGATTTGTATTCTTCAATGTGTGAGAGTGAAGAAGAAGATGTTGAGAACTCATTTTTTGAAGTTATCACTTATTGAATTATTTTTAATTTTAATCATGTTGATTATCATGTATTGACATATGAATCTGTTAATGTGAATAAATTGTTCTCTTATTCATATAGGAATAAACGTGTGATAATTGTAATTTCAAATTTATTATTATTTTCGTTTTATTCATATATGAATAAGTTATGTTTATTTTATATATTTTGAATCCTCATGAATTATATGTATTCATATATGAATGTTTTATTTATGTGAATTTCATGTATTCATATAAACATTGGTTTTTGTTTAATTCATATATGAATCGTTTTATTCATATATGAATTGTTATATTCATTCATGAATTTCATGTATTCATATAAGCAATTTTTTTTGTTTTATTCATATGAATTTCATGTATTCATATATGATTGTTTTATTCATACATGATTGTTTTATTCATGCATTAGTAGATTTATTTTTATTTATGATTTCTTATCAGGTGAATCTTCGAGTTCAGTAGATTATGTGCAATATTGTGGTAATGTAATTGGAGAACATGTCTATAAGCCAGATGTACCTGTTCAATTTATTCCATTTCAAGGTTTAGTCTTCAAATCATTAGAGTTGGTCATCAAAATGTATTTTGAGTATGCTGAAATTGGTGGGTTTGATGTGAGACTGAGCACACAGTCAAGGTTTGATAACAAGATTATAAAGAAGAAACATGTTATATGTAATCGTGGTGGAAACAGAAAAATAAATCTTCAAATTCAAATTCAAGAGTTATTGGTTGTCAAGCAAAGATTATATTTGAATCTGTGTATGGAACTTCAGATTATTAAATTTTTTAGTTTGATGAACTTCATAACCAACCACTTGAGAAGAGAAGTGATTTAAAAAAAAAAGCGAGGCAAATGTCATATTCAGAAAAAGAGTTTATAGTGTGTGCTTCAACATCAAAAATAGGTCCAACTACGACTCATAAGTTGAGGGCAAGTATGAGAGGTGAGTATGAGTTTGTAAACCCTAAAGTAGCTGTCTGTAGAAATTTAAGGAGAGATATCAACAGGGTTATAGGTTATAAAGATGCTCAAGTGATAGTAAACACAATGAAAGATCGTCGAGCTCACTATCCAAATTACTCATTTGAGTTTAATTGTCAAGATGATGTTTTGGAATCTATGTTTTGGGCTAATGAAATGGAAAAGGCATATTATGTTGAATTTGGTGATGTTATCTCGTTTGATGCGACTTTCCTAACAAACAAGTAAGTTATTTTATCTACTTTTTTATAGCCTATTCATATATGAATATTGCAACTTTATGTTTAATGTTCAGTGTTTAATATTGAAAATATTGTAATAATATACTGTAACTATATTCATACATGAGTATTTTTATATTTAGTTATGAATACGTAAAAAAATGACATTAACGAATTTTTTTTATGCTATAGGTATCGAATGGTTTTTGTTCCATTTACTGTTATTGACCATCATAAAAAATCAGTTACTGTTGCAGCGGGGTTGCTAAGCAATGAAAGCATTGAATCCTACTCTTGGTTGCTTAAAGCGTTTCTTATAACTCATGTGAAAGAACCAACACTTGTTTTAACCGATCAAGATGTTGCAATAAAAGAAGCAATTGAGAATGTGTTTCCTAATTCAAAGCACCCATTATGTATGTGGCATATAATGAAGAACTTGAAAAGCAAGGTATTATTTTAATATATTTCAAATATGTTACATAGTATTTAGTTATTTTAAGATGAATATAAAAATATTTTTGAAATATTAGTATATTCATTTATGAATATTTAATATTATTTTAGTAAATACATATAGAAGTTTATTTTATTTTTGTTTTAATATAGAGATCAGATGATTTTTTTACAAACACAGACTTTAGAAAAGATTCTCGAAACTTGTTTGGGACATTAATATGCAACTTTATGTCTTTGAGGTGAATTGGGGTTTACTTATGAAGGAATTCAATCTTGAAGAGACAAGATGGTTTCAAGACATGTTTACAAAACGTGATTCATGGAAACCTTAACGATATTCCAATGTGTGGGTTGATGAAGACTATATCGAGGTCAGAGAGTGTGAATTCATTTTTATAGATGAAAAATGTTGCAAAATGACTAATAGTGGCATTTTTGTACTTCTAGGGATGAGCTCACGTACGCTGTGCGTACATGCCTGATCTACAAACCCTAATTTTTAGAGTTTGAACCCTATATAAACATCATTAACTCTCCAATGCTCACTCCCTCACCAGCCTCCAACTCTCATTTCGTCCATTGCAACCCTAATCTCTTCTATGTGTTCCTTTGATCTTGAAAGTGTCTGTTTGTGGTGCCTTTGAAGCAAGGAGAAGAGAGAAGCACCAACTTGGAAGATCAATATCATATATACCCAGGAATACCTAACCTCCAAACTTTATTTTGAGGAATAAATTTATGAACTCGATGAACATATCACTAGATCTTGTTTATGTTAAAAGTTTATACGTGTTAGCTCCATATTCTTGGTTCTTTTGAGTATGAGCTACCATAGACCAAATAAGTTGTCCTTCTGGACGTTTTAGGGTAGTTTGTGTGATAAAAATGTGATCTTGGACCATCGTTTCACTCTATGAAAATGTTGATGCATCTTAATGGGTTAGGATGTTGGGGTTTTAACACCTGGGAATTTGCTAGCCTTGAAACCCCATAAAGTTGGAAACTTTATGGTGAAGGATGTTAGTTTATGGTCAGATATGAGAAATGGACAAAAAAGCGTAAAGGAATAAGCTCTTAATAGAAGTATTCATGGAAGGCCTCGTACGTTGGGCATATAGACTGGTACGCTGAGTGTACTGGATCAACCTCGTGGTTTTGGTCAATGGATGAGTAAGCCCCACGTTTAGGCTAAGTACGCCTAGCATACTCATCTGCATTGACCAAAGTTTGACTTTTGACTTTTTAACTTTAACCAAGTTAGACCTAAGGGTATTTTAGGTAATTTGAGTGGTATATGAGATTGGTCATTATTTCATGTTTAAGTGACCAGTTAAGCTGTCATTCGGAGTTGTGTTCTGTTAGAGATCTTTTTAGATTTAGAGGTGAGTTTTCCTCAGTGCACTTCCGAGTCGAAGTCACAAAGGTCGGCCCATTGGTTTGATAACCTATTTCATATTGTTGTTGATATGTTGAGCGCATGATAGACCTGTATGACTATATGATAGCAAATAATAGGTGTTAGACTGGTAGACCTGTAGGACTTCCTGTGATTCTTGGCTGTATGATTATATGTTTGTTATGTATACTTGTCGTCTATTATATGTGGACAAGTAATGTAGGTGGAGACTATTGCTTTGTGTTGTCACTCAACAGACCGGGGCATTCCAACCGGGAGGTTGAGTGCTGTGACATTCCAGCCGGGAGGTTGTAGGCAAGGGTAATCCAACCGGGAGGTTGTGGACCCAGTATGTGGTACGCAGGAAATCCAGACGGGAGGTTGTGGACTCAACATATTGATTTATGTATATTATATGTTGTGCGGTAGTACTTTAGGGTAACTCACTAACATTTGGCTTATAGTTTTAGTTTATTGTTTCAGGTACTTCAGAGGATCGTGGGAAAGCAAAGGTCTCATCGTGTACATCTTCCTATTTTTCATGATACTAATTTTTGGGACAGTCTGATATGACTCTACTTGTGAAACAATGGTCTTTTTTGTAAACAATTATGGATATTGGTTGTTTTTGAAAATTTTAAATTTCTATAATTTTTTTGGAGTGTTACAACTATAAAAACTAAAACTAATTAGCTTAATTTTTGCTCTGTTAATTTTTCCTTCAAGCATTTTGTATTGTATAATTTCCCTTTCAAATCTTCCTCTCGTTTCTTGTACTATTCATTTCCCCCTCAAATCTCCCTCTAAGTTTTTTGCAATATTCATTTCCCCTCAAATCTCCCACCAAATTCTTGAAATATTTGTTCACTAAACATAATTTCTCTTTGTTTTCCTTGATTCCTGATAATACTTTACTGCTAGTTGTAAGCTTGCTTGGAATCGAAAACATTTGGCTTGGATCTTCAAATTTTTGGTGTTTATCAGTAATGGGAACGAGCTATAGGTGTGCTACAACTTGGAAACAACTTTTTGATGTTTAAAAATGTTAATTGTATATGTCAGATGACATTGTACTACTAATTAAGTCAATTGAGTTTATGTTTAGTTTTATTTTATTGTAAATAACATATGATGGATGCTTTGGATATCCTAAGTACTATTGAATAAAATAATAATTAAAGAGTTTGTTGAAAAACCAAGAATGTGAGTTTTAATGGATATGAAAATAAACATATTGATAAAAAAACTAGGTGTTAAATGTGTTATAACATAAAAATCTTTTTTTTATGTGAAGATATTGAAAGGCATAAAGTGTAAATTTTGAAAAATGGATCTTTAACCATCTCATAAATCGCTCCTTGTACTCATAAAATACGGTTGCATTAGAAAAACCGTGTTATATAAATATGTTGCAAAAAGAACCGGTTATGTCAATGGAATGTGGGTTCTTTAATTGTATCATATAACCGTTTCTTCACTTAAAATCGGGTCAGATTACATTCTCCTTTATAAAACCCAACTTTTACAAAATATTACCCGGTTTTTTTAAAAATTGGGTCCTACATGGTGGGTTCTATGTGCCTTTTTATAGTCACGGCTTAGGTGTCATTAGCTTATTGGTTATCTTTTAAGCGACTCGATTATTGGGTTACTATATATAGAGATGTTAGTTAGTTGTGAGAGTAAGTACTTTTCTCTTTCTTACGTCCCTCATTGCGATTGAGCTTCTTACTCTCGTGGAAATACAAATGAATTATTTACTTTTTTGTGCTCATATTACATTCATACTTGTTAATCATGATTTCATAATTAACCAAACTAGATAATCGGTCCTATAGTTTGGAACTGGATGGTTTGTTGCAGAACATTTAAAAACCTATAGGGATTGTTCCTAATGGAAGATAAAGTGCAAGGATTATGTATTGTGGAGTATGATGAGTATATAATAAAAGACGTATCATGGATATGGATTGATTTTTGGCAAATTCATTTGTGACACTAGTACAAAAGACATTTACTGATGCGGTTAAAACTATTAGTTGATGCAGTTTTCGAACCGCATCAATAAATATAGCATCAAAAAATAATATATATGTTGATGAGGTTCGAAAAACCGCATTATAAAATGATGTAAACTGCATTAGAAACGTTCGGGGAAAAAATACAAATAGCAGCAAAAAATAACATAGTTGTTGATACGGTTCCAAAACCGCATTATATAACGTTGTAAACCGCATTAGAAAATGTCAGAAAAAAAAAATAAAAATAGCACAAAAAACCAGGAACCGCCTATTAAAAAACTGCACCAATAAATGGAAACCGCATTAACAAATCCGGTAAAAGATCGTTTTTTAGTGCTTTTTAGATCCAGTTCTCTTATTTTTTTGATGCTACAGATATCGCACCAAAAATTAGGTACCAACTCTATTAAACTAGAGCACCAAAAAGTGAAAAACACATTATTAAAACAATGGCAACAAAAAAAATGAGAAATGCATTATAAAACAGTGGCACACAATTCCAATAATTTCTAATTGCGTGCTTAGTTACAATAACACCCAAACATCTATCAAAATACCACTTAATACTACAAAACATCCTGATTCTTACACATATTTTTTCCGACCATCATTCACCATGTCAATTAAACGCAGTATCATTTCTAAAACAATATTTTCAAATTCATTAGGAAAAACATATTTTTTTCTTCTTCTAAAATGCAACAAACAAACAAATTATATATATATATATATATATATATATATATATATATATATATATATATATATATACAACCAAATAGGAAAATTGATATATTTTAAATATATGCTCTATTTTATAAATCATGTTGAACAGCCTTAACAAACTCCTGCATATGTTTAATTACTATGTATCCACATTCCCAATTACCTTTTTGTTGGTTGCACTACATATAATCTACAGTTAACTACTATCAAACTAACTAAAATAAATTTATAAAAAAATAATAGAAAACATACCTGTATCGTTATCTAATTGTTAAATTGTCCTAGAAAAGTATCAGCGAAAGATGGAAGGAGGTTTGTCCTTTTGGTCAATTTCCTCGATTTTGTCCTTTTCGCTCTTTTTGTCCTTTTTGCCTTTTTCCTTTATACCGCTTAAAGAATCCAGAATATAACCGGATTTGCTATTTGGACATAGGATAAAATGCACCTAATGCCGACTACAAAAATTAAAATTATAGAACAAATAAGCATGTATGTGTAGTGTGTATATGTATACGTATGTATTATTGAGCAAAGAGTTTACTCTTGTAAATATATATGGAGCAAGAAAATATTTCTTTCTGCCTTTATGATACGAAAATACTTCTCTGATGTGTTCAATGGTGAACGTAATATTTGTTCGATGATTTAAATTGCTAATGTAGAATGGATCAAAGAAAGCGCATTCAGAATTACACAACCTAAAAAAAGTCTTTGTGTGTGTGTGTCTGTGTCTGTGCGTGTGTGTGTGTTACTAAAATTAATTATATCTAAAACGTTATTATATCATATTAAAAGTATAATAACTTACATCGCAAACAAATCTATAACGCTAAAATCAAGCCAATCTCTTAAAAATAGTTCTAACACCTCGTTATATGGGATGGAAAGTCGAATCCTATGGCAATACATTCCTTTGGGTGGAAGAATATTAATGGCATGTGTATCCCCAAACATTTCTACTACTTGAAAAGCAACATGTTGGATTTTAGGACTTTGTTGTTGTATTTTGTTCAAAGATGTATACACTTCAGGATTTTCAATTGAAGACGGCTCGGGTTCGGGTTCAGATTCGGATTCAGTTTTGGGTTCGGGTGCGAATTGGGGTTCGGGTCTGGGTCTGGGTCTGGGTCTGGGTCTGGGTCTGGGTCTGGGTTCATTTAAATCATTTTGTGGTGGATTCATAGATAATAACTAAAAACAAACAAAAAAACTTAGTACTTAGATATGATTATATACAAACATAATATATCTAAAAACAAATGTAATAAATCTAAAAACAAGTTTTTTAAGAATAACAATATCAACTGAACCACGTCGTGGTCGCAAAGGTTCATTAGTTTCCATATACTAATAAGAAATGTGGTTTTCCTCAAACTAAAATAACAAACAATTGTTATCATATTTACAAAATCAAACAAAATAAACAAAATATAAAAGAGTGAACCAGTTGAGGTCGACTACCTGTGGATGATAAACTAAAGTAGTTGTGTTGTCAACAACGTGTATTTATGGCGATGCACAATTCGAGCCGATTCCCATGCCACTATTTGACATGCTTGTTGTTCTATTTGCAAGCTAAAATATATTGTAATATTTAAATAAAAATATACTACAATATATTGCTATATTTAAATAAAAATAGACCTCTATTTCACATCTCGGCCATTGAACTAGTGTATGAAGAAGATGTTTAACAAATTCAACTTCTTCTATTCGAGTTACGGTATGCACAGACAAGACCCCATATATTTCGATGATCTCTTCAACTTGCACTTTAACACAACCTTCATTTATCGGTTTCGAATGTATAATTGTTTTCGAGGTTGGCCATGCAATACCGAAAGCTACTTTCATTTGGGTGTCGGCCACTTTCAATAACAAATTACATTCTGTCACAACATGCAAATCATACAACATTTCTTGTAAATATAATATAAAAAACATAACTTTATATATATATATATATATATATATATATATATATATATATATCATTTTTATGTGGAAACTATAAATTTATTACCTCAATTGGTAAATATTCTATCAACCATCCACCAGACGCACCACTAGATTTATGAAATGATGGGCTCGTGTCGACCTGTGGTATCGAACTTCGACTATTTTCAACATTCTTTAATAATCCATCGACAACCTGAGTACACCCAATGATATTGGATTTTGTCCGTGGTCGCCCCCCGTGATCGGGTCCCAAAAGTCTAACTATCAGGTCTTCCATATTTTGATAATAACTCTCATCGGCTATAATACTTTTATCTTCTGGTTCTTATAAAAAAATATTTGGTAACATTAATTTACCAAAAAAATCAAAATCTTCATTGATTAAATAACATAACTATTTACCAAAACATAGAAATCTTCAATTGTCTGTTTTGGAAGACAGTACGTATTTGTTGTTGTTGTTGTTTTTTTTTTGCAAAAGCCAATAAATACAACATAGATCGTTCATTTTGTATACGGTCCAAAAGCTTGTATCTTGATACGAGTTGAGGCCATATAATTGGTTTTTTTTTTCGAGACCATGAAATGGACTTCGTCCTAAGCAAGTAATGAACTCCCTTTTAGTATTGCTTTCTCTAGTTTTTGGACTTTTTGCCACATATCAAAAAATGTTATTAATTAATTGTAAACATACTAATAATATTTTCAATAATAATAAATAAATAAACAATTAAAACATACCAAATTCTTAGGATAGTTTTCTGTGCAACGAATTTATTACACACAACGGGATCTATAAAAGTATATTTCTCACTAGCATTTAATCCTTTTTTTACAATGTTTGAAACTTGCATTGATTTAAAATTCGATACAAGTTTCACGGCGCTCTTCCTCATATATTTTTCGTGCTCATCAGACTCGATGTTCCACTGGCTCTATAATTTCAAAACAAAAAGGGTTAAATATAATAATTAATAAAAAGCTATTCATATTTGCAATAAATTAAAAATATACATACCTTGGCTTCCAACCTTAAATCCTTATAATATTTTTCGTCAAGTTTATGAGTAGCTATATCTGTTGGAAACCTATGCGGAACCATCATGCCATACCAAGACATAAATTTAGTTGACATGCCACCCTTTGGGATATTATTTTTATTAAACTTAATACGATACTTTCCTGGAAGAATCTTTGACTTAAATGAAGCAACACCGCGTTGAACTCTTTTTCTTGTTTGAACATCTTCCATTTTTATAAGCCTAAAAACATTGTAAAAATTAAAAATAATTTCATCCATGGAAAACATTAGACCGGCATAACGACACAAACCTTAATCCATTACAATTTTATATTATAAGAAAACAAAACCATATTCCAACATAATGAACTGAAAAGTGATGGATGCAATGAAATTGATAGACCTCATATATGTGGGGTCAAATATTACATTTATTAACATACAATAGTATATTACAAGAAAACAAAACCACAATCCAACATAGTACATTGAAAAGTAATCTATCGAGTGAAATTGGTGGACCCATTTATGTTACAAATGCAATGAATACGACAGGACCATATATGTTACAAATGGAATGAATACGACAGGAGACAGTAAGATTCTATAATAACACTTTTTGACAACAACAAATAAATATATACTAAACTATACTGTAAGACAAACACGTTTATATTCTAAAGATTCTAAACTTGTAAAGTAATAACACTTTTTGAAAACAAATCAATATAATATATACCTTACTCGAGACAACAACATATCAATAAATGCCAATGTGTCGACACCGAGACTTGTGGAAACGATTTTGGCAACGAGGACGGTGGAGTTAGTGTCAGAGGAGTAGTGTCGACGTTGTTGGCTACCACCTCTGTCGGCATGATGATGTAGTGTCGGAGGAGTTAGCGCCGGCCGAGTTAGCGTCGGAGGAGTAGCGTCTGCTATGGAGGTTTTACAGAAATAAGCATTTACGAATCCGACAATGGAGGTTTCCACAGCAGATAGCTGGCGCGTAAGCAAAATTTAGAAGGCAAAAGACGAAAATTTTAGTGGGAAAGAGGGGTTTTGATGCGATTTAGGTCTTTTTTGGGCCGGTTCCAATGGGCGGATTTTTAAATGCTATTCAACATATTTTTTGAGGCGGTTTCAGAGGGATTATACTTGATTTTATGGTGCAGTTTCCATTAGAAAACATAAACACTGCTGTAAATTTATTTATTTTTGAATTTCATTACAATATAATTAAGTAAAATTTTATGGTGCATTTTTTTATAAGGCGGTTTCTTCATTTTTTTTATGCTTTTCTGTTTTTTATGAGGCGGTTTCCTTTTCTATTTTCTTCATTTTTTGATGCTTTTAACGCATTTTATTTCATTTGTTGTTTGTTTCTTTTAGTTCGGTGTATCTTTTGATGCGATTGTAACTATTTATTAATGTTGTTTTATGTATTTTTAAGGCGGTTTCATTATTTTCTGGTGCTATTTTCAACTTTATAAGTATGTTGCCTTTCTTTAAATGTGCAATGGTTTGTTTTGTTAACAGAAGAACTAATATTTACTGTTATTGAATACAAACCACAAATGTTATTTAGTGTTTTCAGTTAAAACAAATACTATAATTTAATTTGATGATTATAATGAATGGATATTACTATAGAAACATTATAATTATCAAAAGATAAGGACACTAGTAATTACTCTATCAATGGATAGTATTTGATACACAAATCATGTAACCACAATAATAAAAAATACAAAAAGAAAAAACCAATCATGCACTTAATCAACATATGTCACTTCGACGTTAGATCGTATGAATGTTGTGCGTGTAATATTATCATAATTTTCGGGTTCAATACCAACGAAAAATAGTGGTAGATCAACTGTATTCTTCCTTGTCAACAACATTATCAACACCAAGAATACGTCGTTTACCTTGTAAGACGATGTGCTCTTTTTGTTTTCCCAGGTCTTTGATATAGAAAGCTTGTGTGACATGTTTTGCGAGAACGAATGGTTCAGATGCATAGCCATTAGTTATAAGGTCGACGAGTGTAAAACCATCTTTGTCAACTTGAACACCTATACAGTTATTCACCAACTTACATTTGAACATAGGAATAACTAAGTCATAATAGTTCAACTCCCAAATTTTTGTATAACACCATAATAAGAATCTTTGGCTATTCTTATCAAAATATCATGATCCTGTCTGTCGAATTTAGTCGTTGATGCTATCATTGTAACTCCACTATTCTGCATTGTTCTTTTTTGATCTTGATATTTGGTGTAAAACGTATAACCGTTAATGTCATACCGTTAATAAGATTTAACCCTACAATCTGGCCCATGTCCCAACCTTTTCACAGTTTCATCAAAATTAGTTTCTGCTTCCTTCTTTTTTAGCCACCTCGAAAACTCTTTGTTATGATTGTTTACGTACCACATTTGTTCCTTGCCTGGGTATTTTGACTTTAACATGTCCATGTGTTCATCAATGTATAGAGTAAGACATTTCATGTGTTTTAGGACCACTAAATGTGCAACTTATAACTCTTTATAAGTTAGCATGGTTATTTTCAAACCGAGTCTTCCCTTACCTTCAAGTCGACCCGATGACGAGTTTTAGGAACACCAACACTTTCGGCATCTTTCATATAGCCTATAAAAAATAAATTAGTATATTATATATAATATATTATAAATTATTGAAACTGTAATATATTATTAATAGGATTACCTTGGCAAAATTCAATAACCTCTTTAGAAGTGTACCCTTCAACAACACTTACCTCAGGTCGATAACGGTTTCTTACGTAACCTTTTAGGATACCCATATATCTTTCAAAAGGGTACATGTACTGTAAGAATATAGTACCACAAGCCTTAATCTCTTGTACGATAAGAGATATCAGGTGAACCATTATATCAGAAAATGAGGGTGGAAAGTGCGTCTCAAGTTCACAAAGTGTAACATAAACATCTTTCTCCCATCGATTGAAGTCTTCTACATCAATAACCTTTGAGTGAATGTTATTAAAAAACAAACAAAGCTTAGTGATAGAATGTCGGACGTCATCTTGTAAAATTCCACGAATTGCGATAGGAATCATATGTGTCATCAAAACATGATAGTCATGAGACTTCATTCCAAACAATTTACACTCTTTCATCGACACAAATCTTTTAATGTTTGTAGAATAAGTTGAGGGAACCTTAATATCATGTAAACATTGACAAACCATTATTTTTTCTTCCTTTGATGTAGTATAACAAGCAGGTGGGAGATATATCGGTTAACACTTTTTTCCGGGGCAAAATCTTCACGTATCCCCATCTCGACTATGTCCTTTCGTACATTAACCTCTTTAGTTTTATGCTTCATATCTAATAATAAGCATATTAAGCTCTCACATACACTTTTTTCTATATGCATATCATTTAGACAATGTCTAACATCCAAATATCTCCAGTCAGGCAATTCAAAATAGTTGACTTTTTTTTTTCAAAGGGCATCTTTATCAACACGAAATCTTTTTCCCAACACAACATTTATACTTCCAACTCGTAAAAATGCATCAAATCGCTTCCTCATCGTTCTGATATCGATACTTCCGTCAAACTCAATAACTTTCTTCCTAAACTGGTGACTCTTTGGAAGGAATATTCGATGTCCCATGTATATAGTTTTTTTGCAATTTGTTAACCATCTCGAGCATGTTTGATCTTCACAAACTGGACAAGCTTTCTTACCCTTTGTTTTTTATCCTGACAAGTTACTGTATGCTGGAAAATCACTTATAGTACAAAAAATCATGGCCCGCAATTAAAAATGTTGTTTCTTATAAGCATCATATACGTCTACACCCGAACTCCAAAGAGTTTTTATGTCGTTAATTAAAGGAGACAAATACACATCAATATCGTTACCAGGCTGTCATGGCCCCTAAATCAACAACAACATCATAATGTATTTCCGTTGCATGCATAACCACGGTGGAAGATTGTAAATGCATAAAAGGATTGTCCATGTACTATGACGAGTGCTTATGTTCCCAAAATGATTGATCCCATCTGAACTAAGCCCAAACCGTATGTTTCTCATCTTTTTTCCGAATTCAGGATACTTCTTATCAATGTTTCTCCATCGAGGTGAATCCACAACATGTCTTTGTTTTCTGTCAGTTACACGTTCTTCTGAATGCTAATAAAGTAACTTTGCTTCTTTTTCATTAGAAAATAATCTTTTCAGTCTCGGTATAATAGGGAGATACCACAACATCTTAGCCGGTGGTCCATTTTTTATCACATCATCGTCAACTTCATCCGCATCTTTTTTTCGTTTATACCTCGATGCGTTGCAAAAAACACAATTTTATTTATTCTCGAACTTGTTTCTATACAACATACAATTAATTAGACATGCATGTATTTTTTTAACTTCTAATCCCATCGGACACATTAGCTTTTTTGCTTGGTATATGGAAATGGGTAATTCATTGTCTTCCGGAAGAAAGTCATGCAAAAGCTCTAATAAACTTGTGAAACTTTTATCGTTCCATCCGTTTTTCGACTTTAAGTTTATTAATATCAATACAACATCAAGCTTCATACATTTGGAACGGCTATATAATGGTGTTTCTGCTTCTTCAAACATGTGTTGTAATTTTTCTTGTTCAGCATCACCCATATTAGCCTCCATGCCATCACACATTTCATTGAAATTGTCTTTAGTGTCATTCGAATGGTGATCATCATCATCAACATATGAATCATTGTTGTATGTACTATTATTAATATGTAAATTGCTCGTCGATGTGCTACAATCAAGTAGTGTTTCTCCATCTCTTTACCAGCAAGTGAAATTGGGCACAAAACCATTTTGCATCAAATGATACTCTATTTCTTTGGTACAATTAAACGTTTTAAAGTTTTTACAAATATTACAAGGACAAAAAATTGATCCACTTCCTTTATTCATGTGATTTGCTTCGGCAACCATAATAAAAGTTCGAACATCCCCTATATAAAATTCAGAAAAACGTGAAGTTTTGTACATCCAATAATCACAACTCATCTGAAATTAAAATAAAGCAAACAAAGAATGTAAATATATCGATTTTAAACAAACAAGTTACGTAAATTTTAACATGTTAATAATCAACAAAAATAAATTTAAAAAATAATAATCAACAACCATTTATTAAATAAATAGGTAGAGTAAAATTAAAGTACATTAAAATTAAAAATACCTTTAGTGAAGATATTAAAACTATTAATGAGGATATTTTGAGTTTTTATGTATTTATGTTGCAGAGAAATTCACTAGAAGAAGTAACGAAGTATGTAAGCGTTTACAGAGAAACCTTAAACGGAAATAGCCATGATTTAGTTGATGCGGTCTTCAAAATTTTGCATCAAAAAATCGACAATTAAGGATGTGTTTTATAAAAAAGAGCATCCAAAAATTGTAATTTAATGATGCCATCAAAACAAATTGCACAAAAAAAAAATCTTCTCTGATGCTAATTCTTTGTGAACCGCATTAAAAAATATAGGTCTGGTGATGCTTTTTTAATGTGGTTTTCATTGTTTTCATATTATTTAATGGTATATCTGTTTAATGATGCGGTTTTAATAAGAAACTGCCTCAAAAAAAAATCAAGATTCGACATTAAAAGATACCTTATGTACTAATGTGATAGGTTATTTTTCAGATATAATCATATTGATCAATTTTTACCATTTGTATTTTATGATTATATCGTAAAGGTTCTTTCAATGTTGTAGATATTATGTCCATTACTTACTATTTGTAAAATATTTTGGCATCAAAGTCATTAAGATTTTTTGGTTCTTTCTGAAACAATTTTAGTTGTACTTTTGAAGAAGCTTCCAACATGGAAATCTTTTTATCATGAATCAATAACAACAAAAGAACTTGAAATAGTTTCCAACCAAAATAAGAGAAATTAGTACATGATTTCAAATAAAAGTCAAAGTACAGCAACAAATGGTTTTCAGGTTTTATTTAAGAAACAACTACAATCAAAGTTTGATAGGGATAACCATGAGTGGTTCAGCCTTTTGCAAAGTGATCCCGTACTTTTCTCCCATATCAATATCTTGAGGTCTAGTATTTCCCACAACCTTCCAATCAAACTTATGAATTAAAGATGCCAATATTATGTGTAGCATTCTATTAGCAAGATTCAATCCTGGACACATCCTCCTTCCTGCACCAAATGGAATAAGCTCAAAATCTTGGCCTTTATAGTCAATCTTCACGTCCAAAAACCTCTCAGGCATGAACATTTCTGGGTCTGACCATATGTTTGGGTCTCGACCCATAGCCCAAACGTTACACAAAATTTGTGCATTTTTAGGCACAACGAAACCATGAATAGCAACGTCATGTAGGGCTTGGCGAGGGATAAGAAAAGGGGCAGGAGGATGAAGTCTCATAGTTTCCTTAATCACAGCTTGTAGGTACGTGAGTTGCGAGATATCAGATTCTTGTATGTTTCCATTGTTGTTGTTTTGCATGAGTTTATCGACCTCCAACCTTGCTATTTTCATTTTCTCCGGGTTACGAATCAGTTCCGACATCGCCCATTCCAACGTGCTTGATGTGGTGTCGGTTCCCGCCATAAATAGTGTCTGTAAAACAAAACCTTAATCAATGCATGTGCTATTATAATAGGCAATATTTTTTAAATATTAGTAAAAGGTTTTACTTACCAAAAATAAGTGTCTCATATCATTTTGAGTAAAACTAGAGTGTTGGTCGAGCAGTAAGTCTAGAACATCATTGCTTTTGGTTGAAACACCATCAGATCTAGTTCGCAACCTGTCATTGATGATCTTATCGAAAATAGCCAACATTTTCTTAGCATAAACATTTTCCGACCATATTAACTCTAGTGGATCCAACGAGTGAAGTATAGGAAAAAGGTCCGGTAGACCTGGCTTTGCACCAGCTTGCATCGCTTGCAATACTAAGTCTTGGAATTGTTGTGTTGATTTTGGACCATATTCAGCAAGATCAATCGAAAACATAAAGTTGGAAAGGATGTTGAGACTCGTCGTGAAAGCACATGCACCTACGTTCAAAGGTTTTTCCTCTATACAACATTGATTAACATGGTTGACCAGTTCTTGTACCTAGAATATATAAATATGAGAACATAAGTTTCAATTAATGCCGCATCTTTGTTATTTAATTCTATTTTTTACAATAAAAGCATTGATGTAACCAATTTATACCTTTTCCCGTCGTAGTACTTCGCTAGCGTCTAGTTGTTGAACAGAGAACATATACTCCTTGGTCATTCTTCTCAATTTTCTCCATTGATCTCCGGCCTCCATCCAAACTATAGAGTATTTATGAAAGTCTCCGAGCTGGATAGCCTTAGGAGCTGATCGGTTTAAGAAGGCTACATCATGTGTGTTAAAGAACTCTTTGGTGATATCAGGAGATGAAATAACTATGCTTGTATTGCTTCCGAGCTTCAGTGACATTAAAGGACCATAACGTTTAGATAATATGGCAAGAGATTGATGGGGTTTGTCACCGAATTCTAAGAGGTTTCCGATGATGGGAAAACCTTTAGGTCCTGGTGGTAACCGCGAATTGCGCCTTCTCCAACTGGTTAAGGCATAGATGATCAATGGGAAAAGAGAAGAAAGCACGAAGAAGAGGGTTTGATACTCCATTATTTTACGTCGATGTGGTTTTGATATGTTCATAAAATCATTCATTTATAACCAATAAAATTACAAAAATGGTCCCTATAAGTTCATTTAAAATCATAAGTTTGGTTAACATTTTGGAAAACTCCCAACTTTGTTCCCAAACTTGACATCTGTTGCAGTTTTGGCCCCAATATAATGTGAAAAGACTTCACCTTTTATATATATATATATATATATATATATATATATATATATATATATATATATATATATATATATATATATATATATATATATATTTGGGACATTCTCTTGATATTAAAAAATGTCATATATTTCTCATTTGCTGCTCTAACACTCCAACGTACCGACAACAGCATGGTATGCTTAAACATAAATGATTACATGACATACATATATAATCATATATGGCTCTATATGTTTATATGTATATGTCAAATCATAAATGATTATACATATATATGTTAACATAGACTGAGTAATCATAAATGATAATGACAGTTGGTGACAAAAGATGTAGTGGTAACAGAGATAACGGTCGTATAAGTGATGGAGGTGACAGTGATAGGGTCAACTGATAACAGAGATAACGGTTGTATATGTGATGGAGGTAACAATTCTCACTTTCTATCCATGTTGGATAAGTTATTACTTATTACAAGATCTCTTTAGTGATTTTAGTGAAGCCATTAATTTTAGAGTGTTCTTACGTTTTCCACTTAACAATGATTATAATTTTAAATGATGACATGTATTTGAAGAATAAAATCAAACCTGAGGAGAGACACAAATTCCACTTCTTCAACAATTTTTTCTTCCAGAAGCTTGTTGATCCAGATAATGATCCACTTGATGCTTCTAAAGGAATAGATGCTTTTCAACATACATAAAAAATCAGATAAATTCAGCAACCAGTTTAAATTCTAGCAATTTTGAAAAGATATGAAAGAAATACATAAAGCAGATTTGGTTACTTTTAGTGTAAATAAGAAGGATGATCATGTTATTCTTTAATGTTATTCTTTTCAGATTGGTTACGTTTAGCATATTGATAACGATTAGGCAATTAGCAGTGGATTTCTTCATCATCGCACTGTTTCCATCATTGATTCTCTATCTTAAAGCTTTTATAATCATTTCAATTTTGGAATTCTTCACTAATGACGATTTTACATGTACATCTTCATAGTAAATACAATTTTCCTTGCAATTTCATCCAAAATCGATAGCGAAAACAAATTTATTTTGAAAAGCTATCAAGAGCATTATCATCTATGGTTTTCAGTTAACGATCGTCATAGGATCAAATTTATCCTACGAACTTAATCGAAACGAACACATAAACAACAAAACATGATTAAAACTTTGATCAAACTTACCTGGAATCAAATTGGAAGCTCAACTCATCGATGCCGATTTCTACGTGGTTGCTATAGTTTTACGCTTCCTTCTGCTTTGTTTCTTGACTGATTTTGGTTCAGGAATAATGGAACGGTATGATTATTTGATTTGTATGTGATTATAAAAGCTTTTAGTGTATGTAAGTAATTAGAAGTTAATGGTTAAAAATAATTGGGGAGATTGGAGGATGGAGAGTGAGCTAGAAGAATACTTCCAATTTATGATGACTCGATACCAAAATTGATGCTTAAAAAAACTTGAGAGATCATTGTTGATCGATCTCGATGAATCGATGATCATGAATCGGGCTATTTAGGGCTTCAAATATCGCAATCGAAGGTGAACACTAACATTGTTGATCTATAGGTTCGTAAATTCATCACCAATGATCTGGATATGAAAGATTGTTAATTGGTAGCCGCGTTCATTGTCGACGGACATAGAGGTGGACCGATTGAGCGAGGATCAAGAGGAGGGGAAGAGATAAGGTGGAGAGAGAGAGAAAGAGAGAGAGAGAGAGAGAGAGAGAGTGAGAGAGAGAGAGATATCTAATAAGGAATGGTGATAGGAGACGTATGTGTACGAGTCAATTTCTATAACCCCAAAATGCCCCTGATTCCATTTAATTCTAATGCCCCCGTCCCTTTATTTTTCTACTTATTTACAAAAATGCCACAGTGCATCTTGACTATCCCTTTTTTTTATCCAACGCTCTATTTTTAGTTTTCGGGCTCTCACGAAACTATGAGTTCTCAAATTATCCTTCCTATATATATATATATATATATATATATATATATATATATATATATATATATATATATATATATATATGGGACGTTTTCTTGAGTTTAAAAAAATGTCATATATTTCTCATTTGCTGCTCTAAGGCTCCAACATACCGACAGCAGCAGGGTATGCTTAATTATAAATGATTATATGACAGATAGATATATAATCATATATGACTATATATGTTTATATGTATATGCCAAAACATAAATAATTATACATATATGTCTGTTCACATAAACTGAGTAATCAAAAAAGATAATGATAGTTGGTGGCAAAAGAAGTGGTGGTGACAGAGAGAACAGCGGTATAAGCGATGGAGGTGATAGTGGTGGGGTCAGCTGATATCAGAGGTGGTGGCAGTGGTGGCGGTTGTCTTGGTGGGCATTGGCGGATCTAGTATGTATCCCGGGATACCCCTCAAAAAAAATTTAGTAGTGTCATTTTTTCATAATTTTTTTTTTTAAATTGCATGTTACGCGATTTTTTTTACTGGGGATACCCTATACTTGTTGGAGAAACTCTTTACTTTGATCCTGTATCCGCCATTAGTGGCGGGAATGATGATGGAAGAGAAATTAACTAGTGATGCTATATAATCATTTATAATTATAACAAACCTGTCGCACTAGTTTGTTGGTGGGTTAGATCGGCATATGTGAAATATATGGTTGAGTTGAATTTCACGATCTCTATTTTATTTTTAATCTCAACAATACCTATCTCCCCCCCCCCCACCCCCCCCCCCCCCCGCTCTCTCTCTCTCTCTCTCTCTCTCTCTTTCTCTCTCTTTATATATATATATATATATATATATATATATATATATATATATATATATATATATATATATATATATATATATATATATAGAGAGAGAGAGAGAGAGAGAGAGAGAGAGAAAGAGAGAGAGAAAGAGAGAAAGGTTTAGGTTCTATTGAAAATAAAAAAACTATAAAAAATCCTAGAAATCATAAATTTGCATAAAAAATTACTTAGAGATCACAAATGTATTTTTTTATTTTATATTCCAAAAATAAACAATTTTTTATATAATTTCGCTGAAAAAGATTACAGAAAAAAATCGATTTTTAAAATTTTTTTACAGCGATAATATAAAACAGCTACGAATTTTTAGAATATAAATTAAAAAAAAAATTTTGTGATCTCTAAATATTTTTTATTCATTTTTACGATTTTTAACGTTTTTTTAGAATTTTTTTTTTCCTTTTCCATATTACCTTCCTTATATATATATATATATATATATATATATATATATATATATATATATATATATATATATATATATATATATACTATTTAATCATTTTAGTTATTTTAAGAAAGTAATTAATGCATATTAAATGCTGAAGATTTAATTAATACTCATTATATCTTCAACTTGTAATATAAATTAATTGTTTTCATAAAATAACTAAAATGATTGGTTTAAAATCAATCATACATACACACCACAATAGATAGTAGATAGTTATAACACAAGAACGTAACCATATATATATATATATATATATATATATATATATATATATATATATATATATATATATATATATATATATATATATATATATAATTGATTTATATATGTTTGTGAATGTATCTAAATATAAATATGTAAATATTTAATGGTAGAATTTATTACATATTTGAAATATATTTTTTGATAAATGAAGTTAGTACGAGATAATTGAACATGATAGAAATTGAAATTTTGAAAAAAAGAGGATGAAATTTGAAACATAAACATAAAATAGAGGAGATATATTGAAAATTGCAATTCAAATCAACCATTAATACGGATAATTTAGAAAAAGTCCATAGTTTAGAAGCAGCCGCTTACAACCTGGGTAGGTTTTTAATGATTAATGAATACAGTGATTGAATCTTGAATTATATACCCATAGTGGACACTTATTTTAATGCTTAACATATTGACTATCTATATATTGTACACCTTAAGGCAGGAAAAAAAAGTAAATATCGTAACTTTTTTCAAACGTTGGACCAAAGTTTAGCTTATGAGTAACGTGATAGGGACTATTCTCGTAATTTTCTCGGATAAGTATATATTTACATGAAGTCTAAGTTCGTAAAACATATAATTTTTCACGTTATTTACATGCTAAGTATTATACAAAGCATGAAAATACTACATAATACCTTAAGCTGTTACTCATCCAAAATATTGAACATTTCCCCTGAAAGACTTCTAAAATGTTTTAATCATATTTTCTATTTATTTTGTCCGACTAACAGACAAGCAAAATATATAAAAGGAAGCGGACAACCTTGTATTTATGTTGACTAACAAATAAATATGACCAAAATAGATTCTGCTTGGGGACTTTTTTTTTCTTTTTTGTTTTTTTTTTAAATTTATGTTGTCTTTTTCATTTTGAGAACTTTTGAAAAATAACAAGTTTTGTTCGACAATATATATATATATATATATATATATATATATATATATATATATATATATATATATATATATATATATATATATATATATATATATATATATATATATATAGATCCGGTAAAAAAAAATTTCGACTTATTTTTTTGGCGAAAAAAACAAATGAATCAATAATAACATTATTCACCAAAAAAATCCTGAAAAAACATTTCGATGATTTATTTTTATGATGGTTTTCTTCATATTCACCAAAATTGTCATAAAAGTGAATTTTTTTTCTTTATTTACCTAAAATGAATCATGAAAGTGTTTTTTTTGCAATTTTTTCTTGTGAATCATCTTACTTTTGAATAATTTAATGATTCATTTCATTTTTTGCTAAATAAATATGCATCTAAAAAAATTTCTTACCTTCCTACCAACAATTTCCTTCTTATTTGAAATTGACTATATATATATATATATATATATATATATATATATATATATATATATATATATATATATATATATATTCAAGGGTTATGTAGTAAACAAAAAAGTCTAAACAAAACGTAAAAATCATAAAAATGCATAAAAAAAAACATTTAGATCACAATTTTTTTTTGAGTTTATATTTGAAAAAATCACAGGTTTTTTTATAAAACTTGCTGGAAAAAAAAAAACAAAAAATCGATTTTTTTTATGTTTTCAAAATTTTTTCAACGAATTTGAAGAAAAAGCTGCGATTTTTCATTTATAAAGTCAAAAAAAGTTTTGTTTTCCATAGAACATATATATATATATATATATATATATATATATATATATATATATATATATATATATATATATATATATATATATATATATATATATAAGTTCAATTGAGAAAAAAAAGTTTGAGAATTGTGAAACATTCTCAGCCAATCATTTATCTAACATGTAAATTTTCAAAAACGTGTGTATCATTTTTTCAGTAAGGGTATGTTTGTCAATTAGTCAATTTTTTAGATTTAACTTACAAGTTCGTCGTATTCAGTTTCCGATTTGATGATATCTTTAGCTTGTTTGAATCGGATATGGAGGAATTCATTATCAAGATTCTTTTCTTTATATAACTCGTTAGCAATTATACGTATTTTTTCCTTTAATCGTGAAGCTTCACATATGTATTTTAGTTTTCTTCTTTGTATTCAGTTTCCGATTTGATTAGGTTGGTATATCGTTTGAATCAGATTTTTGTTCGTTATCAGTATTATTGCTTTATATACTTCGTTAGGAATTACTCATATTATTTCCTCTTATCCTTAAGTTTCGAATCTGTATTGCAGTTGTTTCATCGGATTTTTGTTCTGTAGTTTGAGATCCCTATTTCAATTTTATGATATGATTGGAGCTGATTCAACTTTCAATCGGATATATCGTTGTAGTTTTTACACTTTGAAGTGAGAGAGATTGATTTATTGATTAGTTTTTCGTATGATCTTTATTTCAACTGCATTATCATAATAGGAGCCGATTTAAGTTTCTTTCAGATATTTTGTACGCTGAGATGAGATATATTCGAAATTAATCAGGTTTTCATATTTACGACCTTTTTTGTGTTTTTTGTTTTTATTTTGTTGTTGTTCAGTTTATATTTTATTTTATCATTATTTTCATCGATTTTAAAATTGTTTTTGTTGTTTTCTACAGATCATTTGGTTTATTATGTAAAATTCTAGTGTTATTGATGGTGATTTGTATTCTTCAATGTGTGAGAGTGAAGAAGAAGATGTTGAGAACTCATTTTTTGAAGTTATCACTTATTGAATTATTTTTAATTTTAATCATGTTGATTATCATGTATTGACATATGAATCTGTTAATGTGAATAAATTGTTCTCTTATTCATATAGGAATAAACGTGTGATAATTGTAATTTCAAATTTATTATTATTTTCGTTTTATTCATATATGAATAAGTTATGTTTATTTTATATATTTTGAATCCTCATGAATTATATGTATTCATATATGAATGTTTTATTTATGTGAATTTCATGTATTCATATAAACATTGGTTTTTGTTTAATTCATATATGAATCGTTTTATTCATATATGAATTGTTATATTCATTCATGAATTTCATGTATTCATATAAGCAATTTTTTTTGTTTTATTCATATGAATTTCATGTATTCATATATGATTGTTTTATTCATACATGATTGTTTTATTCATGCATTAGTAGATTTATTTTTATTTATGATTTCTTATCAGGTGAATCTTCGAGTTCAGTAGATTATGTGCAATATTGTGGTAATGTAATTGGAGAACATGTCTATAAGCCAGATGTACCTGTTCAATTTATTCCATTTCAAGGTTTAGTCTTCAAATCATTAGAGTTGGTCATCAAAATGTATTTTGAGTATGCTGAAATTGGTGGGTTTGATGTGAGACTGAGCACACAGTCAAGGTTTGATAACAAGATTATAAAGAAGAAACATGTTATATGTAATCGTGGTGGAAACAGAAAAATAAATCTTCAAATTCAAATTCAAGAGTTATTGGTTGTCAAGCAAAGATTATATTTGAATCTGTGTATGGAACTTCAGATTATTAAATTTTTTAGTTTGATGAACTTCATAACCAACCACTTGAGAAGAGAAGTGATTTAAAAAAAAAAGCGAGGCAAATGTCATATTCAGAAAAAGAGTTTATAGTGTGTGCTTCAACATCAAAAATAGGTCCAACTACGACTCATAAGTTGAGGGCAAGTATGAGAGGTGAGTATGAGTTTGTAAACCCTAAAGTAGCTGTCTGTAGAAATTTAAGGAGAGATATCAACAGGGTTATAGGTTATAAAGATGCTCAAGTGATAGTAAACACAATGAAAGATCGTCGAGCTCACTATCCAAATTACTCATTTGAGTTTAATTGTCAAGATGATGTTTTGGAATCTATGTTTTGGGCTAATGAAATGGAAAAGGCATATTATGTTGAATTTGGTGATGTTATCTCGTTTGATGCGACTTTCCTAACAAACAAGTAAGTTATTTTATCTACTTTTTTATAGCCTATTCATATATGAATATTGCAACTTTATGTTTAATGTTCAGTGTTTAATATTGAAAATATTGTAATAATATACTGTAACTATATTCATACATGAGTATTTTTATATTTAGTTATGAATACGTAAAAAAATGACATTAACGAATTTTTTTTATGCTATAGGTATCGAATGGTTTTTGTTCCATTTACTGTTATTGACCATCATAAAAAATCAGTTACTGTTGCAGCGGGGTTGCTAAGCAATGAAAGCATTGAATCCTACTCTTGGTTGCTTAAAGCGTTTCTTATAACTCATGTGAAAGAACCAACACTTGTTTTAACCGATCAAGATGTTGCAATAAAAGAAGCAATTGAGAATGTGTTTCCTAATTCAAAGCACCCATTATGTATGTGGCATATAATGAAGAACTTGAAAAGCAAGGTATTATTTTAATATATTTCAAATATGTTACATAGTATTTAGTTATTTTAAGATGAATATAAAAATATTTTTGAAATATTAGTATATTCATTTATGAATATTTAATATTATTTTAGTAAATACATATAGAAGTTTATTTTATTTTTGTTTTAATATAGAGATCAGATGATTTTTTTACAAACACAGACTTTAGAAAAGATTCTCGAAACTTGTTTGGGACATTAATATGCAACTTTATGTCTTTGAGGTGAATTGGGGTTTACTTATGAAGGAATTCAATCTTGAAGAGACAAGATGGTTTCAAGACATGTTTACAAAACGTGATTCATGGAAACCTTAACGATATTCCAATGTGTGGGTTGATGAAGACTATATCGAGGTCAGAGAGTGTGAATTCATTTTTATAGATGAAAAATGTTGCAAAATGACTAATAGTGGCATTTTTGTACTTCTAGGGATGAGCTCACGTACGCTGTGCGTACATGCCTGATCTACAAACCCTAATTTTTAGAGTTTGAACCCTATATAAACATCATTAACTCTCCAATGCTCACTCCCTCACCAGCCTCCAACTCTCATTTCGTCCATTGCAACCCTAATCTCTTCTATGTGTTCCTTTGATCTTGAAAGTGTCTGTTTGTGGTGCCTTTGAAGCAAGGAGAAGAGAGAAGCACCAACTTGGAAGATCAATATCATATATACCCAGGAATACCTAACCTCCAAACTTTATTTTGAGGAATAAATTTATGAACTCGATGAACATATCACTAGATCTTGTTTATGTTAAAAGTTTATACGTGTTAGCTCCATATTCTTGGTTCTTTTGAGTATGAGCTACCATAGACCAAATAAGTTGTCCTTCTGGACGTTTTAGGGTAGTTTGTGTGATAAAAATGTGATCTTGGACCATCGTTTCACTCTATGAAAATGTTGATGCATCTTAATGGGTTAGGATGTTGGGGTTTTAACACCTGGGAATTTGCTAGCCTTGAAACCCCATAAAGTTGGAAACTTTATGGTGAAGGATGTTAGTTTATGGTCAGATATGAGAAATGGACAAAAAAGCGTAAAGGAATAAGCTCTTAATAGAAGTATTCATGGAAGGCCTCGTACGTTGGGCATATAGACTGGTACGCTGAGTGTACTGGATCAACCTCGTGGTTTTGGTCAATGGATGAGTAAGCCCCACGTTTAGGCTAAGTACGCCTAGCATACTCATCTGCATTGACCAAAGTTTGACTTTTGACTTTTTAACTTTAACCAAGTTAGACCTAAGGGTATTTTAGGTAATTTGAGTGGTATATGAGATTGGTCATTATTTCATGTTTAAGTGACCAGTTAAGCTGTCATTCGGAGTTGTGTTCTGTTAGAGATCTTTTTAGATTTAGAGGTGAGTTTTCCTCAGTGCACTTCCGAGTCGAAGTCACAAAGGTCGGCCCATTGGTTTGATAACCTATTTCATATTGTTGTTGATATGTTGAGCGCATGATAGACCTGTATGACTATATGATAGCAAATAATAGGTGTTAGACTGGTAGACCTGTAGGACTTCCTGTGATTCTTGGCTGTATGATTATATGTTTGTTATGTATACTTGTCGTCTATTATATGTGGACAAGTAATGTAGGTGGAGACTATTGCTTTGTGTTGTCACTCAACAGACCGGGGCATTCCAACCGGGAGGTTGAGTGCTGTGACATTCCAGCCGGGAGGTTGTAGGCAAGGGTAATCCAACCGGGAGGTTGTGGACCCAGTATGTGGTACGCAGGAAATCCAGACGGGAGGTTGTGGACTCAACATATTGATTTATGTATATTATATGTTGTGCGGTAGTACTTTAGGGTAACTCACTAACATTTGGCTTATAGTTTTAGTTTATTGTTTCAGGTACTTCAGAGGATCGTGGGAAAGCAAAGGTCTCATCGTGTACATCTTCCTATTTTTCATGATACTAATTTTTGGGACAGTCTGATATGACTCTACTTGTGAAACAATGGTCTTTTTTGTAAACAATTATGGATATTGGTTGTTTTTGAAAATTTTAAATTTCTATAATTTTTTTGGAGTGTTACAACTATAAAAACTAAAACTAATTAGCTTAATTTTTGCTCTGTTAATTTTTCCTTCAAGCATTTTGTATTGTATAATTTCCCTTTCAAATCTTCCTCTCGTTTCTTGTACTATTCATTTCCCCCTCAAATCTCCCTCTAAGTTTTTTGCAATATTCATTTCCCCTCAAATCTCCCACCAAATTCTTGAAATATTTGTTCACTAAACATAATTTCTCTTTGTTTTCCTTGATTCCTGATAATACTTTACTGCTAGTTGTAAGCTTGCTTGGAATCGAAAACATTTGGCTTGGATCTTCAAATTTTTGGTGTTTATCAGTAATGGGAACGAGCTATAGGTGTGCTACAACTTGGAAACAACTTTTTGATGTTTAAAAATGTTAATTGTATATGTCAGATGACATTGTACTACTAATTAAGTCAATTGAGTTTATGTTTAGTTTTATTTTATTGTAAATAACATATGATGGATGCTTTGGATATCCTAAGTACTATTGAATAAAATAATAATTAAAGAGTTTGTTGAAAAACCAAGAATGTGAGTTTTAATGGATATGAAAATAAACATATTGATAAAAAAACTAGGTGTTAAATGTGTTATAACATAAAAATCTTTTTTTTATGTGAAGATATTGAAAGGCATAAAGTGTAAATTTTGAAAAATGGATCTTTAACCATCTCATAAATCGCTCCTTGTACTCATAAAATACGGTTGCATTAGAAAAACCGTGTTATATAAATATGTTGCAAAAAGAACCGGTTATGTCAATGGAATGTGGGTTCTTTAATTGTATCATATAACCGTTTCTTCACTTAAAATCGGGTCAGATTACATTCTCCTTTATAAAACCCAACTTTTACAAAATATTACCCGGTTTTTTTAAAAATTGGGTCCTACATGGTGGGTTCTATGTGCCTTTTTATAGTCACGGCTTAGGTGTCATTAGCTTATTGGTTATCTTTTAAGCGACTCGATTATTGGGTTACTATATATAGAGATGTTAGTTAGTTGTGAGAGTAAGTACTTTTCTCTTTCTTACGTCCCTCATTGCGATTGAGCTTCTTACTCTCGTGGAAATACAAATGAATTATTTACTTTTTTGTGCTCATATTACATTCATACTTGTTAATCATGATTTCATAATTAACCAAACTAGATAATCGGTCCTATAGTTTGGAACTGGATGGTTTGTTGCAGAACATTTAAAAACCTATAGGGATTGTTCCTAATGGAAGATAAAGTGCAAGGATTATGTATTGTGGAGTATGATGAGTATATAATAAAAGACGTATCATGGATATGGATTGATTTTTGGCAAATTCATTTGTGACACTAGTACAAAAGACATTTACTGATGCGGTTAAAACTATTAGTTGATGCAGTTTTCGAACCGCATCAATAAATATAGCATCAAAAAATAATATATATGTTGATGAGGTTCGAAAAACCGCATTATAAAATGATGTAAACTGCATTAGAAACGTTCGGGGAAAAAATACAAATAGCAGCAAAAAATAACATAGTTGTTGATACGGTTCCAAAACCGCATTATATAACGTTGTAAACCGCATTAGAAAATGTCAGAAAAAAAAAATAAAAATAGCACAAAAAACCAGGAACCGCCTATTAAAAAACTGCACCAATAAATGGAAACCGCATTAACAAATCCGGTAAAAGATCGTTTTTTAGTGCTTTTTAGATCCAGTTCTCTTATTTTTTTGATGCTACAGATATCGCACCAAAAATTAGGTACCAACTCTATTAAACTAGAGCACCAAAAAGTGAAAAACACATTATTAAAACAATGGCAACAAAAAAAATGAGAAATGCATTATAAAACAGTGGCACACAATTCCAATAATTTCTAATTGCGTGCTTAGTTACAATAACACCCAAACATCTATCAAAATACCACTTAATACTACAAAACATCCTGATTCTTACACATATTTTTTCCGACCATCATTCACCATGTCAATTAAACGCAGTATCATTTCTAAAACAATATTTTCAAATTCATTAGGAAAAACATATTTTTTTCTTCTTCTAAAATGCAACAAACAAACAAATTATATATATATATATATATATATATATATATATATATATATATACAACCAAATAGGAAAATTGATATATTTTAAATATATGCTCTATTTTATAAATCATGTTGAACAGCCTTAACAAACTCCTGCATATGTTTAATTACTATGTATCCACATTCCCAATTACCTTTTTGTTGGTTGCACTACATATAATCCACAGTTAACTACTATCAAACTAACTAAAATAAATTTATAAAAAAATAATAGAAAACATACCTGTATCGTTATCTAATTGTTAAATTGTCCTAGAAAAGTATCAGCGAAAGATGGAAGGAGGTTTGTCCTTTTGGTCAATTTCCTCGATTTTGTCCTTTTCGCTCTTTTTGTCCTTTTTGCCTTTTTCCTTTATACCGCTTAAAGAATCCAGAATATAACCGGATTTGCTATTTGGACATAGGATAAAATGCACCTAATGCCGACTACAAAAATTAAAATTATAGAACAAATAAGCATGTATGTGTAGTGTGTATATGTATACGTATGTATTATTGAGCAAAGAGTTTACTCTTGTAAATATATATGGAGCAAGAAAATATTTCTTTCTGCCTTTATGATACGAAAATACTTCTCTGATGTGTTCAATGGTGAACGTAATATTTGTTCGATGATTTAAATTGCTAATGTAGAATGGATCAAAGAAAGCGCATTCAGAATTACACAACCTAAAAAAAGTCTTTGTGTGTGTGTGTCTGTGTCTGTGCGTGTGTGTGTGTTACTAAAATTAATTATATCTAAAACGTTATTATATCATATTAAAAGTATAATAACTTACATCGCAAACAAATCTATAACGCTAAAATCAAGCCAATCTCTTAAAAATAGTTCTAACACCTCGTTATATGGGATGGAAAGTCGAATCCTATGGCAATACATTCCTTTGGGTGGAAGAATATTAATGGCATGTGTATCCCCAAACATTTCTACTACTTGAAAAGCAACATGTTGGATTTTAGGACTTTGTTGTTGTATTTTGTTCAAAGATGTATACACTTCAGGATTTTCAATTGAAGACGGCTCGGGTTCGGGTTCAGATTCGGATTCAGTTTTGGGTTCGGGTGCGAATTGGGGTTCGGGTCTGGGTCTGGGTCTGGGTCTGGGTCTGGGTCTGGGTCTGGGTTCATTTAAATCATTTTGTGGTGGATTCATAGATAATAACTAAAAACAAACAAAAAAACTTAGTACTTAGATATGATTATATACAAACATAATATATCTAAAAACAAATGTAATAAATCTAAAAACAAGTTTTTTAAGAATAACAATATCAACTGAACCACGTCGTGGTCGCAAAGGTTCATTAGTTTCCATATACTAATAAGAAATGTGGTTTTCCTCAAACTAAAATAACAAACAATTGTTATCATATTTACAAAATCAAACAAAATAAACAAAATATAAAAGAGTGAACCAGTTGAGGTCGACTACCTGTGGATGATAAACTAAAGTAGTTGTGTTGTCAACAACGTGTATTTATGGCGATGCACAATTCGAGCCGATTCCCATGCCACTATTTGACATGCTTGTTGTTCTATTTGCAAGCTAAAATATATTGTAATATTTAAATAAAAATATACTACAATATATTGCTATATTTAAATAAAAATAGACCTCTATTTCACATCTCGGCCATTGAACTAGTGTATGAAGAAGATGTTTAACAAATTCAACTTCTTCTATTCGAGTTACGGTATGCACAGACAAGACCCCATATATTTCGATGATCTCTTCAACTTGCACTTTAACACAACCTTCATTTATCGGTTTCGAATGTATAATTGTTTTCGAGGTTGGCCATGCAATACCGAAAGCTACTTTCATTTGGGTGTCGGCCACTTTCAATAACAAATTACATTCTGTCACAACATGCAAATCATACAACATTTCTTGTAAATATAATATAAAAAACATAACTTTATATATATATATATATATATATATATATATATATATATATATATATATATATATATCATTTTTATGTGGAAACTATAAATTTATTACCTCAATTGGTAAATATTCTATCAACCATCCACCAGACGCACCACTAGATTTATGAAATGATGGGCTCGTGTCGACCTGTGGTATCGAACTTCGACTATTTTCAACATTCTTTAATAATCCATCGACAACCTGAGTACACCCAATGATATTGGATTTTGTCCGTGGTCGCCCCCCGTGATCGGGTCCCAAAAGTCTAACTATCAGGTCTTCCATATTTTGATAATAACTCTCATCGGCTATAATACTTTTATCTTCTGGTTCTTATAAAAAAATATTTGGTAACATTAATTTACCAAAAAAATCAAAATCTTCATTGATTAAATAACATAACTATTTACCAAAACATAGAAATCTTCAATTGTCTGTTTTGGAAGACAGTACGTATTTGTTGTTGTTGTTGTTTTTTTTTTGCAAAAGCCAATAAATACAACATAGATCGTTCATTTTGTATACGGTCCAAAAGCTTGTATCTTGATACGAGTTGAGGCCATATAATTGGTTTTTTTTTTCGAGACCATGAAATGGACTTCGTCCTAAGCAAGTAATGAACTCCCTTTTAGTATTGCTTTCTCTAGTTTTTGGACTTTTTGCCACATATCAAAAAATGTTATTAATTAATTGTAAACATACTAATAATATTTTCAATAATAATAAATAAATAAACAATTAAAACATACCAAATTCTTAGGATAGTTTTCTGTGCAACGAATTTATTACACACAACGGGATCTATAAAAGTATATTTCTCACTAGCATTTAATCCTTTTTTTACAATGTTTGAAACTTGCATTGATTTAAAATTCGATACAAGTTTCACGGCGCTCTTCCTCATATATTTTTCGTGCTCATCAGACTCGATGTTCCACTGGCTCTATAATTTCAAAACAAAAAGGGTTAAATATAATAATTAATAAAAAGCTATTCATATTTGCAATAAATTAAAAATATACATACCTTGGCTTCCAACCTTAAATCCTTATAATATTTTTCGTCAAGTTTATGAGTAGCTATATCTGTTGGAAACCTATGCGGAACCATCATGCCATACCAAGACATAAATTTAGTTGACATGCCACCCTTTGGGATATTATTTTTATTAAACTTAATACGATACTTTCCTGGAAGAATCTTTGACTTAAATGAAGCAACACCGCGTTGAACTCTTTTTCTTGTTTGAACATCTTCCATTTTTATAAGCCTAAAAACATTGTAAAAATTAAAAATAATTTCATCCATGGAAAACATTAGACCGGCATAACGACACAAACCTTAATCCATTACAATTTTATATTATAAGAAAACAAAACCATATTCCAACATAATGAACTGAAAAGTGATGGATGCAATGAAATTGATAGACCTCATATATGTGGGGTCAAATATTACATTTATTAACATACAATAGTATATTACAAGAAAACAAAACCACAATCCAACATAGTACATTGAAAAGTAATCTATCGAGTGAAATTGGTGGACCCATTTATGTTACAAATGCAATGAATACGACAGGACCATATATGTTACAAATGGAATGAATACGACAGGAGACAGTAAGATTCTATAATAACACTTTTTGACAACAACAAATAAATATATACTAAACTATACTGTAAGACAAACACGTTTATATTCTAAAGATTCTAAACTTGTAAAGTAATAACACTTTTTGAAAACAAATCAATATAATATATACCTTACTCGAGACAACAACATATCAATAAATGCCAATGTGTCGACACCGAGACTTGTGGAAACGATTTTGGCAACGAGGACGGTGGAGTTAGTGTCAGAGGAGTAGTGTCGACGTTGTTGGCTACCACCCCTGTCGGCATGATGATGTAGTGTCGGAGGAGTTAGCGCCGGCCGAGTTAGCGTCGGAGGAGTAGCGTCTGCTATGGAGGTTTTACAGAAATAAGCATTTACGAATCCGACAATGGAGGTTTCCACAGCAGATAGCTGGCGCGTAAGCAAAATTTAGAAGGCAAAAGACGAAAATTTTAGTGGGAAAGAGGGGTTTTGATGCGATTTAGGTCTTTTTTGGGCCGGTTCCAATGGGCGGATTTTTAAATGCTATTCAACATATTTTTTGAGGCGGTTTCAGAGGGATTATACTTGATTTTATGGTGCAGTTTCCATTAGAAAACATAAACACTGCTGTAAATTTATTTATTTTTGAATTTCATTACAATATAATTAAGTAAAATTTTATGGTGCATTTTTTTATAAGGCGGTTTCTTCATTTTTTTTATGCTTTTCTGTTTTTTATGAGGCGGTTTCCTTTTCTATTTTCTTCATTTTTTGATGCTTTTAACGCATTTTATTTCATTTGTTGTTTGTTTCTTTTAGTTCGGTGTATCTTTTGATGCGATTGTAACTATTTATTAATGTTGTTTTATGTATTTTTAAGGCGGTTTCATTATTTTCTGGTGCTATTTTCAACTTTATAAGTATGTTGCCTTTCTTTAAATGTGCAATGGTTTGTTTTGTTAACAGAAGAACTAATATTTACTGTTATTGAATACAAACCACAAATGTTATTTAGTGTTTTCAGTTAAAACAAATACTATAATTTAATTTGATGATTATAATGAATGGATATTACTATAGAAACATTATAATTATCAAAAGATAAGGACACTAGTAATTACTCTATCAATGGATAGTATTTGATACACAAATCATGTAACCACAATAATAAAAAATACAAAAAGAAAAAACCAATCATGCACTTAATCAACATATGTCACTTCGACGTTAGATCGTATGAATGTTGTGCGTGTAATATTATCATAATTTTCGGGTTCAATACCAACGAAAAATAGTGGTAGATCAACTGTATTCTTCCTTGTCAACAACATTATCAACACCAAGAATACGCCGTTTACCTTGTAAGACGATGTGCTCTTTTTGTTTTCCCAGGTCTTTGATATAGAAAGCTTGTGTGACATGTTTTGCGAGAACGAATGGTTCAGATGCATAGCCATTAGTTATAAGGTCGACGAGTGTAAAACCATCTTTGTCAACTTGAACACCTATACAGTTATTCACCAACTTACATTTGAACATAGGAATAACTAAGTCATAATAGTTCAACTCCCAAATTTTTGTATAACACCATAATAAGAATCTTTGGCTATTCTTATCAAAATATCATGATCCTGTCTGTCGAATTTAGTCGTTGATGCTATCATTGTAACTCCACTATTCTGCATTGTTCTTTTTTGATCTTGATATTTGGTGTAAAACGTATAACCGTTAATGTCATACCGTTAATAAGATTTAACCCTACAATCTGGCCCATGTCCCAACCTTTTCACAGTTTCATCAAAATTAGTTTCTGCTTCCTTCTTTTTTAGCCACCTCGAAAACTCTTTGTTATGATTGTTTACGTACCACATTTGTTCCTTGCCTGGGTATTTTGACTTTAACATGTCCATGTGTTCATCAATGTATAGAGTAAGACATTTCATGTGTTTTAGGACCACTAAATGTGCAACTTATAACTCTTTATAAGTTAGCATGGTTATTTTCAAACCGAGTCTTCCCTTACCTTCAAGTCGACCCGATGACGAGTTTTAGGAACACCAACACTTTCGGCATCTTTCATATAGCCTATAAAAAATAAATTAGTATATTATATATAATATATTATAAATTATTGAAACTGTAATATATTATTAATAGGATTACCTTGGCAAAATTCAATAACCTCTTTAGAAGTGTACCCTTCAACAACACTTACCTCAGGTCGATAACGGTTTCTTACGTAACCTTTTAGGATACCCATATATCTTTCAAAAGGGTACATGTACTGTAAGAATATAGTACCACAAGCCTTAATCTCTTGTACGATAAGAGATATCAGGTGAACCATTATATCAGAAAATGAGGGTGGAAAGTGCGTCTCAAGTTCACAAAGTGTAACATAAACATCTTTCTCCCATCGATTGAAGTCTTCTACATCAATAACCTTTGAGTGAATGTTATTAAAAAACAAACAAAGCTTAGTGATAGAATGTCGGACGTCATCTTGTAAAATTCCACGAATTGCGATAGGAATCATATGTGTCATCAAAACATGATAGTCATGAGACTTCATTCCAAACAATTTACACTCTTTCATCGACACAAATCTTTTAATGTTTGTAGAATAAGTTGAGGGAACCTTAATATCATGTAAACATTGACAAACCATTATTTTTTCTTCCTTTGATGTAGTATAACAAGCAGGTGGGAGATATATCGGTTAACACTTTTTTCCGGGGCAAAATCTTCACGTATCCCCATCTCGACTATGTCCTTTCGTACATTAACCTCTTTAGTTTTATGCTTCATATCTAATAATAAGCATATTAAGCTCTCACATACACTTTTTTCTATATGCATATCATTTAGACAATGTCTAACATCCAAATATCTCCAGTCAGGCAATTCAAAATAGTTGACTTTTTTTTTTCAAAGGGCATCTTTATCAACACGAAATCTTTTTCCCAACACAACATTTATACTTCCAACTCGTAAAAATGCATCAAATCGCTTCCTCATCGTTCTGATATCGATACTTCCGTCAAACTCAATAACTTTCTTCCTAAACTGGTGACTCTTTGGAAGGAATATTCGATGTCCCATGTATATAGTTTTTTTGCAATTTGTTAACCATCTCGAGCATGTTTGATCTTCACAAACTGGACAAGCTTTCTTACCCTTTGTTTTTTATCCTGACAAGTTACTGTATGCTGGAAAATCACTTATAGTACAAAAAATCATGGCCCGCAATTAAAAATGTTGTTTCTTATAAGCATCATATACGTCTACACCCGAACTCCAAAGAGTTTTTATGTCGTTAATTAAAGGAGACAAATACACATCAATATCGTTACCAGGCTGTCATGGCCCCTAAATCAACAACAACATCATAATGTATTTCCGTTGCATGCATAACCACGGTGGAAGATTGTAAATGCATAAAAGGATTGTCCATGTACTATGACGAGTGCTTATGTTCCCAAAATGATTGATCCCATCTGAACTAAGCCCAAACCGTATGTTTCTCATCTTTTTTCCGAATTCAGGATACTTCTTATCAATGTTTCTCCATCGAGGTGAATCCACAACATGTCTTTGTTTTCTGTCAGTTACACGTTCTTCTGAATGCTAATAAAGTAACTTTGCTTCTTTTTCATTAGAAAATAATCTTTTCAGTCTCGGTATAATAGGGAGATACCACAACATCTTAGCCGGTGGTCCATTTTTTATCACATCATCGTCAACTTCATCCGCATCTTTTTTTCGTTTATACCTCGATGCGTTGCAAAAAACACAATTTTATTTATTCTCGAACTTGTTTCTATACAACATACAATTAATTAGACATGCATGTATTTTTTTAACTTCTAATCCCATCGGACACATTAGCTTTTTTGCTTGGTATATGGAAATGGGTAATTCATTGTCTTCCGGAAGAAAGTCATGCAAAAGCTCTAATAAACTTGTGAAACTTTTATCGTTCCATCCGTTTTTCGACTTTAAGTTTATTAATATCAATACAACATCAAGCTTCATACATTTGGAACGGCTATATAATGGTGTTTCTGCTTCTTCAAACATGTGTTGTAATTTTTCTTGTTCAGCATCACCCATATTAGCCTCCATGCCATCACACATTTCATTGAAATTGTCTTTAGTGTCATTCGAATGGTGATCATCATCATCAACATATGAATCATTGTTGTATGTACTATTATTAATATGTAAATTGCTCGTCGATGTGCTACAATCAAGTAGTGTTTCTCCATCTCTTTACCAGCAAGTGAAATTGGGCACAAAACCATTTTGCATCAAATGATACTCTATTTCTTTGGTACAATTAAACGTTTTAAAGTTTTTACAAATATTACAAGGACAAAAAATTGATCCACTTCCTTTATTCATGTGATTTGCTTCGGCAACCATAATAAAAGTTCGAACATCCCCTATATAAAATTCAGAAAAACGTGAAGTTTTGTACATCCAATAATCACAACTCATCTGAAATTAAAATAAAGCAAACAAAGAATGTAAATATATCGATTTTAAACAAACAAGTTACGTAAATTTTAACATGTTAATAATCAACAAAAATAAATTTAAAAAATAATAATCAACAACCATTTATTAAATAAATAGGTAGAGTAAAATTAAAGTACATTAAAATTAAAAATACCTTTAGTGAAGATATTAAAACTATTAATGAGGATATTTTGAGTTTTTATGTATTTATGTTGCAGAGAAATTCACTAGAAGAAGTAACGAAGTATGTAAGCGTTTACAGAGAAACCTTAAACGGAAATAGCCATGATTTAGTTGATGCGGTCTTCAAAATTTTGCATCAAAAAATCGACAATTAAGGATGTGTTTTATAAAAAAGAGCATCCAAAAATTGTAATTTAATGATGCCATCAAAACAAATTGCACAAAAAAAAAATCTTCTCTGATGCTAATTCTTTGTGAACCGCATTAAAAAATATAGGTCTGGTGATGCTTTTTTAATGTGGTTTTCATTGTTTTCATATTATTTAATGGTATATCTGTTTAATGATGCGGTTTTAATAAGAAACTGCCTCAAAAAAAAATCAAGATTCGACATTAAAAGATACCTTATGTACTAATGTGATAGGTTATTTTTCAGATATAATCATATTGATCAATTTTTACCATTTGTATTTTATGATTATATCGTAAAGGTTCTTTCAATGTTGTAGATATTATGTCCATTACTTACTATTTGTAAAATATTTTGGCATCAAAGTCATTAAGATTTTTTGGTTCTTTCTGAAACAATTTTAGTTGTACTTTTGAAGAAGCTTCCAACATGGAAATCTTTTTATCATGAATCAATAACAACAAAAGAACTTGAAATAGTTTCCAACCAAAATAAGAGAAATTAGTACATGATTTCAAATAAAAGTCAAAGTACAGCAACAAATGGTTTTCAGGTTTTATTTAAGAAACAACTACAATCAAAGTTTGATAGGGATAACCATGAGTGGTTCAGCCTTTTGCAAAGTGATCCCGTACTTTTCTCCCATATCAATATCTTGAGGTCTAGTATTTCCCACAACCTTCCAATCAAACTTATGAATTAAAGATGCCAATATTATGTGTAGCATTCTATTAGCAAGATTCAATCCTGGACACATCCTCCTTCCTGCACCAAATGGAATAAGCTCAAAATCTTGGCCTTTATAGTCAATCTTCACGTCCAAAAACCTCTCAGGCATGAACATTTCTGGGTCTGACCATATGTTTGGGTCTCGACCCATAGCCCAAACGTTACACAAAATTTGTGCATTTTTAGGCACAACGAAACCATGAATAGCAACGTCATGTAGGGCTTGGCGAGGGATAAGAAAAGGGGCAGGAGGATGAAGTCTCATAGTTTCCTTAATCACAGCTTGTAGGTACGTGAGTTGCGAGATATCAGATTCTTGTATGTTTCCATTGTTGTTGTTTTGCATGAGTTTATCGACCTCCAACCTTGCTATTTTCATTTTCTCCGGGTTACGAATCAGTTCCGACATCGCCCATTCCAACGTGCTTGATGTGGTGTCGGTTCCCGCCATAAATAGTGTCTGTAAAACAAAACCTTAATCAATGCATGTGCTATTATAATAGGCAATATTTTTTAAATATTAGTAAAAGGTTTTACTTACCAAAAATAAGTGTCTCATATCATTTTGAGTAAAACTAGAGTGTTGGTCGAGCAGTAAGTCTAGAACATCATTGCTTTTGGTTGAAACACCATCAGATCTAGTTCGCAACCTGTCATTGATGATCTTATCGAAAATAGCCAACATTTTCTTAGCATAAACATTTTCCGACCATATTAACTCTAGTGGATCCAACGAGTGAAGTATAGGAAAAAGGTCCGGTAGACCTGGCTTTGCACCAGCTTGCATCGCTTGCAATACTAAGTCTTGGAATTGTTGTGTTGATTTTGGACCATATTCAGCAAGATCAATCGAAAACATAAAGTTGGAAAGGATGTTGAGACTCGTCGTGAAAGCACATGCACCTACGTTCAAAGGTTTTTCCTCTATACAACATTGATTAACATGGTTGACCAGTTCTTGTACCTAGAATATATAAATATGAGAACATAAGTTTCAATTAATGCCGCATCTTTGTTATTTAATTCTATTTTTTACAATAAAAGCATTGATGTAACCAATTTATACCTTTTCCCGTCGTAGTACTTCGCTAGCGTCTAGTTGTTGAACAGAGAACATATACTCCTTGGTCATTCTTCTCAATTTTCTCCATTGATCTCCGGCCTCCATCCAAACTATAGAGTATTTATGAAAGTCTCCGAGCTGGATAGCCTTAGGAGCTGATCGGTTTAAGAAGGCTACATCATGTGTGTTAAAGAACTCTTTGGTGATATCAGGAGATGAAATAACTATGCTTGTATTGCTTCCGAGCTTCAGTGACATTAAAGGACCATAACGTTTAGATAATATGGCAAGAGATTGATGGGGTTTGTCACCGAATTCTAAGAGGTTTCCGATGATGGGAAAACCTTTAGGTCCTGGTGGTAACCGCGAATTGCGCCTTCTCCAACTGGTTAAGGCATAGATGATCAATGGGAAAAGAGAAGAAAGCACGAAGAAGAGGGTTTGATACTCCATTATTTTACGTCGATGTGGTTTTGATATGTTCATAAAATCATTCATTTATAACCAATAAAATTACAAAAATGGTCCCTATAAGTTCATTTAAAATCATAAGTTTGGTTAACATTTTGGAAAACTCCCAACTTTGTTCCCAAACTTGACATCTGTTGCAGTTTTGGCCCCAATATAATGTGAAAAGACTTCACCTTTTATATATATATATATATATATATATATATATATATATATATATATATATATATATATATATATATATATATATATATATATATTTGGGACATTCTCTTGATATTAAAAAATGTCATATATTTCTCATTTGCTGCTCTAACACTCCAACGTACCGACAACAGCATGGTATGCTTAAACATAAATGATTACATGACATACATATATAATCATATATGGCTCTATATGTTTATATGTATATGTCAAATCATAAATGATTATACATATATATGTTAACATAGACTGAGTAATCATAAATGATAATGACAGTTGGTGACAAAAGATGTAGTGGTAACAGAGATAACGGTCGTATAAGTGATGGAGGTGACAGTGATAGGGTCAACTGATAACAGAGATAACGGTTGTATATGTGATGGAGGTAACAATTCTCACTTTCTATCCATGTTGGATAAGTTATTACTTATTACAAGATCTCTTTAGTGATTTTAGTGAAGCCATTAATTTTAGAGTGTTCTTACGTTTTCCACTTAACAATGATTATAATTTTAAATGATGACATGTATTTGAAGAATAAAATCAAACCTGAGGAGAGACACAAATTCCACTTCTTCAACAATTTTTTCTTCCAGAAGCTTGTTGATCCAGATAATGATCCACTTGATGCTTCTAAAGGAATAGATGCTTTTCAACATACATAAAAAATCAGATAAATTCAGCAACCAGTTTAAATTCTAGCAATTTTGAAAAGATATGAAAGAAATACATAAAGCAGATTTGGTTACTTTTAGTGTAAATAAGAAGGATGATCATGTTATTCTTTAATGTTATTCTTTTCAGATTGGTTACGTTTAGCATATTGATAACGATTAGGCAATTAGCAGTGGATTTCTTCATCATCGCACTGTTTCCATCATTGATTCTCTATCTTAAAGCTTTTATAATCATTTCAATTTTGGAATTCTTCACTAATGACGATTTTACATGTACATCTTCATAGTAAATACAATTTTCCTTGCAATTTCATCCAAAATCGATAGCGAAAACAAATTTATTTTGAAAAGCTATCAAGAGCATTATCATCTATGGTTTTCAGTTAACGATCGTCATAGGATCAAATTTATCCTACGAACTTAATCGAAACGAACACATAAACAACAAAACATGATTAAAACTTTGATCAAACTTACCTGGAATCAAATTGGAAGCTCAACTCATCGATGCCGATTTCTACGTGGTTGCTATAGTTTTACGCTTCCTTCTGCTTTGTTTCTTGACTGATTTTGGTTCAGGAATAATGGAACGGTATGATTATTTGATTTGTATGTGATTATAAAAGCTTTTAGTGTATGTAAGTAATTAGAAGTTAATGGTTAAAAATAATTGGGGAGATTGGAGGATGGAGAGTGAGCTAGAAGAATACTTCCAATTTATGATGACTCGATACCAAAATTGATGCTTAAAAAAACTTGAGAGATCATTGTTGATCGATCTCGATGAATCGATGATCATGAATCGGGCTATTTAGGGCTTCAAATATCGCAATCGAAGGTGAACACTAACATTGTTGATCTATAGGTTCGTAAATTCATCACCAATGATCTGGATATGAAAGATTGTTAATTGGTAGCCGCGTTCATTGTCGACGGACATAGAGGTGGACCGATTGAGCGAGGATCAAGAGGAGGGGAAGAGATAAGGTGGAGAGAGAGAGAGAAAGAGAGAGAGAGAGAGAGAGAGAGAGAGTGAGAGAGAGAGAGAGATATCTAATAAGGAATGGTGATAGGAGACGTATGTGTACGAGTCAATTTCTATAACCCCAAAATGCCCCTGATTCCATTTAATTCTAATGCCCCCGTCCCTTTATTTTTCTACTTATTTACAAAAATGCCACAGTGCATCTTGACTATCCCTTTTTTTTATCCAACGCTCTATTTTTAGTTTTCGGGCTCTCACGAAACTATGAGTTCTCAAATTATCCTTCCTATATATATATATATATATATATATATATATATATATATATATATATATATATATATATATGGGACGTTTTCTTGAGTTTAAAAAAATGTCATATATTTCTCATTTGCTGCTCTAAGGCTCCAACATACCGACAGCAGTGACAGATAGATATATAATCATATATGACTATATATGTTTATATGTATATGCCAAAACATAAATAATTATACATATATGTCTGTTCACATAAACTGAGTAATCAAAAAAGATAATGATAGTTGTGGCAAAAGAAGTGGTGGTGACAGATGAGAACAGCGGTATAAGCGATGGAGGTGATAGTGGTGGGGTCAGCTGATATCAGAGGTGGTGGCAGTGGGTGGCGGTTGTCTTAGTGTGCATTGGCGGATCTAGTATGTATCCCGGATACCCCTCAAAAAAAATTTAGTAGTGTCATTTTTTCATAATTTTTTTTTTTTAAATTGCATGTTACGCGATTTTTTTTTTATCTGGGATACCCTATACTTGTTGGAGAAACTCTTTACTTTGATCCTGTATCCGCCACTAGTGGCGGGAATGATGATGGAAGAGAAATTAACTAGTGATGCTATATAATCATTTATAATTATAACAAACCTGTCGCACTAGTTTGTTGGTGGGTTAGATCGGCATATGTGAAATATATGGTTGAGTTGAATTTCACGATCTCTATTTTATTTTTAATCTCAACAATACCTATCTCCCCCCCCCCCCCCCCCCCCCCCCCCCCCCCCCCCCCCCCCCCACCCCCCCGCTCTCTCTCTCTCTCTCTCTCTCTCTCTCTTTATATATATATATATATATATATATATATATATATATATATATATATATATATAGAGAGAGAGAGAGAGAGAGAGAGAGAAAGAGAGAGAGAGAGAGAGAGAGAGAGAGAGAGAGAGAAAGGTTTAGGTTCTATTGAAAATAAAAAAACTATAAAAAATCCTAGAAATCATAAATTTGCATAAAAAATTACTTAGAGATCACAAATGTATTTTTTTTATTTTATATTCCAAAAATAAACAATTTTTTATATAATTTCGCTGAAAAAGATTACAGAAAAAAATCGATTTTTAAAATTTTTTTACAGCGATAATATAAAACAGCTACGAATTTTTAGAATATAAATTAAAAAAAAAATTGTGATCTCTAAATATTTTTTATTCATTTTTACGATTTTTAACGTTTTTTTAGAATTTTTTTTCCTTTTCCATATTACCTTCCTTATATATATATATATATATATATATATATATATATATATATATATATATATATATATATATATATATATATATATATATATATACTATTTAATCATTTTAGTTATTTTAAGAAAGTAATTAATGCATATTAAATGCTGAAGATTTAATTAATACTCATTATATCTTTAACTTGTAATATAAATTAATTGTTTTCATAAAATAACTAAAATGATTGGTTTAAAATCAATCATACATACACACCACAATAAATAGTAGATAGTTATAACACAAGAACGTAACCATATATATATATATATATATATATATATATATATATATATATATATATATATATATATATATATATATATATATATATATATATAATTGATTTATATATGTTTGTGAATGTATCTAAATATAAATATGTAAATATTTAATGGTAGAATTTATTACATATTTGAAATATATTTTTTGATAAATGAAGTTAGTACGAGATAATTGAACATGATAGAAATTGAAATTTTGAAAAAAAGAGGATGAAATTTGAAACATAAACATAAAATAGAGGAGATATATTGAAAATTGCAATTCAAATCAACCATTAATACGGATAATTTAGAAAAAGTCCATAGTTTAGAAGCAGCCGCTTACAACCTGGGTAGGTTTTTAATGATTAATGAATACAGTGATTGAATCTTGAATTATATACCCATAGTGGACACTTATTTTAATGCTTAACATATTGACTATCTATATATTGTACACCTTAAGGCAGGAAAAAAAAGTAAATATCGTAACTTTTTTCAAACGTTGGACCAAAGTTTAGCTTATGAGTAACGTGATAGGGACTATTCTCGTAATTTTCTCGGATAAGTATATATTTACATGAAGTCTAAGTTCGTAAAACATATAATTTTTCACGTTATTTACATGCTAAGTATTATACATAGCATGAAAATACTACATAATACCTTAAGCTGTTACTCATCCAAAATATTGAACATTTCCCCTGAAAGACTTCTAAAATGTTTTAATCATATTTTCTATTTATTTTGTCCGACTAACAGACAAGCAAAATATATAAAAGGAAGCGGACAACCTTGTATTTATGTTGACTAACAAATAAATATGACCAAAATAGATTCTGCTTGGGGACTTTTTTTTTCTTTTTTTTTTTTTTTTAAATTTATGTTGTCTTTTTTCATTTGAGAACTTTTGAAAAATAACAAGTTTTGTTCGACAATATATATATATATATATATATATATATATATATATATATATATATATATATATATATATATATATATATATATATATATATATATATATATAGATCCGGTAAAAAAAATTTCGACTTATTTTTTTGGCGAAAAAAACAAATGAATCAATAATAACATGATTCACCAAAAAAATCCTGAAAAAACATTTCGATGATTTATTTTTATGATGGTTTTCTTCATATTCACCAAAATTGTCATAAAATTGAATTTTTTTTCTTTATTTACCTAAAATGAATCATGAAAGTGTTTTTTTTTGCAATTTTTTCTTGTGAATCATCTTACTTTTGAATAATTTAATGATTCATTTCATTTTTTGCTAAATAAATATGCATCTAAAAAAATTTCTTACCTTCCTACCAACAATTTCCTTCTTATTTGATATTGACTATATATATATATATATATATATATATATATATATATATATATATATATATATATATATATATATATATATATATATATATATATATATATTCAAGGGTTATGTAGTAAACAAAAAAGTCTAAAAAAAACGTAAAAATCATAAAAATGCATAAAAAAAAACATTTACATCACAATTTTTTTTTGAGTTTATATTTGAAAAAATCACAGGTTTTTTTATAAAACTTGCTGGAAAAAAAAACAAAAAATCGATTTTTTTGATGTTTTCAAAATTTTTTCAACGAATTTGAAGAAAAAGCTGCAATTTTTCATTTATAAAGTCAAAAAAAGTTTTGTTTTCCATAGAACATATATATATATATATATATATATATATATATATATATATATATATATATATATATATATATATATATATATATATATATATAAGTTCAATTGAGAAAAAAAAGTTTGAGAATGGTGAAACATTCTCAGCCAATCATTTATCTAACATGTAAATTTTCAAAAACGTGTGTATCATTTTTTCAGTAAGGGTATGTTTGTCAATTAGTCAATTTTTTAGATTTAACTTACAAGTTCGTCGTATTCAGTTTCCGATTTGATGATATCTTTAGCTTGTTTGAATCGGATATGGAGGAATTCATTATCAAGATTCTTTTCTTTATATAACTCGTTAGCAATTATACGTATTTTTTCCTTTAATCGTGAAGCTTCACATATGTATTTTAGTTTTCTTCTTTGTATTCAGTTTCCGATTTGATTAGGTTGGTATATCGTTTGAATCAGATTTTTGTTCGTTATCAATATTATTGCTTTATATACTTCGTTAGGAATTACTCATATTATTTCCTCTTATCCTTAAGTTTCGAATCTGTATTGCAGTTGTTTCATCGGATTTTTGTTCTGTAGTTTGAGATCCCTATTTCAATTTTATGATATGATTGGAGCTGATTCAACTTTCAATCGGATATATCGTTGTAGTTTTTACACTTTGAAGTGAGAGAGATTGATTTATTGATTAGTTTTTCGTATGATCTTTATTTCAACTGCATTATCATAATCGGAGCCGATTTAAGTTTCTTTCAGATATTTTGTACGCTGAGATGAGATATATTCGAAATTAATCAGGTTTTCATATTTACGACCTTTTTTGTGTTTTTTGTTTTTATTTTGTTGTTGTTCAGTTTATATTTTATTTTATCATTATTTTCATCGATTTTAAAATTGTTTTTGTTGTTTTCTACAGATCATTTGGTTTATTATGTAAAATTCTAGTGTTATTGATGGTGATTTGTATTCTTCAATGTGTGAGAGTGAAGAAGAAGATGTTGAGAACTCATTTTTTGAAGTTATCACTTATTGAATTATTTTTAATTTTAATCATGTTGATTATCATGTATTGACATATGAATCTGTTAATGTGAATAAATTGTTCTCTTATTCATATAGGAATAAACGTGTGATAATTGTAATTTCAAATTTATTATTATTTTCGTTTTATTCATATATGAATAAGTTATGTTTATTTTATATATTTTGAATCCTCATGAATTATATGTATTCATATATGAATGTTTTATTTATGTGAATTTCATGTATTCATATAAACATTGGTTTTTGTTTAATTCATATATGAATCGTTTTATTCATATATGAATTGTTATATTCATTCATGAATTTCATGTATTCATATAAGCAATTTTTTTTGTTTTATTCATATGAATTTCATGTATTCATATATGATTGTTTTATTCATACATGATTGTTTTATTCATGCATTAGTAGATTTATTTTTATTTATGATTTTTTATCAGGTGAATCTTCAAGTTCAGTAGATTATGTGCAATATTGTGGTAATGTAATTGGAGAACATGTCTATAAGCCAGATGTACCTGTTCAATTTATTCCATTTCAAGGTTTAGTCTTCAAATCATTAGAGTTGGTCATCAAAATGTATTTTGAGTATGCTGAAATTGGTGGGTTTGATGTGAGACTGAGCACAGTCAAGGTTTGATAACAAGATTATAAAGAAGAAACATGTTATATGTAATCGTGGTGGAAACAGAAAAATAAATCTTCAAATTCAAATTCAAGAGTTATTGGTTGTCAAGCAAAGATTATATTTGAATCTGTGTATGGAACTTCAGATTATTAAATTTTTTAGTTTGATGAACTTCATAACCAACCACTTGAGAAGAGAAGTGATTTAAAAAAAAAAGCGAGGCAAATGTCATATTCAGAAAAAGAGTTTATAGTGTGTGCTTCAACATCAAAAATAGGTCCAACTACGACTCATAAGTTGAGGGCAAGTATGAGAGGTGAGTATGAGTTTGTAAACCCTAAAGTAGCTGTCTGTAGAAATTTAAGGAGAGATATCAACAGGGTTATAGGTTATAAAGATGCTCAAGTGATAGTAAACACAATGAAAGATCGTCGAGCTCACTATCCAAATTACTCATTTGAGTTTAATTGTCAAGATGATGTTTTGGACTCTATGTTTTGGGCTAATGAAATGGAAAAGGCATATTATGTTGAATTTGGTGATGTTATCTCGTTTGATGCGACTTTCCTAACAAACAAGTAAGTTATTTTATCTACTTTTTTATAGCCTATTCATATATGAATATTGCAACTTTATGTTTAATGTTCAGTGTTTAATATTGAAAATATTGTAATAATATACTGTAACTATATTCATACATGAGTATTTTTATATTTAGTTATGAATACGTAAAAAAATGACATTAACGAATTTTTTTTATGCTATAGGTATCGAATGGTTTTTGTTCCATTTACTGTTATTGACCATCATAAAAAATCAGTTACTGTTGCAGCGGGGTTGCTAAGCAATGAAAGCATTGAATCCTACTCTTGGTTGCTTAAAGCGTTTCTTATAACTCATGTGAAAGAACCAACACTTGTTTTAACCGATCAAGATGTTGCAATAAAAGAAGCAATTGAGAATGTGTTTCCTAATTCAAAGCACCCATTATGTATGTGGCATATAATGAAGAACTTGAAAAGCAAGGTATTATTTTAATATATTTCAAATATGTTACATAGTATTTAGTTATTTTAAGATGAATATAAAAATATTTTTGAAATATTAGTATATTCATTTATGAATATTTAATATTATTTTAGTAAATAAATATAGAAGTTTATTTTATTTTTGTTTTAATATAGAGATCAGATGATTTTTTTACAAACACAGACTTTAGAAAAGATTCTCGAAACTTGTTTGGGACATTAATATGCAACTTTATGTCTTTGAGGTGAATTGGGGTTTACTTATGAAGGAATTCAATCTTGAAGAGACAAGATGGTTTCAAGACATGTTTACAAAACGTGATTCATGGAAACCTTAACGATATTCCAATGTGTGGGTTGATGAAGACTATATCGAGGTCAGAGAGTGTGAATTCATTTTTATAGATGAAAAATGTTGCAAAATGACTAATAGTGGCATTTTTGTACTTCTAGGGATGAGCTCACGTACGCTGTGCGTACATGCCTGATCTACAAACCCTAATTTTTAGAGTTTGAACCCTATATAAACATCATTAACTCTCCAATGCTCACTCCCTCACCAGCCTCCAACTCTCATTTCGTCCATTGCAACCCTAATCTCTTCTATGTGTTCCTTTGATCTTGAAAGTGTCTGTTTGTGGTGCCTTTGAAGCAAGGAGAAGAGAGAAGCACCAACTTGGAAGATCAATATCATATATACCCAGGAATACCTAACCTCCAAACTTTATTTTGAGGAATAAATTTATGAACTCGATGAACATATCACTAGATCTTGTTTATGTTAAAAGTTTATACGTGTTAGCTCCATATTCTTGGTTCTTTTGAGTATGAGCTACCATAGACCAAATAAGTTGTCCTTCTGGACGTTTTAGGGTAGTTTGTGTGATAAAAATGTGATCTTGGACCATCGTTTCACTTTATGAAAATGTTGATGCATCTTAATGGGTTAGGATGTTGGGGTTTTAACACCTGGGAATTTGCTAGCCTTGAAACCCCATAAAGTTGGAAACTTTATGGTGAAGGATGTTAGTTTATGGTCAGATATGAGAAATGGACAAAAAAGCGTAAAGGAATAAGCTCTTAATAGAAGTATTCATGGAAGGCCTCGTACGTTGGGCATATAGACTGGTACGCTGAGTGTACTGGATCAACCTCGTGGTTTTGGTCAATGGATGAGTAAGCCCCACGTTTAGGCTAAGTACGCCTAGCATACTCATCTGCATTGACCAAAGTTTGACTTTTGACTTTTTAACTTTAACCAAGTTAGACCTAAGGGTATTTTAGGTAATTTGAGTGGTATATGAGATTGGTCATTATTTCATGTTTAAGTGACCAGTTAAGCTGTCATTCGGAGTTGTGTTCTGTTAGAGATCTTTTTAGATTTAGAGGTGAGTTTTCCTCAGTGCACTTCCGAGTCGAAGTCACAAAGGTCGGCCCATTGGTTTGATAACCTATTTCATATTGTTGTTGATATGTTGAGCGCATGATAGACCTGTATGACTATATGATAGCAAATAATAGGTGTTAGACTGGTAGACCTGTAGGACTTCCTGTGATTCTTTGCTGTATGATTATATGTTTGTTATGTATACTTGTCGTCTATTATATGTGGACAAGTAATGTAGGTGGAGACTATTGCTTTGTGTTGTCACTCAACAGACCGGGGCATTCCAACCGGGAGGTTGAGTGCTGTGACATTCCAGCCGGGAGGTTGTAGGCAAGGGTAATCCAACCGGGAGGTTGTGGACCCAGTATGTGGTACGCAGGAAATCCAGACGGGAGGTTGTGGACTCAACATATTGATTTATGTATATTATATGTTGTGCGGTAGTACTTTAGGGTAACTCACTAACATTTGGCTTATAGTTTTAGTTTATTGTTTCAGGTACTTCGGAGGATCGTGGGAAAGCAAAGGTCTCATCGTGTACATCTTCCTATTTTTCATGATACTAATTTTTGGGACAGTCTGATATGACTCTACTTGTGAAACAATGGTCTTTTTTGTAAACAATTATGGATATTGGTTGTTTTTGAAAATTTTAAATTTCTATAATTTTTTTGGAGTGTTACAACTATAAAAACTAAAACTAATTAGCTTAATTTTTGCTCTGTTAATTTTTCCTTCAAGCATTTTGTATTGTATAATTTCCCTTTCAAATCTTCCTCTCGTTTCTTGTAATATTCATTTCCCCCTCAAATCTCCCTCTAAGTTTTTTGCAATATTCATTTCCCCTCAAATCTCCCACCAAATTCTTGAAATATTTGTTCACTAAACATAATTTCTCTTTGTTTTCCTTGATTCCTGATAATACTTTACTGCTAGTTGTAAGCTTGCTTGGAATCGAAAACATTTGGCTTGGATCTTCAAATTTTTGGTGTTTATCAGTAATGGGAACGAGCTATAGGTGTGCTACAACTTGGAAACAACTTTTTGATGTTTAAAAATGTTAATTGTATATGTCAGATGACATTGTACTACTAATTAAGTCAATTGAGTTTATGTTTAGTTTTATTTTATTGTAAATAACATATGATGGATGCTTTGGATATCCTAAGTACTATTGAATAAAATAATAATTAAAGAGTTTGTTGAAAAACCAAGAATGTGAGTTTTAATGGATATGAAAATAAACATATTGATAAAAAAACTAGGTGTTAAATGTGTTATAACATAAAAATCTTTTTTTTATGTGAAGATATTGAAAGGCATAAAGTGTAAATTTTGAAAAATGGATCTTTAACCATCTCATAAATTGCTCCTTGTACTCATAAAATACGGTTGCATTAGAAAAACCGTGTTATATAAATATGTTGCAAAAAGAACCGGTTATGTCAATGGAATGTGGGTTCTTTAATTGTATCATATAACCGTTTCTTCACTTAAAATCGGGTCAGATTACATTCTCCTTTATAAAACCCAACTTTTACAAAATATTACCCGGTTTTTTTAAAAATTGGGTCCTACATGGTGGGTTCTATGTGCCTTTTTATAGTCACGGCTTAGGTGTCATTAGCTTATTGGTTATCTTTTAAGCGACTCGATTATTGGGATACTATATATAGAGATGTTAGTTAGTTGTGAGAGTAAGTACTTTTCTCTTTCTTACGTCCCTCATTGCGATTGAGCTTCTTACTCTCGTGGAAATACAAAATGAATTATTTACTTTTTTGTGCTCATATTACATTCATACTTGTTAATCATGATTTCATAATTAACCAAACTAGATAATCGGTCCTATAGTTTGGAACTGGATGGTTTGTTGCAGAACATTTAAAAACCTATAGGGATTGTTCCTAATGGAAGATAAAGTGCAAGGATTATGTATTGTGGAGTATGATGAGTATATAATAAAAGACGTATCATGGATATGGATTGATTTTTGGCAAATTCATTTGTGACACTAGTACAAAAGACATTTACTGATGCGGTTAAAACTATTAGTTGATGCAGTTTTCGAACCGCATCAATAAATATAGCATCAAAAAATAATATATATGTTGATGAGGTTCGAAAAACCGCATTATAAAATGATGTAAACTGCATTAGAAACGTTCGGGGAAAAAATACAAATAGCAGCAAAAAATAACATAGTTGTTGATACGGTTCCAAAACCGCATTATATAACGTTGTAAACCGCATTAGAAAATGTCAGAAAAAAAAAAAAAAAATAGCACCAAAAACCAGGAACCGCCTATTAAAAAACTGCACCAATAAATGGAAACCGCATTAACAAATCCGGTAAAAGATCGTTTTTTAGTGCTTTTTAGATCCAGTTCTCTTATTTTTTTGATGCTACAGATATCGCACCAAAAATTAGGTACCAACTCTATTAAACTAGAGCACCAAAAAGTGAAAAACACATTATTAAAACAATGGCAACAAAAAAAATGAGAAATGCATTATAAAACAGTGGCACACAATTCCAATAATTTCTAATTGCGTGCTTAGTTACAATAACACTCAAACATCTATCAAAATACCACTTAATACTACAAAACATCCTGATTCTTACACATATTTTTTCCGACCATCATTCACCATGTCAATTAAACGCAGTATCATTTCTAAAACAATATTTTCAAATTCATTAGGAAAAACATATTTTTTTCTTCTTCTAAAATGCAACAAACAAACAAATTATATATATATATATATATATATATATATATATATATATATATATATATATATATATATATATATATACAACCAAATAGGAAAATTGATATATTTTAAATATATGCTCTATTTTATAAATCATGTTGAACAGCCTTAACAAACTCCTGCATATGTTTAATTACTATGTATCCACATTCCCAATTACCTTTTTGTTGGTTGCACTACATATAATCCACAGTTAACTACTATCAAACTAACTAAAATAAATTTATAAAAAAATAATAGAAAACATACCTGTATCGTTATCTAATTGTTAAATTGTCCTAGAAAAGTATCAGCGAAAGATGGAAGGAGGTTTGTCCTTTTGGTCAATTTCCTCGATTTTGTCCTTTTCGCTCTTTTTGTCCTTTTTGCCTTTTTCCTTTATACCGCTTAAAGAATCCAGAATATAACCGGATTTGCTATTTGGACATAGGATAAAATGCACCTAATGCCGACTACAAAAATTAAAATTATAGAACAAATAAGCATGTATGTGTAGTGTGTATATGTATACGTATGTATTATTGAGCAAAGAGTTTACTCTTGTAAATATATATGGAGCAAGAAAATATTTCTTTCTGCCTTTATGATACGAAAATACTTCTCTGATGTGTTCAATGGTGAACGTAATATTTGTTCGATGATTTAAATTGCTAATGTAGAATGGATCAAAGAAAGCGCATTCAGAATTACACAACCTAAAAAAAGTCTTTGTGTGTGTGTGTCTGTGTCTGTGCGTGTGTGTGTTACTAAAATTAATTATATCTAAAACGTTATTATATCATATTAAAAGTATAATAACTTACATCGCAAACAAATCTATAACGCTAAAATCAAGCCAATCTCTTAAAAATAGTTCTAACACCTCGTTATATGGGATGGAAAGTCGAATCCTATGGCAATACATTCCTTTGGGTGGAAGAATATTAATGGCATGTGTATCCCCAAACATTTCTACTACTTGAAAAGCAACATGTTGGATTTTAGGACTTTGTTGTTGTATTTTGTTCAAAGATGTATACACTTCAGGATTTTCAATTGAAGACGGCTCGGGTTCGGGTTCAGATTCGGATTCAGTTTTGGGTTCGGGTGCGAATTGGGGTTCGGGTCTGGGTCTGGGTCTGGGTCTGGGTCTGGGTCTGGGTCTGGGTTCATTTAAATCATTTTGTGGTGGATTCATAGATAATAACTAAAAACAAACAAAAAAACTTAGTACTTAGATATGATTATATACAAACATAATATATCTAAAAACAAATGTAATAAATCTAAAAACAAGTTTTTTAAGAATAACAATATCAACTGAACCACGTCGTGGTCGCAAAGGTTCATTAGTTTCCATATACTAATAAGAAATGTGGTTTTCCTCAAACTAAAATAACAAACAATTGTTATCATATTTACAAAATCAAACAAAATAAACAAAATATAAAAGAGTGAACCAGTTGAGGTCGACTACCTGTGGATGATAAACTAAAGTAGTTGTGTTGTCAACAACGTGTATTTATGGCGATGCACAATTCGAGCCGATTCCCATGCCACTATTTGACATGCTTGTTGTTCTATTTGCAAGCTAAAATATATTGTAATATTTAAATAAAAATATACTACAATATATTGCTATATTTAAATAAAAATAGACCTCTATTTCACATCTCGGCCATTGAACTAGTGTATGAAGAAGATGTTTAACAAATTCAACTTCTTCTATTCGAGTTACGGTATGCACAGACAAGACCCCATATATTTCGATGATCTCTTCAACTTGCACTTTAACACAACCTTCATTTATCGGTTTCGAATGTATAATTGTTTTCGAGGTTGGCCATGCAATACCGAAAGCTACTTTCATTTGGGTGTCGGCCACTTTCAATAACAAATTACATTCTGTCACAACATGCAAATCATACAACATTTCTTGTAAATATAATATAAAAAACATAACTTTATATATATATATATATATATATATATATATATATATATATATATATATATATATCATTTTTATGTGGAAACTATAAATTTATTACCTCAATTGGTAAATATTCTATCAACCATCCACCAGACGCACCACTAGATTTATGAAATGATGGGCTCGTGTCGACCTGTGGTATCGAACTTCGACTATTTTCAACATTCTTTAATAATCCATCGACAACCTGAGTACACCCAATGATATTGGATTTTGTCCGTGGTCGCCCCCCGTGATCGGGTCCCAAAAGTCTAACTATCAGGTCTTCCATATTTTGATAATAACTCTCATCGGCTATAATACTTTTATCTTCTGGTTCTTATAAAAAAATATTTGGTAACATTAATTTACCAAAAAAATCAAAATCTTCATTGATTAAATAACATAACTATTTACCAAAACATAGAAATCTTCAATTGTCTGTTTTGGAAGACAGTACGTATTTGTTGTTGTTGTTGTTTTTTTTTTGCAAAAGCCAATAAATACAACATAGATCGTTCATTTTGTATACGGTCCAAAAGCTTGTATCTTGATACGAGTTGAAGCCATATAATTGGTTTTTTTTTTCGAGACCATGAAATGGACTTCGTCCTAAGCAAGTAATGAACTCCCTTTTAGTATTGCTTTCTCTAGTTTTTGGACTTTTTGCCACATATCAAAAAATGTTATTAATTAATTGTAAACATACTAATAATATTTTCAATAATAATAAATAAATAAACAATTAAAACATACCAAATTCTTAGGATAGTTTTCTGTGCAACGAATTTATTACACACAACGGGATCTATAAAAGTATATTTCTCACTAGCATTTAATCCTTTTTTTACAATGTTTGAAACTTGCATTGATTTAAAATTCGATACAAGTTTCACGGCGCTCTTCCTCATATATTTTTCGTGCTCATCAGACTCGATGTTCCACTGGCTCTATAATTTCAAAACAAAAAGGGTTAAATATAATAATTAATAAAAAGCTATTCATATTTGCAATAAATTAAAAATATACATACCTTGGCTTCCAACCTTAAATCCTTATAATATTTTTCGTCAAGTTTATGAGTAGCTATATCTGTTGGAAACCTATGCGGAACCATCATGCCATACCAAGACATAAATTTAGTTGACATGCCACCCTTTGGGATATTATTTTTATTAAACTTAATACGATACTTTCCTGGAAGAATCTTTGACTTAAATGAAGCAACACCGCGTTGAACTCTTTTTCTTGTTTGAACATCTTCCATTTTTATAAGCCTAAAAACATTGTAAAAATTAAAAATAATTTCATCCATGGAAAACATTAGACCGGCATAACGACACAAACCTTAATCCATTACAATTTTATATTATAAGAAAACAAAACCATATTCCAACATAATGAACTGAAAAGTGATGGATGCAATGAAATTGATAGACCTCATATATGTGGGGTCAAATATTACATTTATTAACATACAATAGTATATTACAAGAAAACAAAACCACAATCCAACATAGTACATTGAAAAGTAATCTATCGAGTGAAATTGGTGGACCCATTTATGTTACAAATGCAATGAATACGACAGGACCATATATGTTACAAATGGAATGAATACGACAGGAGACAGTAAGATTCTATAATAACACTTTTTGACAACAACAAATAAATATATACTAAACTATACTGTAAGACAGACACGTTTATATTCTAAAGATTCTAAACTTGTAAAGTAATAACACTTTTTGAAAACAAATCAATATAATATATACCTTACTCGAGACAACAACATATCAATAAATGCCAATGTGTCGACACCGAGACTTGTGGGAATGATTTTGGCAACGAGGACGGTGGAGTTAGTGTCAGAGGAGTAGTGTCGACGTTGTTGGCTACCAACTCTGTCGGCATGATGATGTAGTGTCGGAGGAGTTAGCGCCGGCCGAGTTAGCGTCGGAGGAGTAGCGTCTGCTATGGAGGTTTTACAGAAATAAGCATTTACGAATCCGACAATGGAGGTTTCCACAGCAGATAGCTGGCGCGTAAGCAAAATTTAGAAGGCAAAAGACGAAAATTTTAGTGGGAAAGAGGGGTTTTGATGCGATTTAGGTCTTTTTTGGGCCGGTTCCAATGGGCGGATTTTTAAATGCTATTCAACATATTTTTTGAGGCGGTTTCAGAGGGATTATACTTGATTTTATGGTGCAGTTTCCATTAGAAAACATAAACACTGCTGTAAATTTATTTATTTTTGAATTTCATTACAATATAATTAAGTAAAATTTTATGGTGCATTTTTTTATAAGGCGGTTTCTTCATTTTTTTATGCTTTTCTGTTTTTTATGAGGCAGTTTCCTTTTCTATTTTCTTCATTTTTTTGATGCTTTTAACGCATTTTATTTCATTTGTTGTTTGTTTCTTTTAGTTCGGTGTATCTTTTGATGCGAGTGTAACTATTTATTAATGTTGTTTTATGTATTTTTAAGGCGGTTTCATTACTTTCTGGTGCTATTTTCAACTTTATAAGTATGTTGCCTTTCTTTAAATGTGCAATGGTTTGTTTTGTTAACAGAAGAACTAATATTTACTGTTATTGAATACAAACCACAAATGTTATTTAGTGTTTTCAGTTAAAACAAATACTATAATTTAATTTGATGATTATAATGAATGGATATTACTATAGAAACATTATAATTATCAAAAGATAAGGACACTAGTAATTACTCTATCAATGGATAGTATTTGATACACAAATCATGTAACCACAATAATAAAAAATACAAAAAGAAAAAACCAATCATGCACTTAATCAACATATGTCACTTCGACGTTAGATCGTATGAATGTTGTGCGTGTAATATTATCATAATTTTCGGGTTCAATACCAACGAAAAATAGTGGTAGATCAAATGTATTCTTCCTTGTCAACAACATTATCAACACCAAGAATACGTCGTTTACCTTGTAAGACGATGTGCTCTTTTTGTTTTCCCAGGTCTTTGATATAGAAAGCTTGTGTGACATGTTTTGCGAGAACGAATGGTTCAGATGCATAGCCATTAGTTATAAGGTCGACGAGTGTAAAACCATCTTTGTCAACTTGAACACCTATACAGTTATTCACCAACTTACATTTGAACATAGGAATAACTAAGTCATAATAGTTCAACTCCCAAATTTTTGTATAACACCATAATAAGAATCTTTGGCTATTCTTATCAAAATATCATGATCCTGTCTGTCGAATTTAGTCGTTGATGCTATCATTGTAACTCCACTATTCTGCATTGTTCTTTTTTGATCTTGATATTTGGTGTAAAACGTATAACCGTTAATGTCATACCGTTAATAAGATTTAACCCTACAATCTGGCCCATGTCCCAACCTTTTCACAGTTTCATCAAAATTAGTTTCTGCTTCCTTCTTTTTTAGCCACCTCGAAAACTCTTTGTTATGATTGTTTACGTACCACATTTGTTCCTTGCCTGGGTATTTTGACTTTAACATGTCCATGTGTTCAGCAATGTATAGAGTAAGACATTTCATGTGTTTTAGGACCACTAAATGTGCAACTTATAACTCTTTATAAGTTAGCATGGTTATTTTCAAACCGAGTCTTCCCTTACCTTCAAGTCGACCCGATGACGAGTTTTAGGAACACCAACACTTTCGGCATCTTTCATATAGCCTATAAAAAATAAATTAGTATATTATATATAATATATTATAAATTATTGAAACTGTAATATATTATTAATAGGATTACCTTGGCAAAATTCAATAACCTCTTTAGAAGTGTACCCTTCAACAACACTTACCTCAGGTCGATAACGGTTTCTTACGTAACCTTTTAGGATACCCATATATCTTTCAAAAGGGTACATGTACTGTAAGAATATAGTACCACAAGCCTTAATCTCTTGTACGATAAGAGATATCAGGTGAACCATTATATCAGAAAATGAGGGTGGAAAGTGCGTCTCAAGTTCACAAAGTGTAACATAAACATCTTTCTCCCATCGATTGAAGTCTTCTACATCAATAACCTTTGAGTGAATGTTATTAAAAAACAAACAAAGCTTAGTGATAGAATGTCGGACGTCATCTTGTAAAATTCCACGAATTGCGATAGGAATCATATGTGTCATCAAAACATGATAGTCATGAGACTTCATTCCAAACAATTTACACTCTTTCATCGACACAAATCTTTTAATGTTTGTAGAATAAGTTGAGGGAACCTTAATATCATGTAAACATTGACAAACCATTATTTTTTCTTCCTTTGATGTAGTATAACAAGCAGGTGGGAGATATATCGGTTAACACTTTTTTCCGGGGCAAAATCTTCACGTATCCCCATCTCGACTATGTCCTTTCGTACATTAACCTCTTTAGTTTTATGCTTCATATCTAATAATAAGCATATTAAGCTCTCACATACACTTTTTTCTATATGCATATCATTTAGACAATGTCTAACATCCAAATATCTCCAGTCAGGCAATTCAAAATAGTTGACTTTTTTTTTTCAAAGGGCATCTTTATCAACACGAAATCTTTTTCCCAACACAACATTTATACTTCCAACTCGTAAAAATGCATCAAATCGCTTCCTCATCGTTCTGATATCGATACTTCCGTCAAACTCAATAACTTTCTTCCTAAACTGGTGACTCTTTGGAAGGAATATTCGATGTCCCATGTATATAGTTTTTTTGCAATTTGTTAACCATCTCGAGCATGTTTGATCTTCACAAACTGGACAAGCTTTCTTACCCTTTGTTTTTTATCCTGACAAGTTACTGTATGCTGGAAAATCACTTATAGTACAAAAAATCATGGCCCGCAATTAAAAATGTTGTTTCTTATAAGCATCATATACGTCTACACCCGAACTCCAAAGAGTTTTTATGTCGTTAATTAAAGGAGACAAATACACATCAATATCGTTACCAGGCTGTCATGGCCCCTAAATCAACAACAACATCATAATGTATTTCCGTTGCATGCATAACCACGGTGGAAGATTGTAAATGCATAAAAGGATTGTCCATGTACTATGACGAGTGCTTATGTTCCCAAAATGATTGATCCCATCTGAACTAAGCCCAAACCGTATGTTTCTCATCTTTTTTCCGAATTCAGGATACTTCTTATCAATGTTTCTCCATCGAGGTGAATCCACAACATGTCTTTGTTTTCTGTCAGTTACACGTTCTTCTGAATGCTAATAAAGTAACTTTGCTTCTTTTTCATTAGAAAATAATCTTTTCAGTCTCGGTATAATAGGGAGATACCACAACATCTTAGCCGGTGGTCCATTTTTTATCACATCATCGTCAACTTCATCCGCATCTTTTTTTCGTTTATACCTCGATGCGTTGCAAAAAACACAATTTTATTTATTCTCGAACTTGTTTCTATACAACATACAATTAATTAGACATGCATGTATTTTTTTAACTTCTAATCCCATCGGACACATTAGCTTTTTTGCTTGGTATATGGAAATGGGTAATTCATTGTCTTCCGGAAGAAAGTCATGCAAAAGCTCTAATAAACTTGTGAAACTTTTATCGTTCCATCCGTTTTTCGACTTTAAGTTTATTAATATCAATACAACATCAAGCTTCATACATTTGGAACGGCTATATAATGGTGTTTCTGCTTCTTCAAACATGTGTTGTAATTTTTCTTGTTCAGCATCACCCATATTAGCCTCCATGCCATCACACATTTCATTGAAATTGTCTTTAGTGTCATTCGAATGGTGATCATCATCATCAACATATGAATCATTGTTGTATGTACTATTATTAATATGTAAATTGCTCGTCGATGTGCTACAATCAAGTAGTGTTTCTCCATCTCTTTACCAGCAAGTGAAATTGGGCACAAAACCATTTTGCATCAAATGATACTCTATTTCTTTGGTACAATTAAACGTTTTAAAGTTTTTACAAATATTACAAGGACAAAAAATTGATCCACTTCCTTTATTCATGTGATTTGCTTCGGCAACCATAATAAAAGTTCGAACATCCCCTATATAAAATTCAGAAAAACGTGAAGTTTTGTACATCCAATAATCACAACTCATCTGAAATTAAAATAAAGCAAACAAAGAATGTAAATATATCGATTTTAAACAAACAAGTTACGTAAATTTTAACATGTTAATAATCAACAAAAATAAATTTAAAAAATAATAATCAACAACCATTTATTAAATAAATAGGTAGAGTAAAATTAAAGTACATTAAAATTAAAAATACCTTTAGTGAAGATATTAAAACTATTAATGAGGATATTTTGAGTTTTTATGTATTTATGTTGCAGAGAAATTCACTAGAAGAAGTAACGAAGTATGTAAGCGTTTACAGAGAAACCTTAAACGGAAATAGCCATGATTTAGTTGATGCGGTCTTCAAAATTTTGCATCAAAAAATCGACAATTAAGGATGTGTTTTATAAAAAAGAGCATCCAAAAATTGTAATTTAATGATGCCATCAAAACAAATTGCACAAAAAAAAAATCTTCTCTGATGCTAATTCTTTGTGAACCGCATTAAAAAATATAGGTCTGGTGATGCTTTTTTAATGTGGTTTTCATTGTTTTCATATTATTTAATGGTATATCTGTTTAATGATGCGGTTTTAATAAGAAACTGCCTCAAAAAAAAATCAAGATTCGACATTAAAAGATACCTTATGTACTAATGTGATAGGTTATTTTTCAGATATAATCATATTGATCAATTTTTACCATTTGTATTTTATGATTATATCGTAAAGGTTCTTTCAATGTTGTAGATATTATGTCCATTACTTACTATTTGTAAAATATTTTGGCATCAAAGTCATTAAGATTTTTTGGTTCTTTCTGAAACAATTTTAGTTGTACTTTTGAAGAAGCTTCCAACATGGAAATCTTTTTATCATGAATCAATAACAACAAAAGAACTTGAAATAGTTTCCAACCAAAATAAGAGAAATTAGTACATGATTTCAAATAAAAGTCAAAGTACAGCAACAAATGGTTTTCAGGTTTTATTTAAGAAACAACTACAATCAAAGTTTGATAGGGATAACCATGAGTGGTTCAGCCTTTTGCAAAGTGATCCCGTACTTTTCTCCCATATCAATATCTTGAGGTCTAGTATTTCCCACAACCTTCCAATCAAACTTATGAATTAAAGATGCCAATATTATGTGTAGCATTCTATTAGCAAGATTCAATCCTGGACACATCCTCCTTCCTGCACCAAATGGAATAAGCTCAAAATCTTGGCCTTTATAGTCAATCTTCACGTCCAAAAACCTCTCAGGCATGAACATTTCTGGGTCTGACCATATGTTTGGGTCTCGACCCATAGCCCAAACGTTACACAAAATTTGTGCATTTTTAGGCACAACGAAACCATGAATAGCAACGTCATGTAGGGCTTGGCGAGGGATAAGAAAAGGGGCAGGAGGATGAAGTCTCATAGTTTCCTTAATCACAGCTTGTAGGTACGTGAGTTGCGAGATATCAGATTCTTGTATGTTTCCATTGTTGTTGTTTTGCATGAGTTTATCGACCTCCAACCTTGCTATTTTCATTTTCTCCGGGTTACGAATCAGTTCCGACATCGCCCATTCCAACGTGCTTGATGTGGTGTCGGTTCCCGCCATAAATAGTGTCTGTAAAACAAAACCTTAATCAATGCATGTGCTATTATAATAGGCAATATTTTTTAAATATTAGTAAAAGGTTTTACTTACCAAAAATAAGTGTCTCATATCATTTTGAGTAAAACTAGAGTGTTGGTCGAGCAGTAAGTCTAGAACATCATTGCTTTTGGTTGAAACACCATCAGATCTAGTTCGCAACCTGTCATTGATGATCTTATCGAAAATAGCCAACATTTTCTTAGCATAAACATTTTCCGACCATATTAACTCTAGTGGATCCAACGAGTGAAGTATAGGAAAAAGGTCCGGTAGACCTGGCTTTGCACCAGCTTGCATCGCTTGCAATACTAAGTCTTGGAATTGTTGTGTTGATTTTGGACCATATTCAGCAAGATCAATCGAAAACATAAAGTTGGAAAGGATGTTGAGACTCGTCGTGAAAGCACATGCACCTACGTTCAAAGGTTTTTCCTCTATACAACATTGATTAACATGGTTGACCAGTTCTTGTACCTAGAATATATAAATATGAGAACATAAGTTTCAATTAATGCCGCATCTTTGTTATTTAATTCTATTTTTTACAATAAAAGCATTGATGTAACCAATTTATACCTTTTCCCGTCGTAGTACTTCGCTAGCGTCTAGTTGTTGAACAGAGAACATATACTCCTTGGTCATTCTTCTCAATTTTCTCCATTGATCTCCGGCCTCCATCCAAACTATAGAGTATTTATGAAAGTCTCCGAGCTGGATAGCCTTAGGAGCTGATCGGTTTAAGAAGGCTACATCATGTGTGTTAAAGAACTCTTTGGTGATATCAGGAGATGAAATAACTATGCTTGTATTGCTTCCGAGCTTCAGTGACATTAAAGGACCATAACGTTTAGATAATATGGCAAGAGATTGATGGGGTTTGTCACCGAATTCTAAGAGGTTTCCGATGATGGGAAAACCTTTAGGTCCTGGTGGTAACCGCGAATTGCGCCTTCTCCAACTGGTTAAGGCATAGATGATCAATGGGAAAAGAGAAGAAAGCACGAAGAAGAGGGTTTGATACTCCATTATTTTACGTCGATGTGGTTTTGATATGTTCATAAAATCATTCATTTATAACCAATAAAATTACAAAAATGGTCCCTATAAGTTCATTTAAAATCATAAGTTTGGTTAACATTTTGGAAAACTCCCAACTTTGTTCCCAAACTTGACATCTGTTGCAGTTTTGGCCCCAATATAATGTGAAAAGACTTCACCTTTATATATATATATATATATATATATATATATATATATATATATATATATATATATATATATATATATATATATATATATATTTGGGACATTCTCTTGATATTAAAAAATGTCATATATTTCTCATTTGCTGCTCTAACACTCCAACGTACCGACAACAGCATGGTATGCTTAAACATAAATGATTACATGACATACATATATAATCATATATGGCTCTATATGTTTATATGTATATGTCAAATCATAAATGATTATACATATATATGTTAACATAGACTGAGTAATCATAAATGATAATGACAGTTGGTGACAAAAGATGTAGTGGTAACAGAGATAACGGTCGTATAAGTGATGGAGGTGACAGTGATAGGGTCAACTGATAACAGAGATAACGGTTGTATATGTGATGGAGGTAACAATTCTCACTTTCTATCCATGTTGGATAAGTTATTACTTATTACAAGATCTCTTTAGTGATTTTAGTGAAGCCATTAATTTTAGAGTGTTCTTACGTTTTCCACTTAACAATGATTATAATTTTAAATGATGACATGTATTTGAAGAATAAAATCAAACCTGAGGAGAGACACAAATTCCACTTCTTCAACAATTTTTTCTTCCAGAAGCTTGTTGATCCAGATAATGATCCACTTGATGCTTCTAAAGGAATAGATGCTTTTCAACGTACATAAAAAATCAGATAAATTCAGCAACCAGTTTAAATTCTAGCAATTTTGAAAAGATATGAAAGAAATACATAAAGCAGATTTGGTTACTTTTAGTGTAAATAAGAAGGATGATCATGTTATTCTTTAATGTTATTCTTTTTAGATTGGTTACGTTTAGCATATTGATAACGATTAGGCAATTAGCAGTGGATTTCTTCATCATCGCACTGTTTCCATCATTGATTCTCTATCTTAAAGCTTTTATAATCATTTCAATTTTGGAATTCTTCACTAATGACGATTTTACATGTACATCTTCATAGTAAATACAATTTTCCTTGCAATTTCATCCAAAATCGATAGCGAAAACAAATTTATTTTGAAAAGCTATCAAGAGCATTATCATCTATGGTTTTCAGTTAATGATCGTCATAGGATCAAATTTATCCTACGAACTTAATCGAAACGAACACATAAACAACAAAACATGATTAAAACTTTGATCAAACTAACTTGGAATCAAATTGGAAGCTCAACTCATCGATGCCGATTTCTACGTGGTTGCTATAGTTTTACGCTTCCTTCTGCTTTGTTTCTTGACTGATTTTGGTTCAGGAATAATGGAACGGTATGATTATTTGATTTGTATGTGATTATAAAAGCTTTTAGTGTATGTAAGTAATTAGAAGTTAATGGTTAAAAATAATTGGGGAGATTGGAGGATGGAGAGTGAGCTAGAAGAATACTTCCAATTTATGATGACTCGATACCTAAATTGATGCTTAAAAAAACTTGAGAGATCATTGTTGATCGATCTCGATGAATCGATGATCATGAATCGGGCTATTTAGGGCTTCAAATATCGCAATCGAAGGTGAACACTAACATTGTTGATCTATAGGTTCGTAAATTCATCACCTGGATATGAAAGATTGTTAATTGGTAGCCGCGTTCATTGTCGACGGACATAGAGGTGGACCGATTGAGCGAGGATCGAGAGGAGGGGAAGAGATAAGGTGGAGAGAGAGAGAGAGAAAGAGAGAGAGAGAGAGAGAGAGTGAGCGAGAGAGAGAGATATCTGATAAGGAATGGTGATAGGAGACGTATGTGTACGAGTCAATTTCTATAACCCCAAAATGCCCCTGATTCCATTTAATTCTAATGCCCCCGTCCCTTTATTTTTCTACTTATTTACAAAAATGCCACAGTGCATCTTGACTATCCCTTTTTTTTTATCCAACGCTCTATTTTTAGTTTTCGGGCTCTCACGAAACTATGAGTTCTCAAATTATCCTTCCTATATATATATATATATATATATATATATATATATATATATATATATATATATATATATATATATATATATATATATATATGGGACGTTTTCTTGAGTTTAAAAAAATGTCATATATTTCTCATTTGCTGCTCTAAGGCTCCAACATACCGACAGCAGCAGGGTATGCTTAATTATAAATGATTATATGACAGATAGATATATAATCATATATGACTATATATGTTTATATGTATATGCCAAAACATAAATAATTATACATATATGTCTGTTCACATAAACTGAGTAATCAAAAAAGATAATGATAGTTGGTGGCAAAAGAAGTGGTGGTGACAGAGAGAACAGCGGTATAAGCGATGGAGGTGACAGTGGTGGGATCAGCTGATATCAGAGGTGGTGGCAGTGGTGGCGGTTGTCTTGGTGGGCATTGGCGGATCTAGTATATATCCCGAGGTTATTATATCTCAACATGTAATATGAATTAATTATTTTCATAAAATAACTAAAATGATTGGTTTAAAATCAATCATACATACACACCACAATAAATAGTAGATAGTTATAACACAAGAACGTAACCATATATATATATATATATATATATATATATATATATATATATATATATATATATAATTGATTTATATATGTTTGTGAATGTGTCTAAATATAAATATGTAAATATTTTCTTGTAAAATTTAATTTATATAGGCAAATAACTAAAATAAAAGAAATATATAAATTTTTTTAAGAAAAAGCCAGTTTAATAACTCTCTAATAACTTAATATTGACAATTTTCAATGTTAACTTGTTTCCTTTTAGACTTTTAGAATTTTTTTATGTTAAGTAAAAAGATTAACATAAAACTATTACTAATAATATTTAATGGTAGAATTTATTACATATTTGAAATTTATTTTTTGATAAATGAACTTAGTACGAGATAATTGAACATGATAGAAATTGAAATTTTGAAAAAAAAGGATGAAATTTGAAACATAAACATAAAATAGAGGAGATATATTGAAAATTGCAATTCAAATCAACCATTAATACGGATAATTTAGAAAAAGTCCATAGTTTAGAAGCAGCCGCTTACAACCTGGGTAGGTTTTTAATGATTAATGAATACAGTGATTGAATCTTGAATTATATACCCATAGTGGACACTTATTTTAATGCTTAACATATTGACTATCTATATATTGTACACCTTAAGGCAGGAAAAAAAAAGTTTAGCTTATGAGTAACTATTCTCGTAATTTTCTCGGATAAGTATATAATAATTTACATGAAGTCTAAGTTCGTAAAACATATAATTTTTCACGTTATTTACATATTAAGTATTATACTTGACATGAAAATACTACATAATACCTTAAGGTGTTAGTCATCCAAAATATTGAACATTTCCCCTGAAAGACTTCTAAAATGTTTTAATCATATTTTCTATTTATTTTGTCCGACTAACAGACAAGCAAAATATATAAAAGGAAGCGGACAACGTTGTATTTATGTTGACTAACAAGTAAATATGACCAAAATAGATTCTGCTTGGGGTCTTTTTTTTTTTTTTTTATTTTTTTTTTTTTTATTTTTTATATTTGTGTTATCTTTTTTCATTTGAGAACTTTTGAAAAATAACAAGTTTTGTTCGACAATATATATATATATATATATATATATATATATATATATATATATATATATATATATATATATATATATATATATATATATATATATATATATATATATATATATATATATATATATATATCGGGTAAGTAATTTTTTTTCGACTTATTTTTTTGGCGAAAAAAAAAACAAATGAATTACTAAATGAATCAATAATAACATGATTCACCAAAAAAATCCCAAAAAAACATTTCGATTATTCATTTTTATGGTGATTTTTTTCATATTCACCAAAATTGTCATAAAAGTGCATTTTTTTCTTTATTTACCTAAAATGAATCATGAAAGTGTTTTTTTCGGAATTTTTTCTTGTGAATCATCTAATGATTCATTTCATTTTTTGCTAAATAAATATGCATCTAAAAAAGTTTCTTACCTTCCTACCAATAATTTCCTTCTTATTTGATCTTGACTATATATATATATATATATATATATATATATATATATATATATATATATATATAAGGGTTATGTAGTAAACAAACAAGTCTAAAAAAACCTAAAAATCATAAAAATGCATAAAAGAAAAACATTTAGATCACAAATTTTTTTTGAGATTATATTTGAAAAAACCGCAGGTTTTTTTTTATAAAACTTGCTGAAAAAAAAAAACAAAAAATCGATTTTTTTATGTTTTCAAAATTTTTTTCAACGAATTTGAAGAAAAAGCTGCGATTTTTCATTTATAAAGTCAAAAAAAAGTTTTGTTTTCCATAGAACATATATATATATATATATATATATATATATATATATATATATATATATATATATATATATATATATATATATATATATATATATATATATATATATATATACAGTGTTCTAAAAGGCGCATTATGACATGAGGCGTGGCTCCGCCGTTACGAAAAGTCTTATAACGTTGCTGTTAGGCGTGGCGCGTGGCAAGGCGTGATATGGCGCGCCATGACGCGTTATGACGTGTTATGGCTCGTGTTTTTTCGTTTGAGACACGGTTTTTGGCTCTTTGTTTTATCTTTTCTAATCGGAGATACAAGTATTGTGGTTTTTGTTAAATTTTTGTTACTAGTTATTGATTTAATACTTCTAAAAAGTTGTTATATTTAATATAAATTTATATTTATGTGGTCATATAATTTTAAATTAATACAAAATCACCGTCTTATATAATGCCTTGAAAAATGTCATTGCTCGCCATGACTCGTTAAAACCTTGCCGTCACGCCACGCCTCACGCCGTTTAGAACCTTGTGTGTGTGTGTATATATATATATATATATATATATATATATATATATATATATATATATATATATATAAGTTCAATTGAGAAAAAATAGTTTGAGAATGGCGAAACATTCTCCGCCAATCATTTATCTAACATGTAAACTTTCAGAAACGTGTGTATCATTTTTTCAGTAAGGGTATCTTTGTCAATTAGTCAATTTTTTAGATTTAACTTACATGTTCGTCGTATTCAGTTTCCGATTTGATGATATCTTTAGCTTGTTTGAATCGGATATGGAGGAATTCATTATCAAGATTATTTTCTTTATATAACTCGTTAGCAATTATACGTATTTTTTCCTTTAATCGTGAAGCTTCACATCTGTATTTTAGTTTTCTTCTTTGTATTCAGTTTCCGATTTGATCAGGTTGGTATATCGTTTGAATCAGATTTTTGTTCGTTATCAATATTATTGCTTTATATACTTCGTTAGGAATTACTCATATTATTTCCTCTTATCCTTAAGTTTCAAATCTGTATTGCAGTTGTTTCATCGGATTTTTGTTCCGTAGTTTGAGATCCCTATTTCAATTTTATGATATGATCGGAGCTGATTCAATTTTCAATCGGATATATCGTTGTAATTTTTACGCTTTGAAGTGAGAGAGATTGATTTATTGATTAGTTTTTCATATGATCTTTATTTCAACTGCATTATCATAATCGGAGCCGATTTAAGTTTCTTTCAGATATTTTGTACGCTGAGGTGAGATATATTTGAAATTAATCATGTTTTCATATTTACAACCTTTTTTGTGTTTTTTGTTTTTATTTTGTTGTTGTTCAGTTTATATTTTATTTTATCATTATTTTCATGGATATTAAAATTGTTTTTGTTGTTTTCTACAGATCATTTGGTTTATTATGTAAAATTCTAGTGTTATTGATGGTGATTTGTATTCTTCAATGTGTGAGAGTGAAGAAGAAGATGTTGAGAACTCATTTTTTGAAGTTATCACTTATTGAATTATTTTTAATTTTAATCATGTTGATTATCATGTATTGACATATGAATCTGTTAATGTGAATAAATTGTTCTCTTATTCATATAGGAATAAACGTGTGATAATTGTAACTTCGAATTTATTATTATTTTCGCTTTATTCATATATGAATAAGTTATGTTTATTTTATATATTTTGAATCCTCATGAATTATATGTATTCATATATGAATGTTTTATTTATGTGAATTTCATGTATTCATATAAACATTGGTTTTTGTTTAATTCATATATGAATCGTTTTATTCATATATGAATTGTTATATTCATTCATGAATTTCATGTATTCATATAAGCAATTTTTTTTGTTTTATTCATATGAATTTCATGTATTCATATATGATTGTTTTATTCATACATGATTGTTTTATTCATGCATTAGTAGATTTATTTTTATTTATGATTTTTTATCAGGTGAATCTTCGAGTTCAGTAGATTATGTGCAATATTGTGGTAATGTAATTGGAGAACATGTCTATAAGCCAGATGTACCTGTTCAATTTATTCCATTTCAAGGTTTAGTCTTCAAATCATTAGAGTTGGTCATCAAAATGTATTTTGAGTATGCTGAAATTGGTGGGTTTGATGTGAGACTGACACACAGTCAAGGTTTGATAACAAGATTATAAAGAAGAAACATGTTATATGTAATCGTGGTGGAAACAGAAAAATAAATCTTCAAATTCAAATTCAAGAGTTATTGGTTGTCAAGCAAAGATTATATTTGAATCTGTGTATGGAACTTCAGATTATTAAATTTTTTAGTTTGATGAACTTCATAACCAACCACTTGAGAAGAGAAGTGATTTATAAAAAAAGCGAGGCAAATGTCATATTCAGAAAAAGAGTTTATAGTGAGTGCTTCAACATCAAAAATAGGTCCAACTATGACTCATAAGTTGAGGGCAAGTATGAGAGGTGAGTATGAGTTTGTAAACCCTAATGTAGCTGTCTGTAGAAATTTAAGGAGAGATATCAACAGGGTTATAGGTTATAAAGATGCTCAAGTGATAGTAAACACAATGAATGATCGTCGAGCTCACTATCCAAATTACTCATTTGAGTTTAATTGTGAAGCTGATGTTTTGGACTCTATGTTTTGGGCTAATGAAATGGAAAAGGCATATTATGTTGAATTTGGTGATGTTATCTCGTTTGATGTGACTTTCCGAACAAACAAGTAAGTTATTTTATCTACTTTTTTATAGCCTATTCATATATGAATATTGCAACTTTATGTTTAATGTTCAGTTTTTAATATTGAAAATATTTTAATAATATACTGTAACTATATTCATACATGAATGTTTTTATATTCACTTATGAATACGTAAAAAATTGACTTTAATGAAATTTTTTTATATTATAGGTATCGAATGGTTTTTGTTCCATTTACTGTTATTGACCATCATAAAAAATCAGTTACTATTGCAGCGGGGTTGCTAAGCAATGAAAGCATTGAATCCTACTCTTGGTTGCTTAAAGCGTTTCTTAAAACTCATGTGAAAGAACCAACGTTTGTTTTAACCGATTAAAATGCTGCAATAAAACAAGCAATTGAGAATGTGTTTCCTAATTCAAAGCACCCATTATGTATGTGGCATATAATGAAGAACTTGAAAAGCAAGGTATTATTTTAATATATTTCAAATATGTTACATCGTATTTAGTTATTTTTAGATGAATATAAAAATATTTTTGAAATATTATTATATTCATTTATGAATATTTAATATTATTTTAGTTATTAATATTTATTCATTTACGAATAAATATAGAAGTTTATTTTATTTTTGTTTTAATATAGAGATCAGATGATTTTTTTTTACAAACACAGACTTTAGAAAATATTCTCGAAACTTGTTTGGGACATTAATATGCAACTTTATAAAGGAATTCAATCTTGAAGAGACAAGATGGTTTCAAGACATGTTTACAAAACGTGATTCATGGATACCTTAACGATATTCCAATGTGTGGGTTGATGAAGACTATATCGAGGTCAGAGAGTGTGAATTCATTATTATGGATGAAAAATGTTGCAAAATAACTTATAATGGAGTTTTTGTACTTTTAGAGATGAGCTCACGTACGCTGTGCGTACATGCCTGATCTACAAACCCTAATTTTTAGAGTTTGAACCCTATATAAACATCATTAACTCTCCAATGCTCACTCCCTTACCAGCCTCCAACTCTCATTTCGTCCATTGCAACCCTAATCTCTTCTGTGTGTTCCTTTGATCTTGAAAGTGTCTGTTTGTGGTGCCTTTGAAGCAAGGAGAAGAGAGAAGCACCAACTTGGAAAATCAATATCATATATACCCAGGAACACCTAACCTCCAAACTTTATTTTGAGGAATAAATTTATGAACTTGATGATCATATCACTAGATCTTCTTTATGTTAAAAGTTTATACGTGTTAGCTCCATATTCTTGGTTCTTTTGAGTATGAGCTACCATAGACCAAATAAGTTGTCCTTCTGGACGTTTTAGGGTAGTTTGTGTGATAAAAATGTGATCTTGGACCATCGTTTCACTCTATGAAAATGTTGACGCATCTTAATGGGTTAGGACGTTGAGGTTTTAACACCTGGGAATTTGCTAGCCTTGAAACCCCATAAAGTTGGAAACTTTATGGTGAAGGATGTTAGTTTATGGTTAGATATGAGAAATGGACAAAAAAGTGTAAAGGAATAAGCTCTTAATAGAAGTATTCATGGAAAGCCTTGTACGTTGGGCGTATAGATTGGTACGCGGAGTGTACTGGATCAACCTCGTGGTTTTGGTCAATGGATGAGTAAGCCCCACGTTTAGGCTAAGTACGCCTAGCATACTCATCTGAATTGACCAATGTTTGACTTTTGACTTTTTAACTTTAACCAAGTTTGACCTAAGGGTATTTTAGGTAATTTGAGTGGTATTTGAGATTGGTCATTATTTCATGTTTAAGTGACCAGTTAAGCTGTCATTCAGAGTTGTGTTATGTTAGAGATCTTTTTAGATTTAGAGGTGAGTTTTCCTCAGTGCACTTTCGGGTCGAAGACACAAAGGTCGGCCCATTGGTTTGATAACCTATTTCATATTGTTGTTGATATGTTGAGCGCACGATTGACCTGTATGACTATATGATAGCAAATAATAGGTGTTAGACTGGTAGACCTGTCGGACTTCCTGTGATTCTTGGCTGTATGATTATATGTTTGTTATCTATACTTGTCGTCTATTATATGTGGACAAGTAATGTAGGTGGAGACTATTGCTTTGTGTTGTCACTCAACATACGGGGGCATTCCAACCGGGAGGTTGAGTGCTGTGACATTCTAGCCGGGAGGTTGTAGGCAAGGGTAATCCAACCGGGAGGTTGTGGACCCAGTATGTGGTACGCAGGGAAATCCAACCAGGAGGTTGTGGACTCAACATATTGATTTATGTATATTATATGTTGTGTGGTAGTACTTTAGGGTAACTCACTAAGATTGGCTTATAGTTTTAGTTTATTGTTTTAGGTACTTCAGAGGATCGTGGGAAAGAGAAGGTCTCATCGTGTACATCTTCCTATTTTTCATGATACTAATTTTTGGGACAGTCTGATATGACTCTACTTTTGAAACAATGGTCTTTTTTGTAAACAATTATTGATATTGGTTGTTTTTGAAAATTTTAAATTTCTATGATTTTTTTGGAGTGTTACAACTATAAGAACTAAAACTAATTAGCTTAATTTTTGCTCTGTTAATTTTTCCTTCTAGCATTTTGTATTGTATAATTTCCCTTTCAAATCTTCCTCTCGTTTCTTGTACTATTCATTTCCCCCTCAAATCTCCCTCTATGTTTTTTAAAATATTCATTTCCCCTCAAATCTCCCACCAAATTCTTGAAATATTTGTTCACTAAACATAATTTCTCTTTGTTTTCCTTAATTCCTGATAATACTTTACTGCTAGTTGTAAGCTTTCATGGAATCGAAAACATTTGGCTTGGATCTTCAAATTTTTGGTGTTTATCAGTAATGGGATCGAGCTATAGGTGTGCTACAACTTGGAAACAACTTTTTGATGTTTAAAAATGTTAATTGTATATGTCAGATGGCATTGTACTACTAATTATGTCAATTGAGTTTATGTTTAGTTGTTTTATTGTAAATAACATATGATGGATGTTTTGGATAACCTAAGTACTATTGAATATAATAATAATTAAAGAGTTTGTTGAAAAACCAAGAATGTGAGTTTTAATGGATATGAAAATAAACATATTGATAAAAAAACTAGGTGTTAAATGTGTTATAACATAAAAATCTTTTTTTTATGTGAAGATATTGAAAGGCATAAAGTCTAAATTTTGAAAAATGGATCTTTAACCATCTCATAAATTGCTCCTTGTACTCATAAAATACGGTTGCATTAGAAAAACCGGGTTATATAAATATGTTGCAAAAAGAACTGGTTATGTCAATGGAATGTGGGTTCTTTAATTGTATCATATAACCGTTTCTTCACTTAAAATCGGGTCAGATTACATTCTCCTTTATAAAACCCAACTTTTACAAAATATTACCCGTTTTTTTAAAATTGGGTCCTACATGGTGGGTTCTATGTGCCTTTTTATAGTCACGGCTTAGGTGTCATAACCTTATTGGTTATCTTTTAACCGACTCGATTATTGGGTTACTATATATAGAGATGTTAGTTAGTTGTGAGAGTAAGTACTTTTCTCTTTCTTACGTCCTTCATTGCGATTGAGCTTCTTACTCTCGAGGAAATACAAAATGAATTATTTACTTTTTTGTGCTCATATTACATTCATACTTGTTAATCATGATTTCATAATTAACCAAACTAGATAATCGGTCCTATAGTTTCGAACTGGATGGTTTGTTGGGGAACATTTAAAAACCTATAGGGATTGTTCCTAATGGAAGATAAAGTGCAAGGATTATGTATTGTGGAGTATGATGAGTATATAATAAAAGAGGTATCATGGATATGGATTGATTTTTGGCAAATTCATTTGTGACACTAGTACAAAAGACATTTCCTGATGCGGTTAAAACTATTAGTTGATGCAGTTTTCGAACCGCATCAATAAATATAACATCAAAAAATAATATATATGTTGATGAGGTTCCAAAAACCGCATTATAAAATGATGTAAACCGCATTAGAAACGTTCAGGGAAAAAAATACAAATAGCAGCAAAAAATAACATAGTTGTTGATACGGTTCCAAAACCGCATTATATAACGTTGTAAACCGCATTAGAAAATGTCAGAAAAAAAAAATAGCACCAAAAACCAGGAACCGCCTATTAAAAAACTGCACCAATAAATGGAAACCGCATTAACAAATCCGGTAAAAGATCGTTTTTTAGTGCTTTTTAGATCCAGTTCTCTTATTTTTTTGATGCTACAGATATCGCACCAAAAATTAGGAACCAACTCTATTAAACTAGAGCACCAAAAAGTGAAAAACACATTATTAAAACAATGGCAACAGAAAATGAGAAATGCATCATAAAACAGTGGCACACAATACCAATAATTTCTAATTGCGTGCTTAGTTACAATAACACCCAAACATCTATCAAAATACCACTTAATACTACAAAACGTCCTAATTCTTACACATATTTTTTCCGACCATCATTCACCATGTAAATTAAACGCGGTATCATTTCTAAAACCATATTTTCAAATTCATTAGGAAAAACATATTTTTTTCTTCTTCTAAAATTGCAACAGACAAACAAATTATATATATATATATATATATATATATATATATATATATATATATATATATAACCAAATAGGAAAATTGATATATTTTAAATATATGCAAAACACTTCTATTTTGTAAATCATGTTGAATAGCCTCAACAAACTCCTGCATATGTTTAATTACTATGTATCCACATTCCTAATTACCTTTTTGTTGGTTGCACTACATATAATCCACAATTAACTATTGTCAAACTAACTAAAATAAATTTATAAAAAAATAATAGAAAACATACCTGTATCGTTATCTAATTGTTAAATTGTCCTAGAAAAGTATCAGCTAAAGATGGAAAGTGGTTTGTCCTTTTGGTCAATTTCCTCCATTTTGTCCTTTTCGCTCTTTTTGTCATTTTTGCCTTTTTCCTTTATACCGCTTAAAGAATCCATAATATAACCAGATTTGCTATTTGGACATAGGATAAAAAGCACCTAATGCCGACTACAAAAATTAAAATTATAGAACAAATAAGCATGTATGTGTAGTGTGTATATGTATACGTATGGATTATTGAGCAAAGAGTTTACTCTTGTAAATATATATGGAGCAAGAAAATATTTCTTTCTGCCTTTATGATACGAAAATACTTCTCTGATGTGTTCAATGGTGAACGTCATATTTGTTCGATGATTTAAATTGCTAATGTAGAATGGATCAAAGAAAGCGCATTCGAATTACGCAACTTAAAAAAGGTCTTTGTTTGTGTGTCTGTGCGTGTGTGTGTGTATATATATATATATATATATATATATATATATATATATATATATATATGTTACTAAAATTAATTATATCTAAAACGTTATTATACCATATTAAAAATATAATAACTTACATCGCAAACAAATCTATAACGCTAAAATCAAGTCAGTCTCTTAAAAATAGTTCTAACACCTCGTTATATGGGATGGAAAGTCGAATCTTATGGCGATACATTCCTTTGGGTGGAAGAATATTAATGGCATGTGTATCCCCAAACATTTATGCTACTTGAAAAGCAGCATGTTGGATTTTAGGACTTTGTTGTTGTGTTTTGTTCAAAGATGTATACACTTTAGGATTTTCAATTGAAGATGGCTCGGGTTCGGTTTCAGATTCGGATTCAGTTTTGGGTTCGGGTGCGAGTTGGGGTTCGGGTCTGGGTCCGGGTCTGAGTCTGGGTCTGGGTCTGGGTCCATTTAAATCATTTTGTGGTGGATTCATAGATAATAACTAAAAACAAACAAAAAAACTTAGTACTTAGATATGATTATATACAGACATAAAATATCTAAAAAAAAATGTAATAAATCTAAAAACAAGTTTTTTAAGAATAACAATATCAACTGAACCACGTTGCAAAGGTTCATTAGTTTCCATATACTAATAAGAAATGTGGTTTTCCTCAAACTAAAATAACAAACAATTGTTATAATATTAACAAAATCAAACAAAATAAACAAAAAATAAAAGAGTGAACCAGTCGAGGTCGACTACCTGTGGATGATAAACTAATGTAGTTGTGTTGTCAACAACGTGTATTTATGGCGATGCACAATTCGAGCCGATTTCCATGCCACTATTTGACATGCGTGTTGATCTATTTGCAAGCTAAAATATATTGTAATATTTAAATAAAAATATACTACAATATATTGTTATATTTAAATAAAAATAGACTTCTATTTCACATCTCGACCATTGAACTCGTGTATGAAGAAGATGTTTAACAAATTCAACTTCTTCTATTCGAGTTACGGTATGCACAGACAACTCCCCATATATTTCGATGATCTCATCAACTTGCTCTTTAACACAACCTTCATTTATCGGTTTCAAATGTATAATTGTTTTCGAGGTTGGCCATGCAATACCGAAAGCTACTTTCATTTGGGAGTCGGCCACTTTCAATAACAAATTACATTATGTCACAACATGCACATCATACAACATTTCTTGTAAATATAATATAAAAAACATAACTTTATATATATATATATATATATATATATATATATATATATATATATATATATATATATCATTTTTATGTAGAAACTATAAATTTATTAACTCAATTGGTAAATATTCTATAAACCGTCCACCAGACACACCACTGGATTCATGAAATGATGGGCTCGTGTCCACCTGTGGTATCGAACTTCGACTATTTTCAACATTCTTTAATAATCCACCGACAACCTGAGTACACCCAATGATATTGGATTTTGTCCGTGATCGCCCCCCGTGATCGGGTCCCAAAAGTCTCTAACTATCAGGTCTTCCATATTTTGATAATAACTCTCATCGGCTATAATACTTTTATCTTCTCGTTCTTATAAAAAAAATATTTGGTAACATTAATTTACCAAAAAATCAAAATCTTCATTAATTAAATAACATAATATAATCGGTCTTTTTTTTTCAGACCATGAAATGGACTTCGTCCTAAGCAAGTAATGAACTCCTTTTTAGTATTGCTTTCTCTAATTTTTGGACTTTTTGCCGACACACATATCAAAAAATGTTATTAATTAATTGTAAACATACTAATAATATTATCAATAATAATAAATAAATAAACAATTAAAACACACCAAATTCTTAGGATAGTTTTCAGTGCAACGAATTTATTCCACACAATGGGGTCTATAAAACTATATTTCTCACTAGCATTTAATCCTTTTTTTTACAAAGTTTGAAACTTGCATTGATTTAAAATTCGATACAAGTTTCACAGCGCTTTTCCTCATATATTTTTCGTGCTCATCCGACTCGATGTTCCACTGGCTCTATAATTTCAAAACAAAAAGGATTAAATATAATAATTAATAAAAAGCTATTTATATTTGCAATAAATTAAAATATACATACCTTGGCTTCCAACCATAAATCCTTATAATATTTTTCGTCAAGTTTATGAGTAGCTATATCTATTGGAAACCTATGCTGAACCATCATGCCATACCAAGAAATAAATTTAGTTGACATGCCACCCTTTGGGATATTATTTTTATTAAACTTAATACGATACTTTCCTGGAAGAATCTTTGACTTAAATGAAGCAATACCGCGTTGACCTCTTTTTCTTGTTTGAACATCTTCCATTTTTATAAGCCTAAAAACATTGTAAAAATTAAAAATAATTTCATCCATGGAAAACATTAGACCGACATAACGACACAAACCTTAATCCAATACAATTATATATTATAAGAAAACAAAACCATATTCCAACATAATGAATTGAAAAGTGATGGATACAATGAATTTGATAGACCTCATATATGTGGGGTCAAATATTAGATTTATTAACATACAATAGTATATTACAAGAAAACAAAACCACAATTCAACATAGTACATTGAAAAGTAATCTATCTAGTGAAATTGGTGGACCCCATTTATGTTACAAATGCAATGAATACGACAAGACCATATATGTTACAAATGGAATGAATACGACAGGAGACAGTAAGATTCTATAATAACACTTTTTGACAACAACAAATAAATATATACTAAACTATACTGTAAGATAGACACGTTTATATTCTAAAGATTCTAAACTTGTAAAGTAATAACACTTTTTGAAAACAAATCAATATAATATATACCTTACTCGAGACAACAACATATCAATAAATGCCAATGTGTCGACACCGAGACTTGCGAGAACGATTTTGGCGACGGGGACGGTGGAGTTAGTGTCGGAGGAGTAGTGTCAACGTTGTTGGCTACCACCTCTGCCGGCGTGACGATGTAGTGTCGGAGGAGTTAGCGCCGACCGAGTTAGCGTCGGAGGAGTAGCGTCTGCTATGGAGGTTTTACAGAAATAAGCGTTTACGAATCCGACAATGGAGGTTTCCACAGCAGATAGCTGGCGCGTAAGGAAAATTTAGAAGGCAAAAGACGAAAATTTTAGTGGGAAAGAGGGGTTTTGATGCGGTTTAGGTCTTTTTTGGGCCGGTTCCAATGGGCGGATTTTTTAATGCTATTCAACATATTTTTTGAGGCGGTTTCAGAGGGATTAAACTTGATTTTATGGTGCAATTTCCATTAGAAAAGATAAACACTGCTGTAAGTTTATTTAATTTTGAATTTCATTACAATATAATTAAGTAAAATTTTATGGTGCGCTTTTTATGAGGCGGTTTCTTCATTTTTTTTATGCTTTTCTGTTTTTTATGAGGCGGTTTCCTTTTCTATTTTCTTCATTTTTTGATGCTTTTAAGGCATTTTATTTCATTTGTTGTTTGTTTATTTTAGTTCGGTGTATCTTTTGATGCGATTGTAACTATTTATTAATGTTGTTTTATGTATTTTTAAGGCGGTTTCATTATTTTCTGGTGCTATTTTCAACTTTATAAGTACGTTGTCTTTCTTTAAATGTGCGATGGTTTGTTTTGTTAACAGAAGAACTAATATTTACTGTTATTCAATACAAACCACAAATGTTATTTAGTGTTTTAGTTAAAACAAATACTATCATTTAATTTGATGATTATAATGAATGGATATTACTATAGAAACATTATAATTATCAAAAGATAAGGACACTAGTAATTACTCTATCAATGGATAGTATTTGATACACAAATCATGTAACCACAATAATAAAAAATACAAAAAGAAAAAACCAATCATGCACTTAATCAACATATGTCCCTTCGACGTTAGATCGTACGAATGTTGTGCGTGCAATATTATCATAATTTTCGGGTTCAATACCAACGAAAAATGGTGGTAGATCAGCCGTATTCTTCCTCGTCAACAACATTATCAACACCAAGAATACGTCATTTACCTTGTAAGACGATGTGTTCTTTTTGTTTGCCCGGGTCTTTGATATAGAAAGCTTGTGTGACATGTTTTGCGAGAACGAATGGTTAAGATGCACAACAATTAGTTATAAGGTCGACGAGTGTAAAACCATCTTTGTCAACTTGAACACCTATACAGTTATTCACCAACTTACATTTGAACATAGGAATAACTAAGTCATAATAGTTCAACTCCCAAATTTTTGTATAAGAGCATAATAAGAATCTTTGGCTATTCTTATCAAAATATCATGATCATGTCTGTCGAATTTAGTCGTTGATGCTACCACTATTCTGCATTGTTCTTTTTTGATCTTGATATTTGGTGTAAAACGTATAACCGTTAATGTCATATCGTTAATAAGATTTAACCCTACAATCTGGCCCATGTCCCAACCTTTTCACAGTTTCATCAAAATTAGTTTCTGCTACCTTCTTTTTTAGCCACCTCCAAAACTCTTTGTTATGATTGTTTATGTACCACATTTGTTCCTTGCCTAGGTATTTTGACTTTAACATGTCCATGCGTTCATCAATGTATGGACTAAGACATTTCATGTGTTTTAGGACCACTAAATGTGCAACTTATAACTCTTTATAAGTTAGCATGGTTATTTTCAAACCGAGTCTTCCCTTACCTTCAAGTCGACCCGATGACGAGTTTTAGGAACACCAACACTTTCAGCATCTTTCATATAGCCTATAAAAGATAAATTAGTATATTATATATAATATATTATAAATTATTGTAACTGTAATATATTATTAATAGGATTACCTTGGCAAAATTCAATAACCTCTTTAGAAGGTACCCTTCAACAACACTTACCTCAGGTTGATAACGGTTTCTTACGTAACCTTTTAGGATACCCATATATCTTTCAAAAGGGTACATGTACCGTAAGAATACAGTACCACAAGCCTTAATCTCTTGTACGATAAGAGATATCAGGTAAACCATTATATCAGAAAATGAGGGTGGAAAATGCGTCTCAAGTTCACAAAGTGTAACATAAACATCTTTCTCCCATCGATTGAAGTCTTCTACATCAATAACCTTTGAGTGAATGTTATTAAAAAACAAACAAAGCTTAGTGATAGAATGCCAGACGTCATCTTGTAAAATTCCACGAATTGCGATAGGAATCATATGTGTCATCAAAACATGATAGTCATGAGACTTCATTCCAAACAATTTACACTCTTTCATCGACACAAATCTTTTAATGTTTGCAGAATAAGTTGAGGGAACCTTAATCATGTAAACATTGACAAAACATTATTTTTTCTTCCTTTGATGTAGTATAACAAGCAGGTGGGAGATATATTGGTTAACACTTTTTTTCGGGGCAAAATCTTCACGTATCCCCATCTCGACTATGTCCTTTCGTACATTAACCTCTTTAGTTTTATGCTTCCAAACAATTTACCCTTTGTTTTGTATCCTGACAAGTTACTGTATGCTGGAAAATCACTTATAGTACAAAAAATCATGGCCCGCAATTAAAAATGCAGTCTCTTATAAGCATCATATACGTCTACACCCGAACTCCAAAGAGTTTTTAAGTCGTCAATCAAAGGAGACAAATACACATCAATATCGTTACCAGGCTGTCATGGCCCCTGAATCAACAACAACATCATAATGTATTTCCGTTGCATGCATAACCACAGTGGAAGATTGTAAATGCATAAAAGGACTGTCCATGTACTATGACGAATGCTTATGTTCCCAAAATGATTGATCCCATCTGAACTAAGCCCAAACCGTATGTTTCTCATCTCTTTTCTGAATTCAGGATACTTCTTATCAATGTTTCTCCATTGAGGTGAATCCACAACATGTCTTTGTTTTCTGTTAGTTACACGTTCTTCCGAATGCTAACAAAGTAACTTTGCTTCTTTTTAATTAGAAAATAATCTTTTCAGTCTCGGTATAATAGGGAGATACCACAACATCTTAGCTGGTGGTCCATTTTTTTATCACATCATCGTCAACTTCATCTGCATCTTTTTTTCGTTTATACCTCGATGCACTGCAGAAAACACAATTTTATTTATTCTCGAACTTGTTTCTATACAACATAAAATTAATTAGACATGCATGTATTTTTTCAACTTCTAATCCCATCGGACACATTAGCTTTTTTGCTTTGTATATGGAAATGGGTAATTCATTGTCTTCTGGAAGAAAGTCATGCAAAAGCTCTAATAAACTTGTGAAACTTTTATCGTTCCATCCGTTTTTCGACTTTAAGTTTATTAACTTCAATACAACATCAAGCTTCATACATTTGGAACGGCTATATAATGGTGTTTCTGCTTCTTCAAACATGTGTGGTAATTTTTCTTGTTCAGCATCACCCATATTAGCCTCCATGTCACCACACATTTCATTGAAATTGTCATTAGTGTCATTCGAATGGTGATCATCATCATCAACATATGAATCATTGTTGTATGTACTATTATTAATATGTAAATTGCTCGACGATGTGCTACAATCAAGTAGTGTTTCTCCATGTCTTTACCAACAAGTGAAACTGGGCACAAAACCATTTTGCATCAAATGATACTCTATTTCTTCGGTACAATTAAACGTTTTAAAGTTTTTACAAACATTACAAGGACATAAAATTGATCCACTTCCTTTATTCATGTGATTTGCTTCGGCAATCGTAATAAAAGTTCGAACATCCCCTATATAAAATTCAGAAAAACGTGAAGTTTTGTACATCCAATAATCACAATTCATCTGAAATTAAAATAAACCAAACAAAGAATATAAATATATCGATTTTAAACAAACAATTTACGTAAATTTTAACATGTTAATAATCAACAAAAATAAATTTAAAAAATAATAATCAACAATCATTTATTAAATAAATAGGTAGAGTAAAATCAAAGTACATTAAAATTAAAAATACCTTTAGTGAAGATATTAAAACTATTAATGAGGGTATTTTGAGTTTTTATGTATTTATGTTGCAGAGAAATTCACCAGAAGAAGTAATGAAGTATGTAAGCGTTTACAGAGAAACCTTAAACGGAAATAGCCATGATTTAGTTGATGTGGTCTTCAAAATTTTGCATCAAAAAATCGACAATTAAGAATGTGTTTTTATAAAAAAGAGCATCAAAATAATGACATCAAAGCAAATTGCACAAAAAAAAAATCTTCTCTAATGCTAATTCTTTGTGAAACGCATTAAAAAATATACGTCTGTTGATGCTTTTTTAATGAGGTTTTCATTGTTTTCATATTATTTTATGGTATATCTATTTAATGATGCGGTTTTAATAAGAAACTGCCTCAAAAAAAAATCATGATTCGCATTAAAAGATATCTTATGTACTAATGTGATAGGTTATTTTTCAGATATAATCATATTGATCAATTTTTACCATTTGTATTTTATGATTATATCGTAAAGGTTCTTTCAATGTTGTAGATATTATGTCCATTACTTACTATTTGTAAAATATTTTGGCATCAAAGTCATTAAGATTTTTTGGTTCTTTCTGAAACAATTTTAGTTGTACTTTTGAAGAAGCTTCCAACATGGAAATCTTTTTATCATGAATCAGTAATAATAAAAAAAACTTGAAATAGTTTCCAACCAAAATAAGAGAAATTAGTACATGATTTCAAATAAAAGTCAAAGTACAGCAACAAATGGTTTTCAGGTTTTATTTAAGAAACAACTACAATCAAAGTTTGATAGGGATAACCATGAGTGGTTCAGCCTTTTGCAAAGTGATCCCGTACTTTTCTCCCATATCAATATCTTGAGGTCTAGTATTTCCCACAACCTTCCAATCAAACTTATGAATTAAAGATGCCAATATTATGTGTAGCATTCTATTAGCAAGATTCAATCCTGGACACATCCTCCTTCCTGCACCAAATGGAATAAGCTCAAAATCTTGGCCTTTATAGTCAATCTTCACGTCCAAAAACCTCTCAGGCATGAACATTTCTGGGTCTGACCATATGTTTGGGTCTCGACCCATAGCCCAAACGTTACACAAAATTTGTGCATTTTTAGGCACAACGAAACCATGAATAGCAACGTCATGTAGGGCTTGGCGAGGGATAAGAAAAGGGGCAGGAGGATGAAGTCTCATAGTTTCCTTAATCACAGCTTGTAGGTACGTGAGTTGCGAGATATCAGATTCTTGTATGTTTCCATTGTTGTTGTTTTGCATGAGTTTATCGACCTCCAACCTTGCTATTTTCATTTTCTCCGGGTTACGAATCAGTTCCGACATCGCCCATTCCAACGTGCTTGATGTGGTGTCGGTTCCCGCCATAAATAGTGTCTGTAAAACAAAACCTTAATCAATGCATGTGCTATTATAATAGGCAATATTTTTTAAATATTAGTAAAAGGTTTTACTTACCAAAAATAAGTGTCTCATATCATTTTGAGTAAAACTAGAGTGTTGGTCGAGCAGTAAGTCTAGAACATCATTGCTTTTGGTTGAAACACCATCAGATCTAGTTCGCAACCTGTCATTGATGATCTTATCGAAAATAGCCAACATTTTCTTAGCATAAACATTTTCCGACCATATTAACTCTAGTGGATCCAACGAGTGAAGTATAGGAAAAAGGTCCGGTAGACCTGGCTTTGCACCAGCTTGCATCGCTTGCAATACTAAGTCTTGGAATTGTTGTGTTGATTTTGGACCATATTCAGCAAGATCAATCGAAAACATAAAGTTGGAAAGGATGTTGAGACTCGTCGTGAAAGCACATGCACCTACGTTCAAAGGTTTTTCCTCTATACAACATTGATTAACATGGTTGACCAGTTCTTGTACCTAGAATATATAAATATGAGAACATAAGTTTCAATTAATGCCGCATCTTTGTTATTTAATTCTATTTTTTACAATAAAAGCATTGATGTAACCAATTTATACCTTTTCCCGTCGTAGTACTTCGCTAGCGTCTAGTTGTTGAACAGAGAACATATACTCCTTGGTCATTCTTCTCAATTTTCTCCATTGATCTCCGGCCTCCATCCAAACTATAGAGTATTTATGAAAGTCTCCGAGCTGGATAGCCTTAGGAGCTGATCGGTTTAAGAAGGCTACATCATGTGTGTTAAAGAACTCTTTGGTGATATCAGGAGATGAAATAACTATGCTTGTATTGCTTCCGAGCTTCAGTGACATTAAAGGACCATAACGTTTAGATAATATGGCAAGAGATTGATGGGGTTTGTCACGGAATTCTAAGAGGTTTCCGATGATGGGAAAACCTTTAGGTCCTGGTGGTAACCGCGAATTGCGCCTTCTCCAACTGGTTAAGGCATAGATGATCAATGGGAAAAGAGAAGAAAGCACGAAGAAGAGGGTTTGATACTCCATTATTTTACGTCGATGTGGTTTTGATATGTTCATAAAATCATTCATTTATAACCAATAAAATTACAAAAATGGTCCCTATAAGCTCATTTAAAATCATCACTTTGGTTAACTTTTTGGAAAACTCCCAACTTTGTTCCCAAATTTGACATCTATTGCAGTTTTGGCCCCAACATAATGTGAAAAGACTTCACCTTATATATTTTCTTACGATATATATATATATATATATATATATATATATATATATATATATATATATATATATATATATATATATATATATATATATATATATATATATATAAAAGTTCAATTGAGAAAAAAAAAAGATTGAGAATAGGGAATCATTCTCAGCCAATCATTTATCTAACATGTAAATCTTCAAAAACGTACGTGTCATTTTTTCAGAAAGGATATCTTTGTCAATTAGCCAATTTTTAAGATTGAACTTACCTGTGCGTCATATTGAGTTTCTGATTTGATGATATATTTAGCTCGTTTGAATCGGATATGGAGGAATTCATTATCAAGATTCTTTTCTTTATATATAAGTCTTTAGCAATTATACGTACTGGATTTATGTTGGGCGTACGCGGGGTTTCACCAAAACCCAAATAAGTGCTTAATAGGTTAAGCACTTAAGCCCACACTCTATATCCATCGACCAAATATGCCATAGGACTATAAAGTCTCGAACTTTATCAGTTTGGACGTCCGAAAAGTTCTTAAGACATGGTCTTAATCCATTAAGACCTTCTTACTTCATGCATTAGACAAATCTGGCTATTGGGACACCATTTTTATCACTTAGGACCTCTTCTAAGGTCTGAAAGGATAACTCATTTCATCCAAATCATAACATGCATCATTTTGGACAAGAATGCTTCCATAAAGCTAAAATGACTAGATCTATCTCATACAAGTATAAAGTTCCAAGCTTTTTATCTTCTGGAGCTTCTAGGGAACAAACCAACTTCAGATCTATAAGCTTGATCTTCTTCTCCAACTCCTTGATGCAACACCTTCTTATTTAAACACTCAAGAAACACTAAATAAGCTCAGACACTCAAGGAAATGGCTAGGGATTGGGGAAAACAACTCTAAGCAGTGGAGGCTGGGGTAAGAGAGGGTTTTGTGCTCATAATGTTGCTTATATAGCCCCTAAACCCTAAATGTTAGGGTTTCCTTGTGTCATGAGTACGCTCAGCGTACACAAGTGTACATCCAGCGTACTAGGGCGAGCCTAGTATGCTTCGCGTACCCTTATGTACGTGCAACGTACTCCTCCTGATCCCAAAATTGTAATTTAGCCCATATGCTTTTCATAGATTTACCTCCATCCATAGGGACTATAAATGACAAATCTTGGGATGTTACAACTGTTCCCCACTTAAACTAGGCTTCGTCCTCGAAGCTTGCTGCGGCAAATAATTCAGGATAATGCTCCCGCATCTTGGACTATGGCTCCCAAGTTTGCTCGGTTCCTTTCCGATGCTGCCACTGGTCTCCCTACATAGTTCAAGTGCTCTTTGACCTGAATACCACCCAGCGATACAACCGCCTACTCATCCAATATGCGCCTTTGCAGCTGCCAGACGTGAAAAGCGATTTGTGCTTACAGGAAACCCAACATTCCCTACATGCCACTTTGCCAACCTGACAAAATCCTGATGATCCAAAGTATTGGAAACCCAACATTCCCTCTTCCTGAAGCAAACCCTTTGTGCTTACAGGATAATGTGTCCTTCAGCTCCGAAAATATCATACATAATCAATCCACTAATAAACAAGAACACTCATGCCTGGCCTAATCAGCCTCAGGCTGGAATACCAGGCATACCTATAACGGGTCCAGTCATCCATAGGACGGAATACCCTCGTAACCCACACATGTTTGGCCCAATCAACCCTGGGGTTGGAATACTAAACATATTAGGTCCAATCAATCATAGGGTCTGGTCATCCTCGTGATGGAGTACCCTAGATAGGAATACCTCTATATACATAACTCGGGCCTACACATAACTTGAAATCCGAGGATCTATCCTTGTATCTCATCCAAAATCCTCTGATTTGTCACATCCGAGTACAACTCCCCCGATCCTCAACAAAACATCTATTTTGAACACGCTCCACCAATGGACATAACCATCACAATCTCTGTTCCCACAACCTATGACTGGAATACCATTACATGGTCCTCAACATAGGTATGGGTTACTTCTAAGCCCACACCATGAGTTTGGTATGCCCTATCCGGCCCTCAGCTCATGACTGGAATGCTCCCGATGACCGATCAACACTATTGTCGTCACTTCAGTTGCCCAACACTTCGGTCCTGAAGATATCCACTTTCTTCTGCCGCTCGAAGGGTCTAATCGACATTCCTCTCATCAACAAACAAACATCACAATACTAAAACTTCTACCACATGTGAATCCCAAGACATAAACCCACTTCAACTCTTCTTGCTACCATATGATGTTTCTCAAACGAAGTTGAAACCTCTTTGGTCCCAACTTGTCTGCCCACTGCCCGAAACACCGGACACCTCACCAATTGCTGAACCAAAAGATGCGCACAAACAGCTCTCTCACGTGTCTCCCAAAAGGAAAACCGACTGGCTGGACTTGCTTCCACGCCTTGCCATCAAACTTCTGCTAACATAATGAACGCTACATGATCCACTGTAACCTCACCTCCTACCTGGTCTTCAGCAGCCCATCTTCTCCTCACTTTAGACATACTATGGCTCTTTCACAGATGAAACCAACCCAAGACATATCACAATAACTCAAACCACCATCAACTAAACCCATCCATTACCCTTGAACGTGGCGATTGTGCCCACAGCGTGTAAATATCTCAATCCATAATCTTGCTAGAACAAAATCATGCACTAAACATGCAAGATACCCGACTTGAGATCTTACCCAAAACCAATTTGATACCCACTCATGACCCAACATCAATGAATCTCCACTTGTATCTCACATCACATCCTCCTGAATACCAACCCCTTGACTCAACAGTCACTACCAGCTCCACCTTGAATTTCCATAATCACCCAAGCTTGCCCACGACATCGAAGATCCTCAATCTCAAAATAGAGAATGATTCCCTGATGACTCTGGCCGGTGTGCCCAAAGCACGATTTGATCCCCCTTCCATGCTTGTGACCATCTCATAAATAGTCTACTTTAAACCGACGAAGATTACGATTCTATCACAGCCTAACACTAGTTCCCTCCAATGACACTTACCACCCAAGGCCTTTCCACACTCCATTATCACATCGTCGCACCTCCCAAGCCGAATCCTATATCCCATCAGGAGTTCGAGTCGTACTTATGGATTCCCATTGCTTACTATGCATAATCAAGGCGATGCCAACCAGCGATTTGGAGTTCCCTGAGCTCCCACTAACTCGACTTAGGCCTGAACAGCCACTTGTTTCTCCCATACTTGGGGTCAACGATGATCTTTCACCTCTTACGCCTTATGTATATCCGATCCATTTCTATCAATATGCATGGCCCGTCAAAATCCTGCGCTGAACAACACAAGCGCCCCATATTTTTTCAAAAACAATGATAACTCGGCTCTGGAAATCTTGAAAAACAATCTTGTATTCTTAATCAATTGGATGTTCCATTTACTTCCAAGGAGCCCCTTTCTCCATAGAAATCCGAAGGCGAATGCAATTTAACACCATCTTACCACCGACCCATCGGATCAGACATACCCACAGTCAAGCACCCACTCGCAATGTCATCTGATGACACAATCAATAATGCTACCCTGGTAGAAATCCGTACTCCTGGAGTGATAACTCCATCATACGGTTTCTAGCTTGTGCTGCACTGTATCCATCCCTGCCGGCCTCTTGAAAACTGATCTGAAATCCTGGTCTCTTCCTTGGACCTTCTTGTTGGGTTTTGAGCATTCTAACACTTCTAAGGTGTACATGAAACCCTAAATACCTTGGATCTATGTTTTCTCAATTATACATGCAAACTTGAACTTTCCAAGGTATTACCCTAACTAGCATACAAAACTTTGATACTTGGGTAATAAAACAAGTTAGATAACATACCTTTTCTTTGTAGCTTGTTGCTTGGACTTTCAAGAGCTTAGCACCAATAGTATGGATGCCTCAAATGGAATCACAACACACCTAGAACAAAGGATAACTTGAGAAGATATTCCTTGCACACACAAATCGGCTAGCCCTCTAGTATTCCACTTAGGTGCCAATTTCATGAGCTAGAGGGGTTCTTATGTAGTTTTGCTAACTAGGGTTACACCATGTAAACCCTAATGACTTTCCATATCCCTCATGCTCCATGGGTTAAAACCTCCATGGAGTATCCATGGGTTACCACATGGGTTTAGCCCAACATGAAGAACTATGGATCATAAGCCTACTTTATAAGAATGAACGATTTACCAAATCAACCCCTTATATTTAATTAGTTCTTTTGATCACAAAATTAATTCCAAATTAACTCTTGATAAATACTAATTAAATAATATGATTTCATATTATTATATTAGAACTTCTAATATATTAATAAATCATAAATGTCCTCTCCTCAAAAGTCCATCCTATCAAATTGTCCTGGTGATATGCAACCCAAATGGACCATGCTACTCTTGGGTCAAGTACTTACGAATTATAGTTATGGACTTAGACACTAATACAACAGTCTCCTACTTGGATAAGTCTAATAACTATTATTGCTAGTACGACTCCACAACCTGACTAGCAATCGTAGCTCTTAAAAGCCGCTGTCAAACTCTGACCTAGTTAATGACGCATTCATGAGATAAGGGATCATATATTCCTCCATTCTAAATATCATATGGACTGAGACATGGATTATAATCATTCTCTTTATCCATCTGTTGTTTCTCGATTTTCGTTTTATGACTACCGATTAATTAAACAAATCAAATCAGTTCAGTCCTGATGTCATCACTAAATCATCGAGGTGCCCACATACATCACTTTTATCCACATGGGGTAAAAGGAACGGATAAAATTCGACCCAAATTCTTGCTTGTACTTACTCATCAAATTACACACAACGATATGGTTTATAACATCCAAGTTATTGGTACATTTACATATGTCACTGTGTAACCAACTTGCAACTACAACTCACATGTCTCCGTTTGAAGAATATAAGATATCATCGTCTCACAATCACTCGTGATAAAATCCATGAAGTGATTTAGATGAGCATGGGTTGAATCCAATACTCGAATCTTATTCCAGGAGTACTCATGAACACTGCAGCCACCTTGTCCTAGAAAAACTACAGACCCATTCATGACAGTCTTGCCTGAATACCTAGTTCGTATGATCGACTGTGGATGGTTTGAATAACCTAGTTATTCGGGAAGTCAAAACATGCAAAGTGAAACACAAGAATAATACTAATCCTATATGGACCCAAAACTTTTGAGCCGTATTGATTACTCATCATTCATTGTATAATGTTTCAAATAATCAACTTAGTACTTGAATTACAACAATAGCTATGCCATGCTCCAAGCATGCACACTATGTTTGTCTAAACAATAGTTATTTACTGCTAGGAAGTGTTAGATTCTAAAAGATAATGCAATGATTCTTTTGTAATGTCTAGGTGTCAAAAGTCACAGATACTTGACCAATGATATTACAAAATATTCCTTTGGATATTGTTACAAGACAATTCCATGGAAATGAAGTCTCGATTTCAAAATACATTCCTTTGAACATCCTTCTTGCATAAAAGTTTCTAACTTTCTCATCTATTCTTCAATTCCCAATATGTAAACATTCCATATTCGCCATACGACAACTCATTGTTAATAAACTCATGTCTAGTCATAATAATGTCAATATGGTCCTTCCATTACTATACTTCCAACTGTCCTTAAGCAACAAATCTTTGGCGAACCTTACATTGTCCTTAACAGTTGTTTAACCACTTTAGTCATATCCGGTTCTATTCATTTTTCCCTCTTAATGCCCTAGGCATTTGGCAAATTTAGAACACGAGAATATTATAGCATATGCAATCAATCCTATACTCGAAGCATACGAGATACGATTCATAATGTCTAACATAAAGACATGATACTTAATCAGTCTTTTGCTATAATATTTATATTTACTGTGTTCTCATAATTTTGATTATAAAGAGGTATGTCGTAATCATAACCAAATTTTGAGAACGCAATTAACCTTTCCATATATAGAATTTTTCTTATGTTGAACCATTGCAACATAACATTCATATATATTTGACTAAAATTCATTAAAACTCAATCTAAGCTTTTATATTTGAAATGAATTATGTATTCCTCTCCCTTAATTATAGCAAAACAACTGTTCAAATCCACAACTTTGCAAATTGAAACTTTTGTTTTCTATAATTAACATTGCTAACTTGCAACATTTTCAATAATAATTATGCTCCCACTAGCATAATAATTATTAACTTACCAGCATAACAATTATGCTCCCACTAGCTTTGACATGTATTTAGAAATCAGCTAGACTTCTAGAAATCAATACTTATTAACTTTCTTACCAAAGTTCAGATTTCTGATACAAGATGATTTGATAAAACTTTATCTAGGCTTCTCAAAATCATACACCTTTCCTAGATAGCTCACATGTGTATCTAAACAATTCCAGAACTTACAACAATAAGTCTCAAATGTTTAGAATTTTTTCCATTCCTCATAATTTGAATTATGAAAATGGATGCCGTAATCATAATCGAATTTGAGAATGCAAATGTCACAATTGCCATCTCCTTAAATCTACTTAGTAAAAACATTTCCTCACAATCATTTTCATGAATTGGAGAGAAACCTTATGACACTTAGATTTTATGGTGTATATATTCCTATCTATGTGAATTTGTCATAACCATAATCACAAGACATGGTTAGCGACAAATCCAAACTCATATGGACTAACCTTGTTCAATCTTAATTTCATGCCACCTGGAAGCACAAGGGCCTACCATTGCTTCCTAGTTGTTATGCAAACAATTGAGAACTCATAGAACTCTCAAATTTAACTAGAATGGGCACATAAACAAGAATATGTCAATACGATAGTTTAGAAACCTCAATTCGTGTGCTAGTGTTTAACAAAATATTTACTCTTGATTAGTTCTTGAAACTTTCAAGATCTTTAACACTCTCACTGAACTCTTGACATATAAGATTCTCTTGCCATGAACCATTCCTTGACAAACAAATATTCAAGAGTTAGTGCAGATTCTTATCAAGACAAACACTTCACAATATTGGTCTTAGTTGGTCTTTGTTTTATCCAAAACATCAAAACTTACCAATTTCAAATGTACAAGAGTAGAAACTTGGGTGATGAGAATCTTTACTTATTTGACAAATTCTTGACACTACTAGAAACGAAAGAATCAAATCCATATTGCTATCATAGAAACATACAAACATCAATTTTCACTAATGCCATTTCAAAGGAGATATAATGAAACAAAATTTTATTTATTTATAAAATGTGGAAAAAACTTTTCCTTACAATGAAATTACAATTGAAAACTATGTTTCTAAATATTTCTAAGCGATCTATCATAACTCTTATGCTGCAACTCAAAACTCTTATGCTGCAACTCAAAAATCTGACCATCGAATCATGCGATCGAAATCCATCTCTTCGCGATCAGATTCAGCATGATCTTACTCTTAAGCTTCCACTCTTTTCTTCGATTCTACAAAACATCAAGATGCGACCTAGTTACATCATGTATTAAGAATCTCCAAATAGGAACTTAATAGGATTAGATAGTAGACTTACCGGAAGTAAAGTCAAGCTTTGACTTTACCATCCTTGGGGTCTATCAGGCAGCGTCACAACCAATGTCCCTTCTCTTGGCAATGGACTCTTTGGGAATGGCATATGGGAAAATCTCAGACTTAGCCATTCTCTTTACCATTTGGTCAAACAGGTTGACCATGGTTGATCCCTTTCCATTGGGAAGAGAAAGCTTTTCTGCACTTCCAATGTTGCCATTGTCAATATCCATGGAAGTTTGGGGAGTAGATCTTCCAATTTAATTTGCGTTTACCATTGTGCCAAATCACTGTTGATTTAGCAGCAACAAGCAAATAGGTAAGATCAATAAGGGTCATGTCGTGGTCTCCTATATAGTAGTCCTTAAAGAAACCGCTATATGACTTAGGAAGTGACTGAAGAACCCATCCAACAACTAACTTCCTTGAGACTTCGACACCCAACTCTCCCAGCTTGTTAGTATGTAACTTCATCTCAAAGACGTGAGCCCATACAAAATTTTCTTCCTGCCAATAGGGCTTTGAATGACCTAGAACTTGTGGGTTAGGAAGAATTATTGGAGGAGGTGGAGGAAGTGAAGTTCCACTACAGCACAAAGAAGGGATTAATCTTTCACTTTGATTGTCTTGTGGAATATCATTTTCATGAGGAAAGCTTTTTCCAAAGGATTTGGGAAGACCATAGTTGTCTGAACTAGACATCTTCAATGGGAGAAATTCAAGTTAGTTGATTTAAGTCCTTAATATAACACCCAAATGAAATATTAAGGCTAAGACCCAAGACAATATTTTACAATTTGGACGAGGGATGTCGTAATCCAAACTACAAAATATTTGAAGATATATAAATGACGATTTACCAATTTCCACCACGAAAAACGAAAAAGAATTTTAGGTTTTAATTAAATTGAAACTTCTAGATCCTTGGAGATTCATTGAGACTTTCAATGACATATTTAAATCTCGATTGTGCCCTTCAAGTTTGTGACTGGGATGCCGAGGATCACAAACAAGGTGTGAAAATAACCATGCAAATTAGCGTGGTACACCTAATGTTACAACTACCTAATCAATGTGCCGGTTAACTACATACGCTCCATTGATCTATGATTAAAACCAAGCTACCCTTTGCCATGCACTGTCAGTCCAAATTAGTGTACCGGTTAACCACACACGCTCTACTAACGACTTAACAAGGTGCAAAGTGCAATTTCATGGGTTAGCACCATATTCACATTTTCGTAAGTAACTAAGGTTTGGAAATTTATAAGTGTTTAGCTACTTAATATTTATCATTATATTTTTAATGAAGGGAGAATTAGAGTCCTATCCTACCCGTTTGGCTAACGACCCTCCAATAGTTAAGGAAGTGATAGGTGAGAGTGGACACCCATTAAACAATCATTTTATAGGCAGTAACCTTATACCCCCTTATAGATCGGCTTCGTGAATGAGGTCTACTAACAGTAAGACTGACTTTGTTCTTATACATACATACATATATATATATATATATATATATATATATATATATATTAAACCTATAATATTATAATAGTATAATGGTAGAATTTTAAACTTTAAAATTCTAGGGTTTGGAATTAAATGTTTCAAAAGTTAGACCTTTACATTTACAAATTCCAAAACTTGAGGGCAAGTTTTGAACTATTCAAAAACTTTTGGAATCCATAACTTATGAGTTTAATATAGGTTTAAATGAAAATACTCTTGAAAATCCATAACTTGAGGACAAGTTATGAAGTTCATAAAACCATTTATGGGAAAAAGACTTTTCAAGTTCATAACCTATAAGTTTAATAGTCTGTTTAAAAGAACAACTTTTCATTTTCCATAACTTGAGGAGAAGTTATGGAATTCATCAAAACATTTAGATCAATTATTGTAACTTACAAAAATCAAAGAATTTTGTCAATGATCTAAATTAAACTCATAAGAACAAGACAATTCACATCAAACAAATTTCATGTAATTAGTCTAACCATATAAACTAATACAAAACATGAAACTTTGACAATTATCTAATAAATTGGATAAGCATGATCCTTACCACATCAAAAACATGTTTATAAGTTCCAAAACAGCTTAGGGTAATGATCCTAGTCCAATTCCAGCAAAAAAAACATCGAAAAACTGCATTCTGGAGCACCAACTCGTCGAGTGTATGAACTAACTCGGCGAGTTGGTCAGAATTGTGCTTGGACTTGGCGAGCCCCCCCAGTGGACTCGATGAGTCTACAGTCCAGAAAGCAAAAAAAAAACAATTTTTTTAAGCCTATAATACAAGTAGCATCAAATATAACTAAAAACAAGACTAGGCTCTTATACCATTGTTGGGTTATGAGCATTCTAACACTTCTAAGGTGCACATACAACCCTAAATACCTTGGACCTATGTTTTGTCTATTATACATGCAAACTTGAACTTTCCAAGGTATTACCCTAACTAGCATACAAAACATTGATATTTGGGTAATAAAACAAGTTAGATAACATACCTTTTCTTTGTAGGTTGTTGCTTGGACTTTCAAGAGCTTAGCACTAATTGTATGAATGCCTCAAATGGAATCACAACACACCTAGAACAAAGGATAACTTGAGAAGACATTCCTTGCATACATAAATCTGCTAGCCCTGTAGTATTCCACTTAAGTGCCAATTTCATGAGCTAGAGGGGTTCTTATATAGTTTTGCTAACTAGGGTTACACCATGTAAACCCTAACGACTTTCCATATCCCTCATGCTCCATGGGTTAAAACTTCCATGGAGTATCCATGGGTTACCACATGGGTTTAGCCCAACATGAAGAACTATGGATCATAAGCCCACTTTATAAGAATGAATGATTTACCAAATCAACCCCTTGTATTTAATTAGTCTCTTTTGATCACAAAATTAATTCCAAATTAATTCTTGATCAATACTAATTAAATAATATGATTTCATATTAATATATTAGAACTTCTAATATATTAACAAATCATAAATATACTATCCTCAAAAGTCCAACCTATCAAATTGTCCTGGTGATATGCGACCCAAATGCACCATGCTACTCTTGGGTCAAGTACATACCAATTATAGTTATGGACTTGGACACTAATCCAACACTTCCCATGTATGCACCTGGTCTGAACCTCTTTTCTCAAGGTACTCCAAATCGATCTTCCGCTCTCGGGCTCTAGAAATCATAACATTTAGGGTCTCACACCCTGACACACTTACCAGCTCTAACGTCCACAACTTAACCGTAGTATCTAAAACAGCCCCTGCCCTGAACTGGGCTACAACTACTCTGAAGACATAGTCTCTAATCCCGGAAGCGCAATAGATCACACCATCAATCTTGGTCGCCTGATACAAGAGATGCAAAGCGAATCAGATCTCACAAGATACTTATACCACATCGACCCACCCACGCTCACCAGCGCCGACATGCTGTTGCCAACCACGGTATCGAACCATGCTACCTTCCCTGACCAGCCCTTAAAATTCCTCGACAATAAATTCTCCTTACACTTCTAGCGACCTAAGAACTCATGAAGCTCCGCGAGACATAGACCAGACTAAACATGCAACTAACCCGAATTTACTGCTTATCCATACTCAACAATATCCCATGACAAAATAAATACTGATCACAGACGATTTGACCATAATATTATTACATAATGGGGTTTTACAATTACATACTAGAGACTTCGTGTGGCTCGACTTTGACCTCCTGAGGAACGATGACCACTGGAATCTGAATTCCTTCCGTCCTCAACGCATGGCAGCTGGACCTGAAATGACCTGGTCGATGACAGTGAAAGCATACCTGATCCTTCTTGCAGTCCCGTTGCACATGCCCTCTCTCCCTGCATTTGTAGCACCTGAATTTATGACAATCAAATCCATGAGGTTCCCCCACACTTTCCACACACCTCCTGACCCTATTGACTTCCAGTACCCAGGTCAGTAGCCTCCAACCCTTCGTCCTCTGCTGAAATGTCCCTCCTCCTCTTTCCTAGTTGTGACCTCACCACCGGCACTCCCCTAGTAGTCATCCCGGTAGCAACATCTCTTACAGATTGCAACGCTGCAACTTGCTCCTCAAACTTGGTGATCACCCTAGCGGTGACTCGGTCCACGATACACCAAACAATTCTTCTTGTAAAATATAAGAAGCCTCCACGGAAATCATCTCCCGTATTTGATCGACGGACAATACCGGACTATCCCGACCACTCGCTCCTGATCCCGATCCTGAACCGGATCCCGCCTCAAATCGATTCGCCATCACCATACTGAACATATACCAGGAAGATATCAGATAATCCGCATAAACTATGGGGAACCTACTCCCGACCAAACCCTAGGGGTTATGACTTCCTTGATACGCGTATGGGTCCTGTATTTTCAGTAGTACGAGCCCATACTACCTTCCACACCTACCCATATTTGTCTCAAGTATCACCATAACACCCTAACAATATACATATACATAGCGAGCGCTCAATACTAACTCCTAGAAGAATGCTAAATATCTCATAATTGGCCTCCCGGCCTCTCACTACCCACCCGTCCACCAACTGCCACACGACCCTCCATTGGTGCCAGTTAACTATTGCATGAATACAATCACATACCGCACAACTTAAATAATCTTAGACTAAAATACTTTATACCACAACTGTTGGCCTCAGACGAGAGTTGCGCAACAGGACCAAATCCCTTACCCTAAGATCATTTAACCCATGTAGTATGTGACTTGGAGTATTCACCCAATAGTTATTTCACACATGAAAGAGACATACAACAATCAATGAGGTACTCTACATAAGATAAGGAATCAAAGATCAGGCAATTCTATTATACGGTTCCTGAGGATCCCTATCTTATTACTAGCATGCTGCTCTAACATATCACATTATCAAACAACTACATGGTATTTTGGGGTCTACTTACTGGCTCTGGATGATCGTACACCCTGCATCCTCCTTCACTTATTTTGAAAACCATTTTAAAATTAATTTGAAAATCCTTCCTTGATTTGAGTCTGGATTCACACGAATGTTCCTCCAATTCATTCAAACCAAGGCTCTGATACCAACTTGTAACACCTATAAAAATCATGCCAAATTTAAACCTTTAAAAGCATTTCAAAACCATTAATCATTACAAAACTTTTTTTCAAAATGTATAATTTCAAAGTATCCCAGAAACATAAACATATATATGAGGAGTTATACGATCACGCCTTTGCCTTTCTGTGATCCCCTGATGTACCTGAAACAATAAACTGAAATTGTAAGCTCGAGACTTAATGAGTTCCCCCAAAATACCGATACACTACACATAACACATATACAAATAACAGCATGTACTAGGTCGACAACTTTATAGATTGGATTACCCTTGGGCCCACAGTGTGAGTCTGGATTGCCTTCCGGGCCCACAACTCACATCTGGATTGCCACCGAGCCCACAGTACGAATCTCCCTCAGCTCGTATCTGGAATGCTCCTGGGTTTGTTGGTTACCGTAAAGAGCTGTATCACCTCAACCCATCCCACATAATATTTCGACATATAACACAACTAATATGCATAAACATAATCACATAATACTACAAGTAGTCCTATATATCTACCTGACTCGCATAACAACTAGCATGTCACACTAACTCATACTCAACATACTACTAACTGCTAGGATATCATATCCAATGGGTCGGCCTTGGTGCTTTAGACCCCTTAGTATAATGAGGTAACTCACCTCGCAAGTACGCCCAGGGTACTAGGGCGTGCCTAGTACGCTCAGCATACCCTTATGTACACGCAGCGTACTCCTCCTAATCCCAAAATTGCAATTTAGCCCTTAGGCATTTCATAGCTTTACCCTTCCATCCCCAGGGAGTATAAATGACAAATCTTGGGATGTTACATGAATAAATTGTTGTGTTATTCATATATGAATAAACGTGTGATAATTGTAATTTTGAATTTATTATTATTTAGTTTTATTCATATATGAATAAGTTATGTTTATTTTATATATTTTGAATCGTCGTGAATTTTTTGTATTCATATATGAATGTTTTATTCATGTATTCATATAAATATTGGTTTTTATTTTATTCATATATGAATCGTTTTATTCATATATGAATCGTTTTATTCATTCATGAATTTCATGTATTCATATAAGCAATGTTTTCTGTTTTATTCATATGAATTTCATGTATTCATATATGACTGTTTTATTCATGCATTAGTAGATTTATTTTGATTTATAATTTTTTATCAGGTGAATCTTCAAGTTCAGTAGATTATGTGCAATATTGAGGTAATGTAATTGGAAAACATGTCTATAAGCCAGATGTACCTGCTCAATTTATTCCATTTAAAGGTTTAATATTCAAATCATTAGAGTTGGTCATCAAAATGTATTTTGAGTATGCTGAAATTGGTGGGTTTGTTGTGACACTGAGCACACTGTCAAGGTTTGATAACAAGATTATAAAGAAGAAACATGTTATATGTAATCGTGGTAGCAAATAGAAAAAAGAAACCTTGTGACACATTGGGTACAAGTGGTGTTAAGAGAAAATGAAATTCAAATTGAAGAGTTATTGGTTGTCAAGAAAAGAATATATTTGAATCTATATATGGAACTTCAGATTATAAAGTTTTTCAGTTTGATGAACTTCACAACCAACCACTTGAGAAGAGAAGTGATTTAAAAAAAGGAAGGCAAGTGTCATATTCACAAAAAGAGTTTATAGTGCGTGCTTCCATAACAAAAATATGTCTAACTATGGCTTATAATTTGAGGACAAATCTGTTGGATTAGTGTCTAAGGTTGTAACTATATTTGGTAAGTACTTGACCCGGTTGTGCATGGTCCTTTTGGGTTGCCTTCACCATAGCAACTTGATAGGGTGATTTGTAAAGAGAGAAGAGATATTATTATTAATATATTATGAGAGTAATATATTAAAGGAATAATAATATTATTTAATTGATATAAGTCATAAATTAATTAAGAATTAATTTGGTGACTTAAAGAGGTTAATTAAATAAACGGGCATAAACTGTCAAATGTATGATAGTTGTGTTTTTGGGCTATGAATCCTTATGGATATTAGGGTGGACGGATTTTAGGGTTTGGATATCTTAAAATCGTCCAAGCCTCATATCTAGGAGGATCTTTGGATTGCTTAGGGCCTAAGTTATTCAATTAGGGTTAAGGGTGTAACCCTAGTAGCTCATAGTATAAATAGACCCCATGGGTGAGGGAAATCAGCCACTCTTGCAAGAAAGAGACCCTAGAGCCAATTTTCTCACCTCCTCTCTCTCTCTCAAGACCATCTTCTTGCTAGTTGGTGTTTGTAAGCCATTAGAGGAGTGACAATTGTGACTCTAAGCTCCAAGAACAAGAAGTTTCAAGCAATCAACTTAAGGTATTCTTCTAGATCTAATTTCATATGTTATGATTCAATTGTTTACACTAGATCTAGAATTGTAAGCCTTGGATACATTGCATGTTAAATTAGAGAAACCTAGATCCAAGCATTAGGGTTTGCATGTGCACATAGGAAAGTTCTTATGGCTCAAACCCATCAGTGGTATCAAAGCTTTGAATGATTTCTATTGAATTGGTGCTTTGGTTGATTGCTTTTGCTTGAAAAAATTCATTTTTTGTGATTCTGACTGGTGAACTCGGCGAGTTCCATTGTGGACTCGGCGAGTAGCTCCAACTCGGCGAGTTCACAGTGGAACTCGACGAGTTTTAGTGCCAGTTAGAGTTATTTTCGGGTTTTCTTGCTGCTTTTCATTAGGATACTTGCCTTAATTGTTCTGGGTTATTAAAATCCGATTTTTATCATATAATTGAGTATATTCTTGACCAAAAAAAAGATAATTACCATTTAATTGAATAATAATTTCCTTATATGATAATAATTGATTATTTGAATTGAATTGGTGAATTGTCTTGCAAGTAATATTGACTAGATCAAATTTAAATAATCTAATTAGTTGATTTATATTATTTGCTATTTGATCCTTATGTTTTGAAAACTTTAAAACTTGTCCTCAAGTTTTGAAATTTACGTTTTGTGATTAAAAGTTTAATTTGAATAATTTAAATTTCAAACCCTAGAATTTTACAAGTTTAAAATTCAACCCTATACTATTATATTATTACAAGCTTAATATATATATATATATATATATATATATATATATATATATATATATGTATGATTTAAAATGCTAGTCTTACCGTTAGTAGGCCTCATTCACGAAGCCGGTCTATAAGGTGGGTATAAGGTTGTTGCCTATAAAATGGCGCTTAATGGGTGTACACTCACACCCACCGCTTGCTTGACTTGTGGAGGGTCGTTAGCTGAACGGGTAGGATAGGGCAACCCTCTCCTCATTAATAAGTATAATGAATCTATATAAAGTAACTAAATGTATTTCATAAAATTCCCAATCTTAGTTACTTTAGGAAAAGTGAATTGATGCAATCGCATGAAATTACACTTTGCACCCTTACTAAGATATTAGTGGAGCGTGTGTGGTTAACCGGCACACTAATTGGTTCTAAGCAAAGGTGGCGAAGGGTGATTCATTGTTTGTCATAGTTCGATGGAGCGTGTGTGGTTTACCGGCACATCGAATAGATGACTGTAACAATGAAGGCACCATTTAGATTTGCATGGCTATTCACACCCTCTTTGTGATCCTCGGTATCCCAGTCACAAACTAGATGGGCATATCGAGATTTAAAAATGTCATTGAAAGGTTCAATGAATCTCAAAGAAATATAGGAATTCTCAATACATTTAAAACTTAAGCTTATGTTTTTCATGGTGAAGAATTAGTGAATCGTCATTCACTTACCTCTAAATTATTTGCATGTTGGATTACGACATCCCTTTTCTAATGTGTAAATAATGTTGTTGGGTCCTAGCCCTAATTTTTCATTTTGGGTGTTAATTAGGGACTTAACTCTAATCAAACTTTGTTCCTTTCTATTTGTAGATGTCTAACACGAACAACGCTGCTACTAGCTCATTCACGCTAATAAGCCTTTGTCAAAAAGTGACTATTGACAGATCGAACTTTAGCGAATGGATAAGATGCATTCGCACGATTGCGTGCTACGAGGACAAAGAGTATGTCCTCGATGAGAAGCTCGAATAGATCAATCCAGAAATTGCTACTCCCGAAGAAATGGCGGTCTTTGAGACCCATGAGCGTGATGCAATGAAAGTACATTGCATCATGCTAGCCACGATGAACCCCGAATTCCAAAAGTCCTATGAGGACATGTATCCTTATGAGATGCATCAAGACTTAATGGAGAGATACCACCAAAGCGCGGGGCAAGAGCGATATGAGATCATAACGAATATGATCACTGCTAAGATGGGAAGTGGAGAGTCTCTAACCGTGCACTTGCAAAAGATGCAAAGATATGTTGATCGTCTTTGCAAGTTAAATGTTAACTTTGGGGAAGATTTGGCTATCGATATTGTTCTTCACTCCTTGCCCTCGTGCTACAACCAATTTAGGATAACCTACCACATGAACAAGGAAGAGGTCACCCTAAGCAAACTGCAAGAGCTCCTAAGGACTGCTGAGAGCAACCTTAAGGACAAGTATGTTGCATTAATTCCTAATCCACCCGCTGCTGCTGTTTTGGCTATTGAGCAGGGAAGGGGCAAGAAGAAGAAGGCTTCTTCAAAGAGCCACCACAAGGGAAAGTCCCAAGATGGTTCCTCTTCTAGTGGGACCAAGGTTGGCCCTGCTAAGCCCAACCCAAACCCAAAGGAGGCAGAGTGCCACCATTGCCACAAAATAGGGCATTGGAAGAGAAGCTGCCCGGAATATCTGCAAGCCATCAAGGATGGGAAGATCAAGCCATATTTGGCAGGTATTTACACAATTAAATCTAATGATTCATCTCATGCTATTTCTTGGGTTCTTGATACAGGATGTGGTTATCACATTTGTTCTGATGTGCAAGGACTAGGAAGAAATAGGGATGTGGAGCGTGGAAGAATAAATCTAATCATGGGGAACAGAAGATCGTCGCTTGTGACCAAGATTGGAGTGTATTCTCTAGTGCTTAATAATGGATTGAATTTAGATTTAAATAATTGTTGCTACTCGCTAGATATGGAACGAAACATCATTTCCTTTCATGGGTTATTTAGACAAGGATTTAGATATTCATTTAATAATGAGAATGGTTCGATTTATGCTTATCTAAATGGTGTTTTATATTTTGCACCAACGAGAACTCATAATCCAATTCAGCGTTTATCATTTCTTCTGGTTCAGACTGGCTTTCATAGTCGTAAGACATATTAGCATGCTCCCCCTCGATAGATGAGCTTTCAGGAATGTCTTGAGAATCTTGAGCTTCAGAGGTTTCTTGTGGTGTGGAGCTTTCGGGCAATGATGCACCTTCGGATGGTGAAGCACTTTCGGTTGGTGAAGTGCTTTCGGGAGCAGTTGGAGACCCTGGCTCCCCCTCGACATGTAAGGTCGGCTGAGATGACGACGGTTGATCCTCCCCCTCGACTGAAGCATTGTGTGATTGAGGCTCGTCAGAACTTGATCCTCCTTCATTCATTCTCCTTGCAGCATCTTCAACAATTTGTTTCATATGATCTACCTTATTGTCTGCTGCACGTGCTTCTGAGAGAGTGGCTTTCTGAGGTACGTCAAATAGCTCCATGAACTTCTCGAATAGATTGGCGATCGAGGCCGTGACTTGGCTAGTTTGAGGAAAAATTTCTCCGGCTATATCTTCGTTGGCCTGTAGCTTTTTGACATAGCTATCATCGAAAGTCACGTAATAAGTCTCTTCGATTTTCCTCGAACGCTTGTTTAATACCCTATACGCTTTAGAAGTGAGAGAGTAGCCCAGAAAGATTCCCTCGTCGGCTTTAACATCAAACCTGTTGCGGTGTTCTTTAGAATTAAAGATGAAACACCGTGAACCGAACACATGGAAAAATTTCACATTGGGCTTCCTGTTGTTGAGAATCTCATAAGGCGTGAGCGTGAATCGCTTGTTGAGATATGACCTGTTCTGTGTAAAACAAGCAGCAGAAATAGCATCAGCCCAAAAATAAAGAGGTAAGGAAGCGAAACTTAGCATGGTTCGGGCAGCTTCACACAAAGATCGGTTTCGTCTTTCGACAATTCCGTTCTGTTGAGGTGTGTAGGGAGCTGAGAAGTTGTGACTTATTCCCTTTTCTGCCAGGAACTCTTCGAATTCTCTATTTTTGAATTCCAGACCATTGTTGCTCCTGATGTTGCGAATGACCTTCTTCAACTGTACTTCAATCTGCTTGATGAACACCTTTAGCTTGTGAGTCGCTTCAGATTTAAGCTTCAGAAAGAACACCCATGTAAAACGCGAAAAGTCATCAACAATAACAAGAATATACTTGCTACCACCGATGCTTTCGATAGATGATGGACCACATAAATCAATATGAAGTAATTCAAGTGGTTCAACAACTTTAGTGTTTATTATAGATGGATGACTTTGACGACTCTGCTTCGCCATTTCGCATGCAGCACACAAATGATCTCTATCGAATTTGAGCAATGGAAGACCCCGAACATGGCCTCCAGTGACAAGTTTGTTGATGTCTTTAAAGTTGAGATGAGAGAGCCTTCGGTGCCACAGCCAACTTTCGTCAGATTGTGCTTTAGATAACAGGCATATAGCTGGGTTTCCTTTGATGGGTTTGAGGTTTAGAGGAAACATTTCACCCTTACGTTCGGATTTGAGAATAACTCTTTTTGTCTTCTTCTCAATTATTTCAGAACCTTCATCGTCGAATGAGACTTTGAGACCGGTACCTCCAACAAGCTAAGATACACTGATGAGGTTGTGTTGTAGCCCTTCCACATATGCCACCTTCCTTATCGTGAAATCACCATTAGTAATCATTCCATAGCCTTTTATGGTGCCGAAGGAGTTGTTCCAGAACTTGACGTTTCCACCATTTGAAAGAGACCTGTATTCCCTTAGCTCTTCTTTCCTTCCTGTCATGTGACGCGAGCAGCCACTGTCAATGTACCGTTCTTCGTCAAACTGCTCGTCACTGATAACCTGCAAAAATTAAGCAGATTTAGGAACCCAAAGTTTCTTGGGTCCACGTGAGCCTTTCACAGGAACAGTAATAGTAAGAGAGATGTCAACTAAATAAGTTCGTTTTATTAGTGTTGTTTCATCTTTCTTTTTTATGGTAAAAACTTTAATTTTAATAGGATTCAATGCTTTTGGTTTAGACTCTGGTTAAGACGCTGAAACCTTCTGTTTCCCTTTTTGTTCAGTTGATGATTGAGATTTTTGAGAAGGAACAGAATGGAATTTAGGACGAGATTGAGAAGAGTTAGAAGATTTTGAAGAATTGGAAGAGTTAGAATGAGAGAGCTTAGATTGAGATGACTTCTTGGCTGGAGACTCTAGGTGACCCTTTTGCTTTTGATCATTTGTGGGACTGACCTTAGAGCTTTGATTTCTTTTGATTTCAGAACCGAACCTTTGCTTTCGGTTGGTTTCGTTCTCTGAACCGAACTTCTGCTTTCGGTTGGAATCATTCTCAGAACCGAACCTTTGCTTTCGGTTGATGTTTCTTTCCGAACCGAACCTCTGCTTTTGGTTGTTGTAGCTCTCTTGCGATTCAACAGGATTTTTCTCAGACTTTAAGTTCTTGTCTTGATGTGAGAAATAGGCATTCTGAGATTGCCAGAACTGTTTTCTTTCAGAGAGATTCTTCCTATATCTCTGATTCCTTTGACGTTTTTGATTTCTCATCTGCTTCGGTTGATGATGGATGTTGGCTTTCGGTTTCGGTTTTTCTTTAGCTGGTTCACTTTGAACTGATGAAGTTTCACTTGAAGATGTGACTTCTTTTGCAGGACTTCCTTTTTCTTGAGGAATGTCTTTTGTACCGCTAGTACTTGGCACATCGAAGTTATCAGGTTTATTCAAAGGTTCTGGCACGTATCTGCCTTTGCTTTTCCATGAGGTCCTTTCAGACAAACCTACCGTTTCATCAGCATTGTCGATTGGAGCTGACCAGAAGAACTCATCGCAGCCATCAGCATTGTCTTCGTTTACAATAGCTGTGAGTTCAGCAATCTGATGTTCGGTTACGCCTGTGACCTTGTATACCTGATTTGGAGTAGTTCTAACTTTGTGATATACTACGGCCTTCTCTGCAAGAATCGGGGACTTTTGTTGGGACATACGAGCGAACTCCACTGAATTTTCTGAAATTAGATTCTTGTGGTTTTCAGGTTTGCTTTTTACAAATTCTGAACAGTCAACCGTGTCCTCTACAGAAATTTCACTCATATTGTCATCCTTATTAAGCTCAGATGCATTTTCAACATCAATTTTATTTTCTGAGCTCAAGTTGGCGTTTAAAGAGTCAAAGTTTTGTATGGTTTCGGTTCTCAGTTTTAGTTTATCATTTTCATCCAAAAGGTTTTTAAGCATGTCCTTATGGTCCTTGGATTTAATGAAAGATTCTATTTTGTCCAGTCCATACATATAGGTCGGATTAACGTCCTCAGATGATATAACACTCTCACAATTATACGCTTCGGCATCAATTTCATCCTCCTTAAACTCAAGGAAGGGTAAAATCATGCGATGAATCTTTTGTCCTATTTCACAATCCAAATGAAGCTGAGCAATATTAGAGTAAAGACGTTTAGCAATCAGACAAAACACATTTCGCTGTTTCAAAAGCTTTAAATTGTCTCTTTGTAAATAAATGTTTTCATCTTTTATTTTGATTAATTCCGACTCCTTCAGTTTGATCGACATGCGCTGTTCCTCACTCTTCGAAGACACCCTGCTTAATTGGTCAGTTAGGTTAGAATTGGTGACTCGAGTTTGAGTTAAACTACTATCTAGATGAGAGATTCTTAAATTAACACTTTTTAGTTCTTTTTCATATGAGCTTTGTGGGACTTTAAATGAGACAAAAATGGATTGTACCTTTTTGATCAGTTCATTGAGCTCGTTGAACTGCACGCTGAGTGGTTTGGCTGTAAAGCACAAGTTCTGTTGCTCTTTCGCGTCATCATTCCCACCATCAGTGTTGTATCCCTTCATCTGAGATACGTCGGATACCATCAAACATCTTCCTCCACTGCTTTCTTCTTTAGCCACATAAGCCTTTCCATGAGAAGGCTTCCTCACTTCATCATCTTCAGAGTCGGTTGACCAAACCTCCACGCCACCGAACTCGTCATCAGCTACCGAACCCTGCACAATTAACGCATTCATAGAAGGGTTAGCAGTAGATTTCTTCTTTCTGATCTCATCAAGCTTTTTCTGAAACAAAGCTTCCTCATCCTTATCCTCATCCTTTTCAGCTATCTTTTTGAGGACACAATCCTTTGCGTAGTGGTTCTTTCCTCCACAATAGTAGCAGCTTACTCCAGAATCACCTTCTGCCTTCGGTTCCTTCTTTGACTCTTCAGCCTTCGGTTCATCTTTAACCTTGTCTGAGCTATAACTCCCCTGCCAGTTTCTGTTCTTGTTAGTGGGGAATCTCTTTTTGATGAACCTCTTGGGGTTAGACACCATCATAGCATAATCCTCAGAAGTGAGGTCATAATCCTCCAAGTTGAGGTCTTCGTCCTCCATCACAGCTTTACTTTTTGACAGGAGGGCTAACGAACCTAGGCTTGAAACCACATTCTTCTCCTGCAACACGATCTTCTCCTGAGATTTCAAGATACCCACCAGTTTCGCCAAGGAGTAGGATTTAAATTGCTTGTGGGCTTTAACTGTGGACACAATTGCTCTCCACTCTGATCTGAGACCGTTCAAAAATGTAACCTTCTGCTCAATAAGCTTCCTTTCGATGTCATGTTTGATCATCTTGCTAAGAAGATGATTGAAGCGATCAAACGTTTGGGTCACAGTTTCTTCGGCTCCTTGCTTGAATTCACCAAACTCGGAGAGGAGTAAGGTTTGGATGGAGTGTTCAAGATCTTTGTCTGTGGAGTACAATTCACGTAACCTGTCCCATATCTCTTTTGCCGTCGTGCATGAACTTACCAGCCTGAAAGTATCGGACTGAAGGGCGAATCTGATCAATCTTAATGCCTTGATATTGCACTGAAATTTATCTTTTTCATCTTGTGCAATATCTTTAACATCTTTCAGAAGATCATTATACTCCTTTTGAGTTTTAATAATCCTTGAAGTTGCAGAATGAGAAAACGGTCCAGAAACAATTGCTTCCCAGATGAGGTATCCGTTATCCTCAGATCCTATAACATAATCTTCAAAGTGATGCGCCCAAACTTCATAATCATGGGTGTACAGGATGGGAATCTTCGTGGTTGATCCAATGCTGTTCGGAATATTGATGGGATTCGATTGCGACTCGTCCATAATGATCGAATAACCTGTTCAAAGATCAGACTTGTAATAAATCAAATTAGGGCAAAACAATAAATATCGAGATACGTCAATAATGAGATGACGGCTCAATAAATATTAGTAATTGCGGAATAACCCTAATCGAAACCTTTTTCACAGAAAAGAAGTGTATCAATTACACAGCCTCCTGCTCTGATACCAATTGTTAAGTTAAAAACTAACTTAAAGATTGATTAGATCTATAAAACAGGTAATGAATTAAACAAGTAAACAGCAAGAACACTCGAATGGATCAAACGTGTCGAATGATTAATAAACAATCCTCAGAAGAGCTTGATAAAGAACTTCTACTGTAGAGGATTAAAGGGTTTACAAGAACGATGAAAGAAATCTGTAATGCTATCGTAATGCTATCAATCGATCTATCAAACGTTAACCTAATATGCATGCAAGCATATTAACCCTACAGCTCACGGTTGGACAGGCCCAAACCGGAATACAAAACTTTGGACTATTAACCGAGCCCAATGACGCAATACAAAAACAAATCAGCTACGCTGCCCAACAATCTCCCCCTTTGCGTCAATTGGAGCGAGATCACTTCGTCTTCTTACTTGGGCCAGCAGCAGGAGCCTTCTTCTTTACAGTATCAAACAGACGCGAGATAAGGGCACGTATTGTCTGTCTGAATCGGATGTACCACTGTATCATATCATCAAAGTATTTGATATCATCCGCTGTATTTTCTTTACACCTGTGGATGATCCCCAGCACATGCTCAAGACAAGCAGTGGTATAAAGATGTTTATCCGCTAAGGCAAAGAGACATTTCTGTCCTTCAGCCCTAGTGAACATGACCGAGTTTCGCCTTGGGTCAATCTTTCCCATCTTCATCTGGTTGAGATCACTGGCCGAGCCAACAGGAGAGATCTTCGGTTTCTTCTTGAAGACATTTGCAATCTCCTGATCCATCAAGGCGACCTCCATGATATAACACACCAACATCCTTTTGAGATGGTCAATGATCGGACCATATTCAGCTTCATTCGTCAAGAGGATGTTGTGCAGAACGATCCAATCATGGGGGTTGAGGTTCGGTAGATCTGCTAAGGATATGGCATGTTCGGTTTTAGCAGACCCACTGAGCACTTTGAACCGAACGTTGATAAATCTCCCAACAGTGTATGGCTTCAGAACCCGAACGTTGATTATCTTCTGAGCGATCCAGGTTTGGTACTGGGGTTGAGCGGCCTTCAGATAGAACTCGATCAATTCACGATCAACCTCCGGATGAGGATGAGGAATGTCAGCAACGTTGGCGAAGGCGTGAAAGATGAACGCATTTCGGGTTAAGGGCATGTCGAACTGAGAGTCGACAGAGTTGTAGCAGTCGAAGGAGATTACCGGTTCGAGCCATAAGATACTCGGAGTATCGATTGCCTCCTTAATCATCCTCTCGAGAGTCCAAGCAGGGAAAAGAGTCTTCCTGCTCTCAAGTAGGTCGTGGGCTTCTTTCTGCTTGCGTTCAGCTTCTTCAGCTTCTCGCGCCACACGAATGTTATCATCCTCAGTATTGTGACAACTTTTGCGTTTCAGTAAGTCGGCAATAGTTTCCTGATCTTCTTCTTCTTCATCATCTGCAAGATTCTTGCCTTTATCCTTCACACCCAAACCAGAGGCTTGGCCTATAGGAGGAGGTTCGGTTGTGTGAGCAGCTTTTGAGGAATGAGGAGGTTGCGATCCGGACTCCTTTTCTCCCCCTTGTTTCGGAGTGGACACGAAACTAGGTAGCCCTTCAATTTTACTGAGCAGATCCAGGGCAGGGGCGAGTTTTTCTGCAAGGGTTCGCCTCACAGAATGGTTCAGAATCGGATCGTGCGCTTCAAGTATGTTGGATATAGCTGAGTGTACATCCGAAACACACGTCCTTATTACCTCCCGTTCGGATCGAAGAGCGTCAAGTTGTTGTTGAGAACTTGAAAGTTGAGCACTCTTGACCTTGAGGGCAGTGGTCTTCCTTGCTAGAGCGTCCATCAACGAGTTGTCATAGGCAAGATCCTCTTGGATTTTAGAGAGGCGCTCGTCGATAGAGGTCCGAAGGGCAGAGTTGTCGTCTGTTAAAGTTTGACGAAGGGTGGCGAAGGACTTCAACTCTGTGGAGACGAACGTGGCCAACTGTTGAATAATTGGTTCCAACGTTGTCTTAGTAGCAGCAGCACTCTCCTGTAAAGATTTTAACAGGATAGAGGCATCAGGGAATAGTTTATCGACTTTTTCGGTCGCAGCCTCACAAGCTTTCGTCGAGGCGTCAATGGCAGCAGTGGTAGAAGCGACTGAATCATGCTGAGCCCTGGAGAAGGCATCAACAATCTTCTGAAGAGCAGCTTTAGAGAGAGGATTGAGAATTGGAGGATGAAGCAATAAGCAGTTCAACCTTCTCATGCAGCTCCTTAAGATTCTTCTTTGTTACTGGAGCTTCCTCATTATCGTCACTTTGCACCTGAAATGGACTGTAGTAGACCGAATCAAATGTCATATTTTCCCCGCCAAGGAAAGGGTTATCTCCATCAGAGGCATGACCTGGAGATGGTGGTGGTGGTGAAGCTGGAGGTGTAGTGGTGTGGGTAGGTTCAGGTTGAGTGTGAGTGGGGGTAGTCTCGGGTGGTTGTTGAGTTTGGGTAGGTTCGGGTGGTCGTTGGGTTTCGGTTGTGTGTATGGGTTCGGTTGATGGAGATGGTTCGGTTGCATCGGTATGAACCCCCGTATCAGATACGTTGGTTGTAACCTTTGCAGTAGATGTTGTTGTTGCATCGGTGAAAATGGGTGGTGGTATAGGGAAAGAAGTTTTAAGAATGGTGGTAGAGGGGTTTATGGTGGGAATGGAAGTAGGAATTGTTTGAGTGGGAGAGGGAATTGGTGAGTTATGGATTTCCATGTCAGGGGTAGGTGATCTGGGTGGGGTATTGCCTCTTGGAGGGGTTTCGCCTCTTTGAGAGCCGTCCGAATCAGAACTCTCACCGTCCGATTCACTCGAAGAGGAAGCGATAATGAGCTTTCGCTTCGGTAGAGTCTTTCGTATTTTCTACTGCGGGGACTGTGCAGCTTTCGTGGATTTCCTCTTCCTGGGAGAAGGGCCTTTAGCCCCTTTGGCCACCTGCTTGCCTTTATCTGCCTTTCTGCCTCTCGAAACAGGCTTATCGGCATCATGAATGGACTTGAGCATCTCCGCCGTGAGATCCCTCGGTCCAGACTTCTTGAACTCCTTGTAAGTCCGGATGATTCTGCTGTCTGCTGGGACATCAGCGTACATGGTCTCCAGAATGGAACCATTGAAAGGAAATTTTGATGCGTCTGAGACAATGATCTTCGTGGTATGGAATGTACCGATCGAAGACATCGATGCACCGGAAACAGTGGGGACATCGTGATTATCCATCGCCCACTTGGTGATGAGGGTCCAAAACCTTGCATACGACACCTCATAATGTCGTGAAGATGAAGATAAACTCTGGATGAGTTGTTGCCAGAGAACCAACCCATAGTCGACGTTGATGCCGTTGTAAACGCCGTACATGATGGACAAGAAGAGTCGACTGGAGCCATCGGAACCTGAGCTCCTCTCAGAAAGACCCTTGAAAAGGACAGTGAACATGCCGTTCCACTGTGGCGGCAAACATGACTTTTTGAACTTTGCGACGGAGGAGAGCGCCTCCGTGTACCCCATATTGTAGAACATGTTGTAGAGGTGCCCAATCGGAATCGTCTCTAGATTAACCCTTGAAGGGTCAGTTGCAAACCCTAGCAATGAGCCAAATCGTTGCTTGGAAATAGAGGCTTTGTGATCAGAAACCTCGAAGAAGATCCTATCGACCACTTTGTCATAATGTGCAGTCGCATAAACCTGCGATAAGAGCTCCATAGGCAATGATTCCACCCTAGAAAGTGCAGGAGCTAAGGGTGAATATTTCAGACACTCGATGATTGGGAACATGTAGGAGTCGTATGCCTGAGGGGTTAAATCGATCACCAATTGTTAAGTTAAAAACTAACTTGAAGATCGATTAGATCTATAAAACAGGTAATGAATTAAACAAGTAAACAGCAAGAACACTCGAATGGATCAAACGTGTCGAATGATTAATAAACAATCCTCAGAAGAGCTCGATAAAGAACTTCTACTGTAGAGGATTAAAGGGTTTACAAGAACAATGAAAGAAATCTGTAATGCTATCGTAATGCTATCAATTGATCTATCAAACGTTAACCTAATATGCATGCAAGCATATTATTATACACTAAACCCTACAGCTCACGGTTGGACAGGCCCAAACCGGAATACAAAACTTTGGACTATTAACCGAGCCCAATGACGCAATACAAAAACAAATCAGCTACGCTGCCCAACAGGGCTGTGAAGTTTTCGTAAGACGATAAACTCACGAAAAGCTCGAACCTCGTAGTGAGCGGTGTATTTTCATCGGCTACCCGCAGAAATCCTTTGGATATCTCTTTTATAGATCGAGTGACAATGTTGTCTTCGTTGCGAGGAGAGGAGTTTTCCGAGAACGAGAACTCATAATCCAAGGGGACAGTGGGAGGCAAAAGAGTCAAGCGATGAAGGAACCTCTAATGTTGGCGCTCAACCCGAGGAGGAAACTCCGGTTGAACCAATTGACGACTCCTTACCTCTTATACGTTCCGAAAGAGTTAGAGTTCAACCCCAGCTTTATGGCTTTCATATTACTACTGAAGGGGACACGTATATTAGTGATGGTACACTAATAAATCTAGATGAACCTAATAGCTATAAGGAATCCATGGCAGACCCAGATTCTGCAAAATGGAAAGAGGCAATGGACAGTGAGATTCAGTCCATGTATGAAAACCAAGTTTGGAATTTGGTTGACAATGTGCCCGGACATAAGACGGTTGGGTGCAAATGGATCTTCAAGAAGAAGACCGACGTGGATGGGAATGTGAACACATATAAGGCGTGATTGGTTGCGAAGGGCTTTACTCAAACTCCCAGAGTTGACTATGATGAGACCTTCTCGTCAGTTGCTAAAATAAAGTCTATTAGGGTGATGCTAGCCATTGCTGCATTTCATGATTATGAGATATGACAGATGGATGTCAAGACCTTTTTCCTTAATGGGAAGTTGGTTGAGGATGTTTACATGGCTCAGCCAGAGGGTTTTGTCGATACGAAGCATCCCAATAGAGTGTGCAAGCTTGAGAAGTCCATTTATGGACTTAAGCAAGCATCTCGCAGATGGAATCTTTGCTTCGATGAGAAAGTCAAAGAGTTTGGATATGTACGAAGTGAAGATGAATCATGTGTATATGTCAAGGCTAGTAGGAGTATAGTTAGCTTCCTCGTTTTGTATGTCGATGACATACTGCTCATAGGAAACGACATCCCGACGCTGCAGGAGGTTAAGTCCTGGCTCGGGAAGTGCTTCGCTATGAAGGACCTTGGAGAGGCTTCCTATATTTTAGGAATAAGGATAGTGAGAGAATGAAGTAAGAGACTAATAGGACTTAGTCAGAATACCTACTTGGATAAGGTACTAAAACGTTTTAGTATGGAAAACTCGAAGAAGGGAGAACTACCGATACAGAGTAATGCCAAATTGGGTAAGAGTCAAAGTCCGAGTACAGAAGCCGAAATAGCTGAGATGAGCCGAGTACCTTACGCTTCCGCAGTTGGCTCAATCATGTATGCTATGAATTGTACTCGCCCTGATGTGGCCTTTGCTTTGAGCATGGTCAGTAGATATCAAGGGAACCCTGGCAGAGCTCCTTGGATCGCAGTCAAGAATATCCTTAAGTACCTTCGGAGGACCAAGGAATGGTTTTTAGTCCTCGGAGGGAGTGATGACTTAAAGGTGCGAGGGTATTGTGACACCAGCTTCCAGACCGACAGGGACAACTACCGTTCGCAGTCGGGCTGGGTCTTTACCTTTAATGGAGGAGCAGTGACTTGGAAAAGTTCCAAGCAAGAGACCGTAGCTGATTCAATGTGCAAATCAGAGTACATTGCAGCAAGCAAAGCATCAAAGGAGGCGATGTGCATGAAGTACTTCATTGGTGACCTTGGAGTTGTGCCTGCCATAAAGGAGCCTACGGAAATTTTCTGTGATAATGAAGGAGCGGTTGCCTTGACCAAGGAACCGAGGGATCATGGTAGATCTCAGCATATCGACAGAAAATATCACTTTATTAGACATCGAGTAGAAGAAGGAAACCTCGTAATAAAGAGGGTATCGTCAGTGGATAACCCAGCAGATCCGCTTACGAAGGGACTGAGTAGGGTTAAGCACTTGCAACACGCTAGGAGCATTGGGCTGAAAGACGATATTAGTTTAGATTAAATAGTTTGGAAACATGTAATAGATAAATGTAATTGACATTTGATGATTAAATAAAGGAGTATTATTTATAAGTAAAGCTACTGTCTTATGTTAATTGTTTAACCATTGTTTCACTTTGCATGTTTTGACTTCCTGAATAATTGAGTTATTAAGAATAATCGAATTATTCGAATGGTCCACAATCGTTCATATGTTGGAAGTAGGTATGAATGAAGATTGTCATGAATTGGTGTGTAGATTGCCTAAAAGGTATTAGACATAGCAAAGGTTTGCTGCAACATTCATGAGTGCTTATAAACAAGTTTTGAGCCTTGAAATAAACCCGCGCTTGGTGGAATCACTTTATGGAATGTACCGCAAGTGATCACAAGACGATAATATCATATGGTCTTAAAACCAAGATATATTGTTTATTGTTTATTAATTGGTTGTGCATTGACAATGCGAAACCACATCAGTAAATTGATGTCATAAAACACATTGTTGTGTATAGTTGATTAGTAAATAGTAAATGCATATAAGTCAAAGTTTATCTGTTACTTTTATCCTAAGAGGGTAAAAGCGATATCAGGGCCCCTCGATGATTTAATTTGACTTATGTGTCGGGCCCGGTCAGGACTGAATTGATGTGTTCAATTAAGTTCTACATCAAATGAATCTGAGATCGAGAAACCAACTGCTGGACAATAAGTATGACTACGTTCCATGAGATTGTCCGCACAATATCTAAACAGAGGACTGTATGATCCCTTATCTAAAGGACAAGACACTGATAAGATCAGAGTTTGACAGCATCTTTGAGAGCTACAATTGCTAATCGGATTGTGTTTGCATATATAGTTACTAGACTTATCCAAGTGAGAGACAGTTGGATTAGTGTCTAAGGCTGTAACTATATTTGGTAAGTACTTGACACGGTTATGTATGGTCCTTTTGGATTGCCTTCACCGTAGCAACTTGACATGGTGATTTGTAAAGAGAGAAGAGATATTATTATTAATAGATTATGAGAGTAATATATTAAAGGAATAATAATATTATTTAATTGATATAAGTCATAAATTAATTAAGAATTAATTTGGTGACTTAAAGAGGTTAATTAAATAAAGGGGCATAAACTGTCAAATGTATGATAGTTGTATTTTTGGGCTATGAATCCTTATGGATATTAGGGTGGACGGATTTTAGGGTTTAGATATCTTAAAATCGTCCAAGCCTCATATCTAGGAGGATCTTTGGATTGCTTAGGGCCTAAGTTATTCAATTAGGGTTAAGGGTGTAACCATAGTAGCTCATAGTATAAATAGACCCCATGGGTGAGGGAAATTGGCCACTCTTGCAAGAAAGAAACCCTAGAGTCGATTTTCTCACCTCCTCTCTCTCTCAAGATCATCCTCTTGCTAGTTGGTGTTTGTAAGCCATTAGAGGAGTGACAATTGTGACTCTAAGCTCCAAGAATAAGAAGTTTCAAGCAATCAACTTAAGGTATTCTTCTAGATCTAATTTCATATGTTATGATTCAATTGTTTACACTAGATCTAGAATTGTAAGCCTTGGATACATTGCATGTTCAATTAGAGAAACCTAGATCCAAGCATTAGGGTTTGCATGTGCATATAGGAAACTTCTTATGGCTCAACCCCATCAAATCTGAGAGTTGGGTATGAGTTTGTAAAGCACAAAGTAGCTGACTGTAAAAATTGAAGGAGAGATATCAACCAGGTTATAGGTTACAAAGATGCTCAAGTGATAGTAAACACAATAAATGATCGTCGAGCTCACTATCTAAATTACTCATTTGATTTTAACTGTCAAGATGATGTTTTGGACTCTATGGTTTGGGCTGATGAAATGGAGAAGGAATATTCTCTTGAATTTGGTGATGTTATCTTGTTTGATGCGACTTTCTGAACAAACAAGTAAGTTATTTTATCTACTTTTTTATAGCCTATTCATATATGAATATTGTAACTTTATGTTTAATGTTCAGTTTTTAATATTGAAAATATTTTAATAATATACTTTAACTATATTCATACATGAATATTTTTATATTCATTTATGAATAAGTAAATAATTGACTTTAATGAACACTTTTTTTGTGTTATAGGTATCGAATGGTTTTTGTTCAATTTACTGCTATTGACCATCATAAAAAAATCAGTTACTATTGCAGCGGGGTTGTTAAGCAATGAAAGCATTGACTCCTACTCTTGGTTGCTTAAAGCATTTCTTAAAACTCATGTAAAGAAATAACCAACACTTGTTTTAACCGATCAAGAAGCCGCAATAAAACAAGCTATTGAGAATGTGTTTCCTAATTCAAAGCACCAATTATGTTACATAGTATTTAGTTATTTTAAGATGAATATATAAGTATTTTCGAAATATTAGTATATTCATTTATGAATATTTAATGTTATTTTAGTTATTAATATTTATTCATTTATGGATAAATATAGAAATTTATTTTATTTTTGTTTTAATACAGATATCAGATGATTTCTTTACGAACACAGACTTTAGAAAAAGATTCTCGAAACTTTTTTGGGACATTAGTATGCAACTTGATGTCTTTGAGGTGAATTTGGGTTTACTTATTAAGGAAATCAATCTTGAAGAGACAAGATGGTTTAAAGACATGTTTACAAAGCGTGATTCATGGATTCCTGAATATTTTAACGATATTCCAATGTGTGGGTTGATGAAGACTACATTGAGGTCAGTGAGTATGAATTCATTCTTATGGATGAAAAATGTTGCAAAATGGCCTATAGTGGCATTTTTGTAAATTTAGAGACGAGCTCATGTACGCTGGACATACATGCCTGATCCACAAACCCTAACTTTTAGAGTTTGAACCCTATAGAAACATCATTAACTCTCTAATGCTCACTCTCTCACTAGCCTCTAACTCTCATTTCATCCATTGCAACCCTAATCTTTTGTGTGTGTTCCTTTTATCTTGAAAGTGTCTGTTTGTGGTGCCTTTGAAGCAAGGAGAAGAGAAAAGCACCAACTTGGAACATCAACATCATATATACCTAGGAACACCAAACCTCCAAACTTTATTTTGAGGATTAAATTTCTGAACTTGATGATCATATCACTAGATCTTGTTTATGTTAAAAGTTTATCCGTGTTAGCTCCATATTCTTGGTTCTTTTGAGTATGAGCTACCATAGACCAAATGAGTTGTCCTTCTGGACGTTTTAGGGTACTTTGAGTAATTAAAATGTGATCTTGGACCTTCCTTTCACTTTATGAAAGTGTTGACGCATCTTAATGGGTTAGGAAGTTAGGGTTTTAACACCTGTGAATTTGCTAGCCATGCGACCCCATAAAGTTGGAAACTTTATGGTGAAGGACGTTAGTTTAGGGTCAGATCTGAGAAATGGACAAAAAAACATAAAGGAATAAGCTCTTAATAGAAGGATTAATGGAAGGCCTCGTACGTTGGGTGTACAGATTGGTACGCTGAGCGTACTGGGTCAACCTCATGGTTCTGGTCAATGGATGAGTAAGCCCCACGTTTAGGCTGAGTACGCCCAACATACTCATCTGCATTGACCAAAGTTTGACTTTTGACTTTTTAACTTTGACCAAGTTTGACCTAAGGGTATTTTAGGTAATTTGAGTGATATTTGAGATTGGTCATTATTTCATGTTTAAGTGACCGGTTGAGCTGTCATTCGAAGTTGTGTTCTGTCAGAGATCTTTTTAGATTTAGAGATGAGTTCTCCTCAATGCACTTCCGGGTCGAAGGCACCAAGGTCGGGCCATTGGTTTGATAACCTATTTCATATTGTTGTTGATATGTTGAGCGCACGATTGACCTATATGACTATATGATAGCAAATAATAGGTCTTAGACTGGTAGACCTATAGGACTACCTGTATGATTATATGGGTTGAGATTATTGCTTTGTGTTGTCACTCAACAGACCGGGGCATTCCAACTGCGAGGTTGAGGGTTGTGACATTCCAACCAGGAGGTTATAGGCCAGGGTAATCCAACCGGGAGGTTGTGGACCTAGTATGCGGTATGCAAGGAAATCCAACGGGGGGTTGTGGACTCAACATGCAAATTTATGTATATTATATGTTGTGCGGTAGTACTTTAGGGTAACTCACTAAGCTTTGGCTTATAGTTTTAGTTTATTTTTTCAGGTACTTCAGATGATCGTGGGAAAGCGAAGGTCTCATCATGTACATCTTCCTATTTTTCATGATATTGATTTTTGGGACATTTGATATGACTCTACTTTTGAAACAATGGTCTTTTTTGTAAACAATTATGGATATTGGTTGTTTTTGAAAATTTTAAATTTCTATGATTTTTTTGGAGTGTTATAACTACAAGAACTAAAACTAATTTGCTTAATTTTTGTTCTGTTAATTTTTCCTTCAAGCATTTTGTACCATATAATTTCCCTTTCAAATCTTCCTCCTGTTTATTGTACTATTCATTTCCCCCTCAAATCTCCCTCTAAGTTTTTTGCAATATTCATTTCCCCTCAAATCTCCCTCCAATTTCTTGAAATATTTGTTCACTAAACATAATTTCTCTTTGTTGTCCTTAATTCATGATAATACTTTACTACTAGTTGTAAGCTTGCTAGGAATCGAAAACATTTGGCTTGGATCTTCAATTTTTTGGTGTTTATCAGTTATGGTAACGAGCTATAGGTGTTGCTACAACTTGGAAACAACTTTGTGATATTTAAAAATGTTAATTGTATATGTCAGATGGCATTGTACTACTAAGTATGTCAATTGAGTTTATGTTTAGTTGTTTTATTGTAAATAACATATGATGGAAATTTTGGATATCCTAACTACTATTGAATAAAATAATAATTAAAGAGTTTGTTGAAAAACCAAGAACGTGAGTTTTAATGGATTTGAAAATAAACATATTGATAAAAAAACTAGGTGTTAAATGTGTTATAACTTAATCTTTTTTTACGTGAAGATATTGAAAGGCATAAAGTGTAAATTTTGAAAAATGGATCTTTAACCATCTCATAAATCGCTCATTGTATTCATAAAATACGGTTGCATTAGAAAAACCGGGTTATATAAATATGTGGCAAAAAGAACCGGTTATGTCAATGGAATATGGGTACTTTAATTGTATCATATAACCGTTTCTTCACTTAAAATCGGGTCAGATTACATTCTCCTTTATATATAAAACCCAACTTTTACAAAATATAACCTTGTTTTTTTTTTTTTTTTTTTTTTTTTTTTTTTTTTTTAAAATGGGTCCTACATGGTGGGTTCTATTTGCCTTTTTGTAGTAGTGGCCAAGCTTAACAGTTTGTATTTTATGTCACGGCTTAGGTGTCATAACCTTATTGATTATCTTTTAACCGACTCGACTATTGGTTTACTATATATAGAGATGTTAATTACTTGTGAGAGTAAGTCTTTTTCTCTTTCTTATATCCCTCATTGTGATTGAGCTTCTTACTCTCGTGGAAATACAAAATTAATTATTTACTTTTTTGTGCTCATATTACATTCATACTTGTTAATCGTGATTTCATAATTAACCAAACTAGATAATCGGTCCTATAGTTTGAAATAGATGGTTTGTTGCAAGACATGTAAAAACCTATAGGGATTGTTCCTATGGAAGATAAAGTAGAAGGGTTATGCATGGTGGAATATGATGAGTATATAATAAAAGAAGCATCATGGATATTGATCGTTTTTTGGCAAATTTATTTGTGACACTAGTACAAAAGACATTTACTGATGTGCTTAAAAACTATTAGCTGATTCGTTTTTCAAACCACACCAATAAATATAGCATAAAAAATAATATATTTGTTGATGCGGTTCTAAAAACTACATTATAAAATGTTGTAAACCGCATTAGAAAATGTTCGGGGAAAAAAATACAAATACCAGCAAAAAATAAAATAAATAAAATATTTGTTGATGCGGTTCCAAAACCGCATTATATAACGCCGAAAATCGCATTAGAAAATGTCCAGGAAAAAAGTAACAATAGCACCAAAAAAACAGTAACCGCCCTTTTAAAAAATCGCACCAAAAAATGGAAACCGCATGAACAAATCTGCTAAAAGATCGTTTTTTAGTGCTTTTTAGATGCAGTTCTCTTTTTTTTGATGCTATAAATATCGCACCAAAAATTAGGAACCAACTCTATTAAACTAGAGCACCGAAAAGTGAAAAATGGATGATTAAAACAATAGCAACAAAAAATCAGAAATGCATTATAAAACAGTGGCACAAAATACCAATAATTTCTAATTGCGTGTTTAGTTACAATAACACCCAACCATCAATAAAAATACCACTTAATACTACAAGACGTCCTAATTCTCACAGATATTTTTTCCGACCATCATTCACCATGTCAATTAAATGCGATATCATTTATAAGACCATATTTTCAAGTTCATTAGGCAAAACATATTTTTCTTCTTCCAAAACTGCAACAAACAAACAAATTATATATATATATATATATATATATATATATATATATATATATATATATATATATATATATATAACCAAATAAAAAAATTGATTTATTTTAAATATATGCAACACACTTAATCTATTTTGTAAATCATGTTGAACGACAACAACAAACTCACACATATGTTTAATTACTATGTATCCACATTACCAATTACCTTTTTGTTGGTTGCACTACATTTAATCCACAATTAACTATTGTTAAACTAATTAAAATAAATTTATAAAAAAAATAATAGAAAACATATCTGTACCGTTATCCAATTGTTAAATTGTCCCAATAAAAGTTTATCAGCTAAAGAAGGAAATAGGTTTTCGTCCTTTTTGTCATTTTCGTCCATTTTGTCCTTTTTGCCCTTTTCCTTTATACCACCTAAAAAATCAAGAATTTAACCGGATTTGCTATTTGGACATAGGATAAAAAGCACCTAATGCCCACTACAAATATAAAAATTATAGAACAAATAAGCATGGATGTGTAGTGTGTATATGTATATGTATGTATTATTGAACAAAGAGTTTACTCTTGTAAATATGGAGCAAGAAAATATTTCTTTCTGCCTCCGTGATACGAAAATACTTCTTTGACTTGTTCATTGGCGACCGTCATATTTGTTGGATGATTTAAATTGCTAATCCAGAATGGATCAAAGAAAGCGCATTCGGAATTGGGTGACCTAAAAAAACCTCTGTGTGTGTGTGTGTATATATATATATATATATATATATATATATATATATATATGTTAGTAAAATTAATTATATCTAAAAGGTTATTATACCATATTAAAAATATAATAACTTACATCGCAAACCAATGCATAACGCTAAAATCAAGTCAATCCCTTAAAAATAGTTCTAACACCTCGTTATATGGGATGGCAAGTCGAACTCTATGGCGATACATTCCTTTGGGTGGAAGAATATTAATGACATGTGTATCCCCAGACATTGCTACCACTTGAAAAGCAACTTGTTGGATTTTAGGACTTCTTTGTTGTATTTTGTTCAAAGATGTATACACTTCAGGATCTTCAATTGTAGACGGCTCGGGTTCGGGTTTAGATTCGGGTTCGGTTTTGGGTTTGGGTTCGGATTCGGGTCTGGGTCTGGGTCTAGGTTCATTTAAATCATTTTGTGGTGGATTCATAGATAATAACTAAAACCAAACAAAAAAATTTAGTACTTAGATATGATTATATACAAATATAAAACATCTAAAAGAAAACGTAATAAATCTAAAAACAAGTTTTTTTTTTAAGACTAACCATATTAACTAAACCACTTCGCAAAGGTTCATTAGTTTCCATATACTAATATGATATGTGGTTTTCCTGAAACTTAAATAACAAATAATTGTTATAATATTAACAAAATAAAACTAAATTAACAAAAAAAAAAAAAAGAGTGAACTAGTCGAGGTCGACTACCCGTGGACAATAAACTGAAGTTGTTGTGTTGTCAATAACGTATATCTATGGCGATGCACAGTTCGAGCCCATTCCCATGCCACTATTTGACATGCTTGTTGTTTTGTTTGCAAGCTAAAATATATTGTAATATTTAAATAAAAATATAATAAAATATATTTTTATATTTAAATAAAAATAGACCTCTATTTCACATCTCGCCCGTTGAACTAGTGTATGAAGAAGATGTTTAACAAATTCAACTTCTTCTGCTCGAGTTACGGTATTCACAGGCAAGTCCCCATATATTTCGATGATCTCATCAACTTGCACTTTAACACAACCTTCATTTATCGGTTTCGAATGTATAATTGTTTCCGAGGTTGGTCATGCAATACCAGAAGCTACTTTCAGTTGGGTGTCAGTCACTTTTAATAATAAATTACATTTTGTCATAACCTGCAAATCATACAATATTTCTTGTAAATATAATATAAAAAACATAACTTTATATATATATATATATATATATATATATATATATATATATGTAGAAACTATAAATATATTACCTTAATAGGTGAATATTCTATCAATCGTCCACCAGACACACCACTAGATTCATGAAATGTTGGGTTCGTGTCCACCTGTGGTATCGAACTTGGACTATTTTCCACATTCTTAAACAATCCACCGACAACCTGAGTACCCCCCCCCCCCCCCCCTCCGTGCTCTGGTCCGAAAAGTCTAACTATCGGGTTTTCCTTATTTTGATAATAACTCTCATTGGCTAACATACTTTTCTCTTCTCATTTCTATAAAAAAATATATTTGGTAACATTAATTTACCAAAAAATCAAAATCTTCATTAATTAAATAGCATAACTATTTACCAAAACATTGAAATCTTCAATTGTCTGTTTTGGAAGATAGTACATATTCTTCTTTTATTTTTATTTTTTTTTGCAAAAGCCATTAAATACAAATTAGATCGTTCATTTTGTATACGGTCCCAAAACTCATATCTTGATATGAGTTGAGGCCATATAATCGGTCTTTTTATTCGAGACCATGACATCCACTTCGTCCTAAGCAAGTAATGAATTTCTTTTTAGCATTGCTTTCTCTAGCTTTTGCACTTTTTGTCTACACACATATCAACAAATGTTATTAATTAATTGTAAACATACTAATAATATTATCAATAATAATAAATAAATCAACAATTAAAACATACAAAAACTCATGGGTAGTTTTCTGTGCAACAAATTTATTCGACACAATGGGATCTATAAAAATATATTTCTCACCAGCATTTAATAATTTTTTACAAATTTTGAAATTAGCCTTGATTTAAAATTTGATGCAGGTTTTACAACGCTTTTCCACATATATTTTTCGTGTTCATCAGACTCGATGTTCCACTGGCTCTACAATTTCAAAACAAAAAAGTTAAATATAATAATTAATAAAAAGTGATTCATATTTGTAATAAATTAAAATATACATACCTTGGCTTCCAACCATAAATCCTTATAATATTTTGCATCAAGTTTATGAGTATCTATATCTATTGGAAACCTATCTTGAACCATCATGCCATACAAAGACATAAATTTAGTTGACATGCCACCCTTTGGGATATTATTTATATTGAACTTAACACGATACTTTTCTATGTTGACTTAAATGAAGCAATACTATGTTGACCTCTTTTTCTTGTTTGAACATCTTCCATTTTTATATGCCTAAAAACATTGTAAAAATTAAAAATAATTTCATCCATGAAAAACATTATACCGACATAACGACACAAACCTTAATACAATACAATTGTATATTACAAGAAAACAAATCCATATTCCAACATAATGAACTGAAAAGTGATCGATGCAATGAAATTGTTAGACCTCATATATGTGGGGTCAAATATTACATTTATTAAACCAAATAACATACAATAGTATATTAACACAAAACAAAACCAAAATCCGACATAGTACACTGAAAAGCAATCGATCTAGTGAAATTGGTGGACCCCGTATATGTTACAAATGCAATGAATACGACAGGACCATATATGTTACAAATGGAATGAATACGACAGGAGACACTAAGATTCTATAATAACACTTTTTGACAACAACAAATCAATATATACTAAACTATATTGTAATACATAGACGTTTATATTCTAAAGATTCTAAACTTGTATGGTGATAACACTTTTTGAAAACAAATCAATATAATATATACCTTACTCAAGACAACAACAAATCAATACATGCCAATGTGTCGACACCGAGACTTATTGGAACGATTTAGGCGACGGGGACGGCGGAGTTAGCGTCAGAGGAGTAGCATCGGTGTTGTCGGCTACCACTTCCGTCGGCGTGACGATGTAGCGTCGGAGGAGCAGCGTTGGCTATGGAGGTTTTAGACAAAAGCGTTTACGAATCCGGCAATGGAGGTTTCAACAGGAGATAGCTGGCGCAAAATAAAAATTTAGAAGGCAAAAGACAAAAATTTTAGTGGGAAAGAGGGGTTTTGATGCGGTTTAGGTCTTTTTTGGGCCGGTTCCGATAGACATATTTTTTGATGCTATTCAACATATTTTTTGAGGTAGTTTCTAAGGGATTGTACTTGATTTTATGGTGCAGTTTCCATTAGAAAAGATAAAAACGGCTGTAAATTTATTTAATTTTGAATTTCATTACAATAAAAACAAGTAAAATTTTATGGTGCGTTTTTTATGAGGCGGTTTCTTCATTTTTTTTAATGATTTTCTGTTTTTTATGAGGCGGTTTCCTTTTCTATTTTCTTCATTTTTTGATGCTTTTAAGGCATTTTATTTCATTTGTTGTTTGTTTCTTTTACTTCTGTGTATCTTTTGATGCAATTGTAACTATTTATTAATGATGTTTTATGTATTTTTAGGGCGGTTTCATTATTGTCTGGTACTATTTTCCACTTTATAAGTACATTGCCTTTCTTTAAATGTTCAATGGTTTGTTTTGTTAACAGAAGAACTAATATTTACTGTTATTCAATACCAACCACAAATGTTATTTAGTGTTTTCATTTAAAACAAATACTATAATTTAATTCGATGATTATAATAAATGGATATTACTATAGAAACATTATAATTATCAAAAGATAAGGACACTTGTAATTACTCTATCAATGGATAATATTTTATATACAAATCATGTAACCACAATAATAAAACAGAAAAAAAGAAAAAAACCAATCATGCACTTAATCAACATATGTCCCTTCGACGTTAGATCGTATGAATGTTGTGCGTTCAATATTATCATAATTTTCGGGTTCAATACCAACCGAAAATGGTGGTAGATCATCAAACTGTCGTATTCTTCCTCGTCAAAGATATTATCAACAACAAGAATACGTCGTTTACCTTGTAAGATGATGTGCTCATTTTGTTTGCTCGGGTCTTTGATATAGAAAGCTTTTATGACATGTTTTGCGAGAACGAATGGTTTAGATGCATAGCCATTAGTTGTAAGGTTGACAAGTGTAAAGCCATGTTTGTCAACTTGAACACCTATACGGTTATTCACCGACTTACATTTGAACACAAGAATAACAATGTCATAATAGTTCAACTCCCAAATTTTTGTATAACACCATAATAAGAATCTTTGGCTATTCTTATCAAAATATCATGATCCCATCTGTCAAATTTGGTCGTTGATACTACCATTGTAACTCCACTATTCTGCATTGTACTTTTTTGATCTTGATCTTTGGTGTAAAACGTATAAACATTAGTGTCATACCCTTAATAAGATTTAACCCTACGATCTGGCCCATGTCCCAAACTTTTCACAGTTTCATCAAAATTAGTTTCTGCTACCTTCTTTTTCAGCCACCTCGAAAACTCTTTGTTATGATTGTTTATGTACCACATTTATTCCTTGCCAGGGTATTTTGACTTTAACATGTCCATGTGTTCATCAATGTATGGAGTAAGACATTTCATGTGTTCTAGGACCACTAAATGTGCACCTTTCAACTCTTTATAAGTTAGCATGGTTATTTTCAAACCGACTCCTCCCTTACCTTCAACTCGACCCGATGACGAGTTTTAGGAACACCAACACTTTCGGCATCTTTCATGTAGCATATAAAAAATAAATTAGTATATTATATATAATATATTATAAATTATTGTAACTGTGATATATTATTAATAGGATTACCTTGGCAAAATTCAATAACCTCTTCAGAAGTGTACCCTTCAACAATACTGCCCTCAGGCTGATTACGGTTTCTTACGTAACCTTTTAGGATACCCATATATCTTTCAAAAGGGTACATGTACCGTAAGAATACAATACTACAAGCCTTAATCTCTTGTATGATATGAGATATTAGGTGAACCATTATATCAAAAAATGAGGGTGGAAAGTGCATCTTTAGTTCACAAAGTGTAACATAAACGTCTTTCTCTCATTGATCCAAATCTTCTACATCAGCAACCTTTGAGTGAATGTTGTTAAAAAACAAACAAAGCTTAGTGATATAATGTCAGACGTCATCTTGTAAAATTCCACGAATTGCGATAGGAATCATATGTGTCATCAAAACATGACAATCATGAGACTTCATTCCAAACAATTTACACTCTTTCATCGACACAAATCTTTTAATGTTTGCAGAATAAGTTGAGGGAACCTTAATATCGTGTAAACATTGACAAAACTTCATTTTTTTCTTCATTTGATGTAGTATAACAAGCAGGTGGGAGATATATACAATTATCACTTTGTTCGAGGGCAAGATCTTCACGTATCCCCATCTCGACTATGTCCATTCGTACATTAACCTCTTTAGTTTTATGCTTCATATCTACTAATAAGCATATCCAGCTCTCACATACATTTTTTTCTATATGCATAAAATCTAGACAATGTCTAACATCCAAATATCTCCGGTAAGGCAATTAAAAAAATGACTTTTTTTCCAAAGGGCATCTTTATCAACACAAAATCATTTTCCCAACACAACATTTACACTTGCAACTCGTAAAAATGCATCAAATCGTTTCCTCATCATTCTGATATCAATACTTCCGTCAAACTCAATAGCTTTCTTCCTAAACTGGTGACTCTTTGGAAGGAATCTTTGATGTCCCATGTGTACACTTTTTTTGCAATTTGTTAACCATCTCGAGCTTGTTTGATCTTCACAAACTAGACAAGCTTTCTTACCCTTCGTTTTGTATCCTGATAAATTACCATATGTTGGAAAATCACTTATAGTACAAAAAATCATGGCCGACAATTAAAAGTGTTGTTTCTTATAAGCATCATATATGTCTACACCCGAACTGCAAAGAGTTTTTAAGTTATCAATCAAACGAGACAAATATACATCAATATCATTACCAGGCTGTCATGGCCCCTGAATCAACAACAACATCATAATGTATTTTCATTGCATGCATAACCACAGTGGAAGATTGTAAATGCATAAAAGGACTGGCCATGTACTATGACAACTGCTTATGTTCGTAAAAGGATTGATCCCATTTGAACTAAGCCCAAACCGTATGTTTCTCATCTTTTCCAAATTCAGGATACTTCTTATCAATGTTTCTACACTAAGGTGAATCTACAACATGTCTTAGTTTTCTGTGAGTTACACGTTCTTCCGAATGCTAACAAAGTAACGTTGCTTCTTTTTCATTAGAAAATAATTTTTTCAGTCTCGGTATAATAGGGAGATACCACAACATCTTAGCTGGTGGTCCATTTTTTATCACATCATCGTCAACTTCATCCACATCTTTTTTCCGTTAATACCTCGATGCACTACAAAAAACACAATTATGTTTATTCTCAAACTCCTTTCTATAAAACATACAATTAATTAGACATGCATGTATTTTTTCAACTTCTAATCCCATCGGACACATTAGCTTTTTTGCTTGGTATATGGAAATGTGTAATTCATTGTCTTCCGGAAGAATGTCATGCAAAAGCTCTAATAAACTTGTGAAACTTTTATCGTTCCATCCGTTTTTCGACTTTAAGTTTATTAACATCAATACAACATCAAGTTTCATAAATTTGGAACGGCTATATAATGGTGTTTCTGCTTCTTCAAACATGCGTTGTAATTTTTCTTGTTCAACATCACCCATATTAGCCTCCATGTCATCACACATTTCATTGAAATTGTCATTAGTGTCATTCGAATGGTGATCATCATCATCAACATATGAATCATTGTTGTATGTACTTTTATTAATATGTAAATTGCTCGACGATGTGCTACAATCAAGTAGTGTTTCTCCATGTCTTTACCAACAAGTTTAATTGGGCACAAAAGCATTTTGCATCAAATGATACTCTATTTCTTCGGTATAATTAAACGTTTTAAAGTTTTTACAAACATTAAAAGGACAAAAAATTGATCCACTTCCTTTATTCATGCGATTTGCTTCGACAACCGTAATAAAAGTTCGAACACCCTCTAAATAAAATTCAGAAAAACGTGAAGTTTTGTACATCCATTAATCACAATTCATCTGAAAATTAAAATAAACAAACAAAGAATGTAAATATATCGATTTTAAACAAACAAGTTATGTAAATTTTAACATGTTAATAATCAACAAAAATAAATTTAAAAAATAGCAATGAACAATCATTTATTAAATAAATAGGTAGAGTAAAATCAAAGTACATTAAAATTAAAATTACCTTTATTGAAGATATCGAAACAATTAATGAGAATAATTTGAGTTTTTATGTATTTATGTTGCAGAGAAATTCACCCAGAAGAAGTAATGAAGCATGTAAATAGAGAAACCTTAAACAGAAATAGCCATGATTTAGTTGACGCGGTCTTCAAAATTTAGCATCAAAAAATCGACAATTAAGGATGTGTTTTATAAATAAGAGCATCAAAAAATCGTAATTTAATGATGCCATCAAAACAAATCGCACAAAAAAAATCTTTTCTAATTCTAATTCTTTGTGAACTGCACTAAAAAATATACATGGAGTACCTGCTGATGCTTTTTTAATGCAGTTTTCATATTATTTAATGCTATATTTGTTTAATGATTCGGTTTTAATAAGAAACCGCCTTAAAAAAATATGATTCGCATTAAAAGATACCACTACAAGAAATTGAAGTATTACCAGCGACAGACGTCGTCGCTAAAAGTGGGGTCTGTTGCCGCTAATACGATTAGCGGCGACATGTTGACGCTAAAACGTCGACACTGATGCTTTTGTCGCTATTAATCAAACTGTTGCCTAATGCGTGTTGTCGTCACTAACGACCTGTCGCCGCTAATAAGCTACTGTCGCTGCTAAAGGCTCGTCGCCGGTAATAACCTATTGTCGCCACTAAAGGCGTCGTCGGTATTGGTGGTTTTCTTCTCTCTCTCTCTCTCTCTCTATATATATATATATATATATATATATATATATATATATATATATATATATATATATTTCACATTAAAATTGAAAAAAAAAATTGGTACGATATTAAATAATCTAATCCTATATCATTCCATTCCAAAATATTAATACAACATCCGTTTAAAATACTCGTCTGATTTGACATATAACAAAATATCGAAAATACTAGTCTAAAATACTTGCATAAACAAAACATAAAAAAATCCTACAATTGTCTACTTGTCATCATCGCTCTCCTCGTTTCCTCCGGTTTCATTTTGTTGTCGCAACGAACGAAACCAATCTTCAAGTGCAGCACCACATGCCGAATCTTTTAACATTATTTGAAGCATTTCCAACTACAAATAAAACAACATAGTCTTATAAGTTAAACTAGCATTATAACATTCTATATGCATATACATTCCACATATTGCATATAAAACATTATAGCATTGTACTATAACTAACAATTACCAATCTACAAAATACCATTACAACATTGTACTTTCATAAACTAGCAATTACCAAGCTATAAAATACCAATATATCAAACTATAACCAAACTAACAATTACCAATATATAAGCTATTATCAAACTAACAATTACCAAAATTTGAAACTATTACTAAACCAACAATTACCAACATTTTAAACAATTAGCAAAATTAAATAGTCTTTTCACTTGTGATTGTGGTGGTGGCTGTGTTAGTGGTTGTTCCTGATCATACATCGACACAACTATAGAAGGTTTACGCCCGATGCCTCTGATATGGCCACGTCGAACACCTAATATTTTTTCAAAACAATTTTGGTGTATCCTTTGGTGTTAGACCGCTGGCTTCAGAAGAACCTTGAATTTGTTGACTGATCTCAAGGAGTAAAGCATTCTATATTTTCAAAAAGAGAAATTAAATATCCTCCTATTTTTTGTTCCTACATATCCTCCTACCTAATGAAATTGTGACATGTGTAACATTTAATGTCCATTTAATGAGATTTAATGATATTTTAGGATACTAATATGACAAATGTCATCATTTAAATGGGTAGGAGGATTGGTATGATCAAAAGGTAGGAGGATATTTAATTTCTCTTTCAAAAAATAAAAAACATCATAAAAATTAGATTACTAACTACCCCTTGATGATATAAGCACTTACATGAAAATATAAAGTAACCACTTACGTATTGTTGCTAGACTGCAGGACTACTAAATACCCCTTGGCGATTAGTATTGGCCTTACGAAATGCTTCGATTTGAGAGGTGTCCTATTTAACATTAAAAATTAGATTAATTATAATTTAAATAAACAGTTAAATATATCATAACTTACTTCTTTGAAACATGCATTGCTATACGAGCACGATCCCCCTATGTTTACAACTTGTTGTTGTGCACTGACTCCTTTGTTTGACGACGAACGCTTTAGAAATTCAGGAGTTTGAAAATATTCGACTGCTTGCGCCCAATTTTCACGTGACATACCATGGGGGGGGGGGGGGGTTGGCTAATGCCCTTGGGATATCTGTAAGCCCCCCGACATTCTCAAAATAAGTATGCGTTTTTTTTCCGGCCTCTATAAATTCTTTGCAAAGTTGCATCAATGCTCTGCAACAACTAAGGACGCTCGGGATCCATGTTAACCTTATCTAAATCAATCTTATTCTACAAATACAAAAAAGTTAGTTAGTTAAATACCAATCAGAACTAAACTTAAAATGTTGTCCAAGTTACCTTTAGATGAGCCACTGTGGCATTCCTTAAAGCGGGGGAAACATTGTCCCAACCAGATACGTTCAAAGGGATGTTTATCCATATATACCTCCCAATCTCACGGGTAAACCAATTACCATGGTTCCTGACAGGAGAATATGTCAGCTCCCTATCGAAATCCAAATCTATAGGCTTTCCCTTGTTTGCCCGTATCAACTTTGATAGTTGGATGTTTTTTTGCTAGGCCTCTTCTTTTTTTAGGGAGCTCAGCTGAAAAATATAATTAAAAATATTAGTCATGATAGCTTATAATAAATGGATAAAAATAGCTAACAAATATATCACAATAAGACTTACCATCTTGTTCGTGTTGTCCACGACCAAAGCCTACCGGAGGTGGTGGATCCTCGACTCCATCACCTCAATGTCCTAAACCCATAACATCCGCCATCACGTAGAAGAGTATCGCCCAACTAATATAATTAACCAAAATATACTTCTAAATACAAAATCATTTTCTTCATGATACAAATATAATTAACCAAAATATACTTCTAAGTACAAAATCATACAAATTCATCTAAATACATTTCTATGCACAAATTAAAATTACTACAAGAACTATAACTTATCAATTAAGAACTTTATCACTTCATATTATATACACCAAACTATTAAACCTAAATATCACATAATCATACATATATACAATAGATTCAATTCCAAAATTCATTTCATTTTAGACATACAATACAACTTTCATATTCCAATTTTATCCAATTTCATACAATACGTCCAATTCAAATTCAAATTTCAAACAGTTAAGAAATACATCTAATTTCATACAATCCTACCATTTTAGACATCCAATACCAATTTCATAGAAAAATATACACCTAAATACAAAATCACACAAACCATGTTTAATTCCATTTTCATGTCAATACACCACAATGAGCATAAACACAAATCAATTATACAATAGGTTGCATAAAATATGTTAAAACATACATAATCACTCAAAAATCAACAATTTACAGCCAAAAAAGAGGCTTGGTCGACACTCAAAATCACTAATCAAAAAAATCTTACAAAACATAGAAATCAATGATACAATCATGTTTGAATGATAAAACTAACATCAAAACACAAGAAGAATAGAAATTAGGGAAAGAAATTCAACCTTAGATTGCTCAATTTCACTGAAATGTTGTTGTGGTCTGAATTGCCCTCAATAAACTCGATGGTCGTCGGTAATGAGGGTGGGTCGCCGGTAAACAAGGCCCGTCGCCGGTAAAGTGGCTCCCGGTGGTTGGAATCGTAATGAGGTGCAGATGGTGAAGGCAGTCGGAGTTCTTTGAGAGATACAACAATAGAAAGAAAGAAGGGTCGAGTGGGGGGGGGGGGGGGTTATCTGACACAACTCAATAGCATCGACATGCAATAGCGGCGACACGAGGGTTTTAGCGGCGACAAAAGGGGTTTTAGCAGCGACACACCTGGAGGGAAAAGGCAACGCGTTTTTTTGGAATTCACCACCGTCGGATTGAATACAAATCGAACGGACAGGGATTGTTTCGCGTGGATCGCCACTGTGTCATCAATAGCGGTGACACCTTTAGCGGCGACCCCAAGCAATAGCGGCGCATGTAACGCGTCAATTATATGTCGCCGCTATTGCTAACATTTCTTGTAGTGACCTTATGTACTAGTGTAATAGGTTATTTTTCCGATATAATCATTGGTCAATTTTTACCATTAGTTTTTATGATTATATCGTAAAGGTTCTTTAAATATTGTAAATATTACGTACATTACTTATTATTTGTAAAATATTTTGGTAAACATTTTGACATCAAAGTCATTAAGATTTTTTGGTTCTTTCTAAAACAATTTTAGTTGTACTTTTGAAGAAGCTTCCAACATGGAAATCTTTTTATAATGAATCAATAACAACAAAAGAACTTAAAGTAGTTTCAACCAAAATATGGGAAATTAATACAAGATTACAAATAAAATCAAAGTATAACGACAAATGCTTTTTGCTTTTATTTAAGAAACAACATACATTCACAGTTTCATAGGGATAGCAATGAGCGGTTCAGCCTTTTGCAATGTGATCCCATACTTTTCTCCCATATCAATATCCTGTGGTCTGGTATCTCCTGCAACTTTCCAATCAAACTTATGAATTAAAGATGCCAATATTACATGTAGCATCCTATTAGCAAGATTCAACCCAGGACACATCCTCCTTCCTGCACCAAACGGAATAAGCTCAAAATCTTGGCCTTTATAGTCAATCTTCACGTCCAAAAACCTCTCAGGCATGAACATTTTTGGGTCTGACCATATATTTGGGTCTCGGCCCATAGCCCAAACGTTACACAAAATTTGTGCATTTTTAGGCACAATGAAACCTTGAACAGAAACATCATGTATGGCCTGGCGGGGGATAAGAAAAGGTGCGGGAGGATGCAGTCTCATAGTTTCTTTTATCACAGCTTGTATGTAAGTCAGTTGAGAAATATGGGATTCTTGTATGCTTCCATTGTTGTTGTTTTGCATGAGTTTATCGACCTCCAACCTCGCTTTTTTCATTTTCTCTGGGTTTCGAATTAGCTCCGACATCGCCCATTCCAAAGTGCTTGACGTCGTGTCTGTTCCCGCCATAAATAGTGTCTGTAAAACGAAACCTTAATCAATGTATGTCATCTTATAGGCGATATTTTATAAAAATTAGTAAAAGGTTTTACTTACTAGAAATAAGTGTCTCATATCATTTTGAGTAAAACTAGAGTGTTGGTCGAGCAGTAAGTCTAGAACATCATTGCTTTTGGTTGAAACGCCATCAGATCTAGTTTTTAACCTGTCATTGATGATCTTATCGAAAATAGCCAACATTTTCTTACCATAAACATCTTCCGACCATATTAACCCTAGTGGATCCAATGAGTGAAGTATAGGAAAAAGGTCTGGTAGACCTGGCTTTGCACCTGCTTGCATCCCTTGCAATACTAAGTCTTGGAATTGTTGTGTTGATTTTGGACCATATTCAGCAAGATCAATCGAAAACATAAAGTTGGAAAGGATGTTGAGACTCGTCGTGAAAGCACATGCACCTACGTTCAAAGGTTTTTCCTCTATACAACATTGATTAACATGGTTGACCAGTTCTTGTACCTAGAATATATAAATATGAGAACATAAGTTTCAATTAATGCCGCATCTTTGTTATTTTATTCTATTTTTTTACAATAAAAGCAATGATGTAACCAATTTATACCTTTTCCCGTCGTAGTACTTCGCTAGCGTCTAGTTGTTGAACAGAGAACATATATTCCTTGGTCATTCTTCTCAATTTTCTCCATTGATCTCCGGCCTCCATCCAAACTATAGAGTATTTATGAAAGTCTCCGAGCTGGATGGCCTTAGGAGGTGATCGGTTTAAGAAGGCTACATCATGTGTGTTAAAGAATTCTTTTGTGATATCAGGAGATGAAATGACTATGCTCGTATTGCTTCCGAGCTTAAGTGACATTAAAGGACCATAACGTTTAGATAATATGGCAAGTGATTGGTGGGGTTTGTCACCGAATTCTAAGAGGTTTCCGATGATGGGAAAACCTTTAGGTCCTGGTGGTAACCGGGAATTGCGCCTTCTCCAACTGGTTAAGGCATAGATGATCAATGGGAAAAGACAAGAAAGCACGAAGAAGAGGGTTTGATACTCCATTATTTTACGTGGATGTGGTTTTGTTACGTTCATAGAATCATTTATTTATAAGCACTGAAATTACCAATATGGTCCCTAATCGTTCACCTAAAATCTTAAGTTTGGTTAATTCTTTGGAAAACTGCCAACTTTGTTCCCAAATTTGAGTTCTGTTGCAGTTTTGGCCACAGCGTAATGTGAAAACATTTTATCATATATTTAAATGTTTATTTATACTTAATTGTTACTCACTTTTGGGAGTTACAGAATCGGTTAGTTGAAGAGCTGCTAGAACAAACTCAAGGTGAAAGTGAGTTTACGCCAACTCAAGAAAGAGCTACGTTCGAGAAAGTATTAGGAGAGCGACGTGGCCACATTAGAGGCATTGGCCGCAAACCTTCTGGTCTCCCGACGATTCCACAGCCTTCGCAACCATCACAACCACCATCACAACCATCACAGGTAAAATAGCAATCTACTTTAGCATCGTAAAATGCATGTTGATTTGGTAGTTTGGTGATTATTTGCTAAAAAGTTTGGTAATTTGGTTTTCTATCTTACTTTAAAAATAACAATGTATTTTGATAGTTTTTGTTTATGTTTGACCATCTAACTTATAACTTTATATATATTGTTATTAATTATGTAGTTGGAAAATCTTCGTGCAATGCTCGCCGACCCGGCATGTAGGGATGAGCTTTATTCGTTTTTTCAATCCCAAAATAATCAAGGGAACAATGGGAACGACGATGAGGGTATGTAAGAATGGGTTTTATTTGCATATGTTGTCTCGTTTTGCTACTTGGTAGATTGTAAAAATTTTGTTGTTTTGCTACTCGGATAGTATGACTTTTGATATTTAATTGTATTTTGGATGTTTGTTTGACACTATTATGTTTGATATTTAATAGGATGTTTGTTTTCTAATTAGCGTCGACACTATTGGTTTTGATATTTAATCGAATATTGTTATTACCGGCGACACTTTTACCTGCGATATTATCACCGGCAACGAAAATCATGAATTTTTTAAAAAAAATTGAAAAACGATTACCGGCGACGCTTTTACCGGCGACAGAGCTCATTACCGGCGACACTTTTACCGGCGACAAACGTCATTCCCGGCGACAACATTATTAGCGGCGACAATACTCATTAGCGGCGACATACTAATAGCGGCGACTATTATCATTACCGGCGACAAGCTGATCAATAGCGACGAGGCAGTAGCGGCGACTTATTACCGGCGACGCGTCGCCGCTATTATCATTACCGGCGACTTTTGGGAGTTTTACCGGCGACTTTTGTCGCCGGTAATGGCCTTTTTCCTTGTGGTGTATATATATATATATATATATATATATATATATATATATATATATATATATATATATATGTTTGTGAATTGATTTAAATGTAAATATGTAAATATTTTCTTGTAAAATTTGATTTATATAGAAAAATGCTAAAATAAAAGAAAAATATAAAAAAAAATTTAAGAAATAGCTGTTCATCAACTGTCAAATAAGGGTTAATATTGACAGTTTTCAATGTTAACTTCTTTTTTTTAGACTTTTTCATTTTTTTTATGTTTATGAAAAAGTTTAATGGTAGAATACTTTTTCAATGTTAAGCGTATTGAGAATACTTTTTTAATGGTAGAATGTATTACATATTTGAAATATATTTTTTGATAAATGAAGTTAATAAGATAATTGAACATGATAGAATTTGAAATTTTGAAGAAAGGAGGATGAATTGTGAAATATAAAGATAGAATAGAGGAGCTATACTGAGAATTGCAATTCAAATCAATGATGAATACCGAGAATTTAGCAGAAGTCCTTAATTTAGAAGCAGCCAATAACATGGGCAGGTTTTTAATGATTAATGAATAATGGAGATTGGATCTTGACACTTAATTTAATGCTTAAAACATATTGACTATCGACGACATATTGTACACCTTCAGGCCTGAAAAAAAAACAATGGTATACATCGTAATTTTCTTCAAACGTTGGACCAAAATTCAGCTAGGAGTAACGTGATAGGGACTATTCAAGTAATTTTCTCGGATAAGTACAATATTTTATGTGAAGTCTACGTTCGTAAAACATAATTTTTCAGGTTATTTACAGGTTAAGTATTATACTTGGCATGCAAATAATACATAATACTTTCAGCTGTGAGTCATCAAATGTATTGAACATTTCCATGTAAGACTTCGAAAATGTTTTAATTTTATTTCGTATTTATTTCGACCAACAGATACGCAAGCAAAATATATAATAGTCAGCGGAGAACGGACTATTAATTTATTTATGTTAGACCAACAAATAAACATGACCAAAATAGATTCCTTCGCATGCCTTTATTTTACTTTATTTATTTATTTATTTTTTGGAACGCCAAAGATTTTATTAAAAGAGTATCAAGACGTTAGATAACGAGCATTACAAAGAAATAGAAGCTATAGTTGGATTATGGAGCCAACGAGTCCAAACCATTAACGACAACATTATTAGTGGCGACGACGACTCTAGCCAGAGTCGCCGCTAAAAGCCTTTGTCGCCGCTAATAATGTCGTCGGTAATGGTCTTGAGGCTGGATCTGCGCTAACGCCTTCCGGGAAATCTCAATCGTTCGATCGACGATCTAATCTATCGACTAGGGTTCATTGTCACAGAAAGTCAATGCCGGCAACAATTTGTCGCCGCTAAAGGTCGAAAATGTCGCCAATAATTGTGGAATAAAAAAAGACACGGTAACATTCCCTCCAGAAACTCACTGTTGTTTGGTGGTTATCGCCGTTAAAGCCTTAAGTGTCGCCGCTAAAAGTCTGCGTGCGCAGATAAAAAGAAGGAACGACGCGGACTTCACTTTCTTCTTCCTTCCTATGTTCATCTTCTTGTCTCGTTTATTTTTCTTCCCCCATTTTTTGTGTGTTATCATCCATTCTGACAAAGAGACTCCTTAACATTGTGAGATTACCGATGAAAGGGGTTTTGGGCTTCAATTACTTCGGCAAAAATGGGTACAACTCGAACAAAAACAGTGCATCTTGGGTAAAAGGTAGCTTCAACTTTTGATTTCTCTGTCTTTCTCTTATAACATCGATTTCCAGCTCCATTTGATGATTAAATGCAAAATACTTTTCAATTTTAGTTTTTTTCGGTCGTTTTCTCTTGGTAACTGCAGCGGGTTTACTGTTACTACCGAGAACCACCACCAACCACTACACCATCTCTTCAATTTCGGTCACCACATGTTCATTATAATTTAAATTTCGAGATTTTGTTGCAAAATATATGTGCTTGTATATATATATATATATATATATATATATATATATATATATATATATATATATATATATATATATATATATATATATATTATGTAGAATTTGGCATATGTGTGTAAAAATAGTGTATTTTTTTACTCATAAAGTGTTTTTTTTGTGTGTATTTGGTCTATATATGTGAAAATATGTGGTATTTTGTGTATCTATGTGTGTATAATATGTAACACCCATAAATTTTGTGCCAAATTAAAACATTTTAATTCATTCAAAAACCATTAAGTTCATACATCTTGTTTTCAAAATAGTTTAAACACCATAGTATCCCCCATAACCATATCACATAAATCATAAAACATGAGGAGGGGTACAATTACGTCTTCGTCTTGCCACGATCTCCTGAAGTACCTGAAACAATACACTGAACTATAAGCCCAAAAGCTTAGTGAGTTACCCCAAAATACCAACCACACATAAACATGCTCATAACATATCACAAATAGAGCAGCCATGCACATCGGGTGTACTGTGTGACTGGTCCGCCCGTACTGGGCCTTCAATCCACCTGGTCCACTCTCTAAGTCTAGCCATGTACATCGAGTCTACAGCGTGATTGGTTCGCCCGCACTGGGCATTCAATCCATCTGGTCCACTCTCTGAGTCTACATTATGACTGGTCCGCCCACACCAGGCATTCAGTTGGCTTGGTCCATTCTCCGAGCCTCGGCACGTCTGGTCCGCCCTCTTGGGGCCTTCAACCTATCCAGACCACTCGATGGGCCTTCGGAATATCCGGTCCGCCCTAGGTATGTTGGCCTACAGCACAAAGAAGGACCTGCGTCAACCCAACCCCCGTCAAACAACCATGTGCACATAAAACAATTAATCACATAACAAATCCTTAACCAGACAAACAATCTAACAGGTCACATAACATATCAACATCCTAACCAGGATTCCGACCTAACCGGTCACTAGCATAACATTACCCTAAATACCGGGTACCGACCTTAACCAGGTCACTAACATAACATTACCCTAAATACCAGGTACCGACCTTAACCAGGTCACTAACATAACACCATCCTAAATACCAGGATGAAGATATAGCAAAGCAACAACATAACAAACAATACTCGGATTTCAATTCGATAAAGGGCCGGCCTTGGTGCCGTAGACCCTATCGATATAGTGAGGATAACTCACCTGCAATTGCCGACTAAAGAGATAAGACCAAGCTACTCCGACCACCGACACGAACTTCACCATAGAACACTACCAAATAACCAATTCCATAAATACCAAAATTACAAAATACCCTTAGAAGTGAAACTCGTCAACTCTTGGTCAAAGTCAAAGTCCTCAGTCAAAGTCAACCTTCCTGCTTGACTCTACTCGCTGAGTCAACCCGTCGACTCGTCGAGTTCTTATACTCAGAAAACTCCCATAAAACGACTCAACTCACCGAGTCGCCCCAAGACTCGTCGAGTTGAACGATCTCGGAATTCCATCCTGTCCAACTCACTGAGTCGCCAACCGATTCACTAATCCAAAGCTTTAACCAAAATAGGTTGGGTTATGCGACCAGACTCGCCGAGTCCAAGAACAGACTCGTTGTGTCCAAGGCAATCTTTAACAGACTCGCCGAGTTGTTCTTCTAACGCGCCGAGTCCATGCACATGTTCATACAACTTGTCGAGTACACCCATGTGATGTGTCGAGTCTCTCCAGTTCTCAATCCATACAGTGGCTTTTCGAGCCATGTAGGGGCTCCAATCCATAGATCTACTCTTCTACAGTCTAACCCTCACATAAAGTTGCAAACTTTACGTGAAACCAAGGAGATATAGGCCCAAAACACACTAGGGCTAGGGTTAAGGACTAGGGGGCTTCACCAACAACTCTTAAACATAAGCTTTATGAAATTTTGGACCATCACAAGCCTAGATCTGGAGTAGCAACCGTAGATCTAAACTCCAAACCCGAAATAGATCTCAAACAAGCTAAGGAACTCAAAATCAACCAACAAGGATGAGCCAAAAAGGAAATAGCTTAAGATAATGGCTCCTTATCTCTGAGATGTGCCCAAACTGATGTAGATCCCAGGTCTACACAAGCCCCTTGATTCTAGCCTCTAATTCCTCAAGCTCCTTACCCCAAATTCCTCTTCCAAGCTCCAATTTCCTCAACAATGAAGTCTCACATGAAAATTAGGGTTTTCTGGAACTCTCAGGGGGAATAGGAGGCCGGGAGAAGGACATAAAGTCGTTTAAATAAGGTGCAACCCTTGGGATTAGGGTTTTCTCATTCCAGCACCAACTCGTCGAGTACATCTTCTGACTCAGAGAGTTGGCCACTTAACCCGCGATCAACTCCTGCTCCGACTCGACGAGTAGCATACCTACTCGTCGAGTAGCTTCCTTAATTTACACTAAGAACCCTTCAACTTCTTGCTTCCGAACTTGGGATTTTATAATTCTCCCCCACTTAAATTAGGCTTCGTCCTCGAACCCTGCAGCAACACAGACTTCCAGATGATACTCCCACAATTCATCCACTGATCTCAAATGTACCCAGATTCCTTCAAACACTGCTATCGAATCCCTAAAATCCATCTCTTCCCTTGCAGGGTCTTGACCAACTGCTTCAAGCCGGCCACCGACTTCTTTTCTCTGATGACAACACTCATCAACTAAGTGCCACCTGAATACACTACCTTACTTCCGTCTTACGCATTCATTCGCCGCCTGCAAAAACTGGATACCATTCTAAACCACCGGGTCTTGACCCTGTATTAACTCGCTATCTTTCGCCCAACTAGCACTACGTCTATTAACTGGCATCGATGGAAACTCATCCCGTTTCCTCCCTGGATCAAATCCCTTACCGCGCTGACATGATGGAACAATTCACAGCTTCCGAGCAACCCTCCTGAACACCCAACTATAACGTTCATACACATCGTACCTGGACCACTCAGCCTCGGGCTGGAAAACCAAGCACGCCTACGATGGTCTAGCCATCCCTAGGATGGAACACCACTACATCAATAGCTCATGACCACAACCATAATTCGGGATCCAAGGATCTACCCTTGCATCACTTTCGAGCTCCCCTGACTCCACGTCAGTGCTAATTGTTCCACAACCTCAACGGGCATCCAACCCGTATGTGCTTCCATACATCTGGTACAATCTCGGTGCTTATCACCAACAACTGAAGCACTTTCGATCATTCATTTACTCCACCACCTTCCTTTTAGAGGACCCACACTCCTTCCGGAGCTACATACCTTTCCTTTCCAGGAAGTCTACTCAACAACCCTTACCGCACCTATAAGTACCAGTGAGCTAAACTCCACTCCACACTATCCATGTAGAGCAACTACTACTCTAGAACTCCCATATACTCCGAATCTGATCACATAACTAACAAGGCCTATGCACGACCTCCAGCCAACTCCATCATCATGATAAATACTTGGGGCCAGACCATATCGATTACTATTGCATGGCGACATATTCACTCATTCTCCGCATATAGATCTACTAACACATACAGAGTCTTCAGCATGACTGGACCACCTTACCAGGCCTTCAGCCTATTTGGACCACTCTCAGAACCTTCAGCATGTCTGGACCGCCCTCTTGGGCCTTCAGCCTGTCTGGACCGTTCCCCGAGCCTTCGGTCTGGCTGGTACGCCTTCCAGCCTTCAGTCTATCCGGACCGCTCAACACTGTCGTACGTCACCTTGAACCATCCTTCCCGGGAATCTCTCCCATGCAGTCTGTTCTAGTCCTCTTAGGGTTCCGAACTCCAGTTCCTTTCCCGGAACCCTTTCCATGGCCTAAACCTAGGCCTCACATCGACCAACTATCTTTCCTGAAACCATGGTCTGTTTCCTGCCCCACTTGTCCATCACTTGCTCCAATCATGCCACACTCTCGGCTAATAACATTGATAAATCTAAGCAGCTAACCAACCCTGGATACTTGCTGTTTTTAACCGGAGAATTTTTCCAATTCTCCCCACTTAGTGTACCAACTACTAACATCCGCTGACAAACCGGCATACCTCGATCGACCTTACTTGATAAAGTTCCCCCTCTTCTCCAGGTACTAGATCCCTTTGGAGTGAGCAATCTCCACAGAACACTCTCCCGACATCGCACATCCCGAACTCCAAGGAAGTTCGAACCCCAACTGAACACTTTTCGCATCGCAGTTGCTATTCCTAGCAACGAGATCATATATCCTATCTTTCGATCACCTATCCTCTTGGATGCTAACCGACTACAACCCCTAACTACTAAGATCCTCAATCATACCATGAATCATGCGAAAAAGGCGAACATATTTACAATACCACATAATCAAGAAGAAAACAAGATATCAAAATGGAAACATACCTGCAGCTGCATCCGACTCTGACCTGACCTCCTCAGCTGTAAGCTGGAAAGCGCGTCCTTGAGCGCTCGGAAGCTCCGCTCCACCCTAACCTCCACCCGTACTCCTCAAAGTGGCCGATGCTGGAGCCTGCACCGGCCTTGCAACAAGCTGTAGACAGTTGACCCTCAAGTATCCAACCTGATGACAATGATAACAGATCCTCATATCCTAAGCCGGGACCGACTGACGACAATCCCTCACATAATGCCCCTCTTTCCCACACTTGCGACATGCACCACCGGACCTACAAACTCCAGCATGACCCTTCCTACACTTCTTACAAGTGTGGCTGCCCTGACCTCCAACCCTATAGTCAATGGTTTTGGACCGTTTCGGCGCAGGCTGCGACTGTACCGACGCTTGCCTCTGCTCTCGTAACTGCAACTCCATCTCTAACTCCCGCTGCCCGGCGGCCTCCTGCAGCTCTAACAAGGTATCACACCTCTGTGTGGACACAAACTGCCCGATGTACCTCTTGAGCATACTCAAATATCAGGACATCTGAGCCTGCTCCGAAGCAAACTCCGGGCAAAACATCGCCCTCTCAGTGAACATTCTGGTGATCTCCGTCACCGACTTTGAATCTTGCTTCAACTCCAGGAACTCCTGAGCCAACCTCTCTCTCTCTCTCTCTCTCTCTCTCTCTCTACCTGCAGAACATAACGAGTACTGAACATTTCCCGGAACTGATCCCACCAAACTGCAGCCTGCTGCGCATCAGAATAAGATCCCGTAGTCAACCTCCACCAATCCTTCGCCCCGAGCCTTAAAAGGTTCAGAGCACACGTCACCCTCTGATCCGCAGGGCATGAACACGTGAAGAAACAACCCTCCATGTCTGACAACCATCTCATAGCAACGATCGGATCCTGAACTCCATCGAAAGTAGGGGGCTTCATATTATCGAAGTCCCGATACTGAAAACCTCGACCGGTTCCTCCCCCTACCGTTGTAGCTGTCGCGGCAGCCGTCTCCGTAAGAGCTGCATATCTATCATCAAAGTACTCAACCATAGCGGTCTTGATCGACCCAAACATCTCCAACAACTCAGCCCAGAACATAGCAGTAACCTCATCATGTAGGATCTCACGAATCCTGGCATCCAACTCATCCATACTCATCTGACCAATGACCTTGGGTGGTACTGATCCATCCTGATCACCCTCTCCTGATACCGATCTCGAACCGGATCCTGCCCCAAGACGTCTCATAATCGCCATACTAAAAATAGGCCACAATATATTAGGCATTCCTTATAATAACCCCGAGAACTAACTCCCAACAAAACCCTAGGGGTTGTGACTTCCTTGATACACGTATGGGTCTTGTGCTTTTAGTAGTACGGGCCCATACTACCTTCCACACCTGCCCATATTTGTATCAAGTATCACCACAACACCCTAACAATAGCATATACATAACGAACACTCGATCCCCACTCCTAGAGGAGCACCACTATCCCATAACCGACCTACCGGTCTCACGCAACCCTCCTATCCATGAAACTTCCACCAACCCTGCAGCACTAGTGTATGCTAGTCATACATAACGCTGGACCCTACAGACTTTCAAATATCCAATCCTACCCTAAGCTCCCAATCATACAAGAACAGAACATAAGGCCAAATCAAACATTCTCAGGCTACAAGATCTTAATTATGTATAACCATGATGCATATGATGGGTTTTGAGCATTCTAACACTTCCTAAGTGTACATGCAACCCTAATAACCTTGAATCTATGTTTTCTTTATATACATGCAAATTTCTTTTTCAAGGTTATTTCCTAACTAGCATGGCATGGGGAATAAATAAAATTTAAAACTAGTAGAAATACATACCTTGATGTTGCTTGGATTCCTTTAAGACTTTGTGAGCCTAGCACCCCAAATGTTGTGCCTCAAATGCTTCACAAAACACTACAAAGCTTGGAATAACTTGAGAGAATACTTCTAGCACTCAAAATCGGTTGTGCCCTCTCTAGTAACACTAGGTCACCATTTTGCTAGCCAAAGGGTTCCTTTTATAGTGGTGTCACAATTAGGGTTTCATTAAGAAGACCTATAATGGTCATGACTCTTCATTTCTCATGACCCATGGGTTTGTAACTCCCATGGACTATCCATGGAGCTCCAAATGGTTACATCCATAACCCATAAACCATGGATCATTAATCCACCATAAAAGAATTAATGATTGTCATAACCAACCCTATATATTTAATTAGTCTCACTTTGATCACCAAATTAATACTAGATTAATACTTGATCAATACTAATTAAATAACACTATTATTAATATATTAGAACTTATAATATATTAATAATCATAAGTGCCATATTCTCTCATTTAGTCTATCCAAGTATTGCAATGCCATGCAACCCAAATGGACCATGCCGGGTCGGATAAGTACATACCAAATAAAGTTATGGACTTAGACACTATATCCAACAGTCTCCCACTTGGATAAGTCTAATAACTATATTTGCAAATATGACTTCAAAATCCGACTAGCAATCGTAGCTCTTTCAAAGTCTCTCGGAACTGAGATGATGATGATACGCCATTTAAGATAAGTGATCATATAATCCTCTACTCTCATGATATCAGCCGGACAAACACATGGAACATGGTCTTACTTATTGTCCAGCATTTGTTTCAATCGATCTCCGATTTGTTTCGACATAGAACTAAATTGAACACATCAATTAGGTTCTGACCGGGCCCGGTACATAGGTCAAAACCAAATCATCGAGGGGCCCAGATATCGATTCTATTTCTAGAAGGAACAGATAAACTTCGACTGATATGCTTGTACTAACTACTTGTTGAATTACTCACAAAGGCACGTTTTATAACATCGAGTTACCAATGCGTTTTCGTACAATCAATGAATAACCAACTCATAGTCAAGAACTCATATCTCTAGGTTTGAAGATTTATATGATATTACTGTCTCACGATCACTCGAGATAAATTCCATGAACTGATGCAAGTGAGCGTGGGTTGAATCCAATACTCAGCCCTTATGAGTACTCATGAATGTTGTAGCAACCAGTGCATTGTCTAAAGCACTTTAGACAAATCATACAAGCCAAATTCATGACAGTCTTAAATCAATACTTACTTCCAAAGTTTGACTAACTGTGGATGGTTTGAATAATATGATATATACCATAACATAATTATTCTGGAAGTAAAAACATGCAAAATTGAAACATAGTAAACAATCAACACAAGATAGTAACACCTTACTCATAAATAAATAACAACTTTTATTTATCATCAAATGTCAATTACATTTTACAAGTTTCAGGAATCTAATTATTGAAACTAATATCATCCTTCAGCCCAATGCGCCTTGCATGCTGTAAATGCTTAACCCTGCTCAGTCCCTTCGTGAGGGGATCTGCCGGGTTCTCATATGATGATACCCTCTTTGCCACGAGGAGTCCTTCTTCTATTCTATGTCTGATGAAATGGTATTTTCTGTCAATGTGCCTAGATCTCCCGTGATCTCTTGCTTCTTTCGCCAAAGCAACCGCACTTTCACTGTCACAAAAAATTTCCATTGGCTCCTTTATAGCTGACACAACTCCAAGGTGTCCGATGAAGTTCTTTAGCCATATCGCCTCTTTTGCTGCCTCGCTTGCTGCTATGTACTCTGATTCACAAGTCGAATCAGCTACTGTCTCCTGCTTGGAACTTTTCCAAGTAATTGCTCCTCCATTGAGGATAAAGACCCAGCCTGACTGAGAGCGGAAATTATCCCTATCATGTTGAAAGCTAGCATCACTATATCCTTCCACTCTAACCTCATCACTGCCTCCGAGGGTAAGGACCCAGTCCTTAGTCCTCCGCAAATACTCGAGAATGTTCTTTACCGCTGTCCAGTGTGCCTTGTCAGGGTTCCCTTGATATCTACTGACCATGCTCAAAGCAAAGGCCACATCAGGGCGAGTACAAGTCATAGCATACATGATCGAGCCAACAGCGGAAGCATATGATATCTGACTCATCTCAGCTATCTCAGCCTCTGTACTCAGACTCTGAGTCTTACTTAGCTTGGCATTACTCTGGATTAGTAACTCTCCTTTCTTGGAATCTTGCATACTGAACCTCTTTAGTATCTTATCCACATAAGTACTTTGACTAAGTCCAATTAGTCTCTTACTCCTATCTCTCAATATCCTTATCCCTAGGATATAGGCAGCTTCCCCATGGTCCTTCATAGCAAAACACTTCCCAAGCCAGGCCTTAACCTCCTGCAAAGTTGGGATGTCGTTTCCTATGAGAAGTATGTCATCCACATACAACACCAAGAAGCTAACTATGCTCCCACTAGCCCTGACATACACACAAGACTCATCCTCACTCCTAGAAAAGCCAAACTCTTTGACTTTCTCATCAAAGCAAAGATTCCACCTGCGAGATGCTTGTTTCAATCCATAAATGGTTTTTTCAAGCTTACACACTCTATTAGGGTATTTTGGATTTACAAAACCCTCTGGCTGAGCCATGTAAACATCCTTAGCCAACTTCCCATTAAGGAAAGCGGTTTTGACATCCATTTGCCACATTTCATAGTCATGAAATGCAGCTATGGCTAACAACACTCTAATAGACTTAATCTTAGCAATTGGTGAGAAGATCTCATCATAGTCAACTCCCAGAGTTTGAGTAAAGCCCTTCACAACCAGTCGCGCTTTATAAGTGTGTACTTTCCCATCCATGTCGGTCTTCTTCTTGAAGATCCATTTGTACCCAACTGTCTTACGACCTGGTACATTGTCAACCAAGTTCCAAACTTGATTGTCATACATGGACTGAATCTCGCTGTCCATAGCCTCCTTCCATTTCACAGAATCAGGGCGTGCCATGGCTTCATTATAATTATTAGGTTCATCCAAATCTATCAGTGTACTATCACTGATAAATGTATCACCTTCAGTGGTGATGTGATAACCATAATAAAATTCAGGTGTGTTCCTCACCCTCGTGGAACGTCATGGAGGTACAGACTCATCTATCGGCTCAACAGGAGTTTCCTCCTCAGGTTGGCTGACAGCATTTGAGGTTCCTTCACCACTTGACTCTTGAAGCTATTCAAGGTCAATTTGCCTCCCACTGTCCCCTTGGCTTATGAATTCTCTCTCACGAAAGACTCCTCTTCTTGCTACAAAGACCACATTGTCACTGGGTCTGTAGAAGAGGTAACCAAAGGATCTCTGTGGGTAGCCTGAAAATACACCTCTCTCTTCGGGGTTCAAGCTTGTCATGAGTCTCACGCCTCACAAAATCTTCACAACCCCAAATCTTGATGTAGTCCAAATTGGGCACTTTCCCAGTCCACATCTCGTGAGGTGTTTTGGCAACCTTTTTAGTAGGGACTAGATTAAGGATATGGGCGGCAGTCTCTAAGGCATACCCCCAGAAAGAGATTGGTAATGAAGCTCGACTCATCATGGAACGAACCATATCCAACAGGGTTCGATTGCGCCTCTCAGCCACACCATTCAACTGTGGTGTCCCGGGAGGTGTCAATTGTGAGACAATCTCACATTCCTTAGGATAGTCAAGGAACTCAATGCTAAGATACTCTCCTCCCCGATCGGATCGGAGCATCTTGATGTTCCTGCCCAATTGATTCTCAACTTCCTGCTTAAACTCTTTGAACTTTTCAAAGGTTTCTGACTTATGCTTGATTAAGTAAATATATCCATATCTACTGGAATCATTAGTAAAAGTCACATAATAACGATTAGCATCCCTTGTAGCAACTCTGAAGGGCCCACACACATCCGTGTGTACAAGGTCCAACGAACCTTCACCCCTATCACAAGTACCTGTGAAGGGTGACTTTGTCATTTTCACAAGTAAACAAGACTCGCAACTATCATCTGACTTGAGGTCAAATGATTCCAAGACTCCAGCCTTTTGGAGTTGGCCTATGCGCTTCTTGTTAACATGTCCAAGACGACAATGCCACAAGGACGCTTTGTCCAAGCTATCAGAAGAATCAATATACAATACATTATTTCCTAAATTGTCTACAACATTCACAGCTTCATATACACCATCACAAGGTATTGCTTTAAAGTAAAATAAATCATTGTAATAAACATTAATAGCACCATTTTTATTATCAAATGAAAATGTAAAACCTTGTTTGTACAAGCCATGAAAAGAAATAATATTTCTCGCCATTTCGGGCGAGTAACAACACTTATTCAAATCTAACATTAACCCATTATTAAGAAATAAAGAATAAACTCCTATCTTGGTAACAGGTGATGCTTTCCTGTTGCCCATGACTAAGTTTATCTTCCCGTGCTCTACTTGCTCATTTCTTCTTAGTTCCTGCAAATCAGTACAAATGTGAATACCATACCCTGTATCAAGCACCCAAGAATTAGCATTAGATGAGTTGTTAGACAATATTGTGTAAATAGCTGCATGGGTAGGTTTAACCTTCCCATCCTTTACATCTTGCAGATATTTGGCGCAGCTTCGCTTGGAGTGTCCCTTATCTTGGCAATAGAAGCATTGTGCTTCCTTTGGGTTCGAAGAAGGTGTAATGGGACCTTTCTTTGTACCACTTGAAGGGGAACCATCAAGAGTCTTACCCTTGGTACCCTTTGAAGGGCTTTTCCTCTTCTTACCCTTCCCTTGCCCAATTGCAAGAATAGGGGCTGTTAAAGGAGTAAAAGTAGCAACTGCTTTACCCTTAAGGCCATTTTCAGCTGTCCTTAAGAGTCCTTGAAGTTTGCTAAGTGTGACTTCCTCCTTGTTCATATGATAAGTCATACGAAACTGATCATAACTTTGAGGTAGGGAATGGAGAATGATGTCAATCGCCAATTCCTCGGGGAAGTCAACATTAAGCTTTAGCAACCGGTCAACGAACCTCTGCATCTTCTGCAAGTGACCGGTGATGGGTTCACCATCCTTCATCCTTGCGGTTATCATGGAGGAAATGATTTCATGCCTCTCTTGACGCGTGCTCTGATGGTACCTTTCCATCAGATCTAGGTGCATCTCATAGGGTTAGAAATCTTCATAAGATTTTTGGAGTTCCGGAGTCATTGTGGCCATCATGATGCAAGACACCTTGGTGGCATCCTTCTCATGCGCAATGAACTCTGCAAGCTCTTCTGGAGTAGCAGTGGCTTCATTAGCAACCTTAAGCTCCCTATCAAGGACATATTCTTTGTCCTCCTAGCGGGTAATCATCCTGATGTTTTTGATCCACTCATTAAAGTTGGATCCATCAAAGATGACCTTACCACACAAGTTCATTAGGGAAAAGGAGCCTGTCGGGTTTGAGCCATCAGCTTTATTGGAAGAGATCTGGAATAAAAGGAAGATAAGTTTCATTAGATAAAGAGTCCTTAATAAGTCACCCAAATGAAATATTAAGGCTAGGATCCAACAAACTATTTATAGGTGGAAGAGGGATGCCGTAATCCACATTATAAAATATTTGAAGGTAGGTAAATGACGATTTACCAATTTCCACCATAAGACGAAATATTTTATTATTAGGTTTTATTGGTTTTGAAACTCCTAGATCTTTTGAGATACATTGAACTTTTCAATGGCATGTTTGACTCTCGAATGTGCCCTCTCAAGTTTGTGACTGGGATGCCGAGGATCACAAACAAGGTGTGAATAACCATACAAATTGACTTGGTACCCTTAACAATATTACCTAATCGATGTGCTAGTTAACCACACACGCTCCACCGATCTATAATAAAGTCATGTTACCCTTTTCCACACTTACTAGTCCATGTTAGTGTGTCGGTTAACCACACACGCTCCACTAACGACTTGGTAAGGTACAAAGTGTAATTTTATGGGGTAGCACCAAATTCACATTTTCCTAAAGTAACTAAGATTGGGAGTTTATAATGTATAGTTACTTTATAATTCATTATACTTTTAATGAGAATTTAAAGTCGTATCCTACCCGTTCGGTAACGACCCTCCACCGATCAAGGAAGCGGTGCGTGAGAGTGGACACCCATTAAGTCACCATTTTATAGGCAACAACCTTATACCCCCCTTATAGACCAGCTTCGTGAATGAGGCCTACTAACGGTAAGAACGACATATTCTTATACATATCTATATAATAAAATTATAATAATAGTATAAGTGTTGATTTTTAAACTTTTTAAAAATCTAAGGTTTAATTTGGAATTAAAGTATTAGAGTGTAAGACTTTTCAAATTCCAAAACTTGAGGGCAAGAATTGAAACTATTCCAAGTCTCTTCAATTTGTAACTTATGAGTTTTAATGGTTCATAAAAATGAAGACTCTTCATTTTATGAAACCTCTTTAGTTCTTTAAACACAAATTAAAGAAGTGACCTTTGAATATACATAACTTGAGGACAAGTTATGAACACCATCAATACAATTAAGATCAAGAATTAAACACACATGGTGGTTACACATAATTCCTACAATCTTCTAAAAACTCATAAGAACACAAATTCGTGTCAAGCAATTTCAAGAAATCATATGAACATATATAATACTTTGAAATTGTTAAAAGTCATGTAAAATGGATTAACATAATCATTATCATTTTGAAAAACAGATTTTACAAGTCCAAAAACAGATTAGGATAATGATTCTAGTCCATTTCCAGCAACAAAAACTCGAAAAATTCTGCCCAGCTCGATCCTACTCGGCGAGTGCATTATCCTACTCGGCGAGTAGGATGAATTTGTTCATGGACTCGACGAGTCCTCCCCATGGACTCGGCGAGTACAGTCGTCAGAATGCAGAATTTTCGATTTTCAAGCACTTTTGCATCAAGTATACAGAAAACAATGCTAGGCTCTGATACCACTGATGGGTTTTGAGCATTCTAACACTTCCTAAGTGTACATGCAATCCTAATAACCTTGAATCTATGTTTTCTTTATATACATGCAAATTTCTTTTTCAAGGTTATTTCCTAACTAGCATGGCATGGGGAATAAATAAAATATAAAACTAGTAGAAATACATACCTTGATGTTGCTTGGATTCCTTCAAGACTTTGTGAGCCTAGCACCCTAAATGTTGTGCCTCAAATGCTTCACACAACACTACAAAGCTTGGAATAACTTGAGAGAATACTTCTAGCACTCAAAATCGGTTATGCCCTCTCTAGTAACACTAGGTCACCATTTTGCTAGCCAAAGGGTTCCTTTTATAGTGGTGTCACAATTAGGGTTTCATTAAGAAGACCCATAATTCTCATGACTCTTCATTTCTCATGACCCATGGGTTTGTAACTCCCATGGACTATCCATGGAGCTCCAAATGGTTACATCCATAACCCATAAACCATGGATCATTAATCCACCATAAAAGAATTAATGATTGTCATAATCAACCTTATATACTTAATTAGTGTCACTTTGATCACCAAATTAATACTAGATTAATACTTGATCAATACTAATTAAATAACACTATTATTAATATATTAGAACTTATAATATATTAATAATCATAAGTGCCATATTCTCTCATTTAGTCTATCCAAGTATTGCAATGCCATGCAACCCAAATGGACCATGCCGGGTTGGATCAAGTACATACCAAATAAAGTTATGGACTTAGACACTATATCCAACAACATACACTAAATAACTACAGTAATGGTGTTAATTTCATACAAAGGAAACGCTAGGCTAGCAGGCATCATATAATCAGGCAATTCTTATCATGCAATTCCTGAAGATCCCTAGCCTAGTACTAGCATGTTTTGGGGTCTACTTACTGGCTCTGGTTGATCGTACCCTCTACATCCTCCTTTACTTATTTCGAAAAACATTTATTATTTGAAAACCATTTTGAAATCCCTCCTAGATTTGAGACTGGATTCACACGAATGTTCCTCCAATTCACTCAAACAAAGACTCTGATACCAACTTGTAACACCCACAAAATTTGAGCCAAATTAAAAATTTTTAATTCATTCAAAAACCATTAAGTTCATACATCTTGTTTTCAAAGTAGTTTAAACACCATAGTATCCCGCAGAACCATATCAGATAAATTATAAAACATGACGAGCGGTACGATCACGCCTTCGCCTTGCCACGATCTCCTGAAGTACCTGAAACAATACACTGAACTGTAAGCCCGAAAGCTTAGTGAGTTACCCCCAAAGTACCAACCACACATAGACATACTCATAACATATCACAAATAGAGCAGCCATGCACATTGGGTCTACTATGTGACTGGTCTGCACGTATTGGGCCTTCAGTCCATCTGGTCCACCCTCCGAGTCTAGCCATGTACATCGAGTCTATAGCGTGATTGGGCTGCCTGCACCGGGCCTTCAATCCACCTGGTCCACTCTTTGAGTCTACAGTATGACTGGTCCGCCCACACCGGGCCTTCAGTCGGCTTGGTCCACTCTCCGAGCCTCGGCACGTCTGGTCCGCCTTCTTGGGGCCATCAGCCTATCCGGACCACTCGATGGGCCTTCGGAATATCCGGTCCACCCTAGGTATGTTAGCCTACAGCACAAAGAAGGACCCGCGTCAACCGAACCCCCGTCAAACAACCATGTGCACATAAAACAATTAATTACATAACAAATCCTTAACCAGACAAACAATCTAACAGGTCACATAACATATCAACATCCTAACCAGGATTCCGACCTAACCGGTCACTAGCATAACATTACACTATAAACCGGGTAACGACCTTAACCAGGTCACTAACATAACATTACCCTAAATACCGGGTACTGACCTTAACCAGGTCACTAACATAACACCATCCTAAATACTAGGATGAAGATCTAGCAAAGCAACAAAATAACAAAAAAATACCCGAATTTCCATCTGATAAAGGGCCGACCTTGGTGTAGTAGACCCTGTCGATATAGTGAGGATAACTCACCTGAATTTCCGACTAAAGAGACAAGACCAAGCTGCTCCGACCACCGACACGAACTTCACCACAAAACACTACCAAATAACCAATTCCATAAATACCAAAATAACCAAAATACCCTTAGAAGTCAAACTGGTCAACTCTTAGTCAAAGTCAAAGTCAACCTTCCTGGTTGACTCTACTCGCCAAGTCAACCCGTCGACTCGTCGAGTTCTTATACTCATAAAACTCCCATAACACGAATCAACTCGCCGAGTCACCCCAAGACTCATCGAGTTCAACAATCTCGGAATTCCATCCTGTCCAACTCACTAAGTCACCAACCGACTCACTAATCCAAAGCTTTAACCAAAAGAGGTTGGGTTCTGCGACCAAACTTGCCGAGTCCAAGAACAGACTCGCTGAGTCCAAGGCAATTTTCAACAGACTCACCGAGTTGTTCTTCTAACTCGCCGAGTCCATGCACATGTTCATACAACTCGTCGAGTACACCCATGTGACTCGCCGAGTCTCTCCAGTTCTCAATCCATACAGTAACTATTCGAGCCATGTAGGGGCCCCAATCCATAGATCCACTCTTCCACAGTCTAACCCTCACATAAATTTGCAAGCTTTACGTGAAACCAAGGAGATATAAGCCCAAAACACACTAGGGCTAGGGTTAAGGACTAGTGGGCTTCACCAACAACTCTTAAACAGAACCTTTATGACATTTTGGACCATTATAAGCCTAGATCTGGAGTAGCAACCTCATATCTGAACTACAAACCCGAAAGAGATCTTAAACAAGCTAAGGAACTCCAAATCAACCACCAAGGATGAACCAAAACGAAAACAGCTTAAGATATTGGCTCCTTACCTCCAAGATGTGCCCAAACTGATGTAGATCCCAGGTCAACACAAGCCCCTTGATGCTAGCCTCTAATTCCACAAGCTCCTTACACCAAATTCCTCTGTCAAGCTCCAATTTCCTCAACAATGAAGTCTCACACGAAAATTAGGGTTTTCTGGAACTCTTAGGGGAATAGGAGGATGGGAGAAGGACATAAAGTCGTTTAAATAGGGTGCAACCCTCAGGATTAGGGTTCTCTCATTCCAGCACCAACTTGTCGTGTACATCTTCCGACTCTGCGAGTTGGCCACTTAACCCGTGATCAAATCCCGCTCCGACTTAACGAGTAGGATACCTACTCGTCGAGTCGCTTCCTTAATTTACACTTAGCACCCTTCAACTTCTTGCTTCTGAACTTGGGATGTTACATAATATATATATATATATATATATATATATATATATATATATATATATATATATGAAAATATGTGTATTTTCTGTAAGTAGAACGCTATTATGAATATAAGTAAAAGTATGTAAATGTGGTATATGTATTTGAAAGTATGTATATTTGTATATATTGTGTATTCTTGTGTGTGTATATATATATATATATATATATATATATATATATATATATATAGTTAACTTCAAATGAGAACACTATTTAATGTGAGAATGTGAGAACACTACTTTATGTTATTATTGTACTATGAATTTTGCATATACAACGATATGGCGTTATTCATCAACAAATATATGAACAATCACACATTAATATTCATATTAAAATTTTGTACGTACAACTTTATGACATTATTCATCACCGAATATATGAACAATCACATATTTAACATTCACGTTAGAATTTACTAAATTAGTACATATATATATATATATATATATATATATATATATATATATATATATATATATTTTATAGTAGAATAGAAATATAAAATTGAATATATTGATATTATAATTACTACAATACTATACATATTAAATTCATAGTAGAATAGTAACATAAAGTGGTGTTTTCACGTTCTCACATTAAATAGTGTTCTCATTTGAACTTAACCCTATATATATATATATATATATATATATATATATATATATATATATATATATATATATATATATATATATATATACAAACAAGAATGTATGTGTGTATAATGTTATGATTTAATTAGGCAAGCCTCAAAATTACAATGTTATAATTAAATAACAAAAAAAAGGATGCTATTTTATAATGCCATGAAAAGTATAACGCTATAATTGAAAAAGATAAAAAAAAATTAAGATTATATAATTCACAATGTTATTTAAACTACAATGCTATACTTAAAAACAATGGGCCGCTACATATAGCATCCTACTTTTTTTAATTATAACATTGTACTTTAAATGACATTTTGAATTATGGCATCATACTTTTTTGTAATAACAACTGTCTCTCTATCTCTTATAATTTTTCAAGAAATGATGTCGATATGGTTTTTTTTTTGTGTATACCATGGCTACTATTATGGGTCGTGGACACGGGGGTGATGGAGTTGTGGACCCGCCTTTCCCATGTGGTAGAGGTACTGGGCATCATGAGCAGGACCGCAAATCATATTATCAATTTTTATTTTCTATTTTTTTTTTCAGTTATTATAAATTAAGTACCGTTTCTAATAATTTTTAAATATATTTGTAGTTCCGAGGCAAAGCAAAAATATTAAGCTTGAAGGAGCACTCTTACAAAATAAGGGCAACCCGATTAACATGGATTACGATAGGGATATGACATATGATCCCGTATGAGAGCCGAAAGACAAGATTGCACGAGAAGTTGGAAAAATCAAATGGCGAATGGTCCCTTTTGATAAATGAGCATGGAAAAATGTTTCTACTTCAATAAGGGATACAATAATACAACATTTAGGGGTAAATTATTTATACAAAAATATTTTATATGGTTAATTATGACTAGTTTTTACTTGGTTAACTTTTTTTTGGTAGACAAAGTTTGATTTGGATCAGATTTACCAGGATCCAGACGCTCGTATGTAGACAGAGAGTGTTCTAGCAACTTTGTTAAAAAGTTATCGAGAGCGTAAAGCTGATGCAACATAATATTTTGTTGAAGTCGGAGGTTATGAGGATATCTCGAGAGCATTAGTCAACTCTCCAGATGATATGGATGTTGGTAATTGGAAGAAAACAATTGAGTATTTCCAAACGGACGAACATAAACTTGCTTCAGAAAGGAACAAAAAGTCTGTCAAATGTAAACAATCGTGAATCATGGGGGGTCGAGCTCGTATACCAATACTTGCTATAAGAAGGTAACTTACGATACATGTAATTATTTATTTAAAATATAATGTAGTTTTCAATGTTAAATAGACACTTAATAGAGTGAAAATGTTTCACAAGGCTCATACCGATAGGGATGGTGTATTTGTTAGTGTCGAGGCGGTACAACAATATGTAAGTATTTAATTATAATTTTATCATATAATTAAGGGGTTATTTATACTTAATTGTTAATCACTTTTGGGAAATACAGAATCGGTTAGAAGAAGAGCTCTTAGAAGAAACACAGGGGTTAGAAGGTGAAAGATAGTTAACACCCGATCAAGAAAGAGCTACTTTCGAGAAAGTATTAGGAGAAAGACGTGGCCATGTCAAAGGCATCGACCGAAAAACTTCTGCTATCTCGCCAATTTCGCAGCCATCGCAACTACCACTATAGCCATCATAGGTAAAACAAGATTATTTAATTTCAATAAAAACATGTAGATTTGACAATTTTAGTTTGTTGTGATTATTTTCTAAAAGCTATGGTAGTTGGTTTTTTTGTCCTTAGTGCAACAAATAGCAATGTACTTTGGTTTTTTGTCTTAGTTTAAAAATAGCGACGTTCTTTGGCATCAATAAATGCATGTTTATTTGGTAATTGTGCTTTTGTCCCAAGAGCAAGATATAACAATGTACTTTTGGTATATCTTGTATTTAAGTGCAAGAAATAGTAAGGTACTTTTGTAGTTCTTTTATATTTGTTAATTTAACTTATAAGTTTATATATGTTGTTATTTATTATGTAGTTGGAAAAGCTTTGGGCAATGCTCAATGACCCGACATGTAGGGAGGAGCTTTATGCGTTTTTTCAATCGGGGAATAATCAATGAGGAAACGATGGGAACAGAGATGATGGTTCGTCGGATAATTAATTTGTGTTTTGTATGTTAGACTTGTTGTCACACTTTGCTACTTGTTAGAATTGTAAAACTTTGGTTGTTTTGTTTTGGTATGAAATTAATTATAACAGTATTTGGTATTTAATCGGATGTTGTTATTTTTTATGGGTTTTGAGCATAACTACAAATCCTAGGTGTTCATGCAACCTTATAATCTTGGATCTAGGTTTTCACTAGTTTAACATGAAAACTTTAATATAAAAGAGAAACCCTAATGTGCATCTATAAAAATCGAAATTAACCTAATACTCGGGTATTGATACATACCTCAGTTGTTATGTAGTAATAACAATTAATCCTCGTAGATCTTGAACTCTTGAGAGTAAGTGCCTCAAATATGACACCTCTAATGGCTTACAAACACTCTTTGCAAGAGGATGAGAAGGACAGAGAGAGGAGGAGATAACACCAAAATTTCGGCTATGCTAGGGTTTAAAGCAAGTATACGAAAATCCAAACGGTTAGGCTGCTTTTATACTTGAGGTTGCTTAGTCCCAAAGCTAGGGTTTGCAAGTAGAAACCCTAATTTCCTTCTTAAGGCTTGGGCAGTTCATTGACTCTTCATCTAGAAGCCTTGGACGAAAAACTTATAGGGCCTCCCTATAATTTTATTCAAATCCTATCTAAGGAGTCCAAGAGCCGTATTTCACAACTATCAATTAATTGCAAAACAACCCCTGTACTTTTAATTAATTCCTTTAATCCAGAAATTAATTCCAAATTAATTTCTGATTAAATATTAATTAAATAACATGATTTCTAATTAATATATCATTCTCATAATATACTAATAAATCATTTATATCAATTTATTATTTGAAATAATAAATTCAACTTCTATCTAAAAGTCATAATGTTAAGTTGCAAGAGGGAAGGCAACCCAAAAGGATTGAGCTACTATCAATTCAAGTATACACCAGATATATTTATGGACTTAAACATCTAATCCAACAGTCTCCCACTTGGATCAGTCTAATAACTATAATTGCAACTACAACTTCAAAAAATTGACCAACACATTGTAGCTCTCAAAATCCGTTGTCGAACTCTGACCTAGTCAGTTACGTATCCTAAGATAAGGGATCATATAAGCCTCCGTTCTACAAGATATCATGTGGACAAATGACATGGAACGGAATCGTTCTCATTGTCCAACAGTTTGTTTCCCGATTTCTAATTTGTAATGACAGAGAACTTAATTGAACACATCAAATCAGTCCTCACCGGGCCCGACATATAAGTCAACACCAAATCATCGAGGGGCCCAAGATATCGTTTTTCCCCCTCAGGGCAAAAGGAACAGATAAACTTTGAATTATATGCTTTTACTATTTACTCATCAAATCATACACAACAATATGTTTTAGAACATCAAGTTACTGATGCGTTTACGCATTATCAATGCACAATCAACTCGTAACACAACAACTCATATATCTCGGTTTAAAGATTATACGATATTATCGTCTCAAAATTACTTGTGATAAATTCCATGAAGTAATTCCTTGAGTGTGGGTTAATTCACTACTTACTTCCAATTCATGACAGTCTTAATTCACTACTTACTTCCAAAGTACGATTGACTGTGGATGTTTTGAATAATCCAATTATTCGGGAAGTAAAACATGCAAAGTTGAAAAACAAAGATAAACAATTGACAAAAGATAGTAAAAAATACTCATAAATAAATCTCCATTTATTCAATCATCAAATTTCAATTACATTTATTTGTTATAAGTTTCTTAATATCTATCTAATTACTAAAATTAATATCATCCTTCAGACCAATGCTCGTTACATGTTGAACGTGCTTAATCCTACTTAGACCCTTTGTGAGGGGATTGACATGATTCTCTTCTAGTGATAACCTCTTAATGACAAGGTGTCCTTCTCCTACTCGATGTCTGATAAAATGATATTTTCTGTCGATATGCCTTCATCATCCATGATCTCTTGGTTCCTTGGTCAAGGCAACCGCTCCTTCATTATCCCAGAAAATCTCCATCGGCTCCTTAATGGCTGGCACAACTCCAAGGTCTTTAACTAAGTTCTTCAACCATATAGCCTCCTTTGACACTTCGCTAGCAGCTATATACACCGGCTCACATGTTGAATTAGATATGGTCTCTTGCTTGGGACTTTTCCAAGTTACTGCACCTCCATTAAGGGTAAACACCCAGCCTGACTGAGAACGAAAATTATCTATGTCTGTTTGAAAGCTGGCGTCGCTATACCCAGTAACTCTTAAGTCATCATTGCCACCAAGCATAAGGACCCAGTCCATCGTCCTTCGCAGATACTTAAGAATGTTCCTAACCACTATCCAATGAGCTTTACCCAGATTTCTTTGATATCGAATAACCATGCTCCAAGAAAAACCCATGTTAGGGAGAGTACATGTCATAGCGTACATGATTGGGCCAACAATAGATGCATATGGAAATCAACACATCTCTGTTATCTCTGCATCGGTACTTGGACTCTGAGTCTTCCTCAGCTTGGTATTACTCTGGATAGGTAACTCTCCTTTCGTTGAATTTTCCATGATAAAATGCTTTAGCACCTTATCCAAATACGTTATTTGACTAAGTCCAATTAGTCTTTTACTCCTATTTCTCAAAATCCTTATTCCAAGAATATAGGCAGCATCTCCTAGATCCTTCACAGCAAAACACTTTCCAAGCCAAGACTTAACCTCCTACAGAGTTGGAACGTTGTTTCCTATAAGTAGTATGTCATCAACATACAATACGAAGAAGGTGACAACACCCCCATTAGCTTTGATATATACACAAGATTCATCTTCACTCCTAAAGAAGCAAAACTCTTTGACCTTCTCATCAAAGCAAAGATTCCATCTGCGAGAAGCTTGTTTCAATCCATAGATTGATTTCTCAAGCTTACACACTATATTGGGGTATTTAGCATCCACAAAACCCTCCGCCTGACTCATGTAAACATCCTCAACCAACTTTCCATTAAGGAAAGTGGTTTTGACATCCATATGCTAGATTTTATAATCATGAAACGCAGCTATGGCTAACATAACCCTAATAGATTTAATGTTAGCCACTGGTGAGAAGGTCTCATCATAGCCAACCCCTGGGGTTTGAGTAAATCCGTTTGCAACTAGTCATTCATTGAACGTGTGTACCTTTCCATCCATGTCTGTCTTCTTCTAGAAGATCCATTTGCACCCAACTGTCTTACGATCTGGTACATTGTCAACCAAATTCCAAACTTGGTTATCATACATGGACTAGAGCTCGCTGTCCATTGCCTCTTTCCATTTAGCAGACTCAGGGCCTGCCATAGCTTCCTTGTAGTTATAAGGCTCATCTAAATTTACAAGTGTACTATCACTGATAAACAAATCACCATTTGTAGTAATATGGAAACCATAAAACTCTGGTGCCATTCTAATTCGAGTGGAACACCTAAGAGGTAACAAATCGTCAATTGGTTCAACAAGAATATCTTCCTCGGGTTGAGTGCTAGTGTTAGAGGTTCCTTCATTTCTTGACTCTTATATTTCTTCAAGATTAATTGTACTCTCACTGTCCTCTTTGCATATAAGCTCTGTCTCGTGAAAGACTCCCCTTCGTGCTACAAAGACCACATTTTCACTAGGTCTATAGAACAAGTATCGAAAGGAGTTATGTGGATATACGATGAAAATACATCGCTCACTTCAAGGTTCAAGCTTGTCGTGACTCTCTCTTCTAACGAAAACTTCACAACCCCAAACCTTGATATGTGCCAACGAGGGAACCTTCCCTGTCCACATCTCGTGAGGTGTTTTGGCAACCTTCTTTGTTGGCACTAGATTAAGAATATGGGCAGCAATATCTAAGGTATACCCCCATAATGATATCGATAGTGAATCTCGACTCATTGTGGAACGAACCATGTCCAACAAGGTTTGATTACCACTCTCAGCCAAACCATTAAGATGCGGTGTCCAAGGAGGTGTCAATTGTGAAACAATTCCACATTCCTTGAGGTAGTCGTGGAACTCAATACTAAGATACTCACCACCCCTATCGGATCTAAGCATCTTGATCTTCCTGCCCAATTGATTTTCGACTTCATGTTTGAATTCTTTGAACGTTTCAAAGGTCTCTGAATTATGCTTGATTAATTAGATATATCCATATATGCTATAATCATCGGTAAAAGTCATATACAATTGATTTACATCCCTTGTGGTGGATCTGAAGGGCCGACACACATCTGTGTGTATAAGATCCAACAATCCTTTACCTCATTCACAACAACCAGTGACAAGTGATTTAGTCATCTTTCCAAGCAAACAAGATTCGCATGTATCATCTGACCTTAAGTCAAATGACATGTCCAAGACGACGATACCACAAGCATGCTTTTTCTAAACCATTAGACACATCAATTTTTAACACACTATTTCCTAAATTGTCTAAAACCATCATAGTTTCATATACACCATGACAAGGTAATGCTTCAAAATAAAATACACCATTATAATAAGCATTAATAAAACCATTCTCATTATTAAAAGAATATCTAAAACCTTGTCTGTACAAACCATGAAATGAAATAATATTCATTGTCATTTCTAATGAGTAGAAACAATTATTTGAATCTAAACTTAACCCACTACTAAGAACTAAAGAGTAAATCCCAGTCTTGGTAATAGGTGATGATCTCCTATAATCAGGTTCATCTTTCCATGCTCCACATCCCCGCTTATTCTTAGCCCTTGCAAGTCATAACAAATGTGATAACCACGTCCTGTATCAAGGACCCAAGAATTACAATGCTATGAGTTTTTAGATTAAATAGTGTAAATACCTACCGAGGCTGGCTTGATCTTGCCATCCTTTATATCTTGCAAGTACTTGGGGGCAACTTCTCTTCCAATGCCCCTTGTCATGGCAGTAGAAGTAGGTAGCCTCTTTAGGATCATAGGCAGGAGGAGCTTCAGAATTAGATTTTCCTTTATGGAATTGTTATACGACCCGACTTGAGACTTTCCCTACCAGTTCTGTTTTAAGGGAGCTTTCCTCTTCTTCCCCTTCCCTTTCCTAAAGGCCAAGACGGGAGCAGTAGCAGCAGTAAGAGGAGTGGAGGTAATACTTTTTCACCTTCATTCCACTCTCAGCGGTTTTGTACAAGCTTTGGAGTTGACTTAATGTGACTTCCTCCTTGTTCAAATGATAAGTCATAACAAACTGATCATAATAGGAAGGTAATGAGTGCAAGACTATGTCAATAGCCAATTCCTCATCAAATTTCACATTGAGCTTCAAGAGACGATCCACATATCATTGCATACATTGCAAGTGAGTCGTGGCGGACTCTTCGTCCTTCATCTTGCTGGTTAGGAAGGACTTCACACTTTTAAACGTCTCTTCACGAGCTTGTTGATGGTATTTTTCCATCAAGTAGTTGTTCATTTCATATGGCCAATAGTCCTCATAGAACCTCTGAATCTCGGAGTCATAGTGGCAACCATGATGCACGAAACTTTGGTCGCACCGTTGCAATGTTTCCTATACTCAACAATTTCTTTAGGCGTAGCTTTAGTTTCATTGATCTTGTTCAACTCTTTTTCGAGAACATATTCCCTGTCCTCAAATCTCAAAGCCATCTTGATGTTGCGAATCCAGTCATTATAATTGGATCCATCAAAGGTGACTTTTGAGCAAATGCTCAAGAGAGCGAAGTGGTTGGAGTTGTTGTTGGAGGAGCCATAAGCGTTGTTGGAAGTTGACATCTACAAAAGAAAGACCAAATTTTGATTAGATAATGAAATCCTTAATATAACACCCAAATGAAATATTAAGGCTAGGATCCAACTAAATAATTCACAATTCAGAAGATGGATGCCATAATCCAATTACAAATTATTTAAAGGTAGGTAAATGATGATTTACCAATTTCAGCATGAAAAACGAAATTTAAACTAATTAGGTTTAAATGAAATTCCTACATCTTTTGAGATTCATTTGACTATTCAATGACATGTTTAATCTCGATTATGCCCTTTCATTTGTGACTGGGATACCGAGGATCGCAAATAAGGTATGAATAACCATGCAAATTGATGTGGTACTGTCGATGTCATATATCAGCTAATTAATGTGTCGGTTAACCGCACACACTCCATTAATCAATGTTAATTTACGAGCTACCCATTTCCACCCTTTATTAGTCCATATTAGTGTGTCGTTTAACCACACACACCCCAACGACTTTTATAAGATGCAATGTGCAATTTCGTGGATTATCATCAAATTCACATTTTCCTAAAGTTACTAAGATTGAGAATTTTTTTATGAAAACATTTAGTTACTTTAATTATTTCATTATACTTATTAAGGAGATTTTAGTGTCCTATCAAACCCGTTTGGCTAACAACCATCTACCAATTAAGGAAGCGGTGGGTGAGAGTGGACACTCATTCAACCGTCATTTTATAGGTAATTTCCTTATACCCCCTTATAGACCGGCTTCGTGAATGAGGTCAACTAACGGGAAGACTGACCTAGATTATGCATTTATATATATATGTATATATATATATATATATATATATATATATATATATATATATATATATAATTTCCAAAATTAAAATATTCAATTTAAATTTTAAATTTCGAAACTAAGGGTGTATTTTTAAAACTTTTCAAAAATACTAGGTTAAATTTTTCATAATTAAATTAGCAGATTAATTTTATCTTTATCTAAAAATTTAATCCAATCATGAATTCATGATAAGGATACAAGATTACGTATTAAATTTTGCAATTTTAAACCATTAAAACCAATTTAAGGTAATTATCATAACCAATCCATGAAAGATTTGTCAAAACCGAAAATCTGGGTTCTGATAGCTCAACTCGTCAAGTCTGGGCAACACACTCGTTGAGTTGATGCCAACTCGTCGAGTTCTAATATGAACTCGTTTAGTTTAATGAACAAAATGGGGATTCTGTTTCCTTCTCCTTTGAACAATTCCGAATTGCATCATATTCAACTGAAAAACATCCTAGGCTATGATACCACTGATGAGTTTTGAGCATAACTACAAATCCTATGTGTTCATGAAACCCTATAATTCTTGGATCTAGGTTTTCACTAGTTGAACGTGCAATATTGAATACAAAAGAAAACCCTGATATACATCTATAAAAATCGAAATTAACCTAATACTAAGGTTTAGATACATACCTCAATTATTATGTAGTAATAACAATTAATCCTCTCAAATGTGACCCCTATAATAGATTACAAACAGTATTTGCAAGAGGATGAGAAGGTGAGATGAGGAGATAGCACCATAATTTCGGCTATGCTAGGGTTAAAAGCAAGTGGCTGAAAATCCAAAGAGTTAGGCTCCTTTTATACTCGAGGTTGCTTAGTCCCAAAGCTAGGGTTTGCAGGTGGAAACCCTAATTTTCTACTTAAGGCCTAAGCAGCCCATGTACTCCTCATCTAGAAGCCTTGGACGAAAACTTGTAGGGCCTCCCTATAGTTTTCGTCCATTCCTATCTAAGGAGTCGAAGAGCCCTATTTCATAACTATCAATTAATTGCAAAACAACACCTGTATTTTAATTAATTCATTTAATCCAAAAATTAATTCCAAATTAATTTCTGATTAAATATTAATTAAATAACATTGTTTCTAACTAATATGCCATTCTTATAATATATTAATAAATCATTTATATCAATTTATTATTCCAAATAATATATTCAACTTCTCTCCAAAAGTCATCCTGTCAAGTTGCAAGAGTGAAGGCAACCCAAAAGGACTGTACTACTATCAACTACAATATATACGAATTAAAGTCGCTGCTAAATTTTTTATCAGTGATTAGCTTACTCTTTATCGGTGACTATTGTCACTGCTATAGCCCAAAATTCTTGTAGTGAACTTTGTTTTTCTACACTTATTGGAAAATAAGATAAATAGATAAAAACTATCAACGAATTCATCAAAAATAAAAGATTTCTTAGGTCACATCATGCCAAAAAGAATGAAATACCAAAAATTCTATAGACACCAAAAGTAAATAAACACCATAGCCTCAAATGCCTTTCTTTGGACACCGGTTAACACGATGTATCCAGCTAAGAAACCAATGACCGAATAAAGATTATATAAAATCGTATAAGGGAGTTGTTAACCGCACCAAATACCAATGTGGGTCCATAACAAATTGATCTCACTACGTCATGTGAAAAGATGATCAACTGACTCAACTCAGTGACTCAACTGACAGAGTGCAAAAACATTACACAAAATCGACTCCACCTCGATCCCATTTACGGAAGTCTATCTCTAGTGGGGATACTAAATAATCTCATACGCCAAATAAATATTCAATTTTATAGGAACCCAATTATCCCATCTAGTCTCCATTCCTCCCAAATAAAAGGCATCCCATTTTCTAAAAAGGTTATAGTAGAAGAAAACGAAAAAGTTTCAGACACATGAAACAACCAACCAAGTCTATATGGTCTTAAATCCAAATGTACATCCTGTAACAAGAAAATGAAATAATCCCATTCGGATTGGTCCACACCCCCTGGGACTGGCTCTTAGGGAATCAATCTCCAAATCGATCAACATACAATCACTCACGGAAGCCTCATTATGTAAATTAGGAGCAAAAATCTGATGAAACACAGCTGAAAGGAGCGAATCATCCTTATAGACATTAAACCAAAAGAAAAGTATACCTCCCATCTCTCACTTGAATCAAACAAATAGTTTGAAGGTCTAGATCACGGTTTTGAAACTAGCTCAACATATGGATAATGTTATTCAAGGGGTCGAACCATGCAATCCATGGAGTCAATGAGGTTTACCCTCCATACATACACTATAACGTCCCAAAATTTAAATATAAAAAGTTCATCTTTATAATAATAAAATCGCCATGTAAAACGTTTCTTAAAAACAATAATGAAATCAGAGTATATCAATAATCATCCAAGTTACATCAGATTCAAACAAAATGCAAAACATTATGGTGTGTGTGATGCGATCATCCTGAGCTCTTCCCCATTGATTCGGAAGTACCTGAAATATAAAACAAAAACTGTAAGCTCAAAACTTAGTGAGTTCCCCAAAATACTTCATACCATACATAATACATACACAATGGGCCATGCCCAACAACCATCAGGCCGTGCCCGACATCGAGCACCTCTCAGAACAGATATTTCAATAACATGAGATGGGACTCACCTCATCACATTTATCAGGCCCCGCTCGACATTCATACATACACATAAAACACATGGAAGAATCACTAAAACAAATAACATACAATACACTCATCATGCCCCTGCCTGACAATGGACACTGCCTGGTGTAAATATCACATACTACACATGTAAGAGTCACACAGACAACTATCATCCTACTCATAATAAATCATGGGCCGACATTGGTGCCTTCGACCCGCTAAGCATTATGAGGAGACTCACCTCAAACTGCTAAGATCCGATAAATGGTCAGGCTACTGATCTGGAAAATCCTCATGCTAAACATTCTAATAATTCCATAATGAGTAGTTGGATCAAAATTCATAACGCGGGTCCCCTACCCAACAGTTTCAGCCTCTAGGGTAAAAGACTAATCTATATTTTCCCTTATTTGGCCCAACTAGCCTATGTTGGGTTTTTATTCAAAAACTAGTTTCAAAAACATAAGATTTAGCAACAGAAGACTTTAAATTAGAATAAACATAAACCAAGTTTATACCCACCAAGGATAATCTTGCAAAGTTTGGAAGGAAAACAAGCACTAAAGAGGAAGAAGTGTTTAGAAAACTTTGTAGACTTTAAATCCACAAGGGGAGGCTTGGAAGTTGATGAAGAATGTAACCTTTGAGACACCAAAAAGTTGTCAACTTGATTTAAGTTTCTAGTCTTGTAAGAAAACTCTTAACTATTAAGCTTGAAGTTCATAACCAAAGAATAAACTACAAGAGAGTATAAAAGCAAGTAATATCTTCAAGAGGCTGAACAAAATGGAGAGAGTATGCATACTCTCTCCAACTCACGGTTTTGTTTCCAAATGAAGAGCAAGAATGAAAGTATTATGAAGCTAGTATTTATAGCATGAAGAAAAAGTCCATAATTCCTTCACCATTTAGCACTTTAGACAAACATTTATCCCATTCTTGTAAGAATATCCATGCTTTCATTTCTATTTATTAAACAATCATCAAATCCATGATTTTATTTAAATAATTAAAAGGCATGTCTTCTTTTTGTAATACTTTAATCCTATACTTCTAAAGTATGTTCCTTAGATTAATATAAGCTACAAACCATACCTCTCTTTCTTCCTCCTCAATTTTGAAATTAAGAAGTCAAAAGAGGACAAAAACATTAAACTTTAACTTTTTGGTAAAAGACAAGAATTTATCTAGTCCAAATTATTGTGCATGACTTATTCATTCACACCATATGAATTATGTAATGTTACTTGCTAATGAAAATTATTATTTCCTATAAATATATAACTTCCAATTTAGTTATAAGAGTTTATTGAATATTTATTAAAGTCAATTTCTAATAAATAATCAATTATATCAAGTTGTTGTTCATGTGACCCTTTAGTATCATATGTTAATTAGCAATATAACTTTAATATGATTCTTGAGCATACTAGATCTTTCAATCTCCCAGTTGCGCAAGATTCATAGTAGACTGATATAGATAGTGGTGAATGTATAGCAACATTTCACTACCCCCATTAACATACGACTTTGTGACATTCTATCAACACCCAATTCCCAAAAAGCTCCAAGCTACAATTGGTGTATAAGGTAAGTTTATCAGTTATCCCTTTGTCACAGATATCATGTTAAACATAAGATACGGATCACAATGAATCTCATATGGTGTTTAACTTTTTGTAAGGCGCCTTAGATGTCTAAATCTCAACATATAAGAGGAAAAAAATCCCATCTTGAATACATAAGTGTCTTGCATAGTTCATACCAAACCTAAAAATGGCTTTTATACCTGTCAGGTTAAGGACCAACATTTGACCATATCTAAGCACAACACTCCTTACACTTAAGTCCCACCATGTATCCCAGGTATTAAGGATACAATGTTAGTATCTTTTAATCAAGTATCATTAACGATAACGATCCATGAGATTATCTTGATGCAGGTCATTTCAATATGGGTTCTCTAACTAGTACCTATGAAAATTGGTTACAACCCATTGCCTACCTTCATCTAGTGAAAGTCAACTAATCCAATTCATATTAGTCTCACTTCATAATAGATCCCACAATTATAATCGACTATGAACTTCTAAAATAATATGAATATTCATGGATTAAACATGTTAATATAGAACACAACAAGTATTGATGTTATGATCGTATCCCAGTATATTGAAACATTATATAATTGTTGTTGTTACAATGTTCCAATATCCAGATACTAAATCCATGTCAAAGTCCTATTTCTAAAACAATAAACTCCTATAGTTGAAGTGTGACCATTCATACTTAGATTAAAAGAAAGACTTTATTAATGGGTTCAACTAAACTTAATTTGTGTGAATTCAAAGTGAATACTATCATCTCCATATTGGACTTTAATCTAGGAATAGTTAAATATCTTGGAGTATATTCTTGTTGTTCTTCCATGATATAGAGTCTCTTAGCTCAATTAAGTGTAGTCTCAAAGTGAGAAATATTTCTACGTGATCCTTGAATATCAAAGATCAACATAGTTTTTCAATGAACTCATTCATCCAATCATATTAGATTCTAACTTCTAAAGTGGTGAATTCTTATTTTGTAGTAGATTGTGTCATTTTATTTTGCGTGGACCTCATTCCAACTAAATTTACTCTTCTTCCCACAATGAAGTTATAATCCAATTATAATTCATAATTATATATATATTTCCTTAGAAATAAAAATCTTATGTAGCTCTTCTCATAACACATTTCACAAAAATCTCATTTATTTAATTTACAAATCACAACTCCATAAGTGTTTGATTAAAATCCAAGATCCTTAAAACATAACTCTTTCACTGGTGTGTACAATCAAGCTGGTGCCTTCCCGCGATCCTGAGAAAAAAACCTGAAACACATAACACATAACACGGTAAGCACGAAGCTTAGTGAGTTCCTCAAAATACCACACATATGTCAATAGTCTCTCATGGCTATACTTAGATAAGACCCTCCGGTCAATGTATCTTTGTGGGACCCTTCGGTCCCACAACTCGGGTGGACCCCCCGGTCCTAACTCAAGAAGCTCATAACAATAATACGCAACATAAATCACAAAGACATAATGCAGAATATCACAATACACAGATAAGCACATAAGACATCTCAGTCACACAAAGATACCACTCATGGCAAGTATAGTGAGAAGACTCACCTCGGATGATGATGAAGAACCCCTATAAAGGTTGCTGCTGCACACTGGCCTCTATCTCAGAGCCAATCCCATAATTAACCCAATTAGGAATAGTAACATCCCCAAACTAGAACAACATAAATGTTTGGGGGCGGAGGACGTCATGTTTAGTATCACAAGACATGCATGATAGTAATCGATGTAATAAACGACCATTTCATTAGAAAGAAAGTGTTTACAAAGTATGTGTTTCATATAACATATACTACATATGTAAATAACCAAACAAGACATAAAGCTATCATGCTCCATCTTCTAAATTCCAGTGCGCAAACTTGTCTACTGGTCTCCTGAGAATACAAGTTATTTTGGAAGAGTAGATCAGCATTTAAGCTAGTGAGTTCATAAGATTTTAGTGATGTAATGTAAGTTGTAAGTTCTTTTTAGAAAAGTTTGCCTGTTCCTCTAGAAGATCCTGTATCTTTTGATATGATGAAAGTTAAGCAAAAATGACCCTACAATCCTTTCTATGAGTACTAAATGGATATAAGTTATATAAAACCCAGATTAAATAAATAATCGATTGTGTGTCTCTGCCCTAAGCCCACAACCAAACAAGGAACAGATAATCAGGCAAAAGGCACGCATCCCATTGTTTGTTAGATCATCGTTTAATACAAGCCTGACGTATTCACTTGGTACTCACAGAGTTAACTACAATAGTTCCTTTATATTTGATGAAAACATTCTTTAAGAAAACCCTTATTTCTTTTAGTAAAAATGGTAACCACAATGGTTCCTTTTTTAATCACTTAATTTATACTAGCTATATATAATCTAATATCGAATAGATACTTAGTTATGTGAATATGCCCTAAGCCCACAACCAAACAAGGAACAAGAAGTATGGCGGAAAGCACACATCTAACTACCTATCGGGTATTAATTATATATAACCCCGATGTATAAACAAAGGTATTATAGAATTAACCACCCAAGCTCCTTTAAGTTATACTAGTTTAATAAAATGGATTAAACCCATTACTGGTAAGTTTCTAGTTTTGTCTACCAAATGTTCTATTTGAAAAGTATATTTTATACTGGAAAACAGTGTATTGAATTCGTATAATATGATCTAGCCCATACCTGGTACTCCTCATGATTTCTAAGTGTATACAGAATATATATAACTAAGATCGGATACGTAGTAGACTGGGTGCATCTGCTCTAAGCCCACAACCAAACAAGGAACAAGAAATGGAGCGGAAAAGCACACATCCTAATACTTGTTGGATCCGATTAATATATATTGCTGATGTATAATCTAAGGAATCATAAAGTTAGCATTATAGGCCCCTTTCAACTGAATGTACTATGACTCGACTATTATGTTTGTCGCTTGTAAGTTTTCCCTAGTTTATAACTATCTTAACTCAAAAAATAGTTTGCAATAACTTTCAAGTGGAACTGTCACAATATGAAAGTAATGGAAAAAAAATGTAAGTACACAATTGTCTTTTATATTGACAAACTGAAGTACTGACTACCTTAAAACCATATTGTTTTATTAAGGTCATAATGTGATGTGGTTGTACCCATACTATACGCTCTCCCTGCAAGAGATTCTGGTTACAAAACGTGACTTCAGCAAAGAAATTGCTAAGCCGTGAAATAGTCTCACATTAAAGTTATCTTGTTCTTGTACACCACATTTATTATCCCTTTTGTTTAGAACAATGAGTTAGTGAGCATTGGTATAATTTTGTTAATCATGATTTCTTCTACTGTTATAATATATAGTATGTACTTTCTGTTATCGTGTATTGCGTCTTCCTCCCTGTTTCTCTTTATAGTATGTTCTGTAGGTTATCGTGTATTGTATCTACCTCCCTGTTACTCATTATAGCATGTTCTCTTGGTTATAGTGTGAACTGAACCCCTAAACTATACCTATAATAGTTTACTAGTATGTTTACTTGAACTGATACTGACTTGAGGAAACGACTCATTTTATCTACTAAGTTATGATTGTACTTTAAAGACGGAGTTTTGTAAACTATAAAGTAACATAACTTTAAAAGAGTTTTTGGAATGTTTTGATCACTTATAAATACATAAGCAATCCTCTAAAAGATGTTTATAACAAAACATATACACAATTATCATTGTGTCCAACTTGTATTCCACCCTTTAAAAGCATTTAAAACAGTTTAAAAGATTGATTATAGGGGTATGAACTCACCTTATGTGGGTGATTCAATCGAATATGCGTGTAAGGATGAGAAGTTCCATGAATGAAGTCTCGAGACACTAACGAGTCCTAATGACATATATTGATATGTATTTATTGACATGAATTTAGTGTTTAAAGCAACTAACATGTAAGGAAACACCCTTAAGGACTATGAAACACTTGGACTAAGTGTTAGAATCACATGTGATTCATCAAAGGGGTGTATATGGCCACAATATGGTGTTGACGGCCATGGAGTCTATGGTCATACACTCATGGTCAAACATGCTTAAGAGGGTCTTTGAACCATGATGAAACTTGTGGGTTGATTGTTCATCAAGAATATGAACTAGATTCTCACTTTGGAGGCCCTTTTGGGGTGTTTTGAGGTGTGTACAACCATGCAAGGGTGTACAGCCGTACAATCCTTTTGTTCCACCTAAATGGTCGATTCTAAGATGTTTAACATGAGTTTCTAACGTATACTAAGCATAGGGAAAGGATACATACATTTTGGAGGCTCAAAGAGGGTTCACGGCCACCAAGAACAAGTGTGTGTTCTTGGTGTTCTTGGTGAAAGATGAAGATCTTGAAGATTTACCAAAAAAGATGATTTTTATGGATGAAATCAAAGGATGATATATGATTAAGAAGGATAACAACTCAAAGATGGAAGAATCACTTACGTTTTTGAAGATCTAGTATGAAGAACTCGATGATAATTGAGAGAGAATTGATTTTCTAGACTTGGAAGGGTGAGAAATGGTGAAAAATGAAGGAATATCATGTATATGGGAGGAGTTCACGGCCAACCAAGAGTATATGGCCATAAACTAATATTTTGCGGCCATAAAATCCTTGTGATGGAGTTTCCGGCTCGAATTCAAACCAATGAACTTAAGCTATCATAACCCTACACCCAATCCTTAAGTGTACTAGGCTTGGAACCCTTAAACAGACTCTTAATAATGCTAAAAGATAGCATAAACAAGTCTGACATTTGATTGGATTGATTGAATTTACTGGATTGAAATTTTTGGGTTGTCACATCATCCCCCCGTTAGATGGAATTTTGTCCCGAAATTATCTTTCTTAGCCGTACTCCTGGGGTTGTGCTCCCCTGATTGGCAGAATACCTACTCATAGACCTGTCAACTTTGCCCTAATGTCCGTGATCGGATTCATACCTGGTCCATCTATCATTACCTGGTGTATACAAGTCGTATATAATTAAGATTAGTAAGACGGTCAGATGTGTGACTCTACCCCAGGTCCACAACCAAACAAGGAACATGAGATAGGGCGGAAACACACATACTAAATCTGCATAATCATCATTATATACCACTCTCGCATATACACTTATTAGTGATAGGTGAGATCTATTTGTCCTTAGCCTCTGCGTTTTAAGTTGGTCTACTGAACGAGTGGTATTTCGGGAAGGTCTACTGGACATACGGCAGCAAGGCTTTGGATGGCAAAGTACTCTTCGCATGAGTACTTCGGGGTTTAGAACACGAGGTAGATGATTCCGAGTTCTGGGTTGGGTTGTCGTTACAAATGACCAGGGTTTCATGAATTTGATGGTCGGGGCGTTGGAAACATACGAACTTAATATGGTGAGGACCATGCCGACTCATGACGAATGATAGCAACAAACTCTTTACTGAACAAAAGTTTGGCCAATTTGAAAGAAATGTTTGTTATATGACGGTGTACCTCTAGTGTGTTCGACAATGTACTCTGTGTAAATGTTCTAGTGCTTTCTGTTTTCCCCTTGATATTAACACTGCAACAAATCGTACCGCGATAAGTGAGTACTAATAGTGCAATGTTTTGATAACTAGTGTTGATACTCTATATTATGATCCTCTTCGGTACCACTATGATCGCATAACATATACAGGTTATGTATAATTAAGATGAATAAGATGGTCGACTGAGTAACTCCTCCCCAAATCCACAACCAAACAAGGAACAAGAATTAAGGCATAATCACTCACTCTGAGTCTCCAACATCTCAGCTATACACAACCCTGATGTATAAACTAAGCCATCATAGCTTCCTTGAACGGATCTTTAGTTCCTAAGTGAATGATGTGACTTGTTCATATAAGTGAGTTATCATAATTACTTTCAAATGTTTTCCTAAGTTTTAATCTTATATAAATATAAATTAATTTTTAAAGCAATTCTTAATTCAAAGACGTACCACTGCTCGCTGGTGACTCCGGAGTAGCTTCTCCTGCGGTGATCATCAGAATCCTTCCATCCGCACCTGAGTTCTTTGTTATTGGGCAGTCCCTCCTACAGTGTCCAATCTCACCACAGGCATACCAAGCTTGGTTTTCTTCAACACCGGGGACTTGGGAGATCGGTTGAGCCGGTGCCCTGCATAACTGACTGTGTGTCCCTTTCTGTGGCAGTTCAGGCACTACATTTTCCTACATACTCTGATGTGGTGATAGTTTCACTTTCCACAATTTGGGAAAGTTCCAGCATATCGACTGGGAGGTGCTAAAATAGTAGGTGTTGTGGAGGCGTATATACTACTTGTTTGTTGCTCCTGTGGGGGTTCCTGTGTTGTTCGCTCCTTCCTCTTTTTCCCCGAATTTCGTTTATAGTCCTCTTCCCTTAATTGCTCAGGAACGGGGACAACCACACCCTGGCGGACACTATGGTCAATGAGTCATTGGGTCAGGCGTTTGGCACTATCGAATGTGGTTGGGTTAGAAGACAATACATCTCCTTGAATCGGGGTAGATAAAACCCGAATGTATCTTTCTATCTTCTTGCTCTCCGGAGTAACCATCTCTGGGCATAGTGTTGCCAGATCGCTAAACCTTTCAGTGTAGGTCACTATGTCCAATCCAACCATGGTGTGCTCCCATAACTCTTGTTGCAACCATTGAACTTCGCCCCTAGGGCAGTATTCTTCCAACATCAACTCATTTAGGTTATCCCAACCTATTGAGTTAACCACTGATAGGGTCAGTGACTTATCATGGCTATTCCACCATGTCAGGGCTTTGTCGGAGAAGGTATAGGCAGCAAACTTCACTTTGCTCCCTTCTTGGCATGAACAAATTGCAAAGACCGAATCTATTTTCTCGAACCATCACATCAGAGCAACGACTCCACCATTTCCATTAAAGGATTTGGGTTTGTAGTTCATGAAGTCCTTATACGAACACCCTTAGGTTTCCGTGAGTAACTTTGGGGTTGATTAAGTGGGTACCTCTACCAGATCCGTTGGTACCACTTTCATTGATGTGAGCTAGAGCAGTTGCCACTGCGGCTGATATCGCTGCTTGGAGAGCAGTAGGATCGAACTGAGGAGAAGGTAGTGGAGTTTAAGTTGGAGTTATGGGAGTAGTGCGCCTATTTGATTTGCAAGGAGACATCTTTGCTAAAAGAATACAAAGATGAGATGGAATAAGTCTATAACAGTGGTTTATAACCCAAAAGCTGAAAGACTAAGTTATCCTAGTTCTGAGTGTATCTGGTTCTGAATTTCATAGGGTTCTGGAAACAATTCATAACAGAGTCTATGCAAAATAAACTTTTTAAATTAGAAATGGCTATCCTTGAATGAATACATGTGACTTAAATAACTGTTACTAGTTGCGCGAAAAGGAAATAATCCTAACACATAGTGTGAACAGTGTCTCCACTAACTCATTAAGTTCAACAAGATTATTATTTATTAGTGTGACGCATAAGACGTTTTGGTTACTTCGGCTGATCCTTCTTTGAAAACTTATCATGAACCTGCGCTTGTTCGTCCTTGACTCTTCTGTTGAATGCTATGAGGAATTGGTTGCATCTATCTGGGTTTGTCGTGCTATAGTGGAAGTGTCTAAAGAATCTATGAGATTTAAGTGAAACATTATGGGGTGATCCTTACAGAGTCCTCATATAATTTCACAATGTATACAAGTTGTATATAATTTAAGATTAAATAGACCTTCAAATAAGTGTTCCTACGCCAAAACCACAACAAAACAAGAAACATGTAGTGAAGCATAGATCACAAATTTTAAGTCTATAAAATCTCAATTATATAAAACCTTGGAAGTATACACTCCAAAATTATAGATTTATCCATAAGGGTCTTTACATTATCACATAAGTTATTTATCTAGTGCCTAAAATACTCGTATAGTATTTTAATGTAATGTGCTTGGTATGTTTTAAACTTTCTGTCTTGTAGTATCTTAAAATACTACCATAATATTCTAACTTTTTGTTCAGATCTAGAATTCCCTTGAATAGTGTTAAGTAAGTTTTAAGACTGTTGGAACACCACATCACTCGCAAACACATGTCGGTCATATCTCAAATGAATATAGTCGATCAGACTATATTGATCCCAGATATGACTACATAACTGTCCAGGTTTGACCGCAATGTTCAACCTTTAAATACATCATTTTTGTTCTTCTTATGATACTTGTTCTACTATGTATATATGTATAAGCATGTATGTATACATTTATAAAGTATTGTTATATTCTTAAAATATGTTATTATTCAGAGCACTTAGGCCCCATTGTATTCATAGTTGTATATCTTTTATTGGTTGATATACTTAGTTCACTATAAACAATGCTCTGGTACCAACCTGTCACACCCCCAAACTGGAACTGCGGAAACATTCAGGGGCGGAGGACGTCATGTTTAGTATCACAAGACATGCATCATAGTAATCAAAGTAATAAACGAACATTTCATTAGAAAGAAAGTGTTTACAAAGTATGTGTTTCATATAACATATACTACATATGTAAATAACCAAACAAGACATAAAGCTAATATGCTCCATCTTCTGAATTCCAGTGCGCGTACCTGTCTACTGGTCTCCTGAAAATACAAGTTATTTTGAAAGAGTAGACCAGCATTTAAGCTATTGAGTTCATAAGATTTTAGTGATGTAATGTAAGTTGTAAGTTCTTTTTAGAAAACCTCGCTTGTTCTTCCAGAAGATCCTGTATCTTTTGATATGATGAAAGTTAAGCAAAAATGACCCTACAATCCTTTCTATGAGTACTAAATGGATATAAGTTATATAAAACCCAAAGTAAATAAATAATCGATTGTGTGTCTCTGCCCTAAGACCACAACCAAACAAGGAACAGATAATCAGGCAAAAGGCACGCATCCCATTGTTTGTTAGATCATCGTTTTATACAACCCTGACGTATTCACTTGGTACTCATAGAGTTAACTGCAATAGTTCCTTTATATTTGATGAAAACATTCGTTAAGAAAACCCTTATTTCTTTTAGTAAAAATGGTAACCACAATGGTTCCTTTTTTAATCACTTAATTTATACTACCTATATATAATCTAATATCGAATAGATAGTTAGTTATGTGAATATACCCTAAGCCCACAACCAAACAAGGAACAAGAAGTATGGCGGAAAGCACACATCTAACTACCTATCGGGTATTAATTATATATAACCCGATGTATAAACAAAGGTATTATAGAATTAACCACCTAAGGTCCTTTAAGTTATACTAGTTTAATAAAATGGATTAAACCCATTACTGGTAAGTTTCTAGTTTTGTCTACCAAATGTTCTATTTGAAAAGTATATTTTTACTGGAAAACAGTGTATTGAATTCATATAATATGATCTAGACCATACCTGGTACTCCTCATGATTTCTTAGTGTATATGGAATATATATAACTAAGATCGGATAGGTAGTAGACTGGGTGCATCTGATCTAAGCGCACAACCAAACAAGGAACATGAAATAGAGCTGAAAGCTCACATCCTAATAAGTTTTCCCTAGTTTATAACTATCTTAACTCGAAAATTAGTTTGCATTAACTTTCAAGTGGAACTGTCACAATATGAAAGTAATGGAAAAAAATGTAAGTACGCAGTTGTCTTTTATATTGACAAACTGAAGTACTGACTACCTTAAAACCAAATTTTTTGTTAAGGTCATAATGTAATATGGTTGTATCCATACTATACGCTATCCCTGTAAGAGATTCTGGTTAAAATTCGTGACTTTAGCAAACAAATTGCTAAGCCGTGAAATATTCTCACATTAAAGTTATCTTGTTCTTGTATACCACATTAATTATCACCTTTTGTTTAGAACAATGATTTAGAGATCATTTGTATAATTTTGTTAATCATGATTTGTTCTGCTATTGTAGTATATAGTATATTCTTTCTGTTATCATGTATTGTATCTTCCTCCCTGTTTCTCTTTATAATATGTTCTCTATGTTATCATGTATTGTATCTACCTCCCTGTTTCTCTTTATAACATGTTCTCTTCGTTCTAGTGTGAGCTGAACCCCTAAACTATACCTATTATAGTTTACTAGTATGTTTACTTGAACTAATACCGACTTGAGGAGACGACTCATTTTATCTACTAAGTTATGATTGTACTTTAAAAATGGAGTTTTGTAAACTATAAAGTAACATAACTTAAAATGAGTTTTTGGAATGTTTTGATCACTTATAAGTACATAAGGAATCCTTTAAAATATGTTTATAACGAAACATACACATAATTATCATTCTGTCCAACTTGTATTCCCCCCCCCCCTTAAAAGCATTTAAAACATTTTAAAAGATTGATTATACGGGTATGAACTCACCTTATGTGGGTGATTCGATCGAATATGCACGTAAGGATGAGAAGTTCCACGAATAAGGTCTCGAGACACTAACAAATCCTAATGACATGTAATGGTATATATTGGCATGAATTTAGTGTTTAAAGCAACTAACATGCAAGGAAACACCCTTAGGGAATAAGAAACACTTAGACTAAGTGCTAGAATCACATTTGATTCATCAAAGGGGTGTATACGGCCACAATATGGTGTTTATGGCCATGGAGTGTATGGGCGTACACTCATGTTCAAACATGCATAAGAGGATCTTTGAACCATGAGGAAGCTTGTGGGTCGATTTCTCATCAAGAATATGAACTAGATTCTCACTTTGGAGGCCCTTTTAATAAGCATAGGGAAAGGATAGTTACGTTTTGGTGGCTCAAAGAGAGTTCACGGCCACCAAGAACAAGTGTATGTTCTTGGTGAAAGATGAAGATCTTGAAGATCTACCGAAAAAGGTGATTTTCATGGATGAAATCAAAGGATGATACATGATTAAGAAGGATAACAACTCAAAGATGGAAGAATCACTTACATTTTTGAAGATCTAGTATGAAGAACTCGATGATATTTGAGAGAGAATCGATTTTATAGACTTGGAAGGGTGAGAAGTGGTGAAAATGAAGGAATATCATGTATATGGGAGGAGCTCATGGCCAACCAAGAGTTTACGGCCGTAAACTCCTTGTGATGGAGTTTTCGGCTTGAATGCAAACCAATGAACTTAAGCTGTCATAACCGTACACCCAATCCCTAAGTGTACTAGGCTTAGAACCGTCAAACAGACTCCTAATAATGCTAAAAGATAGCAAAAACAAGTCTAACATTTGATTAGATTGATTGACTTTTCTGGATTGAAATTTTTGGGTTGTTATAGGAACTAAGTCCAAACTCTCACTCATTAGGTCTAAAGGTAGCCCACTAACCAGCCCATCAATAAAATAAAACCCATTAGGCCCACCAAGGCCCAATAATAAATGTACTCTCCCGAGGCCAAACTCTCAAATGTAATGGCAAGGCCAACCCGAGGGCCCAAAGCACACACACAGATATATATATATATATATATATATATATATATATATATATATATATGTATATATATATATATATGTATATATATATATATATATATATATATATATATATATATATATATATATATATATATATATTTCTCTGTTCCAAAACTCTAGTGCAACAAGCCCAAACTCCAGGCCCAACACTCAAGGCCTAAAATGAGACTTAGCCCAAAAGTCCACAGCGAGGTTACGCAGGGCGTACCACCCTTGGTACGCTCAGCGTACTCACGAATCCAGATTAGCCATCAGGGACCCATGGTCAGTACACGAGGCATACTGGAATTACGCTCAATGTACTTCCCAGATTTACTCTTTCTACTCATTTGGTCTTAATCCGTTAAGACCTTGGCTCATATGAAAGATCTGCACTATCTAGTAGTTCTTACTACATAAATCCAGTGACTTTAAGCTTTGGCATGGCTAATAAGGTCACAAACACACAAAACGCTCACTGTTTTATCATAAAATGCTAATATCTCAGGCGTGGCTTGATGCCGACGTCCAAGTCTTGATTTTTATGACATTACACCAGTAAATACACTCAAAGAGGTTGATCAAAGTCTCCGGAGCTCAATATTTGACAAAGTCTCCAAGTTTTGGGACAAAACCCTAAAAATACTCTACTAAGATGCACAAATCAAAAGAGTGAGAAAGTTTGAAGCTTTATACATCTATATGAAACTTCCAACATAGATATGCTCAGATCCAAGGGCCTGGACTCTCACTCCTTCTTCTCCAAAGCTTCTTCTTCACTCCAAGAACACACAAAAAAAACTCAAAGGCTCTCAAATGCACTCACAATCTCCATGAACGAAGGTTAAGGGTTTAAGAGGGTTTGAAATCTGAGGATGGTAGCCAGGAATTAGGGGATCTCATTCTTTGTATAGGGACTCACCCAAAATTAGGGTTTTCACTCTGAACCTCATGTTGAATAAGGTGTCTAAGTTCAAAACTATATTTAGCATGTACTTGACCCGGTTTGGCATGGTCCATTTGGGTTGCATGACATCATAACAATTGGATAGACAAACTGAGAAAAGGACACTTATGGTTTGTTAATATATTATAAGTTGTAATATATTAATATGAAATCATATTATTTAATTACTATTGATAGAGAATTAATTTGTAATTAATTTTGGGATAAAAAAGAGACTAATTAAATATATGGGGATGATTTGTAAATCATTAATTCTTATATTGTGGGCTTATGGTTCTTGATTCACTAGATTGGGCTAGGACCCATTGGGTGCTTGATGGATGCTCCATGGAGGTTAAAACCCATGGATCATGGGGGAAATGAAAAGCCATGCACATTAGGGTTTATATGGTGTAACCCTACATGTGACACACTATATATAAAGAACCTCATGGTAAGCAAAATTGGCCACTTAGACAAGACAAGGAGAGCTAGCCGATTTTTGAGTGCAAGTGTTCTTCTCTCAAGTTGTTCCAAGAGTTGTCGTGTTGTGTGAAACATTTGAGGCATCACATTTGGGGTGCTAGGCTCACAAGGTCTTAAGGAATCCAAGCTACAAGAAAGGTATGCCATTCTAATAGTTTTTATATTACAAGTACCATATGTCATGCTAGTTAGGATAGGAACCTTGGAAAAATCAAATTTGCATGAATATTAGAGAAAACTTAGATCTAAGGTTTCTAGGGTTTCATGTACAACATAGGAGTGTTAGAATGCTCTAAACTCATCAGTGATATCAGAGCCTAGGCTTGTTTTCTTTGTATTTGATGCAAAATGCTTGAAAAATCAAAAATTATGTTCACTATTCAGTGAACTTGCCGAGTCCAAAGGGGGACTTGACGAGTCCAAGTGAAAATGCATCCTACTCGTCGAGTAGGTTCTTGCACTCGGCGAGTAGACACCCCTGTGTGCAGATTTTCGAGTGTTGTTGCTGGAAATGGACTAGAATCATTACCCTAAACTGTTTTGGACTTATAAAATCTGTTTTTGATGGTTTAATGATTATGCTAATCCATTTTCAATGGTTATTATCAATTTTTCAAGTTATATATATATATATATATATATATATATATATGTTTATATGATTCTTGAAATAGTTGATATGAATGTTCATGCTTATGAGTTTTAGTAAGATCATAGGAATTATTTGCAAATTATTTGATGATGTAATTATTGATCTAAATGTTATTGATGGAGTCCCTAATTTGTCCTCAAGTTATGGATTACCAAAACTCATTTCTTTAAAGATTTATTAAAGAGCCATAGGTTACATAAAAAGAGTCTTCATTTTAATAAACAATTAAACTCATAAGTTATGAAGTTGAAAAGGTTTTGAATAGTTTCAAAACTTGCCCTCGAGTTTTTGAATTTGTAAAGTCACTTTAGAAAACTTTAATTGCAAAACCTAGAGGTTTAAAAGTTAAAATTCAACCCTTATACTTTATAGTATTATAAGTTAATACTATATATATATCAGAGCATGTCGGTTTTATCGTTAGTAGGCCTCATTCACAAAGCTGGTCTATAAGGGGGGAGGTGGGTATAAGGTTGTTGCCTATAAAATGGCAGCTTATTAGGTGTCCACTCTCACCCACCACTTCCTTGACTAGTGGAGGGTCGTTAGCCGAACGGGTAAGACATGGACTATAATTCTCATTAAAAGTATAATGATAAATATTAAACCATTAAACTTTTTTTTTATAAATTCCCATTCTTAGTTACTTTAGGAAAATGTGAAATTGGTGCTAACTCATGAAATGACACTTTGTACCTTACCAACTCATTGGTGAAGCGCGTGTGGGTAACCGACACACTAACATGGACTAGTAAGAGTGGAAAAGGGTGACTTAATGTTTATCATAGATTGTTGGAGCGCGTGTGGGTAACCGACAGACTGATTAGGTGATAAAGATTAAGGGTACCAAGTTAATTTGCATGGTTATTCACACCATGTTTGTGATCCTCGACATCCCAATCACAAACTTGAGAGGGCACAATCGATATTTAAACATGCCGTTGAAAAGTTCAATGAATCTCAAAAGATCTAGGAGTTTCAATCCAATTAAAACCTGTAATTTATTTCATTTTTCATGGTGGAAATTGTTGAATCCTCATTCACCTACCTTCAAATATTTTATAGCTTGGACTACGACATCCCTCTTTCAAGTTGTGAAGTATTGTGTTGGGTCCTAGCCTTAATATTACATTTGGGTGTCTTATTAAGGATAATATATCTAATCTAAACTTGTCTTTCTTCTTTTCAGATGTCTTTCAACAATGTTTCTTCTGACTCAAACCCTACTGACTCCTTCATTCTCATGAACCTTTATGGGAGAGTTATCTTTGATGGTTCAAACTTTAATGATTGGATCAGGAATATCAGGATGGTCACACGTTATGAGGACAAGGAATATGTCTTCGACAAGGAGCTGAAAGGTATTGATAAGTCTACTGCTACTCCAGAGGAGATCGTTGACTTTAAGGCACATGAGAGAGACGCTACCAAGGTGGCATGTATAATGTTGGCCACAATGACAGCTGAACTCCAGAACTCCTATGAGGACTTTTACCCTTTTAAGATGCACATGGACTTGATGGACCACTACCATCAGAGTGCTCGTGAAGAGAGGTATGAAATCATATCTTCCATGATAACAACCCGAAGGATGGATGGTGAATCCATCAAGGGGCACATGCAAAAAAATGTAAAGGTTTGTGGACCGTTTTCTGAAGTTGAATGAGAACTTCCCCGAGGAGTTGGCTATTGATATCATATTGCACTCCTTACCTACTTGTTATAATCAGTTCCGAATGAACAATCATATGAACAAGGAGGAGTTCACACTTACAAAAACTTCAAGGAATTTTGACAACTACCAAAACTGGTCTCAAAGGTAAATCGGTTGTTACTACTCCTACTCCTAACACCGCCCCTGTTCTGGAAATCGGGCAAAGTAGAGGGAAAAGAGGAATACGCCTTCGAAGGGTACCAAGGGAAAGTCTCTTGATGGCTCCTCTTCAAGTGGAACTGAAGGTGGTTCTGTCACTCCTTCTTCCAACCCAAAGGAAGCTCAATACTTCGATTTTCAGGAAAGGGGCATTGAAAACGAAACTTCCCCAAGTACCTGCAAGATGTTAAGGATTGGAAGTTCAAACCTACCCATGTAGGTATTTACACTATATTGTCTAATAACTCACCGCATACTAATTCTTGGGCCCTTGATACAGGTTGTGGTATTCACATATGTTATGATTTGTAGGGACTAAGAAGAAGTGAGGATGTCGATCACGGAAAGATAAACTTGATCATCGGGAATAGGAAAGCTTCACCTGTCACCAAGATTGGAGTTTATTCTTTGTTTCTAAGTAGTGGGTTATGTAACGCCCGTAGATCCGGGCTAGTCAATTTAGAGATAATAGGGGTCGAAAATGACTTTTTGGCAAAAGATTATTTATAATAAATAATCTTAACCAAGTTTTAGTATATGTTACAAGGTTTCCGTACATATAAAGAGCGCCTAAATCCGAGTTATAACGAAGAAGTTATGACCCGTCGAAGTTTCGCGACGGAACCGGCACGACACCGGGAAGTGTAAATAGTGAATTTACGATAGAGCGACTTTAAGCCTTAACGATCTAAACAAAAGTCATAGAAAATGTTAAACCAAGAGTGTCCATAAAAAGAACGCCCAAATCTGATTTCGTATGAGGAAGTTATGATTTTTCTAAGATTTATCATATCAGTGCACAACCCGAAATTCGAATTTTAGATCGGTCGATTTTCAGCCAAAATAATCTAAATGAGAAATGAAGATTTCTTTAATAGGAGTTCAACGATAAAAAGACAGCAAAAAACGGAGCTCGTATGCGAAAGTTATGGACGAAGCTTAGTCTCTACTCTTCGAGCACGATAAATTCGATACAGTTTTATAAATCTGAGATAGAATGAGAATTAACCAACAAGGTATAAATTAAAGTTGTAGTACTCGTAAATACCAACACATGGATATAAATAAAGTCAGAAACGGAGCTCGTATGCGAAAGATATGGACGTAGCCTAGTCGAGCGCGATAAATACGATACAGTTTTTGTAAATCTGAGATAGAAGGAGAATTAGCCGACGAGGTCTAAATGAAAGTTGTAGTCCTCGTAAATACCAACGGGTGGATATAAAGAACGTAGAAAACGGAGCTCGTACGTGGAAGATACGGACAAAACTTAGCGGCTACTTTACTATAAAATCCCTATAAATAAAGGGTAAACCCTTCATTATTTCTTCACACCATAAGCATTTCTTTCTCTCTCTAGCTTCTCTCTAACCTCCCTAAACCCCTCCCAAGTCTAGGGAACCTCCCTAGCACGAGAAGAAAGCCCCGGAGCGCCCAACGGCTCCGAGAAGAAAAGCTTTCGACTCGGAAACACTGCTCCAGCAAAGCCCGATTTTTAATAAAAACCCACTGTAAGTAAGCTACGCCTTTACTATATTTAATATAGCTTTTATTTAATTAAAGTAACATTATTAGGACATTAAAATAATTATTTGGGCTATTATTATGAGTTATATTGAGTGTTATTTAACACTTACATAATAGTAATAATAGTTAGACTATTAATTAGTCTCGGCGAAAAATAGACTAAACTCTACTGGTAGTAATACTAGGTTTTGTCGAAGGGATTTTTTTTAAGAAGCAAAGCGTTGTCTGAGTTCAGAATCACCACCTTTTCAAGTAAGTGCATAGTTACTTTCATCTTACACATAGATATGAAGTATTTTTTTATAAATTACGTGCTATGTGTGCATATTATCTGAGTACTTGCGGTCTATGCTAAATGAACGATTGTATACATGTTTTAAATGATTTAAACTGTATATGTATTTTATATCTACAATAATGTTGGGGTAAAACATGGGTAGATGCAATAGATGGAATATGAGTTGGATGATGAGTTGAGAGGTGTTATAGACCACGAGGTGAGGGTGAGAGGTGGACGATGTGAGAAGCCTTTTCCTAAACGATGGCTCCGTCATTCAGCAGAGTATGGATGACAACCATGGACTATTCTAGACAGTCCAGTGGAACACTAGTAGGCTCACAAACTGTAGGTGTTGTGAACGATGTGTTAACCCGGTGTACTTTAAACCTTGGTGATCATGCAGACTTGATACCTTAACCCTTGTGATCATGCATACTTGATGCCTAAAACCTTAGTGATCATGCAGACTTGATACCTAAACCTTGGTGATCATGCACACTTGATGCCTAAACTCTGGCGACTATGCAGACTTAGTGCCTAAACCCTGGCGACTATGCAGACTTAGTGCCTAAGCCATGGCGACTATGTAGACTTAGTGCCCGTTGTGTAAATCGTGGCAACGATGGACTTCTTGCCAATTCCTTAGGATGACCCTTAGGAATAAATGAATGAGGAATAGCTGATTCTTAGGGTAGATCCTTAAGAATAAAGAAGATAATGGGGATGGGTAACTGGGTTGATTGTTTAATTGTTTAACATAATAATTATATTATTGTGGGTTGAAAACTCTATGTACTCACCAGGTTTCCCAACCTAATCGACTCAGTTTATTTATATCACAGGTGTTGAGATGAAGTCACATTACACTGAGAAACTTAAAAGAGATATAGATCACTAGTGATAATGAATGTAAGTTTTGTTTATGCTTATGTTTTTGTATTGACGATGACATCCCAAAAATTTTAAAATGAATAAAAATACTTTTCTTCGGAAACGCTTTGATAACGTACTTATCATGTTTTACTGGGAACAAATTCCGCAACATTTTTATTAAAAGAGGTACTCTGATTTTTATAAAGCATAAACAAAATCGGTCTTTTCTGGCCGTGAAAATGGGGATGTCACAGTTGGTATCAGAGCATTAGTTTAAGCGAACTAGGAATTTGTAGGAAATTTCTAGACTTAAACTTAGAATGCTAAGCGATGATTGTGAGATGAGTGTTTGCTATAATTTAGACACGAACACTAGTTTATTTTAGGAAAGATGCCTAAAATGTTTTATGTGCTAAATGATTTATGTTATAGCTATAAAAATGCCTTATATGCTCTTATTTGTTCGGATCTATGGTCTGTTGCCGACCGGATCTAGAAACCTTATGTGTTCAGGATTCTAAGCGTATGATAATGATATTAGAACTATAATGTAACGTTTCAGAATAATAAGGAGATTTATATGTCTATCATAAATAAGATCTTTCCTACCTTAAATTGTCGTCTCGGTACACCGAACGTCTGCTTGGGTGTACAAAACAAGAGGAAGATGACAACCTGAGCCTAAGAATGTGATGGGTCATACATCGGTCATTGCGCCTACATCCGAACCTATCACAATGGCAGAAGTTCAGGAAGTGATGCGAACCATGATAGACTGAGAAAATAGAGGAAATGAAAAGGCTTACAATACTAAATGGTACCTATCGGAAGATATCGTAAGAGTGATATCATGCCTTTAGAATGCGTCTAATAAATAATACGTCTAGTACGGGAGAATTACATGTTCGATTAGCAGAAAGAAATTTTTTTGGTATAATCCATGAAGTTATCCCATCGTCCGACGTTTCCATCACCAACCGAGTGAAGCAGAATTGATGATTAAAGATACACATGGAAGAAATCCTAGTAGAGTCTATGGAAAATTATATGATTGCGTGGACACATTTGTATGTGTTAAAATTGTTTATGTGATAATGACTTGGAAAACTGCGAGACAATACTTGGGACGAGTATGAGTAGGTGTGAAAGATAGTAAATGCATATACTACCGGAAGCACAGGACTCACGCTTGGATCGGGGAAAGTCACAAGGTTACAAAGAAGCGAATAATTGATTCCGTTTTATTCAAGCATGTCGATACCATCGTTTCGGGATTGACTAAGAAGATGATTGGTATTCCGACCCTAGTGGTCATACCAAATTGAATCCGACTACGCTGAGTATGCTATGTGGTTCAGAGAATTAAGTTCGATGTAACATCTGACTTAAGACGGAAGATTGAAGTAAAAAAAATGATCTATAGAGGTATCGCAAAAAGTTGCTTATAGCTAGAAATGCTACCTTTTAAGCTGTGGTTAGAACATGAAGGAAGGTATAGTTTGTTCTGGAAATTTGACTCTAAGAGACCCGAGTCTAAACGTTGCAACATATGATGTTAGGTCATTACAATACGACACATCGGTCCATGGTAGTAATCCTAAGATTGTGAAGAGGAAGAAGCAGTCTCCAATACGGATCGAGATTGTTACTTGAAGGTCATAATTGGGAGTCCAACATGAGATAGGGAGCGGGTCCAAGATCGGACACCGCCTGTAGTCAGGAAATCTTAGAGTTAGATACTCGTTTAAAGAAACATCAAAGTTACGGTTATTACTTAGATTGAAGAGATAACGTATGGAGTCATCATGTGAGCCCTGTTTCTTTGATGACTCCGAGACGTAATCATCCTAAGGGGGAGATAATTGTAACGCCCGTAGATCCGGACTAGTCAATTTAGAGATAATAGGGGTCGAAAGTGAATTTTTGGCAAAAGATTATTTATAATAAATAATATTAACCAAGTTGTAGTATATGTTACAAGGTTTCCGTACATATAAAGAGCGCCGAAATCCGAATTATAACGAAGAAGTTATGACCCGTCGAAGTTTCGCGACGGAACCGGCACAACACCGGGAAGTGTAAATAGTGAATTTACGATAGAGCGACTTTTAGCCTTAACGATCTAAACAAAAGTCATAGAAAGTGTTAAACCAAGAGTTTCCATAAAAAGAACTCCCAAATCTGATTTCGTATGAGGAAGTTATGATTTTTCTAAGATTTAGCATAGCAGTGCACAGCCCGAAAATTCGAATTTTAGATCAGTCGATTTTCAGCCAAAATAATCTAAACGAGAAATGAAGATATCGTTAATAGGAGTTAAACGATAAAAATACAGTAAAAAACGGAGCTCGTATGCGAAAGTTATGGACGAAGCTTAGTCTCTACTCTTCGAGCGCGATAAATTCGATACAGTTTTATAAATCCGAGATAGAATGAGAATTAACCAACGGGGTCTAAATGAAAGTTGTAGTACACGTAAATACCAACGTGTGGATATAAATAAAGGTCGAAATGGAGCTCGTATGCGAAAGATATGGACGTAGCTTAGTCGCTACTCTTCGAGCGCGATAAATACGATACAGTTTTTGTAAATCTGAGATAGAAGGAGAATTAGCCGACGAGGTCTAAATGAAAGTTGTAGTCCTCGTAAATACCAACGTGTGGGTATCAAGAACGTAGAAAACAGAGCTTGTACGTGGAAGATACAGATGAAACTTAGCGGCTACTTTACTATAAAATCCATATAAATAAAGGGTGAACCCTTCATTATTTCTTCACACCATAAGCATTTCTTTCTCTCTCTAACTTCTCTCTAACCTCCCTAAACCCCTCCCAAGTCTAGGGAACCTCCCTAGCACGAGAAGAAAGCCCCGGAGCACCCGACGGCTCCGAGAAGAAAAGCTTTCGGCTCGGAAACGCTGCTCCAGCGAAGCCTGGTTTTTAATAAAAACCCGTTGTAAGTGAGCTACGCCTATACTATATTTAATATAACTTTTATTTAATTATAGTAACATTATTAGGAACTTAAAATAATTATTTGGGCTATTATTATGAGTTATATTGAGTGTTATTTCACACATATATAATAGTAATAATAGTTAAACTATTAATTAGTCTCGGCGAATAATAGACTAAACTCTACTGGTAGTAATACTAGGTTTCGTCGAAGGGATTTTTTTTTAAGAAGAAAAGCGCTGTCTGAGTTCGGAATCACCACCTTTTCAAGTGAGTGCATAGTTACTTTTATCTTACACATAGATATGAAGTATTTTATATAAATTACGTGCTATGTGTGCATATTATCTGAGTACTTGCTGTCTATGGTAAATGAACGATTGTATACATGTTTTAAATGATTTAAACTGTATATGTATTTTATATCTACAAAAGTGTTGGGGGCAAAACATGGGTAGATGTAATAGATGGAATATGAGTTGGATGATGAGTTGAGAGGTGTTATAGACCACGAGGTGAGGGTGAGAGGTGGATGATGATAGAAGCCTTTTCCCAAACGATGGCTCCGTCATTCAGCAGTGTATGGATGACAACCACGGACTATTCTAGACAGTCCAGTGGAACACTAGTAGGCTCGCAAATTGTAGGTGTTGTGAACGATGTGTTAACCCGGTGTACTCTAAACCTTGGTGATCATGCATACTTGATACCTAAACCCTGGTGATCATACATACTTGATGCCTAAAACCTTGGTGATCATGCAGACTTGATACCTAAACCTTGGTGATCATGCAGACTTGATGCCTAAACTCTGGCGACTATGCAGACTTAGTGCCTAAACCTTGGAGACTATGCAGACTTAGTGCCTAAGCCATGGCGACTATGTAGACTTAGTGCCCGCTGTGTAAATCGTGGCAACGATGGACTTCGTGATGATTCCTTAGGATGATCCTTAGGAATAAATGAACGAGGAATAGTTGATTCTTTGGGTAGATTCTTAAGAATAAAGAAGATAATGGGGATGGGTAATTGGGTTGCTTGTTTAATTGTTTAAACATAATAATTATATTATTTTGGGTTCAAAACCCTATGTACTCACCAGGTTTCCCAACCTGACCCACTCAGTTTATTTATATCACAGGTGTTGAGATGAAGTCACATTACACTGAGTGACTTAAAAGAGATATAGATCACTAGTCATAATGAATGTAAGTTTTGTTTATGCTTATGTTTTTGTATTGACGATGACATCCCAAGTATTTTAAAATGGATAAAAATACTTTACTTTGGAAACGCTTTGATAAGGTACTTATCATGTTTTACTGGGAACAAATTCCGCAACATTTTTATTAAAAGAGGTACTCTGATTTTTAAAAAGCATAAACAAAATCGGTCTTTCTGGCCGTGAAAATGGGGATGTCACAGGTTAGTGTTAGATTTGAATAAGTGTTCTTACTTGTCTGAAATGTCGTGGAATATTATTTCTTTACACGGTTTGTAAAAACAAGGGTTTACTTTTTCATTTGATAATGATAGTTGCGAGTCTTGTTTGCTTGGAAAAATGACAAAGTCACCCATCATTGGTACTTTTGCTAGGGTTGAAGGTTTGTTGGACCTCATACACATAGATGTGTGTGGACCCTTCAGAACCACCACAACGGATGCTAACCGCTTCTATGTGACTTTTATTGATGATTATAGTAGATATGGTTATGTCTAATTAATCAAGAATAAGTCAGAAACCTTTGAAAAGTTCAAAGAGTTTAAAGAGGAAGTGGAGAATCAGTTGGGCATGAACATTAAGATGCTTCAATCCAATCGAACAGGAGAGTATCTTAGTATAGAGTTCCTTGACTATCTTAAGGAATGTGGAATTGTTGCACAATTGACCCCTCCCAGAACACCACAAGTTAATGTTGTGGCTGAGAGGCACAATCGAACCTTGTTAGACGTGGTTCGTTCCATGATGAGTCGAGCTTTGTTACCAATCTCATTCTGGGGGTATGCCTTAGAGACTGCCACCCATATCCTTAATCTAGTCCCCACCAATAAGCTTGCCAAAACACGTCATGAGATGTGGACTGGGAAAGTTCCCAATTTACACCTCATCAAGATTTGGGGTTGCGAGGCTTTCGTGTTACGTGAGACTCAGGACAAGCCCGAACCTCATGGTGAGTGGTGTATTTTATTCGGCTATCCGCAAAAATCCTTTGGATTGCTCTTCAAAAGACCTAGTGAGAATGTGGTATTTGTGGCAAGGAAAGGGTCTTTTGAGAGAGAGAGAGAGAGAGAGAGTTTATAACCCAAGGAAACAGTGGGAGACAAATTGACCTTGAAGAACTTCAGGAGTCAAGCAGTGAAGGAACCTCAAACCCTAGCAATCAACCTAAGGATGAAACTCTTGTTGATGACTCTATACCTCTAAGGCGTTCCACAAGAGTTAGGAATCCACCTGAGCATTACTATGGTTTTCATATTACTGTAGAAGGTGATGCATTTATCAGTGATAGTACAGTGGTAAATTTAGATGAGCCTAGCAACCTTAAGGAAGCTATGGCATGCCCTGAGTCTGCCAAATGGAAAGAGGCCATGGACAGCGAGATTTAGTCCATGTATGACAATCAAGTTCGGAACTTGGTTGACAATGTACCGGGTCGTAAGACGGTCGGGTGCAAATGGATCTTCAAGACGAAGACCGACATGGATGGGAATGTACACACTTATAAGCGCGACTGGTTGTGAAGGGCTTTACTCAAACTCCGGGAGTTGACCATGATGAGACCTTCTCACCAGTAGCGAAGATTAAGTCTATTAGAGTTATGCTAGCCATAGCTGCATTTCATGATTATGAAATATGGTAAATGGATGTCAAAACCACTTTCCTTAATGGAAAGTTGGCTGAGGTGTTTACATGAGTCAGCCAGAGGGTTTTGTCGATGCAATGTACGCTAATAGAGTGTTTATGCTTGAAAAATCGATCTATGGATTGAAACAAGCATTTCGCAGATGGAATCTTTGTTTCGATGAGAAAGTCAAAGAGTTTGGTTTTACGAGGAGCGAGGATGAGTCCTGTATATATGTTAAGGCTTGTGGGAGTATAATTAGCTTTTTGGTATTGTATGTTATGACATACTACTCATAGGAAATGACATCCCAACCTTGCAGGAGGTTAAATCATGGCTTGGGAAGTGTTTCGCTATAAAGGACCTTGGAGAAACTGCTATATCCTAGGGATAAGGATATTGAGAGACATGAGTAACAGACTAATTGGACTTAGTCAAAGTACCTACTTGGATAAGGTGCTGAAAAGGTTCAGCATGCAGGATTCCAAGAAAGGTGACTTACCAATCCAAAGTAACGCCAAACTGAGTAAGACTCAGAGCCCGAGTACAGAGGCTGAGATAGCTGAGATGAGTCGAGTACCGTATGCTTCTGATGTAGGCTTGATCATGTATGCTATGACTTGTACTCGCCCTAATGTGGCCTTTGCTTTGAGCATGGTCAGTAGATGTCAAGGGAATCCTGGAAAGGCTCACTGGACTGCGGTAAAGAATATTCTCAAGTACCTACGGAGGACTAGGGACTAGGTCCTTACCCTTGGTGGGAATGATGACTTGAGAGTAATGGGGGTATAGTGATGCTAGCTTCCAGAATGATAGGGATAATTTCCACTCTCATTCAGGATGGGTTTTACCCTAAATGGAGGAGCAATTACTTGGAAAAGTTCCAAGCAAGAAACAGTAGCTGATTCATCTTGCGAATCAGAGTACATAGTAACACGCGAGGCGGAAAAGGAGGCAATATGTCTAAAGTACTTCATAGGAGACCTTGGAGTTGTACCAACTATTAATGAGCCTATGGAGATTTTCTGTGATAATGAGGGTGTTGTTGCCTTAGCTAAGGAACCAAGGGATCACGGCAGATCCAGGAACTTCGACAGAAAATACCACTTCATTAGACATTGGATAGAAGAAGGACTCCTCGTGGTAAAGAGGGTATCATCGGATGGGAACCCAACATATCCACTCACGAAGGGATTGTGTAGAGTTAAGCATTTGTAGCAAGCGAGGCGCATCGGGCTGAAGGATGATATTAGTTTTACAGATTAGATAGCTATTTCTTAAACTTGTAAAATGTAATTGACATTTGATGATTTAACAAAAGTTGTTTTTTATTTATAAGTAAAGTGTTGTTGTCTTGTGTCAATTATTTACTATTGTTTCAATTTTGCATGTTTTGACTTCCAAAATAATTAATTTCTTCAAACTCTCCACGGTCAGTCATATGTTAGAAGTAGGTATGAATCAAGACTGTCATGAATTGGGCTTGTAGATGACTAAGATGTTAGACATAGCAAAAGTTGCTACAACATTCATGAGTGCTTATAAGTTCTGATTATTGGATTCAACCCACACTCACTTGTATCACTTCATTGAATTTATCTCAAGTGATCGTGAGACGGTAATATCATATAATTCTTCAAACCTAGAGATATGAGTTGTTGATCATGAGTTAGTTGTGCATTGATTGTACGAAAACGCATCGGTAACTCGATGTTACCCGGTTTGGCATGCTCCATTTGGGTTGCATGGCATCATAAAAATTGGATAGACAAAATGAGAAAATGACACTTATGGTTTGTTAATATATCATAAGTTCTAATATATTAATATGAAATCATATTATTTAATTAGTATTGATCAAGAATTAATTTGGAATTAATTTTGTGATAAAAAGAGACTAATTAAATGTATGGGGAGTGATTTGTAAATCATTCATTCTTATATAGTGGGCTTATGGTTCATGGTTCACTAGATTGGGCTAGGACCCATTGGGTGCTGCATAGATGCCCCATGGAGGTTAAAATCCATGGATCATAGGGGAAATGAAAAGCCATGCACATTAGGGTTTACATGGTGTAACCCTATATGTGACACACTATATAAAGAACCTCATGGTAAGCAAAATCGGCCACTTAGACAAGACAAGGAGGGCTAGCCGATTTTTGAGTGCAAGTGTTCTTCTCTCAAGTTATTCCAAGAGTTGTGGTGTTGTGTGAAACATTTGAGGCATAACATTTAGGGTGCTAGGCTCACAAGGTCTTAAGGAATCCAAGCTACAAGAAAGGTATGTCATTCTAATAGTTGTTATACTACAAGTACCATATGTCATGCTACTTAGGATAGGAACCTTGGAAAAATCAAATTTGCATGAATATAAGAGAAAACATAGATCCAAGGTTTCTAGGGTTGCTTGTACACCATATGAGTGTTAGAATGCTCTAAACCAATCACCTCATGTATGCACTGAAAGGTGACGAGATGCCCTACGCTTCTAGAAACTCGTCACAATCACTCCTCATCACACATACCCGGGTTGCAGCCCACGAACCCGAATCATGGATGATCTGAAACAGGATGTTACAATTCTCCCCCACTTGAATTAGATTTCGCCCTCAAAATCACTCCTTATCACACATAGATCGAACCCAATAAACTGAGAAGTACCACCGAAGGGACCTCATATCATACAACAATTTCTTCCAAAGACACCAAAACCCAACAGCGACTCCCGACCCCGAAGAAGGACAAATCCTTCTGCCACTGTCGTAGTCGATCTGACTCTCCAGAAGTTGATAATCCTAGTGGTCTGTCTCCCTGCTAGACTAACCTCACAAAACATCATCATGTTAATCGCTCATCTACTAACAGACCCTGAGAACACTCTACCAACTCTGATTCTCTAATGAATCCTGGTCGAACTCAAGAGGAACAGAAAGGTTAATACCTACTAAGGACGTACCTCCTGAACGGCTTTCAGAACTCTTCTAAAGGAACGATCCCCAAAACTCTGCCTTCAAACATGGAAGCGTTGAAGCCAGCTTGGAATGATCCGCTGACACCCTTAATCATAAGTCCCAATTCATCTCAAATGTCCCTTCCAACACTGAGCACCAGGTCAATTGCGACCCAATTGTCGAACCTCCAAAGGTTACCTACTACATACCCAATTAAACGACTTACCTGCTTCCTTCTCACAATAACTACCTTGGCTCATTGTGACACACAAGTTACGAAGTTCGTTTTACCCTAAGCGAACACCACAACCCCATCTGAAGTCGTCTCACCTGTGATCTCTCTCGTCTACCATCTACTGGTTCCACGTGTCTCACGGTTCTTCCCGTACCAATGAAACTGACCCACTCCGGTCTGAGACATCAGATGGAGATCATTACCCCTCAAAATGAAACCCATCTGAGAATCCGGAACCTCATCTTGCCTACTCAATACACGAATTGTCCCAAACTCAACTCGAGAGTCTGATTCCACAGCACAATTGGAACCACTCATTTCCAATCTGATACTCAACCCGAACCCGCGACTTGTGAATTTATGCAGACACCATCTCTCCAATTCCTTCCCATTACAATAATCCCTCCTCAACCAGGGATACAACAATCCTCGACTGATACGGAGACCCCAGTCTCGCCCCTGGTCCTGCAACCAGGTTCCAGAAGAATCAAGTGGTAAGGCTACCTAAGCCTAAGAACTCCTCTACGTCATACTCTGAAGAGTGAATACTACAGCTCTCGGCAGGATACCATTCACACTTATTTAGTACTGAGTGCAACGGTCCATCCTCACCCGTAGTCCTATGACACCCCTAACTGACTCGTGAATGCTATGGCTCCCCGTAGTATCTCAACACTAACTCGCTAACCAGTGAATACTACGGATTCCTGCAGTACCACCACACTCTCTTGCTGACTAGTGAGTGCTACGACTCCCCACAGTATCACAACAATATCTTGCTAACCAATGAATACTACGGCTTCCCACAGTATCACGATACTGCCTCGCTGACTAGTAAGTACTACGACTCCCTGCAGTATCACAACACTCTCTCTATAACCAATGAATACTATGGCTCCCCGTAGTATCACGACACTCTCTCACTGACTCATGGATACTACAGCTCCCGGTAGTCTTACAACACTCTCTCACTCACTGACTCACCATAGGCTCATTCCATGGTTTTCCTGATAATGCCAAGCGCTTACACCCACCCAGCTTATGCACCACCACTCTTGATGTAAGTTCTCATAGGCAAGGCACTTTTCTCAGCGAAGATACATCCTTGGACAGTCCCACTCTGGTGACACTTAACTGATGGGTTCCCATTGGAACCAAAGTCTCTCAGTACTCCACTCGCGATCCCATAACCCGAGTTTCAACATGACCAAAACTTAGGAAACCATACTCAGACACCTCAATACACCATCACAGCATCCCACGATGTCTTTCCTCAACCACCGATCTTCCATTTACGTAACTCGAAACCTCGAAATACTCTTATCTCACAAATTGAAACACAGAGGAATCATCAATGACCCGAAAACACTTTGAAGAAAATCCGAAGCTCCACCCTCTACGGATTACCGCCCATACGAACTACTCACAATGAATCTGAAATTGGCTGACAAATCAACTGCTGCCCCTCCTTGAGTATAGATCATAATCTATACCTATACCCACAAATCTCAACTATAGTACCCTGAACTCAGCGACCGATCCACCTCGAACTCAACATTTGCAAACCCGAAAAATCCCTGGCCATAATAAGTTCTCTGACCAGCGGCCACTTGTCATGGATTCACTCATCCTTCCTTAAGTACATACCCATACATCATCCCGACTTGCACCTCAGCTCATCCACCAATAACCCAGGTCTCATGTGTCCGCACCGCAGATCTCCATAACAAGTTCTCTAACCGCACATGAACGGATTGATGACCCCTCAATAGAATAATCAGTTCTCCCCCACTCAGGGTTCGAACCATCACCAATTGGCATACCAACAATCTACTCCATGGACTGTTTCAACATATATATCACACTTGACTCTTCGAACGTACAACATAATCACTTAAATGACCTTCCTAATGGAACGAAGCAACTCCAGATATCTCATAATTCAGACAAAAATCTCAGAATCCTCCCAATGTGACTGCCTCTAGTCATCCTGAAGCCTTATACCGATATACCGCCGGATACCCCAACTGTTTCGAATTAGTCCTGACTCTCGGTCCGGAAATAATGCACTATCACGCAATTCGTCTCTGACTCCTCGACCAACCTACCATCACTGGAATCATCATAAAAGCCAGAGACCCCACTCTCACAGTCGATACACAACGATGACAACGAGGTCCACCGCTCCAATATACTCCTCTTAACAACCTGAAACTGCCGCTAAAAGTATGCCTCCCTCAAAAGGAACCTCCTTGTTCTCTTCCATTATAGACCCACAACTGACTCTCTCATGGTATAAGAAATACCTCGCAGCAAACATATTGCCCGAAATACTCTTGTGAAAAGGTTGCAACCCTATGCTACCCCATGGGGTTTACCTCCAAACTCTGAAAACGGGAAGGTCATCATCTCTTTTGCTTCTCCCAGGAAATGGGGACAATGCAACTCTTGCCATAGAAGATGACACCTCATCTATCAGTTGATTGCTCAACTCAGACCGCGATCCTCTAATAAGCATCATCTCTACTCATCGCTGAGTCTTGCGACTCCAACTGGCATCTCACCAAAAATCTCTTGGAAACTAACTTGATTTCCCTCTCAAGGTATGCTCCGTTGAGACTCGTTCAACATGGTCCTCTAGCCCCGCACACTATCACATCTAATCTCATTCTAATCAATCACAATGGGATAACTGGTAAAACCAAAAGCACTAACTGCCACAAATCATGGTACTCGAACCATATGATCACCTCTCAATCTGCTATGAGTCATGGTACCTGAACCATTTTATCTCCCCTCAATATCCTACTTAGAACCTCTGGAACTCTCCTTTTTTCGAGTACGGGTCCTTTTCTTTCAGTAGTACGGTCCCATACTATCCGCCACATCTGCCCATACTTTCGACATGGATCGTCCTAGATTTCTTAAGTAGCTTCTCAACCTTCTCGATCACCAATCCCGTTAAACCTGGTCACTCCCTAACGAATACTCTCCTTTATTAGCGTACTCATCTGACTAAGGTCACTCCCTAGGCTCTTCCTAGGTTCTCACACTTCTCTGCCATCAGCTGCTGGAGAACTGCTTATGATGCCAACCATCTACCTCCTGAATATCATCATATTCAGTTAGTAGCTGACTCCCATCATCCAGAGTTCCACAAAGCACGAAGCAAGCAACATTCGGGAATCGAATAATATCCTCCAGCACGTAAAACCACTCTAGGCTACAAATCTATTTTCTCTATTCACACTCTAAAGGTATCATCGAACTCAAGCAACCCTACCTCTCACAGGTATCTAACTACCCCCTTAGTAGGCTTCTCCAAGTCTCATCTAGGTATCTCTCCAAGATTACTCCTCTACTCCAAGCTCTCTCTAAAAGATTCCTGCTGGATACACTTAGTCTACACATACTCAAACCACATAACAGATAACGACAATTCCTAGGCTAATGCATCATAAATCAGGCAACTCTATCCCTAATATATGAAATACCTAGCCTATCATCTAGCATGCATCACTAATATCTCAATAACAAATCATAACAAAAATAAGTAAGGGTATTTTGGGAAACCACCATTCAGGATCTGGCAGATTATACACACTGCTCCTTTTCGTTTTCTCTTAGAAACTCTTTCTCGTTTTAGAAAAATCATTTCTTTTGAAATTTTTTCTCAAATCCCCAGTTTAAGTCCAGAGATACCCGAAGGTGTATCCGAATCCCTCAAACAAGGGATATGATACCAACTTGTAACATCGTAAATTTTCAAACAAAATTTTCATTTAAAATCACATACTTCTCATAACACATTTCACAAAAATCTCATATATTTAATTTACAAATCGCATCTCCATAATTGTTTGATTAACATCCAGGATCCTCGAAACATAACTCTTTCATTGGTGAGTACAATCAATCCAGTGCCTTCCCGCGATCCTGAGAAAAAACCTGAAAAACATAACACATAACACGGTTAACATGAAGCTTAGTGAGTACCCCAAAATACCACACATATCTCAATAGCCTCTAATGGCTATAATCAGATAAGATCCTCCGATCAATGTGTCTCAGTGGGACCCTCTGGTCCCAAAACTCGGGTGGATGCTCCGGTCCTAACTCAAGAAGCTCATAATAATAATACTCAGCATAGATCACAAAGACAAAATGTAGAATATCACAATACATAGATAAGCACATAAGACATCTCAGTCACACAAAGATACCACTCATGGTAAGTATAGAGAGAAGTCTCACCTCGGATGATGAACAACCCTTATAAACGCTGCTGCTGCGCACTGGCCTCTATCTCTGAGCCAAACCCACAATTAACCCAATTAGGAACTAAGTCCAAAATCTCACTCATTAGGTCTAAAGGTAGCCCACTAACCAGCCCATCAATAAACTAAAACCCATTGGGCCCACCAAGGCCAAATAATAAATGGGCTCTCCCGAGACCCAAATCTCAAATCTATAGGAAAGCCGAACCCAGAGGCCCAAAGCACACACACACATGTATGTATGTATGTATGTATGTATGTATGTATGTATGTATGTATGTATATATATATATATATATATATATATATATATATATATTCCTCTGGTCCAAAACTATAGTGCAACAAGCCCAAAATCAACGCCCAACAGTCAAGGCCCAAAATGAGACTTAGCCAAAAATTCCACAGTGAGGTTACATGGGGCATACCTGCCTTGGTATGCTCAACGTACTCCAAAGCTTCTTCTTCACTCCAAGAACACACAAAGACACTCAAAGGCTCTCAAATGCATTCAAGCTCCATGAACGAAGGTTTAGGGTTTAAGAGGGTTTGTAATTTGAGGATGGGGGCCAGGAATTAGGCCATCTCATTCTTTATATAGGCCCACACCCAAAATTATTGTTTTCACTATTTGCCTAGTACGCCCAGCATACCCTCTGGTACGCCTAATGAACTAGGTGGCTCCACTTAAAAATCATGCACATGAGTATGCTAAGCGTACACACATGTACGCCCAACATACTTAGCTGCCACTTTTCTCAAATAAAGGATTATTCCTGCCAAAACATCAAACTTCCATTGCTTCTTCGATATAACTCCGTTTCTAATGAACCTCATATCCACAGAAAGGTGATGCGATGCCCTATGCTTCTAGCAACTCGTCATAACCCTGAGGCTTCCTCATGCCCGCGTTACAGCCCACGAACCCTAATCACGGACGATCCGAAACAACATGTTACAGTATATTATTATATGATCTTAGCATGATAATATACAAGTTCTAATGCATAATATGGCATAAATGATGGATTCATTTTCCAAGCAAATCGAATATAAATCATTCCTAATATTTGAAAGCTATGAGTTAGTTTCTCTTAAGGCTACCTAAAAAACGATGCTATGTGACAATACCATGGTTCCTCCAAAGGAATCTTCTATCTTGATCTCTTTCATGATATTGTCAATATATGCATAAGTATATAAAACTTTTAACATTCACTTTTATCTATCTCTATATATTTTACATTCCAAGAATTATCTTGCCCTTCCTAAGTTTTTCATTTTAGAAATACATTTCGAGTCAAGGTGAAAAAGGTCATGGCATGGTCAGAATGTAACCTCTTATGATTACGTATGTCTCACTCATACAAGAATAGGAATGTCACTATGCTCCCACTAGTTCTTAGTAAGCACACATGTTCTATTCACTTTGATATATAATCATACCTTGTGGTTTCATATTAAAATAATGATTACAACATTGAGATGTTTTCTTTTATATCTAAAAGTGGATCTAAAGCTTTACACATTTTGTTAGGATAACATGGATTTAGAAAACATCCAGGCTAATCTATACATATATCTTCTAGCAGATGTCTATTAAGAAGAGCAGTCTTTTTTGAAATCTATTTGATATATGTCATATTGAGAATATGAATTTATAGTAAAAAAATATCATTGTTGATCTAATGATAGCTACTAGTGAAAAGGGTTTGATCCTAGTCAATTTCATGAGTATGATAAGGACCATAATCAATGGAATGAGTATGAGAAAATCATGTTATAACAAGTCTTCCTTTAAATGTGTATAGTTATCCATGTAATATATTCTTTATAGAAGAATCACTTACTGCTTCTAGCCTTGGTATAGAGAGGAAGTTCAATCAAGACCATACTTGATTATCATTCATGGATTAGATCTCATGTTCATGACTCTAAATCCTTAATCAGATTTTAGATCTGACATAGCATCTTGGTAGTTGATGGATTTGCTAGAAACCATCAAGTAAATTTCATCAATGGGAGATTCTGCATTTCTGAAGTCATAGATCATTTCTACCACTAAAGTGAATAATTTTTGTTTGTGAATAGCTATTATTCAAGTTGAACAATCCTTTTTTGAACAAGTGCCAAATGTAACTACAGCAGGTAATGGTTCTTGAGACGCTGCTGGTAAGTTTTGAGCATTACAACATTCCTATGGTGCACATGCAATCCTAATTTCTTTGGGTCTAGGTTTTTCTCATGTTATACAAGCAATTCAATTATCCAAAGCAATATCCCTAATCTAGCATACAATTTTCGAATTTAGTGGTAAACATAATTTAGATGAATACCTTTCTTGTTAACTAGTAATAACAAGTAATCTTTTCCTCTATCTTAACCTTCAAGAGCTTAGTGCCTCAATTGTTGCATCTCTAATGGAGTCACAAACACCACTAGCATTTGGATGAACAAGTTAGAGAGATGGAGGCTAGGATTTTCGGCAAGGGTTCTCTTACAAGCATAGGTAGCCCAAAAACTTTAATCCATGGGGTCTATTTATACTTGTGGCTGCTAAGGTTTTAGGTGAAACCCTAATTTGACTACTTAATTCTAAAGCAGCCCATAGGCCCTTTCTAGAATAGTCCTTGGACGAATTCTCTATGGACTTCCCATAGAATTCGTCCAAACTTATTCCAAGGTGATCCATCAGCCTAATTGCAACTATTAGTGATTTGCAATATTGATCCCCGTTATTTTAATCATCCTCTTTTGATCATTAAATTAATTCCAAATTAATTTATGATCAATACTAATAAAATAATATGATTTCTTAATTAATATATTATTATTATAATATATTAATAAATCATTAATTAACCTCTTTCTCATAATTCATCCAGTCAAGTTGTTATGGTGAAGGCAACCCAAAAGGACCATGCTACTATCGGGTCAAGTACATATGAATTATTGTTATGGGCATAGACACCTAATCTAAAAGTCTCCCACTTTGATAAGTCTAATAACTATAACTTCAAGTATGACTTCAAAATCCGATTAGCAATCATAGCTCCCAAAACTGTTGTCGAACACTGGCCAAGTCAATGACACGTCCTTTAGATAAGAGATCATATAATCATCCATTCTGTAAGATATCATGTCAAAAAAGACATGGAACATAATCATTCTTAAGGTCCAACAATTTGTTTCCTGACTTCTGATTTGTTTGACATAGAACTTAATTAAACACATCAATTCAGTCCTGATCGGGCTTGATACATAAGTCAACACAAAATCATCGAGGGGCCCAAGATATCTCTTTTACCATCCTAGGATAAAAGGAACAGATAAACTTTGACTTATATGCTTGTACTATTTACTTGTTAAATCATACACAATAACACATTTTATAACATCAAGCTACTGATTCCTTTACGCATTATCAATGCACAACTCACTTGTAAACAAAAAATCATATATCTTGGTTTAAAAATTATACGATATTATCGTCTCACAATCACTCCTGATAAATTCCATGAAGTGATTCATATGAGTGTGGGTTTAATCCAATACTCAAATCTTATTTCAAGAGCACTCATGAACGTTACAGCAAACTCTTGCTATGTCTAAGCACTTAGACAATCTACAAATCAATTCATGACAGTCTAACCTCATAACTTAGTCCCAAAGTATGATTGACTGTGGATAATTTGAACAATATAATTATTCTGGAAGTAAAACATGTAAAAATTGAAACAATAGTAAACAATCGACACAAGATAGTAAACTCTACTCATAAATAAAACTCCTTTATTTATTCATCAAATGTCAATTACATTTATCAATTACAAGTTTCTAAACAACTATCTAATCACTAAAACTAATATCGTCCTTCAGACCAATGCTCCTCGCATGCTGTAAGTGCTTAAACTTGCTCAGACCCTTTGTGAGGGGATCTGCAAGGTTCTCTTCTAACGATACCCTCTTGACTACGAGGAGTCCCTCTTCTACCCGATGTCTGATGAAGTGGTATTTTCCGTCGATGTGTTTGGATCTACCATGATCCGTTGGTTCCATGATTAAGGTAACCGCTCCTTCGTTATCACAGAAAATCTCTATATGCTACTTTATGGCTGGTGCAACTCCAAGGTCTCCAATGAAGTTCTTCAAATATATTGCCTCCTTCGAGGAATCACTCGCTGCTATGTACTCTAATTCGCAGGTTGAATCCGCCACGGTCTCCTGCTTGGAACTTTTCCATGTAAGTGCTCCTCTATTTAGGGTAAACACCCAACCCGTCTGAGAGCGGAAGTTATCTCTGTCGGTCTGAAAGCTGGCGTCACTATACCCTGTCACTCTCAAGTCATCATTCCCACCAAGTGTAAGGACCCACACTTTAGTCCATCGCAGGTACTTAAGAATGTTCTTAACTGCAGTCAAGTGAGCTGTACATGAGTTCCCTTGATATCGGCTAACCATGCTCAATGCAAAACTCACATCACGGAGAGTACATCTCATAGCATACATGATTGAGCCAACGACGGAAGTATATGGCACTTGACTCATTTCTACTATCTCGGCATCGGTACTCGGACTCTGAGTCTTACTCAGCTTGGTATTGCTTTGGATTCATAATTCCCCCTTCTTGGAATTCTCCATGCTAAAACGTTTCAACACCTTGTCCAAGTAAGTACTTTGACTAAGTCCTATTAGTCTCTTACTTCTTTTTCTTAATATCCTTATCGCAAGAATATAAGCAGCTTCCCTAGATCCATCATAGCAAAACACATCCCAATCCAGGACGTAACCTCCTGCAAGGTCGAGATGTCGTTTCCTATGAGTAGTATGTCATCAACATACAAAACTAGAAAGCTAAATATACTCCCACTAGCCTTGACATACACAGGACTCATCCTTGCTTCTTGAAAGTCCTAACTCTTTGACTTTCTCATCAAAACAAAGATTCCATCTGCTAGACGCTTGTTTTAATCCATAAATGGATTTCTCAATCTTCCACACTCTATTGGGGTATTTGGCATCCACAAAACCTTCTAACAGACACATGTAAACATCTTCAGCCCGCTTCCCGTTAACGAAAGCAGTTTTTACATCCATCTGCCAAATTTCATAATCATGAAACGCAGCGATGGCCAACATAACCCTAATAGACTTGATCATATCCACTACTGTGAAGATCTCATCATAGTCAACCCCCGGGGTTTGAGTAAAGCCTTTCGCAACCAATCGTGCCTTGAACGTATGCACTTTCCCATCCATCTTAGTCTTCTTCTTGATGATCGACTTGCACCCAACTGTCTTACGACCCGATACATTGTCAACCAAGTTCCAAAATTGATGGTCATATATGGACTGAATCTTACTGTCCATTACCTCTTTCCATTTTTCAGACTCCGGGTCTGCCATGGCTTCCCTGTAGTTGTTAGGTTAATCCAAATTTATTAGTGTATTATCACTGATAAACATATCACCTTAAACAGTTATATGGAAACCATACAACACAGGTGGAACACTTACTCTACTGGAACGTCTTAGAGGTAAGGACTCATCAATTGGTTCAACGTGAATCTCTTCCTCAAGTTGAGCGCTAGTGTTAGAGGTTCCTTCATCGCTTGACTCTTGAAGCTCTTCAAGATCAATTTGTCTCCCACTATCCTCTTGGCATATGAGTTCTCTCTCACGGAAAACCTATTTCCTTGCTACGAAGACCATGTTTTCACTTGGTCTTTAGAAAATATATCCAAAAGATTTCTGTGGGTAGCCGAATAAAATACACCGCTCACTACGAGGTTAAAGTTTGTCATGATTCTCTCATCTAAAGAAAGCCTCACAACCCCAAACCTTGATATGTGCAAACAAGGGAACCTTCACATCTCATGAGGTGTTTTGGAAACCTTCTTAGTTGGGACTAGATTAAGCATATGGGCGACAATCTCTAAGGAATACCCCCAAAATGAGATAGGTAACAAAGCTCGACAAATCATGGAATGAATCATGTCCAATAAGGTTCTATTGTGCCTCTCAGCCACACCGTTGAGCTGTGGTGTCCTAGGTGGCGTCAATTGTGAACCAATTCCACATCCTTTAAGATACTCGTGGAACTCGATACTAAGATACTTGCCACCCCTATCGGATCTGAGCATCTTTATCTTCCTACCCAATTGATTCTCCACTTCTTGTTTAAACTGTTTCAACTTTTCAAAGTTTTCCTACTTGTGTTTGATTAAGTAGATATACCCATATCTGCTATAATCGTCAGTAAACATAACATAGAAGCAGTTGGCATCCCTTGTGGTCGATCTGAAGGGCCCGCACACATCAGTGTTTAAGAGATCCAATAATCCCGCACCTCTTTCACAAGTACTAGTGAAAGGTGATTTAGTCATATTTCCATGTAAACAAGATTCACACGTGTCATCTGACTTTAGGTCGAATGACTCCAACACTCCATCCTTTTAGAATTGGTCTATGTGCTTCTTATTAACATGTCCAAGAGGAAAATGCCACAAGCATGCTTTGTCTAATCCATTAGACGAATCGATATGTAACACATAATTTCCTAAGTTGTCTACAACCATCACAATTTCATACACACCATTACCAGGCAATGCTTCAAAATATAAACTACTAGTATAAAAGGCATTAACAGAACCAATTTCATTATTGAATGAAAATCTAAAACCTAATTTTTATAAACCATGAAAGGAAATAATATTCCTTGTCATTTCTGACGAGTAGCAACAATCATTCAAGTCTAATCCTAACCCGCTAATAAGCACTAAAGAATAAAGACCTATCTTTGTGACAAGCAACGATTTCCTATTCCGCATTATTAGGTTCATCTCCCCATGTTCCACATCCCTACTTCTTCTTAGCCCCTGCAAATCAGAACAACTGTGGCAACCACATTCTGTATCAATGACCCAAGAACTAGCATGTGATGAGTTATTAGATTGAATATTCTAAATACTTGCGAAGGAGGCCTTTATCTTCCCATCCTTGATGTCTTGGTAGTATTCCTGGCAACTTCATCTCCAATTCCCCTTCTCGTGATAGTAGAAGCACGTTGCTTCTTTAAGATCAGATGAGGGAGTGGCAGAACTGGCTTTACCATTGGATCCATTTGAGGAGGATCCATCACGGGAATTTCCCTTGTGGCTCTTTGACGGTCCTTTCCTTTTCTTCCCTTTTTCCATGTCCTATTGCGAGGCGGGGGCATCAACAACAAGGATCGACTCTATAGCTTTGCCTTTCAGTCCACTTTCAACAATTCTCAATAGACCTTGAAGTTTGCAGAAGCTTACTTCCTCCTTGTTCATATGATAATTCATCTTTAACTGATCATAACAAGGAGGCAAAAAGTGTAGAATGATATCTATCGCCAACTCTTTGTCAAAGTTTATGTTCAACTTGAGCAATCGATCCACGTATCTTTTCATTCTTTTCAAGTGCCTCATGATGGACTCTCCATCTTTCATCTTGGTCGTTATCAACGAGGTGATTGTAACATCCAGATTTTCAAATATATTATTATGTATTCTAATTTGGAAATTTGCAGAAAGACTCGACGAGTTGAGGGTCCAACTCTCCGAGTCGAGACAAGATATTCGCATGGAATTAATGAGTGGACTCGATGAGTCAGGAAAATGACTAACCGAGTAGGTATTGGGCAGGGAAATCCTAAGTTCTCAGGGTTGGGGCCTATATAAGGGAACTTATGTCCCCATTTTCGCATCACGAGTTATCCTACACCCCTGAGAGCAAACCTTAGTTTCTTTTAGAGCTAGAGAGTGAGAGAGAAGCTCATATTGAGGTTCTTGTGCATCATTTGAGGAAGAGGAGGAGGTTATCAAGCAAGGAGCTAGATGTGAGGCTGATAGATCTAGTGATTTCCTGTCTAGAGCTCCTGATGAAGGTAAAAAGTCTTCAACTTTCTTCTTGTTTTGCATAGATCTCACATCTATGGAGTTTTAGGGCTTTTTGCCATCTTTTGTTTGGGTATTTTAGTAGCATGAGTTATCAAGGAGTCTAGACCTCATATCTGGACCTTGTGAGGTCCTTAGAGTCTAGGTGTCCCAGCTTTATTCACCCTTATGAGTCTTTTTGGGCTTAATCATTCATGAAGGGCATGTATTAGCATTTTGGAGCAATAACAACATGCATGAACGTAAGGATCGAAGCTTTACATGACTATTGAGCTTTGAGATGACAAATCTAGTGTTTGGAGAGATAGATCTATTTTAAATCGTCTAAATGAGCATTGGGTCTGAATGAACTTGCCAAGTCGATGCGCTGACTCGACAAGGTGGTTAGGGTTTGTTTCGAAGAGCTGAATCATGCAATAACTCGGTGAGTTGGGGGTCAACTCGACGAGCTGAGTTGGACTTTCATGATATTTCCGAGGAAATAAGTGGAATCGCAGAGTCACAAGGGTGCACATGGCGAGTCGGGTCAAACATGGACTGTTGACTAGAGTTGGACTTCGATTGACTTTATGGTTGGGTCAATCATGAGTAATGGAGACCATGGAGTGGTAAAATGGTCTTTTATACACTTCAAGAGTTAGACAAACACACACACACACATAGAGAGGGAGAGAGAGAGAGAGAGAGAATAGCCTTTGGTGTATTTGAGTATTAATAGAGTATTAATTAGAGATGTTTATCCTATGTGTTAGGCGGAGGCTAGTTCGAGATTTCCGAGTACGAGACTGTTACTTGCTTGCTTTCGAGGTGAGTCTTCTCACTATACTTACTATGAGTGGTATTTTGTGTGACTAAGATGCCTTATGTGTTTATATTGTGTATTGTGACATCCTGCGTTATTTCTTTGTCATTTATGCTGTATATTACTCAGAGCTATCAGAATTAGCACCGGAGGGTTCATCAGAGTATGAGACCAGAGGGTTCTCACTTAGACAAGACCGGAGGATCTAACGAGCTGTGGGACTAGAGGGTCCTACAGAGACACATTGAGTGGAGTGCCTTACAGAGCTATAACCTCGAGTGGCTAATTATTTGTGGATGGTATTTTGGGGAACTCACTAAGATTTGTGCTTACCATCTATTGTGATTTGTGTTTCAGGTTTTTCTCAGGATCACTGGAAGGCACTGGTTTGATTGTACACACTAGCGAAGGGGTTATGTTTTGAAGATCCTGGATTATTAATCAAGCAGTTACGGAGTTGTGTTTTATAAATTTAATAAAAGATATTTTTTTGTGATATGTGTTACGAGAATTATATGATTTTAAAATGAAAATTTTGTTCGAAAATTTACAGTGTTACAATTTGGTATCAGAGCCTTGGTTTGAGGGATTCGGATTCACCTTCGGGCAAGTCTGGACTCAAACTCAGGATTTGTGAAAAATTTTCAAAAGAAATGATTTTCTAAAACGAGCAAGAGTTTCTAGGGGAAAACGAGAAAGAGCAACGTGTACAATCAGCCAGAGCCGGAACAGTGATTTCCCAAAATACCCTTACTTATTTTTGTTATGAGTTATTATTGAGATATTAGTGATGCATGTTAGAAGATAGGCTAGGTATTTCACATATTAGAGCTAGAGTTGTCTAATTTGTGATGCCTTAGCCTAGAATTTATTGTTATCTGTGATGTGCTTTGACTATGCACGGTGTAAGAGTATCTAGCAAGAATCTTTCAGAGATAGTTTTGAGTAGCGGATTAATCTAGGAGGGATACCTAGACGAGCATTGGAGGAGCTTATTGAGAAAGTAGTTAGATACCCGCGTGGGGTAAAGTTGCTTGAGTTCGGTAACACCTTTGAGTGTGTGTAGAGCAAGTGGAGTTGTAACCTAGAGTGGTTTTACGTGCTGGTGGAGGTTATTCGATGCCTGAATGCTGCTTGCTTCATGTTTTGTGGAAATCTTGATGACGGGAGTCAGCTACTAAGTGAATATGACGATATTCAGCAGGTAGATGGCTGGCATCATAAGGAGCTCTTCAGCAGCTGATGGCAGAGAAGTATGAAAACCTAGGAAGAGCCTAGAGTGTGACCTCTGTCAGATGAGTATGCTGATAGAGGAGATTATTAGTAGGAGAGTGACCAGGTATGAAGAGATTGGTGATTGAGGAGGTTGAGCAGCTACTTAGGAAATCTAGGACGATCTGTGTGGAATGTATGGGTAGATGTGGCAGGTAGTATGGGCCTGTACTACTGAAAGCAGATGACCCATACTCGATACAGGAAAAATTCCAGAGGTTCTAAGTTGCAGATTGAGAGGAGATAGCATGGTTCGAGTACCATGATTCGTGGCGGATAATGCTTATGGTTTTACTAGTAATCCCGTTGAGATTGATTACACTGGGATCAGATGTGATAGAGTGTGGGGCCAGAGGGCCATGTTGAACGAGTTTCAATGGAGCATACCTTGAGGGGGAAATCGAGTTGGTTTCCGAGAGATCTTGGTGAGGTGTCAGTTGGAGTTACAGGACTTAGGGATGAGTAGAGGTAATGCTTTATGGAGGATTACGGTCTGAACTAAGCAGTTGGACGATAGCGGAGATGTCACTTGATGTGACCATAATTGTGCTATTTTCCATGAGAAGCAGAAAGGATATTGAGCTTCCGGTTTCAGAGTTAGAGGTAGACCCCATGGGGTAGCAAGGGGTTGCAACCTTTTCACCAGAGTATTTGAGCAGTATGTTTGTTGTGAGGTATTCTTATCCCATGTCAGAGTCATTAGTGGGACTAAGATGGATGAGAACAAGGAGGTTCCTAATTGAGGGTGATGTACTATTATTAGCATTTCCCGGTGGTTAAGAGGAGTATATCGGGGCGGTGGCCTTCATGGTCTACGTTGTGTATCGACAATGAGAGTGGGGTCTATTGCTTTTATGATTGTTTCTTATTTGGGAAGCGGGTAGAGGAGTCAAAGTCGAAGTGTGTGTTAGTGCATCATTTCCGGACCAAGAGTCAGATCTAATTCAGAACAGTGGGGTACCCAACGATGTGTCGGTCTGAGACTTTGAGATGAATAGAGGCAGTCATGTTGGGAGTATTACGAGATTTTTGGTCAAATACAAGATATTTGGAGATCGCTTGGTTCCATCGGGAAGGTCCTTGAGTGATTATGTAGTACGTTTCAAGAGTCAAGTGTAATATTCCTGGTGAAGCAGTCTATGGATTAGATTGAGGGTATGCCAATTGGTGATGGTTCGAACCCTAAGTAAGGGAGAACTGGGTATTATAGTGAGTGGATAATTGATCCGTTCAAGTGCGGTTAGAGAAATGGTTATGGGGATCTGCAGCGCGGAAACATGGGACCTGGTTTATTGGTGGATGGGGCGAGGTGTCAGACGGGGTTGTCTTTTATAAATTAAATAAAAGATATTTTTTTGTGATATGTGTTATGAGAATTATATGATTTTAAAATGAAAATTTTGTTCGAAAATTTACGATGTTACAATAATCTCATACCTCTCTTGATTCACACTTTGATGGTACTTTTCCATCAAATCTTGGCACATCTCATAAGGCCAGTAGTCATCGTAGAACCGTTGGAACTCAGGAGTCATAGTGGCTACCATTATACACAACAACTTTGTTGCATCTTTTTCCTGAGCCCTATACTGAGCTATCTCTTCAATAGGAGCCATGCGGATATTGTGGATCCAATCATTGAAATTGGACCCATCGAAGGTGACCCTCCCACAAATGTTTATAAGAGAAAATGAGCTTGAGGAGTCCGAGCTAACAGCGTTGTTTAAGCCAGACATCAGAAAAAGAAAAGAGACAAAGTTTTGATTAGATATGTAATCCTTAATATAACACCCAAATGAAATATTAAGGCTAGGACCCAAAACTATAATTCACAATTAGGAAGAGGGATTCCGTAATCCAATTGCAAATTATATGAAGGTAGGTAAATGACGATTTACCAATTCTACCACGAAATACGAAATGAACAATTAGGTCTTCAATGAAATGATATTCCTAGATTCTTTTGAGATGCATCAAAAGTTTCAATGGCATGTTTAATCTTGATTATGCCATTCAAGTTTGTGACTGGGATACCGAGGATCACAAACAAGGTGTGAATAACCATTCAAATTTGCTTGGAACTCTTGAGTCATTTACCACCTAATCAATGTGTTAGTTAGCCACACACACTCTATTGATCTTTGATAACTTTCGAGCTACCCTTCGCCACCCTGCTTAGTCCAAGTTAGTGTGTCGGTTAACCACACACGCTCCACTAACGACATGGCAAGGTGCAAAGCGCAATTTCATGGAATAACATCATTTTCACATTTTTCCTAGAGTAATTAAGATTGAGAATTTATAAAAACATTTTGTTACTTTATAATATTCATTATACTTATTAATGAGGAATTAATGTCCCATCCTACCTGTTCAACTAACGAACCTCCATTCGTCAAGAGTGCGGTGGGTAAGAGTGGATACCCAGTGACGGTCATGTTACAGGCCGTTTATATATATATATATATATATATATATATATATATATATATATATATATGTATATATATATATATATGTATATATATATATATATATATATATATATATATATATATATGTATGTATAAGTATTAAGCTTTTAATATTATAATAGTGTAACGGTTGTATTTTAAACTTTTAAAACACTAGGGTTTTAGAATTTAATATTTCAAAATTAAAAATTTTAATCAAATTTTAAATTCCAAAACTTGAGGGCAAGTTTTGAAACTTTTCAAAAAATTTTTGAAAAAATTTTAAATAATTTAAACTAATCATTTAATTTTAAACATTATCTCAAAATTTGATCGTAATCGTCTAATTATATGAGGATAATCAATACCATAACAGAAAATTTGAATTTTAATTAGTAAAACAACTTATGGTAATTATCAAAATCTAATTTAGGCCAAAAAAACCGAAAATCTGCCAACGAACTGGTCTCCACGTCGTGTCATGCCATAACATGTCGTGGAGGACAGACACTCGTATTCCATTATGAACAAGTCGTGTTCATTAGGCAGAAACAAAAAACGATTTTCTTTTTGCTTTGAACAATTCATAAATGCATCAAATATAATAGAAAAAACACCCTAAGCTTTGATACCACTAATGGGTTTTGAGCATTACAACATTCATATGGTGCACATGCAACCCTAATTGCTTTGGATCTAGGTTTTTCTCAAGTTATACATGCACTTCTATTATCTAAAGCAATATCCATAATATGGCATACAATTTTCAGATTTAGTGAATAAATATAAGTTAGAATAATACATTTCTTGTTAACTAGTAATAACAAGTAATCCTTTCCTTGATCTTGACTTTGAAGAGCTTATTGCCTCAATTGTTGCATCCCTAATGGAGTCACAAACACCACTAGCAATTTGATGAACAAGACAGAGATAGAAAGAGAGATAGAAAGATGGAGACTAGGATTTTCGGCTAGGGTTCTCTTAGTAGCATAGGTAGCCCGAAAACTGTAAGCCATGGGGTCTATTTATACTTGTGGCTGCTAGGATTTTAGGTGAAACCCTAATTTGACTGCTTAATCCTTAAGCAGCCCATGGACCTATCTAGAATAGTCCTTAGACGAATTCTCTATGGGCTTCCCATAGAATTCGTCCAACCTTATTCCAAGGTGATCCATCAGCCCAATTGCAACTATCAGCGATTTGCAATATCAATTCGTGTTCTTTTAAACAATCCCTTTTGATCATTAAATTAATTCTAAATTAGTTTCTGATCAATACTAATTAAATAATATGATTTCTCAATTAATATAATATTCTTATAATATATTAATAAATCATTAATTAACCTCTTTCTCATATTTCATCCTGTCAAGTTGCTATGGTGAAGGCAACCCAAAAGGACCATGCTACTATCGGTCAAGTACATACCAATTATAGCAATGGGCTTAGACACCTAATCCAACAGCTTCATGTTCCATGTACCTCACACTTGTTTTGTTATTAGAAGCTTGCTTTCTGCTAACTCACCTATCAGAGGAATAAAATAACTTATTCTTGATGGGTTTCCATATAGTAATCTAATACACATTTAGAGCATTATAGAGATATGTATCTAGTAGATTTTGGGTTTAAAAGCTTTAGTCCAACATAGGCTTTAAATCCATAATATATTTAATAAGCTAGGGATGGAACCTTTCCATACAAAATCTTATGCAAAAAAATATTTTATCTATTATTTAGTTGGTGTTTGTACTCTAGCTACTAGTGATGGTGTATTAGGTGTTATCCCAAGGAAATAAAAGGAGAGCATTTCTACCGATTAGAAAGTAAATCATATCAAGTAAGATTTAATTCATCGTTTGTTATCATTAAGATCTTAGATATTTCTTACCAGTTTGTACTTGAACTTTATATTTGAAACCTTCAACAAAGATTTCACATTTATGTTTTAACAAGTAAAATACAATTTATATCTACTAGTTGTTAATAAATTTGATTTGGTATCTCATGATAAATTAAGGAAGTCATACAGTAAATTGTATAGTTCCTTAATAATTATTTTCTTTACTACTTAGTGAAAATATCATTAGGAATCTTTTATATATAAATAAGATTTACATATGTCAAATAAACTACATTATTTGCGTTCAAAAATCCCATTCTTGATGTTGGAATATGTGAATGTTATTTATATAATAAAGATAACAATGTCAAAGGTGAGTTTATTTTTTCATATAGAACTTGTTATTTATAAAACATTGATATTCACTTTATAATTCTTATTAAGAGATCTAGTCTCATAAAAGAATTTTAATGATTTCCGAATATAATGTTGATCGTTATGAAAAACGAGTTAACTAAATAGTCAATCATTCATAAATTAAATTGGGAAATATATATATATATATATATATATATATATATATATATATATATATATATATATATATATATGCAAGATAAATTAAAACATACATTGTTCCAAAACAAACATTGTTTTATATTACAAGTACATTATGTTCATAACATAATTAATAAACTAAATTCCGAGAGTGTAGTTCCAAATTGAATGTGCTCAGGTGGTTACTCTTTTGTAAATATATGCAATCCATTTAAACATATTAGATTAACATTTAAGAACCCAGTACCTAAGTGATATATGAAAGGTATGAGTTCTATCTAGTATATACCTGAAATACTAGTCTCTACCAGACTCTCTTTCCAGATAAGAGGAACAGATGCTCTTTTAGTGTCCAGTTTCACCTAAAAGAAATAAGATCCATCTATGCAGGCCTTATTGGATTTTTTAGGCTTAAAGGTGTTCAGTCCATAAAACATTGTCCTTCTATATCACACAAGGTTACTCTCTTGGGACTTAGACTATTCCTAGTTTGATGTTAGAAACATCTTTAACATCACAGTGATGCCTTTACTAGGTATCATGTTCAGTTTTATTGCTTAAATCAAATAGTTTAGGACTTGAGCTTTAAGTGTATACAATTTCATATTTCTCACGAGATTGTCTCTTAAGAATGAACCCATTTATTGAAGTTGTATCTACTGAATGTTATTGTTTCATTAAGTCATTAAAGAAAATGAAAAATCATGGTAATGAGAATGGATTATTTAACTACAAAATTTTAACAAAATTCATTTAGTATTTTCAATAGTTAAACTCTTTAATAATTAACACCCTTTTAGTTTCCAAAAACATTAGTTATCAAAGTCTATGATCCAAATTGCAAAACATATAAATGGTTAGGTATCCTTTATCCCATCCACTTGCATTCAACCTTGAAGATATCAATTATCAATTATATCTTACTATATAACTCATAGATTTATGGGATCACTAGTAACAAATTTAATTATAAATGTTTGATCCAATCTATGCCTCAAAACAATCTTGCTTAGGTGTCCTTTATCACAAAAGATTCCCGATTAAATCATCCAATTTGAAAAACTTATGTAATCGGCCAATAACTTGGTTACAGAATTCACGAAGACACCCCGGCCATCAAAAGATAACACGAAGCGGTTAGGTATCCTTTATCCTACTAGTGCATACAAGAGATGCGCGAGTGCTCTTCAAACAGGATTGCATAGATTTGAGGTTTGTAGAATGGTCTTTCACACATTTTATAATTCTAGTTTTAAAGAACATATGATATAACGGTTATTACATTCCTATAATAAACCATGACATCAATTTTCAAAAGAAAATCACTTTTAAAGGTTCTATATAAAAAGCTAGTTTTTATATAATTTAACGCAATTAAATTTTAATAACTGGTATTACTTTTGAGTGTATTTAAACATTTTATATCATTAATAAAACTTCCTTTTATTAATTATATATATATATATATATATATATATATATATATATATATATATATATATATATATATATATATATATATGGAGTTAATATAATTTATAAAAATCACAATTTTAAAATTTATATTTCAGTATTTCAAAATTTGATGTTATTAACGTTTTTATAAAACCGAATTTTATTTTAAACCAATAACATGTTACATCTTATGTCAACATTATAAATTATGAAAACGAAACTCCATGTGATGCTTATTTTGTTCAAAATTAGTTTGGATGTGAAAAACTAATTTATCAATCACACATAATAATTGCATAAAATAAAAAACACAACATACATAAAATTATATGTGCATAAACATAACCAACTAATGACATATTTTGTGTGCCAACACAAAAAATTTCATATCCATTCCTAAAGGGACCAAAAATATTCTTGTAATATTGTACCACTTGAGAAAACACCCATCGCTTCCAAAAAGATTGGAAAAGCTTTTTTAAAAGCAGTATTTCAGAAATTGTCGCTAAAAGTCCAACAACCCTTAAGAAACAACATTAGTGACACTTCTCAGAAACTGTCTAACTTTCAACATGTTTCTTAATCACGAAAATTGCTCTCATGTCTTCAAAAAATTACTTCAACTTCATTTGTTGTTACATTTTGTACAAATAAATTATTTCTAACAACTAATTTACTACTTATAAAAAATAAACCAAGAAAACTAATTTATTTAATTTATTACATACCATTTGAATAAATAAATTATTACAACCGTTTTTGTTGTAAAAACAGCAAGAACATTAATACAACAAACATAATGGTCATTGGCTAGTTTATGCGTATCATAAATATAAACATACACATTAAACAACCTATTTTTTTTTTCTAAGACAACTTTAAATGACAAAAGAGACAACAAAACTTTTGTCATATAAAATAACATTTATAAAGTTGTTATAGAAAATATGTATGAACTTGTTTTTATAAAAATCATAGTTATCCATATTCTCCATTAACTAAGTTTTCCGAAAATAAAAAAATCTAACCAAACTTGTAAGGTGGCTCTGATACCAATTGTTAGGTTTTTAATCAAGAACTAGTTTCAGAAACATAAGATTTAGCAACAGAAGACTTTAAAATTAGAATAAACATAAACAAAGTTTCTACCCCCCAATGATATTCATGCAAAGTTTGGAAACAAAACAAGAACCAAAGAGGAAGAAGTGTTTACTAACCTTTGTAGACTTTGAATCCCCAAGGGGAGGCTTGGAAATTGATGGAGAATATGGAACCCTTGAGACACCAACAAATTGTCAACTTGATTTAAGATGCCAGTCTTATAAGAAAACTCTTAACTCTTAAGCTTGAAGTTTGTAAACAAAGTATGAACTTCAAGAGAGTATAAAAGCAAGTAATATTTTCAATACAATGAACAAAATGGAGAGAATAGGCATACTCTCTCCAACTCATAGCTTTGTGTCCAAAAGAAGAGCAAGAATGAAAGTCTCATGAAGTTAGTAATTATAGCATGAAGAAAAAGTCCATAAGTCCTTAACCATTTAACACTTTAGATAAACATGTCTCCCATGCTTGTAAGACTAGCCATGCTTTCATTTCTTTTTATTAAACAATCATGAAATCCATGCTTTTATTTAAATAATCGAAAGGCATGTCTACTTTTTGTAATAATTTAAAATGCCATACTTCTAAAGTATGTTCCCCAGATTAAGATAAGTTACAAACCACACCTCTCTTTCTTCTTCCTAAAATTTGAAATTAAGAAGTAAAAAGAGGACAAAAACTTTATATTTTATAAACCAAGTTTATAAAATATGAAATATAAGTTTTTGGTAAAAGACAAAAGAATTTATTTAGTGCAAAATCTTGTTCACGACTTCTTGATTCGTACCATATGAATTATGTAATATTACATGCTAATGAAAAATATTATTTCATGTAAATAAATAATATCCAATTTAATTATAAGAGTTTATTGAATATTTAATAAAATCAATTTCTAATAAATAATCAATTAAATCAAGTTGTTGTTAGTGTGACCCTGTAGTATCATATTTCAGCCTAGCCCAACAACATTATACTGGTCCAAGGCCCAAAGTCAATGGTCAAAGCTCGAACAGCTGGTCCTTACGTCGTGACCATCTTATGGTTATGTCATAAGAATCAACTCGACCCAGTCCCATCTCAGCTCATTGATACGATTCCAATCATCGTCACTTCGTGACCTCTCCCTCATTCATGTCATGAACTAATCTGGACAAAATAGTCAGGATGGCCAACATACTTTTGATGTGATAGCATTAATCCTCATGTCGATAGAGCTGCACTGACCAACTTTTTGCATTAACCTCTTATTCCTTACAACCATAACTTGGGACTTTGTTTAGGGTCTTCCCTCATCCATAGGATGATAAAAATCATAGATTTTTATTCATGCATGTCCAATACATGACTCAAACTCTCACTATGTCAAAAGTAGGAAAAATAAGATCTAGACTCATGCTTGGAGTCTCAATACCAAAACTCAGATGCAATGACTATATCAGAGAGAGTAACTCAATGACCAATAAAATTGCCAACTTTATGGACCCCATGGATGCAATCCATCACCATCATGCAAAAATGAGCTTAAAACTTAGATCTAGCATGCAATAGGTAAAATGGTCTGAGCTTTATGACTTATAATGGTGTTGGGTTATGAGCAAAACATCAATCCTATGGCGCACATGCAAACCCTAAAGTTTTGGATCTAGCTTTTTCTATTCGTACATGAAATAATCATCCAAAGCTCTCAAACCCTAAAACTAGCATACCAAAATCGAAATTAACATCTAATAAACAAGTTAGAAAGTTACCTTCGGTTGTTGCTTGTTGATCTTGAGCTTTTGAGAACCTAGCACCTCAAATGCAACGCCTCTAATGAATCACAAACACCAAATCAATTGGAGAATCTTGGAGAGAGTGGGAGAGGCTCAAAAAACGGCTCTATGATCCTTAGGGTTCAAGTGGCCGGTTTTGGGATGCCAAAAGTGTCCTTATATAGCTGAAGAATTAGGGTTTCAGTCAAATACCAAATCAGGTTGCTTAAGCCCTAAGCGGCCCACAAGAATCTTCCAGAATCCCTACTATGGAGGAAATCCAGTGGGCTTCCACAAGGATTTCATCCACCCCTATCCTTAGTGGTCCTCAGCCCCTATTGCAATTATCATATAATTACAATATTAGTCCCTTTAATCCAATTAACCTTTTTGGACCACAAAATTAATTCTAAATTAATTCTTGACCAATGTTAATTAAATAATATGATTTCTCTTTTAATATATTATTCAAATAATATATTAATAAATTCTATTTATCCTTTTTCTCTATTATTCTTCCAGTCAAGTTGCTTTGGTGAAGGCAACCCAAAAGGACCATGCTACAACCGGGTCAACTACATACCAAATATAGTTATGTGCTTAGACACCTAATCTAATAGTCTCCCACTTGGATAAGTCTAATAACTATAAATGCAAGTATTACTTCAAAATCCGATTAGCAATCATAGCTATCAAAAGCCGCTATCGAACTCTGACACATCCTTTAGATAAGGGATCGTATAGTCCTCCATTCTCAAGAAATCATGTGGAAAATTACATGGAACATAGTAATACTTATTGTCCAGAAGTTTGTTTCTCGATCTTTGATTTGTCTGACATAGAACATAGTTGAAGACATCAATTCAGTCCTGACCGCGCCCGATGCATAAGTCAAAACAAATCATCGAAGGGCCCAAGATATCACTTTTAGCCTCAAAAGGATAAAAGGAACATATAAACTTCGAATTATATGTTTGTACTATTTACTCATTAAATCGTACACAACAATTCGTTTTATAACACCAAGTTACTGATGCATTTACACATTATCAATGCACAACCGACTCGTAAACAACAACTCACATATCTAGGTTTAAAGACTACATGCTATTATCGCGTCACAATCACTCGTGATTAAATTCAATGAAGTGACTCATGTGAGTGCGGGTTTAATACAATACTTAAATCACATTTCATAAGCACTCATGAACGTCGCAACAAATTTTTGCTATGTCTAAACACATAGACAATCTACAAGCCAATTCATGAAAGTCTTCTTTCATACTTACTTCCAACGTATGATCGACTATGGATAGTTTAAATAATCTTATTATTTAGGAAGTCAAAACATGCAAAGTGAAACAATAGTAAATAATTGACACAAGGCAGTAACATTACTTATAAATAAAACACCTTTATTTAATCATCAAAATGTCAATTACAATTCATCTATTACAAGTTTCTAAAAGCTATATAATCACTAAAACTAATATCGTCCTTCAGTCCAATGCTTTCAGCGTGTTGCATTTGCTTAACCCTAATCAATCCCTTCGTAAGGGGATCTGTTGGGCTCTCTTCTGACGATACCTTATTAACTACAAGGAGTCCCTCTTCTACCCGATGACTAAGTTCTATTATTCTTTTACTCCTATTTCTCAATATCCTTATCCCAAGAATACAAGCAGCTTCTCCGAGGTCCTTCATAGCGAAGCACTTCTCAAGCCAAGACTTAACCTCCTGTACGGTTAGGACGTCATTTCCTATGAGCAATACGTCGTCCATATACAATACGAGAATGCTAACTATACTCCCACTAGCTTTGACATATACACAAGACTCATCCTTGCTTCTTGAGAAACCAAACTCTTTGACTTTCTCATCGAAACAAAGATTCCATATGCAATATGCTTGTTTCAATCCATAAATAGATTTCTCAAGCTTATACACTCTATTAGGGTGCTCTGCATTAACAAAACCCTCTGGCTGACTCATGTAAACATCTTAAGCCAACTTCCCATTAAGAAAACTGGTTTTTGACATCCATTTTCCATATTTCATAGTCATGAAATGCAGCTATGGCTAGCATAACCCTTATAGATTTAAGCATTGCAACTGGTGAGAAGGTCTCTTCATAGTGAACTATGTGTGTACTTTCCCACCCATGTCGGTCTTCTTATTGAAGATCCATTTGCACTCGACCGTCTTACAACCTGATACATTGTCAACCAAGTTCCAAACTTGATTGTCATACATGGACTGAATCTCGTTTTCCATAGCATCTTCCCATTTCGCAGACTCCGGGCCTACCATGGCTTCCTTGTAGTTGTTAGGTTCATCCAAATTTATCAGTGTATAATCACTAATAAACCTATCACCCTCAACAGCTACTAGAATTTCTAAGAGGTAAGGACTCGTCAATCAGTTAAATAGGAGTTTCTTCCTCAAATTGAGTGTCGGTGTTAGAGGTTCCTTCATCGTTTGATTCTTGAAGCTCTTCAAGATCAATTTGCCTCCCACTTTCCTCTTGGCATATGAGTTCTCGCTCTTGGAAAACCCCTCTCCTTGAAACGAAGAAAACATTGTCACTCAGTCTATAGAAGAGATATCCAAAGGACTTCTATGGATAGACGATGAAAATACACAGCTCTCTACAAGGTTCGAGCTTGTTGTGAGTCTCTCGTCTTATGAAAGTCTTGCAACCCTAAACCTTGATATGTGCCAACAAGGAACCTTCCCCGTCCACATCTCGTGAGGTGTTTTGGCAACCTTCTTAGTTGGGACTAAATTAAGGATATAGGCGTTAGTCTTTATGGCGTACCCCCAAAATGAGATAGGTAACGAAGCTCAACTCATCATGGAACAAACCATGTCCAACAAGGTTCGATTGCGCCTCTCAGTCACACTATTTAATTGCGGTGTTCTAGGTGGCGTCAATTGTTGAACAATTCCGCATTCCTTAAGATAGTCGTGGAATTCAATACTAAGGTACCCACCACCTCGGTCGGATCAAGGCATCTTAATTTTCCTGCCCAGCTGATTCTCCACATCTTGCTTAAACTCTTTGAACTTTTCAATGGTTTATGACTTGTGCTTGATTAAGTAGGTATAACCATATCTGCTATAATCATGGATGAAAGTCACCTAGAAGCGACTCGCATCCCTTGTGGTCGATCTAAAGGGCCCACATACATTGGTATGTATGAGATCCAGTAAACCCTCACCCCTTTCATAAGTTCCAGTGAAGGGTGACTTGGTCATCTTTCCAAGTAAACAAGAATTACACGTGTCATCGTCCCTAAGGTCGAATGGCTCCAACACTCCATCCTTTTGTAGTTGTGCTATGCGACCCTTGTTGACATGTCCAAGTCGACAATGCGACAGGCATGCTTTATCCAAACAATTGGAAGAATCGATATGCAACACATCATTTCCTAAGTTGTCTTCAACCATCACAGTTTCATATATAACATTACAAGGCAATGCTTCAAAATAGAAAGTACCATTAAAGAAAGCATTAATAGAACCAGTTTCATTATTAAATGAAAATCTAAAACCTTGTTTATCCAAACCATGAAAAGAAATGATGTTTCCTGTCATTTCTGACGAATAGAAACAGTTATTCAAATCTAGACCTAATCCACTACTAAGAACTAAAGAGTAAACTCCAATCTTGGTGACAGACGACAATTTCCTATTCCCCATGATCAAGTTTATCTTCCTATGCTCCACATACCTACTTCTTTTTAGACCCTACAAATCAGAACAAATATGAAAACCACATCCTGTATCAAGGACCCAAGCCATAGCATGTGATGAGTTATAAGAATGAATAGTATAAATACCTGTGAAGGTGGGCTTTATCTTCCCATCCTTGATGTTCTGCAGGTACTTCAAGCAGCTTCGTTTCGATTGCCCTTTCTCATGGCAATGGAAGCACTCTGCATCCTTCGGGTTGGAAGAGGGAGCAGCAGGACCAACTTTGGTTCCACTAGAAGAGGTATTGTTGTGAGACTTTCCCTTGTGGCTCTTAGAAGGAGCCTTCCTTTTCTTTCCTTTTCCTTGCCCAATAGCCAAGACATGGAAAACAATAGTAGGATTAGATGCAATAGATTTTCCTTTCAGACTACTCTCAGCAGTCCTTAGTAGGCCTTGAAGCTTGCTTAGAGTGACCTCCTCCTTGTCCATGTGGTAGTTCATACGAAAGTGGTCGTAGCAAGGAGGCAAGGAGTGTAGAATAATATCTATGGCCAACTCCTCATCGAAGTTGACATTCAACTTCATCAAGCGGTCCATATATCTCTACATTTTATGCAAGTGGGTCGTGATGGACTCTTCATCCTTCATTTTATTAGTGATCATCGCAGTAATGATGTTATACCATTCCTGCCTAGCACTATGATGGTACCTTTCCATCAAATATTTGTGCATCTGGTATTGATAGTAGTCCTCGTAGGAATTTTAGAGATCAGCGGTCATTTTTGCGAGCATAATGCAATGAAGCTTTTTAGCATCTCATTGATGAGTTTCTTATGCAACAATTTCTTCGGGAGTGGAAGGGTTCACATTAACCACTTCAGCTTCTTGTCGAGAACATACTCTTTGTCCTCGTAATGGGTGACCATGCTAATTTTGCGGATCCAATCATTAAAGTTGGACCCATCGAATATCACCCTCCCACATAAGTACATGAGTGAGAATAAACTGGAAGAGGTCGAGCTAGAAGCATTGTTGTTGTTCGAATTAGACGTTTGAAATAGAAAAAGGATAAAGCTTAGATTAGATAAGAATCCTCAATTAAACACCCAAATGAGAAATTAGGGCTAGGACCCGACACAATTATTTACAATTCAGAAGAGGGATGCCGTAATCTAATTGTAAATAATTTGAAGGTAGGTAAATGATGATTTAACAATTTCCACCATGAAAAACGTAAAAAACAATTAAGTTTTAAATGAATTGAAATTCCTAGATTCTTTTGAGATTCATTGAACTCTTTAATGGCATACTTAAATCTCGATATGCCCTTCACGTTTGAGACTGTGATACCGAGGATCACAAACAATGTGTGAATAACCATGCAAATGTACTTGGTACTCACGATGTCATTTACCACCATATCAATGTTTCGATTAGCCACACACACTCCATTGATCTATGATATACATCGAGCTACCCTTTGCTACCTTTCCTCGTCCAAATTAGTGTTCCGGTTATCCACACATGCTCCACTAACGACTTGGTAGGGTGCAAAGTGTAATTTCATGGATTAGCATCATTTCACATTTTTCCTAAAGTAACCAACATTGGGAAATTTATAAAACCATTTAGTTACTTTTTTAATCATTATACTTAATATAGAGGAATTAGTTGCCCTTTCCTACCTGTTTGGCTAACGAACCTCCACCAATCAAGGAAGCAGTGGGTGAGAGTGGACACCCATTAAACCACCATTTTACAGACAGTAACCTTATACCCCTCTTATAGATCAGCTTTGTGAATGAAGTCTACTAACGGTAAGACTAGCTTATCTTATATATATATATATATATATATATATATATATATATATATATATATATATATATATATATAATTATTAATCTTATAATGTTATAATAGTATAAGGGTTGAATTTTAAACTTGTAAAACTCTAGTGTTTAGGATTTAAGTATATCAAAATTAAAACTTTTAATCAAAAATTTAAATCCCACAACTTGAGTGCATGTTTTGAAACTTTTCAAAACATCTTTTAGATAAAATTTGAAAAATAATTAATTAATCATATTATTAATCTTTATCACATAATTTGACCTAACCTATTTTCTTATCGAGTTCATCAGGCAGAAGCACAAATTTTTCGATTTTCAGCTTTGAACAAATTAGCAATGCATGAAATACAAAAGAAAAACGACCTAGGCTCTGATACCACTGTTGGGCTATGAGCAAAACATCAATTCTACGGTGCACATGAAAACCCTAAAGCTTTGGATCTAGATTTCTCTATTTGTACATGCAATAATCATCTGAAACTCTCAATCCATGAAAATAGCATTCCAAAATCGAAATTAACATCTATTAAACAAGTTAGAAACTTACCTTTGATTGTTGCTTGTTGATCTTGAGCTTTTGAGAACCTAGCACCTCAAATGTGATGCCTCTAATGAATCACAAACACCAAAGCAATTAGAGAATCTTGGGGAGAGAGGGGAGAGGCTCAAAAAACGTCTCTATCATCCTTAGGGTTCATGTGGCTAGTTTTGGGATGCCAAGGTTGTCTTGATATAGTTTAAGAATTAGGGTTTCAGTCAAATACCTAATCAGGTTGCTTAACCCTAAGTAGCCCACATGAATCTTCCAGAATCCATACTATTGGCGAAATCTAGTGGGCTTCCACAGGGATTTCGTCCACCCCTATCGTTAGGGTTCCTTAGCCCATATTGCAATTATCACATAATTACAATATCAGTCCCTTTAATTCAGTCAACCTCTTTTGATACAAAATTAATTCTAAATTAATTCTTGACAAATGTTAATTAAATAATATGATTTATCTTTTAATATATTATTCAAATAATATATTAATAAATCATATTTATCCTCTTTCTCCATTATTCTTCCACTCTAGTTGCTTTGGTGAAGGCAACCCAAAAGGACCATGCTACAACCGGGTCAAGTACATACCAAATATAGTTATGCGCTTAGACACCTAATCCAAAAAATGGTCCAAAAGCTTAAGAAGAAGGTAAGGTAGAAGCTGAAATGCCAAAAGGTTGCACCACCAATGGCTTCTTCCATTTCAATGAGTTAAAAACCACCAAGGAATGCTTCAAAGATCACAAAAATGGTTAAGGACTTCAAGTGGGTCGAGATTAGGGTTTCCAGGAGGCAAAAGAGTGAAGGAGGCTAAGGATGGGCAACCCTAGCCCTCTCATTCAATTAAATACCTGAAATATTAGGGTTTTGGTCATCAGGTCATTCTCACGTCATGAACATTCAAAGTCTCACGTCATAAGACTCAAAAGCATGGATCAACTAGTCAATGGTCACTCACAACGTGACCCCTGTGTCTCATTTCATGACCTTCTTCCAAAGCCATAAAAAATCAAGAAATTAAATACCTCCATGATCTGGGTGTTACAACTCTCTCCCACTAGAATCAGAATTCATCCCCGAAGTATGCTACCGCAAATAACTCGGGATAATGCCCCCTCACTTCCTCCTCAGGCACCCACATCCATTCTGAACACTTCGATGCTGCCACTAAATGTTTACCATATCCACCTATTTGTTCCATAGAACCTTTATTTTTCTATCAAGGATGGAAATTGGTCTCTCAATGTAATTCAAATGATCATCCACTTGAATATCCTCCAATGGGACCACCGCAAAATCATCAACCAAACATTTCCACAGTTTAGAGACATGAAATGTGCTACGGATCTAAATAAGCTCTTCGGCAATATCAAAGCGATAAGTAACCCGGCCCACCCAGGCCAAAACCTGGAAAGGACCGATGTACCTGGGGCCCAAAGTGCCCTTTTCCGTTATCGGATGACATCTTCTAATGTGACACCTTCAGGAGAAACATATCCCCATCCAGGAACTCTAGGTCTGATCAGTGCTTGTCGACATAACTCTTCTGCCAACTCTGTTTTATCTGAAGTTTACCAGAAAATCAGAGTTAGGGGATCAGCAAGACACTTGAGGACATGTTGAGAGCTTGCCGAGTTTTTGTATAACAACAACTACCACTCCAGTATCGGTGCGCCGCCTTTCAATATCCACTATGGGAGTAAGTGTCGCACCCTAGTGTGTTGGAGAGAGGTTGGTTTTAGAGCCATGAGAAGGACTTTGGTAGTCCTTCAAATGACATAGCTCATCCAACAGATTAGGCAGAGACTTCAAACAACTAAGAGTCAGCAAAATAGTTATGCCAACAAGCGTCGATCCAAATTGGAGTTATAGGTCAGGGACATGGTCTTACTGAAGGTATCACCCTCAAAAGGGTGTAATACGGTTCAGAAAACGGGGCAAGTTGGGGCCCCGATATATTAGGCCATTTTAAGTGGTATCTAGGGTTACAAAGGTAGCATATAGATTGGGTTTTCATGAGGACCTTAGCTAGATCCAAACCACCTTCCATGTGTCTTAACTTTGGAAGTCTGTGGCTGATGATTCAGCGGTGGTTCCTTTGGATGATGTTCAAGTTGATGATCGCTTGAATTACATTGAGATGCTAGTGGCGATCTTGGATCCGAAGATGAAGGCACTGAACAACAAGGTGGTGACTTTGGTCAAAGTGCAGTGGTGGCATCGAAAGGGTTCCAAATAGACATGGGAGCACGAGTAAGAGATGCGGGAGCATTACCCGGAGTTGTACACAACAGTGGACTTCGAGGATAAGTCTAGTTCAAGTGTGGGAGAATTGTAACATTCTGATGATGAGGTATATTAAATTTTAACCCTAATTATGAAGATTAATTGCATTTTAGGCCTTGTAAATGAAAAATGTTTCAAAATGGCCCATAGTGGCATTTTTGTAATTTTTGGGACAAGCTCACATACGCTGGGCATACATGCTTGATCCATAAACCCTAATTTGTAGAGTTTGAAACCTATATGAACAACATTATCTCTCCAACGCTCACTCCGTCACCAGCCTCCAACTCTCATATCTTCGATTGCAACCATAATCTCTTGTGTGTGTTCCTTTGATCTTGAAAGTGTTAGCTGATATCAGAGGTGATGGTGACAAAGATGGCGATGGTATAAGTGAGGGAGGTAACAGTGTTGGGGTCAGTTGATATCAAAGGTGGAAGTAGTGGTGGTGGTGGTGGTTGTCTTGGCGGGCATTGACGGATCTAGTATATATCTCGGGGTAAACCGGGAAACCCTTCAAAGAAATTTCAGTATTGTAATTTTTTCCGAAGTTTTTTTTTTATTGTGTATTACATGATTGTTTTACCAAGGATACCCATTTACTTGCCGGAGATACCAATTTACTTTGATTCTGGATCCGCCACTGGTGGCGGGAATGATGACGAAGGAGAAAGGAACTGGTGATGCTATATAATCCTTTATAATCATAACTGAGTTGTCGCTCCTGTATGTCGGAGGGTTAGATCTTTATTTTATTTTTAAATTTCAATGAACTTACTTTTCTCTCTCTCTCTCTCTCTCTCTCTCTCTTTATATATATATATATATATATATATATATATATATATATATATATATATATATATATATATATATATATATATATATATATATATATGGGCTTAGGTTCTATGGAAAAAAGAAAAAACCCTAAAAATCATAAAAATGCATAAAAAACTACATAGACATCAAAAAAAAATTTGAATGTTTTTATAAAAAATCGCAGGTTTTTTGTTAAAATTCGCTGAAAAAAATCAATTTTTTTTTTGTAAAAAAATTTTCTTTTTCACTGGTTTTGTATAAAAAGCTGCGATTTTTTCAAAAAAAATTTCAATTTTTTTTTTTGTGGTCTCTAAGTATTTTTTTATGCTTTTTTTATTTTTTTTTATTTTTAGGGTTTTTTTTGTTTTCCAAATAATCCATCCCTATATATATATATATATATATATATATATATATATATATATATATATATATATATATATATATATATATATATATATATATATATATATATATAATTGATTTATTTAGGTTTGTGAATGTATCTAGATGTAAATATGTAAATATTTTCTTGTGAAACTTAATTTATATAGACAAATAACTAAAATAAAAGAATTATATAAAAAAAAAAACTTTAAGAATAACCGTTTAATAACTGTCTAGTAAGGCTTAATATTGACAATTTTCAATATTAACTTGTTTCCTTTCAGAATTTTTAATCTTATTTATGTTAAGTAAAAAGATTAACATAAAACTATTACTAATAATATTTAATATTGTTCTCATTTAAGCGTATTGACGACACTTTTTTAATGGTAGAATTTGCTACACATTTGAAAGTTAGTTTTTGTTTAAATAAAGTTAGTAGGATAATTGAACATGATAGAAATTGAAATTTTGAAAAAAAAAGGATGATATTTGAAATATAAACATAGAATAGAGGACATATATTGAAAATTGCAATTCAAATCAACGATTAATAGTTAATTACGGAGAATTTAGAAGAAGTCCATAATTTAGAAGCAGCCATACACCCTGGGTAGGTTTTTAATGATTAATGAATACAGTGATTGAATCTTGAATTATGAATTATATCCCCATAGTGGACACTTATTTTAATGCTTAACATATTGACTATCTATATATGGTACACCTTAAGGCAGGAAAAAAGTAAATATCGTAATTTTTTTCAAACATTGGCATGCAAACATATAATTTACATGACGTCTATGTTCAGAAAACATATAATTTTTCACGTTATTTACATGCAAAGTATTATACTTGGCATGCAAATACTACATAATACCTTAGCTGTTAGTCATCTAGAATATTAAACATTTCCCTGAAAGACTTCTAAAATGTTTTAATCATATTTCCTATTTGTTTTGTCCGATTAACAAACAAGCAAAATATATAAAAGTAAGCGGACAACGTTGAATTTATGTTGACTAACAAATAAATATGACGAAAATAGATTCTGCTTGGCGACTTCTATTTTTTTATTTTTTTTTAAATTTATGTTATGTTTTATCATTAGAAAACTTTCGAAAAATAACAAGGTTTGTTTTACGTTGTTAATATATATATATATATATATATATATATATATATATATATATATATATATATATATATATATATATATATATATATATATATATATATATATATAAAAGTGAATATACATTACAGCCCCATATAACCTTAAGTAAACTTGGTTTTACACGTGATATAACATTTCCCTGAAAGACTTCTAAAATGTTTTAATCTTATTTCCTATTTATTTTGTCCAACTAATAGACAAGCAAAATATATAAAAGTAAGCATACAACGTTGTATTTATGTTGACTAACAAACAAATATGACCAAAACAGATTCTGATTAGCGACCTTTTTTTTTTTTTAAATTTATGTTGTCTTTTATCATTAGAAAAGGTTGAAAAATAAAGAGTTTTGTTCAACAATATAAATTTTACGTTGTTAATATATATATATATATATATATATATATATATATATATATATATATATATATATATATATATATATATATATATATATATATATATATATATATATATATATATATATATATGTTCAGGTTCATTTGAGAAAAATAAATAGAAAAATCCAAAAACTTTTTTTTTAAATATTATTTTCGGAACTTGAATTAACTAAAAAAAATAAATAAAATAAAATAAAAAATAAATAAAAAAATACGTCTTACAGTCTCACAAAATTAGGCCGTCTCACATGAACCTAACCCTATATATATATATATATATATATATATATATATATATATATATATATATATATATATATATATATATATATATATATATATATATATATATATATATATATATATATATATATATGAGAAATAGAATATACATTACAGCCCCATGTAACCCCCATATATCCTTACGTACTAATATTTTTACATTGAGTTGTTTTGCTAAAGTTGTTCCAGAAAAAAAAATTGGCTACACGTGATATGCTAAAAACATATCTTCCTAATAACATTTTGTGATTTCCTGAAACACGGTTTTCCAAATATTTTATTCCAATCGTTCATGTTTCGTGAGTCTCTTACCATCATGATACACTGATTGCAACGTAAGAAACAAGTTAGGTCCGTGATTTTTCTTTTTCATTTGTTTTTACGTGATATTTTTCTAGTAAATTGAATCGACTTGATTTTTTCTTTGATTTTGTTCTTGGTCATCAAATCAATTGACTTCGAGAATTGCATCTGATTACAAACATACAATTAGTTTATTCTTGCATATTTTATCGGGTAAACAAGCGAATAAGTCAAAGTTAAAACAAACGTCCCCTCAATTTTACGCAATTGAAATGGTCAAACCAAATGAATCTGTTAGTTCAAAGATTATATAGCATTTCAGTATTCTTCAATCTTTGCTGCCCTAATTAATAACCATAATTATTACCCTATGCCTCACCAACACCACCTAATCACCATAACCGTGGATGCTCACCACTGCAATCGTGCTACCTTGCAACCAACACCACCTAAACCCCACAACCGTGGATGCTCACTACCGCAATCGTGCTACCCTATACCTCACCAACTATTTTTCCTACAACCACAACAACCACCACCATTTCTCTTTCTTCACCACCATCGAAAATCACTCATCCCTATTCTGGTCTGTTTAGTATTTGTCAGCCTAATAATCTTCATAAAATCCATTCTTTTAGGTGAGTATACCAACAGTTAATAATTTATTTTGGTTATTTCATTATAATAAATGTATCTGACTTACTAAACTTATCAAAATCTTTTACTGTTAACCGTTTCATCCATGTTAGCTTCTAATATGGTAAAGGTCATTGGTGTTGTTGGGAGGTGGAATTGAACAAATTAGCATTGAGAACTGAAAGTCTAGAGCCCGCTGATGCTATAATGATTCTTCATTATCTCCCATGTATAAAAGAAAAAATTGGCATAGTATATGCTTATACAACTCATAATTGTCACATGTTTATGTGGTATACTTAATTCCTCTTATAATCACCACATAGAGTGCCTTCTGGCTGCTGCGATTCAATTAAATTATATTAATTTATAACCTATTTTTTGTGTCTTTGATGCGTTTTATGTTGCAATAAATCTTTTAATGGAGTATCTAGATCTAATTTCTAAATTTTTGGGGCGTCGTAGGAAACCCTAGGGCTTATGGAAATTTGTCTGAGAAACCAAATCTGATTAGGATAAGTGATGAACAAAAGCAAAGTGTACATGCCTCTAGTTTGGACTTGGAGAAAAACTAAAAGAAATCTAAGATTTTTGCCACTGAAATCCATGATGGAGGATGAAATAACAATGTCGTTTCTTTTATTTGGGAATCACAGTTTCGTTTCCCATTTGACAACATTAAATATCACCCAAGTATGTTCCATTTTCAATTTCCTTAAATGTGACTATACTTGTATCTTTTCCATTGTGTTTTCTCTTCGTTTATTTATTCTTACATAAACCCCTCCCTATCAACATAAACCTCTCCCTATCAGGTACTCCCAAAAGTATTTTTTTGTGAACATTTGGATTTTTGTCTCTTTGAAAAAAAAATCTGGATTTAATTTGTACTTTGATATTTACTAGACATAAGAGAGGCACTGCAAGAAAAACACGATTTTGCTAGGGAAGGAATCCATTGTGAAAACTTGAAATTTCGTTGTAAAAGACGAATGGCGATGAAATTTGCGATGACCGATTTCCGTCCCAAAAAACCCCGTATCGAGGGTTTGCTAGGGAAACAATCAATTCGTCGTAAATATGACAATGCAATGAAATTCATTGTAGTTGGTATTTTGTCGTGTATTCCGTTGTAGGATTCCATCACAAATTTTGTGGTAGTTCTTCCATCATAAATTCCATTGTAGTTAATTTCTAGCAAAATCCATGGTGATGAATCCCTAGCAAATTTCATGGTGACGAATCCGTAAAAAATGTCGTAGGGTGAATCCTTAGCAAATCTGGTGGTGGTAAATCCCAAGCGATTTTTGTGGAGGTGAGTCCCTAGCAAATTCTGTGGTAATGAATCCCTAGCAAATTCCAAGGTTGTGGATCAATAGAAAATTCCGTTGTTATGAATCCCTAGCAAATTTCGTGGTCATGAATTCCTAGCAATTTCCATGGTGATGAATGATAGGAATTAGGTAAAACAAATAAACTTAAAACCCTTAAGTTCACATGCAACCTAAAGTATCTATGTTTTCACTATCGAACCTATAATTATGAACATCAAATAAGAAACTCTAGAAGCCCTAGGTTATTTTCGAAAATACCAAAGAAGAGTTTATGACTACATACCTTATTGTTATTATACTATATTACAAGAATCCTTCATTTGTAGATCTTCTTGGAAGCGAGCACCACAATCGTCATGCCTCTAATGGTTCAGACCCAAGCTAGCAAGAAGGAGGATTAAGAGAGAGGAAAGGCGAGAGTAATATTTTCGACTATCTCTTAAGGAGAAGGAATGGCTGAAATTAAGAGGCCTAATGGTCTTTATAAAATGGCACAGGAAACCCTAGATAACATTGATTTGAATATTAATTTAATAATTGAAATCTGATATTTATCTCATTCCTTATTTATCCACATGTGATATTCTAGAAACTCTAGAGAATCCCTCAAAACCATCCATCCCTTGGGTTTGAAGGTTCTGGAGCTTTTTGTTCAACTATTGAACAATTACACTTTAGACCCCGCACTTTTATTTAATTTCATTAATCCCAGAGTTAATTCTATTTAATTCCTGATCAAATATTAATTAAATAATAGCTTTTGTAATTCATATATTATTTTCATAATACATTAGTAAACTATTTATTACAATTTATTAATCACATAATAAATTAATCTCTCTCTCTCTCTCTCCCTCTCTCTCTAAAAGTCATATTGTCTAACGGCTAGGTTTAAGGGCAACTCAAAAGGACTATGCTACTATCATTTCAAGTATATATCAATTTTAGTTATGGGATTAGACACCTAATCAAATGGAACGAATAAACTTTGACTCATATGCTTGCATATTTTACTCATCAAATCATGCATGACAATACGTTTTATAAGATCAAGTTACTGATGCATTTATGCATTACCAATGTACAACTGACTTGTAAATTACAACTCATATATCTCCATTTTTAGATCATAAGATATTATCATCTTAAAATTACTTGTGACGGAATCCATGAAGTAATTGTTTGAGCGTGGGTTTATCCAATACTTAAATCTCTATTTCTAAGTGCTCATGAACATTGAAACATTAATATCGCTATGTCTAACTCCCTCAGACAATCTACAATCCAATTCATGATAGTATTAATTCACTACTAACTTCCAAAAGTACGACTGACTTAGAATTTGAGTAATCATATTATTCGGGAAGTAAAACATGTAAAAGGAAACACAAGAATAAACAATTGACAAAATGCAGTAAACAAACTCATAAATAATTCTCCATTATTTAATCACCAAAAATCAATTACATTTATTTTGTTACAAGTTTCAAACTAACTATCTAACTACTAAAACTAATATCATCTCTCAGGCTAATTCTCTTAACATGCTGATTGTGCTTGACCCTACTCAGAGCCTTCGTCAAAGGATCTGCATGATTTTCTTCTGATGATACCTTATTCACGATGAGGTGACCTTCTTCTATTCTATGTCTAATGTAATGGTACTTTCTACCGATATGTCTAGACTTTCAATGATCTCTTGGTTCCTTAGTCAAGGCAACTGCTCTTTCATTATCGCAGAAAAGTTCCATTTGTTCCTGTATGGTTGGGACAACTCCAAGATCTCCGATGAAGTTCTTCAACCAAGTTGCTCCTTTTGATGCTTCATTTTCCAGTATGTACTTTGATTCACAAGTAGAATCAGCCAACGTATCTGTTATGGAACTTTTCCAAGTAATTGCTCTATCATTTAATGTAAACACCCAGCCAGATTGAGAGCAGAAGTTGTCTATATCTATTTGAAAGCTGACGTCATTGTGCCCACTCACTCTCAATGTGTCACTGCCACCAAGGAGCTTTACCAGGATTTCCCTAATAGTGACCGATCATGCTCAAGGAAAAAGACACATCAGGCGCGAGTACACGTCGTAGCGTACATGAGCGACCCTACATCCGAAGCATAAGGTATCCGAATCATATCAGCTATCTCGTCATCTGTACTAGGGCTCTGAGTCTTACTCAATTTGCTATTACTCTGGATAGCTAGCTCTCCTTTCTTGGAATTATCCATACTAAACATCTTTAGTAATTTATCCAAGTACGTAGTTTGACTAAGTCCAATTAGTATCTTCTTTCTATCTCTCAAGATTCTTATCCCGATAATATAGGTTGCTTCTCCAAGGTCTTTCATGGAAAACCACTTTCTAAGCCAAGACTTAACTTCTTGTAAAGTTGGAACGTCATTTCCCATGAGTAGTATGTCATCGACATACAACACCAGAAAAGTCACTATACTCCCCCAAAGCCTTTATATACACATTACTCATCTTCACTCCTAAAGAAACCAAACTCTTTGATTTTCTCATGGAAGCAAAGATTCTAGTTGCGAGATGCTTTGTTTCGATCTATTGATGAATTTCTCAAGCTTGCACACTCTATTTGGAAACTTTGCATCTACAAAACCCTCTGGCTGACCCATGTAAACATCTTGAGCGAAGTTCCCGTTAAGGAAAGCGGTTTTGACATCCATCTGCCAAATTTCATAGTCATGAAAGGCAGGTATGGCGTGCGTTATCCTAATAGATTTTATCTTCGCTACTGGTGAAAACGTCTCATCACAGTCAACCATCAGGGTTTGAGTGAAGCCTTTGCAACCAGTCGAGCCTTGAAAGTGTGTGCCATTCCATCCATGTCAATCTTCTTCTTGAGGATCCATTTACACCCAACTGTCTTTCGACCTGGTACATTATCAACCAACTTCCGACCTTGGTTGTCATACATGGACTTGATCTCGCTGTCCATTTCCTCTTTCCATTTAACAACCTCAGGAATGTCACTGTTTCCTTGTAGCTTGTCAGCTCATCTAAATTTATCTGTGTCCTATCACTGATAAACGTGTCACCATTTATAGTAATATGGAATCCACAGAACTCGGGTGGCATGCAAAATCTACTGGAACGCCAAGACGTAATTGATGGGTTTTGAGCACTATAACATCCCTATGGTGCACATACAACCCTAATGCATTGGATCTAAGTTCTCTCTAGTTATACATGCAATTTTCATTTTCCAAAGCATGAAGCCTAACTAGCATACAATATTGATATTTGAAACATAAAAATGAGTTAGATGATTACCTCTTTGTTGTAACTTGTAGAACTTGGCCTTACAAGATCTTAGCACCTCAAATGCGATGCCTCTAATGGAGTCACAGAACACCAAAAGCAAATGGATGATAATGAGAGAGAGGCAACAAGGCACCAAAATGGCTAGGGTTCATCTTAGAACTCTTAGGGGCCTTTTTGGGGATCCTAGGGGTTACATTTATAGTGTGGAATTCCTGGGGTTTCACTTGTAAATCCTAATTCATTCCCTTGGGCCTTTAGTGTAATAATCCATATGATAAGCCCTTTGGACTAAGTTCTCTTCATGGACTCCCACATAAAATTAGTCCATCCTAATCAACATGGATCATTAGCCCAAACTATATGTATTACTGATTTACTTAATCAGTCCCCGTTAATTTAATCAGTCTATTTTGATAACTAAATTAATTTCAAATTAATTCTTGACCAACACCAATTAAATAGTATGATTTCTCAATTAATATATTATTCATATAATATATTAATACATCACAAATAACCTCTTTCTCAAATATCCATCCTATAAAATTGTAGCTTCCAAAAGTTGATGTCGAACTTTGACCCAATCAATTATGTGTCCTAAGATAAGTGATCATATAATCCTCTATTCTGCAAGATATCACTCGTACATGAGACATGGAACACAATCAATCCCATTTTCAAATATTTTGTTTCCTAATTTCTGATTTGTAATGACTTAAAACTTCTAATCGAACACATCAATTTAGTCCTAACCACACCTAACACTATAAGTTAACACCAGATCACCGAGGGGCCCAAAGATATCGCTCTTCCTGTTAGAGCAAAAAGAACGAATAAACATTGACTTATATGCTTACTCCATTTACTCATCAAATCATGCACAACAATATGTTTTATAACATCAAGTTACTGATGTGTTTGCGTATTATCAATGCATAACTGACTTGTAAACCACAACTCATATATATATCTGTTTTAAGATTATAAGATATTATCATCTTTGAATTACTTGTGATAAATTCCGTGAAGTAATTCTCTGAGTGTGGGTTAATCCAATACTTAAATATCCATTTCTAAGTACTCATGAACATTGTAGCAATACCATTTCTATGTCTAAAACTCTTTAGACAATCTAGAATTCAATTCATGACAGTCTTAATTCATTACTTACTTCCAGAAGTATGAACGATTGTAGAGTTTAAATAATCAAATTATTTGGGAAGAAAAATAAGCAATAATGAAACACAAGAATAAACAATTAACAAAGGTAGTAACCAAACTCATAAATAATTCTCTATTATTTAGTCACCAAAAGTCAATTACATTTACTTTGTTACAAGTTTTAAACTAGTTATCTAACTACTAAAACTAATATCGTCTCTCAAACCAATGCTCCTAACATAGTGAATGAGTTCATACCTACTCAGGCCCTTTCTGAGTGAATCTATAGGATTCTCTTCAGATGATACCCTCTTCACACTGAGGTGACCTCCTTCTACTCTATGTCTGATGAAATGGTATTTTCTATTGATATATCTTGATCTACCATTATCTCTTGTTTACTTTATCAAGGAAACAACTCCTTTCATTATCACAGAAAATTTCCATTGGCTCCTTGATGGTAGGCACAACTCTAAGATCTATGATGAAGTTCCTCAACCAAATTGCCTCGTTTGATGCTTCGCTCACAGCTATGTACTCTGATTCACAGGTAGAGTCAGCCACTGTCTCTTGCTTGGAAATTTTCCAAGTAACTGCTCATCAATTTAAGGTAAACACCCAGCCAGATTAAGAATAGAAGTTGTATCTGTCTGTTTGAAAGTTGGCGTCACTATATCCAACTACTCTTAATGTATCACTACCACCATGTACTAGGACCCCATCTGTAGTCCTTTACATATACTTGAGAATATTCTTAACTGCTATCCAGTGAGCTTTACCTGGATTTCCCTAATAACGAATGGCCATGCTCAACGAAAAGGACACATCAGGGCGATTACATGCGATAGCATACATGATAGATCCAACGGTGCAAGTGTATGGAACTCTACTCATTTATACTATATTTGCATCGGTACTCGGACTCTATGTATTTAGTTTGGTATTACTCTCGATGGCAAATCTACTTTCTTTGAATTTTCCATACTAAAATGTTTTAGCACCTTTTCCATGTATGTATTTTTACTAAGTCCAATTAGTCTTTTACTCTTGTCTCTCAGAATCCTTATCCATAGAATATAAGGAGCCTTTCCTAGATCCTTCATAGTGAAACACTTTCCAAGCCAAGACTTAACCTCTTGCAGAGTTGGAATGTTGTTTCCTATAGAAACTATGTCATCAATATACAATACTAGAAAGGCTACAATACTCCCACTAGATTTGACATATACACAAGACTCATCTTCACTTCTAGAGAAGCAAAACTGTTTGAACTTCCCATCAAAGCAAAGATTCCATCTACGAGATGCTTGTTTTAATCCATAAATTGATTTCTCAAGATTTCACACATTATTTGGATACTTTTCATCTACAAAATCATTTGGTTGACACATTTAAACATCCTCAACCAACTTCCCATTAAGGAAAGTGGTTTTGACATCCATCTGCCAAATTTCATAGTCATGACATGCAGATATACCTAGCATTATCGTAATAGATTTTATCTTAGCCATTGGTGAGAAGACCTGATTGTAAGGCCCTGAAACAGATCTTACTAGTGATCAAACAAACAAAAAAATAGATTTTAATAAGAATGAAGTAGAAACAGAAATCAGAACAAGCTTGCACGCGCTTCTATTAATGAAAAATGTCTGGTACAACTTGTCTATAGAAACCGTGAACTTTGTGGCATCAACAACCATTAAATGACCTAGCAAGCCTCTATATATAGTGGACTTGGGCCGACTTTCGGTTTACGGCCGTAAACAGGCTTACGGCTGTAAACTCATAACATGGCCGTAAACTACTATCAACACTACCAAAACTGCATATTGACCCAAAAGAACCTATTACAACGAAAGCCTAGACCAAACCATTAATTGGACCCTTCAATCCCCCCCTTGGTTTGGTGCTAGCTTGAAGTTAATCTTTGTCGACCACCATCACATCTGCCTACCCCATTGCTCCATTCCACATACGTTTATTAATAATCTCAGCAACCATAGACGTGTACTCTTTCGCAGCTTGCTCAAAAATCACCTCGGCAACGTTTATTTGATAAGTACTCAGATGATGAATGTACGACTTCCTGAACTGAAACAAATCCCTTCGATCATAAAGACGAATGCACCCGTTTTTAAGCTTGATAACAGTAGATGTTGTAGCCTCGTCGAAAACCCAGTACTCCATGGAGCTTAGAGATCCGTCTGGGTAACTTTGAAGGGTAGGAATTTCTTTAACCTGATTGATTGCAGGCCACATCACCACCTGAAGAGGATGACCAGTCTTGGGATCTATGACATCAAGATAATGCTTGATAACAGACTCAACAGTCTTCATAGAAGGAAAACCCTTTTTCACCTGGTCTTCTAGAAAATGTTTGAATTGAGTTGCTTGTGGATTATCCAAGGGATTTGAAAAAGGAGATCGTGACAACTCTGATAGATCCACACTAGTCTATGAATTGAAATCATGATGGTATTTGTAGAGCTCGGTGTTGCCACTCTTTCTTCGTACGATCCACATGTTAAGAGGATCATGAAATCCCCAAGAAATAATCCCAGATCTATCACCATACGTATCTCTAAAGCGAACAGCTCCAAGATCCGTAACGGTGATTGTTGCCTGATCCGCAGGTGCATTCTTGTCAGAATTCCTCTTAAACAAGAGTTGTCCTTTTTCAGCTGCTTCAGCTTGTGTATCACGCATAATTTCCTCAACATGGGGAGCATGAGCGGGTTCCTCATCAAAACAATTAACGACCTGTGAAGTCTGAACGGTTGGCATAGTAACAGGAAAAGCTTGAATATGTAGATTGATCCTGTACTCGTCTACATATGTTTGGTATTTGTCACCAAGATCTCCTTCAAGCTTCTTCTTCAACTCAAAATAACTGGAGGTAAGGAGATTAAAGTGGTCTTGAAGATCAGAGATTTGCTTTGTCTTTATTGCTCGCTCATCCTGAAGATCAGAGACTTGAGATTTTATTTTGGCATTCTCATTCAATAACTCATTGACTTGAATACCAAGTTCAATGTTCCTCTGATCTAGGACACTGATCTTCTCTTGAAGTTCATCAACTGAAGGTTTATCTGCTCCGTGGTGACCTTCTTTGAAAGAAATTCATTTGTCACAAGAAGAAGGATCTACTCATTCATTTTTAGCGAGATGCAAATCTAATCGCACAGAGGTATCATCAGGATCTATCCTAGGAGCAGAGAATCCTGGTGGAACAGAGGAGGCACCAGCCTCAAAAGTGGTGCTAGGGCCTCCATGAAATGGTTCTGTTGATACGATGGAAGGTGTAGTAGTTGGCATAATCGGCATGTCATGAGACAAGTCAAAATCCAAAGGCCCAAACCTAGGATCACGTCTTCTTCTCTTAGGTGGAGGCTGTAAAGTCTGGTATGTTGTATCATCACCCTGAAGTGGTTCAATAGTAGGTGAGACAACGTCAAGGGGAGGATTCCCTGACACTGTCACCATTGGAGCTGTAGAATCAACCACTTGATCTGTAGACATGGGTGTCGACTCGAGAACGTCTTCCGGGTCCCTTATTTTCGTTGTCGTGTGAGCAACATCACTGATATTATCAAGCAATGAGTTGAGGTTGACATTTGACAGAAAGTCATCATTGCTTCCAAAGTTGGTTGGAATCTCATCTCTATCAAAACCTGTAAGATCAAGGTCTTCATACTGATTAGACTCAGTTGCATTCTTGGAAGACCCTTCATTGTAATCACCTTCAACTTGGACTATTCGCAGGTCATGTTCCTCAACTATGAATACATTAGGAGCAACTGTCTCTTCCCCTTCCTGATCTGATACCATGATCACATCTCCTTCCGAGATCACCCTTTCTGATGAAGTAGGCTCAAAAGATATCTTATCAGAAGATCTGTGGGACTCGGACGCTTCATTCGACTCAGCAAATCGTCTGAATTCAACCAATGGATACAGTCCTTGAAAGATAACTTTCCCTTTACGATTTTGTTTAATGGGCCCAATAGTGTTAGATCCCAAGGACTTCATATCAAGCGTTTCTCCCTCCTTTACCATGTCCGGAAACTGTTTGTTGATGAAGAGTTGAACGAATCTAGGATACATCAAGAAGGTATCCCGAGTGATGGCATTGATGTTGACCACAAACTCATCCAGGATAAACCTAGAAAAGTTGAAGCCAATCCCTGCAGCAAGAGAAACAATAGCTCCAGTGTTTCTCAGGGATATTTCATCCGCACCAAACCTCTTGCCAGAGATGCAGCTCACGAACACATGGGCTAAGAATCTCCAATAGGGTGGCAGAAGCTTTTTCACTGTAGGAGGAGAATCACCTTCAAACCCCCATCTTCTTTAAGATTTTGTGAGCATCTTCAATACGAATATCAGTGGGAAAGCTCGTTGGGTCATTGATCAGCAATGTCTCTCTCACGAACGGCTCATCGATCACAATTTTGCATCCTTTTACGACTGCATATACTATCACTGCTCCATCATCATCTCTTCTCATTTTGGCAGTCTGCCAGAACTCTCTGGTAATCTTCTGATAAACAACGGTGTTCATGGTGATGGGTGAGGCCAGAAAACATTCCCTCAGTCCATGAATCATTGACTTAAATTCTCCACATGCCACCGGAGGATCCGCCAGTACCATTGCCAGATTGTGCATGTCTGCAAATTTCAAAGCTGCCATTTGAGCTGCACTAAAACATACTAAGTAAGAAACGAACGACATTTGAGCAATGAATGTTTTTTTCTTTTTAATTTTATTAAATCAATTTCAAGTTTAGCCGAAAATGATAAATTACTTTGACCAAAATCAAGTTTACCGTCAACACAGGGTTTACGGTCAAACTGGAGTTTGTGGTCGTAAACCCACGACTGTAACCTGACGGCGGTAAACTGAGTTTACAGCCGTAAACTCTTGGCCGTAAGCTTGGGCCGTAAACTCCGACACTTTGTTTTTCGTCGATTTTGGCCTCAAAACTCATCGATTTCATGAAGCAACTACATATCATTGGTCGAAATCTTCTTACCTATGATATGAACTAAGCAATTTCACGAAAACAAACAATTTTTTTTTTGAAGTTGAGAGAGAATAGAGGAGTGTGTGGCCGAAATCAAAGAAGTGAAGGGTTTCCAGCTGTAAACCCCTTTAAATACCTTTGACCTTTTACCTGCTTTCCACACTGTGTAATGCACAATCCAATTTTTTTAAAAGTTTTCAAATAATACTTTGAGGATTTTAAAAATTGAAATAAGACTAAAAATAATACAAAATAAAAACTTAACAAAAATATAAATAAAATAAAAAAACTGAAAATAAAAATTAAAATTAAAATTGAAACAAAAATAAAATTAAAATAACAAATAAAAAAATAAAATTAAAAATTTCTAAAATTTTGACATACACAAAAATACATTTAATGATAAAATAAAAATAAAATTAAAATTAAAATTAAAACAAAACAAAACAATTTCCAAAATTTTAAATTTTAATAATTACAAAATAAAATAAAATAAAATAAAATAAAATTTAAGACAAAATAGACTAAACTTTATCTAAACGAACACTGAATATAATTTTTATGACTTAGGGTTCAAAGTTATTAGACAGTCTCAGTCTACTTATCGGTACCTTTATCTTCATGTCTATGTCTGATCGATCGTCGGTATTGTGGTCCACTTAAACACAAAAAAATTTGTGATAATTTTGGAAAAACTAAGAATGACAATACATTTTGATCCTATATTCTTAGATAGATTTCCTAGGGACTATTTAGCTGACGACGACTAGGGATATTGTTGTCCACCTAAATTGAGCAGCGAGATCTACAGACAATTTGTACGTGTTCAATTTTAATTGTACTAGAACATGTTTCCCGCTTCCTGATATGCTCCAACAATCAAGAATTTCCAGAATACTCCTTACACCGGGTGAGCAGACAATTATTAAGAGAGAAGATAGATTTAGAATGCATATGCTATATATCCAGGTTGGATCTCTTCCAATCACGCAGAGGATGAAACATATGAGTAACTGAATTTTTATAGGGATTGAGAAAAAGAATGATGCATATACTGTGCACCAGGTCGGATTGTTAGTCAAGTAGAGGAGATAGTATATGGCTAACATATAGAAAGAATTGCATAGAAAGAAGATGCAGAGAGATAAAATTGGATATGTTATAGTCCAGGTCGGATCTCTCGATCACGCAGAGGAGGCAACATATGGATAACAAACAAAAAGAAAGAAAATTACCTTCTACATACCTAATTTATTGGAATTCCCCAGTCACCCCATTAGTACCGGAATTAAGGACGGAATCCACACATCGAGGAAAAGTGAATCCACAATTCTAGATACAGGTTCTTTTAGTGTGACCAGTAGATTCTCATGTATATCTTCCTGCTCAACATATTCAAGCATTGTGTTATCAGGCTAAATGGATCTACCTAGTTCAATATTTGTCAAGTCCTTGAATTCATTAAGTTCAAATCTTCCTAGTCAAGTCCATTTAGAATCTTTTGTGCCTACAACGCATCGACCACAGAGCGTAGACAATTTAACTTTGGTACGTTACGCAGATTTGGATTGCCCGTTATCACTTGATAATATCACTTCCCAACACATCACCTACAAGCAAGATTATCAGTAACATCTTTTTGATTTCCTGATTTTTTTTTTTGGATTTTTAAATTTTTTAATAATTTTTTTTTGTTTATTTCTCCCCCTAAATTTGTGCATGAGTGAGAATGAAATCTCGAAAATGCACAAATTTAAACTAATCAAACCAAAAATAAAATAAAAAATATAAGATAAGAATTAAAAAATAAAATAAAAACTTAAACTAAGTAAAAATGTAAAAAAAAATAAAATTAATCCTCAAAACGATTCATTTTCAAAAATCCCACAAGCACATCGAATCGAGTTTTGTTAAAAGGCTTGGTGAACAGATCCGCCACATTCTTAGCAGTGGGAACCTGTTCCAGCCGGATAAGTGAACGTTCATAACAGTCACTGATAAAATGAATTTTGATATCATTGTTCTTGGTTTTGAGTGTTGGACATGATTTTTAGCAATTTGAATAGCAACCTCATTATCACAGTAGATTGGGGTTTCTAGATAATTCAAACCGTAATCCAACAGCTGATGTTGTATCCAGAAGACTTGAGAGCAACAGGCAGATGCGTCAATGTATTCCGCTTTAGTTGTTAACATTGAGACAGTGTGTTGCTTCTTGCACTACCATGACACCAGCCAATCTCCAAGATATTGACACCCTCCTGAAGTAGATTTCCTGTCAAGCTCATAGCCTCCATAATTACTGTCAGCAAAAGCATATAAATCAAATTCAGAATTTTTCAGATACCAAAGACCCAATTTTGGACTGCCTTTAATATATCGAAAAATTCTTTTGATAGTAATAAGATGAGAAAATTTAGGATTAGCCTGATAACGTACGCAATGACAAACTACAAACATGATGTCAGGTCGGCTTGCAGTAAGATACATCAACAATCCGATCATCGATCTGTAGTGTGTTTGATCTATGGATTCGCCATCAGCATCTGGAGTCAGAAGAGGTCTTTCAGCCATCGGCGTCGATGCAGACTTAGCGTCTTGGAACCCAAACTTCTGAAGAATATCCTCCATATACTTGGCTTGATGTAGCAGGATTCTGGTTGAATTCTGTTTGACCTGAAGCCCCAGAAACATGGTCATTTCTCCTAATGAATTCATCTCGAACTGCTTTTTCATAACACCTTCAAACTCCTTGCATGGTTGTAGACTGGTAGACTCGAAGATAATGTCATCAATGTTGATTTGAACTAGAATCTGATCAATACCAACATGCTTGATAAAGAAAGTTTGATCGATAGTGCCACGAGAGTATCCATGCTTGAGCAAGTGCTTTGTCAGAGCGACATACCACGCTCGAGGAGGTTAATGTAACCCATACAATGCCTTGTCCAACTTGTATACATGATTAGGAAACTTCGAGTTAAGAAACCCAGGGGGCTGATCAACATAGATTTCTTCCTTCACATTGCCATACAAGAAGGCTGTCTTGACGTCCATTTGATAAACCGTGAAGTTCATGTAAGAGGCATATGCAAGGAAGATACGAATAGCCTCCAAGCGATCTACTGAGCATAGTGTTGGGTCAAAATATGGTTTATACTTTGCTTTTCTGGGCAATTATATTTTTATGTAATATTTTATGAGCTTTCAGTCGAGTTTACGGTCAGGTGGGGTTTATGGTTAAGCTTACGGCCGTAAACCCATTTACGGCCCATGTCCACCATGCCCATGTTCCCCTTGTATAAATATAGGTGTTAGGGTGTGAGGAACTGATTGATGAACAAGAAAAGAGAGAAACTAGAGAGCATTTTGTGTGTGTGAATCTTTTGTATCTGGAAGTTTAATTCTAATCAATTCATACAGAGATTCATATTATTCTTCTTTTTCTTCTCTTCTATTTGAGCTGACATCATCCGTTTGATTGAGATTCCATACCATCAAACAGATTTGATTGATACACGCGCAAATTAGGGATTTACAATTGGTATCAGAGCTTGGTTGTATCAGTCAATTTTGTCAGATTTGGAGCATTATTTGATCTTATTTTCGAAATATTTTTGCATTTTTGGATAGATCTCTGAAAAATAAGGGGGGGGGGGGGTTTGTTCTTCGTGTTTTTCATAAAAAGGGTTTTTGATCGAGTTTTGGAGCTTCAAAGTCGAAAAATTGGTGTTTTTGGTCGAAACCTGCGAGGGTGTGGCAGAGTTTGCGGCCAACGGCTAGGGTTTCAGAGTTCACGGCCGGAAACTGTTCACGGTCGTCGGAGGATTGCGGCCAGAGTTTGCGGACTCAGCTCGGAATTCGACTCGGCGGCTGCGCGGCTTGAAGGATGGCTCGGCTCAGCAGCAGCAATCTTCAGTGCTTCAATAAAAAAAGGCGGTTGCGATTTTGAGGGTGCCGGGGATCGAACCCGCGACCTCCAGCTCACAAACATAGCGCCTTAGCATCTCAGCTAGCAAGCTCCTTGTGTCATTCCTCCGAATTTTAAAACATAACCCGTCTTTCTCGCAGCAAGTTTTACTATTTTGACACTTTTAACCCAATATTCAATTCCTTTTAAATTTTAAATTCCTTTTTCATCCAATTTTTTTTAAAAAAAATAATAAATAATAATAAATAAATAAATAAAAAATAAATTAAATTAAAATTAATAAATTTTAATTTTTGACTTTTATTTTTTAACTTTTGACCTTAATTTTTGACTTTAACTTCCAAGTTTGACCTTTGACTTTAAACTTTGACTTTTTCGTTTAACTTTTAAATTAAAATTTAGCTTTTCGGTTTGACTTTTCAAGTTTGACTTTTGAGTTTAACTTTTTAAATTTGACTTTTAAGGTTGACTTTTGAGGTTTATAATCAAAGGGTTTGACTTTTAAGTTTGATTTTGGCTTTTACTTGTGCTTTTTAATTGATTTTAAGGTCTACGAGGGAGTTGAAAACATGAAAGAGAGTCGTCAGGATATGTTATGACAAAATTTCAACATTTTCGATTATATCCCCGGAGAAACCCTCGAAACTCAGTTGCAGTGATTTGCTACACTTACTACTGAGATGAATATAGTTGAGATTTTCTTCTCTAAGTTTGAGATAAACAAAATGCTACTGAATTCTCTTCCGAAATCGTGGGATATGAACGTGGCTATCATCAAGAAGACAAAAAATCTCAATCATCTTAGTCTTGCTGAAGTAATTGAAGAACTTGATGCTTTGAAGTGTAGAAAAACAATGAGTTCTGAAAACATTCCAGTCACTGAAGTTACATGTATTCCAGCTTGTGAAACTACGATTAAATTTCTTCGGGAACAAATTGATTTACTAAAAAGAGAAGTTGAGGACCTGAGATATGAAGGATATCAACTCAAGAAAGGACAGAAACCCCTGAAGGCTGAATTAGATGAAAAACCAAGGACTTTAGGAAGCTTCAGGAAGAGTATAGCAACAAGTGTGAAAATTATGACTATATTAAGAGACAACTTGCTGTTGTAACTGAAGAACTTGACAATTTGAAAATTAAATGTGGGAAAACATATGTTAGTTTTAAAAATTATACTACGTCAAGTCAGACAGTTGAGTCCTTATTTGAATCCCAATTAAAATTCAAAGATAATCAAAACTAGGGTCTAGCGTATGATATTGTTCCTCCACCCTTCAATCATAACTACACATCCATCCCCATGACATAGAAAGAAATTGACAGGGAGGCACATCTTCAATATGGAAAACCAGCTGCATTTGTGTCAAGAGGTATTCAGGTTGAAGATTCTAATGTTTCTACTTTATATGCAGGTAAAGTAGCAGAAGATGAGAACAAGGAGAACACTACTGAACAAACCAATGGCTCCTTGAACTCAGAATCTGTTGCTTCAAATTCTGTTAATCCTAACAAACTTGCTATTGAGAAGTATAAGCCACCAATTCTAGTGAAACAGAGTGCCTGTTGTAATTGTGCTTGTGTGAAAAGCAAGAGACAAGGCATGGATACGCCACCAGGGGCATGAAGAAACAACTTCACAGTGAAGAAAAAGACATGTCTTCACTGTGGAACACCTGGACATATTGCCCGAAACTGTCCAAATCGCACATACATTCCCTACAACGCGCAAGGATGGAAAAAACGTGCCAAGTGGGAGATATTTCAAAAGAAACCCTTCCAGGTCATTTTTAGACAATGGTGACTGGAACGCGCAGAAGGCCAAGAATCAATCTTCCAAGGCCAAGAATCAAAATCCCAAGGGCAAGAAGGAAATGCCGACCAAGAAGTCCAATCCAAGAGATGCCCCAGCAAAACCAAGACCGGCTAGGTCAAAGTCATCTCGACGATCACCTTCGTGTTCAAAATCAAGTACTGAGCCACCCATCAGATCGAACAAGAAATGGGTGAAACCCGAATACAAATGGGTACCAAAGGTTCAATCTCCCAAATCAATTAATGATTCTAATATTTCTACATCTTCTATTTGTGATAAGCATGATATGTCATGGGAGAGAGTATTGTGCATTGATGACAAAGGTCGACCCAGTTTCAAAATGGACTGGGTTCCAAAGACCAATTAATCCAGCTCTATGTCGGAGCAGCTATGGAGGCATATCATCATACTTTGGTATGTTGGTAGTGGCTGTTCCAGGCACATGATAGGGGACATGTATCAACTATACAACATTCATAACTTTGTTCGAGAGTATGTGTCCTTTGCGGGAAAGGAAAGAAGGGAAGAAAGGAAGAGATCACAAATGGGGTTAGTGCTTAATGACATGAAGATTTTTTTGGATCTGTTCTGAGATTACGCGTGCTGTTCTCAGACCTTCTGGATGCTAATTCAATCGGTGACCTACGGTTTGAATTTTCCTCTCTATACTTCTGAGTTTTTCTTAACCTGATTCGCTTTAAAGACTAATTTTTTTAGGATAGTTTAAATTTACGCATTTACTTTCTTTTCTCTTCTATGCACAAATTTAGGGGGAGAAATAAAAACAATACAAAAATTAGAAAATTTTAATTTAAAAAAAATCCAAAAACATTAGAAAATCAGAAAATCAAAATATGTTGTTAATGGAATGTGCTTGCAGGAGATGTTTTGGGAAGTGATATAATCATGTGATAATAGGCAATCTGAATCTGTTTAAGGGACTGAATCTGAATTGTCTAAGCTCTATGTTCGATGCGCTGGTAGGTACGAAAGATTTTAAATGGACTAGACTAGGGAGAGTTGAACTTAAGGAATTCAAGGACTTGACAAACATTGATCTAGTTAGATCCGTTTAGCCTGACATTACGAAGCTCGGATAGGTTGAGCAGGGAGATATACACAGAAATCTACTGGTCATACTAAAGAACCCGTATCTAGAACTGTGGATTCACTTTTCCTCGATGTGCGGATTATGTCCTTAATTCTGGTTGGATGGGGTGACTGGGGAATTCCGATAAACTAGGTCTGTAGAAGGTTATTTTCTTTCTTTCTATCTATTAGACAAATGTTGCCTCCTCTGCGTGATCGAAAGATCCAACCTGGACTGTAGCATATGCAACTCTATCTCTCTGCATCTTCTATCCATGCAATTCTTTCCATCTGTTAGCCATATACTGTCTCTTTTTCGTGACTCAAAATCCGACCTTGTACACAGTATATGCAACGTTCTCTTCTCAATCCCTCTAAAATTCAGTTAGTCATATGTTTCATCCTTTGCGTGATTAGAAGAGATCCGACTTGGATGTACAACATATGCATTCTAAATCTATCTTCTATCTTAATAATTGTCTGCTCACCCGGTGTAAGGAGTATTCTGGAAGTCCTTGATGGATGGAGCATATCAGGAAGCGGGAAACACGTTCTAGTACAATTAAAATTGAACACATACAGATTGTCTGTAGATCTCGCTTCTCAATTTAGGCAGACAACAATATCTTTGGTCGTTGTCAGCTGAATTTCCCTTAAGGAATATTATCTAGGAACTTAGGATCACATTGTCTTGTCACTTATAGTATGTCCTAATTTTGTCACAATCACTCGTATTTAAGTGGACCACAATATCGGCGATTGACGAGATCTATTCATGAAGGGAGAGGTACTGATAAACGGATAAAGGCTGTCTAAAAACTTTGATCCCAAATCACTCTTAAAGTTAGCTATTATTTTTGTTTTTATTAAGTTTTTTCATAGTGTTCTTCTAATATAAACATTAGGGGAGAATTAAAATTAAAAAAAAAAATAAAAAAATAAAAAATAATAAAAAAAATAAAAAATCAAACAAAAATTAGAAAACTCAAAATCCAAAAATATTTTTATTTATGTATTATTTCTTTTTCACAAAATATGAAAAATCCAAAAATATTTTTTTTTGTTTTAATTTGTGTGCTAAGTTTTCTTTTAATTTTGTTTTATCTTGAAAAGTGAATCCAGGTGTAGATGAGACTCATGGAGTTTGTGTCAAAGATTTCTGAGACAAGGCTTCATCCGTGAGCATCGAAGAATTCTCATTTGAAGGAGCAAGAAATGAAGATTATTCTTTCAACATTCAATTCTTCAATCCCAGAAGCAAGGTGAAGCAGAAATTGAAGATTATACGACAAATTGCATTGAATCCTCCTCAATCAGTCTGTTGCTATCGTTGTACCTGCTAAAGTGATCCAGAAGATTTGTTCTCTCTAATGTTCTCTTTGAAGATTCTCAAGATGATAGCGCCATCTTTCAAGAATCAGTACAAGAAGCCTCCTCACCTAGTATGTGTTCAATGTCAAATTCTGAAGAAAAGCCCAACCGCTCAAGATGAAGCCATTCATTGAAGATTCATCAAGTTCATCTTGAAGTCGTGAAGAATTTGAAGATTAATGCTGAAGCCAAGCTCTCGATGAAGATTGACAAGAAAAGCCAACTACTTTTTAGGGGGAGCTTGTTGGGTCAGTTAAGAAAAAAAAGCTATAAACCAAGGGGGAGATTGTTGGGTCAAAATATGGTTTATACTTTGCTTTTTTCTGGGCAATTATATTTTTATGCAATATTTTATGAGCTTTCAGTCTAGTTTACGGTCAGGTGGGGTTTACAGTTGAGTTTACGGCCGTAAACAGGTTTACGGCCGTAAACCCATTTATGGCCCATGTCCACCAAGCCCATGTTCCCCTTGTATAAATATAGGTGTTAGGGTGTGAGGAACTGATTGATGAACAAGAAAAGAGAGAAACTAGAGAGCATTTTGTGTGTGTGAATCTTTTGTATCTGGAAGTTTAATTCTAATCAATTCATACAGAGATTCATATTATTCTTCTTTTTCTTCTCTTCTATTTGATTTAATATCATCCGTTTGATTGGGATTCCGCACCATCAAACGGATCTGATTGATACACAGGAAAATTGGGGATTTACACATAAACCTCAGTATAATCAAGACCCTCGACTTGTCAAAACACGTGAACCACCAGTCTAGCTTTATTTCGCACTATAACCCCTGGATCATCCTACTTGTTTTGATAGACCCAACGTGTGTCAAGAGACTTTTTGCCCTTTGGTAACTCAACGAATTTCCAAACCCCGAGTTTTTCAAACTGATTCAACTCTTCATGCGTAGCATCTACCCAGTTGGGCTCATTCAGAGCCATTTCAACATTCTTGGGCTCTATTTGAGAGATAAAGCAAGAATAGAGACATGTATTGACATCTCCACTCTGACTTCTGGTTTGAACGCCATCGCCCAGCTGTCCAATGATGTTCTCGATCAGATGATCGCGTTGAATTCTTGAGGGTATCTCCTGGCTGATATCATTAAGCGAGACGGGAAGATTGTGAACATTGACACCTCCGTCATTTGCTGATTGTTCCACACTGGATGACTCTTCTACAAACTCATTAGAATTGTCTTCAGGAAAGAGTAGTTCCATAAGGTTGAAGTGACAGAGGAAGCATCTCTAGACATAAACTATCTTTCAAAAGGAGTGAGTGGTGTAGCCTCAGCATCAGGAGTATCATTCTGAACTGGAGATTTTCGACTATTAGGTGGTACAAATGACTCCCCCTCAAGCGAAGCAGAGGACTCGCCCTCAGATGATGAAGAGGATACCGTTGGGGGTCTGTAGACAAATTCTTCGTCTTCTTCTTCAGAAACATTCTTTGAACCAGAGAAAGACCCAAATGAGCTATCTGAAGACACATTTATGGACTTGAAAAGCAATGTGTAATCAAATAACCAATCCGGACCCACTCGAGCATCCATTTCATTCTCTTCCAACCAACGCATGTTATAGGATTCCACAATCTGCTTCGTCTTCTTATTGTAGACCCTATATGCGGTGCGTGCAACATACCCTACAATGTAACAATCATCGGCTTTGGCATTAAATTTTGGGTTGGACTCTAGGTGAAGAAGGGTGCAAGGGCAGCCAAATACGCGAAAATGACTGACTGATGGCTTGTGACCATATAGAATCTCATACGGAGTCTTCATCTGATCTTTGTTGATCAACACATGATTCTGAACGTAGCAAGCAGTGTTGATCGCCTCGACCCAAAAGAAAACTGGTAACTTGGAGTCACACAACATCGTCCTTGCAACATCTTTTAAGGTTCTATTTCTCCTTTTATTAACACCATTTTGTTGAGGTGTGTAAGCGGAGCTGTATTGACGCATAATCCCCTTTTCTACGCAAAAGTGATCAAGAATAGAATTCTTGAACTCTGTTATGTTGTCTGTACGAAGTGCCTTCACCCGATTGTTGGTTTGGTTCTCAATTAGCACTACGAACTTCTTAATCAGTTCTGCAACCCTATATTTGTTGGATAAGAAGAAGACCCTCGTAAAACGAGAGAAATCATCAATCACAACCAGACAGTATGAACTTCTATTGATGCTAAGGACGTTAACTAGACTAAACAAGTTCATATGTAATAATTAGAGCAGCTGACTCATTTCGTTAACCTGTTTTGGCAGGTGTGGTTTTCTGTGATGTTTACCCTAGGCACATGACACACACTATTCAAACGTTATGAAATCTCTGACCGGTAAACCATGAACCATCTCATTCTTTCCATGACGATTTAGGTTTTTGGCGTTAGCATGACCGAGTCTTCGTTGTCACAACATTGCATTTTATTCTGAGATCTTTGAAAAGAGGCATGTAACTTGTTCTGGAAGATTGCTATTCATATCAATAATGTAAGCTTTTCCATCCCTTTTAGATCTGACAAGAATCCACTCCTCTGGGATGATAAAGCCTGGCTTGAGAATCATACATTCTTTGTCAGTGAAATGTGTAGTATAGCCTTTGTCGCATATCTGAGACACACTCAACAAACTATGCTTTAGCTTGGGAGCAAAGTTGACATTCTCGAAACTTAACACTCTATTTGTAATGGTTCCTCTCTGAGTGATCTTGCCACCTTCTCCACCCGAAAAGGAAACATGTCCCCCATTAAAAGATTGAATGTTGTTCAGTTGGGAGATGTCACCTGTCATATGCCGGGAGCAACCGCTGTCGATGAACCAAGGTCTGATGACATTCCCCTGCAACTGTCCCTGCAAAATGTGCGAGATCATTCAGATTTAGGAACCCAGGTCATCACTTTCCTGGGTTGGCCCGTTGTCTTTTCAGATTTATCATCATTTACTAATTTTCCAGAGGATACTGATGATGGATTGGAACTTATTTTGGGAAGCCATTGATAATTAGGTCTTCTAGCAGTCACCGATGGTTTTGAAATAGGATTTTTATTAGTTTGCCTTGAGCACCTGGGTTTTCTACCTGAATTGGTTGAAAACCCAGAGTTGCTCCTTAATGAAACCAATCTTGGCTGAGCAATGTTTTGTTTTGGCAAACTGTTCGGGACTTTGTTATGAAAGACTTTGAAAAACTCCCCATTTTCAACTACGATCATCCTTCCAATCATCATTTCGAGAACGATTTTTAGAGGACTTTCTAGTTAAAGACCTTTCTCTAAATTCATTCTCTCCTCTTTGTGACATATAATGTACAAACATTCTATTAGGACAATTCCTAGCTATATGACCACCAATACCACAATTGAAACAAATCTATTTGTTATTGTTAAAACATGTACTGCTCTTTTTAGATTTGTTTTCCATACTGACACCCTTGCTTTTCTCACATGAACATGAACAAGAAGTAGGTTGTTAGCTAAGTGAGGGTGTATCATATGGAGAAACCTGTGAAAATGGTTGTTTTTTTAATTCTTATCATCACAAACATCAGAGTTGTCAACCATCTCATCAAACACTTTAAAAACATTCAAACCAGTATCAGAAGGTGTAGAAAAATCACAAAAAACATTGTCACTTTCAACATCAGAAAAATTAAAGTCTTTATTTAAAACTAAAACTTCAGGTTCAGACTCAGTTTTATTTTCAAAAACTGATCCTTCAACTTCGTGCTTTGACTGATTTAAGGATTGATATGTAGGAGAAGCAGAAATGTTAGTACTTTCAACATTAATAAATCCTCCTGAAACAAAACCAGACGGCTTGCCATAAACCATGAATGGTTCACTGGCAATCTCCTCCTTGGACAAAGGTTGAAACTAATATGAATGGTTGAAAGGAGGAGGCAGTTTGTCATACCCTAGACCCTTTGACTGATTATGTTTAAATAGCATGCAGTGGTCTATCATGTTGGGAACTACTTCACTTGATACATCAAATTTTCTAAAACCGAAATCAACAGTCTCAAATATGCTCTTTAATGTGTCAAGTTCAGTAAGCGTTCTGTCTCTTTATGTACTCATACCTCTCACATTTATTACTGTAGTCTTCCTAAAGTCTTCTAAAGTCCTTTATTTTAGTTTCTAACTAGGCCTGAAGGGGTTTTTGTCCTTTTCTAAGTTGATAGCCCTCATATCTAAGGTCCTCTACTTCTCTACGTAATGTTTCTATTTCTTCATGAAGAATTTTAACATAATCAATACAAGCTTGAGAGCATGAATGCAAACTCACCTCACTTTTCTTCGGTTCAGAAGTAGTAGATACCATCAACGCAAACTGAAGCTCCATCATCTTTTCTTCAGCAGCAACACTCTCCACAGAAGCTTCATCTTTGACTTAGGCTAGGTGAGCATTTTCAGGTTTTGAAATATTCAAGGCATGCATCTGGTCCTCCCAGTCAAATGACTGAGCAACCATAGCCTTCTAGCTGTTGACCTAAGCACCTCCCCGATTCTTTCCATCACAACCATAGTCCTGTCATTGTTCAATCTTTGATCCGACATCGGGCACTCACGAGCAAAATGACCTGGCTTGTGACAATTGAAACAACATAGCTTTCCCTTGTAGAACCCTACCTTCTTATCACCACTCATACCCCAAATGTTCTTCCCGGTCTTCTTAGCAAACTGCTTCGTCCTGAATACTGCCATGGCAAGTTACCATGTAATATCCATTTCTTCCACGTCTTCTAGATGAATCTGATCCAGATCAGCAAATGAAAATTATGGTGGAAGATCTCTAGCTACAAGAGCATTGTAGCATTTTACAAGTCTTGTGACGAGAGCAAGATTTCCATCACACTCCTTAGCACTTGAGGAAGAAGCCCTATTAGAAGAAGAAGCAACTTGAGAAGCAGCAAATGATGGGTTCTGAGGAAGAGGTATGGATGATGCAGCAGGAAGTGAAGTGGCTGATGAAGTGGAAAAGGATTAAGTCTGAACTTGCTGAGCAGCATAAGGTTGACCTATAAAGGGAAAAGTAAGAGATGAAAGAGCATTGTTAGATGAAATTCAAAGATTTGCAGCTGAATACGAATTCACATAGTTTATCTCCCATTGTTTATCATCAATATCACAAGCCTTAATGATTGCCATCACTTCAGCAAGAGTAAGGCGGTTTAGGTCTTTGGTCTTCTTGACAACAGCTACATTCATGTCTCATGACTTTGCAAGTGCATTTAGTAGCCTCTTATTTATTAAAGACTTTGTCAAGAAGATTCCAACTATGCTCATCTCAGTAGTGAGAGTAGTGAATCTTTGTAGCTGTGCCTCTAGGGTCTCACCAGGAACATAATTGAACATGTTGAACTTTTGGCGTAGCATGTCCTGGCGACTCTCCTTCATATCTTCATTTCCTTCATATACCTCTGTTGGGCTGAAGTTCTATTTTGTATTGCGTCTTTTGGGCTCGTAGATTAGCCTTGTATTCTCAGGTTTGGGCCTGTCCAACCGAGAGCCTTTTATGTATAGTATATAAGTTATAGCTTTCATGCATATTAGAAAAAGATTCAAGATTTCTGTTTTAGCGCTTCAGAGTTTACGTATTTGCTCTCTTGTAATCTTCTAATCCTTTACAGTTGATGTTCTTAATCGAGCTCTTCTAAGGATTTTATTTAATCATTCGACACGTTTGATTCAAGCTGTTTGTTCTTAATATTGCTTTCTTCCTTGTTATTTATATTGTGTTCTTGCAGTTTTACATTCTCACACTTGTTCAAGATCTAATCGATCTTTATTGATTAAAAGCTATTGTGTTTTAAATCTCATCAATTGGTATCAGAGCAGGAGGCTGTGTAATCGATACACTTCTTTTCTGTGAAAAAGATTCTCATTAGGGTTTTCCGCAATCATCGATATTTATTGAGCCGTCATCTTAATTGACGTATCTTAGTATTTATTGTTTTGCCCTAATCTGCTTCATTACAAGTCTGATCTTTGAACAGGTTATTACGATCATTATGGACGCAACGCAATCAAACCCTATTAATATTTCCAACAGCATTGGTTCGACGACAAAGATTCCAATCTTATACACCCATGACTATGAAGTATGGGCACATCATTTTGAAGATTACGTGATTGGATCGGAGGACAATGGTTTTCTCATATGGGAAGCCATTATCAATGGACCATTTTCTCATTCAGCGACATCCAGAGTTATTAAGACGCAAAAAGAATACAACGATTTGCTCAAGGACGTGACGAATCTTGCACAGGATGAGAAAGATAAATTCCAGTGCAACATTAAGGCACTAAGGTTGATCAGATTCGCCCTCCAGTTCGACACATTCAGACTAGTCAGCTCATGCACTACGGCGAAGGAAGTGTGGGATAGACTTCGCAAACTGTATTCAACAGACGAAGATCTTGAACACTCCATCCAAACCTTACTTCTATCTGAGTTTGGAGAATTCAGGCAAGGAGCCGAAGAAACCGTGACCCAGACGTTTGATCGCTTCAATCATCTTCTCAGCAAGATGATCAAACACGACATTGAAAGGAAGCTCATCGAACAAAAGGTTACTTTCTTGAACGGACTGAGATCGGAATGGAGAGCAGTAGTTTCCACAGTCAAAGCCCATGAACAGTTTAAATCATACTCTTTGGCGAAACTGGTGGGTATTCTAAAGTCCCAAGAGAAGATTGTTGTTCAAGAGAAGAACGTGGTGTCTAGTCTTGGTTCGTTGGCCCTCCTATCTAAAAGTAAAGCCGTGATGGAGGATGAAGAGCTCAACTTGGAAGAATATGACCTCACAACTGAGGATTATGCCATGATGGTATCCAATCCTAAGAGGTTCATAAAGAAGAGGTTCCCCAGCAACAAAAACCGAAACTGGCAGGGGAGTTATAGCTCTGAGAAGGCAAACAGTGAACCGAAGGCTGAGGAGTCCAAGAAGGAACCGAAGGCAGATGGCGATTCCGGAGTAAGCTGTTTTTACTGTGGTGGCAAAAACCACTATGCTAAGGACTGTGTCCTTAAAAAGATGGCTGAAAAGGATGACGGAAAGGATGAGGAAGCCGTACTGCAGAAGAGGTTGGACGAGTTGAGGAAGAAAAAGTCTACCGCTAACCCTTCTATTAATGCTCTTATTGTGCAGGGTTCGGTTAATAACGATGAGTTCGGTAGCACCGAAGTTTGGTCTACTGACTCAGAAGACGAAGAAGTGAGGAAGCCTACTCATGGAAAGGCTTACATGGCTAAGGAGGAAAACAGTGGTGGAAAATGCTTCATGGTGTCAAGCGCATCTCAAATGAGAGGATACAACACCGATGGAGGAAGCAATGGACCGAAAGTGCAGGAAGATATGTGCTTCACAGCCAAACCACTCAGCCAACAGTTCAATGAGCTTGATGAACTGATAAAGAAGGTACAATCTGTTTTTATTTCATCTAAAGTACCATCATCCTCATATGAGAAAGAATTAAAAAACGTTAACACAAGAATTTCTCATTTAGATAGTAGCTTAACTCAAACTAGAGTCACCAATTCTAACCTGACTGATCAATTAAGCAGGGTGGCGTCGAAGAGTGAGGAGCGGCGTATGTGGATTGAGTTAAAAGAGTCGGAATTAATTAAAGTCAAAGACGAAAACATTTATTTGTAGAGAGACAATTTGAAATTGTTAAAACAACGAAATGTTTTTTGTTTAATAGCTAAACGTTTATATTCCAATATTACTCAGCTGCATTTGGACTGTGAGATAGGCAAAAAGATCCACCGTATGATTTTACCATTCCTAGAATTTAAGGAGGATGAAATCGATGCCGAAGCTTACAATTGTGAGAGTGTGATTTCGTCTGATGATGTCAACCCATCTTATCAAATTGGACTGGACAAAATTGAGTCCTTCATTAAATCCAAAGACCATAAGGACATGCTCAAAAAACTTTTGGACGAAAATGATAAACTTAAACTGAGAACCGAAACCATACAAAAGTTTGACTCTCTAAATGCCAAAGTAAGCTCAGAAAATAAAATTGATGTTGAAAATGCATCTGAGCTTAATGAGGACGAAAACATGAGTGAAATTTCTGTAGAGGATACGGTTGACTGCTCAGAATTTGTGAAAAGCGAAACTGAAAACCACAAAAATCTTATTTCTGAAAATTCTGTGGAATTCGCTATATTGTCCCAACAAAAGTCCCCGAAATTAGTAGAAAAGGCTGTTGTCTATCAAAAGGTCAGAACTACTCCGAATCAGGTATACAAAGTGACTGGAGTAACCGAACATCAGACAGCTGAACTCACGGCTATTGTTAATGAAGACAATGCTGATGGCTGTGATGAGTTCTTCTGGGAAGCTCCTATTGACAATGGAAACGAAACCGTTGGCCTATCTGAAAGAACCTCTTGGATGAAGAAAGGGAGATACATACCTGAACCCTTGAACAAGCCTGATAATTTCAGTGAACCAGGCACAAGTGGTACTAAAGACACTCCTCAAGAGGGTGATCATTCAGCAAAAGAAGACATTCCTTCAACGCCAACAGCTCGAAGTGAAACTTCATCAGATACTCCTTCCACTTCCTCAGGGCAAGCTGAGTCTTCGTCAAACATTCCCTCTGCACCCTCAGCTCAAAGAAAAACTCCTAAAGATCAAAAGGAACCAGCCAAGGTGACATCAAAAGCGAAAGCGAACGTTCATCATCAACCTAAACAGATGAGGGATAAAAAGATAGAAAGGAACCTAAGATACAGGAAAAACCTTTCTGAAAGGAAACAATTCTGGCACTCCCAGAATGCATACTATTCACACAAGGAGAAGAATCTGAAGTATGAACATAATCCCGTAGGAAAGCATGATGATTCCAACAACCGAAAGTTAAGGTTCGGTTCGCAAGAAGATACCAACCGAAAGCCAAGGTTCGGTTCACAAGAAGATATCAACCGAAAGCCAAGGTTCGGTTCGCATGAAAATACCAACCGAAAGCAAAGGTTCGGTTCTGAAAAGGATTTCAACCGAAACCAAAGGTTCGGTTCCAAGAACAACTCCAACCGAACTCAGAGGTTCGGTTCTGAAGTCAGAAGAGAACAAGACTTAAAGGTTAAACCCACCAACGATCAAAAGCAAAAGGGTCACCTCGAGTCATCAGCAAGGAAGACACCTCCATCCCCATCCAAATTCTCTCGATCTAACTCTTCTCGTCATTCTACTCCTACTCACTCATCTTCATCTTGCTCTAACTCTAATCCCACTTTTCCTCAAAAATCTCATTCATCAGCTGAACAAAAGGGAAAGCAAAAGGTCGATGAATCCAAGCCTGAGCCCAAAGGAAACCAACCTAATATTAACAAAATAAAAGTTTTCACCATTAAAAAGAAAGATGAAACAACTTTGATTAAAAGAACATATCTTGTTGATATCTCTCTAACTATTCCTGTTCCCATGAAATTCTCACATGGACCCAAGAAACTTTGGGTTCCTAAATCTGCTTAATTTTTGCAGGTTATAAGTGACGAGCAGTTTGACGAAGAATGGTACATCGATAGTGGCTGCTCGCGTCACATGACAGGAAGGAAGGAGGAACTCAGGGAATACAGATCTCTTGCAAATGGTGGCAACGTTAAGTTTGGAAATAACTCTTACGGCACCATAAAGGGATATGGGATGATAACGAATGGTGATTTTACCATAAGAAAGGTGGCTTATGTGGAAGGACTTCAACACAACCTCATCAGTGTATCTCAGCTTGTTGGAGGTACAGGTCTCAAAGTTTCATTCGATGATGAAGGTTCTGAAATCATAGAGAAAACAACAAAGAAAGTGATTCTGAAGTCAGAGCGAAAGGGTGAAATGTTTCCGCTGAACATGAAACCCATCAAAGGGAACCCAGCAATCTGTCTGCTATCAAAAGCTCAATCCGACGAAAGCTGGTTGTGGCACAGAAGACTCTCTCATCTCAACTTCAAAGATATCAACCGACTTGTCACTGGAGGTCATGTTAGGGGTCTTCCATTGCTCAAGTTCGATAGAGAACATTTGTGTGCTGCATGCGAAATGGGAAAGCAGAGTCGTCAAAGTCACCCATCTATAATCAACACAAAAGTTGTTGAACCACTCGAATTGCTTCATATCGATTTGTGTGGTCCTTCATCTATAGAAAGCATCGGTGGTAGCAAGTATATTCTTGTTATCGTTGACGACTTTTCACGATTTACATGGGTGTTCTTTCTAAAGCTCAAATCTGAAGCGACTCAAAAGCTGAAAGTGTTTATCAAGCAAATTGAAGTTCAGCTCAAGAAGGTCGTTCGCAACATCAGGAGCGACAATGGTCTCGAATTCAAGAACAGGGAGTTTGAAGCGTTTCTTGCAGAAAAGGGAATCAGCCATAATTTCTCAGCTCCCTACACACGACAGCAGAATGGAATAGTCGAAAGACGAAACCGATCTCTGTGTGAAGCTGCCCGAACTATGTTAAGTTTCGCTTCTTTACCTCTATATTTTTGGGCTGATGCTATTTCTGCTGCTTGTTATACACAAAACAGGTCCTATCTCAACAAGCGATTTACGCTCACACCATATGAGATACTGAACAACAGGAAGCCCAATGTGAAATTTTTCCACGTTTTTGGCTCAAGGTGTTTCATCTTTAACTCTAAAGAACACCGCAACAAGTTTGATGTCAAAGCCGACGAGGGAATCTTTCTGGGTTACTCACTCACTTCAAAGGCGTACAGGGTCCTAAACAAACGATCAAGAAGGATTGAAGAAACATACTATGTGACCTTCGACGATAGCTATGTCAAGAAGCTACAGGCCATAGATGACACCGCCAGGGAAATCTTCCCTCAAACTGGTCAAGTCACAATCTCAATTGCCAATATGTACGAGAATTTGCTGGATCTCTTTGATGAACCGGAAAAAGCTTCTCTCTCAGAAGCAGGGGCAGCCGACAACAAAATAGATCATATGAAGCAGATTGTCGAAGATGCTGCAAGAAGAATGCATGAAGGAGAAACGCCTACTGTTGAATCTCCAACCAACAATGCTTCAGTCGAGGGGGAGCCAAGCTCACAAGTCCAGGGGGAGCCAAGCTCTACTACTTCAACCGAAGGTCCTTCACCAACCGAAGGTACCTCTCCAACCGAAGATGCCCTTCCAAACGAAGGTGCTTCAATGCCTGAAAGTTTAGCACCGCAAGAAACCCCTGAACCTCATATTACTCAAGATTCATCAATTGAGGGGGAGCATGATGATATGACGCTTGATTTCGATAGCCAATCTGAGCCTGAAGAGATGATCAACGCTGAACTAGATCCATCCTTTGATCCGAATTACCCTCCTCTTACGAAATGGACCAGAGATCATCCTATCTCTCAAGTAGTTGGTGATGTATCTGACAAGGTTCTGACCCGATCTCAACTGAAGGCAAAACAGACATCCTTATTCTCAAAAGTTGAGTTTTGTATGTTTAACTCATTTGTATCAAAAGTCGAACCGAAGACAGTGAACACTGCCCTCGATCACTCTGATTGGGTTCAAGCGATGCAAGACGAACTAAATAAGTTTGAAAGGAACAAAGTCTGGCGCCTCATTCCAACTCCTCCGGATGCTTCAGTTGTTGGTCTCAAATGGGTTTTTAGAAACAAAATGGACAAGGAAGGTAATGTCATAAGAAACAAGGCTCGCCTGGTTGTCAAAGGATACTGTCAGGAGGAAGGGATAGATTACGAAGAGACGTTCGCTCCAGTAGCTAGGCTAGAATCGGTTAGAATATTTCTGGCCTATGCTGCTCACAAAAACTTCGAGGTATTCCAAATGGACGTCAAGTGCGCATTTCTCAATGGAGAACTTGAAGAAACGGTGTATGTGGAGCAACCTCCTGGGTTCGTGAACGAAAAGTATCCACATCATTGCTACATTCTGGATAAAGCTGTGTACGGCCTCAAACAAGCTCCGAGGGCCTGGTATGAAACGCTTACAAAATTTTTAAAGATGTCCAAATTCAAACAAGGTTCGGTTGACCCCACCTTCTTTCGCAAAAAGGAAGGTAACCACCTTATGATAGTTCAAATTTATGTCGATGACATCATCTTTGGCTCTACGAATCCCAGCTTAACAGCTGAATTCAGAAAGTTGATGGAGACTAAGTTTGAAATGAGCTCAATGGGTCCTATTAATTTTTTCCTTGGTTTAAATATAAGACAGGGACCCGAAGGCATCTTTATCAATCAGGAAGCTTACACGAAGACTCTCCTAGCAAAGTTTGGCATGATGGGAGACTCAAAAGTCAAAATCCCTATGGCATTCGGCACTAAACTTACCCCTTCACTCGATAAACCGGCCGTCGACATCACGCTCTATCGTCAAATGATTGGCTCACTAATGTATCTAACTGCTAGCAGGCCTGATATCATGTTTTCTGTATGTTATTGTGCTCGATTTCAGGCTAACCCACGCGAACCTCACATGCTGGCAGTGAAGAACATCCTACGCTATCTCAAGCGAACCGCCTCCTTGGGTCTATGGTATCCATCCAACTCAGGCTTCTTCGTTCAAGCCTATTCTGATGCCGACCTTGGAGGATGTGGACTCGACCGTAAAAGCACAACTGGTGGCTGTCAATTTCTTGATGGGAAGTTGGTCAGCTGGCAATCCAAGAAACAAACATGTGTGTCGCTGTCTACTGCTGAAGCGGAATACATTGCCGCTGCATCCTGCACATCACAAGTGATTTGGATCCAGAGTCAACTTCGAGACTATGGACTCAATATGAAGAAGATCCCTCTATATTGTGACTCTGAAAGTGCAATTAGGATCTGTCATAACCCGGTGCAACACTCTAAAACCAAACACATAGCACTGAGGTATCACTTCATCAAAGATCATGTGGAAGATGGAAATGTCGAAGTTCACTTCGTAAGAACCACTGATCAACTGGCTGACGTCTTCACCAAAGCTCTTCCAGAAGCCTCATTCAATAAAATTTTGCAAGGACTAGGTATGATGGAATCAGAATCAGTACCTCAAACTACCTCTCAATCTCAAACGTAAGAAGCGAAACCAACCGAACGTTCAGGTTCGGTTCAACTATTTCACTCGCTCATTACTTCAAAGGTGGTTTTTCTCTGTTGTATCTTACTTGTGCAAATTTGCTTTTCTTTATGTAAAAAAAAATTTTTTATTGCATATCTAAACTCCTTGGTTTTTCAAAATTTTCAAGAACCGAAACCAACCGAAGGTTCGGGTTCGGTTTTTTTTTAAATTTTCAAGAACCGAAACCAACCGAAGGTTCGGGTTCGGTTTTTTAAATTTTCAAGAACCGAAACCAACCGAAGGTTCGGGTTCGGTTTTTCCACTTGTTCCAACCGAAACCTACCGAACGCTCGGGTTCGGTTTTTCAATCTTTTTCAAAGTTTTTTTTTACTCTTCCATATTTTTTTATTTTTATTATTTTTAATTTTTTTTTTATATAAATTTCAAAAACTACAAAAATATTTTCTTCTATTTTTTTCTTTGTATGCTCATCTGTTTATGGGAATCTATTTGCTGAATTACTTAAGTGTCCCTAGAAGCATGCTGCTGTATGTGTCCCAAGCCTCATAAGATTCTGAATAATAGCCTTCACGACTTGGTATACACAAACCTTGTCCTCCCAATAAGGCTAACTTATTTATTCTAATCGTGAGCTACCTCACACTCTATTCTCACACGAGATGAGAGTCTCCTGCTTGGTCCTTATATTCGCAGCAGAGGTACTATGTCTTCTTCCACCATCTCCATTACAATTCTCCATAACATTCGTTTCATCACTGTAACCCTTGAGACTCTCAGAAACAACCACTGAGGTTTATGGTTACACAACTTCTGTGTTTATGATCTTAGTTTCGTGCCACTACGAACTAAGTGAAACCCAAAATTCAACACCAAAGAATTGACGGTGACCAATCAACTTGATCAAGCTTTCACCAATGAATTGACGAATGTACCTTCATGCAATCTCAATTTCTTTTCTTTTTGCGTGGTTCCAATGAAATTGTTACACACCATAACATTTCTTCCCATGGGATCCAGTTATAATTTTTATCTGAGATTTTATACCTCTCCAAGTCACTTAAAAATCAACTCCAAACCTACTTGTTTAACAGACTACACTGGTCTCACAAGTACCTTGTTCACATTCGTTCTTATATCAAGAATTGAATTGATGAATCAAAGCGAAACCACCCTTAATTTGCCTTATTAAAAGAAGCCTTTCAACATTTATTAATTAATGTTTGATCGTAATTCAACGGGATTCCACACTAACACTTTGAGGTCTTTCTTGACCTTGAAGGAAGAGATTCGTGCCCGGGATCATCAGTTTCGTGTCCTTATGGACATCACAGATTATCCTAAAAAGAGTTGCTTTATTTCTTTTTCTTTTACACTCTTTGCACGAAAATCCAAGATTTTCAAAAATTCCGTTACTAATTCTTTTACAGGCTGGATATTTACTGGATGATTACAAATGAAGTTGTGGTTAAAAATTAGCCACGTGGATTATTAATTCCAAACAGCCGTTTAAAAGGGGAAAAGACAAAAGATGCTGACGCGGCGGAAGATCAAAGGTTAGGAATTCAAACGACGGTAAAAAGCAGGCGCGTGAATTTGAAGAGGCCGCGCTTTTTCTGACACTATTGGACGCGTGTGCAAGTATTGAAGCGTCATCCATCCGGCATTAATGGCGCGTGTGGAAATAGAAACGGTTCCTCTCTCTGAACCGGCGCTTATTGGGCGGCGTGATCCTAGGAATCTGACACTCTCTCTCCTACGTGATCATCGCACGTCCCAACTGTCACCAATCAGTCACTCAAAAACCCTTCCGTATTTCCATAAGAGATTTGAAACGATTTTTCTCTCTCCTATCACCTACTATAAAAACCCATCCAGACCACCTTTTACCTCTTTACTGCCCCCATAATTTCCATAGCAAAAATACTTCCAAACTCTCTCCCTGTTATCTTCTTCTCCAACCTGCAACAATGGCTGAATCTTCATCCGTCCATGCTACTTCTCAGATTCTTCCAATCCGTCCTCAGCAATGCCTCGTGATTGATCTGAACCCACTGGCCTATGATCCCTACATGTCGCCGATCATCGAGTGTCTCAAATACTCCCAGCTTGCTCCGGCACTGACACGGATTGAAACGGTCCCAATGGTGGCCCTTTCTCAGGTCTACGCAACGGCTTATTACGACAAGGCCGTTGACAGAATCTTTTTTGAAGTGGCGGAACACAAGACGTCAATTTCTCGTCCCCGCTTCTGCTCTATGCTTGGGTTTGCTGCTGACCCATCGCGTGTTCACCCGGAGACAATTCCGGTTGGTATGTTCTACAGCATGTTCTACAACATGGGCTACACGGAAGTTCTTACCTCCGTCGCCAGATTCAAGAAATCATGCCTACCGCCCCAATGGAATGGGTTATTTACAGTTCTCTTCAAGGGACTGTCAGAACGAAGCTCAGGATCGGACGGGGCCAGTCGTCTGTTTCTGTCAATCATGTATGGGGTGTACAACGGGATCAATCTGGACTACGGATTTGTTCTTTGGCAGCAACTGATTCAGAGCCTCTCTTCCACTTCCCGACACTCCGAGGTGTCGCTAGCCCGGTTCTGGATTTTGATCACAAGATGGGCTATGGACAAGTTCGATGTCCAAACTGCTGACGGTGCACCGATGTCTTCGGTTGGTACGTTCCACACCACGAAGATCATCGTATCAGCTGCATCAAAATTCTCCTTCATTGGCTCTATCCCAGAGTCGATGTATGGGAGTGTACCATCAGAAAGCAGCTTCATCAAGGCGATCAAGGAGTTAGGGCCATCTGGTCCGAGGGAACTGACTCCGGACATGTTGAGATCGATCCATGATGCTGACAAACCGGGGGCCAGGGGTAAGAAGGCTGACAAGGGGAAGAAACCATCCAAAGCCCCAAAACCTACTCCCAAGAAACGCAAACAACCAAAGCCTGCTTCATCCCCAAAACCAAAAAGGAGGAAGACCCAACCGAAACGGACGCTCGTCCTTTCATCATCCTCTACCGAATCCGAAGGTGGGAGTTCGGGCTCTGAGGAGTCACAAGGAGACGAATCTCCTCAAAGAGGCAACACACCTCCTCGTTCCCCAACCCCGGAGATGGAACTTCACCAATCCCCAGTTCCTTCCCCTCCACCCACAATTCCTATTTCCATTCCCACCATAAACCCTACTATACCACCAACCTCATTCCCTATACCTCCACCCATATTCACCACCTCAACCGAAACCCCTCCCGTAACCGAACCTCCACAAACCGAAACCCATACACAACCACCACCCGAAACTAACCCCCCACCCACTCAACCTGCACCAACCAAACCTATAACACCCCCAGCTTCACCACCACCTCCATCTCCAGAAGACGCCTCCGATGGCGATGATCAATATCTCGGTGGTGACAATCTAAACTTTGATTCGGTCTACTATAGTCCGTTTCAAGTTCAAAGTGATGAGGAGGATGATGCTCCTGTAACCAAGAAGCATCTCCGTGAGCTGAACGAGAAGGTTGATCAACTTCTCGCCTCCTCTTCCAATCAGCAGTCGTCCTTATCTGAAGCTGCCCTTCAGAGGATAGTTGATGCCTTCTCTAGGGCTCAACATGACTCAGTGGCCTCTGCTACTGCTGCTATAGACGCCTCCACCCGAGCTTGTGAGGCAGCGACCGAAAAAGTCGATAAACTATTCCATGACGCTTCAATCCTGCTGCAGTCTATGCAGGAAAGCGCCGAAGCCAACAAAACAACACTGGAACCTCTTGTTAATCAATTGGCCCAGTTTGTGAAGACGGAGTTATCCTCGTTCGCTACCCTCAGACAACACATTAGCGACGACAACTCGGCACTCCGTGCCTCCATTGAAGCCCGCTTGGCAAAGCTACAAGAGGATCTTGCGGCTGAAAATAAATTGATGGACGTCCTGGCGAGTAAGACCACTGCCCTCAAGGTCAAGAGCACCCAACTTTCCAACTCCGAACAACAATTGGAGGCTCTTCGATCCGAAAGGGAAATAATCAAGACGTGTGTTTCGGATGTCCACGCCGCTTTATCCAACATCCTTGAAGCACACGACCCCATCCTGAACCACTCGGTGAGGCGAACCCTCGCTGAGAAACTCTCTCCGGCCATGGCTCTCTTGAGTAAAATTGAAGGCCTACCCAGTTTCGTGTCCATTCCGAAACAAGGGGGAGATGAGAAGACTGGATCGAAACCACCTCCTTCCTCAAAAGCAACTCACACAACCGAACCAACCCCAACTGGTCATGCCTCGGGTTCGGGTGTGAAGGACAAGGGCAAAAATATTGCAGAGGGAGGAGATGAAGATGAAGATGAAGATGAAGACAAGGAGACTATTGCGGACATGTTGAAGAGAAAGAACAGTCGCAATACTACTGACGATGTCAATCGTGTGGCACGTGAAGCTGAAGAAGCCGAACATAAACAAAAAGAAGCCAACGATCTCCTTGAGAGCCGAAAGCTGCTCTTCCCTGCCTGGACCAGGGATCGACTGATAAAAGAGGCCATAGAGACTCCAAGCATTCTGTGGCTCGAGCCGGTGATATCATTCGACTGCATCAACTCGGTCGATTCGCAATTTGATATGCCGCTGACTCGAAAGGCGTTCATCTTCCACGCCTTCTCGAACATTTACGAAGTCCCGCATCCGAACGATGAGCTTGACAGGGAGCTCATTGACTTTTATCTGGAGGCCGCTCGCCCTCAATACCTTACATGGAGCGCCCAGAAGATTGTCAATGTTCGGGTGTTGAAGCCGTTTGCCGTGGGGAGATTCACAAACGTCAAGTTCAAGCTTATCCGAGGATCTGCAAGAACTGCTCACATGATCTCTCTGGCGGATCTGCCCAATCTGAACCCTCATGATTGGATAGTCTTGTACAACATCTTGCTGACAAACGAAGCTGAATACAGTCCCATCTTGGACCATGTCAAAAGGATGCTGGCATGCTATATCATGGAGGTGGCCCTAATGGATCAGGAGGTTGCCACAGTGTTTAAGAAGAAACCGAAAGTCAAGCCTGTGGGATCGGCCAGTGATCTGAACACGATGAAAATGGGCAAGATAGATTCGAGGCGAAACTCTGTGATGTTCACCAGAGCCGAAGGACAGAAATGTCTGTTCGCGTTAGCTGACAAACACCTCTACACCACTACCTGCTTGGAACATGTCCTATCTATCATCAAGCGGTGTAAGGACAATTCGGCTGATGACATCAAATATTTTGAAGATATGATCAATTGGTACATCCGGTTTAGACAGACCATCCTTTCAATAACCAAGTGTCTGTTTAGTACTGTGAAGAAGAAGGTACCAGCTTCAGCCGCCGGCCCAAGTAAGAAGTGATGGTCTCGCTCCAAATTGACGCAAAGGGGGAGATTGTTGGGCTGAAGTTCTATTTTGTATTGCGTCTTTTGGGCTCGTAGATTAGCCTTGTATTCTCAGGTTTGGGCCTGTCCAACCGAGAGCCTTTTATGTATAGTATATAAGTTATAGCTTTCATGCATATTAGAAAAAGATTCAAGATTTCTGTTTTAGCGCTTCAGAGTTTACGTATTTGCTCTCTTGTAATCTTCTAATCCTTTACAGTTGATGTTCTTAATCGAGCTCTTCTAAGGATTTTATTTAATCATTCGACACGTTTGATTCAAGCTGTTTGTTCTTAATATTGCTTTCTTCCTTGTTATTTATATTGTGTTCTTGCAGTTTTACATTCTCACACTTGTTCAAGATCTAATCGATCTTTATTGATTAAAAGCTATTGTGTTTTAAATCTCATCAACCTCAATTAGGGCTTCCCACAAAGCCTTTGCTGAATTATACTCCCTAAAACTTTGAGCAATATCCGGAGACAGGGCCATGGTCAGAGTGGCTAAAGCCCGTTCTTGCTCCTCAACCTTCTCAAAATCTTCATCAGTGTAATTCTCAATCGCTTTTGTCAACCACTTGCCCTACAATAGTTTTGGTTCTTCTAACAATATTCTTGATGATGCTTCTCCAAATTTTGAAGTCCTTCATTTTAATGTACTTCTCAATTCGGTATTTCCACTCCGGAAAACCATCTGCAGACAAGAGTCTTGTAATGCAAGTAGCTGTGCCCATGACAGAGTCCGGCTCATGGTGATGTATTTGACTTTGTGAATCCATTGAATACTATTTTTTTAAATAAAAAGTAAATTATTTCTTAAAAAGATTGAGTTTCTGGTCAACACAAGCGTTTATGGTCAAGGGTGTGTTTACGGCCGTAAACTTGATTTACGGTCGGAGTTTTCGGTCATGAGTTTGCGGTTTCTGAATACGGTTTATGAACCTAAGCTTGTGGTTATTGATGAAACTTAATTTACGGTCTAAGAACTGAGTTTACGATCCAAGAAATTTCTTGAGCTTGTGGTCGTAAACTGAGTTTGCTGCCGTAAACTCTAGGAAGTAAACTCCCAGAACTTCAAGAAATCAGGATTTTTGGATTAAACTTGATTCCCCTTCACAAGAAACACCAACTCCAATTGCAAATAGTGAGGAATATGGCCAAAAACTCGATTGTAAGATGCTTTGACACTGGGTTTGCTCTGATACCAATTGTAAGGCCCTGAAATGGATCTTACCAGTGATCAAACAAAGAAAACAATATATTATAATAAGAATGAAGTAGCAACAGAAATCAGAACAAGCTTACACATGCTTCTAATAATGAAAAACGTCTGGTACAACTTGTCTATAGCAACCGTGAACTCTGTGGCATAAACAACCAGTAAATGACCAAGCTAGCCTCTCTATATAGTGGACTTGGGCCGACTCTGGGTTTACAGCTGTAAACAGGCTTACGGTCATAAACTCATAACATGGCCGTAAACAAATATCAACACTACCAAAACTGCATATTGACCCAAAAGAACCTATTACAACGAAAGCCTAGACCAAACCATTAATTGGACCTTTCACTGATCATAGTCAACCTCTAGGGTTTGAGTAAAGCCTTAGATAACAATTCAATCCTTGATAGTGTGTACATTTTTGTCCATTTCGGCCTTTTTTGTTGAAGATCCATTTGCACCCAACTGTCTTTCGACCTGGTACATTATCAACCAAATTCCAAACTTGGTTTTCATACGTGGACCTCATGCTGCTGTCCATTGCCCCTTTCCATTTGGCTGCCATAGGTCCTGCCATTGCTTCCTTATAGTTAGAGGATTCATCCAAATTTACGATTGATAAACATATCACCATCTATAGTAATATGGAAACCATATAACTCAGGTGCATGCTAACTCTATCGGAACACCTAAGAGGTAAGGAATTGTCAGCTGGGTTAACTGAATCTCTTCCTCTGGTTGAACCCTAGCATCTTTAGAGGTTCCTTCACTGTCCTATTAGCATATGATCTCTCTCTCTCTCTCTCTCTCTCTCTCTCTCTCTCTCTCTCGTGAAAGACTCATCTTCATGCTACAAAGACCACATTATCACTAGGTCTGTAGAATAAATAGCCAAAGGACTTCTTGAAGGGTTTTGAGCATTCTAACACTCCTAAGGTGTACATGCAACCCTAGAAACCTTGGATATGTGTATTACTAAGATACATGCAAATTTGATTTCCAAGGTTCTTAACCTATCTAGCATAGCATGGGGAACTAGAATCATAAAGCCAGTAAGAAAACATACTTTTTTGTTGCTTGGATTCCTTGAGAACCTTATGAGTCTAGCACCTCAAGTATGATGCCTCAAATGTCTCACACAATACCACAACGCTTGGAATAACATAGAGAGAAGTACACTTATCACTCAAAATCGGCTAGCCCTCTAGTTCTTCACTGAGTATCCGATTTTGCTAATCATGAGGTTCTAATATAGTTGTGTCACAAGTAGGGTTACTCCATGTAAACCCTAATTGACATGGCAATCCATATTCAATGATCCATGGGTTTATAACCTCCATGGACTGTCCATGGAGCCCTTTATGGGTTTTAGCCCAATTCATATAACCCAAGGATCATTAGCCCACTATACAAGAATAGATGATTTACAAAATCAACCCCATATATTTAATTAGTCTCTTTTTTATCACTTAATTAATTCCAAATTAATTCTTTGATGTATACTAATTAAATAATATTATTAATATATTAGAACTTATAATATATTAATAAACCTTAGGTTTCCTTTCTCTCATTTAGTCCATCAAAGTGTTGCAATGCCATGCAACCCAAATTTACCATGCCAACCGGCTCAAGTACATTCTAGGAATAGTTATGAACTTAGACACCTAATCCAACAGTCTCCTCCTTGGATAAGTCTAATAACTATAACTGTAAGAATGACTTCAGGTACCGATAGCAATCGTAGCTCTTTCAAGGTCTCACAGAACTGAGATGATGATGATATGTCATTTAAGGTAAGTGATCATATACTCCTCCGTTCTAGATATCAGCCAGACAAATACATGGAACAATGTCTTACTTATTGTCCATCAGTTTGTTTCCAGATTTCCGATTTGTTCTGACCGGGCCCGATACAAAGGTCACAACAAAATCATCGAGGGGCCTGGATATCGCTTCTAATCCAAGAAGCAACAGATAAACTTCAACTCACATGCTTGTTCTGCTACTTGTTGAATCATACAAAAAGGCACGTTTTATAACATCAACTTACCAATGCGTTTTCATACAATCAATGCAAAACCAACTCATAGGCAACAACTCATATCTCGAGGTTTGAAGACTTATATGGTATTACCGTCTCACGATCACTCGAGATAAATTCCATGAAGTGATACAAGTGAGCGTGGGTTGAATCCAATACTCAGAACATATGAGCACTCATGAGTGTTGTAGCAACTCTTTCTATGTCCAACATCTTAGACATCTACAAGCCAGCTCATGACAGCCTTGATTCATATCTACTTCCAACATATGACCGACTGTGGATGGTTTGAATAACTTAGTCATTCAGGAATAATGACCTAGTTATTCTTGAAGTCAAAACATGCAAAGTGAAACACAAGAATAATCGAATCTAATATGGTCTCAGAACTTATGACTATAAATAGAACACATTTTATTTATCACCATATTGATTACGCATTATTCATTGCAAAATGTTTCAAATTATCAACTTTATACTTGAATTAAAACAATAGTTGTCCCATGCTCCAAGCATGTACACTATGTTTTTCTAAACACTAGTCATGCCATACACCAAGTATGCACACTATGTTTTTCCAAACATTAGTTATACCATACACCAAGTATGGACACTAAGTTTGTCTATGATCTTTACTTTGTGAAATAGATCGATTGAGCATTATTCCAATGATTCACATTTCACAATCCCAAATTCTTACTGCAAGAATTCAATATTCCTGCCAATTACTGAAATCTGTTAGATTTTAAACTTAGATGCACTAATCCTCTACAATGTCGTACCCCAAAACCGGAACGACGGAATCGTTCAGGGGTGGAGGATGTTTACAATGTGTGTGCTCACAAAACATAGAATTCAATATTCCTGCCAATTACTGAAATATGTATATGGTAAGCAAGTAATGAACAACCATTTCATTTCGAAAGAAAGTGTTTACAATGTGTGTGCTCACAAAACATAGAATTCATACACATATAACAAAACAAGACTTGAAGCTATAATGCTTCATCTTTTGAATCCCCAGCACGAGCACCTGTCTAATAGTCTCCTAAGAATACAAGTTATTTGAAAGAGTTGATCAGCAATTAAATTCATGAGTTCATAAGATTTTAGTGATGTGAGTAAGCAATGTTGTTGAAAATGTATATGTAAAAGTGGTGTAAGTTGTAAGTTCTGTTTTGAAAAGTTCACCTGTTCCTCTAGAAAATCCTATATTTCCTACTTGAATGAAAGTTAAGTAAAATGACACTACAACCCTTTCTATGGGTACTAAGTGGGTACAAGTTATATAAGACTTAGAGTAAACAAACAATCGATTGTGCGCATCTGCCCTAAGCTCACAGCCCAACGAGGAACAGAAGTTAAGGCGGATAGCACACATCCCATTGGTTGTTAGATCATTGTCATATATAACCCTGGTGTATTCACTTGTTACTCATGGAGTAAATTGTAATAGTTCCTTTATATTTAATGAAATGTTCTTTATGAAAACCTGTATTTCTTATAGTAAATTGGTGACCATAGTGACTACTTTTATAATAGCTTAGTTTATACTGCTATATATAATCCAATATCAGATAGCAAGTTAATTGAGTGAATCTGCCCTAAGCCCACAACCCAACGAGGAACAGGAAGTAAGGCGGAAAAACACACATCCAACTACCTATTGGGTATTGGTTTTATATGTGAACATGGTGTATAAACTAAGGTATTATAGAGTTACTCGCCTAAGGTCCTTAAAATTGTACTGGCTTAATCAAATGGATTAAACCCTTTACTGGGTAGTTCCTAGTTTTGTATTCCCAAAGTACTAAACCATACCTGGTACCCTTATGATGAATTAATGTATACTAAGCATAGATGTATACAGAATCGAGTAGATAATAGATTGGGTGAATCCGTTCCAAGCCCACAACCCAACGAGGAACAGGAAATGAAGCGGAGAACACACATCCTATTAGCTGTCGGAACCTATTGGTATATATGTATCCGCTAATGTATACATTAAGGAATCATAAGACTAGCATTATGGTCCTAACTTTTAATCGTAGCCTTCTACCAAGGCATCTTCTGATATGTGCTAGACTCGACTGATCCGATTGTCGATTGTAAAAGTATATTTTCCCTAGTTGGTAACTACCTTGACTAGAAAATAGTTCGACTTTCAAGTGGTACTATCACTTTATGAAAGTAATGGGAAAAGTAAGTACACAGATGTCGTTTATAATGACATGCAGATGTACTAATAATCTAAAAACATATTTGTTTTATTACGGTCATCATGTGAAGGGAACCAAACGCGACCCCTGCAAATTCTTGCAAGCCTTGTAATTCACGTTAAAGTTATATGATCATGTATACCTAATATAACTATCACCTTTTGTTTAAAACAATGAGTTAGTGATTCATTGGTATAATTAGATCCTGTGTGAGTTCTCACACTATTGCAACTTATCTTGTTTGTTATGTTCTATATGGTATTGTTTGATTCTCTTCACTGTATGTTCTATTATGGTATTGAATCATTGTGTGCTTCATTGTACTGGAAGTAATGAGTAGCATTATCCTAAACTATACCTATTATAGTTTACTAATGTTCTACTTGGACTGTTATTGAAAAGACTCGTTTACCTAGTAAGTTATGCTTGTAACTTAAAAATAGAGTTTTGTATAACTATAAAGTAACATAACTTTAAAAGAGTTTTGAAATGTTTTGACAACTTATAAATAACATAAGTTACATTTTGAAAGATGTTTGTAACAAACAATTAAACAATTATCATTGTGATCAACTTGTATTCCCCCCCCCCCCCCTTAAAATAGTTAAAACAGTTAAAAGATTCATTACGGGGTATGAACTCACCTGATGTGGGTGATTCAAACGGGTATGCGTGTAAGGATGAGAAGTTCCATGAATGAAGTTCCGAGATACAATAAGTCCTAAATGACATATAAGGACACATATTGACATGAATATAGCGTTTATACACAACTATATGAAAGGAAACGCCTTCTGGGACTAGGAAACACCTTGCTCAAGTGTTGGAATCACACGTGATTCATCAAAGGGAAGTGAAATGGCACTAAAAGGTGTTTACGGTTTTGGGACCAACTCCATTGGAGTTTATGGTCGTAAACCCATGAGTTTACGGCAGTAAACTCATGGTGCCTCCACCATTTTGTGTTTTGAAGCCTATATGTCCTAAAGAAGCATTCCTACTTCATGTCTTAGCCTTGGGAAGTGTTTATGGCATCATTTCACTTCAAAATGGAGTTTACGGCCCATGGACCACTTCTCCATGTGTTTACGGACGTAAACCCATATGGATTATGGTATTTTGATGTTTTCAAGCACTAAGCACATCAAGGAAAGGTTCTAGGTTTATTTCCAAGGCTTTTAAGGAATTAGGGCACACTTACGCACCATTTTTAGGGTTTACGATCCAAGAACATTTTGGACCGTAAACACCTTTGATCTTGACTTTCTTGGATGTTTTCTTGATGTTTAGAAGTGTAACAAGTCATATAATACTCTAGGATAGAAGTACTTACTAGGTAGAAGCTTGAAAAGGTGTTTAAAGTCCAAGAACACTAATGTGTGTTCTTGGTGAAACTTGAAGATCTAGACTTTTGGAATGATTTCACGGATGGAAGTGTGTTAGATCACTAGATTAAGGTAGATGTCAACTTATTAGGGCTAGAAAGAATTATAAGTTGAAGATCTAGAAGGAAAATTCGGATGCAACTTGAGAGGATTTGAGTTCTAGCTTGAAATGGTGAAAAAGTGATAAAATAACTAAGTCTCACTTATATAGTCATTAGGGTTTACAGTCCAAATACCATTTGGACCGTAGACTTCAAACTCTTGGAGTTTTTGGAACTTTGTTGATACACAATAAACCCTAGGGCATCCTTTCTCCTCTTAACTTCTGAAGCACTAACTTTAAAACATTCAAACTTATTCCAAAAAGCTTGAAACTTAGCAGAAACTGTTCTGACTTTTATTGAATTGAATGATTGTATAGAATAGAAATTTCCGGTTGTCACAACATCCCCCCATTAGAAGGAATTTCGTCCCGAAATTAGCATTCTTAGCATTACTAATGGGTTGCTCTCTTCTGATTGACAGAATACTCACTCGTAGACTTAGCAACCTGGCCCTTCCGTTCATGATAGGATTCATACTTGGTCCATCTATCATTACCTCGTGTATACAAGTCGTATATAATTAGGGTCAGTTAGACGGTCAGATGTGCGACTCTGCCCCAGGTCCACAACCCAAGGAGGAACAGGAGATAGGGTGGAAACACACATACTAACTCTGCGTAATCATAATCATATACTACCCTCGCGTATACACTAAATCGTAATATGTGGGCTGCATTCGTCCATAGTCTTTGTGCTCGAACTTGGTCTGCTGGACGAGTGGTATTTCTCGACGGACTGCGGACATCTGACGATAAGGCTTCGGAGGACAAAGTACTCTTCGCACGAGTACTTCAGGGGTTTAGAATATGAAAGATAAAGTTTAGGTTTAGGTCGGACGTTCGATATGAATGCGAAAGTTTCGAGAACTTGCTGATCGAGGCGATAGAAACATATGAACTCAGTATGGTGAGGACCGCACCAACTCATGACAAATGAAAGCAAAAGACTCTTTACTGAATTAAGTTTTGGTCAAATAAAAGAAATGTCTGATAAACAATGATGTATCCCTGGTATGCTCGATACTGTACTCCTACTATGTTCAACAATGTACTCTTTGTAATTGTTCTCGTGTTTCTTGTTTTCTAATTAAAGTTAACAATCCTACGTATCGTACCGCTATGTGCGCATGCATATGAACAATAGTATTCTACCAACTGGTGGGGATACTTTATATCATAATCCTCCTCGGTACCACTATCATCGCCCGTCATATACAAGTTATGAACATCTAAGGTGAACCAGGCAGTCGATTGGTTATCTTTGCCTCAAATCCTCAACCAATTAAGGAAAGGGGACCTAAGCGGAGTCACTCACTCTAAGGTGTTGTTTGTTTTTTTGAAGCCAAAATGTCTGCAGTCTGCGGACCACATCTGCAAACCTCTGCAGCAGAAGAGGTGGACCAAATGTCTGCAGTCTGCAATAAGAAGACTGTTTGTTTTAACATCTGCAGCCATTGAAATAAATTAATTTTTCAAACTTAATTTCATGTCATAAAGATTAAAAATGCATTTTCAGCAAAAAAAGAAACAAAAAAAACGGGTGTTTTTTTTTTTTTTTTTTTGGGTTAAAATGAGGTCTGAAGACCTTTGAAGACAGTGGTCCATGTATGCGCCAGGAAGACCTCGCGCAGACGTTTTTTGGTCTGCACACTTCTAAAAAACAAACAGTCTGCGAGGTCATATGTCTGTGCGTTGTCTGCGCGGCGCAGACAAAAGTGGTTGCGCAGCTCTTCACACAAAAAACAAACAGCCCCTAAGTCTGCAACATCTTAGTTGCGCACAACCCTGATGTATATGGTGAGCCATAATAGCTACTCTAAGGGATCTTTTAGTTCTCTTGAATATTGTGACCTATTTCAACATGTGAGTTGTTATAGTTACTTTTAAGTGTTATCCCCAAATTTTAATCTTATATGAATATAAATTAATTTTAAAAGTAATTACTGTTTTGAAAACGTACCACTAGTGGTCGATGACTTCGGCGTAGATTCTACTGCGGTGATCATCATAATGTGTCCATCTGCTCCTGAGTTCCTTACTATTGGGCAGTCCCTCTGACGGTGTCCAGTCTCACCACAACCATAGTAGGCTGGGTTCTCTTCAGCTTCGAGGACTTAGGAGATCGGTTGAGCCGGTGCCCTGCAGTAACGTATTTTGTGTCCCTTTCTGTGGCAGTTCAGACACTGCATTTCCCGACATACTCCAGTGTGGTGAAAGTTACACTTTCCACACTTCCGAAGGTTTCCAACATATCGACTGGCAGGGGCTGAAGCAGTAGGCGTCGTGGCGGCGTACATAGTACTCGCTCATTTCTCTTGTGGGGTGTCCTGTGTTGTTTGCTTCTTCTTTCTCTTGTTCCCCGACTTCTGATTATAGTCCTTTTCCTTTGATGGCTCGGGAATAGGGACTTTTAAACCATGGCAGACTCCATGGTCGATGAGTCGCTGAGCCATGTGTTTGGCACTATCGAACGTGGCTGGTTTAGAAGACAACACATTCCCTTGGGTCGGAGCAGTCAGTCCCTAGATGTAACTTTCTATTTTCTTGCTCTTCGAGGTAATCATCTTGGGGCATAGAGCTGCTAGTTCGCTGAACCGGTTAGTGTAGTTCACTATGTCTGAGCCGACCATAGTGAGATCCCACAGTTCTTGTTCCAGTTTTTGAATTTCGCCTAACGGGCAGTATTCCTCCCGCATTAACTCTTTTTGGTTTTCCCAACCTATTGAGTTAGCCACTGATAGGGTTAGTGAATTAACATGGCTGTTCCACCATTTTAGGGCCTTGCCAGAGAAGGTGCAGGCAGCAAACTTCACTTTGCTTCCTTCTAGGCATAAACAGATTTCGAAGATCGCCTCTGTTTTCTTGAACCATTGCTTGAGGCCAATGACTCCGTCAGTCCCATTAAAGGACAATGGTTGGCATCTGGTGAATTCCTTGTAGGAGAACTCTCCCGGGTGCACATGGACCTCACCTTGAGTAGAATCAGTAGGCGTTTCACCTCCACCTGTACTAATGGGATGATATTAAGCCATGGCTGTTGCCACAGCCGCGGCCACTGCAGTATTTATAGTTGCCATATCTATTTGGGAAGGAGGTGGCGTTGGAGTTATCAGAGTAGTGTGTTTGGGTGATCTGCGAGGAGGCATCTTTGCTAAATGAAAACAAAGATGAGATGGAATAAGTCTATAGCAATGGACACAAGCCGAAAGCTGAAAAGACAAGGTTATCCTAGTTCTGGATGTATCGGGTCCCGACTTCCACTGAGTTCTAGAAACAATTCATAAATGAGTCTATACCTAATAAACTCTATGAATTTGAAATAACCATCCTCGAATGAATATCTGTTTCTTGAATAACTGTTACCAGCTGCATGTAAGAAAATAATCTCAATATATAATGTGAGCAGTGTTTCCACTCGCTCAATAAATTAACATGATTAATATTTATTAGTGTGACGTGTAAGATGTTTTGGTTACTTCGGCTGATCTTTCCTTGAAAACTTCTCATGAACTTGTCCTTGTTCCTCCTGGACTCTTCTGTTGTCTACTATGAGGGAGTGGTTATATCTATATGGGCTTGTCGTGCGAGAATGAAAGTGACTATAGAATTTAGGAGCTTTAAGGTAACTTTATGGGGGTGATCCTTACCGAATCATCCTATAATTGTACAAGGTACACAAGTTTGTATATTATTGAAGATTAAATAGACCTTGGAATAAGTGATCGCACCCCAACACTACACCCTTAAGAGGAATGGATAGCGAAGTGTAGGCCACAGATTCTATGTCTATAAGATCCTGATTGTATATTAAACTTTAGGAATATACCTTGCAAGATTATAGACTTATCCGTAAGGGTCTTTTAAATTCTCACATAAGTTATTTATCTGAACTAAAATACTCCTATAGTATTCTAACTCTGAATGTACTTGTTCTGGGGTTCTCTTGACTGGTGTTCAGGTAAGTTTTAACTCTATTGCAACACCACATCATTCCCAAACACATGTCGGTCACATCTCGAATGAATATAGTTGATCCGGCTATATTGATCCTAGCTATGATTACGTAACTGTTCAGTTTGACGACAATGCCCAACCTTTAAATACTTTAGTTCTGCTCTCCTTGTGACACTAGTTCTATTATGTACATGTATGAGCAAGTAGGTATATTTTTATAACTTGTGGTTATACTCTAAAATATATGATTATCCAGAGCACTTAAGCCCCATTGCATTAATAGTTTTATATCTTTTTATTGGTTGATATACTAAGTTCACTATAAACAATGCTCTGATACCAATCTGTCACACCCCAAAATCGGAACGGCGGAATCGTTTAGGGGTGGAGGACGTCATGTTTAGTATCACGGGATATGTATATGGTAAGCAAGTAATTAAGAACCATTTCATTTCGAAAGAAAGTGTTTACAATGTGTGTGTTAACAAAACATAGAATTCATACACATATAACAAAACAAGACTTGAAGCTATAATGCTTCATCTTCTGAATCCCCAGCACGAGCACCCGTCTAATAGTCTCCTGAGAATACAAGTTATTTGAAAGAGTTGATCAGCAATTAAGCTGATGAGTTCATAAGATTTTAGTGATGTGAGTAAGCTGCAAAATGTTGTTGAAAATGTATATGTAAAAGTGGTGTAAGTTGTAAGTTCTGTTTTGAAAAGTTTGCCTGTTCCTCTAGAAAATCCTATATTTCCTACTTGAATGAAAGTTAAGTAAAATGACACTACAACCCTTTTTATGGGTACTAAGTGGGTACAAGTTATATAAGACTCAGAGTAAACAAACAATCGATTGTGCGCATATGACCTAAGCTCACAACCCAACGAGGAACAGAAGTTAAGGTGGATAGCTCACATCCCATTGGTTGTTAGATCATTGTCATATATAACCCTGGTGTATTCACTTGTTACTCATGGAGTTAATTGTAATAGTTCCTTTATATTTAATGAAAAGTTCTTTAAGAAAACCTATATTTCGTATAGTAAAATGGTGACCATAGTGACTACTTTTATAATAACTTAGTTTATATATAATCCAATATCAGATAGAAAGTTAATTGAGTGAATCTGCCCTAAGCCCACAACCCAACGTGGAATAGGAAGTAAGGCGGAAAAACACACATCCAACTACCTATTGGGTATTGGTTTTATATGTGAACATGGTGTATAAACTAAGGTATTATAGAGTTAGTCACCTAAGGTCCTTAAAATTGTACTGGCTAAACCAAATGGATTAAACCCTTTACTGGGAAGTTCCTAGTTTTGTATTCCCAAAGTACTGATTTTGGAAAGTATGTTTTGTGCTAGAAAAACTGTGCTTTGACTTTGTGTCCTATAACCTGACCCATACCTGGTACACTTATGATGACTTAATGTATACTAAGCATACATGTATATAGAATCGAGTAGATAATAAATTGGGTGAATCCGTTCCAAGCCCACAACCCAACAAGGAACAGGAAATGAGGAGGAGAGCATGCATCCTATTAGCTGTCGGAACCTATTGATATATGTATCCGCTGATGTCTACATTAAGGAATCATAAGACTAGCATTATGGTCATAACTTTTAATCGTAGCCTTCTACCATGGTATCTTCTGATATGTGCTAGACTCGACTGATCTGATTGTCGATTGTAAAAGTATATTTTCCCTAGTTTATAACTATCTTGACTAGAAAATACTTCGACTTTCAAGTGGTACTATCACTTTATGAATGTAATGGGAAAAGTAAGCACACAGATGTCGTTTATAATGACATGCGAATGTACTAATAATCTAAAAACATATTTGTTTTATTACGGTCATAATGTGAAGTCCAGAACCCCTACTAAACGCTCTCCCTGTCTAGAGATTAAGGGAACCAAACGCGACCCCTAAAAATTCTTGCAAGTCGTGTAATTCACATTAATGTTATATGATCATGTATACCCAATATAACTATCACCTTTTGTTTAAAACAATGAGTTAGTGATTCATTGGTATAATTAGATCTTGTGTGTGTTCTCTTCACTGTATGTTATGTTATGGTATTAACTCTTTGTGTGCTTCATTGTACTAGAAGTAATGAATAGCATTCTCCTAAACTATACCTATTATAGTTTACTAATGTTCTAATTGGACTATTATTGAAAAGACTCGTTTACCTAGTAAGTTATGCTTGTATCTTAAAAATAGACTTTTGTATAACTATAAAGTAACATAAATTTAAAAGAGTTTTGAAATGTTTTGACAACTTATAAATAACATAAGTTACATTTTGAATGATGTTTGTAACAAACAATTAAACAATTATCATTGTGATCAACTTGTATTCCCCCCCCCCCCCCTTAAAATAGTTAAAACAGTTAAAAGATTCATTACGGGTATGAACTCACCTGATGTGGGTGATTCAAACGGGTATGCGTGTAAGGATGAGAAGTTCCATGAACGAAGTTCCGAGATACAATAAGTCCTAAATGACATATAAGGACACATACTGACACGAATATAGTGTTTATACACAACTATATGAAAGGAAACACCTTCCGGGACTAGGAAACACCTTGATCAAGTGATGGAATCATATGTGATTCATCAAAGGGAAGTGAAATGGCGCTAAAAGGTGTTTACGGTTTTGGGACCAACTCCATTGGAGTTTACGGTCGTAAACCCATGAGTTTACGGCCGTAAACTCATGGTACCTCCACCATTTTGTGTTTTGAAGCCTATATGTCCTAAAGAAGCATTCCTACTTCATGTCTTAGCCGTGGGAAGTGTTTGTGGCAGCATTTCACTTCAAAATGGAGTTTACGGCCCATGGACCACTTCTCCATGTGTTTACGGCCGTAAACCCATATGGATTATGGTCTTTTAATGTTTTCAATCACTAAGCACATCAAGGAAAGGGTCTCGGTTAGTTTCCAATGCTTGTAAGGAAATAGAGCACACTTTGGCACCATTTTTAGGGTTTACGGTCCAAGAACATCTTGGACCGTAAACACCTTTGATTTGACTTTCTTGGGTGTTTTCTTTATTTTTAGAAGTGTAACAAGTCTTATAGTACTCTAGAATAGAATTACATACTAGGTAGAAGCTTGAATAGGTGCTAAAAGTCCAAGAACACTAGTGTGTGTTCTTGGTGAAACTTGAAGATCTAGACTTTTGGAATGATTTCACGGATGGAAGTGTGTTAGATCACTAGATTAAGGTAGATGTCAACTTATTAGGGCTAGAAAGACTTACAAGTTGAAGATCAAGAAGGAAATTTCGGATGATACTTGAGAGGATTTGAGATCTAGCTTGAAATGGAGAAAAAGTGATAAAATAACTAAGTCTCACTTATATAGCCCTTAGGGTTTAGGGTCCAAATACCATTTGGGCCGTAAGCTCCAAACTCTTGGTGTTTTTGTAACTTTTTGATGCACAATAAACCCTAGGGCATCCTCTCTCCTGTTAACTTCTGAAGCACCAACTTTAAAACATTCAAACTTATTCCGAAAAGCATGAAAGTTAGCAGAAACTGTTATGACTTTATTGAATTGAATGGTTGTATAGAATAGAAATTTTGGTTTGTCAGAACAAAGTCACAAAGACTTGTCAACAAACATTACAAAGTATTCCAATAGAGATCAACTCCATGGAAACGAAGTCTCAAATTCAAAGTACATTGCTTTGAACATCCTTCTTACATTAAGTTTTCTAATCTTAGACGTATTGAATAACTTCCACATATGGAGACATCTCCATATTCCCTTTTTGAATTTTACTTCTGAACAGGAGCTGCCTCTTTTCAGAACATCTCAATATGGTCCTTCCAAAATTAGCACTATACTTCGAACTATCCTTAAGCAACCAATCCTTGGTAAACCTTAGATTGTCCTCGGCAATTTCTTAATCATTTTAGTCACATCCAATTCTAGACTTTTCCCCTCTTAATGCACTAAGCATTTGGAAAATTTAGAAAGGATGAATATTATAGCACATGCAATCGATCCTATATCCGAAGCATATGGGACACGATTCATGATGTCTCACATAAAGACATGATAGTAGACCAGTTTTTTGCTATAATATTTTATTTCTATTTGCCATGTTCTCATAATTCAGATTATGAAAAGGGATGTTGCAATCATAATCGAATTTAGAATGCAAATAATGTTCCCATATATGGAATTTCCTTATGTTGAACCATTACAACATAGCATTCATATATATATATATATATATATATATATATATATATATATATATACTTGACTAAATTTGATTAAAACCTCACGATCTAAGCTTTGAGATTTGAAATGAAGTATAATTTCCTCTCCCTTAATTATAGCAAAAGAACTTTTTCCCAACTGAAACTTTTGTTTTCTATAATTAACTTTATTCATTTGCAACACTCATCAAAATTATCATGCTCCCACTAACATGAAAATTATCAGCATAACACTTATGCTCCCACTAGCTTTGACATGTACTCAGAAATCAGCTGGACTTCTAGAAATCAATACTTTATTGACTTTCTTACCAAAGTTCAGACTTCTGATACGAGATCCTAGTCTCAATTGTTTAGATGTAACACCCAAAAATTTCATGCCAAATTAAAACTTTTCAAACCATTTAAAACCATTCATCATTACAAAGGTTGTTTTCAAAATATCTAATATCATAGTTTTCCCAGAAACATAAACAAATCATGAGGAGCTGTATAATCATGCCTTCGCCTTGCAGCGATCCCCTAATGTACCTGAAACAATAAACTGAAATTGTAAGCCTGAAAGCTTGGTGAGTTCCGCCAAAATACCAACGCCATACCAATATAACCACATCATATAAAATTTTTAGAATAATATGCATATTGAGCCTTCAGCCTGACTGGACCGCCTCGCAGGGCCTACAACCTATCTGGACTGCTCCCGAGCCTTCAGCAAGATTGGACCGCCTTGACGGGCCTACATCCTATCTGGACCACTCACCGGGTATGTTATCTTACAACACAAAGCAGGACCGCCTCAGCCCAACCCACAGTCAAACAAACATGTGCACATAAATATCATACTCTAGCTCATATCACAAAACAGTCAAACCAATCTAACATATCACTAATCATAGCAACATCCCAATAACCGAGATACAAACCTAACTGGTCACTAACATAGCATCATCCTGCAACCAAGACACTAACCTAACCAAGCCATTAAGCATCAACATACTACCATCCTAACTACCAAGATGTAATCGATAAACATATCATTCCATAGTCCAGATAGAGATATATAAAGGACCGACCTTGCTGCCTTAGACCCATTGGTATAGTGAGGATAACTCACCTTGTAATATCGACTCGAAGATAAACCCAAGCTCTTGGATTTCCGGCAAAACTCCACCACATAAATGCACCATGGAACCATGCTTGTAAATTTCCAATTTCCCAAAATGTCACACCCCCAAACCAGAACGATGAAATCGTTCGAGGGCGGATGACTTCACGTAGTATCAAAACAGTTGAATACATAGTAAAGAGAGTAACACAACCATCATATATATATATATATAATTTGAAAGTTTACATTGTAGAAAAGTACATGTTTCAAAAGAAATTACAATATGATGTCAAAATGAAATTAAACTAACGCTGCAGCGTCCCTTTTCCAAAAGCAGTAGTTTACCTGTATTACTGAATCCCTGAGAAATACAAGTAGTTTTGAAAGAGTATGTCAGCATTTAAGCTGGTGAGTTCATAAGTATTTAGTGACAATGTTTTTATGAAATAGAATGAAAATGGTTTGTACATGTTTAAATGTTCCTAGAAAATCCCATATTTTCTACTATAGGAGATGGTAGTTTAATTGTTCCAAAACTGTAATGCAATAGTGCTTTTCATGCCTAAGATAGTAGGGGTATGTATAAATCGCTAAGGCATTTGAAAAACCCCGTAAATCAATGTGTTTTTAATACTCCAAGTGAGTCGTATAACCATACTATTTGACCAGGATGCCTATAGGAACGTTCTTTAGGCGTTGGAAAGTTATGCCATTTCTCACCCCAGACCTGCCGGCCTAGCTGTAGCTAACATCTTAGGTGCGGGATTGTCAATCTCGTATAGATCTATACACAAGTGTCATGCTCCCCCTACAAGGGATTATGGTATATTATACAGGACTTAAAATGCGTTCTCGAAAGTACGTGAAATGTGTCACAAAACTTAGTATAAAACAGATTTACGTATGAAAATGTCCATTTGTTCTTGTATATGAAAGTATTTCCTTGATATTGTATTCGTTAGTATGTAAATGTTCATGATTTTCTTGTAAACTATACCTATAATAGTTTTTCTAAATGTGTGTTTCGTTCGTATAGTAAACCCTAGTGTAATGCTCACTTGTTATGAAAAGTATAACTTCTGTAGTGCCATAAATGAACACATATACTTAAAATATAAACAAAGTGTTTGATTCGTATATATATAAACATGTTTTATTTCCAAAAGACAAGATGCTATCGTGAATATATATTGCATACGAAAGTTCCTATGTAGTTATGAATCACATATGATTCACTTGATAAAAAGTGTATAATGAAACTTTTATGTAACACATGATAATAACCGTGTGTTTACTTGTAGTCCCCCCCCCCCCCTTAAAAGCGTATAAAAGCATTTATAAAACATTTAAAAGTGTAGATTATCGGCGTATGAACTCACTTGGTTGATTGAAGACAGTGAGATGAAAATTGAGTAGAACTTCGGCTTGTGAAAGTCAATTTTCTCAGGATTCTCGGGAATGCAAAACCTTCCTTCGAGACTTGTATGCAAAAACTGGGGATTCGGGAGGGTCTCGGGGGCTTAGAAGCAGAGTTTCAGCACAAGAGAATAGAGAATTGAGCACTAGAACTCAAAACCATCGGTTTCTATTTATAGCCTGAGTTTTGGGGTCTCACATCGTGAGTTTTGGGTGTCTCACGTTGTGAGGCTTAGTCAGCCTGATCCTCTTTGACTATTGGACGTGGCTGACACTCTGGAAAACATGAGTCAGAGACTCACCTCGTGAGGCTCACCTTGTGAGGCATCTGACAGCTTCGTTTTCTGTGCCTTAAACTTGTAAAATCCATATCTTCTGCGTACGAGCTCCGATTTCGATGTTCTATATGTGTACGTGTAGGTGTGAAAAGGCTCTACAACTCTCGTTTAGAGTATGTCGGCTAATTTTGAATTTATTTTTATTATATTATTTTTAATAGGCCGGACTTGGAAAAGTCCGTTTAAATTCCATAACTTCTTCATCCGATGTCCGTTTTCTTCAGACTTTTTACCGTTGCGCTACTATTGTTGAGACCTTCAATTCTAATTTAGGTTGTTTCGGCCAAAAGTCTCTCGATCTCTATTTCAAGTTTTTAGCTGTCTACTGCTATATCCGGATCTTGGAAAAATCATAACTTCCTCATACGAAGTCAGATTTGGACGTTCTTTTTACGTACGGGTACAGTTTAATGATATCTACAACTTTCATTTAGATACCTATATACCGGTTTTTTTGGAAATCTTACAATGGTCATAACTTCTTCGTTATAACTCGGATTTTAGTGTTCTTAGTATTTCTGTAAACCTTGACACAATATCTAACACAGTAGGTAACCCAATAGAGACTTTTGTACATTTTTTTTCAAAGTTAATTTCATTATTTCAAAAGTGGTTACAATGCTTGGCTTTTTAGGTCATTACATAGAGTCGAAATATCGGGTCGTTACATCATCCCCCGTTAGAGGGAATTTCATCCTGAAATTTGATGTAAGAAAAACACTTGCGGATTAGGGAAAAAGATGTGGGTACTTGTGTTTCATCTGATCTGCACGTTCCCAGGTGTATTCAGGTCCTCACTTTCCATTCCAGCGGACCTTCACGATGGGTATGCGACTTTGTTTTGTTCTTTTAATTTCCCTATCCATGATTTCAATTGGTTCTCCTAAAAAGTGGAGACTCTCATTGATTTCGATTTCGTCTAAAGGGACAACGAGGGTCTCATCTGACAAACATTTCTTCAAGTTCGACACATGAAAGGTAGAATGTACGTTATCGAGTTCCTGTGGTAGATGAAGTTTGTAGGCTACCGGGCCGATCCTTGCAATGATATATAATGGTCCAATATACCTTGGGTTTAGTTTCCCACGTTTTCTGAAATGTATTATTCCTTTCCAGGGCGAGACCTTCAATAGAATTTGGTCCCGAACCTGAAATTTGAAGGGCTATCGTCTTTTGTCTGGAGAACTCTTTTGTCTGTCTCTTGATGCCTTTAGTCGTTCCCGAATTTGTACAATCTTCTCAGTTGTTTCTATTATGATTTCTGAGCCAGTGAGAGTGCTGTCAGGTACTTGTCCCTTGGCTAGTTGTGTGTCACCCACTTCAGCCCAGCACAGTGGTGATCTGCACTTTCGGCCATAGAGGGCTTCGAATGGAGCAACTTCAATGCTGAAGTGAAAGTTATTGTTGTATAAAAATTCAACTAGTGGTAAATGGGTATCCCATGCTTTACCAAAATCGATTACCCAAGCTCTTAGCATATCTTCTAAGGTTTATACGGTCCTCTCACTTTGACTGTCGGTTTGTGGATGGTAAGCAGTACTCATGTCGAGCCTCGTTCCTAGAGATTTTTGTAACGATTGCCAGAATCGCAAGGTGAACCTACTATCTCTGTCGGAGATAATAGATATTGGTACACCGTGCAGACGTACAATCTCTCGGATGTAAGTTCGAGTTAGCTTCTCCATCTTATCGGTTTCCTTTATGGGTAGGAAGTGTGCGGATTTTGTTAACCTATCGACAATTACCCAGATGGTGTCTAGCCCACCTGCTGTCTTGGGTAATTTGGTTATGAAATCCATGGTTATCCATTCCCACTTACACTCTGGTATTTCGGGTTGTTGTAGTAATCCTGATGGTTTTTGGTATTCTGCCTGGACTTTGGCGCAAGTCAGACACTTGCCCACGTAGGTAGCGATCACCGCTTTCATGTTTGGTCACTAATACAATTTCTTGAGGTCTAAATACATCTTGTCTGAACCTGGATATATAGAGTATGGAGTCTTATGCGCCTCGTTCATGACCACGTCTCTGAATCCACCAAACTTCGGTGTCCAGATCCGATCCATGAAGTAACGAACTCCATCACCCTTGACTTCAAGATACTTGTCCATTCATCTTAGGGCTTCACCTGCCACGTTCTCTGTTTTCAAGGCTTCCCTCTGAGCTTCCTTGATTTGTGTGGACAGATGTGAATGGATCATCATGGTTAAGGATTTCACTCGGCGACCTGAGTATTCTTTTCGACTAAGAGGATCAGCTACTACATTCGCTTTCCCTGGGTGATAGCGAATCTTGCATTCGTAGTCATTCAGTAGTTAAACCCATCGTCTCTGTCTCATCTTGAGTTCTTTTTCGTTGACAATGTGTTGAAGGCTCATATGATCGGTGAAGATCGTTCATTTCGTTCCATAAAGATAGTGTCTCCAGATCTTTAGCGCGAAAACGACTGCTCCTAGTTCAAGATCATGGGTAGTGTAGTTGACTTTGTGCGTCTTGAGTTGTCTTGAGACGTAAGCGATGACCTTACCTCGTTGCATTAGTACGCATCCAAGAACTTGATTAGATGCATCACAGTAGACCACGAAGTCTTCTGTTCCTTCTGGCAAGGACAATATAGGTGTGCTGCATACAGCTTGCTTCAGTGTTTGGATTGCAGCGTCTTATCTTTCTTCCCAATCGAAAGTAACACCCTTTTTGGTCAGGGTGGTAAGTGGTTTCGCAATCTTCGAGAAGTTCTGTATAAACCTTCGGTAGTAGCCAGCAAGGCCCAAGAATTGTCGAATTTCTGTTAGGGTTCTTGGAGCTGACAATTTCTCGATTGCTTTGATTTTGGAAGGGTCCAGGTGTATTCCGTCTTTGCTAACTACGTGACCTAGGAAATCTACCTTCCAAATCCAAAATTCGCACTTGGAGAATTTTGTGTATAACTTCTCTTTTCTTAGGGTTTCCAAGACTTGTCGGAGGTGTTGACTGTGATCCTCTTTAGTCTTCGAATAGATGCGTATGTCATCTATGAATACGATCACAAACTTGTCTAGAAACGAACGACACACCCGATTCATTAATTCCATGAACACCACTGGTGCGTTTGTTAATCCAAAGAGCATCACTACCAACTCGTAGTGACCATAACGAGTTCGAAAAGCTGTTTTGGGAACATCTCCTTCCAAGACTCGTAGTTGGTGATACCCGGATCTTAAGTCGATCTTTGAGAAATAACTCTCTCCCTGGAGTTGGTCAAATAAGTCATCTATCCATGGAAGTGGGTATCGGTTCTTGATAGGAAGCTTGTTAAGTTCTCGGTAATCAATGCACATGCGGAAAGATCCATCCTTCTTCTTTACAAACAATACTGGTGCTCCCCAAGGTGAGAAGCTCGGCCTGATGAATCCTTTGTTGAGTAGTTCGTTTAATTGGCTTAGCTACCGGTGTAGCTCCGGGAATTAAGTCAATTCTGAACTCGACTTGACGTTCCGGTGGGACTCCTGGGAGATCTTCAGGGAAGATACCGGAAAAATCGCAGACTTCTAGAATGTCTTTGATGCCTTTCGTTTCTTTTTCCTTATCTACCATGTGGGCTAACAAGGCATGGTACTCCTTACGTAGGTATTTCTGGGCTTTGACGCAAGAGATCATTTGTAAATTGGTACCGGGCTTGCCACCATAAATGACAAGAGTTTCGCCGTTTGGTAGATTAAGGCGAACGGCCCTTTCGTGACAATGTATATCGGCATAGTGTCGGCTTAACCAATCCATACCAATGACGACATCAAAGCACTTTATAGTGATCGACATTAGATTAATTTGAAATGAATGTTTGTTTAGAGTTAGTGTGCAGCCTATGTACATATCGTTCGTGCTTTCTGTTCTACCGTTTTCCATTTCTACTGTAAATATCTTATTGAGTGATTTAGGGTTCTGTTTTAGTACGTGCTTGAACTTATAACACACGAAGCTCCTCTCCACACCACAATCAAAGAGTATGCATGCATAAACGTTAATGAGGAGAAACGTACTGGTAACCACCGTGGGATTAGCAATCGCTTCATTCTGCCCTATTTCCAGCACTTGTCTCGTACCGCCCGCATTACTTGCCTTAGGGCAGTCTCTTTTGTAATGCCCAGCTTCACCGCACCAGTAACATGCTTGACCCACACAGACTCCTTGGAGTTGGGTGATCGATTGTGCTGGTGGTCTACAGAAATGAGTTGTATGCCATCTTGTTGCAATTGTTATAGTGCATCTCCTGAGAATTGCAATTATGGTGGATATTGCATCTGGCACACTTCCGCAGGTTCCCAGCATATGGCTTTGTTGGTGTAGTGGTAATTGGAGCAGCAGTGGGGGCAGTAGCGGCATGGACTGCCACAATCTATTGTTTCTTGGAAGGTTACTGTGAAGGCTGACTCTTCCTTTTGTTCCAGAACTTCTTCTTGTTGTTGTTGTTGTTAGTATTGTTGTTGTTGTTGTTGCTTCATCAGGGTTGCTCCGGAGCGGTAGTTGCGAAGCCTTGATAGATTCTGTGGTCAACGAGAGCTTGTGCCAACTGTTTGGCGCTATCGAAAGTGAGTGGTTTGGAAGCTAGTACACTTCCTCGAATCTGGGGGGACAATCCCCAGATGTACCTCTCTATTTTCTTGCTCTCTAGAGCAACCATCCCTGGGCAAAGGATTGCCAAATCACTGAACCTGTTGGTATACGTCGTGATGTCTTAGCCTACCATGGTAAGGCCCCAAAGTTCCTGTTCGAGCTTTCGTAATATGCCGCGTGGATAATACTCTTGCAGTAATATTTGTTTTAGATTCTCCCAGCCCATAGAGTTAGCCACTACTAGCGTTAGTGACTTGACATGGCCAGTCCACCATGTCAGAGCTCTCTCAGAGAAATTACAGGCAGTGAACTTCACTTTGTTCCCTTTCGGACAAGAACAAATCTCAAAAATTGCTTCAGTTTTCTCTATCCACTGTGATAGAGCCATTATTCCTCCAGCCCCATTAAAAGTAATGGGTTTGCTATTCATGAAATCCTTGTATGCACAATCCCCTGAACGACCTGGACATTGGCCATTCGTAGAACTATTTACTCCCCCACCAGAACCATTGTTACTCATTTGAGTCATTGCCACTGTTACTGCAGCTGTTACAGCAGCTATCAATGCGGCATTTTCCGTCGATGGAGGCGGTGGTGGTGGAGCTATCGTGCCTGGCCTGGGTCTTAGGTTTGGACGAGGAGGCATCGCGCTGCCAAGAATTAAAAATGAAAGATTATAAGTTTTGGTGGTTGAGAGTTGAATGATAATGAGTTAACTATCTTTAATAGTTCGAGAATTTGGTTTGACCAACACAAGGCTTTAAGTTTGAATCGCCAATGGAGTTTGAATAACAATAAACAAACTCATGAAGTCGTATGAAATGCACAGAATTTACACACAAAGAGGTATGACCTATATATATTAAACATATGGTTGCATTACATCCGAAGTTAGAAAATTTTGACCTTTCTAAAGGTCTCTAATTACAGGAAGTTATAGGAAGGTGGCTTACTGTTTCCTCATCTCAAAGAGGGGTGCAATCATTTGTGCTTGGAATGTATCGGCGCGGAGTTGGGTGTCATCCTGTAATCTATCTAGTTGACGGATGTCGGAAGTGTGAAATTGTACTTCCATGTTGACTTCACGAATCCGGTTAGCTTGAACCCCGGATTGATAGGACTGGTTGGCTAGCGTGCCCACCATGACCGGGAGTGCTCGGTCGGCTGAACCTCCGCCACGGACATCGTAGAATTCTTGACACATGCTGTAGGGAGGACGCACTGCTTGCTGTTGAATCCAATGGGGGAGGTGACATCCCCAAACGGGAGTGGGTCCGTGAAAGTTTCTCCTAACTGCGGGAGGTTGAGCGACTGGTGGGTTGATTACCTATGGTTCTGAGTCTGTCCCAGAGTCATCCCCTTTATCCAACTCGATAGGTTCTTCATCCTCTTCATCCAACCATTTGACTCTATGAGAATAGGGTTATAAGAATTGAACACAATTTGAAACATGTAAAACTTAAACATGCCGATTAACTATTGCATGTACCAAATACTTCTATAGTATTTAAATTTGTATGTTTGATACTAGTGTTTATTTTGGTATTTTTTGACTTGTTGCTCACGACGACCATTCCTCAACATACGTTAGTCCAATCTCGGATAAATATAGTTGATCAGGCTATATTCGTCCCAAATCCAATTACGTATTTCGAGGCCTAATCGTGGTGTCCAACTTGTCTTAATACTTATTGTATAGTTCTAACCATGAAAATATGTTGTTGTATGCATGTATTTGTACTTTTACGACCCAAAATAATCTAAATTAAATGAAACGAGGTTTTAGGTGTAAAAACGTTTTGTCAAAGAGTTTTAGTCCCTTATGCATTTATAGTTTGTATATCTTATGTGGTTCAATATACTTAGTTCACTATAAACACTTCTCTGATACCAATCTGTCACACCCCCAAACCTGAATGGCGAAATTGTTCGAGGGCGGATGACTTCATGTAGTATCGAAACAGTTGAATACATAGTAAAGAAAGTAACACAACCATCATATATATAATTTGAAAGTTTACATTGTAGAAAAGTACTTTTTTCAAAAGAAATTACAATATGATGTCAAAATGAAATTAAACTAACGCCACAGCGTCCCTTCTTCAAAAGTAGTAGTTTACCTATATTACTGAATCCCTGAGAAATACAAGTAGTTTTGAAAGAGTAGGTCAGCATTTAAGCTGGTGAGTTCATAAGTATTTAATGACAATGTTTGTATGAAATAGAATGAAAATGGTTTGTACATGTTTAGATGTTCCTAGAAAATCACATATTTTCTACTATAGTAGATGGTAGTTTAATTGTTCCAAAACTATAATGCAATAGTTCTTTTCATGCCTAAGATAGTAGGGGTATGTATAAATCGCTATGCCATTTAAAAAAACCCCGTAAATCAATATGTTTTTAATACTCCAAGTGAGTCTTATAACAATACTATTTGACCCGGATGCCTATACAACGTTCTTCAGGCGTTGGAAAGTTATGACATTTGTCACCCCAGGCCTGCCGGCCTAGTTGTAGCTAACAACTAAGGAGCGGGATTGTCAATCATATATAGATCTATACACAAGTATCATGCTCCCCTTACAAATACAGGACTTAAAATGCATACTCAAAAGTACGTGAAATGTTCATGATTTTCTCGTAAACTATACCTATTATAGTTTTTCTAAATGTGTGTTTCGTTCGTATAGTAAACCCTAGTGTAATGCTCACTTGTTTTGAAAAGTATAACTTTTGTAGTGGCATAAATGAATGCATATACTTAAAGTATAAATAAAGTATTTGATTCGTGTATATACATATATATATATATATATATATATATATATATATATATATATATATATATATATATATATAAACATGTTTTATTTCCAATAGACAAGATGTTATTGTGAATATATACTGCATACGAAAGTTCCTATGTAGTTATGAATCACATATGATTCACTTGATAAAAAGTGTAAAATGAAACTTTTATGTAACACACGATAATAACCGTGTGTTTAATTGTATTCCCCACCCCCTTGAAAGCGTATAAAAGCATTTATAAAACATTTAAAAGTGTAGATTATAGGGGTATGAACTCACTTGGTTGATTGAAGAAAGTGAGATGAAAATTGAATAGAACTTCGGCTTGTGAAAGTCGATTTTCTCGGGATTCTCGTGAATCTCGGGAATGCAAAACCTTCCTTCGGGACTTGTACGTGAAAACCGGAGTTTCGGGAGGGTCTTGGGGGCTTTGAAGTAGAGTTTTAGCGCAAGAGAAGAGAGAATCGAGCATTAGAACTCGAAACCATCGGTTTCTATTTACAGGCTGAGTTTTGGGGTCTAACGTCGTGAGTTTTGGGTGTCTCACGTCGTGAGGCTTAGTCAGCCTGATCCTCTTCGACGATTGGACGTGGCTGACACTTTGGAACACATCAGTCAGAGACTCACATTGTGAGGCATCTGATAGCTTTGTTTTTCGTGCCTTAAACTTGTAAAATCCATATCTTCCGCGTACGAGCTCCGCTTAGGTGTGAAAAGGCTATACAACTCTCGTTTAGACTCCGTCGGCTAGTTTTGACTTTATTTTTATTATATTATTTTTAATAGGACGGACCTGGAAAAGTCCGTTTAAAAACCATAACTTCTTCATCCGATGTCCGTTTTCTTCAGATTTTTTACCGTTGCGCTACTATTGTTGAGACCTTCAATTCTCATTTAGGTTGTTTCGGAAAAAAGTCTCTCGATCTCTATTTCGAGTTTTTAGCTTTCTACTGCTATATCCGGATCTTGGAAAATCATAACTTCCTCATTCGAAGTCAGATTTGGATGTTCTTTTTACGTACGGTTACGGTTTAATGATATCTACAACTTTCATTTAGATACTTCAAGCTAAAAACTATTGTATTGAAATTTCGCGTATTTCGTTTAATCGGTGTTGCCGGTTTTTTCGGAAATCTTACAATGGTCATAACTTCTTCGTTATAACTCGGATTTTAGTGTTCTTAGTATTTCGGTTAACCTTGACACAATATCTAACATACTAGGTAACCCAATAGAGACTTTTGTACATTTTATTTTCAAAGTTAATTTCATTATTTCAAAAGTGGTTACAATGCTTGACTTTTTAGGTCACTACATAGAGTCGAAATATCGGGATGTCACATAAAATGCCACAAAAGTCCAATGGTCAACGCTTGGTTAATGTCAAATTCATCTGCCAAGGTCAAAAATATGTGTTGAGCTCAACTTGTTGAGTACAACTAGCCACTTGCCGAGTTCCTTATATACTCATCAACTTGCCGAGTCACTTGAGTGACTCGTCAAGTTCCTAGTGTCAGTGGCCGTAAATCCATTGCCAACTCGGCGAGTTTTCCCCTTACAACTCGCTGCATTCATACGTGTCCAAAGGTTGGGAAAACCCTAGCCGACTCACCGAGTCATCTACTGACTCGCCGAGCCGAAGGCAATCTTTATCGGACTCGCCGAGTTGTTCATCCGACTCGCCGAGTCCATTCAGTCCTTCATCCATACAGAGGATTTTTAAGCCATCCCAAGGTTTCGTATTGTAGATCCAAGCTCCTAGGGCATGTTTATCACGTAAAGTTGCAAACTTTACGTTCACGCAAGATGATAATGACCCAAAACAAGCTAAATGAGAGGCTTAATGTAAGGGAAAGGTCATTCCTTGATAAGAACTGAAAATTTATAACAATGAGGGGCTAGAGTAGTCCAGATCTAAGGTTGCAACCACATATCTTTACCCAAAGCAGAGAACCACCACAAAACGCTAAAAGAAAAGCTCTAATCCCATAGATGAAGAGATCTAGATAATGGAGAGCCAAGGTAACAACTTGTTACCTCCAAATGATGCCAAGACAGAGAGGAATCCGGATCTCCAACAATGCCTTGCTCCAAACCTCTTGATCTCCAAGCTTTCCACTTCCAAGATTCCTCTTCCAAGATAAGAAGCACACCAATACAGAGAGAGCAACACAAATTAGAGTTTCTAAACTCGAGGGGAGCAGTAAGAGAGGCTAAGGAGTGATAAGTGATTCTTAAATAGGATGAAAAATCGCGGAAATTAGGGTTTCATCTGCCAGATCCTACTCATCAAGTCCCCTCTTGGACTCAGTGAGTAGGTCACTAAATCACGCCGACCAACCCGCTGCTACTCGACAAGCAGGGAAACTAACTTGTCGAGTAGACCTTGAAAACAAAAAAATTCTTATAAAATTAATACATGAGAATTGGGGCGTTGCAATTCTCCCCCACTTGAACTAGACATCGCCCTCGAAGTCTATTGCGGCGAACAACTCCGGATAGTGCTCCCGCATCTCTGCCTCTGGCTCCCATGTACCCTCGGACCCCCTCCGATGCTCCCACTGTACCTTCACCAGGGGTATCTCCTTGTTTCGCAGAACTTTCATCTTCCTCTCCAGAATGGCCACAGGCCTCTCCACGTAATTCAGGTGCTCATCGACCTGAATATCATCCAATGACACCACTGCCTCCTGATCCATAGTGAACTTTCGCAAATGTGACACATGGAAAGTGTTGTGGATCCAACTAAGCTCATATGGTAGTTCTAGCATGTAAGCCACCATGCCAACCCTAACAATGATCCTGAACGACCTAATGTAATGGGGACCTAATTTCCCCCTCTTCATGAAGCGAATCACACCCTTCCAGGGTGAGACCTTCAAGAATACCATATCACCCACTTGAGATTGTAATTCAGATCGTCATCTGTTGGCGTAACTCTTCTGCCGACTATGGGCGGTCTGCAATCGCTGCTTAATCTACTGAGTCTTCTCGGTAGTCTGCAAGACTGCTTCCGTCCACCACATCACCCTGTGTCCAACCCCACCCCAACAAACCGGGGTGCGACAACTCCACCCATATAATAGCTCGAAAGGCGGGGCGCCAATGCTGGAATGATAGCTGTTGTTGTATGCGAACTCTGCAAGTGGAAGGTGGGAATCCCAACTCCCACCGAAATCAATGACACACGCCCTCAACGTATCCTCGAGCATCTGAGTGGTCCACTCGCCCTGACCGTGCCCAGTTCATCGTGGAACTTCTTCTAGAAACGGGAGGTAAACCTAACATCTTGGTCAAAGACAATGGAGACCGGGACCCCATGGCGAGACATGATCTCGTGGACATACATGTCGGCCAACCTCTCGGCTGACGAACTCTCCCGAATAGCCAAGAAATGGGCACTCCTGGTCAATCGATCTATAATGACCCATAGAGCATGAAATCCATTCGCTGTCCTTGACAACATGGTAATGATGTCAAGAAATGGGCACTCTGATGCTTGCCCTTTACCATCCTACAGGTCAAGCACCTCTCGACGTACCAAGCGATTTCTTGCTTCACGCACGACCACCAGTAGCTCAAACTCTAATTGTGATACATCTTTGTGGCCCCCGGTGAATAAAAAAGTGTGACTTACGAGCCTCCTCCATGACTATATGTCTGACTCCACCAGAGATCGGAATCCATACCCGACCGCATCGGGTTAATAATCCCTAGCTATCCAGCACAAACCGAGTGTTCTCTCCCCTGATCCTCTCCATCTTCCAGTTCTCCGGCCGCATGCCTTGGACCTGAGCATATCTCATCAAACTCACAAGCGGAGAATCCATCGCTATCCTCATACATATTGCTGGGGTGAAAACCCAGCTGACTTGCGGATCAAAGCATCTGCCACCACATTCGCTTTACCGGGGTTGTAAAGGATCTTGCAATTGTAGTCCTTGACTACGTCTAGCCACCTGCGCTGCCTTATATTCAGGTTCGGCTGATCCATGATGTGTCTCATGATCTTGTGGTTCGTATATATGGTACAGCGGACCACATATAGCTAATTTCTCCATATCTTGAGAGCGAACACCACCACTCCCAGATCTAAATCATGAGTAGGATATCTCGACTCATGCGGCTTCAGCTGCCGCGATGCGTAGGCTATCTCGCGTCCCCTCTGCATGAGGACTGCTCCTAGACCGGTGATGGATGCATCACAGAACATCATAAAATCCTCAACTCCCTCCGGGAGTGTCAGAAATGGTGCCTTATACAAACGCTGACGGAGGGTCTCAAATGCACTATACTGCTTTTGGCCCCACCGGAAATCCACCCCCTTCCTCGTTAGACAAGTGAGGGGTACTGCAATCTTGGAGAAATCCCTTATGAATCTCCGGTAGTACCCTGCCAACCCTAGAAAACTCCTGATATTTGAGGGAGATTTTGGAACCTCCCACTGCATGTCTGCCTCAATTTTGCATAGGTCGACCAATATCCCGTCCTGGTTAACGAGGTGCCGAGGAACCGGACCTCTCGTATCCAAAACTCGTACTTCGAGAACTTGGCATGTAGCCGCTCTCGTCTCAGAACCCCTAAAAACTCCCTAAGGTGCTCCTCGAGCTGCTTACGAGTCTTGGAATACACCAAGATATCATCTTTAACACGACGACCGAGCGATCCAACATTGGTCTGCAGACTCGATTCATTAGGTCCATTAATACTGTCGGCGCATTGGTGAGACCAAACGGCATCACGACGAACTCGTAGTGACCATAACGAGTCCGAAATGTGGTCTTCTCCACGTCCTCCACTCTGACCCGGACCTGATGATATCTTGACCTCAAATCTATCTTGAGGAACCAAGATGCCCTGGCAATTGATCAAAGAGGTCATCTATCCTCGGGAGTGAATAATGGTTCTTCACCATTAAATTGTTCAACTCCCTATAATCAATCTACATCATATGCGAGTCGTCCTTCTTCCTGAAGATGAGGATTGGTCCTCCCAATGGAGAATTGCTATGTCGAATGAACTGCTTGCCTAGCAGTTCCTACAGTTGTGATGACAGCTCCTGCATCTCAAGTGGTGCCAATCGGTACGTCGCCTTCGCGATGGGAGCCACACTTGGCACCAAGTCGATCCAGAACTCGACCTGCCTCTCTAGAGGTATCCCTGGCAAGTCCTCTGGGAATACATCTGTAAACTCCCAAGCCACTGGGACCTCTGAAACTAGAGTCTAGTCCCTGACCCATGTATCCACCACATACGCCAAATAACCCGCACACCCGTGTTGAATATGTTGCCGAGCCTTGGCAGCTAAACAAAACCATGATCCTACTATGGTGGCCTCACCATACACCACTACTTCTGCCCCACTTGGGGCTCGAACTACCACTTGCTGGCCCTCACAGTCAATCATAGCACTAACTCGACTGAGCCAATCCATGCCTACAATCACACACACCTCCCCCCATGGGGATCGGAATCAAATCTATCAGAAAGGATACCCAAAAAATCTCCATCTCACACCCTTGGTATATCGAAGAAGCAGAAACCTCGTGCTTTTTGGCGATAGAGACTCACAACGGACACTCTAACTCGCCCACTGGCATACTAAACTCCCTACTAAATGATTGAGATACGAAGGACCGACTTGCCCCCAAGTCAAATAAAACCAAAGCAGGAAAAGAGTTCACTAAGAACGTACCTAATCACAGGTACAACAGATAAGCATCATATAATTATAATAAATGAAATTAGGGAGAAAAACATACCAGCAACCACATCTGGTGCTGCCCTAGCCTTCTCTACGGTCAGCTGGAAGGCATGCCCCCAAGCCTTCGGAGGCTCTGTCTTGCCTGGCCTCCCATCTGGTATCCTCAATGTAGCTGCCACTGGAGCCTGCGCCGGCCTGGCTGCGAGCTGTAGACAATTGGTCTTCATGTGACCAACCTGATGATAGTGATAGCATATCCTCATATCCGATGCAGGGGCTGTCTGGCGATAATCCCTAACATAGTGCCCCTCTTGCCACACTTGTTGCATACACTACCCATCCGACAAACTCCAGAATGACTCTTGTCGCACTTTCCACAAGTGCGATTCTGCTGACCCCCGGCCCTAGGATCAGTGGTCTTAGACCGCTTAGGCAACCGGCTGCAACTGAGTCGGGGCCTTCCACTACTCCCTCATCTTCAGCTCAATCTCCAACTAACGCTGCCTAGCGGCCTCCTGCAACTCCAAAAGAGTATCACATCGCTAGGTAGACACAAACTGAAGGATGTCAGTCTTGAGCATGCTCATATAACAGGTCATCTAAGCCTGCTCAGAAGCAAACTCTGGGCAGAACATTACTCTCTCAATGAACATGCGGGTGATCTCTATTACCGACTCCCCCTCTTGTCTGAAACTCAAAACTCCTGTGAAAAACGTTCCCGCTCGACCCACAGAATGTATCGGGTGCGGAACATATCCCTGAACTGCTCCCAAGTAACAACAACTCTCTGATCATCAGTGTATGACCCAGTCGCCAATCTCCACCAGTCCTTTGCCCCAGACCTTAGCAGGTTCAGAGCAAACCTGACCTTCTGGTCAGTAGGAGACGAGCAGGTAAAGAAACACCCCTCCACATCTAAAATCCACCTGATAGCCTTGATTGGGTCCCGTGTCCCATCAAAAGTAGGGGGCTTCGTGTTATTGAAGTCCCTAATTGGAAGCCCCGTGTGGCTCCTCCTCCTCCCCCTGCCGCTGTTACAGCTGATACAGCGGCAGCGGCAACCGTCTCCATAAGGGTTGCGTATCGCTCATCAAAGTACTCGACTGTGGCGGTCTTAATAGACCCAAACATATCCGGAAGATGTGCCTGGATCGTAGCAACAACCTCATCATGTAGGATCTCCCGAATCCTGGCATCCAACTCCTCTTTACCCATCTGCACCACGGGCTCAGGTGCTGTTCGCCCCTCTTGGCCTCTGTCTCCTGATCCTGATCCTGAACCAGATCCAGTCACGAAGCGTCTCGTCATCACCATTCTTAAACACACCACAAGATATCAGATAATCCACATAATAACTAGGAACCAACTCCCGATTAAACCCTAGGGGTTTTGACTCCCTTGATACACTTATAGGTCATGTGGTTTCAGTAGTACGGGCCCATACTTCCTTCTACACCTACCTATATTTGTCCGAAGTATCACCACAAAACCCTACCAATATACATAAGCATAGAGACCGCTCAATCCTCACACCTAGAGGAAGGCTACCTGAATCACGACTGACCTACCGGCCTAACACAACCCACCCATTCATGAAACTTCCACCAACCCTGCAACATTAGTGTATGCTAATCATACATAATGCTGGACCCTATAGACTTTCGAATATCTGACCCTACCCCAAGCTCTAATCAATAAGAGTAGAACATAAGGTCCAATCAAACATTTTCGGGCAATAAGATCTTAATTATGTACAACCGTGATCCATACACAAGTAACTACAGTCATGATGTCAATCTCATGCAAAGAAACCCTAAGCGAGCAGGCATAACATAATCAGGCAATTCTATACTGCAATTCCTGAGGATCCCTAGCCTAGTACTAGCATGTTGTTCTATCATATCATAATAACAAATAACTGTATGGTATTTTGGGGTGAACTTACTTGCTCCGACTGATCACACACTTTGCATCCTCTCTTACTTATTTTGAAAACCATTTAAAAATCATTTAAAAATCATTTTAAAATCCTTCCCTTGATTTGATATTGGAGTTACACAAGTGTTCCTCCAATTCACTCAAACCAAGGCTCTTATACCAACTTGTAACACCCAAAAATTTCATGCCAAATTAAAAATTTTCAAACCGTTAAAAACCATTCATCATTACAAAGGTTGTTTTCAAAATATTTAATATAAGAGTTTTCCCAGAAACATAAACAAATCATGAGGTGCTGGACGATCATGCATTCGCCTTGCCGCGATCCCCTGATGTACCTAAAACAATAAACTGAAACTGTAATCCCAAAATCTTAGTGAGTTCCCCCAAAATACCAACGCCATACCAATATAACCACATCATATAACAATTACAGAACAACATGCATATTGAGCCTTCAGCCTGATTGGACTTCCTCACAAGGCCTACAGCCTATCTGGACCCCTCCCGAGCCTTCGTCATGACTGGAGCGTCTCGCAGGGCCTACAGCCTATCCGGACCGCTCACCGGGTATGTTGGCCTACAACACAAAGCAGGACCGCCTCAACCCAACCTCCATTCAAACAAACATGTGCACCTAAATATCATATGCTAGATCATATCACAAAACAATCAAACCGATCTAATAGGTCACTAATTATAGCAACATCCCAATAACCGGGATACAGACCTAAGCGGTCACTAACATAACATCATCCTGTAACCAAGACACTAACCTAACCAAACCATTAAGCATAAACATACTACCATCCTAACTACCAACATGTAATCGATAACCATATCATGCCATAATCCAGATACAGATATATAAAAGGGACGACCTTGGTGCCTTAGAACCATTGGTATAGTGAGGATAAGTTACCTCGTACTGTCGACTCGAAGATAAACTCAAGCTCTTGGATTCCCGGCACAACTCCACCACCTAAATGCACCATGGAACCATGCTTGTAAATTTCCAATTTCCCAAAATACCCTTAAAGTCCAAGGGTCAACCCTTGGTTAATGTCAAAGTAGTCTGTCAGCGTCAATGCTCTATGTTGACCTCAACTCTTCGAGAACAACTAGCCACTCGCCGAGTTCCTTGTATACTCATCAACTCGCCAAGTCACTTGAGTGACTTGTCGAGTTCCTAGTGTTAGTGGCCGTAAATCCATGGCCAACTCGGCGAGTTTTCCCCTTACAACTCACCACGTTCATACGTGTCCAAAGGTTGAGAAAACCCTAGCCGACTCCTGAGTCATCGACTGACTCGGCAAGCCGAAGGCAATCTTCATTGGACTCGGGGAGTTGTTCATCCAACTCGCCGAGTCCACTCAGTCCTTCATCCATACAGTGGCTTTTTAAGCCATGCCGAGGTTCCCTATTGTAGATCCAAGCTCCTAGGGCATGTTTATCACGTAAAGTTGCAAACTTTACGTGCATGCAAGATGAGAATGACCCAAAACAAGCTAAAGGAGAGGCTTAATGTAAGGGAAAGGTCAATTCGTTACAAGGATTGAAACTTTATAACAATGAGGGGCTAGAGGAGTCCAGATCTGAGGTTGCAACCTCAGATCTTGACCAAAGCAGGGAACCACCACAAAACCCTAAAAGAAAAGCTCTAATCCTATAGATGAAGAAATCTAGGTAAAGGAGATCCAAGGTAACAACTTGTTACCTCCAAATGATGCCAAGACAGAGAAGAATTCAGATCTCCTACAGCCCCTTGCTCCAAACTTCTTGAACTCCAAGCTTTCCACTTCCAAGATTCCTCTTCCAAGCTAAGAAGCACACCAATATATAGAGAGCAATACAAATTAGGATTTCTAAACTCGAGGGGAGCAGTAAGAGAAGCTAATAGGGGATAAGTGATCCTTAATGTTGGGCTTATAATGTTGCGTCATGGGCTCGGTCCTTAGCCCAGTTTTAATTTCTTGTTTGGGCCTGTCCAACTGTGCATGTTTTACTCTAGGTTTTAGTATTTAAGCTGCATGCATGCAACCTTTGTAATTAACGCTTTTATTATTCTTCTCATTGTGTTTTGTAAACCCTAGCTCACCTCTACAATGGAAGTTCTTCATCGAGCTTTGCTGAGGCGTGACTATATTTGAATCATAAGGATAACGTTGATTTCATATTGTGTTTGATTTGTTTAATATTCATCTTTTTACATGTGAAAGATCTAATCGATCTAAGATTTATTCTCTTCAATTGGTATCAGAGCAAGAGACTGCGTAATTCATACACATCTCTTCTTTCGAAGAAGTTATTAGGGTTATATATCGCATAGATTGATATTAATTGAGCCGTCATTCCATATTGACGTATCTCATTAATCGTCGATCTTACTCTAATTTATACAATTACAAGTCTGGTCTTAAAACAGGTAATCGATCAAACGCCATCACATTGTCCATGGATGATTCTCAAACCAATCCAATCAACATCTCTAACAGAATTGGTTCAACAACAAGGATTCCAATCTTGTATACTCAAGATTATGAAGTTTGGACGCATCACTTTGAAGACTATGTGATCGGATCGGAAGATAATTGGTACTTGATCTGGGAAGTTATCACTGTTGGCCCATTCGCTCACTCAAGCACCTCAACGATTGTCAAAACTCAGAAAGAGTACAATCACATTGTGAACGATGTAAAAGATATTCCTCAAGACGAGAAGGAAAATTTTTCAATGCAACATCAAGGACTTAAGGATGATTAGGTTTGCTTTGCAGTCATATACGCTCCATTTGGTGAGTTCTTGTGGTACTGCTAAAGAGATATCGGACATGCTAAATGAATTTTATTCCACTTATGAAGATCTGGAACATTTCATTCAAACTCTTTTGCTTTCTGAATTTAGTGATTTCAAACAGAAGCCCGAAGAGAAACTGGTTCAGGCTTTTGATTGTTTTAATCATCTCTTAAGTAAGATGATAAAGCATGGGATCAAAAGGAAGGTTATTGAACAGAAGGTTACATTCATGAACGGTCTAAGAACTAAATGGATGGTTTTAGTATCCACTGTTAAAGCACATGAACAGTTTAAATCGTATTCTCTAGCGAAACTGGTGGGAATCTTGAAATCCTATGAAAGTGCATTGTCTAAGGAAACGAATGTGGTTTCTAGTTTGGGTTCATTAGCCCTTGTTTCTAAAGGGAAGAGTTATGTTGAAGAAGAAGAGGATTGGATCTTGCTGACTACGATCTAACCGGTGAAGAGTATGCCATGATGGTGTCTAATCCTAGAAAGTTCATTAGAAGAAAGTTCCCAGCCAATAAGAACCAAAACTGGCAGGGATGTTATAGCTCTAAAAAGGTGAAGGAGGAACCGAAGATAGGTTCGAAGTCAGAAAAGTCCAAGAAAGAGGTGAAAGTTGGTGGAGACTCATGATTTGATTGCCATTACTGTGGAGGCAAGAATCACTTTGCCAAGGACTGTATGCTAAAAAAGAAAGCAGAAAAGATACATGAGGATGATGAGGAAGCGAGCCTCCTAAGACGACTGGAGGAAATCAAAAAAAGAAAGTCAGTTGCTAACAATAAAACTATGAATGCTTTGATTGTACAGGATACATGCAACCATGATGAATTCGATGGCGTGGAAGTATGGTCCACGGATTCAGAGGACGAAGAAGTAAGAAAACCCACTCATCGCAAGGCAATGCTGGTGAAAGAAGAACCTGCTGCAGGAAGGTGTTTAATGGTGACTGAAGGTGTATGTCATATGAGAGGATATACAACTGATGGTGGGATAGAAGGCAAGAAGGAGCGAGAGGACATGTGTTTTGCAGCGAAACCTGGTAGTGCACAGATCAACGAATGTGATGAGTTGTTCAAGAAGGTACAAAATATTCTTGCTTCTTTGAATATGCCTGTTACTAACTATAAAAAGGAATTGAATAGATTAAAATATAAATTTTCAAGTATAAGTAGTAGTCTTACCCAAACTCGTCTCACAAACTCTAACCTGACTGATAAAATTAGCAGGATATCGTCGAAGAGTGAGGAAAGGAGGATGTGGATTGAGCAGAAGGAGAAAGAGTGGATTAGGTCTACGGATGAATCGATTTATTTGCAACGAGACAATATTAAACTTTTAAAAAAACAAAATGTTTTTTGTTTGATTGCTAAAAGACTTTATTTTAATATCACTCAGTTGCATCTCGATTGTGAAATAGGAAAGAAGATACATTGCATGATTTTACCCTTCCTTGAGCTAAATGAGGATGAAGTCAATGTTGAAGCTTACAACTGTGAAAATGTCGTATCTTATGATGAGGTCTCACCTACATACAAAATTCGTCTTGACAAAATTGAGTCCTACATAAAGTCCAAAGACCATAAGGACATGCTCAAAAATCTGTTAGATGAGAATGATAGATTGAAGTTAAGAACCGAAACCGTATAGAAATTTGAATCATTGAATGCCAAATTATGTTTAGAAAATAAAATTGATGTTGAAAATGCATCTGAACTTAATGAGGATGATGATCTGAGTGAAAACTGTATAGAGGATTTGGTGGACTGTTCAGAATTTGTCAAAAGCAAACCTGAAACTCGCAAAAATCTGATTTCTGAAAATTCTGTTGAGTTTGCTCGCTCATCAACAGACAAGACCAAAATTCTCAAAGCAAAAGTTGTTGTGTATCAAAAGGTACAAACCAATCCAAATCAAGTCTACACAGTTCTAGGAGTCACTCCACAACAAACTGTAGAACTGACTGCTATGGTGGAAGAAAATAATGCAGCTGGATGTGATGAGTTCTTCTGATCAGCACCAATAGACAAATTTGATGAGACAAAAGGCCTATCTCAGAAGACCTCATGGAGAGTGAAAGGTAGATACGTGCCAGAACCATTAAATGAGCCTGCAAGATATGATGTGCCAGCACAAAGGGCACAAAAACATCATTGGGCGAATCGGTGCAAACTACTAGTGAAACATCTTCAACAAAGAGCGAAAACTATGCTCGTGCTTCAAAGAAAAAGGCTAACATCCACAAAAATCCAAAACAGGTGGCAGATCGAAAACACCAACGAAATCTGAGATACAAGAAGAATCTCTTTGAAAGAAAACAGTTTTAGAGATCATAAAATCCTCACTATGTCAGGAACGAAAGAAAGCATAAGTCAAAAGAGGAATCAAGGAACCGAAAGGATAGTTTCGGTCCCTCAAATTAAAGGAACCGAAAGGGTAGTTTCAGTCCCTCGGCTGAAAGGAACCGAAAGGAGAGTTTCGGCCCTCAGAACAACATCAACCGAAAGAACAACTTTGGTCCCAGAACAGCATCAACCGAAAGAACGGTTTCGGTCCTTAGAACAACATCAAATGAAAGAACGATTTTGGTCCTCAGAAGAACATCAACAATCGAAAGAATGGGTTCGATCCAAAGGTCAATTAGAAGAACAAAAGTGAAGAGTGTTCACGTTCGCAAACAAGACAGTCTAATAATCAACGGACCAAGAACTCTTCCAAATATTATTCTTCCTATTCTTATTCAAATTCTTATCATTCAAAAGACCTGAAAGGAAAAAAGAAAGCTCTTTCCAGAAGACAAAAAAGTGCCCGAAAGAGATCCAAAGGAGAGTTGACGTCAAAATCTCAAAATCTACGTCTAATGAACCTAAGCCAACCAAAATTAAAGTTTTCACTATAAAAAGAAAAGATGAAACAACTCTGATTAAACGTACTTATTTGGTTGATATCTGTCTTACTATTCCCTGTCCTATAAAAGCCTCTGAAGGACCCAAGAAACTTTGGGTTCCTAAATTTGCTTAATATTTTGTAGGTTATACGTGACGAGCAGTTTAACAAAGAATGGTATATTGATAGTGGTTGCTCGTGTCACATGACAGGAAGGAAGGAAGAACTGCGGGAGTTTCGGTCTCTCATGGATAGTGGAATTTTGAAGTATGGAAATAACTCATATGGAACTATCAAAGGCTATGAAATTATTACGAATGGTGATTTCTCAATAAGAAAGGTCGCATATGTTGAAGGGCTCCAACACAACCTTATCAGCGTATCACAGCTGGTAGTTGGAACTTGATTGAAGGTATCGTTTGGTGATGAAGGCTCAGAAATAGACGAAAAGAAGTCCAATAACATTCTGCTGAAATCGAAGCGAAAAGGGGAAATGTACCCTTTAAACCTCAACCCAATTCGAGGTAAACCAGCAGTTTGCTTACTCACGAAGGCTCACTCGGATGAAAGCTGGTTGTGGCATCGAAGACGCTCTCATCTTAATTTCAACGATATCAACAAGCTGGTTTCAAGAGATCATGTTCGAGGTCTTCCAGTTCACAAATTCGACAAAGAACATCTATGCGCAGTCTGTGAAATGGGAAAACAGAGTAGACAAAGTCATTCCTCTATTATCAATACAAAGGTGATAGAACCATTGGAGCTATTGCACATCGATCTGTGTGGTCCCTCTTCCATTGAAAGCATTGGTGGAAACAAGTATATTCTGGTTATAGTGGACGATTTCTCTCAATTCACATGGGTGTTCTTCTTGAAGCAAAAATCTGAGGCTACTCTAAAGCTCAAGCTCTTCATAAAACAGGTAGAAATTCAACTGAGGAAAATTGTTCGCAACGTAAGAAGCGACAACGGCTTGGAATTCAGGAACAAAGATTTTGAAGATTTTCTTGCTAAGAAGGGAACGACTGATAATTTCTCAGCCCCAAATACTCCCCAGCAGAATGGTATCGTTGAAAGGCGAAACCGATCTCTGTGTGAAGCAGCTCGAATGATGTTATGCTTCGCATCCTTGCCTTTATATTTCTGGGCTGATGCAATTGCTACTACTTGTTATACTCATAACATATCATATCTAAACAAACGATTCTCTATCACTCCTTACGAGATCTTGAACAATCGCAAACCGAGTGTGAAATTCTTCCATGTGTTCAGTTCAAGATTCTTCATCTTCAACTCTAAAGAGAATCGAAACAAGTTTGATGCTAAGGCTGATGAAGGAATATTCTTAGGTTAGTACCTGAATTCTATGGCATATAGAGTTCTAAACAAGCGCTCTAAGAAGACTGAAGAAACATATTATGTCACTTTTGACGATAGCTATGTGAAGAAGATGAATACAACCGAAGGTGCAATGCAAGAAATCTTTCCAAAGACTAGTCAAGTTACAGCTTCTATTTCAAATCTTTTTAATCAATACATGCTTCTTTTTGATGAGCCTTAAATGGAAATTGATTCTGAATCAATGGGGAAAGATAACAAGGTAGATAGTCTAAAGCAAATCATCGACGATGCTGCTCAAGAGATGGCTGCTGATCAACCTAAAGCAACCGAGAGGCCAGACATAAGCGAACCTTCGAATGACCGTCCTTATGTCCAGAGGGAGGGTCTGTCTCTACAACACGATCAAGGTTCTTCATTCCAGGGGGAGAACTCATCATCACAATCATCAAGCTCTACTAAAAGTCCAAATGAAGGAGAAGATACTAATCCAGATTCTGAACAGGTGTCATCCTTCGAGGGGGAGAACACCAATGTCAATGATGATGACATACTATCAGAGTTGGAAGAAGAAATCAATGGAGAATTGGATCCCTCTTGTGATCCAAATTACGCACCTCTTATTAAATGGACCAAAGATCATCCACAAAGTCAAATCATTGGGGAATCTTCAGAAAAGGTGTTAAATTGATCACAGATCAAAGCCAAACAAGTTGCACTCTTATCTCAAGTAGAGTTTTGCATGTTCAACACCTTTGTTTCCAAAGTTGAACCGAAGACTATTAATTCAGCACTTGATCATTCTGACTGGGTTCAAGCCATGCAAGATGAGTTGAAGGAGTTTGAAAGAAACAATGTATGGTGCCTTATTCCAACTCTAAAGGATGCTTCAGTTTTCAGTCTCAAATGGCTATTGAGAAATAAGATGGATAAGGAGGGGAACGTGGTTCGTAACAAATCTCGATTGGTTGTGAAAGGCTACTGTCACGAATAAGGTATCGATTATGAAGAGACCTTCACTCCTATTGCAAGATTAGAGTTCGTTCGTATCTTTCTTGCCTATGCTGCACACAAAAACTTTGAAGTCTATGAGATGGACGTCAAGTGTGCCTTTATCAACGGAGAACATGAAGAAAATGTGTACGTTGAGCAACCTCCAGGCTTCATGAACAAGACGTACCCAGATCACTGTTACAAACTTGACAAAGCGGTATATGGCTTAAAGCAGGCTCCCAGAGCATGGTATGAAACTCTAACTCAATTCTTAAAAATGTCTAAATTCAAAAAAGGTTCGGTTGACCGAACCTTCTTTCGTAAGAGATAGGGTAACCACCTGATGATAGTCCAAATTTATGTTGATGACATCATCTTCGGCTCCACGAATCCCAGCTTAACAGCTAAATTCAGGAAGTTGAAGGAAACTAAATTTGAGATGAGCTCAATGGGTCCAATTAATTTTTTCCTTGGCTTAAACATTAGACAGGGACCTGAAGGCATTTTTATCAATCAGGAGGCATACACCAAGACACTGCTAGCTAAGTTTGGTATGATGGGAGACTCCAAAGTTAAAGTTCCAATGGCTTTTGTGACAAAGCTTACACCCTCATAGAAGAAGCCAGCCGCTGACATGACGCTCTATCGTAAAATGATTGGGTCTCTAATCTATCACATAGCTAGTAGACCTGACATCATGTTTTCAATCTGTTATTATGCCAGATTCCAAGCTAACCCATGCGAACCTCATTTGCAAGCTGTGAAAAACATCTTTCGCTATCTGAAGCGAACCTCCTCTCTCGGTCTGCGGTATCCAGCCAAGTCAGGATTCTTTGTCCAAGCGTTCTCAAACGCTGACTTAGGTGGCTGTGGATTAGATCGTAAAAGCACCACTGGAGAAAATCTCACTATATTGTGAGTCTGAAGTTGTATGGATACAAAGCTAGCTTAGAGATTACAGGCTAAACATGAAGAAAATCCCACTATACTGAGACTCTAAAAGTGCAATTAGGATTTGTCACAACCCAGTACAACACTCAAAGACTAAACATATAGCACTAAGGTATCACTTCATCACAGATCACGTGGAAGATGGCAACGTGGAAACTCACTTCGTAAGGACGACTGATCAACTGGCAGATATATTCACTAAGGCTTTACCTGAAGCAAGCTTCAACAAGATTTTGCAAGGCCTAGGAATGATGGAAGCAGAATCAGTACCAAAATTGCCTTCGCTTCAATAAAGGTAAGAAGCGAAATAGAATGAACCGAAATGAACTGAACGTTCGGTCTATTTCGGGTGAAGCTTGACCAAGAACCGAAATGAACCGAACGTTCGGTTTATTTCGGTTTCGGTCCTTCTGAACTTGTTAGCTTCTTTTTCTTATCAAGGCATTTTGATTGTATTCCTTTGTACACTCTTTCTTCGGTGTGTACAATCGAAGCGTTGCCATCCCGCGTTACTGTAAGAACCTGAAACAACATAACATAACAACGTAAGCACGAAGCTTAGTGAGTTCCCCAATATACCTTACGCACATACGCCTTCCGGCCCGGACCTTTCGGTCCATGTGTCTCAGGGGACTTCCGTCCCTGCTGGGTAAACCTTCCGGCCTTACCCACGCCGACCTTCCGGTCCATCACACATCATATCGCCTTCCGGCCCATAACATAATCGCCTTCCGGCCCATAATATAATCGCCTTCCGGCCCATAACATACATAGCACATATAACAGATAACTTACCACATATAGCATACATATCACATATCATATCCGACCTTCCGGTCACACAGTCAAACCCTTCCGGGTACAGTATAGTGAGAAGACTCACCTCGCGGACACTGGAAGATAGCAACTCCTGAAATCTCTTGCACTTGATCCTCCGAGCTACAAGCTCCCTGCCTCATCATATATCTCTTTTTAATACTTATATCTCCCACGCTAACTGACCCTACAACGTTACACACAGGTCAACTCTGGTCAACAGTCCATTGTCAGCTCGACTGGACTTGGCGAGTTCCCTGGCGACTCGGCGAGTCTGGTCGTCCTTCAATCCTCTAAGATTCCCCTTCTACTCGTCGAGTATCCTCTTTGACTCGACGAGTCACTCCTGGAAGAATCGCGGGGCCACCCCGACTCCACTCGCCGAGTCTGAAGAACAACTCGGCGAGTCCCAGTGAATCTTCAAGCTACTCGCCGAGTCTGATCATCCGACTCGGCGAGTCCACGCCATGCAGTCGATCGAACTGCTTCCTGAGATACATATATTCCCGAATATATAAACATGGGACCTTCTGGACCTCTAAGGGTCCTAATACAAGGTTATAAACATTGGATAACAACACAACAATCCATCTAATCACCAAATGGGTTTCACAAACCCTAAATCCATGCACACTTTCACATAACAGAAAATAATCCGAAAGGTTACCTGAATCATGCACTCTCAGTGTCCCCAAGCCTCAAAACGTGATTCCCTTGCTGTCCCATTAGCCAAAACCTTCTCCTTCTTGGACAATAATTTCCTCAAATCACCAATGATCTTCAATCCTTGCTCTAGCCGCCCCAATCGCCTAGGGTTCTCCCCAACCGATCAAAAGTCGAACCATGACGGCATAAGATCCCTTATATACGACCCAATACTGAACGGCTAGGGTTTCTGCTGAACAGCGTCGACTCGCCGAGTCTATATCGGGACTCGTCGAGTCCAGTCGCGAACCCGCGACCAAGTCTGCGACCCTACTCGGCGAGTCTGGCTCCAACTCGCCGAGTCTCCCCTTTAAAACACCCCAAAATGCAATTTAACAATACTTGAGATTTTGGGCTGTTACAATTCTCCCCCACTAGAATTAGACTTCGCCCTCGAAGTCTCACTCTGAGAACAGTTCTGGCTGCTGTTCCCGCATCTCACGTTTCGGCTTCCCTAGCCACTACCGATCTCCCCCGAGGTCGCTACTGAACCAATACCAGAGGTACCTCCTTGTTCCTCAGAACCTTGATCTTCCGATCTCCGACGGCCACTGGCCTCTCGACGTAACACAGGCTCGCATCCACCTAATCGTTCTCTAGTAGAACCACTGCTAACTCATCCGCTATACACCTCTTCAATTGCGACACATACAAGTGTCATGGATCCGTCCCAATTCCGTTGACAGCTCCAACGATAGGTCACCCTTCCTACCTTCGCACCTTCACGAAAAGACCCAACATACCGGGGCCCCTCATTTACCCCTCTTCCTAAATCGAAGCACCCCGTCAGAAATACGAAATTGCTGACCTGAATCACATGCTCGAAACGGCGTCTGCCTGTATAACTTTCCTGTTAACCCTAGAAGATCACTAGCTCTCTTTAACTTGCTGAGTCTGCTTTATCAACTAAAGTACGAACTCTGAACTGCTCATCACTCTCTGTAATCGGAAATTACCCAAGATGCTCTCTGCTCCAAATCTCAACGATCACTCAACCCATAAGGGTTAGGAAACCCTGAACCACCGGATCCCCGATCCAAAGCCCACTTTGCCCATTCCGGACCGACTAAGAGATCCGTTCTCCCTCTCAGATCAACTCTCACAAGATCCCTCTTGCCATCACATACACATACTGAACTAGTCCCAACACTCGCATGTTGAAAAACCCGATTCACTGATGATATCCTCGAACATCTTCCAAGACGAGCCACTAATATCCGTCCTACACCCTGATCAGAATCACACTGAGAATTCAAGATTCTCTATTCCCTTGCATCCCTTCTGAGCCTCAACAGACATTCCAACCGGATGGGTTCCTACTCCACTGCCGCGAACACGTTGCTCAAAACCATACTCGAAATACTCTAACCATAACTCTGCTCTGCAGCTTTCACTTTTGTGAACTTGCACCCCCTTCGGAGTCACATACCCTCCTCTTTTCCTTTTCCACGGAACTCTCTTGAACATAATGCCACTCCAACCGGTGCCACGGTGCTCGCCCCAAGCGACACCACCCCTTTTGCGTAACTGCTATTCACATACTCTGGTTCTCATTGCAGGGGCTCTCAATCCCATGCACTCTCTCCACTCATCAAAATCGCTGCCTCCGCTAAACAAGATCAATAACCCGGGGCCAGAACTTCCAATGCAATCACACTGCAACATACGCGATCCGCAAATCTCAAGGTAATCCAGCAATACCAACAGAGTCTCCAGTATAACTGGACCGACTCTCATAACACATACTAGCCACTCGAGGCTATATCTCTGTGGGTCCGTACACCCAAACTCTGCGAACCCTCAGGTTCTAACTCTGGGAACCTTCCGGTTCCAGCTCTAGAAACATGCACAACATAATCCCGTGGGATTAATGCAGTACAACCATCACGTACCTCCAACGTACCAATACTCTGATCGCGAAATTCCGATTACTTACTCCAGCTTGATTCCGACCTCCTCTCAGGCCTCCACAATCAAATGCCCTAGGTCTGTATCTCGCCCCGCATACCCGACACTCCCTCTCGTCGGCCTATACTCTGCGCTGACAAACACTGCTGAATCCCGGCAGCTAAGCACCCTCACATACTCATCGATCTCCCGGAGAATTTTCTAATTCTTCCCCACTAAAGCACTGACTAACTGCCACCGATCGTCATTGACGACCTCTCAGAACAATCCTGCACAAAGAGAACATTTACCCACTGACTGCTTCCCACAAGCGTAAGCAACCCTCAGCAAAACACATCTCCTCCCTGATCAATCCACCCAAAAGAACCCTGTCTTTCAATCATCCACTCCACGATTGCAGATGCTACTTGACATTCAACCCAGTGCCGCATCTCCACTAACAACCCCCACGAACGATAACCAACTGAATTTTCAACAATAACCCTTAACCAAACCCACAATCTGCCAAAGGTTGAATATCGCATCGAAAACCGCACAAGGCTACCGGTACCAAAACACCAAACTATAATCATACCAAACCATCAGGGAACAACGAATGCCAAGCGAAAACCTGAAGCACCAATCCATAACCATGCCAAACCCGCGAAACAACGAATACCGCATCGAAATCCACACCAGACACCAGCACAAACAATACGCCACAATCAACGCAAGCTACTCAAGACATCAAGAGAGCATCATACCCGCAGCTGCCTCCGGCACTGCTCCGTCTCCCTCTGCCGCAAGCCGATAAGTACGACCCTGAGCCCTTGGGCTCTGCTCCATCCTGTCCCCCTCCTGAACTCCTCAAGGTGGCCGATGCTAGAACCTGCACCGGTCCTGCAGGAAACTGTGGACGGTTGACCCTCAAATGTCCAACCTGCCGACACTGATAACAAATCCTGAAATCCCGAAATGGCACTGACTGCCGACAATCCCGTGCACCATACCCCTCCTTTCCGCACTTGCGGCATGCACCACTGGGCCAACAAGCTCCGGTGCCATCTCTCTCACACTTCCCACAAGTGTGACCGCTCCGATCCCCCATTCTAACGTCTACGGTCATGGACCGTTTCGGCGCTGACTGCGACTGTATCGGGGCCTGCCTCATCTCACGCAACTGCATCTCAACCTCTAACTCACGCCACATGGCGGCCTCCTGCGATACCAACACGGTCTCGCGCCTCTGCGCAGACACGAACTGTCTGATACCCCCCCCTTGAGCATACTCGGATATCGGGACATCTGAGCCTGCTCCGAAGCGAACTCAGGGCAAAACATCGCCCTCTCAATAAACATCCCGGTGCTCTCAGTCACCGACTCCAAATCCTGCTTCAGCTTAAGGAACTTCCAAGCCAATTTCTCCTTTTCATCCCGCGGAACATAGCGAGTACTGAACATCCCTCTGAATTGATCCCATGAAACCGCAGCCCTCTGCGCATCGGAAAATGATCTCGTGGTCAATCTCCACCAATCCTTCGCCCCGAGCCTCAATAGGTTCAGAGCACACCCCACCCTCTGATCAGCAGGGCATAAACTCGTGGAGAAACACCCCTCCATGTCTGATAACCATCTCATAGCAACAATCGAGTCCTGAACTCCATCGAATGTGGGAGGCTTCGCATAATAGAAGTCCCGATACTGAAAACCCCGACTAGCCCCTTTCTTTGCCGTTGCTACAGCCGCTGTAACCGCCGCGGCAGCCGTCTCTGCGAAAGCCGCATATCGCTCATCAAACTACTTCAGTCATAGTGGTCCTGATCGACCCAAACAATTCTGGCGACTCAGCCCGCAACAATGCAGCAACCTCATCACGCCGGATCTCGCGGATCCTCGCATCCCGCTCGCTCGTGCTCGTCCGATCGATAGCCGGATAACAAGATAGCCACAAGCATCATCCACTACGAACCATGGTATTCATCCCAAGACATCCCTCCTCAACATGCTTCAGTGTATGGTACCTGAACCATAGCACCACTCCTCAATCTGCTCCAATGTACAGCACTCGGACCACAACATCTATCCCAATCTGTTCCGATGTATGGTGCCCGGACCATAACATCACTCTGTATCCGCTCCGATGTATGGTATCCGAACCATAACATCACCCCTCAATCAGTTCCTTAGGACCTTCAGAATGCCCCCTGTATCAAGTATGGGTCCTCTGCTTTCAGTAGTACGGGCCCATACTACCTGCCACATCTACCCATACTTTCCACACGGACCATCCCAGAGTTCCTAAGTAGCTGATAAACCTGCTCTTTCACCCATCTCATCGCGCGTGCTCGCTTTCCAGCGAAATCCTCTACTCTACCAGCACACTCATCTGGCTAGGTTTACTCCCTAGTCCCTTCCGCTGTCCTCCCACTTCTTTGCTATCAGCTGCTGAAGAGTTCCTAATGATGCCAGCCCTCTACCTCCTGAGTATCGTCACACTCACTTAGTAGCTGACTCCCATCATCGATAACTCCACAAAGCACAAAGCAAGCAGCATTCGAGCATTGAAGTATACATAGGACTCCCCATCTGTGGTAGCTCCACCTTCTCGGCTCATCCTCGGAAGTACTTCTGTACCCCGTAGCTTACCCCTTGTGCGTTCCAACTGGATACTCTCACTCATCACATACACACAAAAGCATAACGCACATATAACAGCAAACCCTAGACTAAGGCATCACAAATCAGGCCACTCTAGTCCTAAGATGTGAAATACCTAGCCTGTCTCTAGCATGCAATGATGTCTCATAAAGTGCATAATAGATATTTCATAATACAAAAGTAAGAGTATTTTGGGAAATCACCGTTTGGCTCTGGCTGATTGTACACACTGCTCTTTCTTGCTTTCTCTTTGAACTCTTATTCACTTTTAGAAAACCATTTATTTGGAAAACTTTTTCTTACTTCCTCAGTTTGAGTTCAGATTTACCCGTAGGCGCGTCCGAATCCCTCAAACCAAGGCTCTGATACCAATTTGTAACACCAAGATTTCCAAAAAACAAAATTTTCATTTAATTAATCAATTTAATATTAAAAACACTTGTTTAAAATCTTATTCACATTCGAATTACAAAACGTAGTTTCATTTTCATTATAATAGAAGACCAGGATCCTCCAAAACACAGCTCTTTCTTCGGTGTGTACAATCGAAGCGTTGCCATCCCGCGTTACTGTAAGAACCTGAAACAACATAACATAACAACGTAAGCACGAAGCTTAGTGAGTTCCCCAATATACCTTACGCACATACGCCTTCCGGCCCGGACCTTTCGGTCCATGTGTCTCAGGGGACTTCCGTCCCTGCTGGGTAAACCTTCCGGCCTTACCCACGCCGACCTTCCGGTCCATCACACATCATATCGCCTTCCGGCCCATAACATAATCGCCTTCCGGCCCATAATATAATCGCCTTCCGGCCCATAATATAATCGCCTTCCGGCCCATAACATACATAGCACATATAACAGATAACTTACCACATATAGCATACATATCACATATCATATCCGACCTTCCGGTCACACAGTCAAACCCTTCCGGGTACAGTATAGTGAGAAGACTCACCTCGCGGACACTGGAAGATAGCAACTCCTGAAATCTCTTGCACTTGATCCTCCGAGCTACAAGCTCCCTGCCTCATCATATATCTCTTTTTAATACTTATATCTCCCACGCTAACTGACCCTACAACGTTACACACAGGTCAACTCTGGTCAACAGTCCATTGTCAGCTCGACTGGACTTGGCGAGTTCCCTGGCGACTCGGCGAGTCTGGTCGTCCTTCAATCCTCTAAGATTCCCCTTCTACTCGTCGAGTATCCTCTTTGACTCGACGAGTCACTCCTGGAAGAATCGCGGGGCCACCCCGACTCCACTCGCCGAGTCTGAAGAACAACTCGGCGAGTCCCAGTGAATCTTCAAGCTACTCGCCGAGTCTGATCATCCGACTCGGCGAGTCCACGCCATGCAGTCGATCGAACTGCTTCCTGAGATACATATATTCCCGAATATATAAACATGGGACCTTTTGGACCTCTAAGGGTCCTAATACAAGGTTATAAACATTGGATAACAACACAACAATCCATCTAATCACCAAATGGGTTTCACAAACCCTAAATCCATGCACACTTTCACATAACAGAAAATAATCCGAAAGGTTACCTGAATCATGCACTCTCAGTGTCCCCAAGCCTCAAAACGTGATTCCCTTGCTGTCCTATTAGCCAAAACCTTCTCCTTCTTGGACAATAACTTCCTCAAATCACCAATGATCTTCAATCCTTGCTCTAGCCGCCCCAATCGCCTAGGGTTCTCCCCAACCGATCAAAAGTCGAACCATGACGGCATAAGATCCCTTATATACGACCCAATACTGAACGGCTAGGGTTTCTGCTGAACAGCGTCGACTCGCCGAGTCTATATCGGGACTCGTCGAGTCCAGTCGCGAACCCGCGACCAAGTCTGCGACCCTACTCGGCGAGTCTGGCTCCAACTCGCCGAGTCTCCCCTTTAAAACACCCCAAAATGCAATTTAACAATACTTGAGATTTTGGGCTGTTACACTACGTGTCCCTAGAAGCATGCTGCTACATGTTGACTAAAGCGTCGACAAATTTTGAGTGATGCCTTAATAACATGATACATACAAATCACGTTTTCCCAAGCTAGGCTGCTATATTCACTCTAATCATGAGCTACCTTACTCTACACATATTGAGCTTAGAGTTTTCTACTTAGTCCTTCTTTTACAGCAGAGGTACATTTGATTCTTATACCACCTCTATCATTTTTCTTCATCACACTTCATCTCACCAATATAACCCTTGAGACTCTCAGCATTTACCACTGAGGTTTATGGTTATACAAAAATATGTGTTAATGATCTTAGTTTCATGTCACTATATACTAAGTGAAACCTACCATTGAACACCATTAATGAATTGACGGTACATGATCATTATGTTACAAATTTTAAATGAAATTTTTTTTAGTGATTCTTCTAAAAATTTCTATTACCAAGAATTTTTCTTCCCTAAGGATCCAGTTAATTTTTTTTGGGTTTTCTCACCTATCCAACAGTCAATGAATATCTTCCCTACCTACTTGTTGAATAGATCACATTGATCTCACAAGACTTCGTTCAGTTTCAGTCTTATATCAAGTATCAAAATCATGAATTGAAGCGAAAGCCACCTTTATAAGCTTTAATTAAAAAGATGCCTTTCAATACTTCTTAACAAGTTATTGATTGTTATTTAATGGGAAACCACACAAGCTATTTAAAGTCTCTCGTGACTTTGAAGGAAGAGATTCATGCCCAGAATCAATTGCTTTATGTCTCACTAAGACATCACCACTACCCACAAAATGTTTGCTTTATTTCTTTATCTTCTACACTCTATGCATGAAAATCTTTGATTTTCCAAAATCTGGTTCTATTAATGATGCTCTACTTGTTTCAGCTTTGTTTCTTCAAGTATTCTAATGCTCGGTAAAGTTAAACGGCAATGACGGTTCATGTGAAATACTGGGTGATGTTTGGGATAAAGTTAAAGCTGAGTCAGCAGTTATCCAATCGTTTTGACGATTTGAAAAAGCACTTTTTATGGAATGGCATGCAAAAAGGAACCGTCCTTTCTCTTTCCTGCATCATCATCGAGTATGAAAACTGTTCACTCCGTCACATCACGCACGATTCCAAATTAATCCAAGATAACAACCGGATTTTTCTCTCTCCTACTAGTACGTATAAAAGGATCAGGCGCGCTCCACTTTACCCTTTTATCACTTACATACTCTCTCAAAGGCAAAGAGCGACTTCTCTCACTGTTCACCTTCTTCCTCTCAAAGCTTCATCAATGGCAAACTCCTCTTCAGTTTATGGCACATTTGTTCACCAAACCCTACTCACCATTAAAACTCAACAAAACCTGATCATCCATCTTACTCCTTTCATCTATGAACCCTACATGTTGTATGTCGTCGAGTATCTCAAATACTCGCCTCTTGTCGACGCTCTGTCAAAAGTCGAAATTGTTCCCATGTCCTGCCTCTCACTCATCTATTCAACTACCTACTACGACAAGGTTGCTGAGAGGATTCACTTTGAAATCCACATTGAGAAATCTTCTATCTCCAAGAACCGCTTATGTACCCTAATTGGTATCTCTCAAGAACCAATTGTGGTAAACCCTGAGTCGAACACTACTGGTAAACTGTTCTTAATGTTCTATCAAATGGGGTACACTGAAACCCTAACCACCATTACCAAGTTCAAGAAGTCTTGCCTTCCTCCTCAATGGAATGGCCTCTTCACTCTACTGTTCAAAGGACTCTCTGAGTGAAGCGCCGGCTCAGATGGAGCAAGCAAGTCATTTATGACTGTGCTATATGGTCTATATCACGGGATAGATTTGGACTATGGGTCCATCATCTGGCAACAATTGGTTCAAAGCTTGTATTCTACCTCAAGACACTCAGAGATCTTGTGTGGCAGGTACTGGTCCATCATCACTAAATGGGCAATGGATCGTCTTCACATTCCAATCATAGGGGACTCTTTTCTCTCCTCCATCGCCACCTTTCACACCACAAAGATAATTGTCACTGATCCCACCAAGTACTCCTTCATTGGATCAATCCCCGACACAATGCTTGCCTGTGTGTCTCAAGCAAGCAATGTTCTGCAACAATATAGGACGATTCATTTTTTGGGTCCAAGGGAGCTCACGCCAGTGATAATTTGCTCCATTGAAGAGGCTGACAAGCCAGCCAAGAGGGGAAAGAAAACTGAGACTCAGAAGAAGATGAAGGTTACAAAACCAACCAAGGGGAAAAGCCCTAAGAAGCTAAAGTCAGACAAGGCTGCTCCATCACAGCCTTAACCAAAGAAGCAGAAAAAAGCCCACACGGAGAGTCATTCAAGCGATTCAGACTCATAGTATGTTCCTCCTAAACACAAATCTGCTCATCCTTCAGAATCTAAAAGCGACAACTCTGATGATGAGCCTTCGGGTCGTGGTGATACCCCACCTCGCTCGCGTACCCCAGAAATACCAGTTAGCTCCCAACCTCCTTCTCCTCCACATGTTTCTATCTTAATATCCATTCCTCCAATATTCCCTATCCCTACCTCTCAACCATCAACGACTATTCCTATCCCTGATCCAATCTTCACCGACACTACCACTACCACGACTACTACAGGGGCTCATTCTAAAGCTCCCACCCCACCTGTTACAACTGAACCACTAGTAACAACCGAACCTTCTACCAATTCAAAAATCTTATCACCTACTCCATCCATTGACACCACCCCAGTTTTAGGCAGTGAGGATTTGGAATTTGAGTCCACTTATTTTAGTCCTTAGCGTGTACAAAGTGATGAAGACGGAGATGCACCTGTCACCAAGCGTCATCTAAAAGTAGTCAAAGATAAACTTGATCAACTACTTTCCTCCTCTTCCTCTTGGGCTTATTCAGATGCTGCTCTCAAGGCATTGTTCTCCTCTGTTGGCCAAGAACATAATGCCTCCCTCACTACTGCAACTAAGGCTCTAGACACCTCCACTTCCTAATTCCAGAAAGCCTCCCTTGCTGTTGAAGCTTCCACGAAGGAATGCAAAGACGCGACCGCAAAATTCGATAAACTAATTTCTGAAGCTCATCTGTTTCTAGATTCTTTGCAGGGAGCTGCTCAGAAGAACTCTCAGGCTGTGAATGCTTCGGTTGATAATCTTCAGCGTTCTCTTCAAGCTGAGAGATCCAATCTTGAAGCTGTTCGTCAAGCAATCGAAGCAGCCAATGCCACTCTGCACGATAATGTCAATGATAGATTGACTCAACTGGAGGCAGAGTTGGCTATGGGAAATCGCATCATGGATGAACTGGACAAATGAACCTCTCAGTTGAAGATGCAGAATCTCAAACTTCGCACTGCAACAGCTGAACTCAACGATTTGAAATCTGAGAGGGAGGTTATTCGAATCTCAGTTGGCGACGTTCACTCCATTTTGCTTCACCTTCTTGATGCCCATGACCCAATCATCACTATTACCATCCGAAGGCACCTGGCTGAGAAACTCAGACCTGCACTGGACATCCTTAGTCGTATCGAGGGTGTTTCGGCGATTGGTGTCTAGCCGAAACAAGGGGGAGAGAAGGTAGCAAAAACACAACCTCCTCCTGAACCGAAACCAACTGCTGAACTGAAGGATAATGAAGCTTCGGTCAGTAAAAGAGACAAAAAGAAAAAGAAGATCGGTGAAGATGAAACTGATAACGAAGATGATGTTTTTGAAAATGATCCCGAAAAGCCTTATCAGAAAACAAAATCTACTTATAAAGAGCCTGAAGAAAGGGTGAAGAAGAAAACAGACGACCGAGAGAAGAAGCAAAAAGAGAAGGAGCTTATGGAGAAGAAGAAGTCTATTTTTCCAGAATGGACTATTGACTCGCTTCAAAGAAGCGCCATAGACGAACCAAGTGTTCTTTGGCTCATACCAGTCATGTCTTTTGGGATTGAAAACTCTAAGGATGCACAGTTTGACATGCCGATCACTCGAAATGCATTCATCTTTCACTACTTCAATTGAATTGCTGCTATCCCTTCTCCAGACCCGAAGGTGGATCGAGATCTGTTGGACTTCTACCTGGAGTTTGCTCAACGCCAGTACTTGACCTGGAGTTCGCAGAAGATCACAACTGTCAAGGTTCTGAAGCGCTACTCAGCCGGGAAGTTTGTCAATGTCAAGTTCAAAGTGACTCAAGGCTCCGAAGGCCCGGTTCATAACTTCACTCTGGCTGATCTGCCGAATCTCAATCCCCTCGACTGGATACCCCTCAACAATATCTTGCTGTCAAATCCACAGGAGTATCAGCTGATCATTGACGATGTCAAGCGAATGCTTGTATGCTACATTCATGAAGTAGCAAAAATAGACCAAGAGATCACCTCTGCCATTCACAAGCGAACCACAATCAAAACGATGGGCAGAGAAGGCGATGTCAATACAATGGTCAAGGGCAAAATCGACTCAAAGCATCACACAATGATGTTTATCAGGGGCGAAGGTCATAAATGCCTATCCGCTCTTGTTGACAAACACCTCTTCTCAACTGCTTGCCTGGAGCACATTTTGGAGATTATTTAGAGGTGTAGTCAGAACACTACAGCCGACATGAAGATGTTTACTGATATGCTGAGATGGTACATTCAATTTCGGCAGACGCTTCTTGCAATCATCCCTCGGCTATTCAAGGTTGTCAAGATTGTGAAGCCTACTGAAAGGAAATGATCTCTCGCCTCATTTGATGCAAAGGGGGAGATTTTTGGGCTTATAATGTTGCATCATGGGCTTGGTCCTTAGCCCAGTTTTGGTTGCCGGTTTGGGCCTGTCCAACCGTGCATGTTTTACTCTAGGGTTTAGTATTTAAGTTGCGTGCATGCAGCCTTTGTAATTAACGCTTTTATTATTCTTCTCATTGAGTTTTGTAAACCCTAGCTTGCCTCTAGAGTGGAAGTTCTTCATCGAGCTCTACTGAGGCGTGACTATATTTGAATCATAATCATAACGTTGATTTCATACTGTGTTCATAATATTATTGTGTTTGATTTGTTTAATCTTCATCTTTTTACCTGTGAAAGATCTAATCGATCTGAGATTTATTCTCTTCACTTAAATCGGGTGCAAAACCACGAAAATTAGGGTTTCATCTACCAACTCCTACTCGTCGAGTCCCCCCTTGGACTTGGAGAGTAGGTCACTAAATCACGCGGAACAATCCGTTGCTACTCGAATAGTAGGGTAACCAACTCATCGAGTAGACCTTGATAACAAGAAATTTTTTATACAATCAATACCTGAGAATAGGGGCGTTACATTAGCCCTTTTCCATTCCTCACAAATCCTTGTTAGTGTGTCGGTTAATCACACACGCTCCACTAACGACTTTGAGAATGAGAAAATCACAATTGCTATCTACCTAAAATCACTTAGTGAAAGCGCTTCCTCACCATCATTTTCATGAATCGTATAGAAACCTTATGACACTTAGATTTTATGGAGTATGTGTTCCTATCCATATGCATTTGTCAAAACCATAATCACGAGACAAGGTTAGTGACAAATCCAAACTCAAATGGATTGAACTTGTGTAGTCTTAACTTCTTGCCACCTGGCAGCATAAGGGCCTACCATTGCTTCCTAGTTGTTATGCAACAAATTTAGAACTCTCAGAACTCATATGCAAAGCTAACTTTAACTGGAATGGGCACAGAAATAGGAATATGTCAACACGATAGGTTATAAACCTCAAGTCGTATGTTAGTGATAAACTACAGGTTTTATTCTTGATTATATCTTGAAATTCTTTCAAGATCTTTAAGACTCCCACTTTCCTCTTGACATATAAGACTCTCTTGCCAAATATTCAAGAGATAGTGCATATTCATTAAGATGTGTCACTCAAATTACAATCTTGGAGTATGACTCTATGACTTGTTTTGGAACGAAGTATGACTCATCTTCTTGATTTAACCATTTCAACAATTCATGATTCCTCTTCTTAGCCATAGGAATGCACTAAGATGTCCTTAGAGGACCAATTGTGATATGGTTTCTTAATCATTACGATGATCACAAAATATGATACTAAAGTACTCTCCTTTCTTTTCAGATTTGAGAAACTTTTATCTTTCTGCCTAATTTGATTCTTCCCATCCATTCTGCCATACATCAAAACTTTTCCAATGTTTCAGAATTATAATTAAATTGTTAAGTATAACCATATTTACTAAACTTTAGTAAATCATGACGAATAGTCTTATCGATCTTTTGTCGTGGACTTTACCAGTATACACGAATGTGTACTCGATCCCTTAGTCCTTCACTTAACTCACATATACATGTGAACAAAGAATTAGTCTTAATTTTCCAAAGAAGAAAATTATCATTCATCATACTATACAACTTGCATGATTCCAAGTTTCGGTCCAATTGAAACCTTGGGTGATGAGAATCTTTCCTTATTTTGTAAATTTAGACACTACCACAAATGAAAGAATCAAATTCATATGTCCATTATTTGCTAGAAACATACAAACATCAGTTTTCATAAATGCCATTGTAAGGAGATATAAAATAAAGTAAAACAAAATTTTATTTAATTTAAAAATGCTGAAAAACTTTTTCCTTACAATGCAACTTTAAATGTAAACTATTCTATTACATATTTTTTAGCAATCTATCATAACTCCTAAGTAGCAGCTCAATAATCTGATCTTTGGACCATGCGATTGATATCCATCTTTGTGATCAAATTCAACATACTGTTCTTTTAAGCAGCCTTCCCTTTGCTTGATCCTGCCATACATCAAAATGTATTAAGAATCTTCAAACAGGAAATTAAGAGAGTTAGATAATGGACTTACCTATAGCAGAGTCAAACTTTTTGACTTGACCTTCTCTCAGATTATCATATAGACTGAGACATTGATCTTAGATCTTTCTGGTAGTTAGGGCAGCTTCGCAATCAATGCCCCTTCCTTTGGAAAAAGAAACATACGGACCCTTTGGGAATGGTACACAGGACTATCTCAGACATAGCCTTTCTCTTTACCATTTTGTCAACCGAGTTGACTATGGTTGGCCCTTTCCATTGGGAAGAGAAAGCTTTTCTGGATATCCATTGTTACCATTGTCAATATCCATGGTATTTTGGGAAGTTGATTTTCTAATCAAATTTACTTTACTAGTGCTCCAAATCATTTCTGATTCAGCAGCACCAAGCAAATAGATAAGATCATTAAGGGTCATGTCATAGTCTATTACATAGTAGTCCTTAAAGAACTCACTATGTGACTTAGGAAGTGATTAACCAACATCCAACTTCCTCAAAACATTGACACCCAACTCCCCCGACTTGTCAATATGTGACCTCATCTCTAAGATGTGGGCACACATAGACCTTTCTTGCTAATAGGGCTTGGGTGACCTTGAACTTGTGGGTTAGGGAGAATAATTGGAGGAGGTGGAGGAAGTGGAGTATGATTTTCGGGACATCGTCTTCATTAGGAAAGCTTGTTCCAAGAGATTTGGGAAGATCATAGTCGTCTGAACCAGACATATACTATGGTAGAAATTCAAGTAAGTTGATTTAAAGTCCTTAATATAACACCCAATATGAAATATTAAGGCTGTGACCCAACACAATATTTTATAACTTGGAAGAAGGATGTCATAATCCAAGCTATAAAATATTTGAAGGTAGGCGAATGACGATTCCCCAATTTCCACCACGAAAAACGAAATAATTTATTAGGTTTTAATTGGATTTAAAACTCCAAGATATCTAGATATTCATTGAACTTTTCAATGCCATGTTTCAATCTCGATTGTGCCCTCTCAAGTTTTGTGACTGGGATGCCGAGGATCACAAAACAAGGTGTGAATAACCATGCAAATATACTTGGTACCCTTAATATTTATCACTTAATCGATGTGTCGGTTAACCACACGCATTCCATCGATCCTATGATCAACAGTAAGTTACCCTTTCCCTGCCTTGTTAAATCCAGGTTAGTGTGTCGGTTAACCACACACGCTCCACCAATGATTTAAGCAAAGTGCAAAGTCTAATTTCATGGGTTAGCACCAAATTCACATTTTCCTACAGTAAATAAGATTGGGAATTTATAAAAAACTTAAGTTACTTTATATTTATCACTATACTTATAATGAGAATTATAGTCATTGTCCTACCCGTTCAGCTAACGACCCTCCACCAGTCAAGGAAGTGGTGGGTGAGAGTGGAAACACATTAAGTTGACATTTTATAAGCAACAACCTTATACCCCCCTTATAGACCGGCTTCGTGAATGAGGCCTACTAACGGTAAGACTGACTTGATCATATAAATATATATATATATATATATATATATATATATATATATATATATATATATATATATATATATATATATATATTATTAACTTATAATACTATAAAGTATAAGGGTTGAATTTTAACTTTTAAAATTCTAGGGTTTGGAACTAAAGTTTTACCAAAGTGTGTGAGACCTTACATGTTCCAAAACATGAGGGCAAGTTTTGTAACTTTCAAAACTTTTCATCTTTCATAACTTATGAGTTAATGGTTTTTTTAAAATGAGAGACTTTTCATTTTATGTAACCTATGTGTTTCTTTAATGGAATTTAAATGAGTGACTTTTGGTAATCCATAACTTGAGAACAAATGATGGATTCCATTAAAAACACATCAAGATCATGAATTAAACTACCAAGCAAGTTGCAAATAATTCCTATGATCTTCTAAACTCATAAGTTCATGAACATTCATATCAAAAATTTCAAGAATCATAAATAAACCATACAAAACTTGATAATAGCCATTGAAAATGGATTAGCATAACCATTACACAATCAAAAACAAGTTTTATAAGACCAAAACATTTTAGGTTAATGTTTCTAGTCCATTTCCATTAGCAAAACTCGAAAAACTGGTCACTGGATGACAAACTCGTCCAGTTCTCTAAGGAAGTCGTCGATCGAGTTCATGTAATAACTCATGAACTCGGCAAGTTTTTGGCCAGAACTCATCGAGTTTTCTTGTCTAGGCAGTTTTTTTGGTTTCTGAAAAACAAGTTTGCATCAAGTATCAAGAAAACAAGCCTAGGCTCTGATACCACTGAAGGGTTTTGAGCATTCTAACACTCCTAAGGTGTACATGCAATCCTAGAAACCTTGGATCTATGTTTTACTAAGATACATGCAAATCTGATTTCCAAGGTTCTTAACCTATCTAGAATAGCATAGGGAACTAGAATCAGAAAGTTAGTTAGAAAACAAAGCTTTCTTTTTGGTTGGATTCCTTGAGAACCTTGTGAGCCTAGCACCTCAAGTGTGATGCCTCAAATGTCTCACACAACACCACAACACTTGGAATAACCTTGAGAGAAGTTCTCTTATCACTCAAAATCGGCTAGCCCTCTAGTTCGTCACTTAGTAGCCGATTTTGCTAGTCATGGGGTTCTTATATATTTGTGTCACAAGTAGGGTTACTCCATGCAAACACTAACTGACATGGCTTTCCGTATTCCATGATCGATGGGTTTATAACCTCCATGGAGTATCTATGGAGCCCTTTATGGGATTTAGCCCAATTCATATAAACCATGGATCATTAGCCCACTATACAAGAGTAGATGATTTACACAATCAACGCCATAAATTTAATTAGTCTCTTTTTGATCACTTAATTCATTCCAAATTAATTCTTTTATCAATACTAATTAAATAATATTATTAATATATTAGAACTTATAATATATTAATAAACTTAGACACCTAATCCAACACTTCTGAGGGTAGCCGATGAAAATACATCTCTCACAATGAGGTTCAAGTTTGTCGTGAGTCTCTCGTCTAACGAAAGATTCACAACCCCAAACCTTGATATGTACTAATGAGGGAATCTTCCATGTCTACATCTCATGAGGTTTTTTTGCAACCTTCATAGTTGGGACATGATTAAGAATGTAGGAGGCAGTCTCCAAGTGATACCCCCATAATGAAATAGGAAGATAATCTTCACCCATCATGGAACGAACCATGTCCAACAATGTTTGATTGCGCCTCTCAGACACACTATCAAGTTGTGGTGTTCGAGGAGGTGTCATTTGTAAAAACAACTCCACATATCTTGAGGTAATCCTTGAACTCAATACTAAGATCCTATCCGCCTCTATCTGATCGGAGCGTCTTTATCTTCTTGCCAAATTAATTCTCGACTTCTTGCTTAAACTCTTTAAACTTTTCAAAGGTTTCTGACTTATGCTTGATTAAGTAGATATAACCGTATATATTATAATCATCAGTAAAAGTCATATATAATCGATTAGCATCCCTTATGGATGATCTGAAGGGTCTACATACATCTGTGTATATGAGATTCAAGAAACCTTTACCTCTTTCGCAAGATCCAGTGAAAGGTGATTTTATCATCATACCCAAAATACAATATTCACATGTATTATCTGACCTTAGTTTAAATGATTCAAACACTCCATCCTTTTGGATTTAGGCAATGTGTTTGTCATTAATATGTCCAAGACAATAATTCCACAAGCATACTTTGTCTGTACCATTAGACGAATCAATTTGAAACACACTATTGCCTAAATTGTCTATACACATCATAGTTTCATACACACCATCACAACGTAAAGCTTCAAAATAAAAAACACAATTTTTATAAGCTGAAATAGAACCATTCTTATCATTAAAAGAATATCTAAAATGTTGTTTGAATAGGTCATGAAAAGAAATAATGTTTCGTGTCATTTCTGATGAGTAGCAACAATTTATTAACTCTAAATCAACACCATTACTAAGCACTAGACTATAAACTCTAAGCTTGGTGACATGTGAAGATCACCTATTCCCCATGATCAAGTTCATTCTACCGTGCTCCACCTCCTCACTTCTTCTTAGCCCCTGCAAATCAGAAAAATGTCAAATCCACATCCTGTATCAAGGACCGAAGAGCGAGAAGATGATGAGCTATTAGATAAGATAGTGTATATACCTAAAGAATTTGGCTTCACCTTGTCATCTTTAATGTCTTGTAAATACTTTTGGTAGCTTCGTTTCCAATGCCCTGTCGTTGTAGTAAAAGCAAGTGGCCTCTTCAGGATTAGAGACAAGACGAGCATCAGAACTGGATTTTCATTTTTGTTCATTTCTTGACGACCCAGCTTGAGACTTTCCCTTCCAGTTTTGCTTTGGAGGACCTTTCCTCTTATTCCCCTTCCCTTGACCAATGGACAGAATGCGAGCACTAGCAGGAGTGGAGGCAATACTCTTTCCCTTCAACCCTGCTTCAGCTATTCACAGGATGTTCTGCATTAGAGCTAAGGTAGTCTTATTGTTGTTTGTATGATAGGTCATTATAAACTAATCATAACAACTTGGTAAGGAGTTTAAGACTATATCAATAGGCAACTCTTCACCAAAATGCACATTAAGCCTAACAAGGCGATCCTCGCATCTTTGCATCCTTTGCATGTGGCTGCTAAGAAACTCTCCCTATTTCATTTTGCTTTCTATGAGGGACTTTACGACCTCGAACTTTTCTAGACGAACTCACTTATGGTACTTTTACATAAGGTTCTTGTTCATCTCGTACGACCAGTAATCCACATAGAATCTTTGCAACTCATGAGTCATATTGGTTACAATGATGTAAGCAACTTTTGTTGCATCATTGTAGTACTTCTTGTAGGTGGATAATTCTTCGGGAGTGGTCTTCTCTTCGTCAATCTCATTTAGTTCTTTCTCAAGGACATACTCTTTGTCCTCAATACGAATTGCCATCTTAATATTGCACATCCAGTCGTTGTAGTTGGTACCATCCAATGTCACCTTCGAGTAGATTTTCAACAATGAAAAGTTATGGGAGGACGAGGAGGAGGAACCAGAAGCATCATTTGAAGTAGACATCTATAAAAAGAAGGAAGTTTTAGTAAGATAAGAATAATACTCAATATAACAACCCAAAAATGAAATATTAAGGCTAGGATCCAACTAAAATTTCACAACTTAGAAAAGCGATTTCGTAATCTAATTGTCAATTTTATAATGGTAGGTAAATGACAATTTACCAATTCCACCAATACAAACGAAATTTTAAATGGAAATTAAGTTTTGATGAAATTCCTAGATCTTTTGAGATTCATTGAAACTATTCAATGGAATGTTTAATCTCAGATTATGCTCTTCTATTTGTAAATAACCGAGGATCACAAACAAGATATGAATAACCATGCAAATGTGTTTGGTAACCTCATTATCATTTATCATCCTAATTGATGTGTCGGTAAACCATGCGCGCTGCATCAACAATGATAATTGATGAGATACCCATTACAACTCTTTATTAATCCCTATAAGCGTGTTGATTAACCACACACGCTTCACTAACGACTCATAAAGTGTTTTGTGCAATTTCACTGATTAGCATACAAGTCCACATTTTTCTAAATTAATTAAGATTGGAATTTTTAATAAAAAGGTTTAGTTACTTTTAATAGCATTATACTTTTATTGATAATTAATTTTCCTATCAAATCCATTCGGCTAATGACCCTCCACCATACAAGAGACCGGTGGGTAAAAATGGATACCCAATGGAGGTCATTTTATAGGCTGCTTCCTTAAACTCCCCCTATACTATTGTTTCATGAATGAGGTGTACTAGCAGTTCAACTAACTTAGTCTTATATATATTAATTATTAAACTTTTAATTTTACATATAGTATAAGGTGTAGTTTTAAACTTTTTCAAAATACTAGGTTTATAATTAAATTTCAAAAATTCAATAACCAATTTAAACTTAAAATAAACCAACTGATTTAAAAATTATATATATTACTTAACATTTAATTAATTATATTAAATCAAAAAAGGATTATCCAATTAAATTAATCAAATAATTTACTCATAATCCTTACCCTCTAAATTTTCGAAAAACTAGGTATAGGATTTATCCAATTTGATAATTATCCTTTTTAATCAAATAAACTACCAATTATAAAAAAAAATTACGAAACCCTAAACACATTAGCAATTTTCGAAACATACGGATGAGGGTTAGGATTTCAAAACCCTAACCCTAATTTCAAAACTTAAGGGGTATGAAACCCTAAACGAATTTCAAATATTATGGCCTTTTAGGGTTTAATTTATGTAAACCCGAATTTGATCAAATTCAACAATTATAGAAAATTCAATTGAAAACCATCCAAATGCTTTAATACCACTGATGGGTTTTAGATATTACAAAACAAACTTAAAACTCTTAAGTGTGCATGCAACCTAAAAGAAAATCTATGTTTTCACTATTTAACCTATAACTATGAACATCAAAATAAGAACCCTAGAAACCTTAGCTAATTTTTGAAATAACTAGAGGGATTAGGGTTACATAGCTTTTAGTTGTAATCCTCTTATTGATCTTTTACAAGCAAGCATCACAAGCATTGTGCCTCTAATGGTTCACACCCGACACAAGAAAAAAGGAGATTATGAAGACAGGAGGGAGGAGGGAGGAGGTTAAAATTTAGGCCCAACACTCTATGAGGAAGTGATGGCCGAAATGTGGAGGACTAGGGGTCCTCATATTGTACAACTAGGAAACACTAGATACGCCCAAAACCAATATAATAATATTATCTTGAATTGGTAATTATCCAACTTACTAATTATCCTCCAACGATAATTCTAGAACCCTAAAACCCTCCTCAAAATCGTCCAAGGCTTCAAGGAGGTTCTACAATGCCTCTTGTTCAACTACTGAACAATTACACTTTAACCCCTGCACTTTAAATTAATTCCATGAATCTAATTAATATATTATTTTCATAATATATTAATAAATCATATATTTGAATTTATTAATCAAATAATAAATCAACCTCTCTCTCCAAAAATCATCTTGTCTAATTGCTAGATTTGAGGGTAACCCAAAAGGATTGTGCTACTATCAATTCAAGTTTATACCAATTATAGTTATGGGCTTCGACACCTAATCGAACAATGACATCCAAATTGCTTCGCATAATAGTAATATCATCGATATAAAGATAGATGATAACACATGCATTCTTATATTGTTTGACGTCAACAAATTTGTAACATTAATTAATATGAAAACCATTCAACAATAACGCCTGATCAAACTTCCCACGCCACTACTTTGGAGTTTGTTTAACTCTATATAAAGACTTAATTAACTTCCATACTTTGGGTTCTCGACCGTTCACAATTAACCCTTTAGGTTGCTGCATATAAATGTGTAACATCCTATTTCGAGAAGTTCTTATTTCAGGATTATGGACAATTGATGGATCAAATGGAGACTTTTGGCTCAATGGAATGGGTTTTAGTCTCTATTGAGGTGCATGATGTTGGATAAGTGATTTAAGCTTTGGATTATTTTGTGGAAGCTAAGGGGTAAAATGGGAAAGGTAATGTTTTAGACTTCTTGCATAAGTAAAGGATTTAGTTCGAGATGTTTTTACTCATAAGTAACTAGATATAGTTGTGGGACCCATCGATACCTTTCCGTGGAGATAAATATCTTTGAAAACAGAGTTAGAACGAAGAATTTATGGTTGTTTGAAGTTAGGCAAAGGGAGTCTAGTAGAATGCAAGGCATACACAAGGGCGTACATGTTGAGGGTGGGATGCATTTTTAATGGAGTTCGCAGCGCATACCCAAAGTTACGTAGGGCATAACTCCACAATGTAAAAACCAAAATTTGGGGTTTTGAGCCCTATTTAAGGTCTCTAACCCCTTGGGGTCCTTCCTATCATTAACCTCCAGCCTCTTCGGCCTCTTACTTGAAACACTATCCTTCTCTCTCTTATTTGGAGCCTTGGCATCATTTATGAGCTTATTTCTCCATTTGAAGGTGGAATCTTGAAGAGCAAGGTGGTGGCAAAGGGTATGGAAGATGGTTTGAAGTATAGATCCAACAATTTGGCCTTATTTCTGGACCATTGAAGATAAAAAAAAAAACTCTGAACTTGGTCATTGGTTATATAGATCTAGCTATTTGTCAAATTTGTCATTTTTTGTTCATTTTAGTGCATAAAGTTTAGATCTTGAAAGTTTGTGACCTTTTTATCGATATACTTGGAAACTTTATCCACCTACACATCATATTGATTAAGAAGTGAAGGTTGGAGACTTGGACTTAATAGATTAAGTTAAGAAAGATGCATTATTAGTCCCATTAAGGATTACAGACTAGATTGTGGTTGTTTGGGCCATCCTAATGGATAAAGTTCAAAAATTGATATGTTATGGAGCTATTAGGAACCTAATTTAAGTAGTGGATGATTACCTTTGGGAATTAAGAGGTAGTACTCGGTGCATAATCTGGGTTACGCCCAGCGTAGCCTGGTTTTCACTCATTTTCTGGCTAAGGTTCTACGCCTAACATAGAGTTAAGATTATGCAGTATGTAGGTCAACATAAGGTTGACTGTTGACTTTTTTGACTAGTTGATTTTTCTCAACTATGAGGGGTTCAGGACTTGGAAGGGCCGAATGGTCTTTTAGCCAATTGAGGATTTGTCTTTATATTTGCGCTTGCTGAGTTTGGGTAATTTGAATAGTAATTTGAGATTTAGGTCCCTGTTAATTGTATAGTGACCGGTAGAGATAGCTTTCAAAGCAATGATTTATGCTGCTATTTTTTCATACTACAACGTGAGTCTTCTCATAGTGTCTGGTAGGTCTAAGGCACTAATGTCCGCCCATGGATTATTGTTTATAGGATGTTAGTTGTCTGTGTAAGTCTTGCATGTATCTTATGTGTTTTTATGTATACTGGGCGAGGCCTAATGGATGTACTAGGCGGGGCCCATCGCATGTTATTGACAAATCTGTGCTAGGCGGGACCCAATGTTGGGTGCGCCCTGTTTGATGTCGGGTTAGGCCCATTATATCTATGGTATGTGGTATTTTAGGGAAACTCACTAAGCTTTCTTGTTACAGTTTAATTTTATGTTTCAGGTACCTCCAACTCAAAGAGGAAGGGCCTAGCCTGATCGCATCGCATCTACCCATGTTTTTCTTATATTTATGATTTTGGGATTGTACTCTGATAATTAATTTTACGTTGGCATACCTTCTTATGGATGATAGGAATACTTGATTGATTTTGAGGAACTTAGAAATGGAAATTTTATTCACAACTTTTGGGATGTTACAAGCTAGTATCAGAGCCTTGGTTTGACGGATTCGGGCACACCCTGAGGTGTGTCTAAACTCAAACTAAGGAGTTGATAAGTTTTTCATAACATAAATGATTCTCTTAAAAGGTTTTTAACGGGGTGAAGGGGTGTGATGCTTGGAATCAGCCGAGCTCATGTAAGTATATCCCAAAATACCCATACATGTCTAATTTTAGATGTTTTATATGAGTATATGACAATTGAATGCTAGATTAAGCTAAGGATCTGCATAGAATTGCATGATAGTGTGCTAGGAAAGATGTTTGTATATGCCTATTGATTGAGATTTTAGCACTTTATGCTAGTATGGATTCAAATATTGAATAGAATGGTCTGTTTATGTGAGGCACTCGTTCATATTACTCAATGCTCGAATGCTTCTTACTTTGTGCTTATAGAGACCTCCAATAATATCATCTAACTATTAAGAGAATATTTTAGGTTACATGTTGTGGGGATTAGATATTTTAAAAGCTTAGGTTTAACTTTATTACACAGCTCTTGTTTGAGTCCAACCCTTGTAGTGTGAGACCTTACATTTGAGGGATTATCTGGTGCTTTTGGCATGTAATTGTTTTTGTGAGGTAGTTAGAAGGTATTAGAGGAAGTCTCTTCTGCTGCTGATGGAAGAGAGTGGTGTGAAGGGAACCCTAGGACAATCTATAAGGAATGTTAGAATACTCTTGTGTGAGCATTTTCGGAAACGAGATCCTAGAAGGAGAATCTAGGAAGATTAGCAGTTTGTGCTCGTTTGAGAGAGGCTAAATATGGTTGGATCGGACGGTTGTTGACATGAGTAATTACAAAGAGGATCTAGAACAATTATTGAGGAAACTACGGATAGTTGTAGAAGGTAGTATTGGGCCCGTACTACTGAAAGCATAGGATCAAGACTCTAATCAAGGAAAATTTTGTGGATTCTAAGGAGCAGATTAAGGGTAGATGGTATGGTTGGGCACCATGATCGATTGCAATGTGTTTCCATCTTATTCGGTTTATCAGTTAGGATAATGATAGGCGTGGTGATTGTGTGGGCCTTAGTGGCCATGTCAGTTGGGGATTGAATGGTGCAGACCTGGACAAGTTAGTTGAATTTGAGGTCTAGAGGTCCTTGCTTGAATTTAATGCCAGTTGAGTCGTAGGACGCAAAAAGGGGGCCATCATGATGATCGACTCGAGGATTATAGCCAAAGGTTGAGTGTTTTGATAATGAAGTAGGATGGCACTATATTTGATGGGTGTTATGTTCTTTTACCTTTCTGTTATTGGGAGAAAGAGAGAGATGACATGGGATTTTCAAAGTTGGGGATGCAGACCAAGCATGGGCTAGATGGTTGCCACTTTTGGCGGAAAGCATGGTAGTGTGGGAATGCATAAGAGGATTCTTGTGATATGGTTTCCTTGAGATAGGATCAAGCGTCTACCTTCTTTGGATATAGGTTGGCCGGGTGCTAGTTGATGGTTTCAAGTGATCAAGGAAGTCAATCCGGAGTGGCAACTTTTTTTTGCCTCTAATGTATCTCGACTATGAGAGTGATACCTCTTGTATATATGAATGATCCTCGCGATAAATTGAGGATCGGGGACTTGTGCATGAGGTAGGTGGGAATCCATTTGTTTCTGGATAGAGAATCGAGGTTATGAAGGGACTGTCGAAATTATTGCTTGTGCATCTACATGGGGTTCTTGATATTAGAAGTGGTTAGGATTGAATGTTTCCGAGGTCTACATTTGAGGTTCAGAATGTCTTAGGGTTTTCTTGGTCTTTATCAGAAATACCGTCTTGCGTTGTGCTATATTGTTGGGAATATATTTTATGGTATCAATTTTGTATTATTATAGTCGATTATTAACGGGTTTTTTATTGTCCACCCTGTTTATTTAATGCGCTAGGGTTAGGGTATTTATAGTTCATCCATGCACCGTGTTTTGTAATTGATCCTTAGTGGCCATGTCAGTTGGGGATTGAATGGTACAGACCTGGATAAGTTAGTTGATTTTGAGGTCTAGAGGGCCTTGTGTCACACCCCGAAAACCAAAGGCGGAAACATTTCCGGGGTTGACTCCACGTTGAGTATCAAATCCAATGCACATAGTAAAGCAGTAATCACAAAACATTACATTACATAATATTGTTTACATACGTAATATGAGCAAAAGTAAAGACGAGTCTTTGAGATGCTGCATCTTCTCCAAAAGGTTGCGATGTACATGTCTAACGCTGACCTGAGAATACAAGCAGTTTGAAAATCAGCATAAAGCTGGTGAGTTCATAAGCGGTTTAGTTTTGAAAAAGGACGAGTTCCTTTTATTTTCTGGAAAAGTTGTTGATCAAGAAAACAGGAAAAATCCCATATTTTCCTTATACTTTTAGTTATTCGTTTGTTACTTTATCCATTTATGTGTTGTACTACCCAGGAAAATCCCATATTTTCCTATGTATTGAGTTGTCTATTTGTATCTAGGTTCGTTACTGTTTGTTATGTTATCCCAGGAAAATCCCATATTTTCCTATGCGTTAAGTTGTCTATTCGATTCTAAATTCGTTACTAGCTGTTATGTTATCCCAGGAAAATCCCATATTTTCCTATGTGTGGTGGATGGTTCTTAGGTCTACTTTCGAAGTACTAGTAATTACCATGTGAGTAGTATTAGTTACGTGTTCTAAACCCTTAGTTATTCTACATTCGAATGACTATTATCTACTAACTTAGTTGTATTTTCGAATATTTGGAATCACACAGAAGCATACATTACAGTATTTTTGAAGTTCTGTTGAGTTCCAAAAGAGTACATTAGTTGTATATTCGAAGCTCTATCGACATTCTGAGGCGGATATATTCGAAACTCAGTAGAGGTCCAGAGGCGTATTTTCTCATTTAATTCGAAACTCTGGTGACACTCAAGGGGTACACTAACTGTATATTCGAAGTCTTAGTGTCAACCAAAGGCGTCATTTCGCATTCGTAGTCGTATTCGCATTCGTAGTCGTATTCGTATTCGTAGTCATATTCGTATTCGTATTCGTACTAGATTACATTTTTATTTGTATTCGTATTTGTATTCGTACTAGATTACATTTGTATTCGTATTTGTATTCGTATTCATACTAGATTACATTCTTATTCGTATTCACATTCGTATTCGTACTAGATTACATTCGTATTCGTATTTGTACTAGGTTACATTCGTATTCGTATTCGTAGCAGGTTATATTCGTATTGACCTTAGATATGTTTAGTATGATTTCTTTTACAAACAGAATATAGTTACAACACTTTTAAAAGAAATCTATATTTAACCTGCAATTTGAAACGTTAGTTATCACAAAACTTTGGAAGTCAAGACATTTAGTAAGTAAAACCATTGAGTTGAAAATCAGTTTAAGTACAAAATACACTTGTACTTTTTGCTTGTATTCCCCCCTGAAAACATTGAAAACACAGAAAAAGGGTAGGGGTATGAACTCACCGGTCGAGAAACATGTCGGATTGGATGCTAAGTGTCGGTTCGGGGCTTGATAACGCGCGAGGTTCCTATGTAATATGAAATGATATACAAATGTATCTAATTAGACTTTAATTCACTAATTAGATATGATTATACACTCCAAGACGCGAAAACACTTCAAATCAAGTGTTTGGAGTGACCCGGGTGACATACAAGGACGTATAAGGCTTGGATATGGAGTTTACTCCTCTAGAGTAAACTCATAAGAGGGTTTACGGTCCTAATGACCCTTTCCCCATGAGTTTACGGCTGTAAACTCATAGATGGTGGGTTCTTGGATGCCAAATGGAAGAGTCATGCATACGGGAAGGTTCTAGGGTCGATTCCATGGCTTAAGGAGTGATCGGGACTTGAAATGCCCTTGGCAAATGAGTTTAAGGTCTAAGGAGATGTTCTTGGGGAGTTTACTACCTTAAAATCATGAGTTTACAACCATAAATTCATGTTTGTCCAAGAATTAAGGGCTTTGATGGTTGTAATTAAATCACATGTGATTCTAGGTCCAAAACCAACCTTTTCAAGGGATTAAGGCACCTTAACACCCTTTGTTAGGTTTTTACGGTCTAAGGAGGTGGGTTTACGGTCCAAGAATGTTCTTGGGCCATAAACTCAAGCTTGTTCCATTAGATGATGTTTTGGTGCATTTCTTGAAGGGCTATAAGGTTCTATGCATTCATGGAGGTTCATTGGAGGTTTTTAGGGGAAAACTAACACCTAACAAGGTGTTTAAGGTCTAAGAATGAGGTTTTACGGTCCAAGCATGTTCTTGGACCGTAAACTCTTGTTTGGTCCCTTCTTGTATGATTTGGTGCTTCAAATGATGAAATAGAAGGTCCTAGACACGTTTGGAAGCTTGAGGTGGTGTTTAAGGGCATTTTTAACACCTTAAGAGGTGTTTATGGTTCATGCATGGGGGTTTATGGTCCAATAGGGTTCTTGGGCCGTAAACTCATGTCCATATGTCAAATGATGTGATTTTGGGGTCCTAAGTTCATGCATGCAAGTTTCTAAGCCAAATCTAAGCCCTAGAAGTGTCTTGGAGAGGTTTTGAGGCTTCAAAACCCTCATATGAGGTGTTCACGGCCTAAGGAGGCTCCAAAACCGTAAACACTTGTTTATGGTCCCATTCCTCATAAAAATTCTGAATTTGAAGGTCTAAGATGCTAATTCATGAGTTAGGGAAGTTACCTTAGAGATTTGGAGCTTGTTTTGGATGATTTTGGCTAAGTTTCGGATTTTAGAGAGAGAGAGTAGTGAGAGAAAGTTTTTAGAGAGAGAGTAAAAGCCTCAAAATGATGTCACTTAATCCCTTATATAGGGGTTGAGTTTGTGGCCCGGAGGAATTCTACCCGATACTGCCGTAATTACGATTTAGATGAAAATAATAATTTTCCAAACAAATATGGAAAATATTTTAATGATTATAACACATCCTAACATTTACGAAATCAAAATAAAAGTCGCGATAAAATTAATTTAACGCAAAGGTTAACGGAACGAATTTAATACGACGGATTTTTAATGACGTATCGGGTTACGACGACGGAACAACTTCGGGTTGTCACATTATCCCCCCGTTAGAGGGAATTTCGTCCCAAAATTCAAAGATTAAGATACAGATCACGAAATGAAAAAGGGATGCGAATGGATCAGCTGCTCCGGGTTTTCACGCTCCCAAGTGCCATCGGGTCTCTGCTTGACATTCCAATGAACCCTCAATATCGGGACGCGTCTTGGTTTCGTTAGGTAGATACTTCTTAAGGACTGAGATGTGAAGTATCAAATGGGTGTTACTAAGTTCCAAAGGTAACCGAAGTTTGAAGGTTACGGAATCGATCCTACGAGGATCGCGAAGGGTCTAATGTTACTAAGTTACAGGTTTCTATAGGTATCTCTCGTGCCGACTAGTTCCCTATCGTCTTAGCTTTTGGAAAGGTCCACGGGTATAATGGCCTTGCTTATCTACATAACCAGGGAAGACGGTTGACCGAAGGGCACCACTACAAACTCGTGGTGATCATGCCAGGTCCTGGTCGTTGTATTGGATACATCTTCTTCCAGAGGTTCAGCTACGGTGTAGCTCCAGGAACTAGATTAGTATGAGTCTTGACTAGACGTTCGGAAAAGAATTCTCGAGGATTCTTGGAAAGTCATCAAGGAAAAAGTTACAGACTTCCCGTTTTCCCAAATATCAAACGGACGGGGAATGGATGGAAAAACTTTCTAAGCTTTGATGCACGAAGAATATGAGAGTTGGGTCAAAGGAAAAATACGAACAGACGACCCTTTCGGAGACAAGACTAACCGCATGAATGAGACTAAGTCATTCCATGCCGAGTTTGCATCAAGCTTTCCATGAAAGGTTTACCTTTAAATCAAATGGAAAAGGATAACCATCTGAATTGAGAATACGATCTACAGGTATGAGGTTAACGCTTTCTTTCTCACTGGTTGGTCATCTCGACGGTACATGTTTTGATTAATAACGAAAGATTTAATTTAGAAAGATATTTGAATGAATGGTTAACAAATCCTTTCATCATTAGAATCGAGAAGGATTACGGGCACAAGATTTACCAAAAAAAAGTATACCTATGGCGACGGTGGGATTGGCGGCTGTTCTTTCTTGCCCCATAGTTAGGACTCTCCCGGTGTTGCCAGACGTTATTGTCTTTGGACAGTTTCGCTTATAGTGCCCGACCTCTCCACAGCTGTAGCAGGTTTGACCGATACCAGCACCTGAAGCTTGACTAGTTGATGGGGTTGGGGTTTTGCAGGTTCGTGCGAGGTGACCTTCCTGGCCATAGATTCTACAGAACTTTGCACGACAAGGCCAGGGATGCGATGGTGGTAGCTGCATCGGTCGCACCACGGGAGGGTACCGGCATATCCGGTGATAGGTACTTGAGATGTGGAATTGACAACAGAAACAGCAACAGGGATAGTGGTAGCATGGACTGCCACTATTTGCTGTTTCTTCGAGGGTTCTGGGGAAGACTGACTCTTCTTCTTCTTTCTCCAAAACTTTCTTTTCTCACCACTCTTTTCTGTTGGCTCGAGAGTGGTGCCTGCTTCCTCTTGATCATCATTGTGATCGATCAAAGTTTGTGCCAGACACTTGGCCCTGTCATAGGTATCTGGCTTTGCTGCTATAACGTTTCCTTTGGTTGGCTGGGTTAATCCCCAGATGAACCTTTCTACCTTTTTGCTCTCTGGGTAACCATTCCCGGACAAAGAAGTGCCAAGTCATCAAACCTTGAAGTGTAAGAGGTGATATCGGAACCTTCCATCTTCAGGTTCCATAGCTCATGTTCCAGCTTATGGATTTCACCCCGAGGGCAATACTCTGCACGAAGTAGTTCCTTCATAACTTCCCATCCCATAGCATTGGCTACAGGTAAAGTCAGGGATTTGACTCGGCCGTTCCACCAAGTCAAAGCCTTATCGGTGAGCGTATAGGTAGCAAATTTCACCTTATCAGATTCCGAACAGGCGCAAATCTCGAAGATAGATTCGATTTCCTCTAACCTCCGAGTTAGAGCAATGACACCCCCTGTGCCATCGAAGAATGTCGGTTTTGCGTTCATGAAGTCTTTATAGGAACACTCCTTCCGGTGTCCTTGATTACCTTCCGGGTTTGGGGTTTGGGTACAACCCCCTGAACCACTAGAGTTTAGTTGAGGTTGGAGAGCTGATATGGTGGCAGAAATGGTTGCCTGAAGTGTTTCCAGATCGATTTGAATAGGAGGTGGTGGCGGTGGAGGGTTGTTGGTCTTTGAGCTGGGTCTTTTCCTAGGAGGCATCTTGATCTAAAAATATTAGGAAAGAGAGGATCATAAGTCCTCTGAATTGAATCAAGAGATATGGATCAGGGGATAACTCATCAATACAGATATAGTACCATATTAAGCAATAAAGCAGGAAAGAGCGATCAAGGCAGAAAATTTTATCGCTAGAGGAATGATCAAGGAACAACACGTGTACTAGGATTTCTACTAAGGATTGGCTTGAGAAATACTCCCATAGTATTTCATGGTTCGCTGCAACGACGGCTCGTTGTTTGGGATATTGGGTAAGTTTTAGGTATGTTGCGTACCACAGTCACTCCCAAGCACATGTTGGCCATGTCTCGAATGAATATAGTTGGCCAGGCTATATTGATCCTAGACACGACTACATAACTGCCCAGGTTTAACCGCAGTGTACAACACCCATTTACTTATATTTTGTTCTACTTGTAGTTACGGATTTCGACGGTCGGTATACTTGTTTACTTTAGAAAATACTTATATTCGTAGAGTATACTTTTAGTTCAGAGCACTTAGGCCCTTTAATGTTTATAGTCTTATACCATGTAAGCTTTGGTATACCAGTTCACTATAAACAAGGGCTCTGATACCAATCTGTCACACCCTGAAAACCAAAGGCGGAAACATTTCCGGGGTTGACTCCACGTTGAGTATCAAATCCAATGCACATAGTTTGTTATGTTATACCAGGAAAATCCCATATTTTCCTATGTGTTAAGCTGTCTATTCGATTCTAAATTCGTTACTAGCTGTTATGTTATCCCAAGAAAATCCCATATTTTCCTATGTGTGGTGGATGGTTCTTAGGTCTGATTTCGATGTACTAGTAATTACCATGTGAGTAGTATTAGTTATGTGTTCTAAACCCTTAGTTATTCTACATTCGAATGACTATTATCTACTAACTTAGTTGTATTTTCGAATATTTGGAATCACACAGAAGTGTACATTACAGTATTTTTGAAGTTCTGTTGAGTTCCAAAAGAGTACATTAGTTGTATATTCGAAGCTCTATCGACATTCTGAGGCGGATATATTCGAAACTCAGTAGAGGTCCAGAGGCGTATTTTCGCATTTTATTCGAAACTCTGGTGACACTCAAGGGGTACACTAATTGTATATTCGAAGTCTTAGTGTCAACCAAAGGCGTCATTTCGCATTCGTAGTCGTATTCGCATTCGTAGTCGTATTCGTATTCGTAGTCATATTCGTATTCGTATTCGTACTAGATTACATTTTTATTCGTATTCGTATTTGTATTCGTACTAGATTACATTTGTATTCGTATTTGTATTCGTATTCATACTAGATTACATTCTTATTCGTATTCACATTCGTATTCGTACTAGATTACATTCGTATTCGTATTTGTACTAGATTACATTCGTATTCGTATTCGTAGCAGGTTATATTCGTATTGACCTTAGATATGTTTAGTATGATTTCTTTTACAAACAGAATATAGTTACAACACTTTTAAAAGAAATCTATATTTAACCTGCAATTTGAAACGTTAGTTATCACAAAACTTTGGAAGTCAAGACATTTAGTAAGTAAAACCATTGAGTTGAAAATCAGTTTAAGTACAAAATACACTTGTACTTTTTGCTTGTATTCCCCCCTGAAAACATTGAAAACACAGAAAAAGGGTAGGGGTATGAACTCACCGGTCGAGAAACATGTCGGATTGGATGCTAAGTGTCAAATCGGGGCTTGATAACGTGCGAGGTTCCTATGTAATATGAAATGATATACAAATGTATCTAATTAGACTTTAATTCATTAATTAGATATGATTATACACTCCAAGACGCGAAAACACTTCAAATCAAGTGTTTGGAGTGACCCGGGTGACATATAAGGACGTATAAGGCTTGGATATGGAGTTTACTCTTCAAGAGTAAACTCATAAGAGGGTTTACGGTCCTAATGACCCTTTCCCCATGAGTTTACGGCCGTAAACTCATGGATGGTGGGTTCTTGGATGCCAAATGGAAGAGTCATGCACATGGGAAGGTTCTAGGGTCGATTCCATGGCTTAGGGAGTGATCGAGACTTGAAATGCCCTTGGGAAATGAGTTTAAGGTCTAAGGAGATGTTCTTGGGGGAGTTTACTACCTTAAACTCATGATTTTACAACCGTAAACTCATATTTGTCCAAGAATTAAGGGCTTTGATGGTTGTAATTAAATCACATGTGATTCTAGGTCCAAAACCAACCTTTTCAAGGGATTAAGGTACCTTAACACCCTTTGTTGGCTGTTTACGGTCTAAGGAGGTGGGTTTACGGTCGAAGAATGTTCTTGGGCCGTAAACTCAAGCTTGTTCCATTTGATGATGTTTTGGTGCATTTCTTGAAGGGCTATAATGTTCTATGAATTCATGGAGGTTCACTGGAGGTGTTTAGGGGCAAACTAACACCCAACAAGGTGTTTAAGGTCTAAGAATGAGGTTTTATGGTCCAAGCATGTTCTTGGACTGTAAACTCTTGTTTGGTCCCTTCTTGTATGATTTGGTGCTTCAAATGATGAAATAGAAGGTCCTAGACACGTTTGGAAGCTTGTGGTGGTGTTTAAGGGCATTTTTAACACCTTAAGAGGTGTTTATGGTTCATGCATGGGGGTTTACGGTCCAAGAGGGTTCTTGGGCCGTAAACTCATGTCCATATGTCAAATGATGTGATTTTGGGGTCCTAAGTTCATGCATGCAAGTTTCTAAGCTAAATCTAAGCCCTAGAAGTGTCTTGGAGGGGTTTTGAGGCTTCAAAACCTCATATGAGGTGTTCACGGCCTAAGGAGGCTCCAAAACCGTAAACACTTGTTTATGGTCCCACTCCTTATAAAAATTCCGAATTTGAAGGTCTAAGATGCTAATTCATGAGTTAGGGAAGTTACCTTAGAGATTTGGAGCTTGTTTTGGATGATTTTGGCTAAGTTTCGGATTTTAGAGAGAGAGAGAGAGTAGTGAGAGAAAGTTTTTAGAGAGAGAGTAAAAGCCTCAAAATGATGTCACTTAATCCCTTATATAGGGGTTGAGTTTGTGGCCCGGAGGAATTCTACCCAATACTGCCGTAATTACGATTTAGATGAAAATAATAATTTTCCAAACAAATATGGAAATTTTTTAATGATTATAACACATCCCGACATTTACGAAATCAAAATAAAAGTCGCGATAAAATTAATTTAACGCAAAGGTTAACGGAACGAATTTAATACGACGGATTTTTAATGATGTATCGGGTTACGACGACGGAACAACTTCGGGTTGTCACACCTTGCTTGAATTTAATGCCAGTTGAGTCGTAGGACGCAAAACAAGGGCCATCATGATGATCAACTCGAGGATTATAGCCAAAGGTTGAGTGTTTGGATAATGAAGTAGGATGGCACTATATTTGATGGGTGTTATGTTCTTTTACCTTTTTGTTATTGGAAGAAATAGAGAGATGACATGGGATTTTCAGAGTCGGGGATGTAGACCAAGCATGGGCTAGATGGTTGCTACTTTTGGTGGAAAGCATGGTAGTGTGGGAATGCATAAGAGGATTATTGTGATATGGTTGCCTTGAGATAGGATCAAGCGTCTACCTTCCTTGGATATAGGTTGGTCGGGTGCTAGTTGATGGTTTCAGGTGATCAAGGAAGTGAATCTGGAGCGGCAACTTTTTTTGCCTCTAATGTATCTCGACTATGACAGTGATACCTCTTGTATATATGAATGATCCTCGCGAAAAATTGAGGATTGGGGACTTGTGGATGAAGTAGGTGCGAATCCATTTGTTTCTGGATAGAGAATCGAGGTTATGAAGGGACTGTCGAAATTATTGCTTGTGCATCTACATGGGGTTCTTGATATTAGAAGTGGTTAGGATTGAATGTTTCCGAGGTCTACATCTGAGGTTCAGAATGTGTTCGGGTTTGCTTGGTCTTTATCAGAAATACCATCTTGCGTTGTGCTATATTGTTGGGAATATATTGTATGGTATCAATTTTATATTACTATAGTCGATTATTAACGGGTTTTTTATTGTCCACCCTGTTTATTTAATGCGCTAGGGTTAGGGTATTTATAGTTCATGCATGCACCGTGTTTTGTAATTGATCTTCTTGTAACCCTACTCTACCTTTACAATAGCAATTCTTTATTGAGTTCTTCTTAGGCATAGATTATTAATCAATCAGCACAACTTTGGTTTTCATTCTTGTGTTTTGATTCTTTTACCTGTTTGAATCTAATCGATATTACAAGTTTTATTCTCTACAATTAGTATTAGAGTAGTAGACTATGTAATCTATAGGCATCTCTTCTGTTGAAAGAGCTATTGGGCATTCCGCTGTTTTTGGATCTACTCTCTGCCGTCTTCATCACTTTTATTTTATCGATTTTCAATGTTGAATCTAGATCTTGATTCTACCCTAAACTTAATTTCAGTTTACACATCCGGTTCATTAAAGGTTTTTTGTTGAATCAAAATAATGCATTTAGAAGATTCTCATACTTTTTCATTCAACCAATCCAACAGTATTGGTTGTACAACAAGAATCCCGATTCTTTTTCCACATGAATATAAGATGTGGGCACTACACTTCAAGGATTACATTCAAGGACTTGAAGATCATGGTTCCTTGATATGGGAAGCCATGACGGTGCAGACGATTAAACATACTGATACAAGAAAAGTTGTTAAAACTCAAGCCGATTAAAATAATTTTCTTCTTGAAGTAAAAGATGTCCCACAGGACGAGAAAGACAAGCGAATCAGTAACGTAATAACGATGAGGATAATCAAGTTTGCTTTGCCTCCAGACACCTTTTGTCTGGTGAGTAACTGTGAAACAGCAAAAGAGATATGGGAACGGCTAAAGGAACTCTATTCTAGTGATGCCAATCTTGAACATTCCATTCAGACGTTGCTTCTCTCGGAGTTCAAAGCTTTTATCTAGAAGCCTGAGGAGAAACTTGACCAAATGTTCAACTGGTACAATCATCTTTTAAGCAGGATGGTGAAAAATAAGATTGGACACGAACTGATTGAACAAAAGGTTACATTCATGAACGGTTTGAAGCATGAAAGGAAAGCTATGGTGCCAACAGTTAAAGTGCATGAGTAGTTCAAATCCTACACTTTATCAAATCTTGTTCGAAAAGGAAGTTCGCCAAAAGGAACTCTGGACGCAAAAAAACCAAAATTGGCAAGGAAGTTACAGCTCTGAGAAGACGAAGGGTGAAAGTGTCAAAAACACTCAGAAGGAAGAAGTGAAGAAAGATAGCAAGTTGGTAGGAGATTCTAGATATGACTATAATTATTGTCATGGAAAGAATCATTTAGAAAAAGAGTGCATGTAGAATAGTCTCAATGAGAAGAAGGATGAAGGAGGCGAAAAGGATGAAGCTTCCTACATTTGCAAGATAGAGGAGTTCAATAAAAAGAATGTTGATAACGCTAAACTTGCTTTTATTGTGTAGGAAAATGAAGATGAGTTTGGAAGAGTTGAAGTCTGTTCAACTGACTCGGAGGATGACGAGGTTCGCAGACCGAATCATGGCAAGTGCTTCATTATGAAAGTTGGTGCTTCGGAGTATGAGGGAAAATGCTTCATGGTCAACAATGATGCTTCTGAGCAGAAGGGAGATACTTTAGACAGTTGCTTTGTTGCGAAACCTATCACAAAGCAGATCAGCGAATGTGAGAGGATGAGAAGCAAGGTAAATTCTATTCTCGAATCTCGAAATATTCATGTCTCTCGGTATGAAATTGAATTCAAAGATTTAAGATTCACAGTTTCTAGTTTAAGTGATAGTTTAAAGAGAACTCATTTCATTAATACTAACTTGACTGATAAAATCAGCAGGGTAACATCAAAAAGTGAGGAGAGGTGAATGTGTATTGAGAAGTTAGAGTTGGAGTTATCTAGATCTAGGTATGATTTAATTTGTTTGCATAGAGATAACTTAGGGCTTTTGAAATAACGAAATATTTTTTGCTTGACTGCTAAACGTTTTTATTCTAATATCACTCAACTGCACATTGATTGTGAAATAGGGAAGAAAATCCATAAAATGATTTTGCCCTTTCTAGAAATGAAAGAGGACGAAATCGATACACATTGTTTCAAATACGAATCCATCGTGTCATCTGACAAAGTCTCTGATGCTTATAAAATCGGACTTGACAAAACTGAATCTAACATACAGTGCAAGGAGCATAAGAATATGCTAAAACAGATTTTGAGCAAAAAAGATAAAGAGCAAATCATACCTGATACTTTACAGAAATTTGACTTTTTATGCGCTAAATTAAGTTCACATAATACACTTGATGTTGAAAATGTATTTGAATTTGATTGCTCAAAATTTGTTAAAAGCGAACCAAAACCTACAAAAGCTTTGATTTCTAAAATTTCTGTTAAATATGTTCAAATGTCTAAAAATGGTACACAAATTTTAAAAGAAAGGGCAACTTTTTTCCCAAAGGTTCAAACCGTTCCGAACTAAGTCTTTACAACCTCAGAATTTAACAAAAATCAGACCAAAGAACTAGTGTCCCTCATAGATGAAGACAACGTTGAAGGGTATAATGAATTTTTATGGTCTGTCCCTATTGACAATGCAGGTAAAACGAATGGTCTCTCATAAATGACCTCTTGGAAGATGAAGGGAGATATGTGGCAAAACATTTGGACAAAGACAATTCTAGCTATGAAACAGGAAGTCCAAATGGAACCAAGAATGTTCCAAGTGATGTGTCATCTGAAAAGTCCGAAAGCCCTGTTAGAAAATCAAAAACTATGGCTAATCTTCAAAAGTCTGTTGAGCAATTCGTTGCTCATAAATGTCAAAGAAACGCTAGACATATTAAAAATCTAAAAGAAAGAAAGCATTTGGCAATCCAAAAATCCTAACTTTGTTCATCAAGAAAAATCAGCAAATCTGAGTGCGAAAGTTTCTTCAAATCCGAATCCTAAAAGTATTTCAAAAAATCAGTCATCTTCTTCTCCAATTTCAAAATCAAAAGTTTCTCAAAAACCCCAATTTTCAAAACAAGCAAGATATTCTGAGTAAAAATAAAAACCTAATTTTCTAAAAAACATAAGGGTTCACATTCTGCCAAAATATCGAAAGATACAAAGGGCAGAGTAAAGGTTGTTTCGGAGTCAAAAACTCTTAATCAAACCTGAAAATGGAAAAGATGGTTAAGAAAAGGATTGTCAAGCAACGAATCAAAGATAATAAAAGAAAATTCTTTTTTCAAAAGGATCCTCAAGACAAAGGGATCATTTTTTTTAAATCACTAAGAAAGATAATTCCACTCTGATTAAACGATCTTACTTAGTTGATTAAGCAATAACATTTCCTATGTTTGTGAAAACCTCACGTGGACCCAAACAACTTTGGGTTCCTAAATCTCTTTGATTTGTGTAGGTGATGCATGACTAGCAGTTTTACTCTGAATGGTACATTGATAGTGGCTGCTCGCGTCACATGACAGGAAGGAAGGAACAATTAGGGGAATATAGAGCACTGAAAAATGGAGGAAGAGTCAAATACGGAAATAAATTCCTTGGGGAAGTTAAGGGTCGTATAATGATTACGAATGGAGAATTCTCTATTCGAAAGGTAGACTATGTGGAAATCCTACAACACAACCTAATCAGTGTATCACAATTGGTTGTAGGGACAGGTTTCAAAGTGTCATTCGAGGATAAGGGATCAGAGATAATCAAGAAGATATCTAAAACCGTGATGTTGAAGTCCAAGCGAAAAGGCGAGATATATCTACTTAATCTGAATCCCATCAAACGAAAGCCTGCCTTATGCCTTCTTACAAAAGCACCTTTAGATGATAGTTGGCTTTGGCACTGAAGGCTCTCACATCTCAACTTCAAATACATCAATAAACTCGTACTTAGTGATCATGTGTGAGCGCTAGCATTGTTGAACTTTGAGAATGATCACCTCTTTGCGGCCTATGAACTAGGGAAGCAAAGCAGGAAGAGTTATCCTGCAATCATAAATACTAAAGTGATCGAGCCTCTTAAGCTGTTACATGTTGATCATTGTGGTCCATCTGCCATCGAAAGCATTAGTGTTAACAACTACATTTTAGTTATTGTTGACAATTTTTCTAGACTTACATGAGTGTATTTTCTTAAGTAAAAAATCAGAAGCCACACCTAAGCTTAAGGACTTTATAAAGAAGTTCGAGCTTTAACTGCGAAAGCTTGTTCGTAACATTTGCAGTGACAATAGTTTGGAGTTCAAAAACCAAGCATTTGAAGAATTTCTTACCAAAAAAGGAGTAGCTCACAACTTTTCAGCTCCTTACACTCCTTAACAGAACGAGGTCGTTGAAAGGCGAAACCGATCTCTGTACGCAGCTGCAAAAACCATACTATCATTTACGAACCTTCCACTCTATTTTTGGGCAAAAGGTATGGTACAACCTGTTTCACACAAAACCGATCATACCTTAATAAAATATTTTCCATTACCCCTAATGAAATTCTAAGTAAAAGAATACCTAACGTTAAGTTTTTGCATGTCTTTGGTTCCAGGTGCTTAATTTTCAATTCTAAAGAACAAAGGTACCAATTTGATGAGAAAGCCGACGAATGAATTTTCTTAGGGTATTCGTTAATGTTGAAGGCATATCGGATTCTAAACAAGAGATCAAGAAGAGTCGAAGAGACCTACTATGTCACCTTTTGTGACACTTATCTCAAGAAGTATCAAAAGATTGACTCTTAATCCTAGGAAATTTTTCCCATGAAAAATCTGATGACAATTCCTCTCTCTACCCTTAATGAGGAATTCATGAGCCTCTTTGACAAACCCGACAAAGCAATCTCCTCATAATCAAAAAGCAGATGACAACAAGGAGGATGAATTGAGAAAGATTATTGAAGACGCAGAGAAAGAAATTAACAACGAGACACCCACTCCGAAAGACTCTGAAATTCGGTCTCAACCACAAGCTGCAAATGTTCCACCACAGGAGTAGGGTTTCGCTTCAACCTCCTCATCTCATACACCTGTTCAGGGTAGAATGAAACGCCTAAAATCAGCTTATAACCACTATTCCAGGGGGAGGGTTCAACTCTAAATGAAGAACCAAGTCCATCATTCAAGGGGGAGAATGAGAATACGAATGATGATTCGGATGTTCAATCCAAATTTGAAGAAATAAATGTTGAAGTGGATCAATCATATGATCCAAACTATCCTCTTCTAACAAAATGTACCAGGGATCGTACTAGAACACAAGCAATTGGAGAAGCCTCTACAGGAGTTCTTACGAGAGCACAACAAAAGGTGAATCGGACTGAACTATTCTCCAAAATGGAATTTTGCATGTTCAATTTGTTTATCTCCAAGATTGAGCCCAAAAACATTAAGATTGCTCTTGATCATTCTGATTGGCTACAAGCAATGCAAGAGGAGCTCAATGAGTTTGAACGAAACAAGGTTTGGAGGCTAATTCAAAATTCGTAGGATGCTTCCGCTATTGGTGTTAAATGGGTGTTCAAAAATAAGCTTGATAAAGAGAGAAATGTGATCCGAAACAAGGTACCGTTAGTCATGAAAGGGTATTTCCAAGAAGAAGGGATTGACTATGAGGAAACTTCGCACCAGTAGCAAGGCAGGAGTCGGTTCACATCTTTCTAACATATGCAACACATAAGAACTTTGAAGTCTATCAAATGGATGTTAATTGTGCTTTTTTGAATAGGGAATTAGAAGAAACAGTGTATGCGGAACAACCACCTGGATTCATGAACGAAAAATATCCAAACCACTGTTACATTCTTGAAAAGGTGGTGTATGGTCTGAAGCAAGCTCCACAAGGCTGGTATGAAACTCTTACTAGATTTTTAAAATAGTCTAAATTTAAACAAGTCTCGGTCGACCCACCCTTCTTTCACAAGAAAAATGGTGAAAATTTGATGATCAGCCAAATATATGTTGATGACATCATTTTCATATCTACTAATCCTAGATTAACTGTTGAGTTCTGAAAGTTGATGGAAACTAAGTTTGATAAGAGCACAATGGGTCAGATTAACTTTTTCCATGGTTTGAATAAATGACAGAGTCAGGAAGGAATCTTTATCAACCAGGAGGCTTATACAAAGACCTTACTTGCAAAGTTTGGAAGGGTGGGAGATTCGAATGTGGAGGTTCTAATGTCATTCAGAACAAAGCTAACACCATCTTTAGACAAACCAGCTACAGACATGACTCTTTATCGTTAAATGATAGGGTCATTAATGTATTTAACTACTAGTCTTCCAAATATTATGTTCTTTATTTGTTATTGTGCTAGGTTTCAAGCCAATCCTCGCGAACCCCACATGACCGTTGTGAAGAACATGTTCAGGTATCTGAAACGAACATCCTCGCTTGGAATTTGGTACCCATCGAGTTCCGGGTTCTTTGTGCAAGAATTATCTGATGTTGATCTCAGAGGTTGTTGTGTTGATCGCAAAAGTACAACTAGAGGATGTCAATTTCTTGATGGCAAACTCATCAGTTGGCAATCAAAGAAATAGACTTGTGTTTCCCTATCGATTGTCAAAGCTTAATATGTTGCAGTTGCCTCCTATACCTCACAGGTGATATGGATTCAAAGTTAGTTAAGGGAGTATGGCATAAACATGTTAAGAATACCCTTATAATGCGATTCCCAAAGCGCCATTCGCATCTGTGACTATCCAGTGCAACACTCCAAGACCAAACATATCGCACTGAGCAATCACTTTATTAAAGATCACGTGGAAGATGGAAATGTTGAGATACACTTTGTTAGATCCGCTGATCAATTGGCCGACATCATTACTAAAGCCTTACTAGAACAAACCTTTAATCGCGTTCTTCAAGGCTTAGGAATTATTGAAGCCGAATCAGTTTCGAAACTACCTTCGCACTAGGAAAGTATTGATTGAACTGGGAATGGGTACGAATGCACGTAGTGATTCGTAGTATATTGTTCATCCGCGAAAGTTTGTATTTATTCGTAGTCTATTGTTCATCCGTGAATGCTCGCAGTGGGTCGCAGTCCACTGTTCATTTGGAGGTTCGGAACTTCTTGTAATTGAGCATTACTGGTATATCATATCATGATACTCTCAATTACTAATGATGGGGCAGGTATTGAGTTTCTAATCTTTACACTAGTTAAGTGTCCCTAGAAGCGTATTGCTGCATGTATTCCGAAGCCTTTGAGACTCTATGTTTGAAGCCTTAATGAATTTTTAATACCAATCATTTCTTCAAAATTAGGCTAAAATTCACAAAAGTCATTGAGCTACCTTACTCTTCTCACATTAAGTTAAGATTTGACTGCTTGGTCACTTTCGTATAGCATAGGTACATTTCTCTTCGGAACCATCTCCAATTTTTCTCCATCACATTCGTTTCCACAATCGTAACCCTTAAGACTCTCGGAAATTACCACTAAGGTTTATGGTTGCACAATCACTGTGTTTATGATCTTAAATTTGTTATAACCACGAATTTAGTGAAACCCGAAATCCGACACATATTTATGAATTAGCGGTGCACAATTTGAATGTTCTAGATTAATCACCATGGAATTGATGAAACTCCACTTTTGTGGTTCGTACCTTGAAATCCCTTTTTATTTTTTTGAGATCTTAATGAAATGTTCTAGACCTAAGACTTTTCTACCCATAAGATCCAGTTTTTATTTTTCTTGAGATTTTCGTATTTTCCAACCACTCATATATTTTCCAAAGTATACTTGTTCTTATTTTTCTTCAGACTTATTTTGAGTTTCGGACTTAGTTGAAGAAGAAGACACCCTTTTCGCCTTATTAAAAGAAGCCTTTCACTGTTTTTCCTCAAATAGATGATCGTAATTCAACGGGACACCACACAAGCACCTCAAAGTCACTCTTGACTGCGAACGAGGAGATCGTTACCCGTGATCCATCTGCTTTATGTCTTTAATGACATCACTAGAATTCTTTAGAGAATTTGTTTTATTTCTTTATCCTAATGGTTACTTTCAGGTTCAAAGTATATTAAATGGTAATCAATTGCGAAAGTATGATAGTGAAAAAGTTAGCAACTAAAACGACGATATTTGTGGATAAGATTTGAATTTAGGCGCATGAAGATTGAAACGACGCATGTTGTAACGCCGCCTAACACATTCCATTTGACACAGCTTTCACTCACGTCTTTTAGGTGACTTTTCAGTGAATTGATTAACCAACCGCCGAATTTCTCTCACTTAGAAAACTGTATATAAAGATTTTGACGCTTCATTATTTCATTACCACTTTCAAAAAGCACTTGAAATTCTCTGGAGATTTCTCTCCCTACTTTTCATCTTCTTCTTCATCAAGCAACAATGGCACCTCATCAGAAACCCCTTCAGTCACCGTACAAATGGCACAATCAACACTGCTCAAGATGAAGGCTTACTAGAATCTCATTCTAGACCTTCATCCATCCAAATACGACGCCTTTATCTAACCGCTAATATATTGTTTGTGCTAATCTCCATTGGTGATTGCTTTGACGAAGACAACGTAGCCTTGGTTCATATGTGTCACACCCGAAAACCGAGAAGGGCAGAAACGTTCTGGGGCGGAGGACGTCATGTAATGTATCACAACAATGAAAAGTAGTAAACAAGCAACAACATCATCCATTGCATTAATAGTATAATTTTAATTACATTTGAGTTCTTTCATAGTATAACTCTACAAAATGAATATTCAAAATAAAGGACGAGTCATGACGGCTCCGTCTTCACAGAACCTAGTAGTCGTACCTATCTATCTGTGTCCTGGGAATACAAGTTATTTTGAAAGCGAGTATCAGCAGTAATGCTGGTGAACTAATAAGTATTTATGTGACTTTGATTTGTAAAGCTGTAAAGAAAAACCTGTAAATGTTTGAAGGAAAGTGTGTACCAATGAACATGTTTGTAAGTAATTGTAAACGTTTGAAATCCTAGAAAATCCCATATTTTCTACTAGTATAAAAAGTAGTCTTCCATCAAGACCCGACTGTTTTAAATGTTTGCTATTAGAAATCCAATATTTGCCCATGAGTGGGTGGTAGTTTAAAAGTCCCAAAACTGAACTACCATGGTGTTGTTCATGTCTAAAATAATAGATTTGTGTACGTATATAATTGCTAAGGTATTTGATAACCCTGTAAACCAACGTATTTTTAAAACTCCATGTGAGTTTTATAACCATGCTAATGACCCAGACTGCCTGTAACAACGTTCTTCAGGCGTTGGAATGTTATGATATTTGTCACCCTAGACCTGCCGGTCTAAATGTAGCCAACATTTTAGGTGCGGGATTGTCTATCCCGTATAGATCTATACACAAGTATCACACTCCCCTTACAAGGGATTATGGTATATAATACAGGACTTAATAATGCATACTTGAAAGTACGTGAAATGTCTCACAAACCTAGTATAAAACAGATTTACGTGTGAAAATGTCCATTTGTTCTTGTATATGAAAATATCTCTTTGATATGGTACTTGTAGTATGTAAAATTTCATGAATATCTAGTACACTAGCTTATGTAATTGTATCTCTTGTAATTGTATGTCTTGAAATTGTATGCCTTGTAATTGTATGTAATCGTATCTCTTCATATAGTATGTAATGTATTAGTATAGACTCATAAATAAACTGACTTTTGTGTGATTCCTTGTACTTGGAATGGTAAGTAGTATATCCTAACTATACCTATTATAGTTACTAGCATTGTACGTGCATAACCGAAGTATGCCTTTGCTACCCAAAGGTACTGAACCAACTGATGGAAACTTTTATGTCTATATATGTATACATGATATATATATATATATATATATATATATATATATATATATATACGCGTGTATTTGACAATAAAAATATAAAAGAAGTTTTGTAAAACCTTTGAAAAGTTTAATACAAAAGAGATGATGACTTGATGTCAGTTTATAAAACGTTTTGAAAGTAGTTTGTTTGATAAGAACAATTTTAAGTATAAGAAGACTTTTGTTTAAAACACGATTCTAACAGCGTTTGAAAGGAAACATAAAGTATGTAAGACAATTTGATAAAGAGTTTTTAACATGTAAAAATGTTTGTCGTAAACTATTATAGTTTTTCCAAAAGTTTGTTTCGTTATATAGTAAACCCTAGTGAAATGCTCACTTGTTAAGTAAAGTGTAACTTTTGTAGTGACATAAATGAACACATATACTCAAAGTATAAATAAAGTGTTTGATTCGTATATGTATAACAACATATTTAATTTAAAAAGACAAGATGTTATCGTGATATATTTTGCATACGAAAGGTTACACGTAGTAGTTATGAATCACATATGATTTACTTGATAAAAAGAGTATACAGTGAAACTTTAGGTTACACACGATGATAATCGTGTGTTTACTTGTATTCCCCCCCTTAAAAGTTTATATAAAAAGTATTGATAAAACATTTGAAAATGTAGTTTATAGGGGTATGAACTCACTTAAGAAAGTGCGTGATTTGAAGAAAACGAGATTTTCCCGGACGGCACCTCGACCGGAAAGTGACAAGATTTTCGGGAATCTCGGGGCTTCGGACCTTCGTCGGGGCTTAGATATTAAACCGGGAAGTCAGGATGTTGTCGGCACGAAAAACGAGGTGAAAATGTGAGAGAAATGAAGAAATTTAGCAAAGGTAGCCGGCACCCTCGCACTCTATTTATAGGAGCTGGAGGTCCTCGGTACGTTGGGCGTACTTTGGGCATACGCGGGGCGTACCTCGTACGCTGGGTGTACTCCGAGGTTACACTAGGTGTTCGCTTGCATCACTGCTGACCGCATCCTCGGGCGAAGTGTTTGGTCGACGTGGACGATCCGGAGCCTAGCATCCGAGTACGCTGGGCGTAAATCGTTTCGGTATGTGTGTGCCACGAACTTGTAAAATCCATAACATTCCCATACGGGCTCCGTTTTTGACGTTCTTTATATCCACGCGGAGGTGAGAAAATACTCTACAACTTTCATTTAGACTCTGTCGGCTAATTTTGAATATATTTTTAATTATATTTTAATTAATAGGTCGGGACACGATAACTTCGTTAAAAATCCATAACTTCTTTATCCGACATCTGTTTTCGTTTGTCTTTTTACCATCAAACTATTATTGTCGAGACCATCAACTCTCGTTTAAGTTGTGTCGGCTAAAAATCGCTCGAACTTTATTTCGAGTTTTTAGCTGTCTACCACTGTTATGAAACTTAGTAAATTTGTATCTTCTTCATACGAAGTCCGTTTTGGGAGTTGGTTTTAGGCATGATCATGGTTTAACGTAATCTACAACTTTCGTTTAGGTACTTAAGGCTAAAAACTATTGTATCGAAACTTTGCATTTTACGTCCATCAGCGTTGCCGGTTTTTGCCGCGAATCTTAGATTGGTCATAACTTCTTCGTTATAACTCGGATTTTAGTGTTCTTTATATGTACGAAAACCTTGCTACGATTCCTACTACTTTATTTAACCCAAATAAGATTTTTAGGAAAGTTATATTTTGGCCTTAATTTGACTGGTGTTATATTTTATTGTCTCAAAATATTGAGTTGTCACATCATCCCCCTGTTAGAGGGAATTTCGTCCCGAAATTCGAGTTTAAGCAATATTAATAATCATGCTACGGACAGAAGTTTTATTTGCTACTCGTGTTCTTAAGTGAACATTCGTCTTCGCCTGGCTTTCCAGCGAACCTTTCACTATCGGGATACGATTTTGTTGCTTTCGTTGGACTTCACTAGTATGATATCTTTTCCTTGTCGAATGTGTGTTGAGTGTTTCTGTGGTCTGTGAGAGTATTACACCTTGTACCCGACAAGTAGTGTCTCAAGATCTTTAGATCAATTACCGCTGCTCATGATTCAAGATCACGTGTTGAATAGTTAATTTCCTGTGTCTTATGCTGTCTTGAGGTATGGGCAGTGACTTTTCCTCTTCCTTAAGAACACAACCAAGCCCTTGGTTGGATATATTGCATTACACCATTAAATATTCTATCCCCTTTTGGGAGGGATGATGTTGGTACGAGGCATCAGACTTAGTTTAATGTTTGGAACGCTCTTTCTTGGTTTACAGACAATTCCGGGGCTCTTCCAAGTGAGAAACTTGTCCTAAAGAATCCCCTTCTGAGGAGTTTGTTAAGCTCGCTCGGAAGTTCTCGCATCTTGGTTGGAGCTTAGACAATAAGGTGATTTGGCTACTGGGGTAGCCCCTGGTACTAAGTCAATTCTGAATTCGACTTGGCGCTGTTTTGGTAGTCTAGGTTGTCCTTCTGGAAAGGTGTCATGAAAAACCCTGTACTTCTTGGATGTTCTTGAATGTCCTTCACTTCTCGACACGTCTCGGCGATGAGTGCAAGGAATGCATGATATTCCTTTCGTAAGCATTTCTGAGCTTGCATACACGAAATGATGAGAGGGTTCGTACTTGGTTCGTGGCTGTAAATAACTAGGGCTTCGTTGTTTAGGGAGGTTAGGACGAACTGCTTTATCAAAGCACCTGATGTCGGCTCGATGTAGACTTAACCAACTCCTACTAATTATGATGTCAAAACCTTGGGGTGGATTAGCTGTCGTGAAGATCTAAAAGATAGTATGACTACTCATGAATTAGGGAAAAGGATAGGTATTTCTAAGTTTATTCTCACGGAAGCACGATCATTCGCAATCTTGGGTAGTCTCCGTCCTAAAGTTCATAGTAAAACTCATACCTGGTTCATCTATCACAGTATCGGGTATACGAGTCGTATATAATTAAGGTTGAGAAGGTAGTCGATTAAATGATTCTTCTTTAAGCTCACATCCCATCGAGGAAAAAGAAGTTAAAGTGGAATTGTCAATTCCAAACCTGTAGAACCTTGATTATATATCACCCCTATGTATACATTCATCAGCGACAGATCAACCGTATGGACCCTTGGATTTGAACTTGACGTACTATACAAGTGGTACTTCAGGGATTTCTTTGGAAAGGAAAAGAAATATGAGGTACTCTATACATGGGTACTTCGGTATTCTAGAATGACGGCTTCGCTGGAAAGGCGATTTCAAAGAAAGGGATGTACGTATGAAGCTGTTTTTATAAGGATCAAATTGAATCCAGTCGTATGATAATGTCGGAATCATAAAGAAACTTAAAGACATTAGATTTGAATATAAGACGTTTACAGACAAAACACAACCGTGCAACCATCAACAGAGTTACAGTACTTTAGACTACTACAAGACTATTGTTGTGAATAAGGTATAGTACAAAAGGAAAGTATACGCAGCACGAGCATCCCTATGTCGACGGGATCCCGCCAAAAGATAAGACTCTGATTTTACTAGTTTTGGATGGATTATAAGTCTGTTACAACGAAACGCCTAAATTACATTAACGTGGGTTCGGAGTAGGTTCTCCTGCAGCTGTGATCCTGAGAATCCTACCGTCTGCGCCAGAGTTCTTTGTTATAGGGCAATCCTTCTTGAGGTGCCCTATCTCCCCGCATTGGTGACATGACTGGCTAGTACTAGCCTTGGTGGCGGGAGTGAGGTGTTTAGCCAGTGTTATGTGGACACGAGTGCCTTCCTCATTACACCACCTTGGAAATTGCTTCCTAAAGCATTCTGCAGGAGTTGCCACTTGTTGCTGTGGCATGGCAAGTCTTTGGGATCTCTTGTGCTCCTTTAGGGCTTGACGATATCGTCTCTTCCTTTCAGTCTTACGGCTTCGCAAGTCTATGACTGTTGCCATTTGTTGGTTTCTCGGTTTGGTACTACGATCAGAATTCTCAACTCCTTTGTCGGTCTTGCTTGTGTTGCCCGAGTTGATGTGTGTAAGGAAAGTTGTCACTGCAGCTGCTGCTGCAGCTTGTAATGTAGCAGCGTCGATATGGAGGATAAGGGTTTCGTTGCTCGGCTAATCGTTTCCGGATGACGACATGATCATCCCTATGATGCAGTCCTAGTACGGATTCGAAGTATGTTTGCGGAGGTTTGACCTACATCCCTATGATGCAGTCCTAGTATTGAGTAGAAGTTTGTTTGTAAAATGGTCTTAAGATGTTTGTCGTTCAAGCCGAGGTATCGTTGGTTGGTGACTAACATGATCCGACCACTAAAAGAGACTTGGAAATGTCTCCGGAGCTAAATTACTATAGTCCAATGACTTGACTAAAGCATGTTTCAAATAGACTCCAACGAAGGTATGATGACGGTTTTTGAACAAAGAGTGACACGGAAGTTAGCCGACTGTCAATATCATCGATGTTTAAGATGTAATAAGTTTAGGAAAACTTGACCTTGAAGAAGGTCATACATCATATCCAGAGTAGAAAGGTTTTGGCCACATAAAGGCCTAACTAGCAATACTTACAGTACAAGATAGTTACATAGAAAAATGCTACATAGGACATACACAGGAAAACGATTCCATTAAAAAAGGAAGGGAAATAAAGCATTTCTTACTGGCGACAGTCATCCTTTTGGTGAACTCTTAGTTTAGCCAATTTGACATTCCATTATCAAGAAGGTGTCTTTCGTACATTCTCTAGCGTACTCGTAACTCTATGACTTCGGCTCGTGTTTTAGCTAATGCTTGCAGCAGGGTCTCATGGTCTCTCTCAGATCACTCACGAGTGTTCTCAAGACGATTGGTGTAGATGGTATGCATTCTTGCATTGGCATTTAACCTCTTCGATATAATGGAGAGTCATACTGCCCTGAATTTCATTTCGATCAACCCTACGAATCAGGATTGGTAAAACTTTGCCTGCTGAGCTCCCCTTAAGTTGTAGCAGTTTCGGTCTCCTTTAAACGGCAAAGGTTGATCTTGCTCTCCGCTCCATGTTTCCAATCATTCTACCCAAGGAAGCGTCGAGCCATGAAGAGTTGGACGTGGGTTAGGATTTGAATTGGGAGTTACCGGGGGTAGGTTCTCATCCTCGAGTTTGAAGTTATCATCACCCGAAAGGTCTTCAACATGGTGATCATTCAAAAGGGATTGGATGATCATTCTCTGATTCTTCTCTGAACCATTCAGCATTGCCTTTGCTCGGGAAGTATGGGTCGTCGTGGGGATGGAGTCCATCTATGTTATCTATGCGGTAATTGGGGTATAAGAATCTAACACATAAGTAGTTTATAGTACTACACAAATTACTCCTATAGTGTTTGAGGTTTATGTTCTATTGTTCTCATTGTGGTATTGTGGGTAAGTTTTTAGACTTGTTGCAACTCACAACCACACTCAGGCACATGCTAGTCAACCCTCGGATAATATAGTTGATCAGGCTATATCATCCTAGTTTTGACTATATGTCTCTAAGCCTACTTGTGTTGTCCAACAATCGTAATACTTTTGTTTTGTCCTAGTGACACTGATTTTTGTATGAATGTAGGCACATATACTTACTTAAATATTTTATTATTTAAAAGTAAAGACTCTTTGTCAGAGTACTTTAATCCCTATTATATTTATAGTTTGAATATCTTTTATGGGTTGATATACTCAATTCACTATAAACAATGCTCTGATACCAATCTGTCACACCCCAAAACCGAGAACGGCGGAAACGTTCTGGGGCGGAGGACGTCATGTAATGTATCACAACAACGAAAAGTAGTACACAAGCAACAACACCATCCATTGCATTAATAGTATAATTTTAATTACATTTGAGTTTTTTCATAGTATAATTCTACAAAATGAATACTCAAAATAAAAGACGATTCTTCACCGCTCCGTCTTCACAGAACCTGGTAGTCGTACCTGTCTATCTATGTCCTGGGAATACAAGTTATTTTGAAAGCGAGTATCAGCAATAATGCTGGTGAATTCATAAGTATTTATTTGACTTTGATTTGTAAAGCTATAAAGAAAAACCTGTAAATCTTTGAAGGAAAGTTTGTACCAATGAACATGCTTGTAAGTAATTGTAAACGTTTGAAATCCTAGAAAATCCCATATTTTCTACTAGTATAAAAAGTAGTCTTCTACCAAGACCCGACTATTTTAAATGTTTGCTATTAGAAATCCAATATTTGCCCATGAGTGGGTGGTAGTTTAAAAATCCAAAATTGAACTACCATGGTGTTGTTCATGTCTAAAATAATAGATTTGTGTACGTATATAATTGCTAAGGTATTTGATAACCCCGTAAATCAACGTGTTTTTAATACTCCATGTGAGTTTTATAACCATGCTAATGACCCAGACTGCCTGTAACAACGTTCTTCAGGCGTTGGAATGTTATGACATTTGTCACCCCAGACCTTCCGGTCTAACTGTAGCTAACAGTTTAGGTGCGGGATTGTCAATCTCGAATAGATCTATACACAAGTATCACGCTCCCCCTACAAGGGATTATGGTATATAATACAGGACTTAATAATGCATACTCGAAAGTACGTGAAATGTCTCACAAACCTAGTATAAAACATATTTACGTGTGAAAATGTCCATTTGTTCTTGTATATGAAAATATCTCTTTGATATGGTACTTATAGTATGTAAAATTTCATGAATATCTAATACACTATCTTATGCGATCATATCTCTTGTAATTGTATGTCTTGAAATTGTATGCCTTGTAATTGTATGTAATCGTATCTCTTCATATAGTATGTAATGTATTAGTATAGACTCATAAATAAACTGACTTTTGTGTGATTCCTTGTACTTGGAATGGTAAGTAGTATATCCTAACTATACCTATTTTAGTTACTTGTATTGTACGTGTATAACCGAATTATGCCTTTGCTACCCAAAGGTACTGAACCAACTGATGGAAACTTTTATGTCTATATATGTATACATGATATATATATATATATATATATATATATATATATATATATATATATATATATATATATACGCGTGCATTTGACAATAAAAATATAAAAGAAGTTTTGTAAAACCTTTGAAAAGTTTAATAAATAAGAGATGATGACTTGATGTCAGTTTATAAAACGATTTGAAAGTAGTTTGTTTGATAAGAACAATTTTAAGTATAAGAAGACTTTTGTTTGAAACACGATTCAAACAGCGTTTGTCGTAAACTATTATAATTTTTCCAAAAGTTTGTTTCGTTATATAATAAACCCTAGTGAAATGCTCACTTGTTATGTGAAGTGTAACTTTTGTAGTGACATAAATGAACACATATACTCAAAGTATAAATAAAGTGTTTGATTCGTATATCTATAACAACATATTTAATTTGAAAAGAGAAGATGTTATCGTGATATATTTTGCGTACGAAGGGTTCCACGTAGTAGTTATGAATCACATATGATTTACTTGATAAAAAGAGTATATAGTGAAACTTTAGGTTACACACGATGATAATCATGTGTTTACTTGTATTCCCCCCCCCTTAAAAGTGTATATAAAAAGTATTGATAACACATTTGAAAATGTAGTTTATAGGGGTATGAACTCACCTAAGAAAGTGTGTGATTTCAAGAAAACGAGATTTTCCCAGGCCGCACCTCCACCGGAAAGTGACGAGATTCTCGGGAATCTCGGGGCTTCGGACCTTCGTTGTGGCTTAGATATGAAACTGGGAAGTCGGGATGTTGTCGGCACGAAAAACGAGGTGAAAATGTGAGAGAAATGAAGAAATTTAGCAAAGGTAGCTGGCACCCTCGCACTCTATTTATAGGAGCTGGAGGTCCTCGGTACGCTGGGCGTACTTCGGGCTTACGCTGGGCGTACTCCGAGGTTACGCTGGGCGTTCTCTTGCATCACTGCTGACCACATCCTCGGGCGAAGCGTTTGGTCGATGTGGATGATCCGGAGCCTAACATCCGAGTACGCTGGGCGTAAATCGTTTCGGTATGTGTGTGTCACGAACTTGTAAAATCTGTAACTTTTGCATACGGGCTCCATTTTTGACGTTCTTTATATCCACGCGGAGGTGTGAAAATACTCTACAACTTTCGTTTAGACTCCGTCGGCTAATTTTGAATTTATTTGTAATTATATTTTAATTAATAGGCTGGGACACGATAACTTTGTTAAAAATCCATAACTTCTTTATCCGACGTCCGTTTTCGTTTGTCTTTTTACCATCGAACTATTATTGTCGAGACCTTCAACTCTCGTTTAAGCTGCGTCGGCTAAAAATCACTCGATCTTTATTTTGAGTTTTTATATGTCTACCGCTGTTACGAAACTTAGTAAATTTGTATCTTCTTCATACGAAGTCCGTTTTGGGAGTTATTTTTAGGCATGATCATGGTTTAACGTAATCTACAACTTTCGTTTAGGTACTTAAGGCTAAAAATTATTGTATCCAAACTTTGCGTTTTACGTCTGTCAGCGTTGCCGGTTTTTGCCGTGAATCTTAGATTGGTTATAACTTCTTCGTTATAACTCGGATTTTAGTGTTCTTTATATGTACGAAAACCTTGCTACGATTCCTACTACTTTATTTAACCCAAATAAGATTTTTAGGAGAGTTATATTTTGGCCTAAATTTGACTGGTGTTATATTTATTGTCTCAAAATATCGGGTTGTCACAATATGTCCAAGCGTACTCGACTGCTAGCTATCTCAAGGAGGAAGAGAACATTACTTTTGAAATCGGTAACCAGAAAACTCACATCTCTAAGTCTAGGTTTTGTAGCATGTTGGGTGTTCCTCAAGTTCGTGACCTAGTTGATCCAGAGTCCATGTCCAACTCTGTAAATCTGGAGATGTTCTATAACATGGGCTATCGTGAAAACGTTGATGTCTTCTCCAAATTTAAGAAGGCTAAATTACCGCTAGTGTGGAATGGGTTGTTTACCCTTGTCTGCAAAAGCTTTTCTGAAAGGGTAACTGGATCCGACTGTGCCAGTAAGTTGTTCATGAAAATCATGTATGGTATACTCCAGTGTTAATCTCGACTATGGGACTGTGCTTTGGGCTCAACTTGTCGATAGTACACTTTCTTCAACACATCACAACGAGATTTCCTATGCCTGTTTTTGGACTATAGTTGTTTAGAGGGCTATCGATCTCCTCTGCATTCCGGTGACTGAGGGTTCGAGTATGGATAATATTCAGATTTTCCACACCACGAACATCATCTTGTCTGATACATCGCGAATTGCCTTCATCATTTCAATCCCATAGACGATGCTTCGTAATGTCCCAGCTGCAAGTGATTTAATCCGAACCTATCGCAGTCTACCATCTTTTTGTCCTCGTCCAATGACCTCTGAAAGCCTAACAAAGGGGGCAAGCGGAAGGAGAAGGTTGGACCCTCCGAAACTGCTCCGACTCCAAAGAAGAAGAAAGTTAAGCAAGCAGATCGCAGGTGAAGGACTCCTACTCCAAGTGGAGAGGAGGATTCACAGTCTAGCACCATATCGGACATTCGCAGTCATGAGCGAGTCCAACACTTTGATGATATAGTTGTGACTTCGCATCCTATGGTTTCATAGGCTACAACTACGAATCCTAAGGTAACATTCACAATACCAAATTCAGTTCCTATTTCCAATGATTTCTTTCATGACTTTTCTCCACCATCACCCACGGATACAACAACGCAAATCTCAGTTGCTCCCTACCTAAATGTTTCTTTTGGTTTTTCGCAACCTAAAGTTTTAATTCCATCCTCGATTCCACTGTTCACGGCCTCCACAACAACCACAACGACTACAACAAGTTCGCCACCAGTCACTAAGAACTTATCTGATATGGGGTAAGTGCTTCTGGTTTCTCTATTGGTCCAGAATCCACTCCCATCTCACCATTACGTCAAGATGATCCACACACTATGTTTGGTGATGACCAGGATGCATTTGATGCTTTTCACTTTAGTCCTTTCAATGTCCAACCAGAAAGTGATGAAGACGAAGCTCCCATAACTGAAAAACAATTCAAGGAACTAAACTCTAAGTTGGATTCCTTGATTGAGTCCTCCAAAACCTCATCAAGTGATGAATACTCACAGGCGTCTGTCAAAGCCTTCTTAGAAATTCGAACAAAGGAGCATGCTTCCAACCTTGCTCTCACTAATAAAGTCGTTGTAGATTCCACACAAAATTGCAAGGATACGACCGAAAAAAGTCGAAAAACTACTTTCTGATGCTCAAGCTTTTATGAGTACATTCTAGATATCCTTTGAGTCCAACACTACAAAAGCGAATCAGGTGCTTTCCAATCTTGGAACTTCACATCACGCAAAAAAGGATGCTCTTGAGAATGTCTGCACTCCCATCCAATCAGATAATGCCGAGTTTCTGACTTCCATCACCTCAAAAATCAACAAGCTTCAGGTTGATCAAGCTCATAAAAACAAGATCATGTGTAACACCGTGAAAATTTAAACAATTTTTCACATTTTCAATGCACATTTCCATTCATAATTATTATAAAAATCTCAATGTATCACATCTCAATTCATAAAGCATATCCCAAGATCAAAAGAACATATAAAACTCCATGTGTGTGTACGGATCATGCAGGCGCCTTCTCGCGATCGTCACTAGTACCTGAAACACATAACACAAAACACTGTAAGCATAAATTCTTAGTGAGTTCCCCAAAATACCACATATAACAAATATTAGCCACTTAAGGCTATAACTCTATGGGCCCTTGGGCCCTAACTCTATGGACCCTCTAGTCCTAGCTCTGTGGACCTTCCGGTCCTAACTCTGATATACACACAACATAAATCACATAGAAATAGTGCAATGCAACACATCACATAGATAGAATACAATAACTCTATCACATGGCTCTAATTACCACTCAAGGCAAAGTTTAGTGAAAAGACTCACCTCGGGTGTCTCGGTAAATCTCTGACACGGTAAAATCTGGTCTAGCCTCCGCCTAATCACATGGAATAAACACCCTAATCAATACAACTCTCAAAGGCTAGACTAAACTCTCTCTTGGCACTCTCAGAATGGTAAAAGACCATTATACCCCTCTCATGGCTCAATGACCCAAATATTGACCAAACCCTAAAAGTCAACAAAAGTCAACCCTCTTTGGGTTACGCTGCGCGTACAGAACCTGTACGTTGGGCGTACCCGGCAACCTCACAGAAACAGGGGAACGTGACCCCTACGCTCCGCGTACTGGGATTACTTCTGGCGTAACTCCCAGTTTCAGTCTTCTTTGATTTTTGGGTCTTAATCAGTTAAGACTTGCATCTAAATTCCAGATCTGACTTCTCTAATACAAGTTAATCCATAAAGTCGGTGACTTTAAGCCTTTGCATGGCTGTGGAAGTCACCAACACCCAAACCACTCCATTTCCATCCTTTAAAGGTCCATATCTCATGCATGAACAACTTTTGACAACAAAGACTGGATTTTTATCACATAACAACCCTAAATGAGCTAGCATGGGACCGATCTCGGCTTCCAAGAGCTCAACAACTCATAAAGCCATAAAATTGGGGGAAAAAAACCCTAAAACATCCTTCATATGAAACAAACAGAAAAGATGGAAAGCATGAAGCTTTATACCTCAAACTGGAGCTTTTCCCACTGCTAAACTCGGATCTACAAGCTTGAGCTCTAACTCTTCCTCTTCCAAAGCTTTTCACTTTACTCCAATGGCTAAGAACACACCAACAAGCTATCTAAGGCACTTCCTTGCTATATGAACGAGATGTAGGGTTTTGAGAAGATAAGACTGTGGAAAAAGGTGGCCAACAAAGGGTCATAAGGTTCTTTAAATAGGTAGGCTCAAAGGATTAGGGTTCCTTTTTTGGGCCGGGTACGCCCCGCATACCTGGAAATCCTTCACGATCAAAATGCGGACATGTACGCTGAGCGTAAACCCCAGTACTCCCTGCGTACCTGTCAACCAAGCATCTTCTTATCACGGGCTAAATATGAAAATCACTCAAAGAAGAAGGTTCACAAGGTATACCAGATTTTTGAAATGTTACAATTCTCCACCATTAGAATCAGACTTCGCCCCTGAAGTCTCACACCGCAAACAACTCAGGATGCTGCTCCCGCATCTATGTCTCTGGCTCCCAAGTCAGCTCGGACCTTGTCCAATGCTGCCACTGAACCTGAACTAGTGGCACCTCCTTGTTCCTCAAAACCTTAATCCTCTGATCCACTATCGCAACTGGTCTCTCGACATAATTCAGGCTCGCATCCACCTGAATATCCTCTGATGGCACCACTGTCGACTCGTCGGCTATACATTTCTCAACTAAGACACATGGAAGGTATCATTAATCTGGCCCAACTCTGCAGGTAGCTCCAACCAATATGCTACCCTGCCTACTCTCGTGATCACCCTGAATGGACCAATATATCGGGGCCCCAACTTGCCCTTCTTCCTGAATCGGATCACTCCTTTCCATGGAGATACCTTCAGGAGAACAAAATCTCCTACTTGGAACTCAAGCTCGGAACGTTGCCTTTCAGCATAACTCTTCTGGCGGCTTTGAGCCGTCAGCAATCTCTCTCTAACCTGTTGTATTTGTTCACTCCTCTGAAGCACTATCTCGGTGCTACCTAGCACACGTTGCCCTACCTCACCCCAGCAAATGGGAGTCCGACACCTCCTCCCATATAATAACTCGAAAGGAGGCATACCAATGCTTGAATGGTGGTTATTGTTATAAGAAAACTCAGCCAAAGGTAAATACGTGTCCCAACTCCCTCTGGGATCCAAACCACACGCCCGAAGCATGTCCTCGAGCGTCTGAATCATCCGCTCACTCTGTCCATCCGTCTATGGGTGGTATGCAGTACTAAAATGCAGCCTCATACCCAACTCCTCATGGAATTTCTTCCAGAACCTGGAAGTGAAACGCACATCTCGATATGATACAATCGTGATCGGTAATCCATGTCACGATACCACCTCTCTCACATACAACTCTGCTAGCCTCTCCGCAGAGGAACTTTCACTAATGGGAAGAAAGTGAGCGCTCTTCGTCAAACGGTCAACAATCACCCAAATTGCATCGACGACCCTCGCCGTCCTCGGCAATTTGGTGATAAAATCCATGGAAATCTGCTCCAATTTCCACTCTGGAACCTCAAGTGGCTGCAACTTGCCATGTGGTCGCTGGTGCTCAGCCTTCACTCTGTTAAAAGTTAAGCACCTCTCTACGAACCACGCAACATCCCTCTTCATATAGGGCCACCAATACTCTTTCTTCAGATCTAAATACAACTTAGTGGCCCCTAGATGGATCGAGAACTCGACCTATGCACTTCCTCCATCAAGATGGTATGTGCACTGCCCTCATACGGCACCCATATCCGAACCTGAAAGGTCATAAGCCCTCGTCTATCGGTGATGAACTCCGATACCTGTCCAATAACCCACTCTCTCTTGCGGTTCTCCGGTCTCACAGCCTCAGCCTGGGCCCCTCAAATTGTGTCCAACACCGGAGTCATCACTGTCAATCTCATACAAACGTCTCATATCGGGGCGCTCTCCGCCCTACGACTCAGGGCATCGGCTATAACATTAGCCTTGCCTGGGTGGTACAGGATCTCACGCTCATAATCCTTAACCATATCCAACCATCTCCTCTGGCGCATATTCTGGTTGGGCTGATCCATCAAATATTTCAAGCTCTTGTGATCCGCGTATATGGTACACCGGACCACATACAAATAGTGACGCCAGATCTTAAGGGCGAACACCACAGCCCCCAACTCCAGATCGTGGTTGGGGCACCTCGCCTCATGAGGCTTCAGCTGCCTCGATGCGTAAGCTTTCACATTGTAACGCCCGGGTTTCGGGGCTAAGCATTTTTGGCAATGTAAAAGTCTAGGTCAACTATTGTAACTCTTTTTGAAGTAATAAATATGAAATAATTGGGTATTATGTGAATTATGTGTATTTATGTGCTTATTATTTAATTATAAATGTATAATTAATAGAGAATAAAAATAAGCGTCAAAATTAAAGTGTGAGATAATCCCGATATCTTTATTTAAAGTTGTAGTGGTCAAAACAAGGATTCCGGGGATATAAAGAACGCCGAAATCCGAGTTATAACGTAGAAGTCATGACCCGTTGAAGTTTCGCGACGGAACCAACACGATACCAGGAAGTGTAAATAGTGAACTTACGATAGAGCGAGATTTAGCCTTAACGATCTTATGAAGAAGTTATGATTTTTCGTATGTTAAACTAAGAGCGTCGATAAAAAGAACTCCCAACTCTGACTTCTTATGAAGAAGTTATGATTTTTCGTAGTTTTGGTTTAACAGTATACAACCCGAAAATCGAATAATAGAATGAGCGGTTTTTAGCCGACATGACCTAAACGAGAATCGGAGATCTCGTTAAGAGTAATGTAACGAGAAAAAGATGGGCGAGAACGGACGTCGGATGAAGAAGTTATGAAGTTTTAACGAACCAATCTTGTCCCGGCCTGTTAATAATATAACTTTTAAAATAGAGCCAAAATTACCCGACGGAGTCTAAACGAAAGTTGTAGAGTACGTTCCTACCTTCACGTGGATATAAAGAACGTCGAGAACGGAGCTCGTACGCGAAAGTTATGATTTTTAGAAGTCGGAATGTAAAATTGCGAAGTCTGTTGCTAAATCGATGACGTGGCTGCATATGAGTTGTCGCTTGCTGACCACGGTGCTCGCTTTGGATGATGACACGTCGCTTTGCTGCGCCCCATGTCCAAGGACGAGTACGCCCCGCATACTTCGGTTCTTATCCACTCCGAGATCGGTCCACGTCCGAAGCCAGCTAGAAGCCTTATCCAAGCCTTACGCCCCGCGTAGCCAAGGACTACGCCCAGCGTAGTCCGAGGCCTCACAGGCTATGAAAAGGCAGCGAGGGCAGCCGGTTTTCTTGCACCAAATCTCATTCTCTCTCTAAGAACTTTCTCTCTCTAGCCCCTTTTGAGTCCCCTAAAGTCTAGGTGAACCCCTAATAAAGCTCGGTTTTCTTTAAAATTCGAAGTAAGTGAGCTACACTTACGTAATTTTTAATATAGCTTTCAAATAATTATAGTAATGTTATTAGGTCCTTAAAATAATTATTTGGGCTATTATTATGAGTTATATTGAGTGTTATTTAACGCTTATATAATAATAATAATAATAATAGCTAGACTATTAACTAGTCGCGGTTGACGTTAGACTAAACCCTAGTGGTATTTATACTAGGTTTTATCGAAGGAAAATTGTTTTGAGAGTATCGAAGCGTTGTCTGAGTGCTGAGTCACCACCTTCAAGTGAGTGCATAGTTACTTTCAGCTTATACATAGATATGAAGTATTTTATATAAATTACGTGTTATGTGTGCATATTATTTGAATACTTGCTATCTATGCTGGATGAACATTTTTATACATGTTTTCAATGATTTAAATTGTATATGTATTTTATAACTACGAAAATGTTGTGGTAAAACATGGGTAGATGTAATAGGTGATGTGTGATAAAATGATGAGAAGCCTCGATGTTGATGTTGTTGATTATGTCATCTAGCGGAGTATGGATGACGACCACGGACTCTTGTACACAGTCTAGTGGAACGCTAGTAGACTCGCAACCTGTAGGTGTTTGTGAACAATGTGTTCACCGGTGTACTCCATTCCCTACATGGTTGCCTTTAGGACATTTATTGCTGAGGAATCCCTTTAGCAGTAGTCTCCATCCCGATGATGATCCTTAGGCTAGGTCCCTTGTGATAGGTGTTTAGGGACGTAAAGTGAGAATAACGGGAACGGGTAATGGGGTTATTGTTGATTGATGAAATTAATAAACATATTTATCGTGGGTTCAAAACCCTATGTGCTCACCAGGCTCCCAAGCCTGACCCACTCAGTTTCTTGTATTACAGGTAGTGGCATATGAGCATAGATGTGATGTTTTGGATGAGGGATTAAAGATATAGGCCTGTGGATATGAAATAATATAGTAAGGCTTATATTGTATTGTTTATGCTTTTGATCTGTATCAAACATGACATCCCGAGTCTTTTAATGAAATACATTTCTTTGGAAATGCTTTTGATAAATATTTATCATATTTTGTTTTGGGACAAAATTCCGCAACACTTTTATTTAAAATGTTACTCTGATTTTTAAACAAAGCATAAACAAAATCGGTCTTTTCTGGTCGTGATTTTGGGGATGTCACAGTTGGTATCAGAGCATTAGTTTAAGCGAACTAGGAATTTATAGGATTTCTAGACTTAAACTTAGAATGCTAAGCGATGATTGTGAGGTGTAAGCACTAGCTTATTTTAGGAATTGTGCCTAAAATGCTTTTATGTGCTAAATGCTTTGTGCATGATATGCTGTTATTTGTTCGGATCTATGGTCTGTTTCCGACCGGATCTGGAAACCTTATGTGTTTAGGATTCTAAACGTATGACTACGATATTAGAACTAGCATGTAAACGTTTCGGAGTGATAAGGATGATTTAAACATCAGTCCTAAATAAAGATCTAAATTCACCTTATTCGGTGTATAGATCAAGATGGCAAGAACCCGTAGCGGAAACATAAACGCAAATGGAGATAGGAACCAACCCCTAGTGATTGAGCAAATATCGGTTGTGGAAGCCACTGCTGAGCCAATAACGATGTCCGGAGTGCAAGCGATGATCCAGGCGATGTTGGATCGACAAATGGAGGAAACCAGACGTTTGCTACAGCAAAATCGAGAGGAAGCGACTATTCAGATCGAACAGCCCGAGTTGAACGAAGGGTAGACTGAGAAAGTAAACTACAGTGGGACTGCTGGTCAAGCCAACCCACCGATAGTTAGGAAAAACCACCAGGATGGAAGAAATGATGGATGTGGATGCAAATACAAGGATTTCATGGCGTCCAAACCACCGAGTCCATCTGAAAGCCCAACACCGGTGGAAGTCATGAACTAGATCTCTGAGATGGAGACGATGTTTGAGAGTTGCGAGTGTAGCAACAGGCAGAAGATCGCTCTCGCGGTTTCTCTGTTGAAATATGGAGTTCTAAGCTGGTGGAAGGTATTAGTTGATTCAATGCCTGAAGGTGAAGCAAGCAAAACGTCATGGGAGGATTTTCTGGTACAGTTGAAGATGCAATACTGCTCTGAGCAGGATCTTCTGGAGATCAACAACGAACTCGAGAATATGAAGAAGGGAAGAATGAGCGTTACTGAATACGCTGCAAGCTTTATTGAGAAAATGAAGCTTATTCCTCACCTCATCCCAACTGAACTCTCCAAGGTTAACAAATTTTCCCTCGGATTACCAGCGGACTTCGTTCCAATGGTCAAGCAAAATACCACTCTGAAAGCTGCCATCTGGGCTGCTAAGAATGTGGAGACCCAGTTACCAGAGAAGGGTCTAGAGAGAGCGGAGGTGGGAGAGAAAAGGAAATTTGACGGATCCTCGAGGTCCGGTAAGAAGGGTAAATTCTTGAAATCTGGTTCGAGAGGAGGAGGATTAGAAGCGAAGTGGTGTGACAAGTGCAAGAAGAAGCACTCTGGGAAGTGTGACAGAGGGGTCACTTGTTTCAAATGCGGAAAGCCTGGGCACTATGCCAACGAATGCACGTTCACTAAGATGGTCTGTTATGAGTGCAACGAGGAGGGGCACATTTCAAAGGATTGCCCAAAGAAGAAGGAAGCAGGAAGACCCAACATACCACCGAAGCCGAAGGCAAGAGCCTTCCAGATGACGCTCGAGACTGCGAAGGTGGCAGCAGACGTCGCTTCAGGTACCTTTCTTGTAAATAGTTTGCCTACAAATATACTATTTGATTCCGGAGCCAACTACTCCTTTGTGTCGCATAAATTTGGTGGGAAATTAGCATTGCCTGTAGAAAAACTTGATAATGCCCTGATTGTAGAAGTTGTTAGTGGCAAATTCGTACATGTTATTAATCGTATTGGGAACATCGTCATCGACCTAAATGGAAATGAATTCCACGAAGAGCTATTACCCATAGAGATAAACGGTTTCGGCATCCTTTTGGGTATGGATTGGCTTAGCACCAACGATGCTGAGATTCAATGTCGAAAGAAGATAGTAAGGGTAAACCCACTCAGGAAGGAATCCTTTATGGTGTACGGGGACAAACGTATAGTGAATTCTGGAATCATCTCCCTGATGAAAGCCAGAAAATGTTTATCCAAAGGATGTGCATCATATTTGGCATTTGTGATTGATTCTAAGAAGGAAAAGAAGGAGGTGCAGAATATACCGGTCGTATGTGATTATCCGGAAGTCTTTCCCGAAGATCTTCCCAGATTACCACCTGATAGGCAAGTGGAGTTTCGTATAGACTTGTTACCAGGAATGACACCAATAGCAAAAGCACCTTACCGATTAGCACCTACAGAGATGAAGGAGCTTATGACACAACTTCACGAGTTGTTGGACAATGGCTTCATTCGACCTAGTTCATCACCCTGGGGAGCTCCAGTGTTATTCGTAAAGAAGAAGGATGGAAGCTTGAGAATGTTTAAAGACTACCGAGAGCTGAACAAGGAAACGGTGATGAATGAGTATCCAACGCCAAGGATTGATGATCTATTCGATCAGCTGCAAGGTTCGAGCTACTTTTCAAAAATTGATCTTAGGTCGGGATATCATCAACTGAAGGTAACAGAGCAGGATTGTGACAACCCGAAATTTTCATTAGGACAAACTCTAAATTCAAAACACTTCAATTAAAAGTCAATTTCATTTTTATTTATTTTTAGCAATTTTACAGTTCGTTTGAATATTTTAATAATTATTCTTTAAACGAACGGATGAAAGGAAGTACCGTCTCGAGTCTTGGAGTTTCAAAACCGCAAATACCACCTACTTAAGAAGTTCACGGCCAAACTTTTATTTTTGGGCCGTAAACTCCTCCTAAAACCGCAAACTCATGCCTTAAGCACGAGTTCACTCCCCAAACTCCTCACCCCTTACTTTCATTCTCTAGAACACCTCCAAAAGTCTCTCAAGTATCATCCAAGTTTTTCTTCAAGATCTTCAATCTAGTAAGTGTTTCTAGCCCTTTCAAGTTAGTATATCACTTAATATAGTGATTTAACACAATTCTATCCATGAAATCTTTCTAAAAGGTAGAATCTTCAAGTTTTACCAAGAACACACACACTAGTGTTCTTGGGCCCTTAGCACCTTTTCAAGTTTCTACCTAGTAAGTACTTCTATCTTGGAGTCTTATAAAGTTTGTTACATTTCCAAACATCAAGAAAACATCCCAAGAACACCAAGAACAAGGTGTTTATGGTCCAAGAAGTTCTTGGACCGTAACCCCTAAATAAAGGTGCCAAAGTGTGCCCTAGTCCTTCAGAAGCCTTAGATACTTGTTTAAATCCATTCCTTGATGAGCTAAGGACTTGAAAACCCCAAAAGACCATAAACCATATGAGTTTACGGTAGTTAACTCAATGGAAAATGGTTTAAGAACCGTAAACTCCATTTAGGATTGAAATGGTGCCCTAATCTCTTCCATAGACTCATACTTCAAGTAGAAATGCTTCTAGGGACTTTTACGGCTTCAAATCATCAAATGGTCAAAGAAGTGTGAGTTTATGGCCGTAAACTCATGAGTTTACGACTGTAAACTCATTTTTTGATGACCATAAAACCGTAAACTCCACTATGGAGTTTTCCTTGAACAACAAGCACACTACCCATGCCCTACAACACTTAGATGCAATCCTTGGGACTTATAACACTTATATAAGGTGTTTAACTTGTCTTAGGATGTCTTGACCTTGTTAATTAGTTGTTTAAAGACTAATTGGATACATATACATGTATTTATATGTTAATTAGGATCATTGTGTGTGTACAAGTCTTCACTTGACACCTAGCAATCCTATTTCTTCAGATTATCCATACCACTCACTACAGCTGACTTCATACCCCTTTAACTAACCCTTGAAATGCTTTTAAATGTTTTAAATGCTTTATGGGGGGAATACAAGTTGAACCATGCTAGTTATTAGATGAATCACATGTGATTAATATCTAACATGCGAATGGATTTTTCATGCTTTAAACTGTTTTACCAAACAAATGACTTTAAACTGTTATCAAACTATTTTACATGTCAAACTCTTTATCAAATTCTCTTTTCGTACTAAACCTTTCCTTTACAGTTTTTAAACTTATATACTGTTAAAAAACCGTGTCTACTACATATATAGTTATATAAATAAGGTTTGAAGGACTTAGGAGAGATAACCCACTTTACTTCCTGTCCTCGTTGGGTTGTGGTCCTAAAGTACCCAGTTGTTTGTCCGAGTGTCGTTGAATCCTTACTTATATATTATGGATATATGTATAGAGATGAAGATTTATATCTCAGTTCAGTACATTCAGTGATTCATCAAGTTTACTAATAAACTATAATAGGTATAGTTTAGGGTTATACTACTTACTACTTTTAGTGCAATAAGACATACAAAAGTCAGTTCATTCATGAGTCATTACTTATTGCTATGAGAACATATACATCTATAATAGAATGAGAACATATACAACTATACTAGAATGAGAACATATACAACTATACTAGAAGGAGAACATATACAACGATACTAGGATGATTAACAATACATTACATATACTTTAATACGTTAAGATAAATGTGATCCACTGTATCGGAGCATGCCTTCAATGTCAAGGCCCGAGTTGTAGCCAGAGTCTCTTGGAGGGATAGCGTGAGTTTGCATATAGATCTATACTGGATTAACTATCCTACACCTTGCTGCTAGCTACCGTCGGACCTGCAGGTCTGCGGGTGACAAACGTCATACATTTTTATGACTCACATTGTCGGGTTTCATAGTCGATAGTATGGTACAACTAATCACGTTATACCTTGATATAAATATGGTTTAAGGTAGTTACTACAGCAGTAGTTCCTATAATACAACACTACAGTACTACATCAATTTACCCCTTTACATATTTAGTGATCATCTCACTTAAACACTAATGTATAAACTATATTTTGATAATGATAGTTACACTTGGGGAAATTACACACTTTTACAAGAAACAAACATACAAAACAGCTATGCCTTGATATAAGGCTACTTTTAGTAGAAACTATAGGATTTTCTAGGAGTTACAAACTTTTACAAACACTTACAAACATTCACATACTTTTATTACAAGCGTTTACAAACTCGTTCTTGAAACAACGTTCAAACATTTTGATACAAACATCGACACTAAATACTTATGAACTCACCAACTTTAATGTTGATAAACTCTTTCAAAATAACTTGTATTCTCAGGTCATCAGTAGACAGGTACCGAGGCCAACTTTTGAGAAGACGGATCGCATTCAAGACTCATCTTATATTTTGATTTACGTTTTTGGTGTCTATAACTGTACAGAACACACTTGTAATAAAAATTATATATTTAATGTAATTGATGATGTTTTTTACTTTATTGCTATTATACTGTGTTGTGATACTTTACATGACCTCCTCCGCCCCAGAACGTTTCCGCCGTTCTTGGTTTTGGGGTGTGACAGATTGGTATCAAAGTATTGTTTATAGTGAATTGAGTATATCAACCCACAAAAGATATACTAACTATAAACCCATTGGGATTAAAACACTCTGACCAAGAGTCTGTACTTTTAAATAATAAAATATTTAACTAAGTATACAAGTCTACATTCATACTAAAATTAGTGTCACAATGACAAGAACAAAAGTATTACGATTGTTAAATTTCACAAGTGAGCTCGGGGATGTATGGTCATTCCTGGGAGTGGCCTAGCCTGATTAACTATGCTGGTCCGAGGAGTGATTAGCATATGCCCTAGAATGGTTGTGATATGGTAACAAGTCCAAGAACTTACCAACTCTACCACAATGAGAGCATTGGAACAGAACGTAAGTTTAAAATACTATAGGAGTATTTCGTGTTACTTCAAATCAATTATCTGAGAACTAAAAAGGTGGCTATCAAGTAGGCCAATAGTTGTTAAGTGGATACGCCAAGGTTGTATGAAATTTAGGTGTTATAGACTGAGAATCTGTGACCTTTGCTTCACCTCCTGTCCTCGTTGTGTTGTGGATTTGGAGTTAGGGCCACTTATTCGAAGGTATATCCTACTCTGCTTTCATATAACTGGTATGCACTACACAAATATTAACATAATTGATATAGATCATCATATAATTATCTTAAGCAGTACGTCTATTTATATAAGATTCTTATATCCCTTTTCTCGCATAGATATCATGGCTGGATTTCCTCATGGCGACCCGTAATTTCCTCCACAAGGTAATGCTGGATGGCTTGAAGAAGAGCCCGAAGATGAGCATCCAATCCCTTTGGATGATCACCTCGCAGAAGGCTTTTCGGATTGATCTGACTCCGAGCCTAAAGTCAACAACCTACCGCCAGTAGGTCAAGCCCAAAACAACAATCCCTGACCGACTTTCCCAGGTCCCACACCCTTGTGGGCAACCAACTTGAATCGTTGGAGCGACGAGCAGGGTCAACCCTTAACTTACTTTGGGGACCGAAGCTTTTACAACCTCAGCGAAGGTGGCTCTACGGATTGAGCTCTGCCCGTCATTGTCCGCAGAATAGCTTGTAATGTTGAACAGGGTCGAGCAGCCATCAATCGGGTCATGGAAATTGATGCCAACTCTGGTGTCAATGCAGTCCGTATCCGTCGTCTTGAAGAAGAAATGGAAAGGACCAGGAGAACCAATGAGACTCTGCAGCAACAGTTGGCTGCCTCCTGAGCTGAAGTCATAGAACTTCGAGTTCGCCAGAGGACTCATGAGCGACATCTTCAAGAGGTGGTTCGTCAAGTGGCAGACGTCAGGGTTCGCCCGAGGAATTCCCATCGCCGTTAGAAGATGTCCCACACATCTTTTCTTTTGATTAAGGAATAGCCTTTCGTAATCGTGCTCTATGTAGCACTTGTCTGTAAATTATTCCTATCTTTCAGTACTCTAACTTAGGATCTAAGAACTGTCAACCTTTTCCCTTATGGTATGATGTAAGTGTTGGTTTTTGAGCATTCTAACACTCCTATGGTGTACATGCAACCCTATAAACCTTGGATCTATGTTTTCTCTATTATACATGCAAATAAGAACTTTCCAAGGCTTGAATCCTAACTAGCATATTAAGAAGCAACTATACTACAAAGACTAGTTAGATGACATACCTTTTGGTGTAGCTTGATGTCTTTAAGGTTTAAGAGCTTAGCCCCAATAGTGTGGAGGCCTCAAGTGGAATCACAAATCACCAAAACACCTTGGAAGACTTTAGAGAATATGGATACTTGGTTCTCTCTAGTGAAATTGGCTAGCCCTTCATAGTGTACCCACACTAGTGCCAATTTCACCAACCAATGAAATCTTTATATAGTATGGAGACTAAGGTTAAACCCATGACCTTTCATTTCATATGATCCATGGATTAAACACTCCATGGACTATCCATGGAAGCTTAGCCCAACCTAAATGAACCTGGCCCATTCCATATATATAAGAGTCCATATTTAATTAGTTCATTTTGATCACTTAATTAATTATAAATTAATTCTTGATCAATACTAATTAAATAATATGATTATATATTAATATATTAGAACTTATAATATATTAATATAAATCATAAATATACTATTCTCAAAAGACTATCCATATAAATTGTGCCGGTGAAGTGCAACCCAAATGGACCATGCCGGTTCGGGTAAAGTACATACCAAATATAGTTATGGACTAAGACATTAATCCAACAGTCTCCCACTTGGATAAGTCTAAAACTATTATTGAGTATGACTTCAAAACCTAAATGGCAATCATAGCTCTTAAAGCCGCTGTCGAACTCTGATCTTTGTCAACAAACGTGTCCATTAGATAAGGGATCATATATTCCTCCATTAGATAAGGGATCATGTATTATAATCATTCTCTCTGTCCATTTGTTGTTTCCCGATTCCCGATTCATGACGACTGACTAATTGAACAAATCAAATCAGTCCTGGCTTGGCTAAGCACTCACATGCGTCATCATTAAATCATCAAGGGGGCCACAGATATCGCTTTTATCCCGAAGGTAAAAGGAATGGATAAACTTCGACTCATATGGCTTGTTCTACTACTTGTTGAATCATCCACAAAGGCACGTTTTATAACACCGAGTTACCGAATGCGTTTTCGTGCAATCAATGTATAACCAACTCATAGTAACAACTCATATCTCTAGGTTTGAAGAATATAAGATATTATCGTCTCATGATCACTCGTGATAAAATCCATGAAGTGATTCCAACGAGCACGAGTTTAATCCAATACTCAGAACTTATGAGCACTCATGAGTGTTGTATCCCTTTGTCCAACATCTTAGACCTCTACAAGCCAACCCATGACAGTCTTGATTCATATCTACTTCCAACATATGACCGACTGTGGATGGTTTGAATAACTTAGTCATCCAGAACAATGACCTAGTGATTCTGGAAGTTAAAACATGCAATGTGAAACACAATAATAATTGAATCCAATATGGTATCAAAACCTATGAACATAAATAAAACACCTTTTATTTATCACCATATGATTACACATTATTCATTGTATACTGTTTCAACTATCAACTTTATTCTTGAATTTAAAACAATAGTTGTCCCATGCCTCCAAGCATGTACACTATGTTTTCTAAACACTTGTCATGCCATAAACAAAGTATGCATACTATGTTTGTCTAAGATCTTTACTTTATGAAATAGATCAATTGAGCATAACTCCAATTATCATATTTTCACAGTCCCAAACCCTTACTGCAAATGCAAGAATTCATGCCATTTACTGAAATCTGTAAGATTCTAAACTTATATGCATTGATCCTCTTGTAATGATTATGCATAAATTCACTTGGCAACAATCATTACAGAGTATTCCGAAGATGATCAACTCCTTGGAAACATCCTCCTTGCATTAAGTTTCTTAATCTTACACAGATTTATTGAACAACTTCCACTTATGGGATCATTTCCATATTCCCCTTTTGACTATCACTTCTGAACAAGAGTTGCCTCTTTCCAGAATATGTCAATATGGTCCTTCCAATAATTAACACTATACTTCCAACTGTCCTTGAGCAACCAATCTTTGGTAAACCTTAGATTGTCCTCGACAATTGCTTAATCACTTTAGTCATATCCAATTCTTGACATTTTCCTCCTTAATGCCCCAAGGCATTTTGAAAATTCAGAAAGGATAAATATTATAGCACATGTAATTGATCTTGTACCCACAGTAAATGGGACACGATTCATGATGTTTCACATAAAGACATGGTTCTAGACCAGTCTTTTGCCATAATATTTCCATTTCTATTTACTAAGTTCTCATAATTCAGATTATGAAAAGGGATGTCGTAATCATAATCGAATTTTAGAACGCAAATAATGAACCCGTATATAGAGTTTCCTTATGTTGAGCCATTCCAACATGAAATTCATATATATTCTTGACTAAATATGATGAAAACCTCAATCTAAGCTTTTAGATTTGAGATGAAGTATAATTTCCTCTCCCTTAATTATAGCAAAACAACTTTTCCCTAATTGACACCTTTTGTTTTCTATAATTAACATTGCTAACTTGCAACCTTTATCATAATTACCATGCTCCCACTAACATGATGATTATTAGCATAACACTTATGCTCCCACTAGCTTTGACATGTACCCAGAAATCAACTGGACTTCTAGAAATCAATACTTTGTTCACTTTCTTACCAAAGTTAAGATTTCTGATACTAGATTGCCTTGATAAGACTTTATCAAAATCATACACCTCTCTTAGATAGCTCGCAAGTGTGTCTAAACAATTTCAGTACTATGAAAAGGGATGCCATAATCATATTCTAAATTGTTTAGACCTTTTGCCATTTCTCATAAGTCAATGTTAGTGTGCCGGTTAACCATGCACGCTCCACTAACAACTTTGAGAACTGCAAATATCACAATTGCTATCTACTTAAAATCTACTTAGTGAAAGAGTTTCCTTACCATCATTTTCATGAATCGAAGAGAAACCTTATGACACTTAGATCTTATGGTGTAAGTGTTCCCATCCATGTGAATTTGTCAAAATCATAATCACAAGACTAGGTTAGCGACAAATCCTAACTCATATGGATTGAACTTGTGCAATCTTAACTTCTTGCCACCTGGCAACTCAAGGGCCTGCCATTGCTTCCAAGTAGCTATACAAACAATTGAGAACATGTAGAACTCAAATGTATAGCCAACTTAACTGGAATGTGCACAGAAATGTCAACACGATAGGTTAGAAAACTCTAGTTGTGTGCTAGTGATGAAATACAGTTTTTGTTCTTGATTACTTCTTGAAAACCTTTCAGGATCTTTTAGACTCCCACAATCTCCTTGACCTATAAGACTTTCTTGCCAAACATTCAAGAGATAGTATGGATTCTAATCAAGACAGACACTTAACACAATTAGCCTTAGTTGGTCTTTGTTTTATCCAAAACATCACAACTTACCAATTTCAAATGTACAAGAGTAGAAAACTTTTACTCTTACATTTGACAAGTGTTTTAAACCTTTCTTTAATATATGTCACTCAACTTACAATCTTGGAGTATGACTCTAAGAATTTTTTTGAAACGAAGTATGACTCATCTTCTTGATTTGACCACTTCAACAATTCATAGCTCCTCTTCTTAGCTATCAGAATGCACTTACAGGATGAATTGTGATAAGGTCTCTTAATCATTAAGATGATCATATGACATGATAATAAAGTACTCTCCCATCTTTTCAGATTTGAGAAACTTTTATCCTTCTGCCTAATTTGATTCTTCTTATTCGTTCTGTCATACATTGAAAACTTTCCAATGTTTCAGAATTATACTTAAGCTCGTAAGTATGATCATATTTACTAAACCTTAGTAAATCATGACGAATAGTCTTATCCATCTTTTGTGGTGGACTTTGACAAGTGCACAAGAAAGTGTACTCGATCCCTTAGTCCTTCTCTTGACTCACACATCCATGTGAACAAGCAGTTAGTCTTAATTTTCCAATGCTCGAAAGTTCTCACTCATCATACTAGACAGCTTGCATGATTCCAAGTTTCTATCCAACTGAACCTTGGGTGATAAGAATCTTTCGTTATTTGGTAAATTTAGACACTACGAAAAATGAAAGAATCAAATTCATATTTCCAATATTGCTATCAATGGAATCATATAAGCAACATCTTTCCTTTTTTTATACAAATGCCATTGTAAGGATATTTTAAAATAAATAAAATTAAAAACTTTTCTTTTATTTTAAAACTTTGCAGAAAAACTAATCCTTACAATGCAAATGTATATGAAAACTTGTTGTCATCTATTCCTAAGCAATCTATCATAACTCTTAAGCACCTGCTCAAAATTCTGATCACCGAACCATGCGTTTGAAATTCATCTTCGCAATCAGAATCAGCATATACTTCCTTTAAGTTTCTTTACTTTTTCTTTGATTCTTAAAACATCAACATGTGACCCAGCCACATCATGTAATAAGAATCTCCAAGTAGGAACTTAATAGAGTTACACAATGGACTTTACCTGATATATAAAGTCAAACTTATTAACTTTACCATCCTTAGGTAAGTTTGGCAGCTTCGTAACCTAAGCCCCTTCCTTTGGCAATAGAAACATATGGACCCTTAGGTAATAGTATATGGGACTATCTCAGACTTAGCCTTTCTCTTTACCATTTGGTCATCCAAGTTGACTATGGTCAATCCCTTTCCATTAGGAAGAGAATGCATTTCTGGATTTCCTGTGTCACTATTGTCCATGTCCATAAAGTTTTGCGAAGTTGATCTCCTAATCAAATTTGCTTTACTAGTACACTAAATTATTTCTGATTTAGAAGCACCAAGGAAATAGATAAGATCATTAAGGGTCTTGTCATAGTCTATTTCATAGGAGTCCTAAAGGAACTCACTATGTGACTTAGAAAGTGATCAAACCACTAAATTTCTCAAGACTTTGACACCCAACTTCCCGGCTTGTCAGTATGTGACTTCATCTCCAATATGTGATCACACCTAGACCTTGCCTTGCCAATAAGGCTTGAGTGACCTTGAACTTGAGGGTTAGGGAGAATAACTGGAGGAGGTGGAGGAAGTGAAGTTCCAAGATATTTGGGAAGATCATAGATGTCTGAACTAGACATCTTTTGGGAGATATTCAAGATAGTTGATTTAAAGTCCTTAATATAACACCCAATATGAAATATTAAGGCTAGGACCCAACAAACTATTTTATAACTTGGAAGAGGGATGCCGTAATCCAAGCTATAAAATATTTGAAGGTAGGTGAATGACGATTCACCAATTTCCACCATGAAAAATGAAATAATTTATTAGGTTTTAATTGGATTTGAAACTCCTAGATCTTTGAGATTCATTGAACTTTCAATGGCATGTTTCAATCTCGAGTGTGCCCTTCACGTTTTGGGACTGGGATGCTGAGGATCAGAAAACAAGGTGTAAAGTAACCATGCAAATTACTTGGTACCCTTAAGTGCTTACCCCTCAATCGATGTGCTGGTTAACCACACACGCTCCATCAATAATATGATAAACATTAAGTTACCCTTTGCCTACCTTGTTAAATGTGAGTAACTGTGCCGGTTAACCACACACGCTCCACTAACCGACTTAAACAAAGTGCAAAGTGTAATTTCATGGATTAGCAACTTATTCACATTTTCCTGAGTAACTAATATTGGGTATTTATAAAAGGTTTAGTTACTTAGTATTTATCATTAATACTTTTAATGAAGGGAGAATTTATAGTCTTTGTCCTACCCGTTCGGCTAACGACCCTCCACCGGTCAAGGAAGTGGTGGGTGAGAGTGGACACCCATTAAACTGCCATTTTATAGGCAGTAACCTTATAGCCCCCCCCCCCCCCCCCTTATAGACCGGCTTCGTGAATGAGGCCTATTAACGGTAAGACTGACTTTACTCTTATACGTATATATAAATATTATTAACCTATAATATTATAAAGTATAAGGGTTGAATTTTAACTTTTAAAATTCTAAGGGCTAACATGGAATTAAATTATTCATAAGAGAAAACTTTTCTATTTCCAAAACTTGAGGGCAAGTTTTGTAACTTTCAAAACTTTTCCTATTTCATAACTTATGTGTTTAAAGTAGTTTTAATCCAAAAACTCTTCACGTTCCATAACTTGAGGACAAGTTATGGAAGACTTTAAACTAATAAAAGAATTAACTTTTCTTTATTTTATAACATATGGAATTAATTAAGGTTGCACATTTTATTACTTAATGAAGTGACTATTGAGCTTCCATAACTTGAGGACAAGTTATGGAGTCATAAAACCATTCAATGAGACAAGACTCTTCATTTTTGTAACCATTGCCAACTTTTATGAGTTTTACGAAACTTAAATGTGACCTTTCATGTAACTTGAGGACAAGTTACACAAACACATTTTAGAATCATCTCTTAGATTAAAATGGATTGAAATAAACTATTCAGCCAAAAAGGTCGAATATATGATGTCTGGGGGTCCAACTCGTCGAGTGCACGAACCAAATCGGCGAGTTGGATGCATTTTGCCTTGGACTCGACGAGTCTGCTAGGCAGACAGCATCAAAACTCGATTTTTCAGCTACTTTTGCAAGTATAACAAGAAAACAAGCCTAGGCTCAGATACCACTATTGGGTTTTGAGCATTCTAACACTCCTATGTTGTACATGCAACCTTATAAACCGTGGATCTATGTTTTCTCTATTATACATGCAAATAAGAACTTTCCATGGCTTGAATCCTAACTAGCATATTAAGAAGCAACTATACTACAAAGACTAGTTAGATGACATACCTTTTGGTGTAGCTTGATGTCTTCAAGCTTTAAGAGCTTAGCCCCAATAGTGTGGAAGCCTCAAGTGGAATCACAAATCACCAAAACACCTTGGAAGACTTTAGAGAATATGGATACTTGTTTCTCTCTAGTGAAATCGGCTAGCCCTTCATAGTGTACCCACATTAGTGCCAATTTCACCAACCAATGACATCTTTATATAGTATGGAGACTAGGCTTAAACCCATGACCTTTCATTTCATATGATCCATGGGTTAAACACTCCATGGACTATCCATGGAAGCTTAGCCCAACCTGAATGAACTTGGCCCATTCAATATATATAAGAGTCCATATTTAATTAGTTCATTTTGATCACTTAATTAATTATAAATTAATTCTTGATCAATACTAATTAAATAATATGATTATATATTAATATATTAGAACTTATAATATATTAATATAAATCATAAATATACTATTCTCAAAAGACTATCCATATAAATTGTACCGGTGAAGTGCAACCCAAATGGACCATGCCGGGTCGGGTCAAGTACATACCAAATATAGTTATGGACTTAGACATTAATCCAACAGTATGACCTACCGTTAGGTCAATTTTCCGGAACTTGTTACATCAATAATACCAGTAATATTGACAACTATCTTATCTGTGCAAAATCTGTACACTTATGTTTCCTTACTATTCTTCTATGCTGTGATTTCAAAACATACACTCATTCAACTGTTGGACTACGGCTATTTAGTCCATGTTTTACTCTCACCCTGCTTACAATTGATGCTTACCATTATGTTCGTCTTTATAAACTTAGAGCTGAAAGATGCCTCCTCGTAAATCACCAAGGCATAATCCTCCACCTCCACCACCACCGCCTCCTCCTCGGTCATCGATACCGCAGCTCTGAATGCTGCAGTAGCTGCGGCAGTGGCAACTGCCATGGCTCCATATCACTCCACTGATGCCAGCAGAGGTGGGACCCTTGTTGACTCTACTCATGGTGAAATCCATGTGCGCTCGAGAGAGTGCTCCTACAAAGATTTCACAAACTGCAAGCCGAAGTCCTTCAAGGGGACTGGCGGAATCATTGCCCTCTCACAATGGTTCGAGAAGACAGAATCAGTCTTCGAAATTTGTTCCTACCCTGCTGCGAGCAAAGTCAAGTTTGCAGCGTGCACCTTTGAGGAGAAAGCACCGACGTGGTGGAACAGCCATGTCAAAGCACTAACTCTCGTAATAGCCAACGACATGGGCTGGGAAACTATGAAAGACCTCATGATTGAGGAGTACTGCCCGAGGGGCGAGATCCAAAAGTTAGAACAGGAACTATGGGGCCTAACTATGAGGGGTTCCAACATAGTGGCATACATCATCAGGTTCAGCGAACTGGTGGCCCTCTGTCCCAACATGGTTCCCATTGAAGGGAAAAAGATCGAAAGGTACATCTGGGGGCTGGTGCCTCCGTATCAGGGAAATGTCCTATCATCAAACCCTGCTACCTTCGACAGTGCCAAGCAACTGGCACAATGACTCATTGACCATGCAGTCCAATCCCCATCAGCGACAACAACCCTGGCCATCTTGGAACCCTCCAAACCCGCTGACACTAAGCGGAAGTTTTGGGATGACAAGAAGAAGCAGCGGGCTGCCAAAAAGCAGCAAATTGTGGCAGTTCATGCCGTGATTACCCTTACTGCTGCTGCTCCAGTGAAGCAGTATGCTGGAAGTTTGCCAAAGTGCAATAAATGCAACTTCCACCACAACGGCCCCTGCCAGGAAATGAAGTGCTCTAACTGCAATAAGAAAGGACATACAGTCCGTTTCTGCAAATCTCCGGTAAGGCCGATCACTCAGGTTCCCGGTGCTAGCGTGAGCTGGGCTTGCTATGGATGTGGCGATGGGGGCCACTATAAGAGGGACTTCCCCAAAGCAAAAAATGCCGATGGAGCGGGAAGAGTTCTGGCTATAGGCCACGGGGAAGCAGTTGCTGACCCAACGGTGGTGATTTATAGGTTTCTCCTCGATAACTCCTGTGCATGCATATTGTTCGATAGTGGAGCGGAGCAAAGCTTCGTGAACCATAAATTTGCTTGGATACTTAAACAGCAACCGCACGCACTTAAAGAACAATTCACTGTAGAAATGGCTAATGGGAAAATGGAAAGCACCAATAGCATATACATATGATGTACCCTAACTCTAGATAGTCATTCATTTCCAATCGACCTCATGCCGGTCTCGATTAAAAGCTTCGACGTTATCATCAGCATGGATTGGTTAAGTCTTCATCACACTAACATCATGTGCTACGAAAAAGCAGTCCATCTAAAGTATTCAAGCACAAAAGTATCTACGTAAAGAATATCGTGCATTCCTTGCTCACATTGTCGATACGAGCCTAGAAACGAAAGAACTAAAGAACATTCCAGTGGTGAGCCACTTTCCCGGCATCTTTCCAGAAGAACTACCAGGATTACCTCCGCAACGATAGGTCGAGTTCAGGATCGACTTAGTCCCAGGAGCTACCCCGGTAGCCAAGTCACCCTACCAATTAGTACCAGCTGAGATGCAGTAACTATCTAGTCAACTTAACGAACTGCTCAGCAAGGGCTTTATAAGACCAAGTTTCTCACCTTGGGGAGCACCGGTCTTGTTTGTTAAGAATAAAGATGGATCATTCCGTATGTGTATCAACTACAGAGAACTCAACAAACTGACGGTCAAAAATCGTTACCCTCTGCCTCGCATAGACAATTTATTTGACCAACTACAAGGGGTGAATTACTTTTCCAAAATTGATCTAAGATCCGGATATCACCAGTTACGAGTGCTAGAGGAGGATGTTCCTAAGACAGCCTTCCAAACTCGTTACGGACACTACGAGTTCGTGGTGATGCCATACGGATTGAGCAATGCGCCCGCAGTGTCCATGGATTTGATGAATAGAGTATGTCGACCTCACTTGGATCAATTCTTCATCATCTTCATTGATGACATCCTGATCTACTCCCGAAGAAAGGAAGAGCATGGCGATCACCTGCGACAAGTTCTAGGAACTTTACGAACGGAGAAGCTCTATGCAAAGTTCTATAAATGTGAATTTTGGATTCGAAGAGTCGAATCCTTAGGACACGTGGTTAGCGAAGAGGGAATCCACGTGGACCCATCCAAAATTAAGGCCATTGAGAACTGGTCAGCACAGAAGACGCCTACAGAAATTCGTCAATTTTTGGGTCTCGCTGACTACTACCACAGGTTCATACAAAACTTCTCCCACATTGTGAAATCTCTTACAACACTGACCCAGAAAGGTGTGGCCATTGACTTGGAAGAGAAGCAGCAGACAGCGTTCCAAACGTTCAAGCGAGCCTTGTGCACCGCGCCAATACTATCCCTCCACAAAGGGATAGAAGACTTCGTTGACTATTGCGATTTGTCAAACCAAGGGCTCAGTTGTGTTCTGATGCAACAGGGTAAGGTCATCCCCTACGCCTCGAGACAGCTGAAGACACACGAAGTCAACTACACCACACACAATCTTGAGCTGGGGGCAGTTGTGTTTGACCTGAAGATATGGAGACATTACCTGTATGGCAGGAAAAGCACAATTTTTACTGATCGCAAGAGTTTACAACACATATTCGATCATAAGGAACTTAACATGCGACAACGACAGTGGGTCGAGCTACCCAATGACTACGAATGCGATATTCGTTATCATCCGGGTAAAGCCAACGTAGTAGCGGACGCCCTAAGTCGGAAAGAATATTCTGGTCAAAGAGTCAGATCCTTGACGATGACTATCCATTCACACTTGTCTACGCAAATACAGGAGGCTTAGCTTGAAGCCTTGAAACCTGAAAACGTGACGGGTGAATCCCTTAGAGGAATGGATAAGAACTTAGAGGCCAAGGGTGGCGGAGCCTTATATTTCATGGGTCAGATATGGACACTAAAACACGGTGGTTTCCGAGACTTGGGCATGACCGAGGCGCACAACACTCGGTATTCCGTCCACCCAGGTTCAGATAAGATGTATCTGGATCTTAAAAAGTTATACTGGTGGCCTAACATGAAGGCAGAAATTGCTACCTTTGTGAGTAAATGCCTTACTTGCGCAAAGTTTAAGGTCGAGTACCAAAACCCTCCAGTTTACTGCAACAACCAGTGATTCCAGAATGGAAGTGGGAGCGGATCACTATGGATTTCATAACCAAGTTGCCCAATACAACGGGTGGACTTGATACCATATGGGTCATCGTCGATAGATTGACCAAGTCTGCACACTTCCTGCCTATCAAAGAAACTGACAAGATGGAAAAGCTTATGAGAACATACATTAGGTAAACCGTACTATTGCATGGTGTTCCTATATCCATTATCTCCGATAGAGATAGTAGGTTCACTTCAAGATTCTGACAATCGCTACAACATTCCCTGGGAACAAGGCTTGACATGAGCCCAGCCGACCATCCTTAGACCAACGGACAAAGTGAGAGGGCCATCCAAACACTGGAAGATATGCTAAGAGCATGTGTGATTGACTTTAGGAAGGCATGGGATACTCATTTACTCCTTGTCGAATTTTCCCACAATAACAGCTATCACACGAGCATCAAGGTTGCTCCATTTGAAGCCCTCTATGGCCGGAAGTGCAGATCCCTTCTGTGCTGGGCTGAAGTGGGTGATACCCAGTTAGCTAGGGGACAAGTTCCTAACAGCACTCTCACATGTCCGGAAATCATTCGGGAAACAACAAAGAAGATCATTCAAATCCGAGAACAATTAAAAGCCTCTAGAGACCGATAGAAAAGCTACGCTGACAAGTGAAGGAAACCTTTAGAATTCCAGGTGGGAGACCGAGTCCTTTTGAAAGTCTCACCCTGGAAAGGCTTGATACACTTCGTTAAGCGTGGGAAGCTCAATCCGAGATACATAGGGCCTTTCGAGATTCTCAAAAGAATCGGCCCTGTAGCTTACAAACTCAATCTGCCCAACGAACTTCGTAACGTACATTCTACATTCCACGTCTCTAACTTGAAAAAGTGTCAGTCCGACGAGACTCTTGTAATCCCACTCGACGAGATCGAGATCAACGAGAGCCTCAACTTCGTGGAAGAACAAGTAGAGATCATGGACCGAGAGGTCAAGCAAAAGAAGCAAAGCTGCATCCCGATTGTGAAGGTTTGTTGGAATGCCAAGCGAGGACCGGAACTCACATGGGAGCGCGAGGATCAAATGAAATTGAAATATCCTCATCTATTCGCTTAGTCATCTGTAACTACTTTATTGGCTTAGACTTTAATTTCGGGACGAAATTCCCTTTAACGGGGGGATGATGTGACAACCCAAAATTTTCATTCGGACAAACTCTAAAGTCAAAACACTTCAATTAAAAGTCAATTTCATTTTTATTTATTTTTAGCAAATTTACAGTTCGTTTGAAGATTTTAATAATTATTCTTTAAACGAACGGATGAAAGGAAGTATCGTCTCAAGTCTTGGAGTTTCAAAACCGCAATACCACCTAGTTAAGAAGTTCACGGCCAAACTTTTATGTTTGGGCCATAAACTCCTCCTAAAACCGCAAACTCATGCCTTAAGCATGAGTTTACTCCCCAAACTCCTCAATTCTTACTTGCATTCTCTAGAACACCTCCAAAACTCTCTCAAGTATCATCCAAGTTTTTCTTCAAGATCTTCAATCTAGTAAGTGTTTCTAATCCTTTCAAGTTAGTATATCACTTAATCTAGTGAATTAACACACTTCTATCCATCAAATCTTTCTAAAAGGTTGAATCTTCAAGTTTCACCAAGAACACCAAGAACACACACTAGTGTTCTTGGGCCCTTAGCACCTTTTCAAGTTTCTACATAGTAAGTACTTCTATCCTAGAGTCTTATAAAGTTTGTTACATTTCCATACATCAAGAAAACGTCCCAAGAACACCAAGAACAAGGTGTTTATGGTCCAAGAAGTTCTTGGACCGTAAACCCTAAATAAAGGTGCCAAAGTGTGCCCTAGTCCTTTACAAGCCTTAGAAACTTGTTTAAATCCATTCCTTGATGAGCTAAGGACTTGAAAACCCCAAAAGACCATAAACCAGATGAGTTTACAGTAGTAAACTCAAAGGAAATGGTTTAAGAACCGTAAACTCCATTTAGGAGTGAAATGGTGCCCTAATCTCTTCCATAGACTCATACTTCAAGTAGAAATGCTTCTAGGGACTTTTAAGGCTTCAAATCATCAAATGGTCAAAGAAGTGTGAGTTCACAGCCGTAAACTCATGAGTTTACGACTATAAACTTATTTTTTGATGACCATAAAACCGTAAACTCCACTATGGAGTTTTCCTTGAACCACAAGCACACTACCCATGCCCTACAACACTTTGATGCAATCCTTGGGACTTATAACACTTATATAAGGTGTTTAACTTGTCTTAGGATGTCTTAACCTTGCTAATTAGTTGTTTAAAGACTAATTGGATACATATATGGGAATTTACATGTTAACTAGGATCATTGTGTGCGTACAAGTCTTCACTTGACACCTAGCAATCCTATTTCTTCAGTTCATCCATACTACTCACTACAGGTGAGTTCATACCCCTTTAACTAACCTTTGAAATGCTTTTAAATGTTTTAAATTCTTTATGGGGGAATACAAGTTGAACCATGCTAGTTATTAGATGAATCACATGTGATTAATATCTAACATGCGCATGGATTTTATATGCTTTAAACTGTTTTACTAAACAAATTACTTTAAACTGTTATCAAACTATTTTACATGTCAAACTCTTTATCAAATTCTCTTTTTGTACTAAACCTTTCCTTTACAGTTTTTAAACTTATATACTGTTAAAAAACCGTGTCTACTACATATATAGTTATATAAATAAGGTTTGAAGGACTTAGGAGAGATAACCCACTTTACTTCCTGTCCTCATTGGGTTGTGGTCCTAAAGTACCCAGTTGTTTGTCCGAGTGTCGTTGAATCCTTACTAATATATATATACATATATATATATATATATATATATATATATATATATATATGTATAGGCATAAAGATTTTTATCTCAGTTCAGTACATTTAGTCATTCATCAAGTTTACTAATAAACTATAATAGGTATAGTTTAGGGTTATACTACTTACTACTTTTAGTTCAATAAGACATACAGGAGTCAGTTCATGCATGAGTCATTACTTATTGCTATGATAACATATACATCTATACTAGAATGAGAACATATACAACTATACTAGAATGAGAACATATACAACTATACTAGAAGGAGAACATATACAACGATACTAGGATGATTAACAATACATTACATATACTTTAATACGTTAAGATAAATGTGATCCACTGTATCGGATCATGCCTTCAATGTCAAGGCCCGAGTTGTAGCCAGAGTCTCTTGGAGGGAGAGCGTGAGTTTGCGTATAGATCTATACTGGATTGACTATCCTACACCTTGTTGCTAGCTACAGCCGGACCTACAGGTCTATGGGTGCCAAACGTCATACCATATTACGACTCACATTGTCGGTTTTCATAGTCAATAGTATGGTACAACTAATCACATTATACCTTGATATAAATCTGGTTTAAGGTAGTTAGTACAGTAGTAGTTCCTATAATACAACACTACAATACTACATTAATTTACCCCTTTACATATATTTAGTGATCATCTCACTTAAACATTAATGTATAAACTATATTTTGATAATGATAGTTACACTTGGGGAAATTACACACTTTTACAAGAAACAAACATACAAAACAGCTATGCCTTGGTATAAGGCTACTTTTAGTAGAAAATATAGGATTCTCTAGGAGTTACAAACTTTTACAAACACTTACAAACATTCACATACTTTTATTACAAGCGTTTACAAACTCATTCTTGAAACAACGTTCAAACATTTTGATACAAACATCGACACTAAATACTTATGAACTCACCAGCTTTAATGCTGATAAACTCTTTCAAAATAACTTGTATTCTCAGGTCATCAGTAGCCAGGTACCAAGGCCAGCTTTTGAGAAGACGAAGCGCATTCAAGACTCATCTTATATTTTGATTTACATTTTTGGTGTCTATAACTGTACAGAACTCACTTGTATTAAAAATTATATATTTAATGCAATGGATGATGTTGTTTACTTGTTTGCTATTATACTGTGTTGTGATACTTTACATGACGTCCTCCGCCCCAGAATGTTTCTGTCGTTCTCGGTTTTGGGGTGTGACAAGGATATTGAGAAGACTGCATTCAGAACTAGATATGGACACTACGAGTTCTTGGTTATGTCATTTGGACTAACCAATGCTCCTGCAACATTCATGGATTTGATGAACAGGGTTTGTAAACCATTCCTCGATAAATAAGTGATGGTGTTCATCGACGACATTCTGATCTACTCGAAGAGCCAAGAGGAGCATGGAAAGCATCTACGGGAAGTGTTGGAAGTGTTAAAGAAGGAGAAGCTTTACGCTAAGTTCTCCAAGTGTGATTTTTGGATTCGAGAAGTCCAGTTCTTGGGTCACATGGTTAACCAAGAAGGAATAATGGTTGACCCAACAAAGATCGAAGTTGTAATGAAGTGGGAACGACCAAAAAGTCCCACAGAGATTCGGAGCTTTCTAGGATTAGCTAGATATTACCGAAGATTTATCCAAGGATTTTTTGATAGCATCTCTGTTGACAGCTTTAACCCATAAAGGAGCTACATATACATGGAATGAGATGCAAGAAGAAGCGTTCGAGAAGCTGAAGAAGAAGCTATGTGAAGCACGAACACTTTCTCTACCTGATGGAGTTGAAGACTTTGCGGTCTATAGTGACACATCTGGAGTCGGCTTGGGTTGTGTTCTGACCCAAAGAGAAAAGGTGATAGCATACACATCTCGACAATTGAAAGAGCACGAAAAGAACTACCCTACTCACGATTTGGAGTTGGCAGCGGTAGTTTTCGCTCTAAAGATATGGAGGCATTACCTCTATGGCACGAAGTGCAAGCTTTTCATTGATCATAAGAGCCTCCGGTATCTCTTTAATTAGAAAGAAATGAACATGAGGCAACGACGCTGGATAGAGTTACTCAAGGACTACGACTGTGAGATACTTTACCACCCCAAGCAAATGTTGTCGTTGATGCTCTCAGTCGGAAAGTCAACCTTGAAAGAAAAATGCCAAGAGCGTTGAGAATAGAAGTTGTCTCGACAATCGTGGAAAGCATCAAGAAATCTCAAGAAGAAGCTATAGAGAAGAATGACTAAAAGGAAGAACGTTTGGGTAAGACGTTAGAATTCGGTACCAATAGTCAACGGTTGAAGGTATTCCAAGATCGGATTTGGGTACCTAGGACGGGAGGAATAAGAGATCTTCTGATGGAAGAAGCACACAAGACCATGTACTCAATTCATCCCGGTATCACTAAAATGTATAGGGACCTAAAAACCTACTACTGGTGGCCGACGATGAAGCTCAATGTTGCGAAGTATGTGGCCGAGTGTGTAACATGTGCGAGAGTTTGGGCACAACATCAGAAACTGTATGGGAGTTTGGAACCTTTGCCTGTACCCATGGGTAAATGGGAGGACATCACCTTGGATTTTGTGACCAAACTGCCCAGGACAAAGAACGGACATGACATGATTTGGGTAGTCGTGGATCGTTTCACCAAGAGTGCACACTACATAGCAGCCAACGAGAAGTGGTGTATGGATAAGCTTGCAAATGCTTACGTGAAGGAAATTGTAAGACTTCACGGTATTCCTCTTACAATTGTATCAGATCTTGATAGTTGTTAAACGTCGAGATTTTGGAGGAGTCTACAAGAGGAGTTGGGTACAAAGTTATGTTTGAGTACAGCTTACCATCGGCAGACCGATGGCCAGAGCAATAGAACGATTCAAACACTAGAAGATATGCTGAGAGCATGTACCCTTGAGTTCCAAGGGAACTGGGATGAGCACTTACCTCTGGTAGAATTTTCCTATAACAACAGTTTCCACTCGAGCATCAAGATGGCACCTTATCAAGCCTTGTATGGACAAAAGTTTCATATGCCGTCTTGTTGGCTTGAAGCCGGAGAGAAGCAGTTTATGGGCCCCGAGATAGTTCATGAGACTGTTGAGAAGTTGAAAGTGATCAGAGAAAAGAATGTTAGAAGCTCAAGATCGTCAAAAGGGCTATGCTGACAATAAAAGATGACCGATGACCTTCGAAGTTGGGGATTCAGTTTTGCTTAAAGTCTCACCGTGGAAGGGACTTATACGATTCGAGAAATGAGGAAAGTTGAGTCCAAGGTTCATTGGACCATTCAAAGTTCTTCAGAAGATTGGGAACCAAGCTTACAAGCTCGAATTACCCGAAGAACTCGATGGTATACATAACACCTTCCATGTGTGTTATTTGAGGAAATTCATGGGATATGTTCCCGACATAATTCAAATCTCAGAGTTAAGGATGGATGAGAATAAAAGGCTGATCGAAAAGCCTGAGGCAATTATTAACCGTAAGACTAACAAGTTACGACGCAAGATGGTCGACATAGTGCTAGTCTGATGGAAACATTCGAATGGGCTGAGTCTCACTTGGGAAATAGAGGATGACATGATGAGTCGCTATCCACATCTGTTTGCTGATGCATGATTCCGGGACGGAATCATCCTAAGGGGAAGAGAATTGTAATGCCCGGGTTTCGGGGCTAAGCATTTTTGACAATGTAATAGTCTAAGTCAACTATTGTAAATCTTTTTGAAGTAATAAAGATGAAATAATTGGGTATTATGTGCTTACTATTTAATTATAAATGTATAATTAATAAAGAATCAAAATAAGCGTCAAAATTAAAGTGTGATATAAGCCCAATAACTTTATATAAAGTTATAGTGGTCAAAACAAGGATTCTGGGGATATAAAGAACGCCGAAATCCGAATTATAATGAAGAAGTTATGACCCGTTGAAGTTTCGCAACGGAACCGGCACGATACTAGGAAGCGTAAATAGCGAATTTACGATAGAGCGAGATTTAGCCTTAGCGATCTAAACGAAAGTCGTATAATATGTTAAACTAGGAGCGTCGATAAAAAGAACGCCCAACTCTGACTTCGTATGAAGAAGTGATCATTTTTCGAAGTTTCGGTTTAGCAGTGTACAGCCCGAAATTCGAATAATAGAACGAGTGGTTTTTAGCCGACACAACCTAGACGACAATCGGAGATCTCGTTAAGAGTAGCGTAACGAGAAAAAGATGGGCGAGAACGGACGTCGGATGAAGAAGTTATGAATTTTTAACGGACCAATCCTGTCCCGGCCTGTTAATAATATAACTTTTAAAATAGAACCAAAATTAGCCGACGGGGTCTAAACGAAAGTTGTAGAGTACGTTCCCACCTTCACGTGGATATAAAGAACGTTGAAAACAGAGCTCGTATGTGAAAGTTATGATTTTTAGAAGTCGGAAAGTAAAATTGTGAAGTCTGTTGCTAAATCAATGACGTGGCTGTCTGAGCCGTCGCTTGCTGACCACGGTGCTCGCTTCGGATGATGACACGTCGCTTCGCTACGCCCCGCGTCCGAGGACGAGGACGCCCCGCGTACTCCCGTTCTTATCCACTCCGAGATCGGTCCACGTGCGAAGCCAGCTTGAAGCCTTATCCGAGCCTTACGCCCCGTGTAGCCAAGGACTACGCCCAGCGTAGTCCGAGGCCTCAGAGGCTATATAAAGGCAGCGAGGGAAGCCGGTTTTCTGGCACCAAATCTCATTATCTCTCTAATAACTTTCTCCCTTTAGCCCCATTTGAGTCCCCTAAAGTCTATGTGTACCCCTAGCACCCTAAGGAAGCCCCGAAGCTCCCGGAGTCCCGAGAAAACGTGTCTTTCGGTTTTGAAACGCTGCTCCAAATAAAGCCCGGTTTTCTTTAAAATCCGTTGTAAGTGAGCTACGCTTACGTAATTTTTAATATAGCTTTCAAATAATTATAGTAATGTTATTAGGTCCTTAAAATAATTATTTGGGCTATTATTATGAGTTATATTGAGTGTTATTTAACGCTTATATAATAATAATAATAGCTAGACTATTAACTAGTCGCGGTTGACGTTAGATTAAACCCTATTGATACTAGGTTTTATCGAAGGAAAATTGTTTTGAAAGTATCGAAGCATTGTCTGAGTGCCGAGTCACCACCTTTCAAGTGAGTGCATAGTTACTTTCTGCAACACTTTTATTTAAAATGTTACTCTGATTTTTAAACAAAGCATAAACAAAATCGGTCTTTTCTGGTCGTGATTTTGGCGATGTCACACACATGCCCTCTCTGCATCAATACTGCACCCAAACCTGATATCGATGAGTCACAGTATACCATAAAATCTTCCATCCCCTCCGGAAGGGCCAACACCGGGGCTTCGCACAATCTCTGGTGAAGAGTCTCAAATGAGGCCTGCTGCTCTGGGCCCCAGCTGAAAGTTACACCCTTCCGGGTCAACTTGGTGAGAGGAACAGCGATCTTGGAGAAATCCCTGATAAATCTCCGATAATAGTCAGCCAACCCTAAGAAACTCCTGATCTCGGTGAGTGATCTCGGCACCTCCCAACTCATCACTGCCTCAACCTTGGCCAGATCTACCAATATTCCATTCTGGTTAACGAGGTGTCCCAGGAACTGAACCTCTCGTAACCAGAAATCACACTTGGAGAATTTGGTATAAAGCCTCTCTAATATCAGAACTCCGAGGATCTCCCTCAAATGCTCCTCATGCTGTTCTCTGGATCTCGAATACACCAATATATCATCGATGAACACGATCACCGAACAATCCAATATCGGCCTGCACACTCTGTTCATGTGGTCCATGAATGCCGCCGATGCGTTCGTGAGCCCGAAAGGCATCACTATGAACTCGAAGTGCCTGTAACGAGTCCTAAATGTTGTCTTCGGTATATCCTCATCATGTCTTCTGGATATCCTCATCACGCACCCTCACCTAATGATATCCAGATCACAAATCAATCTTGGAAAACCAAGACGCTCCCTGCAACTGATCGAACAAATTGTTGATCCTCGGTAAAGGTTAACAGTTCTTGACTGTCAGCTTGTTCAACTCCCAGTAATCAATGCACATTCGATGTGAACCATCCTTTTTCTTGACAAAAAGGATAGGTGCTCCCCACGGTGAACTACTTGGCCGAATAAACCCCTTCCCCAGTATCTCTTGAAGCTGCGAGGATAACTCCTGCATCTCTGGAGGTGCAAGGCGATAGGGCGCCTTAGCGATAGGCGCTGCCCCCGGAACCAAATCGATACGGAACTCTACCTGCCTCTCGGGAGGCACACCCAGCAACTCCTCAGGGAAAACATCTGGGAACTCTCGCACTATTGGAACCTCATCAACTAACATCGGTCTCTCTAAATCAACCCTCGTATCCATCACATACGCCACAAACCCACTGCAGCCCCGTTGTAGACTATGCCTCGCTCTAGCGGCTGAACAAAATGCTGACCCAGAACGGGTACCATCATCGTACACTGTAAGAACTCCCCCACTAGGGTCTCATATGGTCACCAGCTGTCTCTTGCAGTCGATAACCACTCCAAATCTGCTCAACCAATCCATGGCCACAATAACACAGACCTCTCCCATCGCAATCGGAAGCAGATCAATTGGGAACTCAACTCCGAAGATCTCGAGTACACATCCTCGAATCACTTCGGTGGCATACACTGCTCTCTCGTTAGCTATGGAAACTCGCAGGGGTCGACTCAACGCCTCTCGACTAATACTGATGTGCTGACTAAAGGCCAAAGATACAAAAGATCGACTCGCACCCGAGTCAAATAACAATAATTCAGGTACAGAACTCACAAGAAAAGTACCTACGCATATAATAATATAATCACAATATCTCAATTATCAAAATAATACTTGAAAGAATACATACCAGCCACAACATCGGGCGCAGCGCAGACCCCCTCCGCGGTCAACTGGAAGGCTCTCCCTCGTGCCTTCGGTGCCTCGGTCTTCACCGGCCGACTCTCTAAAGCTCTAACAGTAGTAGAGGCAGATCCCTGAGAAGCTCCCTGTGCTGACCATCGCAACTACGGACACTCGGCCTTCCGGTGTCCGGTCTGGTTGCAGTGAAAACATCTTGCAAACCCCTTGGGGAAGTCCTTAGCCATATGCCCATCCTTGCCACACATGTAGCAAGACCCTACCCTACAAACCCAATCATGACCCTTCCCGCACTTGCCACAAGTGCGGCCCTTCTGGTTCCCAATCTTCGGATCGGCAGGCTTGGCCCGCTTGGCTGCTGGCTGGGACTGTGACGGTCGTCGATCCATCCCTTGAGACTCCGCCTCCTCCCTGGCCTGAGTCTCCAGCTCTATCTCTCTCTTCTAAGCATTTTCCTGAAGCTCGGAAAATGTCTGGTATGATGAGTTCGCCATGAACTCCCGTATGTCCCTCCTCAAAATACTCAGATATCGGCTCATACGTGTCTGCTCGGTAGACACGTGCTCAGGGCAGAACATTGCCCTCTCATGGAACATCCTGTTAATCACAGTAACGGACTCAGTACCCTGCTTGAGGGTCAGAAACTCCTATGCCAAACACTCCCTCTCCACCAGGGGAACGTACTCCTCACAGAACATAGCAGTGAACCTCTCCCAGGTCACCGCAGCAAGCTCAGTAGACGAAAAATGCGTCATCACAAACTTCCACCAGTCCTTCGCTCCCAAGCAAAGCTGGTTCAGTACGAAGCTGACCCTTAAATGCTCTGGATATCAGTACGTGTAGAAACACCCATCGATATCTGAAAACCATCTCATCGTAGCAATCGGATCCTACATTCCATCAAACTCTGGTGGCTTCGTGTTGCTGAACTCCCGGAACAGCAACGAGTCACCCCCTTGCGGCCTAGCAGCAGCGACGGCTACGGTGGCCACAACAACAATAGCATCAGAAAGAGCAGCATAACGCTCGTCAAAAGTCTCGATCAGAGTGGTCTTGATAGACCCAAACATCTTCGGTATCTCAGCTCGGATGGCCGCAGCCACCTCCTCATGAATCATCCTTCAGATCTCCTCATCACTAGTACCACTGCTCTCAGGTGTGTGGCGTTTCCCAACCATGATGTCTCTCTGAAATACAACACAACAAAATATCAGAGACCCGCTCGAGCATACTCGCACTCGATAACTCAACCCTACTTGACCTCTGGTACTCCAAAGATTCTTACTTGGACTGTGCACTGCTCCGGTGTCTTCAATAGTACGGGCCCAATACTATCGTCCACACCGCATTGGTATACACCCCTAGTCCTCCTCCCAGGATCCCAAATTCCAAGTACTCTTCTCTCACTATGCATAGGCTACTCTCTAGCAGACCTCTCATAAGCTCCCCGCTGCTATCTATTCCCTCTCAAGCATCTCCTAGCAGCAATCTCCTAGACTAAGGCATCACAAATCAGGCCACTCTAGTCCTAGTTAGAATACCTAGTATACTCTAGCATGCATAATATTCCACATCATATCTCATAATCACATAAAATAAGTGTATTTTAGGAAATCACCGTTTGGGCGTTGGCTGATCGTACATAAGGCTCTGCTCTGCTCTTTTCAAAACCTTTTACTTCTTTTGAAAAATTTTGTTTTTATTTAGAAAATTTCTCAAATCCTCAACTTGAGTTCAAATGTGCCCGAGGGTGCATCCGAATCCCTCAAACCAAAGCTCTGATACCAAGTTGTAACACCGTGAAAATTTAAACAATTTTTCACATTTTCAATACACATTTCCATTCATAATAATTATAAAAATCTCAATGTATCACATCTCATTTCATAAAACATATCCCAAGATCAAAAGAACATATAAAACTTCGCGTGTGTGTACGGATCATGTCGGCGCCTTCCCGCGATCGTCACTAGTATCTGAAACACATAACACAAAACACTGTAAGCATAAATGCTTAGTGAGTTCCCCAAAATACCACATATAAGACATATAAGCCACTCGAGGCTATAACTCTGTGGGCTCTTGGGCCCTAACTCTATGGACCCTCTAGTCCTAGCTCTGTGGACCTTCCAGTCCTAACTCTGATATACACACAACATAAATCACATAGAAATAGTGCAGTGCAACACATCACATAGATAGAATACAATAACTCTATCACATGGCTCTAATTACCACTCAAGGCAAAGTTTCGTGAGAAGACTCACCTCGGGTGTCACGCTAAATGTCTGACTCAGTAAAATCTGGTCTAGCCTCCGCCTAATCACATGGAATAAACAACCTAATCAATACAACTCTCAAAGGCTAGACTAAACTCTCTCTTGGCACTCTCAGAAGGGTAAAAGGCCATTATACCCCTCTCATGGCTCAATGACCCAAATATTGACCAAACCCTAAAAGTCAACAAAAGTCAACACTCTCCGGGTTACGCTGCGCGTACCAAACCTGTACGCAGGGCGTACCCGGCAACCTCACAGAAACGGGGGAACACGACCCCTACGCTCCAAGTACTGGGATTACGCCCAGCGTAACTCCCAGTTTCAGTCTTCTTTGATTTTTGGGTCTTAATCAGTTAAGACTTGCATCTAAATTCCAGATCTGACTTCTGTAATACGAGTTAATCCATAAATTCGGTGACTTTAAGCCTTTGCATGGCTGTGGAAGTCACCAACACCCAAACCACTCCATTTCCAACCTTTAAAGGTCCATATCTCATGCATGAACAACTTTTGACAACAAAGACTGGATTTTTATCACATAACAACCCTAAATGAGCTAGCATGGGACAGATCTCGGCTTCCAAGAGCTCAACAACTCATAAAGCCATAAAATTGGGGGACAAAAACCCTAAAACATCCTTCTTATGAAACAAACAGAAAAGATGGAAAGCATGAAGCTTTATACCTCAAACTGGAGCTTTTCCCACTGCTAAACTTGGATCTACAAGCTTGAGCTCTAACTCTTCCTCTTCCAAAGCTTTTCACTTTACTCCAATGGCTAAGAACACACCAACAAGCTCTCCAAGGCACTTCCTTGCTATATGAACGAGATCTAGGGTTTTGAGAAGATAAGACGCTAGAGAAAGGTGGCCAACAAAGGGTCATAAGGTTCTTTAAATAGGGAGACTCAAAGTATTTGGGTTCCTTTTCTGGGTCGGGTACGCCCCGCATACACATTGGTACGCCCACGTACCTGGCAATCCTTCACGATCAAAACACGGACAAGTACGCTGAGCGTACACCCCAGTACGCCCCGCGTACCTGTCAACCAAGCATCTTCTTATCGAAGGCTAAATATGATAATCACTCAAAGAAGGTTCACAAGGTATACCTGATTTTTGAGATGTTACATCATGGATGAGCTTGTAGTGAAAGTTGAGCGTGTGAAAGTTCTTACAGTGAGGCTAACTCATGCCAACAAACAAATTGTTGATCTTAAGTCAGAGATTGATGTCATTCGCAGTTGTGTTGTTGATGCAAATATTGAGTTTCACAATCTGATAGAGACTCGCAAATCTCTCCTTACTGTTTCCGTTCGTCAACATCTCGCAGAGAAAGTACAGCCTATCTTCTCTATGCTAGACAGGATTCAGGGTTTTTCGTAATCTTCCATTCCAAAACAAGGGGGAGAAGCAATGAAAGAGGCACAGAAAGCAACAACTGAAAGTGTCAAGAAACCAGCTAGGGGTGATGATTTATAAGAACAAAAGCCCAAAATTAATGAACCGAAGGTTAATGCAGCTTCGAGTTCGAGAGGCAAAGAGAAGATTATTAATGACAGTGAAGAGGATGAACCCGATAAGCATGAATTGAAATGAAGGAAGGCTCGTGAAGCTAAAATTGATGAAGATAATTGTATTGTTAGAGAATCTGAAGAGAAAGCAAGGCTTGCTAATGAAGCAGAGGAAACACTGAAAGCTCAGAAAACCATCTTTCCTCTATGGACACTTGAGCGAATTCTGAAAGACGTCGTTCAAAATCTAAACGTCTACTGGCTAGAGCCTATTGGGTCATTCAACTTGGAGAACTCCTTAGACCTACTGCTCGATTTGCCCATTACTCCAAAGGATTTTCTCTATCACAGCTTTGACTTGATTGTGAACGCTTCTCCATCTGACAAAAGTGCGGATCAGACTCTATGTTCGTTTTAATTGAATCACATGAGACCACAATATGAAACGTGGACCTCAAAGAAGATTACAGTTGTGAAGGTGCATGGACCAACTGAAACTGAGAGCTTCATCAATGCTCGTTTCAAGGTTACTCAGGGGGTAGTGAGTTCTACTCACGAATTTACTCTCGCAGAGCTGCCCTGCCTCAACCTATTCAATTGGATTTCTCTGTTACTTCTTCTGATGAAGGATCCACAAAATTCCAAGCCTATTATTGGACATCTAAAGCAAATATTGGTCAGCTACATCCATGAGATTGCAAAGATGGATGTGGAGATTGTTGTTATTATGCACAAGAAACCCACTGTTCTCCCTAAGGAACCTCCGAAGGACGTTGATACAATGAAGTTGGGGAGGATACTAAAGAAGGACTGCATTGTTGCATTTTAGATAAGAGAGAGGCCAGATGTGAACTTTCACAGAACCTGCTTCTACTTTCCAGACAAGCATCTGTACTCCACCTTTTGTCTCGAATACATCGTGGACTTCGTTAGTCATAATAAAGCGAACAGTATTGCGGACAAGAAGTTCTATTCGAACACGATCAACTGATACGTCATGATTCGCAAGTCCTTGCTGGGAATAATCTCAATGTTGTTCAAAGTGCAAAGCGACAATAGCATTGAAGAATTTACCTTCCTAATTGACACAAAGGGGGATATTGTTGGGAATATATTGTGTTGTGTCAATTTTTTATTATTATAGTCCATTAGTAACGGGTTGGGCCAGTCCGCCCGGTTTATTTATTGTGCTAGGGTTAGGGTATTTATAGTGCATGCATGCACCGTGTTTTTGAACTGATCCTCTTGTAATCCTACTCTGCCTTTACAGTAGCAATTCTTTATCGAGTTCTTCTAAGGAAGAGTTTATTAATCATTCGGCACAACTTTGTTCTTCATTCTTGTGTTTTGATTCTTTTACCTGTTTGAATCTAATTGATCTTACAAAGTTTTATTCTCTACATATACATTTCAAGTGTCAAGGATACTATGTACATGGTTGAGCCGGTATGAGCTTTGGTCTATTTGCAATGTTAGTTGGTGGTAGTCCGAAGCTTAAGTGAGGGAGAACTCAGTTTTATGTTCGGAGGATCATCGATCGGTTAGAGTATATGGTTTCATAAGAATAGTTCATAGGGATTCATAGACTGGGTATGAGAGACTTTGGCCCAAGATTTGGTCAATTCAAGGGTGCAAAGCAAGTTGTCATTAGATGTATGTGCTTAGAAAAACATGAGTTGTCCTCATGGAAGGAAGTTGTTGGACAAGGAGCTTGTTGTAGCCGATGGGTTGTAACGTCTGGTTTCTGGTACAAATTTAATTATAGTTTATTCACCTTTTTAGAGCAACTCGATGAGTTGGGAGCCCTGAACTCGTCGAGTAGAAACCAGAATGGATGCAAGATTTTAAGTCACCTACTCGACGAGTTGAGAGCCTCAACTCAACGAGTAGGGCTGACAGGATAAAACCCTAATTTCTGGGTTTTTCAGCCTATTTAAGCATCCTAATCCCTACGTGTTGGCCTCATTTCCACTCTTCAAGTCCCAAACCCTAGATTCATAAACCTTAAAGCCATTGTGAGCTTATGAGCCATTTTTTGAGTGAAACCTTGTGTGTTTTGAAGCTTGTGAAGGAAGGGGAAGCTTGAGGATTCAAGAAGGAGATACTTGATCAAGAAACGTCGTTTCTTCCTCATCATTTTCTAGTAAACAAGTCTCAAACTTTCTTAGTAGCTTCTTAGATCTCTTTATCACCTTTTTATTGAGTTTTTGGTCCAAGAAGCTTGATCTTTGGGAAATGGACATCCCAAGTGAGTGAACCATCAGATCTGGAATGATTAAGGGCTTTCATGGAATAAAGGTGCAAGCTTTATGGCCATTGAAGCCCCCATGGAAGCCATAAGATGTTATCTTTGGCCTTTTAAGCTCCAAAAGGCCATGCATGGAGTGAAAGGTGGAAGCGTTTCATGTTCATCAAATGTTTAAGGCCTAGATCTCTATTTGTATGATATAGTTTGGTGTAAGGATGACTTGTCGACCAAGATGTAAGTCCTAAGGAGTTAGGGTTCGAGCTAAACCCGTCAAAAGAGGGTATTAATGGGTAAAGTTGGAAACTTTACCCTTAAAAGGACATTTTCAGTATATATGAGAAACAAGAAGCTTAAATCTGAAGTGTAGGGCTTAATCCGTTAAGATGGCCCAAATAGACAGAGGAACTCGTCAAATCCATAGAGGAACTCGACGAGTTGAGTTAATTTGTCCCGATTCTGAACACGGTAGAACTCGACGAGTTGCCTTGCCTAATCGCAACTATGAGTAGCCAGGGAACTCGGTGAGTTAAGGGGATGACTCGACGAGTTGGATCGTGATTCCAGGGTTTTTGATATATAGAACTCAGTGAGTTGATGGGTCAAATCGGCGACTTGAGTCAACTCAAAACGTTGAATTTGACCATAATGTTTACCTTGACCAGGGGTAAAATGGTCATTTTACCCTAAGAAGGATTAGCATATTTTGACTAAGTAGTTAGAGATTCCCTACCGCGAGATTTCACTGTCAGCTTGGTGAGGTGATTTTTCCTACAGTAGGAATGGGTCGAAGCCACTAATTCCAACCCGTTTATGTATGTTAGTATATGTTGGGTTGTGCCCGATGTAGGTTTATGTGTTTCTGAACTTCAGTCCGATGTCGGGGCAAGCCCGAGGAATGTTTGTATGCTTGGTGTCTTCATGATTCTTGCATGTTTCTATTATAATGTTTTTGGATTTAGTTCCAATGCCGGGGAAAGCCCGAGGAATGTTTATATGTATGTTAGATGATTATGTTATATGTATTGTTGATATGCTTATGTATACTGAGCTTTGCTCGATGCCGGGCGGGACCCTATGCCGTATTTCGATCTGATACGAGGCAGGGCCCGATGAAGGATGGGGCCCAATTCCAGACTATGATTCGATGTCAGGCGGGGTCTGATGTAGTGGGCTAGCCCCAAGTTATGATGTTATGGATTATGTGATATGTGTATTGTATGTGGTAGTTTGGGGAGCCTCACTAAGCTTCGTGCATACAGTTCTCAGTTTTGGTTTCAAGTACTTCTACTACTAAGGGGAAGAGCTCGGGGTGACTGCATTTCACACACCACAACGTTTAGCCTGAGATGATTTACTCTGATATTTGGACATGTGATTTTGATACAGTTTTTTTATATGATGTTTTGAGATACAATCATATATGTTTTTATGAGATGTTTTGGATTACTATGGTTTTATTTATAAATTAAAAACGAAATTTTTGGACCGTATTTTTGGGATGTTTCATGTTTCCTTTCGGGATATTGGTTAATAGATCAAGAGATGTTGGCTCACTCAGTTCAAGTATCGGTTTTTGAGGGAATTTGTAGTTCGTTGTATAGATAGCTATCTCTAGTCCAGGATAGACAGTTGTTGATCAGTCAATCGGCTTCAGAGTTTGTTATGTTTAGTTCCTCACGGGTTTTGTTCAGTATTGTATTGGATCATTGGATTACTTGTCAGTGCATTCTCGACCATTGGTCATTTTGTTCATCATCAATAGTGGAGGTTCTTCGAAAGTTTCGAACTGTATTAGTTGAGGTTCATTGGATGCGAAAACCTATCATCAAGTTTTGTACATTGTATATTTCGGCTTATGGGTACATTTACCCTCAACCGATTGGTTGTAGAATTATCGTTCATAACAGGGTTGAGTTATTATTTAATTGTTTCTTGTGGAATTATTGTTCATAGCAAATGTCCTTGTTTATTGGAAGTTTGGATGTTAGGGAAACATTGTTTAATTTTTAGTTGTGGATTTGGAACTACTTAGAATCTAATTTTGGCATGTCGTGCCGACAATGTTGGTATTTAGTTTGATCTGACCATGGTTTTAGTAGTATTTCCAGATAACTTTCGAAATCTTATTGAGCTAGTTATGCATTGGTGGGATATGTTCAGTTTCAATCAAGGTGTGGGATCTTGTTTTCGTCATTTATGAGGATGTTTCATTTAATGATTGAGGTTTGTCATTTCGTGAAAACTATTGGTACTTAACCATTTGGGTGAGGTTGTGAGGAAAAAGGAATGCAGTAGATCCAGGGTTGGTTATGGGTCCTCTTAAAGGAGTGTATTGTGGTTAGTCTATTAGATATTGCCATAAGGGGTGTATGTGGTTTGGATAAGATAGAAAAGGAGCACTTGGTTCGAATTCTTGGCATGGTTCTTATTTGGTTTATAGCCTTTGAAAACCAATCTCATTCTCTGGTTTTGTACGACCACGTTCTCTTCTAGTTTTACGTTGGTAGCAGCATGTGTTGTGAAAGGAATTGCATGTTATAGAAAGGTAAGGCTTGGGTTGTGTTGAGAGGCATGTCCATTGGGTTCCTAGAAGTTGGTGGGTTAAAGGTTGAGTTCCTTTAGGCCCATGTGGTGTTGGCTATGAGTCTTTAGGACAATGATGGAATAGCGGAAAGATCGGTGTGATACCGTGAGCTTATTGTCCTAGTGTCTAGATGGTGTTACGGTGTATTGTGAACCAATGGTCGCATGACTCTTATAGGTGGGACCCGGTAGTCATTTGATTGATACTTTTACGTCTCGAATCGTTAGTCTTATTATCATGGTTGGGTGTTAATACATTTTTAGGAGTTCGGAGACTCATTGACCATCCGGTTTGGATCATAAGGATAAGAGATGTTTGCTTTGGTGGATGTATTAGTTGTGCATCAGAAGTTGGTTGACGAATGTTTGCAATTATGAACCTTGTTTTCTAGAGGGTGGTTTATTAGGAGTTGGTTACCAGTGTTGGGTATCGGTTCTGAAATCTCGAGTCATGGAGATTGTAGTAAATGTCTCGAGTGAATTTTCATGTCGATGTAAACCTATGTTGATGAGGAATTTTGATGCAACGTGAATTCCTAGATGGACCATCGTTATGCTTGTAGGAGTAGTGGGTTGGTGAAGACTTATCAGGAAGTCAAGTGCATATTTAAGGTTTTTGGTACAACTTCCAAATTTAGGAATTGGTTAAAATTCACGATCTGTCTATTTTGATTATTCTATTTCGTGGTTTGGTGGGATTCCTAGTCAGGGACTAGGTGTAGGTATGACAAATGGATGATCATCAGTGTTAGAGTATGGCTTCTGGAGTTTAGACTAATGGGTTCCTAGTTTTGGGATTTTAGTGATGGAATTAGTTTTAGCTGCAGTTTTTGAGAAGTTTTCCAGTCTGTGTGGTTTTCTCTGGAAGTTGGGTCTTATAGTTAGGGAGAGAAAGATAGATGTTCCAGTTGAGTACTTTCAAGTTATTAGGTGGTTTTCGGCATCTATGGGTTTCCAAGTGGTCTCTCGAGTTTTCTATATAGATGCCATGATTTCAAAGTGGTTAGTGGGAGCTCATGGGATAGGTTGGCGTTGTTTTCAGAGATTCTAACAAAGACAAATTCCGAGGACAAAATCTAGGTTAAGTGGGGGAGAATTGTATCATCCCGTTTCGAGAAGTTCTTATTTCAGGATTATGGATAATTAATGGATCAAATGGAGGCCTTGGGATTCAATGGAATGGAGTTTAGACTCTATTTGAGGTGTATGTTGTTGGATAAGTGATTTAAAATTTGGATTGTTCGATGAAAGCTAAGGGGTAAAATGCGAAAGGTAATGTTTTGGGCTTCTTACATAAATTAAGGATTTTAATTCGATATGTTTTTAGTCACAATTAACTAGATAGAGTTGTAGGGCACATCGATACCTTTCTGTGGATATAAAGATCATCGAAAATGGAGTGGAAATGAAGAAGTTATGGTTGTTTGAAGTTAGGCAAAGGAAGACTAGTAGTACGTAGGGCGTACACAAGGGTGTATGCAGGGCATACATGCTAAGGGTGGGATGCATTTTTAATGTAGTAACCAGAGCATATCCAAAGTTACATATGGCCTAATTCTGCAATGTAAAAATCCTAATTTCAAGGTTTTGAGCCTTATTTAAGGTCTCTAACCCTTTGGGGGTCCTTCTTATCATCAACATCCACCCTCTTGAGCCTCTAACTCGATACCATGTCCTCTTCTCTCTCTCTTATTTTTAGCCTTGGCATCATTTATGAGCTTATTTCTCCATTAGAATGTGGAATCTTGAAAAACAAGGTGGTTGGAAAGTGTATTAAAGAAGGGTTCAAGTATAGATCCAACAAGTTTGCCTCTAAAAGCTTTAAACTTGCTCATTGGTTTCATAAATCTAGCTAATTGTCAAAATTGTCACTTTTTGGTAATTTTGGTGCATAAAGTTTAGAATTTGAAAGTTTGTGACCTTGTATTGGATAAAGATGGAAACTTTATCCACCTAAACATCATATTGATTCAGATCTGAAGCTTGAGACTTAGGGGTTGTTTTATTTGAGTCTGACCCGGTCCGATCAGATGTTTTTGACTAACCCGGTCTGTTTATCTTGTTTGATACTACCATTTAAGCTATTGATTCGGTCCATATGCTCCTGACTCGGTCCTTCAAAAAAATGTTGCTTACTGAAAACAAAACCTCCTTCTCCCTTGTCTTCCCTTCTCCTTCTGCTTCCTTGCCCACACTACTTCTCACGCCTTTCTCCTGACGATGTTCTGCGACAACACCTCCATCGATTTATTTTCAATTGTTTCCATTGATTGTCGATTTCTTATGATTCTATCAATTTCAAATGTGTCGATTTCACAAATCAAAATATATTTCAAATATGTCGATTGTATCAATTTCAACTGTGTCGATTTCATTAGCGTGCAATGTGTATTCCGATTGCTCATGAAATGGTGAAATTATTCAAAAAATTTAAAGGGAAAGAAACAGCATGTACCTCGTGTTCAGGATCGTTCTGCTACCCAGCTTTGCGCCATTGAGCAATCGTAGATCCATGAAATACAACAACAGTAAATAGGAATCTAAAAGACAGATTTTGTCAGCAGTGATAAATGCAACTTCTAAGAGAGCTAGTTCTGCTCCGCAATTGAAAGCATAAGTGATTAATGAAGGTTGAATCATCACAAGTGAGTTATTATCGTTAAGCATGGGGATAAAATGAATGAAGACGGGTTATCTTTTTTATAGTCTCCAAGAATTGAATTGCAATTTATGCTTCTTCCTAATCTGTCAAGTAATAGTTCGATTAAAAGACTTAAAATTTGATTTCTTGTTATCAAACTTGTGTTTGAATATATGACTATTTGTGTTGTTGCACTACCTGTTTGATGAAAAGTTCATTAGAATTCAGTTTCTTGATATGAAATCGGTTTTCAATATTGATTAAATTTGGTTTATTTTGTTTGTTTTTGTAATTGCGGGTGAGTAGGAAGATAGACTTGGTAGCAAATGGATTTGTTTTGAATTAAATTAAAGCTCCTGCTTTGATTGATATTAGATCACTCCATTTTTACAGCCTATTTTAGGTGAAAGAGGCACGATACTTCAAGTTATACAAAATTGGTCGAAATGTTTGTTTGTTGCTATATAATGGATTGGTTGAAATGTTTGTTTGATGCTATAAACTCTTGATGAATAACTAAATCCAATATTTGGTGTTGTTCTGTTTTGATGTTCCATGATCTCATAACTCTATTTACTTTTCCTTTGATGCTTTTGCCCAATTGCTTTACTCTCACTACATTGATGTGATCTTTTGTTCATTCAATATTATTCATGTATTGTGTAGCAGATACTTGTTAGAATTTAAGTATTATACCTTTAGTAATAGCAACCTACTTTCATAAATGACAACATACTTTAATATTTATAAGATTCTACATGTATTTTTTTAATATCATTTTATTAATGATTAATATTCGTGAAGTTAAAAATGTATGCAAACAAATACATTTTATCAGACATAACAGAAGGGTAAAATGGTCATTGTTATCATTTAGCACAGCCAATCAGAGGCATAATCAAACAACACTGCTTCAGTCAGAAGCAGAAGCAGGTAGAAGTTCTGACCCAGTTAGGCTCCGACTCAGTCAGATTTTACCCGGTCAACAACTATCAAACAGCCCCTTAAACTTAATGGATTAAGTTGAGAAAGATTCATTTTTGGTCCCTTTAAGGCTTAAAGACTAGATGTTGATTTTTTGGGTCCTCCTAATGGATAAAGCTGAAAAGTATATCAATTATGAAGCTATTATGAACCTGATTTGAGTATTGGATGGTTAACCTTTGGGAATTAAGTGCTTAATATGAATATTGGTAAAAGATTCAATATGTGGGGTGTAATCTAGGCTACACCCAACATAGCCCGGTGTTCACTCGTTTTCTGGCTAAGGCTCTACGTCCAACATAGAGCTAAGTGTACGCAGTGCGTAGGTCAACAAAAGGTTGCATGTTAACTCTTTGATTGACTTTTGGTTAGTTGTGATGAGGAGTTAAGGACTTGGAAGGGTAAAATGGTCTTTTTCCTAATTAAGGATTTGTATTTATATTTGGGCTTGCTAGGTTTGGCCAATTTGAATAGTAGTTTGAGATTTGGCTCACTGTTAATTGTATAGGTGATCAGTAGCTATAGCTTTTGGAGCAGTGATCTGTGTAACTATTTTTCAGACTGCAAGGTGAGTCTTCTTATAGTGTTTGGCGGGTCTAAGGCACCAATGTCGGTCCATTGATTATGTTTATAGGATGCTAGTTTTCTTTCTGAATCTTGCATGTTTTGAATATGTTTATATTTATATCGGGTGGGGCCCGATGCCAGGCGAGGCCTAATGGATGTGTTGGGTCCAGCCCGTCGCATGTCACTGACAGATCTGTTCTGGGGGGGATGGGGGCAATGTCGGGTGAGGCCCGTTAGATGTTGGGCGAGGCCCATTGTATGTATGGTATGTCATATTTTGGGGAAACTCACTAAGATTTTTGCTTACGGTTTAAGTTTATGTTTTAGGTACTTCCAGATCGAAGGGGAAGGGCCTGACCTGATCGCAGTTGAAACATCCCAAAAATACAAGCCAGAAATTTCATTTAAAAACATTACTAAAACCATAATATCCAAATATCATATAAGAAAACCATAAGTCGTGTGTCTCAAAATGTCATAAAATATGTCTCATATCAAAATGCAGTCAAAATATCAGAGTCTAACTCCCAGGCTAAAATTGTGGTGTGTTCCATGTCATCATCCCGAGCTCTTCCCCTTGCTAGCTGAAGTACCTGAAACCAAAATTGAAACTGTAAGCACAAAACTTAGTGAGCTCCCCCAAACTACCACATACCATACAATAACACATAAAGCACATACTGGGCCTTGCCCACTACATCGGACTGAGGTCCGAAACTAATTGGGGCATCGCCAACTGCACCGGACCGAGGTCCGAAACTAATTAGGGTCTTGCCCTCTGCATCGGATCGATGTCCGGAACTGACTAGGGACTTGCCCTCTGCATCGGACCGAAGTCTGGAACTGACTAGGGCCTTGCCCTCTGCATCAGACCGAAGTCCGGAACTAACTAGGGACTTGCCCTTTGCATCGGACCGAAGTCCAGAACACCTAAAACAGACATGCCAGAATCACAAAGACATCAAGCATACTGAACTACTTCTCAGGACCACCCCGACATCGAACTGGATTCCAGGACTACTGCTATCTAAACGGGCTGACATTGTGGCCGTAGACCCGTTCCTACTGGGAGGAAACTCACCTCGAAGAAATGATTGTTCAAAATCTAAGTGAAAGATCCCTGACTACTCTCCCGGCTGCTTTCCGACTATCATGACCAATAAAACACTTAATCAAAATGAGGATCCTTCTATGGGTAAAATGACTATTTTACCCCTGCTATGGTGTGGGTCATAACCAAGGCCCAAACCCTTTAATTCTTTCTAAGTCCATCAATGGCCCACTAATGGCCCAATTTTCTAAATTGGGCCTAACTCCTTATATGGCCCTACCTAAGCCCAAAAATTCCCTTGGCCCATAATCTGACTTCTGAAGGACCAATCACAAGATAGGTTTCCCAAGCCACTATTGGCCCATTAATGGCCCAATTTGCTATAGTGGGCCTAACTTCCTTTATTGGGCCTTACCCTAAGCTCAACACCTATACTTTGCCCATATTCACTGACTCCTACTTGCCCACTAAAGCCTAAAGTCCAAAATACAGCCCGCACTAAGGCCCAAAACTCAAAGTCCAACTGGCTGTGTTACGCGGGGCGTACTCCTAAGTACGCTTAACGTAAGTTCTTAATGGCGAGTACGCTGCGCGCACCTACGTGCACGCTCAGTTTAATACCATGTTAAGTCCTTTCTCTATTAAGTGCTTAATATTCTGATTCAGAAGCTAAAAACTTAGATCCAAGTCTTATTCCATGCCTTAAACCATAAAGTTGCTTACTTTATGGCTTCCATGACTCACATAAGATCCAACTCCAAAAACCATAATCTATTTGCATGGAAAAAGGTCTTAACCCATGCATGAAGTCATTTGGACCATCAAGATATCAACTTTCTGTTCTAGGGAGTCATTTAGCACCAAGGGAGGCAACCCTTGGTCTAGAAATCAGATTTAAGCCATAAAGCTTTCACCTTTAGACCAAAAACTAAACCATACTAGATCTAAGGAACCTTAAGTAAAGTTGTGAGCTTTATACCTTCAAAGTGTTCCAGAATATGATGTTATCTCAGATCTATAAGCTTTGGCCTCCAAGGTTCCTCCTTGCCACTCTTCCTCTTTTCTCTTCCAAGCTTTAAACCACCAAACTAAGCTTCCCAAGGCCAAGATCTCACAAAATGAAGGGTTGGGGCGCTCTAGGGTTTCTCTGAAGTTGGGGAGGATGATAAGGGGGCTAGGGTTGAATCCAATATGTTCTTTATATAGTGGCACTCCTTAAAATAGGGTGTAAGGGCTTTTAGCGTACGCTGGGCGTACACCTTCAACACCCACGATCAACTACTCCGCTATGCTGGGCGTACCCAGCTAAACACACGTGTGTACTTTGTGCATGATAGGGACTACCTTGACAACTTTTCAATTAAGGGGCCAAAAATATCGATATCTTTGAAGTGCCATAACTCCTTCATTCTAGATCCGTTTCCGATGAACTTTATATCCACATAAAGGTGGTGAGAATCCCTACGCTTCTAACAACACACCCTGGCCCGTAACCTTCTTGAATAAAACTCAAAACCCATATATGACCAAAATGCCCCTAGCCTTGACTTCTGGATCCATAAATGAATGTTTTTCCGAACAGGGTGTTACAACTCTCCCCCACTTAAACTAAACTTCGTCCTCGAAGTCTATTACGGTCAACTATTCTGCACTCTGCTCACTACATGCCTTTCTGACGCATACATCACCTACTGAATCCGATCCTCGAAGGACTGCCTTCAATGGCCTCCTGTCCGGTCATTCCGGCTAAAACTAGTCCTTGTAGATAATAACCTCGAGTGCACTCTAATCCCGTCAATCCTGAGAACACAACTTACTCAACCGACAATTCTTCCGGTACTCCCCGAGTACTTATGTTGAACATCCTAGGGATTCACCCCTCTTTTCCTTGTGCGTTTTCTGGCCTTCCCAAGGCAACGTTCTATAACCAACCACCTACTCTATTGCTGTGAAGGACATACCCCTCACGTTATCCATTACTCCAGCCACTCCTAGTGCTGGTCACTACTGTCGATACCCACTGAACACTTCTTACTACTATTACTTAGTATAGAGCACCCATCCCAGCGAATGGATCAGATAATCCTTCGAGTAAAATATTCATCCCTGCAATTGTTAGACTCATATGAGAGTTGCACAACAAGGTCAAATCCTTCCTTTTGAGATTATTTAACTCTGTTGTAAGAGGCGTAGCACTCCTCGTTCAACTAGCTGCCTCATACCATACTTCTCTTATCATTACCACCACTAACTGAATATTTTGTTGTCCCTCATCTGCCTTCCGGATGAACTGAGACCAACCTGGTCCCAACTAATCTATCAATAACTGGGTTACAGGACTCTCACCGGTTACTACACCCAGCACACTCTCTTAGTCGCTCCTAGTGACTTCCGAAGAAACTTCGGCTATCTAAAACTGCTCTATTTACTCTGCCATTCTGGCACTACAAGTCCTAGGATCCTCGATCCCCTATCTTGACCCTAAGGTCCTTACCAGGTCCCACATGCGCTGCTATAACTACACGGGCCTCGCCCACGGGTCTCACCCGGATATATCCTAGAGCGGTCTATCCCTCTAGTCTCACTTGCCTAACTACTGTCGCACAGGCCTCGCCCACGGGTCTCACCCAAACCATACTACTGAGCAATCCTGCTCCTAGGTCTCACCTATACTGCTACTAACATACGGGCCTCACCCAACTGTATCCTAGAGCGGCCTCTCCCATGGTCTCACCTCTCTAGGGTTACGCAGGCCAACTCCATACTAATCTCAACGAACTATCCTTTCCTGATCGCTACCTTGCTAACTAGGAGAAACATGCCTCCGCCCACACTCCTCGAACTAGTAGATACGGGCCCCCGCTCACACTCCACTAACTAAACAACTAATGAATGCTATGGCTTACCCACAATCTTACATCACTTCCCTCACTAACTCGCTGTTGGGGAATGTTGCGGCTATCCCGTAGTCCTACTACACTCTCAATTTTGTCTCTACCAGCGACTACTATTCCGAAGGCATCCTGAGTCACTCGAGTCCTGCTGGCGATCCTCCAACCTGATTTCCCAAACCAACCCTCAGTTATCGAATTCTACAACTATCTTGTAGCCTTACATCCTTGCTACACTCGCGTTCTGTCGAGAAAATCTTCAGCTTGGTTTCCCAAACCAATCGTCTACTAATCCTAATTACATGAACCCAACGTTGGGAAGTTTCCCAAACCCCCAACTCCTGCACTCCTCCACTTATACACCCCTCAGACTACTTTCCTTTCATTCATGAATATCACTAACCCTTCTAATTTAGCATGTTATCGACCCTGAATACTTGAAGGATTCTCCCCCACATTGATCCGACTAATTCCTTACCGCTCACAGCTTTGGAGAATTCCCAATCCTCCCTATCATCCTCTGGCTACTCCGCTGGAAACCCAAGCTTACCACCGTTGTAACCAATCTATACCCAAGCGACGCTTTCCCGAAACTACCAAGACACTACCGAGTCTCGTAATTACATGCTACAGTTACTACATCCGAAGTAACCTGTTTTAAAGGAGATGACCTCCTACTAAAATTTTAACATCCAAGGTATGCAGATGGTGTATAACTCAATCACAGACAGTAATATAATACTCCAATAAATATACTTACTAATACCAATGCAGTACCATAACAATAAAATCATCGCAAAAGGGAGAATTCGAATTACATACCGGCGATCTATTGTGGCTCGATCTTGACTTCCTGCAGAATCAAGGATGTTGGAACCTGAACTCCCTCTCTCTTCCAGTATATCTGTGATGAAACCTGGGCTGCTTTAACCGCTCTACAAGAGCAATTTTCTCTGATTTGTCTAGGCTGATGACAACGATGGCCCAACTCTTCCTCCATCGAGCATTCTTGATAATTATGACCCTTCCACCCACACCTTCCTCACTTAGAACTGCTACAAACATCTTTTTGAACCCCATCGTCCTTTGTGGAACTACCATGACCTTTTGGGGTTTTGACTCCTACTACGGCCGAGCACAACTGCTCGGTTGGTTGACTCAGACCATGTTCCCTCTTCCTCTTTCCTAGGTGCACATCCAAACCCAACTCTTGCTCCCGAGTTGCCTCGGCTACTCCATCAACTTCCTGGACAGTCGTCGTCTGACCCTGAACCCTAGCGGTTACTCTATCCGTAACATGCTAAATAATGTCGGGTAACTCCTCACGTACAGCTCGCGTAACCTCCACAACGATCCAATCATGAAGTGAACTCTCCTGGAGACAAGGTGCGTAACCTACCTCCGATCCCTAATGACAAGAGCTAATAGCGGTACCTTCCCTTCCAAGGGATCCCCGAGATCCACAAACATTGGGCCCTAGAGGAACCCCTAACATGGCTACAATCGCAGTGCGAAAGGCTCCCAGCCTCTCATCCAAAATCTCTAATATACCCTCCTTGACCGTACCAAAGATCACACGAGTCTGGTCTAGGATACTGTGTGTAATCTCTACTGATACAAACTCTCTCATCCCCTCCTCGAGCTGCTCGGTCCCTGAACCCGAGCCTGATCCCTCTCCAGCGCCTGATTCGCCCACTGGTCTCTCACAAAATGTCACCATGCTGAAAACATATTACAATAACTAACAAGATACACCTCACTGCTGAGGGATCATACACACACTACATGTTTCCCGGTCTCATCTCAACCCTTCTCGAATCGAGTACGGATCCTCTGGTTTCAGTAGTACGGGCCCATACTACCTTCCACATCTATCTGTACTTTCCTCGAGAATTGCCTCGACTCCACCAAGTCCCTTTCTCTACTACTACTACTGCTCCTAGCAATATTATTATGCTAGGCTTGCCCTAGGGTAACCTCCAACCCACACCCGGTCCTCAGCTACTGAATGTATCTTCATAATGCCAATTAGCCACTACATGAATACTATCACATGTGACGAGGCTCAGATAATCCTCCGAGTAAAAGACTCGTCCCTACAATGGTTAGACTCAAACGAGAGCTGCGCAATAGGGCCAGATCCAGCACTTTGATATTATTCAACCCTGATCACATGTGACTTGATGTATTCACCTAATGGCTAATTTCCATCACTTAGAGTCCCACAAAGCACAAAGCAAGTAGCATTCAAAACAAAGGTAAAATTCTAACCAGAACATAATCAAGCAATTTTATTCACATATCAAGAATCTGTACTAGCATGCGGCATAAGCTCATATAATCAGGCATAACCTAAACAGGCTATCCTACCACTGTCTAACCAATACTATCATGCAGCTAAAAAGCATATATAACAGACACATAAGGCATCCTTCATAGCTCCTTAGTCCTAATCTAGCATGTTGTTCTACTAAACTTATAGTCTTAACATAAACTTGTATGGGTATTTTGGGAGAACTTACTTGAGCTCGGCTGATTGCATGCACCACACCCTTTTCTCTTTTCAAAGTTCTTTTCTTTTCTCAAAGTTCTTTTCAATTTTTCTAAAACTCTTTTTCTTTTCTAAAAATCCATTTTTACGAAAATTGCTTTCCTTTTTGAAAATTTCTATACCAATTCCTCAGTTTGAGTTCAGACACACCCGAAAGCATGTCCGAATCCCTCAAACCAAGGCTCTAATACAAACTTGAAACATCCCAAAAATACAAGCCAAAAAATTCATTTGAAAACATTACTAAAACCATAATATCCAAATATCATATAAGAAAACCATAAGTCGTGTGTCTAAAAATATCATAAAATATGTCTCATATCAAACTGCTATCAAAATATCAGAGTCTAACTCCCAGGCTAAAACTGTGGTGTGTGCCATGCCATCATCCCGATCTTTTCCCCTTGCTAGTTGAAGTACCTGAAACCAAAACTGGAACTATAAGAACGAAGCTTAGTGAGCTCCCCCAAACTACCACATATGATACAATAACACATAAATCACATACTAGACCTTGCCCACTGCATCGGACCGAGGTCTGGAACTGATTAGGGCCTTGCCCACTACATCGAATCGAGGTCCGGAACTAACCAGGGTCTTGCCCTCTGCATCGGACCAAAGTCCAGAACTGACTAGGGCCTTGCACTCTGCATCGGACCGAAGTCTGAAACTAACTAAGGCCTTGCCCTCTACATTGGACCGAAGTTCGAAACTGACTAGGGCCTTGCCCTCTGCATCAGACCGAAGTCTGAAACTAACTAGGGCCTTGCGCTCATCATCGGACCGAAGTCCAGAACTGACTGAACATAGCATAACATAATCATGACATATAACAATAACACACATATTGCATACTGCATCGGACCGTAGTCCGGAACACCTAACACAGACATGCCTGAATCACAAAGACATCAAGCATACTGAACTACTTCTCGGGACCACCCCGGCTTCGAACCGGTTCCAGAACTATTTCTATCTAAACGAGTTGACATTGTGGCCGTAGACCCGTTCCTACTGGGAGGAAACTCACCTCGAAGAACTGACTGCTGAAAATCTGAGTGAAAGATCCCTGACTGCTATCCCGGCTTCTCTCCGGCTATCATGACCAGTAAAACACTTAACCAAAATGAAGATCCTTCTATGGGTAAAATGACTATTTTACCCCTGCTATGGTGTGGGTCATAACCAAAGCCCAAACCCTTAATTCTTTCTAAGTCCATCAATGGCCCACTAAAGACCCACTATTGGCCTAATTTTCTAAATTCGGCCTAACTCCTCATATGGCCCTACCTAAGCCCAAAAATGCCCTTGGCCCATAATCTGACTTCTAAAGGCCCAATCACAAGATAGGCTTCCCAAGCCACCATTAGTCCATTAATGGCCCAATTTGCTATATTGGGCCCAACTTCCTTTATTGGGCCTTACCCTAAGCCTAACACCTATACATGGACCATATTTAGTGACTCCTGCTGGCCCACTAAGGCCCAAAGTCCAAAATACAGCCCACATCGAGGCCCAAAACTCAAAGTCCAACTAGCTGCGTTACGTGGGGCGTACTCCTGAGTACTCTTAGCGTAAGTGCTTGATGGCGAGTACGCTGGGCTTACCTACACATACGCTCAACGTAATACCCTATTAAGTCCTTTCTCTATTATGTGCTTAATATCCCGAGTCAGAAGCTACAAAATTATATCCAAGTCTTAATCCATGCCTTAAACCATAAAGTTGCTTACTTTATGGCTTCCATGACTCACATAAGCTCCAACTCCAAAAACAATAAGCTATTTGCATAGAAAAAGGTCTTAACTCGTGCATGAACTCATTTAGACCATCAAGATATCAACTCTCTATTCTAGGGAGTCATTTAGCACCAAGGGAGGCAACCCTTGGTCTTGAAATTGGATTTAAGCCATAAAGCTTTCACCTTTGGACCAAAAACTAAACTATACTAGATCTAAGCACCCTTAAGTAAACTTGTGAACTTTATACCTTCAAAGGGTTCTAGAAGATGATGTTATCTCAGATCTATAAGCTCTGGCCTCCAAGGTTCCTCCTTGTCACTCTTCTCCTTTTCTCTTCCAAGCTTTAAACCACCAAACTAAGCTTCCCAAGGTCAAGATCTCACAAAATGAAGGGTGGGGTGCTCTATGGTTTCTCCAAAGTTGGGGAGGCTGATAAGGGGCTAGGGTTGAAGCCAATATGTTCTTTATATAGTGGCACTCCTTAACATAGGGTTTAAGGGCTTTTAGTGTACGTTGGGTGTACTCCTCGTACGCTGGGCGTACGCCTTCAACACCTGCGATCAACTGCTTTGCTATGTTGGGCGTACCCAGCTAAACGTACGCGTGCACTTTGTGCATGCTAGGGACTACCTTGACAACTTTTCCATTAAGGGGCCAAAAATGTCGATATCTTCGAAGTGTCATAACTCCTTCATTCTAGATCCATTTCCGATGAACTTTATATCCATGAAAAGGTGGCGAGAAGCCCTACGCTTCTAACAACACACCCTGGCTGGAAACCTATTGGATTAGTGTCTAAGTCCATAACTATTTTGGTATGTACTTGATCCGATGGTGCATGGTCCTTTTGGGTTGCCTTCACCAAAGCAACTTGATAAGATGAATTATGGAGAGAAAGGATTAATTATGATTTATTAATATATTATCAGAATAATATATTAAAGGAGAAATCATATTGTTTGATTAATATTAGTCAATAATTAATTAGGAAATAATTTTGTGGCTAAAAGACATTAATTAAACTTAAGGGACTAGAACTGTCAATTGTATGATAGTTGAATATTGAGCTAATGGACTCCATATTAGAGGGGTGGACGAATTCTATGGGGAAACCCATTAGAAATCATCCTAGGCCTTTAAGGAAGGAGTCCATGGGTTGCTTAGGGCCTAAGCAGCCAAATTAGGGTTTCCTTGTTTGATAACCCTAATAGACTCACTATTTAAAGGACCCTTGAGACTCAAAAACGTGGTGAACTAATTGATTAGGGTTTCCAGCCGTTTTTAGCTGTCTCCTTTCTCCTTATTCTTCATCCTCTTGCTCTTGGTGTTTATGAGCCATTAGAGGAGTGACACTTGTGACTCTAAGCTTTCTAAAGTTATTCCAAGGAGGATTTAGGATTGTTATTGCTATATAACAATCAAGGTAAGATCTAAACTCCATTCAGAAGTTAATATGATTAATTGTATGCTAGATCTAGGGTTTAAAGTCTTGGATGAATTGCATGTACAATAGAGAAACCTAGATCCAAGCATTAGGGTTTGCATGAGCACATAGGATGTTCTAATGGCTATAACCCATCAAGACTTGGCTAATCTCTATCAGAAACAATTCTATAGACATGATGTCTCTCACTTAAAGTACATTCCGTTGAACATCCTTCTTGCATAAAAGTTTCTAATCTAGATATAGATTCTCAATATCCAACTCCCAATATGGAAACATTTCCATATTTGCCATATGACAACTCATTCTTATCTATTCATAATAATGTCGATTTGGTCTAGCCAATACCATACTTCCAACTACTCACAAGCGACCAATCCTCAGCAAACTTTGGATCGTCCTTTGATAGTTGTTTAATTATCTTAGTCAAAAACGATTCTTGTCCTTTTTCCTTCTAAATGCGCTAGACATTTGAAAAAAAATTTAGAATGGTCAAATATTATAGCATCTGCAATCGATTGTTTACCCGAAGCTTATGGGATACGATGCATAATGTCTTACATAAAGATACAATAGTTTATCAATCTTTTGCCTTAATATTCTATGTGTCACATTCTCACAATTCGAACTATGAAGAGGGATGCCACAATCATAATCGAAATTTAACCTTCTTGAATAAAACTCAAAACCCATATATGACAAAAATGGCCCTAGCATTGACTTCTGGATCCATAAATGAATGCTTTTCCGAGCAGGGTGTTACAGCAGTTCATCCACCCATGTTTTGCATGTTTATGATTTTGGGATTGTACTCTGATAACTATTTTTACATTGGCATACCTTTTTATAGATGATATGAATATTTGATGGTTTCGATTGACTTAAAAATGAAAATTTTGTTCATGATTTTTGGAATGTTACAAAATTTCTTCATCCAATTCATTGTTCAGAAAAGCAGTCTTTACATCCATTTGTAGTATAGCCAAATGGTAAATCGATGCAATGGCTAACAATGTCCTAATACATGTAATGCATGTTACCGGTTAATATGTATCAACGAAAACTTGTTCTTCATTTTGAGAAAATCCCTTGGCTACTATACAAACATTATATTTTCAATAGTACCATCAAGTCGGAGTTTTTGTTTGAAAATCCATTTATGGCCTACTGGTTTGGAGGAAAATCAACCAATTTCCATGTTTTATTTTGTAAAATTGAATCAACTTCACTCTTAATAACTTCTTTCCAATAGAAAGCTTCAGAATATTAAATAGCAACCTTAGATGTTTAAGGCTCACTGTCAATAAAATATGTAATGAAATAATGTCCGAAGACTTTGGCAATTTTACCATGTTTACTTCTTCTAGGCTCTCGATTTGAATCACGAACCTTAGAAATACCCTCACCAAATAATTTTACATTGGTATCCAATTCATTGTGACTTTGTATATCATCAAACGATCTTTTCTTTTAATGAATATATATATATATATATATATATATATATATATATATATATATATATATATATATATTATACCTTATAAATCCCTTTTAGTCAAATGCTAAATTTTAAGTCGTACAAACCTTATTACACTGTTTACAATCATTTTATGCATTAGCAAATTATAAATCTTAGTTTGGTCGACATTTGAAAAAAGTCAAGAATAAAATCACTATTAGGTACAAGACCATGACCATAATACATTTTGTACAATGAACCTATGCATCACAAAAAACCACATCTTATTTGGTCGATATTTGAAAATGTCAAACAATATAATACCAGTTTTATCAACTTTTGAACCAGTCCTACAATACTAAGTCGTGTTGAGGCTTACATCTCGGCAAATATCTCTCATTTCATGTCTATCTTCCCTTATATAAGGGGTTATTCGTCTTTTTACTTCTTCCTCTAAGTAAAAAAAAATTAAATATCCTTCTATTTTTTGTTTCTATATATCCTCCTACTCAATAAATCGGTAACATGTGTAATATTTAATGTTTATTTAATGACATTTAATGATATTTTAGGATACTAATATGACGCATGTTATCATTTAAATGGATAGGAGCATTTGTAGGAACAAAAAGAATGAAGATATTTAATTTAAAAAAAAAAAAAAAAAAAAAAAAAAAAAAAAAAAAAAAACCAACCCTAAGGCCACTTAACATCACCGTTTACCCATTCCACCACCAGAAGATTAGGAATTCTATTGGGGTTAAAAAGGAGAACCTGCTAACTTCAGTACTTTTTTTTATCCTTCTCTCTCTCTCTCTCTCTCTCTCTCTCTCTCTCTCTCTCTCTCTCTCTCTCTCTCTCTCTCTCAAAAGTTGTAGGTAAAACTACCTGTGTTTCTAATTGTTCAACCATTGGCATCGACATTACTCTAAGATGCTATCTGCTTCGCAAACCATTAATATGTTTTTCTTTAATTGGCACTATGGCATGTTATGGGGGTACTGCTTAACAACACCGTCTTCATCGCCAGTTAACCACCTTCATCGCCACAAAGCCTAATCGAAGTCGTTACCACCACCATCACCGGTTAACACAACCACCACCACCACTACTCTACTCCTTCTCTTTTCCCTAACTGGCGACCTACAACACCACACACCACCATCATCTATTTTATCGATTATATTTGTTTTTTTTTTCTAATTTATGAATTATTTGATTTTCTAGGACTCCACCAAGTCTGCACAGCCATAACCACTCTCTTTTCCGGTCGCTACCCTTCAAGTATGATTTCACATAAGCTTTCGAACAGCTTCTTTCTTTCTCTTTTCTTCATCTGTTATAGTCACCATTTTGGGTTTTTTAATCTGTTTTGGTTTACAGATCGAATATATGTTTGGATTTGAAAAAGGGTAAGCTTTGTACGCATATTTGTATAGATATGTAATATTTGTCATATTTTTCCTCTTTTACAACACAAACACATCCAACGTTAGTGGATTCAGTTTAGTCTACAAAGGGTATAAAAGGAAATATAAAATTCCAGCTTTTCGATGGCGACAATGATTGGCATGATTGGGGTAACATAGGTGGACTTTTATTGATTATGAAGGTTAATGGTATTTTTCAATGTGGTAAATTACGAAATTTTGAATGGAAGGTTTTCGTGGAGGAAGGTAATGCTACCTTTTCAATCATTTGTTTTCACTTTTCCATAATACTTTGAACCATGTATGTTAAATAGATGACATACTTAAATACATTAATACTTTATGTATCAACATTAGGACTTAAATCAAATGTTTATGCAAGCGTTTCTTAGTAAAATCAAACGGTTTGTGATTTCCTTCAATGGTCACAATCTTTATGAACAAAAGCAATTAATATCATTAATATGTAGTCACCACTTTGGGAGATTCGTTAACTTTAGTTAAAAAACAAAATTTTGACCTTTTGCAGTGTTTGAAATTATTGATCTGAAGGATAAATGAGTGGGACAGCAAAGTAGGTGATTGTGACCATAGAATTAATTAGGAAAAATTATTTTCGGTTCAATGTTCAATGAAGCTGTTTTGGTTTCACAAATTTAAATTTTACTTCAACACTCAAACAAAAAATGGTTACAAGATTTGGAAGAGTGGGTGTTAAGCATCGACATGTACACGATCTTAACTATAAACAAATTTCAATCTAGATTGTCTAAATGGAAAGCTTCATCTCTCTCTTTCGGTGGAAGGTTAACGCTATGTAAAGCCGTTCTTGGTAGTCTTGGAACATACTTTTTCTCCCTATATAAAGCCCCTATAAAGATCATCAATACATTGGAAAGCTACAGAAGGCGGTTCTTTTGGGGAGGTTCATCCGACAAAAACAAAATGTCATGGATAGCATGGGATAAGGTTTTGGCTAGTGTTGTCGATGGGGGTCTTGGGGTCGGGAGCTTGAAAGCCCAAAACCTTGCTTTATTAGGGAAATGGTGGTGGCGGTTCAAATCAAACAAAAAAGAGCTGTGGAAAGATGTAATAACAGCAATATATGGAAAAGAGGGGGGCTTCAACGCTCCATCAAGGGCAAGGAGAAAAGGTTTTTGCTGGGGTACCATTGTAAATCTACATTCCGACCTATCAAAACTCGGTATTGATCTTAAAAATTTGTTCTCGATCCAAAGTGAAGGCAGGTTCTGGAAGCTTGGGTCCTCAGGAATATACACAGTAGCCTTTCTGAGAATACATATCGATAACAATATCCTGCCGAAATCAAGCAACTGTTGGATCTGGAACCACCTGGTACCTCGGAAAGTAAACATTCTAGCTTGGAGAGTTAATCATGGCAGATTACCAACCAAAGAGAACTTGTTTAAATTAGGAATCGGTTCCAACCCTCTATGCACCCTGTGCAATCAGCATGCAGAATCCAAGAGTCATCTATTCACGACTTGCTCAGTTTCATTAAAAGTATGGAGTGGTGTTGCATCTTGGTGGCATCGGTTTCCACCAGGTTTCCAATCGGTTAAAGATCTACTCCACTGCAAAGTGAATTTTCAATCTAATGATGATTTCGGTTTATTTCATGAAGCTGTGGCTTTGGTCTTTATCTGGGTCATTTGGAGCTTTAGAAACAAAATGGCTTATTTAGAAAAGCGCATCTCTCCTTCCTGTCTCATAAACGATATTCAGACCTTATCGTATCTATGGATAAATGTTAGGCATAAAACTAAGAAGCTCAGATGGTTAGAATGGTGCTGTAACCCAATTCAAGAGGCTAGCCTGATTTAAAATTCAAATGGGGGGGGGGGGGGGGGGGGGGTGGGGGGTGGGGATGGTTGGGCTCCTTTTCATTCCTTTGGTGTCTTGGTGTATGCCAGGTTGTAGTTTAAGTGTGTGTTTGGTGTGCGTTTCTTTTTCCTTTTCCCGGGTAGGCATCTTATAGGTATAAAACTATACCTGGCATTTCTTTCGTGTATTCTTTCTAGTGTGGGTCGATTTAAAATGGGATGTGGGGGTAAGCTTATTGGTGTGTGTTTTTCTCTATTCGTGTTTGATTTCTCCTGCAGGTTCCTTTCAATTTTCACTTATGTTTTAGTAGTAGTCGCACTCCATCTTGCAGGTCATCTCAACTGATCTCATTGGAGTTGGAGAAATCTCATGTAGGAGAAGAGGTTATCATATTTGCACCTGGAGGATAGTCAAGGAACAAATAGTCCAAAAGAACCTAGTCTCTTGGAGAGGTAGTTTTGTTTTGAAACACAACCAAACGGTCGGTGATGCCACAAAAAAAATGTCGCCGATGCCTCAAGCATCCTAGGCGGAGATTCTAGGTGTAATCAAGTTTTGATTTCCAATGTAACTCCCTAGCTCCATCATTAAATTAGTATAGGTTGTCTTATCCGCATCCATGTTCTCTTTTCTTAACATAAATGTACTGTATTGCCAGCGTCCTGCTGGTTTTAATGAATATATTAACCTTGTCGTTCAAAAAAAACTAAGTACAAAAAAACATGGTTCAATTACTTTATTATATTAAGTAAGGCCAATGTTATGTGGGGAAAGCTCACTTGATTAGCCTGATATAGGGATGGATTAATTTATATTATAAAAAGCATGGTGATTGTGATGTATGTGGGAAAGGTTTGTTGCGCTTTTTTTTATGTTTTCTACTATAGTATATGCACTTTCAAATTACCAATGGATAAAATGTGGAAATGATAAGTATATGAAAATTAGGCACTTGATGTTGGATTTGTTTTATGGGTTGAAAATTGAAATCAACTTATTTTGGATTTGTTATAAACTTGGTTTTAGCTATGTTGTTTCAAAACAAATCCAATCATTTATCCAATTTTATTTTATTATAAGTGGTTACAAAAGATGTTTTCATCTTGAAGTATTTTATATAAATTTATTAAAAAAAAAAATTAGTAGTACCAAATATTATTAAAAAATATGCTTGATACATATTTTGTAACTGTTATTACAAAAAAAAAAAAAAAAAAAAAAAAAAAAAAAAAAATCTATATTTTCATCGACAAGTTTTTTTATAGTATTTTTTTTATACCATTTGGAAATGAATTTCATAGTTCTTTGAAGCTAAAGTTGATCGTATTTCCCAAATTGTAAGTCAATTTGTGTCCATGTATCCTAATTTATAAAGGGAAGGGCTATCTAAATATATACCCTGCACACTAAAATTTTATTTCCTTATTTATTACGAGTGTTACAACTATTATTTTGACATGATTGATCCCCAGGCTATTAAAACTAATACATTAGTTGTTATATTTTTAAAACTTGCAATCTTTCCCTTACTACTTATTTTGCATCATTATTTTGACGCATACCACATACACATCCATATTTCTCTTTGAATAACTCCATGAATACATATAGTAGATTCGACAGAAATCAAGTTCTAGTCGAAGAACTTGATTGAAGATAGTTGTATTATTTATTTAGATGTCAATATAACATTGCACTAATAGAGATGAATTTATGTTTTAGGACATTGCTCTGCAAACATCGATCTTGATTGCAATCTGTAATTTATTAATTATAAGTTTTTTGTTTATGTTTATTGATTGTATTTTAATCTTTTTTTTTTGTAATGTATACATAATTATTTTGTAGTTTACACAAATTCTATAAATATATGGTTTTTAATTAATGAGACTCAATGCCAATCTTTTGACATTTAATATTCATGTAATTATCTGGTGATCCACTAGTAAATCCAAGCCCACAATCCACTCAAATTCATTAGCAAACACACTTTTATGGTACTAGTCCATAATAATAAGTAAACGGACACAAAACCATTTAAATTAATTAAATTTTCATCTTTTCTTCTATGTGGGGGGACAAACAAGAATTGACAAAATATCAAAAATTGATAAAACAGCAACAAACTCCAGATAAAACTGAAAGGAAAAATAATATGGAAAACATATAAATCTTTATGAGGTTAAAGTATTAGAGATGTTTTTAGAATATTATACTCAAGTTGTAAAAATATAACTAACTGATAGTTGTAACTGATAGTTATAAGTTGTTACTTTTATTTTTATATGTGTGTGGAAAATGTTCTAAACTTTCAAAAGTGTAGAAGTAAATAAAAATCAAAAGTTATTAAAAGGTAAAAGATAATTCAAATAGAACGAAATTATGAGTTTATATTTAAAATAAAATTAGAAATTTCAACCGATAGAAAAAAAAAAAAAAAAAAAAAAAAAAAAAAAAAAAAAGAAACTTTTGATTTTTCTATTTTTTTAAGACATAAAAGATAACAGAAAAAATAAAATAAAATAAAGAAAACTAGATTAGAACGCCAAGGAACCTATTTTCTCCATTTTTATTTGTTGCTCGACATAAATCGAGCGTTGTCCGCTGACTTCTATATATTTTGCTATGTGTATTGTTAATTGGTCCAAACAAATAATTTAACTTGGAAGATGAATGTTTTTTTTTTCATATTTATTCAATTTATAGAATATTATTTTGTAGTTATTTTGAATTAATTTTTTTTATTTATCATTTTATATAATATTTTAATATAATATTTGTAATAAATCATCCGTAATAAATAAAGAACTTTTTGTCGTATTTCACACTATCATTGATTTAGTCACGTCATTTTCTAGTTATTTTCAATTAATTTTTTTCCACATGACATTTTGTGGTTTTTTTTTTATTTTATCAAACTTCCATATAATATTTAAATGTAATAATTAAAATAAATGTAATAATAAATGTATATCAATTTCATTAATTGATTTCCTTCTAATTTCAAATTTTCTAAATTAAAGTTTCACTAGTTTCCTTTGTTTATTTATCTAAATTATTTGTTTAAATTTAAAAAAGAAAAAAAAAACATTAATTTTAATAATTCAATATTTTTTTAATTATTCCTATAAATTCAAACTTTTAAATGTTTAGAATTTCATATTTAATTTTTATTCTTTTAAATGAACTCATGTAATACATAGGTTTTATACCTAGTATAGTAATAAATTGATATCAATTTCGTTAATTAACTTATCTTGTAATTTCATAATTCTCAAAATTAAAGCTCATTAGTTACTTTTGTTTATTTATTTAAATTATTTTTTTTAATTTAAAAGATAAAAAACATTTTCATTATAATAATTCATTATTTTTCTTTTTTTCTTATAAATTCAAAGTTTTCAAATATTTTTACTTTTATATTTAACTTTTTTTTTAAATAAATTCATGTAACACATGGGTCTTACAACTAGTACTAAAACATTTCAGAAGTATTTCATGGAAATATTGTTCAATATCTTGGATGCTATGAAAGTATTATGTATTATTTGCATGCCAAATTGCCAAGTATAATAGTGGTTCCTATCACGTTACTAATAAGCTCAAATTTGGTCCAACCTTCGAAAAGAATTACAATATTTACTATTTTTTCATGCGTTAAGTTGTACGATATATAGATATAATTCGAGATCTAATATTTGTGGTTTATAAAAAAAAAATTACCCATGTTGTAAGCAAAGATTGGATGCTTCTAAATAATGGACTGTCTGCTTGTAAATTCTCCATAGTCTGTATATATTCATCATTGAATTGAATTGCAATTTTCAGTATATCTCATCTATTCCATCTTTATGTTTCACACTTCATCCTCCTTTCTCCAAAATTTCAATTTCTATCATGTTCGATTATCTTATTAACTTCATTTATCAAAAAATATATGATCTTTATAACAATGAGAAGAGAGTAAAGTTATTCTTTTGCATATTCCTCATCTTTTCACATCCAACCTCACATCTGTAGTTCTCATGGCTTTTTGTGCAAACTTCCTGATCTCCTTAATGCCCTTGTGAGGCTTTTTCTTAAATATACATCGATGGAGGCGCTTGTGGAGGTTGATTGTGTACTCCCTGGTCGCAACCTCTTTTTTCTTTCTTTAGTTTTGCCCACCATTTTTACTCTAGTACCTGCCCCTTACCTGTGATTTGGAAGCCAAAAGAAAATGAAAACATTCTAGCACTATGTTTGTTACATGGTCGGTGGTGGGCGACGAAGGTACAAAACCCACCTTTAGTTACCATTTTCCCCAAGTTCATCAAATTCCGTTTTCCCCACCTTCAGTTACCGTCCATATCAGTAGAACAACGGTTGGCGGCGGAATAGGCGGCAAAGATGAAGATGTCATCGGAATGCCGATTTCATTAGAGACTTCTTGAATTTAAGTGTTAGCGAAAAAGCAAATATAGGTTGGTGAGGGTGGTACCTAATTAGGGTTCTTATTCTCAATGTTTAATTGAAATACAGAAATGGTCCCTATAGTTAAGAAAATGACAAAAAATAGAAGGGCACAAAAAGAGACGTTTTAGTTAGAAGGTACCCGATCCAAACTGTAAAAGTGAAATCCAAACCTGTAATAGGGACCAGTGGTGACAAAATAAAAAAAATGAAGACTAAAATTGTAATATCGTGTCAACCATAGGGACTAAAAGTGTAATTATACACATATCACCATCATATACACATCATATACACCACACCACTAACTTTTATTATTATTTCATTATAACCTAATCAATAAATTTTTATTATTTAATAATTATATTTTATTAGTAACTTTATTAATATTATAATTTCAAACTTACTTTTTATTAAAATAAAAAACAATAATAATAATATTTTTCTAATATAATATTATAAATAATATTATAAAAAAATAAAATTCCAAACAAACTTTCCTTATGTATTTTTTTTATTGCTTTAAGTCATTTTTTTTTTAATTTGCTTAAATTCCGAATAAATCTTTATTTTTCTTAAAGTTTTAATATTACATAACACTTTCCCAACATATTTCCATCATTTTTTATTGGAAAAACTACAAAAAAAATCCTTATATATTGGCTTCATAATCGATTTAGTCATTATATATATATATATATATATATATATATATATATATATATATATATATATATATATATATATATATATATATATATATTAAGTCCTAAGAACCGGTAATCGTGTTCAGTTTAACCTTTTTACCATGTCAACAGGTCACCAACTTTCAAAAATTACATTTTTGGTGCATATTTCAAATTTTATTATAAATTTGGTCCAAATTTATACCTTTTAACCTAGATTTTTAATTTTATTACAAATTTTGTAAAAAATTTACCCTTTTGGTCTAGATTTCAGAATTTTGTTATGAATCATCATAACTTTAATTTTTTACAACTTTTTTTCTCAAAAATATTTTCAAATATGTTTTTTCTTTAAAAAAAAAATCCTATTTATACAAAAAATAAAAACATATTTTCACGTTAAAAATCATATATTTTCTATATAAAAACTGTTTTTTAAAAAAACGTTTTTTGTATACGAAATACAAATTTTTAAAAATAGTTATTTATTAAGTACATAAATATATATAAATTCTTTTTTATAAAATTGTATTCAAACATATATTTTACAAAAAAAATCTATATAAACACCTATTTTATTATAAATATATTTGTATACAAACACATATTTATAAAAAAAAAAATGTATGCAAACACCTATGTCATAGTAAACATGTGTGTGTATGTGTGTGTGTGTATATATATATATATATATATATATATATATATATATATATATATATATATATATACACACACATACACACACACACACTTGCTTTTTACACTCGCTAAATGACGGGTAAGAATCGTTTCTTTCGATATTATTTCTATCCGGTAACATGTATGATTGAGCATCTAACTTTGACATAAAGGTAATGAAAAGGCAAACCTCTAACAGTGAAATCTAATTTTCTTTTGTAGATGGTAACTTATAACTTGGAAATTAACCCATTTTGATATATTATTTTGTGTTTAAAACAAAAATATAAAGTTGTGTGGGTTGAAAAAAAAAGTGTATGACAATAAAATTTGTGTTTTTAATTTGAAGATGCACAATTTTTATCAGTAATTAAATTTTTTTTGAATTTTGAATATGAGTTATTACTTTATGCTATTAATTGTTATAACTATCTAATGGGTTTTAGCCAAAAGAACGTCTCATACAAACCCTAATGCTTGGATCTAGGTTTCTCTATTGTACATGCAATTCATGCAAGACTTACAAACCCTAGATCTAGTTTATATATTTCGAAATTGATACAAGAAATCAGATCTAGATGATCACCTCTTCTTCAAAGCTTGAATCTTCTTGTCCTTGGAGCTTAGAGTCACAAGTGTCACTCCTCTAATGGCTTACAAACACCACAAGCATGAGGATGCTAATTAAGAGAGATGGGAAGGCATAATTTCGGCTTCTGAAGACTCTTAGGGTTCAAGTGACCAAAAATTGGATGCCTTGGGGTCCTATTTATACTAGTGCTGCTAGGGTTTCAGTCAAAACCCTAATGGATAGCTTAGGCCTTAAGCAGTCCAAGGAAGCTTCTGGAATAAGGCCTCTTGGCCGAAATTAGGATGGACACATCCCTAATTTCGTCCAAGCCTAGTTCCATAAGCCTTTCCAGCCCAATACTCAACTATCACACATTTGACAGTTTAAGTCCCGTTTATTTAATTAATGTCTTTTAGCCACAAAATTAATTCTTAATTAATTCTTGTCTAATATTAATTAAACTATACGATTTCTCCTTTAATATATTATTCATATAATATATTAATAACTCATAATAACCACTCACTTGATAAATCATCCTATCATGTTGCTTTGGTGAAGGCGACCCAAAAGGACCGTGCACAACCAAGTCAAGTACTTACCAAATATAGTTACAGGCTTAGACACTAATCAAAGAGTCTCCCACTTGGATAAGTCTAGTAACTACAAATACAAGTACAATCCGATTAGCAATCGTAGCTCTCAAAGACGATGTCGAACTCTGATCTTATCAGTAAACTGTCCTTTAGATAAGAGATCGTATAGTCCTCCGTTATAGATATCATGCGGACAATTACATGGAGCGTAGTCATACTTATTGTCCATCATTTGTTTCTCGATCTTTGATTCGTTTTACATAGAAATTAATTGAACACATCAATTCAGTCATGACCGGGCCCGACACATAAGTCAAACCAAATCATCGAGGGGCCCAAATATCGCTTTTACCCTCTTAGCATAAAAGGAACAGATAAACTTCGACTTATATGCATTTACTATCCACTAATCAAATCATACACACCAATGCGTTTTATAACATCAAGTTATTGATGTGTTTACGCATTATCAATGCACAACCAATTAGTAAACAATAAACCATATATCTAGGTTTTAAGACTATATGATATTATCGTCTTCTGATCACTCATGATAAATTCCATGAAGCGATTCCAGCAAGCGCGGGTTTAATCCAATGCTCAAATCAAGTTCATAAGCACTCATGAACGTTGCAACAAACCTTTGATATGTCTAATACACTTTAGACAATCTACACGCCAATTCATGACAATCTTCTTTCATACCTACTTCAAAGTATGAGTGACTGTGGAACGTTCGAATAATCTTATTATTCAGGAAGTCAAAACATGCAAAATGAAACCATAGGTAATCAATTAACATAAGACAATAGATTTACTCATAAATAATACCCATTTATTTAATCATTGAATGTTAATTACAATTTATCTATTACACGTTTCTAAACTATCTAATCTAAACTAATATCGTCCTTCAGCCTGATGCTCCTAGTGTGTTGCAAGTGCTTAACCCTACACAATCCCTTCGTAAGTGGATCTGATGGGTTATCCTCCAACAATACCCTCTATACTACGAGGAGTCCTTCTTCCACCCGATGTCGAATAAAGTGATATTTTGTCGATATTTCCAAATCTGCCATGATCCCTCGGTTCCTTGGTCAAGACAACCACTCTTTCATTATCACAGAAAATTTCCATGGGCTCCTTTATGGCTGACACGACTCCAAGGTTTCCAATGAAGTTCTTCAACCATATCGCCTCCTTTGACGCTTCGCTCGTCGCTATATACTCTGATTCGCAGTTGAATCAACAACGATCTCCTGCTTGGAACTTTTCCAAGTCACTGCTCCTCCATTAATGGTAAAGACCCTGCCCGACTACGAACGATAGTTGTCCCTGTCGGTCTAGCGTCACTATACCCTCGCACCCTTAAGTCATCACTCCCACCGAGGACTAGAAATCATTCCTTGGTCCTCTGAAGGTACTTAAGAATATTCTTGATTGTGGTCCAATGTGCTTTGCCAGGGTTCCCTTGATATCTGCTGACCATGCTCAAAGCGAAGGCCACATCAGGGCGAGTACAAGTCATAGCATACATAATCGAGCTAACTGCGGAAGCGTATGGTACTCGGCTCATTTCTGCTATCTCGACTTCGGTACTCGGGCTTTGAGTCTTACTCAACTTAGCATTAATTTGGATTGGTAAATCCCCTTTCTTTGAGTTCTCCATACTAAAATGATTTAGTACCTTGTCCAAGTAAGTATTCTGACTAAGTCCTATTAGTCTTTTACTTCTGTTTCTCACTATCCTTATTCCCAAAATATAAGCAGCCTCTCCGAGGTCCTTCATAGCGAAGCACTTCCCAACTCAGGACTTGACTTCCTGCAGCGCTGAGATGTCGTTTCCTATGAGTAGTATGTCATCGACATAAAATACGAAGAAGCTAACTATACTCCGATTGGCTTTGGAATATACACATGATTCATCCTCGCTTCGTACAAAACCAAACTCATTGACATTCTCATCGAAACAAAGATTCTATTTGCGAGATCCTTGTTTCAGTCCATAAATAGACTTCTTAAGCTTAAACACTCTGTTAGGGTGCTTCGCATCAACAAAACCCTTTGGTTGAGCCATGTAAACATCCTCAGCCAACTTCCCATTAAGGAAAGCGGTTTTGACATCCATCTGCCATATATCATAGTCATGAAATGCAGCAATGGCTAGCATAACCTTAATAGACTTTATCTTCGCAACCGATGAGAAGGTTTCATCATAGTCAACTCCGGGAGTTTGATTGAAACCCTTCGCAACCAATCACGCTTTATAGGTGTGCACATTCCCATCTATGTCAGTCTTCTTCTTGAAGATCAACTTGCACCTGACCGTCTTACGACCTGGTACATTGTCAACCAAATTCCAAACTTGGTTGTCATACATGGCTTGCCATGGCTTCCTTATAGCTGTTAGGTTCGTCCAAATTCACTAGTGTACAATCACTAATGAACGTATCCCTTTCTATAGTAATATGAAAACCATAAAACTGGGGTTGAACTCTAACTCTTTCGGAACGTCTAAGAAGTAAGGAATCATCAATTGGTTCAACCGAAGTTTCTTCTTTGGGTTGAGCGCCAGCGTTAGAGGTTCCTTTATCGCTCGACTCTTGACTCTCTTCAAGATCGATTTTCCTCCCACTGTTCCCTTGGCTTATGAGTTCTCACTCTCGGAAAACCCCTCTCCTCGAATCAAAGACAACATTGTCACTCAGTCTATAAAAGAGATATTCAAAGGATTTCTACAGGTAGTCGATGAAAATACATCGATCACTACGAGGTTCGAGCTTGTCGTGAGTCTCTCATCTTATGAAAGCCTCGCAACCCCAAACCTTGATATGTGCCAACGAGGGAGCTTTCACTGTCCACATCTTGTGAGGTGTTTTGGCAACCTTCTTCGTAGGTACTAAGTTAAGGATATGGGTGACAGTCTCTAAGGCATACCCCCATAATGAGATGGGTAGTGAAGCACGACTCATAATGGAACGAACCATGTCTAGCAAGGTTCGATTACGCCTCTCAGCCACGTCGCTCAACTGCGGTGTCCTAGGTGGCGTCAATTGCGAAACGATTCTACATTCCTTGAGGTAGTCGTGGAATTCAAGAATTAGGTACTCTCCACCTCGATTGGATTGAAGCATCTTGATTTTCCTGCCCAACTGATTCTCCAATTCTTGTTTAAACTCCTTGAACTTTTCAAAAGTTTCTGACTTGTGCTTGATTAAGTAGATATACCCATACCTGCTATAATCATCGGTAAAAGTCACATAGAAGTGGTGTGCATCCCTTGTGGTGGATCTAAAGGGCCCACACACATCAGTGTGTATGAGATCCAATAAACCCTCACCCCTCGCACAAGTGCCAGTGAAGGGTGACTTGGTCATCTTTGCAAGTAAACAAGACTCGCACACGTCATCGTCCCTAAGGTCGAATGACTCCAACACTCCATCCTTTTGGAGTTGGACTATGCATTTCTTGTTGACGTGTCCAAAATGATAATGCGACAAGCATGCTTTATCCAAACTATTAGAAGAATAAATACACAAAACATCATTTCCTAAATTTTCTACAACCATCATAGTTTCATATATCCATTACAAGGCAATGCTTCAAAATAGAAAACACCATTAAGATAAGCATTAATAGAACCCTTTTCATTATCAAATGAATATCTAAAACCTTGTCTATACAAACCATGAAATGAAATGATGTTTCTTGCCATATCTGGCGAATAGCAACAATTATTTAAATCTAATCCTAATCTACTACTGAGCATCAAAGAGTAAACTTCGATGACATGTAACACTCGTGTTTCTAGCCTAGGCATTTATATTGAGTTGATAGTCTAGGTTAACCTTTGTAACTCATTTTGAAGAAATGAAAAGGAATTATGTGAATTATGTATTTTATGCTTAATTATTAGGGCTTAATTAATTAAGAATAAAAATAAGCGTCAAAATTAAAGTGTGAGATAAGCCCGATATCTTTACATAAAGTTGTAGTGGTCGAAACAAGGATTTCGGGGATATAAAGAATACCAAAATTCGAGTTATAACGAAGAAGTTATGACCTGTCGAAGTTTCGCGACAAAACCGGCACGGTGCTGAATGTCGTAAAAAGTGAGTTTTTGATAAACTAATTTTTAGCCTTAGTAATCTAAATGAAAGTCGTAGTATTCATTAAACCGAGAAGTTCGATAAAAAGAACGCCCAAATCTGACTTCGTATGAGGAAGTTATGATTTTTCGAAGTTTCAGCTTAGCAGTAGACAGCTAAAAACTCGAATTTTAGATCGAGCGATTTTTAGCCGACATAACCTAAATGAGAATTGAATCGTCATTAGGAGCACAACGGTAAAAAGTCTGACGAAAACGGACGTCGGATGAAGAAGTTATGAATTTTTAACGGATTTCCTGTCCCGGTCAGTTAAAAATAATAATATAAAATTTAAACTCAAAATTAGCCGACGAAGTCTAAACGGAAGTTGTAGAGCGTAATTTTAGCTACACGTGCATATAAAGAACGTCAAAAACGGACCTCGTATGCGAAATTTATGGATTTTAGAAGTTTTGACGCGAAAATCAAGAAAATTCGCATAGTCACGAGTTGCCACGTCACCCTCGCTGAAAAAGTGCCACGTGTCCTACTGAGTCATCCGAAGTCCTGGCACATCCGAGGAGTGATGCGTGTGCATCCTAGCCCGAGCCACGCAATGTCTGCCGCGTGTCCGACCTTCGCACCAGCTGTCTCCCTTCCCTCCTGCTTCGGGTACGAACCTCGGACCTAGACTCCGGTCCACTTAGAAGCTGCCAGCGAGCCCTCACAGGTGCGACCCATGTGCGAGCCATGCGCAGCCACGTGCGAGCCACCTCCTCTACGAGCTTCAGATCTGCGACGCGTGTCTTCCTCCTGACCATCCGATCAGAAGCCTCGCCCCTATAAATAGAAGGGTGCGAGACCTCCCGGGTAACTTTGAAATTTTACCACATTTAAACCTTAAACCTATATTTTCTTCATCTTAACATCCCGCAAAGCCCCGATATCGATTGTAAAGCCCGGAATACCCGAAGAAGTGCCCGAGAAGCCCAGAAAATTTATCTTTTCGGTTTCGAAGCCCAACTTTTGTAGAGCCCGGTTTCTCAATAAAACTCCCGATTTTATTAGAAACGATCGTTTTAGGAAACGAATTGCTGCCCGATTTTCATCAAAACATGTGAGTGTGTAGTTACTTTCAATTTACACATAGATATGAAGTATTTACCTTGAAATATGTGTTATGTGTAAATATGTTAATTGTTTATTCGAGGTGACTGTTGAATTGATGTTTTATACAAGTTTTAAACTGTATATGCTTTTTTTATCTACAAAATATGTTGGGTAGAACATGGGTAGATGAAATAGTTGATGTGTGTTAAAAAGGTGAGAGGCCTCGATGTTGTTGTTGTTGTTGTTGTAGTCATCTAGCGGAGTATAGATGATGATCACAGACTTTTCTAGACAGTCTAGTGGAACACTAGCAGGTTCGCAACTTGTAGGTGTTGATAAATTAAATGTTCATTGGCGTACTCCATCCCCCTCATGGTTGCCTTAAGGACATGTATGGCTAAGGAAACCCCTTAGTAGTAGTGTCCACCCCGATGATAATCCTTAGGCTAGGTCCCTTGTGATAGGTGTTTAGGGACGTAAATTGAGGACAACGGGAATGGGTAATCAGGGTTATTGTTGATTGGTGAACTTAATAAGTATATTATTATTGTGGGTTCAAAACCCTATATGCTCACCAGGCTCCCAAGCCTGACCCACTCAGTTTTTATGATTACGGGTAGTGGACCTCGAGCATAGTCGGAGGAAGATGAGAGATTTTTGGATTATAGGCTAGTAGTTGTAAATAACTGTTGAAAGGCTTATAATGTCTTGTTTATGCTTTTGATCTGTATCGGAACATGACATCCCGAGGTTTTGATATATATGGAAAATATATACCTTCTTAATGAAGGATTTCTCTGATTTTATTTTAAAAATCATAAATTGAATTGGTCTTTTTTGGCCGAGAAATTAGGGGATGTCACATGACAGGCGACGATCTTCTGTTCCCCGTGATCCACATCCTTATTTCTTCTTAGGCATTGCAAATCAGAACAAATGTGAAAACCACATCCTGTATGAAGTACCCAAGAAATAGCATTTGATGAATAATTTGATTTAATAGTGTATATACCTGCGTAGGATGGCTTGATCTTCTCATCCTTGATTTCTTGTAGATACTCTGGGCAGCTTTGTTTCCAATGCCCTATCTTGTGGCAGTGGTGGCACTCTGCCTCCTTGGGGTTGGAGTTGGGTTTAGCAGAACCAACCTTGGTTCCAATAGAAGAGGTACCATCTTGGGACTTTCCATTGTGGTTGCTCTTTGAGGGAGCCTTCCTCTTCTTACCCTTCCTTTGCCCAATTGCCAAGACCGGGGCAGCAGCGGGAGTAGGATTTGATGCAACAGACTTATCTTTGAGATTGCTTTCAGCAGTCCTTAGCAAGCCTTGAAGCTTGCTCAAAGTGATCTCTTCTTTATTCATGTGGTAGGTCATGTGGAACTGGTTGTAGCAGGGAGGCAAAGAGTGAAGGATGATGTCAATCGCCAGCTCTTCATTAAATTTCACATTCAACTTTAGCAGGAGATCGACTTATCTCTGCATTTTTTGCAGATGGGCGGTAAGGGACTCTCTGCTACCCATTGTAAGTCCCTAAAATGCGTGTGTATCAATCAGATCCGTTTGATGGTGCAGAATCCCAATCAAACGGATGATGTCAAATCAAATAGAAGAGAAGGAGAAGAAGAATAATATGAATCTCTGTATGAATTGATTAGAATTAAAGTTCCAGATACAAAAGATTCACACACACAAAAATGGTCTCTAGTTTCTATCTTCTCTCGTTCATCAATCTGTTCCTCACACCTTAACACCTATATATATACAAGGGGAACATGGGCTTGGTGGACATGGGCCGTAAATGGGTTTATGGCCGTAAACTCAACTGTAAACCCCACCTGACCGTAAACTAGACTGAAAGCTCATAAAATATTACATAAAAATATAATTGCCCAGAAAAGCAAAGTATAAACCATATTTTGACCCAACAATCTCCCCCTTGGTTTATAGCTTTCTTTTCTTAATTGACCCAACAAGCTCCCCCTAATTAGTAATTTTTGTTTTGTTAATATTCATTGGGAGATTGGCTTCATCATTAACCTTCGATTTCTTCACAGCATCAGGATGAACATATGAATCTTCCATGAATCACTTCATCTTGAGCCCTTGGGCCTTTCTTCAAGATTTGGAATTGAACGCACATTGGGTGAGGATGCTTGATGTACTGATTCTTGAAAGATGACGCTTTCAGCTTGAGAATCTTCAGAGAGAACATCAGAGATAACAAATCTTCTGGATCACTTTAGCAGGTACAACGATAGCAGCAGACTGATTGAGAAGGCTTCAATGCAATCCGTCACATAATTTTCAATTTCTGCTTCACCTTGCTTTTGGGGTAGAATAATTGAATGTTGGAAGAATAATCTTCATTTCTTGCTCCTTCGAATGTGAATTCTTCGATGCTTGCGAATGAAGCCTTGGCTTAGAAATCTTCAACACAAACTCCATGAGTCTTATCTATACCTGAAATCACTTCTCAAGACAAAACAATACTAAAAGAAAATTTAGTACACCATATTTTTTTGGTTTTTCATACTTTCTGAAAAAAAATAAAATAGAAACAAAAATATTTTTGGATTTTTTTTATTTTCTTGAACAAGAAATAAAACAAAAATAACACTTTTTTTTTTAATTTTAATTCTCCCCTAATATTTAAATTAGAAGAACACTATGAACAAACTTAACAACAACAAAAATACTAGCTAACTTTACAATAGCAAACACAATCACACAAAACAAGAATAGAGATGAAAAGAGAATAAACCAAGCTTACACACGTTTTATAGCTATAAACGTCTGGTATAACTTGATAGAAAGCCGTGAACAATAAGGCATCAACTACAAAAATAATAGCTAACTTTAAAAGTGATTTGGGATCAATGTTTTTTAGACAGCCTTTATCCGTTTATCAGTACCTCTCCCTTCATGAATAGATCTGGTCAATCGTCGGTATTGTGGTCCACTTAAACACGAGAGATTGTGACAAAATTAGGACATACTATAAGTGACAAGACAATGTGATCCTAAGTTCCTAGATAATATTCCTTAAGGACCATTCAGCTGACGACGACCAAAGATATTGTTGTCCACCTAAATTAAGTAGCGAGATCAACAAACAATTTGTATGTGTTCAATTTTAATTGTACTAGAACGTGTTTCCCGCTTCCTGGCATGCCCCAGCCATCAAGGACTTCCAAAATACTCCTTACACCGGGTGAGCAGACAATTATTAAGAGAGAAGATAGATTTAGAATGCATATGTTGTACATCCAGGTCGAATGTCTTCCAAGCATGCAAAGGATGAAACATATGACTAACTAAAGTTTTAGAGGGATTGAGAAGAGAATGGTGCATATATTGTGTACTAGGTCGGATTTTGAGTCACGTAGAGGAGACAGTATATGGCTAACGGATAGAAAGAATTGCATAGATAGAAGATGTAAAGAAATAAAGTTGCATATGTTACAGTCCAGGTCGGATCTCCCTTCTCAAACTATCCGAGCGTCATGATGTCAGGTTAAATGGATCTATCTAGGTCAAGATTTTTCAAGTCTCCAGATTCCTTAAGTTCATCTATGCCTAGTCAAGTCCATTTTAATCTTTCATGCCTACCAGCGCATTGCACCTAGAGCCTAGACAATTCAAATTCAGTCCCTTACACAGATTCAGATTGCCTGTTATCACATGATTATATCACTTCCCAAAACATCTCCTGCAAGCACATTCCATCAACACCATATTTTTGATTTTATGATTTTTTAATGTTTTGGATTTATTTAAAATTTTCTAATTTTTGTTTTGTTTTTATTTCTCCCCTAAATTTGTGCATAGGAGAGAAACAAAAGTAAATGCGCAAATTTAAACTATGCTAAAACAAAAATTAGTCTTTAAAGAGAATTAGCTTAAAAAAGCTCAGGAGTATAGAGAAGAAAACGAAAACCATAATTCACCGATTGAATTTGCATCCAGAAGGTCTGAGAACAGCACGCATAATCTCAGAACAGATCCGAAAATTCTTCATGTCATTAAGCACTTACCCCATGAGTGATCACTTCCTTTCTTCCCTTCTCGCAAGGATACATACTCTCAAACAATGTTATGAGTGTTGTACAGTTGAGAGATGTCCCCTATCATGTGCCTGGAATAGCCACTACCAACAAACAGATGTTTGATGATATGCCTCCATAGCTGCTTCGACATAGAGCGAGATTAATCGGTCTTTAGAACCCAGTCCATTTTGAAACTGGGTCGACCTTTTTCATCAACGCACGATACTCTCTCCCATGACATATCCTGCTTATCACAAATAGAAGATGTATAAATATTAGAGTTATTAGGTGATTTGGGAGATTGAGCCTTCAGAACCCATCTATAGTCGGGTTTAACCCATTTCTTGTTTGAGCGGATGGGTGCCTCAGTACTTGCTTTTGAACTTGAAGTCGGCTGCCGAGATGACTTTGACCTAACCGATCTTTGTTTTACTGGAGCATCTCTTGGATTGGGCTTCTCGGCCGACATTCCCTTCTTGTCCTTGGGATTTTGATTCTTGGCCTTGCTGGTTTGATTTTTGGCCTTCTGCGCATTCCAGTCACCATAATCTGAACGTGACCTTGAGTGAGTTCCTTTTGAAAATCTCCCACTTGGTGCATTCTGCCATCCTTGTACGTAGTAGGGAACATATGCGCGATTAGGACAATTTCTGGCAATGTGTCTAGGTATTCCACAGTGAAAACATGTCTTTTTCTTCACTGTGAAGTTATTTCTTCCTGCCCCTGGTTGTGTATCCTTGCCTTGTCTCTTATTGATCCCAGATGCACACTTGCAATAGGCACTCTGTTGCGCTGGAATTGGAGGCCTATATTTCTCAACGGCAGGTTTGTTAGGAGTAACGGAATTCGAAGCAACAAATTCTGAGTTCAAAGAGTCATTGGTTTGTTCAGTAGTGCTCTCCTTTTTCTCATCTTCTGCTAATTTACCTGCACATGAAGTAGAAACATTAGTATTTTCAACATTAATAACTCCTCCTGAAACAAATCCAGCTCGTTTGCCATATGGAAGATGTGCCTCCCTGGCAATTTCTTCCTGTGTCATAAGGATGGATGTGTAGTTATGATTGAAAGGTGGAGGAACACTATCATACCCTAGACCATTGTTTTGATTATCTTTAAATTTTAATTGGGTTTCAAATAAGGACTCGACTGTCTGACTTGACACGGTATAATTTTTGAAACTAACGTCTGTTTTTCCACACTTAATTTTCAAAGTGTCAAGTTCTTCAGTTAAAGCAGCAAGTTGTCTCTTAATATAGTCATAATTTTCACACTTGTTGCTATACTCTTCCTGAAGTTTCCTAAAGTCCTTGGTTTTTGCTTCTAATTCAGCCTTCAGGGGTTTCTGTCCTTTCCTAATTTGATATCCTTCATATCTCAGGTCCTCAACTTCTCTTTTTAATAAATCAATTTGTTCCCAAGAAATTTAATCATAGTTTCACAAACTGTTGTACATGAAACTTCACATGATTAAGAACATGAAACTTCATTGACCGGAAGGTTTACATAACTCTTTAAAGCGTCAAGCTCTTCAATTACATCAACAATACTAAGACGATTGAGATCTTTTGTCTTCTTGATGATAGCTACATTCATATCCTACGATCTTAGAAGTGAATTCAATAGCTTTTTGTTTATCTCAGATTTAGACAAGAAGAACCCAGCTATATTCATCTCAGTAGTAAGTGTAATAAATCGTTGCAACTGAGTTTCGAGGGTTTCTCCAGGGATATAATCGAAAATGTTGAAATTATGTCTTAACATCTCCTGGAGACTCTCTTTCATGTCTTTATTTCCCTCGTTGACCTTAAAAGCAATTAAAAAGCACAACTAGAAGCCAAAATCAAACTTAAAAGTCAAACCCTTTGATTATAAACCTCAAAAGTCAACCTTAAAAGTCAAATTTAAAAAGTCAAACTTGAAAAGTCAAACCGAAAAGCTAAATTTGAAAATTTAAAAGTTAAACGAAATTTGTTCCCAAGAAATTTAATCATAGTTTCACAAACTGTTGTACATGAAACTTCACATGATTGAGAACATGAAACTTCATTGACCGGAAGGTTTACATAACTCTTTAAAGCGTCAAGCTCTTCAATTACATCAGCAATACTAAGACGATTGAGATCTTTTGTCTTCTTGATGACAGCTACATTCATATCCTACGATCTTAGAAGTGAATTCAATAGCTTTTTGTTTATCTCAAATTTAGACAAGAAGATCCCAGCTATATTCATCTCAGTAGTAAGTGTAATAAATCGTTGCAACTGAGTTTCGAGGGTTTCTCCAGGGATATAATCGAAAATGTTGAAATTTTGTTTTAACATCTCCTGGCGACTCTCTTTCATGTCTTTATTTCCCTCGTTGACCTTAAAAGCAATTAAAAAGCACAACTAGAAGCCAAAATCAAACTTAAAAGTCAAACCCTTTGATTATAAACCTCAAAAGTCAACCTTAAAAGTCAAATTTAAAAAGTTAAACTCAAAAGTCAAACTTGAAAAGTCAAACCGAAAAACTAAATTTGAAAATTTAAAAGTTAAACGAAAAAGTCAAAGTTTAAAGTCAAAGATCAAACTTGGAAGTCAAAGTCAAAATTTAAGGTCAAAAGTTAAAAAAAAGTAAAAAATTAAAATTTATTATTTTTAATTTATTTATTTATTTATTTTTTAAAATTTTAGATGACAAAGGAATTTAAAATTTAAAAGGAATTGAATATTGGGTTAAAAGTGTCAAAAGAGCAGAACTTGCTGCGAGAAAGATGGGTTATGTTTTAAAATTCGGAGGAATGACACAAGGAGCTTGCTAGCTGAGATTGTTTGTGAGCTGGAGGTCGCAGGTTCGAAACCCAGCACCCTCAAAATTGCTCCCCCCCCCTTTTTTTTTATTGAAGCGTTGAAGTTGCTGCTGCTGAGCCGAGCCGTCCTTCAAGCCGCGCAAGTTCGATCCGCAAGCCGTCGAGCCGAATTCCGAGCCGAGGCCGCAAACCTCCGGCGACCGTGAATAGTTTGCGGCCGTAAACTCCGGCCATGAACTCCGAAACCCTAGTCGCCGGCCGCAAACTCCGCCACACCCTCGCAGGTTTCGACTAAAAACACCGATTTTTCGACTTTGAAGCTCCAAAACTCGATCAAAAACCCTTTTTTATGAAAAACACGAAGAACAAACCCCCTTATTTTTTAGAGATCTATCCAAAAACGCAAAAATATTTCGAAAATAAGATCAAATAATGCTCCAAATCTGACAAAATTGACTGATACAACCAAGCTCTGATACCAATTGTAAGTCCCTAAAATGCCTGTGTATCAATCAAATCCGTTTGATGGTGCATAATCCCAATCAAACGGATGATGTCAGATCAAATAGAAGAGAAGGAGAAGAAGAATAATATGAATCTCTGTATGAATTGATTAGAATTAAAGTTCCAGATACAAAAGATTCACACACACAAAAATGCTCTCTAGTTTCTCTCTTCTCTCGTTCATCAATCCGTTCCTCACACCCTAACACCTATATTTATACAAGGGGAAAATGGGCTTGGTGGACATGGGCTGTAAATGGGTTTACGACCGTAAACCTATTTACGGCCGTAAACTCAACCGTAAACCCCACCTGACCATAAACTAGACTGAAAGCTCATAAAATATTACATAAAAATATAATTGCCCAGAAAAGCAAAGGATAAACCATATTTTGACCCAATACCCATTTTGGCAGTGATCATCGAAGTGATGATCGCATACCTTTCTTGCCTAGCGCTCTGGTGGTGTCGGTCCAGCAGATCTTGATGCATCTCATAGGGATACATGTCCTCATAGGACTTCTGGAGTTCTGCAGTCATGGTCACTGACATGATGCAATGGACTTTTGTAGCATCACGCTCATAGGCCTCAAAGGCCAAGATCTCTTCAGCGGAGGTAGTGTTGATGTTGATTTCCTTTAGCTTTTCATCGAGGACATACTCTTTGTCCCCGTAACAAGTGACCATTCGGATGTTGCGGATCCAATCATTAAAATTGGACCCATCAAAGATCACTCTCCCATACGAGTTCATGAGTGAGAACGAGCTGGAGGAATTTGAGCCGAAAGCGTTGTTGTTGTTGACGTTCATAGTGTTATCATTTCTTCATATCAAGATTTCCGTATTTTCTTCAATTTCACTTTTTACATTTTAAAATTTTTCCACAAATTCTTTCAAATCTAAAACAAAATAAAAAATGATTAATGCAAGAACACTCACAAAAATACATATGTATATATAATGTAAGATTCATAAGCGATTATTGTTAGGATTAAAACCCTAATTGAGATTTGATGAACAAGATGCGGAAAATAAGAACGGGCTTTTAACCTAGAATTCATCAAAGGGGCCCATTGCCATCATCCATGCAGTGCTTTAAAACCCTACAATTATATAATGTGATATTCACATATGATTGTATCTTTTAAGATTCAAATGTGAAATTCATAAGAATATAAAAACAAAGAACACTCACACAAAATGCATGTGTACATATAGACGTAATTCATATGTGATTCACTCGTGACTTACATATGAATTACTTGTGATTCATATGTGAATTACATGTGATTTATATGTGAATCACATGCGATTTATATGTGAATCACATGCAATATATATATATATATATATATATATATATATATATATATGTGTGTGTGTGTGTGTGTGTGTGTGTGAATCACATGTAATTCATATTTAATTCATTTGTGAATTACATTTATATGTGAGTCACATGTGCTTTATATGTGAATCACATGTAATTCATATTTCATATGTGATTCACTTGTGAATTACATGTGATTCATATGTGAATTACATGTGAATAACATGTGATTTACAGGTGAATCACATTTAATTCATATGTGATTTACATGTGAATCACATGTAATTCATATGTGATTTACATGTGAATCACATATAATTCATATATGAATTACATGTGATTTACATGTGAATCAGATGTAATTCATATTTGAATTACATGTAATTCATATGTGAATTACATGTGATTTATCTGTGAATCACATGATTGAAACTAGGTAATTTTCTATTTTTATATTGAAACTAGGGAAAAGCTTACTTTACAGGCATGATTTGCTACATTAATTTTGAAAATGGTTCTTACAACTCCAAATGAAAATAAAAAATCCAAGGTTTTTTTTTTTTTTGAAAAAATCTTGGATTTTTGTTTTATAATAATACAACATTTAGAATATCATCAGCCTACAAAAAAGAAATTTCTTCAAATAATCATGATTTTATTATAATAAAAATATGTTTTGGGTGTAAAAAGTAAAAGTTGGATTGTACCACTGGTCTAAATTTTGTGTGAGAAAGAAACTTGGAATGCTTCATTGTTGTATCTGGACACCTAAACTGGATTATTTCAAGCAATTCTAACACCTGCATAAATAATTAATGTGCACACAGTAGTTTCATGAACATCCTGATATCATACAAAATATAATTAAATCCAATTTGTAATCGGAAATTTAGAGAATAAATAAGATTGTACTTTCGTTTATTTGTTTATTATGGCATTCTATTTTCGTTTCTTTCTATTACAACATTGTAGAAAGCAATTTGCAGTGGTATAATTGAGTAGATTTTACAAAGTGCAATGTTTTAATAATAAAAAAAATGAAACTACAATGATATGATTGCATACAAGTACAATGTGTTGGTAAGAAAAAGATTAAAAACACAATTTTGGTAGTAGAAAGAAATTGAAGTGGGATGCTAATCATGCTATAACATAAAGTTAATGAAATTTCAGTTTTTGTTATTTCACTCATTAGTAATTATTATTACATAACCCTAAATCCACTAATCATGGAATTGTAAACCATTGTGTTTGGAGATAATCCCACTTGATGAATCTCCGTAAAGATTTCATTTTCACTTCCTATGTCCTGATTTTTGCAAAATCCATCTATCAAAGCACCATATGTCACAATATCTGATTCAAGTCCTTTGCTTTTCATCTCATTCCTAATTTTCAAAGCAAGATCCATGTTCTTGAATTTTCAAAATCCGTATATTAAAGATGTGTATGTGAAAACATTAGGGGTAACACCGGATTCATGCATTGAAGTATAAATAGCCAATGCTGAATTAAGACTACCCTCTTTGATAAATCCATCTATAATGCTATTATATGTTAGATATATGTGAAAACTGATTTTTTTTTTTAAATCAATATATTACCTTGTTCTACATTCTCAAAAGCACTTTCGACAATTGGTTCTAGGTCATCATTTGCAGCAGCTGTAAAAATCATGAAAACACTTCTCCAACCAGATTTAATGCTTCCAACTTTTGATTTAATCATCTGAACGATGCAATCCATGATTAATCTTCAGATGATTTCACTCCGGCTATTTTGCATTAAAACAACAAATGGTTTCAAGATGTCATTATGGAATGTGACATTAGTAAGATCTACACGTTGAAGATACTTCATCCCAATTTGCCTTAGAGAATCTATATCATACATTGCTATCTTCTCATCATGATGACTTTCAGCACAAATAAAATGATTAGCCAAAACATACCATATTCTCGCCCATACCTGAAGTAATATTTTCCAATCATTAAAAGTGAAAATAAAACTTAGATGGAGTACTTTATTTCTTACTATTTACCATACGGATACGGGCCATGTTGTAGTAACTGATCTCAACAAGCTTCTACAAGGTATAAACACGATCTGGATTATGCTTCAATTCTTCAGCTGAGACATTGGATAAAGTAGTAAGGAACTCCAACCGACTAACTTGGGAGTTTAACACTGTTCACAAAAACATGCTTAGATGATTTTCCTGCTAATTCCCTAAGAGAATGAAGAACTACATCTTTTGAAATCTGGTTAGATCCAAACATGACTTTAAAAGCTATAATAGGGGTAGAAATTGTATATTGAATTACTTGTGATTCATATATGAATTACATGTGATTTATATGTGAATTGCATGCGCTTATATGTGAATCACATGCAATATATATATATATATATATATATATATATATATATATATATATATATATATATATATATATGTGTGAATCACATGTAATTCATATTTAATTCATTTGTGAATTACATTTATATGTGAGTCACATGTGATTTATATGTGAATCACATGTAATTCATATTTCATATGTGATTCACTTGTGAATTACATGTGATTCATATGTGAATTACATGTGAATAACATGTGATTTATAGGTGAATCACGTTTAATTCATATGTGATTTACATGTGAATCACATGTAATTCATATGTGATTTACATGTGAATCACATATAATTCATATATGAATTACATGTGATTTACATCCATATTTGAATTACATGTAATTCATATGTGAATTACATGTGATATATTTGTGAATCACATGATTGAAACTAGGTAATTTTCTATTTTTATATTGAAACTAGGGAAAAGCTTACTTTATAGGCACGATTTGCTACAGTAATTTTGAAAATGGTTCTTACAACTCCAAATGAATATACAAAATCCAAGGTTTTTTTTTTGAAAAAATCTTGGATTTTTATTTTATGATAGTACAACATTAAGAATATCATCAGCCTACAAAAAAGAAATTTCTTCAAATAATCATGATTTTATTATAATAAAAATATGTTTTGGGTGTAAAAAGTAAAAGTTGGATTGTACCACTGGTCTAAATTTTGTGTGAGAAAGAAACTTGGAATGCTTCATTGTTGTATCTGGAGACCTAAACTGGATTATTTCAAGCAATTCTAACACCTGCATAAATAATTAATGTGCACACAGTAGTTTCATGAATATCCTAATATCATACAAAATATAATTAAATCCATTTTGTAATCGGAAATTTAGAGAATAAATAAGATTGTACTTTCGTTTATTTGTTTATTATGGCATTCTATTTTTGTTTCTTTCTATTACAACATTGTAGAAAGCAATTTGCAGTGGTATAATTGAATAGATTTTACAAAGTGCAATGTTTTAATAATAAAAAAATGAAACTACAATGCTATGATTGCATACAAGTACAATGTCTTGGTAAGAAAAAATTAAAAACACAATTTTGGTAGTAGAAAGAAATTAAAGTGGGATGCTAATCATGCTATAACTTAAATTTAATGAAATTTCATTTTTTGTTATTTCACTCATTAGTAATTATTATTACATAACCCTAAATCCACTAATCATGGAATTGTAAACCATTGTGATTGGAGATAATCTCACTTGATGAATCTCCTTAAAGATTTCATTTTCACTTCCTATGTCCCGATTTTTGCAAAATCCATCTATCAAAGCACCATATGTCACAATATCTAATTCAAGTCCTTTGCTTTTCATCTCATTCCTAATTTTCAAAGCAAGATCCATGTTCTTGAATTTTCAAAATCCGTATATTAAAGATGTGTATGTGAAAACATTAGGGGTAACACCGGATTCATGCATTGAAGTATAAATAGCCAATGCTGAATTAAGACTACCCTCTTTGATAAATCCATCTATAATGCTATTATATGTTAGATATATGTGAAAACTGATTTTTTTTAAATCAATATATTACCTTGTTCTACATTCTCAAAAGCACTTTCGACAATTGGTTCTAGGTCATCATTTGCAGCAGTTGTAAAAATCATGAAAACACTTCTCCAACCAGATTTAATGCATCCAACTTTTGATTTTATCATCTGAACGATGCAATCCATGATTAATCTTTAGATTATTTCACTCCGGCTATTTTGCATTAAAACAACAAATGGTTTCAAGATGTCATTATGGAATGTGACATTAGTAAGATCTACACGTTGAAGATACTTCATCCCAATTTGCCTTAGAGAATCTATAGCATACATTGCTATCTTCTCATCATGATGACTTTAAGCACAAATAAAATGATTAGCCAAAACATACCATATTCTCGCCCATACCTGAAGTAATATTTTCCAATCATTAAAAGTGAAAATAAAAATTAGATGAAGTATTTTATTTCTTACTATTTACCATACGGATACGGGCCATGTTGTAGTAACTGATCTCAACAAGCTTCTACAAGGTATAAACACGATCTGGATTATGCTTCAATTCTTCAGCTGAGACATTGGATAAAGCAGTAAGGAACTCCAACTGACTAACTTGGGAGTTTAACACTGTTCACAAAAACATGCTTATATGATTTTCCTGCTAATTCCCTAAGAGAATGAAGAACTGCGTCTTTTGAAATCTGGTTATATCCAAACATGACTTTAGAAGCCATGGCAGGGGTAGAAACGGTGTATTCTAGACGAGAAGTACACTCCAAAACTGCATTCCATGTGTCCTGAAGTGCATCAAAGAAACACCTTCGTATTTGGGAGATCTGGAACTGATTAGATTGGAATTGTCAAAGAATATGAGATACATGCAAAAAATAGTGTTTTAATGGAACACTTAATGTTCAACATTAGAGTTCTAACATCCAAATTCCAAACACTATACAAGCATAAGTCAACCAAGTAAAAAACATACAGAGACCACGAAAATAAATTACCTCTTGTTCATGTCGAATCGTGATAGCAAACTGTGGTGCTACAACCTTGTTCAGCCTCTTATATTCACCGGACCAAAAAGTACAAGAAAATTTTGTCACCACACTTCTGAACGTATCAATCAACGACATTAACAAAGCCGCTATCGCCGACGCTGACGTGATTAAACTTCTGAATCATGTCTTTGAGACCGGAAGATCAGAGGTGAAGGTAAATCGGGAGGCGCAAAGCAATCGGACCTCTGGCTGATTTATTATGGCACGAAACTTCGGGTGAGACGAATGACGCAACCACCGCATTGTTCAATCTATCAATCATCAGGGGATCTTCAATGAAGGCAGTGGTTATTGACAGAGGTAGGGTGGTTGTTAGGGGGAGGAGGGAGGCGGTCGACGAAGAGGGAGGATGTTGTTGAAGAACACGATACATTGAGAGAGAGAGAGAGAGCGAGAGAGTATTAGATCTGAGTGTTTAGGGACGTGATAATCTAATACCTGATTTACCCTTGTGATATTTGTTAAAAACCCACATACACCATTCAAACTTTTCTTAATTACTAGATTGCCATTAAAAATCTCAACCCTTAAAAGTTTTGATCTAATAGTCCACTTTTAGTTCTCGGGTCCTCGGGAATTTATGAGTTCTCAAATGATCCTTCCTCTCTCTCTCTCTCCCTCCCTCTCTCTCTTTCTCTCTCTTTGTGTGTGTGTGTGTGTATATATATATATATATATATATATATATATATATATATATATATATATATAATCAAAATTAAAATGAAACAAAATTTTAAAACATAAAATAAAAATAAAAATAAACCCAATAAAAATAGGATTCGGAAACCAAAATTAAGGACGTGCTTATATATTTTTACATTTTAAGTGTGTAAAAAATTAATTTGAAATGAAAGAACAAATCAAAATAAGTGGCTCCTGATAACAATCAAGAAAAATATTTGATAACTTTGTTTGCAAAGAGAATAAAAGTAAAAACAAAATTTTATCAAGTAACTCAATAAAAAATGCAATTGCAAGTATTAATTCTTATAAATAGGAGAGAGAAAAAGGTAGCAACTCGTCTTTCATCACTCTTCTCCCTAAAAATACGCTTTCTCTTGGTGATCACCGTCCCATTAGCCAAATTGGTTGTGTGTAGAAGATCTTGGCTAAAACTCTTGCCTCAAGGCTTAAACAGGTGATAGGCTCCATTATTGACGAGGTGCAAACAACATTCTTTAATAGTAGAAACATTCTTGATGGCCTACTGGTTGTTAATGAAATTGTTGCTTGGGCAAAGCATTTAAAAACAAAAGCTTTCCCTTTCTAGGTGGAATTTAATAAAGCTTTTGATTCGTTAAACCAGAATTATTTGGACTCCATTATGTCCTAAATGGGATTCAGTGAGAAATGGTGGCATTGGATAATGGGTTGCCTCTCGTTCGCTCGTTCCTCAGTTCTTATCAATGGGTACGCCTCAAAAGAGTTCCAATTTTCTAAAGTTGCTTGTCAAGGTGACCCGCTCTCCCCATTCCTCTTCATTCTTACCATGGAAAGTCTTAATGTTGCCATGGAATTTGCCGGTCAGAAATCTTTGTTCCATGGTGTTGACATTCCAAATGGAGGCCCTTCGATATCACACCTTTTTTACACCGATGATGCGATTTTCATTTGAACTTGGGAAAACGCTAATTTCACTAATTTGGACCGTATCCTTTGTTGTTTTCATGCATCCTCAGGTTTAAAGGTGAAATTCCACAAGTCAAAGGTCTATGGTGTTAGTGTTTCGGAGGGTGAAATATCTAATTGTGCTCAGGTTCTCGGATGTGAGACGACTTCCCTCCCCTTCAAATACTTAGGAGTGCTGATGGGCTTAAACTTGGACCTTAAACGAAATTGGATACTCATCATTGAAAGAGTCCAAAATAAACTCTCTTCTTGGAAGTCTAAAGCGCTTTCGTTTAGAGGTAGAGTTAGCCTTATAAAAGCTGTTCTTGGTAGCTTACTGTTGTTTTATTTCTCGAATTTCAAAGCCCTAAATTTTGTCCTTGAGTTTCTCGAGAGATGTCAAAAGAGATTTTTATGGAGTGGTGATAAGGAGAGGAATCGAATTCATTGGGTAGCTTGGAAGGTTGTGTTAGCTCCTAAGGAAAAAGGTGGGCTTGGTAGTGGCTAGTTGACCTCTTTGAATTGGGCTTTTTTATTTAAAGAGATTTGGCGGTTTAAAGTGGAGCCAAGCTCCCTGTGTAGAACAGTTATTTTCGGGATTCATAACTTGTCTAGGAAACCAATTTTGAACCTTTCCGAAAAATCCATTCCACGAGTTTGGTAGAACATCACAAAGACAATTAACGCCCTTGAAGATTTTTATGCCTTAAAAGAGATGCTGATCTAGTCTCGAGGTTCCCCCATGTTTTTTCTTTGGATAAAAAGAAATTGTGTAATATAAATGAGCGTCCCTGTGCTAATGAGGGTTGTTGGGCATGGAAGAGGTTTCCAAGGTAACAGATGGAAATTGAAGATTTTTATGCCTTAAAAGATGTTGTGTCATCTATCATCCTAGACAACTCCTCCCATGTTTGGACTTCGGTCAAGTCCTGTGATGGTTGGTTTTACGTGCACGATCTGAGGTCTTTAATTGTTTCTTTTCGTATGACTGAGATGTCCAATGTCCCTATCTAGATTATGTTGGTGCCCTTAAAAATAAACTTTTCATTTGGTGGGCTTGCATCGGGAGAATTCCTACTGCTTGTGCTCTCGCTAGGCGTGACATTAATATTTCTTGTTCTGGGTGCCTATGGTATGTTGTAGAGAAAGAAGATGAGGACAATTTATTTATGGGTTGTCCTTGGGCTCGCGATATCCTTCACCAAATTTTTGGTTGGTACAACATTACTTAACGTGGTTTTGCATCCATTGAGGAGCTTATCGTTTTTGCTGCAAAGTGGGGGAATTGTATGAAGAAACGTATGGTTCTCTTAGCTATTCTTTATAGTTACATATTGTGCATTTGGAAAGCATGAAATGATCGACTTTTCAACAAGGTATGTAGCTCTAAGGTGGGTTTAGTCGATAGTATTATTTTTCATGTTTTTAGTTGGGTTAAGCATAAATGACGGTTTGGGAACTCTAATTGGTGGTGTAACACCCCGAGATTCAGGTGCATTTCTTTCATCCTTATTCTTTATTGAATTGTCATGTTTAGTCCTTGAGTGGAGGATGTGTAGCAAGTGAGTACGCTGGACGTACCAGAGGGGTACGCTGCGCATACTCATGCACTTAATTTGGACGCAGAGTCGCCAAGGTACACTGGGCGTACCTAGAGTTACGCCTGGCGTATCCAGCCCAGGTGCAAAAACCCTAATCCTCCTTTTGCACTATTTAAAGGGTGTTATGGCTCATTCCTTAGCCTCCATATCAGTGAGTGAAACCGTAAAAGAGAGCCCCATCGTTCTTAGAGTGAGAGAGTGTTGATTTGAGCTTGTTGGTGCTTTAGTGGCTTGGAGAAGAAGGAGGAAAGGAGATCTTGGAGGCTAAAGCTTGAGGTGCCATTTTGGATCTGGGATCTACAGAGGAAAGAGCTACTCTTGGAGGTATAAAGTTCAAAACTTTCCTCTTCTTTTGGTTGTTGTTGTATGTGTCCTTTTTAGGGCTAAAAACCCCAAAGGTGGAGACTTTATGAGTGTAAAGTGCTCCATGGTCCGAGATTTGTCCCATTTCAGTGTTATTAGTGATGTAGAGCCATAAAGTTCCCATCTTGGATGTTACCTTGGGGTCATGCACGTGTTTTAAGCCTTCTAGAGTTGAAGGTTGGATCATTTTGGGAGTTAGTGACTTGTTCAGCCATGCAAAGGCTTAAAGTCATCAACTTTATGGATTAAGGGGCTTAGAAGGGGTCAGATCTAAAATATGGACGTAGGTCTTAACTGTTTAAGACCTCAAGAGCAAAAGGGCTGAAGCAGGGGAGTACCCCGGGCGTAATCCCTAGTACGCGCCGCGTACTGGGTGGCGCTCCCCGATTTTGTGGTGCAGCCGGGTACGCCCAGCGTACACATCTGGTATGCACAGTGTAACCCGGAGAGTTCACTTTTGGTTGACTTTTAGGGTATGGTCTATTGTGGGGCCTTTGAGCTATGAGAGGGGTAAAATGGTCTTTTACCCTTCCGAGAGTGTCATAAGAGAACATAGTCTAGCCTTTGAGAGTAATATTAAATAGAGTATTATTTTCATATGATTAGGCGGAGGCTAGGCCAGCGTTTACCGAGTCAGAGAATTACCGAGATACCCGAGGTGAGTCTTCTCACTATACTTTACCTAGTGTGGTAATAGAGTTAAGAGACAGAGTATTATAGAGTTATATGCCAGTGTGATTGCATGTTATTATGTGTTGTGATTTATGTGATATGTTATATGCATGATTCAGAGTTACATAGTTGGGACTTTCGGGTCCCTAGAGCTAGGGCCTGAGGACCCACAGAGAGTAGGGGCTGGAGGGCCCCACTGAGACACATTGACCAGAGGGTCAACAAAGTTACAGCCTCGAATGACTATTATGTGATTAGTGTGGTATTTTGGGGGACTCACTAAGCTTATGCTTACAGTGTTCAGTGTTATGTGTTTTAGGTACCAGTGATGACCGCGGGAAGGTGTCGGCTTGATTCGTACACACATATGGGATTGGATGTATTTTGATCTTGGGAGACATTTATGATTTAAAAACATGATGTTATAACATTTTATAAATGAATGGTTTTATTTAAAATGTATTTTTCAATGTGAAAAATTGCTTTAATTTTTATGGTGTTACAGGTGGAGTGATGTTTGTTCCTTTTTAACATTTTGTAATTTCTGTTTTTTTGTTTTTCTACCCAGCCTTGCTCATTTTATGTTGTGGCTTAATAAATTTCTACCATTTCCAAAAAAAAAAAAGAGAGAATGAAAAAAAAAAAAGAGATGCAAAATTACTTTTTTGAAATTAATGTAATCAAAACAATTTATCAGTGAGAATAATTAAATAATAATTATGATGTTTAAAAGGACATATAAATTAGTGTTTAGTAGAGCGGTGTATAAAAAAAACATTTTTTTTTTCAAAGATAGTAAGCAAATAAGACATGACTAGCACAAATCGTTTCACTTCGAAACCATAAAAAAGCAATGAGTGATGGATATTTAGCCAAGCGAACTTAGTTGAAAAATCTAAACATATAGACAACATCAAAGGGTGATGTTATATCTACCCCACTTTTAATAATCCTACACTCTTAATTATTATTATTTTGGTAGTCTTTTAAAATTAAAACTTTATGTCACAACAACTACATCACATATAATCATTATGTTTTTTTATTATTTTTTGGATGTTGTTTATTAAGGTGTTTTTAACTAATAGTGTTTAAAAAAAATTTAATTATTTTTTATGTTTTTCTAATATTTATTTATTTATTTTTTAAACTTTTGACTATATTTTTTATAAGGTATGCTTTTACGTATCTAAGTGAGAAAATTATTTATATATAATAACGAATAGATTTCTTGAAATATATTTTTATATGTATATGATCTAAATGGAAGTATAAAAAAATGTTTTTTTTTTTCTCTTTATGTCAACCATTAAAAAAATGTTATTTTATTCACTTAAATAAGAATGCAAAAAATGGCTTATATACATGAACGAAAACAAAAAAAATATATATATGATATGTATATGCTCTATATATATGTAATGTTTGTCGCACAAGAAAATATTTTTTTCTATTCAAAGTTATAAAAAGAAAAATATAGATACTTAATAATTAAATTATGCGCAAAGTAATTGACCATTATAGTTGGGTTATTAATTAATAATCTAACTTATAGTATTCTTACTAGTATTAAAGAATAAAATCAAACTAGTTTGTTTTGTAATTTATAACACCTAATAAAAATTATCCATAGCAATATAAAAGATGATCGAACAATAGAACAAGTCAATATAAACAATATAAATATTTAACAATAAAAATAATAAATTAAAAGATTATAAAAAACGGTTTTTTCTATTCAAGGTTATAAAAAGAAAAAAAATAATATTTTTAAATTTGATTATAAACAATAATAAATAAAAAGATTATAAAAAGAAAAACATAAATAACCTAATTTATATTAAAAAAAAACATAATCATTATAATTTTGATTGAAATGAAAAATGTTACATAATAATTATTACTAAAAAGCAAATTATAGATATACGGGTGTTGCTAATAAGACATCTTTTGTACATCCTATTGATCACTTTTTAAAAAGTTAGCAGATAATTAACTATTTATAATCAGCTTTTCCAAAAAACAATACAATTTCATTCAATAAAAATATTTAAAAAATTAATTATAATGTCAATATTGTAATACGAGATATTTTTTTAATTGATCCATAATTATTAAAAGATATAAATAATTAAAAATAAGATAGGGATAAATGGGGTCACATCAAATTATAGTCAATACCTTATTTTAGACTTCCAATACATAGACTTAGGAAATACCATACAACACTCTACACGTGTATTGTCGCAAATCATTTCAGCCTTTGACTTATTATCCACCACTTGAATAGATCTGAATCAATTTAATTGAAGAAGCAATATCTTGTTTTTGATGGGTGAGTGACCGTTGGAAATTTTGAACAAAGTAACAAGAGAATTAAAGTCGAGGGCTCTACACCCTTTTCTAGATGTTTTAATAAATGAAAATAATATAAAAATATATCGTTTTAAGCCCGAGTGGTATACTCATCACGAACCCAGTCGTGGTCTAGGTGGTCACGAAAAATTTTCATGCACATCACCCTGAGGTTTCATGGTGTTCCGTGCTCGCGCTCATTCATGTTGGCGGCGAAGATTCTAAACGCCCAATCGTATTTTGTTTTCTGTTTTTGACTGTTTAACCGTCATTTTTTAAGTTTTTTTATTTTTCAATTTTTTCTATTTTTTTTACAAACTCAATATCTATAAATAAAACCCTCATTTTTCATCAACTTTTACACCTTCATTTTCACCAAAAAACACATGAATTTCTTTAAATTTTTTAACTCCAATGACGACGGATAATTCATCTCGACCTTCTTCAACGTTGTGCAACACCTTCACGTTGAAGAAAGTTCGAATGTTGTTCGTACAAGTGCGGTCATCAATCGTGATCATCAAGCTGTGTAACACCGTAAAATTTCAAGCAAAATTTTCATTTTAAAAATCACTTAATTCTCATAAACACATTTCACCAAATCCGAAGTGTCAAATCATCAAAACACAACTCCATAATTGTTTGATTAAAAATCCAAGATCCTTAGAATATAACTCTTTCTCTCGTGTGTACAATCGAGCCCACGCCTTCCCGATATCCTGAACAGTACTTGAAACACATATCACATAACACGGTAAGCACGAAGCTTAGTGAGTTCCCCAAAATACCACACATAGTGTTGGGTATTAGAGTTGCGTCTTATTGGACTTAAATGTTTTTGTTTTATTTATCTGGATTAGGCATGTCCATCCGTGGTTTATGCATGCATGTATAGCGTTAGATATTATTAATTGCTTTTGCATTGTAACCTTATACACACCTCTACTGTCGAAGTTCTTCATCGAGCTCTTCTGAGGTGTGAGAGATTAATCATTCAGCATCATTTGTCTCATTCTTGTGTTCTTAATTACTTCTTATCTGTTTTGAATATATCGATCTAATAGCTCAATATTCTCATCAATTGATATCAGAGTGGGAGACTGTGTAATTCATACGCATCTCTTCTGTTTAAAGAATCCATTAGGGTTTCCGCTTTTATCGAATATTTAGAAGCCATCTTCTTCCTGTCGACGGGGTATTTTAGTGTTCGATAAAATCCTAGTCTCATCTTTACAATTCTGATTCAAGCAGATTAAAATAAGAAGTTTTTCATCATGTCTCACGACGATTCTCAATTCAATCCAATCAACATTTCCAACAATATAGGATCCACTACGAGAGTTCCCATTCTCTATACTCAAGATTATGAAGCATGGATGCATCACTTTGAAGACTACGCCATTGGATCAGAAGACAATGGCTATCTAACCTGGGAAGCAATAACATTGGGTCCGTTTGCTCACTTTGGAACGAACAGAACAATCAAATCTCAAAAGGAGTATAACCAACTCTTGGTGGACGTAGAGAAGATCCCTCAAGATAAAAAGGACAAGGTGCTATGCAATGTTAAAGCCATGAGAATCATTAGATTCACTTTGCAACCTAAATTTTCCGTTTAGTGAGCTCATACACTACAGTTAAAGAAATATGGGATAGGTTGAAAGAATTATATTCAACTGATGAGGATCTAGAGCACTCCATCCAAACCCTTTTGCTCTCTGTGTTCGGTGCTTTTGTACAAAAACCCGATGAGAAACTCATTCAGACATTCAATCGTTTTAACCATCTACTTAGCAAGATGATGAAACATGGTATTGAAAGGAAGTTGATCGAACAAAAGGTGACATTCATGAACGGCTTAAGACCTGAATGGAAGCCCGTAGTCTCGACTGTGAAGGCTCATGAGCAATTTAAGTTCTACTCGTTGGCGAAATTGATAGGAATACTTAAATCTCATGAAAGTGTGGTAACTAAGGAAGCGAAAGTTGTTTCGGGTGTGGGTTCTCTGGCCCTTGTTTCTAAAAGCAAGAATGTGGCAGACGAAGAAGAAGAATATGATACGTCAGAGTGTGATCATACTAATGATGAATATGCAATGATGGTTACAAACCCAAAGAAGTTTGCTCGTAAGAACTTCCCTGTCAACAAGAACCAAAACTAGAAAGGAAGCTATAGCTCTGAAAAGACGAAATAGGAGAGCAAAAGTACTACTCAGAAGAGTGACGAGAAGAAGGAGAGCAAGCTTGTGGGAGATTCAGGATATGACTGTAACTACTGTCACGGCAAGAACCACTTTGCCAATGATTGCATGTTGAGAAAGATGTCTGAGAAAAAGGATGATGAAGATAACGAAGCATACCACATGCGAAAGTTGGAGGAGATAAAGAAGAAGAAAACATCTAACGTTTCTATGAATGCTTTAATTGTGCAGGAACATATTGTTGATGATGAGTTTGGTGGAGTAGAAGTCTGGTCTACAGACTCTGAAGACGAAGAGGTACGCAGACCTTCCCATGGAAGAGCTTATGTGGCAAGAGAAGGAGTTACTGAGTCAGCTGGTAGATGCTTAATGGTTACAACCGAAGGTAAGACTAAGGAAGCGAAGCTTAAGGAAGACAAATGTTTCGCAACCAAGCCTATGAGCGAAAGGATCAACGATTGTTATCAGTTGATCAAAAAGGTACAGTCTATCCTGGAATCACTTAAAATACCAGTAACAAATTACGAAAAAGAACTAAATAAATTAAAATTCAAGTTTTCTAACTTAAGTGGCAGTCTTATGCAAACTCTCTTAGCAAATTCTGACCTAACTGACCAACTCAGCAGGGAGTCTTACAAGAGTGAAGAGAGAAGGATATGGATACAACAGAAGGAGTCAGAGTTAGTTAGGGCTAGGGATGAACTTATTTATTTGCAATGAGACAATTTAAGTTCTTGAAACAAAGAAATATTTTCTGTTTAATTGCTAAACGCATATACACTAATATCACCCAGTTGCATTTAGATTGTGAGATAGGTAAAAAGATTCACAAAATGATTTTGCCCTTCCTTGAATTTAAGGAGGACGAAGTCATCGCTGAATGTGAATCCATAATGTCCTCATATGAGCTTTTAGTGACCTATAAATATGGACTGGACAAAAGTGAGACTTTTATTGAGTCCAAAGAACATCAATGTATGTAAAAGAATTTACTAGACGAAAATGATAAATTAAAAATCAAAACCGAGACCTTACAAAAGTTCGACTCATCAAATGCCAAATTAAGTTAAGAAAATAAGATGAATTTGGAAACCACTTCTGAATTTGATGAGGAAAGTGAAATGAGCGAAATTTCAGTAAAAGACGAGATTGACTGTTCAGAATTTCTCAAGAGCGAATCAGAAAAAGTAAAATCACTTGTATCTAAAAATTCTGTTAAGTTCGCTCGCATTTCCAAAGATAAGTCCAAAGTCCTCAAAGAAAAGGCGGTAGTTTATCGAAAGGTGAAAACAGTGTCAAACCAAGTATACACCGTTAAAGGAATAACTAAGAAACAAACGGCAGAGTTGATCTCCATGGTTGAGAAAGATAACACTGAAGGTTGTGACAACTACTTCTGGTCTGCTCCAATAGACAATGTAGAAGAAATGGTTGGTTTGTCGGAGCGAACCTCATGGAGAGTCAAGGGAAGGTACGTGGCGGAACCCATCAACAAGCCCTCAAGCTTTGATAAGCCCAGTACAAGCAGTACAAAAGAAATACCAAGCGAACCACCAAAAGCTTCAAGAGAATCCTCAACAACCGAAGCTCAAAGAAAGAGAAAGGAACCTAAGGCCAACATTCACTTGACTCAAGAACAACTTGCCGAGCAGAAACGCCAGAGGAACAAAAGATACATGAAAAACCTTAATGAGAGAAAACAATTTTGGCAATCCCAAAACCCCACTTATGTTCGCTTTGAAAAAGCTTATAATCTAAAGATGAAAAAGGAAGCACATGTTAATCACTGCCAGTCATGTAGTCACGAGAACCTAACAACCTGTTTTGGTCCTAAAGATGATCACAAGAACCGAAAGTCAAGTTTCGGTCCCAACTCTTACTATGCCAAAAACCGAAAGTCCAGTTTCGGTCCCAACACAAGTGCAGAGAACCGAAAGAAAAGTATCGATCCAATGTCCAATCCTTCTCTCTCTCAACCAAAACCAAACCCGATGAAGGATATCAAGGGAAAGAGAAAAGTTGTCTCTAATGATGAAGGACAATCTAAGAAGAAGTCATAAAACCTTAGGTCTCCAAAGAAAAACTCAACTGAAAAACCAACTAACAAAGAGATACCCAAATAAAGAAAGACAAAAATAAAATCAAAGTTTACACCATCAAACGAAAAGATGAAAACACATTAATAAAAAGAACATATGTGGTTGATCTTTCTATTGAAATTCCCTATTATGTGAAAAAATCATCAGGGCCCAAGAAACTTTAGGTTCCTAAATCTGCTTAATTTTGCAGGTTATAGGTGACAAGCAGTTTGACGACGAATGGTACATTGACAGTGGCTTGTCTCATCAAATGATAGGAAGGAGGGAAGAACTTAGGGAGTTTCGGTCCCTTAAGGATGGTGGATGTGTAAAATATGGAAACAACTCGTATGGCACGATCAAAGGACATGGGATAATTACAAATGGCGAATTCTTAATTCGTAAAGTACCTTACGTGGAAGGCTTACAACATAACCTAATCAGTGTCTCTTAACTAGTTGTGGGAACCAAATTAAAGGTTTCATTCGATGACGAGGGTTCAGAGATCATCGAAAAGAAAACTAAGAAAGTCCTGTTGAAATCCTTGCGCAAAGGCGAGATGTATCCACTGAATATAAATCCAATAAGAGGAAAGCCAGCCGTATGCCTCCTGACAAAGGCATACTTAGATGAAAGCTGGTTGCGGCACAGAAGACTTTTGCACCTGAACCTCAAAGATATTAATAAACTAGTGCTTGGTGATCATGTGCGTGGACTTCTTGTTCTCAAATTTGACAAAGAACATTTGTGCGCAACATGCGAGATGGGCAAGTAGAGCAGAAAGAGTCACCCTTCTCGTATCAATACAAAAATCATCGAACCACTTGAATTGCTGCACATCAACTTATGTGGTCCTTCGACTATTGAAAGCATTGGTGGTAGTAAGTTCATACTTGTGATTGTAGATGATTTTTCACACTTTACCTGGGCTTTCTTTCTTAAACAGAAATCAGAGGCAACTCCCAAGCTGAAGGCTTTCGTCACGCAAATAGAATTACAGCTGCGAAAGGTGGTAAGAAACATAAGAAGCGACAATGGTCTTGAGTTCAAAAATAAAGACCTTGAAGAGTTTCTGGCTAAAAAGGGAGTAACTCACAACTTTTCTGCTCCCTATACTCCACAACAGAATAGGATCGTTGAAAGGTGAAATCGTTCATTATGTGTAGCGGCCTGTACCATGCTAAGTTTCGCTTCTCTACTTTTATACTTCTGGGCAGATGCTATAGCTGTTGCTTGTTACACACAGAACCGGTCATTCCCAAACAAGCGATTTTCCATTACTTCATATGAAATCCTGAATAACCGCAAGCCCAATGTAAAGTTTTTCCATGTGTTCGGTTCAAGATGCTTTTTTTTCAACTCGAAAGAGAACCGAAATAAGTTTGATGTAAAGGCAGGTGAAGGTATCTTTCTTGGCTATTCGCTTACGTCTAAAGCATATAGGGATCTGAATAAATACTCAAGGAAAATTGAAGAAACCTACTATGTAACTTTTTGATGATAGTTATATGAAGAAAATTCAAGCAAGCGAAGGTCCAATAGAAGAAATTTTTCCTGCATCAGGTCAAGTCTCTATTCCTATTTCCAATCTATTTGAAGAGTACATGCTGCTCTTTGATGAACCAGAGAAGGCTATCAACTCAGAAGCGAAAGCAACAGATAAAAAGATCGATTCCTTAAAGAAGATTATCGATGAAGCTACTAAAGCAATGGAAAACGAACCTATTACATCAAATGATCGTCCAACCACAAGTGACCCTCCAAAAGAAATATCAATATCCAGGGGAAGAGTTCGTCAACACCTGAAACAACCGAGTTGCCTTTCTAGGGGGGGGGGAGTCCATCCATAACACCAACCCATGACGATCGATTTGAGGGGGAGAGTACTGGATCTGACATCGGGTTTGGTTCGCCATTTGAGGGGGAGAATGAAAATGCAAATGACGAAGGCGATATGTCAGAACCGGAAGAAGAAGTCAATGCTAAGTTGGATCCTGCCTATGATCCAAATTACCCTCCTCTCATGAAATGGACAAAGGATCATCCTAAAACTCAAATAATTGGTAAATCATCCGAAGGAGTTCTCACACGCTCTCAAGTGAAGGAGAAGCAAGCTGCTTTATTCTCTCAAGTAGAATTCTGCATGTTTAAATCGTTAGTCTCCAAAATTGAACCAAAGACGGTAAATGCTACTCTTGATCACTCTGATTGGGTGCAAGTTATGTAAAACAAACTCCATGAGTTTGAACGGAATCATGTTTGGAGGCTGATTCCCACACCAAAGGATGCATCTGTAGTCGGTTTAAAATGGGTTTTTAGAAACAATTTAGATATAGAGGGAAATGTCATCCGCAACAAGGCAAGGCTAGTGGTGAAAGGATATTGCAGGAAGAAGGAATAGATTATGAAGAGACTTTCGCTCTTGTAGCTAGGTTAGAATCAGTGAGAATGTTTTTGGCATATGCTGCACATAAAAACTTCGAAGTTTTCCAAATGGATGTAAAGTGTGCTTTATTGAATGGAGAACTGGAAGAAGCGGTATACGTTGAGCAACCACCCGGATTTGTGAACGAAAAGTATCCTGATCATTGCTAGATAATGGATAAAGCAGTCTATGGTTTGAAGCAAGCACCGAGAGCCTCGTATGAGACTGTAACTCTTTTTCTCAAAATGTCAAAATCTAAACAAGGTTCGGTTGACCCAACCTTCTTTCGCAAGAAAGAAGGAGAACACTTAATGATAGATCAGATTTATGTCGATGACATCATCTTCGGTTCCACGAATCCAAGCTTAACAGCTGAATTCAGGAAGTTGATGGAGACTAAATTTGAAATGAGTGCAATTGGTCTGATTAACTTTTTCCTTGGTTTGAATATAAGACAGGGACCAGAAGGCATCTTCATAAATCAGGAAGCCTACACGAAGACTTTGCTGACTAAGTTCGGCATGACGGGAGATTCCAAAGTAAAGGTTCCAATGACATTTGGCACGAAGCTAACTCCATTTGTTGAGAAATCGGTTGTTGATGAGACTCTCTATCGTCAAATTATAGGATCTATAATGTATTTAACAGCTAGTAGACCGGTAATAATGTTCTCTGTTTGTTATTGTGCAAGGTTTCAAGCAAATCCAAGAGAACCTCATATGATTGCTGTGAAAAATATTTTCCGATATTTGAAGCGAACCTCATCTCTCGGTCTCTGGTATCCTGCAAAATTCGACTTCTTTGTTCAAGCTTTCTCTGACGCTGATCTTGGTGGATGTGGACTAGACCGAAAAAGCACAACAGGTGGATGCCAGTTCCTTGATGGCAAACTTGTCAGCTGGCAATCAAAGAAACAAACTTGCGTGTCTCTTTCCATAGCCGAAGCTGAGTACATCGCTGCAGCATCTTGTACATGACAGGTCATATGGATACAAAGCCAACTTAGAGATTATGGCTTAAGCATGAAGAAAATCCCTCTCTACTATGACTCAGAAAGTGTGATTCGTATATGTCACAATCCTGTGCAACAGTAGAAGACCAAACATATTGCACTAAGATACCACTTCATAAAGGACCACTTGGAAGATGGTAACGTTGAAGTTCATTTCGTTTGGTCCTCAGACCAACTGGTTGCCATCTTCAGTAAAGCCCTACCAGAAGCAAGCTTTAATAAAATTCTACAAGGGTTAGGAATGATGGAAGCTGAGTCGGTACCGAAACCCATTACGTCTCACTAAAATTTTATGAAACGAAATAGAGCAGATGCTGAGTCTATTTTGGCTCCAAAATTTTTGGAACCGAAATAAACCGAACGCTTGGTCTATTTCGGCTCTAGAATTTTTTGGAACTGAACGCTCGGTCTATTTTGTCTCTAGAATTTTTTGGAACTGAAATGAACCGAACGCTTGGTCTATTTTGGCACTAGAATTTTTTTTTCAAATCGAAATGAACCCAACGCTCGGTCTATTTTGGCTCTAGATTTTTTTGAACCGAATGCTCGGTCTATTTCAGCTCTAGAATTTTTTTTAGGAACTGAAATGAATCGACCGCTCGGCCCATTTCGCTTCATATTTTCTAAGTTATGGTTTCGATTGTATATTCTTGTAAAACACTTGATTCTCTCGTGTGTTCACATTTAGCATTAGTTTTATTTTATTTATTTATTTATTTATTTATTTATTTTTTTTAAATTTACCAAAATCTAAAAATTAATTTTATTTTCTGTTTTTATTCTTTTTCAGAAAATTTTCAAAAATCCAAAAATTAATTTAATTTTTTGTTTTTATTCTTTTTTTTTTTCAAAAAATTTTCAAAAATCTAAAAATTAATTTTATTTTCTGTTTTTATTCTTTTTCAGACATTTTAAAAATTACAAAAATATTTTATTTATTTATTTATTTTTGTTTCGGTTCATTTCTTTTGGTTTAACAGACTGATGATTTCTCAATTAAAGTCAGGGCAGGTATAACACTCTCATGTTTATCCTAGTTAAGTGTCCCTAGAAGCATCCTGCTGCATGTAGACCGAAGCCTCCTAGACTCTGAGTGAAGCTTTAATGATTCGGTTGACACCTATCGTTTCTTCCCAATTAGGCTGCTAAATTCACTCAAGTCGCGAGCTACCTTACTATTCTCACAATGAGTTAAGAGTTTTCTGCTTTGTCATTCTTATTTAGCAGACGTACTTTCGGTTCTTTAACCACCTTATAATTCTCCATCACGTTTCGTTTCACTATCGTAACCCTTGAGACTCTTAGCAACTACCACTAAGGTTTATGGTTACATCACATCTGTGTTGATGATCTTAGTCACAATCACCATGTGCTGAGTGAGACCCAAAATCCAACACCAATGAATGAATTGACGGTGATCACTTATATGATCAAGATAGTACTTGTACCTTAAGAAATTTCTAATTTTTGCATGATCTTTATGATAACGTCTATCACGAAGGTGTTTCTTCCCAAAAGATCTAGTTTTTTTTTTTTTTTTTTTTTTTTTTTTTTTTTTTTGAGATTTCTAAATATTATCTAGTCACAATTTAAATTCTCCAAACCTACTTGTTTAATACATCACATCGGTCTCACGAGTACTTCATCTTACTTTCGGTCTTATTTTAAGCATCGAAGTTCGGTTGAAGCTAAACCACCCACTAAAGCCTATACTTGAGAAGATGCCTTTCAATGTTTCTTAACAAACATTTGATTGTAGTTTATAGGAAACCACGCAGGCACTTCTCAGTCTCTCTTGAATTTGAAGGAAGAGATTCGTGCCCAGAATCATTGCTTTATGTCCTTCCAGATATCACTTTTATCCCATACACATATTGCTTTATTTCTTTTTCTTTAGCGCACTCTTGCACGAAGATCATTATGATTTTACAAACTCTTAATTGTGGTTCTAATGGCACTTTTCAGATTTATACTTTCTATTTTAACGAATATGGTGGTTCACTTTCTTATAGAGGAGTGAAGATGAATTACCATGAACTTTTTGTTTGCTCTGAAGAGACGGTATTTGGATAAGAACAAGAATTCATTTTTGGGCGCGTGAATTTGAAACGGTTTCTACACACATGCCTGGTGATGTGTTTGTAGGGAACCCAAGCTGTCAAATCCGGCTTTTGCAGGCGACGTTTCAAAATTCGTATCATCACAACTGATTTTTTCTCTCTCCTGGCAACGATATAAAAGGATGTTGTCACGCCTATTGTACCTTCTTACCTTCTTCAAATTCTCTCTCAAATATATCAGGCGACATTCAACTGTTCATCTTCTTCAGTGCTTCAACAATGGCATAATCATCCTTTATTCAAGATCAAAGTGCTTCTTCAATCTTGCTCAAGATAAAACCGAATCAGAATCTCATCATTCAGTTGGATCCTTTTCTTTATGATTCTTACATGCTTCACGTTGTGGAGTGTCTCAAGTATTCTCCCTTGGTGATCTCCCTAGCACAAGTTGAATCAGTCCCAATGTCCCTGCTATCACAGGTCTATTTCACTACTTCATACGATAAACGCAAGGAACAGATCTTTTTCGAAATATTTAATCACAAGACATCGGTATCTAAAGCACGCTTCTATTCACTGCTAAGGCTACCTGCTAATGCTTCTGTCATCTCTCCGGATTTTGTAACCACGACCCAGTTGTTCTCGATGCTCTACGACATGGGGTACACAGATGTTCTGACTATAGTGAAGAAATTCAAGAAGTCATGTTTATCACCCCAACGGAGTGGTCTGCTCACACTTCTCTACAAGGGGTTAGCAGAACGAGTTGCAGGGTCGGATGAGGCAAGTAAAGTGTTTATGACTATTCTTTATGGTCTCTACCAGGGTATCTATTTGGATTATGGTTCACTACTATGGTCGCAGCTGGTGCAGAGTCTTAACTCCTCGACCAAACATTCTGAGATTTCATGTGCCCGATTCTGGACTCTAGTCACTCACAGAGCCATTGAAACTTTTCTAGTTCCTGTCATGACGGATGCTTTGAAGTCTTCTATTGCTACATTTCACACAGTCAAAATTATAGTGACTGACCCCACAAAGTTCCATTACATTGGTTCTATTCCTGAAACAATGAGCCGATGTGTCACAAGTGAAAGTAGAGTTATGGCAGATTACAGGAAATTACCTCCTTCGAGTCCAAGACAACTCACTCCTGAGATGTAGAGTGCTTTGGAGGCTGCTGACAAACCTCCAAAAGGGGGGGTGGGGGGGGGGGGGGGAAGAAGTCAGAATCTAAGTAAGATGAAAACGAAGGTCCCTCCTTTCCTAAAAAGTGAAAGTCTGGCACCGCTACACCTTCAGCTCACAAAAAGAAAAAGGTCAAGAAGATGGCAAAACGACTGAAGCCTCCAACGCCTTTTGATTCCAATGATGATGAGAAACCTGCCAATGATGAAGAGGACGTTCAACATGAAGGCTCACCAAGGGGAAACACTCCTCCCCGATAGCTGACACCTGAAGTACAAATTCATGTTCCAACTCCTCCTTCTACTCCAAAACAACCTAATATACCAATCTTTGTTGCTCCCATTCCACCCCCTCTTGCTTCTATATCCACTACTACTGCTCCAATACCACCCACTATATTTTCTCAAGCTACAACTACCACAACCATTGGCCCTTCGGTGAGTGTCAATGTATCTGATACGGGGGCACATACCATTGGCATTGAGACCGCTGTCACTTCTAAACCTCTCTCACCATCACCTTTGACAGAATATGACCCCATTCTGGGAGGTGAAAAATTTGACTGTGATTCAACCTATTACAATCCTTAGCGCATTCCAAGTGAAGATGATGATGTTGCCCCTGTGATCAAGCAACATTTAAAAGATATCAATGATAAGCTTGATAGGTTGCTTACTTCCTCAGCACCTTATTTTGATTTTGTGTTGAAAGCGTTTCTTAGTACTGCTCTTTAGCAATACACAGACTCAATTGGCAATTCCACAAAGGCTGTGGATGCCTCCACATCTATCTACAAAAGGCAGCAGCCGAAGTCACTGATCTGGTTCATGATTCGAGGATTTTCTTGGATTCATTCAAAGGCCATGGCAAAACCAATTCTGTGAAAGTTAATGCTTCAGTTGATTCTCTCACGAAGTCCCTTCAAGAAGAGGCGACAAAGTTTGACTCTGTTCGAACGGTGCTTCAGACCGATCATACTTCTCTTCTTACTTCGGTCGCTTCTCGCCTTGATAAGCTACAGGATGATCTAGCCATGGAAAACATGATAATGGACGAACTTGCTCTCAAGACCACTCAAGTTGAAGTCCGTGATGCTCCTCTTGCTCAAGCTCAGACGAAGATTGATTCACTCAAGATTGAGCGAGCCATTCTTAAAAGCAGTGCTGGGATGTTCTTTCCATTCTCTGTAATCTTGTCAATGCTCATGATCCTGTTCTCACTCTCACCATCAGGAATCACTTAACGGCTAAAATTCTTCCTGCTTAGTCAGATGAAAGGTGTTATGGAGCTGATAGTCACTCCGCAACAAGGGGAAGAAGGTGCTATGAAAACTCATCCCACTACTAGAAAAAAGGCCTTTTGCGACGCTCATTGCGCGTCGTAAAACGCTCAGACGACGCGCAAATGCGTGTCAAGGAAGGCCCTGTCATAAAGAGAGACGACGCGCTTTTGCGCGTCGTCTATAGACGACGCGCATTTATGACGCGCATTTACGACGCGCGGTTATGACACGCAATGCGTATCAAGGAAGGCCCTGTCATAAAGGAAGACGACACGCATTTGCGTGTCTTAACCTTACGACGCGCATGTTTATGACACGCAATGCGTATCAAGGAAGCCCCTGTCAAGAAAGGCCATGTCATAAATGAAGATGACACACATTTTTGCGTATCATAATTTTAAATGTTCTAAAAAAAATATTTATATATTTATTAATTTTTAAATTAAATTTGCATTTAATGTGTCATAATAGAAATAAAATATCATATACAAAAAAATACAATCCATTGCATAAAATTTAATGTCATACAATTCTATTTTTTACAATATCTAAATTTGCATGTAATCTACTCTCTACATCAAATTCCAACTAAGTAAAGTTGCATCTTGCCTTTCATAATTCTTTTAGACTAATGCTCCAAATAGATGTTATATGGGTAAGAAGTTGTACATTGGCCCATCTACTTTGTGTTTCATACTAACAATTGAAATGAAGAATGCAACACTTGCATTTGCAGCATCTTATCTCTTTTGGCTTGAGCTTTCTTTTCCTCTTCTAACTCCAAAGCTATTCGCTTTCATCAACCCTATAAACACAACACAAAATCACTTGCCATTTTCATTCTACTTTTAAAATTAATTCTTATCAGGACATTCTGCTTTTAAACCTACCAATCTACAAATTTTTCAAAGAATATAATTTTTAATTTTTATGGAAAGTACATTGCTATTTCTTGAATACAAGATGTTACAAATCAAGAAACTTACACGGACTGCCGACCACCATGAACCTGCAAGACACGAGACATCAAATAAATCAAAATTAAATTTTGATTTTTTTTGCTTTCAGTAACGATTAACATTTAACAAAAAAACAAAAGGTCAACCCACTCCCTTTGCCTCATTCCAGCTGACCCACTCCCTGGAAACAAGAAAAAAAAACTATCAACCAACATTTTACTTATATTTGTGAGGTTTTCATATTGATTTATTTATTTGTTAATAAATAGTTTACATACTACACCTATGGTATGGATTAAGTATTCAGGGGAGGATTTACTATCAAGGAAAATGTCGAGGGTAAATTGTTCACATTGGTTTGAGTGATCTGCAATCTCTTTGAATTTGAAAGTATGACTTCGTCTTGAAGCTGCATAAAATAAATATCAATGAATACAAGCGCATAAGTCATAATCACATCTATTATTGTGTGCACATTAAACTAACACTAATTGCTAAAAGAATAAAGGTTTTGACATGTGCTAAGGACTTATGCACAAGTATTAATCAACTATGAAAAATGGTATTATTATTGGACCTATTTAACATATGCATGGACTTATTAAGTTTATTCATGAAAAATAATAGAATAGAAAAGCACCTTTAGCAAATCTACCCAGTTTTAGCAAATGTATTACAAATACAAGAGTTGTTGTACCTCAACCGCTCTTGCTTCGAAAAAGTGATCAGGTTTGGGCGCATGACCACCATTATGCTGAGGGATTCTAATTGTGCCTTCCTACAACCAAAAATAAATAATAAAAATAAAAATATAGACTAAAGTTTTTTTTATTAGATAAAGTACAGACCGTGGTTCCATAAACAAGACCACCTCCAGCAAGAGGATGAAAGCAAGCTACATTGACCTCATCTTCTGCACTCGGAAGCGCACTGACAAGTTCCATATCTGAAACTCTATATACCTGAAACCCAAAACCATCTGTTCAAATAATAAACAACCATCAATCGACAAATGTGGATAGAAAATTAGAAAAAAAATAGTAACCTCTAAAACTGTGTAAATGGATAATGAGGTCTCCCCATTAATAACAATGCTTTTAAGAGGGGAACTGTGATGTCGACCATAAGCAAGCAATATGTGTTCAGAGGTTGGCGAAAACTACAAACATTTTTAAATTAATTAAATTACATTCAAACAGAACGTAAATTTCTTCATATTAGATATAATAAATAAACCTACTTACCTGAATAGATGTTAAACAATGAATAGCTCTAATCGGCCTCGACTTAAGTATAGTACCAAAACTACACCAAACCAATATCAATACATTATTAATTTTCAATTAAAGAAATATATATATTAAAATATAAAATGATAAATAGAAAAAGAAATTGAAAATTTACGTTGCATCCTCGAGCAAATATATCCAAAACAATTATAAGTAGAATAACATAGTAGGTTGTTCGACTTCAGCAGCAGTAATAAAGACTTTACACCAAAATAAGAAACTGGGACAGGAAAGTAAAGTTCACAGGGCACAAAATATGGTAATGACAGGGAAGGGCAAAACTGGAATATATGCAGTTTTGGTAATCTGAACAGGGAACAGAGTATACCAAAGTTTTAGAGGCTTTTCTATAGAAATAGAAGATGATCTTACTCTGTCCACATCCACATTATTCTCTGCCTCCAGCTATGTTGTTGAAGTTGGAACCTTTAAAGAAATGTTCTTAGCTACATTAAGTTGTGAAGCTTTTTAAGCAAAAATGGAAAGGCATGAGATCTGATTGGTTAATTCATCAACCGAAATGTCTTCTGTAAGCAAAAAGTAAAACATGAACTTCAACTTAAAAAAAACTAATATAGAAAAAGGCATAAATTAAAGGAGAATATGTTATATATCAATGGAAACATACCAGATTGGATAAGTTTCTCAATGGCAATGATATCATATGTTTTATCATTACATGACTCCTTAAGTAGATCAAGCAAAGAAAGAATTGTTTGTTTCCAATACCGAATGTTGAACTCCATTGGTCATGCACTCATGCTATGAATACAAATGAAAAGTCTTAAGGAATTCAGAAAGATAGCTTAACCATACCTGGGAGATCTTGTAGTCAATGTCTCCCCTTGAGATGAAAACTTTAAATTACTACTACCCTCACTTCTTCTGTTATTAAATCAATGTAGAACCTGCTGCATCCATTAATGCTTTGATCATTTTGTTTCTTCAGAAAAAAAAAAACACATCAAATCACTCACTGATTCCATTAGATATCATAAACCAAATCGAACCTAGGCAACTCTTATCAAACACAACTAAGTTTTTTAGTTTTTGCATTTCTAAAACTCTAAAAAATCACTTCAAAAAAAAAAAAAAATAATAATAATAATAATAATAATAATAATAATAAATGATCGTGAAAAAAATATAAAAATGGCTACATAAACCAGAAGAAAAGGAGACAAGTCAGTAATAGACCATCCAAATGAAAACCAGCTATCCTTTTTTTCATACTCTACTTGCCTTCTTCCATTGATTTTACATATTCAACTTTTGCATGTGCAAAGAACCTAAAAGATGAACGCAAAATGTCTAAAAGGTCACAATCAGATATTACAAAAGATACAAGTAATTATTAAACCAAAAAAAAAACAGTAACACGTGCTTGTGTAACCAGAACACAAACCTCCATAGAAGAATAACTTTTGGATCAAGATCTCTCTCAATACTTCTAGCTTCTGGGTCATCAGAATCCATCGTTTGTTGGAGTATACCAGCATATAACTTAATATATCACCTACGAAGATGACAGAAGTGCTAAATTTGGCTCCAAGATAACCTATAGTGAAACTAAGTAGTGGCGATCTCGAGCCCATGCAGAAACTGCATGACCCTTGGCAGGTTCATTTATTCCATCTTCAAATATCTATCATTTGTGAAAATTGAAGCTTAGAAATCTTGCACATCAAAGGGTACTTACTACTTCCATTACAACTGTTTAAATATGCAAGGAACAAGGATCATACCTCAACCCAATCCTTAGGACTGAGATCTTCCCATTTCTTATCCACCATCCAAGGAGGTTGGCTGGAATCGTGATATATAGCAAGCCTTTCAAGTTGCAATGACTGGAAAAAAAAACATGTGAGATATCAAAAAGACATAAACTTAATATTTTTTGGTAAATGATGAAAAAGTAGAAGACATATATCATGACTAGGACATAAAGAACTGAACTTTGTTAAGAATTCATTTCCTGTTTCTAAGACCTAAAGAGGTGTCAATGACTAAATATTTAAATGGAAAAGCAGGATACAAAAGATGGAAAATGGGACTGACCTTTCGTAATTTATCTAGTGCACCACTGGTGTCAAATGTTTCATTCCCCTTTTCATCCACTGTAAAAGCAACAAGCTTTGCCAGAGTAAGACCAATAGCAAAAGGATGTCCTGGATTGCTGAACAAAAAAACATTGTTCAAATCGGGCAAATGAAGAAATATGGACTGAGAAGCTGATTTTAGGCAACCTCATCCTCCATCCTTAGAGATTATTAAGAAAATGTGCAGAAATTATTAACAAACCTTTCCAGAAACCAATTCTTAAGGCCCCTGATGAAAATCCATGGACATATTCACCCAAATATCGTCGAAGCATTAAAAGGATTATAGTTATTTGCAATATAAAGGAATAAAATAATGTTCAAGACAATAACAAGACATCAATAAATTATACTTATACTAAGAAAACTGAATAAATTGTACCATTAAAAAGATTATAGTTATTTGTAATATAAAGGAATAAAATACTGTGACATGGCAAGGAGATATTGTTGCTGAAGCCCTCCACTCTAGGTTCTCTCCACCACAACCAGAACCTGATGATTTGAACGATTGGTGTAAACAGTCAAATGTCACTCCCAATACTTCAGAAGCATCATTTTGCTAAGCTGCATTTCTGAGAAAGTGAGATGAAGTAGGAAAGAAAAAGATTTTAATCCTTTTTTAATGTAAAAAACAAAATCTTTTTATAAATGTAACTAACCTTGACAGACAGCTGTTCCTTTTGTTTTTGGATTGCAACTTCTATGCAAGAATCGAACTGATGGAGAAAGTCATTCACCCTCCAACTGTCTAATTGTGGAGGGTGGCGACATAGAAACACACTGACAGCCTAGGCTGCCGACCATGGCGGTAGATGGTGCTTGGCGGGGAAAACAGAAAAGAATGAGAAGAAAATAATAGGAATCGATAGCTTAGGTTGGAGAAAAAAATTTTCTCGAAGTCCTCTTCCCCCTCTTCCCTCGACGGTGACTCATAAATCCGACAGACCCACACAAAAACCTTGAACAATTCCCTCTCTAGCCGCCAAGACGAACGAATAGAAGATTAGGGCTGTTTTGCGATGCTAGTGGTTTGGTTAGAGGGGATGTATGAACTAAATATGAGCAGTCGTCTCTAATAGAAGATCTCAAAGGGACCCTGGTTTCAACAGAAGGCTTTCATCCAAAGGATACCTGATGTCAAAACGTGGCCGCCAATTAGGGTTTTTTTTTTTCATGTGGAGGATGTAGTTGGAGGTTTTCATCCAGAGAAATCCCGAGTTGTGTTGGATGAAGGACTAGGGTTGGAGGCGTTGGAGGTGGGTGAAGATGAAGTCGATCCCTAAGGCTTTTTTCTTGCTAATTCAAAGATTAGGGTTGATGGCTGAGAAAGGATCGAACAGGCGGGGGTTTTGATTTTTATGGATTCCATTTCCCCCCTGGTTTTGATTTTTATGGATTCCATTTCCCCCCTTAGCTATTAAAACGCGCGTTTCATTAAAATTATAAAGCGACAGCCACATACGACGCACGTTTAAGATAAAGCACCCTCCGTGTTTTTAATTTTTTTTCTTCAGACACTAATTCAAGGGCACGCAATAATGCGTGACCTAAATCCTTAAATTTTTTGAAGAGATGACACTTTTTTAACGTCACTCTCTTTTGCGTAACATAAATCTCCGAGTGTCGTTGTTTGCGCGTCGTAAAAGGGTCTTTTTCTTGTAGTGTCCTGTCCCTCCCAAAGGTGTCATAAAAATAGAACCGAAGGTTAATGTAGCTTCGGGTTCTGGTACACAAGATAAGAAGAAGGGTATTTTCTGAAGAAAGTGATGCAGAGGATGAAACAATTGTTGATGCTCTGAAGCGAAAGAAAGGGGATAAAGAGCTTGATTAAAATCAACGTGTTGTTAGACAAGAAGAAGAGAAAGAATGAAAGAGAAAAGAAGAGAATGATGCTCTGATATGCAAGCAGGCACTCTTTCCCCCCTGGACTAAGGAAGGATTGATCAAGGACGTAATTGAGTTTCCCAGAACTTACTGGCTGGAACCTGTTGCTTCGTTTGATTTTGATAATTCGAGGGATTCACAGTTCGATATGCCTATAACTCGAAAGGCTTTTGTATTTAACTGTTTTGATTCAACAGTTGAAGTTCCCTCTCCTCATCCATAGGTTGATTGTGATCTTATCAACTATTATCTCAAGTTTGGTCAACCTCAATACCTAACGTGGACTGCTCAGAAGATTATTTTTGTCAAGGTGTTGAAACCCTCGCCTATAGAGAAGTTCATTAACGTTCAGTTCGGAGTGACCCAAGGTTCAAACAACTCAGTTCATATGTTCTCTTTAGCTGATCTTCCAAATCTTAATCCTCACGATTGGGTTTTGTTATGCAACATTTTGCTTACCAATGCTAAGGAGCATGAACCGATCCTTAATCATATCAATAGGATGTTGGCTTCCTACATCCATGAAGTTGCAAAGATGGATCAAGAAGTTGCTCATGTGTTAAGGAAGATACCGACAGTGAAGCCTACTGGGAAGCCTGGAGATGTTAACAGGATGAAGTTAGGCCAGATTGATTCCACTCATCTCATTGTCATGTTTACAAGAAGCGAAGGTGAAAATTTTCTTTTCGCTCTTGTTGACAAACATCTTTTCTCAACTTCTTGTTTGGAGCATATCCTTGATATCACTCAACGATGTAAGCAAAACAGTGACTCAGGCAAGAAGAACTTCAACGACATGCTTCGGTGGTATATAACTTTCTGTCAAACTTTGCTGGGCATTATACCGAAGGTGTTCAAGACTGTCAAGAAGTCTTCTCTCGCTCAACCAAACTGAAGTCTCGCCTCAATTGACGCAAAGGGGGATATTGTTGGGTATTAGAGTTGTGTCTTGTTGGGCTTAAATATTTTTGTTTTATTTATCCGGATTGGGCCTGTCCATCCGTGGTTTATGCTTAGGGTTAGACTATATATTATGCATGCATGTATAACGTTAGATATTATTAATTGCTTCTGCATTGTAACCCTATACACACCTCTACAGTCGAATTTCTTCATCGAGCTCTTCTGAGGTGTGAGAGATTAATCATTCGGCATCATTTGCCTCATTCTTGTGTTTTAATTACTTCTTATATGTTTTCAATCTATCGATCTAATAGATCAATATTCTCATCACATAGCTCATTAGCCTCTCATGGCTATACTTAGATAAGACCCTCCGGTCAATGTGTCTCAGTGGAACCCTCCGGTCCCACAACTCGGATGGACCCTCCGGTCCTAACTTAGTAAGCTCAGAATAACACACAACATAAATTGTAAAGACATAATGCAGGATATCACAAAACTCAATATAAGCACATAAGACCTTCCGGTCACACAAAGGTTACCACTCTAGATAAGTATAGTGAGAAGACTCACCTCGTAGCAAGCAAGCAAATAATCTCATACACAAATCTCCGAATTAGCCTCCGCCTAACTGTGACAACCCATAAATTGTTCCGTCGCTGTAACCCATTCCTGTCGGTAAAACCTGTTTGTCCTTCAAATTTTTCCGTTAACATTTTGGATTAGGTCATTTAATTTAAGACTTTTATAATGACCTCGTAAGTATCCAAACAAATTAGAAACACGTGAAAACACTTTCGATATTCAATTGGATAATTTTTAGTTACGACTACGTCGGGTTACAACAATTAAATCGGGTACGACCAAAAGCCCCGTCTAACGTCAGTGTTGGGTAGAATTCCACCGTGTCTCAAACTCGACCCATATATAAAGTTCAAAGAACTTCATTTGAAGCTTTTTCAACCTCTCTCTACTCTCTCTCTACATATCTAAGCTTTTGATACAAAAATCACCCCCTTTCAAGCTCCAATTAGGTATGTAATCCATCCTAGCTCGTAGTATAACACCTTTAGCCTTCAAATTCGTGTTTAAATTATGAAAAAGGACCATAAACATGTGTTTACAGCCCTGGAACAGCCTTAGGCCGCAATCACATACAAATGGGGTTTTTGAGCCTTAAAACCCTTATAAACCACCATTGGAGCTTAGATATGACTTAGGGGCTTACAAGACTGGACTTGGAACACCAAAAACTCATCATTTAAGGGGTAAACATGAGTTTACGGCCTAAGAACATGCTTGGACCGTAAACGCCCTTTCATAGGCCGTAAACACCTTTTAAGGTGTTAAGAAGCCCCTTAAACACCTCCTAAGCCTTGGAATATTGTCTAGAAGCAACCATAAATGTGTTAGGGACCTTAGACTTGATAAAAACCACTCCCTTAGGAGTTCACGGCTGTAAACCCCCCAAGGAAAGCTTCCTAGGCCGTATACTCCTATAACTTGGTCAAATGGTGCCTTAAATTCATCCTATGACTTGTAAAATAAGTTAGAATCACATGTGATTAATCTTGGACCACTAAAACACAATAAGAATGGGTACATGAGAGTTTACGGCCGTAAACTCCTAGTTTACTCCTGTAAACTCCTCAAATGGTCCTTATGTTGTTCAAATTCCATTCCAATGCCTTAAAACCAAGCCTAGCATTACCTCACAAGAGTTGTAAGACCATTTAGAACCCAAGAACACCCCCACCATGAGTTTACGGCCGTAAACTCATGGGGAGTTGGTCATTAGGCTGAAAACTCCATTAGGAGTTTACTCTTGAAGAGCAAACTTCATATTCAAGCCATACACACCCTTAGATGCCACCCAGGTCACTCCAAAGACTTGGATTGAAGTGTTTTCGCGTCTAGAAGTGTTTATTCTTATTTAATTAATAGATCAAGGCCTAATTAAATACAAATTATGTATCTCTTCATATTACATAGGAACCCCGTCTGTTTTCAAGCCTCGAACTGACACTTAGCTTCTTAGCCGACACATTTTTCGACCGGTGAGTTCATACCCCTACGCCTTTTTCAGTGTTTTTCAATGTTTTTTCAGGGGGGGGGGGGGGGAATACAAGCAAACTATAAATGTTTTTAAAAATTAAAACTGATGTAATTCTATAAATATCTGGCAAACTTTTAGATATCTTTACCTCTTTTGTATCATGCGGAGCATAAGGGATGTTTTTTTTTTTTTTCCTGAATATAACTAAGTAGATTTCAATTACAGTGTAAGAAACAATAAAAACAATCAAATTATTATGGGAATAATTTGGGATCTTCAGTTCTTGTTTTACGAGTACAAATTTCATTCAAGGTTAATAGATAAACTATGTCTGATTCAGTTTATCTCTGTTTAATATAGAGTATCATGCCAGATAGTTTCTTTGTATTCAATTGTTTTTACGGTATTATGTTTCAAAACGATTACGATGTTTGATAACGATCGAGTACACCATGAATAATTTAATACTAGCTTGTGAGATTTGTCTTCATTAAACCCTTCGGGTTATCAGTAAATCCTCCCCGGTAGTATAACCAGAGTCTCCTGGAGGGAGAGCGTGAAATTTGTGAATAGATCTATTCAGGACTGACAATCCCACACCTTAAATGCTAGCTACAGTTAGGCGGGTACGCCTGGGGTGACAAATTTTGGATATTGTCTGATGCCTGAAGAACGTCAAGGAGGTCTCATGTCATATTAGCATGGTTATCCGACTCACAATACGTATTAATATAAGATTTGTTCATGGATTTTTATATCTTCCTTTAATCTATAGTTTTATATAATAAAACTACCTACTGTTGTACTGGATGGTGTTCCCAGGGGTTTTCAATCTAGGGTTTTTCAATATATAGTTTTACGTATTAAACTATCTACTGTTGTACCAAACGGAATTTAGAAGTTTAACTAAACTGTCTTTATAAGAAAATATGGGATTTTCTTGGATAACAACTTTTCAGAAAATCAAAGGAAATGTGATTTTTTTTACATAAACAAATAGCTTATGAACTCACCAGCTTTATGCTGATTTTTAAACTGCTTGTATTCTCAGGTTCTCCTTAGACAGGTATCCGCGTTCTTTTGCAGAAGACGGAGCGTATGGAAGTCTCGTCTTAGCTTTTTTTCATATCATATATATGTATAACACATGTAACACTTTGATTTCAAACCAATATAATAATTCTATGTAATGTAATGTTTTGTGTTTACTACGCTTACTATGTACATTGGTTGCGATATACATGACGTCCTCCGCCCCGGAACATTTCCGCCATCGTTTTCGGGGTGTGACAGATTGGTATCAGAGCCCTTGTTTATAGTGAACTAGTATACAAAACCTTATATGGTATAAGACTATAAACACTAAGGGGCCTAAGTGCTTTGAACTAAAAATATACTTTAAAATATAAGTATTTTTCAAAAGTATACTAGTATACCTAACCGCCGGAATCCGTAACTTCGAGTAGAACAAAACATAAGTAAATGGGTGTTGTATGCTGCATTTAAACCTGGGCAGTTATGTAGTCGTGTCTAGGGTCAATATAGCCTGATCAATATATTCATTCGAGACACGGCCAACATGTGCTTGGGAGTGACTGTGGTGTTCAGCATGCCTAAAACTTACCCAATACCTAAATAATGAGCCGTCGTCGCAGCGAAACATAAAATACTATGAGAGTATTTTAGCCAAAGCCGAGTACGTTGTAGAAATTCATTCCAAGTATTGCTACTCGTTCCTTCTTTAGCGATAGTTTATCTGCTTTGATAACTCTTTCTTGCTTATCGCTTATGGAACCCTATATCTGTCATAATAAGATATCCCCTGTTTCGTATCTCTAGATTCAATTTAGAGGAATTACCATCCTCTTTTTCCTAATCATTTTAGATCAAAATGTCTCTAAAGAAAGGACCCAACTCTAGGAACAACAACTCTCCGCCACCGTATCCTTCTCAATTCGACCCTGTCCTTTTTCAGGCAGCTGTTACTGCCGTAGTGACAACTGTAATGGCACTCTTGAACCCCGACATGTCCAGTGGACCAGGAAGTAATGTCTATCCCCAAAACCATGAAGATGATCAAGAACACTAGAATGAGCATAATGAGAGTAAGAATATTTTCTGGAAAAAGCGAAAGGGTCAGAGTTCACAAGGACCCTCCAAGAAGCACAAAGCAGTGGAAATTCAAGCTACCAATACTCCTGTCACTGCTCCTACAACTCAAGCACCTACCACTAGGTATGCTAGTAAACTCCCTTGGTGAAATGAGTGCAGTTACCATCATCTCACTTCCAGCCCATGCCGTGAGGTGTTTTGCTACAACTGTGGCAAGAAAGGTCACCTTACGCGAAATTGCAAAACACTAACTCAGCCAACCAATCAAGCTTCCAGATCGAGTACCGATCAGGTCTGTTATGGTTGCAGAGAAGTAGGGCATTTCAAAAGAAACTGCCCCAAAGCAGCAACCACCAACAACACTGGGATAGTTCTAGCTATGAAGCAGGAGGAGGCAGCCGTCGATCCCACCGACGTCGCGGGTACGTTTCTTCTCGAAAATTCTTATACTCGCATCCTTTTCGAATCTAGTGCCAAATAAATTTTATTAGTCGTTCATTCAAACTTCTTCTTAAACATAGTCCTCGTCTAGTAACCGAAACATTTACCGTCGAGAGGGTTAACGGTGAGAAAGAATACGCCAACGATAGATTCATAGGTTGCACCCTTTCCCTGAACGATCATTCTTTTCCCATCGAACTAATGCCAGTTTCCATAAAGAGCTTTGATGTATCATTGGCATGGATTGGTAGAATTTGAATCATGCAAATATCCTTTCCTACGAAAAAGCCATCCGTCTTAATCTCCCCTCTGATCAGACTCTCATGATCTATGGTGATAAGCTTAGCTCCAATCTTCGTATCATTTCCTGCATCAAAGCTCAAAAGCTTCTGCGAAAGCAGTGTCACACATTCCTAGCTCATGTAATCAATGTGGAACGGGAAGTTAAAGAACTCGAGAGCATCCCCAAAATCTGTTACTTTCCTGGTGTCTTTCCCGAAGAGCTTCCAGGAATTCCTCCCAAATGTCAATTCGAGTTTCGCATCGACCTAGTTCCTGGAGCTACCCTTGTAGTCAAGCCCCCGTATCGATTAGCGCCAACAGAAATGCAGGAGTTATCTAGCCAGCTCAGTGAGCTATTTAGTGAAGGAATCATCAGACCGAGTTCCTCACCCTGGGGAGCCCCGATATTGTTGTGAAGTAGAAAGATGGATTCTTTTGGATGTGCATAGACTACCGCGAGTTGAACAAATTGACAGTCAAAAACCGATATCATCTTCCTTGAATAGACTACGTTTTTCGATCAACGTTTGGGAGCCATCTACTTCTCGAAGATAGACCTTAGATCCGGGTACCGTCAGCTTTGAGTTCACGAGAATGATGTTTCCAAGACGGCATTCAGGACTCGATATGGACACTACGAGTTCGTAGTGATGCCCTTTGACCCAACCACTTTCCTTGGTCACGTGGTAAGCGAAGAAGGCATACCCGTGGACCCGTCCAAGATGAAGGCGATAGAGAATTGGTCAGCACCAAAAACACCCACAAAAATCCGTCAATTCTTGGGTCTCGTTGGCTACTATCGCAGGTTCATCCAGAATTTTTCCAGAATAGCCAAACCCTTAACTACTCTGACACAGAAAGACTTAAACATAAGGCAGCAACGATGGGTAGAGATGCTCAGTGTTTATGAGTGTGAAATCCGCTACCATCCCGGCAAGGCCAATGTGGTAGCAGATACCCTGAGCCGAAAGGAGAGTTCAAGCCGCAAGGCGAAGACATTAACAATGACCATCCATTCCCACTTATCCGTACAGATCCGAGAAGCCCAATTAGAAGCCCTCGGGTCTTCTCCAGCAGCCCGAGATACCTAAATGGAAATAGGGGATGATTGCCATGAATTTCATCACCAAGTTACCCAGATTTTCGAGTGGGTACGAAACCATTTAGGTAATTGTCGATCGTTTGACAAAATACGCTTACTTCCTTCCGATTAAAGAATCATTCAAGATGGAAAGACTCACACGAACCTACACCCAAGAGATAGTCCGACTGCACAGTGTACCTGTGTCCATTATCTCCGATCGAGATAGCAGGTTTACCTTAAGGTTTTGGCAGTCCCTTCAGAAAGCTCTTGGAACTAAGCTGGATATGAGTAAAACTTATCATCCTTAGACAGACAGACAGAGTGAGAAAACTATCCAGACCCTAGAAGACATGCTGAGAGCATGAGTCATCGATTTAGGAAAGTCATGGAACACCCATTTACTCTTGACTGAGTCATCGTATAACAACAGCCACCGCACCAACATCAAGGCTGCCCCGTTCGAAGCCCTCTACGGTCATAAGTACAGATCCCCTTTGTGCTGGGCTGAAGTAGGGGACACGCAGCTAGCCAAGAGTCAAATTCCCGACTGTACTCTCCTTAGTATCGAAATCATCCGCAAAACCACCGAGAAGATCATCCAAATCTGAGAACGACTGAAAGTTTCACGAGACAGACAGAAGAGGTACACCGATAAACGACAAAAATCATTAGAGTTCCAGGTCGGAGATCATGTCCTGTTGAAGGTCTCGCCCTGGAAAGATGCGATACGCTTTGGAAAGCATGGAAAGCTTAACCCGAAGTACATGGGACTTTCTGAGATCCTCGTTAGGATCAATCCTATAGCCTACAAACTCCGACTACCTTCAGAACCTAGCAACATCCATCTTGTATTCCACGTCTCTATTCTTAAGAAGTGCTTATCCGATGAAACCCTAGTACTCCCTTTGATGATACCGAGATCAACGAAGACCTGAACTTCCTGGAAGAACTAATCGAAATCATGGATCGAGAGATCAAACGTACGAAGCAAAGCCGTATCCCGATGGTGAAGGTTCGCTGGAATGCCAAGCAGGAACCCGAGTTCACTTGGGAGCACGAAGACTCGATAAGACAAATATTCAAATCTTTTTGATTATAGGATCTGTATCTTAATTTTTGAATTTCGGGATGAAATTCCCTCTAACGGGGGGATAATGTGACAACCCATAAATTGTTCCGTCGCTATAACCCATTCCCGTCGGTAAAACCCGTTTGTCCTTCAAATTTTCCCGTCAACATTTTGGATTAGGTCATTTAATTTAATACTTTTATTATGACCTCGTAAGTATCCAAACACATGAAAACACTTTCGATATTTAATTGGATAATTTTTAGTTACGACCACGTCGGGTTACAACAATTAAATCAGGTACGATCAAAAGCCCCGTCTAACGTCAGTATCGGGTAGAATTCCACCGTGTCTCAAACTCGACCCATATATAAAGTTCAAAGAACTTCATTTGAAGCTTTTTCAACCTCTCTCTACTCTCTCTCTACATATCTAAGCTTTTGATCCAAAAATCACCCCCTTTCAAGCTCCAATTAGGTACGTAATCCATCCTAGCTCGTAGTATAACACCTTTAGCCTTTAAATTCGTGTTTAAATTATGAAAAAGGACCATAAACATGTGTTTACGGCCCTGGAACAGCCTTAGGCCGCAAACACATACAAATGGGGTTTTTGAGCCTTAAAATCCTTCCAAACCACCATTGGAGCTTAAATATGACTTAGGGGCTTACAAGACTGGACTTGGAACACCAAAAACTCATCATTTAAGAGGTAAACATGAGTTTATGGCCCAAGCACATGCTTGGACTGTAAACACCCTTTCATAGGCCGTAAACACCTTTTAAGGTGTTAAGATGCCCCTTAAACACCTCCTAAGCCTTGGAATAAAGTCTAGAAGCAACCACAAATGTGTTAGGGACCTTAGACTTGATAAAAACCACTCCCTTAGGAGTTCACGGCCATAAATCTCCCAAGGAAAGGTTCCTGGGCCGTAAACTCCTATAACTTGGTCAAATGGTGCCTTAAATTCATCCTATGACTTGTAAAATGAGTTAGAATCCCATGTGATTAATCTTGGACCACTAAGACACAATAAGAATGGGTACATGAGAGTTTACGGCCATAAACTCCTAGTTTATTTCCATAAACTCCTCAAATGGTCCTTATGTTGTTCAAATTCCATTCCAATGCCTTAAAACCAAGCCTAACATTACCCCACAAGAGTTGTAAGACCATTTAGCACCCAAGAACACCCCCACCATGAGTTTACGACCGTAAACTCATGGGGATTTGGTCATTAGGCCAAAAACTCCATTAAGAGTTTACTCTTGAAGAGCAAACTCCCTATTCAAGCCATACACACCCTTGGATGCCACCCGGGTCACTCCAAACACTTGAATTGAAGTGTTTTAGCGTCTAGAAGTGTTTATTCTTATTTAATTAATAGATCAAGGTCTAATTAGATACAAATTATGTGTCTCTTCATATTATATAGGAACCTCGCGTGTTTTCAAGCCTCGAACTGACACTTAGCTTCCTAGCCGACACATTTCTCGACCGGTGAGTTCATACCCCTACGCCTTTTTCAGTGTTTTTCAATGTTTTCAGGGGGAATACAAGCAAACTATAAATGTTTTCAAAACATAAAACTGATGTAATTCTATAAATATCTAGCAAACTTTTAGATATCTTTAACCCTTTTGTATCATGCGGAGCATAAGGGATGTTTTTTTTTTTTTTTTTTTTTTTTTTTTTTTTTTTTTTCTGAATGTAACTAAGTAGATTTCAATTACAGTGTAAGAAACAATAAAAACAATCAAATTATTATGGGAATAATTTGGGATATTCAGTTCTTGTTTTACGAGTACAAATTTCATTCAAGGTTAATAGATAAACTATGTCTGATTCAGTTTATCTCTGTTTAATTTAGAGTATCATGCCAGATAGTTTCTTTGTATTCAATTGTTTTTATGGTATTATGTTTCAAAACGATTACGATGTTTGATAACGACCGAGTACACTGTGAATAATTTAATACTAGCTTGTGAGATTTGTCTTCATTAAACCCTTCGGGTTATCAGTAAATCCTCCCCGGAAGTATAACCAGAGTCTCCTGGAGGGAGAGCGTGGAATTTGTGAATAGATCTATTCGGGACTGACAATCCTACACCTTAACTGCTAGCTACAGTTAGGCGGGCACGCCTGGGGTGAAAAATTCTCGATATCGTCCAACGCCTGAAGAACGTCAAGGAGGTCTCGTGTCATATTAGCATGGTTATCCGACTCACAATACGTATTAATATAAGATTTGTTCACGGATTTTTATATCTTCCTTTAATCTGTAGTTTTATATAATAAAACTACCTACTATTGTACTGGATGGTGTTCCCAGGGGTTTTCATTCTAGGGTTTTTCAATATATAGTTTTACGTGTTAAACTATCTACTGTTGTACCAAACAGAATTTAGAAGTTTAACTAAACTGTTTTTATAAGAAAATATGGGATTTTCTTGGATAACAACTTTTTCAGAAAATCAAAGGAAACATGATTTTTTTTTTACATAAACAAACAGCTTATGAACTCACCAGCTTTATGCTGATTTTTAAACTGCTTGTATTCTCAAGTTCACCTTAGACAGGTATTCCGCATTCTTTTGCAGAAGACTGAGCGTATGGAAGTCTCGTCTTAGCTTTTGTTCATATGATATATATGTATAAGACATGTAACACTTTGATTTCAAACAAATGTAATAATTGTATGTAATGTAATGTTTTGTGTTTACTACGCTTACTATGTACATTGGTTGCGATATACATGACGTCCTCCGCCCCGGAACGTTTCCGCCATCGGTTTCGGGGTGTGACACTAACACATAGGATAATTATCTCTAATTAATACTCTGTTCACAACTCTAATAAACCCAAGGTTATTCTCTCTCTCTCTCTCTCTCTCTCTCTCTCTCTCTCTTTCTCTCTCTCTAACTCTTGGAATGGTTAAAAGACCATTTTACCCCTCCATGGTCATATCAAGAGGATGTTGGCTTCCTACATTCGTGAAGTTTCAAATATGGATAAAGAAGTTGCTCACGTGTTAAGAAAGAGACCGACAATGAAGCCTATTGGGAAGCCTGGAGATGTTAACAAGATCAAGTTAGGCCAAATTAGTTCAACTCATCTCATTGTCATGTTTACAAGAAGCGAAGGTGAAAATTTTATTTTTGCTCTTGTTGACAAACATCTTTTCTCTACTTCTTGTTTGGAGCATATCCTTGATATCACTCAAAGATGTAAGCAAAACAGTGACTCAGGTAAGAAGAACTTCAAGGACATGCTTCGGTGGTATATAACTTTCCGTCAAACTTTGCTGGCCATTATACCGAAGGTGTTCAAGACTATCAAGAAGTCTTCTCTCGCTCAACCAAACTGAAGTCTCGCCTCAATTGACGCAAAGGGGGATATTGTTGGCTATTAGAGTTGCGTCTTATTGGGCTTAAATGTTTTTGTTTTATTTATCCGGATTGGGCCTGTCCATCCGTGGTTTATGCTTAGGGTCAGACTATATATTATGCATGCAAGTATAGCGTTAGATATTATTAATTGCTTCTGCATTGTAACCCTATACACACCTATGCAGTCGAAGTTCTTCATCGAGCTCTTCTGAGGTGTGAGAGATTAATCATTCGGCATCATTTGTCTCATTCTTGTGTTCTTAGTTACTTCTTATCTGTTTTCAATCTATCGATCTAATAACTCAATATTCTCATCACATAGCTCATTAGAGTCTCATGGCTATACTTAGATAAGACCCTCCGGTCAATGTGTCTCAGTGGAACCCTCCGGTCCCACAACTCGGATAGACCCTCCGGTCCTAACTCAGTATGCTCAGAATAATACACAACATAAATCATAAAGACATAATGCAGGATATCACAATACTCAATATAAGCACATAAGACCCTCCGGTCACACAAAGGTTACCACTCTAGATAAGTATAGTGAGAAGATTCACCTCGTTGCAAGCAAGCAAATAATCTCGTACAAAAATCTCCGAATTAGCCTCCGCCTAACACATAGGATAATTACCTCTAATTAATACTCTTTTCACAACTCTAATAAACCCAAGGTTATTCTCTCTCTCTCTCTCTCTCACTCTTGGAATGGTTAAAAGACCATTTTACCCCTCCATGGTCCCTATAATTCCTATCTTGACCAAACCCTAAAGTTAATAGAAGTCAACACTTGATTCAACAGTCCATGTTGGCTAGACTCGTCGAGTGCATCTATGTGACTCGTCGAGTCCCCTCGTTTATTCTGAAATAAATCCCACTTAACTTTTCGAGTTTTCTCATCAACTCGTTGAGTTACCCATGTCCAGACTTATCTGGGAAAACCCTAGCCGAGTCATTGAGTCAGCTCATTGACTCGACGAGTCCATTTAGTTTGTATTATCATTCATAAGTTTTAAGGCAGATCCACCACTCCAAAATCTAGATCTAGTCTGTTAAGGCTCGAATGTCACGTAAAGCTTCGATCTTTATGTTCATACATGGCATATTTGTTCCATAATGCCAATACAAGCTCCAACAAGGGTTAGATCCACAAGATCTTGTCTCTAGCTTAATAAAGTTCGGGTCTTTGGTGAAGGGTCCAATTAGTGGTTTGGTCTAGGCTTTCCATGTAATAGTTTCTTTTGGTCATTTGATAGCTTATAGTATTTTTCTTGGAGTTTACGGTCACTGTAATGAGTTTATGGCTGTAAGCCTGTTTACGGCCGTAAACCCAAGGCCGTCCCATGATAGTATATATACAGGTATGCTAGGTCTTTTGTGGTTGTTGATGCCTCGATATTCTCAGCTCCTGTAAACTGCAAGTTGTACCAGACATGATTCTAATAGAAAAGCGTGTGCAAGCTTGTTTGATTCTCTATTCTACTCGTTCTTATTTGATTAACTGATTGTATTTGCTGTTTGATCACTGGTAAGATCCTTTCAGGACCTTACAATTGGTATCGGAGCGAGACCAGCGTCAAAAGCACTCTACAATCGATTTTGGACCGGGTTCTCATCTGTTTGCGACTAAAAGTTGGTGATTATTGCAAAAGGGTTCTCAGTTTCGTCAAAAATCTGCAAATTCTCTTAAGTTTAAGAGCTTACGACCTTAGCTTACGGCCGTAATCTCAATTTACGGCCGTAAATTCTTTGAGGTTCTTGTGCTGTAAATTGTGTTCTTGGGCCGTGAATAAAGAATATTCATAAACCGGAAACTGATTGTTCTTGGACCGTGAACTTTAGACTGTAAACACCTTACGACCGTAAATTCAGAGTTTATAGCCACAAACTCTCATCTGAACGTGAACTCTGTTTACAGCCGCAAATATTGTTTTGACTGTGTTTGACCAGAAGCTTAATTTAATCGTAAATAATTTAATTTATGTTAATTAAATAATAATGGATTCTCAAAGTCAAACACACCACCATGAGTTGGATTCAGTTATGGGCACAACCACCCGAATTCCTAGACTCTTATCCGCTGAAGGTTTCCCAGAATGGAACTATAGAATTGAGCAGTACATAAAAATGAAGGACTTTAAAATATGGAGAAGCATAATAAAAGATCATGTCAGAATAACCACTACTGTTGCAGGGCAAGTGGTTGACAAGAAGATGGAAAACTACATTGATGAAGACTTCGAGAAGGTTGAAGAACAAGAAAAAGCTTTGGCCACCTTGACCATGGCACTATCTCCAGACATTGCTCAAGGTTTCAGGGAGTAGACTTCTGCTAAGGCTTTATGGGAAGCCCTAATTGAGGTCTATGAAGGGAACGAAGATATGAGGGACAATCGCCAAGATATGCTGCGACAATGTTTCAATATGTTCAACTACGTTCCTGGAGAAACTCTTGAAGCACAGCTGCATCGGTTCACATCTCTTAACACTGAAATGACTATAGCCGGGATTTTCTACACAAAGTCTGAGATAAACAAGAAGCTATTGAATGCTCTCCCGATGTCTTGGGACATGAATGTAGCTGTCATCAAGAAGACTAAGGATCTTAGCCAGCTCTCTCTTGCTAAAGTGATGGCTGTCATCAAGGCCTGTGATATTGATGACAAGCAGTGAGAGATCAACCATATGAACTCATACTCAGCTGCGAACCTTGGAATCTCTACTAACAATGCTCTTTCATCTCTCACTTTTCCTTCTGCAGGTCAATCATTTGCTACTCAGCAAGCTTAGCTTCAGTCCTTCCCCACTCCATCAGCTTCCTCTGCATCAGCCATGCCTTTCTCACAGAACCAATCGTTCGTGGCTGCTCAAGTTGCTTCCTCCTCCAATGTGGCTTCTTCTTCAAAAGGAAACGAGGGTGATGAAAATCTCGCTCTTGCTACAGGACTTGTCAATGGCTATAATGCACTCGTAGTTGGAGATCTTCCACCCCAACTATCATTTGCCGATCTTGATCAGATTCACCCTGAAGATGTTGAAGAGATGGATATTACATGGCAAATTTCCATGGCAATTTTCAGGGCGAAACAGTTTGCCAAGAAGACCGGAAAGAAAAACTGGGGGATGAGTACTGACAAGAAGGTTGGGTTCAGCAATGGAAAGCTACAGTGTTTCAATTGCCGCAAGCCAGGGCATTTTGATTGTGATTGTCCACAGCCAGACAGAAGATTAAATAATGACAGGACAATAGTTGCAGTTGGGAACAATCGAAGTGGTGCTCAGGTCAACAACAAGAAGGCTATCATTGTACAATCATTTGACTGGGAGGATTAGATGCAGGACCTGAACTTATCTGGACCTGAAAATGCCCACCTGGCACAGGTTAGTGATGATGCTCCAGCAGAGATTGTTGCAGCTGAAGATCAAATGATGGAGCTGCAGTTTGCATTGATGGTATCTTCTTTTGATGAACCTAATAAAACCGAGGTAAGTCTACCCTCATGCTCTCAAGCTTGTATTGATTATGTTAAAATTTTGCATGAGAAAATTGAGACATTAGGTAGCAAAGTAGAGAACCTTAAAATTCTCCGTAAACTTAATGACTCACTAAAAAGGGAAGTCGAAGACCTAGATATGAAGGTTACCAACTCAGAAAAGGTCAAAAACCTCTTAAAGCCCAATTAGAATCTAAAATAAAGGACTTTAGGAGACATTAGGAAGACTATAGTAATAAATGAGAAAATTATGACTATATAATGAAACAGAACACTGAACTAGTGGCTGAAATTGAATCCTTAAAGGGAAAATTTGAAACTGCTGATTTTGACTTTAGAAAATTTGATGTATTGAGTGAGGTAGTTGCAAATATGATAGACCACTGCATGCAATTTAAAAGAAATCAATCAAAGGGTCTAGGGTATTATCAAGTTCCTCCTCCTTTCAATCATACATATCAGTTTCAACCCCTGTCTAAAGAAGAGATTGCCATTGAACCATTCATGGTTTTTGGCAAGCCATCATTTTGTTTCAAAAACATAAAAATGTCTTTAATAGCAAAGTCCCAAGTAGTTTGCCAAAACCGAGCATGGCCAAGCCAAGGTCGGTTTCGTCAAGAAGCAACAGTGGGTCTTCAACTAATTCTAGTAGAAAACCCAAATGCTTCAAGCAAACTGATAAACATTTGATTTCAAAACCACCCGGGACTGTTATAAAACCTAACTATCAACAGTTGCCTAAATTAGCTTCCAATTTATCATCAGTGTCCTCTGAAAAATCCGTAAATGTTAATAAGTCTAAGAAGGCATCGGGACCACCCAGGAAAATAATGACCTGGGTTCCCAAATCTAATTAATCCAGCACGTCTTGCAGGGACAGTTGCAGGGGAATGTCGTTAGACCCTGGTTCGTCGACAGCGGCTGCTCCCGACATATGACCGGAGATATCGCCCAACTACACAACATTCAATCCTTTAATAGGGGATACATATCCTTTGTGGGTGGAGAAGGTGGAAAAATCACTAAAAGAGGAACTATCACAAATGGGGTTTTGAGTTTTGAAAATGTCAACTTTTCTCCGGAATTGAAGCATAGTTTGTTGAGTGTGTCTTAGATATGTGACAAAGGCTATTCTATACATTTCACTGAGAAGGAATTTATGATTCTCAAGCCAGGCTTTGTCATTCCAGAAGAGTGGATTCTTGTAAAATATAAAAGGGATGGGAATGCCTACATCATTGATATGAATAACAATCTTCTAGAACAAGCTACGTGCCTCTTCTCAAAGATTTCCGAACAAACTGCAATGCTGTGGCAAAGAAGACTTGGTCATGCCAACACCAAGAACTTGAATCGTCTTGAAAAGAATGAAATGGTCCGTGGTTTGCCTGTCAAGGACTTTATCACATTTGAGAAGTGTGTGTCATGTGCCCAAGGTAAGCGTCATAGAAAACCACATCTGCCAAAACAGGTCAACTCAATTAGTCAGGTGCTTCAATTGCTACATTTGGATCTGTTCGGACCAGTAAACGTTCTCAGCATTAACAGAAATTCCTATTGTCGAGTCATGATTGATGATCTCTCACGTTTTACATGGGTTTTCTTTCTATCCAATAAAGCAGGAGTTGCTGATCTGATTAAGAAATTCATTGTGTTAATTGAGAACCAAACTAACAACAGGGTGAAGGCGCTTTGTACTGACAACAAAACAGAGTTTAAGAATTCTATACTCAATCAATTCTGCGCAGAAAAGGGTATTATGCGTCAATACAGCTCCGCTAACACACCCCAAAAAAATGGTTTTGTAGAGAAGAGAAACAAAACTTTGAAAGACATCGCAAGGATGATGATGTGTGACTCCAAACTGCTAGTCTTCTTTTGGACTGAGGTGATAAACACTGCTTGCTACGTTTACAATCACGTGTTGATCAACAAAGCTCAAATGAAGACTCCGTATGAGATTCTATATGGTCACAAGCCTTCAGTCAGTCATTTCCATGTATTTGGCTGCCGTTGCAGCCTTCTTCACTTAGAGTCCAACCCAAAGTTCAACGCCAAAGCTGATGACTGTTACTTCATAGGGTATGCTGCTCGCACCGCGTATAGGGTCTATAATAAGAAGACAAAGCAAGTTGTAGAATCTTATGACATGCGCTGGTTGGAAGAAAATGAGACGGATGCTCGAGTAGGTCCGGATTGGTTGTTTGATTACACATCTCTATTCAAATCTATAAATGTGTCTTCAGATACCTTATCTAGATCTATCTGTGGTCCGAAGATTGTTTCTGAAGACGAAGACGAAGAATTTGTATACAGTCCTCCAACGATATCCTCTTCACAACCTGAGGGGGAGACTTCTGCTTCACCTGAGGGGGAGTCCTTCGCTTCACCTGCGGGGGAGTCATCTATACATCCTGATAGTCATAAATATCCGGTTCAGAATACTACTCCTAATGCTAAAACAACACCACTCACTCCTATAGAAAGAGAGTTCATGTACCAAGAATCTTCCGCTGCCACTTCAACATTTATGGAGCTACTCTTTCCTGAACACTTTTCAAATGAGTTTGTGGCAGATTCGTTTGGTGCGGCTCAATCAACATATGTGGGAGGCGTCAATATTCACAATCTTCCTGTCTCGCTTAATGACATCATCCAAGAAATACCCTCAAGGATTCAACGTGATCATCCGATCGACAACATCATTGGTCAGTTGGGCGACGATGTTAAAACCAGAAGTCAGAGTGGAGATGTCAATACCTGTCTTTACTCTTGCTATATTTCTCAAATAGAGCCCAAGAATGTTGAAATGGCTCTGAATGAGCCCAGATGGGTAGATGCAATGCATGAAGAGTTACATCAATTTGAAAAACTTGGGGTTTGGAAGTTGGGTGAGTTGCCAAAGGTCAAAAAGTCTCGTGACACACGATGGGTGTATCGAAACAATCAGGATGATTTAGGGGTTATAGTGCGGAACAAAGCTAGATTGGTGGTTTGCGGGTTTCGACAGGTCGAGGGTCTTGATTACACTGAAGTTTTTGCTCCAGTAGCTCGCTTGGAGGCTATTCGTATCTTCCTAGCATATGATTCCTACATGAACTTTACCGTTTACCAAATGGATGTCAAGACCACCTTCTTGTATGGCAAGGTGAAGGAAGAAATCTATGTTGATCAACCTCATGGGTTCGTTGACTCAAAGTTTCCTAATCATGTCTACAAGTTGGACATTGCATTATATGGGTTACATCAAGCTCCTTGAGCGTGTTATGCAACTCTGACAAAGCATTTGCTCGAGCATGGTTACACTCGTGGCACTATCGATCAGCTTTGTTTATCAAGCATGTCGGTAATGATTAGATACTTCTGCAAATCTATGTTGACGACATTATCTTTGGGTCGACCAGTCTGCAGCTCTGCAAAGATTTTGAAGGTGTTATGAAAAAGAGGTTTGAAATGAGTTCGTTGGGGGAAATGATCATGTTTTTGGGGCTTCAGGTCAAACAAAATTCAACCGGGATCCTGTTACATCAAGCCAAGTATGTGGAAGATATTCTTGAGAAGTTCGGGTTTCACGACGCCAAATCTGCATCGACGCCAATGGCTGAAAGGCATCTCCTGACTCCAGATCCTGATGGCGAATCCATAGATCAGACGCTCTACAGATCGATGATCGGATCGCTGATGTATCTTACTGCAAGCCGACCTGACATCATGTTTGCAGTTTATCAATGCGCACGTTATCAGGCTAATCCTAAACTTTCACATGTTATTGCTGTCAAAAGAGTTTTTCGGTATATCAAAGGTGGCCCAAAATTGGGTCTTTGGTATCCGAAGAATTCTGAATTTTATTTATATGCTTTTGCTGACAGTAATTATGGAGGCTGTGAGCTTGATAGGAAGTCTACTTCGGGAGGGTGTCAATACCTTGGTGACAGATTAGTGTTGTGGCAGTGCAAGAAACAACACACTGTTTCAACCTCAACAACGGAGGTGGAATACGTTGCTGCATCTGCTCGCTGCTCTCAAGTTCTCTAGATCCAACATCAGCTGTTGGACTACAGTTTGAATTATTTAGAAACTCCTATTTACTGTGATAATGAGGCCGCAATCCAAATTGCCAAAAATCCAGTCCAACACTCTAAAACCAAGCACATCGATATTAAAGTTCATTTTATCAGAGACTGTTATGAACGTTCTCTAATCCGGCTAGAATAGGTTCTCACTGCTAATAATGTGGCGGATCTGTTCACTAAGCCCCTTAACAAAGCTCACTTCGATGTTCTTGTGGGATTTCTGAAAATGATTCGTTTTGAGGATTAGGGTTTTTTTTTTCTTAATTCTTCTAAAATTTTTAAGTTTGTTTTGGTTTCTGTAGGTATGTTAATTTAAATTTGCGCATTTCATTTTATTTTTATTCTCACTCATGCACAAATTTAGGGGGAGAAAAATCCAAAAATCCAAAAAAATAAAAAATCCAAAAATCCAAAAACAATAAAAAATCCGGAAAATTAAAAATATTGCTGATAGTCTTGTTTGTAGGAGTTGTGATGGGAAATGAAATTAGCAAGTGATAACAGGCAATCTGAATCTGCGTAACGTACCTAAGTTGAATCGTCTACGCTCTGTGCTTGATGGGCTGGTAGGCAAGAAAGATTTTAAATTAGGTCTGTAGAACTTAATGAATTCAAGGACATGACAAACATTGACCTAGTTAGATCCGTTTAGTCTGACAATACGACGCTCAGATAGGTTGAGCAGGGAGATATTCACGGGAATCTACTGGTCACACTAATGAACCCGTATCTAGAACTGTGGATTTACTTTTCCTCGAAGTGCGGATTCTGTCCTTAATTTCGGTTGGATGGGGTGACTGGGGAATTCTGATAAATTAGGTCTGTAGAAGGTTATTTTCTTTCTTTCTGTCTGTTAGTCATATGTTGCCTCCTCCGCGTGATCGAGAGATTCGACCTGGAATGTAACATATGCAATTCTATCTCTCTGCATCTTCTATCTATGTAATTCTTTCTGTCTGTTAGCCATATACTGTCTCCTTTGCGTGACTCATAATCCGACCTGGTACACAGTATATACACCATTCTCTTCTCAATCCCTCTAAAACCTCAGTTACTGATATGTTTCATCCTTTGCGTGATTGGAAGAGATCCGACTTGGATGTATAGCATATGCATTCTAAATATATATTCTCTCTTAATAATTGTCTGCTCACCCGGTGTAAGGAGTATTCTGGAAGTCCTTGATGGCTGGAGCATATCATGAAGCAGGAAACACATTCTAGTACAATTAAAATTGAACACATACAGATTGTATGTAGATCTCGCTGCTCAATTTAGGTGGACAACAATATCCCTGGTTGTCGTCAGACAAATAAGGGTACTGATAAGTGGAATAAGATTGTCCAACAACTTTGATCCCAGCGTCACAAATTCATTCTCAATAATTAAAATTTTAAGTTGTATATTTTAGTTGGAGTCAATTTAATTTTAATTTTTAATTTCATTTTAATTTTTAATTTTTTATTTTTAACTTTTATTTTGTTAACTGCTAAAATAAAAAAAAATTAAAAATTATTATTTTTTTAATTTTAAATTTTGAAAAGTTAATTTTATTTTATTTTATTTTTAATTTTAGTTTTAATATTAATCCTCAAAAGATTGGTTTTTAAATTTTTTTGAAAAAAGATTGAATTGTGTTGGAGATTGCCTTATACTGCGTGGTTATCAGGTAAATGAAAGGTGGGTATATAAAGAGGTTTACAGCCGGAATCTCCATCATTTTCTTGATTGCAGCCGCAAACTCTCATATCCTCTCTCTCCTCCGAAAAATTTTTCATCAATTTTTGCGAAATTAATCCGATAGTCTTGAAGGTAATGCGTTTTTAACCAGGAATATCCATCTCGTTTCGTGATGAACAGTGTTTTTGAGGCTGAAATCGACAAAAAAGTTTTTCGGAGTTTACGGTCGAAGCTTATGGCCGTAAGGTGTGTGCGGCCGTAAACTCCCCAAATGGTCATTAGCACACGGTCAAGGGTTTACGGCAGTAAACCCTCGTTGACCGCAAACTCTGATGTTGACCACAAACTCTGACTTTGACCTAATTTTAATTAAAAAAATTATTATTTCATTTTGGGGTCAAAAATTAAATCATTTTAAATTTTAATTGCTCATTTTTCTCTTTTGTCACACTTGGTATGTTTTAGTGTCGATAAAATGGCAGCTTTGAAATTTGCAGATATGCACCACTTGGCGATGATTCTTGCTGACCCTCCGGTGGCACATAAGGATTTCAAGTCAATGATTTACGGACTTCGAGAATGCTGCTTGGCCTCTGCCATTACGATGAACACTGCTATGTACCAGAAAATGATTCGTGAGTTTTGGCAGGCTGCCAAGATGATAAGGGACGATAATGAAGCTGTCACTATAGATGCGATCGTTCATGGATGCATGCTTGTCATTGATGAGACCTTTGTGAGAGAGACTCTGCTGATTAACGACCTTCCGACCTTTCCCAAGGAGGTTGGTATTAGTGATGCTCAAAAGATTCTAAGGAGGATGGGATACGAGGGTGATACTCCACCGATAATGAAGAAAATTCTGCCGCCTTATTAGAGATTTCTAGCCCACGTGTTCGCGAGCTGTATCTCCGACAGAAGGTCTAGGGCTGATGAGATTTCCCTGAGAAACACTGGCGCTATTGTTTTTCTCGTTGTAGGGATCGGCTTCAACTTTTCTAGATTTATTCTAGATGAGTTTCTGGTCAACATTAATGCCACTACTCGGGATACTTTCTTAATGTACCCTCGATTTATTCAGCTCTTCATCAACAAGCAATTTCCCAATTTGGTGAAGGATGAAGAAACATTGGATATGAAGTCTTTAGGTCCTCACACTATTGGGCTCATTAAGCAAAACTGCAGGGGGAAGGTAGTCTTTCAAGGGTTGCATCCATTGGTCAAGTTCGGATGATTTGCCGAACCGAATGAAGCAACCGAGTCTCTTGGATCGTCAGAAAAATATTCTTCGGGGCATACTTCATCGGAAAGGGTTATTTCAGAAGGAGATGTGGTCATAATATCGAATAAAAAAGGAGAAAAGACTGATGCTCATGATGTACCAGTTCGAGAGGAACATAATCTACAAAATATTCAAATCGAAGGAGATTACAATGAGGGGTCATCTAAGAACACTGCCCAACCTAACCAATTTGAAGACCTTGATCTTATCGGATTTGATCAAGATGACATTCCTGATACTTTTGGAAGAAATGATGACTTCCTAACTAGTGTAAATCTCAACTCTTTTCTAGATAATGTCAGTGATGTTACTGTTGGGTTTTGAGCAATCTAACACTTCCTAAGTGTGCATGCAACCCTAATAAACCTTGGATCTATGTTTGTCTAAATACATGCAAAATAATAATTTTCCAAGGTTTATAACCTATCTAACATGGCATGGGGAACATTTCAACATAAAAGAGTTAGAAGAGATTACATACCTTTTGGTGTGTTGGGTTCTTAGGAGTTTGAGGGCCAAGCACCAATAGTGTGAATGCCTCAAATGGAATCACAAACACCACAAACTCTTGGAAAACTTTGAGAGAGTATATACACCTTGTATAAATCGGCCACACACATGCACACACACACTAGATCACTAGCTTTCTCTTAGTGTATCTTAGGCTTCATTTCATGCTCCATAAGCATGCTTATATAGTATGCATGGTTAGGGTGAAACCCTAATAACCCATGTCTTTTCCTTTTCCAAGGATCCATGGGTTAAAAGCTTCATGGATCATCCATGGACTTCCACATAAGCCTAGCCCATTAACAAATGAGTATTAGCCCACACTATATAAAACAAATAGCCCATAATTTAATTAGTATTCCTTTTAATCTCTAAATTAATTCATGATTAATTTAAGACTAAAACTAATTAAATAACGTAACTCCATATTAATATATTATAACTCATAATATATTAATAAACATATGTGTATAACTCTCATAAAATTATCCATAATAGTTTGGATGAGATGCAACCCAAATGGACCATGCCGGTCGAGTCAAGTATATACCAAATAAGTTATAGACTTAGACACCTTATCCAACAGACTCCCACTTGGATAAGTCTAATAACTATATTTGCCTATAACTTCAGGAACCAACCAACAATCGTAGCTCTCGAAAACTCCCTCGAACAGTGAAGACTCTGTCGAACTATGAAGCGCCATTTTAGATAAGTGATCACATAATCCTCTGTTCTCATGATATCAGCCGGACAAATACATGGAACAACGTCGTACTTATTGTCCAGCAGTTTGTTTCCCGATTTTCGATTTGTTTGACAAAGAACTTAATCGAACACATCAATTCAGTTCTGACCGGCCGGTACATAGGTCACAACAAAATCATCGAGGGGCCCAGATATCGCTTCTATTTCTAGAAGGAACAGATAAACTTCGACTCATATGCTTGTTCTACTACTTGTTGAATTGTACACAAAGGCACGTTTTATAACATCAAGTTACTGATGCGTTTACGTGCAATCAATGCACAACCAACTCATAGGTAACAACTCATATCTCTAGGTTTGAAGATTTATATGATATTATCGTCTCACGATCACTCGAGATAAATTCCATGAAGTGATACAAGTGAGCGTGGGTTTATTCCAATACTCATAACTTATGAGTACTCATGAATGTTGTAGCAACCATTGCCATGACTAAACTCATTTAGCCATCTACAAACCCGATTCATGACAGTCTTGATTCATACCTACTTCCAACATATGAACGACTGTGGAGTGTTTAAATAACTTAGTCATTCGAAAAGAATAACCTAGCTATTTTGGAAGTCAAAACATGCAAAGTGAAACACAATAATAATCGAATCTAATATGGTCTCAGAACCCCTTTGAATATAAATAAAACCACCTTTTATTTATCACCATATTGATTACACATTATTCAATGTTTCAAATATCAACTTAAGACTTGAATAAAAAACAACAGTCGTCCCATGCTCCTAGCATGTACACTTTGTTTTCTAAACAATAGTTATGCCATACCCCAAGTATGCACACTATGTTTGTCTATGATCCTTACATTGTGATGTAGATCAATTGAACATGATTCCAATGATACTCATTTCACAATCCCAAATCCTTATTGTAAATGCAAGAATTCCAAATTTATGTCATTTACTGAAATCTGTTAGATTCTAAATTTATATGCATTGATCCTCTTGTAATGATTATGCACGAAGTCAGAAAGACTTGGCAACAACCATTACAGAGCATTCCAAAGGAGATCAGCTCCTTGGGAACATCCTTCTTGCATTAAGTTTCCTAATCTTACATAGATTGAATAACTTCCACCTATGGAGACATTTCCATAGTCCCATTTGACTATCACTTCCGAACAAGAGTTACCTCTTTTCAGAAAATGTCAATATGGTCCTACCAAAATTAACACTAGACTTCCAAATGTCCCTGAGCAACCAATCTTTGGCGAACCTCAGATTGTCCTCGACAATTGCTTAATCACTTTTAGTCATATCCAGTTCTAGACTTTTCCCTTCTATATGCCTTAAGCATTTGGAAAATTTAGAAAGGATGAATATTATAGCACGTGAAATCGATCCTATATCCGAAGCATATGGGACACGATTCATGATGTTTGACATAAAGACATGATACTAGACCAGTCTTTTGCTACAATATTTTTCATTTGCCATGTTTTCAAAATTTAACTATGAAGAGGGATGCCATAATCATAATCGAATTTTGAAAACGCAATATATACAGAATTTCCTTAAGTCGAACCATTCAGACATAAAATTCATATATATATTCTTGACTAAAGATGATTAAAATCTCAATCTAAGCTTTAGAATTGACATGAAGTATAATTTCCTCTCCCTTAATTATAGCAAAACAACTTTTCAACCCCTGCAACTTCACGGATTGAAACTTTGTTTTCTATAATTAACATTGCTAGCTTGCAATACTAATCATAATAGTCATGCTCCCACTAACATGATGATTATCAGCATAACACTTATGCTCCCACTAGCTCTGACACATTTCCAGAAATCTGTTGGACTTCTGAAATTTAGATTCATACACCCTTTCTTAGATAGCTCACATGTGTGTCTAAACAATTTTCAGAACTATGAAAAGGGATGCCGTAATCATAGTCTCAATTGCTTAGGCATTTGCCATTTCTCACAAGTCCATGTTAGTGTGCCGGTTAACCACACGCGCTCCACTAATGACTTTTGAAAATGCAAATGACACAATTGATATCTACTTAAAATCTATTTAGTGAAAGCATTTCCTCACCATCATTTTCATGAATCGGAGAGAAACCTTATGACACTTAGATTTAATAGTGTATGAGTTCCTATGCATGCGAATTTGTCAAAACCATAATCACAAGATAAGGTTGGTGACAAATTCAGCCCTACATGGATTAAACTTATTCAATCTTAGTTTCTTGTCACCTTGGTAACACAAGGCCCACCAATGCTTCCAAGTTGAACTCTGATAACTCACATGTAAATTCAACTTATTTGAAGTAGGTACAGAAATAAGAATTATGTCAACACGACAGGTTGAAAACCTTAAGTCGTGTGCTAGTGATAAATTACAGGTTTTACTCTTGATTAAATCTTGAAACTCTTTCAGGATCTTTAAGGCTCCCACTGTCCCCTTGACATATAAGTTTTCCTAGTCAAGAACCATTCCTTGATAAAACAAATATTCAAGGGATAGTGCGGATTCTTATCAAGACTAACACTTCACACAATTGGTCTTAGTTGGTCTTTGTCTCATCCAAGACATCACAACTTACCAATCTCAAATGTACAAGAGTAGAAAACATTTTACTCTTACATTTGATAAGTGTTTTAAACCTTCTTTAAGACATGTCACTCAAATTACAATCTTGGAGTATGACTCCAAGACTTGTATTGGAACGAAGTATGATTCATCTTCTTGATTTAACCATTTCAACAATTTCAAGATCCCTTCTTCTTAGTCATAAGAATGCACTAAGACTTTCTTAGAGAACAAATTTTGATATGGTTTCTTAATCATTAAGATGATCACAAAGCTGATACTAAAGTACTCTCCCGTCCTTTCAGATTTGAGAAACTTTTATCTTTCTGCCTAATTTGATTCTTCTTATTCGTTTTCCAATGTTACAAAATTATACTTAACCTTATAAGTATAATCGTATTTACTAATCTTTAGTAAATCATGACAAATCAATCTTTGTGGTGGACCTTGACCAGCGCACACCCAGTGTACCTAATTCCTTAGTCCTTCAATTGACTCACATATACATGTGATCAAAGAATTAGTCTTAATTTTTCAAAGATGAAAATTCTCATTCATCATACAATACAACTTGTATGATTCCAAGTTTCTGTCCAATTGAAACTTGGGTGATGAAAAACTTTCTTCATTTGGTAAATTCAGACACTACCACAAATGAAAGAATCAAATCCACTTTCCAATATTGCTATTACTGGAAACATATAAGCAACAATTTTCCACCGATGCAATTGTAAGGATATTTTTAAAATAAATAAAATTAAAACCTTTTTTTCTTTTATTTTAAAACTTTGCGGAAAAACTTATCCTTACAATCCACATGAAAACCTTGTTGTTATCTATTCACAAGCAATATATTATAACTCTTAAGCAACAGCTCAAAATTCTGATTACCGAACCATGCGATCGAAACCCATCTTCGCAATCAGAATCAGCATATACTTACTTTAAGCTTCCTATCTTTTCTTTGATTCTTAAAAGACATCAGCAAGTGACCCATTCACATTATGTAATAAGAATCTCCAAATAGGAACTTAACAGAGTTACACAGTGTATTTTACCCGAAGTAGAGTCAAACCTCTTGACTTGATCAACCTTATGACCTTTCAGGTAAATAGGGCAGCTTCGCAACCAATGCCCCTTTCTTTGGCAATATAAACATATGGAGACCCTTTGATAATGGCACATGAGACTATTTCAGATTTAGCCTTTCTCTTTACCATTTGGTCAACCGAGTTGACTATGGCCGATCCCTTTCCATTGGGAAGAGAAATGCTTTTCTAGATATCCAATGCTACCATTGCCAATGTCCATTTAAGGTTTGGGAAGTTGATCTTCTAACAAAATTTGCTTTACTAGTGTTCCAAATCATTGCTGATTCCACAGCACAAAACAAATAGATAAGATCATTAAGGCTCGTGTCATAGTCTGTCTCATAGTAGTCCCAAAGTGACCCGCTATGTTACTAAGAAAGTGATTGAACATCCAACTTTCACGAGACTTTGACACCCAACTCTCCCGTCTTGTCAATATGTGACTACATCTCCAAGATGTGACCACACCAAGACCATAACTTGCCAATAGGGCTTGAGTGACTTTAAACTTTTCAAGAACTTGTGGGTGAGGGAGAATAATTGGAGGAGATAAAGGAAGTGAAGCATGATGTTGAGGAACATCATCTTCAAGAGATTTGGGAAGATCATAAATGTCTAAACCAGACATGTTTTGGGAGATATTCAAGATAGTTGATTTAAAGTCCTTAATATGACACCCAATATGAAATATTAAGGCTAGGACCCAACAAACTATTTTATAACTTAGAAGAGGGATGCCGTAATCCAAGCTATAAAATATTTGAAGGTAGGCGAATGACGATTCACCAATTTCCACCATGAAAAACGAAATAATTTATTAGGTTTTAATTGGATTTGAAATTCCTAGATCTTTTGAGATTCATTGAACTTTTCAATGGCATGTTTCAATCTCGAGTGTGCCCTCTCAAATTTTGTGACTGGGATGCCGAGGATCACAAAACAAGGTGTGAATAACCATACCAATTCACTTGGTATCCTTAATATTATCACCTAATCAATGTGCCGGTTAACCACACACGCTCCATTGATCTATGACAAACATTAAGTCACCCTTCGTGGTCCTTACTAGTCCAAGTTAGTGTGCCGGTTAACCACACACGCTCCACCAACGACTTGGTAAGGTACAAAGTGTGAATTCCATGGGTTAGCACCAAATTCACATTTTTCCTAAAGTAACTAAGATTGGGAATTATTAAGATTTTAGTTACTTTAGTATTTATCATTAATACTTTTAATGAAGGGAGAATTTAAAGTCATTGTCCTACCCGTTCGGCTAACGACCCTCCACCAGTCAAGCAAGCGGTGGGTGAGAGTATACACCCATTAAGTCGCCATTTTATAGGCAACAACCTTATACCCACCTTATAGACCGGCTTCGTGAATGAGGCCTACTAACGGTAAAACGACTTATTCTTATACATATATATAATAATTAACCATTAATGTTATAAATAGTATAAGGGTTGAATTTTAACTATTAAAACTCTAAGGTTTGGAATTAAAGTTTATTAAAGTGTGTGAAACTTTACAAATTCCAAAACTTGAGGGCAAGTTTTGTAACTTTGCAAAACTCTTCATTTCATAACTTATGAATTAAAGGTTCATAAAAATGAAGACTCTTCATTTTCATGTAACTTATGTGTTTTAAGTGTGTATTAATAGAAAGTGACCTTTGGTAATCCATAACTTGAGGACAAATTATGGACTCCATTAAAACACATAAATGATTAAGAATTAATTCTAAACAATTCAGCAAATAATTCCTATCATTTTCTAAATTCATAAGAACATGAACATGATCATCAAAATTCAAGAAATATATGAACACATAAAATCATGGAATTTTGATATATGCTATTGTAAATGGATTAGAACAACCATTACACCAACTAAATAAGTTTTACAACACCAAAACAATTTAGGGTAATGTTTCTAGTCCATTTCCAGCAGCAAAAGTCGAGATTCTGCATTCTTTCGATCCTACTCGCCGAGTGCACGAACGGACTCGTCGAGTAGGTTGAAGTTTGCCTTGGACTCGGCGAGTCCCCCCAATGGACTCGGCGAGTCTAGCATGCAGACAGCAACGATTTCGACTTTTATCACTATTTTGCATCAAGTATCAAACAAGCAAGCCTAGGCTCTGATACCACTGTTGGGTTTTGAGCAATCTAACACTTCCTAAGTGTGCATGCAACCCTAATAAACCTTGGATCTATGTTTGTCTAAATACATGCAAAATAATAATTTTCCAAGGTTTATAACCTATCTAACATGGCATGGGGAACATTTCAACATAAAAGAGTTAGAAGAGATTACATACCTTTTGGTGTGTTGGGTTCTTAGGAGTTTGAGGGCCAAGCACCAATAGTGTGAATGCCTCAAATGGAATCACAAACACCACAAACTCTTGGAAAACTTTGAGAGAGTATATACACCTTGTATAAATCGGCCACACACATGCACACACACACTAGATCACTAGCTTTCTCTTAGTGTATCTTAGGCTTCATTTCATGCTCCATAAGCATGCTTATATAGTATGCATGGTTAGGGTGAAACCCTAATAACCCATGTCTTTTCCTTTTCCAAGGATCCATGGGTTAAAAGCTTCATGGATCATCCATGGACTTCCACATAAGCCTAGCCCATTAACAAATGAGTATTAGCCCACACTATATAAAACAAATAGCCCATAATTTAATTAGTATTCCTTTTAATCTCTAAATTAATTCATGATTAATTTAAGACTAAAACTAATTAAATAACATAACTCCATATTAATATATTATAACTCATAATATATTAATAAACATATGTGTATAACTCTCATAAAATTATCCATAATAGTTTGGATGAGATGCAACCCAAATGGACCATGCCGGTCGGGTCAAGTATATACCAAATAAGTTATAGACTTAGACACCTTATCCAACAGTTACTATCCCAGTAATGGAGACAAGGGAAAAGGAAGTCATTTTTAATTCAACTCCCGTTTCTCAAGAGCAAGTGGTTGGTTCTTCAAATCCTACGGTGACACTGTCATGGATTCCTCCTCTTGATAGTGCATTGCCCATAGTTGAACCACTTCAATATGATCAACAAGAAGACCAGACAGTGCAACCTCCATAAAAAAGGAGAAGAAGAGATCCTAGGGTCGGGTTTTTGGACTCTGGCCTTTCTCAAGGCGTGCCTACTACTCCAATTACTACTCCGACTATCGTAATCGCAGAACCATTTAGCGAAGGCCCTAGTACCATTTTTGAAACCGGTGGTCCCTCTATACCACCAGGGTTCTCTTCTCTAGGGTAGATCATGAAGAAGCTTCCATTCGTTTGGCTTAGTTTTTGGCTCAAGAGCAAACCGGTGCAACTGCTTCTAAGGCAAAAGGGATCGTTTTTAATGAGAGTTAGTCTAAAGATGAAGATTCTGTAATCAATGAACTTCAGAAAAGAGTAAATGTGCTTGATCAGAAGAACATTGAGCTTAGCATCCAAGTTGAAGATCTTCTAAGTGAAAATATAAATTTAATGATTCAAGTCTCTGATCTCAAAGAAGACGGGGTGACATAGACCAAATAGATATCTAAGCTCCAAGCTCATTTTAATCTCTTGACCTCCAGCTACTTTGATCTAAAGAAGAAGCTTGAAGAAGATTTGGGTGTTAAGTACAAGACTATTGCTGATGAATATAAAATTAATCTTCACTCTCAGGCTTATCCCATTGCTGTGCCAACTGCTGATACCTCACGGGTCGTGAATCGCTTCGAAGAAGAGCCTATTCATGCTCCACACATTTCAGAGATCATTCGGGATAAACAAGAGAAGGTTGCCAAGAGGGGACAAATCTTATTCAAGAGGAGTTCTGACAAGAATGCACCAGGAAATCAGTCCAAAATCACTGTTACAGATCTCGAAATTGTAAGGTTTAGAGACACGTATGGTGATAGGTCAGGTATTATCTCTTGGGGTTTTCATGATCCACTGAAAATGTGGATTGTTCGTAGAAAGAGCGACAATACAGATCTCTACAAGGACTGTCATGATTTCAACTCATGGACCAGAGTAGATCTTTTGGAGCTATCTCAATCTCCGTTCTCAAACCCGACTAATAACCAGCAAGCAATAAGCTTCAAGCACTTTTTGGAAGACCAAGTAAAGTAGGGATTTCCAGCTATGAAGACCGCTCAGTCTATGATAATGGATCATCCTGATGTTAATGATCCCAAGACTAGCAATCCGCTTCAGGTGGTGATATGGCCTGCTACAAATCAGGTCAAACAAAATCCAGTGCTTCAAGATTACTCGGATGGATCTCTAAGCTCTATGCTTTACTGGGTGTTTGATGAAACCACAACATCTGCTGTCATCAAACTGAAGGAAGGGTGCATTTGTTTATATGACAGAAGGGATTTGTACCAGTTTGGAAAATGGGACATTAACCATTTGAGTTATTTCCAGATTCAGGTTGCTGAGGAGATTTTTGAGACTGCTGCGAAAGAATATACCACGATGGTTGCTGAAATTAGCAACAAGCAGATGTGGAATGGTGCGATGGGGCTGGATGATGTAATGATCATAAACAAAGATTGATTTAAAGCTAGCACCAAACCAAGGGGGAGATTGCAGGGTCCAGTTAGTTGTTTGGTCTAGGCTTTCCATGTAATAGGCTCTTTTGGTCATTTGATAGCTTATAGTATTTTGCTTGGAGTTTACGGTCACTGTAATCACTTTACGGCCGTAAGCCTTTTTACGGCTGTAAGCCCAAGGCCGACCCATGATAGTATATATAGAGCTATGGTAGGTCTTTTGTGGTTGTTGATGCCTTGGTATTCTCAGCTCTTGTAAACTGCAAGTTGTACCCGACGTGATTCTAATAGAAAAGCGTGTGCAAGCTTGTTTGATTCTCTATTCTACTTGTTCTTATTTGATTAACTGATTGTGTTTGTTGTTTGATCACTAGTAAGATCCTTTCAGGACCTTACATTTGGACTCACAAGACCTCCTACAGTCTAGATCTGAGGTTTCAACCTCAAATCGTTCTCAAAGGACTCAAATGACACAAAAAGGATGGGAGAAAACCATAGAAACTCCCTAAACCAAGATCTCATAAGGAAATGATCTAGTTAGCATATTTTTACCTCCAACTGAAGGAAAACCCTAATTAACCTGTAGATCTAAAGCCTCCTCTTGATCCAAGCTTTGATGCTCCCCACTTCTTCAAAAGTGCACTAATAATCACAAGAGTAGCTTCTCTCTAACTCTCTAGCTCAAGTGGACGATTAGGGTTTCTCTCAAGGATGTAAGGTGGCTGGTGAGGTGGAAATAAGGGCTTAAGGCCCCTTAAATAGGTCACAAACTCAAGGATTTAGGGTTTCCTCACACAACGTCAACTCGGTGAGTTGGCTCTCTGACTCGTCGAGTTGGTTACTTAACCCACGTGGCCAATTCGATTCTACTCGACGCGTTGGGCACACCACTTGTCGAGTCACTCAGTAAAACCCAAAAATATAAATATTATACCTTGGAGTCGAGATGTTACACTTCTTCCCCACTAGAATCAGACTTTGTCCTCGAAGTCATCCTCCGGAAACAACTCGGGGTATTTCTCTCGCATCGTGGACTCCGGCTCCCAAATCCACTCCCATCCTCTGCGGTGCTCCCATTGCACCTTAACTAGATTCACCTCCTTGTTCCCTAGGTTCTTTAATTTTCTATCTAAAATTGCCATCGGCCTCTTAATATAGTTCAGGCGGTCCATCAACCTGAATATCTTCCAATGGTACCACTTCCGTCTCATGTCATACGCCAATCTCTTTCCCGAGACACCCAACCCATACAAGAACTCCCTATCTCGCAACAGTACAGATTCGTCTACCATTGCGGTTCCAGTTCTGAATCTTCAGAACTTGGAAACTCTAGTAGTCTGACTCCATGCACAACTTCCCATGTAAGATATCATCATGTCACTCGCTCATCGAATGACCGATCTCAAAATCATACTTCCAACTCTAATTATCTTGATCCGACTGATGAAATAAGATCATTGACCATAACATTTGCGAAACACTCTTACCTGAAATATCGGTCGATCCAGATCGTACTCCAAAGGAACGAAAGGGCCACATCTCACCAGAGACCCATCAACTGCACTGCTATCAGAACCCATCAAAACAAAACGAACCCCAATACTCTACTCTCAACACAAGAAAATGATCGTGCCCGTTCAGAAGTATCCTCGAACCTCTATGAACATAAGCCCCAGCTCCCTCTCACATTTCCCTTCCAACACTGAGTACCAGTTCGGCTCCCGACCTAGCAGTCGAACCTCCAAAGGTTACCCATTGCACTCCCAATAAAACGAATTTACAGGCTTCCTTCTCATAATAACTATCTCGGCCCATCGTGAAACACAAGTCATGAAGTTCGCTTTACCTCAAGCGAATACTACAACCCTATCTGAATTCGCCTCACCTACGACCTCTATCGTCTACTAGTCCCTAGTTCCATGCGTCTCACAGTCCTTCCTATACCAACGAACTGACCCACTCAAGTCTAAGACATAAGATAGAAATTAATACCCTTCAAAATTAATCCCATCTATGAATCGGAAATCTCATCCTGCCTCCTCAATACTAAAATTGCCCCAAACTTAAACTCGAGAGTCTTATTCAACAGCAGAATTGGAACCCCTTATTTCCAATCTGATACTCAACCCATGATCTGAGATTCACGAATTGATGCACACACCATCTCTCTAATTCCTTCCGATTGCGATAACCCATCCTTATCTCAGGATTTAACAATTCCCGACCATCACGGAGACCCCAGTCTTGCCCCTGGTCCGACTACCAGGTTCCCGAAGACTCAAACGGTAAGGCTACCTAAGCCTAAGAACTCCTCTGCGTCACGCTTTGACTAGTGAGTACTATAGCTCCCTGTAGTGACAATATTCTCTTATCGACTACTGAGTGCTATGGTTCCCCCGTAGTCGTAAGACACTCCTTCATTAACTTATGAATGCTATAGCTCCCCGCAGACTTATGCCACCCTCTTGCTAACCAGTGAATACTACGGCTCCCCGTAGCATCACGACACTCTCTCACTGACTAGTGAGTACTACGACTCCCTATAGTATCACGACACTCCCTTGCTGACTAGTTAGTACTACAGCTCCCCACAGTATCACGACACTCCCTCGCTGACTAGTGTATACTATGGCTCCCCGCATTATCACGACACTCCCTCGCTGACTAGTGAGTACTACGACTCCCTAGAGTATCACGACACTCTCTCGCTGACTAGCGAGTACTCCGGCTCCCCGTAGTATCATGTCACTCTCTCGCTGACTAGTGAATACTATGACTCTCCGTAATATTACAGTAATCTCTCTTACGGACTCATGGACGCTACCGCTCCCCGTAGTCTTACAAAACTCCCTCTAAATAACTCATGGATGCTACAGCTCCACGTAATCTTATGGTATTCTCTTATCACTCCACCATCTCATCCTCAGGTCATCACCACACTATGTTCACTAACTCATACTCCGCGGCCAACATAGATAGATGCACATTGATGGATAAGGTGTCTAAGTCCACAACTATATTTGGTATATACTTGACTCGGTTTTGCATGGTCCATTTGGGTTGCACTTCACCAGAACAATTTGGATTTTTAAGAAGAGGATATGTATGATTTATTAATATATTTTAAGTTATAATATATTAATAAGAAATCATATTATTTAATTAGTATTGATCAAGAATTAATTTGGAATTAATTTTGCGTCAAAAGAGACTAATTAAATATATCAGGACTGATTGTGTAAATCATTCATTCTTATAAGGTGGGCTAATGATCCATGATTCCTTATGTTGGGCTTAACCCATGTGGTGACCCATGGATACTCCATCGACGTTAAAACCCATGGATCATGAGGAATGTTGAAAGTCATGCTCATTAGGGTTTACATGGTGTAACCCTAATGTAACCACACTATACAAGAAGCCCTTTGGTTCAAGAAATTGGCACCTAGAATCTATACAAGAGTGTGGCCGATTTTTGTGAGCTAGAGAGTCCTCTTCCAAGTTTCCGAGTGTTAGTGGTGATTTGTGATTCCACTGGAGGCATTCACACTATTGGTTCTAGGCTCTTAAAGCTCCAAGCAACAAGCTACAACAAAAGGTATGTTATCTAACTTGTTTTAATACCCAAGTATCAAAGTTTTGTATGCTAGCTAGGGTAATACCTTGGAAAATGAAAGTTTTCATGTATAATAGAGAAAACATAGATCCAAGGTATTTAGGGTTGCATGTACACCTTAGGAGTGTAAGAATGCTCAAAACCCATCAATGGTATTAGAGCCTATGCTTGTTTTCAATTATACTTGATGCTACATGCTTAGAAGTGATTTAAAAATAAAAAATCTGCAGTCTGGACAGTTGACTCGCTGAGTCCCTTCACAATCATGACCAACTTCCCGAGTTGGTTCATACACTCGACGAGATGGAGCCCTCGAGTGCAGATTTTTGAGTTTTAATGCTGGAATTGGACTAGGATCATTACCCTAAACTGTTTTTAAACTTATAAACCTGTTTTTGATGTGATAATGATCATGCTTATCCAATTCAAAAGATAATTGTCTAAATTTCATGTTTTGTATTAGTTTATATGATTAGTCTAAATACATGGAATTTCTTTGATTTGAATTATCTTGTTCATATGAGTTTAATCAAGAACTTGAACATGCTTGTTAGTTTAATTGATGATCTTGATGATTTTATGGACTCCATAACTTGTCCTCAAGTTATGGAATTCCAAAAGTTTTTTTCATTTAAATGAATCATTAAAAGTCATAGGTTATAGAAAAATGAAGAGTCTCATTTTAAAAGACCGTTAAACTCATATGTTATGAAGTTGAAAAGTTTTGAAGAGTTTCAAAACTTGCCCTCAAGTTTGGGAATTTGTAAAGTCACACATTAGTCCTTTAGTTCCAAACACAAGAATTTTAAAAGTTTAAAATTGAACCCTTATACTATTATAATATTATAAGTTTATATATATATATATATATATATATATATATATATATATATATATATACACACATATAAAAGAGCAAGTTAGTCTTACCATTAGTAGGCCTCATTCACGAAGCCGGTCTATAAGGGGGGGGGGGGGTATAAGATTACTGCCTATAAAATGGTGGTTTAATGGGTGTCCACTCTCACCCACCGCTTCCTTGACTGGTGGTGGGTCGTTAGCCGAACTGGTAGGACAAGGACTATAATTATCATTAAAAGTATAATGATTGTAATAAAGTAACTAAACCTTTTATAAATTCCCAATCTTATATACTTTAGGAAAATGTGAAATTGATGCTAATCCATGAAATTACACTTTGCACCTTACCAAGTCGTTAGTGGAGCGTGTGTGGGTAACCGACACACTAACATGGACTAGTAAGGGTGGCAAAGGGTAGCTTAATGTTTGTCATAGATCTATGGAGCGTGGGTGGTTAAGTGGCACATCGGTTAGGTAATAAATGACATTAAGAGTACCAAGTATATTTGCATGGTTATTCACACCTTGTTTGTGATCCTTGGTATCCCAGTCACAAATGAAGGGCATAATCGAGATTTAAACATGCCATTGAAAAGTTCAATGAATCTAAAAAGAATATAGGAGTTTCAATTCATCTAAAACCTAATAATCAATTTCGTTTTTCATGGTGGAAAATGGTAAATCGTCATTTACCTACCTTGAAATATTTTGCAAGTTAGATTACGACATCCCTCTTCTAAAATGTAAAATATTGTGTTGGGTCCTAGACTTAATATTTCATTTTGGGTGTTATATTAAGGACTCTTTATCTAATCTAAACTTTTTCTTTCTTTCTTTTCAGATGTCTTCCAACACTGCTTCTGGCTCAAACCCTACTAGCTCCTTCTCTCTCATGAACCTTTGTGGGAGAGTCATCTTTGATGGGACTAATTTCAATGATTGGATAAGGAACATCAGGATGGTCCGTCACTATGAGGACAAGGAATATGTCCTCGACAAGGAGCTTAAGGAAATCGATGAGTCTGCTACTCTCCTCAGGAGATTGCTGATTCTAGGGCACATGAGAAAGATGCCACCAAGATAGCTTGTATCATGCTTTCCACCATGTCTTCTGAAATCCAAAAGTCCTATGAGGAATTCTACCCTTTTGAGATGCACTAGGACCTACTGGAAAGATACCATCAGAGTGCTCGTCAAGAGCGGTATGAAATCATATGCGCCATGATTACAACAATGATGAAGGATGCTGAACCCATCACGGGCCACTTGCTGAAAATGCAAAGGTTTGTGGACTGTCTACTCTAATTGAATGTGAAATTTGATGTGTAGCTGGATATATATATTATTCTGCATTCCTTACCTCCATGTTATGATTAGTTCCGTATCACTTATCATATGAAAAAGGAGGAAGTGACTTTGAGCAAGCTTCAGGGCCTTTTAGGGACTGCCGAAAGTGGTCTAAAAGGTAAATTTGTTGGAACCACTCCTACTGCTACTGCCTCAGTCCTGGCAATCGGGCAAGGCAAGGGAAAGAAGAGAAAGACACCTTCCAAGGGTCACAAGGGAAAGTATCTTGATGGGTCCTCTTCAAGCAAGACTAAAGTCGGTCATGCTACTCCCTCCTCCAACCCAAAAGAAGCAGAGTGCTTCTATTGTCATGATAAGGGGCACTGGAAGTGAAGCTGCCCAAAGTACTTGCAGGATGTTAAGGATGGGAAAGTAAAACCCACCCATGCAGGTATTTACACTATATTGTCTGATAACTCACCGCATACTAATTCTTGGGTCCTAGATACAGGTTGTGGTATTCACATATGTTCTGATTTGCAGGGACTAAAAACAAGTGAGGATGTGGAGCACGCGAAGATAAACTTAATCATGGGGAATAGGAAAGCTTCACCTGTCACCAAGATTGGAGTTTATTCTTTATTGCTTTGTAGTGGGTTAAAATTAGATTTGAATAATTGTTGTTACTCGTCTGAGATGGCGACAAATATTATTTCTTTTATTGGTTTGTACAAACAAGGTTTCACATTTTCGTTTAATAATGAAATTTGTGCAATAAATGATTATTATAATGGTGTTTTTATTTTATTTTAGAGCATTACCTTGTAATGGTGTATATGAAACTATGATGGTTGTAGACAAATTAGGAAATAATGTATTGCATATTGATTCTTCCACTAGTTTGGATAAAGCGTCCTTGTGGAATTGTCGTACTGGACATGTAAACAAGAAGTGCATAGGCCAACTCCAAAAGGCTGGAGTCTTGGAATCATTTGACTTAAAGTCAGATGAGAGTTGCGAATCTTGTTTGCTTGGAAAGATGAGTAAGTCACCCTTAACTGGTTCTTAAGAGAGGAGTGAAGGTTTGTTGGACCTCATACAAACAAATGTGTGTGGACCCTTCAGAACCACCACAAGGGATGCTAACTGCTTTTATGTGACTTTTACTGATAATTATAGTAAATATGGCTATGCCAACTTAATCAAGCATAAGTTAGAAACCTTTGAAAGATTCAAAGAGTTTTAGGAAGAAGTGGAGAATCAGTTGGGCTGGAAGATAAAGATGCTCCGATCCGATCGAGGTGCTGAGTAGCTTACTATCAAGTTCCTAGAATATCTTAAGGAATGTGGAAGTGTTTCACAATTGACACCTCGGAGCTTGCTAGACATGGTTCGTTCCATGATGAGTCGAGCTTTCTTACCTATCTCTTTTCGGGGGTATGCCTTATAGACTTCTGCCTATATCCTTAATCTAATCCCTACCAAGAAGGTTACTAATACACCTCAATAGATGTGGACATGGAAGGTTCCCTCGTTAGCACACATCAATGTTTGGGGCTGCAAGGCTTTTGTGAGACGCGAGACTGATGACAAGCGCGAACCTCAGAGTGAGCGGTGTATTTTCATCGGCTACCCACAAAAATCCTTTGGATATCTCTACTACAGACCGAGTGACAATGTTGTCTTCATTGCGAGGAGAGGAGTCTTTCGTGAGAGAGAATTCATAAGCCAAGGAAACAGTGGAAGGCAAATTGACCTTAAAGAGCTTCAAAATTCTAACAATGAAGGAACCTCAAACACTAGCGATCAACCTGAGGTGGAAACTCCTATTGAGCCGATTGACGAGTGTGTACCTCTAAGGCGTTCCAAAAGAGTTAGGAATACTCCTGAGTTTTATGGTTTCCATATTACTACAAAAGGTGATACATTTATCAGTGATAGCGCACCAGTAAATTTGGATACCCTAAAAGATACAAGGAAGCCATGGCGGGCCCCAAGTCTGCAAAGTGGAAACAAGCTACGGACACCAAGATTCAGTCTATATATGACAATAAAGTTTAGAACATGGTTGACAATGTACCGGGTCATATGACAGTTGGGTGCAAATGGATATTCAAGAAGAAGACCAACATTGATGGGAAAGTATACACTTATAAAGCAGGACTGGTTGTGAATGGCTTTACTTAAACTCTGGGAGTTGACTATGATGAGACCTTCTCACCAGTAGCTAAGATTAAGCCTATTAGGGTTATGCTAGCCATAGCTGCATTTCATGATTATGACATATGGAAATTAGATGTCAAAACCGCTTTCCTTAATGGAAAGTTGGCTGAGGATGTTTACATGAGTCAGCCAGAGGGTTTTGTCAATGCAGGGTACCCTAATAGAGTGTGTAAACTTGAGAAATCCACTTATGGATTGAAACAAGCATCTCGTAGATGGTACCTTTGTTTCGATGAAAAATTTAAGGAGTTTGGTTTTCCAGAAGAGATGATGAGTCCTGTGTATATGTCAGAGCTAGTGGGAGTATAGTTAGCTCTTTGGTACTGTATGTAGATGACATACTACTCATAGGAAATGACATCTCAACCTTGTAGGAGGTGAAATCCTGGCTTGGGAAGTGTTTCGCTATGAAGGACCTTGGAGAAGCCGCCTATATCCTAAAGATAAGGATATTGAGAGACATGAGTAAGAGATTAATTGGACTTAGTCATAGTACCTACTTTGACAAGGTGTTGAAGAGGTTCAAAATGCAAAATTCCAAGAAAGGTGATTTACCGATCCAGAGCAATTCCAAACTGAGTAAAACTCAGAGTCCGAGTATAGAGGCTGAGATAGCTGAGATGAGTCGATTACCATATGCTTTCGTAGTTGGCTCGATCATGTTTGCAATGACTTGTACTCGCCCTGACGTGGGCTTTGCTCTGATGATGGTCAACAGATATCAAGGGAACCCTGGTAAGGCTCACTAGAGTGCTGTAAAGAATATTATCAAGTACCTACGAAGGACTAAGGACTAGGTTCTGGTTCTTGGTGGGAGCGATTACTTGAGAGTGACAGGGTATAGTGATGCCAGCTTTCAGACCAACAGAGATAATTTCCGCTCTCAGTCGAGCTGGGTATTTACCCTGGATAGAGGAGCAATTACATGGAAAAGTTGCTAGCAGGAGACTATAGTTGATTCAATGTGCGAATCAGAGTGCATAGCAACAAGTGAAGTGGCGAAGGAGGCGATATGGCTGAAGAACTTCATTGGAGACCTTGGAGTTGTTCCAGATATAAAGAAACCTGTGGAGATTTTCTGTGACAGAGACAATGCGGTTGCCTTAGCCAAGGAACCAAGGGATCAAGGCAAATCTAGGCACATTGACCGAAAATATAACTTAATAAGACACAAGATAGAAGAAGGAATCCTCGTAGCAAAGAGGGTATTTTTAGAAGAGAACCCAGCGGATCCCCTCATGAAGGGACTAAATAGGGTTAAGCATTTGCAACATGCGAGGCACATCGGGCTGAAAGACGATATTTGTTTCAATGATGAGATATGTATTTCGGAAACTTGTAATAGATAAAATGTAATTGACAATTGATGATTCAATACAAGTTGTTGTTTATTTATGAGTAAACTTACTATCTTGTGTCAATTATTTACTATTGTTTCAATTTTGCATGTTTTGACTTCCAGAATAATAAGATTATTCGAATTGTTCACAGTCGATCATACTTTGGAAGTAGGTTAGATATTGCTATGACATTCATGAGTGCTCATAAGTTCTGAGTATTGGATTAAACCCACACTCACTTTTATCACTTCATGGAATTCATCTTGAGTGATCGTGAGACGATAATATCATGTAAGTCTTCAAACCAAGATAGTTTAGTTGCTGACTATGAGTTGGTTGTGCATTGATAGTACGAAAACGCATCAGTAACTTGATATTATAAAACATACTGTTTTGTATAATTTGGCGAATAGTTAGTACAAGCATATGAGTCGAAGTTTATCTGTTCCTTTTAGTCCTCGGAGGATTAAAAGCCGTATCTTGGGCCCCTCGATGATTTTATTTTGACTTATGTGTCGGGCCCAGTCAGAACTCAATTGATGTGTTCGATTAAGTTCTATGTCAAAGAAATCGAAAATCGGGAAACAAACTGCTGGACAATAAGTATGATGTTGTTCCATGTAGTTGTCCGGTTGATATCTTGAGAACAGAGGATTATATGATCACTTGTCTAAAATGGCGCGTTCAAGTTCAACAAGTTTTAAGAGCTACGATTGTTGGTCGGTTCCTAAAGTCGTACTTGCAACTATAGTTATTAGACTTATCCATGTGGGAGACTGTTGGATAAGGTGTCTAACTCCAAAACTATATTTGGTATGTACTTGACCCAGTTTAGCATGGTCCATTTGGGTTTCACTTTACCAGAACAATTTGGACTTTTGAGAACAGGATATGTATGATTTACTAATATATTATAAGTTATAATATATTAATATGAAATCATATTATTTAATTAGTATTGATCACGAATTATTTTGGAATTAATTTTGTGGTCAAAAGAGACTAATTAAATATATAGGGATTGATTGTGTAAATCATTCATTCTTATAATGTGGGCTAATGATCCATGATTCCTTATGTTGGGCTTAACCCATGTGGTGACCCATGGGTACTCCATGGAGGTTAAAACCCATGGATCATGAGGAATGTGGAAAGTCATGCTCATTAGGGTTTAAATGGTGAAACCCTAATGTAACCACACTATATAAGAAGCCCTTTGGTTCAAGAAATTGGCACCTAGAGTCTATAGAAGAGTGTGGCCGATTTTTGTGAGCTAGAGAGTCCTCTTCCAAGTTTCCAAGTGTGAGTGGTGATTTGTGATTCCACTCGAGGCATTCACAATATTGGTGCTAGGCTCTTAAATCTCCAAGCAACAAGCTACAACAAAAGGTATGATATCTAACTTGTTTTATTACCCAAATATCAAAGTTTTGTAGGCTAGCTAGGGTAATACCTTAGAAAATGATAGTTTGCATGTATAATAGAGAAAACATAGGTCCAAGGTATTTACGGTTGCATGTACACCTTAGGAGTGTTAGAATGCTCAAAACCCATCACACACACCTCCCCGGATTATGTACCACCACTCTTGATGTAGATTGCCGTAGGCAAGACACTTTTCTTAGCACAATCATACCCTTGGACAATACCCATCTGGCGACAATTAACTGACAACCTCTTACTCGGAAATATAGTCACTAGATGTTCCATTTTCCGTTTGACAAAACCCAATCTCATGATGATCCGACAATCTACAGTATCATACTTGGATACCCCAATACAACATTTTAGAATCTCATGATGTCATGATACGAACACTGATCTCCCTCTCGCATAACTCGTAACATCGAAATACTCCAACCCACGATTTGAAACACGGAGGAGTCGCCAATAACTAAGAACACGTTGACGACAATCAGAAACCCATCCTCTACCGCTCAAAACTCATGCAAGAATACTCATACCAAATCTGAAGTTGGTTGCCAAATCAACTGTTTCCCTTTCCCGGAGTGCATATAACAATCCATGCATCGAACTAGAAATTCTCTACATTCGAAACTAGACCTCACGAGCCAACCACCTCGAACTCAACAACTACACACTCGAAGAATCATAACCACAAAAAGGTCCTTGACCAACAGTTACACACCGCGAATACACCCATCCTTTCCTGAACACGTACAACATGCATAATCTCGCTCTGCACCTTGCCTTATCCACTAATAACCCGAATCTCATGTGTCTGTACCGCAGATCTCCATAACCATTTGTCTAACCGCACTTGAACAAACTGCTGATCTTTCTCAATAGAATACCCAATTCTTCCCCACTCAGGGTTCGAACCATCATCAATTGACATACCAACAGTCTACTCTTCTGACTGTTGCACTAGGTACATCACACTTGAATCTTTCAACGTACACCATAATGCTCGATGTTCCTCCCGTTAGAAACTAAACAACTCCAAATAGTCTGAACCTCAGATAAAATTCTTGGAATCCTCCTCACTTGATTGTCTCTAGTCAACTCGAAATCTCATACCGACACATTACCGGATATCCCAACTACCCTGAATTAGTCACGACTCTCGATCTGCAAATAATGCACTATCACATATCTTGTCTCCAATCTCTCAACCAACATTCCATCTCATAGATCATCATACAAACAAGAGACCTCACTCTCCTAGTCAATACACAACGCGGAAATGAGGGCCACCACCCCGGTATACTCCTCTTGATCACCTGGAACTGCTGCTAAAAAGTATGACATACTCAACTAAGGCATCTCCTTGTCATCATCCATATCGGTTCTCACGGATGACTCTCTCATGGAATAGGAAATACCTCGCAACAAACATACTCCCATTACTCTGGTGAAAATATCGCAATTATGTGCTATCCCTCGGGGTACCTCCAACTCTGGATCTGAAAACTCGTTATCTCGTTCACTTCACAAGAAAAGTAAAATAGTGTAATTTCTCATCACATGATGTGGCATCTCAACTATCTGTCCATCACTCAACTCAATCCGCAATCCTCCTCTGCGTATCACACCTAATTTTCCTCAAGTCCTGCGTCTCCAACTTTTATCCCACCAATCATATCTCCGGAATCTAAACTCAATCTCCTCGCAAGGTACACTCTATTTAAGCTCAACCGACATGGCCCTCTGGTCCCACAGTTTACCATATACATTCTCCGTCTGAACACCCATCGTCGGATAATTGGTAAAAATGGCAACACACTCTGCTACGAATCATGGTACTCGAACCATGCTATCTCCCTACTACCCGCTTTATAGAACCTCTGGAATCCTCCTCATTTCGAGTTTGGGTCCTCTGCTTTAAGTAGTAGGAGCCAATACTACCTGCCACATCTACCCATACTTTCCACATGGATCGTCCCAGATTTCCTAAGTAGTTGCTAAACCTTCTAGATCACTAATTCCATCACACATGACCGCTCTCCAGCGAATATTCTCCTCTATCAGCGTACCCACCTGACTAAGGTATCTCCCTAAGCAAAATAGTGTAATTTATCGTCATATTCACTTAGTAGGTGTTTCCCATCATCAAGAGTTCTACAAAGTAGAAAGCAAGCAACATTCGGTTATCGAATCACCTCCAATAACACACAAAACCCCTCTAGCACACAACTCCAACTCAAAAAGCATTACCGAACTCAGGCACTCTACCTTTCGTCGGTATCTCACTACTCTCTCAATAGATTCCTTAAATGCACATCTAGGTATCTATCCTAGATTACTACTCTACTTAAGCTAAAGGGGGGATTTGAATTGGTATATATAGGTAAGGTAAATGGGCCGGGTTGGAAGGTGTAATGATAAGGATCCGATTATAAAATGGGTCGTATTTAATGTTTGGGAACGTGAGTTGATGGGTGAGGTGAAAGGGTAGGATAATTTGTGGCTAAAAATGGAGATTTCAACTGTCAATTCGATGTCTATTTTACGGGTCGTGCAAACGTGTCACACAAATCGAGGAGGATCAGATAAGGATCTTCCTAAAAAGTAACCGTTTGAGAAAACCGTTTCACCTTATTACCTTTTGATATTCCGGATGGGTTATTCCGGACAGTGTATGAACCGGAGGGTAAGAGTCGTGATCCATAGCATACTTGTTTTAAAAAGATTCTGGAAGAAGTTTTAAAATTCTGGAGCAATTTTGAAATTCCGGAGGACTTATGAAAATCCCGGATCAAGTTTGAAATTACGGAGTACTTTTGAAAATTCCGGAGCAAGTTTGAAATTCCGGAGTACTTTTGAAAATTCCGGAGCAAGTTTGAAATTCCGGAGTACTTTTGAAAATTCCAGAGTACTGAATGGTATACCTTTTCTGGAGTGAAATTTCGGGATGCCATTATGAAGTATGTTCCGAGATGAAAATCAACTATAGTGATAAAATGAACTTAGAGCAACAATCAATCAGAATGAAATGTACAACTTAAAGACTCAAGTGAAGGTTAGATGTAACAACAAGTGAAATGATCCTATGCATTCCGAGAGAAGGTAGTTCCAAGATGAAAAGATTTTGAAATCAAAACTAGATTTCTTTCAAATACGTCTATCAAAGAGAGTAAGTCTCTTGAAAGAACTGAGGATCAGGTATCTGATGGGTTTTATGCATAGGAACAATCCTATGTGCTCATACAAACCCTAATGATTGGATCTAGGTTTCTCTATTGTACATGCTTTGAATCCAAGACTTACAAACCTAGATCTATCACATATAATTCGAAATTATCATAAAGAAAACACATCTAAGTGTTTTACCTCTTTCAAGTGGCTTGAATCCTTGTAATCTTCTTGATCTTGAGCTTAGAGTCACAATTGTAACTCCTCTAATGGTTCACAAACCCCACAAAGCAAGAAGGCAATCTGAGAGAGAGTGAGATATGCTAAAATAGGCCCTGGGCTTCTCTTGGAATCAAGTGTAGCCGATTTCCATAGCCTAAGGGTCTTATTTATACTTGCAGGCTGCTAGGGTTTCAATCTAAACCCTAATGGACAACTTAGCCACCAAGCAGCCCAAGGAACCTTTTGGAATAAGGCCTTGGACGAAAGTATAATGGATACCCATCATAATTTCGTTCCCCCTATAGTCCATTAGGTTTCCCAGCCCAAAACTCAACTATCACACATTTGACAGTTTTTACCCCTTTATTTAACTAATCTCTTTTTGTCACCAAATTAATTCCTAATTAATTTATGACCAATACTAATTAAATAAATATGATTTCTCCTTTAATATATTATTCTTATAATATATTAATAAACCATAATATTCTCTCTCTCTCTCTCTCTCTCTCTCTCTCCTTAAATTACCTTGTCAAGTTGCTTTGGAGAAGGAAACCCAACAGGACCATGCACAACCAGGTCAAGTACATACCAAATTTAGTTATGGGCTTAGACACTAATCCAATAGTATCCCACTTGGATAAGTCTAGTAACTATATCTCACATATGAATTCAGTATCCGATTAGCAATCGCAGCTCTTATACTTCGCTGTCAACTCTGATCAACTTGTCCTTCAGATTAGGGATTGTATAATCCTCTGTTTTAGATATCATGTTGACAATGCTTATTGTCCAGCACTTGTTCCTTGATCTCTGATTTGTTTGACATAGAATTTAGTTGAACACATCAACTTCATTCTGACCGGGCCCGACACATAAGTCAAACCAAATCATCAAGTGGCCAAGATATCACTTTTATTCTCATAGAATAAAAGGAACAGATCAACTTCGACTCATATGCATCCATTATTTACTAATTGAATCATGCACAACAATGTGTTTTATAACATCAATTTACTGATATGTTTACATATCATCAATGCATAATCAACTAGCAAACAACAACCGTATCTCTAAGTTTTAAGACTATTTGATATTATCACTTTGCGATCACTTAAGGTAAAAAACCATGAAGTGACACCAGAAAACTCGGGTTTAATCCAATGCTCAAATCATATTCATAAGCACTCATGAATTTTGCAGCAAACCTTTGCTATGCCCAAAACCTTTTTAGACAATGTACAAACAATTCATGACAGTCTTCATTCATATCTACTTCCAAAATATGACCGGCTGTGGACTGTTTGAATAATCCTATCATTTAGGAAGTCAAAACATGCAAAATTGAAACAATAGATAAATAACCAACACAAGATAGTAGCTTTACTCATAAATAACACAATTGTATTTATTCATCAAATGTCAAGTACAAACTATCTATTACACGTTTCCTATCTAATCCAAACTTATATCATCCTTCAGCCCAATGCTCCTAGTGTGTTGCAAGTGTTTGACCCTACTCAGTCCCTTCGTAAGGGGATCTGCTGGGTTTTCTTTTGATGATACCCTCTTCACAACGAGGTGTCCCTCTTCTACCCGATGTCTGATAAAATGGTATTTTCTGTCGATATGTCGAGATCTACCGTGATCTCTCAGCTCCTTGGTCAAGGAAACTGCTCCTTCATTATCGCAGAAAATTTCCGTCGGATCCTTTATGGATGGCATAACTCCATGGTCTCCAATGAAGTTCTTCAACCATATAGCCTCCTTTGACGCTTCGCTTGCTGCAATGTACTCTGATTCGCACATTGAATCGGCTACGGTCTCCTGCTTGGAACTTTTCCAAGTTACTACTCCTCCATTTAGGGTAAAGACCCAGCCTGACCGCGATCAGTAATTATCCCGATCAGTCTAAAAACTAGCGTCACTGTACCCTCGTACCCTTAGGTCATCACTCCCACCGAGGACTAGAAACCATTCCTTGGTCCTTCATAGGTACTTAAGAATATTCTTAACTGCAATCCAATGAGCTCTACCAGGGTTCCCCTAATGTCTGCTGACCATGCTCAAAGCGAAGGCCACATCAGGGCGAGTACAAGTCATAGCGTACATGATAGAGCCTACTGCGGAAGCGTAAGGTACTCGACTCATATCAGCTATCTCTGCCTCTGTACTCGGGCTCTGAGTCTTACTCTGCTTGGTATTGCATTGGATTGGCAACACCCCTTTCTTGGAATTTTCCATACTAAAACACTTTAGTACCTTATCCAAGTATGTATCCTGACTGAGTCCTATCAATCTCATTTCCATGTTTCTTACAATCCTTATTCCCAGAATATAAGCAACCTCTCCGAGGTTCTTCATGGCGAAACATTTCCAAAGCCAGGACTTGACCTCCTGCAAGGTTGGGACATCGTTTCCTATGAGTAGTATGTCGTCGACATAGAATACGAGGAATCTCACTATACTCTCACTGACTTTGACATATACACAAGATTCATCTTCGCTTCGCAGAAAGCCAAACTCTTTAACTTTCTCGTCAAAACAAAGATTCCATCTACGAGACGCTTGTTTTAATCCATAAATGGATTTCTCAAGCTTGCATACTCTATTTGGATGCTTCGCATCGATAAAACCCTCTGGCTGATTCATATAAACATCCTCAGCCAACTTTCCAATAAGGAAAGCATTTTTCACGTCCATCTGCCATATTTCATAATCATGAAACGCAACTATTACAAGCATTACCCTAATAGACTTTATCTTCGCAACTGGTGAGAATGTCTCATCATAGTCAAATCTGGGAGTTTGAATAAAGCTCTTTGCAACCAATCGCGCTTTATAAGTATAAACTTTCCCATCCATGTCCGTCTTCTTCTTGAAGATCCACTTGCACCCGACTGTCTTACGACTCGGTACATGATCAATCAAATTCCAAACATGGTTGTCGTACATGGACTGAATCTCGCTGTCCATCGCCTCTTTCCATTTCGCAGACCCCGGGCCTGCCATGGCTTCCTTGTAGCTGCTAGGTTCGTCCAAATTTACTAGTGTACTATCACTAAAAAATGTATCCCCTTCAGTAGTAATATGAAATCCATACAACTAGGGTGGAACACTAGCCCTAGTGGAATGTCGAAGAGGTAAGGACTCGTCAACAGGTTCAATAGGAGTTTCCTCCTCAGGTTGAGTGCCAGTGTCAGAGGTTCCTTCATCGTTTTGATCTTGAATCTCTTTGAGTTCAATTTGCCTCCCACTGTCTTCTTGACTTATCAATTCCCTTTCTCGGAAAACTCCTCTTCTAGCAATGAAGACAACATTGTCACTTGGTCTATAGAAAAGATAGCCAAAAGACTTTTGCGGATAGCCGATGAAATAACACTTCTCACTATGAGGTTTGAGTTTGTCGTGAGTCTCTCATCTTACGAAAACCTCGCAACCCCAAACCTTAATATGTGCCAATGAGGGAGCCTTCCCTGTCCACATTTCATGAGGAGTCTTGGTAACCTTTTTGGTGGGAGCTAAGTTAAGGATATGGGAAGCAGTCTCTAAGGCATACCCCCAGAAAGCTATCGGTCACGAAGTCCAACTCATCATAGAACGAACCATGTCCAACAAGGTCCAATTACGTCTCTCAGCCACACCATTCAATTGTGGTGTCCTCGGAGGCGTCAATTGCAAAACAACTCCGCATTCTTTTAGATAGTCATGAAACTCAAGACTTAGGTACTCTCCTCCTCGGTCTAACCGAAGCATCTTGATTTTCCTGCCCAGCTGATTCTCTACTTCATTCGTAAACTCTTTAAACTTTTCAAAGGTCTCCGACTTTTTCTTGATTAAGTAGATATATCCATATCTGCTATAATCGTTCGTAAAAGCCACATAGAAGCGGCAAGCATCCCTTGTGGTGGATCTAAAGGGACTACACACATCGGTGTGTATGAGATCCAATAGACCCTCACCCCTTTCACAAGTGCGAGTAAAGGGTGACTTGGTCATCTTGCCAAGTAAACAAGATTCACACGTGTCATCGTCCTTAAGGTCGAATGACTCCAACACTCCATCCTTTTGGAGTTGGGCTATAAATTTCTTTATGACATGGCCAAGGTGACAATGCCACAAGCATGCTTTGTCTAGACTAGTAGACGAATCAATATATAAACATTATTTCCTAAATTATCAACAACCATCGCAGATTCATAAATCCCATTACAAGGTAATGCATTGAAGTAAAAGACACCATTCAAATAAACATTAATAGAACCATTACTATTATCGAAAGAATATCTGAAACCTTGTCTAAACAACCGATGAAATGAAATAATGTTTCTTGCCATATTTGGCGAATAACAACAATTGTTTAAATCTATCCTTAACCCATTACTCAACACTATAGAATAAACATCGACTTTGGTCACAGGCGACGATCTTCTGTTTCCCATAATCAGGTTCATCTTTCCATGTTCCACCTCCCTACTTCTTTTTAGGCCCTGCATATCAGAACAAATTTGGTAACCACACCCTATATCAAGAACCCATGAAGTAGCAAATGATGAGTTATTAGATTTAATAGAATACATACCTGCAAAGGTGGGCTTAATCTTCACATCCTTTATATCTTTCAGATACTGAGGGCAACTTCGTTTCCAGTGGCCCTTTTGGTGACACTAGAAGCACTCTGCTTCCTAGGGATCGGAGGAGGGTTTAGCAGGGCCTGCTTTGGTCCCACTTGAGGACGAACCATCACGGGGCTTCCCCTTATGGTGGCTCTTACATGGAGCCTTCCTCTTTAGGTCTTCGTGGCATTCCAGTCACCATTGTCTGAGGTGACCTTGAGGGGTTTCTTTTGGAGTATCTCCCACCTGGCACATTCTGCCAACCTTGTGCATAGTAGGGAACGTATGCACGATTAGGACAATTTCTTGCAATGTGTCTAGGTGTTCCACAGTGAAAACATGTCTTTTTCTTCATTGTAAAGTTGTTTCTTCTTGCCCCTGGTGGTGTACTATTGCCTTGTCTCTTATTGTTCCCAAAATCACAATTACAACAGGCACTCTGTTTCATTGGAATTAGTGGCATGTATTTCTCAATAGCAGGTTGATCAGAAGCAGTTGAGTTCGAAGCAACAGATTCAGAGTTCAAGGAGATGTTGGTTTGTTTAATGGTGTTCTCCTTGTTCTCATCCTCTGCTACTTTACCTGCACATGAAGTACATGTGCTAGAAACAGGAACATCAGTATTTTCAACACAAATAATCAAATATGTCAAAAAAATTAACTCAACATGATCCGGAGCAGAAGCATCACAAGATGTATCATTTATTTTAACATCGAAAATAAAAGAGTTATCATTTGAAATTGAAACCGTAGGTTCAGAAACATTTTTATTTTCAGAAACATGTCCTTCAGCTTCTTGATTTGATTGATTAAAGGATTGATCTGCATGGGAAGTAGAAACGTTAGCATTTTCAACATTAATAATGCCTCCTGAAACAAAAACAGTTGGTTTGCCATAAACCATGAATGGTTCATTGGCAATCTCCTCCATAGTCAAAGGGTGACACTGATAATTATGATTGAATGGAGGAGGCACTTTATCGTATCCTAAACCCTTTTGCTAGTTATGTTTAAACTGCAGGCAATGGTCAATCATGTTGGAAACTACGTCGCTTGATACATCATATTATTTTTTTAAATCAAAATTTTAAGTGTCAAATTTTGTTTTCAATGTAACAAGCTCAGTAATTAACTCAACATTCTTTCTCTTGATATAATCATAGTTTTCACATTTGTTACTGTAGTCTTCCTAAAGTCTCCTAAAGTCCTTTATTTTTGTCTCTAATTGGGCCTTTAATAAATCAATTTGTTCCCGAAGAAATTTAATCTTAGTTTCACAAGTTGGAGTACATGAAACATCATTTACCGGAATGGATTCGGAACTCATTTTTTTTAATTCTTTGACTAAAAACTCAAAAGTCAACCTTAAAAGTCAAATTTAAAAAGTCAAACTCAAAAGTCAAATTTAAAAGTCAAACCGAAAAGCTAAATTTGAAATTGTAAAAGTTAAATGAGAAAGTCAAAGTTTAAAGTCAAAGGTCAAACTTGGATGTCAATGACAAAATTTAAGGTCAAAAGTCAAAATTAAAAGTCAAAAATTAAAAACTAAAATTTTTGGTTGAAAATGTAATTTAAAAATGAAAGACATTTATTTTTGGGGTTAAAAGTGACAATATTGTGAAAATAAGGCAGCGAAGGTTCAATATTTCACTTAAAGTTCGAAGCCTTGTACCATCCAACAAGGTGGATCATATGGTAAGACACTGGTTGTGTAGGGAGGCGACCCAACTTCGATTCCTGGCACCTCAAAAAATCAGCCCACACTGAGCCGCAAACCTTCAACTGGCCGCACACCTTCAATAGCTTCGTGAAAAAAACAATGTTTTTCACCCTTTTTTGCTCTAAAACTCGATCAAAAACTCGTTTTTATGAAAAATGCAAAGAACAGACCCCCCTTATTTTTCAGAGATCTATCTAAAAACGCAAAAATCCTTTCAAAATAAGATCAAATAAGCTCTACATCAGACAAAAATGATTGATATAATCCTTACTCTGATACCACTTGTTAGTCCCTGATCTGCTTGTGTATCAATCAGACCCGTTTGAGGGTGCGGAATCCTAATCAAACAGATGATGTCAGATCAAAATAGAAGAGAAGAAGAAGAAAAATAACTTGAATCTATGATGTATTAATGATGAGAATGAAGTTCCTTACAATAGATTCACACACTCTCTTCTTCTCTCTTGTTTCTCTCTCTAGAAGACCTTAGATTTCACACACTTAAGCTCCTTGGCCGTACACTCACATGCACTCCTCACCCTATATAGTATAACCAACCATACACCAGTGTACGACCGTACATGGGTGTGTGCCCGTACACACATGATAACGGCCGTACACAGCCACAACACTTATTGTATTACAGAAAAATACATTTTCTTAGAAAAGCAAAGTATAAACCAATATTTTCACCCAACAGAGCTATAGGTTGGAGACTATGTGCTTCTAAAGGTGTCATCAAAATCCAAAAGGGGCAAGTTGGGCCCCTACTATATTGGTATGTTTAGGATTATCGCTTGGGTGAGTAAAGCTGCGTACCGGTTGGATTTTCCTGTTAAAATTCGCCAGATCCAAAACACATTCCATGTCTCTTCGTTGCAGAAGTGATTAGCTTATGACCCGGTAATGGTTCCCTTGGATATTTAGATTGATAAACACTTGAACTCTATGGAGAGATTGATTGTGATCCTTCATAGGAAGACGAAGACCTTGCACAACAAGGTGGTGGATGTGGTTATTGTGCAACGACAACACCGGATGGGTTCAGATTGGACATGGGAGCCTGAGGAGGAGATGAGAGAGCATTACCCAGAGCATTTTGCAGCAACGTACTTTGAGGATAAAGTCAGATTCAAGTGAAGGAGAGTTGTAACACACTTATCCTCGGGTATTATTCTTAATATTTAATTTTTCCACTTATACATTTTGGGCGCCCTATGTTGGTCGTAGGATGGCCTCCTACGTCAGGCGTATGTAAAAGTTTCCATGCATGGGTTTAATGCTCTATGTTAGGCGTAGAGAGATCTATGTTGGGCGTAGGATTTCAACATCTAAACCCTAATTGAGTGGTTGTGAGACGTATTTAAAGGAAATAAATCCTTGAACGCCTCCCTATGCTCAACCTCTACCCTCATAATCAGTTACCTCGAAACCCTAGCCATCTTATGAGAATCTTGAAGCCTTAACATCGTTTTTTTTTGTACATTTTGAATTGGCATACCATTGTAGAAGCATTTGAGAGGTCTAAGCTCTATAGATCTAGAATTTAGATGTCATCAAACTTCTCCATGAGGTATAAATTTTGTGTCTTGATGTTTCTTTCTGCTAGATCTAGTTAACCCTTGAGTTTTATGCTTATTGTACCGTAACCTTGGTCTGTATGGGTATGAAATACTCCTAGCCTTATGAGTTTCATTTCTAGACGTTTCTAAGCTTGTAGAGTCATAAAAACGGGAGCTTGGTCACTCACATCCAGCCATGCAAGAGCTTTTGAGCATTTGAAGGTTTTATGGACTTAGGGCTTGGCCTAGAGCCTTTTGAGCCATGTAAAGGTGTAAAGTAAGAGAATTTACCCCTTAGAATGTTCATTAGGTCTAGATCTGAGGAGTAGATGGTTGGTCTTTATGCATTAAGTGATGGATTTTATAGGTTACGAAAATTTTATTTTGGTTGAAAAACATTAACCCTAATTTCACATGAAACCTAATGGATCTATGTTCTCAATATGATTTGCAACAAACAATTGAATATCAAGAACCCTATTAGTATATTGCTATTTTCCATATTAAGAAAAGGATAACAGAAATTACATAACTTTGTTTATTATAGAAAATAAACAAGTATTCCTACTTTATTGGTCTTCAGAATGCAAGCACCAAAAGTTATGTGCCTTTAATGGCTCACACCTAAACCCTAGCAAATAGAAGCTATAGATGAGAGGGAGCAGAAGGAAGAATTATACATCTAATGCTCTTAGAGAGGTGCATTACTAAAATTTCAAAACCTTAGGAGTTTATTTAGGTATTAGGGAGGTTGTATGCAAGACAGGTTTCCTTTTAGATAACCTTAACCTTACTAGTTCCTCCAGAAGGCATTATAAGCTTCCTTAAAGACCAAGAAAGCCTCTAGAAACCCCTCTAGAACTATCCCCCTCTTGGGAGGTTCTAGAACTGGTCAATGTTCAACTTTTAAACATTGTCGCTTTTAGTCCTTCTAATTTTAGTTAATCTTATTAATCCCAAAATTAATTCGAACTAATTTATTATTAATTCTTAATTAAACAATACTATTTCTAATTAATATATTATTATCATAATATATTAATAAACTATTTATTTTGATTTCTAATTAACTTATTATCATATTATAAATTAATTAATTAGTCTATTTTTCCAAAAAGCATTCTAGTCAATTATTAGTTTTGAGGGCAACCCAAAAAGACTTTCATAATAATTAAAGATTATACTAATTTAGTTATTAGTGTAGACACCTAAAAGAACATTAATAGCTTCTTATTAAGTTGGTAAAACAGCGTTGTACGTTGGGAGTAATCTTGGTTACGCTTAGCATAGCTTGGAATGTCCCTATTTTCCATCTGAGGCTCTAGGATGGGCATATAGCATGTTGTCCGTTGGGCGTAACACAAGAAGGGTGATTTTTATACAAAGTGGATTATTGGTCAAGTGGAGTGGGTTCTAATCTTGGAAGGTTAAAATGGTCTTTTATCCCAGAGAGAGTAACTATGAACTAAGATCCTTAAGTATTGATTATTAAGTTAATTTCTTATTAGGGTTTTATTATGTATATGATTAACGTGAGGAGTTATAGTATCAACAACTTGAATGTAAAATTTGTATGTCTTCAGATTGAAGTGAGTCTTCTCATTATACTATGTACAATGCTATTTGTATTTCTGAGTCTTGCATGTGTATGCCAGACTAGGCACATTTAGTTTTATGTTGGATTGGGCCAATTTATTTGTATGATGGATCGGGCCCATTTACATGCATGTTGGGTTGGGCTTATTTGTATTTATGTTGTGTTCTGCCCATTTGTATGTATGTTGTGTTGGTCCCATTTACATGTTGTGTCAGGCCCATTTGTTCGTATCTTAGGATGGGCCCATTTATATGGTATGTAGTATTTTGGGGAACTCACTGAGTTTTGTGCTTACAATTTTTACAGCTTAATAATTTCAGGTATTTCCAGTTCTAAAGGGAAGGGCCTGACTTGACTACATAGCCTTTCCCCTGTGACTTTCCACATTGATGATTTTTTTACACTCTGATATTTGAGATACTTCTATATCATGTTTGACTTTGGGAACAAATGATGTATGAATTTGATGGCTTAAAAATCATTTTTTTTCAGTATTTTTGGGATGTTACAGTCAAATAAGCAAAGAAAACTAAGTCCAAATGTTTATGGACTTTGATCCTTCAGTTATCTATTCCATATTAGCTTATGGTCCTTATAATTCCTTTGAGACACTTAAAACGACATTATGAGGTTTTTTTTCAACAAAATCATGTAAAAACGTGAATAACATCATTAGGTTAAAGATATTAGTGTTGGGTATTAAGCATACTAACATTCCTATGCTGTACATGCAACCCAAGAAACCTTGGATCTATGTTTTCTCTAAAATACATGGAAATTTGATTTCCAAGGTTTACAACCTAACTAGAATGTTATGGGGTACTTGTAACACAAAAGTTTAATTAGAATAACATACCTTCCTTTTGTGGTTGAATGCGTTTTAGAGCCTAGCACCAATAGTGTGGATGCCTCAAGTGGTGTCACAAATCACCCAAAACAACTTGGAAATACTTAAGAGAATCTAATGCTTGCTATAATCGGCCCACCCTTGTTCTCACACACACTAGTGCAAATTCTAGAACCAAGGACCTCTTTATATACTATGGAGGACTAGGATTACACCCTAATACCCATGGCTCTTCATTTACCTAGGATCCAGGGGTTAAAAGCTCCATAGAGTATCCATGGACTTCCATATAGTCTTAGCCCATCCTAAATAAATCTTATCCCAATCCATATATATGTAAGAGTCCATATTTAATTAGCCTCTTTTGATCACTAAATTAATTCTTGATCAACACTAATTAAATAATATTAATATATTATAACTAATAATATATTAATGGATCATAAACATCTTATTCTTAATAATATATCCATACAAATTGTTAGGTTAACTGCAACCCAAATGGACCATGCCGGCTCGGGTCAAGTTCATACCAAATATAGTTAGGGACTTAGACACCTTATCCAACAGTCTCCCACTTGGATATGTCTGATAACTATGGTTGCAAGTATAACTTCAGGAACCAACCAGCAATCGTAGCTCTTTTAAAACTTTGGTTAAATATGAAGCGCCATTTTAGATAAGTTATTTAATCATCGAATGTTAATTACATTTTACAAGTTTCAGAAAACCATTTAATTATTAAAACTAATATCGTCTTATAACTAATAATATATTAATGGATCATAAACATCTTATTCTCAAGAATATATCCATACAAATTGTTAGGTTAAGTGCAACCCAAATGGACCATGTCGGCTCGGGTCAACTTCATACCAAATATAGTTAGGGACTTAGACACCTTATCCAACAGTCTCCCACTTGGATATGTCTGATAACTATGGTTGCAAGTATAACTTCAGGAACCAACCAGCAATCGTAGCTCTTTTAAAACTTTGGTTAAATATGAAGTGCCATTTTAGATAAGTTATTTAATCATCAAATGTTAATTACATTTTACAAGTTTCAGAAAACCATTTAATTATTAAAACTAATATCGTCTCTCAGCCTGATGCTTCTCGCATGCTGCAAATGCCTAACCCTAGTCAGTCCCTTCGTGAGGGGATCTGCAGGATTCTCTTTCGACGATACCCTCTATGGCACGAGGAGTCCTTCTATTTTGTGTCTTATGAAGTGATATTTTCTATCAATGTATCTGGATCTACCATGATCTCTTGGTTCCTTGGCTAAGGCAACCACACTATTGTTGTCACAGAAAATCTCCATAGGATCCTGTATAGCGGTACAACTCCAAGGTCTCCAACGAAGTTCTTCAGCCATATCGCATCCTTTGCCGCTTTACTTGCTGCTATGTAATCTTATTCACAAGTAGAATTAGCTACTGTCTCTTGCTTGGAACTTTTCCAAGTAATTGCTGCTCCATTTAGGGTAAAGACCCAACCTGATTAAGAGCGGAAATTATCCCTATCAGTCTGAAAGCTAGCATCACTATACCATGCTACTCTCAAGTCATCACTCCCACCGAGGGTAAGAACCTAATCCTTAGTCCTCAGTAGGTACTTAAGAATGTTCTTTACCGCAGTCCAGTGAGCCTTGCCAGGATTTCTTTGATATCTGTTGACCATGCTCAAAGCAAAGGCCACATTAGGGCGAGTACAAGTCATACCATACATGAACGAGCTAACAACGGAAGCATATGGTAATCAACTCATCTATGCTATCTCAGCCTCTGTACTCAGACTCTGAGTTTTACTTAGTTTGGCATTGTGTTGGATCGGTAAGTCTCCTTTCTTGGAATACTCCATGTTGAACCTTTTCAATACCTTATCCAAGTAGGTACTCTGACTAAGTCTAATTACCCTTTTACTCATGTCTCTCAGTATCCTTATCCCTAAGATATAGGTAGCTTCTCTAAGGTCCTTCATAGCGAAATACTTCCCAAGCCAACACTTAACCTCCTACAAAGTTGGGATGTCATTTCCTATGAGTAGTATTTCATCCACATACAGTACCAAAAAACTAACTAACAGTAAGACTGACTTATTTTTATACATATAATAATTAAACTTTTAATATTATAGAAGTATAAGGGTTGAATTTTAAACTTTTGAAATTCTAAGGTTCAATTTGGAATTAAAGTATTTAATGTGTGAGACTTTACAAATTCCAAACTTGAGGGCAAGTTTTGAAACTATTCAAGAATTTTCAACTCCATAACTTATGAGTTAATGTTTCATTAAAATGAGTGACTTTTCATTTTATTTAACCTATGTGTTTTAATATGGACATTAGAAGAGTGACTTTTGGTAATCCATAACTTGAAGAAAAATTATGGATTCCATTAACACACATAATTGATCAACAATTAATCATCAAGCAATTCAGCAAATAATTACTATGATCTAACAATAACTCATAAGAACATGAACATCAATATCAAAATTTCAAGAATTATATTAACACATATAAAACATGGAATTTTGATATTAGCCATTGTAAATGGATTAGCATAAACATTACACCAACTTAAACAAGTTTTAAAACACCAAAACAGTTTAGGGTAATGTTTCTAGTCCATTTCCAACAGCAAAACTCGAAAAACTGTATTTTAGGGCTCCTACTCGTCAAGTGCAAGAACCTACACAACGAGTAGGATGAATTTACACATGGACTCATTGAGTCCCCCCAAGGACTCGGCGAGTTCACGTTGCAGAGTGTAGATTTTTGAGTTTTTTCAACAAGTTTGCATCAAGTATCAAGAAAACAAGCCTAGGCTCTGATGCCACTGTTGGGTTTTGAGGATACTAACACTCCTGTGGTGTACATGCAACCCTAGAAACCTTGGAACGATTTTTTTTATAAAATACATGAAAATTTGATTTCCATGGTTTACAACCTAACTAGCATGTTATGGAGGTACTTGTAATACAAAATTTTAAGTAGAATAACATACCTTTCTTTTGCGGTTGAATGCTTGGAGTTTTAGAGCCTAGCACCATAGTGTGGATGCCTCAAATGGTGTCACAAATCGCCCAAAACAACTTGGAAATACTTGAGAGAATCTAATGCTTTCTAGAATCGGCCCACCCTTGTTTCTCACACACAATAGTGCCAATTATAGAACCAAGGACCTCTTTATATACTATGGAGGATTAGGGTTACACCCTAGTATCCATGACTATTTATTTACCTAGGATACATGGGTTAAAAGCTCCATGGACTATCCATGGACTTCCGTATACTCTTAGCCCATCCTAAATAAATCTTAGCCCAATTCATATATATGTAAGAGTCCATATTTAATTAGCCTTTTTGATCACTAAATTAATTCCAAAATTAGTTCTTGATCAACACTAATTAAATAATATTAATATATTATAACTAATAATATATTAATGGATCATAAACATCTTATTCTCAAAAATATGTCCTTACAAATTGTTATGTGAAGTACAACCCAAATGGACCATGCCGGGTCGGGTCAAGTTCATACCAAATATAGTTACGGATTTAGACACCTTATCCAACAATTAGGCTATTTATATAGAATACGATAGCAAATGCAAATGTATGTGCCATGCATAGGAACATGCGATGGCTATGAGTATTTTGCATAACCTCGAAGTAAATTCAACAAAGTTTCTTCGCGTATATGACTTGGGCGCAACATGTTAGACAATTTTCAACAATTTTTCTAGCTTCTTGTCTTCCAGCTTTATTTTTAGTAAATTTGCTTCCTTACAATCCAAAAACCTAAATAACCTACAAATGACAATTCTAAGTATTTTAAGCACTCTTTATCTAATAAATGAATAAAATAAGCACTATCAAAACACTCCATACTTGGACTTTCTTGTCCTCAAGAAAACCAAAATCAACTCAAAGTACAATCACAATTATACTTCCTTATCAAATCCACTATATCATTACTCATTAAAGCCATCAGAAACAATTTAAAGCTAAGTTATCAATATATTCGGAGCAAGCATACGTTTTTGTGTTGTTCCTTCAAACTTTTTAGGTTCCAAATACTCTTTATCAATGTAAGTGTAAAACTTTTACCCTGGTATGTATCTTATGATGCTTTTATTTTTGAAATTATGAATTTTAGTTCCTGAAGTACTATGTGGGGCGTACCACTTGGTACGCTTAGCATACTAGTAGAAAAACCAGTACCTGGGGCATACCACTTGGTATGCTTAGCGTACTAAGTTGATGGTGAGTCGGGACCCAAGTCACATATGCTGGGTGTATGTATACATACAGTAGGCATACGTGAACTTTAATGAAATCCTAGTTAGCGGTTTTGCACCCTATATAAATATCCTTATTCATTAGGGTTGGCCTCCTTACCAACCTCTAAAGCCCCAAACTCCTATAAATGAGTCTCAGCCTCCATTATTGAGTGTTTGAGTCCTTGGATAGAATTTAGTGTTCATTTTTTGAGTTTTGAAGAAGTTGGAGAAGCTTGAAGTTGCTTATCTTGGAGAGAAGGTCGTTGATCCATAATTTCGACTCTTTTTGCAAAGCTTTTGAGGTATAAGGTTCTAATCTTGACTTCTAGTTGTTTATGTTTGATTAGTGTCTAAGTTTATAACTATTTTGGTATGTACTTGATCCGATGGTGCATGGTCCTTTTGGGTTGCCTTCACCAAAGCAACTTGATAAGATGAATTTTGGAGAGAGAGGATTAATTATGATTTATTAATATATTATGAGAATAATATATTAAAGGAGAAATCATATTGTTTAATTAATATTAGTCAAGAATTAATAAGAATTAAGTTTGTGGCTAAAAGACATTAATTAAACTTAAGGGACTAGAATTGTCAATTGTGTGATAGTTAAATACTGGGCTAATGAACTCCATATTAGAGGGGTGGACGAATTCTATGTGGAAACCCATTAGAAATCGTCCTAGGCCTCTAAGGAGGGAGTCCATGGGTTGCTTAGGGTCTAAGCATCCAAATTAGGGTTTCCTTGTTAGATAACCCTAATAGCCTCACTATTTAAAGGACCCTTGAGACTTAAAAACGTGGTGAACTTATTCCTTTGGGTTTCCACACGTTTTGGGCAGCCTCATCTCTCCTTATTCTTCATCCTCTTGCTCTTGGTGTTTGTGAACCATTAGAGGAGTGATATTTGTGACTCTAAGCTGTCTAAAGTCATTACAAGGAGGATTTGAGATTGTTATTACTACATAACAATCAAGGTAAGATCTAAAACCCATTCTTATGTTAATATTATTAATTGTATGCTAGATCTAGGGTTTGAAGTCTTGGATGAATTGCATGTACAATAGAGAAACCTAGATCCAAGCATTACGGTTTGCATGAGCACATAGGATGTGCTTGTGGCTAAAACCCATCAGTGGAATCAGAGCCTTGATTGGTTTCTATTGTATTGATGCTTATTTGATCGAAATTATCATTGAAAATCGAAATTTTTTGCTTCTGAGTGTTTGACTCGCCGAGTCACTTGGTGAACTCGTTGAGTCAGCTCTACTCGACGAGTCCAAGTCCAGACTCGACGAGTGAAAGGGTCTGACACCTCGTATTCGCGATTTTCTTCCTGTTTTGACTTTGGATAATTACCATAAACATGTTTTTGTAATAATATCCGAATTTCATCAATATTTGGTGATTATCCTTACCAAAATAGAAGATAATTGTCAAAATTTAGATAATCATTTGTTTTATTAGATAAAGTTTGATTATTTGTAATTTAGATTTGAATTATCTTGTAAAAAGTTTCAATTTTCCCCCTTTAGGTTTTATAGTTTAAATTTGAACTTAAAAGTTTTGTTTTTGAAATTTAAATAAGTTAAACCCTAATGTTTTGAAATGTTTCAAAACTTGCCCTCATGTTTTGAAATTTAAAAGTTGATTAAAAGTTTAAGTTAGAAATGTTAAATTCTAAAACCCTAGTATAGTTTTGAAAAGTTCAAATCACACCCTTATGGTTTTATTAATTAATTAAAGTGTATAATTAAAAGAGATTTAATAAATCCATAAATTTTTTGTTTACAATTTAATTAAATTAAAAGTATAATTATTAAATTTGACCACCTAGTATTTTTAAAGTGTAAAATACACCCTATACTATATATAACATTAAAAGTCTAATATTATATATATGTATGAGTAAAAGTTAGTCTTACCGTTAGTAGGCCTCATTCACGAAGCTGGTCTATAAGGGGTGTTTAAGGAAATTGTCTATAAAATGGTGATTGAGTGGGTATCCACTCTTACCCACCGCACTGTTGACTAGTTGAGGGTCGTTAGCCGAACGGGTAGGATAGGACAGAAACCTTCCATTATAAGTATAATTAAGTACAAAAGTAACTAAATGCTTTTACAAAATTCCCAATCTTAGTTACTTTAGGCAAAAGTGAATTGATGCAATTCCAATAAATTACACTTTGTACCATTGCGAAGACGTTAGTGGAGCGTGTGTGGTTAACCGGCACACTAAATGGTTCTAAGAAAAGGTAGCAAAGGGTGACTCAATGTTTTTCATAGTTCGGTGGAGCATGTGTGGTTAGCCGGCACATCGAATAGATGACTATAACATGTGGGGGCACCATGTAAGTTTGCATGGTTATTCACACCCGCTTGGTATTCCTTGGTATCCCAGTCACAAACTAGAGGGGCATATCGAGATTTAAACATGCCATTGAAAAGTTCAATGAATCTCAAAAGATCTAGGAATTTTCAATAGATTTAAAACTTAAATTTCTTTTTCATTTTTCATGGTGGAAATTAGTGAATCGTCATTCACTTACCTTCAAATATTCTGCAACTAGATTATGGCATCCCTTTTCTAGGTTGTAGAGTATTGTGTTGGGTCCTAGCCTTAATATCTCATTTGGGTGATTTATTAAGGACTCAACCAATCAATTAACTTGAATTTAATTTTTCTCCCGTTTTGTAGATGTCAAAGTATGACAACTATGGTCTTCCCAAATCCCGTGGAACAAGCTTTTCACATGAAGATGATATTCCACGATTCGATCGAGGAACACGAGATCATGCTTCACTTCCCTTGTAGTAAGAAGGACCAATACGCCCATAGTATTCATGAGCTTAATGGGTAGGGTACGCCATTCTTACTTGGATTAGTTCGTCATTCTCCATGTAATGACTTACTTATCTACCCTCATAGTAAGAAGGAACTCATCGGAACATTACCCTCAGAGAAACCCTTCGCTAAGTTCTCTAAACACGAGTTTTGGAATTTAAGAGTCAAATTCCTAAGACACACTATTAGTGACGGGAAATTCTTGAGTACTCTGTAAATTTATCAAAACCATTGGGAAATTGTCGACACCGAAGACGCCGACAGAAATTCGCCAAATTCTAGGTCTTGCAGACCTACTATAGTAGTCCATTCAGAACTCCTTGCAAATTACCGAAACCTCTTATGACTTTGACCCTGCAGAGGGTGGCCCTTGACTGGGAAGATAAACAAGAAAAAGAAACCTTGGAATTCCAAGTGAGAGACCAAATTTGTTAGGAAGTCTCACTCTGGGAATGGCTTGAATACGCTTCTGAAAGCATGGAGAGCTAAATCCAAGATAGTTAGGACCTCCGAGATTCTTACCCGAATCGGTCCTGTATCTCACAGACTAGACCTTCTCTGCGAGCATAGTAACGTACATTTTACCCTTCGCATCTCGATCTTGAAACCGTACCTTTCCGTTAGGAGTCTCGTAAGTCCACTCGATGAGATCGAGATTAACGAGATCCTCGCCTACGTGGAAGAACTATAGTGACCATGGACCAAGAGGTCGTGCAAACGATTCATAGTCGTTTCCCTTTTAGTGAAGGTTCACTGAGATGCCAACCAGGGACCCGAATTCACTTGGGAGCACGGGAATCGATCGATTAGGAAGTATCCCCACTTCTTGGCTTGATAATTCATGCCTACTTCCTTACCTAGATTCTAATTTCGGGACGAAATTCCTTCGAACGGGGGGAGATGTGACAACCCGAAATTTCCATTCGGTTAAACCCTAAAAGTCAATCACTTCATATTATAAGTCAATTTCATTTCTAATTTTTTTTTAAGAAATTTAAAGTAAGTTTAACTATTATAATAATTATTCTTTAAATGATCGGGTGAAAGGATGTACCGTCTCGAGTCTTGAAATTTCAAAACCGCGAATACCACGTAGCTTAGAAGTTCACGGCCAAACTTTTATGTTTGGGCCTTAATTTTCCCCAAAAACCGTAAACTCATGCTTAAGCATGAGTTTACTCCCCAAAACACTTCATTTCTCATTTGCAACCTCAAGAGTAAACTCCAAAACTCTCTCAAGTATCATCAAAGTTTTTATTCAATATCTTCAATCTGATTTCCAAAACACCAAGAACACAAAGAACACAAACTAGTGTTCTTGGGCCCTTAGCACCTTTTCAAGCTTCTAACTTGATCGTAGTGTGTGTACAAGTCTTCACTTGACACCTAGCATCCTATTTCAGTCCGTTCATCCCAACCACTTGCTACAGGTGAGTTCATACCCCTTAATCAATGTATTAAATGTTTTTATGGGGGGGGATACAAGTAGAATCATTCTAGTTATTATATCAATCACATGTGATTAATAAGCAGCATTCAAATGATTTACTACTCATTAGCTGTTTTACCAAACAATCTTCTTAAAATGATTTTCATAAATGTTTTATATGTTTAAAACTCCTTATTAAACTGTTCATTATACACTGTATGTTTCATTTCAAACTCATTTACAATTGTGTTTCAAAGAAATGTTTCTTTATACTTAAACTGTTTTATCAAACAAATACTTTCAACTCGTTTTATAGGCTGACATCAAGTCGACCTTTTCTTAGATAGTAATCATGTTCAAAGGTGTTACACAACTTATTTTATGCTTTTATATTGTTAATTGCATGCCTAGATATGTATAGTTATATAAGTAATGTTTGAAGGGTTAGGAAGGTTAACCCGCCTTATTTCCTTTTCCCTGTTGGGATGTGGTCTGGTAAGGTATCGGGTATCCGTCTGAAGGTCGTTCAACTATTAGTTATATACCATGTGTACATAGATAGTTATAAAGGTTCTTCCAGTCAATTCAATACCCTTGGGTAGCAAGGGTATACTTCCATGTTCATACGTACAAGTTATATTACTAGTAAACTACAATAGGCGTAATTTAGGGTTTTACTAATACTAATACTAGAATAATGAATCATACAAAGAGTCGGTTCATACATGAGTCATAACTCATAGTGAAGAGAAACAAACATAATACATAGTGATGAGAAACAAACATAATACATAGTGATGAGAAACAAACATAATACATAGTGAAGAAAAACTAACATAATACACAGTAAAGAGAAACAAACATAATACATAGTAATGAGAAACAAACATAATACATAGTGATGAGAAACAAACATACAGGCTAGACAGAGGAAGAACACACAATATAGCTAGCACATACATTACATATACATTACATTCAGTTATGTGAGCCATTAAATGGATCATGACACTACCTGCCATGACCGTTTTTGTGTCCAGAATCTCCTTAATTGGGGAGCGTATGAGTTTGCGTATAGATCTATACTTGATTGACTATAATACACCTTGCTGCTCGCTACAGTGGGACTTGCAAGTCTAAGGGTGCCAAATGTTATTTCTTACGGCGTCTTACATCGTCGTTTTACTATTGAGTTGGTAGCAGGATACATGACGATCACATGTTACTTTAAATTTCATTTGGTTTAAGGTAGTTAGTACAACAATAGTAACTTATTATAAAACTACAGTACATTATTATTTCCCCATTACATTCACTTCGTGAACATTCACACGATGCACGGTAATGTAAATACTATATTTTGGTTAATGATAGTTAGATTTGGGAAAATACACACTCTCACAATAGACACAGTTAGATACTAGATGCCTTGGTAGAAGGCTACTTTCAGTAGGAAGCATAGGGTTCTCTAAGTTATTCAAAACTTTTACATACTCATACTTACAATTACAGTCTTACAAATACTTACAGTTCATATACATACAAATACTTACATTTCATATACGCACAAATACTTACATACAAATTAAGACACTAAAATACTTATGATCTCACCAGCTGTAAAGTTGATACTCTCTTTCAAAATAACTTGTATCCTCAGGTCAACAGTAGACAGATACTGATGCAAGGTTTAGAGAAGATGGTGCTCGTTCAAGACTCATCTTTCATTTTGATTTATACTTTAGTGTTTATCATAATTTGACAGAACACACTTGTATTAAAATTATATTATTAATGCAATGGATGATGTTGTTGCTTGTTTACTACTTTTCATTGTTGTGATACTGTACGTGACGTCCTCCACCCCAGAACGTTTCCGCCGTTCATGGTTTTGGGGTGTGACACTCCAAGACTCCATCCTTTTGGAGTTGGCCTATGCGTTTCTTGCTAACATGTCCAAGACGACAATGCCATAATGATGCATTATCCAAGCTACTGGAAGAATCAATACACAACACATTATTTCCTAGGTTATCTACAGCTAAAATAGTTTCATATACACCATGACAACGTAGTGCTTTAAAATAAAGAACATTATTATAAAAAGCATTAATACCACCACATTCATTATCAAATGAAAAACTAAATTATTGGTTGTACAAACCGTGAAAGGAAATATTATTTCTCACCATTTCAGACGAGTAACAACATTTATTCAAATCTAATCTTAACCCACTACTTAGGAATAAAGAATAAACTCCAATATTGGTGATAACTGAAGCTCTCATATTCCCCATGATCAAGTTTATCTTCCCATGCTCAATATTCTCACTTCGTCTTAGTCCTTGCAAATCAGAACATATGTGAATGCCACAACTGGTATGAAGGACCCAAGAATTAGAATATGGTGAGTTATTAGACAATATAGTGTAAATACCTTCATGGTTGGGTTTCACTTTCCCGTGCTTAACATCTTGCAAGTACTTTGTGCAGTTTCGCTTTCAGTGCGCCTTTTCATGGCAATAGAAGCATTTAGCCTGTTTAGGTTTGGCAGAAGGAGTGACAGAACCACTTTTGGTTTTACTTGAATAGGATCCATCAACAGACTTTCCCTTGCTACCCTTCGAAGGGCCCTTCCTCTACTTCCCTTTACCTTGCCTGGTAGCCAGAACAAGGGCGGTGGTAGGAGTAGGAGTGGTAACAACCAATGTACTTTTTAGACCAATTTTGGCGGTCTTCAAAAGTCCTTGATGTTTGCTGAGTGTGACCTCCTCCTTGTTCATATGATAGGTCATTCGGAATTGATCATAATAAGAACGTAAAGAGTGCAATATCATATCAATTTCCAACTCCTCAGAGAGTTCAGATTCAACTTCATTAGACGGTCCACAAACCTTTGCATTTTCTGCATGTGGCCCATGATGGGTTCACCATCCTTCATTCAGATTGTTATCATGGAGGAGATTATTTCATATCGGTCTTGACGAGCACTCTGATGGTATCTTTCCATTAGATCATGGTCCATCTCAAAAGGATAAAAGCTCCTTTAGCTCCTTGTCAAGGACATATTCCTAGTCCTCATAGCGAGTGATCATCCTTATGCTCCTAATCCAATCATTGAAATTAGTCCCATTGAAGATGACTCTCCCATAAAGGTTCACGAGAGAGAAGGAGTCGGTAGGGTTTGAGCAAGAAGCAGCATTGTTGGAAGACATCCGAAAATGAAGAAAGACAAGTTTAGAATAGATATATAAGTAGTCCTTAATAAGACACCCAAATGTAATGTTAAGGCCAAGACCCAACACAATATTTTATAACATAGAAGAGGGATGTCGTAATCCAAGATATAAAATATTTTAAGGTAGGTGAACGACGATTCACAAATTTCCACCATGAAAACGAAATGTATTATTAGGTTTTAATTGGTTTTTAAAAGTCCTAGATTCTTTTGAGATTCATTGAACTTTTCAATGGCATGTTTCAATCTCTATTGTTCACTTCATGATTTGTGACTCGGATGCCGAGGATCACAAAACAAGGCGTGAATAACCATGCAAATTTACTTGGTACTCTTCAATTTTATCACCTAACCGATGTGCCGGTTAACCACACGCGCTACACCGATCAATGATAAAACTTAAGCCACCCTTTGCCAACCTTGCTAAATCAAAGTTAGTGTGCTGGTTAACCATACACGCTCCACTAACGACTTAAGCAAGGTGCATAGTGTAATTTCATGGGTTAGCACCAAATTTACATTTTCCTAAAGTAACTATGATTGGGAATTTATAAAAGATTTAGCTATTTTATAATAATAATTATACTTTTAATGAGAATTAAAATCATTGTCCTACCCGTTCGGCTAACGACCACCCACCAGTCAAGGAAGCGGTGCGTGAGAGTGGACACCCATTAAGCTGCCATTTTATAGGCAACAACCTTATACCCCCTTATAGACCAACTTAGTGAATGAGGCCAACTAACGGTAAAACGACTTGTTCTTATATATATATATATATATATATATATATATATATATATATATATATATATATATATATTATTAACTTATAATATTATAAAGTATAAGGGTTGAATTTTAACTATTAAAATTCTAGGGGTTGGAACTAATGTTTTCTAAAGTGACTTTACATGTTCCAAAAATTGAGGGAAAGTTTTTAAGTATTGAAAACTTTTCAACTTCATAACTTATGAGTTAATGGTTTATTAAAATGAAAGCTCTACATATTATGTAACATATGTGTACTTTAACGGAATTTAAAAGAAAAGACTTTTAGTAATCTATAACTTGAGGACAAATTATGGACTCCATTAAAACATGTAGATCAAGAATTAATCTAACAAACAATTTGCAAATAATTCCTATGGTCTACCAAAATCATAAGTGTATGAACTTTCAAATCAACAATTTCAAGAATCATATAAACACATATAAAACTTGAAATTTTGATAATAACCTTTGAAATCGGATTAGTATAATCTTTACCACATCAAAAATAGGTTTTAAAAGTCCAAAACAGTTTAGTGTAATGATTCTAGTCCAATTCCAGATTGAAAACTTGAAAAACTGCACTCTGGTCCTCCTACTCGTCGAGTGCACGAACCAACACAAGTAGGATGAATATAGGCATGGACTCGTCGAGTCCCCCCATGGACTCAGTGAGTTCACTCAGCAGAATGCAGGTTTTTCGATTTTCTTTTACAATTTGCATCAAGTATCAAGAAAACAAGCCTAGGCTCTGATACCACTGAAGGGTTTTGTGCATTCTAACACTCATATGGTGTACATGCAATGCAACCCTAGAAACCTTGGATCTATGTTTTACTAAGATACGTGCAAATTTGATTTGTCAAAGGTTCTTAACCTAACTAGCATGGCATGGGGAACATGAAACATAAAAGCTAGTAGAAGAGCATACCTTTCTTGTTGCTTGGATTCCTTAAGAACTTTGTGAGCATCCCAAATGTGAGGCCTAAAATGTTTCACACAACACCACCACTCTTGGATTAACTTTGAGAGAAGTACACTATTACTCAAATCGGCTAGCCCTACTTGTTCTAGTCTTAGTGCCGATTTTGCTAGTCTCTGGGGTCTTTATATAGTGTGTCACAAGTAAGGTTACACCATGTAAACCCTAATTGACATGGCTTTTCATTTCCTCCATGATCCATGGGTTTTAACCACCATGGAGCACCCTATGCATTTTAGCCCAATCCAATAAACCATGGATCATTAGCCCATAATATAAGAATGGATGATTTACACAATCAACCCTATATATTTCACTAGTCTCTTTTTTATCACAAAATTAATTCCAAATTAATTCTTGATCAATACTAATTAAATGATTTGATTTTATATTAATATATTACAACTTATAATATATTAACAAATCATAAGTGTCCTTCTCATTTTGTCTATCCAATTATCATGATGCCATGCAACCCAAATGGACCATGCCAACCGGGTCAAGTAGATTCTAGAAATAGTTATGGACTTAGACACCTTATCCAGCATGAAGATGGTTAGAATTAAGTGATTCTTTGAGGATGGAAGTTGGGGTGAAGATTCACTAGTTTAGAGCAAGGGTTATGGTTTTAGTCACCCGCATAAGAACTTAAGGATATGGCATGGTATCATGGGATTCATTCAAGGTTATCGGATTATTGGGATCTCAGAGAGTATCTGTTTGAGTTTCAGGAGTTGGACAATCATCGGGTTTGTCTAGTAATGGATCTCTAGTATTGGTAAGCGCAAGTTATAGTAGGTTCAGGTATATGAAGATAGATGTGTTGGGAACCCATTAAGTATCATGGGTTAGAAGAGCTTCGACGAGTCCAAGTGAGGGAGTATCAATCAGAAATTTCCAGGCGGAAGTTGTGTGAGTTGGGAATTTAGGAAATCCCAACAACTGGTCGGAATCTTTTGTATAACAGGCTTGTGAATGGATGAAGGTTGAAGGTTAGGTTAGAGTCTTGCTACCTGTTCTTTTATGATGAAGGCTTTGGGGTTCGGAGGATGACCCAAACACCTCATTGGAATTCAGTTAGATGCAGGTTTTGACTCATGATGTTGGGGCTGAGATGATTCGAATGTGGTAAGACCATGGTTGGTTAGTAGGGTTGCAAGGCTGCGAGGGGATTGTAGCATTCATTAGTTTGAGGTAACCTATCGTTTGAGGTGGTCATGAGCATAAAGGGGGGTCATTTCGTGCCTTTGGAACGATGGATAGGATTGTCAAGGAGCATTTCTCTATTTTAGGTTGAGTACCGTTGAGATTGCTGTTGCTATGAGACGCTTCGAGAATGAGTAGGTAGCAGTTAGGAGTGTATGAGAGGTCTACCGAAGGGTAGCCTATGCTTAGAGAGATGTATAAAACTTGTGATCTGGGATCCTAGGAGGAGGACTTGGGATGAATGCTAATGCGGTGTGGAAGGTAGTATAGGGCCTGTACTACAGGAAACACCGGATTAGTGAGTAGTCCAAGTAAGAATCCTTAGGGTACTAAGGAACAAGTAGGGTTGGGTGATCGAGTGCGAGTATACGTGATTGGGTCTCTGGTATCTTTGTGTTGTGTTTCGGAGACCTCATGGTGGGTACACGTCACACACCAGAGAGCAGCGGGGTTATCGATGATGAGGTTCGCAGGATGATTCGTGATGAGGTGGCCACAACCATGCGAGAGGTCATAATCGAGATATTTAGGTCTATGTAGACCACATTGATTGAGACATTCGATGAGTGATACGCTGCTGTTTCGGAGGCTGCTGATGTAGCCATCGCAGCTGTCACAACAACTAGGCCGCAAGGGGGTGACTCGTTGTTGTACCGAGAGCTCAGCAACATAAATTCACCAGGGTTTGATTGGACAAGATCAGATATACGCAAAAGATGGAATCATGGTTTGAGTACCATGATTGGTAGTAGATTGAGAGGAGATGTCAGGGTTCGAGTACCATGATTGGTAGCAGATCAAGAGGTGATATCATGGTTCGAGTACCATGATTGGTGACGGATTGACAGGTGGAGTCATGGTTCGGGTACCATGATTTGTAGCAGATGATGCTTGTACCGATTTCCGCTTATTCCGTCATGATTGATTAGGCCGAGATTGGATGCGATAGAGTATGGGGCCCAAGGGCCAGGAAAAATAAGTTTGATGAAGCATACCTTTAGAGGGGAATCGGTTCATTTCTGAGGAATCTATGATGAGATGACTGTGGGGTTCGCAAGTCTCAAGGATGAGTAAGGATGGTGTTTTATGGGGGATTGCGGTCCGCGTTGAGCAATCAGCCGATAGTGGAAATGTCGCTTTCTGTGACCTAAGTGGTGCTATCTCTGTTCCCAGTGGGGAAATGCAATAAGTATGGAGGTTTTGGTTTCTGAGCTTGGGGTGAACCCTGTGGGGTAGCCTCGATAACGATCTTCCACTAAGGTGGCTAGGCAGTATGTCTATCGTAAAGTAGTATTATAGCATGAACCAGTTTTCAGTAGGGACTGAGACGGTCAAGGGCAAAGGGATACCCCACTTGAGTATAGTAGAGCATGTGTTAGCCGCAACATCGGGTTATCACGAGGAGTGTATCGGGGTAGTATCCCTTATGGTCTATGATGGACATCGGGTATGGGATGAAGTCCCTGCTCTTATGATAATATATGTGATAGAACGATGGTTTGGGAATCGAGGATGAGGAGTATGATGATTCATTATTTCTGAACTAAGAGTCAGGATTATTACTGGACAATCGAGATGTCTGGTAATGGATTGGTATGAGATTCTGAATGATTAAAGGTAGTAATGATTAGAAGTTTCTGAGGATTTCATTAGAAATCCAGGATATTGGAGTTGCTTGATCTCCATCGGGGAGATTATCGCACGTTGTGTACCATCTTCAAAGAGTAAGTGTGATGTTCCGGCTGAAACAGTGTGTGAGATAGATTGTTAGTGCGCCAATTGGTGATGGTTCGAACCCTGAGTGGGGGAGAATCGGGTACTTTATTGAGGGGATCTGAGATGCGTTCAAAAGTAGTTAGAGATCTGGATACAGTGATCTGCAGCACAAGCTCATGAGATCATGGGTACTGGTGGTCGAGGTGAGACGTAGAGCGAGATAATTCATGTAGTGCATGTTGAGAACAGATGAGTATCCCCACAACAAGTAGCCGTTGGTCGGAGACCTTGAGGTGGATAGAAATTCTTCGAGATTACTATGGTGAACTCGAGATGGTTGGCTCATAAGATTCGTCCGAGAGTGGAGAGAATTCTGGTTCATTGTATGGGCTGTTATGCGGTTCGGGAAAGGACAAGAATTGATTAAGCAACAACGTCGGGGTCGTTATGAGTATTCATGCATTAGTTTTGAGCAATATAGAAGGAAGTTTCGAATTGTCTTCAATATGTTCTGAGTCATTGAAGATTCCTTCATATTTCAATTGAGAATGGGGATACTGCGTAGCGGCGTGTTATGAAATGAAAATTTGTTGTGAGATTCTAAGGGAATGTGTGCGTGTATCTGTGTATGATGCTGAAAGAAGGAGATCAGGGGTTGAGGTAGTTCATCATGAGGTTCTGTGTTAATTTTCCGAGGTACCGAAGTATGATGGCCTGAAGTTCGAATAAGTTTTGAGACTTGGGCTGAGACTGCAACTTACGTGTTGAGTATCTACGGTACCAGTGGGAGCCCTTGGGTATTGGCATCAGGAAGGGATTATTTAAGAATGAGGATTTCAATGGGAAGAGGTGTCTTGGTTATGGTGGTTATTGACAGGAATAATGACGCGTAATTTGGATGAGTATGGACACCTATCTATGTTATCCCACGGAGCATGAGTTAGTGGACGCAGGTTGGCGTTAACATGAGAATGAGATGGTAGGGATAAGTCAGAGGTTGTTGTGATGCTAGAGGGATACGTAGTACTCACTAGTCAGAGGTTGTTGTGATGCTACGGGAAGCGGTAGTACTCACTAGTCAGAGGTTGTTGTGATGCTACGGGAAGCCGTAGTACTCACTAGTCAGATGTTGTTGTGATGCTACGAGGAGCCATAGTAGTCACTAGTCAGAGGTTGATGTGATGCTACAGGAAGTCATAGTACTCACTACTCAGAGGTTGTTGTGATGCTACGGTAAGTCGTAGTACTCACTATTCAGATGTTGTTGTGATGCTACGGGAAGCCGTAGTATTCATTATTCATAGGTTGTTGTGACGCTACAGGAAGCCGTAGTACTCACTAGTCAGAGGTTGTTGTGATGCTACAGGAAGCCGTAGTACTCACTAGTCAGAGGTTGTTGTGATGCTACAGGGAGCCATAGTACTCACTAGTCAGAGGTTGTCGTGATGCTACGGGGAGCTGTAGTACTCACTAGTCAGAGGGAGGTTGTTGCGAAGCTACGGGCAGCCGTAGTACTCTTTAGTTAGCAAGAGGTGGTTATGAGGAAGTAATCTTTGATCAAAGCATGACACAAAAGAGTTTTGGGCGAGGGTAGCCCTAATAGTTGAGTTTTTGGGAGCCTGGCAGTCGAACCAGGAAAGAGACTGGGGTCCCCATATTTGTCGGGAATCGTTAACTTCTGACTTGAGTTGTGGTTGTCGCATCATGAGGGAATTGGAAAAAAGTGGTATTCGCGTGGATTGTAGGTTGAGTCATGAGATGATTGTTTCATGGGGACAAGTGGTTCCAATTTTGGGTCGAACTAGACTCTTAACTTGAGTATGGCTTTGGTAATGCGTTGGTTAGGCGAGAGGAGAATTTTGGATTCTGAGGTGGATGATTGGTGGAGGGGTATTGTTGTCATCCGATATCTTAGACCCGAGTGAGGTCAGTTCGTTAGTACGGGAGATACCATGAGGTGCATGAGGCAAATGATTATTAATTCGGCTGAGGTCGAGGGTCAGATGATTTCAGTTGGGAGTATAGTATTCGTTGGGGTAAGGAGAACTTCATGACTTGTGTATAACTGGGCCGAGATAGTTGATGTGAGAAGGAAGCAAGTGAGACACTTTGAATATGTTATGAGTAACCTTTGGAAGTTAATGGTTGGTTGAGAGATGACCTAGTACCCAGTGTGGAGTAGGGATCGTTGAGAGTAAGTTGGGGGTTTATGATTATAGATGTTGGAGGACATTTTGAGGGAGCATGGTTACTTTCTTATATCTGAAGGCAGGGTGTTGTAAATTCATTGAACCTGTGGGGTTCAATTTCAGGGTAGGAGACGATTCTCTGGTGTAATGTGCCCCTATCGTCTATAGAAGTGTATTTGAGATTGTTGGGTACGTATGGCATGGGTGACCGGTAACCGATTATGAGTTTATATTTGGCAGTCAGAAGGGATATCTTAGCAGCAAAGGAGCCACTTTTGTTCGAATTTAGGAGTTCCTGGTCGGGTTCAGGTATTCATGGAGGAAGATATCTTTTTGGTGTGAGATCCTTTCAGTTGTGGTTTTTTGGGGTTTGGTTTCTATCTATGTGGTTTGAGAAGCGATTTCGAGAGCGAAATCAAATTAAGTGGGGGAGATTTGTAACATCTGGAATTTCGGGTATGCTTCAATTTTGAGGATTTAGGAGGGACTTGACGAGTCGTAGGTCTGACTCACCGAGTCACATCAAATTGATCACATGGATTTAATGAGTGGACTCGACGAGTCCAAGTATGGACTCGCCCAGTAGGTACTAGGCAGAGAAAACCCTAAGTTCCGGGGTTGGAGCCTATTTAAAGCAACTTATGACCTTGGATGTGCCTCATATCTCCTATGAGAAACCCTAAATCACCGTTGGAGCCAAATGAGAGTCCTTATGATGAAATCAAGTAATTTGGGTGTGATTTTGCAACAAAAGAGAAGGTATTCAGCTAGAAGGACCAAAGGAGGTTGTTATTATGAGACATCCAAGCAAGGATCTCCATTCCGAGGTAGTATTTAGCCCCTTTCTTCTGTTTTGTGTAGAAGCCTTGAATCTAGGGTTTTCTTTACCCTTTCCTGGATAGTATAGGATGCATATGAGGTCCCAATGTGGAAAAAGTGTTAGATCTAGACCTTAAGAGATCTAAAGAGTCCCAGTCTACCAGCTTTTTGCAGATCCATTGGAGTTATGAAGCTAGGATGCCATTTTTAGAGCTATTTCACCATATAGAGCCATATATGTGTTGCCTGAGTATAAAGATTGGACCCTTATGTGATTATTGGGTGTTAGAAGGTCAGATCTATAAGTTTAAGAAACAGATCTGACCTCAAAAGGTCATTTGAGTGTTGTCATGGAGGGAACTCGCTGAGTTCATAAGAGAACTCGACGAGTCGAGTCGGGTTACCCCGCGATTCGTGACCAGAGTGCACTCGACGACTCTGGTTAAAGTTGACCGTTGACTAGATTTGACTTTAGTTGACCTTAGGGTTTTGATCAAACTGATTCAAGGGAGTTCAGGGAGGGGTAGAATGATCTTCTACCCATTGTATAGAGATGAGGACAAGAGGAAGTATTAATTAGAGATGTTTGCCTTATGTGTTAGGCGGAGGCTCAATCAAGGCTATCAAGCCAGAAGTTTTACTAGACATCATGTGAGGTGAGTCTTCTCACTGTACTTTACCTAGACTGGTAATTATGTGTGACCGGAAGGTCTTATGTGCTATAATGAGTATGTGATGTATGTTGTTATATGATATGTATGTGCTATGTTATGTTATGAGTATTATGATATGGACCGGAAGGTCAACAGTGTATGGGCCGGAAGGTCAAGATGGTGCGGACCGGAAGGTCGGAGAAGTGGGACCGGAAGGTCTACTAGGACGATGGGACAGAAGTCCCGTGACACACATTGACCGGAAGGTCTTGTAAAGTTATAGTCTTGAGTGGCGTATATGCGTATGTGGTATTTTGGGGGACTCACTATGCATTTATGCTTACCGTGTTGTGTGATATGTGTTTCAGGTACCAACGAGGATTGCGGGAAGGCGCTGGCAGGATCCGTACACACTGATGGAGATTTACGTGTTTGATATTCTAGGACATGTTTTTCTGAGATAACATTTGATACAATGAGTTTTGAAATTGTTTTATGAAATTTAGTATGTTTGGAAATGAAAAATTGTTTGGAAAATTTACGTTGTTACACTCTAACCCAAATCGTTTCCCATTTGGGTGTGGGTGACGTAATTTAGAGGATATGGGTGTTCGGTTTGTGTTTTGGAGCCAATGGGTGTTTTGTTTAAATGTCAACTTGGGCTTTTATGGGAACTGGATTTTGTTCGGGAATATATTAAGGCGCATAGAAGTTGATAAAAGCGCAGAGCTTCTCGTTACGATTTCGTGCATATAAGGATTGTCGAAATCGGATTTATAATGAACAAGTTATGGCCTTTGGAGTATTTAAGGGTTTAAGGGGTAAACCCTAGTACACGGGGGGTGGGGGGGTACATACGGAGTAAACGGGACATACTAGTGTAAAGTGAATTAAGCGGGGTGTACACTGGTGTACACTAACCGTTCCAAAAAGGAAGGATCGCCAAGCCTTGGTCACGTACGCTAGGAGTACAAGGAATTCGTTGGGCGTACGAGGGGTGCAAGGAACTCTAATTTGGAGTGTGCTGTACCTTATTTAGGTTGGCCTATTTACCAGCCCCCAAACTGCCTAAAACCCTATATCGACCCTTAAACCCTCTTGGTGGTGTTCTTGAGCTCTTGAGAAGATTTTGGTGGTTATATTGCCCATTGTGAAGGAAGTAAAGAAGATTGAAGGGGCTTTGCTTTATGAGGAGCCTATAGATCCAGAATCATCACCCTTTTTGCAAGACTTTGAAGGGGCTTGGCTTGTAGATGTTTATAACTCTTTATGGCCTGATTTGTTAAGTTTTTTGTCCCCTTTTGGGTTGGTTGTTGAGCTAAGACGTTTGAAGGACTTATTCTTTTATATTTGAGCTTATTAGGAGTTCCTTAAGCATAAAGGTCAACTTTATGGAGTATTAGGTCTCATGCACGCATTAAGACATATATTAAGTCCTTTTTAAGCTTAAGAGTTTCATTTAGCCACACATGAACGTAAAGTTAGTGATTTTATGTGATAACTCAGTCCAAGGAAGTCAAATCTTGGTTGTATAGTAAAGTCTTTATGGAATAAGAGCTTAATATGGAGGTTGGTTGTATGTGAGGGTATGTTGGGCATACAAACAGGTACACTTAGCTTACAAGCTCTAAGGCAAGTACGTTATGCGTACAAGTGGAGTACGCCCCACGTACTCAACAGAGTGGGCCTTGGATCTTTTGGTCTTCAGTTTAGCCCATAGTTTGGGCTTAGATGATCACGGTTTTGTTGGGCTATCAGAATTTAAGTGTTTTCGTATAAGATTGTTGTTGAACCTTGGATTAAGGCCCATGGAAGGGTTTGGGCCCAATTTGGAAAATTGGGCCTTTTATGATTATTTGGTATTTGGGTCTAGGTTTGGGCTTAAGTCTTGGTCCAAACTAAGTAAAGGGTAAACTGGTCATTTACCTTGATTATGTTTTGATGATTATGGATTGGAATCCATTGTTAATTGGATGTAATTTGATATTAATAGCTCGGGGATTTTTTGGACCAGCAGTCGGGGAGTTATCGGTGTGGTTCAGTAGTGTGAGGTGAGTTTTCTCACTATGTCCATAGGTCGAAGGCACGAATGCCAACATATTAGTTGTTATGTGCAATGCTATTTGTCATTGTGATACTTGAATGAAAGACCCGGAGGTAGCTCATGGCATTTGTATGAAAGACCATGGGGGTAGCCCATGGTGCTTGGATGTCAGACCATGGGGGTAGCCAATGACATTTCAACGAAAGACCATGCAAGTGGCCCATGGCACTTGGTTGTCAGACCATGGGGGTAGCCCATGGAATTTCAAGGAAAGACTATGTGGGTAGCCCATGGCACTTGGATGTCAGACCACGGGGGTAGCCCATGACATTTCAAAGAAAGACCCTGGGGGTAGCCCATGGTAGTTGGATGTCAGACAATGGGTGTAACATCCCAAAAATAGGGACCAAAAAATTTCATTTTTGATATAACGATTCATAAAAGAATTTGTAAGAAAACATCATAAAGTTATTTCATATCATAAAAACCATAGATTATATGTCACAAAAGCATGTCATATACTTGTAACAATGTCATAGTACAATCCCAAGAATTTCATATGCGTAAAATCATGTGTGTGTTGCGCTGCTACCGTGCCGACTCCTTTCCCTTCGAAGATGAAGGACCTGAAACAAAAACTAAACAACGTAAGCATAAAGCTTAGTGAGTCCCCCCATCATACCACCTACCATACAACATACATACTGCCTAACATATTCGGGTATTGGACTACCCCTTCGGTCTCTTTCAACCAGTAACTGCGTAGCATATCAGGGTGTCAGCCTACCCCTTTGGTCATGTCGACCGGTACCTAGCCTAGCATATCAGGGTGCTGACCTACCCCTTCGGTCCTTTCAAACGGTACCTTGCCTAGCGTATCAGGGTGTTGGCCTACCCCTTTGTTCCTTCCGATCGGTATCGGGGACTATTTCACCCCCACTCTACCACATAACATCCTAGTGCATAAACATATAAATCATATATTGCCTAACTTATCCTGGTGTAGGCATACCCCTTCAGCCCTATCGATCGGTACTAGGCTCTATCCTGCCCCTCCTACCACTATCACATAGCATCATAGCATACTAGCACATAAAGCATAACAGTTAGTGACATACCAGATAACTCTCACAAAGACCATCATCTCTACTATAACCATTACTAGTGGGCCGACATTGGTGCCTTCGACCAAATTCTACTAGAACGTAACTCACCTCAATGTCGTGATGTAACTGAACTGTCCTCGGCTCTGGGGTCAACTATCCTCAAACTCCTATACATAACATCTCTTTTAATTACTCTTTCATAAACATAACGCCTTTAAGCATCAACTCTGATCAATGGTCAAGTCAAAGGTCAACACTTTGTTTAAAGTCAACCTTTGGGTCCAAGTCAACATTATGGTTGACTCAACTTGCTGAGTTGGTCCATCAACACGTTGATTTCCCGGGTCCATAAAACTCTGGAATCTCTATCTTACTCGTCGATTTCTTCCATTAACTCGTCAAGTTCCCCTTCATACATGTCGGGGCATCATACCACCTACCATACAACATACATACTGTCTAATATATCCGGGTGCTGGACTACCCCTTTGGTCTCTTTCAACCGGTAACTACCTAGCATATTAGTGTGTTGGCCTACCCCTTTGATCATGTCGACCGGTACCTAGCCTAGCGTATCAGGGTGTTGGTCTACCCCTTTGGTCCTTTCGACCGGTACCGAGCACTATTTCACCCCTACTCTACCAGATAGCATCCTAGGGCATAAACATACAAATCATCTATTTCCTAGCTTATCCAGGTGTTGGCATACCCCTTTGGGCCTATCGACAGGTATTGGGCTCTATCCTGCCCCTCTTACCACTATCACGTAACATCATATCATACTAGCACATAAAGCATATCAGATAGTGACATAACATATAATTATCACAAAGACAATCATCTCTACTATAACACTTACTAGTGGGCTGGCATTGGTGCCTTCGACCCACTTATACTTGAAGGTAACTCACCTGAATGTCGTGAAGTAACCAAACTATCCTCGGATATGGGATCAACTGTCCTCAAACACCAATACATAACATCTCTTTTAACTACTCTTTCTTACTCATAACCCCTTTAAGGGTCAACTCTAGTCAATGGTCAAGTCAAAGGTCAAGACTCTAGTCAAAGTAAACCTTCGGGTCCAAGTCAACATTCTAGTTGACTCAACTTGCCGAGCTGGTCCATCAACTCATCGAGTTCCCGGGTCTATAACATCTTTTAGACTTAATAATTTTTCTCAGTAACAGAAAAGGTTGGGGGACCACGACCCAACTCGCCGAGTCAGATGAACAACTCATCGAGTCCCCCATAGCCTAAGACCATACAATCGATTGTTTTCAGGCTGAATGCATCCAAAATGTAGATATTGTTCCCTAGGGTCATTATATCACGTAAAGTATCTAACTTTACGTGCATGCATGGGTTATTTAGATCAAATAGCCATAAAAATTGGTTCATATGATGCATGGGACTCCCATGGCCATAAAGTTTGCACTTTATGCCATGGGGTCCCTCAAAGGCTCTGGATCTAAAGTTATTACCCCCAAAACAAGCTTGCATCCTTGAATGGTTCCATATTGTGCTCCATATCGTCCTAAACTACACCATGAAGGGAGCTAGTAAACAAATAGACAAGATATAGACTTTATACCTCAAATGAACTGGAAATGGAGTTCTTCTTCTGGATCCAAAGCTCCTTCCTTCAACCAAGCACTTCTACCTTCCACTCCTTCAACAAAACACCTAGGAATCACTACTTTTTCACTCACACACACTCATAAAACTCAGGATCATGAATTAGGGTTTTCTAGACTATGGGAGGCAATGAGGGAGGCCATAATGGGGGTGTTATGGTCTTTAAATATGGTGTAAACCATGAAAATTAAGGTTTCACTCCGGCAGCCCTACTCCTCAAGTTGAGTCTTCTCGACTCGTGGAGTAGACTTCAAGTCCCGCGTCCAAAATCCCATTCCTAGTCGACGAGTTTGGGGCCTCTAACTCGTTGAGTCCCTTTGCAAAAATGAATAATTCTTTATTAAAATACATATCAGGAACAAGGCGTTAAAGATCTTCCCTGCTTATTTTAGAATTCGTCCTTGATGTCTACTGCATCTGGAAATACCTCGGGGTAGTGCTCCCTCATCTCGTTCTCCAGCTCCGAAGTCCATTTTGAGCCTTGCAGTGCTTCCATTCCACCTTCACCAACTCGACCTTGTTTTTCCTCAGATCCTTCATCTTCCTATCGAAGATGTACTGGTCGCTCGATGTAGTTTAGGCTGTCGTCCACCTGAATATCGTCTAGAGGTACCACCGTGGAGTCATCTACCAAGCACTTCCCTAGCTGGGAGACATGAAAGGTACTGTGGATCTGACTAATCTTGGCTAGAAGATCCAGCCTATACACCACCTTGTCCACCAGGGCTGCAACCCTGAAAGAACCAATGTACCTAGGGCCCAACATGCCCCTCTTCCTGAATTGGAAGACACCTTTCCAAGGTGACACATTCAGGAGAACAATATCCCCGACCTGGAACTCCATGTCCGATTGGCGCCTGTCGGTGTGGCTCTTCTGCCGACCCTGAGAAGTCTAATGCCTGCTCGTGACCTGTTGTATCCTCTCTGTCGTCTTTAGTACCACTTTGGTCCTCCCCATGACCATTTATCCAACTTCACCCCAACATATCGGGGTTCTGCACATCCTCCCATATAACATCTTGAATGGAGGATGGTCGACACTCGCGTGGTAGCTATTATTGTAGGAAAACTCTGCCAAGGGAAGGTAGGTATCCAGCTACCACCAAAGTCGAGGACGCATGCCCGCAGCATAACCTCCATAGTCTGGATCGTCCGCCCACTCTGATCATCCGTCTATGGGTGAAAGGTCGTGCTAAAGCATAGACGAGTACCCAACAAGTCATAAAATTTCTTCCAAAATCTGGAAGTAAATCGCATGTCTTGGTCAGAAATCACGGAAGCTGGCACTCCGTGTCGAGCTACTACCTCTCTGATGTAGATGTCGACTAGCTTATTGGCTGAAATACTATCCTGGATCGGTATGAAGTGGGCACTCTTGATCAAATGATCCACGATGAACCAAATCGAATCCACCCCTTGTGCGCTCCTGGGAAGCTTCGTGATGAAATCCATAGTAACATCCTCCGACTTCCACACGTTTTTGGGGCCTTAGGGGTTCCTTGTATAGTTAGGCTATTAGGGTTATCAAGCAAGGAAACCCTAATCTGACTACTTAGGCCCTAAGCAGCCCATGGACTCACTCCTTAGAGGCCTTGGACGAATTCTAATGGGTTTCCCCACAGATTTCGTCCATTCCAACTTCTATAGAGTCCATTAGCCTAGTTATGCAACTATCTTATAATTACTATATCAGTCCCCTTTATTTAATTAATCTCTTTTAGCCACAAAATTAATTTTTATTAATTCTTGACTAATATTAATTAAAGAATATGATTTCTCTTTTAATTTATTATTCATATAATATATTAATAAATCATAATTATTCTTCTTTCTCCTTAATCCATCTTATCAGTTGCTATAGTGAAGGCAACCCAAAAGGACCATGCTTACAATCGGGTCAAGTACATACTAAAATAGTTATGGGCTTAGACATCTAATCCAACATATTACACGAAGCCCCCTACTTTTGATAGGACTAAGGGCGCCATCAAAGCCATGTGGCGGCTATCTGGCGTGGAAGGGTGTTTCTTCACATGTGCATGTCCTACTGAGCAGAAGGTTAGATGTGCCCTAAACCTGTTGAGGTCTGGGGCGAAGGATTGGTGGAGAGGCTAGCTTAGGAGTTTTTGTTGTTGAGATAGGGTGGTGAGACCGTGACGGAGATTACCCATATGTTCACGGAGAGGGTGATGTTTTTACTGGAGTTTGCCTCCGAGCAGGCTCAGATGACACGTTATCTGAGCATGCTCAAAACTGACATCCGCCAGTTTGTTGCTACCCAACTATGTGACACTTTGCTAGAGTTACATGAGGCCTCTAGGCGGCGTGAGTTGGAGATCGAGTTGTAACTGAGGGAGCAACAGCAGGCCTCGACACATTCACGGTCGCCAAAGAAGCGGTCTAAGACTGCTGATTCCAGGTCAGGGGGACAGCAGGACCGCACTTGTGGCAAGTGCGGGAAGGGTCATTCGGGGGTTTATAGATTGAGAAGTACATGTTGCAAATGTGGAAAGGAGGGGCATTTCGTGAAGGAGTGTCGCTAGGTAACCCCAATTCAGGATATGAGGATCTGCTACCACTGCCATCAGGTTGGTTACGTGAAGACCAACTGTCAAAAACTCGCTGCTAGACCAGCTCGGGCTCCAGCGCTAGTTACACTGAGGCTTACCGATGGGAGGCAGGGTAGAGTAGATCCCCGGAGGACTCAGGGACGTGCTTTCCAACTTACATTAGAGGAGGCTAGGGCAGCACCAGACGTGGTTGCCGCTATGTTTCTATCCCTTATCTTACTGATTATATATATATATATATATATACATATATATATATATATATATATATATATATATATATATATATATATATATATATATGTTTTATGCTTCTCTGCTTGTACCTGTGATTAGGTACATTTTTAGTGAACTCCTTACCTGATTTAGTTTTATTTGAGTCAGGGGTGAGTCGGTCGTTTATATCTCAAACATTTAGTAGGGAGTTCAGTGTGCCAATAGGAGAGCTAGAGTGTCCGTTGCGAGCCTCTATCGCCAATGAACACGGGGTTTGTGCTTCTTCAGTCTATCGAGGATGTGATTTGGAGATCTCCGGAGTATCTTTTTCCAATCGACTTGATTCTGATCCCCATGGGGGATGTGTGTGTGCTTGTGGGTATGGAATGGCTTAGTCATTTCCGTTGCATGATCGACTACGAGGGTCAGCGAGTGTTGGTTCGAACCCCACCTAGAGAAGAACTGATTGTCTATGGAGAGGGTACCAGATTGGGATCATGGTTTTGTTCAGCTGTTAGGCATCGGTAGTACATTCAGTACAGGTGTGCAGGTTATCTTGCGTATGTGGTGGATACGCGGGTCAGAGATCATATTTCAGTATCAGGGGTTCCATTGGTCAGGGAGTTTGCTAATGTATTCCCGGAGGTGTTACCCGGAGTACCTTCGGAGAGGCAGGTCGAGTTTAGGTTCGACCTAGTGCACGGTGCGGCCCTTATCGCCAAGGTGTCGTACCGGTTGGCACCACCGGATATGCAGGAGCTGTCATCGCAGCTGCAGGAACTACTAGGGAAGCAGTTCATTTGTTTGAGTAGTACCCTTGGGGAGCATCGATTCTCTTCTTCAGGAAGAAGGATGGGTCACACCAGATGTTCATTGACTACCGGGAGTTGAACAAGTTGACGGTGAAGAAATGTTACCCACTCTCGAGGATTGATGATCTTTTTGATCAGTTGCAGGGAGCATTTCAGTTTTCCAAGATATACTAGAGATCTACGTATCATCAAGTCAGAGTTAGGGAGGAGGACGTGGAGAAGACCGCGTTCCGGACTTGTTATCCACATTACGACTTCGTAGTGATGCTATTGGGGCTCACCAATGCGCCAACAGTATTTATGGACCTGATGAATCGGCTCTGTAGACTGATACTTGATCACTCAGTCATCATGTTTCTAGATGATCTCTTGGTATACTCCAAGACCTGATAGCAGCATGAGGAGCATCTACGGGAGTTATTGGGAGTTTTGAGGCGAGAACGGCTATATGTCAAGTTCTCAAAGTGTGACTTTTGGTGACGAGTGGTTCAGTTCCTAGTACATCTCGTTAATCAAGAAGGGATTTTGGTCGATCCGGCCAAAATCGAGGTGGTTATGCAGTGAGAGGTTCCGAAATCTCCCTCAGACATCAACATCTTTTTAGGATTGGCAAGGTACTACCGGAGATTCATACGGGATTTCTCAAAGATTCCAGTACCCCTCACTCATCTGATGAGGAAGGGGGTGGATTTTCGATGGGGCCCTGAGCTGCAGAGGGTGTTTGAGACCCTCAGACAACAGTTGTGCGAGGCTCCATTCTTGACCCTCCCCGAGGGAGTCGCGGATTTTGTGGTTTACTGTGATACATCCATCACAAGTCTGGGAACGATTCTCATGCATAGAGGATGAGTGATAGCCTATGCATCTCGATAGCTGAAGCCGCACGAGGCGAGATACCCTACTCATCATCTGGAGTTGGGAGCGGTGGTATTCACTCTCAAGATTTGGAGACATTATCTATGTTGGGTCCTCTGTACCATCTACACGGACCATAAGAGCCTGAGACACATCATGGATCAGCCGAACCTGAACATGAAACAACACAGGTGGCTAGATGTAGTCAAGGATTACGACTGTGAGAACCTTTACCACCCAGGTAAATCAAACGTGGTTGCGGATGCTCTGAGCCGCAAGTCAGCTGGGACTTCCACTCTGGCAATATGTCTGCAGAGATCAATGGATTCTCCACTTGTGGGCTTGATCAGGGAAGCCCAGGCAAAGGGTATGCGTCAGGAAAATTAGAAGCTGGAGAGGTTTAGGGGTGAGAACATCTGGTTTTTTCAGGATAGCCGGGGATTCTTGACCCGATGCGTTCAGGTGTGGGTTCTGATGTCTGGAGGGGTCAGACAGATAGTAATGGAGGAGACTCACAAGTTTCACTTCTCTATTCACCCGGGGGCCACTAAGATGTACCGGGATTTGAGTTTGAGCTACCGGTGGCCGTGCATGAAGCGAGAAATCGTTTTGTATGTCGAGAGGTGCTTGACCTGCAAGATGATCAACGCCGAGCATTAGAGGCCGCATGGCAAGCTGCAGCCTCTAGAGATACCCATGTGGAAATGGGAACAGATCACGATGGACTTCATTACAAAGTTGTCGAGGAAAGCGAAGGGATTTGATGCTATATGGGTCATCGTGGATCGCTTGACCAAGAGTGCCCATTTTCTGGGCATACGGGAGAGGTCATCGGCTGAGAAGCTGGCCGACGTGTATGTTAGCGAGATCGTTGCTCACCACGGATTTCTGGTCTCTATTGCTTCCGACCATGATGTTAGGTTCACCTCCCGTTTCTGGCAGAAGTTCCACGAGGAACTGGGCACTCAGCTGCACTTTTGTACATCTTATCATCCGCAGACCGATAGTTAGAGCGAGTGGACCATACAAACCCTCGAGGAAATGTTGAGGGCTTATGTCATCGATTCCGGGGGGGCTGGGATTCCCACCTACCCCTTGCAAAGTTTGCCTACAACAACAGCCATCATTCCAGCATTGGCGCCCTACCTTTTGAGTTTTTGTACGAGCGTAAATGTCGCACCACTGTCTGTTGGGGTGACGTTGGTCACAGAGTAATGGGATGGACAGAGGTATTCTTGCAAACTACCGAGAAGATTCAGCAGATTAGACAGCGGCTGTAGACCGCTCAGAGTCGACAGAAGATTTACGCTGACAAATGTCGATCTGAGTTAGAGTTCCATGTAAGTGACATGGTATTACTCAAGGTTTCACCCTGGAAGGGTGTGAGTCACTTCAGAAAGTGGGGAAAGTTGGGTCCCTGATACGTTGGACCATTTCGTGTTATTTCCAGGGTTGGCAAGGTTGCATACAGACTGGATCTTCCGGAGGAGCTCCGTCGGATCCACAACACTTTTCACGTTTCGCAATTGCAAAAGTGCTTTCTAGATGAGGAGACGGTCGTATCATTGGATGACACTCAGGTTGATGAGTGTCTAATTATCCGGAGATGCCCAACGCCATTCTGGAGAGGAAGGTGAAGGTTCTGCGGAACAAGGAGATACCTTTGGTAAAGGTACAGTGGGAGCACCGAAGAGGGTCTGAGTGGACATGGGAGGCAGAGGCTGAGATGCGGGAGCACTATCCGGAGTTATTCACTGTAGCGGACTTCGAGGACGAGTTCTAGTTGAAGTGAGGGAGAATTGTAACACCCTGACTCTCAAGTATAAAATTTACAGCTTTATTTACATCTTAAAGGGTCCCTGACTCCTCTAGTAGGAACGAAATCAGCTACGTGTTTTAAGTGGCCGACTCGATGAGTTGGAGCTGGTGGATGAAACCCTAATTTCCAGGGTATTTCACCCTATTTAAAGGGTCATTAGCCTCCCTTGGCCTCCCTTACAGCCCCCCTTGAGCCCGGAAACCCTAATTCGTGTTTACTCTCCATATTTGTGTCTTTTATGCTTAGAAGGTAGATCTTGTTGCAAGAAGCTTGAAGATCAAGAAGTTTGAGGCAAGGAACATGTGTGGATCTGAAGTCTACCCCAGTTTAGCATCATTTGAAGGGATCAAGTCATTACCTTGATCTCCTTCTAGCTAAACCCTTCTATATTTGACTTTTAGGCCATTTTAGCATGTTGGTGTTTCATTTCGGGTGATGAACCAAGATCTGAAGTTGCAACTTTAGATCTAGGCTCATCTTGGTCCTTATAATCACAAAGTTTCAGCCTTTAGCATGATAGTGCATTTCCCTTGCATAGAATTTCTTCTTTAGGTTGGTTTTGGCTCATAAGACCTTGCATGCATGTAAAGTTTGCAACTTTATGTGATAAACATAACGTGGGAAGCTTGATCTGCAATATGGAGCTTTGTAGTAGCTTAGAATCACCTAAATAAGTTTTGGACTGAAGGGAATCGACAATTTGATTGGCAAACTCAGCGAGTTCGATGAAGCTTGTTGTGCAAGGATTTATGCATGGACTCGGCGAGTCTGTAGGACAACTCGGCGAGTCAGCTAGGGTTTTCCCGACATTTGGACATGCATGAAATCAGCGAGTTGTAGGAAAACTCGACGAGTCAACTGGGGATTTCACGACTTCTCGAGTTCTGGAAGGACTCGACGATTGAGTGATCTGCACTCGACGAGTCGGGTCAACATGGACTTGACCTTGACCGTTGACTTTGACTTTGACCAAGGGTTGACTGGTTTGACTTCTAAGGGGCATCTTGGTTATTTGGGAATTTACAAGAATGGACCATTCTTGGTTATAGGTGTTTGTGTTTTGAGCGGTGCGTGGAGGAGTTGACTATATTATCATCGAGCTACTTGTGAGGTGAGTTCTCCTCAGTATATCAATTTCGTCTAAGGCACCAATGTCGGCCCATATCAAATTTGTATATGGGTTTATTATATGATATGCTTATTGATTAACAACATGGTAATTAGGACGGTGATATGCTTAGTGACCTAGCTAGGTCGGTATCCTGGATATAGGATGATGTTACGTTAGTGACCAGTAGGGTCTGTATCCTGGTTATAGGATGTTGATATGATTATTGATCTATATGATCAGTTTGACTGTTATATACGCTAGTGTATGATATTATGTGGACATGTTTGTTTGATAGGGGGTTGGGTTCAGGTGGCCATGCTTTGTGCTGAAGGCTAACATACCCAAGGCGGTACGGATAAACTAAAGGCCCTACAAAGGGATTTAGTCAAGCCGAAGGCCCGGCAAGCGGTCTGGATAGGTTGTAGGCCCTGTGAGGCGGTCCAGACGTGTCGAAGGCTTGGAGAGTGGTCCAGATAAGTTGAAGTCTTGTGAGGCGGTCCAGTGAAGCTGAAGGCTCATTATGCATGTTGTGTTTGTTTATATGATATGGTTATATATGTATAGCGTTGGTATTTTGGGGGTAAATCACTAAGCTTCAAGCATACATTTATCGATTATTGTTTCATGTACTTTTGATGATCGCGGGAAGGCAAAGGCATGATCGTGCACCTCCTTATATTTTCATGATTTGATTCTGGGATACTCTGATGTCTAAACTATTTTGAAAACAAATTGTAATAACTCAATGGTTTTAAATGCTTTTAAAAGTGTTAAATGTTTTTAAAAAAATTTAAATTGTCTTGAATTTTATGGGTGTTACACACTTGGATTTCAGACCATGGGGGTAGCCCATTGCAAATGTATGTACTGATATGTGGTATTCTAAGGAACTCACTAAGTTTTTTGTTTATGTTTTTCTGTTTATGTTTTAGGTACTTCTGTTTTCAAAAGGAAGAGTACGGGATGATTGCAGAGCACACACCACTTCGTTCTGCATTTTCTTAACTTACTCTGATATGATGTAATTATTGACACATTTATTTTATCTGGCTTCTTATGATGCTGTTTTTGAAACACTGGTTTTATTAATTTAAAAATGAAATTTTAATTTGGGTCTTATTTTCGGAACGTTACAGTAAATGTGGTGTGGATTGGAACTGGTTACGCATCTTTACGACCAATAAGATTCAATTTTGGTAAACTGTCAAAAATTGACCCGTTAACAATTTAAAAAAAAATCATATTTTTAACTTTAAACTAAACCGTATAAATACCAACACTTTTTATACCATTCCACACCACAAAACCATTCAAACAGGAAACAGTTTTTGGCTCCGTCTTTTAGATCGCTTTCACTCGCTTTTGAGAAGGCAAACGGGTCGAACATACTATGTCGTCAATAGAACAGGCATGAACTACGAACGACTTATACCAAGTTTAACGACATATTTGAAAATCTGAAAAATATGCATAAAAGTGGTCGCAACAATTTCAATATTTTATCAACCGCTTGCCAAGAATACAAGGTAACCAACGGCGGTAAAGCATTCGGCCACCAAAAAGCGTGGGGAATTTGTCGTAAGGGTCCAAAATGGATTCTTAAACCGGAGACTTCACATTCGGAATTGACCATCGGCTCCAACAAAAGGCCAAGAACTTCCAAGTTGGATGTGGGTTTTGGTATCGATCTCAATGAAGACTTCGACGGCAGCGAAGGGGAGGTCCACCGGAAGTCCAACTTCGTCGGCCACCAGAAAGCGAGAAAGGGAAAGAGGTGGTGTCTTCAAGTGGAAAAGTGAGTAATGAAGACGTACATGCGCAAAAAATCAACAAAACTCTACGCTTTTTACAAAAAAATATGAAGCAACGGAGGAAGCTCGTCTCCTGAAACTAACACTTACCGATCTTCAAATTTTAAACGGAACATACACATTTTGAAATCATGTTTTAAGTAATATTATTTGAATTTGAATGTTGAGTTCTAATAGATAGTTTTTACTAGAATTGAAGTAAAACTATGCTTAAAATCATTCAGAAAGTATTGGAAGTCTTATGAGATTCCAATCAAACGTCAAATAGTGAAATTTAATGAAAATATAAAATTCGGAATAAGTAAAATTTTATTATTGAAAGTTGTAGATAATCTCGTTAGAAACATTTAGGCGAAAACCTCATCAAAACCTGAGTTATAACGAAGAAGTTATGACAAATCGAATATTCGCGACAAAACCAGCACGACGCCTAATAACGTAAAAAGTGAGTTTTTGATAAACAAATTTTTAGGCTTAGTAATCTAAATGAAAATCGTAGTATTCATTAAACTGAGAAGTTTGATAAAAAGAACGCCAAAATCCGACTTCGAATGACGAAGTTATGATTTTTCTAAGTTTCAACTTAGCAGTAGACAGCTAAAAACTCGAATTTTAGATCGAGTGATTTTCAACCGACACAACCTAAACGAGAATTGAAGGTCTCGTCATTAGTAGTATAATGGTAAAAAGTCTGACGAAAACGGATGATGGATGAAGAAGTTATGAATTTTTAACGGATTTTCTTTTCCCGGTCTGTTAAAAATAATAATATTAAAAATAAATTCAAAAGTAGCCTACAAAGTCTAAACGAAAGTGGTAGAGCAAAAATTTACCTACGTGTGCATATAAAGAACGTCAAAAACAGAGCTCGTATGAGAAAGTTATGGATTTTACAAGATTGGACACAATTTTCGATAAATTTCGCAAGAATAGTGCCAACCACGTCATCCCTCGAATATAGCCTCCACGTGTCGCCTTCTGATAGGACCGAGGTATGCTGTGTCGCCTTCTGATTGGATCAAGTTTGCAGTCCACTTGTGACAACCCGGCACTTTTACACTGTACAATCGATTCATATATCTATAATTCACTTGAATTTAGCATCTTTTAGCAGAATGTTGGCTCCGCACGAGTGCTTTAGGCTTAGTATATCATAGATATGGGCCTTAAGAAGGGTTAGCAAGGGTGTTTCATCAAAAAAATCAAGCCAAAAACACCAAGAGAGGTGTGTGCAGCTGCACACTAGAGTGTACGGCCAGCCAGCCGCACACCCAACCGCAAACCCCCTTCCAGCCTCACACCCGACCGTATATATAGTAGAGGACCCCCTTCCATTCACTTTTGGTTGCACCTTCTCTCTCTCTCTACTTTCTCTCTCTAGAAACATCATCCAAGAACACTTATAAGGCCTCCAAAACGTTAAAAGAACATCACCTTTCAGCTTGTTATAGAGGTAAAACACTTGAATCTAAGCTTAAAACTCATAGTGTTCTTCGTGTTCTTCACCCCCTTGAAGGAGTGCGGGCGCACACCTTCATCAAGTGGTCGCACACACTCAAAACATCCTCCAAAGTAAGGGTATGGCCTCTATAATCGATCCAAGACTTAGTTTGACACTTGAAACCCCTCAAAATCGACACATAGGACTCAAACAAGGAGTGTACGGCCGCACACACCCTGTACGGCCGCACACTCTAGTGTGCAGCCTCACACACAAGTCTGGCCACATTCCCTAGCCGCACACTCACTTTTATGGCCATACACCCACTCTTGTACTCATATTTGGCCTTAAACTTGTAAGAATCACTAAGTACAAAACATGGGACACTTAATCCTAATGAATCCAAGTCTTTAGGGTGATTTTCCCATCATGTTTAGTCATGAAAAACCCTAGCTCTAACTCATATACGTGTCACCATATGATTAATAGGGACCACTTGTGTTCAGAGCATCCGTTGACATTCAACACTCATATTGATCGCACACTCGAACCCTACGTTAAACTGTGAGTTCATACCCCTTAATTAACCTTTTAAATGTTTTAAAATGCTTTTATGGGGGGGGAATACAAGTTGAATCAAACAAGTTGTAATATCAATCACATGTGATTTATAACTTGCAACCAAAAAGGGTTTTCTATTTTTTAACCACATTGCCAACAAAACCGTTTCAAATGTTTATCAAACTCATTTCATATTAAATTGTTATAAAACTATTTCTAAAACTCTTTTAAACTACTTTTCTCTTCAAACCATATCTACACTAATATATTTGTATGAGTAAGACTTGAAGGACTTAGGACTAATAGCTCACCTTACTTCCTGTTCTTGTTTGATTGTGGACTTAGGGTATTTTGTTATTAGTCCGACTATCGTTGAATTCTTAGTTATACATCCTATATATTTGTGTTAGATATCAAAGTATTCATTTCAGCTCAGTGCCTTTGTGCATTAAAGGCATGCAACCTACATTACTATTTAACTATAATAGGTATAGTTAAGGAATACTACTGATTAGTACTATTGCCAGGGTAACTACCAGAGTCAGTACAATTATGAGTTAATGCTAAATACTATACAAAGAGAATACTAAATACTATACAAAGGGAATACCATATACTATTCAAGAGAACACTCTATATACTTTACAACCGAAAGATACATTATACAATATACAAGGGAATATACTATAACTAGAATGTGACATACTATTTCCCGATACGACACGTCACCATGGTATCACTTGGTAACCAGAGTCTCCTGGAGGGAGAGCGGGTATTGTGTGTATAGATCTATATGGGACAGACACTCCCACATCATGACTACTAGCTACAGTCCGAGCCGAAAGGCCAAAGGGTGACAAATGTCACATTAGTACATATGACTCGGATGGGTCAACTGGATTCGATTGTCAATCAGCATGGTTACATACGAGTTCACATTCAAACCTTTAATTAATACATTAAGAATTAAAGGCAAAACAGACTCCCCGAGGTGTATTGTACAATTAATACTACCTGGAGCCTACACTTCATTACATATAGCCGACAGCGATGTTGTTTGGGTAAAACATTATTTTTCCCATCACTTTACATGAATAAAGTCTAAAACTATATTTTCACACTAATACTTACTAGGAAAACTTGTACATTTTCAAAGGAACAAACAAATAATCAGGTCTTGATAGAAGACTACTTTTTACTGGAAAACATAGGGTTTTCTAGGGTTTATACTATTTTCAAACATCGAACTTCTCCTTTATACTACATTGTTGTGAACATTTTTATACAAGCAATGACACTAAATACTTATGAACTCACCAGCTTTATGTTGATAAACTCTTTCAAAATAACTTGTATTCTCAGGTCATTAGTAGGCAGGTGCAGATGCAGCTTTTGAGAAGATGGAGCACATATAAAACTCATCTTTATTTCGATTATACTTTTGGTGTCTATCAAACTGTACAAAACATGTTTGTATTACAATTATGATGATAATGCAATGGATGTTGTTGCTTGTTTTTAGTATTATGAATTGTTATGATATTGTATATGACGTCCTCCACCCTAGAACGTATTCCGCCGTTCTCGGTTTTGGGGTGTGACAGATTGGTATCAGAGCTTTGTTTATAGTGGATCAAGTATATCAGCCCATACAAGATATACGAACTATAAACACTTCGGGACTAAAACACTCTGACCAAGAATATATACTTTTAAATACTAAAATATTTAACTAAGTATATATATATACATCCATTAACACAAAGGATCAGTATCATACTAGAACATAATGAAAGTATTAAGATTGTTGAACAACACAATTAGGCTTAGAGACATATAGTCAAATTTGGGCGAATGTAGCCTGATCAACTACATTTTCCTAGGAGTGACTAGCATGTGCCTAAGAGTGATTGTGATGTTGCAACAAGTCTAAAAACTTACCAACACTACAACAAGAACATCTGAACAAGAATACTATAGGAGTATTCTACATTCTATTAACTACATATGTGAGAACAAAAAGGGTCGTTACTAGTAGGGCAATAATTGCTAAGTGGATACACCACGGTTACATGTGACTAAGGTTCTATAGACTTAGAATCTGTGACCTTTGCTTCATTCCCTGTTCTTGTTTTATTGTGGACTTAGAGTTAGGGTCACTTATTAGAAGGTCTATCCTACTTCGGTTACATGTAATTGGTATGAAATATGCAGGTATTGAGTCGACTAACAATGATCATCTTATAAGTATACTAGATTAGTACATCTATTAACTCTTCTTTCCCCTATTCTCGCGTAGATAGCATGGCTGGCTTCCACCATCCCGGCGATCCGTACTATCCAAACCAAGGCATTGGAGGATGGCTCGATGAAGAGTCAGAATATGATTACCCGATCCCTTTGGACGATCACAGTGCAGAAGGCTTTTCAGATAGCTCCGACTCCGAACCCGAAGTCAACAACATACCCCCTGTAGCTCCAAACCCCAACCCCCGTCCGACATTCCAAGGTCCCACTCCCATGTGGGCATCAACCTTGGATCGATGGAGCAATGAAAAGGGTCAGCCCTTACCTTTCAACGGAGACCGAAGCTTTTACAACATAAGCGAGGGTGGCTCGGCTGATCGAGCCCTACCCATAATAGTCCGGAGGATTGCTAGGAACGTCGAACAAGGTCATGCAGCTATCGGCAGAGTTGTGGAAATTGATGCCAACTCTAACCTTAACACTGTCCAAGTCCGCCAGCTGGAAGAAGCCATGGATAGGACTAGGAGGACCAATGACGCTCTGCAACAATAGCTAGCTGCATCCCGAGCTGAAGTCAGGTAACTCTGAACGCATCAGAGAGCACAGGAATGACACCTACAAGAAGTTGTACGTCAACTGGCTGATCTTAGGATTCGCCCAAGGGATACCCGTCGCCAGTAGAAGATGCCAACTTATCTTCCCCTTTTGTTTAAGGAATAGCCTTTTTCTTTTCTATGCTCGGTAGAGCACTTGTCTGTAAACATTTCTAAAAGTACTCTAATTAGGCTCCTAGACTGCCAACATTTTCCTTTATGGTTTGATGTAAGACCTGCTGTTAGGTCACTTTTCCCGAAACTCATATTGCATCATTAATACCAGTAATATTGGTAGTTACCTACTTCCTTGGAAATTTTATGTTTTCGTGTTTTCCCTACTCTATTGCTATGACTCTCTCTGATATTTGGACTATATCGATTTAGTCCATGAAACGATCTCATCCTGTTTGCAGTTGATTCTTACTATTGTCATCATCTCTGTAAACATTCAGTGAAAGATGCCTCCTCGCAAGCGCCCGAACAAAGGCAGACTTGTGACACAAACTCCACCCCCACCACCTCCTCATCCGCAGTTCAATCCAGTGATGTCTCAAATAGCTGTAACCGCAGCTGGGCACCAACTGTAGACATGGTGAAATCCATGAACATACGCAGGGGTGCACCTATAAGGATTTCATGAGCTGAAAACCAACATTCTTCAATGGAACTGGAGGGATAATAGCACTGTCCCAATGGATCGAAAGAACTGAAGTCGTCTTTGAAATGTGCTCGTGCCCCGAGGAGAGCAAGATAAAGTTCGCTGCTGACACCTTTACTAAAAGGGCCCTGACAAGGTGGAATGGCCACGTCAAATCACTCTCCTTGGTAACAGCCAACGACATGGGCTGGGATACACTAAAAGAGCTTCTGACGAGGGAGTACTGCCCTAGAGGTAAAATCTAGAAACTCAAGGAGGAACTCTGGAACCTCAAGATGAAAGGGACCGATGTAGTGGCTTATACGGCCAGGTTCTGCGACCTGGTAACTATGTGTCATAACATGATCCCCACTGACGGCAAAAATATTGAACAATACATCTGGGGTTTAGTACCCCCGTATCGAGGGAACGTTTTAGTATCACGCCCGACGACCTTCGATAGCGCCAAGGAATTGGCCCAAATGTTGATTGATCATGAAACTCTCTCCACTCTATCAACAACCACAATGGTTGCCACTGCACCAACCATGTCATCCGCCAACAAGAGGAAATGGTGAGACTGAAAGTAGGGCAATTCAACTCAATCATCCTCCAAAAACCAACAGATCGTAGTTGTCCATGCTGCCACTACTCCCACTGCCCCTGTACCAGCCAAAACATATGCTGGAAATCTACCCAAGTGCAATAAGTGCTCTTTCCATCATAACGGCCCCTGCTGTGAGATACACTACACCAATTGCGACCGGAAGGGCCATACCACCCGATACTACAGGTCTCAACCCAAACCAATCAATCAAGTTCCCAGTTCCGGAGTGAGTCAAGCCCGCTATGGCTGTGGCGAGACAGGGCACTTCAAGAGAAATTGCCCGAAAGCTGGGAATGCGGGAGGAACAGGAAGACTACTTGCTATTGGCCACAATGAAGTAGTAGCAGACCCCACAGTAGTCACGGGTATGTTCCTTCTCGATAACTCTTATGCTTGTATCCTCTTCGATAGTGGAGCAGAAAGAAGCTTCATAAACCAAAACTTTAAACACTTACTTAAACAATCCCCTTAACTGTTAAAAGAAACCTTCGTCGTAGAAATGGCTAACGACAACACAGAGAGTTCTAACGAGATCTACATAGACTGTACCCTCACACTAGATAATCATTCGTTCCCAATCGACCTCATACCAGTATCGATCAAGAATTCCGATGTCATTGTGGGCATGGACTGGTTGAGTCTCTATCGTGCTGATATCCTGTGCGCCGACAAAGCCATCCGTCTAAATCTACCGAATAACGAAACTCTGTTAAGCTACGTAAACAATCCCAGTACGAGCCTTCGCATCATCTCAAGTATACAAGCCCAGAAGTACTTGCGTAAGGAATATAGTGCATTCCTTGCACACGTCGTCGATACAAGTCAGAAAACGAAAGATCTAAAAGACTTCCCCGTAGTATGCAACTTCCCCGACGTTTTCCTAGAAGAGCTACCAGGTTTACCTCCCCAACGTCAGGTCGAGTGCAGGATCGACTTAATTCCAAGAGCTACCCCAGTAGCCAAGTCGCCCTATCGTTTAGCACCTGCTGAGATGCAAGAACTGTCCGGTCAACTTAACGAGCTGCTCAGCAAGGGCTTTATAAGACCGAGTTTCTCACCCTGGGGAGCGCCGGTCTTGTTCGTAAAGAAGAAAGACGGATCGTTCAAGATGTGCATCGATTATAGAGAGCTCAACAAACTCACGGTCAAAAATTGTTACCCTCTTCCCCATATAGACGATTTATTTGACCAACTCCAAGGGGCGAGTTATTTTTCCAAGATTGATCTAAGGTCCGGGTATCATCAATTGCGAGTGCTCGAGGAGGATGTTCCGAAAACAGCTTTCCGAACTCGTTATGGACACTACGAGTTCGTAGTGATGCCCTTCGGACTGACTAACACACCCGCAGTATTCATGGAGTTAATGAATAGGGTGTGCCGTCCTTACTTGGATCAGTTCATCATCGTCTTCATTGATGGCATACTCATCTACTCTCGAGGTAAGGAGGAGCATAGCGATCATCTACGACAAGTCCTGGAAACCCTACGATCAGAGAAGTTATATGCGAAGTTCTCTAAGTGCGAATTCTGGATCCGAAGAGTTGAATTCTTAGGACACGTGGTTAGCAAGGAAGGAATCCACGTGGACACATCCAAGATTAAACCTATTGAGAACTGGTCAGCACCGAAGAAGCCTACAGAAATTCGTCAATTTCTAGGCTTTTCTGGCTACTACCGTAGATTCATTAAGAACTTCTCTCGAATCGCAAAACCCCTTACAGCATTGACTCAGAAAAGCGTAGCCTTTGACTGGGGAGAGAAACAAGAGAACGCACTCCAAAACCTGAAACGAGCCTTATGCACCGCACCGTTACTATCCCTTCCCGAGGGACAGATGATTTTGTGGTTTACTACGATGCGTCCAATCAAGGACTCAGTTGTGTTCTGATGCAATGAGGTAAGGTCATCGCCTACGCCTCAAGACAGCTGAAGACACACGAGGTCGGCTACACCACATATGACCTCGAATTAGGAGCGATTGTGCTCGCCCTAAAGATCTGGAGGCACTACTTGTACGGTACCAAGAGCACGATATACACTAACCACAAAAGCCTCCAACACATACTCATCCAGAAGGAGCTCAATATGAGACAACGACGATGGGTCGAGCTACTCAATGATTACGACTGCGAGATTCGTTATCCCCCGGGAAAACCCAATGTAGTAGCAGACGCCCTAAGTTGGAAGGAATATTCGGGTCGTAGAGTCAATTCATTAACAATGACTATCCATTCGCATCTATCCATATAGATTAAAGAGGCTCAGCTCGAAGCCTTGAAACCTGAAAACATAGCGGGACAATTCCTGCGAGGAATGGATAAGAACCTGGAAGTTAAGGGCGACGGAGCCTTATATCTCATGGACCGAATATGGACACCGCGACACAGTGGTTTTAGAGACTTGGTCATGAAGGAAGCCCACAACACTCGATATTCCGTTCACCCAGGTTCGGATAAGATGTACCTTGATCTCAAGAAGTTATATTGGTGGCCAAACATGAAAGCCGAGATCGCTACCTTCGTGGGCAAGTGTCTGAATTTTGCCAAGGTGAAGGTCGAATATCAGAAACCCTCATGTCTGCTCCAGCAGCCCGAGATACCTGAGTGGAAATGGGAGATGATTTCTATGGATTTCATTACCAAATTACCCAAATCTCCTAGTGGGTACGATACCATTTGGTTAATTGTCGATCGATTGACGAAATCCGCCACTTCCTGCCAATCAAAGAAACTTTCAAGATGGAAAGACTCACACGAATCTACATCCAAGAGATTGTTCGACTGCATGGTGTTCCTATATCTATTATCTCCGATAGGGATAGTAGGTTCACTTCAAGATTCTGGCGATCACTACAAAGCGCCTTAGGAACGAGGTTAGACATGAGTACAACCTACCATCCGCAGACCGACGGACAAAGTGAGATGACTATCCAAAATCTGGAAGATATGTTGCGAGCATGTGTGATCGACTTTGGTAAGGCATGGGATACCCACTTACCCCTTGTCGAGTTTTCCTACAACAATAGTTACCACATGAGCATCAAGGCAGCTCCATTCGAAGCCTTTTACGGCCGAAAGTGCAGATCCCCTCTGTGTTGGGCTGAGGTGGGTAACACTCAAATAGCTAAAGGACAAATTCCTAACAACACTCTCACAGGTCCGGAGATCATTCGAGAAACGACCGAGAAAATCGTTCAGATTCGTGAAAGATTGAAAGCCGCTAGAGACCGACAGTAAAGCTATGCAGACAAACGAAGAAAACCCTTGGAGTTCCAGGTGGGAGACCGAGTCCTTCTAAAAGTCTCACCCTGGAAAGGCATGATACGCTTTGGAAAGCGTGGAAAGCTAAATCCAAGATACATAGGGCCTTTCGAGATCCTCGCTAGAATTGGCCCCGTAGCTTACAAACTCAATCTACCTCGCGAGCTTAGTAACATACATCCTACATTCCACGTCTCAAACTTGAAAAAGTGTCTATCCGACGAGACTCTTGTAATCCCCCTCGACGAGATCGAGATCAACGAAAGCCTCAACTTCATGGAAGAACCAGTGGATATTATGGATCAAGAGGTCAAACAAATGAAACTCTAATTTTGGGACGAAATTCCCTCTAACAGGGGGAGGATGTGACAACCCGACACTTTTACATTGTACAATCGATCCACATATCTATAATTCACTTGAATTTAGCATCTTTTAGAAGAATGTTGGGTCCGCACGAGTGCTTTAGGCATATTATATCATAGATATGGGCCTTAAGAAGGGTTAGGAAGGGTGTTGCATCACAAACTCAAGCCAAACACACCAAGAGAGGTGTGTGTGGCTGCACACTAGAGTGTACGGCCAGCCAGCCGCACACCCAACCGCAAACCCCCTTCCAGCCTCATACCTGACCCTATATATAGTAGAGGACCCCCTTCCATTCACTTTTGGCTGCACCTTCTCTCTCTCTCTACTTTCTCTCCCTATAAACATCATCCAAGAACACTTAGAAGGCCTCCAAAATGTGAAGAACATCACCTTTCAGCTTGTTATAGAGGTAAAACACTTGAATCTAAGCTTAAAACTCATAGTGTTCTTCGTGATCTTCACCCCCTTGAAGGAGTGCAGCCGCACACCTTCATCAGGTGGCCGCACACACTCAAAACATCCTCCAAAGTGAGGGTATGGCCTCTATAATCGATCTAAGACTTAGTTTGACACTTGAAACCCCTCAAAATCGACACATAGGACTCAAACAAGGAGTATACGGCCGCACACTCCTGTGTACGGCCGCACACACCCTGTACGGCCGCACACTCTAGTGTGCAGCCTCACACACAAGTCTAGCCGTATTCCCAAGCTGCACACTTACTTTTATGGCCATACACCCACTCTAGTACCCATATTTGGCCTTAACCTTGTAAGAATCACTAAGTACGAAACATGGGACACTTAATCCTAATGAATCCAAGTCTTTAGGGTGATTTTCCCATCATGTTTAGTCATGAAACACCCTACTCTAACTCATATACATGTCACCATATGATTATTAGGGACCACTTGTGTTCAGAGCATCCGTTGACATTCAGCACTCATATCTATCGCACACTCGAACCCTACGTTAAACTGTGAGTTCATACCCCTTAATTAACCTTTTAAATGTTTTTAAATGCTTTTATGAGGGGCAATACAAGTTGAATCAAACAAGTTGTAATATCAATCACATGGGATTTATAACTTGCAACCAAAAAGGATTTTCTATTTTTTAACTGCTTTGCCAAAAAAACCGTTTCAAATGTTTATCAAACTCATTTCATATTAAATTGTTATAAAACTATTTCTAAAACTCTATTAAACTACTTTTATCTTCAAACCATATCTACACTAATATATTTGTATAGAGGTAAAACACTTGAATCTAAGCTTAAAACTCATAGTGTTCTTCGTGATCTTCACCCCCTTGAAGGAGTGCAGCCGCACACCTTCATTAGGTGGCCGCACACACTCAAAACATCCTCCAAAGTGAGGGTATGGCCTCTATAATCGATCTAAGACTTAGTTTGACACTTGAAACCCCTCAAAATCGACACATAGGACTCAAACAAGGAGTATACGGCCGCACACTCCTGTGTACGGCCGCACACACCCTGTACGGCCGCACACTCTAGTGTGCAGCCTCACACACAAGTCTAGCCGCATTCCCAAGCTGCACACTCACTTTTATGGCCATACACCCACTCTAGTACCCATATTTTGCCTTAACCTTGTAAGAATCACTAAGTACGAAACATGGGACACTTAATCCTAATGAATCCAAGTCTTTAGGGTGATTTTCCCATCATGTTTAGTCATGAAACACCCTACTCTAACTCATATACATGTCACCATATGATTATTAGGGACCACTTGTGTTCAGAGCATCCGTTGACATTCAGCACTCATATCTATCGCACACTCGAACCCTACGTTAAACTGTGAGTTCATACCCCTTAATTAACCTTTTAAATGTTTTTAAATGCTTTTATGGGGGGCAATACAAGTTGAATCAAACAAGTTGTAATATCAATCACATGGGATTTATAACTTGCAACCAAAAAGGATTTTCTATTTTTTAACTACTTTGCCAAAAAAACCGTTTCAAATGTTTATCAAACTCATTTCATATTAAATTGTTATAAAACTATTTCTAAAACTCTATTAAACTACTTTTATCTTCAAACCATATCTACACTAATATATTTGTATAAGTAAGACTTGAAGGACTTAGGACTAATAGCTCACCTTACTTCCTGTTCTTGTTTGATTGTGGACTTAGGGTATTTTGTTATTAGTCCGACTGTCGTTGAATTCTTAGTTATACATCCTATATATTTGTGTTAGATATCAAAGTATTCATTTTAGCTCAGTGCCTTTGTGCATTAAAGGCATGCAACCAACATTACTATTTAACTATAATAGGTATAGTTAAGGAATACTACTGATTAGTACTATTGCCAGGGTAACTACCAGAGTCAATACAATTATGAGTTAATACATGCTAAATACTATACAAAGAGAATACTAAATACTATACAAAGGGAATACCATATACTATGCAAGAGAACACTCGGTATACTTTATAACCGAAAGATACATTATACAATATACAAGGGAATATACTATAACTAGAATGTGACATACTATTTCTCGATACGACACGTCAACGTAGTATCACTTGATAACCAGAGTCTCCTGGTGGGAGAGTGGGCATTGTGTTTATAGATCTATACGGGACAGACACTCCCACATCCTGACTGCTACCTAAAGTCCGAGCCGAAAGGCCAAAGGGTGACAAATGTCACATTACTACATATGACTCGGATGGGTCAACTGGATTTGATTGTCAATCAGCATGGTTACATACGAGTTCCATTCAAACCTTTAATTAATACATTAAGAATTAAAGGCAAAATAGACTCCCCGAGGTGTATTGTACAATTAATACTACCTGGAGCCTGCACTTCATTACATATAGCCGACAACGATGCTGTTTGGGTAAAACATTATTTTTCCCATCACTTTACATGAATAAAGTCTAATACTATATTTTCACACTAATACTTACTAGGAAAACTTGTACATTTTCAAAGGAACAAACAAACAATCGGGTCTTGATAGAAGACTACTTTTTATTGGAAAACATAGGGTTTTCTAGGGTTTATACTATTTTCTAACATCGGACTTCTCCTTTATACTACATTGTTGAGAACATTTTTATACAAGCAATGACACTAAATACTTATGAACTCACCAGCTTTATGCTGATAAACTCTTTCAAAATAACTTGTATTCTCATGTCATTAGTAGGCAGGTACAGATGCAACTTTTGAAAAGATGGAGCACATACAAGACTCATCTTTATTTTGATTATACTTTTGGTGTCTATCAAACTGTACAGAACACGTTTGTATTACAATTATGATGATAATGCAATGGATGTTGTTGCTTGTTTTTACTATTGTGCATTGTTATGATACTGTACATGACATGCTCCACCCCAGAACGTATTCCGACGTTCTCGGTTTTGGGGTGTGACACCACTAAGCTTCGGAAACCTTCGCATGAGACACCCCTCGGATGACCGTCGCACCTACGTGGAGCCTGCCCATTGAACCGAAGTTGGGTCCAATCTGAAGCTGCCGTCTGCGAGCCAGCTGTTCCGACCCTCGCATCCGAGCCTCACTGAAGCAGCCAGCTGGTCCGAGCCTCGCAGCCACCTGCCCTCTCCCTCTCGCTTCGGATCCAACCCTCGCACTATAAATAATGCCTGTGAACCCTCCCGAGAAAACGTTAGAAAATTGGCAAATTTCACCCCTTAACATATATTTCTTTCATCCTGACTTTCCTCGAAGCCTCTGTAACGATTATAACCCCCGGAATACGCCAAGAAGTGCCCGAGAAGCCCAAAAAATTTATCTTTTCGGTTTTGAAACTCTACCTTCGCAGAGCCCGGTTATCAAGAAAACTCTCGGTTTTCAACGAAGAAAGTTATATTTAGAGCCGAAGTGATGCCGAAATTAATATTTTAGCCCCCGGTTATTTCACGGTGAGTTTAATATATAGGAACAATTTTATGTTATGTGTTATATGTGCTACATGTTTTTCAGTGTTATTATTCCGGGTTATTTTCCCGTCTTATTTTTATTCGCTATTTTTTTAATAGCAAAGAAATGCCTCTGACCATGTGATCAGTGAAATGACTTTGATTCACGTTGGTACCGGTATGTAGCCTCTGGCCATGTAGAACATGTCTCCGTAAGCGAATGATTTCTATTCTATGATTGTATATCTTTGAATCAAATCAATGATTGATACGGAAAGTTTGTCACATGATTCACATATGCTCTTGTTGTTCTTTGTTCCTCTTTGCTTCTGCCATATTGAGGTATATATATATATATATATATATATATATATATATGGCATAGCGTTATAATGTATCTATTATTGAACTCACTAAGCGTTACCGCTTACCCTCTCAATGTTTAACAAATTGCAGGAGATTAGCATTCAGTATAGTTATATACTGGTAGAAGATTTTTGAATAGTTTGAACTATTGTATTGATAGAAGTTTATGAATAGTTTGAAACTATTGTATTTTACACTCTCATATGTATAAAACTATAGAATCCTGGGAAGTTATGTAATATATAACACTTTAAAATAGTCGATTTGTATCTAGTAGTTTGTAACCTCTTTATCAATGTAAAATATTATTAATATGAATATGCAAGTAGCATGTTTTGGAGTAACTATATTGTCAAGTATGAAAGTTTGGGTCTTTCATAAATACGAAAGTCAGGGTCCTTCATTAAACATAAAGTCGCAACCGGATATCGACCCCATAAATCTAGCAGCGTTTCCGAAAATCCAACAACTAGTTCTTGACAAGTATGGAAATTAGGTTTTAAACATTTTAATTTTTATGTTTAATTTTCTATGGTTTTTAAGTCAATTTAGGTTTAAATTTCTATGGTTTTATGTTTTTTTAGTAATTTATGATTCAAATTTTTTGTTTTTATGTTTTTTTTAGTAATTTAAGTTATGTAATGTGTTTTTATGTAATGTGAAATATTTATTTATGTTTGTTAATTATGCTTTTTATTTAATCTAAATATAAAAATTAAAAAAATAATAATAAAAAAATATAAAATAAAATAAACCATATGAAGTGATAACTATTTCCAAAAGCTAACGAACATGTAATGGATGCGATGTGACGCATAAGTGGAATCATTTTTCTAGTGAATATATAGTGATCACACCGTATAGCCTCATAACATCAATTTTGGTCCAACATTTGAAACAATGTTTTAAATATCGGTTTTTTACTTAAATCAGTTTAGTGATCGGTTCTCGGTTTTTGGTTTTACCTTTAGTTCAACCCAATTTTCATAAGTTTATGTGTTTTCTATTTTCCTACATACATCTAGCAATGGTGTGCATTGGCCTTCGAGTTGTATACACTTAGCTAATATGATCGATCGAGTTGTACAGTTTGTTTTAGAAATGTGTTGTTTTTTAAAAAACGAAGTGAAATCCAAGTCCAGTAAACTATAATTTACCGTTTCTATCACATCGGATCAACACGGTTTTTGAAGAAATTGTCTACTTCAATCCGGTCTAGAAATGAACATCAAACCGATTGATTTTAAACTTGAACCGCTCTCATCCCTGGTTTTTAGTTGTACTGGTTTGAGCCGATTTTTAGTACATTGATTTTTAAAATATCTCGATATATCATAATCTCATTTCCCATGATTTGAAAAATATTTCGATAGATCATTTTCCATATATAAGATAGTCAGTCTGTTGACCACTAAATTAAGAGCATTCACTATGTTGATATACATCACGTCCAAAATTTCTTTGAAGTGGTCCATAAATAACCCTGCATGGCCAGCGACACCGCTTTTAAATTCTCCAAAATAAGTTGATCGTTGAATTGAATAATTGCAATTTTCGCTATATCCCCATTATTCTACCTTATGTTTCAAATTTTCAATTTCTACCTTGTTCAATTATCTTATTAACTTAATTTATCAAAAAATATATTTAAAAAATATTCAACAGATTATACCGTTAAAAGATCTGGCCAATACGCTTAAAATGAGACCACTATTGAATATTATTAAACACAGTTTTATTATTAATATTATATAAAAATAAAAAAAAAAAACTGAAAATTCTAAAAAACAAACAAGCTAAATATTGGAAATCGTCAAACATTAAACCTCAATTGGCTGTTAAGGAACCACCATTATCTGAAGATTTTTTTTTTGTTTTTTGCCTATTTACTATGAAATATTTATATATGTATATAAACGAGAACTAGTCATTATAAAAAGCTTTAGTTTATAATTTAATATGAAAATTATATGTTAATTTATGATAATATAGATTGAATAAATAAGTAAATATATGGGACCCATTTATTCAAAGTTTATACATAGTGAAAATATGTTTACAAATTATTAGAGGTTTATATATTTGTGATGTGACATGACAAATAATGATGTTACAATATTATGTACCTCTAAATGAGATCTAGCATTGAAGATTGCATGAATATTCTTGAGTGTGTTATTAACCGGATTTTTGCTTTTACACTCCATTAAACCTGACCATATTTATTTTTTCCGGGTATTATTCGGTACATGTTAATAGGGTAAAGAAGTGTTTTCACATTAGACGATGACGAAAACTGCAACAAAAAAACAAATTTTGCCATGAATTTGTGACTCATTTCAGAAACATGAACCAAACTTAAGATTTTAGGTAAAATATAGGGACCATTCGAGTAATTTATCCTACTTATAAATAGATGATTCGTGAAAAGGTTTAAGTTAACGTATCAAAAGGACAGCCACACAAAACAATGGAGTACCAATCCTTCTTCCTCGTAGTATCTTGTCTTTTACCATTGATCATGTACGCCTTCATTATTTCCAGCCGGCGCAACTCCCGGTTACCTCCGGGACCAAAAGGTTTTCCTATCATCGGAAACCTCTTAGAATTCGGTGACAAACCCCACCAATCACTTGCCATATTATCTAAACGTTATGGTCCTTTAATGTCACTTAAGCTCGCAAGCAATACAACCGTAGTCATTTCATCTCCTGGTATCACCAAAGAATTCTTTAGCACACATGATGTAGCCTTCTTAAATCGATCAGCTCCTAAGGCTATCCAACTTGGAGACTATCATAAATACTCCATAGTTTGGATGGAGGCTGGAGATCAATGGCGAAAATTGCGAAGAATGACTAAAGAATATTTGTTTTGTGTGCAACAGCTAGATGCTAGTGAACTCCTACGACGAGAGAAGGTACAAATAAGATCTCAATAGATTTCTATATCCATCCGTACAATTACTGTTAACCACAGAACAAAATGGAAACGTACGTTCTTATCCATTTAACATGATTAACTTCTATTTTTATATTCTAGGTACAAGATCTTGTCAACCATGTTAACCAATGTTGTATAGAGGAAAAGCCTCTGAACGTAGGTGCATGTGCATTCACAACAGCTCTTAACATCCTTTCCAACTTCATGTTTTCTGTGGATCTTGCTCAATATGATCCCAAATCAACACAAGAATTCCAAGGCTTGGTATTGCAAGTGATGCAAGCTGGCGCCAAGCCAGGTCTACTAGACCTTTTTCCGATACTTCACTGGTTGGATCCACTAGAGTTAATATGGCCGGAAAATGCTTATGCCAAGAAAATGATAACTATTTTCGATAAGATCATCAATGACAGGTTGCAAAATAGATCAAATGGTGTTTCAACCAAAAACGATGATGTTTTAGACTTGCTACTAAACCAACAATCGAGTTTTACTCAAAATGATATGAGACACTTATTTTTGGTAAGCAAATCCTTTTAATAATTAAAAAATATTTCCGATAATAGCACACGCATTAACAATATTTTTGTTTTATAGACACTATTTGTGGCAGGAACGGACACCACATCAAGCACGTTGGAATGGGCGATGTCGGAGCTAATTCGAAACCCAGAGAAAATGAAAATAGCGAGGTTGGAGGTCGATAAACTCATGCAAAACAACAACAATGGAAGCATACAAGAATCTGATATCTCTCAACTCACTTACCTACAAGCTGTGATTAAGGAAACTCTGAGACTTCATCCTCCTGCCCCTTTTCTTATCCCTCGCCAAGCCATGAATGACGTTGCTATTCAAGGTTTCATTGTGCCTAAAAATGCACAAATTTTGTGTAACGTTTGGGCTATGGGCCGAGACCCAAACATATGGTCAGACCCATAAATGTTCATGCCGGAGAGGTTTTTGGACGTGAAGATTGACTATAAAGGCCAAGATTTTGAGCTTATTCCATTTGGTGCAGGAAGGAGGATGTGTCCAGGATTGAATCTTGCTAATAGGATGTTACATATAATATTGGGATCTTTGATTCATAAGTTTGATTGGAAGGTTGTGGGAAATAAGAGACCACAAGATATTGATATGGGAGAAAAGTTTGGGATCACATTGCAAAAGGCTGAACCACTCATGGCTATACCTATGAAACTCTGATCGAAGTTGTTTTCTTAAATAAATGCCGAAAAGCATTTTTTGTTGTACTTTGACTTTATTTGAAACTTGTACTTATTTCTCATATTTTGGTTAGACATATGGTATCAAAGGGATTAACAAATCACACACACATGATTCATGTCTTTCTTAATCCGCTGTGTTCTTTTTATGAATCCTATTTGACGGGACTATATAAATTGACTGATGGGCACTACAAGAAATGAGACCTATAGGGACGACATTTGTCGTTCCTAAAGGTACTAAAGTCGTCCCTATAGATGACGGCGACGACAAGTCGTCCCTATAGTGTTCGTCCTCATAGCCCCGTCACAATAGATGTTCTTTATCGTCGCTATAAATATCGTCGCAATAGCTTCCCTATAGAGATGACATATCGTCTCTAAAGGATTCGTCACTATATGTTTCCAATTACCATAGATGAAGCTATAGAGAGGACTTGTCGTCTCTATAGAAGCAACTATAAAGACAACATGTCGTCTCTATAGATAAAGTTATACACGACATACCACAACCTATAGAAACAACAAATCATGATAGTAATGCACCTATAGAGACGATTTAGCGTCCCTATACATTCACCTATAGAGACGACATGTCGTCTCTATAGGTATGCCCACAGGTTTATACCCTGTTCTTTTTTCTGTTTATTTTCCTAGTTTTCACAGTTCTAAAATAGCTAAAGCAGTATATTTACAAAATAGCTACAACAACAAAATTTAATTGTAACAAATCATGCTAAATGATTTTATTACATGTTTTAAAATGGTACAAATTGAATGAAGATTCTCAAGCATTACATGTTCTAAAACTATACTAATTCAGATTTACCAAACTTTGCATCAAATTCTTCAAAGAGCAGCTTCCTGACATTTGGAAAATATTGTAACAATTGAAAAGAAAGAAACATCACCTTCGGTTTACTTTTCTCATTGTGGATAGTCTTGGCAACTGCTGCAGCATTATCATAACAACTTCACTGTTACATTTGTAAAGAAAAATGACCATTTTGTCCTTTTTCTATTTGATCTTTTCATCTATTTTTCTATTTGACCAGTTTGTCCTTTTCTCTTTCATGTTTATTTCTTTTTTATGAACTACTCATTTTCCAAAATGACCATTTTGCCTTTGTTTCTTTCATATTTTCAACCCCTATCCCCCAACAATCAACTTTGTAAAAGTGCCACTTTGTCCTTGTCTCTTTCATCTTTTTTCTCAAATTCAAAAGCAACCTAATATGTAAAAGTGTTAAATCTAATAGTAACTCAATTATTAATCGTCTAAAAACAGAAAATTATGTTCATATTTACATGATGACTCACCAATATCTGTAACAAGGGTTTGTGGGGAAGATGTGTTGATCTTTGTGACATTTTAAAATATTTTAATCCTTGCTACACAAGTGAGGTTAAAATGTTATTTTTAAAAAGGAGCATAAAAGTGTGATGATGAAAAAGGGACAAATAAATGCAATGAAAAAGTGAAATATGATGATTCAAAATTTTCAATCACTAATTACACAATTTTTTGAAAAAAAAACCATAAATCTTGAATCTTTACCTGGATTCCAAGATGAAGGAAATAAGGGAATTGTGGATTGACCTTCCCTGACCTGTATCACATGAAACCCATGTTAAACAATTTGTGCCAAAAAAATAAATGGAATAAGTCCCTTTGAAAAATATACTGCATAGCCATGATTATCCACCTCACATTTCAGCCGATTTGGATCACATGCATCTGCTTTCAAAAATGTAATTGTAGTACTAAATACAGAATCAGGGGTTGCCTACAAAATGCAAAGGCATTCCATTTCCATTCCCACCATGGAATGGAATGAAGAATTACAATTACATTCCTTTGTCATTCCATTCCATCATACCAAATAGAAGTGTGCTTGTAACTTACTTGTAAAACTAATTATATCGGGTTCATCTCCATCAATTATAGGAGTGCCTCATTGCAACGTTCAGTTCCTATAAATTTGATGCAGGAAATAGCAATGTATATTATAATTAGAATTGTATAGATTATTCAAAGTATAATGATGCTATATTTAACAAAGAATGCTATTTAACCATACCATTTCGACAAAATTAAGATGTCATTATGACATCTGCTCCAAATCCATGACAGCAATTTGCAATCCTCTCATCATCTGTAGCCACCACTGCAACATAGATTAAAGCTAGGGACAGTTAAGTAATTTTACATTTGTCTCAATAATTAATTTTCTTATTGCTTGTCATTGATTGTTGATTTGTTTCTACAAATATATTCATTTTAATCCTAAATAATCATTAATCACTTGAATTAAGTATTCAGTTGATTGAAGCTCAGTTTTGATGGTGGATGTTTAAAGATTTCTTGTTCTATTTGGTCCTTATTGTGCTCCTTTTCATTGGAAAAGTTCGGTATAATTGTCTTTTGGTAGTTTTTGAGGTTTCTTTTCTAGCTTAAAAAATATATAACTTTTTAGGAAAGAATATAATTGCTATATTGTAGATGATAACTTTTTTAAAAGATCGATTTTGACAAATAATATGTGCAAGGGATGGATATAAGGTCAAAAATTAATCACCTATTTTTGTGAAGAAGACGGAATGAAGATTCTGCAGCACGTTTATGAATTGTTGTCTCAATATACTTTGAAAATGATAACCCAAGACGAGCTGCAATTCTCAATCCCCAAGGTATCCTTGTTGATAGAATTATACAAATACATGGTTAGTTCATCAAGATTAAAACAGATACTCAAAATTGCCACTATAAATTTTCATGATAAATGGCAATATTCAGGTTTCTAGTGATCTTTTGTTGAATTATAAAATAGAAAGTCCACTTACATATAAAAGATTGCTGGAAATCATTAGCTTGAAGAAATTGAACTCAAAATGACCATTTGAACCACCAATTGTTAGATCAACATGGTTTCCAATTGCCTGCATCACATGGGAATGGGATCTCTAACTCATTAAGTCTTGATGTCCCTATTTCATACTATTGATACTTTTACAAAATAAAAATAACCACAACTCAAGAAATAACCATGAAGGAAGCATTACACTGCATCTAAACAAACCGATTGAGTGGACTATGTGCTAAGTGATTTTATTACATGCTTTAAAACAGTAAAAATTGAAGGAAGATTCTCAAACATCATTAAAATAAACAGATCAACGACATACCTCTATGATTTCGAAATTGGATGTTGTTGGAGAGTGAAGAAACAGCCGTCGTCACAGGGGAATTGAAGCATCGTCGGTGGTGAAGGTGGTTGTGATGTGGAGTTCGACTTGTAAAGTAGTCGTCGATTTCGTATCCAGAAAAGCAGCAAATCTTCGATCAAAGTAGAGAAAAGAGTGAAGGGGGAAATGTCGTCATGAACTACCGAAGGAGGTTGCGGGAAACGAGGCGGTACCAACGTTGGCAATGATAGCGGTTGTTGCTGAGGAGACTGGAGGTGAAGGCGATCCACATGTGCCCTGGTGTTCGTGTTTGACGTCTACCAATCGCCGATCGAGATACAGGAAAACGTGAAAAGGAGTTGTTATTGAATGAGAGAAGCAGATAATGTATTCTTGACATCAGTTTAGAGAGTAGAAACTCTATAGGGACGACCTCTCACCCCTACACCCTTAAACAAAACGACACCCCTCCAATATTCTAAATAAACAACATATTAAAATATATAAATTACATCTAATTTATTTTTTTGGGGAAGACTTGTCGTCCCCATATGTTTTCTGAGTCCTGCCAAAATTCCTGCCTAACTTGTCGGGACGACAAGTCGTAGCTATATCTTTTCACAAACCCGCCAACTACCTGAGTGACCCATTGCAACAAAATGTCGTCTCTATAGATTATCAGGTTTTAAAATTTTGGTCAACCCTATAGAGACTACATGTCGTCTCTATAGATGATCTATAGAAACTACTTTTGTCGTCCCTATAGGTATCGTCCTTATAGATGTTTTTTATTGTAGTGTGTTAATTGATTGTCGAGTTTTTTTTCTATCTTATAAGTAAAACCATAAAACTAACTACCAATGGATCAAATTCAAGATTTGTGAAGTTTATGTCATGCAATAATTGAAACAACTATTCCATGTTTTGCATTTGATTCTTCAATAAAATACTGAACAAAAAGGAATCGGAACTCGATATAGTCTCCAATAATTTAGTTTCAGCAAGCATGTGTGGAAGTAAATTCATACCATTTATGGTTTGTGGTCAATATTTGTGACATAAACGATATTCATTTCCTTCTGTTTTTTATCCATTAGGGTCCCCAAATAATAATAATAATAATAATAATAATAATACTGAATATGTCTTTATAAAAGTAGAATAATATAGGTATCCCATCATAAAGGTAGTAACCATATTTGCATGAATGCTTGTTCACCATGAATGAAATATCAGGTACTTTGCCGGTCCATTTATCGTTGAAAATAGAGGACTGGACAAGAACACTATGTTTGTTGTTAAACCCTGCCATTAGAACAGTCACTGCTGGACTATATAAATTGACTTTCTTCAGGAACTACAAAACTCACATTCAAAAGCATCAGAGATCTTACTCTTGGCAAAGATGTTCGGATAAGGAATGCAGGAGAAGGTTCCACCAGTTTACTCAATACAGACAAGAGGGCAGGAAACAAAACAAAGGTGGATACGGAAGAAAAAGATCAAAATCATGGAAGAGAGGACAGTCAAGAACCAAAAAAGAAATCGTCTGCTGGAACTGTAATGAAATAGGACATTTCAGAAATAAATATTTTTAACCTCCTGCATATAATGGCAAGAAGGAGATGAATGTGGCTGAAGACCATGATGATGCTCTTATTTGTCGTGTAGAAAATTCAGCCACGTCTTTGGTGATGGATTGAAGAGCATCATTTCATGCTTGCCATAACAAAAAAAAATCATGAGAAATCTCAAACCTTACAGCTGTATTATTCTCCTAGCAGTTGATAAAATTCTAAAGATCACTAGTATTAGAGATGTAGCTTTGTAAACTTCAATAGGTACTACCTGGATTTTGAAGGATGTGAAATATATTTCTAATCTGAAGAAAATATTGATCTCGGTGGGAGAGTTGGATGAAGAGGGGCATGATTTAAAGTTTTAAAAAGGTAAATGGAAGCTTATTAAAGGGAAATTGGTCATTGCTCAAGGAAAAAAAAAAGGGAACTCTATATATGGTGGAGTTGACCTCAGGAGATACAAATGCAACTGTTGAAGATGGGGAGTCTTCTAGTTTATCGCACCAAAGACTTGTCTATATGAGTAAGAAGGGAATTAAGATGCTTGCTTCAAAGGGAAGGACCCCAAAACTAAAGAATGTGACAATCGACTTCTGTGAACCATGCGTACTCGGTAAATAGAAAATTGTTACTTTCGTGAAGATGGGCCAGCCACTTAAATCAGAGAAGATTTAGCTGATACATTTTGATTTTTTCGATCCACATTAGTTTCATCAATAGGAGATTTTTGATAATATGTTTCCTTTACAGATGATGCTACAAGACATGTATGGGTTTACTTTCTGCAAAATAAATCTGACGTTTTCTCTACTTTTAAAAGGCTTAAATCTACTGTGGAGAATAAGACGACTCTGAAGATAAACTGTCTAAAGTTAGATAATGGGGGTGACTATAGCAGCAAGGAGTTTACAGATTATTGTGCAGAATACATGATCATAATGTTGAAGACTGTACCAAAAACACCTTAGCAAAACGGTGTTGCAGAGCGGATGAACAGAACAATAAATAATAGTGCTAAGAGCATGAGGTTACATACAGGGTTGCCAAAAATGTTCTGGGCAGATGTAGTATGCACATGTAACGTCCTAAAATTTAAGACCAAAAATTTCATTTTTAAATAAGTTGTTATAAAAACCAATAGTATAATAACATTAATAATATCATCCCATGTCAAAACAAGTATGTCAATAATCAAAACATATCATCATAATTCAATATCAGAGTATAATCCCAAAGATCTCATGTGCGGAAAACATAGTGTGATGTGCTGCGATGGAGCCGGCTCCTTTCCTTTGAAAATGAAGTACCTGAAACCAAAATTGTAAACCGTAAGCACGAAGCTTAGTGAGTTGCCCCATCATACCACATACCATACAATAAACATACTGTCGGGCATATATAGGTGCCCGACCTACCCTGCTGAGCATATATGGGTGCTCAACCTACCATTTTTAGGCATACCGGGGTGCCCAACCTGCCCCTGTCAAGCATATATGGGTGCTCGACCTACCTTGCCAGGCATATCTAAGTGCTCGACCTACCATCCGGTTTATTTCAACCGGTTACGGGGACTATTCCACCCCTACCACTACTACATAATAACATAGCATAACATACTGTCAGGCATATTTGGGTGCTTGACCTACCCTCTCGTTTATCTCAACCGGCTACGAGGTCTAACTTACCCCTACCACTATCACATAATATCATAGCATAACATACTGTCAGGAATATATGGGTGCCCTACCTACCCTTCGGTTTATCTCAACCGGCTACGGGGTCTAATCTACCCCTACCACTATCACATAATATCATAGCATACTAGCACATAAAGCAAAACAGATAGTGGCATACCAGACAATTATCACAAAGACAATCGTCTCAATTATAATCAACTACAACTGGGCCGGTATTTGTGACTGCGACCTACTTCTACTGGAAGGTAACTGACCTCACACTGCTGAAGTCCCACAGACAAAACTCTACCTACTAGTTGATAGATTCCCAAATTTCAATATCAAGATAACACCCAATTAATAATTGGGTTCCAACACATAACCATAAGTCCATGCTTGGGGTAAAGAACTACTTTACCCCCATCTTAGCTTGATTCAAGCTCAAGGCCCAAAAGTCAAACTATGAACCAAAGGCCAACAAATGGCCTAATTTTCCAAATTAGGCCCAAACGACTACATGGTCTTATCCTAAGGCCCAACCATTTATTACAGTCCAAACATTTGGCATTCTAATGGTCCAACACCTCATAATCATCAAGGCCCAGTTATGGTCTATCTTTGACCCAATTTTCCAAATTGGGCCCAAACCCCACACATGGGCATTACCCTAAAGCCCATCTAAAAATTCTAGTCCATATGCTTGTTCTTGGATGGACCACCACTAGCCCAATCACCAAAGCCCAATAGAAAGGCCCAACTCAAGGCCCAAGCATAAATTAGGGTTTTCACATAAAAAGACGATTAGGTTTAAGTGTTTCTTACTTAACCCATTAAGAAATTAATCCATTAAGTCCGTGACTCTACTAGATAAATCATACGGTGTGATCGGGTGTAATTCAAATTCAATTCCATTGGTCCAAACATGTGGGTCCCGACAATTCCAAATTAACATATCCAAAAATTAGTGTTTTCTAAATCCTAATTAGGGTTTCCAAACCAATCGCGTTCCAATTAGTCCATTTGTTAAGCTTTTAGGTTAATTAATTATTCATTAAGTTGGGCACCACCCACTACCGCCTTGGGTAGTGGTGGTCAATGGCGGCTCATGGCGACGGCCACCACCTCACGGTGGTGGTGACGGATTTCCATAATTATTCTGGTCAAAATAAAATATTACAATGCAATATCCCAAATAAACACACACACATAATAAGATACACACAACCATCCTTGTGGTGGCCAACGATGGTACAAGGTGGTGGTGGTGGATTTTCTCGTGAATTCCGGCGCAACACCACCCACGACACACACTAAAAGCAAAAATACACACACACGATTCTGTTTGCAAAATGCAGCCAGCCACTTACCTGGTGGCATACGATGGCGGTGATGGCACGAAATGGCGGGCAGCAGCGGTGTTGACGGCAACAGTCACCATGGTTGGCCGCCATGGTGGTTCTTCAACACTTGTGCTCATCATAAACGTACACCCAACACAGCCACCTCATGGCAACATAAAAGTAGTCGGAGGAGGATGTCACGATGGTGTTTTAATGGCGAGGCAGCAGGTGTCGGCTAACGGAAATAAGAGAAGAAAAATGGTGGCAACGAATGCAACAGTAGAACGGTGGTGGATCTTCAATTGATGGTAGAGACTCCTCCACGGTTCGCTTCTCCGGCAGTGATAGTCACAGCGTCCGGTGATGGACGCATCTTCGATCGGCAGCAACTGCAGTGGCATGGCAGCTATGACTCGTTCCTCCTCACTTCCGACTGAAATGACAACATCCCATGCCGGTCTCCATCTTCACCAACAATGGAATAGTAGCATTCGAAGGGTTTTGAGCATTCTAACACTCCTATGCTGTACATGCAACCCTAGAAACCTTGGATCTATGTTTTCTCTAATATACATGCAAATTTGATTTTTCCAAGGATCTCATCCTAACTAGCATGTTATGGGGTACTTGTAACATAAAAATCTAGTAGAAAGACATACCTTTTCTTGTGGTTGATTTCTTGGACTTTTGAGAGCCTAGCACCAATGATGTGAATGCCTCAAGTGGAATCACAAATCACCACACAACTAGGAAAACATGGGAGAATAGTAATGCACACTAGAAATCGGCCCACCTTCTCTGTCACACACACTAGTGCCATTTCATGTGCCAAAGACCTCTTTATATGGTATGGTGGATTAGGGTTACATCCATGTAAACCCTAATACCCATGACCTTTCATTTCCATAGGATCCATAAGTTAAAAGCTCCATGGACTTCTATGCAAGCTTAGCCCATCCTAAATGAACATTCGTCCATTCTATATATAAGAGTCTATTTTTAATTAGTTTCTTTTTTATCCCGAAATTAATTCCAAATTAATTCTTGATCAATACTGATTAAATAATATGATTTCATATTAATATATTATAACTTATAATATATTAATGTATCATAAATATAATATTCTCAAAAGATTATCCATACAAATTGTTTCGGTGAAGTGCAACCCAAATGGACCATGCCGGGTCGGCTCAAGTACATACCAAATATAGTTACGGACTTAGACACCTTATCCAACAGTCTCCCACTTGGATAAGTCTGATAACTATAGTTGCAAGTATAACTTCAAGAATCGACCAGCAATCGTAGCTCCTAAAACTCTATTGAACTATGAAGTGCCATTTTAGATAAGTGATCATATAATCCTCTGTTCTCAAGATATCAGCTGGACAAATACATGGAACAACATCGTACTTATTGTCCAACAGTTTGTTTCCCGATTTTCGATTTGTTTGACATAGAACTAAACTAAACACATCAATTTGGTTCTGACCGGGCCCGACACATAGGTCAAAACAAAATCATCGAGGGGCCCCATATATCACTTCTAATCCTCCAAGGATTAAAAGGAACAGATAAACTTTGAATCATATGATTGTACTAGTACTTGTTGAATCATACACAAAGGCACGTTTTATAGCATCAAGTTTCTGATGCATTTCCGTACAATCAATGCACAACCAACTCATAGTCAACAACTCATATCTCTAGGTTTGAAGCCTTGTTTGATATTATCGTCTCACGATCACTCGAGATGAATTCCATGAAGTGATACAAGTGAGCGTGAGTTTAATCCAACACTCTGAACTTATGAGCACTCATGAAGGTTGTAGCAACTTTTGCTATGTCTAACACCTTAGACATCTACAAGCCTAATTCACGACAGTCTTGATTCATACCTACTTCCAAAGTATGATTGATTGTGGAGAGTTTGAGTAAAGTAATTATTCTAGAAGTCAAAACATGCAAAGTTGACAAAATAGTAAACGATTGATACAAGATAGAAACACATTACTTATAAATAAACAACAACTTTTATTTAATCATCAAATGTCAATTACATTTTACAAGATTCAGAGATAGCTATCTAATCTGTAAAACTAATATCGTCCTTCAGCCAGATGCACCTCACATGCTGCAAATGCCTAACCCTAGTCTGTCCCTTCGTGAGGGAATTTGTTGGGTTCTCTTCTGACGATACCCTCTTTGCCACGGGGATTCCTTCTTTTATCTTATTTCTTATGAAGTGATATTTTCTATCAATTTGTCTGGATCTGCCATGATCTATCAGTTCCTTGGCTAAGGCAACCGCACTATTATTGTCATAGAAAATCTCCATAGGCTCCTTTATAGCTGGTACAACTCCAAGGTCTCCCATCAAGTTCTTTAGCCATATCGCCTCCTTCGCCGCTTCACTCGCTGCTATATACTCTGATTCACATGTCGAATCAGCAACCGTCTCCTGCTTGGAACTTTTCCAAGTAATCACTCCTCCATTTAGGGTAAACACCCAGCCTGACTGAGATCAGAAGTTATCCCTGTCGGTCGGAAAGTTGGCGTCGCTATACCCTACTACTCTCAAGTAATCACTCCCACCAAGGGTAAGAATCCAATCCTTAGTCCTTTGCAGGTACTTGAGAATATTCTTTACTGCAGTTCAGTGAGCCTTGCCAGGGTTCCCCTGATATCTATAGACCATGCTCAAAGCAAAGGCCACATCAAGGCGGGTACAAGTCATAGCATACATGATCGAGCCAAAAACTGAAGCATAAGCTAATCGACTCATGTCAGCTATCTCAACCTCTCTACTCGGGCTCTGAGCCTTACTCAATTTGGCATTGCTTTGGATCGGTAAAACACCTTTCTTGGAATTCTTCATGTTGAACCTTTTCAACACCTTGTCCAAGTAAGTTTTCTGACTAAGTCCAATTAGTCTTGTACTCCTATCTCTCAATATCCTTATCCCTAGGATATAGGCAGCTTCTCCAAGGTCCTTCATAGCGAAACACTTCCCAAGCCAGGATTTAATCTCCTGCAAAGTTGGGATGTCATTTCCTATGAGTAGTATGTCATCCACATACAATACCAAAAAGCTAACTATACTCCCACTAGCTCTGAAATATACACAGGACTCATCCTCGTTTCTCGAAACACCAAACTCTTTGACTTTCTCATCAAAACAAAGATTCCAGCTGCGAGATGCTTGTTTCAATCCATAAATGGACTTCTCAAGCTTGTACACTCTATCAGGGTACTTTGCATTGACAAAACCCTCTGACTGACTCATGTAAACATCTTTAGCCAACTTTCCATTAAGGAAAGCGGTTTTGACATCCATTTTCCATATTTCAAAATCATGAAATGTAGCAATGGCTAGCATAACACTAATAGACTTAATCATCGCTACAGGTGAGAAGGTTTCATCATAGTCAACTCCCTGAGCTTGAGTGAAGCCCTTCGCAACCAATCGCGCCTTATAAGTATGCAGTTTCCGATCCATGTCAGTCTTCTTCCTGAATATCCATTTGCACCCGACAGTCTTACAACCCGGTACATTATCAACCAAGTTCCAAACATGATTGTCATACATGGACTGAATCTCGCTGTCCATAGCCTCTTTCCATTTATCAGACTTAGGACCTGCCACGGCTTCCCTATAGTTGTTAGGTCCATCTAAATTTACCAGTGTACTATCACTGATAAATGTATCACCTTCTGCAGTAATATGGAAACTAAAGTAATGCTCAGGTGGATTCCTAACTCTAGTGGAACGCCTCAGAGGTACAAACTCAAGAGTTGGTTTAACAGGAGTTTCCTCCCCAGGTTGATTACTAAGGTTTGAGGTTCCTTCACCACTTGACTCTTAAAGCTCATCAAGGTCAATTTGCATCCCACTGTTTCCTTGGCTTATAAATTCTCTCTTGCGAAAGACCCCTCTCCTTGCCACAAAGACCACATTTTCACTGGGTCTGTAGAAGAGGTAACCAAAAGATTTATGAGGGTAGGCGATTAAAATACACCGCTCACTACGAGGTTTGAGCTTATCGTGAGTCTCACGTCTCACAAAATCCTCGCAACCCCAAATCTTTATGTGGTCTAAAGTGGGAACTTTCCCAGTCCACGTCTCATGAGGTGTTTTGGCAACCTTCTTGGTAGGGACTAGATTAATGATATGGGCGGCAGTCTCTAAGGCATACCCCCAAAATGAGATTGATAACGAAGCTCGACTCATCATGGAACGAACCATGTCCAACAACGTTCGATTGCGCCTCTCAGCCACACCATTAAGCTATGGTGTTCTGGGAGGTGTCAATTGTGAAACAATTCCACATTCCTTAAGGTAGTCAAGGAACTCTGTAATAAGATACTCTCCACCTCAATTGGATCGAAGCATCTTAATGTTAGTACCTAGCTGATTCTCCACTTCCTGTTTAAACTCTTTGAACTTTTCAAAGGTTTCTGACTTATGCTTGATTAAGTAGACATAACCATATCTACTGTAATCATCAGTAAAAGCCACATAGAAGCGGCTAGCATCCCTTATGGCGGTTCTGAAGGGTCCACAAACATCTGTGTGTATGAGGTTTAACAAACCTTCACCCCTAGCATAAGTACCAGTGAAGGGTGACTTTGTCATTTTTCCAAGCAAACAAGACTCACAAGTATCATCCGACTTTATGTCAAATGATCCCAAGACTCCAGCCATTTGGAATTGTCTTATGCGCTTCTTGTTAACATGTCCAAGACAACAATGCCACAAGGATGCTTTGTCGAAACTAGTGGAAGAATCTATATGCAACACATTATTTCCTAGGTTGTCTACAACTGAAACAGTTTCATATACACCATCACAAGGTAATGCTTTAAAATAAAGAACATTATTATAAAAAGCATTAATACCACCACGTTCATTATCAAATGAAAAAGTAAATTCTTGTTTGTACAAACCGTGAAAAGAAATAATATTTCTCGCCATTACAGACGAGTAACAACATTTATTCAAATCTAACATTAACCCACTACTCAACAATAAAGAATAAACTCCAATCTTGGTGATAGGTGAAGCTTTCCTATTCCCCATGATCAAGTTTATCTTCCCGTGCTCCACATCCTCACTTCTTCTTAAGCCCTGCAAATTAGAACATATGTGAATACAACAACCTGTATCAAGGACCCAAAAATTAGTATGCAGTGAGTAATTAGACAATATAGTGTAAATACCTGCATGGGTAGCTTTAACCTTCCCATCCTTAACATCTTGCAGGTACTTGGGGCAATTTGGTTTCTAGTGTCCCTTATGATGACAATAGAAGCATTCGGCTTCTTTTGGGTTAGAAGAGGGAGTGACAAAACCACCTTTGGTAGCACTCGAAGAGGAGCCATCAAGAGAATTTCCCTTGGTAACCTTCGAAGGGGTCTTGCACTTTTTCCATTTACCTTGCTCGGTTTCCAAAACAGGGGCGGTGTTAGGAGTAGGAGTAGTAACAACTTATTTACCTTTTAGACCACTTTCGACGGTCTTCAAAAGTCCTTGAAGCTTGCTTAGTGTAACCTCCTCCTTGTTTATATGATTGGTCATTCGGAACTGATCATAACAAGTAGGTAAGGAGTGTAGTATGATGTCAATAGCCAACTCCTCAGGGAAGTTCGCATTCAACTTCAGCAAACGGTCCACGAACCTTTGCATTTTCTGTATGTGGCCCATGATGGGTTCACCATCCTTCATTCAGGTTGATATCATAAAAGAGATTATTTCATACCTCTCTTGACGAGTACTCTGATGGTATCTATCCATCAAGTCCATGTGCATCTCAAAAGGGTAAAAGTCCTCATATGACTTTTGGAGTTCAGCTGTCATTGTGTCCAACATGATACATGCCACCTTGGTGGCATCTCTCTCATGAGTCCTAAAGTCAGCGATCTCCTTTGGAGTAGCAGTAGACTCATCGATCTCATTCAGCTCCTTATCGAGGACATATTCATTGTCCTCGTTACATGTGACCATCCTGATGTTCCTCATATTATCATTAAAGTTAGAACCATCAAAGATGACTCTCCCATAAAGGTTCATAAGAGAGAAGGAGTCGGTAGGGTTTGAGCCAGAAGCATTGTTGGAAGACATCTAAAAAGAAGAAAGACAAGTTTAGATTAGATAAATAGTCCTTAATAAGACACCCACATGTACTATTAAGGCTAGGAGCCAACACAATACTTTATAACTTGTAAAAGGGATGTCGTAATCCAAGCTATAAAATATTTGAAGGTAGGAAAATGACGATTCACCAATTTCCACCATGAAAAATGAAATAAATTATTAGGTTTTAATTGGATTGAAACTCCTAGATGCCTTTGATATTCATTGTACTTTTCAATGGCATGTTTAAATCTCGATTGTGCCTTCTCAAGTTTGTGACTGGGATGACGAGGATCACAAACAAGGTGTGAATAACCATGTAAATTAATTTGGTACCCTTAATTTTTATCACCTAATCGATGTGCCAGTTAACCACACATGTTCCACCAATCTATGATAAACATTAAGTTACCCTTTTCCACTCTTACTAGTCCACATTAGTGTGTCGGTTAAGCACACACGCTCCACTAACGACTTGGTAAGGTACAAAGTGTAATTTCATGGGTAGCACTAAATTCACATTTTCCTAAAGTAACTAATATTGGGAACTCATAAAAGGTTTAGTTACTTTATATTTATCATTATACTTTTAAGGAGAATTATATTCCTTGTCCTACTCGTTCGACTAACGACCCTCCACCAGTCAAGGAAGCGGTGGGTGAGAGTGGACACCCATTAAGCTGTCATTTTATAGGCAACAACCTTATACCCCCCTTATAGACCGACTTCATGAATGAGGCCTACTAACGGTAAGACTGACTTCATATTATACATATATATATATATATATATATATATATATATATATATATATATATATATATATATATATATATATATATACTAACTTATAATATTTTAAAGTACACAAGACAGGTCAAAAACCCAAGTGACTAGGCATAAAAATACCAACCAGGAAATATTATGTCTATTACACTCATTAACGTATATTTATTTTTTTAAGCTCAAAAAATGATGTAAATTGTAAAATCTGCGGACAAAACACAAGTTTTTAATTCATTTAGTGATCGAAAAACGAGCACTAAACAATTATCTGGTATATTAACATTTCCTATATTACAATTTCTAACACTCGCAGATTCGGACTAGTCAATTTAGAGACAATGAGTGTTAAAAATGAATTTTGATAGATGTTTATTTAGAATAAATAATCTTAACCAATGTTATTGTATATATTTCTAGGATTTCATACATATAAAGAACGCTAAGATCCGACTTATAATGAGGAAGTTATGACTCGTTGTAACATCCCGAGTCCGGGTATACCTCGAGAACCTTGATCTTTTGAGCTATTGTCGTTGTTTGCACTCATTTATAAAAGAGTGAAAAATGAGCATGCGGGGCTTACATGAGGGTACACTTAGCGTACTCGTCAGCGTGCATGTAACGCGAAGATCACCTAGTACGTTGGGCATACACATGAGTACACTGGGTGTACTAGGCCCAGAATGCAACCCTAATTTGGGGTTAGTCCCCAATAAAGCTTCAGACTTTGTCTTTCCTTTCTTATAAGCATGTTGTGTTGAGCATTTTATGGTTTTGTCCTATAAAGGTGGAGTCTTGATGAGATCTTGAACTCCAGAATCTAGGACCAACCCCTTTTGAGTGTATGAGTAGTGTTATGCCATAAAAATCCATTCTTGGTTGGTAAAATCACTCCATGCATGAGTTATGAGACCCTTGGGACAAAAGAGTGTGTGTTTTTGGAGGATGGTGACTTTTCAGCCATGCAAAGACTTAAAGTCGATGACTTTATGGATTGAGAGGCATTAGAAGGTCCGTATCTGAGGTACGAGCTTATGACTTAACTGATTAAGACCATAAATATGAGAAGAGTGAAACTGGGGCGTACGTTAGGCGTAACCCCAGTACGCGTAGCGTAGGGGTCGAGCAACCCCGATTCTAGATAGCAGCCGAGTACGCCCAACGTAGGGAGTTGGAGCGCTCAGCGTACTCCCTGCTGATTGACTTTTAGGGTTAGGTCAAGATTGAGGACTAATAAGCTTTGTAGGGGTAAAATGGTCTTTTACCCTTCTGTGAGTTGTAGAAGGGTTAGTCTAGTTTCTTGAGGGCCAATATTAATTAGGGATAATTATTATGTGTTAGGCAGAGGCTAGCCCGGTGGGTAGAGATCAAGATCCCGAGTGCGAGATTTTCATTCATTAGCTTATGAGGTGAGTCTTCTCACTATACTTACCTGTAGTGGTAATTTTTATGTGTGACCAGTGGGTCTTATGTGCTTGACCTGTGTAATGAGATATCCTGCTATTTGCTTTGTGTTATGCTTTTTGTGTATTATATTGAGATGTTGAGTTGAGGGACCGGAGGGTCCCACTGAGACACATTGACCAGAGGGTCTTATTGAGTTATAGTCTCGAGTGGCTAATGTGTTGTGTGCGGTATTTTGGGGAACTCACTAAGCTTTATGCTTATCGTGTTATGTGTTATGTGTTTCAGGTAGTTCCGAGGATCGTGGCAAGGCACCGACATGATTGTACACACTGGTGGGAGATTGTTTTTATGATTCTTGGATTGTGTTTTATTTGTTGACATTTGAGACATATGTCATTTTGAGAATTATGAAACGAGTTTTTATTGTGTTTGAAAATGAAAATTTTGTTTGAAAATTTATGTCGTTACAAGTTGGTATTAGAGCCTTGGTTTGAGAGATTCAGATGCACCCTCGGGTTTGTTTGGACTCGAGCTGAGGATTTAAGGAAGATTTTCAAAAGAGATAAATTTTTCTAAAAATGAGAAAGAGTTTAAGAGAAGACGAGCCGAAACAGTGTGTACAATCAGCCAGAGCTGAGCGGTGATTTCCCAAAATACCCTCATTTTCTTTTATGAGATACTTTATGAGATAAATTGCATGCTAGGGAATACGCTAGGTGAATCATATGTTACGACTAGGGTGGCCTAATTTGTGATGCTTTAGCCTAGGGATTTCTACTATCAGTGAATTGCTTTGAGTATGAGTATCTAGCAGGAGCGAGCCATTGAGAAGATTATTGTGAGAGTAGCTTGTGAGGCATAGAGTACTTGTAAATTAGGATCCGAGGAGGAGGACTTGGGGTGAACAATGATGCAGTGTGGAAGGTAGTATTAGGCCCGTACTACTGGAAGCACTAGATCAGTGAGCAGTCCAAGTAAGAATCCTAGGGATGCCAAGGAACAAGTAGGGGCGGGTGATCGAGTGTGAGTATGCTTGAGCAAGTCTCTTATGATTTTTTTGACATCATGGTGGGTACACACCACAACCCTGGGAGCAGTGGGAGTAGTGATGAGGAGATACGGAGGATGGTCCACAAGGAGGTGGTTGCAGCTATTCGAGAAGAGATTCCAGAGAAGTTTGAGTGTATCAAGACCACCTTGATTCAGATGTTTGGCGAGCGATACGCTGCTATTATTGAGGCTGTTGTTGTCGCGGCCACTGCAGTTACCACCATTGCTAGGCCACAGGGAGGTGACTCGTTGCTGTTCCGAGAGTTCAGCAGCACGAAGCCACCAGAGTTTGATGGGACGCGATATCCGATTACTGCGATGAGGTGGATCTCCGATATCGAGGGGTGTTTTTACACGTGTTCTTGTCCCGGCCATTTGAGAGTTCAGTTTGCGCTGAACCAGCTTTGCTTGGGAGCGAAGGACTGGTGGAAATTTGTGACAGTTGGCTTCACCGCTGCAAATCATGCTACAGTGACATGGGATAGGTTTGTTCAGATATTCTGAGATGAGTATGTTCTCCTGGTGGAGAGGGGACATTTGGCGCAAGATTTTCTGTCTCTCAAGCAGAAGACAGAGTCAATGACTGAAATCTCGAGGATGTTCCATGAGAGGGCGATATTTTGCCCTGAACATGTGTCCACTGAGCAGGCACGAGTGAGTCGATATTTGATCATACTGAGGAGGGATATACGAGAGTTTGTGGCAAACTCGTCGTACCGGACATTGGCCAAGCTTCAGGCCAATTCCAGGAGGAGGGAGATTGAGCTTGAGTTGCAGACCAGGGAGGATGAGGAGGAGTCTTGTTAGAACACTGAAAGTGACCCTCTTGAACTTTCCTGGAACCGCAGCCAACTTACTACCACAATGAAAGCTTCTACCGCAGTCATCCGAAGTCAAAAGACAGCAAGTTTTTGTACTTAGTCTATTTTGTCTTTTCTTTACACCTTCTATTTTCCAGTATGCCTTGCTTGGCTACTTCTAGAGAGTTATCTTTTGTAATGCTTGAGTCTCTATAAATAGAGCTCACTTTTTCTGAATCAAATAAGCATCTTCAAGTATCTTTACTACTTATCTCAGAAATTCTCTCCTCCCTCACTTCTTACTATCATATATGATCATAATGTCTCTTCGGAGCAAGTCCTTGTGACTTATTCACTAAGTTTGATCTCACTTACTAACCTTGGTTTGAATGCATTCCAAGTTATGAATAACCTTATGTGTATTCTTGATATAACAATTGTTGTCATTTACATTACTTTACTTTCCGCATCTAACTCACTAACTTCTAACTATTAATATTATTGTTGAGCTAACAGATCCTTCGAGATTAACTATTCCGCTATATACTTGTTCTAACTATTTTGTTCAAGTGTGTCTCAAATTTTTTCTCTCAACAATTGGTATTAGAGCCAGAGTGGTTGCTTTTTGAAAATCGGAACTCTGATTTTTCAAAGAGCCCCCTATACCACTGAAGCTCATTTCTCAACAAAAAAATTTCTAATGGCACAATCGTTATCACTAAATGTTTCCAACAGTTTTGGTGGTTCCAATCGAGCCCCAATACTAGTTGCAAATGAGTATCATCACTGGTCTCAGAGGATGGAGAGATGTCTCAGACGACTTGGTAGAGATTTCTGGAGATCTGTAGAGGAAGGCCTTACATACCAGTCCTTACCCCTATCCAAACTGATGGAGCCACAGCAAGGCTCGGAGGAGGTCAACCAGCTTTGAATCGTCCCACAAAAGATGATCTAGACAAAATGGAAGGTGATGCTTTTGCCTTTTATGAAATCTCTTATGGAGTTGCTCCTGACAACTTTGACATCATCATAAATTGCAAATCACCAAAGGAGATTTGGGATGTTCTCAAAAACTTTTATGAAGGTTTAGAGCAGGCTCAAGACAAGAAGCGCACTACAGCACTCAACGAATTCAATAACTTCAAAGCCCACTCCGGTGAATGTTTGGAAGATTCATTTAAAAGCTTCAACTTGAATGTCACAAAATAGTCCAATGCGGGCACCATTTGCAGCAATCATGAAACAAATTTGCAGTTTCTTAATGGCTTAGGAAGACACTGGACAACAGCCAAAATGATTGTACAAGGTGACAGGAAGATTCACTCCTTATCTCTCTATAAGCTTTATGGAGAATTGCAAGCTCAAGGGTCCACTGTACTCAAGGACTGCTCAGACTTCGGAGGACCACTCGCATTAGTAGCACAATCAACTCACACTCAAACCTATCCCACCACATATGACTCTCCACCACAGTCATATGAAGCTGACTCAGAATATGACAACGAAGAAGAGTTTCATAATGCCATTGCTCTTATCAATCAGAAATTCAATCGCTTACCACCTTCATTTCGCAAAAACCAACAATTCACTCGACCACCTTTCAATCGTAACTTTCAAAACAATCACTTTCGTTCCACCAAAAACCCTCTCCCTCCACTGCAGTCTCAGCAGACTCAGTCCAAAGAAGTACCACCGCAGTCACAATCAACTGACTCTGGTACCTCTATAGAAGACAAGAGTGATGCCATCATGTGTCACAAATGCAATAAGGAAAACCATTTTGCCAAAGATTGCAAGGAAAACATAGTAAAAGATAGAGCCTTCTATCTTCGAATGGCTCAAGAATTGGAAGATAAAGAAAAGGGAAAGGCCTATGTTGCTCAAATGAAAAGGAATCATCAAGTGTGGTCATCAGGAGATGAAGATGAAGAAGTCCTTAGCAAAGGGAAAGGCAAGATCTGTATGGTGGCAACTGCTGATGAAGATGGCTCAACCAATCCAAAGAGGAACCATTGCTATATGGCTAAAGATGGAACTCTCAGCATTATGGAATAGGTAAAACTTCTGATTCAAACTTTAAATTACAACATGCATGATTGTCAACCTTTCATAGACACACTCAATGACACTTGTGTTGCCGTCCTTACAGACCACAATAAAGCCCTAAATGAGAAGAACATCGCTTCGCAGGAGATGTTCCATGTTAAAGGACGTTTGGACAATAAGACACTCAAAATGGAAATGTTAGAGAAGGATTTAATGTTAGAAAAAGATGCTAGAATGCTTAGTGAAACTTAATTAGAAATAGCCTTAAATCAAAGAGATCTAGCACAAAATGGAATTGTACGTTTAAATCTTTTAATTGAAAAGTTGTTTAATGAAACTGAGGCCATTGAGAATCTTGTTAATAATGGGAATGTTGATAACACTTTCAACTGGGGTTGGTCCAATGGTTACCCAACCGCAACAGACTCATCACCTCGGTTCACACCGGAACGTCCCTATGTCCCACCAGACCACAACTTCTTATTTCCAGTCAATGACAAAACATTTCCTGAGGATATCTAAGCCCACTTTGGAAAACTTCATGATCAGAGTAATAATTTTGTTATAGAAGAAACTCTCCCCGAATCTTCTACTCATGTCAACAACACAGATTCTCAGACATCATCCGTAGTTGATAAGGAGATTGTTATTGAAAGTCGTGAAGTCTCTTTAGACTTCCCATCCTTACAATCTGACCGTAGTGTCTCTGACTGCAGTCACATATCGCAATCTGTCTCATTACCTAATATCAATTGTCCCAAAGAAGTATTCACCAAGACTTATTCTGCGGTAGTCCAAAGCACTACTCCAATGATCGAAGTCAAGAGTTATGTGACCATTGAGCCAATTAATCATGAATTACCAATTGAAAACTTTGAATTTGGTCAATGTTCCCAAAGTCCCAACTTCTCAAGTTCAGATGAATCGAGTCACTATTTTTTAAAATCTTCTAAAGATTCTAGGAAACCGCAATTAAATATCACTGACTGCGGTTCTCCTAAGACCGAAGCAAAAAGAGTTTTTAAAGAAGAATTTCGCTCTTGTGGAAAGCAACGAGAAATTTGCTCAAAATTTAAGAAATCTGTGAAATGTCCGAAATCAAAAAGTCCTGAGAAGGTTACTTTTTCACATTTTCATTTCGAGAAAACTGTATCCAAGAAAACAAAAAGAAAGGAGTTCACTGTTTCTGATAATACTCAAAAAATATCCAAACATGAGGATAAGTCTTTTCGTTCGAATGGATTTCAAATCTATTCTATCAATGATCCAAAATGGAAAGGTATCTTACCTACTCCAACCTTTTCAGTGTCAAAATACCAAAAATGGAAAGGAATTTTGCCAACTCCGGCACCCAAAAGGTCATCTCAAACGCTTAAGAAATCACATCACAAAAGCTCTGCATGTGCCTTCACACCTGCCAAACCTGCACAAAACACCTTTTCAAAACACACAAACAAAAAGGTCAAATCCGACAATCCTCGGAATGGACAAAAACATACTTTTTCTTCAAAAACTCAGAACAGGTCAAATGTCAGGAAAAATGACAAAAAGTTCTTTTGTCAATGTCAATGTAAAAGAATTCATAGAACTTGCAACACCCAGGATTTCAGGGTCAATTCTAATCTCCTCAAAAATACTCACAATTACTCACAATATCACAAAACTCCAAAGAACCTCAAACACCCAGGACTAGGTTTGAAAGTTCACTTAAAACCTGTCCCTGCCACCTCGCATCATGCATCGATTAACACATCGCATGTGACCTCGGGCTCCAAACTCACTTGGGTGCCCAAATTAACCACTTAGTTTGTGTAGGCATTGTGCAAGGAGGATCAAGAAGAAGAATGGTTAATCAACACTGCCTGCTCCTTGCACATGACCGGAAGGTTCGAATACCTTCGGGATTTCAGGCCTATATGCAATGGTGGAAATGTCACTTTTGGAAACAATGCAAATGGCATCATACGAGGCTACGGTGTTCTCACCACGGGGAACTTTTCCATTCAGAAGGTTGCTTATGTAGAAAGCCTTAAACACAATATCATCAGTGTTGGCCAACTATGTAAAGCATGCCATCGATTGGAATTTGATGATCAATTTTGTTACATAATGATGGGTGACAGAAGCACTTGCTTAATTAAGTCTCACTCCGAAGGCACAATGTATCCTCTGGATATCTCTCTCATCATTGGTAAACCGCAACAGTTTTTTCTTTCTAAATTTGTATCCGAAGTCAGCTGGCTATGGCACCTCAAGCTAGCTCATCTCAACTTCAGATACATCAACAATCTGGTCACTGGAGCACTTATCCGCGGTCTCCTTATTCTCAAATTCAGCAACGATACTCTCTATTCAGCTTGTGAATGTGGAAAACAAGTCAAAGCAAGTCACCCTCTGATAATGGATTCGTCTATTTCAGAACCTTTGGAATTATTACACATGGATCTCTGCGGTCCTTCAACTATAGCCACTCTCCACCCCAAGAAATACATACTGGTTGTTGTTGATGACTTCACTGGCTTCACATGGGTCTTCTTTCTGATGACTCAAATCAGAAACACCGCAGATTCTTATAAACTTCATCAAAGAAATAGAACTTCAAATCAAGCTTCCAGTCAGACGCATCCGCAGTGATAATGGAACCGAGTTCACTAATCATCTTCTCAATAATTTCTTGGTGTCCAAGGGTATTTCTCACAACTTCTCAGCACCCTACACTCCGCAACAAAATGGTGTCGTCGAACGAAGAAACCGCACATTAGTAGAAGCAGCCAGATCCATGCTTAACTTCGCCCATCTTCCTCTCTGCTTCTGGGCTGAAGTTGTAGCAACTGCAAGCTTTGTCCAAAACTGAAGCATTGTGTGTAAACTTCTCAACAAAACACCATACGAAGGTCTTAACAACCGCAAGCCAAATGTCCATTTCTTTCATATCTTTGGGTGTAGATGTTTCGTGATCAACAACAGAGATCAGCTTAATAAATTTGCACCTAAGTCTGATGAAAGCATCTTCCTTGGTTATTCCACTAACAAGGTTGCTTATCGAGTGCTTATCAAACGTACAAGGCTGATCAGTGTAAGCTTCGATGTGAAATTCGATGATTCTCACATCCGCGATGCCCCTTCATCCACTGAAACCACCGCAATCATGGAATGTGACATTCCTGCCTCTTCTGGTCCTTTAAATCTAATAGAAGTCAATTATGATGATCTCTTCAAACCTGTTGAAATGGAAAAACTATCAGAAGTTCTTGTGTCTCCAGCAGCTCAACAACAACATGCTGACATTTCTGGACCATCTCCATCTGATGCAGTATCTCTCAATACTTCCACCTTTCCGATTGAGGGGGAAAGTTCTACTCTAGATCTCGCCGCAACCATCGAGGTTCTAGTAATTGATGTTGTTCAAATTCTTGCCCGCAGAGAAGCATTACCATCAAACGTATCTTCAGATTCGGATGATGAACTCATAGAGAATATTGATACTCAAACCAATCCAAGAATTGTCACTCTCCTATCCGCAGTCCAGGGGGAACCCTATCAAGTTCAAGATAGACTCCCTTCAACAATCCAGGGGGAACCTGCCAAAGAAAATGTCTCTCTCACTTCAACAACCGAGGATGACTCAGCAGGCTGTTCTCAAATCCAGGGGGAACTTCCTTTCCCAGCCGAAGCAACCTCTGATATTGAAAACATTCCTTCTACCGCAGCTACTGATCATCTGATGCCTCGCCTACATGTATGGACGAAGGATCACCCACCAGGTCAAGTTGTTGGCAATCCGTCCGCAGGTATCCAAACTCGATCTGCCAAAGATTTATCTGATCATTGTCACTATGCAGCATTTATGTCTGCAGTCAAGCCTCGATCTATCAAAGAAGCCTTATTGGAACCAGATTTGATTTCTGCAATGCAAGAAGAACTGGAAGAATTTGAAAGAAACAAAGTGTGGCAACTTGTTCCCATCCCACAAGGTCATACTATTGTTGATACAAGATGGGTTTTCTAGAACAAGCTAGATGAGTCTAGTGCAGTCATCAGAAATAACACAAGGCTAGTTGCTAAAGGTTATAGCCAACTGGAAGGTGTTGACTACGATGAGACATACACTCCGGTAGCTAGAATGGAAGCAATCAGAATATTCTTAGCATATGCTTCTCACAAAAACATCAAAGTACACCAAATGGACGTCAAGAGTGCTTTTCTCAATGGGGAATTAAAAGAAGAAGTTTATATTCAACAACCTCCCGGATTTGAAAGTATCGAGTTCCCTGATCACTGCTACAAGCTTCTGAAAGTTGTCTATGGTCTGAAACAAGCCCCTAGATCTTGGTATGAAAATCTTTCTGAATTCTTAGTCTTTTCATGATACAAAATAGGAGTGATTGATCCCACACTATTTAGAAAAGCAAAATGGACTCACCTTATGCTTGTACAAATATATGTGGATGATATCATCTTCGGGTCATCTGATCAAGGAATGGTGGGTGAATTTGCTAAGCTCATGACAAACAAATTTCAAATCAGCATGAATAGAGAGATTAACTTATTTCTAGGTCTCCAAGTCAAACAAATTCAGCAAGGAATATTCATTTATCAAGAGAAATACACCACTGAACTTCTGAAGAAATATTCTATGGACAACTGCTCTTTTGCTAAGGTCCCTATGGCCTTCGGATATAAGATCTTTGTTGATCCCTCTGGTGAATCTGTGGATCACAAGACTTATAGAGGTATCATTGGTTCGCTAATGTACCTCACCGCAAGCAGACCTGACATTGTCTTCGCAACCGGTGTGTGTGCAAGGTACTAGGCTGACCCAAAAGTGTCACACATGACTGCAGCCAAACAAATTCTTCGGTACCTAAAAGGAAGCAAATCTCTGGGTCTATGGTACCCCACAAGCAATGACTTCAGTATTCAAGCATTTACTGATGCGGATCATGCCGCATGCAAACTTGATCGAAAAAGTACATCTGGTGGAAGCCAATTCTTAGTAGGAAGACTTGTCAGCTGGTCCTTGAGAAAACAAAGTTGTGTTTCGTTATCTACCGCAGAAGCAGAATACGTGGCCGCAGCTAGTTGCTGTTCTCAAGTACTTTGGATGAAGACACAATTGTTAGACTACGGTTATAGAATGTTGCGGATACCCATCTAGTGCGACTCTGAAAGTGCCATTGCTATTTCTCACAATCCAATTCAGCACTCCAAGACCAAACATATTGAACTACGGTATCATTTCATCAAAGATCACATCTTGAAAGGTAACATTGAACTTATCTTTGTCCCTACTCATGAAGAGATTGCTGATGTGTTCACAAAAGATCTCGACTTCACAAGACTCAACACATTCTTACAAATTTTAGGAATGAAACCCAGATCCTCAATTCTTCTTGAATTGACAGATACCACAGACCTATGTGATCCCCATTACGGTTATGAGTGATAGACACTTATAATAAGTGGTCTCGATGCATACATTGCACAACAGTCTATGCACCACAACCACATATTACATCTATCTTTCACTGGTCCCTATTGTTTGTCTTACTAACTCTCTGTTCAAGTGTTCTCCCCAGTTCTTTCTGCTGCAGTTATTCTCAACCGCAATGACGTTCTCAACCGAAATGAAGTTTTTAACCTCAACAATGTGTCCAACCGCACTACCATTTCCAATCCGCAAAGATGGTGTGCCATTTAATGTTTGAATAATGGTGTGCTATTTAATGACTTGTCATTGAATATTACATTAAATAAAAAAAAAACATTCCTTGAGAAACTGTCGAATCTTCTTTCTTAAAACTTTTTGTGTTAGACCTATTTTAGGTATGATGACAAAAAGAACTTTTTTCTTAAAACCTTAACCCGTCCTTTCATTATACCCAGATTGTCCCATCCATTCCACCAACTTTTTCTTCCTCCACACGTTTACCAGACGTGATAACCTACATCTGCCCCTTCATTAAATGCAAGCCGCTTTTGGAAATCTCCAAAATCTTTTTGAACCATTTCCAATTTTATGGCTGAGATTTACTCTGAAATCCATAGATTTCCCCAAAAACCCAATCGACGTTTGTGACAACCCGAAGTTTGTCTCATCGCCGTAACTCGTTTCCGTCCATAAAACTCGTGTTTAGCGAATTGTTCCGAATTCGTTTTTAGATTAATTCAATTAATTTAAGACTTTTATTATGACCTCGTAAGTATCCAAACCCATTAGAAACTCAAGAAAATACTTTCAATATTCAATCGGATAATTTTTAGTTTCGACCATGTCGGGTTACGACAACTTAATCGGGTGTGACCAAAAGCCTCGTTCAATGTCAGTATCGGGTAGAATTCCATCGTGTCTCAAACTTAATCCATATTTAAGGTTAAAATGACCTCATTTTGAAGCTTTCCACCATCTCTCACTACTCTCTCTCTACAAACTCAATTCTTGGTCCAAAATCATCCAATTCAAGCCTCAAATCGTTAAGGTAACTATCCTAGCTCATAGTATAACCTCTTTGGATTTCAATTTAATGTTCAAATCATGGAATAGGACCAATATAAAGTGTTTACGGCCCTAGAACAGTCCTAGGCCATACACACACATAAAAGGGGTTTTTGAGCCCCAAAACCCTCCCAAATCAGTTTTGGAGCTTGGAAATGACTTAACGACTTATTGGAATGGACTAGGAACACCAAAAACTCAACATTTAGGGGTAAATATGAGTTTACGGCCCAATATCATGCTTGGACCATAAACCCCCATTCATGGACAGTAAACACCTTTTAAGGTGTTAAGATGCAGCTTAAACACCTCCTAAGCCTTGAATTAATGTCTAGAAGAAACCACACATGAGTTACAGGCCTTAAACTTGATAAAAACCACTCCCTTAGGAGTTCACGGCCGTAAACCCCCCAAGGATAGGTTCCTGGGCCGTAAACTCCTAAAACATGGTCAAATGATGCCCTAAATTCCATCCAAGTCTTGTAAAATGAGTTAGAATCACATGTGATTAACCTAGGATCATCAAAACACATACGGATTGAGTAGATGAGAGTTTACGGTCGTAAACTCCTAGTTTACTGCCGTAAACTCATCAAATGGTCCATATGATTGGTTTAATCCCTTTCCAATGCCCTAGAGCCAAACCTAGCATTATCCCTCAAGTGTTTAAGGCCAATTAGCACCCAAGAGCACCACCCATGAGTTTACGGCCGTAAACTGATGGGGATATGATCTTTAGGGTCGAAAACTCCTCTAATAGTTTACTCTTGAAGAGTAAACTCCATGCCTAAGCCATATACACCCTTAGATGCTACCCGAGTCACTCTAAACACTTGTAATGAATTGTTTTCGCATCTCGAAGTGTTTATTCATATTTGATTAGTGGTTCAGGGTCAAATTAGATACAAATGTGTATCTCTTCATATTACATAGGAACCTCGCGCATTTTCAAGCCTCGAATTGACGTTTAGCATCCAAACCATAACATTTCTCGACCGGTGAGTTCATACCCCTACACCTTTTCCGTGTTTTTCAATGTTTTCAGGGGGGAATATAAGCAAAAGTACAAGGATATCTTGTACTCAAACTTATTATTTCATTTGAAATGTTTCATATTCCACATGCTTTTAACAATCAAAACCGTATTAACCAATTGTTTGGCTTGCAGAATTAGTTTTCAAATCTTATTATATATTGCTATAATATATGTTTCTCACATGATTTTCCACTTTATTATTGTTAAAGGCATTAGTTTAGTACTTTTGATTTGTCCTCTGTAACACTCGACAGAGATACGCGAGTGGAGGACCGCCCTTTTGTAATTAGACTTTAAAACAGGATTTTCCGCATTATTACTTGTAAATTCGTTAATCTTAATAATTGGAGACACGTCCTCTGTAACACTCCACAGAGATACGCGAGTGGAGGACCGCCCCCGACCAGAATCTCCTGGAGGGAGAGCGTGACTTGAGTGTATAGATCTATACGGGGCTGACTACCCCGCACCTGGCTGCTAGCTACAGCCGAACCAAAAGGTTCAAGGGTGATGAAAGTCATAAAATGATTTGGAATTCTTATTTCCATATCTAGTCTATCGTATGGTTATGGAACTTGCAATTTAGATAATGGAGATTTACTTGTTGGTAATAATGAATTTAGTAAGCTAATAACCTTAAGAATTACTTTACTTTCCACACAATAGTTTTATATACGTGTTAAAACTAACATACATTTCAAGGATAACCAGGCTTTCAGGAAACTTCACACAAACATTTTAAGTATGGTAGATACTTGTACATTACATTTGGATTCGATAACTAAACACAAACTTTTAGGAAAATAAGGGTTTTTCCTGGCATAATTGAACTGTTCTTAACTAGACCGTGTAACTAATGGATAACAATACTTTACTTATAAGAAAATATTGGATTTTCTTGGATTCATAACTTTTTCAGAAAACCAAAGGAAATTTGTTCATTTTTCAGAAAAACAAACCGCTTATGAACTCACCAGCTTTATGCTGATTTTTAAAGTGCTTGTATTCTCAGGTCGACATTAGACAGGTGCCCGCGATATTTTGGAGAAGACGGAGCGTTTTATCAGACTCGTCTTAACTTTTGTTTATATGATATATATGTATAACACTTGTAACACTTTGATTTCAAACAAATGTAATGATTCTATGTAATGTAATGTTTTGTGTTTACTACGCTTACTATATACATTGGTTGCGATACTTCATCACGTCCTCCGCCCTGGAACGTTTCCGCCATCGGTTTCGGGGTGTGACAGATTGGTATCAGATCCCTTGTTTATAGTGAACTAGTATACCAAACCTTACATGGTATAAGACTATAAACACTAAGGGGCCGAAGTGCTCTGAACTAAGAGTATACTTTAAAATATAAGTATTTTCAAAAGTATACAAGTATACCTAACCGCCGGATTCCGTAATTATAAGTAGAAAAAAACATAAGTAAATGGGTGTTGCACGTTGCAGTTAAACCTGGGCAGTTATGTAGTCGTGTCTAGGGTCAATATAGCTTGATCAACTATATTCATTCGAGACACGGCCAACATGTGCTTGGGAGTGACTATGGTGTTCAGCATGCCTAAAACTTACCCAATACCCAAACAACGAGCTGTCGTTGCAACGAAATATGAAATACTATGGGAGTATTTCTAGAGCCAACTTCGTTATAGAAATCCTCATTCCAGTGTTGCTCCTCAATCATTCATTTAGCGATAGTTTATCTGCTTTGATAACTCTTTCCTGCTTTATCGCTTAATAGAATTCTATATCTATCATAATGAGATATCCCTTTGATCAAATCTCTTGATTCAATTCAGAGGACTTACCATCCTCTCTTTCCTGATCTTTTTAGATCAAGATGCCTCCAAGGAAAAGACCCAGCTCAAAGAACAACAATCCTCCACCACCACCTCCTCCCCAATTTGATCCCGTAATGTTCCAGGCAGCTGTTACTGCCGCAGTGGCAGCCGCTATGTCTCAAATGAACCCCGGTGGCCCCAATGGTCCAGGAGGTGGTACCCAATCCGAAAACCATGAAGGTAGCTAGGGACACCGGAAGGAGTGTTCCTATAAAGACTTTATGAACGCGAAACCCACATCTTTCGATGGCACTGGAGGTGTCATTTCCCTAACCCGATGGTTCGAGAAAATCGAATCTATTTTCGAAATCTGTGTCTGCTCTGAAGCTAATAAGGTGAAGTTCGCCGCCTGCACTTTCACCGATAAAGCCCTGACTTGGTGGAACGGCCGAGTCAAATCCCTAACCCTACCTGTAGCCAATGCCATGGGCTGGGAGGCCATGAAGGAACTTCTTCTTGCAGAGTACTTCCCTCGGGGCGAAATGCAGAAAGTAGAGCACGAACTCTGGAACCTAAAGATGAAGGGTTCTGATATCGCCGCTTACACTTCAAGATTTGATGACTTGGCGCTACTTTGTCCGGGAATGGTTACCCCGGAGAGTAAAAAGATTGAGAGGTTCATCTGGGGATTGACCCAGCCAACCAAGGGAAATGTCTTGGTTGCGAAGCCAGACACCTACGACAGTGCCAAATGCTTAGCACAAACCCTAATCGACCATAGCGATGACCTAGAGGAAGCAGCCACCACTCCTGAGCCGACAAAGAGGAGCGGTGATAAAAGAAAATTTTGGAAGAAGAAGAAAAGTCAGCCTTCACAGGAGTCCTCGAAGAAGCAACAAACTGTAGCAGTCCGTGCTGCTATTATCCGTGCTGTTGCTGCTTCTGCAGTGGGATCCACAGCTCAAACACCTACTAGTAGGTATGCTGGTAACCTTCCCTATGCGACAAGTGTAAATACCACCATAACCCCGGCCCCTGCCGTGAACTGTCATGCTCCAACTATGGTAAAAAGGGGCATAGGATTCGATTCTGAAAGGCGCCAGCCCAATCAACCAATCAAGCTTCTAAAGTAGGTGTCAGTCAAACCTGTTATGGTTGCGGTGAAGTTGGTCATTACAAGAGAAACTGCCCCAAAACAGCAACAACTGGCAACACTGGGAGAGTCTTAGCTATGGGACAAGAAGAGGCAGCCACCGATCCCACCGTTGCCACAGGTATATTCCTCCTCGGCAGCCCTTATACTTACAAACCTTTTCGATTATAGTGCTGAAAGAAAATATGTTGTCTATTCATTCAAACATCATCTTAATCTTAGTCCTCCACTAACAACCGAAACATGTACCGTCGAAATGGCTATCAGTGAGAAAGAGAATGCTAGCGATATATTCATAGGTTGTACCCTTACCCTCGGCGATCATTCTTTTCCCATCAATCTTATGCCGGTTTTTCAATAAAGAGCTTTGGTGTTATCATTGGCATGGATTGATTGAGTCTCAATCGTGCTGATATCCTTTGTTCCGAAAAATCTATCCATCTCAACCTTCCCCCGTAGTCAAAACCTGGTCACATGGTAAGCTAGGAAGGCATACACGTGGACCCGTCCAAGACCTAGGCGATAGAGAATTAGTCGGCATTGAAGAGACTCACAGAATGCTGTAAATTCTTGGGTCTCATTGACTATTATCGTAGATTCACTCAAAACTTTTCCAAGATTGCCAAACCCCTAACCACTCCGACACAGAAAGGTGTACTCTTCTGTTGGAGACCGTGTCCTGTTAAAAGTCTTGCCCTAGAAGGGCATGATACGCTTTGGAAGATGCGGAAAACTTAACCCGAGGTACATAGGACCTTTCGAAATCCTCGTTAGGATCGATTCCGTAGCCTACAAACTCTAACTACCTTCAGAACGTAGCAACATTCACCCTTTCCTCCACGTCTCTATTATTAAGTAGTGCCTATCCGATGAAACCCTAGTAATCCCTTTTATGAGACCGAGATCAAAGAAAACCTGAACCTCATGGGAGAACCAATCGAAAATCATAGATCGAGAGATTAGACACAAGAAACAAAGCCATATCCCAATAAGTGAAAGTTCGCTAGAATGTCATGCAAGAATCTGAGTTCACTTGAGAGCACGAAAATCCGATAAAGCATAAGTATCCGTATTTCTTTCCGAATCCATGAACTGTATCTAAAGTTTGAATTTCGGGACGAAATTCCCTCTAACGGGGGGATAATGTGACAACCCGAAGTTTGTCTCATCGTCGTAACTCGTTTCCATCCATAAAACTCGTCTTTAGCGAATTGTTCCAAATTCGTTTTTGGATTAAGTCAACTAATTTAAGACTTTTATTATGACCTCGTAAGTATCCAAACCCGTTAGAAACTCAAGAAAACACTTTCAATATTCAATCGGATAATTTTTAGTTTCGACCATGTCGGGTTACGACAACTTAATCGAGTGCAACCAAAAGCCTCGTTTAACGTCAGTATCGGGTAGAATTCCACCGTGTCTCAAACTTAATCCATATTTAAAGTTCAAATGACCTCATTTTGAAGCTTTCCACCCTCTCTCACTACTCTCTCTCTCTCTCTCTCTCCACAAACTCAATTATTGGTCCTAAATCATCCAATTCAAGCCACAAATCGTTAAGGTAACTATCCTAGCTCATAGTATAACCTCTTTAGCTTTCAATTTTGTGTTCAAATCATGGAATAGGACCAACATCATGTGTTTACGGCCCTAGAACAGTCCTAGGCCGTAAACACACATAAAGGGGTTTTTGAACCCCAAAACCCTCCCAAATCACTTTTGGAGCTTGGAAACGACTTAACGACTTATTGGAATGGACTAGGAACACCAAAAACTCAACACTTAGGGGGTAAATATGAGTTTACAGCCCAAGATCATGCTTGGACCGTAAACCCCTATTCATGGACAGTAAACACCTTTTAAGGTGTTAAGATGCACCTTAAACACCTCCTAAGCCTTGAATTAATGTCTAGAAGAAACCACACATGAGTTACAGGCCTTAAACTTGATAAAAACCACTCCCTTAGGAGTTAACGGCCGTAAACCCCCCAAGGATAGGTTCCTGGGCCGTAAACTCCTAAAACATGGTCAAATGATGCCCTAAATTCCATCCAAGTCTTGTAAAATGAGTTAGAATCACATGTGATTAACCTAGGATCATCAGAACACGTAAACTCATCAAATGGTCCATATGATTGGTTTAATCCCTTTCCAATGCCGTAGAACCAAACCTAGCATCATCCCTCAAGTGTTTAAGGACAATTAGCACCCAAGAGCACCACCCATGATTTTACGGCCGTAAACTCATGGGGATGTGGTCTTTAGGGCTGAAAACTCCTCTAATATTTTACTCTTTGTAACACCGTGATTTCCAAAAACAAAATTTTCATTTAAATAATCAATTTAATATTAAAACACTTGTTTAAAATCTTATTCACATTCGAATTACAAAACATAGGTTCTTTTTCGTTATAATAGAAGACCAGGATTCTCCAAAACACAACTCTTTCTTCGGTGTGTACAATCGAACCGTTGCCATCCCGCGTTACTGTAAGAACCTGAAACAACATAACATAAACAACGTAAGCACGAAGCTTAGTGAGTTCCCCAATATACCTTACGCACATACGCCTTTCCAGGCCTTGACCTTCCGGTCAACTGTACAATGCCTTCCGGCCCATGAGATACTCGCCTTCCGGCCCATAAGATATTTGCCTTCCGGCCCATAAGATAATTGCCTTCCGGCCCATACACATATATAACACATAATACAAATACTCTAACACATAAAGCACATACACCATATATCATACCTGACCTTTCTGTCACATAATACTTTGCCTTCCGGCCCATATATAAGCATGTATATCACGCGTAGCAGCTAACTTTCGATTTATAGCATATAAACATAACACATAACATACTTGACCTTCCGGTCACACAATCAAACCCTTCCGGGTGAAGTATAGTGAGAAGACTCACCTCGCGGTCACTGGAAGATAGCAACTCCTGAAATCCCTTACACTTGATCCTCCGAGCTACAAGCTCCCTATCACATCATATGTCTCTTATTAATACCTCTATCTTCCTCATTAGTTGACCCTAAGAAATCACACCAGTCAACTCTAGTCAACAGTCCGCTGTCAACTCGACTGGACTCGGCGAGTTCCCTGGCGACTCGGCGAGTCTGGTCGTCCTTCATTCCTCTAAAATTCCCTTCTACTCGTCGAGTACTCTCTTTGACTCAACGAGTTACTCATGGAAGAATCGCGGGGCCACCCCGACTCTACTCGCCGAGTCTGAAGAACAACTCGGCGAGTCCCAGTAAATCTTCAAGCTACTCGCCGAGTCTGATCATCCGACTCGGCGAGTCCACGCCATGCAGTCGATCGAACTGCTTCCTGAGATACATATTTTCCCGAATATACAAACATGGATCCTTCTGGACCTCTAAGGGTCCTAATACAAGGTTATAAACGTTGAATAACAACACAGCAATCCATCTAATCTCTAAATGGGTTTCACAAACCCTAAATCCGTGCACACTTTCACTTAGCAGTAAATAATCCGAAAGGTTACCTGAATCATGCACTCTCAGTGTCCCCAAGACTCGAAACGTGATTCCCTTGCTGTCCCATTAGCCAAAACCTTCTCCTTCTTGAATAATAACTTCCTCAATTCACCAATGATCTTCAATCCTTGTTCTGGATGCCCACAACCGTTTAGGGTCCTCCTCAATCGGCCAAAAGACGTGAAATGACGACATAACCACCCTTTTATACGACCCAATACGAAACGGCTAGGGTTTCCGCTGAACAGCGTCGACTCGCCGAGTCCATACCTGGACTCGTCGAGTCCAGTCGCGAACCCGCGACCAAATCTGCGACCCTACTCGGCGAGTCTGGCTCCCACTCGCCGAGTCTCCCCTTTAAAACACCCCAAAATTGCAATTTAACAATACTTGAGATTTTGGGCTGTTACAATTCTCCCCCACTAGAATTAGACTTCGCCCTCGAAGTCTCACTCTAAAAATAGTTCTGGATGCTGCTCCCGCATCCCACGTTTCGGCTTCCCTAGATACTTCCGATCTCTTCCGAGGTTGCCACTGAATCAATACCAGAGGTACCTCCCTGGTTCCTCAAAAACTTGATCTTCCGATTCCTGATGGCCAGTGGCCTCTCGGCGTAACACAGACTCGCATCCACCTAATCGTTCTCTAGTAGAACCACTGCTGACTCATCTACTACACACCTCTTCAATTGCGACACATAAAAGTGTCATGGATCCATCCCAATTCCGTTGGCAGCTCCAACCGATAGGCCACCTTTCCTACCTTCGCACCTTCACGCAAAGACCCAACATACCGGGGCCCCCACTTACCCCTCTTCCTGGAATACAAAGTCGCCGACCTGAATCACATGCTCGGACCGGCGTCTGTCCGCATAACTTTCCTGTTGGCTCTGGGCGGTCAACAACCTCTGTCTCATCTGCTGAATCTGCTCTGAATCCCAACAATCGCTCGACCAATAAGGGTTAGGAAACCATGAACCACCGGATCCCCGATCCAAAGCCCACTTTGTCCATTCCGGACCGACTGAGAGATCCATTCTCACTCTCAGAGCAACTCTCACAAGTTCTCCCCTTGCCACTACATACACATACTGGACTAGTCCCAACACCCGCAGGTGGAAAGACCCGATACCCTGATGATATCCTCAAACATCTCCCAAGATGAACCACTACATCCACCCTACTCTCTGATCAGATTCACACTGAGAATTCAAGATTCTCTATTCCTTTGCATCCTTTCTGAGTCTCGTCAGTCATCCCAACCCGGATGGGTTCCTACTTCACTGCCGCAAACACGATGCTCGAAACCATACTTGAAATACTCTAACCATAATTCTGCTCTGCAGCTTTCACTTTCGTCAACTTGCACCCCTTCGGAGTTACACACCTTCCTCTTTTCCTTTTTTTTTCCAAGGAACCCTCTTGGCCATAATGCCACTCCAACCGGTGCCACGGTGCTCGCCCCAAGCGACACCACCCTTTTTGCGTAACCGCTATCCACATACTCTGGTTCTCATTGCAGGGGCTCTCAATCCCATGTACTCTCTCCACTCATCAAAATCACTACCTCCGCTACACAAGATCAATAACCCGGGGCCAGACCTTCCAATGCAATCACACCGCAACATATGCGATCCGCAAATCTCAAACTAATCCAGCAATACCAACAGAGTCTCCAGTATGACTGGACCGACTCTCCTAACACATACTAGCCACTCGAGGCTATATCTCTGTGGGTCCGTACACCCAAACTCTGCGAACCCTCAGGTTCTAACTCTGGGGACCTTCCGGTTCCAGCTCTAGAATTATGCACAACATAATCCCGTGGGATTAATGCAGTACAACCCATCACGTACCTCAAACATACCAATACTCTGATCACATAACCCCGGTTACTTACTCAAGCTTGATCCCGGCCTTCCCTCAGGCCTCCACAATCGATTGCCCTAGGTCTGTATCCCGCCCCGCATACCCGACACTCGCTCTCGTCGGCCTATACTCTGCGCTGACAAACACTGCTGAATCCCGGCAGCTAAGCACCCTCATATACTCATCGATCTCGCGGAGAATTTTCTAATTCTCCCCCACTAAAGCACTGACTAACTGCCACCGATCGTCCTTAACGACCTTACAGAACAACCCTGCACAAAGAGAACATTTACCCACTGACTGCTCCCCACAAGCATAAGCAACCCTCAGCAAAACACACCTCCTCCCTGATCAACCCACTCACAAGATTCTAGTCCTTCAATCATCCACTCCACGACTGTAGATGCTACTCGATAATCAACCCAGTGCCGCATCTCCCCTAACAACCCCCACGAACGATAACCAAAGGGATCCTCGACAATAACCCATAACCAAACTCACAGCCTGCCCAAAGGATGAGCATCACATCGAAAACCGCACAAGACTACTGACACTAAAACACCAATTATAACCATACCCAACCATCAGGGAATAACGAATGCCAAAGCGAAAACCTGAAGCACCAATCCATAACCATGCCAGACCCGCGAAACAACGAATACCGCATCGAAATCCATGCAAGATACCAGCACAAACAATACGCCAAATCAATGCCAGACAATTAAGACATCATGAAAGCATCATACCCGCAGCTGTCTCCGGCACTGCTCCGTCTCCCTCTGTCGCACGCAGATAAACACGACCCTGAGCCCTCTGGGGCTCCGCTTCATCCTGTCCTCCTCAAATCCCGAATTGGCACTGACTGCCAACTATCCCGTGCACAGTGCCCCTCCTTTCCGCACTTGCGGCATGCACCACTGGGCCAACAAGCTCCGGTGCCATCTCTCTCACACTTCCCACAAGTGTGACCGCTCCGATCCCCCATTCTACCGTCTACGGTCATGGACCGTTTCGGCGCCGACTGCGACTGCATCGGGGCCTGCCTCATCTCACGCAACTGCAACTCAACCTCTAACTCACGCCACATGGCGGCCTCCTGCGATACCAACACGGTCTCGCGCCTCTGCGCAGGCACGAACTGTCTGATACCCCCCCCCCTTGAGCATACTCGGATATCGGGACATCTGAGCCTGCTCCGAAGCGAACTCAGGGCAAAACATCGCCCTCTCAATAAACATCCCGGTGCTCTCAGTCTCCGACTCCAAATCCTGCTTCAGTTTAAGGAACTTCTGAGCCAATTTCTCCTTTTCATCCCGCGGAACATAGCGAGTACTGAACATCCCTCTGAATTGATCCCATGAAACCGCAGCCCTCTGCGCATCGGAAAATGACCTCGTGGTCAATCTCCACCAATCCTTCGCCCCGAGCCTCAACAGGTTCGGAGCACACCCCACCCTCTGATCAGCAGGGCATAAACTCGTGGAGAAACACCCCTCCATGTCCAATAACCATCTCATAGCAACAATCGAGTCCTGAACTCCATCGAATGTGGGAGGCTTCGCATAATAGAAGTCCCGATACTGGAAACCCCGACTAGCCCCTTTCTTTGCCGTTGCTACAGCCGCTGCAACCGCCGCGGCAGCCGTCTCTGCGAAAGCCGCATATCGCTCGTCAAACTACTTCAATCATAGTGGTCCTGATCGACCCAAACAATTCTGGCGACTCAGCCCGCAACAATGCAGCAACCTCATCACGCCGGATCTCGCGAATCCTCGCATCCCGCTCGCTCGTGCTCGTCCGATCGATAACCGGATAACAAGATAGCCACAAGCATCATCCACTACGAACCATGGTACTCATCCCATGACATCCCTCCTCAACATGCTTCGGTGTATGGTACCTGAACCATAGCACCACTCCTCAATCTGCTCCAATGTATAGCACTCGAACCACAACATCTATCTCAAACTGTTCCGATGTATTGTGCCCTGACCATAACATCACTCTGTATCCGCTCCGATGTATGGTATTCGAACCATAACATCACTCCTCAATCTGTTCCTTAGGACCTTCAAGATGCCCCCTGTATCAAGTATGGGTCCTCTGCTTTCAGTAGTACGGGCCCATACTACCTGCCACATCTACCCATACTTTCCACACGGACCATCCCAGAGTTCCTAAGTAGCTGATAAACCTGCTCTTTCACCCATCTCATCGCGCGTGCTCGCTTTCCAGCGAAATCCTCTACTCCACCAGCACACTCATCTGGCTAGGTTTACTCCCTAGTCCCTTCCGCTGTCCTCCCACTTCTTTGCTATCAGCTGCTGAAGAGTTCCTAATGATGCCAGCCCTCTACCTCCTGAGTATCGTCATACTCACTTGGTAGCTGACTCCCATCATCGATAACTCCACAAAGCACAAAGCAAGCAGCATTCGAGCATTGAAGCATACATAGGACTCCCCATCTGTGGTAGCTTCACCTTCTCGGCTCATCCTCGGAAGTACCTCTGTACCCCGTAGCTTTACCCCTTGTGCGTTCTAACTAGATACTCTCACTCATCACATACACACAAAAGCATAACGCACATATAACAGCGAACCCTAGACTAAGGCATCACAAATCAGGCCACTCTAGTCCTAAGATGTGATATACCTAGCCTGTCTCTAGCATGCAATATTGTCTCATAAAGTGCATAATAGATATTTCATAATACAAAAGTAAGGGTATTTTGGGAAATCACCGTTTGGCTCTGGCTGATTGTACACACTGCTCTTTCTTGCTTTCTCTTTGAACTCTTATTCACTTTTAGAAAACCATTTATTTGAAAAACTTTTTCTTACTTCCTCAGTTTGAGTCCAGATTTACCCGTAGGTGCGTCCGAATCCCTCAAACCAAGGCTCTGATACCAATTTGTAACACCGTGATTTCCAAAAACAAAATTTTCATTTAAATAATCAATTTAATATTAAAACACTTGTTTAAAATCTTATTCACATTCGAATTACAAAACATAGGTTCTTTTTCGTTATAATAGAAGACCAGGATCCTCCAAAACACAACTCTTTCTTCGGTGTGTACAATCGAACCGTTGCCATCCCGCGTTACTGTAAGAACCTGAAACAACATAACATAAACAACGTAAGCACGAAGCTTAGTGAGTTCCCCAATATACCTTACGCACATACGCCTTTCCAGGCCCTGACCTTCCGGTCAACTGTACAATGCCTTCCGGCCCATGAGATACTCGCCTTCCAGCCCATAAGATATTTGCCTTCCGGCCCATAAGATAATTGCCTTCCGGCCCATACACATATATAACACATAATACAAATACTCTAACACATAAAGCACATACACCATATATCATACCTGACCTTTCTGTCACATAATACTTTGCCTTCCGGCCCATATATAAGCATGTATATCACGCGTAGCAGCTAACTTTCCATTTATAGCATATAAACATAACACATAACATACTTGACCTTCCGGTCACACAATCAAACCCTTCCGGGTGAAGTATAGTGAGAAGACTCACCTCGCGGTCACTGGAAGATAGCAACTCCTGAAATCCCTTACACTTGATCCTCCGAGCTACAAGCTCCCTGTCACATCATATGTCTCTTATTAATACCTCTATCTTCCTCATTAGTTGACCCTAAGAAATCACACCAGTCAACTCTAGTCAACAGTCCGCTGTCAACTCGACTGGACTCGGCGAGTTCCCTGGCGACTCGGCGAGTCTGGTCGTCCTTCATTCCTCTAAAATTCCCTTCTACTCGTCGAGTACTCTCTTTGACTCAACGAGTTACTCCTGGAAGAATCGCGGGGCCACCCCGACTCTACTCGCCGAGTCTGAAGAACAACTCGGCGAGTCCCAGTAAATCTTCAAGCTACTCGCCGAGTCTGATCATCCGACTCGGCGAGTCCACGCCATGCAGTCGATCGAACTGCTTCCTGAGATACATATTTTCCCGAATATACAAACATGGATCCTTCTGGACCTCTAAGGGTCCTAATACAAGGTTATAAACGTTGAATAACAACACAGCAATCCATCTAATCTCTAAATGGGTTTCACAAACCCTAAATCCGTGCACACTTTCACATAGCAGTAAATAATCCGAAAGGTTACCTGAATCATGCACTCTCAGTGTCCCCAAGACTCGAAACGTGATTCCCTTGCTGTCCCATTAGCCAAAACCTTCTCCTTCTTGAATAATAACTTCCTCAATTCACCAATGATCTTCAATCCTTGTTCTGGATGCCCACAACCGTTTAGGGTCCTCCTCAATCGGCCAAAAGACGTGAAATGACGACATAACCACCCTTTTATACGACCCAATACGAAACGGCTAGGGTTTCCGCTGAACAGCGTCGACTCGCCGAGTCCATACCTGGACTCGTCGAGTCCAGTCGCGAACCCGCGACCAAATCTGCGACCCTACTCGGCGAGTCTGGCTCCCACTCGCCGAGTCTCCCCTTTAAAACACCCCAAAATTGCAATTTAACAATACTTGAGATTTTGGGCTGTTACACTCTTGAAGAGTAAACTCCATACCTAAGCCATACACACCCTTAGATGCTACTCGGGTCACTCTAAACACTTGTAATGAAGTGTTTTCGCGTCTCGAAGTGTTTATTCATATTTGATTAGTGGTTCAGGGTCTAATTAGATACAAATGTGTATCTCTTCATATTACATAGGAACCTTGCGTGTTTTCAAGCCTCGAACTGACGTTTAGCATCCAAACCAAAACATTTCTCGACCGGTGAGTTCATACCCCTACACCTTTTCCGTGGTTTTCAATGTTTTCAGGGGGGGATACAAGCAAAAGTACAAGGATATCTTGTACTCAAACTTAATATTTCATTTGAAATGTTTCATATTCCACATGCTTTTAACAATCAAAAGTGTATTAACCAACTGTTTGACTTGCAGAGTTAGTTTTCAAATCTTATTATATAGTGCTATAATATATGTTTCTCACATGATTTTCCACTTTATTATTGTTAAAGGCATTAGTTTAGTACTTTTGATTTATCCTCTGTAACGCTTCACAGAGATACGCGCGTGGAGGACCGCCCTTTTGTAATTAGAATTTAGAATAGGATTTTCTGCATTATTACTTGTAAATTCGTTAATCTTAATAATTGGAGACACGTCCTTTGTAACACTCCACAGAGATACGCGAGTGAAGGACCTCCCCCGTAACCAGAATCTCCTGGAGGGAGAGCGTGACTTGAGTGTATAGATCTATATGGGGCTGACTACCCCGCACCTGGCTGCTAGCTACAGCCGAACCGAAAGTTTCAAGGGTGACGAAAGTCATAAAATGATTTGGACTTCTTATTGCCATATCTAGTCTATCACATGGTTATGGAACTCGCAATTCAGATAACGGAGATTTACTTGTTGGTAATAATGAATTTAGTAAGCTAATAACCTTAATAATCAATTTACTTTCCACACAATAGTTTTATATATGTGTTAAAACTAACATACATTTCAAGGATAACCAGGCTCTCAGGAAACTTCACACAAACATTTTAAGTATGGTAGATACTTGTACATTACATTTGGATTCGATAACCAAACACAAACTTTTAGGAAAATAAGGGTTTTTCCTTGGATAACTGAACTTTTCTTAACTAGACCGTGTAACTAATGGATAACTAAACTTTACTTATAAGAAAATATGGGATTTTCTTGGATTCATAACTTTTTTAGAAAACCAAAGGAAATTTGTTCATTTTTCAGAAAAACAAACCGCTTATGAACTCACCAGCTTTATGCTGAATTTTAAACTGCTTGTATTCTCAGGTCCACATTAGACAGGTACCCGCGATCTTTTGGAGAAGACGGAGCGTTTCATCAGACTCGTCTTAACTTTTTTTTCATATGATATATATATATATATATATATATATATATATATATATATATATATATATATATATATATGTATAACACTTGTAACACTTTGATTTCAAACAAATGTAATGATTCTATGTAATGTAATGTTTTGTGTTTACTATGCTTACTATGTACATTGGTTGCGATACTTCATCACGTCCTCTGCCCCGGAACGTTTCCGCCATTGGTTTCAAGGTGTGACAACGTTTTACCTTATTCTATCCTTTTACCCAGGGATATTTTCTTTTCCCTTTATAAACGCACCATCTTTTTTTTACCTTACGCTTTCAGAATATCGATCAATTCCTCTCAAAACCTTCAAGAACTCTGTGTCTTTTCTTCATCCTCAAACACCCTCAATCTTCAACAATGGTGAAATCAAGAGTATCTAAGAAACAATCCAAGGCTTCTGGTTTAGTGAATCCAACAGGTTCAGACTCTCCTTCAATCACTTCAAGCAATTTTCGAGCTGTATTTGAAGATCATCCTTCATACAATGCTGCCATCAAGCTCATGATCAAGTTCCTCAAGAATCACCCTCTGTTTGGACCGTTTGATGCATTTACAGAAATCGTACCAATTTCAACCTTGTTCAAATGTGCATTCTCGGCATATCGACCACTCCAAAACCCTCAAGAAGTGCATCTCAATCTCATCAATGACACATTGGTCATTCTAACCAAGGAGAAATTTCTAAGGTCCATCAATCTACTGGTTCATCCGTCGATCAAGTTCTTCTCTCCATAAATGGCATATATCACTGCTTCTCTATACCAAATGAGATACCAGAAAAGAATCAAGGGTATCGGTGAATTCAAGAAAAATCAACTGCCCGCAGTATGGCAATATGTGTGCCACTTCATCATCCGAAGCCTATCCGGCAGAACCGGAGGAACCGACAATATAGGGCTTAAGCTCCTTGAGTTGGTTTGGAGCATATTCACAGGGCACGATGTGAATTACGGGCAAATCCTATGGGATGACTTCCTTCAATACATCCCTAAGGAACACCGCAAGGAAAACCCAACAGAACTTACCTTTGCTAGGTTCTGGTCATTGTGCATCCTGGATCTTCACGCCGATGCTGGCATTACCATGGGCAACGACACCAATCTTTTTGCTACAAAAGATCTCAAAAGGTACACTCCTTCATCCGATCAAACTCTTTTTGGACCAATCCACAGGCTTCCCACCCATATTTTCTCTATTCTTTGTCCTAAGACTGCTGATGTCTCAGGCCATATTGAGGCTACGGAGGGTATTGCCCCATACCCTTCTACCCCGCCTCTTCCATCTGCAGCCATTAACCCTGAAGGTATCGCAGTCACCTCTACCACTACCTTATCCAATCTTTCTCAAAGAAGAAAGAAATTGGCATCCAAAAGGAAACAAAGAACACCATAGAAGGATGCTCCCAAACCAACCGCACCCTCTAAGAAACGTAAAACAAAACCTTCCCAAACCATATCCATCAGTGACTCTGATGAGGACAGGCAACAAATCTCTATCCTCAAGAAACAAAAAAACAACCGAAACCTCTAGCCAAATGCGTAAACCGACTCATACCTCAGCCTCTCAAAAGGCTTCGGTAGTGATTGGGATACTTGCAAATCCATTCTACACCACAAAAGAGTTCCATTCAAGCTCATCAAGTGAGCCTGTTTCATCATCATCATCATCTGAACGTGGAGACACCCCCCAGTTATATCTCAAGTAGATAAATCTGGTCATCGCCCTAAGGTCTCCAGGGCTTCCCGACTGCATTTCTTTTCTCCCGAGGAGTCAGACTCCATCCTCTTGAACATATCCCAAACACTTTAAACACCTGACCATCCGCAGGGCACCTCTTCAGCGTTTTCTAGAACGGAGCCGAGGCCAAACGTGACCACGGGTCACGAAGACCAAGGAAGCTCCGGAAATCCTACTTTGCTTCCATAATTTACAGGTGGTTTAGGCACGGTGAGCACACATGTGCAAGGATCCGTGAACCCAAGGGACACCTTGGTGTGCACTCAAAGAATTGACGGAGACGATTCAAGTGATTCATGGAGTCAGTATGAACCAACTACTGATGCTGAAATCAAGAAATATGATGCCTTTCGAAGGGCATTCCAAGCCCGAAAGGATCAACAAATCAAACAGCAACAACAGAAGGAACGAGAACCTCAAATGATTGCTAAGTATTGGGCTGATGCAATCAACAATGCTTATACTGTATCAGGGATTCTTCATATTCAAGACTGGATGTCTCATATGGCCGATTCACTTCTCAAAGCTCAAGAAGCATCTGCGGCCCAACATACCTCCCAAGTTCCTCCCACTACCGTTCTTGAAACATCACAAGACGAAGGTCCTGTGATCGCAATCAGCTCAACTCCTACCTTCGGTCTTGATGATGACAAGGTATAAGATGTAAACAAACCCTCTCCTTCTGACGATGATCTAATGATGTTTGATGAAGGTGAAGAATCAAGTGGTTCTCACCACTCCACCTCCAAGCCCAAAAAGAAGAAGAAGAACGCAGTAACAAGAAAAGAGTTTCTATCTCTCCAAGCCAAATTCGATCAAATCCTGGCTGCGGTCAAGCCAACTCAACCACAACCAGAGGATGTTCCTGGACCACAATCATTGATAGAAAGGATTGAAAGACTGGAAGCAAGAGAACGACTGGCTGCGGAGCGCATCTCTTTAAAAGTCGAAATGGGAATCCGGTCCCTCGACAACAATCGCAAAGCAGACCACAAAGATTTCATGGATGCCACTGAACGTCTTATCTCATAAGTCACCGCAATCAAAAATGATCTTCAAACCGCTATCAAAGATCAAGCCTCTCAATCTCAGAATTTAATAGATGAAACTCATACTGCTTATGAGTCTACCATCTCGGTTCTTCACTCTACCATCTACTGTCTTCAACGATCCTTAACATCCAACTTTCATGGCCCTGAAATCCTTCAACTCACTAAGGAGATTCATCGCCTGGTGTTCAAATACTCCTTTCCAACCAATAAACAACTCACAGATGCTATCAAGGCTCAATTTCAGGAGGCCTTCTCCAAAATTGATGGCCTTCGGAAATAGCTTGAGGAAGCTCCGGTTTTGACTTGCTCAAGAGAGGGAAGTGAAGAAGATCAAGCCCATCAATCCCATCAATCATATCAAGTTCATGAATCTCAGGAATCAATTTCACCACATCAACCCCCCCCCCCCCATCATCACTGGCAAAGTTCCCTCACCACAACCATCATCTCACACTGCGCCTCACATTCCAGAGAAACCTGAAACTCCCCCATACTTCAAACATCTTAAGGAACATATGTCATCTCCAAGATCAATAGATTCTCTTACCACCGTCGAAAGGAAGAAAGACTGGAGGACAGCCAAACTTGGTGAAGAGATCTGGAGGCTATGCGGATTTGACACAGTCATGGATGAAACTCTTATCAATTCTTGGGTTAATCCCCACAGAAGACTACTAGATGAAGATTACGTTCCTCATCTTACATATGTTGAGCCTCCTACTAATGGTTACTGGGATATCCCCATCTCACCTAATTCCAAATACTTCACTGTATTTGAGCCATTTGATCAAAGCCTTCCGGATGCCAAACGATTTCCTATGGAATTTTAGAGACTATCTCAATTCTATGCAAAGCATGCCTATTCCTTTGAGCACATATGGTCAAATGATTGACCATCCGTAGTTGTGAACTACAAAGTCAGAAAATTCATGAAGGCAGAGTTGCTCCAGTACACTCTGACCCGAAGGGAACAAGATTATGTCCGGAACCAAGCTGATTTTCCTTGCATGAATCCGGAGGAGATTTTCCTCATTGCAAGTGTGTTCCAGAGCAAGGTTGAGAAGTATCCGAAGATGCAAATTGAACTTGATAGAGTCAATAGTTTTCTGATGGATATTGTATGCAATTTTGCTAAACTCGATGCAGATATCTATCCCACCATTGCGAGGAAGCATGAATTACCTCTACTTGATCCAGCACCGATCCCCTCCAAAGGTTTTGAAGAAAGACCCATAGGTGCATCTAACTTCCCTGAACTCGGTGTCATCTTCAAAAGAAAAACTGATAATGTCAATTATTTCATCCCTACCTCTGCTATACATCGTCTAACAAAGAAGCAGCTTGTCATCTATCGGACCGCAGTTGAAAAGTCATAATATACCACTCCGGAAGTCAAGTATGAAATTCTAAGGAGGATCACTTGGTCAGAAAGTGTCAGGAAGTTTTGGTGGATCCTAATCAAGCATCTCCATCTTGATAAGTGATAAATGTTAAATAGGTCACTTAGGGGGAAATTGTTAGAACACTGAAAGTGACCCCTTTGAACTTTCCTGGAACCGCAGCCAACTTACTATCGCAATGAAAGCTTCTACAGCAGTCATCCGAAGTCAGAAGACAGCAAGTTTTTGTACTTAGTCTATTTTGTCTTTTCTGTACACTTTCTATTTTCCAATATGCCTTGCTTGGCTACTTCTAGATAGTTATCTTTTGTAATGCTTGAGTCTCTATAAATAGAGCTCACTTGTTCTGAATCAAATACGCATCTTCAAGTATCTTTACTACTTATCTCAGAAATTCTCTCCTCTCTCACTTCTTACTATCATATCTGATCATAATCTATCTTCGGATCAAGTCCTTTTGACTTATTCACAAAGTTTGATCTCACTTACTAACCTTGGTTTGAATGCATTCCAAGTTATGAATCAACTTATGTGTATTCCTAATATAACAATTGTTGTCATTTACATTACTTTACTTTCCACATCTAACTCACTAACTTCTAACTATTAATATTATTGTTGAGCTAACAGATCCTTCGAGATTAACTATTCCGCTATATACTTGTTCTAACTATTTTGTTCAAGTGTGTCTCAAAGTTTTTCTCTCAACAAGTTCCAAGGGAGGGACCGAAGACTAGTGCAGTCGCAGCCGGCGAGGAAGCGGGCCACGCCCGCTAATTCCAGAGTTGGGGGCCAGAAGGGTCGCACGTGTGGCAAGTGTGGCAAGAGTCACGAGGGTTCTTGTCGTACGGGGATCTGCTACAAATGCGGCAAGGATGGGCACATGGCGAACGATTGCCCCAAGGGATTCTCGGTTTGATTTTATTGCAACCAAACCGGCCACCGGAAGGCCGAGTGCCCTCAGCTAGTGCAGGGACTAGCGTAGGGATCTGCACCTACTTCTATGCGTGCTAGTGAGAGTCGTCCAGTGAAGGCCGAGACACCGAGGGTTCGTGGGAGAGCCTTTCAGCTGACAGAGGAGGAAGTCCTCGCAGCATTTGACGTTGTGGCCGGTACGTATTCTTATTTTATTCTTTTGAGTTATTTGGTACTTCTATTGTGATTGTGTATAGGTACTTTCTTGTGATTTATTTGCCTTCCTTGGTGTTGTTTGACTCGGGTGCGATTCGGTCATTCGTATCTTTAGCTCTTAGTCATCACCTCAGTATCCATCGAGAGGCGTTAAGTCGACCTTTGAGAGTTTCCATAGCCGATGAGCATGCGGTGTTTGCGACTGATATGATCCGAGGATGTGTGCTTGATATTTTCGGAGTTGAGTTTCCGATAGATTTGGTGTCGATCACGATGAGGGATGTCTGTGTCATCGTGGGCATGGATTGGTTGAGTCGATTTGGAGTTGTGATCGACTGTGAGCGCCAACTGGTGACTATATGACACCCTAGCGGGGGAGTACTTACAGTATACGATGAGGGCACTAGATCAGGAACAGCGTTCTGCTCTGCTGCCAGGGCGAGGCAGAGTTTGCATCAGGGATGTATGGGGTTTCTAGCGTATGTGATAGATGCAAGGGCTTCTGCGGAGAGATCAAGTTCTCTCTGTGAGGTTCCAATAGTGTGCGAGTTTCCAGATGTTTTTCCCGAGGAGTTGTCGGTTGTGCCTCTTGAGAGGCAGGTAGAGTTTCAGATTGACTTAATGCCGAGTGCGGCTTCTATTGCCAAGGCACCCTATCACCTTGCATCTCCAGTGATGTAGGAGTTATCCTCTCAGCTGCAAGAGCTGTTGGGGAAAGTGTCTATCAGGCCGAGTAGTTCACTGTGGGGAGCCTCGATCCTTTTTTTCAAGAAAAAGGATGGTTCACACCGGATGTGCATTGATTACCGGGAGTTGAACAAGTTGATGGTCAAGAACCGTTACCCACTTCCGAGGATCGACGATTTGTTCGGTCAGTTGTAGGGGGCATCTTGGTTTTCCAAGATCGATCTGATGTATGGGTATCATCAGATGAGAGTCCTCGAGGAGGATATCCAGAAGACGGCCTTAAGGACACGTTATGGGCACTATGAGTTCGTGGTGATGCCTTTCGGGCTCAGCAGCGCACCGGCGGCATTCATGGACCTCACGAACCGGGTGTGTAGGCCCATGTTGGATCGTTCAGTGATTGTGTTCATCAATGATATTTTGGTGTATTCGATGTCTAGAGAGCAACATGAGGAGCACCTAAGAGAGATTCTGGGGGTATTGAGATCGGAGTGGCTCTATACCAAGTTCTCCAAGTGTGTCTTCTGGTTACGAGAGGTCTAGTTCCTGGGACACCTCGTTAATCAAAATGGTATTTTGGTCAATCCGGCCAATATTGAGGCAGTTATGAGATGGGAGGTGCCGAGATCCGCCTCTGAGATCCGGAGTTTTCTAGGGTAGGCTGGGTACTATCGTAGATTTATCAGAGATTTCTCCAAGATTGTCGTCCCACTCATCAGTTTGACCCAGAAGGGTGTCGCGTTTACTTGGGGTCCCGAGCAGCAAACCTCATTTGAGACCCTTCACCAGAGACTGTGCGAGGCTCCCGTATTAGCCCTTCCGGAGGGAAAGGAGGGTTTTTTAATTTATTGTGATGCATCTATTTCTGGCTTGGGTGCGGTACTGATGCAGAGAGGGCACGTGATAGCATACGCATCGAGGCAGTTGAAGCCTCATGAGACTAGATATCCCACCCACGATCTGGAGCTGGGGCCAGTGGTGTTTTCCCTCAAGATCTGGCGTCATTACCTATACGGGGTTCGGTGTACCATATACACGGACCACAAGAGTTTAAAGTATCTTATGGATCAACCCAACCTTAACATGAGACAGAGGAGATGGTTGGATGTAGTGAAATATTATGAGTACGAGATCCTGTATCATCCAGGCAAGGCTAATGTGGTAGCCGACGCCCTGAGTCGTAGAGCAGAGAGTATCCCAATCCGAGACGTGTGCATGAGGATGACAATGATGACTCCAGTCTGGGATATCACTTGAGAGGCTCAGGCGGAGGCCGTGAGACCAGAGAACCGAAAGAGGGAGCGGGTGATTGGGCAGGTGTCCTAGTTTGTGACGGACAGCTGTGGGCTTATGATCTTCCAAGGAAGGATTTGGGTGCCCTATACGGGCGGAGCTCGACGTACCCTGATCGAGGGGGAGCATAGATCGAGATTCTCGATCCATCCTGGGGCCACTAAGATGTATTTGGACCTGAATAGGGATTATTGGTGGCCCTGTCTAAAGACGGAGGTTGCGTGGGTAGTCGAGAGGTGCTTGACCTGTCGTCGGGTTAAGGCCGAGCACCAATGTCCTCATGGCATGTTGCAACCACTGGAGGTTCCCCAGTGGAAGTGGGAACAAATTTCTATGAATTTTATCACAAAATTTCCGTGGACCGCGCGGGGTGTCGACGCGATTTGGGTGATTGTAGACCGACTAGCGAAGAGCGCTCACATTCTTGCTATCAGTGAGAGCTCTTCTGCTGAGAGTTTGGCAGAGACATATGTGAGATAGGTGGTGGTTCGTCATGGAGTCTCGACATCTATAGTGTCTGATCGGGATGTGCATTTTACTTCCAGATTCTGGAAGAAGTTCCATGAGGAATTGAGAACGTGATTGCATTTTAGTACAACCTACCACCCTCAGACGGACGGACAGAGTGAGCGATTCAGACGCTCGAGGACATGTTTCGAGCATGTGTTTTGGACTTTGGTAGAAGTTGGGACACATACTTACCCTTGGCTGAGTTTTCTTACAACAACAGCCACCATTCCAGTATCGACATGACTCCTTTTGAGCTCCTTTATGGGAGGAGGTGTCGGACTCCCATCTGTTGGGGAGAGGTACGACAGCGTGTGATGGGTGGCATTGAGATAGTGCTAAATATGACTGAGCAAATTCAGCAGATCAGACAGTGATTATTGATGGCTCAGAATCGCCAGAAGTGTTATGCGGACAGCCGACGGTCCAAACTTAAGTTTCAGGTTGGGGATTTCGTTCTCCTAAGGGTATCCCCGTGGAAAGGGGTAATACAGTTCAGGAAGAGAGGCAAGCTGGGACCCCGATACATCGTCCCTTTCAGGGTGATCGCTAGAGTGGGTAAGGTAGCCTACCGCTTGGAGCTACTTGCGGAGTTGAGCCAGATCTGTAACACCTTCCATGTGTCCCAGTTAAGGAAGTGTGTGGCCGATGAGATGGTAGTGGTACCACTAATGGACATTCACGTGGATGCAAGCCTATATTATATTGAGAGACCTATCATGATTATGGATCGAAAGGTGAAAGTGTTATGGAACAAAGAGGTCCCCCTAGTTCAGGTTCAGTGGCAACATCGGAATGGGTCCGAGACGACTTGGGAGCCAGAGTCCGAGATGCGGGAGCAACATCCGGACCTATTTAAGGAGCATGATGTCACACCCCAAAACCAAGAACGGCGGAAACATTCTGGGGCAGAGGACTTCATGTACAGTATCACAACACAGTAAATGTAAATAAGCAAACAACATCATCCATTGCATTAAATATATAATTTTAATACAAGCGTGTTCTTTACAGTTTTAGACACCAAAAATATAATGTAAATCAAAATAATATGATGAGTCTTGAAGGCGCTCCATCTTCTCAAAAGCTGGCATCGGTACCTGTCTACTGATGACCTAAGAATACAAGTTATTTTGAAAGAGTTTATCAGCATTAAGCTGGTGAGTTCATAAGTATTTTAGTGTTGATGTTTGTTATCAAAACGTTTGAACGTGTCTCAAGTATAAGTTTGTAAAATGTATGTAAGTGTTTGTAAAAGTTTGAATCTCTTAGAAAAACCTATATTTTCTAGTAAAGTAGCCTTCTACCAAGGCTTAAATGTTTTGTATGCTCGTTTGTTGTAAAAATGTGTAATTTCCCAAGTGTAACTATCATTTAACAAATATAGTTTGTACATTAATGTTTAAGTGAGGTTATCACTAAAAATATGTAATGGGTAAATCATTGTAGTACTGTAGTTTTGTATTATAGGAACTACTGCTGTACTAACTACCTTAAACTGGATTTATATTAAGGTATAATGTGATAATTGCACCATACTATCGACTGGTAACAACGACATACGAATGGTCGTAATAACGGAATGACGTTTGGCACCCGCAGACCTGCAGGTTCGGCTGTAGCTAGCAGCAAGGTGTAGGATATTCAATCCAGTATAGATCTATACGCAAACTCACGCTCTCCCTCCAAGAGAATTCTGGCTACAACTCGGGCCATGACATTTAAGGCATGCTCCGATCCAGTGGATCACAATTGTTATCGTATTCTTGTATATGTAATGTTTCTCGTTCTAGTATAGTTGTATATGTTCTCCTCCTAGTATAGTTGTATATGTTCTCTTTCTAGTATAGTTGTATATGTTCTCATCCTAGTATTGTTGTATATGTTCTTTTTCTAGTATAGTTGTATATGTTCTCATAGTAATGTAATGTATAGACTCATGAATGAACTGACTCTTTGATCTAGCAATTGTAGTAGTATGATCCTGTGTTACCCCGATGGTAACTTACTAGTGATGTGTATAGTACGCATGAATATGGAAGTACCTTTATATGTATATATGTATATTTGATATATAACTAATATTGAAACGACCTTCGGATGGTCACCCGAAATCCCACCAGACCACATCCAAATCGAGAAAAAAGAAATAGGGCGGATGGCCTTCCTAAGGCCTTTAAACATTGCTTACATATCTATACATATATGGGCATGCAATTTATAAGAAGTATAACAAAGTTTAAATAAAAGTATTTGGTAAGTAAAAGAGTTTGTAAACATTTTGAAGTAAAGTAGTTTGATAAACAGTTTGAATAGTGATAAAATCATTGGTTTTCTAGTTATTAATCACATGTGATTAATGCAATCACATGTGATTGATTTCAATAACTATAAGCATTGAACTTGTATTCCCCCCCCCCCCCCATAAAGTATTTAAAACATTTAAAAGTATTTCAAAGGTTAATTTAAGGGGTATGAACTCACTTGTGGTGAGTGGCTTGGATTGTAGTGTCGGATACCGTGCTAGGTGGCAAACGGAGATTTGTTCACACGCACGAGCCTAGTTATCATATAATAAGCATATATATATATATATATATATATATATATATATATATATATATATATATATATATAACTAATTAGCCAAATAATAACTTAATGAAATAAGTTGGGACACTCAGGAACATGTAAACACTTGGTATAAGTGTTATAGGTCCTAATGGTTGCATCTAAGTTGCTACGGGACAAGGCTAAAGGGGTTTAATGTACCAAATGACCTTGTATATGAGTTTACCACCCAACAAACCCCACCTTTGGATTTTACGGTCGTAAACCCTTGAGTTTACGGCCGTGAACTCTTGACTTGGTGGTTTTGGGTGTTTTAAAGTGTTAAATGATTTCTAGAGTAAGCCTAGCATTGGTGGTTTAATCCTTTAGGTAGTTTAGGACCTTAGAATGCTCCTTTGAGGAGTTTACGGCCTAAAGACCATATCCCCTAGAGTTTTGCGGCTGTAAACTCCTATGGGGTGGGTGTTTTAATTCATTTAAGCCTCTTGCACACAAAGGATAAATTCTAGACTTTTGTTTAAGGCTAAAGGGGACTTTAGGCACACTTTGGTGCCTTTACTTGGAGTTTATGGACCAAGAGCATATCCTTGGCTGTAAACTCCCTTTTAGGGGTGATTTTGATGTGTTTTACTACCCATTCAAGCTACAAGTAATAGAGGGTTATTGTCTTAAAGTCTTAGGAGTGTTTAGGGCACTTTAAGCCCATGAAAAAGGGGTTTACGGTCCAAGAAAATCTTGGGCCGTAAACTCCTAAAACTAGTTGTCCTTGATTGTGTTTTAGCCTTAAAAGATCATACATAATGTCCTTAACTAGCTACCTAACAAGGAAATGGGACTAGGTAGCTCTTAGGCTTCGTTTTGGAGTTTACTCCCCAAGAACGTTCTTGGGCGGTAAACTCCCGAATCTCACATATTAGACATGCAATCTATGTTAATAAGCATAAAACAAACATTATAACACAACTAGAGAAGTGTACTCACGATTTGGGATGAAAACCCGAAGATCCGTGAGAGAGAATATGGCTTTTCTCTAGTTGGAAATGTGAATAATGAATAATTTAGTTGAGAAATCTATTTATAGTCCTGAAATATTTTGGCAGAAAATATTTTATTCTGGAATTGGACTCTAACATGATGAAGTGTTGAAATGCTCAAGTTTCACAAACCCATGAGCATCCACTCTCCTGATATCTCCTTAAATGTAAACCCTAATGTACACAACTTATTCGGAAAAGTCTGAAGTTCATTGAAACTGGACTAGCTTCTATTGGATAGTTAATGTTCGTACAAAATGGAACTTTCGGGTTGTCACACATGACTTTGAGGGCAAAGTCTGATCCTAGTGGGGGAGAATTGTAACATCCCGAATCCATGTATACCTCGAGAACCTTGATCTTTTGAGCTATTGTCATTTGTTGGCCTTATTTATAAATGAGTGAAAAACAAGTACACGGGGCGTACCTAACGGTACACTTAACATACTCGTCAACGTGCATGTAACGCAGAGACCACCTAGTACACTGGGTGTACCTCTGAGTAAGTTGGGCGTACTAGGCCCAGAATGCAACACTAATTTGGGGTGAGTCCCCAATATAAGGAACATGATGGCCTCATTTTTGGCCACCATTTCCAGAGAGAAAACCCTAAGAGTGCCCTAATATCCATTCTAGAGCTTGTGTGTGTGTGTGTGTTTGAGCTTTGAGAGAGAGTTTTTCTAGTTTTGAAGAGAAGAGAAGGCCTTGAAGAAGGAGAGTTGGAGTCCAAGCTTCTAGATCTGAGCAAATCTAGGTGGAAAGCTTCTCTTTGAGGTATAAATCTTCAGACTTTGCGTTTCCTTTCTTATGAGCATGTTATGTTGAGCATTTTAGGGTTTTGTCCCATAAAGGTGGAGTCTTGATGAGATCTTGAACTCCAGATTCTAGGACCAACCCCTTTTGAGTGTATGAGTGGTGTTATGCCATAAAAATCCAATCTTGGTTGGTAAAATCACTCCTTGCCTGAGTTATGAGACCATTGGGACAAAAGAGTGTATATTTTTGGAGGATGGTGACTTTTCAGCCATGCAAAGGCATAAAGTCCATGACTTTATGGATTAAGAGGCATTAGAAGGTCCAGATCTGAGATATGAGCTTATGTCTTAACGGATTAAGACCATAAATATGAGAAGAGTGAAACTGGGGCGTACGTTGGGCGTAACCCCAGTACGCGCAGCGTATGGGTCGAGCACCCCCGATTCTGGATTGATGCCGAGTACGCCTAGCGTAGGGAGTTGGAACGCTCAACGTACTCCCTACTGATTGACTTTTGTTGACATTTAGGGTTTGGTCAAGATTGAGGACTATGAAACTTTAGAGGGGTAAAATGGTCTCTTACCCTTCTATGAGTTGTAGAAGGGTTAGTCTACTTTCTTGAGGACCAATATTAATTAGGGATAATTATTATATGTTAGGCGGAGGCTAGACCGGTGGGTAGAGATCAAGATCCTGAGTGTGAGATTTTCGTTCATTAGCTTACGAGGTGAATCTTCTCACTATATTGACCTTGAGTGGTAATTTTTATGTGTGACTAGAGGGTCTTATGTGCATGAGCTGTGTAATGAGATATCCTACTATTTTCTTTGTGTTATGCTTTTTGTGTATTATATTGAGATGCTCAGTTGAGGGACCGTAGGGTCCACCTGAGTTGTGGGACCGGAGGGTCCCACTGAGACACATTGACTAGAGGGCCTTATTGAGTTATAGCCTCGAGTGGCTAATGTGATGTGTGTGGTATTTTGAGGAACCCACTAAGCTTTATGCTTACCGTGTTATGTGTTTCAGGTAGTTCCGAGGATCGCGGCAACGCACCGGCATGATTATACACACTGGTGGGAGATTGTTTTTATGATTCTGGGATTGTGTTTTATTTGTTGACATTTGAGACATATGTGATTTTGAGAATTATGTAACGAGTTTTTATTGTGTTTGAAAATGAAAATTTTGTTTGAAAATTTACGTCGTTACACCCATTCAAGTTTCGCGACTACACCGGCACGACGCCGCATATCATAAAAAGTGAATTTTTGATAAACTACTTTTTAGCCTTAGTGAAAAAAAAAAAGTCGTCGTATACGTTAAAACGAGAACGTACATAAAAAGAACGTCCAAATCTGATTTCATTAAAGGAAGTTATGATTTTTCTAAGATTTAACATAACAATACACAACCTGGAAATCAAATTTTAGATAGATCGATTTTTAGCCGACACAACCTAAACGAGAATTGAATACCCTGTTAATAGGAGCTCAGCGACATAAAGACAGTTGAAAACGGACATTGGGTGACAAAGTTATGAATTTTTACCAGACTTAAACTGTCTAAGCCTCTTAAAATATAACTTTAAAAATAAAGTAAAAATTACCCGACAAAGTCTAAACAAGAGTTGTAGATCCCGTCGATACCTATGTGTGCATATAAAGAACGTCAAAAACAGAGCTTGTATGCGAAACTTACGGACATTAGAAGATAATTAGTTTTTGGAGTAACCAGCGAGTGACACGTGGCGTAATCTGAGTCGCACCTTCTTCCCCATGGATTTGCACGAGATCATGACATGTGGCACAATACGCCCAATGTAATTTTTATTATGCTCAACGTAACCCTTAAAAACCGATTATGCTCAGTGTAATTCTTTAGTACGCTCAGCGTACTCGATGCTGGCAGCCTATAAATAGAAGTGTTTTTCACTCTTTTTCTCAAAGATCTTCACCCATTTCTCTCCCACACACCCCCAAACCCTCTAATCCTTTTTCCTAGCACCTCCTACGTGTTAGTAGTGAGTCCTATAATGGCAGTAGGCCCCGAGAAGAAGAGCTTTTGGCTCAGAATTTCTGCCCGTGCAGAGCCTGGTTTCTCGCTAAACTCCCCTTGTAAGTGAAGTATGTTTACCATACTTTAAGTATAACTTATGTTTAAGTTGATTACCATTATTATGAACCTATAAAGAAGATTTATCTGTGATTCTAAATCGTTATACTAATTGATCTACTTACACGAATGATGTCTAGGCTGTGATTTAGTGAGGTGATTAAAGTAGGATTTCCAAACAGTATACTTCGTATACCAAACGGACCCTAGCTCCTATATGATCCAAACTGGTTGTTCCTTACTTGATACATCATGAAAATAGTCTTTGAGTTAATGATAAATCTAGGCTAATAATTAGTCGCAATAAAGAATAAAACTTAATGATAATAATAATAGGTTTCGTCACAGGAAAAGACAATTGCTAGAAGCAAAACGCCATCTGAATTCCGAGTCGTCACGTTAACAAGTGAGTGCATAATTACTTTCATTTTACACATATATATGAAGTATTTAGTATTAATACATGTTATATGTGCTTATTATCTATGTTCCTGATATCTATGCTAGATGAACGATTTGTACATGTTTTACTTGATTTAAACTGTATATGTATTTTTACACCTATAAATATATTGGGTAAAGATGGGTAGATTAAATATGGTATGGATGATGAGAGATGAAATATGATATAGATGTTGAGAGGTGAGAGATGATGAGAAACCTTGACTTTAATGTTGATCCGGTCATCTAGCAGAGTACAGATGACAACCACGGACGATTCTAGCCAGTCCAGTGGAACGCTAGCAGGGTCGCAACCTATAGGTTTTTTTTGAGCTACATGTTCACCAGATGTACTCTAAAAATCTTGGCAGCTATGCCTAATGGATAATATTGACAGATGTGTGTAATAGATAACAATGACAGTTCTTCCTAATAGATAACAATGGCAGTTGTGCCTCATAGATAACAATGGCAGTTGTGCCTAATAGATAACATTGGAAGCTATGTACTTAGTGCCTATTAGATAAACTCTGGCAGCGATGGACTTCGTGCCTATTCCTTAGAACAATCCTTAGGAATGAATGAATGATGAATAGATGATTCTTAGGGAAGATCCTTAAGAATAAAGAAGATAATGGGGATGGGAATTTGGGTTAATTTTTTGATGATTAAAAATAGTAATCATATTATTGTGGGTTGAAAACCCTATGTACTCACTAGGTTTCCCAATCTGACTAACTCAGTTTATTTGTATCACAGGTGTCAAATTGAAGATACATTACACGGAGAATTTAAAGGAGGTGTAATTCATTAGTGTAAATGAATTTAAGGTTTGTTTATACTTATGTTTCTGTATTAATGATGACATCCCAATGTTTTAATATAAACAAAATACATTTCTTCGAAAATGCTTTGATAATATATTTGTCATATTTTTGGGGGGAAATTCCGCAATAATATTCTTCAAAAATGATACTATGATTTTAAAATAAACATAAATAAAATTTTTAAAATTACCGTGGATTTGGGGATATCACAATTGGTATCAGAGCATTAGTTTAAGCGAACTAGGAATATTTGAGGATTTCTAGACTTAAACTTAGAATGTTAAGCGATGATTGTGAGATGAGTGTCTACTATATTTAGGAAGTATGCTTGAATAGGCACGAGCACTAGCTTATTTAGGAAGATTCCTGGATTGCTTTTATGTGCTAAATGATTTATGCTATAATAGGCATTATATGCTTTATGATGCTATTAGATCTATGGTATATTGCGGACCAGACCTATAAATTTTATGTGTTCTAAACGTTTTATTACGGTATTAGAACTGGTATATAACTTTTCGGAGTGATAAGGAGATTTATACGTCTATCATAAATAAAACTTTCCCTATCTTAGTTCTCGTCGTTGTACACTAAACATCTGCTAGAGTGCATAGATCGAAATGATGAGAACTCACAATGGATTAGGAAATTCTAATGGAAACTAACAGCCTGAACCACGAGTGATTGAGTGTGCACCAGAGGTAGCAGCTGGACCCAAGCCTTTCACAATGGCAGTAGTACAAGCAATGATACAAATGATGTTAGATCATCAAATGAAAGAAACAACGCGTCTACTTCAACAGAATAGGGATGAACCTACTATGCCTACTGTGTTGGCTGAACTGAACATCAAACAGCCAGAAGAAGGGAATTACAGTAGAACCATTAGTCAAGCTGAACTGCCAGTGGTTAGAAGAAATAACCAAGATGAAGGAATTGAAAGCAACGGATGCAAGTATAAAGACTTTACGACTTGCAAACCATCAAATTTTACTGGGAAAGAAGATCAAATTGGAGTTATGGACTAGATCTCTGAGATGGAGCTAGCTTTCATAACATGTGGTTTCAAGGGTAAGATACAAATCACTTATGCTGTGCGTCAATGTAGGGGAGGGGTTATCCGTTGGTGGAACACTTTTTGGGAAAGATCATAAGCCCCAATGATCCACTACAACTAACATGGGCAAAATTCTCAGTACACTTTAAACACAAGTTCAGCTCAGCCCAAAACATGCTAGAGCTAGAGAACTAGTTTCTAAGGTTGAAAAAGGGCAATATGTCCATTGATGAGTATATCAATGCCTTCACAGACAAGATGGAGTTTTCTTTGCGTATCTTCCCTAACGAGCTAACAAAAATTGATAAGTATACAAAGGGACTACCATGGGAGTATATTGTGCCAATACGCCAGACACCTACTCTTGAGGCGACCATCTGGACTGCTAATTCTTTCAAAGAAATGATCAAAGGCAGAACTGCCAACAAGGTTGAAGTTGGCAAGAAGAGGAAATTTGAGGGATCTTCAAGGTCCAATAAGAACAACATGTTCTCAAAGTCTGGAGGAGGAGGTGAAGCAAAATGGTGTGAGAAGTGCAAAAAGAAACACTCTGGAAAATGTGGTGAGGAGATGACTTGTTTTAAGTTTGGGAAGACTGGGTATTACGCCAATGAGTCTATATTAACAGGAGGGTGTGTTACAGATGTAATGCAGAAGGGCATATTTTTAGGGACTGCCCGAAGAAAAATGAAACAACAAGACCGAATGCACCACCAAAGCCAAAGGCAAGATCATTCCAGATGATCCTCGATGAAGCATGTGACAATGCAAGGGATTAGGAGTAAGGATCTCTCAATTAGCCATATAAATAGTATCATGTGTTGTAGCCTAATATAAGTGGCATAGTATAGGGTGAACTTGAATATCTATGTAATCGTTTCAAGAAATAATATAAACCTTAGTTATGTTATCCGATGTGTTAAATGACTATGTGAAATTCTTGTCTGGTGACTTGGAGAACTGCGAGACAATACTTGGGACGAGTATGAGTAGGTGTGAAAAGTAGTAGAGGCCTATACTACTAGAAGCATAGGAGCCGCACTTAGATCAGGTAAAGTCACAATGTTACTAAGGCGCTAGTAATTGATTCTATTTTGTTCATGTCTGTCGTTACCATCATTTCGGTAATGACTAAGAAGATGATTGTTACTCCGACCCTAGTGGTCGTATCAAATCGAATCTGGATAAGATGAGTATGTTATATGGTTCAGAGAACCAAGTTCGATGTAGCATCTTACTTAAGCCAGAAGATTGAAGTGAAAGATAATTGAAGCGATCAATAGAAGTATCGTGATTGTTGAAGCTTGTAGCTAGAAGTTCTACATGCTAGAAAGTGATTATATCACATTATAACATGTAGGAAGGTATATTCCATTATGGAATTTGACTCAAAAAGACATGAGTCTAAGAATTGGATCATACAATGAAAGGTCATTAGAACATGACCCATCAGTCTGTTATAGTAATCAAAGAAAAGAACTTATCTTAAGTTAAGTTTGTTAAGAAAGAGAAAGAGTCTCCAATAAATATGGAGTCTGTAACTCAAAGGTTACGATTGAAAGTCCAACATGAGATAAAGAGCGGGTGCAAGAATAAGCACCGCCATTAGTCAAGAGGTCCAAGGGTTAGATACTCATTTGAAAGAACATACGAGTTATGGTTATTACCTAGGGTGAAAAGATAATGTGTGGAGTCATTATACAAACCTTGTTTTGTTGATGATTTCGGGACGTAATCATCCTAAGGGGGAGATAATTGTAACGCTCGCAGATTCGGGATACTTAATTTAGAGACAATAAGCGATAAAAATGACTTTTTATAGAAATTATTTAGAATAAATAGCCTTAACCAAAGTTATAATATATGTCCCAAGGATTTCGTACATATAAAGAACGCTAAAATCCGACATATAACGAAGAAGATATGACCCGTTGAAGTTTCGCAACTAAACCTGCACGATGTTGTGTATCGTAAAAAGTGAATTTTTGATAAACTATTTTTCAGCCTTAGCGATCTAAACGAAATTCGTAGCATTACACAGCCCGGAAATCAAATTTCAGATCGATCGATTATTAGCCAACACAACCTAAACGATCTCTAAAATGATGTCGGATGACAAAGTTATGAATCTTCAATGGAATTTAACTGTCTAAGCATGTTAAAATATAACTTTAAAAATAAATCAAAATTAGCCAATGGAGTCTAAAAGAAAGGTGTAGACCACGTCGATACATACGCGTGGATATAAAGAACGTCAAAAACGGAGCTCGTATGCAAAAGTTACAGATTTTAGAAGATAATTAGTTTTTGGAGTAACCAACGAGTGACACGTGGCGCAGTCTGAGTTACACCTTCTTCCCCACGGCTTTACACGAGATCGTGACACATTTCATATTACGCCAAACGTAAATTTGAGTATGCTCAGCGTAACCCTTAAAAACCCATTACGCTCAACGTAAATCTTTTGCTTACAGCTCTTCACCCATTTCTCTCCCAAACACCCCCAAACCATCTAAGCCTTTTCCTAGCACCTCCTAGGTGTTAGTAGCAAATTCTGGAATGCCAGAAGGCCCCGAGAAGAAGAGTTTTTGGTTCAGAAGTTCATCCCACATAGAGCCCGTTTTCTTACTAAATCCCCCTTGTAAGTGAGTTATGCTTACAATACTTTAAGTATAACTTATGTTTAAGTTCATTAACATTATTATGAACCTATAAAAAAAAATTATCAGCGATTCGCAGTTGTTATACTGATTGATCTACTTATGAGGATGATGTCTAGGTTGTGATTCAGTGAGGTGTTTAAAATAGGATTTCCAAACAGTATACTTCGTATACCAAACGGACCTTACCTCCGATATGATCCTACTTGGTTCTTCCTTACTTGATACATCATGAAAGTAGACTTTGAGTTAATGATGAATCTAGACTAATAATTAGTCGCAATAAAGACTAAAAATTAGTGATAATAATACTAGGTTTCGTCAAAGGAAAAGACAATTGCTAGAAGTGAAGCGTTGTCCGAATTTTGAGTCGTCACTTTAACAAGTGAGTACATAGTTACTTTCATCTTACACACAGATATTAAGTATTTAATATTAATACATGCTATATGTGGTTATTATATGTATTCCTGATATCTATGCTAGATGAACGATTTATACATGTTTTACTTGATTTAAATTGTATATGTATTTTTATACCTATAGATATATTCGGTAAAGATGGGTGAATTAAAGATGATATGGATGATGGGAGATGAAATATGATATAGATGTTGAGTGGTGAAAGATGAAGAGAAGCCTTGACTTTAATATTGATCCGGTCATCTAGCAGAGTATAAATAACAACCATGGAGGCATGGACGATGACATCCCAATGTTTATTTGTATCATATGTATCGATGCGAAAATACATTATACTGAGAGATTTAAGGAGATGTAATTTATTAATGTATATGAATGTAAGGTCTGTTTATACTTATGTGTCTGTATTGACGATAACATCTCAATGTTTTAATATAAATAAAATACATTTCTTCGAAAATGTTTTGGTAATATATTTATCATATTTTAGGGAATAATTTTGCAATAATATTCTTCAAAAAGAATACCCTGATTTTAAATAAGCATTAATAAAAATTTTAAAATGACCGTGAATTTAGAGATGTCACACAATTACTAGATGGTCTATCTAGTGGACTTTGTGCATTTAATTGAGAACTATACAGAACTATACATCTAGCAGAATACAATGATATGTGGATGCACCACAATAGCATAACAATATGCATGAAATGCATTTCTTGTAAATCAATCTTTACTTAGTGAGGACCGTAGATGATGGCGATATCAATAGTTGCATGATTTAGGAAATGTTGCAAACCACCACAAAGCGGAAGCATGTCGAAAACCTAGTTTTCTTAAAAAAATTAACTCGTATTATATTCATTTTGACTCTTCAATGTCGATAGAATATCACGTGGTGGGACATTATTATTTGTTATTTCTACCACCATAAACGGATCATTTTTGGTCAACTAATTTGCAAATGAACGACCCTCCACATATTTATATTTGTAGGAATGGTGATTATGTTCACTATTTGTAAGATTCAAATTCCAAAAATTATAAATATGAAAGGGTATTTTTTGTCCTTGTATTTCTGTGATATGCACTTGATTTTTGAACACATATGCACTTGATTTGAATTTGATATCTTTATAATAAACACATAGCTAAGAGATCGTGCCACATTTTGAACTCACTATTAAATTTTCACGAATGATGAAAAAAACACATATCTAGTCAATCTGAAAATTATCCAACAAAATTATAACATATAACAACCTGCAAATACATACCTGACCCAGTTTGAAAACTCAATATATGATTTAATTGTGTGTGTATATATATGAGATAAAATTTTCTTTAAGGAAATTGAAATATAAGAATGTAGGGTTTAAAATTTTCGAATATTTACGGCTCTAATTGAAAGTATTAATCGGTATGGACTTATATAATTTGATAAAGTTAGATTATTCGTGTTGTTTAACTATTTAGAAGTATGAATATGTGCGTCTTCTGATTTGAAAGTATAAATCAGGAAGTGATATAACAAGTTAATATAGGATATTACGATTTGATTGAAAGTATGAGTTATTTCTCTATTAATTAAAAGTACGAATTATTTTATCTGTCAATCATTATATATATATATATATATATATATATATATATATATATATATATATATATATATATATATATATATATATATATATATATAAAAGGTAAGTTCAATTGAGAAAATAAAAAATGTTAACAATGTGGGAATCATTATCAGCCACTCATTTATTTTTTTCCGCAAAAACCTTCATCGTACCGGTGGAAATAGGAAAGGAATACAAATATGTTTTCCAACAAAATATGTTTATTTAAACTATACTAATTATTATCTTACTATATACAAAAACATAGTTTTTTTTTTCAGTTTTTTAACTTTTAAAGAGCTATTTTCTCGAAAAATGATTTTAAATATATCAAAATTCATAACTTTTTATTCTTTATAAATAAACATCCATATTGATATAGTTTTAAGATAATTTTTTTTATAGTTTCAGCTATCGTTATTCATAAATAAATAAAAATTCATCAGATTTTTGCTACGTTATATTCGTTATTCATGTATGATTAAAAAAATATGATTAATTTTTTTTACAGTTTAAGTATCATTTATATTACTTATTCATATATGAATAGCAAATTCACTATAACAAAAATCTGATAAATGTTTTATTCATATATAAATATAAAATATGATGATAACTAATACACGTTTTATTCATATATTAATATAATATATGACGAAAGATGATGTAAAAAAAAAAATTAAGTAAGAAACTCTATTACGTGTTATATTCATATATGAACGATATTCAAAGTATAAAAAAAGTTAAGCATATATTTTATTCATGAGTGAATAATTAATGTACTGTAATAAAAATCTGATTGATTTTTATTCACTTATGAATAATGAGAGCTGGAACTCTAAAAATATAATTTTTTTATTTTATCTTAAAACTATATCAATATGGATGTATATTTATAGAGAATAAAAAAAATTATGAATTTTGATATATTTAAAAAAAAATTCTCGATAAAAATAGCTTTCCAAAAATAAAAAATAAACAAAAAAAAATGTTTTTATGTATATTAAGGTAATGATTAGCATAGTTTAAGGAAACATGTTTGGTTGGAAAACTCATATTTATCCGTTATCTATTTCCGCCGGTACGCCTAAGAATTTTGCGGCAAAATAAATGTGTGGCTGAGAATGATTCCCTATTCTTAACCTTTTTTATCTCAATTAAACTCTCTCTTTCTCTCTCTCTCTCACTCTCTCTCTCTCTCTCTGTGTGTGTATATATATATATATATATATATATATATATATATATATATATATATATATGTGTGTGTGTGTGTGTATGTGTGTGTGTGTCTGTGTGTGTATGTGTGTGTGTTCCGGTTCATTTGAGACCATACTAATTTTGTGAGACCATGAGACCAAATCTAAAAATAATTTTAAAATGCAAAATAAAATGAAAAATCCAAAAATTCTTTTTTTAATTATTATTTTCGGAACTTTAATTACCTAAAAAAATATTAAAAAAAATATCGTTTTTTTTTAAATACGTAAAATATTCTAATAAAATATTACACTGTAAATATTCTAATGTGATTTTTAGAGGGTTAAAATATTACACTAGATTTCTCAGATATGTAGAATATTCTATTTATTCTACTAGAATTTGTAAAAAAATGTATTTTTTTAATATATTTTTTTGAAAGTATAAATTCCGAAAATAATATTTGAAAAAAGAAAATTCGAAAATTTTCAATTATTTTGCATTTTAAAAATGTTTTGTTGTTTTATGTATCAAATGAGTGGCTAGGATTACGTCTCACGGTCTCAAAAAATTAGGCCGTCTCAAATTAACATAACCCTATATATATATATATATATATATATATATATATATATATATATATATATATATATATATATATATATATATATATATATATATATATACACACACACACTAGCCGTTTACCCGCGCAAAGCGACGGGTGCGGATCAACAAAATGACATAAAAAATTTGTTAAACAAAATGACGAATAGATAGAGATTTCTTATACCTGGGCTAGGATTAAACGTAAGACATTGTTGAGCTTATTCGATTTTAATAGAAAGAAAAACAAAGGAGGAGGTAGCGAGCATGAGAGAGAACCAAGGTTTTGCGGTCAATGGCAAGACATTCATGATAGACGAATGCTAGATCAATGCGCCTCTTCTAGTTTATATGAAATGCTTTATAACGTGTACATCGTATTATACCGATTCAAATGGATATGAAGAACACTTGGTGAAACTTTGACCCTTTCAAATTCTTATCATCATCTTATTTGACTTTTTCATTATTATTGACAGATTCAGTATTTAACGATTCAATTGGATATGAGGAACACTTGGTCAAAGTTTGACCCATTCAAAATGTTATCATCATCATCTTATTTGTCTTTTTCCTAAATATTGACCGGATAAGATTTAGTATTTACCGATTCAATGGATATGAAGAACACTCGGTCAAACTTTGACTCATTCAAAATCTTATCATCATCATCTTATTTGACTTTTTCATAAATGTTGACCGGATAAGATTTAGAATTTACCGATTCAATTGGATATGAGGAACACTTGGTCAAACTTTGACCCATTCAAAATCTTATCATCATCATCTTATTTGACTTTTTCATATTTAACCCATTCAATTTGAAGATAAGCTTAGAAGACTTATTCAAAATCTGTCTTTGACCGGATAAGATCTATTATTCTCCGATGCATAAAATTATTCTATATGATGCTTAAAAGCTTATACCTCTTAAAATTTAGCAAAATCTAGTAAATGCTTTTTAAGATATATATATATATATATATATATATATATATATATATATATATAGTGAGAGAGAGAGAGAGGTAGGTTGAAATGTTTCTCACATCTATTGTGTACTAGAATGCATCAATAAGAATTGAGTAAACATTAAATGTATATTAAATGATATCCATATTTATAATTCCTTTTTATGGAAACTAATTTAATTCGTCATTAATGTCAATAATAATATTCTTTCAGAATGAATTCGTATGTAAAATAATAAGAGTGTATTCTCACTAGTGAAAAAGGCCCTTTAATGACGCGCAAACAATGACACTCGCTGATAGAGGACGCGCATTCATGCGTGCCCTAAAAAATAATGTCAGTTTTGCAAAATTTGAAGGATAGAGGACACGTATTTACGCGTGCCCCTAAAATTAGTGTCAGAACTGGAAAAAAAAAAAAGAAATGTGGAGGGCGCCTTTCATAAAATGTGGGTCATCTAAATGTGTCGCTTTATAAAATTTTGATGAAACACGCGTTTTTAAGGCGGGATTTCATTCGCCTATTAAATCCCAAAAATTAACCCCCCGCCTCTCCCAATTAGCAAGAAAAAGCCCTAGGGCCTTCTTCCTCTTCTTCTTCTTCTTTAAAGTTATCAATCAAAAATTAAGCAACATTCTCTTCCATTTTGATTTAGATCGATAGTTCACTAAAATGCTGGGTATGAGTTTTTGGATAACGCTTCTAATGATTCCGATGATGTATCATTTCGTCTGGTTGGATGCATATTTACTATTAAATTTGAGGATTTTCTTTTATGCATCACTACCCTCTTCTATTTCAATCTTTCCAAGTTCATCATATAACAAGGCTTCGGTGATTTTATTAGCTAATGATCTCTTTCTAGATGTTAATCGATCTCCAGTTAATTCGTTCACCCCCTTTTTTTATAGGTTTTTCTGCTCCCCACATTTCTTGTTTCACATTTGTCTCAACAAAGTCTTTACTCATGTTATTCGATTTCCCCCCTTTTAATTTCCATTTCTCTAGGGTTTTTTTGTTTGTTTGTTTCGTAATGTTTTCTGAACAAGCGTCGACGCGATTCTTGTTTGTAGCTAAACAATATTGAATTTGTCAGAGTGATCGGAAGAGGAAAAATAGAAGAAGAAGAAGAAGAAGAAGAAGAAGAAGAAGAAGAAGAAGAAGAAGAAGAAGAAGAAGAAGAAGAAGAAAAGCGAACAAACGGGATTTCTTCACCTGGTGTGTTAATTTGTGATCAGCTCTTCTGAGCGAAGAGAAGATCTGAGTCGGTACAAGGGCAGCTATATCGTATCAGAATGAGGTTTAGATATGCATTTTACTTTCTTTCTAACTACATGTGCGTTTAGACTTTAGATTGATTGTGATTTGCATTTTACCTTCTTTCTTACTTTTTATTTTGATGTTATTTTAGGTACAAGGGCAGCTATATCGTATAAGAATGAGGGTTTTTTTGCCTTTTTTGAACCAATATGTAAGTTCATAATTTCCCAAACTCTTCTAAGAATGATTCCAACACTTTGGATTGTATTTTTCTTTCTTGGCTTCTTTTCGAAGAAAAGAACTTCCCACATATTATACCAATTATGTGGACATTAGGGACGTATGTATCAGCTAGCAAACAGTTTGAATTCACATTTTTCTTAGATCAATTTGGCTCTTATGTTATGAATACATGTTTCTTAGATAAATTTGGCATCAGGGACTTATTATACCATTATTTTTTTACCGTTCAAGGTTTGTATTTTTAACTAGAACAAGGGTATTTTTGTAATTTTCTTGTCTACTTATGCTCTTTTTTTTAGTTCAGCTCCTCTCACAGAGGAGGATGCTATTGTAGATATAATGGGACGACATTATCAATTCGTATCTTCAATGCAGTCTCGTCTAAAGCAATGGATGATCCATTTGTGGTTCTAGAATCTACATCAACACCTGTCACATCACCCCCAAGTGTTTTTATTGATCCAGTGGAAACAGTTCACAAGATGAATAATTCCGAGAGCACTAATACTGGAGTAAGTGGAGGTGTGTTTAATTTTGATTACATTAGCCCCCTTCATGGATTTGGTAAGCATGCACCTGCATTCCCAACTGAGACAAATAACAAGGAAAAAGATCAGAGCCCTTATAAAGAAGGACTAAGAAGTTCAACTCGTAGAGACCCAACAGACAAATCTTCTTTTAGATTTCCGGAGACCGAATCAGAGAAGGCACATGTACAAGATTTTCAAGATTCTCAAGAAACTGTTTTTTACATGCCACCTGTCTCTAAAACTTCTCATCGGTCTGTTGATCAAACTATTTCTCCACCTTCATATACCGAGACAAGTTCTCAAGAACTTGAACAAGAACAACCATCTAATGATATATGGCTTACCGTATCAGAGATACCTCTATTCACACAAACTCAAGGTCAACAGGCTCGATTGTTGGCGACTCTTGCTCGTTGAATTTGCTTGAAGACCAACCTTCTGAAGAGATGAAAGTTGTGGCGATTTGTGCTTTGCAGAATCTTGTGATGCATAGTCGATCGAATAAAAGAGCGGTTGCGGAAGCTGGAGGGGTTCAGCTTGTCCTTGATTTGATTGGTTCGGGTGATATGGATACCTCGATTCAGGCTGCAATGTTTATTAAGCTTCTTTTTTCCAAACATACCATCCAAGAATATGCATCTAGTGAGACTGTTAGAGCTATAACTGGTAAATCTTAATAAGTAAAAATTGAAAATACAATGTTATATTGCCTTTAATTTATCTCCTTCTGCTGATCTTTCATCTCCTATTGCAGCTGTTATCGAAAAAGATTTATGGGCAACAGGAACAGTCCATGAGGAACATTTATTAGCCCTAAATACACTTTTCAGAAACTTCCCACGTTTAAGAGCCTTTGAACCCGCAACATTTAGCATCCCACAATTGGTGACATCACTCAAAACCGGCTCAGAAGCAACACAGGAAGCTGCATTGGACGCGCTATTTCTTCTGAGGCTAGCGTGGTCTGCATGCCCTGCTGATGTCTCCAGATCCCAATCAAACTTAAGGATCATTTTTACACCCTATGAAACAACTGAAGTAACGCTTCCTTCTTTCCTACTTGCAACTAGTTTTCCAAAAAAAATCTATAAAAGTATATTCAGATATATGCTCCTTTTACATTAGACCTCTCACCATGCTTCCTAATCCTTTATTTACTATATTCTGTACACACCCTTTAGCCAAGATTCTAATTTGTATCATGAATCAGAATCCTGTTTTAGTGAGAGCGTATCAAAGTGGAAGATTCAATCCCCAAATTATATACTTGTAGAAAGTGTAAACATATATCCTCCCTCATTTGTATATTATATAGTAATCAATCATAAGTATCTATTAGTATTAACTAAAATTTCTTCAGCTAAATAATAACAATTTAGATTATATGATATTTTCTTAATATAAGGGAAGACCAAAGATAATTAAGACACAAAATGAAAGGAGAAGTGGTACTGGTACGAATTATTAAACTTCGCACACTTGGAAACATCAAACTTATTAGTGAGCTTTTGAAGCAGAAAATGGTCCCCGGAAAGATCGTGCATCACATTGTTCAGGTTTCATTTTTCATCTACTTCCATTTCTTTCTTTTATAATTTTCTACTTTCTTTCGCTATTTTTCTTATTATAGTGGATTTGACATGACAGGAGCTTTTAGAAGCAGACAATAAAATTTGTCCAGAGGAGGAAAACGTAGAAGTCCCCCCCCCCCCCTGATTTTTCTTATTCATTTTATATGATTAAACTTCAAAATTAGATCTTAATTCCCTTAAAATTTAACTACATGATATGAGTAAAGTCCCCCCCCCCCTGCATACATCTTTGCAGCCTTCATCCCAGCTCTTATGATAGCGGGGATTTTTGATCATAGTGTTGCTTGACAATTAGCTCAACAGAAAGAATTAAACCTCAATAATCCTTTAGCCTATTACTTAATAAAAATTTGTAAATATAGTTAAACAAACTTTTACGTGTTGACAAGGTAACACTTTCTTATTTAATTCACAAAGTCAACATGTTGACATGGTAACACTTTCAGAATCTTGTTTTGGGTTAAATAGTCTCTGAACACTACCAGTCATCTTGCACACCACCATCATCAACCTTGAAGTTTCCACCTATCATCTGATAATTGTAGCCCCATAAATAGTATAAACTTGTATAAGACAATTATGTCCTTCAGGTTTATAAAGTAGGCCCTTGTTTTAAGGTTTTGAACACTTTATATTAACAAATTTTTTTATCGTTTCAGTTATGAGGGAATCCAAATGATGCACATACCTCCTCCCCATGTTAGCTGTGTGGTGGGGTACTCAAACTGATGAAGTTTTCCCTAAAGCATGGCATGGATTGACGACTACTATTAGAGAATCAAATGCAACTTAGGTACTAGTTACTTCCTTTAAATTATACTCTCCTAAAATCTAACCTGGCTCACTCACTATTTCATATCTATAATACTTTCTATATTTTTTTGTTTTTATAAAAATATTAGAGACCCTGACTGAGGAGATTGCTGTCAGTTAAGAAGGGGGGACACAAGAAAAAAAAAGATTTAACATAAAGGCATAAGAAAAAAAGTTAAATTCAAGTCAATAGAAAGCCAATAAGGGTCTCACTTAAAAATAAAAAAGAGCAGGCAAGCAGGCAGACATCAAGCTTCTCCACCAGCCTTGCCAATAACAGTTGCCTTCTGTGTTCCTGAGTACCTGTACAAGAATAATATCTTGTTTGATTCTGTAACAGTCATTATGAGCATTACCTTTCCACTAAATTTCCATTTGGGTCGTACATACAATTTTTTATAGATCCATAGATGGCAGTATCTTTATTAAGCTTAGGTGCATCAATGAGTATTTTCAGTTCACAAATTATCTATGAAGAGAAGATCATAGATCAGGTATGAAATTTAATATTGCTTACATTAATCTGTAATTGTAATAGAACAATAGACAATAGATACAAGAATAAAACTTGCATATGGGCTTGCAAGGCAATGGTTTGGTGCTTCTGCAGTGATAAAGCAATGGTAACATTCTATACTTATGGCTTTCCATAATTAAAATAAAGCAATGTAAATGTAATACTGATTTACTTTTCCATTTTTTGTTGTCAGAATGGTTATTAGATGGACTTGCAGGGTTAAGCACTAAACATGGGCATCTATGTTTTTATGGAAATTGTGTTGTTGTCTGCAACGCAGATGATAGTTCTGCAACTGCTTTAAGCTCCTCTCATGCTTCCAAAGCTTTGTATGAAATTATGAGGTTGTTGCTTTTTTACTTAATGGATTTCATCAGTTAAGCACTAAACATGGGCATCTATGTTTCTTTAAATATAGTTGGCCTAATGTATCAAAACAATAACCATTTACCTTTTTCCCATATTCTTTTATCCTTCCAACTCCCCACATTATAATTGATGAATATTGCAAAATTTGCTTTTCGGATGTAAGGATAAAATGGTAATTCGGTCTGATTCAAATGGTTTATTCAGTCTAGAAATGGTATTCTTATTGCTAATTCATGTTTAATATTAATTCGAAATTGTAAACGATGTTCTTATTTCTTTAAAGGTTGAGTCGAGGCTGAAGGAAACAACTTCCAGACTTGAACAACAATTGGCAGAATAACAGGTTGCAAGATTGAAGGCTGAAGGAAACAACTTCTAGATTTGAAAAAAAATTGTAAACGGTGTTCTTATTTCTTAATTCTATTTTTTTCTTTTTATTTATATAATAATGATATTGCTGACTCTGCCTTTGGTTATTTTGACCAGGTTGCCCTCATGCTTGAAGGGATGGGTTCATCAGCACAAATCTTGTTTACAATGAGTAGGGATGGGTTCATCAGCACAAATCTTGAAACGTTACTTATCATTCACAACTATAAAATTTGTCCCTGATTTTTCAGTGCATGCATCTTTGCAAGTTAATTCTTGTTTCTTGTCATTTGTATTGCATTTAATGATAAGGACCAGGAGGGACTTTATGTCTTTTTTTTATCCTTCAAAGTTTTGGAGCAGGGAGCTGATTCAGCAAGCAAGCGTATCATATTATTCTTATTTTGATAAAAAAGAATATGTCTTAATAAGTAAAATCTTGGAAAGACTAAAAAGAAAGTCAAAGTATGTTAATATGTCCAAGTAGTGATATCGTATGATGTTGGTGCAGGAACTTGATCATGTTGTGGAAGAACTTGAAAATATTGCTAAAGTGAATCTCCTTTAACACAGATCCATTATTTCACTAATTGAATAGGTTTACTTATTGTTACATCGTAGAAAATTTGTTATCTTGGAGTTCCATAGATAGCACATTTGACTAGTGTCAAATTGTTCTTGCATATGCTACAACTTAAATGGGATCTTACTTAACTTACCAATGTTTTTACTTAACTTACCAATGTTTTTATATTTATGACAGATTGGTCCTTTAAAATGTTGGCGAGGTGGGTTATGCCTTTCAAAATCTATTGGAGATAGAGATGTTGGGGAGTTCATTATTCCAGTTCCTCATGTCAAACAAGTGAAGGTTAGTTTAGTAATTAAACTCAATTTATTCCTCTTTTTATTAACAACTTTTATTTATTCATGATCTTCATCTATCTTCTGCTGGTGGGCGGCTTGTAATTTCAAGTGATGGAGTCACGGGTTGGCTCCGGAATCAGCAGCAGCACAAATTGTCAAAGTACGGAAACAAAAAAATGTCAAATTTGTAATAAAATATTATGCAATGGATTCTATTTTTTGTATATGATATTTTGTATGACATTAAATTTTATGAAATGGATTATATTTTTTGTATATGATATTTTAGTTTCTATTATAAGGCATTAAATGCAAATTTAATTTGAAAATTATTAAATCTATAAAAAATATATTTTTTTAAACATTAAAATTATGATACGCAAAAATGTGTGTCATCTTCATTTATCACATGGCCTTTCTTGACAGGGGCTTTCTTGATACGCATTGCGTGTCATTAACACGCGCGCCGTAACGTTACGACATGCGAATGCGTGTCGTCTATAAACGACGCGCAAAAGTGCGTCGTCTCTCTTTATGACTGGGCCTTCCTTGACATGCATTTGCGCGTCGTCTGAGCCTTTTACGACGCGCAATGAGCGTCGTAAAAGGCTATTTTTCTAGTAGTGTCTAGGAGAACGAGAGTATATTCTACTAGAATACACCCTCATTCTTCATATTCTATACAACTTTATTGTATTTTAAGTGAGTGAGTCCTGAAATAATGTTATTGCTGACATAAAAATCTAGATACGAATTATTCTGAAAGAATATTTTTCCTGAAATTAATGTCGAATTTAATTTATTTCCATAAAGAGAAAATTATAATTATGGAAACCATTTAATATCTATCATTATTTAATTAAATAATAATATAATTTTAATAAATTACTATCGGTGCATTCTAGCACACAATAAATATAAAAAACACTTTAACCTAGCCGTATATATATATATCTATATATATATATATATATATATATATATATATATATATATATATATATATATATATATATATATATATATATATATATATATATATATATATATATATATATATATATATATATATATATATAAGAAACCCTATGCTTTAAAAATTGAGCAAAATAGGAAAGGTGGATCAATGTAGAATAAGTACGGGATTTTTTTGGATTTTTCATGGATTTTCGGCTGTTTTTTCTTGATTTTAAGCAGCCTTTTGATGGGTCGGGTCCTAATGGATAGACAATATGGTTCATCACTCATGGTTCCACTAAATTCCACTAAATGGGACAATGTGCCACCGTTTGAAAAGTAATCTCTTCATCTCCACGCTTCCATTCACCTCCTCCAATGATTCCTTTCCTCTAATGCTTCCTTACTTTCTCAATACACTACCTCCATCACCTCTCTCTACCTAACAACCCAATATATCAACATTTGCCCGTTTCGCCACCGCTCCTCTATAATTGATCAATTGATGGGTTTCTTTGCAGATAAGAAGCATAATCGTTGTTTCATATTGATGCCCTAACTCCATACCACCGGTTTTCTATGAACTGTTTGCTCCCCATATTCTAATTTAGGTTTTGATAACTGATAATCCATTTCGGACCTTCACTCTGACGCTCTTATCTTCCCTGGCTTTCTTTGGATGGTATGACTGCTCCTTATTTTCAGTTCTTCATTTCGCTCTCTGCAAACCTTGTCTCTTAGTTAAGCCATTAATCCAAATTTAAATCTATACCTACATCTTCGTCCAACCATCTAGGTTTTGTTGAGGATTGGAACACCACACAATTATAAGGTAAATGCATCAACTTTTTTTCCAATTTACAACTCTCCCTTTGATATATTGAAGGTCAATTTTTATTTCCTAGATTTACGCGTTCTGATTTTGATTGCCTAGATTTGCTGGTTCTCATTTTTATATTGATTTTAGTTTTGGAATCTCTTTTGACAATCTATGGTTTCATATTAAAAGCAAATTAGAGAGAGACGAGTCTACCACTGGTAAGAAATTGTTTCAGTAGTAGGTTTTGGAATTGTGATAACTACAAATTGTGTTAATGGATGTAAACTGTAAGTTCAATTTTTGTTCATTGTTTGTCCATGCAATATTCTGTAAGTTGTATTTTGACCTTTTTTTTTTTTATTTTTTTCTATTTTGTATATTTATGTTATTGTTACAACCTGCATGTGTTTGATTTCACATGATTATCCGCAAAATTGAATATGTTTTTCTTTCATTAGCTATTTACTCGGATCATTATCCTCAAAATTATGCTATTTCCTATATTGGAACGGATATCAGTCAACCAGAAATACATGCTCATGCACAGGTAAGGTCTTTAATCTCTAAAAATACAGATCGTAATTCCCTCTCTAATCTCTATTTAGTTTTGGAATATTATTAATATAATGGTTGTTAGTAAGAAATCAAAAACTTATCTTATGGGTTGAAGATTTCACCCAAGCTAAGCCAATATCGATATTAAATTTGAGTCTGTGATGATTCTTGGATATTTTCACCAACAAACAATATGCAATTTTGTTAAGTTGGGGCTTTTGTTGAACTATTATCTGGGGAGTATTTTTTATACCAATTGATTGGTTTAATGTTGAGAATAGTCGGTTCAATTGTATCCGTAAGCCTAAATATTTTAATGCTCACTGTTTTGATGAAGTTACAAAAGCTATGGTTGCCCAATCTGCTTATAATTGTGATAATTGAAAATATGATTTTTTTTTTACTTCATTATGATATCCAGCAAACACGGATTGGTTTCTGATAGTCGACTAAATCTCATAACCTACTTAGGTTACGAGATTTCAAGTTGCTTTTTGTGTTATATACTTTGGAAGAGTGACGATTTTAGTTTTTTAGTTGCAAGGTCAGCTCTTATGCCCTGCAAAGTGTTTTCTGATATGTACAGTTTGATATATGCATGTTTTTATATTTAGTATAATCGCATAGATACAATTTTATGACCCAATAAGATATGAGAATATGAAATTTGATGTGAAGAGACTTAAGAAAACTTATCTTTATTGTCCTGCCAAAATTGAAAATACATTTTCTGATGGTTTATGTTCTTTTTCAACATCTGCAGTAATATACTGTACAAACAAAAACGATGACCGAAGAACGAGAAGTACATCCAGATTGTAGAAATTGTTCAATTTTCTCTGTCGACTTAGTACATATAAATTATGTTAAAGAAAATAAATTGCAATCACATACTTTGTTTAAAAAATAATACTGTACAAAAGTAAATTTATTCGAGTAAATTTAAGTCTTGAGAGTAGAATACTTGATGACTTTATCTACAAAACTGACAAGATCATTTGTTAACACCTTTAGTTCATATACTTTTTGAGTTATTGTAGACGAAGTTACAAGGTGACAAACTATAAGGTGGGACCACCTTTCTGTGGCTATAGAGGTAATGATCTGCATTATGCAATTTTTTACAAAGATTGTTATTATACAGCCGATAAAAAAGAATTTTGCTCTGTTTTGTGGCATTCCAAATCGAAAATTGCTATATGCCAAGTTTTTTGGTGCATTTTTCTTAGGTTGGACAATTTTAAATTATAATATAGATAAATGCTTTAATAAAAAAAGGTTTGTGATTTTTTAATATGTGGAATAAATTTGTTTTGTTTGAGTTTTAGTTTTACCTGATATTTAAGATTGCATTATTTTTTTTTTTGTGAATAAGAAATAATTTAAATGGGACTTATTTGTGAATATATTTATTGTAATTACATGCGATTTTATGTTAACCATAAAAGTGAAATAGAAATCAATTGGTTTTAAATACCATGTTAGGGGCTTTGAATAAAATTTGTTGTAATCACGAGAAGCACTAGAGAAACTACTACTTAATGATGTTGGATTAAAGGTAAATATGGCCTGGTTGATTAAGATTTGTAGTGATGATTATGCTACACTATATTTTTCTCTAATTTTATGATGATAAACTGCATTTGTTACATTTCCTTTTTTGTTAGACTATTCAATTTGGAAACAACCCTTTGACATGTCATTTATTAATATTACATCACTGCATTTTCAAAAAAGAAAATTATAGACAATGTACTTTAGTTTTTACCTGATGGCAATGTATTTCAATTTTCTTTTCCATAATAAAAATTTACTTTCACTAGATTTTTTTCCCAATATTATCTTTAACTAAAACCTTACACCACTCGTGGGTCGTGCTTAGCACGACCTTTAGATGTCCCTAGTATATATATATATATATATATATATATATATATATATATATATATATATATATATAGATTGAGAGAGTTACAAAAAATTTGTACAAATGGTCGGTATAATTACGGAGCTATATATAACGTGATAAGTAATTTATACAAAATGGTTCCAGAAAGAATGCGCCGTAAATTGTATACCAATTATTAAAATAAGATTATTTATGTTGCTTAATTAGTTTACTAATAATTTACATAAATGGTTCCTTTTTATACGGATTAATAAAAATAAAATGTGTTGTTTGATTATTTTATAAGTAATTTCCATAACTGGTCCACAGTTGATTAGAAATAGATAATAATAATAATAATAATAATAATAATAATAATAATAATAATAATAATAGTAAATAAATCCACTAAAAAATATCTATATATGTAAGATACATAAAAGAGTCTATTGAATTCTTATAACATCATATGGACTATGAATGATAGATGATATTGAAATAGATTAATAAAAAACAAAATAATAATAATAACAATAATAATAATAATAAAATCGAATGAAAAAAATATCTATTTATGTAAAATACATAGAGCATCCACATTGCTGTGGTGCTTGCAAACCATTTCAAATGTCATGTAAACATTAAATATGAGTATTTAATTAAAAAATCAATATATGAGGAATGGTTGAATATTTATTATATTTATTATAAAAGGTATACCGTATATTTCTTCTAAAACAATTATATGATTCATTAAAATATTAATATATAAGACTTACAAGGCTTTCACAAATTGAAAGACAAGTACAAGTGACATTAAGTTTTTGATAAGCGGCATTGCAAAGAAACTTTGAAAGAACCAAATACTAGTGATATTAAGTTTTTGGTAAAGCACATTGTAGAGAAACTTTGAAATGACCGATGTAGAAGGTTTAAAGGAATATTTAATGAGATTTTGCTGATAGACAAATTTTGGAAGCAAATTTCAAATTTTAGTAACAATAAATTTATTTTCCAGAAACAAATACGCATTTCGTGGAGGTGAGTTCCATGGGTTCCATGGACTTCAAATGAACTCCGTGGAATGACATTTTTGTAAATAAATGAGGGGTCTTTTTGTAAAAATCACCGCACCGCATAGCACTTAATGAGGTCCGCAGAGTCACCTCTGGGAAACCGTCAAAAGTTAGTCAATTTTGATTCCGAGTTAGGTCAATTTCGTAAATTGGTCCTCTTCGCGACGTTGTGTTGCTTCCTTGACGAACTACGTTGCTTCCTAGTCAAGACCTCTGTTGGATATGTGTTCTTGAATCACCGACGAAGGTAGATGGATCCGGCGAACGAAGAAAACATTTTTGTCGATGGATACGACGATTAGTTATGGATTTCCGAAATTTTCTATTCTGTTTTTCAGTTTATTTGGTTTTAAGATATATTTTTTAATGAAAATGCGGGTTCTTTTTAAAATTTTCATTTGTTCGTTTTTGGTCAAGGTCTCATTCACAAGATCAACAAGATCATTGACATCTAAACATTCAACAATTCTAACAACACCATATGCATATCGATCTATTGGGACCTTGTCAAACTCATATATTTTCTTTTCACAGTCATAGGAAGTTGAATCAAATTTCTCCCTTTCAAAAGGTAAAAGGGCAACAACTTCCTATTCTGTTCTTTGCTAATGTCTGACGAATGATGCAATGCAGTCAATTTTCTATATAAACGTTTCGCTGAATTACAGTATATATTTCGTTGTTTAAGCAAAATCTTATTATCAGTATTGAGGCTATCTCTATCATACATGATGTTTGTTAATTGTAAATCTAAACATTCTATTTTAGACTTCTTGACCTCCAAAATCCTCTGAGTTTCTAGCAATAAAGTTTTGGACTTTTCGTCATCATTACTAGCAGAAATAAGCAGATCATTAACATATGTAATGGCTTCATCAAATTCAGATAACATCGAATTATATGCACTTGAAGGAATATTAAAGGATTGTAAAAGAGAACATACCTGCGAAGTCATAAGAGACTTATGAGTATAGGTTGTAACAAAGCATTTCCTTGTGACATTCTTTTCATCCTCTTCCTCAAAACTTTTGAACATTGTTCCATGAGTAGGGTTTCGCATATCCTCGTCATCTGATCTTGATGACCATATTTGATACGTCCCCTCCTCATCGTCCATTCATTTCGCAACCAGAGACATTCCCTTAGTTTTTGCTCTAACTTCCTCAAGCCTCTCCATGTAGTAGGCTTTGTCCTTGACTCTACTCTTATTCTCATCTCTTTATGCAGTCACTTGCCATATCGAATTCAAAATCTCCCTTCAACTTTTTCTCAACCTTCACATCCTCACTCTTCATTTCCTTCTTCTCAACCTTCTTCTATTCATTCACATTCTTCCTAGAAAAACTTCCTTTCAACTCACCAGTTCTTGACTTTGGATTAAATGGTTTTTTAAAGAATTTCTTCACACGATTATTCGAATAGACGCCACCGCTTCGTCATCAGAATTGATGATTAATCCTTCATCTTCCAAACACTCTTTCTCAGCAGATTCTTTCTCAACCACTCTTCTAGCAACCTTCAACATTAGTGCCAAAGGACCACCCAAATTGTTCCTTGTTTCCTCAATAATCTCATTAACTTTGTTTTCATGTGCCTTTAATACATTGTAGAGATCATTTAGAGAAAAGTAGTTGAAGCTTTGTTGACTTTTTATCATTAAGCTGACATTATGCCATTCCTTGCGAATCCCCATGATGAAAGTTAAATTGACTCCATTGTTGACCTTGTGACTCCATATATGTTGCATTTGTAGGTTAGTTCATTCAGATGGTCATAATAAAGCTCAATGGATTCTCCTTCTTTCTGCTTAAATTCTCCCAACTCCAGCAGACACTGCTTAACTGAACATATCTTTATCTTCTCACTACCTTGTTACTTTTCCTTCAAAGTATCCCAAATTTCCTATGATGTCTTACAACTATGGACATAGTTGTACAAAATAGGAGGAAGAGCTCCATGGAGTTCTCGCATACATCGCTTCTTATTTTTCTATAGTTTCTCAGTTTGTTGAGCAACACCTTGATTAGTAGCAGAAGATCCAACACTTTGTAACACAGTAGGAGAACAAACATCATCAATGATGCATTCCCAGAGTTCCTCATCTATTCCATTCAGATAGTCTTCCATTCGATCAACCCATTCATCATAGAATTCTGGAATCAACATAGGAATTTTTGTGGATGAACCAAGAAGATGAGAATAAGAAGTCATAGTGTTCATGTTAAAATTCGCCATTATTGTACGAAAGGAATTTGAGAAAAGCTTCAAAAATAGAGATCTAATGGTTAAAACTTCCATAAATCAAACAAAAATGAAACACTCAATACTCGATATCAGAAACAAAATGTAGAATCGAATCAAAACAAATGATCTATAATGATTTTCAGAATCAAAAGAGCAGAATATTTTGAATCTAGAACGAAACTCAAAAAATTTCGAAAACTCGAGAAAATCATATCACAGTTGAATGAATCCTGCTTTGATACCAAATGTAGTAGTTATTGTTGGAATAGTGTCTAAGGCTGTAACTATATTTGGCAAGTATTTGACCCGGTTGAGCATGGTCCTTTTAGGTTGCCTTCACCATAGCAACTTGACAGGATGATTTATAATGAGATAAGAAATATTATTAATATATTATGAGAATAATATAAAGAATAATAATATTGTTATTTGATTAATATAAGTCATAAATTAATTAGGAATTAATTTGGTGACTTAAAGAGGTTAATTGAATAAACGTGCATAAACTGTCAAATGTGTGATAGTTGTATTTTGGGTGATGAATCTCTATGGATAAGAGGGTGGACGATTTTAGGGTTTGGAGAAACCTAGAAATCGTCCAAGGCCTAGTCTATAGGGATTATTGGATTTCTTAGGGCCTAAGTTATTCAATTAGGGTTTAAGGTGTAACCCTAGTAGCCAATACTATATATAGACCCTTAGGGTGGAGGAAATCGGTACTCTTGCATCTCAAGAAACCCTAGAGCCGATTTTCTTACCCTCCTCTCTCTCTCTATAATCATTCTCTAGGTATTTGGTGTTTGTAAGCCATTAGAGGAGTGACAATTGTGACTCTAAGCTCCAAAGACAAGAAGATTCAAGCAAGCAAGCAACTCAAGGTAATCCTTTAGATCTGATTTCATATGTTATGATTTGAATGTTTTCACTAGATCTATCAATATAAGTCTTGGATACATTGCATGTTCAATTAGAGAAACCTAGATCCAAGCATTAGGGTTTGCATGTGCACATAGGAAAGTTCTTATGGCTCAAACCCATCCGTGGTATCAAAGCCTTGATTGGTTTCTATTGAATTGATGCATTAATTGATTGCTTGTCGATTGCCAAAATTCGATTTTTGTCCCTCTGCCTGATGAACTCAGCGAGTTCCATAGTGGACTCAGCGAGTAGGCCTTAACTCGGCGAGTCCATTGTGGTACTCGGCGAGTTCGAGCCTTAGAATGAGCTAGTTTCGGGATTTCTTGCTATTTTTCTTATGGAAACTTGCCTTAATCTTTATGGGTCAATAAAATTCGAATTTTAACATATATGTGAGTATATTCTTGACCTAACAAAAGATATTTACCAATTAGTTGAATAATAATTTCCTTATATGATATTAATTGATTATTTTAATTAAATTGGTAAATTGTTTTGCAAGAAACATTTAAATAAATCAAATATGGATAATTATGAGATTAAATGTTAATTTAAATTATTTGTTATTTGATCCCTTATGTTTTGAAAAGTTTAAAATTTGTCCTCAAGTTTTGTGATTAAAAGTTTAATTTAGACAATTTAAATTTCAAACCCTAGAATTTTACAAGTTTAAAATTCAACCCTATACTACTATATGATTACAAGCTTTATATATATATATATATATGTGTGTGTGTGTGTGTGTGTATAATTAAAATGCTAGTCTTACCGTTAGTAGGCCTCATTCATGAAGCCGGTCTATAAGGTTGCTGCCTATAAAATGACGCTTAATGGGTGTACACTCACACCCACCGCTTACTTGATCGGTGGAGGGTCGTTAGCCGAACGGGTAGGATAGGGCAACCCTATCTCCTCATTAAAAGTATAATATTAAAATACAAAGCAACTACATGTTTTTCAAATTCCATATCCTAGTTACTTTAGGAAAAGTTAATTGATGCAAACCCATGAAATTACACTTTGCACCCTTGCTAAGAAGTTAGTGCAGCATGTGTGGTTTACCGGCACACTAATTGGTTATAAGCAAAGGTGGCAAAGTGTCACACCCCAAAACCGGAACGGCGGATACGTTTTGGGGTGGATGACATCATGTCAAGTATCACAACACATGCATTATAGTAATCAAAGTACAACAAAACATTGCATTAATAGTAATAATTTTACATGGTTACATTACAATACATCAAAGTAATACAAGTAAATATAAGTAAGTACGGCATGGCACTAAGCTATCTTCATCAATAGCTCCGGGAATGTTCCTGTCTAATGCTAACCTGAGAATACAAGTTATTTGAAAAGTGAGTATCAACATTTTTACAAATGTTGGTGAGTTCATAAGTATTTAGTGTCATTTAGTCAAATAACTTTATAAAGTAGTAATTTAAGTGTTTACAGTGCATTACAGTTCTTTCCAGAAAATTCTATATTTTCTTTAATAAAAGCAGCCTTCTACCAAGACTGGTCAGTGTTGTGTGGTAAAAAGTGGTTTTCCCTTAATTGTTATCATTATCAAAATACTAAATTTGATTATTAAAGAAAGCAAGAGACAACAGGGAAATAACATATGCCTCAGCAGTGAGGACTGCTGACTAAGGCAAAGGAATCACAGACTCCAGGAGAGTATCGAACTAACGACACACCTGGTTCAATCTAACAAGTAGAGACTCAGGCCCCAGAAGGTACCAAATGAAAGGTACAGCTGGTAAGGTCTAAAACAGTGAAAAACAGACCCCAGACAGTATCAAATGACAGATATGTCTTGTAAGGTCAAACAGAGAAAACAGACCCCAGACAGTATCAAATGAAAGATAATTCTTGTAAGGTCAAAACAGTGTGACTCTGAAAATGAAATACCATCATACAGTGTAAATTGCCGGTGAAATACCGTTACCTTAAGGCCAAAGAATTATAAGGTAACCCGGGATACTCGTAACGATACTGACTAGAGTACCAGACGCCCTACAAGCGTCTAAAATATGACATTTGTCACCCGTTGGCTTGGTAGGTCGGGACTGTAGCTAGCAGTTTGGGTGTGGGGTTGTCAATCCCGTATAGATCTATACACACAATGTATGCTCTCCCTAGAGGAGACTCTGGTTACCAACTAGACGACGGAGAAGGCCGTGTCCTGAAGATGCATCCCAAATAGTGGGTAGAGACTTCCAAATAGTGGGTTTCTAATGTAAGTGCTGAACTAGAGGTAGAGACTCATTACTGAATTGACTGAGGTAAACCCATATGTTTATGCTTGTGTACATGATATATAACTAATGAATCAAACGACCTTCGGATGGACATCCGATCCCACCAGACCACATCTCAACGAAGAAAAGGAAATAGGGCAGATAAGCCTTCCTAAGTCCTTCAATCATTATTTATATGCATTTATACAAGCACAGACATACATCTAACTACGCTTGAGTGTGTATCAAGTGGAATCATATCGTGAAGTATAAGTGTACAGTGTGGAATAAACGACTTGTGAAGTATAATCGTACATTGGAACATCCGAGTCGTGAAGTATAAGCGTACAGTGGAACATCCGAGTCGTGAAGTATAGGCATACAGAGTGGGATAATCGAATCGTGAAGTATAAGTGTACCAAGTATAAGTGTATCACAAAGTGGAAACGACGATAAGTGAAGTAAAAGCGTCTATCAAGTATAAGCGATTACAAGTATAAGCGAAATAGAGACAATAACAGGTATAAACACATCACGAAGTGAAAGCATTATCGAGTAGGAGTTTTAAAATAAATGAAAGTGAAGCGGCAGTAACTAACAAGTAAAAGTATACATGAAAACCTTGGAAAAACCTTTATACTTAGGAAAATCGCATTTTGTATTCTTTGGTAAAATAAGTGTGAAAAACATTAGAAGTCTTTGGAACCTTTATAAACCAGTTTGAAATGATTTTAGATAAAACAGTATAAGTGAGAGTTTTGAAACTATTGAAAACCATTATAATGTCCTACTCGGTAAAACAGTGTAAAGTGTGGTAAAAACTTGTGCATGAGGGTTATCAATCACATGTGATTGATATGATAACTAACATGTTTAACTTGTATTCCCCCTTATAAAACATGTAAAAACATTTAAAAGGTTCATTCAGGGGTATGAACTCACCTGGTGCAAGTAGGTCCGACGAAGGTGCCGTTTGGGCGTTTGGTGTCACTTAAGGACTCAAACACACTCAATGACCTATTTAACATATGTTCACATACAATTATTATATTTAATACTAATTAAACAAGTATATGCGCTCAAAGGAGCGGAAAACACTTTGGTTAAGTGTTTGGGTGTCCCGGGTAGCGTCTAAAGGTGTGTATGGCTTAGGAATGGAGTTTACTCTCCGAGAGTAAACTCCCAAAGCTTAGTTTACGGCCCAGGGACTACTCACCATGAGTTTAAGGCCGTAAACTCATGGTGAGGGGTTCTAGTGTGTTTCAAAGCTTAATATTGTTAGTGGGATTTTTCTAAGTCCAATTCCAAAAAGGCATGAGTGGGTTTAAGGCTCCTAAGGGCTTCATTAGGGAGTTTACGGCCCAGGGACAACTCCTAAGGGAGTTTACGGCCGTAAACTCCTATACCATGATTTTAATGAAGTTTCAAGCCCCTAATACCCTCCTAGCATTTTATAGAAATAGTCTAAGGCCATTTGGGGAATAAAAACTATCTTTTGGGCATGTTTAGGGGTGTTTACGGCCTTGACACATGTTTGGGCCGTAAACTCCCTTTACCCCTTCATTTTATTGAGTTTAATTGATCCAAACCCAAAAGGACAAGCCCCTAATTTATGTCTTAAGCCTTGGTATGAATTTAGGGCACCTTTTAACATGTTTTCATGAGTTTACGGCCCTGGAACTATTTCTTGGGAAGCTTTGGCCGTAAACTCCTAAATGGAGGGCGTTTGACATGTTTAAGGTCCCCAAACTATTTTTCGATGATTCTATGATTTATTCCAAGGCTATTGATGGAGTTATATGGCTTTTAGACATGTAAAAATGAGTTTACTCCCCATGTTTGAGGGGTTTACGGCCCAAGCACATTCCTTGGCCGTAAACTCTTATTTGCTCCTCAAAATTCATGATTAGGGTGTTCTAAGTCCGGATTTGCAAGCCATAAGGTCGTATCTAAGTCCTAATGTTGGTTTGGAGGGGTTAAATTGCTCAAAACCCATTTATTAAGTGTTTACGGCCCAAGCATGCTCCTTGGCCGTAAACACATGTTCCAGGTCCAATTCTAAGCTATAGACACGAATCATAATGTTTAGAACAAGCTAGGGTAAGCAGACTTACTATTTGGAAGCGTTTGGTTGCGGATTCTGGGCGAAACCGAGTCTAGAGAGAGAGTATATAGAGAGAGAGGGTGGAAAGAGCTCAAATGGAGTTTACCCCCCCCCCCCCCCCTTATATATGGGTGGGAGTTGGAGCTTAGTGGAATTCTACCCAATACTGCCGTTAAACAGGGCTTTTGGTCGCACCCGATTTAGTGGTAATAAAAATAAAAACTAACATTTTCCAATTAAATGGAAATATGTGTCATGTGTTTTTATTTCCTTTTATCACGATTTAACGGCATATTAAATGTAACAAATGGAATGTTTATTTAATTGACGACCTCTAATTAACGGAACTTTTATAAACTGGAATATTCCGTTAACGGTAACGGGGAAATGTAACGGAACAACTTGGGTTGTCACACAAAGGGTGATTCATTGTTTATCATTGTTCGGTGGAGCATGTGTGGTTTACCGGCACATCGAATAGGTGATTGTAACAATGAAGGCACCGTTTAAATTTGCATGGTTATTCACACCTGCTTTGTGGTCCTCGGCATCCTAGTCACAAACGAGAGGGGCATATCGAGATTTAAACATGCCATTGAAAAGTTCACTTACCTTTAAATTGTTTGCATGTTGGATTACGGCATCCCTTTTCTAATATGTAAATAATGTTGTTGGATCCTAGCCCTAGTTTTTCATATTGGGTGATAATTAGGGATTCAATTCTAATCAAACTTTGTCTTTTCTACTTGTAGATGTCGAATGCAAACAACGCTGCTGCTAGCTCGTTCACGTTAACGAGCCTTTGCCAAAAGGTGACTTTCGATGGAACGAACTTTAGCGAATAGATAAGATACATTCGCACGATTGCTCGCTACGAGGACAAGGAGTATGTCCTTGACGAGAAACTTGAAAAGATCAATCCAGAAATCGCTACTCCGGCTGAAATGACTGCTTTTGAGACTCATGAGCGTGATGCAACGAAGGTTCATTGCATTATGATAGCCACAATGAACGCCGAATTCCAAAAGTCCTATGAGGACATGTATCCGTACGAGATACATCAAGACTTATTGGAGAGATACCATCAAAACGCGAGGCAAGAACGTTACGAGATCTTCACTAACATGATCACTACTAAAATGGGAAATGGAGAATCTCTAACCGTTCACTTGCAAAAGATGCAAAGGTATGTCGACCGTCTTCGCAAGTTGAATGTCGACTTTGGGGAAGACTTGGCTATCGACATGGTCCTTCACTTCTTGCCTCTGTGCTACAGCCAATTTAGGATGACCTACCACATGAACAAGGAAGAGGTCACCTTAAGCAAGCTCCAAGGGTTCCTAAGGGTTGCTGAGAGCAACCTTAAGGACAAGTCTGTTGCACAAACTCCCAATCCATCCGCTGCTGCGGTTTTGGCTATAGGGTAGGGAAGGACAAAATGAGGAAGGCTCCGTCAAAAAGCCACCACAAGGGAAAGTCCCGAGATGGTTCCTCTTCTAGTGGGACCAAGGTTGATCCTGCTAAACCCAACCCTAACCCGAAGGAGGCAGAGTGCCACCATTGCCACAAAATAGGGCATTGGAAGAGAAGTTGCCCAGAATATCTACAAGCCATCAAGGATGGAAAGATCAAGCCGTCTTTCGCAGGTATTTACACAATTAAATCTAATGATTCATCTCATGCTATTTCTTGGGTTCTTGATACCGGGTGTGGTTACCACATTTGTTCTGAATTGCAGGGACTAAGAAGAAATAGGGATGTGGAGCATGGAAGAACAAATCTAATCATGGGAAACAGAAGATCGTCGCCTGTCACCAAGATTGAGTGTATTCTTTAGTGCTTAGTAATGGATTAAGTTTAGATTTAAATAATTGTTGCTACTCTCCAGATATGGCAAGAAACATCATTTCATTTCATGGTTTGTTTAGACAAGGATTTAGATATTCGTTTAATAATGAGAATGGTTCGATTTATGCTTATCTAAATGGTGTTTTATATTTTGAAGCAATGCCTTGTAATGCAATTTATGAGACTGATATGATTGTAGATAACTTAGGAAATGATGTTTTATTCATGGATTCTTCCAATGGTATGGATAAAGCATATTTGTGTCATTGTCGTCTTGGACATGTCAACAATAAGTGCATAGCCCAACTCCAAAAGGATGGAGTGTTGGAGTCATTCGAACTTAGGGAAGATGACACGTGTGAGTCTGGTTTGCTTGGAAAGATGACCAAGTCACCCTTCACTGGTACTTGTGAGAGGGGTGAGGGTTTATTGCATCTCATACATACCGATGTATGTGGACCCTTTAGATCCACCACAAAGGATGCGAACCTCTTCTATGCGACTTTCACCGATGATTATAGTATATATGGGTATATTTACTTAATCAAGCACAATTCAGAAACGTTTGAAAAATTCAAAGAATTCAAACATGAAGTAGAAAATCAATTGAGCAGGAAAATCAAGATGCTTCGATCCGATTGAGGAGGAGATTACCTAAGTCTTGAATTCCACAACTATCTTAAAGAATGCGGAATAGTTTCGCAATTGATGCCACTTAGGACACCGCAGTTGAATGGTGTGGCAGGAAGGCGTAATCGAACCTTGTTAGACATGGTTCGTTCTATGATGAGTCGTGCTTCACTACCTATCTCATTCTGGGGGTATGCCTTAGAGACTGCCGCCCATATCCTCAACAGAGTCCCTACTAAGAAGGTTGCCAAAACACCTCACGAGATGTGGACAGGGAAAGCTCCCTCGTTGGCACATATCAAGGTTTGGGGTTGTGAGGCTTTCGTAAGATGAGATACTCACGACAAGCTCGAACCTCGTAGTGAGCGATGTATTTTCATCGGCTACCCGCAGAAATCCTTTGGATATCTCTTCTATAGACCGAATGACAATGTTGTCTTCGTTGCGAGGAGAGGGGTTTTCCGAGAGCGAGAAATCATAAGCCAAGGAGACAGTGGGAGGCAGATCGAACTTGAAGAGATTTAAGAATCGAGTGATGAAGGAACCTTTACCGCTGGCACTTAACCCGAGGAGGAAACTCCGGTTGAACCAATTGACGAGTCCTTACCTCTTAGACGTTCCGAAAGAGTTAGAGTTCAACCCCAGTTTTATGGTTTTCATATTACTACCAAAGGGGACACGTATATTAGTGATGGTACACTAATAAATCTAGATTAACCTAATAGCTATAAGGAGGCCATGGCAGGCCCGGAGCCTGAAAAATGTAAAGAGGCAATGGACAGCGAGATTCAATCCATGTATGACAACCAAGTTTGGAATTTGGTTGATAATGTACCCAGACGTAAGACCGTTGGGTGCAAATGGATCTTCAAGAAGAAGACCGACATGGATGGAAATGTACACACATATAAGGCGCGATTGGTTACGAAGGGCTTTACTCAAACTCCCGAAGTTGACTATGATGAGACCTTCTCACCAGTTGCGAAAATAAAGGCTATTAGGGTGATGCTAGCCATAGCTGCATTTCATGATTATGAGATATGGCAAATGGATGTCAAGACCGCTTTCCTTAATGGGAAGTTGGCTGAGGATGTTTACATGGCTCAGCCAGAGGGTTTTGTCAATACAAAGCATCCAAATAGAGTGTGCAAGATTGAGAAGTCCATTTATGGGCTTAAGCAAGCATCTCGCAGATGGAATCTTTGCTTCGATGAGAAAGTCAAAGAGTTTGGATTTGTACGAAGCGAAGATGGATCATGTGTATATGTCAAAGCCAGTGGGATTTGTACGAAGCGAAGATGAATCATGTGTATATTGGAAATGACGTCCCGACACTGCAGGAGGTTAAGTCCTGGCTCGGGAAGTGCTTTGCTATGAAGGACCTTGGAGAGGCTTCATATATCTTGGGAATAAGGATAGTGAGAGAACGAAGTAAGAGACTAATAGGACTTAGTCTGAAAACATACTTAGATAAAGTACTAAAACGTTTTAGTATGGAGAATTCGAAGAAGGGAGAATTACCGATACAAAGTAATGCCAAGTTGAGTAAGACTCAAAGTCCGAGTACCAAAGCTGAAATAGCAGAGATGAGCCGAGTACCTTACGCTTCCGCAGTTGGCTCAATCATGTATGCTATGACTTGTACTCGCCCTGATGTGGCCTTTGCTTTGAGCATGGTCAGTAGATATCAAGGGAACCCTGGTAGATCCCATTGGATTGCAGTCAAGAATATCCTTAAGTACCTTCGGAGGACCAAGTAATAGTTTTTAGTCCTCGGAGGGAGTGATGACTTAAAGGTGCGAGGATATAGTGACGCCAGCTTTTAGACCGACAGGGACAATTATCGTTCGTATTCGGGCTGGGTCTTTACCCTTAATGGAGGAGCAGTAACTTGGAAAAGTTCCAACCAGGAAACCGTATCTGATTCAACGTGCAAATCAGAGTACATTGCAGGAAGCGAAGCATCGAAGGAGGCAATATGGTTGAAGAACTTCATTGGTGATCTTGGAGTTGTACCTGCCATAAAGGAGCCTATGGAAATTTTCTGTGATAATGAAGGAGCGGTTGCCTTGACCAAGGAACCAAGGGATCATGGTAGATCTCATCATATCGACAGAAAATATCATTTTATTAGACATCGAGTAGAAGAAGGACATCTCGTGGTTAAGAGGATATCATCAGAAGATAACCCAGCAGATCCGCTTACGAAGGGACTGAGTAGGGTTAAGCACATACAACATGCTAGGAGTATTGGGCTGAAGGATGATATTAGTTTAGATTAGATAGTTTTAGAAACTTATAATAGATAAATATAATTGACATTTGATGATTAAATAAAGGAGTATTATTTATGAGTAAAGTTATTGTCTTATGTTAATTGTTTAACTATTGTTTCACTTTGCATGTTTTGACTTCCTGAATAATTAAGTTATTAAGAATAATCGAATTATTCGAATGGTCCACAATCGTTCATATGTTGGAAGTAGATATGAAAGAAGATTGTCATGAATTGGTATGTAGATTGTCTGAATGGTATTAGACATAGCAAAAGGTTGCTACAATGTTCATGAGTGCTTATGAACTAGTTTTGAGCATTGGAACAAACCCGTGCTTGCTGGAATCACTTTAAGGTGTATATATATATATATATATATATATATATATATATATATATATATATATATATTGTAAGTGATCGCAAGATGATAATATCATATGGTCTTAAAACCTAGATATATGGTTTGTTATTTGTTAATTGGTTGTACATTGATGATGCGAAACCGCATCAGTAAATTGATGTTATAAAATGCATTGTTGTGTATTATTGATTGGAGAATAAGTAAATGCATATAAGTCGAAGTTTATCTATTACTTTTATCCTAAGAAGGTAAAAGTGATATCTCGGCCGCTCGATGATTTGATTTGATTTATGTGTCGGGCCCAGTCAAAACTGAATTGATGTGTTCGATTAAGTTCTTTGTCGAATAAATCCGAGATCGAGAAACTAAATGCTGGACTATGATTGTGTCCGCATGATATCTGAACAGAGGACTGTACGATCCCTTATCTAAAGGACAGGACTGATAAGATCAGAGTTTGACAGCATCTTTGAGAGCTACGATTGCTAATCGGATTGTGTTTGTGTATATAGTTACCGGACTTATCCAATTGGGAGACTGTTGGAATAGTGTCTAAGGCTGTAACTATATTTGGCAAGTATTTGACCCGGTGGAGCATGGTCCTTTTGGGTTGCCTTCACCATAGCAACTTGACAGGATGATTTATAATGAGAGAAGAAATATTATTAATATCTTATGAGAATAAGATAAAGAATAATAATATTGTTATTTGATTAATATAAGTCATAAATTAATTAGGAATTAATTTGGTGACTTAAAGAGGTTAATTGAATAAAGGGGCATAAACTGTCAAATGCGTGATAGTTGGATTTTGAGCTATGAATCTCTATGGATAAGAGGGTGGACGATTTTAGGGTTTGGAGAAACCTAGAAATCGTCCAAGGCCTAGTCTATAGGGATTATTGGATTTCTTAGGGCCTAAGTTATTCAATTAGGGTTTAAGGTGTAACCCTAGTAGCCAATACTATATATAGACCCTTAGGGTGGAGGAAATCGGTACTCTTGCATCTCAAGAAACCCTAGAGCCGATTTTCTTACCCTCCTCTCTCTCTATAATCATTCTCTAGCTAGTTGGTGTTTGTAAGCCATTAGAGGAGTGACAATTGTGACTCTAAGCTCCAAAGACAAGAAGATTCAAGCAAGCAACTCAAGGTAATCCTTTAGATCTGATTTCATATGTTATGATTTGAATGTTTTCACTAGATCTATCAATATAAGTCTTGGATACATTGCATGTTCAATTAGAGAAACCTAGATCCAAGCATTAGGGTTTGCATGTGCATATAGGAAAGTTCTTATGGCTCAAACCCATCAGTTATCCATCGAGTATATGAAACGAAATTAGAGTTTAGACTGAATTATGAACACACGATGTAAATATGGTATGTATGGCTCGATTACGCTTTAATTGGATACAAAAAATAGAGAGTATAATTCAAAGACTCCAAGAACTACTCTAACTCTAGTACCCATCCTTTATTTATAGGGATAACAAAAGCGTACAAAAAAATATAAGGGACTAATACATTACAGCTTCGACACAAACTCTGCCCTTATACAAAACATACAAACTAGCTTTCGACACCAAGACTGACCTAGACAGACTTCAACACCTGACAACTACATTCGATCTCAACATGTTATTCAAACGCCTTGATAGGACATAACCTCATAAAATTATAATGATATTAAAGTACTAGAACATTTTTTAAATAAATCTCAAGTCTAGATACTTTAGGACAAAATGTGAAGTGCATACTAGTCCATGAAAACGCACATCACTCTTTATATGTCGTTAGTGGAGTGTGCAGGCCTAACTGGCACACTAATTTGAGACTATAAAGTTGAGTGATGGACAAATCAAAATTTATCATTGTTAATGGAGTGTGTGTGGTTTACTGGCACATTAATTTGAGATGATAAACGACATTGAGGTTGTCAAGCGGGTTTACATGGTTATTGACATCTTATTTGTGATCATCGGTATCTCAAACACAAATTTGAAGAGCATTATATGATATTAATCATTTGATTGATACGATTCAATGAATCTCAATAGATCTAGTAGTTACATGCTAGATTGAAATTGGTAAATTTGTATCACCTACCTTGATGAATTCCCATGTAAATTACGACATCCCTCTTATTTGTTATGAATTTTATTTTGGATCCTAGCCTTGAATATTTATTTTTGGTTAAAATATTAAGGATTTATATCACTAACTAAAAACTATGTCTCTTTATATTTATATGTCTGGAAACGGTGATCTCGCTGCTACTCAAACCGGTTCCTCCAAATCAAACTTCTCTCTACTCTCGATTTTCTCGAAAGAGAAGTTCACCAATCCCAACTACATTGAATGGATGAAGAAATTGAAGATGAATCTTCAATATGAGGGAAAATAATATTTCCTCGAGAAGCCTCTTTTCAAAATCGATCATTCCACCGCTACTTTTGAGGAAATTGTTTCCTACAACAAACACTCTAATGATGCCACTAAGGTTGGTTGCATCATGGTGGCCATTATGGCACCTAAGCTGGCCAAATTCTATGAGGATTATTGGCCATATGAGATTGCTCTCGACCTTATAGTAAAGTTCGACAAGAAGGCAAGACAAGATCCCTATGAAATGGTTAAATCTCTTATAACGTACAAGACCAAGGAAGTAGAATCTATTTGCCCTCGCTTACAAAAGATGTATAGGTACATGGAGCAACTCCACAAGCTCATTATGTTGTTTGATGATGAGTTGGCCACTAATATGGTCCTTAACTCATTATTTCCTAGTTATGATCAGTTCGTTCTGACCTATCATTTGAACAAATCGAAGACGACATTAACTGAGCTCCATAACTTTTTGCAAACTATTGAATGAGGGATGAAGAAAAATCATGCCTCTATTGTGACAAATGCTCATGTACTGGCAATTGGATCTGGAAAAGGGAAAAAGAGAAAGATTCCTTCCTAATTTGGAACGAAAGGGAATGCCCATGATGGAGGGACTAGCAGTGGTTGAAGGACGAAGCCCAACTTTGATGTCCCTGCGATCAATGATCCAAAGGAGGCCACTTGCTTCCATTGTGGCGAAAAGGGCCATTGGAGAAGAAGCTGCTCCAAGTACTTGTAGGATTTGAAGGATGACAAGATCAAGGTATGCTCTTTAGCTATTTACACTATTCAAGTTAATAACACATAACTTTCTCATTCATGGGTCCTTGACAGGGGATGTGGTTTCCACATTTGCTTTGATTTTTAGGCGCTAAGCGAAATTGAGGAGGTGGAGCATGGGAAGCTCAATCTGATCATGAGGAATATACGATCTTCACATGTTACCAAGATTAGGACATATAGGCTTGTGCTTAGTAGTGGTGTTAGGGTTAATTTCATTAAATGTTGTTATTTGTCAGATATGACGTGAAACATTATTTCGTTTAATGCACTATTTAAACAAGGTTTTAGATATTCATTTTATAATGAACTTGGTTCTATTTTCTTATCATAATGGTGTTTTTATGCTTAAAGCTTTACCTTGTAATGGTGTGTATGAAACTGTGACTTTTTTTGATAATCTAGGTAATAGTGTGTTTCATATTGTTTCATCCAATGGTGTGGACAAAGCATGTTTGTGGCATTGTTCTCTTGGGCACATAAACAAAGAAACACATTGACCACCTCCAAAAGGATGGAGTGTTGGAATCTTTTGATCTTAGGACAGATGATGAATGCGACTTGTCTCTTGGGCAAGATAACAAAATCACCTTTCACTAGAATCAAAAACATTTGAAAAGTTCAAAGAGTTTAAGCACGAGGTTGAGAATCAATTAGGCGTGAAGATAAAGATGCTCAGATTTGATAGAGTTAGTGAGGATCTTAGTATCGAGTTCCATAACTATCTTAAAGAGTGTGGAATTGTTTCATAATTGACTCCTCCCAGAACACCACAATTAAATGGTGTGGCTGAAAGGTGTAATTGAACGTTACATGATATGGTTCCTTCCATGATGATTCAAGCTTCTTTTCCTATTCATTTCTGGGGGTACACCTTAGAGACAACCAACTATATCATGAATCTTGTTCCAAATAAGAAGGTTGCCAAAACGCCTCATGATATGTGGACAGGGTATGGGGTTGTGAAGCACTAGTAAGACGAGAGACATATGACAAACTTAAACCAAGGGTTGAGAAGTATTATAGCATTCGTTGTCCATAGAAGTCCTTTGGATACTGATTCTACATATCTAGTGATAACATGGTATCTGTAGCTTGAAGATGAGTCTTTCGCGAGGGAGAGCTCATATTCAAAGAGGATAGTCGGAGTGCTATTGACCTTGAAGAAATTCAAGAATCATCTAATTAAGGAACCTCAGAAAACAGTAGCACTCAACATGAGGAAAAGGTTCCAGTTGAGCCACTTGACAACTCATTACCCCTTTGGCATTCTAGTAGGGTTAGCATGCCACCTAGGTTCTATGATTTCCATATTACTACAGATGGTGAAATGTTTGCCAGTGATTGTACACTGGTAAATATGGATGAGCTTGCTAACGAAAAGCAAGCAATATCAGTCCCTGATGTTGCTAAATGGAAGGAGGCAATGGACAATAAGAACTAGCCCATGTATGATAATCAAGTATGGAACTTGGTTGATCATGTACCTGGTCGAAAGACAGCCAGGTACAAATGGATCTCCAAGAAGAAGACTGAGATGGATGGAAAATGAACATGCCTTCAAGGGTCTCATACATAATATCGATTGATACATAACAAGGTTTTAATGTTACTCCTGTGTTGTAGTTGTAAACAAGAAACCACAAATGAAAAATTAAGGAATTTTAGCAAAAATATGGATAGAATTTACTTCATACACTATGCATACCTTTTCCTTCATGAACTCCACAAAAACCATAAATGCCAAAACCACCATAAAATTTTCCTTTTGCGCCTGTTTCAGATCATGTAGAGTGTGAACCTTATTATAATATGCTTAAAAAGATTCAATTTATACATATGACTTTGTAAAAAAAATAAAAACTTGCCAATAACATCGATTGCCCTCACATTGTGTCTTCGTAAGCCTTAGTCAAAGGAGTACTGGAAATAAAGATAAGAGGAGAATTTTAATATAATTAACAGATAATAAAATGGTGACGAAAACACATAAATTACGCTATCGTCAAAATCCATGACAATATTCTCATGTGTCAACAAATCACTTATCATGTGGATAAGTTTATTGATGGAAAATGCTTTCTGGAAACTTCATTATACATACTCATGTATTTTTCCTAGATTATCCGATGCTTGTGTATATTTGTCTCTCTATCTAATCTACCAAGGGAATAGTAATCAAAAAGCATGATCATAACTTCCCACTTGATAATTATTAAAGATTCTCAGATTTTTCCCTAACTAAAGTATGATGATAATAATCCAAATAAGTGAATGTTTGAAAGCCATAATTTCGTAGTATTACCTCATGAAATGTACATGTTGATCCCTACAAATATCCCAAATATACACCAACATTATATGAGAAAATCAACATTACATCTAATTTGAATTGGAAAAATTTTCAAAGTTTGATAGTTAATGATCAAAGATTACTCAGCAAACATGATGCCTTTCCTTTTGTGCTTGCAACATGGATTATCTTCATCTTTTAAATAAGGAGTGCTAATAAGTAAAAACACTAATTGAAGAGTATCTCCAATATAGCTCTGTTATTGCTCATATCAGCATGAGTTTTCTAAGTAATCAGAGATGAAAAATTATCCATTGCTTCATGACAAGCTAAGACACTACTAGATTCACTCGATCTACATTTAAAAATCATCAACAACACCACTTAGTAAAATATTTAGTAACAATTCAAATGTTCATATAATTTAAATCTAAAACTTGTGAAATTTACAAAGTGTGGGATTGAAAACTCGTCTTGATTTGCGAATTCATCAATTAAATACATGTACTCAAATTGCACCTGATTGAAAAGCTAACAAGTGAAGTTTAGAGAGAGAGAGAGAGAGAGAGAGAGATGGGGAGAGAGCGAGAAAGAATACCTTGTGCCATGTTTGATTAGGCTCTGTCCGAGCTTCAAGAAACGTGGATTAAGAACAGAGTGATACAATCCTGCTAGTTGTAATGGAGGAAAGGAAGTAAAAGAAGTGAATATAGGGCACCGAGGTCACAACACGAATCGATGTAAAAGTAACGAAGGTGATGGCGTGACTGGTGTTGGTGATTTTGTATCATCAATGTGTATTTAAGTGTAATGGATTGACTTGTTGACCAAAATTCAATCTTGATGAATATTAAACAAGTAAGGAAGGTGCAGAGTGTACACTTGTTTAACTTTATTCAAGATTCAAAGTAGACTGTCATTTAGGGGCGAAACCCCTAAACAAACGGAGGTCCGGGGGCAGCGCGCCTGGGAGCGGGGTCCAAGGGGTGGCAGCCCCTGGCGGGGTCCAAGGGGCAGAGCCCCTGGCTGGGGTCGACCTGCCTTGACAGTTGGAGTAGTTTCTATATGAGTTATATTGCTATAAAAAAATGCCTTAGAAATCTGATTTTTTTGTAAATGAACCCGGTTTTTGACTTCATTTTGACCTTTATTAAAAATCTGTTTTTGTGACTGTTATTGGTTTTGATAGTTGGAGTAGTTTTTGGACAAAGAAAATTGTCTTGACAGTTTTCAGGCAAATGAACTACTTAATCTTTTGGTCATCATTTTTTCTGGGTACAACAACAATCACGAAATTCGTAACATTCATATTTTTAGTTCTTACTCTCAATTCTGAGTCTTATCCAATTAAAGATTGGGAGTAGCACCCAAATACTTTAATATGAAAGTGAAATCACAATTTTCAGAATTTTCAAGGCTATTTTATCCATATTTTTTCTTTCAACTGGTGGTATTAATGGTCTGTCGGTGGTTGGTGAACAATGATAGAAATGGCGATGACGTGTTTAATGATCTGGTGAGGGTGGACGATGACCGAAGCAGTGACGATGGTGGTTGGAATTTCAATGGTGGAGAGAGAGAGAGAGAGAGAGAGAGAGAGAGAGAGAGAGAGTAATGTGGTGGTGGAGGTTGGACTTCCAGGTGTCATTCGTCGGGGGTTGGGAGGTTTCCGATGGCTATGGTGATTTATGTATGGTGATTCAGGTCAGAAAAAAGAGGAAGAAAGATATCAGATGTGGATCCAACTTTGTTTTAAAAATAATAATAATAAAAGACAATTGATAAATAAAATAAAAAGATAATTGATATGGGCAACAAAACAGTAATTTTAGATGTAAATTTTTAATTAAAAATTCGTTTTTGTTTGATACTTTTACTAATCACTAAATATTATAAAGATAATAGGGAAAACAAAATAGAAGAAACATTCTAACTGAGAATATGTTTAAAGATCAATCACGTAAACTGCCTCAAACTTTAAGGACTATTCGTATAATTTACTTTAATATTAAATTAGTTAACTTAATTAAATACTTAACGTTTTTTGAGACACCAAATAAGAATTGTATTTTATACCCGCGAATTTTCACAAAGTACGAATATAAATAAATATAAGATAGACATTTTTGTCTATGATACAATGTTGGTATTTTACCAAACATATTTTTATGACATACATTTTTTTGTTTATCATAACTGCGTCGTATTTGGTATGTCATTAAAAGCGTTTTTTCTACTAATGTTTTTTGGTCGTTGAACCTTTGTGGTGCCGAGTCAGACAGTGATCCGTTTTGATGCAACTATGTTCAGTGCCCGAGAGATTGATCTTCTTCGTACCTAGACATTTACAAAGCAAACCCCAAGATTTTCAACAATTGCTACATACTAACAATTTTCAATATATGATAATTACTGCAAAATATCTATATTTTTCTAACTGCTATATAAACGATCTAGTGTTCAAATATTAATAAGCTTCTTAAATTGTTTAAAAAAATACACCCAACAAACACCGAAACAAATTAAATATTAATAATTCTTTTCCACTATTTTTTATTTGCCACTTGTCATTTTCGAATGAGCAACATTATCATCAACATACAAGTTTAAAAAAACATACATATCACTTTCCTCCGATAGTCAAACAAATACCCATATGCAACTCTTTTTAACAATAGCATAAATACGATTTCTTATAATTATCATACAAACAAATGAATGAAAAAACTTATACCGATGCAAACAAAAGTAAGGAAACGTACATATCTTAGATTGCTATCTTTTGGTCCATTAAAGCCATATCAATGTTCTTCAATTTCGATGGTTTTTTGTATACATATTTCTTCCACAATGAAGAACGGTGATTATGATGTTTCATTTGAACCAAAACCAACAAACTAACAACGAATAAATTGAATAGATGAATAATATGTTAAAAATCTTTATAATAATTGCAGGGATTTTTTTTCAATAGTAGCAACTCTAACATACCTACCTCACTTGTACATAAAAAGGACCAATTACAATACAAGTGGAAGTCAACAGTCTCCATTAAACATCTAAAGCTAAACCGTAACCGAAAATAACCAACAACTAAAAGCCATGTCAGAAAAAAAAAAGGCATTACATAGCCGGTTATTCCAAAATTCAACTTAATTCGGCATTCTACACGGCGAAGAAGCCTCTACTTGCGACAATTCAACAAAAAATCCTCTTAAGTTATATAAATATAGATCTAAACTGTACGATTGAGTTGATATGGAATATTAACTAATTGATCAATAAATACATTATTAAAATATCTGGCCAAAGTTATTATTGGTGATTTTTTAAAAAATTCAAGTCTAAGTAATATAAAAACATAAGGTGTGTTTGATAAAACTAGGTAGTTTGTTGCCGATAGCTGTAACTTATAGTTTTTATTTGTTTCAAATAATCGAAAAAAAAAAATAGTTGTTAACTTTTAAAAATATAAACTATACATAAACAAACAAAAGCTAAAAGTTTTGAAACCTAAAAGTTGAACTACATGAAGTAAGTTTTTAATTATGAGTTTTTTTTAACTAAAAACTGATTATTTCTACAATTGAATATTATTTTAGTTTTTTTGTTAAATAAATAAAATAAAACTTAGTACTAAAAGCTCTCAAAAGCTCTATGTTTGCAACATATACAAAACTAGGGATAGACATATAATAACCGAAAAATCGAACCATAATGAAATTAACAGATAGATATAATTGAGCCACTAAAACCGGACCATTAGTGAAAACGATGGTTTGATTTTTTATTTTCATTAACCGAATGCTAATGGTTCGGTTTTGTTTTTTCTGTGAAACCAACCCATCCAAAACCAAACGAATGGAAGATATAAAATTTTGAAACATATTTTATATATTATATAATTGGTAAGTTTATACAACTAGTATTCTGTCACTTCCCGCATTGCGGCGAAAAACACCTTTTCAAAGTGAACTATAAAAGTATAAAATAAATTTTGATGGAAATAATTATATATGAAGGACGTATGTAAAATTAAATTTTGACATTATATTTTGATTTGCATACTACACAAATGATAATTATTTAAGAAATTATAATAATAAAAAACAATGTTAGTAAAAAAGAAAACTATAAAAACAGATATGTAAGAGACCAAAATCATAAATTTAAAATATAGTAAGGACCAAAATTACAAGTTATAAGATATCAATAATTTGATTTTAAAATTATAAAGATAAAAATTGTTACATCAAAATTAGTTTAGGAGTACAAAATATAAAAACAAATGAAACTAAAGGGAGTAAAATAAAAAAAGAATTAAAAGTTAAAATAGAGATGATGAATAGGAAATGAGTGAAGTAAACGGATCTATCTTTCCTTACCACGTGGAATGAATAATAACTTTTAATCCTAAACACATTTTGATATATATATATATATATATATATATATATATATATATATATATATATATATATATATATATATATATATATATATATATATATAGGTTCAATAAAGAACCATAATTAACCAAGCAACCAATCTTTTTTTCAACTTTTAAAACTTATTTTTTATCAAAAAAAAACTAAAAATACAAAAATTCATAACTTTTTATCATTTTTCCAATGATATCAAATTCAATTTTTTTACGTTAAATTTACAATGTGAATCTTTGAAAATTCACAATGTGAATCCGGATTCACACGGTGAATCTGAAAAATAATTTTCACATTCACAATGTTAATATATGAATTTAGATATTTTTTTCGATAAAGAATAAGCTCTAGAAATTGAAAAAAGAAAATTTGGTTCCTTGAAGAACCAATAATTATGGTTCTCTGTTGAACTTATATATATATATATATATATATATATATATATATATATATATATATATATATATATATATATATATATATATATATATATATATTTGGGAATAGTGAATATACCCTTGATGGTATGGAAGGTTAGGTACTGGCTATATAAAACTGCGTCGTTTTGCTTATTTTGCTTAGTGGATTAATTTTCTGGAAAAAAAAATTACGTTTCCTTATTCTCTGATGAAATCGAAACTCATTCCCTTCTTACATTTGTTTTTTCCATGATCTTCTGCATCTTGCTTCACATAATGATTTCAATGGGAAAAATAATTTCTTTCTCCAAAAAAAAAAAACGATATAACAAATCAGAACTCACAGAAATTAGTTCATCCTCTACATATCTGCTTCCATGATCGCCTGTTTCCTACTTCACATAACGATTTCAAAAAAAAAAAAAAAAAGACAATTTCAAAGAAAAAAACGACTTCTTTCATAGAAAAAACGACATAACAAATGGGAATTCATAGGATGAAGTTTCAATTCACAGAAATCGGCCACTGCATGCCCTGCATTTTTAGGTAATTGACGTCTTAATTTTTACTTAAAATTTAGAACCAGCAAAGATTCTTTGCATGCAGTTGATGACGTGTCAAGAAACATATTTTCTTAGAACATATATAGGTGATTTTTTATTCCTTTTTATGAAATTAAAGGTGCACGCCAAGTGTTCGATGAAATGGTTGAGCGAAGTTGTTGTTCTATGTAATTAAATTGAAAAGAAACTACAAATCAAGGATTTATATAATCGTGTTTGATTTTATTTTAAACGATTTCAATTTTGAATTCTGATTTTAGATAATTGTTTTTGAATTGATTTGAAATGGTTAGGAACTACAAATCAGGGAATGTTGTGACAAACATCTATACCAATGTTATGTGTGAAAATATTGACAAGAAGTTGACTTTTTAGGGTAGTCAGGTATCTCTTTTTCAATTGCAATCTTTATGATATCATTATTTCACTTTATTCATTTCTTATATCTAGTGTTGACACATTTTTGTCTCCAAGCATGTTTCTGGTTTGAATTTCTCTATTATTATAGCTTTAAGACTAGGAGATCGTTTGCTTTCAGAAACCTCTTAAGTTTGAAATATGGAAAAATGTCGTTATGCTGATGTTCTTTACTGGAGTATATTTGTATTCAATTTAAACAAATGATATAATCTTACTAATGAGGTTGATTGGTAAAGGGGATGGGAAGGATTGCGGTATTAGGAAATGGTTGAACCATTGGATGTGGATTTGTTGAATTTTTTTTTAGTATTTTTTCTCTTTATTTGGATTGTAGTTTTTTGAACTTTGTATTCTTTTTTATTTATTAATAAAGTTTGTGGAGGCTTGAATCTCTTTTGAAAAAAAAACACCGTTCTATTTTGGGTTAAAAGTGAAAGTTAGATGCTATTTCTGCTCATAAATCTAATATGTTCCAAATGACAAGTATTATCGTACATCTATTAAAAGTATAAGTACAATGCTCATTTTGATAAAAAAAAGAAAAAAAAAAAGATAAGATAAGTACATTGCTATACAACAATCCAAACATTTCTAGAGTGTCTATAATTCTTTTAATTCGTCTATTCTTCAAGTATTCCTACTAAATCTCCAACAAAAAAACCTTGTGCATTCTTCTAGCAACTTTTCAAATTTCCCCTGACCGTAAAATAAATTCAAAAAATTAGTACAAAATGATAAGCATTTGATAAATTTGATGTTTTATCAAACATCTTCACAAGTTCAGAATCAATTGTATATAAAAAGATTGAATGATGAGGTATTTGATAAATTCGATGTCCTATCAAACGTCGCTGTTATTAAAGAAATTGTAGAAATACTACAAATCAGCAAATGATCGATATTATAGGTATGACCTGCTCTGGAATATGATGTTGTAGTATCACAGTAAGATTCTGGTTTATTTCAAAGTTTTGAAGTAAGTATATAAACTGCAATCACCATATTACCCTTTTGAGTAGGCTTGCCTTTGGGTCAAGAAATATTCTTGGGGTTCTTACACAAAAGAAAAACAAAAAAAATAAAATAAAATTAATATAACTAGGAATCAAATGATTGATATTAAAATCATGTCGTGGTCGATTTTGGAATATTATTACATCAATTTGCAATTTGCTATAATGCCATTTTGTTTAAGGTGAATGTCAAAACGAAATCTTGAAAATCACCAAATGTCACTTGTATCTATCTACCTTTTGCATCATATTTTTTGTCAAAACAAAATTTTGAAGTAAATATCTACCTACCTCCATCCCTATAAAAGTACAAAACTGTTATCCATAAGTATGAATGGTCACTGTGACAAGATTGGTAGCCAACAAGGCTATGGTTATAGTTAGCAAGAGCTCTTGCTGTATATGCCACAACATCATGACACTGATATGTGCCAACTGTTTTTTATAGGATAGGAGCTGATTGGTGGAGCCAATGAGATTATAAGCATACATCTCAAAGGCCATCTGGTCCTTATGCTAGGCTCTAATTAGGTTGGCATTTTGTCTAGCAATGCCATATATTATATTGACATAAATGTCCTCTTCAAGTCGTCATCGTTATCATTGACATGATACAAGAAAAGCAAACAATCACGAAATTAGTCTAGAAATAAACCTGCATATTGACACAAAAGTTCACTAAGACATTTAATCAAACACCTCGTGTACAATCCCAGAAACATCTCAATGTAATGAAATTAATAAAAAAATTTAGAATCAATCTAATTTAATTTCATCTGATATGCAACTAGAACCAATTGAATAAGATAAAATCGATTAACGCCCCATTTTATCACGTGATTAACCACAAAAAATTAATAAAATATGATGATGAGAAAAACCTCGAATGGAAATACAATGAATCTTTGTGACTTGGAAAGAATCGAAGGACGCACCGCAATCGAAGAACTCACGGAAATCACCCATCTTGGTAATAATAGTGGAAGAGAGCTATATCATGATCGAATCTGTCTTTCTGAGTTCTCTAACATGATAGATGCAAAAGGTATGGAAGAAAATAATTCCCAGTTAACTTAAAATGACGTCGGATCACTATTTGGTACCTAAATCTACATACATATATTTACTATTTGGTACCTAAATCAACATACCTTAAGGATATATTCACTTTTCCATATATATATATATATATATATATATATATATATATATATATATATATATATATATATATATATATATATATATATATAGGGTTAGGTACATGTGAGACGGCTTAATTTTTTGAAACCGTGAGACGCAATCCTAACCACTCATTTAGTAGATAAAAAAACATTTTTAAAATGCAAAATATTTGAAATTTTTGAATTTTTTTTTCAAATATTATTTTCGGAATTTATATTTTCCAAAATTAAAAAAATAAAAAAATACCAAAAAAAAAAATAAAAAAAATACATTTTTTTTACATATTTTAGTAGAATATTAGAATATTGTATGTATCTGAAAATTTTAGTAGAATATTCAAACATTCTAAAAATCACATTAAAATATTTATAGTGTAATATTCTATTAGAATATTTCACGTATTTAAAAAAAACGGTAAATTTTTTTATTTTTTTTAAGTAATTAAAGTTCCAAAAATAATAATTATTTTTTTTTTGGATTTTCTTTTTATTTTGCATTTTAAAATTATTTTTACATTTGGTCTTACGGTCTCACCAAATTAACATGGTCTCAAATGAACCTATATATATATATATATATATATATATATATATATATATATATATATATATATATATATATATATATATATATATATACACACACACACACACACACACAAAAGGTTGTGGGGAGTGATGAAGTCTCTACCGTACGTTTTGCCAGATAGGCAGTGGCACACCGCCCCTGAGTGCGGTTTGGATGCGGTCTAAGTCGCAGTGTGATAGATATTCGCTGCACTCTCTACTCTCTCTTTCCTCATTTATTTGTTCTTTCTCTCCTCTTTCAACCATCACCTTCTTTCTTTTTTTTTCTCTCTTTTTACCATATTCCTACTCCCATCATGTGGTTTCATAATATTAAAGTGATAACAATTATGAGTTAGCGTCTACATGGTATATGAGGGAGTGCGGTTTCTGTGACATCACTCACTCCAACCTAATGAGTCATGCAAACATGTTTGACTTTTACGCCCTTCCCATTCCAGTTGCAGGTATGACGTTATGTTCCAAGCTTCCAACAGTCAAACACACAAATAAGTTTTACTTTTTATTTTTAACATTTATCATTAGGCAATGACAAATATACTTTCAGCAAACCATTTGTTTAATGGTTTTCTTTTTAATTATGAATTGCACTGTGATAATACTTGTTAACCAAAAAACACCAAATTTGTTAAAATGTTTTCAAGACTTAAAAGTTGTCATTTAGTTCATAAATTTCAAAATCAAAATTAAGATGAAATTGATGGTGGTTCTTGCCTTTTTATAGTTGTAATGCCTATAGGATGTTGTTAATGAAATCCTTTACTTTATGGTATGAAAAAAAAAATCCAAAAGTCAAATAAAAAAACGGTCATGAAGTGACAAAATTGTTCTATTGGCTACCAGGGCCGGTTCTGAGGAATCAAATGCCCAGGACGAAACGGAGAAAAAAGGCCCTTAGGCCTTAACGTGTAACATTTTAACGAATTAATTACATAAACTAATTTTTTATTAAAATGACGATAAACCTTATAGCAATAAACATAGCAAAATCAAAGTATTTTAATGACTAATAAAATATCCTAACAGCTAACCGACGATCCTTGAAGCTCTCCTAGCATTCTTGATTGCAAATTGGTTGATCAACTCTTCATAGTCTATACTCTCTAATATTTCGTTCTTGATAGATATCATCGTCAAACCGCTAAGTCTTTCTTGGGTCATTGTGGAGCGTAGGTAAGATTTCACAAATTTCAATTTGGAAGAACTCCTTTCTGCAGATGCGACCGTTACTGGAATAGTCAACAATATTCTATATGCAATGCTTGCATTTGGGAAATAATCAAGTTCTTTCAAAAACTTCAAAACATCTATGGGGTTGCTAAATTCATTGGTTTCCAATGTCTCAAATAATTTCAACTCCGTATAAATTTCCTCAGCATCAATATCCGATCTTTCTTCAAACTTGAGTGCTTTTTCAAGACGATGACAATATAACTTAAGATCTTTATCTTCAATTCCCCTCAAATTTTGTGGAAATAAAAAACCAAATACTTTATCATACTCTTTGAATTGTTCAAATCTTGTCTCAAGAGAAGAAATAGCTTGATCAACAATGTATAAGAAATAATTGACTCTGAAATTCTCTTCAGGTGTAAATGAAACTTCTTCGCTACTTGAACTCTCATCAAACCTTTTTTTTCCTTTCAATCAAACGCTTTGGTGGAAATATTGGATCAATACACATTTCAATAGCAATCTCCTTAGCTTCAACAATCGCTTTTGAAAAACCAGTTTCTCTATAATCCTTGAAGTACCCAATCAATTTGTTTATTTCTATAATAGCATTATCAAGATGCATATCCTTTGATTGTAACTTCTTACTCACAATATTCACATGGTTTAGTACTTCATACCAAACAACAGTTGATACCAAAAATTAGAAGTCACTAAGTTCTTTTTCTACTAGTGAAGTTGCTTCTTGCAATTGCAGCATCATTATCTTTTTCTCCAACTTGAAGTAAAGCTTCCCGTACATCCACAAGTTGCAGTTTAATAGCCTTTACACTCCCAATCCGACTTTCCCAACGAGTTTGACACAATGACTTAAGACTCCAAGCTTTAACATTATCTTTCAAAATTTTCCACCTCTTAGTAGAATTTGCAAAGATAGCATAAATACGTTGGATGAATCCAAAAAAGTTCTTTCCTTTAATACACATGTTAGCCATATCACATAATGTTAGATTAAGAGAATGGCAACCACAAGGAGTGTAAAACGCTCTAGGATTTATATCTAAAAATCTCTTTTGCACTCCTTGGTGTTTCCTTTCATGTTTGCCCCATTATCATAGCCTTGACCACGCATATCACCAATTTGAAGAACAAGAGACTTTAACTCCTCAAGTGTAATGTCAAATAATCCTTTTCCGGAGGTATCATCAACATTCAAAAAACCTAAAAAGGACTCCTCGATAGTAACAGAATTATATGATAACTTTAAATACCTCACTATTATAGTCATTTGTTCTTGGTGAATTGAATCGGGAGTACAATCAAGTATGATTGAGTAGTACTTTGCTTCCTTTATCTTCTTGATAAGTTCTTTTTTAATTTCTTCAGCTAGCAAAGATATTAGTTCGTTTTGGATTAGGTGGCCAAGATAATGCACATGAAGCCCTTCATTTGTGATCCGTCGCACATGCTCTTTGATAACCGGGTCAAACTCTTCCAACATTTCAATGACACCCAAAAAATTTCCATTACCTGTTAAATAAAATTAACAAATAAGAAGTGGAATCAGTCATCATAATTAACAAAAAAAATTTGGTGGAACTGGAACAAAAAATACAATTTATAGTTACCTTTTTGATACAACTTTCCATTGGATCCACAGAATGCTAAATTATGTTTAGCAAGAAACTTCACTACTGCAATAATTCTTAAAAGCACTTGTTTCCAGTAATCTCTTTCTTTCTTGAATTGCTCATGTTGAACTTTATCAATTGTTTTGTTCAAGTTCAATCTTTTACGCATGTCAAACCACTTATTCCTATTTGTAAGATGATCCAATGAAATTTCGTGTTCTTTAACCCTAGTGGTAACATGGTGCCAATCTGTATAACCTTCACCATCCAATTTACCTTTTGAAATCCCTTTTCTAAACACTTTACAACAGAAATAAAATACCCTGTCTAGCTCTTTCGAATATACTAGCCATTCTCTATCACACTTCTCCAAATTTGTTAAAGTTCTTTTATACAAAGCTGTAGAAAATCGTCTACCAAATTTATCATAGGGACCATACATAATACTACTATCTCTTTTAGGACCTTTCTCAACTAAAATTTTAATCTCATCCAAATTAAGTTTTTCCCACCTTCTTGGATCATATATATCAACAAGGTCTTTAATAGGCTCATGCTCTTCTGTCTCTTCTACTTCTACATGCTCTTGCTCTTCAATGTGCTCTTCAACATGCTCTTCAATGTGCTCTTCAACATGCTCTTCAATGTGTTCTTCAACATGTTGTCTGTGGATAAACTTATCTAAAGCACTGATATCAACCTTACTCTTTTCTTCATCTAGTTTTCTCTTTTTACGTTTTTGATAACCGGATGGTTGTTTAGACTTCAAAGCTACAAGTTCATAAGTTTCAACTTTCAACATTCAAGCAATTACAATAAACATAATTTGATAAACAATTTTACAATAAACATAAACTCATAATTTAAACTACTAAACTGGTTTCTATGAATCTTAGAAACTAATTCATTCATTCACTATTCTATTGACTATTAAACTAATTTCTATAGTAGATAAACTGATAATCAAATATTAAATTCATTCAATGATTCAATATTCTATTAAACTCATAATCTATGAAAGTATAAATCATTCAAGTATGCAATTGACAACTATAAACTTGATAATCTTCAGTTCTCATAAATCTTACCTGACTGGTTGATTAGCAGTAGATAAAATCAGATAATTGACCCTTGATAATCCTCAATTTCTCATACAAGATTGTCTACCCTTGCTAAATGAGTGAATGACGCTGAGCCGCTAAGTTGCTGTCTTTGCCAATTGTTTTTTTTTTGCCGATTGCTTTTTTTTTTTAACGAACGAATAATGCAGTGCTGCAAATTGTCGATTGCCTTTTTTCTTTGCCGATTGATCATGAAGTGCTGCAAATTGCGGCTTTAGTGACTTCTCCTTGCCTTGTTTTATTTATTAATTTAGATTAATGGGCCGATTGCTTATACAACCCAAATATATATATATATATATATATATATATATATATATATATATATATATATATATATATATATATATATATATATATATATATATATATATATTTGGGCCCCTTAAGATTTTGGGCCTTGTTCGAATGCCCATGTTGCACATGGTCAAAGCCGGCACTGTTGGCTACAAATACTAATTATGTTTTTGACAAATTCTTTTAACATATTAAATTATTAATTGCTTTTAGCTTAATGTATTGACATCATATCATCATATCATATTCATATTATACTATAAATGAAATATTTTTTTCTTTCATCACATTTATTTGAAACTCCTATTTATTTTTCCTTTGACCACATTTATTTGAAAATCCCATGACTTTTCAATTTCTTTCTAATAATAATTATAATTTGGTTAATATGGTTAAATAAATATGAAACCTAAAGTGTAATCATATATAAACTCAATTTTAATATTAAAATAATATCTTTACATATACTTGTAAAGTTATGTTTTTTTTAACTTTTAACACATTATACTTAATTTATTAATATATTGTTGGATGCAAACCATTATCATTTTAAACATATAATTTTGGAAAATGTTTTTATAAAATATTTAAATTATTAATTTGAATATGACATTACGAGATCAACTTAAATATAAATTTTAGTTTAACTTTAACAACCCAAAAAATATTTTGTAAATAGTTAAAGTGATTAATTGTAGTGTCTTTCTAATAACGATTAAAAGTTGGTTAATAAGGTTAAATAAATATCATACCTAAAGTGTATTCATAAATATATATCCTAAATTTTAATTTTAAAATAATATCTTTTTACTTCTATTTATAAAGTTATAAAGTTATGTCTTTAACTTTTAATATATTATACCTAAAATGTTGTTGTCTTTAACAAAATACTTAAATTGTTAATTTAAATATAAAATTACAATGTCAACTTAAATATGAATTTTAGTTCAACTTAAAAAACGAAAGAATATTTTGTAAATAGTTAAAAATGATAAATTGTAGTGATAAATGTAAAAACTAAGTTGTAATCTCAAATTAACTAAATATTTCCTAAAGATATTTTTATAATTGTTAAAAGTTTTCAAATAAGTAGTTTAAAATAACTTACAATAACAATAGTTAAAAATAACTCTATATAAATGATTATATTGTTACTTTTAAAATAAAAAAACAATGTTTAATGTTTTAAATAATTATAATGATACAAATTAAAACATGAAGCAAATAAATTTTAAAAAATTAATTACAAATAACAACAACTATAAATAACATTAAACCATATATTATATTTACTTTTATTAATGTGTAATTCGCAGATAGATGATATTCAAACAACTGAGATTATGTAGTTATAATAGATATATATATTATCATATAATTCAAAATAATCAATATGTTAAATCAATTTAAAATACAAATTATTATATAAAATTTAATAACAGCGTTATTGTTATATTAAAAAAATATATATTTGTAAAGACTTCAACTATATAATTGTTTCTGGGCAACGCGCCACATTCGTCTAATATATGATAATAGTATACACAAGAAAAAAAAACATTATTATCAGACATATTTTACCATTTTCCAATTTGTTTATTTTGAAACCTTTTGCCCCTTTCCACTAATAAATGAAAGTGGACATTATTGTCCTTGATTCTATTTTCTAAGCATAAGGTCTTTCCACGTGAAAGGAAAAGTTGGTTTAAGTGACTTTAATGTAACAAATAACAATGTATCTTTTTTTTATTTGTAAATTATAGCATCTTATTTTTGTGAACTCCACATTCATACTCTCAAAGGTATTTTTTTATAGCCACATATTTTCTTATTTTTATTTTTTATATCTATATACTTTATTTTAATTCACAATTTATATAAATTCATTTTTAATTTTTATATCATTTTTTTCTCATAATTGTTATTAACCATTAACTGATTGTAATTGTTATGACTCGATTTTCTTCTTCCATTTAAATGACTAAGTTTTGATTTATATAGGTTTGTAAATGGGTCTACATGTAAATATTTTGTGCTCGGGTAAACTAAATTTTCTAGAAAAAAAGTTATAAAAGAAAACTTCAAAAAATTGCCTTTCATTACGGTCAACTAAGGGTTAATATTTGTCAATTTTTAATGTTAACTTGTTTGATTTTAGACTTTATAATATTTTATGTGCGTAAAAAACTTAACAATAATCTATTATTATTAGTATTTAATATTGGTCTCATGTTAAGGGAATCGACGATTATTACTTTTAATGGTAGAATTGATTATATATTTTTGAGTAAATTACATTAATAGTTCCTATGGTTTAAGGTAATTTGTGTGTTTGCTTTCTAATTTATTATTATTATTTTTTAACTCGGAGGTTCCCTACTGTTTCATTTTGTTACGCGCTTGGTCCCTGTATTACCTAAGTAGACTATTTTGCCATTAATCTTTTAATTTTTTTAAGTAACACCAGGGGCGGATGCAGGATTTCATAGTAGGGATTGCACGTAGGACTGTTTACTATTCGGATAAAACCGAATTATCCAATTCGACAATTTGGATTGGACTATTTGGTTCGGATATTCGGATTTTTGGATTGGATTTTAACAAAACTGAATTACTATTTTGGATTTCGGATTGATTTTGGTTTATAAAATAAGAACCGAATAATCCAAAAAACCGAATAAACATTTATTATTTATCTATTTATAATATATATCCATAGTTATTTATTAATTTGGTAATTTATTTTTTCAAATAGGTTCAAAACATTTCACCCGATAAAAAACATTAATATGTATTTCTCTCAAAAGTTTTCTATCGATAAAATATTTAACTATAATATATCTTCTTAGTAGTTGTTTAAAAATTTCAAAACACAACTAAATAATTTATTTTTGGTTCTTGTGTAAATTTGGGTAATATTATAATTATATATCGTTTTAAAACGTTTCATTTTTTGAAAACCAAATTATAAAAAACCGATCCAACCGAATTGTAATTGGATCGGATCGGATCGGATTTGAATTTCGATTGGACTATTCGGATCCATGTTTTGAAAACCGAAATCAAATTGGATTCACTTGATTGGATCGGATCAAACCGATCCATCCAAACGAACACCTCTAGTTGCACGAGAAGATTAGGGGTTTCACGATAGTAGAAAAAATAAAATTTTTAAAAAATTTTGAAAAATTTTCCACTGCAGCCGGTAAATTTAGGGGTTATCGGTGCCACCTTGGAACCCCCCTAAATCCGCCCTTGAGTAACACACCCCAACCCCACCCTCTTACATTACTTTACATACCCCACTAACGTGTAACAAAAATAAACAGTAGGGACCAAACGTGTAATAAAACAAATAGTATGAACCTTATGAGTTAAAAAAATAAGTTAGGGAGCAAACGCATAAATTACCCCAAACAATAAGGACCATTCGTGTAATTTACTCTATATTTTTTGATAAATTAGGTTAATAAGATAATTGACGATAGAAATTTAAATTTGAAGAAAGAAGGATGAAATGTAAACCAAAAGATAGAATAAGGAGATATACTGAAAATTGCAATGCAATTCAACGATCAATATGGATAATTTAGAAGCGGTCCATAGTTTAGAAGCAGTCTATCTTTGCATAGTATATTATATGGGTAGTTCTTTTTTTGAGCCACCTTAATGAAAGATTGGACCTTAAATTATTTCCCTGGTGGATACTCTTAATTTAGGGTTCACATATCGACTATCTATATGTGGTACAACTCGAGGAATAAAAATAGCAAATTTCCTACTTTTTTTTCAAACGTTTGACCAAATATGAGATTATGAGTAACGTGATAGGCTTATGAAATTTCAGCGAAGCCAAAAAATTGAAATTTTCCATGATAGACTTATGAAATGTTTTGATATTTCCAATTTATTTTGACCAACAAATACTATAAGCTAAATATATGAGTGTCAGATATGGACCAACATATAAAAAGAAGAAAGTCAAGCTGTGACCATTGCAATCGGTTAATGCATTTCGGTTAACCGTTAAACATCAGTTGGTTCAATATAATCCGTAATTCGGTTTCGAGTTTTATCACACTACTAATCTTCTTGAGCGAGCCACAACTGCATTTAAAGTCGATTTCTATACTCTTTATTTTCTTTGTTACATCCAGTCATTTTATGTAATGTAAAATTTTAAACGAAAGCTAATGCTACATATTTAGTCTTTAGATTAATATATTTGGTTGCTGCAATATAACAAATTAAATTCAATTTCCTAAAAGTAGAACCCATTCTTTAAGACTAGCTAGTCTTCGTTACAATTACAATTATGGTTGTAGTTGCGTTGTGCCTTTTGGAAATTATAGCGGTAATCTTGCAGGTTGGCAAGTTTCTTCTATTCCATATTGGTGTGAAAAGATATGGAAACAGAATATTCTGTCATTTCGTAGATATGACAATAAAATATTCTACAATTTCGTAGATATGAAAAGAATATTCAGACACTTTGTAGATATGACATCATAAAATTCTACCACCTCGTAGATATGGCAATAGAATATATTTTAAGGGTTAGAAAACGGCTAGTTTGGAGAGTAAGTCGTTGCCCTAGGGTTTCTAAGGGTCGGCCCATGTAGGCTCCATTTTCTGTCTTCTAGGGTTTCAATGCCTATGAATACAGCTCCCTATGAGCCGTATTAGAGACTTACGAAATTTGAAGCTCTCTCCCTCTCTTTGCGATTTTCTTCCAGTTTCCTAGTATTCACTTTGCGTTTATCGTTTTCCAGTGCTCTTGGAAAATCGATAGATCTGCATTAAATCCTGGGGTATTACTCTATTGCTTACAACAAATAGAAGCGAATTAAAAACCTTTAACGACAGGAGTCTGATCCGTGCAGTTATTCCAAAATCAAGATCAACCGTCAATATGTCGGTTTTACATTATTGTATTGCTTTTAATTTTGTCCAACAACAGGACACTCTCCTTAATACCTTTCTTATAATCAAATCTAATCAAGAAGGATTAATCTGGTTTCTGGACAAAACTCGGTAATCATATTAATTATAATTGGATCTATTAATCGCAAGTAATCGACATATAATTCTCAATATTATTTGTCGGTTTCCTTGTGTGTCTATTGGTTTGATTTACAACAATCTTAAAGGTTTTTATACTACTTGTGTTTATAAATCAACAGACTAATGAACACCCAAATCCCAACTGCTAGTCTCCACTACATGAACCAAGAGTTTGCCAAGCTTGACCGATTCGATGGTCAGAACTACACCCGTTGGGCTGATAAGGTCAAGTTCATGCTTCATGTTCTGAAGCTTGCCTATGTTTTGGATCTAAAACTGCCCCAATTCCTACTGATCCAATTCTCGAGGCGGGGAAAACTATGGATCCAATGATCATATCTAATCTGGAAAAGTAAAGGGCTTTGTAAAGAGTCTGAGGAATTGTTTGTGGGTCACATCAAGAACTCACCGTCTGATCGGATCTATGATCTTTACACCCCGGTTAAAGATCCGAGAGACCTATAGAGTGCTTTGGAACTCAAGTACAAGGCACATGAGGAAGGTACCAACAAGTACCTAGTGTCAAAGTACCTAGAGTTTCAAATGGATGATGACAAACCTGTCATGGAGCAAGTACATGAACTCCAGGTCATGGTCAACGAGCTGAATGTGCTCTCCATCTCAATACATGAACTCTTTCAGGTTGGTGCGATCATCGCAAAACTGTCACCTTCGTGGAAAGTGTTCTTTAAGAGAATGATGCATAAATCTAAGGACCACTCCTTGGATGATATGATGAAACACCTTCGTATTGAGGAGGAAACTCGCATCAGGGAAAAGCATGGTAAAGTCGGATCGAGTGTACACCATGTATCAGTTGGGGTTTTTATTAATAAAACCAATTTTGGGGGACAACACAAAAGGAAATTGGGACCCAAGAAACAAAGCTTCAAGAAACCAAGTCATCAAAATCCTAACTCAAAGCCAAAGAGGGTCGGACCTTGCCACATCTGCAGAGAGATTGGGCATTATGCGAGAGAATGTAAAGATCGTAAATCAGGACCGGTTACACATGCAGTTGAGCAAGTGACTGATATGGTGGCAAGTGTGAACCTTGGAGAGATTTTCATGATCTCTTCGCTTAACCGAGCAATCTATACTCGAGGATGGTTCGTGGACACTGGAGCCACTATGCATGTTTGTGGGTAACGAGAGAGCTTCCACACTTATTCTCCAATGCCACCAGGAATGGTAGTTGTCTAACGTCTGTGCTGATGGTCACAGAGATGAAGTTCAAGGTAGAGGTGATGTTGATCTAAAGTTCACACGTGGTGAATGGGTTTCGAGATGTTCTTAATGTTCCTACTATCTCGAAAGGATTGGTTTCTGCGGACAAGTTTAACAAAGGTGGGTTTAAGATGGAGCTTTAGAAAGGCAAGATTGTGATCACCAAGGGAAGAAGATATGTTGGAAGAGAGAACAACTATTGAAGAATGTATTGTCTTTCCCTTAGTGATGAGGGTAGTGTAAGTAGTTCAAGTGTTGAGAGTGGTGGTTCTAATGTTGAAAATGTGTTTTGTGTGGGTATGAATGATGTAACTGATGGAATGATTGCTAATGTGAATGAAGTCAACTTTTCAGGTTACTTTGTTTGTTCAATTTCTTTATGGCATAAACATTTAGCACACACTAATGTTAAGAAAGAGAAATACATCATTACTTGAGTTGATTCATTCTGATATATGTGAATTAAATGGAATACTTACTCGAGGAGGGAAAAGGTACTCCAATCGATATCTACATGTCTATTTTCTAAGATCAAAAGACAAAGCTTTTGATGCATTTAAACTATATAAGGATGAAGTTGAAAATCAACTTGAGAGACACATCAAAATTCTTCGCTCGGGCAGAGGCGGAGAATACTTCAACAAAGATTTTGACACATTCTGTGAAGAGAATGGAATCAAATATAAGAGAACTTGACCATATACTATCATACCCCTGAACTGGGACGACAGAAACATCCGGGGGCGGATTACTTCATTGTATAATATCATAACAATTGAATATGAATGAAACATAGCAACCAAACATCATACATTTGAAATACATACTTACGTAGTTTACATATTGAACTTGTTCCTCAGTTACACAAAAGTAAGAAAGTAAAATTTCTTGAAGTCACACCACTTGATCTCATAGCCGAGCTTATTACTTGTTATTGGATCCCTGAGAATACAAGTTGTTTTGAAAAGCGTCAACTAAAAAAGTTGGTGAGTTCATAAGCGTTTTTGTATAAAATGGTTTTGTACTTGTTTAGAGTAGTTCTCATAGTGTTTTCAGAAAATCCAATATTTTCTATAAAATAATTTGTAAGTCTCGTTCTAAAACCGTTAATATAGGCATGCATGTCCTAGGTTATCTTTTGTTTTCAAAAGTGAAGTGAATATTCCCAAAAAATCCGATATTTTCTAAAAAGAAATGGTTTGAAATATTTGTGTCCGATCTTATATTAATGCATGTGTGTTAATGTTTGCAAAAATAGAAAGAGAATGATCCCAGACAACCCAATGTTGTCTGCGTAAGAGAATGTTGGAATCTCAACCACCGAGGTTGAGTATTAACACGTATAGGTTACCGTTTTATCCATAAATAAAAGAGAATGGCTTCTCAGAAATTTTTATAACGTTAATTCCTCTAAGTGAGCTATTATAACCATACTAGATAATGACAATTTCGCCTGTCATGGTGTTTTTCGGATGCCGATGGAATAAGGTAAGGTTTTTGTCACCCTAGACTGACCTAGAATAACTGTAGCGAACAGCTCAGGTGTAGGGTGTTACCTCCGTGTAGATCTAGACATAAACTTCCGCTCTCCCTCCACGAGACTCTGGTTATAACTAAAGACTACGATTGTACACTCAATAGGTGTCAACCGACACGTCTCACTAGATCCTTAATCGAATTTACACGAAAAAGAAAGAAAAACATATAAGGTATATTCCAGGCCCAATAAACATGTAAGTGGACAACTAGGGCCCACTAAACATGTATATTATTTCCAGGCTCGAAATGAATATGAATATATATATATATATATATATATATATATATATATATATATATATAAATACATATAAGTTAACATGTCTAGATGTTTTAAAAGTATATATATAAGTTATACAAACTTGCATCTAACACAAGTATAAGAGCTTTTAACATGATAAAAATAATTTATTGTTTTTGACCTTTCTGTCCCTGTTTTTAGAAAAATTATAGAAAAGTTATCGTAAGTCGAAATTCAGATCCGTAAACTCTGGGAGTTTGTAAAATGAGTCTAATTTATTCATAATTTTTATTAAGATTTTTAATGGCATCAAACCAGTGTGAAAATGTTCATCTTCACCGACTGGTCCGAAATCATTCCTGAAATGATAGGCAGTTTTGTAAAAATCACCAAAAATTGTAGAAAAATCGTATGAACGCGTGCGAGTACTCATTTTAAAGGTATAAACCTGAAACCTTTTCATGTAAAATAGTTTTCAAAAATATTATAATTAAGGTGGTCAAAACAGTCTGTAAATATTCCAAAACGTTTCTGTTAAAAGCTGATTCGAAGTTTATCTATTCCTTTTATCCTACGAGGTTAAAAGCGATATCTTGGGCCCCTCGATGATTTGGCTTGACTTTTGTGTCGGGCCCGGTCAGGACTATATTGATGTGTTTCATTAAGTTCTATGTCAGACAAATCAGAGATCGAGAAAGAAACTGCTGGAAAATAAGTATGACTATGTTCCATGTAATTTTCCACACGATATCTAGAGAACGGAGGACTATACGATCCGTTATCTAAAGGACGTGTCTGAGTTTGACAGCAGCTTTTGAGAGCTACGATTGCTAGTCGGATTTTGAAGTCGTACTTGCATTTATAGTTTTTAGACTGATCCAAGTGGGAGACTGTTGGACTATGTGTCTAAGTCTATAACTATATATGGTATGTACTTGACCCGATTGTAGCATGGTCCTTTTCGGTTGCCTTCACCAAAGCAACTTCACTGGATGAATAATGGAGAAAGAGGATAAATGTGATTTATTAAGATATTATATGAATAATATATTAAAGGAGAAATCATATTATTTAATTAACATTGGTCAAGAATTAATTTAGAATTAAATTTGTGGTCAAAAGACGTTAGTTGAATTAAGGGGACTGATATTGTAATTGTAAGATAATTGCATAATGGGTTGAGGACCTCTTGGATAAGAGGTGGACGAAATCTTATGGAGCCCATAAGGATTTTGTCTAAGGCTAGGGTTCTGGAAGGTTCCTATGGGCTGCTTAGGGCTTAAGCAACATGATTAGGTATTTGACTGAAACCTAATTCCTCACCTATATAAAGAACTCTTGGCATCCCAAAATCTGCAACTAAAACCCTAGAAGGATCCCAAAGCCGACTTTATCCCTCCTCCTCCTCTCTCTAACATTCTCCAATTTGCTTGTGGTGTTTGTGATCGATTAGAGGTATTACATTTGTGATACTAGGCTTTTAAAGGCAAGGATCTTCAAGCTATAATTGAAAGATATATTTCTAACTTATTTTAGTCATAGTTTTCAATTTCTATGTGATATATTTAGGGTTTATAAGCTTTGGATGATTGTTGCATGTACAATTAGAAAAAGCTAGATCCAAAGCCTTAGGGTTTGCATATGCACCATAGGTTTGATGTTTTGCTCATAACCCAACAGATGTGAGATAAAGAAAATATTTATGTATGATTGAGTGTATTCACATTATCAAATAACATATTTTTTTTGTTATTCTCATAGTATGGCATTGTCCACATGTCCGCACAATAGATGTGAATCCACATTTTAACCTAGCTCTCTCTCTCTCTCTCTCTCTCTCTCTCTCTCTTTATATATATATATATACACACACACACACACACATATACACACACACACACATTCTTTGAGATTCTAAAAAAATAGAGATATTTAGATTCAACCTTAACAATAAATTTTTTCGTTTGTTGTTTTAGCGCTCAGGTGTACCGGCGCAACCAGAGAGCTATAATCATAAATGCTTATTTAGCGTCATCCATACCTTTTTTCCCACCACCACCACCACCATTACCACTACCTCTGCCTCCAACCTACCCCTCACTACCACCTCTGTTAAGGTATGTTAAAAATTCAAAACTCTCACGTACGACATCCATTCTCAACTATCTTTATATCGACGGATTCCTTATCACGAGATCTTTAATTCTCATTTATATCATTTCGGCTAACGATCAGTCGATCTAAAATTTGATTTCTACACTAACACAATTATGCTGAAATGTTAGAAAAATCATAGCTTCCACTTATGAAGTCATATTCGAGCGTTCTCTATATGCACGCTTTCGGTTTTATGACCCATGTGACTTTTGTCAAGATTACCTAAGCTAATAAGCAACATATCTCCAATTCACTATTTGTGATATACTGTCTGATCATGAAACCGTATGAAGTGAAATTTGAGTGTGCTTTATGTGTATGAGATTAATATCACAACTACTACATTTTTCGTCAATATTATTTGTCCTAAATAATATTCTATCAAGATAGCCATTTCTTCGCTTATTGATAAATTACTAAAATGACTTTATAATATGTAGTCTGCAATATGCACAACTAATGATAATCCTAATCGAGGATGTATGTTATAAGTATTATCTATTATATCTTGAATGTCTAGCCTGAAGTTGCAAGGTTACAAATATTCATATGTGAATGTACCATGTAATATTTACATGTGAATATTCCTTCACACATAAATCAGTATATACTTATTAAAAACAAAGAACAAATATGCAAGGTTAGATGTTACTCATATGTGAATAACATATATTCAAATGTGATTATTATGTGATATATTCAATATTTTTCCAACTTCATGTTTAGTATTTTTAAAGGACACATAATGATGCGTGTTACCTAATACCTACGTTTGAATCATATATGAATTTATAGAAACCGCAAGTCTTTTTTAAAAACAAAACAAACAAAAAAATTCTCTGAACTATTCACATATGAATCAAACATGATACAAACTAATGAAAGTATTAAATTGTACAACATTAACATGTGAATATAACAAATATATTGTCTTCTATTTTGCACTTGCCAACCGTCATCCGTTGTGACATGAACCAACTATTCATAAAATGCTATTCATGTGTTGAAATATAAAATGTGAATATAACTATTTTTTCTTTTCTTTTGCACCAACCAACCGTCAGCCATTGTGACATGAGCCAACCATTAATAAAATTTTAGTCATGTGTTGAAGTATAACCATACCCTAATTAACATGTAAATACACATATATTGTTAGTTCAAAATAATAATCATTTATTCACATAAGACTAATTACATGGTATATACACATATAAATAAAACATGTAATAATCACATGTGAATATTACATGTATATTCATATATGAATATTAAATGGTATATTCATTATGAATATTACATGACATATTCACATATAAATATAAATTTTATATAATATTCACATATGAATACACCTCCATGTGAGCATACAAAATAAACTGAATAATAAAATATTCACATATGAATACAGCTTTGCATATTAATATACCATATAAAGAGAATATATCATGTAATACTCACATGTGATTATACCATATTGACAAAAAATATCATGTACTATTTACATATTATTATATCATTTTAAGAAAACATAAATTCACAAGAGAATCAATATATGTTTATTAAGAGGAGAAAGTAATTACATAGCATATATTTTATTAATCTATGTTACTGGCATATTCACATGTGATATTAATTTATATTTACATATGAATATTATTGCTATATTAACACGTGAATATTACATGTTATATTTACATGTGGATATTACATGGTATGTTTGTAAATATAAATTTTATAAAGCATGCACATGTAAATATACATCTATATGTGAATATACCATATAAAAACATTTAATGTAAGATATACATTTGAGTATACCATATAAACTAAATATATAACGTAATATTCATATATGAATACAATTTCACACATTAATATTTCATATCAATAGAATATATAATGTAATATTAATATTTGTTTATACCTTGTTGACAAGAGATTTACATTAAACAACTTGAAGGATTTGAACGAACTAGGTGATTCTTGGTATAATAATCAAACAGGGAAACAATGGAATTTCAATTTCTTAATCTCATCACATTGAAAAGATATTTGAAAAGTTTAACTTTGAAACTTTTTCTCCAGTTAGCTCTCATATATATATATATATATATATATATATATATATATATATATATATATATAGGCTTAGGTTATTCTATTCTAATTAATTATTGTGTGGATGTAGGGATAAATGTATACCAATGGTTTTAGTTATTTTAAGTAATGAATTACCTATCTTTAAAATAGGAAACACATGTTTAATTAATGAAAATTTCGGATTTCAAGGGATATTGATTCTTTTAATTTTGAAATTTGATTTTTTTAATTAATTCATTTTTAATTCTAACATAATTTTTAATTTTTACTTTATTTTTATTCTTTTAGAATTGAATTCTGTTAGAATGATATTTTATGAAAATGCAAGAATATATTCTGATAGAGTACATATTTTGATTGAAGTAACTTCTTGTAGAAAAACAACATTCTTGAACCTTTAGTTGAAATATAACATGATCCTCATATATTCAAACATCGTAATGGAAATATAGATTCATACTTATTCTTACAGAATAATAGTATAAATAACATCCTTTAATATACAATTATTGAACAAATAGGTTTGATTACTAAATATAATTAAGCTCTAGCTAATAAAGGAGCTCTAGTGTCTCATCTTAAACACTTAAGAGGTATTGGATGTCATATGTATGTCATGATTAGCACTAAGGGGGATATAGCTTATGATGTAGGAAAAATTAGTATTTATACAAGCAATCCTATTTCACATAATTGGCAAACTATAAATCGAATATTCAAGTACTTAAAAGGAACCATGTATTATGGTTTGACATATAGTGGAATTCCTTTGATTATAGAAAGTTATTCAGATGAAAACTGAATTACCAATTTAGAGGATCACTCATCTATAAGTGGAAAGGTATTCCTTTTTGGAGGACGTTCCATTTTTTGGGCATCTAAGAAACAAACTTATATTACAAACTCAACAATGGAGTCTGAATTTGAGGCATTTACTTCAAGTGGTAAAGAAGTTGAGTTACTAAGGAAATTGATATATGAAATTCAATTATAGCCCAAATTGATACCTACCATTTCTATTAGGTGTTATAGTGTTACTACCTTGGCTAAGGCTTATAATCAAGTATATAATTTGAAGTAGAGAGATTTAGGTGTTAGGCATAACATGATTTGTAAGGTCATCATGAATAGTATGATATCTATAGAGCTTGTGAGAACTCAACTGAATTTAGCCAATCATCAGACCAAAGGGTTAGCTATAGATCTTGTGGACAAGGCGTCTAAAGGGATATATTTAAAGTCCAACTAAAATCTTTCATAGTGAAGATAACCATTTCCCATCTAATATAGCATTATATGTTCAATTTAATTTGGAAATTTTGATATATAAAGATTGAACCACAAAATTAACATCATCCCAAGGTATATGTTCAGAACTACAAGTAAAGGAGTTTGAAATTTTATTTCTCAGTAGTTCTGTTTTAAAAATTGAATATGTAGGTGCAAGAGTGAGAGGACTACCTATATACCAATGAATTTTAGCCATCTCTAGAAGTCTGGGACTTAGCTTTGATATGCTTACTTAAGGATAATGCACAGTCTAGCAAAATATAATGTTAAGCTAGAACATATGCATATGTAAATTGTTGTGTGTATTATCTTCGTGAATTCGCTGTGAATAGAAAGGGATTAATGCTTAGTGGCACCCTGATATTCGATATTTAGAATGAGTAATATACGAATATGAAATTCAATTGTCACGAAATTTCATTTATGCATCAAATTGTTGTTTATTATGAATTTTCTTTAAGTTAATCAATATTACACTTAAATGGGGGAGGATTGTTGATGATTTGAATCAAGATTATTATTTAACTATAATTGGATGAACTTTTTGACCAATGTAATCATAATAAATATTGAAAAAGTACGGATGGTACGGAGTGTACACTTTTTTTAGTTTAATATGATTCAAAGTACATTGGTATTTAGGGGTGAAGCTTCTAAGTCGGGGGGTCCAGGGTCAGCGACCCTGGTAGCAGTGTCCAAGGGTGGGGTCAAAGGGTTAGAGCTTATGGCTATGGTTGAAATTGTGATTTTTGACCCAATTTTTTACCTTAATGTTTGACCCTATTTTTATAGCAGTTAGGTGGTGGTTTTCTAAATACCATATGAAGTTTTTCAGACATTATGGTTATTTCCTATTTTTAGTCATTTTAACTTGGTACACAAGAAGATCATAATTCTCTCCATTCTCTATTCTAGAAATTTCTAAGTTTTATCTAGTTGGAATTTTGATTATACCATCAAAATACCTCAATCAAAAAGTGCATTATGACTCACAGTGAATCCAAGCAATTGAAATACGAAGATTTCTAACACCTATATCAATTTTATTTTTCTAATGTAAATTTATTATTAAATCTTCATTTAATGGTTCACAGAATCCAATTTTAAATTACAACCCATAAGAATAAATAGACTAAATCAATCAAACCAACATTTGCATGCAATTAGAATTTTTATACACCGTATATATAAAACATTATGTTTATTGATGGTAAAAAACCATACTTTTACATGACTTTGTACATGTTTATTTAGAAGAAAAACATTCCAATTACTTCAAACCCACCACCAGTGTACATGTTTATATGGAAGCTAGGTTGTATGCACACAACTAATAGTTGGCCTTGTGGATTTTGTGGTAAGTGTCTACCTTATAGTTGTATCATCATTTAGGATGATCATCCTCTAATGTAGTATTTTGTATCTATATCTTCCTGGAACTACATTTTTCCTCCACTTTTTGGGATCATATTTCCCACAACTTTTTTTCTTCATTTAATGTTGATTTGACTCTAGTTTAAGGTTTTTCCTTATGCTGTTAGAAATATTGCTTGTTCTAGCATTAATGGAGCCTAATTGTAAATTTTCTGAGTGATCCCCAAATACTTTTGTTTTCTTGTTATCGTATGGTTGGGTTTTAGATTATGATCCAAAATTGTAAAATCCATGTCTTGTTTTTCCATAATACCACTTTTCTTTTGATCAAGGAAGGGCAGTTGAACCACCATTCTTAGTCAGCGCCTTTCATTTTTCACAACATGTATGTAATGCTAGTGTTTCTAGGCTAAGCATTATTATAACGGTGTAATATTTAGGGTCAACAATTGTAGCCTATTTTGACGTAATGAAGAGGTATTATTTAAGTATTATGTGAATTATGTGATTTTACGTGCATTATACTTGCTATTAACGACGTAATAAAATAATAATCAAACTAAGCATCAAAAACAAAATAATAGATAGACCCAATCTCTATGAAGAAACTTGAAGTAATCATAACAAGGATTTTGGGGATATAAGGAATGATGAAATCCGACTTATAACGAAGAAGTTATGGTCTGTTGAAGTTTTGTGGCAAAACCGACACGACGCCGAGAATCGTAAAAAGTGAGTTTGTGATAAAATACTTTTTAGCTTTAGCGATCTAAACAAAAGTTGTAGTATACGTTAAACCGATAACATGCATAAAAATAACGTCCAAATCTGACTTCGTATGACGAAGTTATGATTTTTCCAAGATTTAGCATAGTAGTGCACAGCCTGGAATTCGAATTTTAGATCGACCAACTTTTAGCCGCCACAATCTAAATGAGAGGTCAAGATCTCTATAATAAGAACTCAACGATATAAAGACAGGCGAAAACGGACGCCAGATGACAAAGTTATGAAGTTTTAATGGACTTTACCTGTCCAGGCCTGTTAAAATATAACTTTTAAAATAAATTCAAAATTAGTTGATGAAGTCTAAACGAAAGTTATAGAGTACGTCACCACTTACGCGTGGATAGAAGGAACATTGAAAACGGAGCTCGTATGCAAAAGTTTCGGAATTTAGAATTCGTAAGTAGGTTGATGCGAAGAGGGTGACGTGGCAAAATCTAGACGCTTGCTTGCACACCACGGTACCGCATCAGGTGGTGAAACCTGCCCCTTGTACGCGGAGTGTATCCCTTGTACATGCAGTGTACTGGGTATGCGCAGAGTACCTCCGAGGAACGACCAACATAACCGAAGATGAGGCCCTATAAATACCATGTGAGGCTCACTCTAATTCCTTACACATTAACCCTTCTCTCCCTCTCTTTCTCTCTCTATCTCTATCTCTAACTTCTCTCTAAACCTCTCCCAACCCTTAGTAGTTCCCAAGTGCTAACATGCAAGTTTCGGAGTGCCAGAAGGCTCCGAGAAGAAGAGCTTTTCTGCTTGGAAGTTCTGCCCCTGCAAAGCCCGGTTCCTAGCCAAACCCACTTATAACTCTTTTATGCTTACCCTACTTTAAGTATACCTTATGTTCTGGTTTATTATTGTTATTACGAACTTATAAACAATATATATTACAAAAGACCTCATAGGGTTGTTGGATTTCAGAAGTGCTATAATGCCAAAATGGTCATGCCCTCCGATGTTTTAGGTCTGGCTCCTGTTTGTACATAGTAGTTGAAAAGTATTGTTTAACACTGATAAAACAATATCACTCATAAATAGTCGCAATAAAAAATTAGACTAAAATCTAGCGGCAACAATACTAGGTTTCGTCGAAGGGAAATATAATTGTTAGAAGCGAAGCGCTGCCCGAGTTGGGAATCATCACTTTAACAAGTGAGTGCATAGTTACTTTCATATTACACATAGATATGAAGTACTTAATATAAATTACATGCTATGTGTGCATATTACCTGTGTACTTGATGTTAATGTTGGATGAACAAAACATACATGTTTTACTTGATTTAAATTGTATATGTATTTTATACCTATGATTATGATGGGTAAAGATGGGTAGATGAAATAGATGATGAAAAGGAAATAAGATTAATGAGAGGTCTCAGTGTTTAAGATGATCCAGTTATCTTGCAGAGTATATATGACAACAACAGAATATTCTAGACAGTCTAGCGGAACGCTAGCGGGCTCGCAACTTGTAGGAGTTTTTCAACTAAGTGTTCAGGAGATGTACTCCATCCCCCTCATGGTTGCCCTATTTGACATGTATTGTTGAGGAATCGCCTAAGAAGTGTTGTCATCCCGATGAAAATCCTTATTGTTGAGGAATCCCCTAAGCAGTGTTGTCATCCCAATAAAAATCCTTAGGCTAGGTCCTTTGCTTTAGATTCTTTAGCGACAGAAAGTGAGGATAACGGAAATGGGTAATCAGGTTGATGGATTTGATGAAATTAATAAACATAATTATTGTGGGTTGAAAACCCTATGTGCTCACCAGGCTCCCAAGCCTGACCCACTCAGTTTCTTGTATAAATGTTGTTGCAGAGAGCACAGAAATGATGATCAGATGAGAGATAAATGGATTATAGACTACTATAATAAATAGATGTTGTAAGGCCTATGTTGTTTCTGTTTATGCTTTTGATTTGTATTGAAAATCACATCCCGAGGTTTTTAATATAATGAAAATACATTTCTTCGGAAATTCTTTGATAAATTCTTTATCATATTTTTGGGAACAAATTCCGCAACATATTTCTTCAAAAGTATACTATGATTCTCAAATAAAGCATAAACAAATCGGTCTTTTCTGTCCGTGAAAATGGGGATATCAGAATATAACATACCGATTTCCAATATATTATTATTCCTATGTGTTATTCAATTAATTTAGTTATTTTGGATTTTAAATTAATTGTGGAAAAAATATTTATAAAATTGATTCTGCAACCTAAAATGTTTATAAATCTTGGGTTAGGGGTTGGAAATGTTAAGTTAGGGAACCTAGGATATTAGGGATTTTTGTTAAAGGGGTTGTTTTGGTCATTATCGAAAACTTAAGGGTTTATTTTGTAAAATTTAAATTTCAACCCTATTTGGTGACGGCATTGATGAGATTGGGTGATATGTGTATGCATGGTTTTGAGTTTGCGGCTAAGAGAGGGAAAGAAACGACAACTGAGAAGAAGGAGAGGAAGATTGAGATAAAGAGGGGAGAAGAAGTCGATCCAAGTGAAGGCTTGGCTGTAAATTGATAGTTTATTTCGCTTCCTTCTTTTTTATAGTTTGTTTTAGATTTTGTTAGCCCTTTTTATTAGTATTTAATTGTATATTTTTTATTTTCTTTATCATGGATCGTGCATGGTACTTTCTATTTTGCATGAGGTATTTTGCAGGGGTTTGGAGCCTCGATGCGGATGTGGTTTATCATACACATAGGCTTGGTGGGATTTTCAGGGATTATTGGGCTTTCTAGATCAATCAACGAGGAAATGGGCTTAAACTATTGAAGACTTGGACTAAGTGTGCTTATGAAGATAGGTCATTGACTAAAGAAGATGGACTTGGACTATCCATTTGAAGCTTGAAGATGGTTGGCCAAATTTGAATCATGTGAGGTGTGGAGGGAACCAAGGGAATCTTGAGTAATGAGGTGGAGTAGTCGAGAGAAAAGAGCCAATAGCATTTCATCATTGTTTGCGAGGGTAGAGTCTCTATCGTCAAAGTACATAAATTCCATCAAATTCATCACCTAATAATCATAATATTCAAATAGTTAATTTATCTCATGGTTAAGAAAAATAAAAATTTACTTATTTTGGTATTATTTATTTTTTGTCCACATTAATGTTGTGACATCCCCCATTTTTTAGAATCAATTAAAACGTTTTCGTTACGCACTATAAAATTGAGATGTGGAAATTTCCAGTTAAACAAAACATTTGTGAGATAACAAAAGTTATTTTTAAAACTTTGAGGATGTCATCTTTCATATCCAAACATACATTACAGTGTAAATATTAAAAGGTCTTGAAACTACTTATTACAGTCAAATCTCTTTATTCCACTCAACATCGTAACTAGACTTCGACATCCTTACATCTGCTACTTGTGTTGTATAAAATGAGTGGCTCTAGTTTGGGAAAAACTGGTGAGATGCATAGTGTTTTCAAGCTTGTAATAATTTAATGATACTAAATAATATCATTCCTGCAATATGACATAAGACCAAATATCTGTAACATCCCCCTCTGGCACGTATCACAATATTTTCCGCTTTGGGCCACTCGGCATGAGGACTTCCCAGGGGGTCACCCATCCTGGTACTACTCCCGCCCGAGCACGCTTAACTGCAGAATTCTTATGGGATCTACTGCCCTCACGGCTTTAAAATGCGTTGTGGTAGGGAAGGTTTCCACACCCCTTATAAGGAATGCTTAGTTCTCCTTCCCAGCCGATCTGGGATTAGATCTAACCCACTTTTAATCCCGATGTATTTATAGTTAGTATATCTTTTATGGGTTTATATACTTAATTCACTATAAACAATGCTCTGATACCAATCTGTCACACCCCAAAACCACGAACGGCGGAAACGTTCAGGGGTGGAGGACGTCATGTACAATATCACAACAGTGTCATATAATAAACAAGCAACAACATCATCCATTGCATTATAAGTAAAGTTTAATACATGTGTGTTTTTTCATTGTAATAAGAAACCAAAAATATACAATCAAAATAAAAGACGAGACTTGTCTGCTCCGTCTTCTCAAAACCTGGCCTCCGTACCTGTCTACTGATGACCTGAGAATACAAGTTATTTTGAAAGCGAGTATCAGCTTTAAAGCTGGTGAATTCATAAGTATATAAGTGTCATTGCCTTGTTTGTGAAAATCTCTTATGAAGGCCATGTAAAACGTTAAATGAAAATGTTGAAGTACATATGAAAAACCCTAGAAAATCCCTTATTTTCTATCAGTTTGAGATGTAGTCTTCTACCAAGACCCGAATGTTTTGTGAGTATGAAGTGTAGTCTTCTACCAAGACCCGAATGTTCTGTTTGTAAAATGATAGTTTTTCCTTTGTATTGACTAGTACTAAAAGTGCTTAGTCTAACTCATCGTTTATGTGAATGTATCACAAAATAAAGTAAACAGGAAAATGTACTACTATAAGTGTTGTCACTGGGTACTAGGACCAACACAGCATCGCATTAAGCGAAATGTATAACCTAATGAACATCTGAAGATTGTCCAATTGTCCTCTGTAGCAGCAGTAGGTGGGTGGAAGGGTTAGTCCCAAATCGATCTTCCTAATATAAGTAGTAACCTTAGACCTCCGTAGATGGTCATCGACCACTGATGCTAATCAGTGGGGTTCGGAATGGTAAGTCCCGTCTAGCTATCCCATTGAACCGGGATAGGAAAGACAATTTACACAGTAAGTACTAATAAATCATCCTCGTAGTCCTAAGTACAAGTATCCAGGTAAGTGAATACAGGATAATGCACCTATGTAAAAGTGTTCCTGTATGGTATTCATGTATGTGTGTCCATGTAACAAGTAAATATATGTAAACATATTCATGTATCAGTTAAACCTCTGTAAGTACTCATGTATCAGGTAATGTACTAGTATAGACTCATGAATGAACTGACTCTTGTGTGATTCCTTGTAATAGAAGTAATGTTTGATATCTTCAAATTATCCCTATGATAATTTACTGTAAAATAACTGGTTGATCATGTAGGTTTGTACACTCTTACTACTCAAAGGTGTGGGAACTAAATGAAAGATGTAAACTATAACATCAATACATATATAAGAATATAAGTGTATATGCATAGTTTAGTTCAAGAATGAAAAATGGTTTTTGTAAGACATCTTATGGGTTTTGAACAATAATTAACAATGACTTGATGTCATTTTAATAAACATTTCAAAGGTAAAACATTTGGTAACAATATGCTTTAAGATGTAAAACCATTTCATGCATAACATTTTGTAGCATGTGAAATCTGTTAAATGACAAACACAGTTATAAAATACATATCAATGATTTAATAACATGTTTGTTTCTACTTGTATTCCCCCCACTAAAGCACTTAAAATCATTTAAAATATTGATTAGGGGTATGAACTCACCTGTAGTTGGTGATTGGGATGAACTGAACGGTATAGGATGGCTAGGTGTCAAGCGAGGACTTGTACACGCACTACGATCCTAATGAACATATAATCACACATATATGCATTCAATTAGTCTTAAATCACTAATTGATAAAGTTAAGACATCCTAGACATAATAAACACTTTATATAAGTGTTTTAAGCCCTAAGGATTGCATCTAAGCTATTGTGGGACAGGGTATCTGCGTTTAGGGTTTCCAAAGGACCCTATAAGTGAGTTTACTCCCCATAAACCATTACACATGGAGTTTACGGTTGTAAACTCTTGAGTTTACGGCTGTAAACTCCCAAACATGTGTGTTTGGTGTGTTTTGAAGTCCCAAATGCTTTCTAGAATTATTCTAACTTGGTGGTTCCATTCTTGAAGGGGTTTAAGGTCTAGAAATACTCCAAATAGGAGTTTACGGCCCTAAGGCCAACCCCCTTAGAGTTTACGGCTGTAAACTCTAAGTATTGGGTGTTTTTGTTGTTTTCAAGTCTCTTGCTTTTGAAGGACATGTTCTAGACAATTGTTTAAGGAAAATGAGGACCCTAGGCACACTTTGGTGCCATTCTTTCATGTTTATGGCCCAAGAGCATTCTCTTGGCTGTAAACTCACTTTGCTAAGTGATTTGGATGAGTTTTGGTCCTTCAATTAAATGGAAACAATTCCTTGTAAAGGTCTAGGGCTTTAGGTGTCATGAAAACACCCCTTTTGTCCATTTTTATGGAGTTTACGGCCTAAGATACACTTGGGCCGTAAACTCTCATTTGTTTGTGTTCTTTGATGTGATTAATGCCTTACACTAAATGGGATCTAGTCTAGATAAAAGCCTTAAAATGTTAGAGTCGTTAAAACACCATTTTGAGTGTGAAAAGGGAGTTTACGGCCTATGAATCTCTTTGGCCGTGAACTCCCAAACTTGGGTGATTTATGGATGTTTTCTTGTTCCTAACATGCATACATATGAGTCTAAGGCTTTAGCATAACACAAGGGTCGGTTTTGGCTTCGTTTCGGGAGTTTACCGCCCAAGAACACCTTGGGGGAATAAACTCCTAGATCTAATGATTTAGCCATCTAAATCATGTTATAAGCATCTAATAAGCATTCTAGTCACTACTAGAAAGAGTTACTCACGTTTTGGTATAAAAACCCGAAGATCCGTGAGAGAGAAAATGGCTTTTCTCTAGTTGGAAATGTGAATAATGAATGAATTTGGTTTAGAAATCTATTTATAGTCCTGAAATATTTTTGGCAGAAAATATTTTTATTCCTGAAATGATCTCTAATATAATAGAGTGTTGGAATAACAGTGTTGCACAAAACCCTAGTGCACCCACTCTCCTGATATTTCCAGAAGTGTAAACCTTGAATTACTCAAACTTATGTGAAAAAGTCTGAAAATTAACAGTGACCACTATAACTTCTATTGAAGTGATGTAGATTGTATAGAATGGAAATTTCGGGTTGTCACATCATCCCCCCGTTAGAAGGAATTTCGTCCCGAAATTAGAATTTAAGCAAGTAAGAAATTACAAATAACTAACCAAAAAGGTGAGGGTATTTCAGTTTCATCTGATCCTCATGTTCCCAAGTGAATTCCGGTCCATGCTTTGCGTTCCAGCGCACCTTCACTATCGGGATACGGCTCTGCTTTGTTTGCTTGACCTCTCGGTCCATGATCTCTACTGGTTCCTCCACGAAGTTGAGGCTCTCGTTGATCTTGATCTCGTCGAGTGGAATAACAAGAGTCTCGTCGGATAGACACTTTTTCAAGTTTGACACGTGGAAGGTAGGATGTATGTTACTGAGTTCTTTCGGTAGATTGAGCTTGTAAGCCACAGGGCCGATTCTTGCGAGAATCTCGAAAGGCCCTATGTATCTTGGATTGAGCTTCCCACGCTTTCCAAAGCGTATCAAGCCCTTCCAAGGTGAGACCTTCAGTAGGACTCGGTCGCCCACCTGGAACTCCAATGGTTTCCTACGCTTGTCGGCCTAGCTTTTCTGTCGGTCTCTAGAGGCTTTTAATCGTTCACGAATTTGAACGATCTTCTCTGTCGTTTCCCGAATGATCTCCGGACCCGTGAGAGTGCTTTCGGGAACTCGTCCCTTAGCTAACTGGGTATCACCCACTTCAGCCCAACACAGAGGGGATCTGCACTTTCGGCCATAGAGGGCCTCGAATGGAGCTGCCTTTATGCTCGTATGATAACTGTTGTTGTAGGAAAATTCTACAAGGGGTAAATGGATATCCCAAGCTTTTCCAAAGTCAATCACATAGGCACGCAACATATCTTCTAGGGTTTAGATAATTCTCTCACTTTGCCCGTCGGTCTGTGGATGGTAGGCTGTACTCATGTCCAGCCTAGTTCCTAGGAAACTTTGTAATGACTGCTAGAACCTCGAAGTGAATCTACTATCTCGGTCTGAGATGATAGATAAAGTAACACCGTGCAGCCTTACAATCTCCCTAATGTAAGTTCTGGTAAGTTTCTCCATCCTGTCTGTTTCTTTGATCGGTAGGAAGTGTGCAGACTTGGTCAGTCTATCGACGATGACCCATATGGAATCTAGTCCAGCCGTCGTCTTGGGCAACTTGGTTATGAAGTCCATAGTGATCCGCTCCCACTTCCATTCTGGTATCTCCGGTTGTTGTAGAAGACCGGAGGGTTTCTGGTATTCGACCTTGACCTTTGCGCAAGTAAGGCATTTACTCACGAAGGTAGCAATATCTGCTTTCATGTTAGGCCACCAGTATAACTTTTTAAGATCCAAATACATCTTATCTGAATCCGGGTGGACGGAATAACTAGTGTTGTGAGCTTCGGTCATGACCAAGTCTCTGAAGCCACCGTGTTTCGGTGTCCAGATCCGATCCATGAGGTATAACGCTCCGCCACCCTTGACTTCCAAGTTCTTATCCATCCCTCTAAGGGATTCACCCGCCACGTTTTCAGGTTTCAAAGCGTTGAGCTGAGCCTCCTTTATTTGCGTGGACAAGTGTGAATGGATAGTTAGAGTCAAAGATTTGACTCTACGACCAGTATATTATTTCCGACTTAGGGCGTCGGCTACTACATTGGCTTTACCCGGATGATAACGAATTTCGCATTCGTAATCACTAAGTAGCTCGACCCACCGTCGTTGTCTCATGTTGAGCTCTTTCTGGTTAAAAATGTTTTGTAGACTCTTATGGTCTGTAAAGATCGTGCTTTTTGTACCGTATAGGTAATGTCGCCAGATCTTCAGAGCAAACACAACTGCTCCTAGTTCGAGATCGTATAGGTAATGTAGTTAACCTCATGTGTCTTCAGCTGTCTCGAGGCATATGCTATGACTTTACCTCGCTGCATCAGAACACATCCGAGTCCTTGATTGGATGCATCACAATAGACAATGAAGTCTTCTATTCCTTCAGGAAGGGATAGTATCGAGGCGGTGCACAAGGCTCGTTTGAGCGTTTGGAACGCTCTTTCATGTTTCTCTTCCCAGTCGAAGGCCACGCCTTTCTGGGTCAGGGTTGTAAGAGGTTTCGCTATGCTGGAGAAGTTCTGAATGAACCTGCAATAGTAGCCAACTAGACCTAGAAATTGACGAATTTCAGTAGGTGTCTTTGGTGCTGACCAGTTCTCGATGGCCTTAATTTTGGAAGGGTCCACGTGTATACCTTCTTCGCTAACTACATGGCCCAAGAATTCGACTCGTCGAATCCAAAATTCTCACTTTGAGAACTACGCGTAGAGCTTCTCCGATCGTAATGTTTCTAAGATTTTACGGAGATGTTGACCATGCTCCTCCTTACTTCGAGAGTAGATGAGTATGTCATCAATGAAGACGATGACGAACTGATCCAAGTAAGGATGACACACCCTATTCATCAGATCCATGAATATTGCGGGCGCGTTAGTTAATCCGAATGGCATTACTACAAACTCGTAGTGCCCATAACGAGTTCGGAAGGCTGTCTTGGGAACATCCTCCTCTAATACTCGTAGTTGGTGATATCCGGATCGCAGATCTATCTTCGAGAAGTAGTTGGCTCCTTGAAGTTGATCAAATAAATCGTCAATGCGGGGCAAGGGATAACGATTTTTAATGGTAAGTTTGTTGAGTTCTCTATAGTCGATGCACATGCGAAACGATCCATCTTTCTTCTTGACGAACAAGACCGGTGCTTCCCATGGTGAGAAGCTTGGTCGAATGAATCCCTTCTTGAGAAGTTCGTTAAGTTGATTGGAAAGTTCCTGCGTTTCAGCCGGTGCCAGACGATAAGGTGATTTAGCTACGGGGGTAGCCCCTGGCACTAAGTCGATTCTGAATTCGACTTGGCGTTGTGGTGGTAAACCGGGAAGTTCTTCTGGGAATATGTCGGGAAAGTTGCGTACTTCTGGGATTTTCTGGATGTCTTTCTGTTCTTGGCTGGTATCGACGACGTGTGCGAGAAATGCATGGTACTCCTTCCGCAAGCACTTCTGGGCTTGAATGCACGATGCGAAGGCTCGTACTAGGCTTGTCGCCGTAGATAATTAAAGTTTCGTTGTTAGGAAGGTTAAGACGAACTGCTTTTTCGAAGCTCATAATGTCGGCACGAAGAAGACTCAACCAATCCATACCGATGATAACGTCAAAACATTTAATGGTAATTGGCATGAGATCTATCTTGAAAGTATGGCCATCTAAAGTTAAGGTACAACTTACATATATGCAGTTTGTACTCTTTGTTTTCCCGTTAGCCATTTCTACCGTGAATGAACTATCTAATGCACATGGTTTTTGTTTAATCAGGTGTGCAAATTTATGACTTACAAAACTTTTCTCGGCTCCACTATCGAAGAGTATGCAAGCATATGAGTTATCGAGGAGGAACGTACTAGTAACTATCGTAGGATCAGCTACTACTTCCTCGTGGCCTAGGGCCATAACTCTTCCCACTCCTCCAGCCATTCCTGCTTTAGGGCAGTTCCTCTTTTAGTGGCCCACTTCGCCACAACCGTAGCAAGCTTGGCCCATACCGACGTTAGGAACCTGGGTAGCTTGAGCTGTTGGAGTTTTGCAGAAACGGACGGTGTGTCCCTTCCTGTTGCAGTTAGATCACTGCATCTCCCTGCAAGGTCCGTGGTGGTGGAAGTTGCACTTGGTGCACTTCGGGAGAGTCCCAGCATATGTTTTTGCTGGTAAGAGGTTCGCAGGGGCAACAAGAGTCACTGTGGCAGCATTGATCGCCACAAGTTGTTGCTTATTGGAGGATCCTTGCGGAGCCCCTCTTTTCCTCTTATTCCACCCCTTCTTGTGGTAGTCGGGGTTGGACTTTTGTGGTATAGGTGTAGGGATTGTTGTGTTCTGAGGTTTCCGGTGATCGATGAGGGATTGTGCTAGTTCCTTGGCGCTATCGAAGGTAATAGGCCTGGAAGCGATCACACTTGACTGGATCTGGGGCGACAGTCCCCAGATATATCTCTCGATCTTTTTGCTCTGGAGAGCAACCATATCATGGCATAAGTTTGCCAAATCACAGAACCTATTTGTGTAGGTAGTGATGTCGGATCCAACCATTTGTAGACCCCAGAATTCTTGCTCGAGTTTTTGTATTTCACCTCGAGGACAATATTCTTTCATCAGCATGTCTTTCAACTTTTCCCAGCCGATGGAATACGCCACCACCAAAGTTAGATAGTTAACATGGTTGTTCCACCATGTTAGTGCTCGGTCAGAGAAAGTACAAGCTACGAACTTGACCTTGCTGCCTTCTTGGCATCCGCAGATCTCGAAGACAGATTCCATCTTCTCAATCCACTGTCTCAACACCATAACACCCCCAGTTCCATTGAAGCTGCGGGGTTTGGCGTTAGTGAAGTCCTTGTAGGTGCATTCCCGAGGGTGTCCATGGCTTTCGCTGTGGTTCGAGGGTGGTGCACCGGTTCCTGATCCACTAGGGGCAGGAGCGTTGATTGCTGACACAGCAGCTGCAACTGCTGCTGTGAAAGCTGCCTAGAACATATTGACATCGAAAGGATTTGGTGGTTGAAGAGGTACAGGTGGTGGTGGAGGTGGTGGCATTGGAGCTTCATTGTTTGGGTTCCTCCTTGGATTCCTGCGTGGCGGCATCTTTAACTATACGTTTAAAAGATGACGAAATGGATAAGAATAAATGATTAATGAATGTGTCTCATGGACTAAATCCCCATAGCCCAACAACAGAAAGAATAGTATCACTAAATGAAGAAGATAGCATTTGGATAATAATTTCCATTAGATTAGATATCCGTCAATAATACTGGAATTACAGATGTAACAAGTTCGGGAAAAATGGCCTAGAAGTAGGCCTTACATCAACCAAGATGGAAAATTTTGACAGAATTAAGACTTGATCAAGACCTTACAGGTCTAAGATTTATACAGGTAGGAAATTAGACCAAAGTTTTACATAAACTAGGTTATATCCAAAAGATGAGTCGACGAGATTCTATCGGCGACGAGAACTGCTAGAATGAGTCCTCGATCCCGACAGTAGACATTCAATGTCCCTTATACGCCTGTCCGACCTTGCTTGTTGAGCTCGAAGTTCCCTAACTTCCGCTTGGATTTTAGCAAGTTCTCTCTGCAGATTTGCATTGCGGACCAGAGTCCTTTCATGAGCAGACTCTAGTTGGCGAATGTGGACAGTGTTAACACCAGAGTTGGCGTCAACTTCCAAAACTTGATTGATAGTCTCCTGAGCTATTATCGAGTTCCGAGAAATCCTACGCACCATGATTAGTAGGTCTCTATCAGTAGAAACTCCTTCAGAGAGGTTGTAGAAACTTCGGTCTCCATTGTAGGGAATGGGCTGACCCTGTTCATGACTCCATGTAATCAAGTTAGTGGGCCACAGAGGTGTGGGTCCTTGAAACACAGGGCGAGGGTTCAGGTTTGGGTTTTGAGCATTTGGGGGTAGGTTGTTGACTTCTGGATCCGAGTCAGAACTATCAGAAAAACCTTCAGCATGGTGATCATCCAAAGGAATTGGGTGATCATCTTCTGGTTCAGCCTCTAGCCAACCAGCATTGCCTTGGTTTGGGAAGTACGGATCGCCATGGTGAAATCCAGCCATTTTAATCTACGCAAGAAAAGGGATATAAGAAATAGCTAAAATAGACGAACTAACTAAGATAATTACAGTAAGACCAAATACCCCTATGGTATTTCTTTATGGTTGTGTTGGTAAGTTTTTAGACTTGTTGCCATATCACAACCATTCTTGGTCATATGCTAATCACTCCTCGGACCAGCATAGTTGATCAGGCTATGCCATTCCCAAGACTGACCATATATCCCCAGGCTTACTTGTGATATTCAACAATCGTAATACTTTTGTTCTTGTCATTGTGACACTGATTTTAGTATGAATGCAGGCACGTATACTTTGTTAAATATTTTATTATTTAAAAGAATAACTCTTAGACAGAGTGTTTTAATACCGATGTATTTATAGTTAGTATATCTTTTATGGGTTGATATACTTAATTCACTATAAACAATGCTCTGATACCAATCTGTCACACCCCAAAACCGCGAAGGGCGGAAACGTTCAGGGGTGGAGGACGTCATGTACAGTATCACAAAAGTGTAATATAATAAACAAGCAACAACATCATCCATTGCATTATAAGTAAAGTTTAATACAAGTGTGTTCTTTCATTGCAATAAGACACCAAAAATATACAATCAAAATAAAAGACGAGACTTGTCTGCTCCGTCATCTCAAAACCTGGCCTCCGTACCTGTCTACTGATGACCTGAGAATACAATTTATTTTGAAAGCGAGTATTAGCTTTAAAGCTGGTGAATTCATAAGTATATAAGTGATTGCCTTGTTTGTGAAAATCTGTTATGAAGGCCATGTAAAACGTTAAATGAAAATGTTGAAGTACATAAAAAACCCTAGAAAATCCCTTATTTTCTATCAGTTTGAGATGTAGTCTTCTACCAAGAACCGAATGTTTTGTGAGTATGAAGTGTAGTCTTCTACCAAGACCCGAATGTTCTGTTTGTAAAATGATAGTTTTTCCTTTGTATTGACTAGTACTAAAAGTGCTTAGTCTAACTCATCGTTTATGTGAATGTATCACAAAATAAAGTAAACAGGAAAATGTACTACTGTAAGTGTTGTCACTGGGTACTAGGACCAACACAGCATCACATTAAGCGAAATGTATAACCTAATGAACATCCGAAGATTGTCCAATTGTCCTCTGTAGCAGCAGTAGGTGGGTGGAAGGGTTAGTCCCAAATCGATCTTCCTAATATAAGTAGTAACCTTAGACCTCCGTAGATGGTCATCGACCACTGGTGCTAATCAGTGGGGTTCGGAATGGTAAGTCCCGTCTAGCTATCCCATTGAACCGGGATAGGAAAGACAATTTACACAGTAAGTACTAATAAATCATCCTCGTAGTCCTAAGTACAAGTATCCAGGTAAGTGAATACAGGATAATGCACCTATGTAAAAGTGTTCATGTATGGTATTCATGTATGTGTGTCCATGTAACAAGTAAGTATATGTAAACATATTCATGTATCAGTTAAACCTCTGTAAGTACTCATGTATCAGGTAATGTACTAGTATAGACTCATGAATGAACTGACTCTTGTGTGATTCCTTGTAATAGAAGTAATGTTTGATATCTTCAAATTATACCTATGATAATTTACTGTAAAATAACTGGTTGATCATGTAGGTTTGTACACTCTTACTACTCAAAGGTGTGGGAACTAAATGAAAGATGTAAACTATAACATCAATACATATATAAGAATATAAGTGTATATGCATAGTTTAGTTCAAGAATGAAAAATGGTTTTTGTAAGACATCTTATGGGTTTTGAACAATAATTAACAATGACCTGATGTCATTTTAATAAACATTTCAAAGGTAAAACATTTGGTAACAATATGCTTTTAAGATGTAAAACCATTTCATGCATCACATTTTGTAGCATGTGAAATCTGTTAAATGACAAACACAGTTATAAAATACATATCAATGATTTAATAACATGTTTGTTTCTACTTGTATTCCCCCCACTAAAGCATTTAAAATCATTTAAAATATTGATTAGGGGTATGAACTCACCTGTAGTTGGTGATTGGGATGAACTGAACGGTATAGGATGGCTAGGTGTCAAGCGAGGACTTGTACACGCACTACGATCCTAATGAACATATAATCACACATATATGCATTCAATTAGTCTTAAATCACTAATTGATAAAGTTAAGACATCCTAGACATAATAAACACTTTATATAAGTGTTTTAAGCCCTAAGGATTGCATCTAAGCTATTGTGGGACAGGTTATTTGCGTTTAGGGTTTCCAAAGGACCCTATAAGTGAGTTTACTCCCCATAAACCATTACACATGGAGTTTACGGTTGTAAACTCTTGAGTTTACGGCCGTAAACTCCCAAACATGTGTGTTTGGTGTGTTTTGAAGTCCCAAATGCTTTCTAGAATTATTCTAACTTGGTGGTTCCATTCTTGAAGGGGTTTAAGGTCTATAAATACTCCAAATAGGAGTTTACGGCCCTAAGGCCAACCCCCTTAGAGTTTACGGCCGTAAACTCTAAGTATTGGGTGTTTTTGTTGTTTTCAAGTCTCCTGCTTTTGAAGGACATGTTCTAGACAATTGTTTAAGGCAAATGAGGACCCTAGGCACACTTTGGTGCCATTCTTTCATGTTTATGGCCCAAGAGAATTCTCTTGGCCGTAAACTCACTTTGCTAAGTGATTTGGATGAGTTTTGGTCCTTCAATTAAATGGAAACAATTCCTTGTAAAGGTCTAGGGCTTTAGGTGTCATGAAAACACCCCTTTTGTCCATTTTTATGGAGTTTACGGCCTAAGATACACTTGGGCCGTAAACTCTCATTTGTTTGTGTTCTTTGATATGATTAATGCCTTACACTAAATGGGATCTAGTCTAGATAAAAGCCTTAAAGTGTTAGAGTCGTTAAAACACCATTTTGAGTGTGAAAAGGGAGTTTACGGCCTATGAATCTCTTTGGCCGTGAACTCCCAAACTTGGGTGATTTATGGATGTTTTCTTGTTCCTAACATGCATACATATGAGTCTAAGGCTTTAGCATAACACAAGGGTCGGTTTTGGCTTCGTTTCGGGAGTTTACCGCCCAAGAACACCTTGGGGGAATAAACTCCTAGATCTAATGATTTAGCCATCTAAATCATGTTATAAGCATCTAATAAGCATTCTAGTCACTACTAGAAAGAGTTACTCACGTTTTGGTATAAAAACCCAAAGATCCGTGAGAGAGAAAATGGCTTTTCTCTAGTTGGAAATGTGAATAATGAATGAATTTGGTTTAGAAATCTATTTATAGTCCTGAAATATTTTTGGCAGAAAATATTTTTATTCCTGAAATGATCTCTAATATAATAGAGTGTTGGAATAACAGTGTTGCACAAAACCCTAGTGCACCCACTCTCCTGATATTTCCTGAAGTGTAAACCTTGAATTACTCAAACTTATCTGAAAAAGTCTGAAAATTAACAGTGACCACTATAACTTCTATTGAAGTGATATAGATTGTACAGAATGGAAATTTCGGGTTGTCACAATAGCCAACCGGCTCGATCGTCATAGATCCTAAAGAAATGATTATCGGGAGTAATCACCCAACCTGATAAATCATTCGAGCAACTTTTTTAACTACACTTCTAGCGGAGTCGTTGGCTAGTGTAAGTCATATAAATGAAACAAACGTTCAAAGATTTGATAAATATGGTATCCCATTTTATTTACATCAATCGGTTTATAAGTCCATGCTAGCAACGTAATTCACAAGACCACCTAGAATAGTTAAGTGCTATCATCTACTCTAGTCAATGACCAATACATACTTGCCAGTTGTCTGATTTGGACCCACCATTTCTCGTCATCCAAGAGATATGAGAATTACGACACTTCGTTATCTAATCTCACACTCTATCCCAGAATGAGAACTATCTAATCTCCAACTTATTGGGAGCTAAACACCTTTTTACAAGTCTAATATAACTAATCCATACTTATACTAAAGGCAATTTGTGTCTAATACAGTAGCTAATCCAATAGTACTATCATATTTATACTAATAACACTTAACATAGATAATAAATGTAAACATTAAATGTTGCTTAAATAATACTTATAATTTAATACTATGTTATTGATAGTAACTAGGCACTCACTTGACAAAGTGTCTGGTAATCGGTGAATTGCGCAGAGCTTCGCCTTACATGTTTTCCAAAAGACCTAAATGTATAATTGTACTAAGCCTTAGTCTAGTTTCATGACAATTATCCTATAGGTTTAGATTCCTGAATAATCCCAATGAATACTGAGAGTTCTATCAAATAAGGATCAAGCAGGAAAGTTGGAAGGCATTGCCATTTCGGAGTATAACATTTATGAAATCCGATAACCAAGCGAACATGACCATTATAGAAAATTTCTCCCATCAGTAGATCAATCATTATAACGACATGTAATCATTTATAAAGCTTAAGAATAAGTTCCTAGTAACGACTTATAATTATAATCGTAATTTATACGAAAGTAAAGTAAGTTTAACTAACTTACAGAGTACTCTGAATGAAAATCGGGAACTAAGCGAGCATGATACTTACTCGGGATCTACTACTCAAAGGCTACTACTCAGTTAAGTACTCAGGGGTGTCACAGGGCTTCACTGTAGGCCAAAAAATCAAAAAAAAAATGGGGCTATAGGAAGCAGTTTTGAGAGAGAAGTGCTCTAGGGGTAAAATATGAGGAACAAATACGAAGAGGAGTATTTAAAGGCGAAAAAGTGATTTGCATGCCTTGCACCCTAGAGTTGCGAGCCACGCACTAGGCTGACGTAGCTCTACCCATGAGCTGACACATGTCCTATAATAGGTAGGGCTGCATGGCTGCTTCTAGAACCTCGTAGTGCGCCGCGCGTGTGTTGATTTTCAAATTTTCAAAATTGCATAACTTCTTCATATGAACTTAGTTTTTCAAGTGCTTTATATCCCTAGAAAGCTCTCGACGAGATCTACAACTTTCCTTTAGACTCCGTCATCTAATTTTGAATTTATGTTAGATTGTTAAAGCCCATATAAAATGCATAACTTTCTTATTTGGAGTCCATTTTTGATTTTCCTTATATCGTTAGGATCCAATTAACGAGATCTTCAATTCTCGTTTAGATTGTTTTGGCAAAAATCGACCCATCTAAAATTCGATTTTTGGGCTATATACTGTTATGCTGTATCTCAGAAAAAATCATAGTTTCCTCTAATGAAGTAAGACTTAGACCTTCTCTATATGCACACTCTTCTTTTAAAGACTACCACGACTTTCGTTTAGATCACTTAGGCGAAAAAGTAATTTATAAAAAAATCACTTTTTACGATAGGTAGAACCGTCTCGGTTTAATCGCGATACTTCGAAAAAAGTATAACTTCTTCATTTGAAGTCATATTTGAATGTTCCTTGTATCTCCAGAATCCTTATTACGTATACTACAACTAGGTTAAGGTTATTTGTCCTAAATAATCTTTTATTTTCGACTCTCCTTTTAATCTTATTTATTTTATTATTAAATACTTGTATAATTACACATAATATCATATAAAGAACATAACCATTTAAATATATGAACAATCCTTTCTTATTCATTCATATAAAGATTATAATAATTGTCCAAAGTGATTATGAACTATGACTAATCTAGCAAAAGTATGGACGCTAAAAATATCTTTATAATTCAAATAAAATAAAATTTTGTTTAATTAGTTGAAATGAAAACCAAATCAAAAATTTTTTTTTACCAATGATAATTTTATTATTCTTGTCAACATTTTTATTATTTTTGTAAAAATATTTAGTTTGTCGGTTTCGATATATATAAGTTTATAATTTTTTTTCAATATACTTATTATCGTATGAATATAATTGTTTGATGTGACAATAAACTAAGAAAGACAATAAATAAAATTGTAAATGGTTGATTGTAGACAAAATTACAAAAATGTCCTTGTTGTTTGCCAAAAGTCGCAAAGTCAATACTTTTTTTTATGCAAATGGTCTTTGTGGTTTTCAAAACTTGCACAGATTGCCCTTTTTACTAACTTTGTTAGTATTCATTCGTTAGGAACTGAATTTGTAAGGGTATTTTCATATTTTCAAGTATAAAGGGACTGAATTCGTGGCATTTGATAAACCACATGGATCATTTTTGAAGTTTCTTTGAAAAAAAAGAAGTAATTGGCTGAAGGAAGGGGGTAGGTCTCGAACTCATGACCTTCGCCCCACTTAAATTACCAAGGCCTTAACAAATTGAGTTGAATGCTCACTTGGTTTATACCTTCCTAATATTAACTAGGGAAGGATCCGCGCGTTGCGGGGTGTAGCACTCTAAATTTTCAAATAAAATTTTCATTTTTAAACCACATAAAACACCATTTCACATTTCTCAAACCCAAATGAATAAGTTGTTCAAAACACAAGACAACAAAATGCTTGACAATATCCCAGAATCCTCAAAACATAATCTCTAACTGGTGTGTACAATCATGTCGGTGCCTTCTCATATTCCCGAGAGGTACCTGAAACACATTTCACACAACGCGATAAGCACGAAGCTTAGTGACTTCCCCAAAATACCACGCACAAATAACTAGATTCTCATGGTTATAGCTACATAAGGACCCTCAGGTTATGTGTCTCAGTGAAGACCCTCCAGTCTCATAACTTGGGTTAGACCCTCCAGTCTGGTAACTCAGTAAGGAGCCACCGGTCTCACAAATTGCTTTGGACCTTCTGGTCCTAACTCAAAAAGGCATAGAATAATATACAACATAATTCATAAAGACAAAATGCATGATATCTCATAACTCAGTATAAGCACATAAGACCCTCCGCTCAATAACTTAAATACGACCCTCCAGTCACACAGTATTACCACTCAGGTAAGTATAGTGAGAACACTCACCTCGTACATAAGCAAGTAGGTCTCATACTCAACGATCGGTCTACACTCTGCCTACCTATCATAATCATCTCTAATTAACACTTAATCACAAAAAATCTAACATGTTAAGATAACCCCTTTTCTAATTCTCGGAAAGGGTGAAAGACCTTTTTACCCCTCTATAGACTCCATAATCCATAACTTGACCAAACCCTAAAAGTCAACGAAAGTCAACCCTCGAGTCAACAGTCCATGTTGACCCAACTCGTCGAGTACATATGTGCGAATCGTCGAGTTCCTTCGTTTCTCTGAAATATCGGGAAAATCCGACTCGACTCGCCAAGTTTGTAACGCGTCCAGACTATCAAAGAAACCCCTAACCAACTCGTCGAGTTGGCTCACCAACTCGTCGAGTCACTTCAGTCCAATCTATCATTCAGACGTTTTTAAGTATAACTAAAGCCCCATACTCTACATCTAGCCTTCTAAGGCTGAAATACCACGTAAAGTTGCAAGCTTTATGTCCATGCATGGCATGTAGGGCTAAGTTTGACAACCTAAAGCTCAATAAAGGGTTTAATGCATGAAACTTGGCCAATACCTTGATAAAGTTTGAATATTTAAGCCGAAGGGACCTAGTATTGTCCATATCTGAAGTCTTATCTTCAACGCATGCTTAAACAAATAAAGGACTCAAGGAGAAGATGGAAGTGGACATAAACTCCCCAATGGAGAGATCTAACATACAAGTGGTCAAGGTAATAGCTTTTTACCTCCAAATGGTAGCTATCACTGAAAGAATACTGGATCCAAGGTCTCCTTCTCTTTCCAAGCCTTTTGCTCCTCAAACTCTTCCCAGAATGCACTCAAACATATAATCTTACCCTCTCTCTCTCTCTCAGATGATAATAGCTCAATTAGGGTTTCTCTCAGCGTGTTAAGGTGGTGAGGGAGGCGGGGTAAAGGTCTTAAGGTCCTTTTAAATAGGATGTGAACCCTGAAAATTAGGGTATTCACGCTCAGCTCCTACTTGTCGAGTCGGGTCCCCCAACTCGTCAAGTAGACTCTAAAAATCATGCGGCCATTTCAATCCCTACTCGGCGAGTTGGGGCCTCCAACTCGCCGAGTTGCCCTGACAAAATGAATATAATTTAATTAAGTATTATACCTGGGAGTCATGATGTTACAGTTCTCCCCCGCTAGAATCAGACTTCGCCCTCGAAGTCATCCTCCAGAAACAACTCTGGGTACTGGTCACGCATCTCAGACTCCAGCTCCCAAGTCCACTTAGATCCCTTCCGTACCACTAAACCTGAAGCAAGGACACTTCTTTATTCCTCAAGACCTTCACCTTTTTATCCAAAATCGCCATCGACTTCTCAATGTAGTTCAAGCGATCATCAACCTGAATGTCCTCCAAAGAGACCACTACCGTCTCCTCCGCTACCCACTTCCTCAGCCGGGACACATGGAACCTGTTATGAATTTGGTTCAACTCTGCAGGAAGCTCTAACCGATAAGCCACCTTACATACTCGAGCAATCACTCTGAAAGGACCACAATATATAGGGCCTAACTTTCTCTGCTTCCTAAATCGGATCATCCCTTCCCACGGGGATACCTTCAGGAGTACAAAATCGCCGACCTGGAATTCTAGCTCGAAATGTCTCCAGTCTACGTAATTCTTCTGATGACTCTGGGCCATGAGTAACCTTTGTCTGACCTGCTGGATTTGATCTATCATCTTGAGCACTATTTCAGTGCTCCCCATCACTCTCTACCCTACCTCTCCCCAACAGATGGGAGTCTGGCACATCCTACCATATAAAAGCTCAAAGGGAGGCATACTAATACTGGAGTGATGGATGTTATTGTATGAAAAATTAGCCAAGGTCAAGTACATGTCCCAACTTCCACCGAAGTCCATAACACATGCGCATAGCATGTCCTCAAGTGTCTGAATCGCCAGCTCGCTCTGCCCGTCTGTTTGTGGGTGGTAAGCGCTGCTGAAATGCAGCCGGGTACCCAACTCGTCATGAAATTTCTTCCAGGACCTGGAAGTAAAATGCACATCCCGGTTTGACACTATCGATTTTGGCAGCCCATGTCGTGCCACCACCTCTCGAACGTAGACCTCATCCAATTTTCCGTAGAAGAGCTCTCACTTATAGCCAGAAAGTAAGCATTGTTTGTTAACCGATCTACAATCACCCATATAACATCAACACCTCGTGTGGTCCTCGGTAACTTAGTAGTACAATCCATGGAGATCTGTTCCCGCTTCCATAGGGAAATCTCCAAAGGATGCAACTGGCCATGGGGATGCTGGTGCTCTGCCTTGACCTGATAATTAGTCAAGCATCTCTCGACTACCCATGCCATGTCTCTCTTCGTACATGGCCACCAATAACCCTTTTTCAAGTCAAAATATATCTTGGTGGCCCCTAGATGGATCGAGAATCTTGACCTATGGGCATCCTCCATCAAAATACATCGAGCTACACCTGAATATGGCAACCATATCAACCCACAGAAGGTCATAAGCCCCTGACTATCAGTCTCAAACTCAGAAATCTGCCCAATCACCTACTCTCTCTTACGGTTCTCTAGCCTCATGGCCACCGATTAGGCCTCTCGGATGGTATCTAAGACTCGAGTCATCACCGTCATCCTTACACACATCTTGGATCGGAGCACTCGCTGCCCTACGAATCAGGGCATCAACTACCACATTAGCCTTGCCAGGTTGATACAAACTCTCGCAGTTATAGTCTTTAATTACATCTAGCCACCTCCTCTGTCTCATATTCAGGTTGGGCTGATCCATAAGGTACTTCAGGCTCTTATGGTCCGTGTATATGGTACATCGGACACCATAAAGATAGAGCTGCAAAATCTTGAGGGCAAATACCACCGCCCCCAGCTCGAAATCACGGGTGGGATACCTAATCTTGTGAGGCTTCAGCTGCCTCGACGCCTATGTTATCATGTGTCGTCTCTGCATAAACACGGCACCGATGACCAATATGGATGCGTGACAGTAGACTACAAAGTCCTCTACTCCCTCCTGAACGGCTAACACTGGAGCGTCGCACAATCTCTGACGAAGAGTCTCGAGTAAAGCCTATTGCTCTAGCCCCCAGGAAAAAGTAACACCCTTCCTGGTCAATATGGTGAGAGGAACGACAATCTTGGAGAAATCTTTGATATACCTGCGATAGTAACCCGCCAGAACCAGAAAACTCTTGATGTTGGATGGGGATCTCGACACCTCCCTCGCGTAACTGCCTCAATGTTGGCTGGGTCAACCAAAATCCCATTCTGTTTAACGAGGTTTCCCAAAAAATGGACCTCTCATAACCAGAAATGATACTTGGAGAATTTTGAATAAAGCCTCTACATCCTCAATACCCCAAGAATCTCTCGCAGATGCTCCTCATGTTGTTCCCAAGATCTCGAGTGCACCAAAATGTCATCAATGAACACAATCACCGACCTATCCAACATAGGCCTACACACCCGGTTCATGACAAGTCCGAAAAGCGTCACCCGGTCTATGAACGCTACCGGTGCATTGGTGAGCCCGAAAGGCGTCACCACAAACTCGTAGTGCCCATAACAAGTCCAAAAGGCCGTCTTCTGAATATCCTCCTCGAAAACTCTCATATGATGATACGCCGATCTCAAATCAATCTTCGAAAACCAAGGAGCCCCTTGAAACTGATCAAACAAATCATCGATCCTCAGTACCGAATAACGGTTCTTGACTGCCAGCTTGTTCAACTCTCGGTAGTTGATGGACATCCGGTGTGAACCATCCTTTTTCTTGACAAAAAGGATCGGCGCTCCCCACGGTGAGCTACTCGGTCTAATGAAACCCTTCCCCAGCAGCTCCTGGAGCTGTGTTGATAACTCCTCCATCTCCGGCGGCGTAAGGCGATAAGATGCCTTGGAAATAGGCGCCGCCCCCAGAATCAGATCGATCCGGAACTCCACCTGCCTCTTAGGAGGCACACCTAGCAATTCTTTGGGGAAAACATCTGGGAACTCACATACTACTGGAACATCAGAAATAGAACTCGACCTCTTAGTGGAAACTCGCATATCCATCACGTACGCTAAAAAGCCCATGCACCCCTGGTGTAGACTCTGCTTCGCCCTAGCGACATAGCAGAACGTTGATCCTGATCCAGTTCCTTTTCCATACACAGTAAGTACTCCAGAACTAGGGTCTCATATGGTCACCATCTGACATTCACAACTAATCATGGCTCCAAACTGGCTCAACCAATCCATGCCCACTATGACACAGACATCACCCATTGTTATTGGCACCAGATCTATCAGAAACACAACACCGAAAATCTCTAATACACATACTCGAAATACATCAGTGGTAAAAACCGCATGCTCATAGGCTATAGAAACCCTTAGCAGTCGACTCAATGCCTCATGTCTAACACTAATGTGACGACTAATGGATAAAGACACGAAAGATCGACTCACACCCGAGTCAAATAACACCACAACAGGCACAAAACTCACAAGAAAAGAACTTATATGCAACACAGTATAAGCATAAACAAATATCAAAATAACATGAATAAGGAGATACGTAATAGCAACAACATCAGGCGCTGCACGAACCTTCTCCACAGTCTGCTGGAATGCTCTCCCACGAGCTCTCGGAGCCTCGGCCTTCCTTGACCGGCCCTCAGTAACACGTAAAGCAGCAGTAGCAGAAACCTAGGATGATCCCTGAGTAAGCTGAGGACACTCGGCCTTCCGCTGGCTATTGTGGTTGCTATGAAAGCAAACCGAAAATCCCTTGGGGCAGTCCTTCGCCATATGCCCCTATTAGCCATTTTGGTAGCAAATACCTGCTCGGCAAGATCCCTCATGACTCTTACCGCACTTGCTACAAGTGCGGGCCTTCTGGCCTCCTGCTCTCGAATCAACAGGCTTAGCCCAGTTCGTTACTGGCTGCGACTGCACTGGTCTCCTGTCCCTCCCCTGAGGCTCTCCCTCCTCCTTCGTCTGAATCTCCAGCTCAATCTCTTTCTTCCTGGCATTGGTCTTTAACTTAGCCAATGTCCAATATGATGAGTTTGCCATGAACTCCCGAATATCTCTCCTTAAAATGCTCAAGTACCAGATCACACGTCCCTATTCAGTAGACATGTGCTCAGCGTAGAACAACGCCCTCTCATGAAACATCCTTGTAATCTCTTTCACAGTTATTGTATTCTTTTTGAGAGACTCAAACTCATGTGCCATTCGTTCCCTCTCCACCTAGGGAACATACTCGTCTCTAAACAACTAGGTAAACCTCTCCCAAGTAACTGCAACATGTTCTGCAGGAGTGAAATCAGTCATCACAAACTTCCACCAGTCCTTCGCTCCCAAGCGAAGCCGGTTCAGTGCAAACCGAACTCTCAAGTGCTCAAGGCATGAACACGTATAGAAACACCCCTCAATGTTGGAGATCCATCTAATGGCAGAAATCGGGACCTGGTTCCCATCAAACTCTCGTGGTTTCGTGTTGCTAAACTCACGAGACAACGAGTTACCCCCTTGTGGCCTCGCATCAGCTAGGGTTGCAGTAGCTGCGATAGCAATAGCCTCGGTGACAGCAGCATATCGCTCATCAAAAGTCTCAATAAGTGTGGTCTTAATAGACCCAAACATCTCCGGTATGGCCTTCCTGATAGCCACAGTCACCTCCTCAGCAAGGATCCTGCGAATCTCATCATCAGTAGTACCACTGCTCCTGGGGTTGTTGCGGGTAATCACCATAGTCTCTCTGAAATACAAACACAAAAATCATCAGGGACTAGCTCAAACACACACTCGATTACCCACCCCTACATGCTCATTAGCATCCTAAGGTTCTTACTTGGGTCGCATATAGATCCAATGCTTTCAGTAGTACGGGCCCAATACTACCTTCCACCCTAACCCATAGTCGCCCCAAGTCCTCCTTCTAGAATCCTAATTCACAAGTACTCTATCTGTGACAACCGTCAATTTTCGGTCAAGTCAAAGTCAACTAAAGTCAACAAGTCAAACCGGTCAACCCAATTCGCCGTGAGTACTAGAGTTTACGTTATATAACTTCTAAACAACTCTCTATTCTAATGAGAGATCAGAAATCGAAAAGTGTGTTCACCTAAATCTCCTTAACCTAAAACGGTGGTACGTAGAAAGCCAAACCGATAAAACAATGTTACATACTCATCGGGAGTATGCAAGATCCCTAATCAAGGCTTAACGGGGTTTAAGGACCTTGCAGTGCGTAGCCGGACACTCAAAAAGGTCACCAGTGAAACCTCTCCCACATATCTCTAAGTATGTGAAACCTCTCCCGCATATCTCTAAGTAGGTGAAACCTCTCCCACATATCTCTAAGTATGTGAAATCTCTCTCACATATCCCTTTGTATGTGAAATCTCTCCAAGTATGTCAAATCTCTCCCAAATCTCTCTAAGTATGTGAAATCTCTCTCACATATCCCTTTGTATGTGAAATCTCTCCAAGTATGTCAAATCTCTCCCAAATCTCTCTACGTATGTGAAATCTCTCTCACATATCCCTTTGTATGTGAAATCTCTCCAAGTATGTCAAATCTCTCCCAAATCTCTCAAAGTATGTGAAATCTCTCTCACATATCCCTTTGTATGTGAAATCTCTCCAAGTATGTCAAATCTCTCCCAAATCTCTCTAAGTATGTGAAATCTCTCTCACATATCCCTTTGTATGTAAAATCTCTCCAAGTATGTCAAATCTCTCCCAAATCTCTCTAAGTATGTGAAATCTCTCTCACATATCTCTTTGTATGTGAAATCTCTCCAAGTATGTCAAATCTCTCCCAAATCTCTCTAAGTATGTGAAATCTCTCTCACATATCCCTTTATATGTGAAATCTCTCCAAGTATGTCAAATCTCTCCCAAATCTCTCTAAGTATGTGAAATCTCTCTCACATATCCCTTTGTATGTGAAATCTCTCCAAGTATGTCAAATCTCTCCCAAATCTCTCTAAGTATGTGAAATCTCTCTCACATATCCCTTTGTATGTGAAATCTCTCCAAGTATGTCAAATCTCTCCCAAATCTCTCTAAGTATGTGAAATCTCTCTCACATATCTCTTTGTATGTGAAATCTCTCCAAGTATGTCAAATCTCTCCCAAATCTCTCTAAGTATGTGAAATCTCTCTCACATATCCCTTTGTATGTGAAATCTCTCCAAGTATGTCAAATCTCTCCCAAATCTCTCTAAGTATGTCAAATCTCTCCCAAATCTCTCTAAGTATGTTAAATCTCTCCCAAATCTCTCCCAGTATGTGAAATCTCTCTCACGTATCTCTTTGTATGTGAAATCTCTCCAAGTACGTCAAATCTCTCCCAAATCTCTCTGAGAAAGAGGAATCTCTCTCGAAATCTCTCCCTGACTTTCTATAATCACTCGGGGCATCCCGACCCTCGAATTTGGCGAAAAATAGCCCAAGAACGGAAGTCTACGCGAAAAACGGACTTAAGGAAACGAACCCTCCGAACCGAAAGTACTATTCATGAACCGAACCGAAAGCACTATTCATGAGGGTCCAAACCGAAAGTACTGTTCATGAGCTGAACCGAAAGTACTGTTCATCCGAACCGAACCCGGCCATGAAGGAGATCCGAACCGAACCCTGCTAAGAAGAAAGGTCCGAACCGAACCTAGTGTAGAAGGGAGATCCGAACCGAAGGTACTGTTCACTACTGTTCACTACAGTTCCTTCGGTTCTAGCCTGATCTCGGACCGAACCCTTGTTTTCGCACCTGACTCCTCATCGGACCGAGCCTTCGGACGGACCCCGCCTTCGCTTCGCGCCTTCGCCTCCGGACCCAGCCACCCGCGTCCGAACCGAGCCCAGCTGACCGAGCCTCGGCCTAGATCCGAAGAAACACGCTGGAAATTGCATTTTCGCCCCGTTTTTGCATATTTTTGCATTTTAAACCCATTTTTAATTATTTTAACATGGGATTTTCACCCAAAACTTTATTTTTAATTATAAGACCCCTAAATTTATGATTTAATCACATTTTAAGGATAAAATCTTATTTAAAAAGGAGTTGGTAAAGTACAAAAGAAGAGTGTTGACCTTACCTTAGTTTATGACGCAAGCAACCCCCACACCCACTCCATGACAACCCACACTCCTCCCCACCATACCTTGTACCTTTTACTCTCTTTCACAAGTCATCCCCACGTTCTAAGGGCTGATCATACAACCTCTCTCCTCATTCTCTTCAAACACTCTCATTACACCAAAGATTGAACTCCAACTTTTTCTCTCCAACTTCTCTCTCTAACTCACGATCTCAAGGCTGATCATCAAGTGTTCTTCCACTCTTTGTAAGTGTAATCCACCCTCCTTGTGATTCTTACACTTCATTCTACTCAAATCATTGATAGCTTATACAAACTCCATAACTATCATGCTAGAATTCTCGAAAATCTTCAAGACATTTCCAAGTGTCCTTGAGTTAAACACCTCCATTCTTCAACAATCATCTACTGAAAACACTTAAGGTGAGTTCATACCCCTATATTTTCATGTTTTCTCAAGTTTTTAGGGGGGGGGGGGGGGGGGGGGGGGGGAATACAAGTTAAAACACCAAGAACATAACTAAAATTTTCTAACAGCTTTCATCAGAAAAGTTGAACTCCATTCACGGACTGTTTTGGATGACTTAAACATTTTAGTTTTCAAAACTGTTTTAGGTGTAAGTAGTTCCAGTTATTAGCTTTAAAATGACTACTTGCACATCCCCATACGATTTTTCTACAATTTATAGTGATTTTTACAAAACTGCCTATCATTTCAAACACCAATCCGGACCAGTCTGTGATTATGGACTTTTTCACCCAAGTTGGAGGTCATTAAAAATCATGATAAAAATTATGAGTAAACTAGACACATTTTGGGAACTCTCAGAATTTACGGATTTAGTTTTTAGCTTCGTATGATTTTTCTATGAATTTTCAAAAACGGTGTAGAATGATTGAAAATTTGTTAACAGCTTATAACTTTCATAACACTTTTTATTATGTTGAGCAAAGTGTATAACGATACGTTCCAATATTGATTGTGTTTCCATGTTAGTTTATCATCATAAACTGAAATATAGTCATTCATAATAAGATTATCCGTTTATTTAGAACACGTATATTAAGCTATAATGAGCATAGTTTATGGATTCATAGCATTAAAGCATTCATAAAAGAATTCTTATACATTACAAACGTTTTGGATAAACTATAATAGGTATAGTTTATGTATCATTTACTTCTCAAACTTATTTACCGAAGGTTTTCCGTTTAGTTCACGTAAATCTGTTAATGAATAAATTTGTGAGTCATTCCCTTCGGGTTACTTCCAAAGTAACAAAACCAAAAAGTCCTGTAAATTGTAACCAGAGTCTCTTGTAAGGAGAACGTGATAGTTGTGTATAGATCTATATTGGGTTTGACAAACCCACACCAGAGCTGCTCGCTACAGCTAGACCGGCAGGTCTGTGGTGACAAGTGTCATTTAACGGCGACGCCTGAAGAACGTCGCATTACGAGGCCACCCAAGTCAAGTATGGTTATAATAGCTCACATGTGGTATTAACAATCATAAGATTTACGGGTTCTAACTTTAAATTAGCGAGTTATGTCTATTTAGCTCACCGAAATTACTTTAAGTATAGAAAAATACTTATACGCCTTCATATTAAAAAAAAAGGGGTTTTATGTCGATTTAAAATCACTTTTTACATCAACAATTACATACTTTATTGTATACTTTTGGTCTTGGTATTTAGGACTACTTAACTTTTGTAAGGAAAATATTGGATTTTCCTGGTAACATACATCTCTTTACAAAGATCGATTTTCAAACTCTTACTGTCAAAATCTTATGAACTCACCAACCTTTGTGTTGACATTTTTCAAAACTACTTGTATTCTCAGGAATTCAGTGAAACAGGAAATCAACCACGTTTTGAGGATGGGACGATAAATCGTCGAACAGTTCATTTTGTATCATAATGTAATTGATTTGAATCATGTAAACATATACTTTGGTGTAACTTTTTCAATTATATTTATGATGGTTGTATTTACTTTGAGCACTATTATACTCGTTGTTGTGATACTTTACATGAAGTCCTCCACCCCCGGACGTTTCCGCCATCCTTGGTTTGGGGGTGTGACAGATTGGTATCAGAGCATTGTTTATAGTGAACTCAGTATATCGAACCACATAAAATATACAAACTATAAATGCATTGGGACTAGAGTCTCTGATTTTATGTTTTCAAAACAACTATACTTTTAGAAATAAGTAGTTTCTTATTAAAAGTACACATGCATGCATACATACTAGGGTCAACGTCGTTCTAGAACAAAACAAAAGTAATGATTGTTGGATATCACAGGTAAGCTCGGGGATGTATGGTCAGTCTTGGGAGTGGCATAGCCTGATCAACTATGCCCGTCCGAGGAGTGATTAGCACATGCCCAAGAATGGTTGTGATATGACAACAAGTCTAAAAACTTACCAACACTACCACAATGAAATACCATAGGGGTATTTGGTGTTATTATAATTACTTATCTGAGAACTAAATAGATTTTTATCAATAGGTCAATAATTGTTTAGTGGATTCATTAAAATTATATGTATCCAGGACGTCATAGACTTAGAATCTGTGGATCTTTGCTTTACTTCCTGTTCTCGTTGGATTGGGGATTTAGAGTTAGGATCGCTTATTCGAAGGTCTATCTTGTCCCAAATACATATGACTAGTATGCACTAAACAATGTATTGAAGTACCTGATAAAGATCATCTTATAATTATCTAATTAGTACATCTACTTAGTTATTTCTTATATCCCCATTTCTCGCGAAGATATCATGGCCGGATTTCATCCCCACGACGACCCGTACTACCTTAACCACAACAATACTGAATGGCTCGGAGAGGAGCCAGAGAGTGATCACCCAATCCCTGTGGATGGTCACCAAGCCGAAGGCCTTGCTGACGGTTTCGACTCCGAACCTGAAATGGTGAACCTATCCTCGATGACCCGTATTCCCAATCCCAATCCTCGACCGGCTTTTCAAGGCCCGATGCCTCCTTGGGTAGAGTGCTTGGAAATCTGGAGCGAAGAGCAAGATCAACCTATGTCGTTCGATGGAGATCGAAGCTTCTACAACATAAATGAAGGAACCCCAGCAGATAGAATTTTTCCAATCCTGGTCCGTAGAGTTGCCCGAGACGAGATTCAGGGCAGAACAACTCTCCGTAGTATCGCAGAGGTTGATGCAAATGCAAGAATACATACAATCCGCATCAATCGCCTAGAGCACACTCGTGAAAAGTCTGAGGAAGACTATGAAACCTTGCTGCAAGCACTGGCTGAAACACGAACCGATGTCATAAAACTCCGAGTACGCCAGAGGGTGTACGAAAGGCACATGCCTGATATGGAGCGGCAGCTAGCTGAACTGAGAGATCACAAGAAAAATGACCGCCGCCAGTAGTAAATGCCTTACTTCATTTCATGTTAAAAAGGAATCGTTATCCCTATCTATGCCCTATGAGGTATTTCCTATGAAACTATCTTGTACTGTAGGTACCTTTAGCGAGGCCTTTAGGCGGCCAAGACACCCCTGCTTTGATATGATATAAGACCCTCTACAAGGTCAATCTTCCCTAATTTGTTTCATCTTAAACATCAATGACGTATCAATCAGCCGAGTTCTGTGTCACCCTTTTGTTCAAACACTCCCATCATGCTGCGATAGGAGCCTGCCTACAACCCACTCTACTCAAGTTATAAAACTAGAGTAACCTAGCTCCGGAATCATTCCTGATCTTCTCTCCAAGGTTGGATCATGTCATTCACCAACCAATAGAGCCCGGTTTTAAACAACCAACATCAAAAGATCATTACCTAAACATACTTCTACTCTGTATTAGGATTGCATCATAGGGATGCAAGTCAAATCTTCGAGAACATGCTCCCATTTGGTCATGATAAGGGCCCAGCCTAGGTCAGCTATAAGGCACCACTTTGGTGCAGAATTACTAAAAATTCATGGGTTACCATGTAAAGACTCCCGTTAGGAATTGTTTTCAGAACGCCCTTAACGACCAAATTACGTTACCAATCAATGTAAGATAAAGCTTAGTTAGAAACTCACGACGTTTAGCCATTCTAAAAACTCAATATCATCTCACCCTTAATCATTTTGTTGAGAAGTTCCCTCATCATAGACTCACGGGTACGAATCATACCAACACTAATGCACCGGATGCCATCAGAACTCCCCAGCCAAGCGTGTTTGGACACACATGATTCTAAGATGGGTAAAGCTTGACGCCCGTATGAAACCTACCCCTACCCACTGTTGTAACCCTATTTCAAGAATGTTAGCGGAAACACTAGGAGTAGTACAGTAATGTGCAAAAATTTATATGTGTTAATATAAATTGTAAGGATGCACTTAAGATAACCATTTCCACTAACGAAGATGTTTTCATCATGAAACAGAACTATGTCTTCACCAAGAGGGAACCAACCAACTAGCAAGGTGCCAACTCTGCAGATAGACGCTGCTACTTTTCAAGCTGCAGTCACGGCAGCCGTGACAGCCGTCATGGCACAGTTCAATGCTAACAACGCCAGCATAAATGGAAGCGGTGCTGACAATACAGATAGTGGTAATATTCAGGAACACCAACGGGTGTCCGTCAGCAAAAATACCTCAGGTCTCAAACCTACGAACAAGAAGAGAAAGTTTTGGAACATGAAAGAGCGCCACCAATCACAAAAATCCATTAAAAGACAACAACCTATGGCCACCCCCACCATCGCAACAGCAGTCACAACACCTGCCCCAATACTAGCCACAGGATCTACCACCCAAACGCCGGCCAGACCATATAAGGGGTCACTCCCGGAGTGTAACAAGTGTAATTACCATCACACAGGAGCTTGCCGAATTTTACAATGTGATAACTGCTACAGGGAAGGACACACCGCCCGTTTCTGTAGGACCCCGACTCAGTACATCACACCAACCCCCATTATCAAAGAAATTCCAGTGTGCTTCCTATGTGGCGAAGCGGAACACTTCAAGAGAAACTGCCCAACTGAGAGGAATGACGGGGAAAGCGGAGGAGCTTAACAAACGAACCAGCAAGGGTAATAGGGAACCATATTAGGACTTTTGTAATGTTTCCCAACGACAAAAACGTTTAAGTATCATATGTTTGTAATGAATTGTTATATGCTTGCTAAAATCCATGACTTTTAAAAAAAAAAGTAGTTAAAATACTCTCTCGTTTAAATCGAACCAAATACATTCATATATGATCTAAAGATCATTACCTCTAAGATGTGATGACTTTATACATACATCGAGGTTAATTATAATCGAAATACTGAAGTCTTGAAACAAATAATTTCATCCCGACTCCTAAGCCGTGTCTAGTAGTAAGAACCGAGTGGGGCCACCCACTCGACGATTCCCCAACATCAGATCACATACGACGTTCATATACCATTCGATCATAGGGAGACCTGTCAGGGGTCATGATGTCAAATATCATTACTAATTCTTGAAACACACCTGCCGCTAGTACTAGACACTGTGGTATAAATCATCTACGATAATGATAACATCAAACAAAGTTTATCACCCTAAAAAGTAACACAAGATACTCTATCACTCTAGTGATCTCTTCTTGCGAATACAGCTTAACTAGTTTTATCTAAAAAGATATTGCTGTCGTCATTCAATCTTCAGTGATATAGCCCTCATCTTCCCAACTTAACATCTATAAAAGGACCTTTCACCTAACCCCTCCCAAACATCGAAACCTTCGTCTCTCATAAACATCCAGCTCAAACCTACGAATTATCTTTTGCTATGGAACCCCAAAACACGCATCAGAGGAGTGTTATGCTTCCGAAACCTCATCACAAGTGCTTACAGGAGACCCTTGGGAATGTCACGCAGGTGGCAGACAAGGTCCAAGCACAGAAATTTGGGAAAGATATGGTGCGAGTTCTGCCATGAACTTCGGGCCAAGGTTGCCCAGGAGGGCGAGTAAATGTCCTACCATCTAAGAAGGCCTAATCGTATAAACCAAACCCACATGCTTCCTACCGAGCTACAAGAACTCTTAGGTCAAACCTGTCGAACTACTCAACAATAAAAATTGAAGAACCAAGCTTTTCACCCTGGAAAGCTCTGTTCTTATTCTTCAAATAGAAAGGCAAATTGCTCATAGTTCCATTAACTTCAGAGGCCCTGACAATATCTCCAGTAGAAACTTTCACTATCTGCCTCACATAAACGAATAGGCCGACCAACCACAAGGAAAGAGGTACCCTATAGGAATCAGACTTGAGATCTGAATATCACCAGTCGCGAGTATTGGAAAAAGGATGTCCGAGGACAACCCTCCAAATTCGATGCGGACGCTGCAAGTCCGTAGTGATACCCCTCGGATAGGACTAACCCGTTCGCAGTATTCATAGGATGTGCCATTCTTACTAGGATCAGTTCATCGTTGTCGTTGTAAGTGACTTGCTTATCTACCCTCGTAGTAAGTAGGATTACTAAGTTATTTGTTATGATTTCCTCACTTATACATTCCCCAGTTATATATAACGAATACCTGGTAGATAATAGCATGTGAGAATTCTAACTTAGTTTCTTTTCCTCGTTGGGATGTGAAACTGAAGTAGAATCACACATTTTACTATCCGCCCAATATTGGTTATATCATAATGTGTATGAGCTAAGATTTCGTGTATAATAACTCATCTCTTAGTCAGAATCAAAATAATGTAGAGCCGACCTTAGTCATTTACAAACTCCTTGCCTAAATTCGAATTTCGGGACGAAATTCCCTCTAACGGGGGGATGATGTGACAACCGTCAATTTTCGGTCTAGTCAAAGTCAACTAAAGTCAACAAGTCAAACCGGTCAACCCAATTCGCCGTGAGTACTAGAGTTTACGTTATATAACTTCTAAACAACTCTCTATTCTAATGAGAGATCAGAAATCGAAAAGTGCGTTCACCTAAATCTCCTTAACCTAAAACGGTGGTACGTAGAAAGCCAAACCGATAAAACAATGTTACATACTCATCGGGAGTATGCAAGATCCCTAATCAAGGCTTAACGGGGTTTAAGGACCTTGCAGTGCGTAGCCGGACACTCAAAAAGGTCACCAGTGAAACCTCTCCCACATATCTCTAAGTATGTGAAACCTCTCCCGCATATCTCTAAGTAGGTGAAACCTCTCCCACATATCTCTAAGTATGTGAAATCTCTCTCACATATCCCTTTGTATGTGAAATCTCTCCAAGTATGTCAAATCTCTCCTAAATCTCTCTAAGTATGTGAAATCTCTCTCACATATCCCTTTGTATGTGAAATCTCTCCAAGTATGTCAAATCTCTCCCAAATCTCTCTAAGTGTGTGAAATCTCTCTCACATATCCCTTTGTATGTGAAATCTCTCCAAGTATGTCAAATCTCTCCCAAATCTCTCTAAGTATGTGAAATCTCTCTCACATATCCCTTTGTATGTGAAATCTCTCCAAGTATGTTAAATCTCTCCCAAATCTCTCTAAGTATGTGAAATCTCTCTCACATATCTCTTTGTATGTGAAATCTCTCCAAGTATGTCAAATCTCTCCCAAATCTCTCTAAGTATGTGAAATCTCTCTCACATATCCCTTTGTATGTGAAATCTCTCCAAGTATGTCAAATCTCTCCCAAATCTCTCTAAGTATGTCAAATCTCTCTCACATATCCCTTTGTATGTGAAATCTCTCCAAGTATGTTAAATCTCTCCCAAATCTCTCTAAGTATGTGAAATCTCTCTCACATATCCCTTTGTATGTGAAATCTCTCCAAGTATGTCAAATCTCTCCCAAATCTCTCTAAGTATGTGAAATCTCTCTCACATATCTCTTTGTATGTGAAATCTCTCTAAGTATGTCAAATCTCTCCCAAATCTCTCTAAGTATGCGAAATCTCTCTCACATATCCCTTTGTATGTGAAATCTCTCCAAGTATGTCAAATCTCTCCCAAATCTCTCTAAGTATGTCAAATCTCTCCCAAATCTCTCTAAGTATGTTAAATCTCTCCCAAATCTCTCCCAGTATGTGAAATCTCTCTCACGTATCTCTTTGTATGTGAAATCTCTCCAAGTACGTCAAATCTCTCCCAAATCTCTCTGAGAAAGAGGAATCTCTCTCAAATCTCTCTCGAAATCTCTCCCCGACTTTCTATAATCACTCGGGGCATCCCGACCCTCGAATTTGGCGAAAAATAGCCCAAGAACGGAAGTCTACGCGAAAAACGGACTTAAGGAAACGAACCCTCCGAACCGAAAGTACTATTCATGAACCGAACCGAAAGCACTATTCATGAGGGTCCAAACCGAAAGTACTGTTCATGAGCTGAACCGAAAGTACTGTTCATCCGAACCGAACCCGGCCATGAAGGAGATCCGAACCGAACCCTGCTAAGAAGAAAGGTCCGAACCGAACCTAGTGTAGAAGGGAGATCCGAACCGAAGGTACTGTTCACTACTGTTCACTACAGTTCCTTCGGTTCTAGCCTGATCTCGGACCGAACCCTTGTTTTCGCACCTGACTCCTCATCGGACCGAGCCTTCGGACGGACCCCGCCTTCGCTTCGCGCCTTCGCCTCCGGACCCAGCCACCCGCGTCCGAACCGAGCCCAGCTGACCGAGCCTCGGCCTAGATCCGAAGAAACACGCTGGAAATTGCATTTTCGCCCCGTTTTTGCATATTTTTGCATTTTAAACCCATTTTTAATTATTTTAACATGGGATTTTCACCCAAAACTTTATTTTTAATTATAAGACCCCTAAATTTATGATTTAATCACATTTTAAGGATAAAATCTTATTTAAAAAGGAGTTGGTAAAGTACAAAAGAAGAGTGTTGACCTTACCTTAGTTTATGACGCAAGCAACCCCCACACCCACTCCATGACAACCCACACTCCTCCCCACCATACCTTGTACCTTTTACTCTCTTTCACAAGTCATCCCCACGTTCTAAGGGCTGATCATACAACCTCTCTCCTCATTCTCTTCAAACACTCTCATTACACCAAAGATTGAACTCCAACTTTTTCTCTCCAACTTCTCTCTCTAACTCACGATCTCAAGGCTGATCATCAAGTGTTCTTCCACTCTTGGTAAGTGTAATCCACCCTCCTTGTGATTCTTACACTTCATTCTACTCAAATCATTGATAACTTATACAAACTCCATAACTATCATGCTAGAATTCTCGAAAATCTTCAAGACATTTCCAAGTGTCCTTGAGTTAAACACCTCCATTCTTCAACAATCATCTACTGAAAACACTTAAGGTGAGTTCATACCCCTATATTTTCATGTTTTCTCAAGTTTTTAGGGGGGGGGGGGGGGGGGGGGGGGGGGAATACAAGTTAAAACACCAAGAACATAACTAAAATTTTCTAACAGCTTTCATCAGAAAAGTTGAACTCCATTCACGGACTGTTTTGGATGACTTAAACATTTTAGTTTTCAAAACTGTTTTAGGTGTAAGTAGTTCCATTTATTAGCTTTAAAATGACTACTTGCACATCCCCATACGATTTTTCTACAATTTATAGTGATTTTTACAAAACTGCCTATCATTTCAAACACCAATCCGGACCAGTCTGTGATTATGGACTTTTTCACCCAAGTTGGAGGTCATTAAAACTCATGATAAAAATTATGAGTAAACTAGACACATTTTGGGAACTCTCAGAATTTACGGATTTAGTTTTTAGCTTCGTATGATTTTTCTATGAATTTTCAAAAACGGTGTAGAATGATTGAAAATTTGTTAACAGCTTATAACTTTCATAACACTTTTTATTATGTTGAGCAAAGTGTATAACGATACGTTCCAAATATTGATTGTGTTTCCATGTTAGTTTATCATCATAAACTGAAATATAGTCATTCATAATAAGATTATCCGTTTATTTAGAACACGTATATTAAGCTATAATGAGCATAGTTTATGGATTCATAGCATTAAAGCATTCATAAAAGAATTCTTATACATTACAAACGTTTTAGATAAACTATAATAGGTATAGTTTATGTATCATTTACTTCTCAAACTTATTTACCAAAGGTTTTCCGTTTAGTTCACGTAAATCTGTTAATGAATAAATTTGTGAGTCATTCCCTTCGGGTTACTTCCAAAGTAACAAAACCAAAAAGTCCTGTAAATTGTAACCAAAGTCTCTTGTAAGGAGAACGTGATAGTTGTGTATAGATCTATATTGGGTTTGACAAACCCACACCAGAGCTGCTCGCTACAGCTAGACCGGCAGGTCTGTGGTGACAAGTGTCATTTAACGGCGACGCCTGAAGAACGTCGCATTACGAGGCCACCCAAGTCAAGTATGGTTATAATAGCTCACATGTGGTATTAACAATCATAAGATTTACGGGTTCTAACTTTAAATTAGCGAGTTATGTCTATTTAGCTCACCGAAATTACTTTAAGTATAGAAAAATACTTATACGCCTTCATATTAAAAAAAAAGGGGTTTTATGTCGATTTAAAATCACTTTTTACATCAAAAATTACATACTTTATTGTATACTTTTGGTCTTGGTATTTAGGACTACTTAACTTTTGTAAGGAAAATATTGGATTTTCCTGGTAACATACATCTCTTTACAAAGATCGATTTTCAAACTCTTACTGTCAAAATCTTATGAACTCACCAACCTTTGTGTTGACACTTTTCAAAACTACTTGTATTCTCAGGAATTCAGTGAAACAGGAAATCAACCACGTTTTGAGGATGGGACGATAAATCGTCGAACAGTTCATTTTGTATCATAATGTAATTGATTTGAATCATGTAAACATATACTTTGGTGTAACTTTTTCAATTATATTTATGATGGTTGTATTTACTTTGAGCACTATTATACTCGTTGTTGTGATACTTTACATGAAGTCCTCCACCCCCGGACGTTTCCGCCATCCTTGGTTTGGGGGTGTGACACTATCCCTCACGGATATCAAACAACTCTCTTAGTAGATTTCTCAATGCACATCTAGGTATCTCTCTTAGATTACTCCTCGACTCAAATCTCTCTATAAAAGATTCCTACTAGGTGCTCCTACTCAGCACATACACAGAGCAAATAGCAGATAATATCAATCAATAGCATCCCCTAGGCTAAGGCATCATGAATCTGGCAAATATAGCTCTAAATTCTTGAAATACCTAGCATATCCTCTAGCATGCAGCTCTAATATCGCATCAGTATCTCAGCTTGTTAAGGTGATGAAGGAGGTGGGGTAAAGGACTTAAGGTCCTTTAAATAGGGTACAAACCCTGAAAATTAGGGTTTTCACACTCAGCTCCTACTCGACGAGTCGGGTCCCCCCAACTCGTCGAGTAGACTTTAAAAATCACGCGACCATCTCAATTTCTACTCTGTGAGTTGGGGCCTCCAACTCGTCGAGTTTTTCCTAACAAAATGAATATACTTTAACTAAATATTATACCTGGGAGTTGGGATGTTACATGGGGGTTAAAAAGTATTCCATCGTAATACGTATTATTATTTAGGACCATTTTATATATTTATGTGTGGACGACGGGTTTGTTATATATGCCAAAGCGTTTGTGTTTTCTGGATGTGATTTGTTGTAGATGTATGCTTCCAATAGTATATAAACACCATATCAAACCCACAGTAAACACATATACATTAATATATAGAATCATGTAATCACATACCAGTATGTATATAATTACTAAAATCACAAATTATCATATCTTTATCATATCTGCATAATTTTTTATCTGTTGCTACTATTTAACTAAGTTTACCATAGATATGAACATACGTAATTGTGGAACATCGTTTGCCATCTAGATATGAAACAAGCAAATAAGCCAGCAAAACTAAAATCACAAATACGGACCAAACTACCAAATTTGCCCCTGCCATGAACATAACCTAGTTTTTTTTGAACCAGCAAGATTTAAAAGAAAGACATAAAGAAAGTATATATAATAATGTATATAAAAAAAATTTATAAATGTTTAGCAGTAAAACAAAGTCTATTGATACCTCTCTGTTAGCTTCTATTTTGACCCTATCAATCGATATTCATATATGAACCAAGATAAACTTCTATATATACCTTATTAGGTTCCAAAAAAACTTTCACCCAAGAAATACAGTAGAACAAAGAAAAATGGGTTCCGGAAAATCTCATTGCTATGAATAAGCATCAGACTCAAATAATATTTAAGTAAAAAACTCTCATTGGCCAGCTTTCTTTCAAACTACATAATGAAACATACCTACAAGGATGATCGTGACATAATTTATAGAGATCCCAAAAATAAATATGTTCAACCATAACCCAAAAATGATATCTATGTTTATGTAACATCCCAAAATTTACAACCAAAAATTTCATTTTTAATATAATAATTATAAAACCATTTGTCTTAAAACAACCATAGTATCAATTCAAATCAAAACCAAAGTATTAATAGTTAAAACATGTCATGGTAAAACAATATCAGAGTATGACTCCCAAAGATCTCATGTGCGGAAAATGTATTGTGATGCGATGCAATCATGTCGGCTCCTTTCCCTTCAAAAAGGAAGTACCTGAAACCAAAACTGTAAACCGTAAGCACAAAGCTTAGTGAGTTCCCCCATCATACCACATACCATATAATAAAATACTGCCTAGCATATCTGAGTGATGGCCTAGCCCTTCGGTCTCTTTCAACCGGTGACTACCTAGCATATCTGGGTCCTGGCCTACCCCTTCGGTTATTTCGACCGGTAACATGGTCTATCCTACCCTTGCTACCACTATCACATAAATCATGACATATAGTGGTATACCAGACAATTATCACAAAGACAATCATCTCGACTATAATCAACTAATAGTGGGTGAGCATTGGTGCCTTCAACCCACTCCTACTGGAAGGTAACTCACCTCAATACTGTAGAGTAGCTGAACTGTCCGTGGCTTTGAAATCAACCTTACTCAAACTCCTACACATATATGATTTCCTTTAATTACCATTTCATACGCATAACCTCCTTTGGTCACAGTCAACATTCTGGATTGACTCAACTCATCGAGTTGATCCATCAACTTGCAGAGTTCCATAAATCATAAACCCTGAAATCGCGACCCAAATCGTCGAGTTTTTTTGCGAACTCGTCGAGTTTCTCCTATCAACAGAATCAAGACTTTCCAACCACACATGTCGAGTCTGTCCTAAACTCTTTGAGTCTTTCTTTTTCATAATCGGGGAAGTTCGACACAACTCGTCGAGTTCTTCTCTGAACTCGTCGAGTTCTTCAGTCTATTAAGCTTTTTTTAATAGATTAAGTCGCTAATCTTTAGATCTAAGCTCCATACTTCAGATATAGAATGGAAATGTCCTTAGAAGGGTAAAGTTTCCAACTTTACCCATTAATACCCTTCCTCAAGATATTTAGCTCAAACCTTAACTCTAAAAGATCTAGATCTTGATCCAAAAGCCATCAATACTTCAAGATAGGGTGTACAAACAGAGATCTGGACCTTAGAGACTAGATGAACATGTAAAGCCTTCAACTTTCTCTTCATGCATGGCCCTTTGGAGCTTAAAAGGTCAAAATGGTAGTCTAAAGGTTGCATGGGACATCTATGGCCATAAAGTTTGCACCTTTATGCCAAAAAAGCCCTTCAAGACTCTAGAACTGATTGGGTATTCACTTGGGACGTCCATTTCCAAATGATCAAGATATTTGGACCAAGAAACAAATAAAAGTGTTAAGAAAGAGATCTAAGAAATCATTTGGCAAGTTTGAGACTTGCTTCCCAAAAAAGTGATGAGGATGAGGTGACGTTTCTGGATCTACAAACTTCATTCTTGAGTCCTCAAGCTTCTTCTTCCTCCACAAGCTTCAAACATACAAAGCTCTCTCAAGGATGTCGCACAAACTCACACAATGCATTAGGGTTTCGAGATTTCGGTTTTTGGACTTGGAGGTTGTAAATAAGGCCATCCTATGGAGGTTAAGCTGCTTAAATAGGGTGTAAAACCCTGAAAATTAGGGTTTCATTATGCTAGTCCTACTCGTCGAGTTAAGGCTCTCAACTCGTCGATTAGACTTCATAACCCATGTCCAACTTTATTCCTACTCGACGAGTTTGGGGCATCCAACTCGTCGAGTTTTGATACAAAAGTGAAGAAAATTTTGAATTAAATACATACCAGGAACCGGGCATTACAAATCTCCCCCACCTAGTTCATACTTCGTCCTTGAAGTCCACTGCATCTGGAAATAACTCTGGGTAGTGCTCCCTCATCTCATCCTCCGACTCTCATTTCCATTGTGAGCCCTTGCGATGCTGCTACTGCACCTTCACCAACTCTACCCTTATGTTCCCCAGATCCTTCGTCTTCCTGTCGAGGATGGATACTGGTCGCTCGATGTAGTTCAGGCTGTCATCCACCTGGAACGACTGCGGAGTCGTCTACTAAGCACTTCCATAGCTGGGAGACATGGAAGGTGTTGTGGATTTGACTAATCTCGGCTGGCAGATCCAGTCGATACGTAAGCAGGCCCACCCGGGCCAATACCCTGAACGAACAAATGTATCTTGGGACCAACTTGCCCCTCTTCTTGAACCGTATGACATCTTCAGGAGGACCATATCTCCTACCTGAAACTCCAGGTCCGATCGACGTCTGTCGGCGTAGCTCTTCTACCAACTCTGGGTTGTCTGGAGTCTAGTCTAGACCTGCTGGATCCTCTCTGTCATCTTGAGTACCACTTTGATACTCCTCATGACCCTCTATCCATCCTCAGCCCAACATATCAAGGTTCTGCACTTCCTCCCATAAAGCATCCTAAAGGGAGGATGGTTGATGCTTGCGTGGTAGCTATTATTGTTGGAAAACTCTGCCAAGGGAAGGTAGGTATCCCAGCAACCACTGAAGTCTAGAACACACGACCGCAACATATCCTTCAAGGTCTGGATGGTCCACTCGGTCTGACCATCCGTTTGTGGGTGAAAAGTCATGCTAAAGTGCAGATGAGTACCCAACTCGTCATGAAATTTCTTACAAAATATGGAAGTGAACCATACACCTTGGTTAGAAATCACAAAAGTGGCACCTCGTGCCGAGCTACTACTTCTCTGATTTAGATGTCAGCCAGCTTCTCGGCCGAAATGCTCTCCTAGATCGGAATGAAATGGGAACTCTTGGTCAACCGATCCATGATGACCCAAATCAAATCCACTCCCCGCACGGTCCTGGGAATCTTCTCGATGAAATCCATAGTAATATCCTCCCATTTCCATGTAGGGATATCCAACGGTTGCGTCTTGTCGTGAGGTCTCTGGTGCTCAGGCTTGACCTTCCGGCAAGTCAGGCACCTCTCAATGTATCAGGATACATCCTGCCTCATGTAGGGCCACCAATAATCAGGACGAAGATCTTTATACATCTTCGTCGTTCTGAGATGGATGGAAAATTTCGACTTGTGCGCCTCCTCCATTAGGATCAGGCGCACACCGCCCTCGTACGAAACCCACACTCTGTAGTGGAGTGTTAACAGCCCATGACTATCACATTCGAAGGAGGAAATATGAACCACAATACACTCCCTCTTCCTGTGTTCCTCCTGCGTAGCCTCTAGGTAAGCCTCCTGGATCTGCTCCAAAAGCGGGTTCACTACTGTCATCGTCAAGCAAATGTCTCTGATCGGGGCTGTGAATGCCTTACGGCTAAGTGCGTTGGCCACAACATTGAACTTCCCTGGTGGAAGAGGATCTCATAGTCGTAAACGCTCACCACATCCAACCATCGTTGTGACATCCCTATTTTCACGGTCTGAAAAGACCGATTTTGTTTATGCTTTATGAAAATCAGAGTACTTCTTTAAATAAAAAGGTTGCAGAATTTGTTCCCAGAAAAACATGATAAATATGCTTTCAAAGCATTTCCGAACAAATGTGTTCTTATTCATTTTAAAATATTTGACATGTCATCGTCAATACAGAAACATAAGCATAAACAGAACTTACATTCTTTTACACTAGTGATCTACATCTCTTTTAAATCTCTCAATGTAAAGTAGCTTCGTATCTACACCTGTGATAGAAATAAGCTTGAGTGGGTCAGGTTGGGAAACCTGGTGAGTACATAGGGGTTTCAACCCACAATAATATAATTATTATTTTTAAACATCAAACAATCAACCCAATTACCCATCCCTGTTATCTTTTTTACTCTGAAGAATCTACCCTAAGAATTAGCTATTCCTCATTGATTCATTCCTAAGGATAATCCTAAGGAATCGACACGAAATCCATCGTTGCCAAGGTTTACTCAACAGGCACTAAGTCACATAGTCTCCAGGGTTTAGGCACTAACTCTCATAGTCGCCAGGGTTTATACAACAGGCACTAAGTTGTATAGTCGCCACGGTTTAGGCACTAAGTCTTATAGTCACCAGGGTATTTTTCAGGGTACATCTGGTGAACACACAGTTCAAAACATCTAGTGAACACGTGGTTCAAAACATCTGGTGAACACATAGTTCAAAATATATGGTGAACACGTAGTTCAAAACATATGGTGTATACATAGTTCAAAACATTTGGTGAACATGTAGTTCAAAACATCTGGTGAACACTTAGTTCAAAACATATGGTGAACACTTAGTTCAAAAGTACCTAGTGAATACGTAGTTCAAAAACACCTACAAGTTACGAGTCTGCTAGTGTTCCACTGGACTGTCTAGAATAGTTTGTGGTCATCATCTATGCTTTGCTAGATGGCTACATCGTCTTAAAAATTGAGGCCTCTCATCATTTTATCGCACATAAACTATTTCATCAACCCATGTTTACCCAACATTTTCGTAGATATAACATACATATACAGTTTAAATCATTAAAAAGATGTATAAATCGTTCATCCCTCATAGATATCAAGAACACATATAATATGCACTCATAGCACGTAATTTATATTAAATACTTCATATCTATGTGTAAGATGAAAGTAACTATGCACTCACTTGTTAAAGTGGTGATTCCAAACTCAGGCAGCACTTCGCTTCTAACAATTTTATTTTCCTTCGACGAAACCTAGCATTATTATCGTTAAGGTTTAATCTAATATTCACTGAGACTAAATTGTTGGAATAGAGTCTAAGGCTGTAACTATATTTGGCAAGTATTTGACCCGGTTGAGCATGGTCCTTTTGGGTTGCCTTCACCACAGCAACTTGACAGGATGATTTATAATGAGAGACAAAATATTATTAATATATTATGAGAATAATATAAGGAATAATAATATTGTTATTTGATTAATATAAGTCAAAAAGATAATTAGGAATTAATTTCGTGACTTAAAGAGGTTAATTGAATAAAAGGGCATAAACTGTCAAATGTGCGATAGTTGTATTTTGGGCTATGAATCTTTATGGATGTGAGGGTGGACGATTTTAGGGTTTGGAGAAACCTAGAAATCATCCAAGGCCTAGTCTATAGTGATCATTGGATTGCTTAGGGCCTAAGTTATTCAATTAGGGTTTAAGGTGTAACCCTAGTAGCTTATAGTATATATAGACCCAATGGGTGGAGGAAATCGGCACTCATGCAAGGCAAGGAACCCTAGGGCCGATTTTCTCACCCTCCTCTCTCTTTATTATCATCCTCTTGCTAGTTGGTGTTTGTAAGTCATTAGAGGAGTGACAATTGTGACTCTAAGCTCCAAAGACAAGAAGATTCAAGCAAGCAATTCAAGGTATTCCTTTAGATCTGATTTCATATGTTATGATTTGAATAAATAAAAGTCTTGGATACATTGCATTTTCAATTAGAGAAACCTAGATCCAAGCATTAGGGTTTGCATGTGCACATAGGAAAGTTCTTATGGCTCAAACCCATCAGTGGTATCAGAGCCTTGATTGGTTTCTATTGAATTGATGTATTGGTTGATTGCTTGTTGATTGCAAAATTCGATTTTTGTCCATCTGCCTGATGAACTCGGCGAGTTCCATAGTGGACTTGGCGAGTAGGCCTCAACTCGGCGAGTCCATTATGGTACTCGGCAATTTCGAGCGTCAGATGGAGCTAGTTTCGGGATTTCTTGTTGTTTTTCTTATGGAAACTTGCCTTAATCTTTATGGGTCAATAAAATTCGAATTTTAACATATATGTGAGTATATTCTTGACCTAACAAAAGATATTTACCAATTAGTTGAATAATAATTTCGTTATATGATATTAATTGATTATTGTAATTAAATTGGTGAATTGTTTTGCAAGAAACATTTAAATAAATCAAATATGATAATTATGAGATTAAATGGTTAATTTAAATTATTTGTTATTTGATCCCTTATGTTTTGAAAAGTTTAAAACTAATCCTCAAGTTTTGAAATTTAGTTTTGTGATTAAAAGTTTAATTTGGACAATTTAAATTTCAAACCCTAGAATTTTACAAAGTTTAAAATTCAACCCTATAATAATATAATATTACAAGACTAATATATATATATATATATATATATATATATATATATATATATATATATATATATATATATATATATATATATATATATATATATATGTATAATTAAAATGCTAGTCTTACCGTTAGTAGGCCTCATTCACGAAGCCGGTCTATAAGGTGGGTATAAGGTTGCTGCCTATAAAATGGCGCATAATGGGTGTACACTCACACCCACCGCTTGCTTGACCGACGGAGGGTCGTTAGCCGAACGGGTAGGATAGGGCAGCCCTATCTCCTCATTAAAAGTATAATGTTAAAATACAAAGTAACTACATGTTTTTCAAATTCCCAATCCTAGTTACTTTAGGAAAAGTGAATTGATGCAAACCCATGAAATTACACTTTGCACCCTTGCTAAGAAGTTAGTGGAGCGTGTGTGGTTTACCGGCACACTAATTGGTTCTAAACAAAGGTGGCAAAGGGTGATTCATTGTTTATCATAGTTCGGTGGAGCGTGTGTGGTTTACCGGCACATCGAATAGGTGATTGTAACAACGAAGACACCATGTAGATTTGCATGGTTATTCACACCCACTTTGTGATCCTCGGCATCCCAGTCACAAACAAGAGGGGCATATCGAGATTTAAAGATGCCATTGAAAAGTTCAATGAATCTCATCGAAATCTAGGAATTCTAAATGCATTTAAAACTTAAGGTTATGTTTTCATGGTGGAGAATTAGTGAATCGTCATTCACTTACCTTGAAATTGTTTGCACGTTGGGTTACGGAATCCCTTTTCTAATGTGTAAATAATGTTGTTGGATCCTAGCCCTAATTTTTCATATTGGGTGATAATTAGGGATTCAATTCTAATCAAACTTTGTCCTTTTCTATTTGTAGATGTTGAACGCAAACAACGCTGCTGCTAGCTCATTCATGTTAATGAGCCTTTGCCAAAAAGTGACTTTCGATGGAACGAACTTTAGCGAATGGATAAGATACATTCGCACGATTGCTCGCTACGAGGACAAGGAGTATGTCCTTGACGGGAAGCTTGAAAAAGTCAATCCAGACATCGCTACTCCGGCTGAAATGACTGTCTTTGAGACTCATGAGCGTGATGCAACGAAGGTTCATTGCATCATGATAGCCACAATGAACGCGGAATTCCAAAAGTCCTATGAGGATATGTATCCGTACGAGATGCATCAAGACTTATTGGAGATATACCATCAAAACGCGAGGCAGGAACGTTATGAGATCTTCACTAACATGATCACTACTAAAATGGGAAATGGAGAATCTCTAACCGTACACTTGAAAAAGATGCAAAGGTATGTCGATCGTCTTCGCATGTTGAATGTCGACTTTGGGGAAGACTTGGCTATCAACATGGTCCTTCACTCCTTGCCTCCGTGTTACAACCAATTTAGGATGACATACCACATGAACAAGGAAGAGGTCACCCTAAGCAAGCTCCAAGGGCTCCTAAGGGTTGTTGAGAGCAACCTTAAGGACAAGTCTGTTGCACAAACTCCCAATCCACCCGCTGCTCCCGTTTTGGCTATAGGGCAGGGAAGGGGCAAAAAGAGGAAGGCTCCGTCAAAGAGCCACCGCAAGGGAAAGTCCCGAGATGGTTCCTCTTCTAGTGGGACCAAGGTTGATCCTGCTAAACCCAACCCTAACCCGAAGGAGGCAGAGTGCCACCATTGCCACAAAATAGGGCATTGGAAAAGAAGCTGCCCAGAATATCTGCAAGCCATCAAGGATGGAAAGATCAAGCCGTCTTTCGTAGGTATTTACACAATTAAATCTAATGATTCATCTCATGCTATTTCTTGAGTTCTTGATACCGGGTGTGGTTACCACATTTGTTCTGAATTGCAGGGACTAAGAAGAAATAGGGATGTGGAGCATGGAAGAATAAATCTAATCATGGAAAACAGAAGATCGTCGCATGTCACCAAGATTGAGTGTATTCTTTAGTGCTTAGTAATGGATTAAGTTTAGATTTAAATAATTGTTGCTACTCGCCAGATATGGCAAGAAACATCATTTCATTTCATGGTTTGTTTAGACAAGGATTTAGATATTCGTTTAATAATGAGAATGGTTCGATTAATGCTTATCTAAATGGTGTTTTATATTTTAAAGCAATGCCTTGTAATGCAATTTTTGAGACTATTATGATTGTAGATAACTTAGGAAATGATGTTTTATTCATGGATTCTTCCAATGGTATGGATAAAGAATGTTTGTGGCATTGTCGTCTTGGACATGTCAACAAGAAACGCATAGCCCAACTCCAAAAGGATGGAGTGTTGGAGTCATTCGAACTTAGGGAAGATGACACGTGTGAGTCTGGTTTGCTTGGAAAGATGACCAAGTCATCCTTCACTGGTACTTGTGAGAGGGGTGAGGGTTTATTACATCTCATACATACTGATGTATGTGGACCCTTTAGATCCACCACAAAGGATGCGAACCGCTTCTATGTGACTTTCACCGATGATTATAGTAGATATGGGTATATTTACTTAATCAAGCACAATTCAGAAACGTTTGAAAAAATCAAAGAATTCAAACATGAAGTGGAGAATCAATTGAGCAGGAAAATCAAGATGCTTCGATCCGATGGAGGAGGAGAGTACCTAAGTCTTGAATTCCACGACTATCTCAAAAAATGCGGAATAGTTTCGCAATTAACGCCACCTAGGACACCGCAATTGAATGGTGTGGCAGAAAGGCGTAATCGAACCTTGCTAGACATGGTTAGTTCTATGATGAGTCGTGCTTCACTACCTATCTCATTCTGGGGATATGCCTTAGAGACTGCCGCCCATATCCTTAACCGAGTCCCTACTAAGAAGGTTGCCAAAACACCTCACGAGATGTGGACAGGGAAAGCTCCCTCGTTGGCACATATCAAGGTTTGGGGTTGCGAGGATTTTGTAAGACGAGATACTCACGACAAGCTCGAACCTCGTAGTGAGCGATGTATTTTCATTGGCTACCCGTAGAAATCCTTTGGATATCTCTTCTATAGACCGAATGAAAATGTTGTCTTCGTTGCGAGGAGAGGGGTTTTCCGAGAGCGAGAACTCATAAGCCAAGGAGATAGTGGGAGGCAGATCGAACTTGAAGAGATTCAAGAATCGAGTGATGAAGGAACCTTTACCGCTGGCGCTCAACCCGAGGAGGAAACTCCGGTTGAACCAATTGACGAGTCCTTACCTCTTAGACGTTCTGAAAGAGTTAGAGTTCAACCCCAGTTTTATGGTTTTCATATTACTACCGAAGGGGACACGTATATTACTGATGGTACACTAATAAATCTATATGAACCTAATAGCTATAAGGAAGCCATGGCAGGCCCGGAGTCTGCAAAATGGAAAGAGACAATGGACAACGAGATTTAATCCATGTATGACAACCAAGTTTGGAATTTGGTTGATAATGTGCCCGGACGTAAGACCGTTGGGTGCAAATGGATCTTTAAGAAGAAGACCAACGTGGATGGGAATGTACACACATAAAAGGCGCGATTGGTTGTGAAGGGCTTTACTCAAACTCCCGGAGTTGACTATGATGCGACCTTCTCATCGGTTGCGAAGATAAAGTCTATTAGGGTGATGCTAGCTATTGCCGCATTTCATGATTATGAGATATGGCAAATGGATGTCAAGAACGCTTTTCTTAATAAGAAGTTGGCTGAGGATGTTTACATGGCTCAGCCGAAAGTTTGTTTTTGATCCGAAGCATCCAAATAGAGTGTGCAAGCTTCAGAAGTCCATTTATGGGCTTAAGCAAGCGTCTCGTAGATAGAATCTTTTCTTTGATGAGAAAGTCCAAAGAGTTTGGATTTGTATGAAGCGAAGATGAATCATGTGTATATGTCAAAGCCAGTGGGAGTATAATTAGCTTCCTCGTTTTGTATATCGATGACATACTACTCATAGGAAACGCCGTCCCGACACTACAGGAGGTTAAGTCCTGGCTCGGGAAGTGCTTCGCTATGAAGGACCTCGGAGAGGCTTCCTATATCTTGGGAATAAGGATAGCGAGAGAACGAAGTAAGAGACTAATAGGACTTAGTTATAACACTTACTTAGATAAAGTACTGAAACGTTTTAGTACGGAAAATTCGAAGAAGGGAGAATTACCGATACAAAGTAATGCCAAGTTGAGTAAGACCCAGAGTCCGAGTACCGAAGCCGAGATAGCAGAGATGAGCCGAGTATCTTATGCTTCCAGACTTGGCTCAATCATGTATGCTATGACTTGTACTCACCCTGATGTAGCCTTTGCTTTGAGCATGGTCAGTAGATATCAAGAGAACCCTGGCAGAGCCCATTGGATTGCGGTCAAGAATATCCTTAAGTACCTTCGGAGGACCAAGGAATGGTTTTTAGTCCTCGTAGGGAGTGATGACTTAAAGCTGCGAGGGTATAGTGACGCCAGCTTCCAGACCGACAGGGACAACTACCGTTCGCAGTCGGGCTGGGTCTTTACCCTGAATGGAGGAGCAGTAACTTGGAAAAGTTCCAAGCAGGAAACTGTAGCTGATTCAACGTGCGAATCAGAGTACATTGCAGCAAGCGAAGCATCGAAGGAGGCAATATGGTTGAACTTCATTGGTGATCTTGGAGTTGTACCTGCCATAAAGGAGCCGGTGGAAATTTTCTATGATAATGAAGGAGCGGTTGCCTTGACCAAGGAACCGAGGGATCATGGTAGATCTCATCATATCGACATAAAATATCATTTTATTAGACATCGAGTAGAAGAAGGACATCTCGTGGTTAAGAGGATATCATCAGAAGATAACCCAGCAGATCCACTTACGAAGGGACTGAGTAGGGTTAAGCACTTGCAGTATGCTAGGAGTATTGGGCTGAAGGATGATATTAGTTTAGATTAGATAGTTTTAGAAACTTGTAATAGATAAATGTAATTGACATTTGATGATTAAATAAAGGATTATCATTTATAAGTAAAGTTATTGTCTTATGTTAATTGTTTAACTATTGTTTCACTTTGCATGTTTTGACTTCCTGAATAATTGAGTTATTAAGAATATTCGAATGGTCCACAATCGTTCATATGTTGGAAGTAGATATGAAAGAAGATTGTCATGAAATGGTATGTAGATTGTCTAAATGGTATTAGACATAGAAAACGTTTGCTGCAACGTTCATGAGTGCTTATGAACTAGTTTTGAGCATTGGAACAAACCCGCGTTTGCTGGAATCACTTTAAGGTATATATGTATATTGTAAGTGATCGCAAGATGATAATATCATATGGTCGTAAAACATAGATATATGTTTTGTTATTTGTTAATTGGTTGTACATTGATGATGCGAAACCGCATCAGTAAATTGATGTTATAAAACGCATTGTTGCGTATGATTGATTGGCGAATAAGTAAATTCATATAAGTCGAAGTTTATCTGTTACTTTTATTCTAAGAAGGTAAAAGTGATATCTTGGCCGCTCGATGATTTGATTTGACTTATGTGCCAGGCCCGGTCTAACTAAATTGATGTGTTCGATTAAGTTCTATGTCGAATAAATCTGAGATCGAGAAACTAAACGCTGGACTATGATTGTGTCTGCATGATATCTGAACAAAGGACTGTACCATCCCTTATCTAAAGGACATGACTGATAAGATCAGAGTGTGACAACGTCTTTGAGAGCTACGATTGCTAATCGGATTGTGCTTGTGTATATAGTTACTGGACTTATCAAAGTGGGAGACTGTTGGAATAGTGTCTAAGGCTGTAACTATATTTGGCAAGTATTTGACCCGGTTGAGCATGGTCCTTTTGGGTTGCCTTCACCATAGCAACTTGACAAGATGATTTATAATGAGAGAAGAAATATTATTAATATATTATGAGAATAATATAAGGAATAATAATATTGTTATTTGATTAATATAAGTCATAAATTAATTAGGAATTAATTTGGTGGCTTAAAGAGGTTAATTGAATAAAGGGCATAAACTGTCAAATGTGTGATAGTTGTATTTTGGGCTATGAATCTTTATGGATGTTAGGGTGGACGATTTTAGGGTTTGGAGAAACCTAGAAATCGTCCAAGGCCTAGTCTATAGGGATCATTGGATTGCTTAGGGCCTAAGTTTTTCAATTAGGGTTTAAGGTGTAACCCTAGTAGCTCATAGTATATATAGACCCATTGGGTGGAGGAAATCGGCACTCATGCAAGGCAAGAAACCCTAGGGCCGATTTTCTCACCCTCCTCTCTCTTTAGTATCATCCTCTTGCTAGTTGGTGTTTGTAAACCATTAGAGGAGTGACAATTGTGACTCTAAGCTCTAAAGACAAGAAGATTCAAGCAAGTAATTCAAGGTATTCCTTTAGATCTGATTTCATATGTTATGATTTGAATATTTATACTAGATCTATCAATAAAAGTCTTGGATACATTGCATGTTCATTTAGAGAAACCTAGATCCAAGCATTAGGGTTTGCATGTGCACATAGGAAAGTTCTTATGGCTCAAACCCATCATAAATAATAGTCTAGAAATTATTACTATTATATAGGAGTTAGAATATACCATTCACCCACTATGTACAGACAGGGGCCAGACATAAAACACCAGAGGACAGGACCATTTTCGCATATAGCACTTCTGAAATCCAACAACCCTATGCGACCCTTTAAACCAGATTCCATGTATCGCGAGTGGTTATAAAGATATTATAACGACACTTATATAACTCATTATAATAGCCCAAATAATTATTATAGGGTCCTAATAAAATTACTATATTTAAATAAAAGCTATATTAGAAATAGTTTAGGCATAGCTCACTTACAATAGGTTTTTATTAAAAATCGGGCTTCGCTGGAGCAACGTTTCCGAGCCAAAAACTTTTCTTCTCAGAGCCGTCGAGCGCTCCGGGGCTTCCTTCTCGTGCCAGGGAAGTTCCTTAGACTTGGGAGGGGTTTAGGGAGTCTAGAGAGAAGTTAGAGAGAGAAAGAAAGGATTATGGTGTGAATAAAATATGAAGAGTTCATCTCTTATTTATAAGCGTTTTCTCGTAGAGTAGGCCCTAAGTTTCGTCCGTAACGTCCGCGTATGAGCTCCGTTTTCTATGTTCTTTATATCCACGCATTGGTATTTAAGAGTACTACAACTTCCATTTAGACCTCGTCGGCTAATTCTCATTTTATCTTCGATTTGCAAAACTGTATCGAATTTATCGCGCTCGAAGAGTAGGGACTAAGTTTTGTCCATATCTTTTGCATATGAGCTCTATTATCAACGTTATTTATATCCACGCGTTAGTATTTACGAGTACTACTGTGACAACCTGAAATTTGCCATCCAGTTCAGTTAAACACTTCGTTAAAATTCAAACTCATTGCTGTTATCGTTTAGCACAATTAGGAATTTATTTGAGTGTTCTGAGCCTTGTACACTTAAGGAATAAGTATCGGGGTTTATCGGCTGAAGTTTTAGCTCAAAGAAATGACCTTAAACACACCTGCAAGGAGTTCACGGCCAACACATGGGAGTTTACGGCCGTAAACTCCATGTGGGCCGTAAACCCATTTTAAGGGTGCAAATGACACCCTAACACCTTAGTAAGCCTTGGTTAGTGACATATAACCTTACACCATTGACCTAAGGACCACAATTCACGAAATGGTACTTCTTACCATGATTTTACGACCATAAACTCATGGGGATGTGGTCCCAGTGCCGTAAACACCATGCAAGGCCATTCTTGGACCTTAAACCCACCCAAACACTTGTTTAAGCTTTGGAGCACTTAACCACTTAGGTCTTTATAGTTTTAAGCACCTTTTGGTGACCAATTGAGAGTTTCCAGACTGGAGTAAGCTCCCATGGTCCGTAAACTCCAAAAAACATGGTCATTGGACCATAAACTCCCGTATGAGGGCTTGCACTCCTTTGTTGCAACCCGATAGCCTCATAACACTTTTACCAAAGTGTTTTCCTCACAATAGGATGTTTATACATGTTTAATTAGTGTTATAATCACTAATTGTTTATATACATATGTCTTCATATGTTATTAGGCTCATTGTGTGTGTCTAAGTCTTCACTTGACACCAAGCACTTGTCCGACACTTCCTTCCGATTCGCTTACTGCAGGTGAGCTCATACCCCATGAATTAACCTTCTAAATGTTTCTAAATGTTTTTGAATGATTTATGGGGGGATACAAGTTAAAGCATGTTAGTTATTATATCAATCACATGTGATTAATAACTAACATGCAAATGGATTTTCTATATGTTAACTGTTTTACCAAACAGATTTCTTCAAATGACTTTCTTAAACGTTTTTACATGTTTAAAACTCTTTGTCAAACTGTCTTATATACACTGTATGTTTCATTTCAAACTCTTTTACAATTGTGTTTCAAACAAAGGTTTCTTAATACTTAAACTGTTTTATCAAACAAATACTTTCAAACCGTTTTATAAACTGACATCAAGTCGATCTTTTCTTAGATATTAATCTTTTTCAAAGGTTTTACAAAACTTCTTTTATGCTTTTATATTATCAAATGCATGCCCATATATGTATAGTTATATAAGTAATGTTTAAAAGACTTAGGAAGGCTAACTCACTCTATTTCATTTTCCTCGTTGTGATGCGACTTTGGGGTATCGGTTATCCGTCCGAATGTCGTCTAAATATTAGCTATATATCATGTATACATAAAAGTTTTCCTCAGTCAGTTCAGTACCTTTGGGTAGCAAATGCATACTTCAGGTTATACATGTACATTATTAGTAACTATTATAGGTATAGTTAGGAGATACTACTTACCATTCCAAGTATAAGGAATCACACAAGAGTCAGTTCATTCATGAGTCTATACTAACACAATACATGTTACATGAGTACGTTTACATAGATATGTTTACATGAGTATGTTTACATAGATACGCTTACATGAGTACGTTTACATAGATACGCTTACATGAGTACGTTTACGTTGATATGTCTACATGTGTACGTTTACATAGATACTCTTACATGGACACTGTTACGTAGATACTATATGATGAGTTACGTAGAAGGCTACTTTCAAAACAGTTGGGTCTTGGTAGAAGGCTACTTTCAAACAATCGGGTCTTGGTAGAAGGCTACTTTCAAAACAGTCGGCTCTTGGTAGAAGGCTACTTTCAAAACAGTCGGGTCTTGGTAGAAGACTACTTTCAAAACAGTTAGGTCTTGGTAGAAGATATATTTTATACTAATAGGAATCATAGGGATTTCTAGGGTTTTTCAAACGCTTTCAACTACTTACAAACATTTTCATACTTATACGAACTTTCTTTCAAAACAATTTCAAGTCTTTCATTACAAGTTTTACAAATCAAAGACACATTAATACTTATGAATTCACCAGATTTTTGGCTGATACTCGCTTTCAAAATAACTTGTATCCTCAGGTCACAAATAAACAGGTACGATGACCAGGTTTTGTGAAGACGGAGCAGTCAAGACTCCTCTTTTATTTTGATTATTCATTATGTTGTCTTATACTATGAAAGAACACACTTGTAATTAAAATTATACTATTAATGCAATGGATGATGTTGTTGCTTGTTTACTACTTTACATTGTTGTGATACATTACATGACGTCCTCCGCCCCAGAACGTTTCCGCCGTTCTTGGTTTTGGGGTGTGACAGATTGGTCTCAGAGCATTGTTTATAGTGAATTAAGTATATCAACCCATAAAAGATATACTAACTATAAATACAATGGGATTAAAAATACTCAGACCAAGAGTTTATACTTTAAATAATAAAATATTTGATTGAGTATACGTACCTGCATTCATACTAAAATCCGTGTCACAATGACAAGAACAAAAGTATTACGATTGTTGCATATCACAGGTAAGCTCGGAGATGTATAGTCAGTCTTGGGAGTGGCATTGCCTGATCAACTATGTTGGTCCGAGGAGTGATTAGCATATGCCCAAGAATGGTTGTGATATGGCAACAAGTCCAAAAACTTACCAACACTACCACAATGAAATACCATAAGGGTATTTGGTGTTACTATAAGTACTTTATACTTGAGAACTTAAAAGGATCTTCATTACTAAGTTGATAGTTGCTAAGTGGATACACTAAGGCTATATGTAACTAGGATGTTATAGACTTAGAATCTGTGAAAGTTTTGCTTTACCCCTATTCCTTGTGAATTTGGAGTTAAGGTCACTTATTCGAAGGCCTATCCTGTTTTGATTACATATAACTGGTATGCACTTCAAAAATAGTGATGTAACTAATGAAGATTTTCTAATAATTATCTAGATTGTTCGTCTAATAATTATTTTCTTACCCCAATTCTTGCGTAGATAACATGGCTGGACTCCATCCCCACGGCAACCCGTACCTTCCGAACGAAGTCATTGTTGGATGGTGAGGAGAAGAACCAGAGAATGATCATCCGATCCCTTTGAATGATCACCATGCCGAAGACATTTCGGATGATGATAACTCTGGACCCGAGGTTGAGAATCTACCCCATGCAGCTCTCTTTCCAAATCCTAACCCTCGTCCGACTTTTCATGGCCCGACGCCTCCTTGGGTAGAATGCTTGGAAACATGGAGCCAAGAACAGGATCAACCCATGCCATTTAATGGAGACCGAAGCTTTTATGACCTGAGCAATGGGGGCTCAACAGACAGAATCTTGCCAATCCTGGTCCGCAGAGTGGCTCGAAATGAGATTCAAGGCAGGACAACCCTACATCAGATCACAGAAGTTGTCACCAATGTGAGAATGCATACCCTTCGCACCATTCGTCTGGAAGATGCTCAGGAGAGATCTGAGAGAGACCATGAAAACCTGCTTCAAGCACTGGTTGAATCACGAGCCGAAGTCATAGAACTCCGAGTACGCCAGAGGGTGTACGAAAGACACCTGCTTGATGTGGAACGTCAACTTGCTGAACTAAGGGTGCACCAGAGGGATGACTGTCACCAGTAGTAGATTCCCTACTTTCTTTCCCTGTTGAAAGGAATCGTTTTTCCTATCTATGTCCTATGTGGTATTTTTCTATGAAACTGCCTTGTATTGTAGGTACTTTTAGTTAGGCCTTTATGCAGCCAAAACTTTTCTACTCCGGATAAGATGTAAGACCTTCTACAAGGTCAATTTTCCCAAACTTGTTACATCTTAAACATCAATGATTTTGGCAGTCGACTAACTCCTATGTTATTCTTTATTCAAATACTTTCATCATACTTTCATAGGAGTCTATCTGAAACCCACTCTAGTCAAGTTCTTGGACTAGAGTAACTTAGCTCAGAAATCATACCCAATCCTCTTCCAAGGGTTGGATCATGTTATTCACCAACTGATGATACCCCGGTTGAACGTCAAACGTCTTGAGACCATTCTACAAACATACTTCTATTCCGTACTTGGACTGCATCATGGGGATGTAGGTTAAACCTTCGTGAACATACTTCTATTCCGTACTAGGGTTGCATCATAGGGATGTAGGTCAAAACCCTCGAAAACATATTCTTACCCTTTACTTGAGCGATTGAAGTACATCTAGGGTCAACCAAAATCGCTCACAAAATCCTTATCTTTCGTGTTACAGAATCATGTCGTCATCCGGAAACAGTCAACGAAGCGACGAAACCCCTGCCTTTCCTATGGACACCGCTACTTTCCAAGCCGCAGTTACAGCTACCATGATGGCTGCCATGACAGCTATCCTAAAAATAGGGCACCATGCTCGTAGCTGTGGAGCACCAGCACAACCGATCACTCAAGCCCCTGACATCAGAGTCAACCAGACTTGCGATGCTGGTGTTAAAACTAGACCCTATGAAAGGAAAGCTTCAAAGTGGATGAACAAGGAGAGCACTCGTGTCCACATAAATCTAACTCGACACATCACTTCCACCACCAATGTTAGTGCCAGCCAGATATGTCACCAATGCGGTGAAATTGGGCACCTCAAGAAGGATTGTCCAATAACTAAGAACTCCGGCTTAGATGGGAGAATACTAAGGATCACTGTTGCACGAGAGACTACTCTGGACCCTTGTTAATGTAATTAAGGCATTTCGTTGTATCAGACTTTTAAACTGTTCAAAACCAGTGCAAATAGAGTCTTATCTTTTGTGAGATCCCGTAAGTAAAGGGACCCTCGTGTTGCGTATACTTGTCTTTTGTAGTGTACCTTGTTCTTGTTGGATTAGTGTCTAAGTCCATAACTATTTTGGTATGTACTTGACCCGATGGTGCATGGTCCTTTTGGGTTGCCTTCACCAAAGCAACTTGATAGGATGAATTATGGAGAGAAAGGATTAAATATGATTTATTAATATATTATGAGAATAATATATTAAAGGAGAAATCATATTGTTTAATTAATACTAGTCAATAATTAATTGGTAATTAGTTTTGTGACTAAAAGAGATTAATTAAACTTAAGGGACTGGAATTGTAATCATAGGGTAATTGCAATTTGGGCCATGGATTGCCTTGAATCAAGAGTTGGACGAATTCTATTGGGAAACCCATTAGGAAATCGTCCATGGGCTTGATTAAAGGAGTCTATGGGTTGCTTAGGGCTTAAGCAACCAAATTAGGGTTTCCTGGTTAGATAACCCTAATAGCCTTACTATATATAGAACCCTTAAGGCTCAAAAACGTGGACAAGAAACCTTCTAGGGTTTTCACGCGGTTTTGGCAGCCTCCATCCTCTCTCCTCTTCATCCTCTTGCTTATGGTGTTTGTAAACCATTAGAGGAGTGACACTTGTGACTCTAAGCTTTCCAAAGTCAATTCAAGGAGGAATTGGGATTGTTATTGCTACATAACAATCAAGGTAATATTATAAACCTAATTATATGTTAATATCGAATTCCATATGCTAGAATTAGGGTTTATAGTCTTGGATTCAAATCATGTACAATAGAGAAACCTAGATCCAAGCATTAGGGTTTTGTATGAGCACATAGGATGTCTTATGACCAAAACCCATCAGTGGTATCAGAGCCTAGCTTGGTTTCAATTGTATTGATGCATTGTATAACTGGAAAATTCGATTTTTTGGATTCTGGAGGCTGGACTCGCTGAGTCCATGGCTGAACTCGCCGAGTCCATGCAGACTCGACGAGTCCAAGGCTGACTTTACGAGTCAACTAGTCAGATGGAGGGTATTTCGAGATTTATTGCTGTTTTTGCTTATGGATTGTTACCTTATCATATTAGATCAATATAAATCCGATTTTTTGATATATATGACTATATTTTTGATCTAATTGAAGATATTTATCAATTAATAAGATAATTGTTTCCTTATAAGATAATTGATTAATTATTTTGACTAAATTGATAAATTGTTTTGCAAGAAATCATTAAATAAATCAAATATGGATAATTATGTGATTAAATGTTAATTTGAATTATTTGTTATTTGATCCTTGTTGTTATGAAAAGTTTCATATTTTGCCCTTTAGGTTTTATAGTTTAAATTTGAACCCAAAAGTTTTGTTGTTTTGAAATTTAAATAGTTGAAACCTTAATGTTTTGAAAAAGGTTCAAAATTTGCCCTCAAATTTTGGAATTTAAATTTTGATTAAATGGTTTAATTTTGATGTATATTTAAATTCTAAACCCTAATGTGTTGAAATGTTTCGAAACTTGCCCTCATGTTTTGGAATTTAAAAGTTGATTAAAAGTTTAATTAGGAATGTTAAATTCTAAAACTCTAGTATAGTTTTGAAAAAGTTCAAATCACACCCTTATGGTTTTATTAATTAATTAAGGTGTATAATTAAAAGAAGTTTAATAAATCAATAAAAGTTTAGGTTTAAAAATTTAATTGAATTAAAAGTATAATTGTTAAATTTGACCACCTAATATTTTAAAAGTGTAAAATACACCCTATACTATATATAACATTAAAAGTCTAACATTATATATATGTATGAGTAAAAGTCAGTCTTACCGTTAGTAGGCCTCATTCATGAAGCTGGTCTATAAGGGGTGTTTAAGGAAATTGACTATAAAATGGCGATTGAATGGGTATCCACTCTTACCCACCGCACTCTTGACTAGTGGAGGGTCGTTAGCCGAACGGGTAGGATGGGACAAAAACCTTCCATTGGAAGTATAGTGAAGTATAAAAGTAACTAAATGTTTTCATAAAATTCCCAATCTTAGTTACTTAGGCAAAAGTGAATTGATGCAATTCCATGAAATTACACTTTATGCCCTTGCGAAGACGTTAGTGGAGCATGTGTGGTTTACCGGCACACTAAATGGTTCTAAGCAAAGGTAGCAAAGGGTGACTCAATGTTTGTCATAGTTCGGTGGAGCGTGTGTGGTTTACCGGCAAATCGAATAGGTGACTGTAACATGTGAGGGCACCATGTAGTTTGCATGGTTATTCACACCCGCTTTGTGATCCTCGACATCCCAGTCACAAACAAGAGGGGCATATCGAGATTTAAACATGCCATTGAATGTTCAATGTATCTCAAAGGATCTAGGAGTTTTCATAGATTTAAAACTTAAATTTCTTTTCGTTTTTCGTGGTGGAAATTAGTGAATCGTCATTCACTTACCTTCAAATATTCTGCAATTAGGGTTACGACATCCCTCTCCCGAGTTGTAGAATATTGTGTTGGGTCCTAGCCTTAGTATCTCATTTGGGTGATTTACTAAGGACTCAATCAATCAACTAACTTGAATTCGTTTTCTCCCGTTTTGTAGATGTCAAAGTTTGACAACTATGGTCTTCTCAAATCCTGTGGAACAAACATTCCACATGAAGATGATATTCCACGATTCGATAGAGGAACAAGAGATCATGCTTCACTTCCTCCTCCTCCTGTAATTATTCTCCCTAACCCACAAGTTCAAAGGCTTGAAAAGTTCAAGATCACTCAAGCCCTTTTGGCAAGTAAACATAAAAAAGGAAAGCCGATGTGTGCACACGTCCTAGGGATGAAGTCACACATTGATAGGTTAAGAATGTTGGGATCCGTTGTCTGTGAGGAAATGGCTGTTGATTGGGTTCTTCAGTCACTTCCTAACTCATATAGTGAGTTAGTAAGAGAGTACTATATGATGAACAACTACGTGACCCTTATAGATCTCACCTATATGCTTATTGTTGTTGAATCAGCAATGATTTGACGCAATAGAAAAGCAAAGTTGATTGGTGAATCTGCCTTCGAGACCTCTATGGATATAGACAATGGCAACGAAAGACATGCTATGATCGAAAAGTTTGATCACAAGAGACAGGCAATGTCTGAAGTAGTTCCATGTCATGTTCCAAAAGAGTCAATTTGCTTTTATTGCCAAGAGAAAGGGCATTGGAGACGAAGCTGCCCTATTTACCTAAGAGATCTAAGAGATGGGAGAGTCGAAACGTATGGCTCTAATATAGGTAAAATCCATTGACTAACTCTTTTAAGCTTCTATTCTAGATTCTTAACACATAATGTAATAAGATTACAATTGATGTTTCGTAGGATCGAAGAAAAGAAAGGAAGCTTAAGGGAAGAAGTGAGCAGAATCTAACCGTGAAAGAATGGATTTCGATCGCATTTCTCGAAGATTAGATTCTTGAGCTACTACTTAGAATTAGAATTAGATTGCTGAGAAAGATGTATTAGCATAGTTTTTCAGTGAATTGCATTGTAAAGGACAAAATTTTTCCGCAATAAAATAAATTTTGATTTTATATTATTTATTTATCCTTGCAAAGGCATATACGAAAAATTGATAATGGATTTGGTTCTTATTATGTTATTTATGGAAAGTCGAGAATTTACCAAATTGGGAGAGTTTCTCATCGCCCAAGTTTCAATTGGACAGAAATTTGGAATCACGCTACTTGGTTGCATGATGAATGAGAAAGTTCATATTTGGAAATTAGACTAATTCATTGACAGTGTCAAGTGAAGGACTAGGAGATCGAGTACACAAAGTTACGTGTTGATCAAGTTCACCATAAGAGAAACAAAGATATTCGTCATGATTTACTAAAGGTTTAGTAAATATCATTATACTTACAAGATTAAGTGTAATTGTGAATTGATTGAAAAAGTTCAAATCAATAGCAGAACGAATAAGAAGAATCAAGTAGGCAGAAAGATAAAAATTTCTCCATTCTAAGAAGAAAGGAGAGTAGCTATTATGGTTTATGATAGGTCTTAATGATTAAGAACCATATCTCACTTCATCCTCTAAGTGAGTCTTAGTACAATTGTATGTCTAAGAAGAGGAATCAAGGATTGAAGAAATGGTTAAATCAAAAAGTCAATCATACTTCGTCCCAATAACAAGTCTTAAAGTTAAGATTGTGACATTCAGTGAAAAGTATTAGGAAGGTTTGTAACATTCATCAAATGTGGAAAGTTGTGATGTCTTGGATAAGACAAAGACCAACTAGGACCAATTTATGAAGAGTTTTGATAAAAGCTACACTAACTCTTGAATATTTGTTTGTTAAGAAATGTTTTGACAAGAGAATCGTATATGTCAAGGAGTCAGTGGGAGTCTTAATAGTCTTGAAAGGTTTCAACAAAAAATCAAATAAACCTTATTGATCATCACTAGCACACGAGTTGAGGTTTACAACCTATCGTGATGACATTATTTTGTTTCTGTGCCAATCCAATCGATTTAATTATGCATGTGAGTTCTATGAGTTCTCATTTTGAACGCATAAAAGGCAAAGCACCTTAATCAATGAAAGGTACATTGATAGGAAAAGGTGAGCTGCTTAACTACTTGGAAGACGTGGTGGGCAGCTGTGCTACCATAAGGCAGGAAATCAAGATTAAGAAAGTTCGGTCCATATGAGGTTGAATTTGTCGTAATCCTTGGTTTTAACAAATTCACATGGATAGGAACACATACACCATTTAAATCTAAGTGACATAAGATTTCATCCTTCATGAAAATGAGTGTGAGGAAATGCTTTCACTAAGAAAGATTTTAAGAAGATAGTGATTGTAAAATTGCATTCTCGAATTCGATTATGGTTACGGTATCCCTTTCCATAATTTGAATTGTGAGGTTTGGCAATTAGTCTTAAGTGTTTAGACACACATATGAACTATCGAAGGCAAAGGTGTATAAGTTCAAGAAGCCTTGATAAAAGATTATCAAAGCACTAAGTATTAGAAACATGAAGTTAAGAAATTCAATTAGCATTGTTTTTCTGAAAGTTAAGATGTTTATGAATACATGTCAAAGCTAGTGGGAGCATAAGTCTTATGTTTTATAATAATCATCATGATAGTGGGAGCATAAATGTTATGATTGTATGATTATTAAGGCACGTATTGCAAGTTGTAAGAGATGAAAGGTTGTTTTGCTATAATTAAGGGAGAGAATATTATGCTTCATTTCAAATCTAAAGGCTTAGGTTGTGGAATGTTAATTAAATTTAGTCAAAGGTACATAGTGTGTTCTTAAAAATTTCGATTATGATTACGGCATTCCTCTTCACAATTCGAATTTTGAGAACATAGCAAATAAAACATTGTGCGTCGTGTCCCATGCGCTTCGGGTATAGGATCGATTGCAAATGCTTTAATGTTTGACCATTCTAAAATTTTCCAAATGTCGAGCGCATTTAGAGGGAAAAGGGACTAGAATTGGTTTTGACTAAAATAAGTAAACAACTATCAAAGGACAATCCAAAGTTCGACGAGGATTGGTCGCTTGTGAGTAGTTGGAAGCATGGTATTGGATGGACCATATGGACATTATTATGAATAGAAAAGATGCTATTAAAAATGAGTTGTCATATGGAAAATATGGAAATGTGTCCATATTGGATGGACCATATCGACATCATTACGAATAGATGAGATTCTATTAAGAATGAGTTGTCATATGGAAAATATGGAAATGTATCCATATTGGGAATTGAATATTAAAAATCTATGACTAGATTAGAAACTTTTATGAAAAAGGATGCTCAAAGGAATGTACTTTGAGTGAGAGACATCATATCTAAGGAATTGTCTTGTAACAATCTCCGATAGAAGACTTTGTAATATCATTAGCAATAGTCTTTGTAACTTTGGTGCATAGAATGTTAGAATCTATCATATTCTTTAAGTAGCAAGAATTTGATATTCTTTCACTTATGAAAAATGGATTTGGAGTTATGAAATGAGAATGATTGGAAATGTGTTCAATGTGATCTATTTCACAAAGTAAGAACCATAGGTAAACATTGTGTGCATGCTAAGAGCATGGGACAAGTGTTGTAATTCAAGTAAGAAGTTGATTACCCGAAACGACAAATAATGAGTAATCGATATGGTGATAAATAAAAGGTGTTTTATTTATGCTTAAAGAGTTGAGGCCATATGGGATTAGTATTATTCTTGTGTTTCATATTTGCATGTTTTGACTTCCAGAATAATTGACTTTATTAAGAATAATCGAATTATTCAAACGGGCCACAGTCGTTCATATGATGGAAGTAGATATGAATGAAGACTGTCGTGAATTGGTGTGTGGATTGTCTAGAAAAGTATTAGACATAAGCAAATGTTTGCTGCAATGTTCATGAGTGCTTACGAATATGATTTGAGCATTGGATTAAACCCACGCTCACTTGGATCACTCCATGGATTGTATCACGAGTGATTGGTGAGACGATAACATCTTATATTCTTGAAACTGAGATGTGTGAGTTGTATCTTGCGAATCGGTTGCACATTGATAATATGTAAACGCACTAGTAACTTGGTGTTATAAAACATATTATTGTGTGTAATTTGGTGAGTAAGTGCAAGCGAGCATTGTATCAAAGTTTATCCGTTCCTTTTATCCAAAGTAGGATAAAAGCAATATCCTTGGGCCCCTCGATGATTTAGTGATGACAAACGTAAATGCTTGGTCGGGCTAGGGCTAATTTGATTTGTTCAATTAGTCAGTTGTCATAAATCAGAAATCGAGATATAGTACAAAGAAAATGATTTGAAATCATTTCTCATATGATATCTAGAATGGAGGAATATATGATCCCTTATCTAAGGACACGCGTATCTGATAGGATCAGAGTTGACAGTGGCTTTGGAAAGCTACGATTGCAGATCAGGATCTGAAGCCATACGCATAATAGTTGTTAGACTTATCCAAGTGGGAGACTGTTGGATTAGTGTCTAAGTCCATAACTATTTTGGTATGTACTTGACCCGATGGTGCATGGTCCTTTTGGGTTGCCTTCACCAAAGCAACTTGATAGGATGAATTATGGAGAGAAAGGATTAAATATGATTTATTAATATATTATGAGAATAATATATTAAAGGAGAAATCATATTGTTTAATTAATATTAGTCAATAATTAATTGGTAATTAGTTTTGTGACTAAAAGAGATTAATTAAACTTAAGGGACTGGAATTGTAAATATAGGATAATTGCAATTTGGGCCATGGATTGCCTTGAATCAAGAGGTGGACGAATTCTATGGGGAAACCCATAAGGAAATCGTCCATGGGCTTGATTAAAGGAGTCTGTGGGTTGCTTAGGGCTTAAGCAACCAAATTAGGGTTTCCTTGTTAGATAAACCTAATAGCCTTACTATATATAGAACCCTTAAGGCTTAAAAACGTGGACAAGCAACCTTCTAGGGTTTTCACACGGTTTTGGCAGCCTCCATCCTCTCTCCTCTTCATCCTCTTGCTTATGGTGTTTGTGAACCATTAGAGGAGTGACACTTGTGACTCTAAGCCTTCCAAAGTCAATTCAAGGAGGAATTGGGATTGTTATTGCTACATAACAATCAAGGTAAAATCATAAACCTAATTATATGTTAATATCGAATTCCATATGCTAGAATTAGGGTTTATAGTCTTGGTTTCAAAACATGTACAATAGAGAAACCTAGATCCAAGCATTAGGGTTTTGTATGAGCACATAGGATGTCTTATGACCAAAACCCATCAGGTCGCAGCAATAGTCTTGTAGTAAATCTAAAGTACAGTAACTCTGTTAAAGGTTGCACTGTTGTGTTTTGTCTGTAGCGCCTTATGTTCAAATCTAATGTCTTTAGTTTCCATATGATTCCGGCATTATCGTACAACTTGGGTCAATTCGATCCTCGTAAAACCAGTTTCATGTGCACATCTGTTTCTCTGAAATTGTCTTGCCAGCGAAGCCGTCATACCAGAATACAGAAGTACTCATGCATGGAGTACCTCATGTTTCTTATCCTTTCCGAAGAAATCTTAGCAAGCCTCCCCGAAGTACCACTCGTACAATACGTCAAGTTCAATCCAAAGATCTATACGGTTGATCTATCGCTGAAGAATGTATACATAGGGGTGGTATATAATCAAGGTTCTACAGGTTTAGAATTGATGATTCCACTTTAACTTCTTTTCCTTGTTGGGATGTGAGCTTAAAGAAGAATCAGTTATTCGACTACCTTTTCAATCTTAATTATATACGACTCGTATACACGGGACTGCGATTGATGAACCATGTATGACTTCTAATATGATCTTCAGGACGGAGGCTGCGAGTGATCGCATCGTCATGCGAACAAACTTAGAACCCAATATGACTTCTGTAACCAGATCGCCCTACGGTCTAACGCTCATGGAGATACAAGAACCGTCCGGATAACTTAACGAACTACTCAACAATAGAATGGAAAGACCAAGCCTCTCACCTTGGAGAGCTTCAGTCTTATTCTTCAAGAAGATAGACGGATTGCTTCGTAAGTCCATCGACTTCAGAGACCCCGACAAGATTTCCATTAAAAATGATTACCCTCTGCCTCGCATAGATGAGTCGGTTGACCCACCGCAAGGAACTATTTACCTTTCAGAAATAGATCTGAGATCCGAATATCACCAGATACAAGTGTTAGCGAAGGATGTCCTAAGGACAATCTTCGAAAATCGATATGGACACTACGAGTCCGTAGTGATACGCCTCAGATAGGACTAATACACCCGTAGTATTCATAAACATAATGAATAGGGTACACCATTCTTGCTTGGATCAGTTCGTCATTGTCCTTGTAAATGACTTACTTATCTACTCTCGTAGTAAGAGAGGGCAAGGAAACATCCACAACTTAACCTACCCTGCGAATTTAGTAACGAACATTTCTCCCTTTGCGTCACAAACTTGAAAACGTACCTTTCCATCAGGACTCTCATAATCCCACTCGACAAGATCGAGATCAACGAGAGCCTCACTTTCGTGGAAGAACCGTAGTAACCATAGGACCGAGAAGTCAGGCGAACAAGGAAAAACCGCCTCCTAGTAGCGAAGGTTCGCTGGAATGCCAACCAGGGACCTGAATTCGCTTGGGAGCGCAAGAATCAATCGATTAGGAGGTATCCCCACCTCCTGACTCGATTATTCATTCCTACTCCTTTACCTAAATTCCAATTTCGGGACGAAATTCCCTCTAACGGGGGGATGATGTGACAACCCGAAATTTTCCATCCAATTCAGTCAAACACTTATTTAAAAGTCAAACTCATTGCTGTTATCCTTTAGCACAATTAGGAGTTTATTTGAGCGTTCCGAGCCTTGTACACTTAAGGAATAAGTATTGGAGTTTATCGGCTGAAATTGTAGCTCAAAGAAATGACCTTAAACACCCCTGCAAGGAGTTCACGGCCAACACATGGGAGTTTACGGCTGTAAACTCCATGTGGGCCGTAAACTCTTGCTTATATGATGAAGATGTGGTCATTTGTTCATTCCTCCCTTCCATTTGGCCCAAATCCTCTCATGTATCATCCTGATGTTCGTCCCCGATCTTCAAATCCCGTAAGCTTATGTTCTTAACTAGTTGATATCTTTCATGAACTAGTAATCCTACATGGTTTCATCCGTGAAATCATTCCATTTTGTAGATCTTCAAGTTTCACCAAGAGCACCAAGAACACACACTAGTGTTCTTGGCTAAAACCGACCATTCAAGCTCCTAGATTGTATGTACTCTTGATCCAACTCATTGTACATTAGGCTTATCATATTTAGAGCTTAGAAAACATAAGAAATCATAGGATTCAAGGAGTTTACGGCCAAGACATATTCTTGGGCCGTAAACCCCTTTTAAGGGTGCAAATGACACCCTAACACCTTAGTAAGCCTTGGTTAGTGACATAGAACCTTACACCATTGACCTAAGGACCACAATTCACGAAATGGTACTTCTTACCATGTGTTTACGGCCGTAAACTCATGGGGAAGTGGTCCTAGTTCCGTAAACACCATGCAAGGCCATTCTTGGACCTTAAACTCACCCAAACACTTGTTTAAGCTTTGGAGCACTTAACCACTTATGTCTTTATAGTTTTAAGCCCCTTTTGGTGACCAATTGAGAGTTTACGGCCAGGAGTAAACTCCCCTGGGCCGTAAACTCAAACAAACATGTTCATTGGACCATAAACTCCCGTAAGAGGCCTTGCACTCCTTTGTTGCAACCCGATAGCCTCCTAACACTTTTACCAAAGTGTTTTCCTCACAATAGGATGTTTATACATGTTTAATTAGTGTTATAATCACTAGTTGCTTATATACATATGCCTTCATATGTTATTAGGCTCATTGTGTGTGTCTAAGTCTTCACTTGACACCAAGCACTTGTCCGACACTTCCTTCCGATCCGCTCACTGCAGGTGAGTTCATACCCGTTGAATTAACCTTTTAAATGTTTCTAAATGCTTTGTGGGGGGGGGGGGGGAAATACAAGTTGAATCATGCTAGTTATTATATCAATCACATGTGATTAATAACTAACATGCAAATGGATTTGGTATACGTTAACTGTTTTACCAAACAGATTTCTTCAAACGACTTTCTTAAACATTTTTACATGTTTAAAACTCTTTATCAAACTGTCTTACATACACTGTATGTTTCATTTCAAACTCTTTTACAATTGTGTTTCAAACAAAGGTTTCTTTCTACTTAAAATGTTTTATCAAACAAATACTTTCAAACCGTTTTATAAACTGACATCACGTCGATCTTTTCTTAGATATTAATCTTTTTCAAAGGTTTTACGAAACTTCTTTTATGCTTTTATATTATCCAATGCATGCCCATATATGTATAGTTATATAAGTAATGTTTGAAGGACATAGGAAGGCTAACTCACTCTATTTCCTTTTCCTCGTTGGGATGTGGCTATGGGGTATCGGTTATCCGTCCGAATGTCGTCTAAATATTAGTTATATATCATGTATATATATGTAGACATAAAGGTTTTCCTCAGTCAGTTCAGTACCTTTGGGTAGCAAAGTCATACTTCAGGTTATACACGTACATTACTAGTAACTATTATAGGTATATTTAGGAGATACTACTTACCATTCCAAGTACACAAGAGTCAGTTCATTCATTTGTCTATACTAATACATTACATGTTACATGAATACGTTTACATAGATACTTTTACATGAGTACGTTTACATAGATACGCTTACATGAGTACGCTTACATAGATACGCTTACATGAGTACGTTTACATAGCTATGTTTACATGAGTACGTTTACATAGATACTCTTACATGGATACTTTTACATGGACACTGTTACATATATACTATATGATGAGTTACTATTACATATTATATGTGTAGATACTATTATATAATTCTCCTTCTGATCTTTATTTTGTGATACATTCACATAACCGATGAGATAGATTGGACTTAATATCCTAGTACCAAAGGATACTTTAAGGGACCAACCATTCCTAAAACCTCTGTTAGCTACAGAGGTAAACGCACATCTACGGATGTCTACGGTTGATACCATTAGAGGTATACTTTAAGGGACTAACTATTCCTACACCCAACTGTTAGCTATAGAGGTAAATGTACATCTACGAATGTCTACAGTTAACACTATTAGTTATCCTAGTACAAAAGGATAATAATTAAGTTATTTATATTATTACTGATGTGCACAAAAGTACCCATTAATTTTAATATTTATAACCTAACAAACTTAGACTATCTATGCACTTATAGGCAGTGTACCTAGTCAGATTACAGTATAGCTTAGGTAAGTCGGGTGTCGATCACAGGGAACGGTTGATTAATTTAATATATTTGATTATAGGTTACAGGTCACACGAAAATAATAAAGAAAATGGTTTAATAAATATCAAACTAACAATTAACAACTCTTGATAAACTAACAGGAAAGCACATCTCTTCAGGTACTTTGGTTTAGATAAATTACACCTTAAAAACATAGACAATTGCATACACAAATTCATTTATTCATGTTCACCGATTCCTAAAATGATTAGATTCGCGTTCACTATAACTAATCCTTTAGCAAACAAGTCAATTTAAAGAGTGATCAGTTGATTAAACTAACATGCTTCCTAGTGTTCAGTTCGTATCAAGCAAGACTTGTAAATATAGTTAATCGAATTATTAATTCAATTTAACCTCTTGTTGATGGTCATCAAATAAGGCTCACACATTAACTTACTTATTCTCAAGTTAATCCTAGTTTCACATTCGTTATTTCTAGACTTATAATCTCGATGGTCATCAAAAATCATAAGAGACAAGCAAATCAAGCAGATGTTCATGCAACTTAATTCACTTAACAATTAACAGAAAATAATCATCATTACTACGTAAGGATCTTTTAACAAGCTTTGCAAGATAAATTAAACATAAACAAACAATTAAATATAGGAATTAGTCTAATAATCAAAGTTTCATTCAATCATAAACACAAAGTAAAAGGTTTTTACACCTAAATCAGAAACTAAATACAGAATAGTAACACAATGGAATGCTAAACATGGTCACGTTAACAATCCATATGATTACCGACATGTATCCGCTCTCCAATCCTTCCGATCTCCGCTCCCGTTAGCTTAACGGCCTTCCGGCCGCCTTCTAAACCCTCAAACGGCTTAACAAAAGTTTAATATCGACTAAACTAAGTTGTAAGTCGAATCCCCCTCCTGGTTAGCTGAAAATCGACTTTTATAACCTTTTTAGCCGACTTACGTACGCTGGACGTAAGTCGGATTACGCGGGGCGTACTAAGGATCACTACGCGAGGCGTAATTGCTATGGACATGGGGCGTAATCATCTAATCTAGCATTTTTAATTTCTTTTAGCTTCTAAGTCCGGTTTCCGCTTCAGTCTTTTCTTTTGTGCTTTATTGCCAACGAATAGTTGCAAAACATAATTCAAAGCATTATGAGTACTTTTTAGTTCTATAAGAGAATAAATAAGGCCAAAATATTAAGATAAAGTGCATAAAATTATATCTATAAATACACATATCAAAATACCCCAGACTTAGCCTTTGCTTGCCCTCAAGCAAATTTACTTTTAATTTTTACCAATACTACATTAAACAATCCATTTAAAACTCATCCATTATGCCAAGACCTCAACGCATGCTTTTGTGTCTAAAATTTTCCTAAAGTACCCCCCCCCATATTTTAAATACTCACAATCTTCGTAAACACTCGCCCACTTTTTCTGAACAATGCTCATTTTATGCAACCCTCCGAATCCATCCGCAGAAAACCTCCTAACCTCAAGGTATTTTTAGTTGAGCAACCTAAGCATACATAATCTAGAATTACAATTTTTTCGATACCACTATGGAGCTCTTTTTTGGAATTCTTCATTTTCTTGATAATTTGATCTTCGATTTCTTTGAATTCACCACCTTGTTGTTTGATTTTTGTTATCTTCAACTTTTTGGATTTCTTGGAATTTTGATCTTTTTGATCTTCACTTTATTTGCTCCAAAATTCTTCAAACTTTTCTTGTAATTCTCTCTCTTTTTTTACATGTATCTCACTTTTTTCACTCAAAACCTACATGCTTAGGCAGAGGCGCTCAACCTCAACCTTTATTGGTTAATGATAATAATTTTCCTGGATACATTTCAGGTTTAGGCTGCTAAACATATTGCATCCCTCAAACCAAGCGGGGTTATGTTTTTGTTCCATGATTTCACTAAAATAAGGGAAGCCACAAATGCACTATAACGTATATTGGCTCAACTAAACATTTGAGTTCTCATTGGATCATCACATACAATATTAGCAAAATTTTAATTATCACTAGATTTTTCTAAATTAAACTATTATTTCAAGTTTTTTAAATTTTTAAATTTTTAAATTTAATTTACTTTTACCGACCCCCTACCCCACACTTATTTCATACAATGCCCTCATTGTATGCTAAAACAAATTAAGAACATAAAAAAGGAGAAAAAGGAACAGACTCCCTTGGGTAGTTGTGGCGAGATCGAATGGGGCTGCTACAAGTTGCTCCAAATATTACTGAAAGATTGAAAACCTGAACTGCTGCTTCTGAATTTGCCGAAAAATAAAATCAAGACCGCCATCTTCAAAAATGTGGTGCAAAAGATTGCAAACAAATGCAATGTGTAATAGCCATGACGTGGGAAAGTGTCGACCACGTCGTCTCGTCAAGAATAACATCCTCTTCTCGCGATGAAAAATCCCCCACAACATATGAAAATGTCAACCATGTCATGGCAGCCGGGATGATACGTCTTCCTCGCGTCAAAATAAAACTCTATGGTGTGGGAACTGCTCATCCATATCATAAGAGTCAAAACATCGTACAAATGCCAATCTTCAAAACGATCGCTCACGAAATCTATATGCACCCCACACTTATGACAAATTGTGGGTCTTGACTATAATCTTCAACTCTCAAACCGCTCTCTCTAGCAACAGTCAGACCTAGCTGCTGAACTTACTGCCAGCTTTCTAAGGGCGAAAATTCTGCAGAAATCTGAACAACCAAAGAGTATGGAAAACAAAAGTAAAACAAACTAAATCAAAGTTTAATTACATACCAAATACTAAAAAAAACTAAACTAAACTAAAAATAGCACAAAATAAACAAAATAAAAAAGGATCACTCATCATCTCCATCATCATGTGGCTGTGTCCCAGAAGTACCGGCCCCATCATGTCGTGGCTGGAATGGTGGTGGGTAGGGAACCGAGTACTGAAACCCTTGGTGGGCAAAGAATGCATTCAACGCATCCCCATACCACCGCTGTTACCTGTCCACATGTGTAACATACTCGCGAAGGTATGGACCCTCATGTCAAGACGGTCAATACCCTGAGCCAGGTAGCGCATATCAATCTCCGGCTCAGGTCCATGCTGCGCTCCCCGAGGAGCAGGTCTACGCCGCTGGACCCGTCTCAGCTGTGGCTCGGCGGCACCCTCCTCATCTGCCACATCATCTACTAGAACCCTCAAGATACCATCTCCACCCCGCTCTAATACACGCATCGACTCTAACAGCTGAAGACTCATCGGCCTCATGTCGTGAAACAGCATCGATCTCGTGATCTCACGCGTCAGCAACTGATATGATCGAGCTAACCGCATGACAAAATGCCCTCCGCATATTGGGCTATCCCCCCGAAGTCCTCTGGCCCTCCGTCCCAAATATGCAGCTAACGCAACTGGAAGGTTCAGGTGCCTCCCTGGAGTAACTAGTGCCCATAGGAAATACAAGTCCGTCGAAGGCACTCTCTCACTATTCTTGTGATGCAGGAGAGACATAGAAATCAACCGGTGCAACATTCGGTATGTAGTAGACCGAATCATCCCCCCTCGTGCGGTAGATGGTGTATAAACTCCTCCCGTAATCTCGGCCCGAAAAGTGTTCTCGTTATAGTCTTCCGGCCGGTCCGTGAGATAGTCAGCAAGGAATGTCGGGAAGTGGACACTCCTCGTCTCATCGGCTGTGTAAATACCCACCCGAATCGCAAGCTCTATCACGCTGCATTCCCGGCTCATTCCTCCCAGTCTGAAAGCAAAGGTTGTCCTGTCATCGAGTGCCTTCTTAGGATCATAGGAAACTGTAGCGTAGAGCTCCAACAAAAACTCCTGATAAACAGGCTCCTGGATCCTGAACAAACGTGCCCATCCCTGACACACGAACAAATCCACACCACTCACGTCCGAGTGTGTGAATTGCAAAAATTCCTGGATCAATGCAGCAAGTCCAGTCTTGGTAGCCAACTCCCAGTCGAATGATGGTGCTATATCAATCTCTTTGGTGAGAAGCAAGCTCAAGTTGTTGACATAACGTGCCCGGGTTGCATCGTTCAGTGTTTGCGGAAATTGTAAAAAACGATGATCGGTCACATCCTCGGGTGGGTTGGTCCTTTGCGTCTTTCGGACCATAATCTGCACATATTAACACAAACACCAAACCAAACAAAATATAACAACATTAATAGATTTTTAAACCAAAAAAAAAAATGAAACTGGATAGGGGCAGTACGCTGGGCGTACATCCAGCGTACGCTGGGCGTACGTCCAGGTTCACGAGTCATGTGTCCTGGTTCGCTTGCTTGTGCTAAAATCGTAAACCATATCCAAATAAACACAGCAGGGGAAACAACACAATTAATTTTTAACATTGCATGGTCCAAAGGCAGTAGAAATAAAATCGGGACCACCCTTAAAAATCAATCCTTCGTAATCTTTTATCTATTCAAAATTAGTAAACATTTAACAGGAATCTGCATAGAATAGTCAAAGAAATCGAAGTCAACAGGTTACGCTTGGCGTTCGTCCCTGAGGTCAAATCGATGGGTGTGGAACAAGATTTAGACCAAATTAGGTCCTATGGTAGTTAATTTATAGAAATCGGTCTATTTAAGTGGTAATCGGAACATAACATTGCGAAATCGACCCTAATTCAAGAACACTATTAACCCTAGATTTCGAGCAAAAGCTAAATGCTTCTTATTTCATCAAATTAAACACAAATCCAAGCCATTGAGTATCCGAAATACTTACTTGTGTGTTGGATTTAACAGGAAAAGATGAAAAATCGAGATTCTTGGAGATAAGTCGTCGTCACAGCGTATGCGAAGAAAGGAGAGGGTTGAAAGAATAACACAAAAGTCAAGAGTCAAAAGATATAACCTAGTCGTCGTATTACGCGGGGCATAACGATAAGTTACGCGGGGCGTAACCCCATCTCCTTGAAAATCCATACGCGATCCAGGGTTTGTTATGCATGGCGTAATAAAACTTACGTGGGGCGTAATTGTATTTGAAAATTTTCCTTTTTCTTTAATTTAACTTCCTATTCTTTTGAATTATTTAATCAAGGGACTTAATACTTAATTATTTTTTTTCTTTGTAATTTCTTTAGCTAATGATGACTTCACGATGACTGATAAAAAAAATTGAGATGTCATAATCACTTATCTTTGTCAAGATCAAACAACAATGGTTGATCAAAAACTTTTGCATGCAAGAATTGGTTTGAGAAAATACCCACTTTCGGGACCCGTTAGAATATTTCCTTTGTTTTCCTTGCACCTTTAACTAAAAGCGGAACAAGAAGTGACCTAACTAGTCAAGAACAGCAAGAGCTCGGTCTTCCACTTAACCACCATAATACGCCTTGCTATACTACGCCTCATGGATTGAGTTGAATAAATCAACAAAGTAGTAGGCTAAGCAGGTCAAGAATTCCCTAATCGCTTTCATCCTCGAAACCCATGAAAAAAGTAAAGTCAAGCAATGTGTACAATCCCAAATTCCTGCAAATAACAACAAGAACCTTCTCGACAAGTGAAATGATATCATCGAAAATCAAACTAAAAATAAAAACTAACTAAAAACAAATAACGAACAATCAAATAAACTAAATTAATGACAAACCGTTCCCCGGCAATGGCGCCAAAAACTTGATGTGCACAAAAGTACCAATTAATTTTAATATTTATAACCTAACAAACTTAGACTATCTATGCACTTATAGGCAGTGTATCTAGTCAGATTACAGTATAGCTTAGGTAAGTCGGGTGTCGATCATAGGGAACGGTTGATTAATTTAATATATTTGATTATAGGTTACAGGTCACACGAAAATAATAAAGAAAATGGTTTAATAAATCTCAAACTAACAATTAAAAACTCTCCATAAACTAACAGGAAAGCACATCTCTTCAGGTACTTTGGTTTAGATAAATTACACCTTAAAAACATAGACAATTGCATACACAAATTCATTTATTCATGTTCACCGATTCCTAAAATGATTAGATTCGCGTTCACTATAACTAATCCTTTAGCAAACAAGTCAATTTAAACAGTGATCAGGTGATTAAACTAACATGCTTCCTAGTGTTCAGTTCGTATCAAGCAAGACTTGTAAATATAGTTAATCGAATTATTAATTCAATTTAACCTCTTGTTGATGGTCATCAAACAAGGCTCACACATTAACTTACTTATTCTCAAGTTAATCCTAGTTTCACATTCGTTATTTCTAAACTTATAATCTCGATGGTCATCAAAAATCATAAGAGACAAGCAAATAAAGCAGATGTTCATGCAACTTAATTCACTTAACAATTAACAGAAAATAATCATCATTAATACGTAAGGATCTTTTAACAAGCTTGGCAAGATAAATTAAATATAAGCAAACAATTTAATATAGGAATTAGTCTAATAATCAAAGTTTCATTCAATCATAAACACAAAGTAAAAGGTTTTTACACCTAAATCAGAAACTAAATACAGAATAGTAACACAATGGAATGCTAAACATGGTCACGTTAACAACCCATATGATTACCGACATGTATACGCTCTCCAATCCTTCCGATCTCCGCTCCCGTTAGCTTAACGGCCTTCCGACCACCTTCTAAACCCTCAAAACGGCTTAACAGAAGTTTAATATCGACTAAACTAAGTTGTAAGTCGAATCCCCCCTCCTGGTTAGCTGAAAATCGACTTTTATAACCTTTGTAGCCGACTTACGTACGCTGGGCGTAAGTCGGATTACGCGGGGCGTACTAAGGATCACTACACGATTGAACATATCCGAGGCCAACCAGTACGTGGTGCGTACCCTTAAGTTACGCGGGGCGTACTTCACTTTGGTCGTTACGCGAGGCGTAATTGCTATGGACGCGGGGCGTAATCATCTAATCCAGCATTTTTAATTTCTTTTAGCTTCTAAGTCCGGTTTCCGCTTCAGTCTTTTCTTTTGTGCTTTATTGCCAACGAATAGCTGCAAAACATAATTCAAAGCATTATGAGTACTTTTTAGTTCTATAAGAGAATAAATAAGGCCAAAATATTAAGATAAAGTGCATAAAATTATATCTATAAATACACATATCAATTACCTTTATCTTGTGACACATTCACATAACCGATGAGGTAAATTATATTTGAGTATCCTAGTACCAAAGGATATAATTTCTTATATTAATAATAATAGTAGAACAGACGGGTGTTGGTAGAAGGCTACTTTCAAATCAATCGGGTCTTGGTAGAAGGTTACTTTCAAAACAGTCGGGTCTTGGTAGAAGGCTACATTCAAACAGTCGGGTCTTGGTAGAAGGCTACTTTCAAAATAGTCGGGTCTTTGTAGAAGGCTACATTCAAAACAGTCGGGTCTTGGTAGAAGATTACTTTCAAAATAGTTAGGTCTTGGTAGAAGATATCTTTTATACTAATAGGAATCGTAGGGATTTGTAGGGTTTTTCAAACGCTTTCAACTACTTACAAACATTTTCATACTTATACGAACTTTCTTTCAAAACAATTTCAAGTCTTTCATTACAAGTTTTACAAATCAAAGACACATTAATACTTATGAATTCACCAACTTTTTGGCTGATACTCACTTTCAAAATAACTTGTATTCTTAGGTCACAAATAGACAGGTACGACGACCAGGTTTTGTGAAGACGGAGCAGTCAAGACTCCTCTTTTATTTTGATTATTCATTATGTTGTCTTATACTATGAAAGAACACACTTGTAATTAAAATTATACTATTAATGCAATGGATGATGTTGTTGTTTGTTTACTACTTTACATTGTTGTGATACATTACATGACGTCCTCTGCCCCAGAACGTTTCTGCTGTTCTTGGTTTTGGGGTTGACAACTACAACTTTCATTTAGATCTCGTTCGCTAATTCTCACTCTATCTCAGAGTTACAAAACTATATCGAATTCGTCGTGCTCGAAGAGTAGGGACTAAGCGTTGTTCGTATCTTTTGCATACGAGCTCTGGATTTTACTGTCTTTTTATCGTTTAACTCCTATTAACGATATCTTCATTTCTCAATTAGATTATTTTGGCTAAAAATCGACCGATCTAAAATTCAAATTTCGGGTTGTGCACTGCTATGCTAAATCTTAGAAAAATCATAACTTACTCATACGATGTCAGATTTGGATGTTCATTTTATGCACACTCTCGGTTTAAAATATACTACGAATTTCTTTTAGATCTCTAATACTAAAAAGTATTCTATCGTCAATTCACTTTTTATGATTTCCGGTGTCATGCCGGTTTAGCCGTAAAACTTCGACGGGTCATAACTTCTTTGTTATAACTCGGATTTCAGCGTTCTTTATATGTACGGAACCCTTGTGACATATACTATATATTTGTCAAGATTATTTATTCTAAATAATATTATATCAAAAATGTCATTTTTGACGCTCATTGTCTCTAAATTAACTAGCCCGAATTTGCGGGCTTTACAATCGCCACTGTCTCATGTTCAGATTTGGCTGGTCCATTAGATACCTCAGACACTTGTGGTCCATGTAAATGGTACAACGGACCCCATTGAGGTAGTTTCACCAAATCTTGAGGGAAAAAGCAATCGCGCCCAAGTCCAGGTCGTGTGACGCGTAGTTTGGCTCGTGAGGCTTCAAGTACGTCGAGGCGTAGGCAATGACATGCCCTCTCTGCATCAACACTACGCCCAAACCCGAGATGGACGCATCGCATTATAATAAAAGTTTCTCAACGCCCTCTGGTAGCGCTAAGATCGGCGCCTCGCACAACCTCTACCTCAAATTCTCGAACGCTGCCTTCTGCCCAGGCCCCCAGTGAAAGACTATAACCTTCTTCGTCTGTCGGGTCAGGGGTACCGCTATCTTGGAGAAATCTTGAATGAATATATGATAATAGCCTGCTAAATCGAGGAAACTCCGAATCTCTGATGGGGACTTCAGAACCTCCCACCTCAACACAGCCTCCACTTTAGCTGGGTCGACTAGAATACCGTTCTGGTTGACAAGGTGCCCCAGAAATTGCACCTCACACAACCAGAACTTGCACTTGCAGAACTTGGCATACAAGCTCTCCGTCCTAAGGGTATCTAACACCTATCGCAAGTTCTCTTTGTGCTGCTCCTGCGACTTGGAGTAAACCAAGATGTCATCAATAATGACTATCACAGACCGATCCAACATCTGTCTACATACGCGGTTCATAAGGTCCATGAACACAGTAGGGGCATTGGTGAGCCCAAAGGGCATCACCAAAAACTCATAATAACCGTAGCGAGTTTGGAAAGCAGTCTTATGTAAATCCTCATCTCTGACTCTCATCCGGTGATAACCTAAACATAAATTGATCTTGGAAAACCAGGATGCCCCCTGAAGTTGGTTAAAGAGATTGTCAATCCTTGGGAGTGGGTAACGGTTCTCAATGTTACCTTATTTAACTCTTGGTAATCTATACACATCCGATGTGACCCGTCCTTCTTCTTCACACACAAGATCGGAGCTCCCCAAGGCGAACTGTTGGGCCTGATAAATCCCTTGTCTAACAACTCCTGCATCTCGGGAAGAGGCAACCGATATGGTGCCTCGGCTATCGGAGCTACACCCAGAACTAGGTCAATCCTTAACTCCACCTGTCTCTCTGGAGGTATCCCAGGAAAATCCTCTAGAAACACATCCGGGTACTCCCACATAACTGGAACATCGCTCACGGTCACCTTACCGGCCTCCCGAGTATCTATAACGTAGGCAACATAACTTGCACAACCATGCTGAAGGTAACGCCTAACCCTCGCTGCTGAACACAAGGTTGGCTCATGATGCAGCCACTCACCCTAAATCACCAACTCTCCCCCACTTGGGTTCCTGACACGAACCAACGGCTGCTCACAGTCGATCACCTCGCTATTAGGGCTCAACCAATCCATTTCTATGATGACTTTCATCCCAAGCAGAGGAATGGGAAACAAATCCATGAGGTAACGCTCGTTATACGTCCTGAAGACACAATCTCTGTAAACCTCAGATGCCCGGGGGGATCGGTCATCCATAATCTCGACCTCTAAAGGACAATCCAGCATGCCTGAAGACTCAGCAAACCTTTTGTTGAGTGCAAGAGATATGGATGATCCGGTAGCCCCCGAGTCAATTAATACATGTACTGGGATGTTTTTCACATGGAACGATCCTAAACAAAACACATAAAATATAAATATCAAAATTGACATTTAATAAGATTTATGGAGAAGAAAACATACCCGTCACTACATATGGTGCGGTATGCGCCTCCTCGGCAGTCAGCTGGAAGGCTCATCTCCTCACCATTGGAGCATCTGTCTTGCCCTGTCGGCCATCTGTGATCCGCAGGGTCGCTGGAGCTAGTGTCGCCACTGACGTTGCTGATACCAATCTAGGGTAGTTGACCTTTTGTAGCCCTTCTAATTGCAATGGAAGCAAATCAGGTTAGATGTCTGAATGGTGGGGGTAAGGGTAGTATCATCCCTGCCAAATTGCCTAAGCTTGCTGCACTTATATCAACCTGATCCCCTTAATCTGCATACTTCCTCATATGACTTGCCTTATTTCCCACAACCGCTCCGGCCCTGCTAGCCCTTTGACCTTGAGTCGAATCGCTTGGGTTTCTTCCCCGAAAACCTAGTTGTCTTCCCAGTCTCCGCCTTCCTCTTCCTGATGCGCTCTATATCAATCTCCCTCTCCCTCTCCCTCGATATCATGTCATCCAAAGTCAGGCATGTCGAGTAGCTGACATATATCCGAATGTCAGATCTCAACATGTCATGGTACCAGGTTTTCTTCATCTCCTCATCACCCACGTACTAAGGCACCAGTAAGTCCCTCTCTCGAAATATGGCAATAATCTCCGCCACTGATTCAGTAGTTTGTCTCATATCCAGAAACCCCCTGGCCAGGTGTTGAATCACCACCCTAGCACAAACTCAACCCAGAATCTGGTCACAAAATCTGACCAGGTCATAGCCTCATTGGCTGGGGCTCCCAACGTATCACTAACTAACTCCCACTAGTCTCTGGCCTGCTCTCTCAAACAACCACCAACAAACCTGACCTTCGACCCCTCAGGGCAAAAGCTCGTCACCTGTGCAGACTCAATGTCTGTGATCCATCGTGTCCACACAATTAGGTCCTTCACCCTACTAATTTTTGGCGCTCTACATCACTTGAAATCCTTGAAGGAGAGCGTGCAAGTCCCTGACTGGCCAGGTGCCATGTCACTCCTGAATGCACTAAGGTGATCCTCCATCGACTCAATGATACCCTCATTGATCGACCCGAAAATCACTAGGGCCGCCTTAAGGATGCCTCTCATAATCTTGGATGCAATAAACTCGCACAATCCGTCATCAGCTGGCTTTGAACAAGTACCTAAACCTGACCCAGACCTTGAACCTCTTGCTCCATGACGTGTCACCACCATTCTAAAACAAAATACACAATCATCAGGGTCATACATAACCTCAAGAGGTTTCACACACACTAGAAGTTCCCTGGTTTAATCTTAGCTCTCCTTGATTCGAGTACAAATCCTCTACTGTCAGTAGTATGGGCCCATACCACCTTCCAAATCTATCCATACTTTCCTCAAGAATTGCCTTGACTTTACCAAGTCCCTTTCAGTACTACTGCTCACTTCAATAATGTCATCCTAGGCTTACCCTAGGGTAATCTCTGACCCACTCTCTGCTATTTTGGTTTTGATAGTAATAAGGCTGGATGGTTATCGGAGTGAAGTGAATATCCTAGTCATCTTATTGATTCAGGGAGTTCAGACAGGATCGTTTGGTTCGGCAGATGAGATAGTAAGGAATGATTTCGACGATGAAATCTCATTTAAGTGGGGAGAGTTGTAACACCGTGTTTCGAGTCGTTTCATAATTCATGGTCGTGACCAAAAGATCAAGTATCATAAGGCTTCAGGATTTTTGGGATGATAGGATTAGGCCCATTTGGATGTGGATAATGTAGATATATGATCCAATAGTTCGGTTTGTGCTTTGGAGTCAAATGGTAAAATGGGAAAGTAGTGTTTCATACTTTTTTTATGAACTTTGGATTTTATTTCGATGTATTTTAAGCCAAAATTAATTATATAGGGTTGTATAGCTCCTCAATACCTTTCCGTGGATATAAAGAACGTCAAAATCAGAGTTAAAACGAAGAAGTTATGACAGTTTGAAGTTTGGTCGGTTTTGGGTTAAGATGAGTATGCTGGGAGGACAAAGGGGAGTACGCTATGTGTACTGAGGTACAAAGAGTACGATGGGCATACAAGGACTATGATAGGGATACACGATCAGTGCCCAAACCCTATTTTCATGGTTTGAGCCCTATTTAACCTCCTTAACTCCCCTAAACCCACTCTATTCTCAACCTCCACCCCTCCAACACCCCTTCCATGAAACCCTAACGCTAGTTGAGCCTTGTGAGCTAAAAGAAGGTATTTTTGAGTGATTTGGAGTATTCATGGTGCACGTTGGAGAACAAGGAACTTCTTGGAGATGTGTTGGTTGCATTGGAGCTTGTAGATCTAGACTTTTGTTCACCTTGATTTATCATCTAGAGGTATAATGTTTAAATCTTGATGATGCATTTGTTAGATCTAGGTAGTTTTGGATGCTATGATTTTTTGTTCATTTTAGTGCATAAAATTTAGATCTTGAAAGTTTGTGACCTTTTTATGGATAAAGTTGGAAAATTTATCCAACTAAACATCATTGTGATTCAGATCTTATGGTTGGAGACTTGGACTTAATGGATTAAGTTGAAAAAGATGCACTTTTGGTCCCTTTGATGCTTAAAGGCTAGATCAAGTTTGTTTGGACTATTCTAATGGATAATGTTGGAAACTTTATCGATTGTGGAACTTTTAGGATCCATAAAAATGCAATCTTGATCCTTTTATACCTTCCATGAAAGTGTAATGATGTCTTAATGGATTAATAAGTTAAGGTTTTGGCTTTTTGACCTTTTATAGACATGGAAAGTCATAAAGGTGGAAACTTTATGACTTAGAATGATATTGTAGGACTATATCTAAGTGTTGGACGAAAGGAGTTATGAGATTAATCAATTAATGGAAAAGTGCCTTTTGGCCGAGTACGTCGGGCGTACCTTTGGGTACGTTGCACATACTCGTATGGGGTCTCGATTCTCGATGGTGAGTACGCCACGCGTATGAGCTAAGTATGTCGAGCGTACTTAGCCTGATGTTGAATATGACTTTAGCTGATCGTTGAATTTTGACCAAGGGTCCAACATGAGGGTTTGGGGTTATTAGTTAAGATTTTATCTGGTTTCGGTATTAGTGGATTTACGGGTGCGAGCAGTGCAGAAAAGGGATAGTGTCATTGTGTCTCAGGGTTCTTCAATTCAAGTGAGTCTTCTCCTGACGCTTGTGAGTTGAAGGCACCAATGTCGGCTCACTAAATTATGGATGTAGCATGCTAGCTGTCTTTATGACTCTCGTATGTTTGAATGAACGTGTACAGTAGAATAGCTATAATTGTGATGACCAATTGGGTCTAGCTGTTATTATCGTGTTATGTTGTTTATGTGTGACCGTGACTGCTGATAGTCTCCAGTGTTGCTGATAACCCACCGGGCATGCTGTTAGCCTAATAGGACGGCTGATAGTCCCTAGGGTTGCTGATAACCCATAGATGTATATTTGTGTTGTGTTGTGTGTGGTATTTTGTGGAACTTAATAAGCTTTTTACTTACGATTTGGGGTGTAAATGTTCCAAGTTTTCATATATTAAAGGAGGGCCTTATATTAATGGGGGGGGGGGGGGGGGGGGGGGGGGGGGCACAGCTTGATTTCATCGCATCATTGGGGCACTCGTGTACTTGATCACTTTTAATGCTATTCTGATAAATGTTTTAAGATCTTGCAGTTGTGTATTAAATGAATACTTAAAGTTTTAATAAAAAAATTTTGGTTGAAATTTTGGCTGTTACAAGGGATAAAAGACTTAACTCTACATTTTGCAAGTACTCAGCGAACAACTTTAATTGGTTTATTAATGAATCGGGTTTGAAGGAGATCAAAAAGTGGGGGGGGGGGGGCCTAAGAAATTCATGTTTCTTAGGGATGTTGGTCTTAAGTTCAAAACGATTAATAGGTTTCTTGTTTGTTTAAATATCATTGACATCCAACCTCAATCAGTTGTCGTTGCACAACCAAGAGTTCACTCTGATCATTCTCCTATTACACTTAAATCGTCAATTATAGATTTCGGTCCACCGGCGTTTCGATTTTTTAATTTGTGGCTATCCCATGATGATTTCAATGATTTCTTTGTAGCTATGGGGTAGTATTTTCACGGTTTTGGAAATCCAGACAGATTACTTTTGGCAATGATTAAATACATGAAGGACCGAATCAGAATCTGGAAAACGAATGATGTCAAAAAGTAGACGAGTGTAGTTACTGCTTAAAGGAAGAAAATTGAACAGATTGAGATGGGGGCTAAACACCATACTCTCACTTATGTTGAACGTATTATGTGGAGAGATGACAAGGAGAAAATTTTAGAGCCGGAGCGAATTGGAAAGGAGAACCGTTAGTAGAAGGTAAAACCCAAATGGGGATGAAAACTCCAAGTTCTTTCATGGGTACCTAATGAATAAGAACAAAAAGAATAGGTTGCACCGGTTAACTAAAACATTACATGGACCTCTCACCCCAACACCATCAAAAAGGAGTTCTACTCATTTTTTGCTTCCAAATTCAAAAGAGAAATGGTCTGATAGACCGAAACTTCTTTACTCAAACTTCTAATCCCTAGCCCCTGGTATGAATGAGTTCCTTGAAATATCGATCACCTTGAATGAAGTCAAAAATGCAGTTTGGGGATGTAGGGGAGAAAAAGCTCTTGGTCCTTATGGTCTCACATTAAGACTCATCAAAGATAAGTAGGGCATCATGAAAGGGGATATTTTTAAGTTTGTGAAGCATTTTGAAAAATATGGGTCTCTTGCTAGGGAGTGTAACTCGACTTTCATTACATTGATCCCAAAAGGTTAAGGATATGCTCACACTTGGAGATTATAGACCTATTTGTCAACTTGGATGCATGAACAAAATTGTATCCATGATTCTTGCCAATAGGCTTAAGCAGGTGATCAGAATAGTTATGGATGATGTACAATCATCCTATATCAAAAGGAGATATATTCTTAGCGGGTAACTTGTTATTACCGATATTTTTTCCTAGGCCAAACAGTCTAAAAATAAGATCTTTCTATTTAACGTTGATTTTGTGAAAGTCTTTGACTTGATTAATTGGAACTATCTGGATTCAACAATGGACCAAATGTGATTTGGACTAAAATGGAGATTTTGGATATATGTATGTCTTTCTTAATCTAGGGCATCAACATTAGTAAATGGGTCGCCAACTGATGAATTTCATATATTTAAAGGTGTTCGACAGGGAAAGCCACTTTCTACATTCCTCTTCATCTTGGCTATGGAGGGATTGAATGTGGTTGTCAAAAGTGTATGTGAGAACTCACTATTTCAAGGAATAAAACTCCCAAATGATGGTCCATCTGTTTATTATTTATTCTACACCGATGATGCGATTTTCATACGAGAATGAAATGTCGACAATATCAAAAATATGTCCTGTATTCTGAAATGTTTCCATATCGTTTCAGCGATCAAAGTGAATTTCATGAAATCAAGATTGTTCGGAGTCGGTATTCCAAGTAGCAATCTACATCATATGGCTTCGATTATAGGATGATGCGAGGGAAACTTCCCTTCACATACCTTAGGGTGCTAGTGGGTGCCAATATGTGCCTTAAAAAGCAATGGAAACCAATAGTAGACAAGTTCAAATCTAATTTATATGTGGAAGGCAAGCACACTATCATTTGGTGGTAAGCTCACCTTGACTAAATATGTTCTTGGTAGTCTTCCTACATATTTCTTGTCATTTCTCAAAGCACGAGAAGAAATTATTGATTCCCTTGAAAAAAAATTAGACGACGATTCTTTTGGGCCAAAGATGATCAAAATGTGAAAATTCATTGGGTGGATTGCAAAAAGATTACTGCCGACAAAAAACACGGTGGTGTTGGGGTGGGATCGTGTAAGGCACAAAACATGACTTTTCTAACAAAATGGTGGTGGAGAATATACAAACGGTGAGGATAGTTTGTGGAAAAAACTAATCTTGAGCATTCATAACCTAAGGAGGAAACTGGTAACATTCATGGGTCAAAAATCTTCACAAGCAGTCTGGTGAAATATTTACAAAGCAATAAATAACATATATGTTGTTGGCATCAATCACAGTGACTATTTCTGATTAGTCACAGGTCCCAATATTAACATACTCTTTTGGAACGATATTTTGTGTTGAAATCTTACCTTCCAAGGTCGATTCCCAATTCTCTACAGTCTTAAAGAAAGGAAATGTTGGTTGATTCAGGAAAGAATTTCAGCCAACGGTTTCTCATTGCGTTGGAAACAAGATCCGACAAACGAGAAAGCTCTCACGAAACTCTGACAACTTTACTTGGCTATAGGCGACATGGAGGTTCCTACCAGCAAAATTTTTGAATTATGATTCACAATAAATCAAGATGGTAGATACAAAGTGGATTCCATGAGGAGGTTAATTGATTCCAAATTAAACTCATACACAGGTCCAGTGATTTGTTAGTCAAGAACTATTTAACGGTTAGATGTTTTATATGGTGAGCATTTTTTAATAGAATTCTGGGGGCCGACACATTGGTGGTTAAAGGAATCAAAGTTAACAATCCATGTTGTGCTCTATATGATAATGAGACGGAGACAACGAATCACCTTTTCTCTAGCTGCGAGTTCACTAGGAATGTGTGCTGGAATGGATTTTCAAATGATGTGGATTGCAACCTGCTCATTTTGCTAGTACTCTCGAGTTCATTGACTTTGCGGCTTCATATGGCAAATGTCCACGTAAATGAGGGATCCTAAACCCAATATTCTTCTGCCTAATTTGGTGTGTTTGGTTGGCCAGATATCATGTGCTCTTTAAAAAACTAAGGTGCTCTCCAACAAAAACGGCGAACATGATTATTACCCTATCTTATTCGTGGGTTAAATACAGGAGTCACACAAGTTGTGGTTTGTTTGCCTAATTGGTGTCATTTACCTTTTGATCACTTTTAATTGTATTTTCTGCATTTTCTTTTTAGTATGTACTTTTGCTCTTGCGCTTAGCTTCTTATTATGCGTCGATTCCCTTTTATATGATTTGTCATTAAAAAAAAGTAGAGGCTATAAATAAATTTTTAGGGTGTAGATGAGGAATGAGGGGGTGCAGAAAAAAGCTCCCTATTTGTTGGTCACCGCGAATCGAATATATTATAGCATTTAACAAGTCTCTCGTGGAGCTATTCAAATATTATGTTTGATTTGCATGTCAAGTAAAATAAAAAATTATTTGTTTTACGAGCGTAGATCAATGTTGTAAAAATAGGTTTTTTAGTTGAACAAGTATGGCGACCGATTTCCGGTTCGATTGGTTTAAGCAGTTCGACCATCGATTCAATCGGTTTCTATAATTTTTCATCTTTTTCTTATTTTTCTATACACACATACACATCCACAACTTTAAACGTTAAAAATACATATAAATACAAGTTCAAGATCAATCCAAATATATTAAAAACACATAACCGAAAATTTTACATCAATTCAGTACATCAAAAATAAAATAAAGTATAATACATAAACAAAATATAGTTTTAGATAAATACAAACATATTAAAAAAATTTATAACAGTTACCACGTGTTTTTATTCAAATAAATCCAAATAGATGTGAAAACAAAACCAAAGTGTGTTATAAAAATTATTTATTTTCATGTTTTTTATTTAATTTAACAGGTTCAACTTGTTTGATTTAACTGTTCAACCCGGATTTTTATAAAAGTAGTCGGTTCATTGCGGTTTAGAAATAGACATAAACCGGTGTAAGTTTAACCACTTGCTTCTCCGATTCCTGTTCAACCGGTGTGTTCAAAGCGGTTTTTTAAAACCGGCGTACACTTTACCGATACCATACTTATCTAAATACTTACAAGAATGGTCGCTATGAATTTACTCATAATCTCAAATTTGGTCCAACGATTGAAAAAAAAAATCCTGATATGGTACATGTATATTATATAAATAGTTAATCAGTTAAGCACTATATTATTTATTATGAACATTAGTATATAAACTCAAGGAATGAAGGTCCAAACTTCCTTTGAAATTCAGCAATTGACATAAATAAACTACCCATCGTAAGCAAAGATTGACCGTTTCTAAAGTATGGACCGCTTCTAAATTCCGGATATTGATCGTTGAATTGAATTGCAATTTTCAGCATGTCCCCTTTATTCTATTTTCATATTTCACATTTCTCCTTTTCTTCAAATTTTAAGTTCTATCATGTTCAATTATCTTATTGACTTAATTTATCAAAAAGTATATTTAAAAAATATATAGCAAGTTATACCATTAAAAAATTATCGTTAATATGTTTAAAGTTAGACTATTTTTATATTATTAATAATTGTTTTATCATTAATCTTTAATATAAATATATAAAAAATTAAATAGTCAAACAAACAAGTTCAATGAGGGAAATTGTCAAACATTGAACATTAAACAACTTTGAACATAGAAGTATGGGTAACAAGTATTGGTGATTTCAATGTCACCATGTCATTTTGTATAATTGGAACTAATATATGAGCTAAAGGGCTTCATAACTTGTACTCTAATATATGTATGAGTTTGTGTGGAGTGCACACATGCGTAAGATATAATAAGAAGTCGGTTCGACGACAAGTCGGGGGTCCGGGGATAGCGCCCCTAGGTCCAGGGGTTTCCAAAGGGGCAGCGCCCTTAGCAGGGTCCAAGGGGCAGAGCCTCCGGCTGGGGCCCCACTTTAAGAGGAGATACACAACCATTAAGTATCTTTTCTTCTAATGAACATATAATCGTTCTATCAATTTGGCTTACGATTTATGAGCTTAGATTCATAAGTGTGCACTTTGATTATTCTAGGCTGAATTTCTTGCAACTCAGGCATAGGGTAGAAATATCAGCTCAAAAAGTGTTCATACAATCCAAGGGGTATCCAGATCTCTAACATAAACCCTAATTCATCCAACAATCGAACTAATATTTATTGTTTTGGTGAAGGGAGAATCAATCCGCGAGATGACCACGAAATTTACAAAGCTAGAGAAGTTTGAAGGCTTCAATTTCAGGTGTTGGTAGAAGAAGATGCACTTCATGTTGACTACTCTGAAAGCGACATACATGCTGACTACTCCAAGACCACCGAAAGTTAAGAAAGGTGTTGCCGAGACAATTGAAGAGATAAGGAGGAGATAGAAGTGGGACAATGATGACTACATTTGAAAAGGTTACATTCTGAATGGTTTGCCTGATGCTCCATTTGATATCCATAGTGAAGCCTTATGTGCCAAGGAGTTGTGGAACACCCTTGAATTGATATACATTACTAAGGACGCTTCTAGCAAGAAGTTTATGGTAAGTGGTTTAATAACATTAAGATGGATGATTCAACGACTATCACTGAACAATACAATGAACTCATTGGTATATATGGTCAGTTTAAATTACCCACAAACCTGGCAATTGAATATGATGACTTTTAGAGAGAGAATATTGATTTATTAATTTATTATATGGTTAATAAATTAAGTAGAAATAAAAATAAATAATTTATTAATATATTATGAGCATAATATATTAATTGGAAATAACATCGTTCAATTAAGAATTAATCAGAAATTAATTGGATTAATTTTGGGATTAATTGGATTAATTAAAAATAGGAGGACTAAAAGTGACAATTTTCAATAGTTAAGCATTGAGGAATTCTAGAACCTCATATAAAGAGGGGGAATAAAATCTAGAACGTTTCTAGGGTTTCCTTGGGCTCTAAGGGTGCCTTGGATGCCTTAGGGAGGAAGTTAAGAGATTATGGTTATATTAGAGATATTTGCCTTATTCGATACATTCCTAACACCTATATAAACCCCTTTTTGGGTTTAATTTTGTCCATGCCTTATTCCTTATAGGAAATTCCGATTTTTGCTTCCCTTCTCCTTTTTCTCTTCAAGTCCCTTGGTTGCTAGGGTTTGGGTATGATCCATTAGAGGTGCGACACTTATGGTGCTTGCTACCAAAGGTTTTCAATTAAGGATTCAAGATCGTTTACAATAACAATCTTTATAGTATGTTTTCTTTCTTTATTACTAGTTTCCGGAAATATGCTAGGTATCCTAAGGTTTCTTATTTGTTGTTCAAATTTGTATGTTCAATTAGAGAAAACATAGATCAAGAACTAGGGTTGCATGCACACATAGGATTTTATATGTTTTGCATAATACCCATTAGTGGTATTAAAGCATAGGATTTGTTTTCTATTGAATTTTTCAATTGTTGAAATTGAAGAAGGAGAAGAAAAACATAATCATCATTATGTTTCTTCACCACAGCGTTGTGACTTACGAATTCATTCAACCACGGCGTGATAATTGTTTATCACGACATGGTGGACGATCAGACCCATAAAATCAGATCTTTACTTATCTCATGAATTGATTAGGATAATTAGTTTAAATAATGTTTTAAATAAGTAAAACTGAATAATTATCTTAGTAATTGGATATCCTTATCCTAAATTCATGATTGGTTTACTTTTAAATTGAAATTAATTTTTTAATTTTCAAAATTTTAAATATAAACCCTAGTATTTTGAAAGGTTTAAAATACATCATTACGGATCTTATTATTAATTTAATTAAGTGATTACTTAAAAGATAATCAATAAATCCATAAAATGGGCTAGATTTAATTAAATTAAAAGTTTAATTTATTAAGAGATTAATCACTTGGAATTTTAAAATGTTATAAAATACACATTATACTATGTATATATAATTAAAGGTTTAATATATATTATATGTATAAGAATAGTCAGTTAAAATGCTAGTACGCCTCATTCACGAAGTCATACTATAATGAGAGTTTAAGGAAGCAGCCTATAAAATAACCGTCATTAGGTATCCATTCTTACCCACCGCACTCTTGTATGGTGGACGGTCGTTACCCGAACGAGTTTGATAGGACAATTAATTCTCATTAACAAGTGTAATGTGATTAAAATGTAACTAAACTAGTTTTTAAAACCCCACTCTTAGTTACTTTAGAAAAAATGTGAATTGTATGCTAATCCATGAAATTGCACATTACAATTTATAAGTTGTTAGTGGAGCGTCTGTGCTTAATCGACACACTAATGGGGGAATAATAAAGGGTGGTAAGGGGTGTCTCGAAAATTATTGTTGATTAATGGAGCATGTGTGGTTAATCGGCACATTAAAACAAGATAATAAATGACATTGAGAGTACCATATGCTAATTTTCATGGTTATTCACATCTCGTTAGTGATCCTCGGCATCCCACTCACAAAAGTGAGAGCATAATCGAGATTAAGGATGTCATTGATTAGATTCAATGAATCTGAAGAGATCTAGGAGTTTCATAAGATTGAAATTGGTAAAATCCTTACCTACCTAAAATAGATTCAAATTTGATTATGACATCCCTCTTCAAAGTTCGAATCGATAATATGGATCATTGCCTTAATTTCTAGGTTAATAATTAAGGATTAAAATCAAATAACTTTAATTCTATTTTTCTCCTATTATAGATGTCAAGTCAAGACAATAATGGTCTTCCCAATTCTTTTGGAAATGGTTTTCCTCTACTATCTAAAGATGATCTTACACATTCTGATCAAGGTGAGAGTATGTTCCCTTCTTCGAGCAATGGTGGAAATAGATATCATGCTTCTCAAACTCTACCTCCCCCTCCTCCAGTGACACTCCCCATGCCACTAGTTGAAAGATACGAAACTACTCAAGCCCTATTGGCATACAACCATCAAGATGGGAATTTTGTATATACGCATGTTTTGGAAATGAAATCGTACATTGACAAATTGGATAGAATGGGTGCCATTTTCCCAAGGGAGAAAGCCATTGATTTGGTTCTCCTTTCGCTTCCTGAGTCATATAGTTAGTTCGTTAATAACTTTTATATGAGAAACTACGACGTAAACCTAATTGATCTGACACATATGTTGATTGTTGCTCAAGCAGAAATGCTTAAGAGCACAAGTGATGCAAAAGTGTATGATGAATCTAATTCTAAATTTTCCATGGATATTGACAATGGTGACAATGGTGGTCAAGAAACGATTTCTCTTCCTAATGGAAAGGGATCGGACAAGGTTAAATTGTTTGACCATATGGTTAAGAGAAAGGCTAGTTCTAAGATAGTTCCATGTGTTGATCCTAAAGAGTCCATATGTTTCTATTGCCAATTGAAGGAGCATTGGTTGTGAAGATGCCCAGACTGCCTGAAAGATCTTAGAGATGGTAAAGTGAAGTTGTCTGAATCTACTTCAGGTATATCCATTATATAAATCCATTATTTAAACAAGTTCATATTCATAGACTTTTAATACATGATGTGATGATCACATTTAAATGGTATTGCAAGATCTAAGAGAAAGAACGAAGCTTAAGAAGAGTAAGGTAATTCTGATCGTGAGAAATGTCTTTCGGTCACATGGTTTGATGAGCATAATTTAGAGCTACTAATAAGGAGTTATGATTATTTAATAGATTGCTTAGGAAATGTATAGAAACATATTTTTCATTTTTGCGGTCTATGGACAAGTTCAAATTTTTCGTTTATTATCAATATAAGTGAAATAATGGTTTATGTAGGTAGTTTCCTTTATATTTCCTTTCAATGGTATTTATGAAAGTCTTGGTTACGTTTCTATTAGTAGCAATATTAATTGCTGACTTGATTCTTATTCTTTCACTTGTGGTGAATGTCATAATCGACTAAGTGATAAAGAATTCTCATGACCCAAGTTCCAATTAGATAGAAACTTGGAGTCATACAATTCGAATTGTGTAATGTATGGGAATCTTGATCTTTGGAAGATTATGACTAATTCATTGATCACATGTTTTATTTGAGTAAAAGTGAAGGACTAATGAATCTAGTCCATTGATATGGACAATTCATATCTGCCACAAAGGATGAAAATTATGTTCATCATGATTTACTGATGTCTCAGTAAGCATGGTTGTGTTTATAAGATTAAAAATAATTCTAATACTTTGAAATGTTTCAAAAAGTTTCAAAACGAATAAGAAGAATATGTTAGGCAGAAAGATAAAGGTTTCTCCAAAATGAGAGTACTTTAGTATCATGTTTTTGATCATCTTAATGATTGTGGAACTTTATCACAATTGATCCACGAAAAACATTTTAGTGCAATTGTATGACTACGAAGAGGAATTGGATATTGTTGAAATGATTTAATCAAGAGATGAGTCATACTTCGTTTCTAATCAAGTTTTACAGTTATGCTCTTAATACTAGACATCTTATCTTGAAACTTATTTTATACTAAGTAGGTTTATAACACCACATGAAATGTGAAGTAATAAAGTTTTCTTACTCAAGCACATTTGGAATTGGTAGTTTTGATGTTTTGGTTAGAACAAATGATAAACTAAGACCAATTCTATGAAGCGTGTTCTTGTCGGGAATCCAAACTAAATTTTGTATATTTGTTTTAGCTCGTCGTGGTATGTTACTTGAAAAAGAAACTTATATGTCAAGAATTCAGTGGGAGTCTTATTGTTCATGAAAGGTTTTAGGAGTCAATCATGAATAAATCTTTTAGTTATCACCAGCACACGAGCTGAGGTTGATAACCTATCGTATTAAGTTGACACATTCTTGTTTCTATGCACCTTACAGTTGAGTTGGCAATTCTTATGAGTTCTATGGTTCACATTTGACTGCAAAAGTTCAGTCAATGAAAGCTAAATTTGAATTTGGTTTTGCCCTAAACCTTAGCTTATAATTATAGGATTCACATGGATGGAAACTTATACACCATTAAATCTAGGTGGCAAAAGGTGTCGCTCTAATTCATGAGAATGATTATGAGGAAGCACTTTCGCTAATAGATTCTAAAGATTTAATAAATATCATTATAGTTAGTAGTTCTATTAATTGCATTCTCGAATTCGTAATATGATTACGACATCCCTTTTCATATTTTGAATTGTGAGAAGTGCCAAGGAATTTTTTGAACTTTCAAGACATGTAGCAATAAGTTCTGAAAGGGTTTGAATACACACACATATGCTATCTAATGAAGGTGTATAATCTTGAGAAGTCAAGTTGAAGACTTGTCGAAACATCACATATCAGAAATCTGCACTTTAGTAAGAAATTCAAGAGCATTGATTTCTAGAAAGTCCATTTGATTTATGGGTACATGTCAAAGCTAGTGGTAGCATAATTGTTATGCAAGTGAGAGAATAAGTGTTTTGCTAGTGGGAGCATAATTTTTATGTTAAGTATTGCAAGTTGGTAATACTATTTGTTGGAAATAAAGTTTTCTATTTACAAGTTGCAAAGTTTGGAAACTGTTTTTGGTATAGTTAGACTTAAGGGAGAGGGAACTCATACTTCTTTTCAAATCTAAAAGTTTAGATTGAAGGGTTTAAAAGAACACAGTCTTGGACATATATGAATATCATGTTGAAATGATTCAACATAAGACATTCAATATATAGAAATATCATAGCAAGAGACTGATCAAATATTAGGTCTTTAATGAATCGAGTCCCATATGCTTCGAATATAGGATTGACTACATAGGCTGTGATATTCACTTGTTCTTATTTTACAAATGCATTGGGCATTGAGAGGGAAAAGGACTAGAACTTGGTGTGACTAAAGTTGTTGACCAACTGTCAAGAACATTCTAAGGTTATACCAAAGGATTGGTTGCTTGTGAACAGTTGGAAGTATGGTATGGTTTGAAATAACCATATTGACATATTTTACATTGAGATGATTGTTGATCAGAATTGATGGTCATATGGGTATATGGAAATGTTTCCATAGTGGGAGTTGTTTATTAAAATCTACATGTGAGTTGTAAAATTTAATGTAAGGAAGGTGCTCAAGGATTGTATCTTGAATTTGATACTTCATTACTATGGACTTGTTTTTAGTAATAAACCTCCAATGGAACATTTTTGTAATATCGTTAGCTATGTTTCTTTGACATTGAAGCCTCTACATTACAGAAGATCATTACATGTAAGGTTGAATTCTAACACATTTAGTAGTAACAATAATTTGGAATTGTGAAATGAGCATCATTGGAATAATATCCATTTGATCTGTTCGCAAAGGAAGGACCATAAAGAGAAATATTATGCATTTTTATAACATGACATGACTGATGTTTCATTCAAGTGTTTAGTTGATTACTCGAAACATTATACAATGAATGAAGTCTAATTAATATGGCAATTAAATAATAAAGGCTTTATTTATATTCAGTATTTTTGAGACCATAGTTAATTAGTTTATTATTGTATTTCACTCTGCATGTTTTACTTCCTGAATAATCTGATTATTCGAATTCCACAGTCGATCGTACTTTCGGAAGTAAGTAGCGAATTAAGACTGTCGTGAACTGGATTGTAGATTGTCTATGGAGATTAGACATAGCAATTGCTGCAATGTTCATGAGTACTTAGAAAATGAGGATTTTGAGTTTTAGATAAACCCACACTTAGAGAATCACTTCATGGATTTTATCACGAGTAATTTCGAGACAATAATATCTTATATTCTTAAAATAGATATGTATGAGTTGTTGTTTACAAGTCAGTTGTGCATTGATAATATGTAAAACACATCAGTAACTTGATGATGATTTGATGAGTAAATACTAAAAGCATATAAGTCAACCTTTATTCGTTACCTTTTCCCTAATGGTAAAAGCAATATATTTGGTCCCTTTGGTGATTTAGTGTTGACTTACAAGTTCTTGGCCTAGACTGGGCTAAATTGATGTGTTTAGATTAGTAGTCTGAAACCAGCTGTTACAAATCAGAAATCGGGAAACAAAACTTGGACAATGAGATTGATTATACTCAATGTCTCATGTCCTTATGATATCTTGCTGAACGGAGGAATATTTGATCACTTGTCTTAGGACACGTAACTGACTAGGTTAGAGTTCGACAACGGCTTTTGGTAGCTACAATTTGCTAACCAATTTGTTAGTTATAGTTATTAGACATATCTACGTGGGAGACTATTGGATTAGGTGTCCAAGCAATTAACTATAATTGGTATAAACTTGAAAGAAAAATAAATAACTTTTTAATATGTTATGCACATAATATATTAATTGGAAATAATGTCATTTAATTAAGAATATAATCAGAAATTAACTGGATTAATTGGATTAACTAAAGTAGGAGGACTAAAGGTGACAATGTTTTATAGTTGAGCATTGAGGAATTCTAGACCCTCCCATAAAGAGGGGGAACGAAATTAAGAATGTTTCTAGGGTTTTCTTGGGCTCCTAGGGTGTCTTGGATGCCTTAGGGATGAAGTTAAGAGATTAGGGTTATCTTGGAGATACATTCCCTATCCAATACCTTCCTAACACCTATATAAACCCCTCTTTGGGTTTAATTTTGTCCATTCCTTATTCCTTAGAGGAAATTCTGATTTTTGCTTCTATTCTCCTCTCTCTCTCTCTCTCTCTCTCTCTTCAAGTCCTTTGGTTGATAGGGTTTGGGTGTGAACCATTAAAGGCGCGACACTTGTGGCGGTTGCTACCAAAGGTTTTCAAGTAAGGATTAAATATTGTTTGCAATAACAATATTTAAGGTATTTTTTTCTAGTTTTCAAAAATATGCTAGGTATCCTACGGTTTCTTATTGGTTGTTCAAAGTTGTATGTTCAATTAGAAAAAAAAACATAGATCAAGAACTAGGTTTGCATGCACACATAGGCTTTTATATGTTTTGCATAATACCCATCAATTGCTTAGTGGATCGACTCCAGGGCAACGAACCATGTATGCAAGGATAAACGGATGTTTGAAACATTAACTTTTCTTGAAGATGAATCGATGCTGAAAATGGGAGACGATTCATTTATTCCTATTTGTGGTGTTGGTTTCGTGTTACTTGAATTTATTTCTGGAAAGACAATTATGTTTTTTGATCTTTTGTTTGTTCCCAAGATTCACAAGAATCTTGTTTGTTCTAGTTGTTTGAAGTTTGATGGTTTTAAACAAGTTATTGAGTCAAATAAGTTCATCTTATCTGAGGGTGAAATGTTTGTTGGATTTGGATATTTAAATAATAGAATGTTTCGTTTGAATATTGTTGACAAATTATTACTTGTTCAAAACTCTGCATTTGTATCTTCTACTTCTAATGTTGATAAATCTATGCTTTGGCATCTAAGATTAGGTCATGTCAACTTTAGAACGATTCATGAGATGTCAAAAAATGGATTAGTTCCAACCTTTGATATGACTTCTGATAAATGTATAACATGCATGCTAACAAAAGTGACAAAAAAACCCTTTCCTAGTGTCACTAGAAATTCAACTGTTTTGGAACTTGTACACAATGACATGTGTGATTTTCACTCCACTCCTTTGGGAAATAAAATGTATGTAGTCACCTTCATTGATGATTACACTCGGTTTTGCTATGTGTATTTGTTGTGCTCTAAGGACGAAGCCTTAGACAAATTCAAAATATACAAACCGAGGTGGAATTGCAATTGGGAAATAAAGTTTAATGTCTTAAGACTAATTGGGGAGGTGAATATATAGATCACATATACTTCCAATCAGTAGGTATTCATGAGACCACATCACCTTCGACACCCCCAATAGAATAGTATTGGTAAATGCAAAAAGCAAGTTCCAAGGGAAATGGTAAACTCGATGTTTTCATACTCGTTAAGTGATGAATTCCAGGGATAGGCCATCTTAACATCCTGCTATTTATTAAATAAGTTTCCAAGTAATAGGAACAAAACAGACCCGCATGAACTTTGGTTCAAGAAAAGGCCGAATCTAAGTTATTTTTGGGTTTAGGCATGTCAGGTAGTTGTAAAACTCACCGATCCCAAAAAGAAAATTTTAGGAGAATGTGGAATTGATTGTATATTCATTGGATATGTTGAACATTCCAAGGCATATAGGTTTTATGTAATAGAACCTAATGATTCAATTCCGATTAACACCATTGTTGAATCACGGGATGCAATTTTTAATTATATGCATTTTTCAGCAATTTAAAGGCCTAAGTATCTGACTTTTGGTACTAATAAAGTGCAAAATTCCGAAAGTCAATATGGTGGTAACGTGAAAGAGCCACAAGAGCTTCTTAGAAGCAAAAGAGCCCATATTGCGAAAAATTTCGGATCCAACTTCCAATTGTATTTAGTGGAAGGTTCAATGAATCAAATTAATTTTGAATGCTCTTATTGCTATAGTACTGAAGATGATCCTAATACATATCAAAAAGCCATGGAGTCTTGCGATAGTGCCTTTTGGAAGGAAGCAATTGATGATGAAATGTCATCAATCCTTGAGAACAACACATGGATGTTATCTGATTTGCCTCCAGGTTCTAAACCACTTGGCTACAAAAGGATTTTCAAAAAGAAAATGAATGTTAATGGGACTATTGACAAATTCAAAGCCCAGTTAAGCATTCAAGGCTTTAGAAAAAAAAAACCTGGTGTTGACTATTTTGATATGTATGCTCCGGTTGCACGTATTTCTAGTATTAGATTTATGATTGCCTTGGCAAGTATCCATAATCTAGTTATTCACCAAATAGATGTGAAAAAAGACCTTTTAAATGGTGAACTTGACAAGGAAGTTTACATGAAACAACCAGAAGGTTTCATTATACACGGTAAAGAGCATAGGGTTATTAAACTTGTTAAATCTTCGTATGAGCTGAAACAAGCGCATAAACAATGACATCAAAAATTTGATGAGGTTATTATTGATGAGTTTTAGGTAAAACAAATAAACTAGAAAAACAATTCCTAAGTTCACAAGCACCCTACTTTGGATCTATGTTTTAACTTTTGAACATATAACTTGGAATTGCAAAACAAGAACCCTAAAGGAAGAGGCTATTTTTGAAAATAACTAATTAGGGTTTAGAATCACATATCTTTCAATTGTTAAAGTAAACAATTGATAATACTTTTGATCTTGATTTTCTTGGAAGCCTAACACCACAATCGTAATGTCGCTAATGGAATCAAATCCAATAGTTAGCAAGAAGGAAACTTGTAAGGACAAAGGATATGATATGAAGTTTTGGCCTAGGTTTTATTCAGGAGAAGTGGTGGCCAGAATTTGGTGCTAAGTGGCTCCGTAAATAGCAGGTGCAGCTAAGGTTTAAGGGATAACTCTAATGTTCCTTTGCTTAAGGCCCACGCTAATATAAAAGCCTTATCCTCGACCCTTGGAAAAAATCACTAGGGTTTCACCTAAGAATTTCGTCCACCTCCTCCAAGGAGGTTTTGGAATGTTTCTTCCAACTACTTAACAATTGCAAACTAGTCCCTATACTTTATAATTGATATAATTAACCTCAAAATTAATTTTAATTAATTTATGGTTAACTATATATCAAATATTATGATTTCTAATTAATATATTATTTTCATAACAAATTAAAAAATCATTTGTATTAATTTATTAATGTTATACTAAATTAATTTCTCTTCTTTCATAATTTCCTTGTCCAGTTGCTAGGTTTGAGGGCAACCCATAAGGACTGTGCTACTATCAATTCATGTACATACCAATTATAGTTATGGGATTAGACACCTAATACATCAATCTCCCACTTGGATAAGTCTGTAACTATAATTGCTAGTATGACCTCTAAATCAACCTGCAAATTGTAGCTTACAAAAGCTACTGCCAACCTCTCACCCAATCAGTTACATGCCCTAAGATAAGTGATCATATAATCCTTCGTTCAACAAGATATCCCTGAACATAAGACATGGAATGGAATCAACCGCTTTGTCCAGAATATATGTTTCTTGATTTCTGATTTGTGATGATATAGGACTTCTAATTGAACACATCAATTTAGCCCTGACTGGGCCCAATACATAAGTCAATACCAAATCATCGAGGGCCCCACAAATATACGTTAGGAAAAAGGAACGATTAAAATTTGACTCATATGCTTGTATCTTTTACTCTTCAAACCATGCATGAGAATAAGTTTTATAAAACCAAGTTAATGATGTGTTTTCGTATCACCACTGAATAACCGACTTGTAAATTCCAAACTCATATTTCCCCATTTCAAGAATATAAGATATTATCGTCTCAGTATTACCCGTGATGAAATCCATGAAGTATTATTCTGAATGAGGGTTTATCCAATACTCAAATCTGCATTTCTAAGTACTAATGAGCATTGCAAAAATTCTATTGCCATATCTAACTCCCTTAGACAATCTACAATCCAATTCATGAAAATCTTAATTCACTACTTACTTCCAAACGTATGAGAGATTGTGGGGTTTAAAAATCATATTATTCGGGAAATAAAACATGCAAAATATGAAACATAATAATAACCAATTGACAAAAGGTAGTAAACAAACTTATAAATAATACTTTATTATTTAATCACCAAAAGTCAATTACATTTACTTTGCTACATGTTTCAAAATAAAACTATCTAACTGCTAAAACTAATATCATCTCTCAGTCCAATGCTCTGAGCATGTTGAATATGCTTAACCCTACTCAGACCCTTTGTAAGGGGGTCTGCTGGGTTATCCTCATATGATACCCTCTTTACGACAAGATGGCCTTCTTCTACTCTATGTCTGATGGAATGGTATTTTCTATCGATATGTCTGGCTTTACCATGATCTTTGGGTTCCTTAGTTAAGGAAACCAATCCTTCATTATCGCAGAATAGTTCCGTAGGCTCCTGAATGGTTGGAACAACTCCAAGATCTCCAATGAAGTTTCTCAACCAAGATGGTTCTTTCGACGCTTCACTCGCTGCTATCTACTCTGATTCACAAGTAGAATCAGCCACAGTATCTTGCTTGGAACTTTTCCAAGTAACTACTCTTCCATTGAATAGAAATACCCAGCGAGATTGAGAACGGAAGTTGTCCCTATCCATTTGGAATCTGACATCACTACAACCGTCTACTCTCAAAGCATCATTGCCACCAAGTACAAGGACCCAATCCTTTGTCCTTTGTAAATACTTGAGTATATTCATAACCGCTATCCAATGAACTCTACCCAAATTTCCCTGAGAACAACTGACCATGCTCAAAGCAAAGGACACATCAGGGTGAGTACATCTCGTAGTGTACAAGATCAATCCAACAACGAAAGCATAAGGCACACGACTCATGTCAACTATTTCCTCATCTGTACTCGGATATTGAGTCTTACTCAATTTTGTATTGCTTTTGATAGGTAGCTCTCCCTTCTTGGAATTTTCCATACTAAACCTATTTAATACCTTGTCCAGTTATGTACTCTGACTAACTACAATTAGTCCATTCTTTCCATCTCTCAATATTCTAATTCCAAGAATATAGGCAGCATCTCTAAGGTCTTTCATGGGAAAACACTTTCCAAGCCAAGAATGAACATCTTTTGAGGTCGGAACATCATTACTAATTAGTTATATTTTAGCAACATATAACACAAGAAAAGTTACTATAATTCCACTAGCTTTGATATACACGCAAGACTCATCTTCACTACTGGAGAAACCAAACTCTTTGAATTTTTCTTGGAAACAAAGATTCCAGCTGCCAAATGCTTGTCTCAATCCATAAATGGATTTCTCAAGCTTGCACACTCTATTGGGAAACATTGCATTAATGAAACCCTTTGGCTGATTCATGTAAACATCCTCAACCAACTTCCTTTTAAGTAGAGTAGTCTTAACATCCATCTGCCAGATTTCATAGTCATGAAAGACAATTATGGCGAGCAAGCAATATCCTAATAAATTTAATCTTAGCTACTGGTGAGAAGGTCTCATCATAGTCAACCCCGAGGGTTTGAGTGAAACCTTTTGCAACCAGTCGAGCCTTGAATGTATGTACATTTCCATCCATGTCGGTCTTCTTTTTGAAGATCCATTTGCACCCAACTGACTTTCGACCTAGTGCATTATGAACCAAATTCCAAACTTGATTGTCATAAATGGACTTTATCTCGCTGTCCATCGCCTTTTTCCACTTGGAAACCTCTAGGCTTGCCATTGCTTCCCTGTAATTAGCTGGTTCATCCAAATTTTTCAGTGTCCTATCACTGGTAAATGTGTCACCTTCTGAATTAATATGGAAACAATATAAATAAGGTGGCACACTAACCATAGTGGATCTTTGAAAAGGTAATGAGTTGTCAACTGGTTCAGCAGGAACTATTTCCTCTGGTTAAGCGCTAGTGTCATCTAAGGTTCCTTTATTAGCTAACTCTTGAATTTCTTCAAGGTCAATGGTACTTCCACTGTCCTCTTTGAATATGAGCTGTTTTTCTAGAAACACTCCTCTTTGTGCTACAAAGACCACCTTTTCACTAGGTTTGTAGAACAAATATCCAAAAGACTACTTTGGGCAACCAATGAAAACACATTTCTCACTTCTAGCTGCTAGCTTGTCGTGAGTCTCTCATATTACAAAAGCTTCACAACCCCAGACTTTTAAATGTGCTAACGTCGGAACTTTCCCCATCCACATATCGTGAGGTGTTTTAGCAACCTTCTTTGGAGGGACAAGATTCAGGGTGTGGGCGACTGTCTCTAAGGTATACCCCCAGAAATGAATAGGAAGTGAAGCACGACTCATCATAAAACAAACCATGTCTAGCAAGGTTCGATTATGCCTCTCAGCCACACCATTTAACTGTGGCATCCTATGAGGAGTTAATTGTGAAACCATTCCACATTCCTTTAGATAGTCTTTGAACTTGATACTAAGATACTCTCCGCCACTATTGGATCTGAGTATCTTTATCTTCCTTCCCAATTGATTCTCGACTTCATGTTTAAATTCCTTGAACTTTTCAAAGGTTTCTGACTTATGCTTGATTAAGTAGATATAGCCATATCTGCTATAATCATCAGTGAAAGTCACATATAATCGATAAGCATCCATTGTGGTTGATCTGAAGGGTCCACACACATCAGTATGTATGAGGTCCAACAAGACCTCTTTCACATGATCCTGTGAAAGGTGATTTTCTCAGCTTTCCCAAAAGACAAGATTCACACATATCATATGATTTTAGGTCAAATGATTCCAACACTCCATCCTTTTGGAGTTGGGCTATGTGTTTCATGTTAATGTGTCCAAGACGACAATGCCACAAGCATGCCTTATCTATACTAGTAGACAGGTCAATATTAAACACACTATTACCTAAGTTGTCAACACAATTCATTGTTTGATACACACCATCACAAGGTAAAGCTTCAAACACAAAATTGACATTCTTATAAACAAAATTTGAACCATTCAAATCCTTAAAAGAATACTTACAACCTTGTTTGAACAATGCATGAGATGAAATAATGTTTCACGTCATTTCTAACGAATATCAACAATTCAAAAAATATAATCTAAAATCCTTATTAAGAAAAAGTTGATAAACTCCGATCTTAGTTACTGGTGAAGACTTTATGTTACCCATGATCAAGTTTATCCTCCCTTGCTCCACATTCTCACTTTCTTTTAGCCCCTGCAAATCAAAATAGATGTGAAAACGACATCCTGTATCAAGGACCCAAGAACGAGAAGATAATAAGTTATTAGAAGAAATAGTGTAAATGCCTGTTGAAGACGGCTTCACTTTGCCATCCTTGATGTCCTGTAGATACTTTGGGCAACTTCATTTTCAGTGCCCCTTGTCATTACAATAATAGAAATCAACATCTTTTGGGTCGGAAACATGGGGAATGACATCATTGGGCTTGGCCTTTGGTACACTACCAGACGACTAAGCTTGGGCCTTTCCCTTCCAATTTTGTTTAGGAGGACCTTTCCTCTTTTTCCTTTTTCCCTGTCCAATAGCCATGACGGGGGCACTAGCTAGAATGGAGGCTATACTTTTACCCTTCATCCTGCCTTGGTTGTCTGCAACAAGCTGTGAAATTGGGCCAGTGTCTGCTCGGTGTTATTCAAATGGTAAGTTAGGATGAACTGACCATAACAATCGGGCAATGAGTTTAAGACCATGTCAATGGACAATTCCTCATCAAAATGCACATTGAGTTTAACCAAATGCTCTATGTAACATTGCATTCTTTGCACATGACTAACAACTAAGTCCCCTCCTTCATCGTCCAAGCCATGAGTGACTTGACCACCTCAAACTTTTATTGATGAGCTCGCTTATGGTACTTTTCCATTAGGTCCCTGTTCATCTCAAAATGCCAGTAGTTCTCATAGAAACTCTATAGTTCTGGATACATGGTTCTGACTATGATGCAAGCCACGTTGGTTGCATCGTCATAGTGCTTTTTATAGGCAACATATTTGTAACACCGTAAATTTTCAAAATAATTTTTCTTTTTCAAAATCACATAATGTATCACATCACAAATCAAAATCCATAATCAATACTGTTTTCAAAAACAAATCCCAAGATCTCTACACATAATAAACTCCATCGGTGTGTGTACGTGTCAAGCCGTCGCCTTCCCATGGTCCTCGCTGGTACCTGAGACATCAAACACAACAACTGTAAGCATAAATGCTTAGTGAGTTCCCCAAAATACCACATACCACAAATACGTCACTCAAGGCTAAATCCGACCCTCTAGTCTAGATGTCTCAGCGGGACCCTCCAGTCCTGCAGCTCGTCGGACCCTCCGGTCCAGTCACAGCTCATTGGGCCCTCCGGCCCGATCAGAATCGTTGGGCCCTCCGGCCCGGTCAGAATCGTTGGACCCTTTGGTCCGGTCTACACAATCATACAACATACATATAACACATAGCACGTAATCTCATACATAGCACACAATCTCATACATAGCACATAAGACCCTCTGGTCAACTCATAATACCACTCAAGGTAACGTATAGTGAGAAGACTCACCTCGCGTGTCTCGATAACTCGTGAATCTCTTAACCACTAGTGCTCGATCTCCCGAGCTATCGTCCTCCTACAACACAAGCGTATTTCTACTTAATACTACTTGACTCTGGCTGACTAATACCACGAAGTCAAACCAGTCAACACTGGTCAACGGTCAACGGTCAACGGTCAATGGGCAACGGTCAACGGTCAACCCGACTCGCCGAGTCTGGCGTGGACTCGCCGAGTTCCTACGGGAACCCGATCCCTCTGAATCTCTTCCGACTCGCCGAGTCACTCACCCGACTCGGTTACTCAACCCCTGGTTCGTAATTGTTGAACAACCCGCACCAACTTGCCGAGTCTGGGGAATGGACTCGGCGAGTGCATTCCATGCACAACCCCAAACGACCATTGAGGTCAGATCCGCTTCACTAACTCATAGATCCAGTCTCCTTAATCTTATTGACCACGTAAAGTCCAAGTCTTGATGCTCATCAAGCATTCAATAGCTCATGAATGGTTTTTTAGCCTCAAATACATTGATCCCAAGCCAAACCCTCCATGGATGCATATAAAGCTTTGGTAAAGAGGTGCTCTGGACCTCTATGGGTCCAGATCCAGGACCTTAACTCGCTAAGGGACCATGAGGACACTAGATCTAGCCACAAATGGGTTCAAAAGCCCTAAATCTACATGAACATCACAATAACAGAGAATGATTCGAGATTGTACCTCAGTTGTGATGTTCTGGACCTCAAATCTTCAAGAATCCACCCCTCTCTTGCTTCCTCTTGGCTAAATCTCCTCTTCCCTTGCTAGACTACAACTCCAAGATCAATAATGGCTCCTTCCCTCACTTGAATCACTCAATTGCTCTAGGGTTTCACTCTGGGGGCTGATGAGTGCAAATGATGGCTATAAGGCCCTTTAAATATGCCTCAAACCCGAGAAATTAGGGTTTCATTAAACAGCATGGACTCGCCGAGTCCACTCTTGGACTCGCCGAGTCCGGACGCGAACCCGCGTCCAAATCCGCGATCATACTCGGCGAGTCTAGGCTCCAACTCGCCGAGTCTCCTCACTAAATACCAAAATAAATAAATGAATAATACCTAGGAATTCGGGCTGTTACAACTCTCCCCCACTAGAACTAGACTTCGCCCTCGAAGTCTCGCTCTGCAAATAACTCCGGATGCTGCTCACGCATCTCACGCTCCGATTCCCAAGTCATCTCGGACCCCCTCCGATGTTGCCACTGAACCAGAACTAAGGGCATCTCCTTGTTCCACAGAACCTTGATCTTTTGATCCACAATCACAATTGGTCTCTCTGCGTAGTTCAGGCTCGCATCCACCTAAATTTCCTCTAACGGCACTACCACCGACTCGTCGGCTATACACTTCCTCAACTGAGACACATGGAAGGTATTATGAATCCGCTCCAATTCCGCGGGTAGCTCCAAGCGATATGCTACCCTCCCTACCCTCACGATCACCCGAAACGACCCAATATACCGGGGACCTTGCTTGCCCCTCTTCTTGAATCGGATCACTCCTTTCCAAGGAGATACTTTCAGGAGAACATAATCACCGACCTGGAACTCGAGCTCGGTTCGACGTCTATCTGCATAACTCTTCTGGCGACTCTGAGCGGTCAACATCCTCTGCCTGACTTGTTGGATCTGCTCTGTTGTCTGAAGCACTATCTCCGTACTACCCATCACGCGTTGCCCTACCTCACCCCAGCAAATAGGGGTACGACATCTCCTCCCATACAACAGCTCAAAGGGTGGCATACCGATGCTCGAATGATGGCTGTTGTTGTAGGAAAACTCTGCCAAGGGAAAATACGCGTCCCAACTCCCGCCGAAGTCCAACACACATGCTCGAAGCATGTCCTCGAGCGTCTGAATCGTCCGTTCACTCTGCCCATCGGTCTGTGGGTGGTATGCGGTACTAAAATGCAACCTCGTACCCAACTCCTCGTGAAATTTCTTCCAGAATCTAGAAGTGAAACGCACATCTCGTTCTGATACAATCGAGATGGGTACGCCATGCCGCGATACCACCTCCCTCACGTACAGCTCTGCCAACCTCTCCGTAGAAGAACTCTCACTAATAGCGAGAAAGTGGCGCTCTGTGTCAATCGGTCCACTATCACCCAAATCGCATCGACACCCCTTGCCGTTCTTGGAAATTTGGTGATGAAATCCATGGATATCTGCTCCCACTTACACTCCGGAATCTCAAGTTGTTGCAACTTACCATGCGGTTTCTGGTGCTCGGCCTTAACCCTACGACAGGTTAGGCATCTCTCAACGAACCACGCCACATCTCTCTTCATGCAGGGCCACCAATACTCCCTCTTCAGATCCAGATACATCTTAGTGGCCCCAGGATGGATCGAAAACTTCGATCCGTGTGCCTCTTCCATCAAGATAGTACACGTCCCGCCCACAAATGGTACCCAAATCCGTCCCTGGAAGGTCATAAGCCCGCGGCTATCGATAACAAACTCTGACACCTGCCCGATAATCCGCTCTCTCTTACGGTTCTCCGGTCTCACCGCCTCGGCCTGGGCCCCTCTGATGGTGTCCAATACAGGAGTCATCACCGTCAACCTCATACAGATATCTCGCAGCGGGGCACCCTCTGCCCTACGACTCAGGGCGTCAGCTACCACATTAGCCTTGCCCGGATGGTACAGGATCTCTCAATCATAATCCTTTACCACATCCAGCCATCTCCTCTGCCGCATGTTCAGGTTGGGCTGATCCATCAAGTACTTCAAACTCTTGTGGTCCGTGTATATCGTACACCGAGCCCCATACAGATAGTGACGCCAGATCTTGAGGGCGAACACCACAGCCCCCAACTCCAGATCGTGGGTGGGATATCTCGTCTCATGAGGCTTTAACTGCCTCGATGCATACGCGATCACATGCCCTCTCTGCATCAACACCGCTCCTAACCCCGATATCGATGCGTCACAGTACACCATGAAATCCTCCATCCCTTCCGGTAGTGCGAGTACAGGAGCTTCGCACAATCTCTGGCGAAGGGTCTCAAACGAGGTCTGCTGCTCTGGACCCCATGAGAAAGTAACACCCTTTCGGGTCAACTTGGTAAGTGGCACGAAGATCTTGGAGAAATCTCTGATAAATCTCCGATAGTAGCCTGCCAGCCCTAAGAAGCTCCTGATCTCCGTAGGTGACCTCGGCACCTCCCAACTCATCACAGCCTCGATCTTGGTCGGGTCAACCAAAATCCCATTCTGGTTAACGAGATGCCCTAAGAACTGGACCTCCCGTAACCAAAAATCGCACTTGGAGAATTTGGCGAAAAGCCTCTCCGCTCTCAGAACTCCGAGGAGCTCCCTCAAATGTTCCTCATGCTGCTCTCTGGTCCTCGAATACACCAGGATGTCATCAATAAATACAATGACTGAACGATCCAACATCGGCCTACACACCCTGTTCACGAGATCCATGAATGCCGATGGTGCATTGGTGAGCCCGAATGGCATCACCATGAACTCGTAATGCCCGTAACGGGTCCTAAACGCCGTCTTCGGGATATCCTCATCTCGAACTCTCATCTGGTGATACCCCGACCTCAGGTCTATCTTGGAGAACCAAGACGCCCCCTGCAACTGATCGAATAGATCGTCGATCCTCGGTAATGGATAACGGTTCTTGACCGTCAACTTGTTCAACTCCCGGTAATCAATGCACATCCGGTGTGAACCATCCTTTTTCTTGACAAAAAGGATCGGCGCTCCCCAAGGAGAGCTACTGGGACAGATGAACCCTTTCCCCAACAGCTCTTGCAACTGTGAGGATAACTCCTGCATCTCTGGCGGCGCTAGGTGATATGGCGCCTTAGCGATAGGCGCAGCCCCGGGAATGAAATCGATACGAAACTCCACCTGCCTCTCGGGAGGCTCACCCGATAACTCCTTGGGGAACACGTCCGGGAACTCACGCACTATCAGCACATCATCCACTGAACTTGGCCTCCCAACGGCCTCTCGCATATCCGTCACATAGGCTATGAACCCCTTGCAGCCCTGCTGCAAACTCCGCCTCGCTCTGGCAGCCGAACAGAATACTGAACCACCACGAGTCCCCTCGCCATAAATTGTCAGCACTCCCCCAGTAGGATCTCAGATCGTCACCAATTGATGCTCACAATCTATGCCAGCCCCGAAACGGCTCAACCAATCCATGCCTACTATAACACAAACATCCCTCATGGTAATCGGTACTAAATCAATCGGGAACTCCACCCCGAAGATCTCCAGTACTCACCCATGTATCACCTCGGTAGCACACACCTCACGCTCATCAGCTATGGAAACCTGCAGAGGCCGACTCAACGCCTCCCTCGAAATACTAATGTGCCGACTAAAAGTCACATATACGAACGACCGACTCGCACCCGAGTCGAACAACACTAATGCAGGTACAGAACTCACAAGAAAAGTACCTACGCATAACATATAGCAATTACCATAGCATAAACTCAACATAAAATAGATAAAGAATACATACCAGCCACGACGTCAGGCGCTGCGCTGACCTCCTCCGCAGTCAACTGGAAGGCTCTTCCCCTAGCCTTCGGTGCTTCGGCCTTCGCTGGCCAGGTCTCGGTAGCTCGAATCGCAGGTGCAGATCCATGCGCTGACCTCTGAAGCTAGGGGCACTCGGCCTTCCGATGGCCAGTCTGGTTGCAATGAAAGCAAACCAAGAACCCCTTAGGACAATCCTTCACGAAATATCCTTCCTTCCCACACTTGTAACATACCCCAGTCCTGCATGACCCATCATGACTCTTGCCGCACTTCACACAAGTACGGCCCCTCGAACTACTCGTCCTCGAATCAGTGGGCTTTGCCCGCTTGGCGGCCGGCTGCGACTGTGTCGGTCGCCGATTACCCCTCTGAGACTCGGTCTCCTCCCTCGCTTGTGTCTCAAGCTCAATCTCCCTCTTCCGAGCATTTTCCTGGAGCTCGGCAAATGTCCGGTAAGTCGAGTTCGCCACGAACTCACGGATGTCTCCCCTTAGTATACTCAGATAATGACTCATGCGAGCCTGCTCAGTGGTCACCAGCTCCGGGAAAAACAACGCCCGCTCATGAAACATCCTCATAATCACTGTCACTGACTACGTCCCCTGCTTGAGGGTCAGAAACTCCTGAGCTAAACGTTCCCTCTCCACCTGGGGAACATACTCGTCACGAAACATCGCAGTAAACCTCTCCCAGGTCACTGTAGTCAGCTCAGCTGTCGAATAGCTCGTGGTTGCAAACTTCCACCAGTCCTTCGCCCCCAAGCGAAGCTGGTTGAGTGCAAACCACACCCTCAAGTGCTCTGGACACGAGCACGTATAGAAACACCCCTCTATGTCTGAGATCCACCTCATAGCGGCGATCGGATCCTATGTACCATCGAACTCTGGTGGTTTCGTGTTGCTGAACTCTCGATACAACAACGAATCACCACCCTGGGGTCTCGCAGCAGCAACAGCTGCGGTGGCTGCATCAACAGCAGCATCAGTCAAAGCAACGTAACGCTCGTCAAATGTCTCGATCAGTGTGGTCTTAATAGATCCAAACATCTCCGGTATCTCGGCTTTGATGGCAGCAGCCACCTCCTCATGGATGATCCGACGGATCTCCTCATCACTCACCCCACTGCTCCCGGTGGTCTGGCGTGTCCCGACCATGATCAACCTCTGAAATACAACATAAGGAATATCAGGGAAACTCTCGAGTATACTCACACTCGATAACTCAATCATCCTCAACTTCTGGTACCCCAAGGATTCTTACTTGGACTGCGCACCAATCCGGTGTCTTCAATAGTACGGGCCCAATACTATCGTCCACACTGAATCGATATACAATCCAAGTCCTCCTCCTAGGATCCCAAATCGCAAATACTCTACTCTCGCTATGCACTGACTACCCTCAATAGCCCTCTCCTGAGCTCCTCACTGCTACCTACTCACTCTCAAAGTATCTCATAGCAGAAGCGATCACCTAAGCTAAGGCATCACGTAGCAGGCCCACTCTAGTCCTAATAGGAATACCTAGCCTCTCTAACATGCACAACATAATATCTCATAACTCATAACATATAATATAAGGGTATTTTGGGGATTCACCGTTCGGGCGCTGGCTGACCGTACACACCTTCCACTCAGCTTGTTTCCAAAACCTCTTTTTCTTTTTAGAAAATTTTAGTTTTATTTGAAAATTTCTCAAATCCTCGGTTTGAGTTCAAATACGCCCGAAGGTGCATCCGAATCCCTCAAACCAAGGCTCTGATACCAACTTGTAACACCGTAAATTTTCAAAATAATTTTTCTGTTTCAAAATCACATAATGTATCACATCAAAAATCAAAATCCATAATCAATACTGTTTTCAAAAACAAATCCCAAGATCTCTACACATAATAAACTCCATCGGTGTGTGTACGTGTCAAGCCGTCGCCTTCCCATGGTCCTCGCTGGTACCTGAGACATCAAACACAACAACTGTAAGAATAAATGCTTAGTGAGTTCCCCAAAATACCACATACCACAAATACGCCACTCAAGGCTAAATCCGACCCTCTGGTCTAGATGACTCAGCGGGACCCTCCAGTCCCGCAGCTCGTCGGACCCTCTGGTCCAGTCACAGCTCATTGGGCCCTCCGGCCCGGTCAGAATCGTTGGGCCCTCTGGCCCGGTTAGAATCGTTGGACCTTCTGGTCCGGTCTACACAATCATACAGCATACATATGACACATAGCACGTAATCTCATACATAACACATAATCTCATACATAGCACATAAGACCCTCTGGTCAACTCATAATACCACTCAAGGTAACGTATAGTGAGATGACTCACCTCGTGTGTCTCGGTAACTCGTGAATCTCTTAACCACTAGTGCTCGATCTCCCGAGCTATCGTCCTCCTACAACACAAGCGTATTTCTACTTAATACTACTTGACTCTAGCTGACTAATACCACGAAGTCAAACCATTCACACACTGGTCAACGGTCAATGGTCAACCCGACTCACCGAGTTCCTACGGGAACCCGATCCCTCTGAATCTCTTGAGACTCACCGAGTCACTCACCCGACTTGGTTACTCAACCCCTGGTTCGTAATCGTTGAACAACCCGCACCAACTTGCCGAGTCTGGGGAATGGACTCGGCGAGTGCATTCCGTGCACAACCCCAAACGACCTTCTGAGGTCAGATCCGCTTCACTAACTCATAGATCCAGTCTCCTTAAGCTTATTGACCACGTAAAGTCCAATTCTTGATGCTCATCAAGCATTGAATAGCTCATGAATGGTGTTTTAGCCTCAAATACATTGATCCCAAGCCAAAACCTCCATGGATGCATATAAACCTTTGGTAAAGAGGTGCTCTGGACCTCTATGGGTCCAGATCCAAGACCTTAACTCGCTAAGGGACCATGAGGACACTAGATCTAGCCACAAATGGGTTCAAAAGCCCTAAATCTACATGAACATCACAATAACAGAGAATGATTCGAGATTGTACCTCAGTTGTGATGTTCTAGACCTCAAATATTCAAGAATGCACCCCTCTCTTGCTTCCTCTTGGCTAGATCTCCTCTTTCCTTGCTAGACAACAACTCCAAGATCAATAATGGCTCCTTCCCTCACTTGAATCACTCAATTGCTCTAAGGTTTCACTCTGGGGGCTGATGAGTGCAAATGACGGCCATAAGGCCCTTTAAATATGCCTCAAACCCGAGAAATTAGGGTTTCATTAAACAGCGTGGACTCGCCGAGTCCACTCTTGGACTCGCTGAGTCCGGACGCGAACCCGCGTCCAAATCCGCAATCATACTCGGCGAGTCTAGGCTCCAACTCGCCGAGTGTCCTCACTAAATACCAAAATAAATAAATGAATAATACCTAGGAATCCGGGTTGTTACAATATTCTTCGGGAGTAGCTTTGGTTTCATAAATCTATTTGAGCTCCTTTTCAAGGACATATTCTTTGTCCTCAAAGCGAAGCACCATTTTGATATTGTGCATCCAATCGTTGTAGTTTGAGCCATCTATAACGGCTTTGGAGCAAATGGAAAGCAAACAAAAGTTATGGTTGGAGGATGATGAAGCAGAAGTGTTTCCAAGAGTAGAAATCTACAAAAGAAGATAGTTTTAGTTAGATTTCAGGATACCTCAATATAATAACCCAAAGCTATAATATTAAGGTTAGGATCCAACTATGAGGGTTGACAACATAGATTTGGGATGCAAAGATCCAAGTGTAAATTTCATAAAGGTAAATGAATGATGATTCACTAATTCTTTTTGAGATACATTGAGACTATTCAATGACATGTTTTAATCTCATATTATGCTCTTCTATTTGTGATTGGGATGCCGACGCTCACAAACAAGATGTGAATAACCATGCAAATATGCTTGGTAACCTCATTGTCTTTATCATTATCTTATGATGTGTCGTTAAACCAGACACACTCCATCAACAATGATAATTATGAGATACCCATTTAGAGTCTTTATTAGTCCTTATTAGTGTGCTGGTTAACCACACACACTCTACTAACGACTTATAAAGTGTAATGTGCAATTTCATGGGTTAGCATACTATTCACATTTTTCCTAAAGTAACTAGAGTTGGGATTTTGTAAAAATTATGTTCTAGTACTTTATTAATAACATTATACTTTTAATGAGATTAACTTGTCCTATCAAATCCGTTCTGATAACCACCATCCACTAATCAATGAAGCGGTGGGTGAGAGTAGACACCCATTCAACCGTCATTTTATCAGCAGTTTCCTTATACCCCCCTTATAGACTAGCTTCATGAATGAGGCATACAAGCGATTCGAATGACCAATTCTTATACATATATAAAATTTAAAACTTTAAGGTTTATATAAATTTTTGAAAATTAAACTATTAATTTCAAATTTAAAATAAACCAAAACTAGATTTAATAATTATCTATTAATTAAGTTTTAATTAATTTATTAAATCTTGTGAGTATTGTCTAATTAAACTAACCAATTAATTTAATCCTAATCCTTAACCATCTAGATTTAGAAAATTAAGGGTACATGATAATTTCCATATTTATCAATTATCCAATTAATCCAATTAATCAACAATTATCCAAACAAGGAACCCTAAAACCCTAAGGTAATTTCAAAATCAAGGGAGGGAGGCTAGGGTTTTTCAAAACCCTTACCTTAATTACGATTAGGGTTTATGGAGGCTAGGGTTTTTTTTGAAAACCCCTCAAACTAAAACCCTAAAAACGAAAACATTGCCTTTTAGGGTTTAATGGCTATAAACCCTAATTTGCAACTCAACTATTATAACAATTCAATTTAAAACAAAAACCAATGGCCCGGATACCACTGATAGGTTTTAGGTAAAACAAATAAACTAGAAAAACAATTCCTACATTCACATGCAACCTACTTTTGATCTATGTTTTAACTATTGAACATATAACTTTGAATTGCAAACAGGATCCCTAAAAGAAGAGGCTATTTTCGAAAATAACTAATTAAGGTTTAGAATCACATACCTTTAAATTGTTAAAGTAAATAATTATTAATCCTTTTGATCTTGATCTTCTTGGAAGCCTAACACCACAATTGTAATGCCTCTAATGGATTCACACCCAAGAGCTAGCAAGAAGGAAACTTGTGTGGAGAGAGGATAGCGTATGCAATTTCGGCCTAAGCATTCTTCAGGAGAAGTGGTGACCGAAATTTGGAGCTAAAGGGCTCTTTAAATAGCTGATGTAGTTAGGGTTTAAGGGATAACCCTAATGTTCCTTTGCTTAAGGCCCAAGCTAATCCAGAAACCTTATCCAAGGCCCTTGGATGAACTCATCAGGGTTTCCCTTAAGAATATCGTCCACCTCCTCCAAGGAGGTTCTGGAATGTTCCTTCCAACTATTTAACAATTGCAAACTAGTCCCTGTACTTTATAATTAATACAATTAACCCCAAAATTAATTCCAATTAATTTCTGGTTAACTATTAATCAAATATTATGATTTATAATTAATATATTATTTTCATAACACATTAGTAAATCATTTATATTAATTTATTAATCTTATAATAAATTAATTTCTCTCTTTTCATAATTTCCTTGTCTAGTTGTTAGGTTTGAGGGCAACCCAAAAGGATTGTGCTACTATCAGTTCAAGTACATACCAATTACAGTTATGGGCTTAGACACCTATTCCCACAATTTTTTCTTCTAGTTTCAATAGAAACCAACGTGAAAAATGTGTTTATAGTAGATTTGATGATGCTACTAGAGCTAAAGTCATCATTTTCTTATATGTTGATGACATGTTGATTTTTGGTACCGACTAAAATCAAGTAGATGAAATAAAGAAATTTTTATCATCTATGTTTTCCATGAAAGATTTAGGAGAGGCTAATGTAATTCTTGGAAAAAGAATTCAAAGGATGAACAAAGTTTTGGTAATCACTAAAAGTCATTATATTGAGAAAATTGTCAAGTTGTTTAATTTTACCGATTGTTCTCATGTGAGTACTCCTATGGATGCAAGTGTGTAATTAATGCCAAATAATGCCTTTCCCATTTCACAATTGGAATACTCTACGGCCATTGGTGTGACCTGATAGTACTTTTGTTGTGGGCAAGTTGAGCTGGTACACTACTAATTGGGAGTCCTTCGGTTTTAGAAGGTCATTCAGATGCAGATTGGATAACCAACTTGGATGACCATTCCTCAACTTCTTGTTGGGTATTCTTGCTTGGGGGCAGTACCATTTCTTGGGCTTTAAAGTAGCAATCTTGCATTACAAACTCAAAAATGGAATCTGAGTTTGTTGCATTAGCAGCTGCTGGTAAAGAAGCAGAGTGGCTAAGGAATTTAGCCTATGAGATTCCTTTGTGGTCTAAACCAATAACACCTATTTCTATCCATTGTGATAGTGCATCTGCTTTGGCTAAGGCATACATCCAGGTTTATAATGGGAAGTATAGACACCTAAGTGTTAGAAAAAGTACGATTAGAGAACTAATCATGAACGGCGTCATTTCGGATAAGTTTGTTAAATCGCAACAAAATTTGGCAGATCACTTGACTAAAGGTCTGAAAAGAGACTTAGTGCAGAAGTATGTGATCGGGATGGGGTTAAAGTCCACTTAATTATGTAATGACGAGACACACAATTCCCTCCTAATATAATGTTAGGAGTTGAATTCAATGTGGAAAGCTCATACTTATAGATTGGAACACATGAAGTATTCATCCGTGGTATGTGTTCGATTCTGCTTGTTAGCCAGGTTGAAATTTAACTTCTTAATAATTACTTTGATAAATGTATGTTCATATACATGGAAAGGAGTTACCTATGTGATTGTGAAGTGTAGTCGCATTTCAAGAGGTTGTGGACTTGACATTGATACGATCATGAGATGATTGGGACACACGACTTTATAATAGTGTCAAGTTGTATTTTGCTAGAAATTCAATAAACTAGTATGCATTTTACTTTCTGTTATTCAAATGGGTTGATGGGTCCAATTCTTAGAATCCCCTGATGCTCGAGTATTTGCAAGTGTATGATACTAAGTCAAAATTTAATCGTATCGATATTTTCATTATGTACTAGTTTGGTTATTTTTAATAAGGTTATGTTTGTTGATGGGTTACACTAAAATGGGGGAGGATTGTTGGTGATTTTAGTGTCACCATGTCATTTTGTGTAACTGGAACTAACATGTGAACTAAGGGTTTCATAAGTTGTACTCTAATATATGTACGGGTTTTTGCAGACTCCCCGCATGTATAAGATCGAATTAGATGTCTGTTCAACAATAATTCGGGGGGTCCAGGGTTTCCAAAGGGGCAGCGCCCCTTTGGCAGGGTCTAGGGGCAGCACCCCTAGCAGGGTCCAAGGGGAAGAACCCCTTGGCTGGGGTCACACTTTGAAAAGAGATACACAATCATTAGCTCTATTTCCCTCAAACGAACATAGAATCCTTCTAGCAATTTTGCTTACGATTTCTATGCCGAGATTCGTAAGTGTCCTCTTGGATTATCCTATGTTGAATTTCTTGCAACCCAGACATAGGGTAGAAATATCAGTTCGGAAAGTGTTCACACAATTCAAGAGGTATCCAGTTCTCCAACATAAACCCTGATTCCTCCAATAATATGACCAATAATACAACCATTAATGCTTACTATTCATAATTATCGACTTTTTCATGTAAAAGAGCAATTATATAGGAAATCTATGCAAACTGCCTCAAAAAGATGCTCATGAAACTCATATGTTATATCTGGGGATGTGGAAACACTACAAGGATACAGACCTATGCCGACGACTAGTGTCGTCGCTAAAAGTAGCCCTATCCCGACGACTAGTCGTCACCATACCTTTTGCGAATTTTGACCAATTTAATTTGACCAGGAACTCTATTCCGACGATACGTCGTCGGCACACGTATGGCGGGAATGACAAAAATATTGGCGGTCTTCTGAAACTCTATACCGACGACATGTCGTCGGTATAGGTATCAAAAAAATATATTTTTCATTTATTTTTAATATATATGCCAGAAAAACAAAACGATGTAGATTTGTGTAAGTTGTGCCGACGACATGTCGTTGCCATAGGTTTTTAATTTTTTTTTTGTTTCCGCAAATAATTGAAATGACATCGTTTACTTTACCCTATACCGATGACATGTCGTCGGCATAGGGGTTTACCCTAAATAATGCGCAGCTGCCTCGTTCATTTGCACAGCGACACACATCTGTTTTGCTCTCCGACGAATCTCCGATTCGTCGTCAAGTAGCCGGTGATTAGCCCCAGGTAAACCTTTTCTACTCCTATTTCATTGAATATTGATGTGTGCTAATGATTTTTACCCCAAATTTGGGGTTTTTTTTTTTGTGTGTATGGTAGTTAACCGGTGGTGAAGCACCACCGCCCTTTTCCTGCCTCAACCTTCCCAACGGTGAAGCTGTGCCAGCGACCTCGTTCCAGCCACCAAGGGAGTTGTTCACTGGTTCGTTTTCTACTCCTATTTCGTTCATATTGTGTTTTTTTTTCTAATTTTGTATTGCCGCCTGTGGCCACCACCAGCCACCACCAGAGGATTACCAGCTTTTTTGACTTTATCACACAGGAACAAAACACAGGTTAGTTTTTTTTTTTTTTCTAATTTTTATTGAAATTGAAATTATATGTATATATAGAATTGTGTTGAAATTGAAATTGATCCTCTATTGATTATATAATTGTGTTGTTTGTTTGGTATATATATGTGATTGTGTTGTTGTTTGTTTAGGTTTATACTTTAAACAAACTAATAAAAGTACATTGGTATAGAATTGTTTTGCTTGGTTGGTATATGTGTGATTGTGTTGTTTGTTTGTTATATGTGTGATTGTTGTTTTTTGTTTGAAATATGTATATTGTTTGCTTAGGTTGGTATGAAATTGAAATTGTTTAGGTTGGTATGAAATTTTATGTGATATTTGAAAGTAATTGGTATGAAATTTTGTATGATTGTGAACATGGTTTAGGTTGGTATGAAATTTTATATATAAAATGTAAAATATGTATGGTTGTGTTTAATTTGTTTACTTATTAATAGCAACATACTTTTTTTATCTTGATAATTGAGATTTTTGGAATATGTTAATTGAGATTAAAGTTTATTAAGTCAAAAATATTTAAACTATAAAAGTTATTAATAGCAACATACTATAAATATGAAAGTTACATAAAAAAATAATAAAATTACGTTGTTATTAAAAGTTTATTAAGTCAAAAATATTTATTGAGATTAAAGTTTATTAAGTCAAAAATATTAAAACTATAAAAGTTACATAAAACAAAATAATAAAATTACGTTGTTATTAAAAGTTTATTAAGTCAAAAATATTTATTGAGATTAAAGTTTATTAAGTCAAAAATATTTAAACTATAAAAGTTACATAAAACAAAATAATAAAATTACGTTGTTATTAAAAGTTTATTAAGTCAAAAATATTTATTGAGATTAAAGTTTATTAATTTAAAAATATTCAAACTATAAAAGTTACATAAAACAAAATAATAAAATTACGTTGTTATTAAAAGTTTATTAAGTCAAAAATATTTATTGATATTAAAGTTTATTAACTCAAAAATATTTAAACTATAAACGTTACATAAAACAAAATAATAAAATTACGTTGTTATTAAAAGTTTATTAAGTCAAAAATATTTATTGAGATTAAAGTTTATTAAGTCAAAAATATTTAAACTATAAAAGTTGCATAAAACAAAATAATAAAATTACGTTGTTATTAAAAGTTTATTAAGTCAAAAATATTTATTGAGATTAAAGTTTATTAAGTCAAAAATATTTAAACTATAAAAGTTACATAAAACAAAACAATAAAATTATATTGTTATTAAAAGTAATATTAAAAGTATTTTTTTATCTTGTTTATGGTGCCATAAAAAAAACAAAAAAAAACAAAATAATATTAAAAGTACAATGCTGTAATTGAAAAAAACAAAATGTATATATACTATAAATATGAAAGAGAAGTTTTAAACAAACTAATAAAAGAACATTGCTATAAAATATGTTTAGAAGTCTACCCTTGTGAATACTCTATTAATTCCATCCGATTTCTACTTCCAGGGTATATATTTCTTTATGTACTTGTCAATATCTATCCATTACATCCGTTTTTTTTCTCAAACAAAAAGTCATACAATTTAACTATTTATACAATGTTATTTTTAATAATGAAACGGTAATGATAGTCGATAAGAGTTGGATTCGTGAAAACCGAATGTCCCCAAAATTCTTGGAAGGTCTTAAAAACTTTATGGAGATTGCCAGGAAACATGTTGACTCTGAAGACAAAGTGCGTTGTCCGTGCGTAAAGTGTGTGAATATGTATCGATAGTTGTTGAGTACAGTTTATGCCCACATACACGACTGTGGGTTTCTAAAATCGTATACTGTATGGATTTATCACGGTGAGAAGCGTCCTGTTTCGGATTTAGGCTACAATTCGACTCCAATAAACATTCCAATAACTAATGAGATGTTTGATGTAATTGAAGATGTTATGGCGGAACAAAATACAAATGAAGAAAATACAGATGATGAAGGACGAGGCATGGACCCAAAATTTGATGCTTTGTTTGAGGAGCTCAATACCAAGTTATAACCTGATTGTGAGATGACTTCTTTAAACATTTTGGCGAAGTAGTTGCATATTAAAGTGATCAATAAATGGAAAAATAGTTCATTTGACCAACTTGTAGAGTTGCTAAGAGTTGCTTTCCCGAAGAGCAAGATTCCAACTTCACACTATGAAGCTAAGAAAAAGTTGAGAAAGATAGGGTTAGGATATGAGTCCATCCGTGCTTGCAAATATGATTGTGCTTTGTTTTGGAAGGAGAATGATTCCATGTAGAATTGCCCGATTTGTAACGAGAGTAGATGGGTTGACACAACCACAAAAGGGAAGCGAGTACCACAAAAAGTGTTGCGGTACTTTCCTTTGACTCCAAGACTTCGACGGATGTATAGTTCCTGATTCACAGCTAAAGATATGATTTGACATACTACTGGAAGATCAACGGATGGTATGACGTATCATCCGATAGATGGAAGTCATGGCAAGAATTTGATAAGAGATACCTAGAGTTTGCCAAAAAAAACCTAGAAATGTTCGTCTAGGTTTAGCGGCTGATGGCTTTAATCCATTCGGCAATTTTAATAACAATTATAGTATTTGGCCGATTATATTGACTACCTATAAAACACCACCATGGATATGTATGAAAGAGTCTTCTTTCATGCTAACTTTGCTGATTCCTGGCCCTAGATCACCCGTAAAGGACATTGATGTTTACTTGAGGCCTTTAGTGGACGAGTTGAAAATGTTGTGGTCCGAAGGAGTCCAAATGAGAGATGCATCAACTAACACTGTATTCAATATGCGTGCGATGTTGTTATGGACTATCAATGATTTCCCAGCACGTAGCAGTCTGTCTGGATGGAGTGGTCAAGCCCTACTTGTAATGAAGACACATCTTCCATTTATGTGACAAACAAGATGTCTTATGTTGGTCACAGACGATTCTTGAATATAAACCATAGTTGGAGAGATAGTCTATTGTTTGATGGTCAACCTGAGACAAGACCGTGTCCTAGGCGATTCAGTAATGCAACTATATTAAAGCAAGTAAATTGTCTTTCTGATCGAATTCAGGGAAACATCCTGATTATGGGGGCAAAAAAGGAAAGCGCGACGATGAAAGAAAAAAAAAAGAGAGTTAAATTGGACGAAACGAAGTATCTTCTTTGAGCTTGAATATTGGACGAAAAAATTTCGATGTTATGCATGTTTCAAAAAATGTGAATGAGAGTGTGTTGAATACTGCACTGATGAACCATAAAAGCAAAGACAAAAAAGAAGCAAGAATTGACTTGAAAAATATGGGCATTAGACCAGATCAATGGCCAAAGGAGAAAGTCAAGAAGATGAAGAAACACAACAAGGAAGAAAACAAGAAGAAAGAAATACTCCCACATGCTTCTTACTCTTTCAAACCAATTGATCGAAAACGTTTCTGTCAATTCATTAAAGGAGTGAGACTATCTGATGGTTTTGGATCGAACTTCAAGAAGAAGGTTAGTGATACTGAATCAAATTTGGTTGGGTTGAAGTCTCGCGATCATCACGTCCTCATGCAACGATTGCTACCTATAGGGGTTCGAGCATGTCTCCCACCAAATGTTTCAAGAACAATCATTGACTTGTGTACATTCTTTAAAAAAATTTGTGCAAGGTCATTGGATGTTAACGACATGAGAAATGCAAGAACAAAAGTGGTGAAGATCTTATGCAATCTTGAGTTGATATATCCTCCAACATTTTTCGACATAATGATTCATCTTATTCTTCATTTACCTGATGAAGCCATTCTTGGAGGGCCTGTACACATGAGATGGATGTATCCTTTTGAGAGATATATGAAAAAACTTAAAAATTATGTCAGAAACAAAGCCAAACCAGAAGGTTCAATAGCAGAGGGTTATGTTGCAGACGAAGCTTTGACATTCTGCTCAATGTATCTTGAGGGTATGCAAACTAAATTCAACCGTGTTGATAGAAATGATGATCCGGGCCTTCCAAAAAGGCAATTTTCTATGTTCTCCTCACAATGTCGAACAATGTCGGCTAAGAAAATCGCTGAACTTTGTAAAGAGGCCAAAAAATCATTGCATTGGTTTATGCTAAGCAATTGCGATGAGGATGAGATGAGAAGCTATAAATCGTAAGCTTGTGCTCTATTAACTACATTTTCCATAGTGTTATAATATATTTTAACTATTCTAGTTATTTTGTCCCATATTCAGTGAATTCAAATCCGAATTGCCTGAATGTGATTTCAAAATGGAATTTCCTTCATGGTTCAAAGAAAAGTAAGTATGTTATATATTTATAATGTAAAACTAATTTATTACTTAAACATACAATCTTATATTTCCTTACAGATTTATCGTCTCCAAAAAGATATGCCTTCGGACCGTACTGATGAATTAAAGGCGTTGGCATATGGTCCGTTGCATGCATATTCTTACACTGCGTGCATAGTAAATGGTGTTCGATTTGTCGTGAATAGACGTGATCTCCGATGCACTACTCAAAATAGTGGTGTTGTTACATTTGGAGAAGACGGTACACCATTCTATGGTCAATTAGAGGAAATTATAGAGTTGCATTGTTTATATGATAAATCAGTTTTACTCTTTCGTGGTAAATGGTTCAATGCATCATTACGTAATGGACATTTACAAACTATAAATAATATGGTTCTTATCGATACCGGTCATGAATGGTATGTTGGTAAAACGTGGTATGATGATCAACAATACATCTTAGCCACACAAGCAAAACAAGTATTTTATCTCCAAGATCCTACTAAAAACGATAATTGGAGAGTTGTGGAAGAGGTTCATCATTGGAAACTATGGAATCATCCAAGTATCGGTGTTGTGAATAAGATAGATGTCGTAAATGACACTCAATGAACTGATTTTACCTTGGTTGTCGACTTAGGCACCTTGCCTATGCAGACGACTTTAGGTGAAGTTGGCGAATCAAGTGTGGTTGCTAGGAGGAATGTTGCTCCTACTATAAACGATGACAATTTCATTAACGATGACAATGACGATGGTGATACGTACTCTTCAGATGAAGAAATAAATAATGAAAAATATGACAGTGATGATGATGTTGTACATGTATATTGTTCTAGTGATGAATCTGATTGACGGTATGTCGTAGTTATTATATATCCTGATTGCTTATTTATAATTAACTTTATTATATATTTTGAATGTTTTTAATATTTGTTAAATTTTCAAATGTTGCTTATTTATAATTAGCTTTATTATATATTTTGAATGTTTATAATATTTGTTAAACAGATGACAGAAGTCGCGAGGGGACATGGAGGAGACGGTGGGGATAGACCACCGTACGGGGTCGCACGCGGTGTACCATCGGGTTGCCAATCTTGTAAGTTACATGAAATATTTAAGTATTAGATATATTAAAGTTTTAAATTTCTAAATTTTCAATTCTATATGTAAATGTAGCAAAAGCAAAGAATGTGAATGTAAATAAGCGTGGAAAAGGGAGAAACTTAAATTTGTACGAAGAGTATGAAAACAACAAGTGTAATCCTTTGGATTTGCAAATTGATATCTCCGGACGGACGTACCGATTTGTGGGGGACAACGGGCAAATGTTTGTCAGACTGATCTCAAATCTGGTGGGATCAAATGTATCATTGCATTATCATACTTGGCGTCGTGTTCCTATCAAATTCAAAAAAGATTTATATCCCGAGCTAGAAGTAAGTATACTTATACGTATTGAATTTTACACTTATTAAATATTTTTTTACTAATCAAATATGTTTTTCCTTTTGTAGACTTATTTTGATCTAAATAGGTACCGGGGCACAGACTTGTGGGAACCCCTTCGAGCGGGTATCCAAGCAAACATGCAAAGAGCTTATCGAGACCGCAAGCATGATATGAAAAATCATTTTGATAGTGTTGGTGGATATCATGATGTGGAAAGGGCAAGAAGATGTCCAACGACTGATTGGTCCGCCGAAGCTTGGAACAAAATGATTGATTTGTTATTTTTGACCGATGAATACAGACGCACGTCGGAAAAAAATAAAATTTGAAGGTCGAAACTTCCGCACACAAGTGCTCACGGATGTAGACCCTATGCTCAACGACGTTATTTAGAGGTAATAAAATATTATAGGATTAGTTAAAAGTGTTGGTAACATTTTTTATAAATATATTTATTGATTTCACTTATTATAGGAAAAAATGGGAATGAAGCCACAACATATTGAGGATTGGAGACAAATGCGCTACAAAGAAGGTCCGGGTTGGTGTACAAGTCGAGTACAAGAAGATTGGGTAAGTGATAAATGAAATGAATGTGTTGTTTAAATATATTATTATTATTAACTATAGCTTTTTGTTTAAGAATATTATTATTATTTTAATGTTTAAGCTTAGTTGTTTGTTTTAATTAACGTATGTTTATTGTTTTCTTTATTTTAGGAAAAAAATCAAGAAGAATATGAGAAAATGCAAAGCGAGGTTGGGGAAGACGGAATGTTTAGAACGTGCCCTTGGGACGAGACGCGGGCATGCTCGCGGGGTGGGTAGGAGACCAACCGCCAACTTCGGTTTAATTCCAAATAAACGACCTTCCACTTCAAAATCGTCCCAATCTCAACCCCAATCTCAATCCCAATTTGATGCACAACAAATGCAAGAATACTTGCAACAATATAATGCATCATTGGCGTCATGTATTCCGGGCTTTCAACCACCACCACTTCCTAACTTTCTATTCAACTCTAACACACAAGCAACTACCTCTCAACAAGTTGACGAAAGGATAGAAGAAAAAGGAGAAGGAGAAGGAGAAGAAGGAGAAGGATATGATTATGATAATGATGTTTGATGTTTTTTAGTGTTTTGAACAATGTTAGTTAACTACTTGAATTTGATGTTTTGAATTTGAACAATGGTACTTAGTTAATGTATTTCAATTGACATATGTTGGAATGTGTTTTGGATTTGTTAAAAATGCAGGAATGACAATGTACTAAATCTGTAAAATCGAAAAAAAAAAATAACTAACAGTACCTATCCCGACAACATGTCGTCGCTATAGGTATGTCATTGGCTCCTGTTAAAACCCTATAGCGACGACTTGTGGTCGGGATAGACAAACCCTGTGGCGACGACAAGTCGTAGCAATAGGTTTACCGACGACAAGTCGTCGCTATAGGTAATTAATAAAACTTTATTTTTTATCCCTGAAAATATGATTGACAAGAACTTATCCCGACGACACGTCGTCGCTATAGATTCACCAATGCCGACGACATCTATACCGACGACACTCTTGACCTATGCCGACGACTCTATTGCGACGACATGTCGTTGGTATACCCTATGCCGACGACATGTTATCGCGATAGAGTCCGAATTCGTCGTCGCCATAGGGTGTTAATGTTGTAGTGAAAGTGTTGGCAGGATTTCAATTTTTGATAAATAATGAGAGAGACGATAGTGGTGATGATAAACAAATTGTGTTTTTCTCACACCTCAAACAGATTGTGTAATAAAGGTCAAATTTGTGGACCAAAGTGGCATTTTTTCAAAATATGAACCAAACATAAGATTTTAGGTAAACTAATACGGACCATTTTTGTAATTCCCGTGGCTATAAATGAACGACTTCTAAAAACGTTTAGATATTAAAAGAACAGCCACACAAAAAATGGAGTATCAACACTTCTTCCTCGTACTATCTTGTCTTTTCCCACTGGCCATCTTTGCCTACATCATTTCCAGCCGGCGCAACTCACGGTTACCACCGGGACCTAAAGGTTTTCCGGTCATCGGAAACCTCTTAGAATTCGGTGACAAACCCCACCAATCACTTGCCATATTATCTAAACGTTATGGTCCTTTAATGTCACTGAAGCTCGGAAGCAATACAACCATAGTCATTTCATCTCCTGATATCACCAAAGAATTCTTTAACACACATGATGTAGCCTTCTTAAACCGATCAGTTCCTAAGGCTATCCAACTCGGAGGCTATCATAAATACTCTATAGTTTGGATGGACGCCGGAGATCAATGGAGAAAATTGAGAAGAATGACCAAGGAATATATGTTCTCTGTTCAACAACTAGACGCTAGTGAATTACTACGACGGGAGAAGGTATAAATTAGATCCGTCAATGCTATTATTTTTAAAAATAGAATAAAGATAACAACCATACATTCAAACTTATGTCCTCATATTTTTATATTCTAGGTGCAAGATCTTGTCAACCATGTTAACCAATGTTGTATAGAGGAAAAGGCTCTAAACATAGGTGCGTGTGCATTCACAACAGCTCTTAACATCCTTTCCAACTTCATGTTTTCTATGGATCTTGCTCAATATGGTCCAAAATCAACACAAGAATTCCAAGGCTTGGTATTGCAAGTGATGCAAGCTGGCGCAAAGCCAGGTCTACTAGACCTTTTTCCGATACTTCACTGGTTGGATCCACTAGAGTTAATATGGCCGGAAAATGCTTATGCCAAGAAAATGCTAACTATTTTCGATAAGATCATCAGTGACAGGTTGCAAAGTAGATCAAATGGTGTTTCAACCAAAAACGATGATGTTTTAGACTTACTACTAAACCAACAATCAAGTTTTACTCAAAATGATATCAGACACTTATTTTTAGTAAGAAAATCCTTTTAATAATTTTTTTTTTCCTATAATAGCACATGCGTTGACTAAAGTTTTGTTTTGTAGACACTATTTGTGGCAGGAACGGACACCACATCAAGCACGTTGGAATGGGCGATGTCGGAACTGATTCGTAACCCAGAGAAAATGAAAATAGCAAGGTTGGAGGTCGATAAAGTCATGCAAAACAACAACAATGGAAGCATACAAGAATCTGATATCTCTCAACTCACTTACCTACAAGCTGTGATTAAGGAAACTATGAGACTTCATCCTCCTGCCCCTTTTCTTATCCCTCGCCAAGCCATGCATGACGTTGCTATTCAAAGTTTCATTGTGCCTAAAAATGCACAAATTTTGTGTAACGTTTGGGCTATGGGTCGAGACCCAAACATATGGTCAGACCCAGAAATGTTCATGCCAGAGAGGTTTTTGGACGTGAAGATTGACTATAAAGGCCAAGATTTCGAGCTTATTCCATTTGGTGCAGGAAGGAGGATGTGTCCAGGATTGAATCTTGCTAATAGGATGTTACATATAATATTGGGATCTTTGATTCATAAGTTTGATTGGAAGGTTATGGGAAATAAGAGACCTCAAGATATTGATATGGGAGAAAAGTTTGGGATCACATTGCAAAAGGCTGAACCACTCAGGGCTATCCCTATGAAACTATGATTGAAGTTGTTTTGTTAAATAATAGCTGATAAGCATTTTTTGTTGTACTTTGATTTTATTTGAAAACTTGTACTTATTTCTCATATTTTGGTTAGACACAAATTTGAGTGCTTTTGTGGTTTTTGATTAATGTCAAAATTAAGGACTTCCATTTTCTTCCATGTTCGAAGCTTCTTCAACACTACAACTTATCTCTTAGACAGAACCAGAAAACCTTAAGGATTTGAATAACATAAAGTTTACCAAATCTTTTTACTGAACAAGTATTTAATCGGCAGATTGTTTACAAATTTTAAAGAACCTTTATGATCTAAACACAGAAACAATTCATAAAGATTGACCAACGATTACAAGAATGGGGGACGTAAGAAATATTGGATTAATTTACCACTTAATGGGGCCTTAGGACGTACGATTTGTATAAAAAATTAGTGTATTTAATTTATAAACATTATATTTGGACTGTATTTAATTTATAAGCATTAGGTTTCGACCGATTGTACTTTGAGTCCTTATATATATGTTGTTTGATGGAAATAATACGAAGGTAAAGTCTTAATTTTCTTATGCATTAAATATACTTTAATGACTACTAGTTTATAACCTTTAAAAACCACTATTATAAAATTAATTAAAATTTTATATTAAAAAATCAAAATTACTAATCAATTATTTTAAAATAATTATTACTTAACAAATACTTTTTAGTTATATATAAAATTATAATCCTGGATTTAAATAAATACTTGAAATAAGTCGGTCCAAAATACCCTTTTTGCCACGTGTTTGTTCCTTCTCCAATTTTGTTGTTTTGGTCCTGCGAATGCTTTCCCTTTCATTCGCTTCTGCCGCTTGATTTGTTTTTTAGGTTTATCTTCCCCACAAACTACTAAAGAAAATGATGCAACAAATAAAACGTTAAAAAAAATGTCACGTTTCGCACAGGCTTTTTTTACATGTTAATACTAATTATAGAACTTCTAACATTTTCAGCTAAAATTTAAAGTTAGTTCATTTTGAATTTTGTGACGTAAATAATGATTGACGAATTTCATGGTTTTCTATGCATATAACGTAGTCTTGCATTACTGTCTTGTATTTTGTCGTCATTTGAATTAATCCTAAAATATTACAATTAGAATCTGGAAACAGTTTTCATTAGTGACGCGAGAAGCTAAATTGTATTTTGATAAATATTTGACAACAATAATTAAACTTTTTAAAACTTATCTCGAATTTAATTTTTTGTTATAAATCTATATCTGAAACACTTTTCTCCAATATTCTTTATGATTTAATTATATGTTATAAATCTATATCCAATATTACTTTTTATTCATTCCAAGAGTTAATGTAAATAAAAATGTAGGATACTATTTTTATGTTCCTTTAAGTCTACAAAAAATATGCATTTAACCATTAAACCCGTCATTCGTTCAAAAAACATTATTACAATACTTATTGCATTTTAACAACTTATACCAAAACTAATACTTTTTTATTAGCATATTTTAAGTAAACTAGCCATTTTCGAGCACTCATCTCTACGTGAATTAATTTTCTAATATAAGAAGAGTAAGAAAAATGTCTAGAGGTAATATCTTTAGGTATAGAAAATTTGATTTTTCTATTGCCTATTTTACAAGGAAAATATTTCTTAAATTATTGTCAAGATTATCCCAATTTATAGGACTCTAACTATCTAAAGATAGAATAAGTTGTTTATTGTTATCATTCATAACATTTTCATTTTCATCTTCATTCTATATTCCAACAACTAACATTAACATATTCTTGTTTATGATATTTCCATCCTCCATATTTGACGTTTTCATGTTGGCATTATTGGCTTAATTTGTCCCGTTTTCTTGTTTATTTGAAATATTAGAAGAATCTATTGTTTCAAAAAACCTATTTATAAATCATTTTTGTGATTCTATTAATTGCTTCGTTTTTTGTTTTTAGTTTATTTTTCAAACAAATGTTTTCCAGAAAACATTTTAAGCACCAGGGTGAGGGGAGTGGTTCTAAGTGCACCGAACTCCACCTCAACTCCGGTAAAAGAAAGAAGGGAGGAAGAGATAGGAGTGAGTGGTGGAGTGCACATGGAGAAGAAAATAGGGAAAATAGAGAAAAGGGCATATTGGGGAGAAGATCGAGAATGTGGAGAGAGACACTGTAAGCACCTGCCGAGTTAGGCCACCGAACTCGTCATGCTGAGTGTGGCAGACGAACTCGGCATGCCGAGTTCGCGGCGCGGTGTTTGCCGAGTCCATCTCGTATTCACCGAGCCTAGCCTTGTAAAATACAAGATTAATTTAGAACAAAACATTACCTATAACAGTAGGAAGTACACCAAGATAGATCAGAACTTAGAACTCAGAAGGTGTTGATATACAGAAAAACCCTATACAAGAAATCACAACAAATGGCAATTGGCAAATAGTGGACGATGGTCAAATTTGATTATGAGCAAAAATCGATGGCAATCAGTGAACCGGAGTAAGAATGCAAGAGCAATGGAGAAGTGAACACCCTAAATAAGAAATCCGGTGTATAAGAATTTAGAAATAAGAAATTCTAACAAGACAAAACTTCAAAATGGTCCCTGTGGTTTTCGAAAATATCAAGTTTAGTCCCTAAGTTCAAAAAACCTCACAGATCGTCCCGGTGGTTTCAAAACTTTTAACATTTGGTCCTTCCAGCTTACTCCGTTACCATTTCGCCGTTAAGTCAGGGACATTTTTGTCATTTCATTACCCAGAGACTATTTATGAGGTTTTCTATTACCTTTTTAAAAAATAATAAATAAATAAATAAATAAAATTTAATATACAAAGGGTCCTAACCCCCTCCCCCTCTCTCTCTCTCTCTCTCACACACACACACACGCAAATACACATATACACACACGATCTAGAACGCCTCCCTTACCCTCCTCCCATTTTATCCACCTTTAATAACCATTACACCACCATAGCACCACCACTGCCACCACCTTCTTCCCCATTGGAAACCAACATCCCTACCCTACTGCTGCTGTCGGAGCTCTTTCTTCCACCATCTACAACCCTCTTCTCGCACTACTAAGAAATTGTCTTAGTAATTGTCTTATTTGGTTTCTAACTTTTTATAGGAAAATCTTTGATCATAGTACTCAATTTGATACTATACCAGAAGTAGTCCATTTTCGAACCTATCAAAATTTCAACACGAAAAACACAGAATTAGTTCACTTTGAAAAGCGAAATGCAAATACAGATCGATTTTTCAAGGTTTAACACCAAATCCGATAATTATATTCGACTGATGAATTTATCGTAATCGGAGGAAGAGGAATGTATACGATTTCATGAGACTGAAACGAATTTGATAGTGGAATTGTTGATGGAAATATGAGAACACACCAATTTCATACTTCATCAATGAGATAACAGAAAGTGTTAAGAGGGTGAGAGACAAACCAGGAGCCCTAGGTCGTTCAAGCAAGATCTCTTCGTTCGAAACCATGGTGAGCCGAGAACCGACTTCTTCATGAATGGCATCGCCAAACTTCGCCCACGACCGGTGCTCGATAGCGCTAGCGAGCTTCCAGAATCGAATGAAGATGAGAGGGAAGAGGTCTTGGCAGTCTAATGAAGAAATGGGGATAAGAATAGGAAGTATTGGGGGTGTTTGTGTGGTGCTAGACGAATAAGAAAACGAAAGAGAGAGAGAGAGAGAGAGAGAGAGAGAGAGAGAGAGAGAGAGAGAGAGAGAGAGAGAGAGAGAGACCATTTAATATTAAATAATTATATATATATTTTTTTTAAAAAACAAAGAGGCAAAACTTCATAAATGGTCCCTGTGATTGTGAAATGATAGAAATGCCCTTCACTTAACGGCTAAAAGCTAATGGAGTTAGTGAAAATGACCATTTGTTAAACGTTTTGAAACCACAGGGACCATCTGTGAGGTTTTTTGAACTTGGGGACTAAACTTGATATTTTCGAAAACCCCAGATACCATTTTTGAAGTTTTGTCTTCTAACAATTATTGTATGCTTGGAGAAGTGGAAATGATGGTCGATGGCAATCAACGACAATGGAGATGTGTGTCTCGCATTTGGAATATTGAAAACTGGGAAATGACTGTAGCAACTAAAGACTAATAAAATAATCGAGCTTTCATCATTTGAAGGTTTGGAGCGATCGTTTAGCTTGTCTTGATCCATGGACAAATCCTATGAATAATTAGGCAAATCATGTTGTGCCTTGTGTTTAGAACAAAATTTGTTAATTCAAGTCGAAAATAAAACGGGCCTTCTTCTACAGATAAACTCTATACACAATCTTGTCGAGAACATACATCCAGGGACGAGAATATATTTGATCTTGCTGACTTTGCATTCGTTTTTTGTAGGTCAACCTGAAATTTTTTTGGTCGTTGAACATGTGTGGTGCCGAATCAAACATTAATCAGTTTTCATACAATTATGTAAAGTGCCCGGGAGATTGATCTTCTTCATACCTAGACCTTTACAAAGCGAACACCAAATTTTCCACAATTGCTACATAATAACAATTTTCAATATATGATAATTACTGCACAAATATCTAAAATTTTCTAACTGCTATATAAACAATCTTTTTTTTTTGAACTGACAAATATTATTAAAAAAAAAAAAGGACCGCCGCCTAGCAAATTACTAGACGGGGCCAGGAGAACAACAGATTACAAATAGCAGTTACAGCAAAGTTCAACGATCTCAAATACAACTTAGAGGACATGCAGACCATTCAAATATCATACTAGTTAATAAGCTTCTTAAATTGTTTAAAAAAACACACCCATCAATGTCAACAAACACCAAAACAAATTAAATTTTCATTATTCTTTTCCACTATTTTATATTTGCGGGCTCGGCATTTTCAAAGGAGCTACATTATCACCAACAAATAAGTTTAAAGAAACATACATATCCCTTTCCTCTAACAGTCAAACAAATATCCATATTCAACTCTTTTTAACAAGAGAAATTAAATTGTTTTTTATTTTTTATGTCTATAAATGTTCCTACCCAATAAAATTATGACAAGTGTCATCATTTCATACTTTTTTAACTAACTCATTAAGGTTATATCAGAAATATATCAAATAAAATTAAATTGAATGATGATTTGTCATAATTTTAGTGGGTATAAATAATTGTAAGAATAAAATGTAAGGGGTAATTTAATTTCTCTTTTTAATAATAGCAGAAATACCATTTCCTATAATTATCATACAAACAAATGAATGAAAAAAATTATACCAACACAAAGAAAAGTAAGGAACGTAAAAAAATATACCAATGCAAACAACAGTAACAATCTTCTTCAATTTCGATGGTTTTTTGTATACATATTTCTTCCACAATAAAGAACTTTGATTATGATGTTTCATTTGAACAAAAACCAACAAAATACCAACCAATAAACTAAATAGATGAACAAAATGAATAATACGTTAAAAATCTTTATAATAATTGCAGTAATTTTTTTTAAATAGTAACAACTCTAAGATACGTCACTTGTACATAAAAAAGACCAATTACAATACCATTGCAGTACAACTAGAAGATCAAAAATTTCCTTTACACACATAAAGCTAAACCGTAACAAAAAACAACCAACAATTAAACTCCATGTCAGATTAAAAAAAAAAGGCATCCCATAGGCTGTTGTTCCAAAATTCAACTTAATTAGGCATTCTACATGGCGTAGAAGCCTCTCCTTGCAACAGTTCAACCAAAAATCCTCTTAAGTTATATAAAATATAGATCTAAACTATAGGATCGAGTTGATATGGAGTTTTAACTACTTGATCAATAAACAAATTGTTTAAATATCTGGCCAAACTTATAAAAATTCAACTAGAGAATCAAAACATTATTAATGGTTTTTGATCAAAAAATTCAAAAGTCTAACTAATATAAGAACATAAGGCGTGTTTGATAAAACTAGATAGTGGTAGTTGTAAGCTCGAACTTGTAACTTTTAATTGTGTAAAATAATCGATAAAAATAGTTGTTAACTTTCAAAAATATAAACTATACATAGAAAACAAAGCTAAAAGCTTTGAAACCTAAGAGTTGAGCTACTTGAAGTAAGTTTTTAATTATGAATTCTTTTAACTAAAAACTAAAACTTTTTACTACCGAATTTGATTTAATTTTTTTCCTTTTATCAATTTTTTTGTTAAAAAAATAAAAACATAGTACTAAAACTCTCAAAAGCTCTATGTTTGCAACATATTCAAAACTAGAGGCAGACATAATAATAAAAAAAACCGAACCATAATCAAATTAACAGATATAACTGGGCCACTAAAACTGGACCATTAGTGAAAAGGGTGGTGTGGTTTTTGATTTCATTAACCGAATACTGATGGTTCGGGTTTTTTTTTTTTGTTTTCTGTGAAACCAACCCATCCATAACCGGAACCGAAGCGAACCGAAAGAAAATATAAAACTTTGAATAATATTTTATATATTATATAATTGATAAATTTATAGAATGAGACATGCAAACATGTTTGACTTTTATGCCCTTCTCATTCCAGTTGCAGGTATGACTTTGTGTTCCATGCTGCCAACAGTCAAACACACAAATAAGTCTTACTTTTTAGTTTTTAACATTTAACATTAGGCATTGATCGAGAAATGTACTTTCCATATTTCTTTTTAAGTATGGCTTGCACTGTGATAATACCTGTTTGCCAAAAAACACCATATTCAATTGATGGTGGTTCTTGCCTTAAGAATCAGGTCTTTGTACATGAAATGAACAGTTGGCTTAAGTTAAAGACTTTAATGTAACAAATAACAATATATCGTATTTTTTATTTGTAAATTATGGCATCTTACTTTTCTGAACTCCACATTCATACTCTTAAAGGTATTTTTTTTATAGTGACGTATATTCTTATTTTCATTTTTTATAGCAATATACTTTATTTTAGCTCACTTTTTTATTTCAATTCATTTTCAATTTTTATATTATTTTTTTTATCATTATGGTTAACCGTTAATAATTGATTGTAATTTTCTTCCCATTTATTATTTATAGTGACTAAGTTTTGATTTATATAGGCTTGTAAATGGATCCACATGTAAATATTTTCTGCTCGGGTAAACTAAATTTTATAGAAAAAAAAGTTATAAAAAAAAAGTTCAAAAAATTGCAGTTCATTACGGTCAATTAAGGGTTAGTATTTGACAATTTTCAATGTTAACTTGTTTGTTTATAGACTTTATAATATATTATGTGTATAAAAAATTAACGATAATTTATTATTAGCAGTATTTAATATTGGTCTCATTTTAAGCAAATTGAAGATTATTTTTTAGTGGTAAAATTTATTATATATTTTTTTGATAAATTAGGTTAATAAGATAACTGAACATGATACAAATTGAAATTTGAAGAAAGAAGGATGAAATGTAAAACAAAAGATAGAATAAGGAGATACACTGAAAATTGCAATGCAATTCAACGATCAATATGGATAATTTAGAAGCGGTCCATAGTTTAGACGCAGTCTATCTTTGCATATTATATTATATGGGTAGTTCTTTTTTTTGAGCCACCTTAATGAAAGATTGGACCTTGAATTATTTCCGTAGTGGATACTCTTAATTTAGTGTTCACATATTAAGTATCTATATGTGGTACAACTCCTGAAAGGAGGAATAAAAATAGCAAATTTCCTACTTTTTTTCAAACGTTGGACCAAATTTGAGATTATGAGTATCGTGACAAGGACTATTCTCGTAATTTACTCGGATAAGTATTAATATTGTTTCTGAAATCTGCAGTCATAAAAAATATAATATTTCTTGTTACCTGGCATGCAAATATTACATAATACTTTCAGCTCGAGGCCAAAAAATTGAATTTTTCCATGATAGACTTAAGGAATGTTTTGATATTTGCTATATATTTTGACCAACAAATATGATCAATATTTTGACCAACAAATATGATCAGCTAAATATATGAGAGTCAGATATGGACAAACATATAAAAAGGTAAGAAAATTGAGTCATATATAACCATTATAATCAATTATCGGTTAACCGTTAAACATCAGTTGGATCGGTTCAGTTATTCGTTTTCTATTTTTATCACACCCCTAGTCTTGTTCAGCGAGCCACAACCGCATTTAATGTAATTTCTGAACTCTTTATTTTCTTTGTTACATCTAGTCATTTTATGTAACGTGAATTTGTAAACCAAAGCCAATGCTACATATTGTTAATGGGATCATATTTAGTTTTTAGATTAATATATTGCGTTGCTGCAATAAAACAAATTAAATTCAATTTCCTAAAAACAGAAGCAATTAAAGTGTCCCAATTATTAAGGGCATGTTCTGCACGGAACGTTTTGGAGCGTTTGGGAGCTTCTAGCTTCTAGCGTTTGACAAAACGCTCCGTTTAAAACAAAAAGTTTCGTTTGACACTACAACCTTCTAGTGTTTAGTTTAATCAAAACGCTCCAAATCCAAAAGCTACTTCATGTAGCGTTTAACAAAACGCTACAAGCTACAAGCTACCCGTTACCAGCTAGTTTTGCCAAACACGCCTTAAGACTGACTATACTTCATTACAATTGCAATTTATGGTAGTAGCTGAGTTGTGCCATAACGAATGTGTAGCATGTGTGCGTTTGAGTTGGTTTTAAGAACAAAACAAATAGATTTAAGTTTTTTCAGAACTGTTATCTCTAATGCGTAGCCCTAAATCCATACATTTTCTACATCACGGAATTTAAACTCGTGGCCACTTGAGAATGAACACATTCCGATAGAACTGATACCACGTTTGGCTACACGCCCTTTGATAAACAAATAGATTTAAGTAGTCGGAAAAACAGAAAACCCTAAAAAATCATATAGATAAACATAAAAGCAAATCGTTAAATATATTAGGTTTCTAGGGCTATAACCTGAATAACCCAATTTTAACATTCAAATTCGACCCTATTTAGGTTATTTGTTATCGGTTCACACATTTTTGTAGTCCTATGTGCAAGTATTAAACTTTTTGAGTACTTCATTTAAATTACTCTAGCAACCAAAATTTTGATTTAAAATAGAAAGGAAAAACATGAAGGTGTCACCAAGAAACAAACAGCAGAATTGAAAATCTTGGTCGACAAAGACAATGCTGAAGGGTGCGAAGATCACTTCTGGTCCGCCCCTATCGATAATGCAGAAGAAACCGTCAGCTTATCGGAGCAAACCTCGTGGAGAGTAAGGGGTAGATACATTGCTGAACCCATCAACAAACCCTCAAGTTTGGATAAACCAAGCACGAGTGGAACAAAAGCGATACCAGAAGAACCAAAGAAGGAATCCAATGTATCTTCCAAGACAATCGAAGCACAAAAGGAGAAGCCGAAATCAAGCATCAATATTCATAAATCTCAAAAGCAGTTGGCTGAACAAAAACGCCAAAGAAATAAGAGATACATGAAGAATCTGAATGAGCGAAAACAGTTTTGGCAATCTCAAAACCCTAACCATGTTCCTTCCAAGAAACAGTCAAATGTCAAAGGAAATGACAAGCCAAAGATCAACCGAAGTGAAAGTTTCAGTCCCAGCTCCTATTATTCCAAAGCTCAGAACCGAACATCTAGTTTTGGTCCTAACGACAAGACTGAGAACCAAAAGTCTGGTTTCGGTCCTTCTTACTGCCAACAAAAGCCTTATTCAGTGAAGGATATCAAAGGAAAGGGAAAGCTTGATTCTAACTCTGCAACATATAATATGAAAAAGCCAGCTAACCCTAGGACTCAAAAGAATATTCCAAAACCAACTAACAAAACACCATCTGAAACACCACAATTTAAACAAGACAAAAATAAAATCAAAGTTTACACCATCAAAAGAAAAGACAAAACCACTCTAATAAAAAGAACTTATTTGGTTGATATTGATGTTGCTATTCCTTTTTCTATAAAAGACTCACCAGGGCCTAAGAGACTTTGGGTTCCTAAATCTGCTTGAATTTGCAGGTTATAAGTGACGACCAGTTCGATGACGAATGGTACATAGACAGTGGCTGCTCACGTCACATGACAGGAAGGAGGGAAGAGCTGAGGGACTTTTGGTCCTTTAAGGATGGCGGATGTGTAAAGTATGGAAACAATTCCTATGGCAAAATCAAAGGATATGGAATGATAACCAACGGAGAATTCACAATTCGAAAAGTGACTTATGTGGAAGGATTACAACACAACCTCATCAGTGTATCTCAATTGGTTGTGGGAACCGGTTTGATAGTTTCATTCGATGATAAAGGGTCAGAAATTATTAAAAAGCAATCCAAAAGAGTTATGTTGAAGTCTGAACGAAAGGGAGAGATGTATCCTTTAAATCTCAACCCAATTTGAGGAAAACCAACAATATGCCTGCTGTCAAAGGCGAACTCTGATGAGAGCTGGTTATGGCACCGACGCCTATCGCACCTGATCTTCAAAGAAATTAATAAGTTAGTGCTTGGTGATCATGTTCGAGGCATTCCTCTTCTCAAGTTTGCTAAGGAACACCTGTGTCCAGCATGTGAGATGGGCAAGCAAAGCAAAAAGAGCCATCCCACACGTATCAATACAAAGATTGTTGAAGCTCTTGAACTTTTGCATATTGACTTATGTGGACCTTAGGCTATCGAAAGCATCGGTGGTAGTAAATTCATTCTTTTCATAATAGATGATTTTTCACGCTTCACCTGGGTTTTCTTTCTTAAACAGAAATAAGAAGCGATTCCCAAGTTGAAAGTGTTTATCAAGCAAGTAGAACTGCAGCTGCGAAAGATGGTTAGGAACATCAGAAGCGACAATGGGCTTGAATTCAAGAATAAAGACATTCAAGATTTTCTGGCTGAAAAAGAAATATCTCATAACTTCTCTGCTCCCTATACACCACAACAAAATGGAATTGTTGACAGACGAAACCGTTCCTTATGTGAGGCAGCCCGGACCATGCTGAGCTTCGCTTCTCTTCCGCTATACTTCTGGGCTGATGTTGTAGCAACTGCATGCTACACCCAGAACTGATCCTTACATAACAAACGATTCTCCATCACTCCGTATGAGATTCTGAACAATCAGAAGCCCAAAGTTAAGTTTTTTCATGTGTTCGGTTCAAGATGCTTCATTTTCAACTCCAAAAAGAACCGAAACAAGTTCGACATCAAAGCCGATGAGGGAATTTTTCTTGGTTATTCACTCACTTCAAAGGCATATAGGATTTTGAATAAACATTCCAAGCGTATTGAAGAAACCTACTATGTAACCTTTGATGATAACTACATGAAGAAAGTTCAAACAAGCGATAGTATCATGGGGGAAATATTTCCAGACTCAGGAAGTGTCTCGGCTCCCCTTTCCAACTTGTTTGATGAGTACATAAGACTATTTGATGAACCAGAAAAGGCTATACACTCGGAGGCGAAAGCAGCAGATCACAAAATCGACAATCTGAAAAAGATCATCATTGAGAAAGCAAAATAAATGGAAAATGATCCTTCTAAACCAACTAATGGTCAATCCTTAACTGATCCTCCAAATAAAAGCTCAATGTTCAAGGGGGAGGGTTTATCTGTATCCAACACAATCGAATTGTCATTCAAGGTGGGGAGTCCAACTCAAACCCCAACCCATGATGTTCTAATCGAGGGGGAGAATGCAACTCCAACCGAAGGGGAGTATCCAACTCCAACCGAAGGGGAGAATCCAACTCCAACCGAGGGGGAGAATCTCAGTCCAACTGATGGGGAGAATTCTGACCCTGACATGGGATACGCTTCGGCATTTGAGGGGGAGAATGAAAATACAAATGAAGAAAGCAATCAATCAGAATATGAAGAAGAGGTAAATACAAAGTTGGATCCTGTTTATGACCCAAATTACCCTCCTCTAACAAAATAGACAACGGATCATCCCAAAACACAAATAATTGGTGAATCATATGAGCGAGTTCTCACACACTCTCAATTTAAAGCGAAACAAACTGCTTTATTCTCTCATATTGAATTCTGCATGTTTAATTCGTTTGTCTCCAAAATCAATTCGAAGATGGTTAATGTTGCACTTGATCATGCTGATTGGGTACAAGAAATGTAAGATGAACTCCATGAGTTTGAACGTAATCGAGTTTGGAGGCTGATTCCTACTCCGAAGGATGCTTCTGTGGTCGGCTTAAAATGGGTCTTCTCGAACAAGTTGGATAAAGAGGGCAACGTCATTCGCAATAAGGCTCGGTTACTGGTGAAGGAATACTGTCAGGAAGAAGGAATAGATTATGAGGAGACCTTCGCTCCCGTAGCAAGGTTGGAATCAGTTAGAATCTTTCTGGCATATGCTGCTCATAAAAACTTCGATGTTTTCCAGATGGATGTGAAATGTGCTTTCTTAAATGGAGAACTATAAGAAACGGTGTATGTTGAACAACCTCTTGGGTTCGTGAACGAGAAATTCCCTGATCACTTCTATTTGTTGGATAAAGTTGTATATGGTCTGAAACAAGCACCGAGGGCCTGGTATGAAACGTTAACTCGCTTTCTTAAAATGTCGAAATTCAAGCAAGGTTCGGTTGGCCAAACTTTCTTGCGAAAGAAAGAAGGCGAACATTTAATGATAGTTCAGATTTATGTCGATGATATCATCTTCGGCTCCACGAATCCTAGCTTAACGGCTGAATTCAGGAAGTTGATGGAGACTAAATTTGAAATGAGCGCAATGGGACTAATTAACTTTTTGCTTGGATTGAATACAAGACAGGGACCAGAAAGCATTTTTATTAACAAGGAGGCCTAGATGAAGAATTTGCTGGCGAAATTCGGTATGACGGGAGATTCGAAGGTGAAGGTTCCCATGGCGTTTGGCACGAAGTTAACTTCATCTCTAGAAAAACCTGTTGTTGATGTAACACTCTAACGTCAAATAATAGGGTCTATTATGTATCTAACAACTAGTAGACCAGACATTATGTTCTTTTTTTGTTATTATGCCAGGTTTCAAGCAAATCCAAGAGAACCTGACATGGTAGCAGTGAAAAACATTTTCCGTTATCTGAAGCGAACCTCGTCTCTCGGTCTTTGGTACCCTGCTAGATCCGGATTCTTTGTTCAAGTCTTTTCTGATGCCGATCTTGGAGGATGCGGTCTAGACCGAAAGAGCACAACTAGAGGATGCCAATTCCTTGATGGTAAAATTGTTAGCTGGTAGTCTAAGAAGGAAACATTTGTGTCTCTTTCAACAGTCGAAGCTGAGTACATAGCTGCGGCATCCTGTACTTCACAAGTGATCTGGATACAATGCCAACTAAGAGACTACGGACCAAGTATGAAGAAAATACCTCTCTATTGTGACTCTGAAAGCTTGATAAAAATATGTTACATTCCAGTGCAACACTCAAAGACAAAGCATATTGCACTAAGATACCATTTCATCAAGGACCATGTTGAAGATGGAAATGTGGAAGTTCATTTCGTTCGGTTCTCTGAACAACTGGCTGACATCTTCACTAAAGCCTTACCAGACGCAAGCTTCAATAAAATTTTACAAGGTTTGGAAATGATGAAAGAAGAGTCGGTACCGAACCCTCAGACCTCTCTCTAAAAACGGTTTGACATGTAGCCTAAGATAACCCTAAAAAATTATTAAAGCTAAAAACTGAAAAGAAAGAGCAATTAATGTTTTAGAATGTTTGTGAAGATCCTAGTGAAGAAATTTGAGACATTTTTCTTCTGATAGATCTTTGTTAATAGAATTAATTCCGTTAACAAATTCAATACAAAGGATTGACTCTCGAGGCCTTCCTTCATTAGTCTTCAAAAACGAATATGATATCATACAGAAAAAGAAAAAAGATTATATTAGTAAGCTATTGAAACGTTACCTTTATTAGGTTTAATATAATGGTGGGGTTCCTATATATCTTGGCAGGATTCTGAAAATGAACTCTGGTTGCTTCATAGTTTTGGTCCCTCCTTGACATTAAAAGACTAATGTCAGTTAAGATTATATCAAACAACATATATTAATTAAAAGAAACCGATTAATCACACATACATAATAGCTGGCTTAATATTCAGGTGTGAAGTTTATTGTGACCAAAAAGTGGTATAGATCCACAATTTTGTACAACCGGATAACTGAAAAAGAAGTCATTTGTAAGATCCAACATGCACAGTAGATTTTTCTATCTTTAACAAGAAAAACAATCAAAGTACAATAATGAATGCAATTTATGAAGTAATTAAAAAATATTACATATTTTCGTGTCTCCAATTAGTCAAATTTGTCTAAGTTACAAAATCTGATAGAGCTATCATTTCACTCTTGGAGATGACAACATGGGGCCACTAATTGAGCCAATTGGCCTTGTTTGTGTACTTAGCAACATGTAGTATGGTCCAAGAAATTTAAATTTAACCTAAAAAGAGATAAATCACAATAAATCCATGATGTGAAACATGTATATGTTATATTTGGGATACATCTTAGAAGCCTCTAACCTGTCAATTTTTATGACCTTCCACTATCTACAACTCTTGTCTCTTCCAAACACGTAATATTTCTACCCCAAATGAGGGTAAAAGAGGAAAATTGTAAAGATAAAGAACATACATGGCGAGCATGAATATAGAAATACATAAATCTGTCCCGAATAAGGGTAAAAGAGGCACTATGTATGCAAACATGGGTGTGAAAATGAGGATACATATATTATATTACAATTAAATTGAAAATGAAGAATATATTAGGAATTACCCAAGACATACGATACATGAATTTACTAAAACATGTGTGATAAAATGTTCATATCTAATTATAATAAAAGGTAAGGTTTTGCACAATTATATGTTGATGTTGCATGTTACATGTTTGTCTAAATCAATTTTGAACTACATGTACATGCTCGATACACTAGCATTTTCTTCTAGATGTTCTCAATTCAAATTAAACAATGCTTCTTTCTAGATAAATGTGTAAGCCTAATGATAACAAAGACTTATGATATGCCAAAAACGAAGACTAAGGAATACAAATTTGCTAATGGGAAACTAAAAGACTATTAAAGTGCCATCATTATTACAAGAAGTCTATACAAGAATATACGGTTGATTTATTATTAAAACAATAATGAACATTATTCACATCGAATATTATCATGATGAATAGAACATTAGAATAACTATCCAAAAGGAATGGTATAAGTGTATAACTACTGAAATAGTTCAAAAGGGCACATTAGCTTATCAAAGCAAAAATGAAACATAAGTAGTTCAGAGAGTACCGATCGAGTCTCGTAAAACCTGAATTTTCACAGAAAAGCGAGTGGAGCAGCGAATGGAGGTTATTGTTCGTCAAGAGGAACATCAGACTCTCTTTTTGAGGCGGTCATTAGAGCGAAGTATGGTATCGTTTCTTCACAAGGAGTGGATATATGCTTATTATCTTCCTCCGTCGCTATTATTATCAGATGCTTGTCAAATCCAGATCTGAGCCTCCTCCTCAGGGCTCGGTTCAAAAATCAATCTGAAGCGCATTCAACCATTCACGAATTGGGAAGATAAGGCGGAGTAGCACCGATGAAAGTGCAAGTCGATGATGATCGAATTGGGAAAAGAGCTTGTTGATCTTTCCGTCTTTAAAAACTATGCCCTGATTAAAAAAAAAGAGAAAGAAAGAGTAAAAAAATTACACCGATAGAAAATGAGATATTGTTGACTAAAGTGGGAAAAAAGGGAAGCGGAAATAAGCAGCTTTGTTTTAAGGACTTAAAGTAAAGCAGGTAAATAGAGTGGAAAGAAACATTACTTAATTAATATCTACAGTGGCACGTATTTTTTTGTTTGGTTAATTCATAAAAGAGCATTTAGTGGTATAGAATCATTTATTTATATGATATAAAATATATAGCTTTTAGTGGCATTTTAATCATTATCTCACTAATACATATGGATATTAGTGGCATAACATATTAAATGTCATTAAATCTATTAGTTTTTTATGGTGACATATAAAATATGTTACTAAAAACATACTAAAGTGGTAAAAAAAATTATGCCATTAAAAGTATATGCCACTAAATTTCATTTTATTTGTAGTGTCTCTGACTGTCAAGATACTTGTTTTCTTCATAACTTTTGCAAACAAACTTGGATTTACGCAAGGTTTTCGCCTACATTCATAGTTTTTCATGAAGAATGGTTTGAAGTAATAAAAATTAGTAATGGAACCCTTGAGGGGTATTTTGGTCATTTTAATGACTTATGTCAATATATGGTGTATGTAATGTTTGAAGAGGATTGTCCTACGGAATGAAACTAGAAGAACACTAACTAGTCTTCGTGTGATAGAGTTGAGTACATGTTGGCATTTTCCCACTTTGGGGTACATGGAAAAACGAATTTTTGATAATGAAACGCAATTCTTTGATATATGAAATATTTTGAAATAAAAGTGGTAAATATTTTTGAAATGAATGTTTTGAAAGAGTGCCTTGAAAGCAAGAATGATTTGAAAGTAAAAAACGTTTTGGAAGAACGAATGTTTTGAAAATATGTTTGATATGAGTATCTTGATACTAACATATGAAATACAAAAGCATGGGAAGTAATGACAATAAATGTAAAGTAATGAAAAGGAGTTGAAAGTGATGAAAAGGAATGGATAGGAATGTAAACTGCCCATGCCATGATACCTCGTATGAGGCACTAGAGGAATCTATCGGGGTGACGCCTCCCTTTCGCGAGATAGATGTTTTAATGGAAATGATGCCTTGGTGGATTGATTTGTTCTTTCCACCTTGGTCTAGACTTAGAAGTGGTTCCTTTATTGCACGTAGACCCTATGCATAAAAATTGGCAACGGTTTAAAACAAGAATTAGCCCTTAATGATAAAATAAAATGGAATATGGAAAGATGTATTTTGAAATGAAATGATAAGATATAAAATGAAATGAAATGATATTGATGATATGTATGAAACGAGTTTTTCTTGAAAATGCTTGAAACTGATTTATGGTCTAAAACAATGTTTTGCAATGATGAAACATTTTCGATGAACATGCGATAAATGTTTTGGGTCACACACCGACGTAGCTCACGAGACATTATTTTCTTACGTGTCTCTTTTTAATACCATTTATCTCAAGTTCAAATTAAAGAGAGAGGATATTAGATTATGGTTAGAAATCAAGTGATAGAGAACGGAGTGGAACTTGTTAAGTTTCTGGCTAATTGTATTGATGTCATTCTTATTTGCTTGCTATGGTTATATCGATACTTAATAGTAACACCTAATGTTTTAAATTTTTAAATGTTTTTGTGGGACCGGTTTTTGTTAAATGTGGGTTAACACCCAAATATTTTTAAAACTATAGCATTTTAAAGTTTGAAAAAGTTTGAAAATTTTAGGGTGATACAGTTTGGTATCACATCCATAGATTAACAAAATTAGGAATGGAATATTCCACTCATAGGATTAGACTTTGGTTATAGAAACTGTGAATGAGTCATAGGATTGTTATGCCTTGAGTTAGGTAGAATCTTATGCAACAAGTGATAGAAAGGAATTGTCATGCTAGATGATATGAAGCTTTAGATCAGTTAGATAACTTGTATAACTATACATTGGGTTCTTCTAAAGAGAGTAATGGAAGTAAGAATATTGTATGGACGATCTTAACCAATGGATCAAAACCTCCTAAGTGGTGAAGTCAAGGTCTGTTATGTATGATGTGGTTATAATAGTATAGGGCGTGTACTATTATAAACACAAGATACGTACACGAACTTTGTGGAACCATGAAGGGGTTTTGTGAAATGTGGTAAGGATTCAGGTGAGTAAGGATCTTAATGAACGCATACCTTGTATTAAATAAGAGTCATGGAGGAATTTAATAGATGTTAATGGATAATGGAAAATTTTAACACCTTTAAATTTTTTGTCAAAGTCAAACAACTACTATTAAAATGAGAAATTACTTGGGATACATTTGATATATGGTTGAAGTTGAGTTTATAGTCTTTTAGTATCATTGGTAATAAGTTAGAAACACCAAGGAATGAATTGAATTGAGCTATTTAAATTATTAACAAACATTTAGCTCAAGCGGGACATGGTTGAATTTTGGAAAAAGTCTAAAATGAGACAAGAACTGGAACTCCAAAGTTATGATTAAGAAAATTAATTGGAGTTAGTAATTGGAGACGAGCATATGTTACAACATAAGAGTGATAACTTCAACTTAAAAGTAAGTTGATTGAGAAAGGAATGGAATGGAATCATGAATTCCATCCTTAGATGAAAGATAATGATTTGATGTAGTTATTGACACTAGAAGGCAAGCCAATGGCTAAGTTGGCGAATGGGTGATATGATGACGAAAGCAAGAGGATGCAAGAAAGTACGACTGAGATAGCTTGGGAAGGAGCATGATAATGTTGAATCGATGAGATCTTTTTGGATCCTCAGGAGTTGGCAATCAGATGACAGAAAAATCAAGTGTCAAATATGATGGTAGCTATGGAAGAAAGGTGTCCTGGTGACACCAAGATACTAATAAAATGCAAGAAATTGTGCATTAATCTAATGTGATGGACTGGCAAGAAATGGTGCACAATGGTAGTAGTGTAGGATACCTGAAGGTATTCATTAATCTTGAAAGGAAGACAACTAATATGAAGATCGTCTCGAAGCATGCACATAATGGAAACTAAAAGTGACAATGATGAGTCGATAAGAGTACCTTACCCCATGGTACTAGACTACCATGGTGAAAAATTTAATGGAAGGAACTTTGTAAGCTCTATCTACAAGTTCTGAGATTTGTGATAGAAAAAAGTTGAGTTTCTTCTACGGAGAACGTGATAAGGGTGTCATAAGGAATGAGCCTTCAAGACGTGATAACTAGATGATAAGTACTTGGAAGAAGATTTCACATTATGGATTATTGAAGACTACAAATTAAATATCAAAAGATTTTATAGTTCTAACAAGGTACAGACAGGAATTGTGACACCCGGTTTTTCGTAACTGGTGTTATTTTATAAAATATAGATATTATGAAAGGGATAGGTGAGATAAACCCTAGAAAAAGTTAATTTTTAAGAATGTTAATTAGTAAAATATTATTGAAGAATATTGTAGTTCGTGTGATGACGAATCCGTGGATATAAAGTTTGCTGAAAACGGAGTCTGTATGAGAAAGTTATGGCTATTTGAAGTTGAGATGAAAGTAGGATGCCAATATGAGAAAGTAAACGGAAGTCAAGTCAAAGGTCAAACTTTGACCACAACGACATGAATCATGATTTTCACAATGTGAAATTTGACTCTCACGATGTGAGCAAGTGGTTCTCACGACGTGAGATGCGATGAATCGACGAGACAAATGGCAGTAGAGTGCGACGCGTGGTAGGACCATGTATAGACACTGCCCACGATGTGAGCTTATAATAATCACGAAGTGAGAGGTTTCAGAGTATAAAAATGAGTGTTTTTAGTGTTGTTTGGAAGATTCTGGTGCACATAAGCAAAGCGGTGTCGGGATTCGGTTGCGGGAGATCGTATAAAGTGATTTGTTGTAACATCCCAAGTCAGAATCAAGAGTTTAGGGGTAAAGTGTAAGTTTGGAAAAGAGGAACTCGGCGACTAGGAGTTGCAACTCGTCGAGTCTAAGCGTGTGTCCGACGCATGTTAAGTAACCGTACTCACCGAGTCGGAGGCTGGACTCGACGAGTCCGTGCTGGAATGAGAAACCCTAATTCCTAGGGTTTGCACCCTATTTAAAGAATGATATGCCTTCATTTCAGCCTCTAACTTCTCTGAGTGTTCTAGCGAAACCCTAAATCGTGAGAGACTCCCTTGTTGAGAAGATTGAAGCTTGGAAGAGGAAATTAGTGAAGAGAAGTCGGAGGAATTTGAGGATAGCATCAAGCGAGCTTGTGGATCTGAAGTCTACATCAGTTTAGACTCATCTCTAAGGTAAGAGGACCTTACCTTAAGCTATTTCCTTGTTATTTCATCCATGGTGTGTTAATTGGGGTTCTTTAGCATGGTTGGGATCTGTTTCGGGTATAGAGACTAGATCTGAGGTTGCAACTTCAGATCTAGGTTGGTTTGGAGCCATGAGTCCAAAAAGTGATAGCTTTGAGGCGTGATTGAGAGTGTCCTTGCCTTAAACCTCCATTTTTTAGCTTGTTGGAGCTTGTTGAGCCTTGCATGCACGTAAAGTTGGAAACTTTATGTGTGAATCTGGCCCTAGGAGTCCAGATCTATGTATTGGAAGCAATGGAATGGCATGTGATCGTCTGATTGAAGATGTCACAAATGGACTCGGTGAGTCTGGGATATGACTCGGCGAGTCGGGCTAAGGATCAGATTTTGAGTCGCGTAGTAACTTGGCGAGTCGCATGGGTGACTCAGCGAGGAGTATGATGATGAGCTTGGACTCGGCGAGTTGGAAGAACAACTCGGCAAGTCTGTTGAAGATTGCCTTGGACTCAACGAGTCTGTTCTTGGACTCGACGAGTCTGGTCGTGAAGTCCTAACCTTTATCTGGTTGAGCTATGAATCGGTGAGTCGAGGGATGACTCGGTGAGTTGAGAAGGAAGGGACTCAGAGCTTGTTGGACTCGATGAGTCTTGGGGCGACTCGGTGAGTTAAGTTGTGGCATTGGAGTTTCTGAGCATAGGAACTCGACGAGTCAATGGGTTAACTCGGTGAGTAGAGTCAACCAGGAAGGTTGACTTTGACTGAGGACTATGACTTGGACCAAGGGTTGACCAATTTGACTTCCAAGGGTATTCTAGTAATTATTAGTTTTGGTTATTTGGTAATGATCAATGGTGGAGTTCGTGCTGGTGGTCAGAGCAGCGTGATCTTATTTCTTCAAGTCGGCAGTTGCAGGTGAGTTATCCTCACTATATCAACAAGGTCTAAGGCACCAAGGCCGGCCCTTTATCGGATGGAAATCCAGGTAGTTGTTGTTATGTTATTGCCTTGCTATGTATGCATCCTGGTAGTTAGGATGGTAGGTGTTAGAGACCTGGTTAAGGTTGGTATCCTGGTATATAGGATGATGTTATGCTAGTGACCAGTTAGGTCGGTATCCTGGTTAGGATGTTGCTATGTTATGTGATATGCTGGATCGGTTGATTAGTTGTGAGATGTTATATGATTATATGTTTATGTGCACATGGTTGTTGGACTTGGGTTGGGTTAAGGTGGGTCCTGCTTTGTGTTGTAAGCCAACGTACCCAGGGCGGACCGGTTAGACCGAAGGCCGGGCGAGCAGTCCGGATAGGCTGAAGGCCCCAAGAGGGCGGACCAGACGTGCCGAGGCTCGTAGAGTGGACCAGACAGACTGAAGGCCTGGTGCGGGCGGACCAATCATATTGTAGACTCAGAGAGTGGACCAGGTGGACTGAAGGCCCGATGCGGGCGGACCAGTCATACTGTAGGCTCGGAGAGAGAGTGGACCAGGTGGACTGAAGGCCTGGTGCAGGTGGACCAGGCACACTGTAGACTCGACATGCATGGCTGTTCTGTTTATGATATGATATGATATGTGTATGTGGTATTGTGGTTGGTATTTTGGGGGTAACTCACTAAGCTTTCGGGCTTACATTTTCAGTGTATTGTTTCAGGTACTTCAGGAGACCGTGGCAAGGCGAAGGCGTGATCGTACTGCTCCTCAGTTTTATGCTGATGTTTCTGGGATACTCTGATAATAAATGAACTTAAAACCTTTTGTAATAACTTAATGAATATGGGTTGTTTTCGAAAAGTTTAGATTGGTTGTAAATTTTCACGGTGTTACAAGTTGGTATCATAGCCTTGGTTTGAGTGAATTGGAGGAACATTCGTGTGAATCTAGTCTCAAATCAAGGAGAGTTTTTTTAAGTGAAATTGAAATGGTTTTCACAAATAAGCAGAGGAGGATACGGAGGTACGATCAGCCAAAGCTAATAAGTTGACCCCAAAATAACGTACAAGTTATTTGATTATGTGATATGTTAGAACATCATGCTAGTACTAGGCTAAGGATCTTCAGGAATTACATGATAGAATTGCATGATTATATGATGCCTGCTAGCCTAGGGTTCCCTGCTATGTGAGGTAGTTAGCAGTTCCTCTAGAGGTGAGGATTGAGTGTTGCCATGTATATGTTTTTCGCTAGGGTGTTGTGGTGATACTTGATATAAATATGGGTAGGTGTGGAAGGTAGTATGGTCCCGTACTACTGAAAGCACAGGACCCATATGCGTATGAAGGAAGTCACAACCCCTAGGGTCGGGTTGGGAGTTGGTTCCCGGGTTATTGGGGAAGCATCTGATTTCCTTGCGGTGTATTTTAGTATGGTGGTCACTAGGCATGCCGGGGGCGGATCCGGGTCAGGATCGGGATCAGGAGAGGGCGGTCAGGGTGGATCAGTGCCACCCGAGGTCATCGGTCAGATTAGTACGGATGAGTTGGATGCCAAGATTCGTAAGATCCTGCATGATGAGATTGCTGCTATGTTCAGGGCGGAGATGCCAGAGATGTTTGGGTCGATCAAGACCGCCATGGTTGAGTATTTTGATGAGCGTTATGCGGCTCTTGCAGAGTCGGCTTCCGCGACAGCTGTAGCAGCGACAGGTGGAGGAGCCTGTCGGGGTTTTCTGTATCGGGACTTCAATAATACGAATCCCCTACTTTTGATGGAGTTCAGGATCCGATCGTTGCTATGAGGTGGTTGTCAGACGTTGAGGGTTGTTTCTTCACGTGTTCATGCCCTGTGGATCAGAGGGAGAGATGTGCTCTGAACCTTTTGAGGCTCGGGGCGAAGGATTGGTGGAGGTTGACCACGGGATCTTATTCGGATGCGCAGCGGGCTGCGGTTACATGGGATCAGTTCCAGGAGATGTTCAATACCCGTTATGTTCCACGGGTTGAGAGGGAGAGATTGGCTCAGGAGTTCTTGGAACTGAAGCAGGATTCAGAGTCGGTGACGGAGATCACCAGGATGTTCACTAAGAGGGCGATGTTTTGCCCTGAGTTTGCTTCGGAGCAGGATCAGATGTCCCGATATCTAAGTATGCTCAAGAGGGATATTAGACAGTTTGTGTCCACGCAGAGGTGCGAGACCTTATTGGAGTTGCAGGAGGCCGCTCGGCGGCGTGAGTTGGAGATTGAGTTGCAGTTGAGAGAGCAGAGGAAGGCCCCGACATAGTCGCAACTGGTACCGAAACGGTCCAAGACCATTGATTCCAGGTTGGGAAGTCAGAGCAGCCGCACTTGAGAGAAGTGCGGAAAGGGTCATACCGGAGTTTGTAGGTCTGGGGGTGCGTGCCGCAAGTGTGGGAGAGAGGGGCGTTATGCGAGGGATTGTCGGCAGTCAGCCCTGGCCCAGGATATGAGGATTTGTTATCATTGTCATCAGGTTGGTCACTTGAGGGCCAACTGTCCACAGCTGGTTGTCAGACCGGTGCAGGCTCCAACACAGGCCACTTTAAGGATCACTGGTGGGGGTCAGGGTGGAGCGGAGCCTCCGAGGGCTTAGGGACGCACTTATCAGCTTGCAGCAGAGGAGGTGAGGGCAGAACCGGATGCAGTTGCGGGTATGTTTTCGTTTCATTGTTGCTTGGTTATTTTGGTATATATGTGGTGTTGTATTTTATTCGTCGTTCTGTGTGTTCCATGGTTGGGCTGGGAGTGTTAGTATCTAGGAGTTACAAACGGTTAGCATCCAAGGGATTGATAGTTAGCATTTGGTTGTATGGTCTTGTTGTCAGGAAGAGAAATTGCGATTTGAGAAGTGTTCAACGGAGAATCGAACTTCCTTAGAGTTCGTGACATGCGATGTCGGGAAGTGATTTTGTGGAGGTTGCTCGTTTTAGAAGGAAACAGTTCATGGATAAGGGGAATATGTTGTGTAAGGTTTTTTAAGTGATGTCGGTTGGGTCACCGGTGGTTGGTAGTCAGTGCTCTAAGTGGGGAGAATTGGAAAATTCTCAGGAGGATCGTTAAGCATTAGAGGTTGATTAGTTGTTTTGGATTCAGCAGTGTTTTAGTCAGCCAAGAGTGTGGGCTGGTATGAGTAAGTGTCAGGAATATGGGGCGGGGTACAGACCAAGGTTTTTCAGTAAAGGTGATTGGTGGTTGTGAGTCCTAGGATTAGCCGGAATCTGAGGAGATGGAATGGAGTTAGAGTTCGGAACCCCTGGAGGGCTAGAACAGTATGTACGGAAGAGATTCCCAGGAAGGATAGTTCGGGATGATGTATAGTTTGAGCGGTCCAGGGAGGATGAAGGCCGGTGGGCATACCAGTCAGGCCGAAGGCTCGGAGAACTGTCCAGATAGGCTGAAGGCCCTGGAGGGCGGTCCAGACATGCTGAAGGTTCTGAGAGTGGTCCAGACTGGCTGAAGGCCTGGCAAGGCGGTCCAGTTATGCTGAAGACTCTGTATGTGTTGATAGATCTACATGAGGAGATGGATTGAGTATGTTGCGATGCAATAGCAGACAGTAGGTCTGGCCCCGGGTATTGATCATGTTAGTGTAAAGTGGGGTGTGAGCACCGTGGCACTTACTGTATGGCAACGTCGTCGAGCAGGTTTACTTGGATAAGGAAAGGGAAGGATATGTAGCTCCGAGAAGGAGCGTTGGTTCACGGAAGTGAACACATTAGTGTGGATGGATGATTGAAAATATACCAATTATGGTTATTGAGCATTGTGTTTGTGCCAGTGGTATGGAAGCACGTCCGGGTTGGGTGTCCGTTGAGGTCGCGGAAGGATTTTCGGTGGTGTAGAACCAGAGGATTTCGGAAGGGATGCAAGGATGGAACCTTGGATTTTTAGTATGGTTGTGATCAGGAGGTTATGCATGTAGCAGTAATACATCCTGGGGATGTCTGGAGGTATCGTCAGTGTGTCGAGTTTTCCAGCCTGATGAGGTTGGATCAGGTACAATATGGGCATGAGAGTGTAGATGGGAGCACATGGGAGTTGCTCAGGAGGTGAAGGATGTGCCATCCTGTCATCTCGGAAAGAAACGAGTTGGATTCGGAAAGGAGAGCAGGATGAGTCCCAGAAGTGAATTCAATAAAAGATATGCCAGTCAAGGAAAGGGGTAGCAGCTTGGTACCGGGTCAAGACCTGGTGGTTCAGGGTGATATCTATCGTTGTAAGAGTCAAGTGATTGTTGTGATTTGGAGTGATGAAAGTATCATCAGGTGATTATTGGTTAATAAGGGTTGTTATCAGAGAAAGAAGCCGGTGGCCGACTTGAATCAGTCGTCGTAACTCTATGAGGGAAGAGTTAGACTTTATAGAGGTTTGATAGCAGTGTTCGGAGGAACCTGGATCCGTTTGCTACCAGGGAATTTCCAAAGCAGCGTCGCTAGTTTCTTGTTCATATTGATCCTTTAGTCTAGAGTATGTAAGATCGTTGTAAAGGATCTGTACGTGGGAATCGACGGGATGGGATAAATTGTTTTAGAGATATGATATATATGTGTTAATGATAATAGTTGGATTTTAAGGTTTGACATATACATTATTATCACATTGTGGGTTTGAAATCCAAATGTACTCACCAGGTTTCCTAACCTAACCCACTTTGTTTATCGTATCACGAGTGGCTATATGAAAGATATATTATGCTGAGAGATTCAAGGAGTATTAGGCCACTAGTTTAATTATTGTAAGGCTTGTAATATTTCTTTATGCTTATGTTTATGTATTGACAATGATATCCCCATGTTTTCACATAAATAAAATACATTTATTCGGAAATGCTTTGATAATATCATTATCATGTTTTCTGAGAACAAATTCCGCAATATTATTCTTCGAAAAGGGTACTCTAATTTTTAAATAAGCATAAACAAATCATTCTCTTCTAGCCATGAAAATGGGGAAGTCATAGTTCCTATGAGAGCGTTATTTTAAGCGAACTAGGAATTTTAGGAAATTTTTTGACTTTAACTTAGAATGCTAAGCAATGATTATGAGATGAGTGTCAGCTATATTTTGGAAGTATGCCCGAATAGACACGAGCACTAGCTTATTTAGGGAAGATGCCTATATTGCTTTTATATGCTAAATGATTTATGCTATAAGATACATTATATGATTTATGATGGTATTGTTTGATCAGATATATGGTCTATTGCCGACCAGATCTAGAAATTTATGTGTTCAGGTTTTAATTACGATATTATAATTGGCATATAACTTTTCATAATGATAAGGAGATTTATACGTCTCTCGTAAGTAAAGCTTTCCCTTCCTTAATTATCGTCACTGTAAAATGAACATCTGCTAGAGTGTATAGATCGAAATGTTGAGAACTCGTAGCAGATTAGGAAATGCTAATGGAAACCAAGAGCATGAGCCATGAGTGATTGAGCGTGCACTAGAGGCAGCAGCTGTACCCAAGCCAATCACGATGGCAGTAGTCCAAGCAATGATTCGGGCTATGATGGCCAAACAAAGGAAGGAGATGAGATAATTGTTGCTTAATAAGGATGAACCTATTGTACCCATTATACAATCCGAACTGATCAATGAACAATCAGAAGAAGGAAATTATAGTAGAACTGTTAGTCAGGTCGAGCCATAAGTGGTTAAGAGAAATAACCAGGATGAAGGAATTAAAGGGAACAGATGAAAGTATAAAGAATTTACATCTTGCAAACCATCAAATTTTATTGGGAAAGAAGATCCAATCAGATTTATGACTGGATCTCTGAGATGGAGCTAGCTTTCATAACATGTGGTTGCAAGGGCAAACTACAAACTACTTATGTTGTGCGTCAGTTTAGGGGTGGGTATGTTCGTTGGTGGAACACGGTTGGGAAAGATCAAAAGCCCTAATGAGCCGCTAGAACTGGCGTGGGCTAACTTCTTGGTACACTTTAAATGCAAGTTCTGCTCCACCCAAAGCATACAAAAGCTGGGGAACCAATTTATGACACTAAAAAAGGGCAAGACGCCCATTAATGAGTATAGCAGTGCCTTCACAGACAAGATGGAGTTTGCTTTGCGCATCGTCCCTGATGAGCTAACAAAAATCAATAAGTATACAAAGGGACTACCATTACAGTCCAATGTGCCAGTACGCCAGGTACCTACTCTTGAGGCAGCCATCTGGGCTGCTAATTCTGTTGAAGAAATGATCAAAGGCAAAACCACCAATAGGGTTGAAGTTGGCGAGAATAGGAAGTTTGAGGGTACTTCAAGATCCGAAAAGAAAATAGGTTCACGAAATCATGCCCCGACAATAAGAGATGTCGGGGTAGTAACGAAGAAAAGTGGTGTGACAAGTGCAGAAGGAAGCACATTGGGAGATGCTCTAAGAAGGTGATCTGCTTTAAATGCGGGAAGACTGGTCAATATGCCAACGAATTCACAACCAAGAGAGAAGTATGCTTTAAGTGTGGTGAAGAAGGACACTTCAAGCAAGACTGCTCAAAGAGGGAAAGAGCTACAAAGCTAAACATACCACAAAGCCAAAGGCAAGAGCATTCCAGATGATCCTTAATGAGCAGGTGAAGACGCGAGGGATCAAGAGTAAGTGTCACACCCCCAAACCAGAATGGCGGAATCGTTAGAGGGCGGATGACTTCATGTAGTATCATAACAGTTGACTAAATAGTAAAAAAAGCAAACACAACCATCATAAATATAATTTAAAAATTTACATTGGTGATTGTAATACATGTTTCAAAAGAAATTACATTATGATGATATAATAAGTTTGAAATTGACGCCTTAGGATCCATTCTAATCTACAACTTTCATTCAGACTTCGTTGGCAAATTTTGAATTTATTTTGAATTATATATTTTTAATAGGCCGGGACAGGAAAAGACCGTTAAAAATTCATAACTTCTTCATCCGATGTCCGTTTTCGTCTGTCTTTTTACCGTTGTACTACTATTATCGAGATCTTCAATTCTCGTTTAGGTTGTGTCGGATAAATATCGCTCGATCTCTATTTTGAGTTTTTAGTTGTCTACCGCTACTCCGAAACCTAGAAAAATCATAACTTCCTCACACAAAGCCACATTTGGACGTTCTTTTTATGTACGTTTATGGTTTAATGATATCTACGAAAATCGTTTAGATATCTAAGGCTAAAAAGTATTTTATTGAAATTCCGCGTTTTACGCTTAACAATATTTCACCGGTTTTGCTGCGGATTTTCGATTCGTCATAACTTCTTCGTTATAACTCGGATTTTTGTGTTCCTTACATTTATGAAAACCTTGTTACGACATCTATTACATTATGCAACCCAATTGAGACTTTTGAACATTTTATTTTTGATGCTATTTTTTTATTATATCAAAAGTAAATTACAAATCCTTGACTTTTAGGTCATTACATTGACTTGAAATATCGGGTTGTCACATCATCCCCCCGTTAGAGAGAATTTCGTCCCTAAATTTATTCTAGGATAAGTATTTATGGACTAGGGAAAAGATGTGGGTATTTTTGTTTCATCTAATATTCTCGCTCCCAGGTGTATTCAGGTCCTCGCTTTGTATTCCAGCGGACCTTCACAATGGGTATGTGACTTTGTTTTGTTCTTTTAACTTCCCTATCCATGATTTCTACTGGTTCCTCTACAAAGTGGAGACTCTCGTTGATTTCGATTTCGTCCAGAGGGACGACGAGGGTCTCATCAGACAAACACTTCTTTAAGTTTGACACATGAAAAATAGGATGTACGTTATTGAGTTCCTATGGTAATCGAAGCTTGTAAGCTACCGGGCCGATCTTGGAAAGGATCTTGAATGGTCCAAAATACCTTGGAATTAGTTTCCCACATTTTCCAAAATGTATTAACCCTTTCCAGGGTGAGACCTTCAATAGAACCCGGTCCCAACCTGAAATTCCAAGGGCTTCCGTCTTTTGTCTGCATAACTCTTTTGTTTGTCTCTTGAAGCTTTTAGTCATTCTTGTATTTGGACAATTCTCTCGGTCGTTTCTCTTATGATTTCCGGGCCTGTAAGAGTGTTTTCAGGTATTTGTCCCCTAACTAGTTGCGTGTCACCCACTTCAGCCCAGCATAGACGTGATCTGCACTCGTGGCCATAGAGGGCTTCGAATGGAGCAACCTTGATGCTAGTGTGATAGCTATTGTTCAACGAGAACTCGACTAGTGGTAAATGGGTATCCCATGCCTTACCAAAATCGATCTCACAAGCTCTTAGCATATCTTCCAATGTTTGAATGGTCCTCTCACTCTGACCATCGGTATGTGGATGGTAAGCGGTACTCATGTCTAGTCTCGTCCCTAGAGATTTTTGTAGTGACTGCCAGAACCGTGAGGTGAATCTACTATCTCTGTCATAGATAATGGATATTGGTACACCATGCAGTCGCACAATCTCTCTGATGTATTTTCGAGCTAGTTTTTCCATATTGTCAGTTTCCTTTATTGGTAGGAAGTGTGCGAATTTGGTTAATCTATCGACGATCACCCAGATGGTGTCAAGTCCGCCCGCTGGTTTGGTAAATTTGGTTATGCAATCCATGGTTATCTGCTCCCACTTCCACTCGGGTATTTCAGGTTGTTGTAACAATCCCAAGGGCTTTTGGTACTCTACTTTGACTTTGGCGCAAGTCAGACACTTGCCTACATAGACAGCAATTTCGGCTTTTATGTTCGGCCACCAATACAATTTCTTGAGGTCCAGATGCATCTTGTCGGAACCGGGATGCATGGAGTATTGAGTCATATGAGCCTCATTGATGACAACGTCTCTGAATCCACCAAACTTCGGTTTCTAGATTCGATTCATGAAGTAACGAACTCTGTCTCCCTTGACATCAAGATTTTTATCCATTCCTCTTAAGGCTTCGCCAGCCACGTTTTCTGTTTTCAAGGCTTCTATTTGAGCTTCCTTGATTTGCATAGACAGGTGTGAATGGATTGTCATGGTTAAGGACTTCAGTTGGCGGCCCGAGTACTCCTTTTGACTGAGAGCATCAACTACTACATTAGCTTTTCCCAGATGATAATGATTTTTGAATTTGTAATCGCTTAGTAGTTCAACCCATTGTCTCTGACTCATGTTGAGTTCTTTTTGGTCGAGAATGTGCTGAAGGCTCTTGTGATCGGTGAAGATTGCGCATTTCGTGTCGTAGAGATCGTGCGTCTAGATCTTTAGGGAGAAAACGACTGCTCCCAGTTCTAGCTCGTGGGTAGTGTAGTTGACTTCGTGCGTCTTGAGTTTTCTCGAGGCGTATGCGATGACCTTTCTGCATTCCATTAGAACACATCCCAAACTTTGGTTTGATGCATCACAGTAGACCACAAAGTCTTATGTTCCTTTTGGCAGGGATAGTATAGGTGCGCTGCATAGGGCTTGTTTCAGTGTTTGGAATGCAGCGTCTTGCTTTTCTCCCCAATTGTAGGTTACACCCTTCTAAGTCAGGGCAGTAAGTGGTTTGGTAATCTTTGAGAATTTTTTTATGAATCTACTGTAAAAGCCAGTAAGGCCCAAGAATTGTCGGATTTCCGTTGGAGTTCTTGGAGCCGACCAGCTCTCGATTGCCTTGATCTTCGAAGGGTCAACATGTATCCCTTCTTTGTTGACCACATGACCAAGGAAATCTACTTTCCGAATCCAAAATTAGCACATTGAGAATTTCGCGTATAACTTCTCTGCCCTTAATGTTTCCAAAACCGGTCGGAGGTGTTGACTATGTTCTTATTTACTCTTCAAATAGATGAGTATATCATCTATGAACATGATCAAAAATTTGTCCAGGAAAGAATGACATACTCAGTTCATTAAGTCCATGAACACCGTCGGTGCATTTGTTAATCCAAAGGCATCACTATAAACTCGTGGTGACCATAACGAGTTCGGAAAGCCGTCATGGGAACATCTCCTTCTAGGACTCTTAGCTGATGATACCCGGATCTTAAATCGACCTTTGAGAAGTAGCTTGCTCCTTGGAGTTGGTCGAACAGATTGTCTATGCGCGGTAGGGGATATCAGTTCTTTATTGTGAGCTTGTTTAGTTCTCAGTAGTCGATGCACATGCAGAAGGATCCATCCTTCTTCCTTATGAATAGGATTGGTGCTCCTAAGGTGAGAAGCCCGGCCTGATGAATCCTTTATTAAGTAGCTCATTTAGTTCGCTGAATAATTCTTGCTTCTATGTTGTGGCTAGTCGGTACGACGATTTTGCTACTTGGGTGGCTCCAGGAATCAAGTCGATTCTGAACTCGACTTGATGTTCTGGAGGAACTCCTGGAAGATCTTTAGGGAACACGTCAGGGAAATCGTAGACTTCTGGAAAGTCTTTGATATCTTTCGCTTCTTTTTCCTTATCTACCATGCGGGCTAGGAAAGCATGGTACTCATTGCGCATGTATTTTTGGGCTTCGCAAGAGATGATTTGTAAATTGGTACCAGGTTTATCACCATAAATGGCAAGAGTTTTTCCATTTGGCAGATTAAGGCGAATGACCCTTTTGTGGCAAAGTATATCGGCATGGTGAAGGCTTAACCAATCCATACCGATGATGACATCAAAGCTTCTTATAGTGATCAACATTAGATCGATTTGGAATGAGTGTTCATTTAAATCTAGCATGCAGCCTATGTATATATCGTTTGTGCATTCTGTTTTACCGTTTGCCATTTCTACTGTAAATATCTTATTAAGTGATTGGGGGTTTTGTTTAAGTAAGTGTTTGAATTCATCGCTCACGAAACTCCTCTCCGCACCACAATCAAAAAGTATGCATGCATAAACGCTATTGAGGAGAAACGTACCCGTAACCACTGTGGGATCAGCTACTGCTTCGTTATGTCCTATTGCCAGCACTCTTCCTGCACTGCCAGCATTCCTTGACTTAGGTAAATCTTTCTTGTAGTGCCCAGCTTCACCACACCCATAACACGCCTAACCACACCGACTCCAGGAACTTGGGTGATTGGTTGTGTCGCTGCCTTATAGAAATGAGCAATGCGCCCTTTCTTGTTGCAGTTATTATAGTGCATCACCTGACAATTTCTGTTGTGATAGAAATTGCATTTGTTGCATTTTGGTAGGTTTCCAGCATATTGCTTTACCGGTGTAGGGGTAACGGGAACAGTGGTGGGAGTAGTAGCGGTATGGACTGCCACTATCTGTTGTTTCATGGAAGGTTCTTGTGAAGATTCACCCTTCCTTTTGTTCCAAAACTTCTTCTTGTTGTTGTTGGTGTTACTGTTGTTTTTGTTGCTCTCTATGGGTTGCTTCGGAGCTGCAGTCATGAATCATTGGCAGACACCATGGTCAACGAGGGACTGTGCCAACTATTTGGCACTATCGAAAGTAACTGGCTTGGAAGCTAGTACACTTCCTTGAATCTTGGGTGACAGTCCCCAGATATATCTCTCGATCTTCTTGCTCTCTAGAGCAACCATTCTCGAGAAAAGTATTGCTAAGTCACTGAACCTATTGGTATAGGTCGCGATGTCTGAGCCTACTATAGTAAGGCCCCAAAGCTCTTGCTCGAGCTTCTGTACTTCACCTCTCGGGCAGTACTCTTGCATGAGCATTTGCTTCAGTTTTTCCCATCCCATGGAGTTAGCCACTACCAGAGTTAGTGACTTGACGTGGCCATTCCACGACGTAAGGGCTTGTTCGGAGAAAGCACAGGTAGCAAATTTTACTTTGCTGCCTTCTTGGAATGAGCAGATCTCGAATACTACTTTCGTTTTCTCTATCCATTGGGATAGAGCAATAACTCCTCTAGACCCATTAAAGGATATGAGTTTGCTATTGGTGAAGTCCTTATAAGTGCATTCCCCAGAACGACCTTGGTGTTGGCCATTAGTAGAGCTATTTATTCCTCCTCCCGGCCCGTTGTTACTCATTTGGGTCATTGTTGTTGTAACTACAGTTGTTACGGCAGCCTGCAAAACAACATTGTCCATTGATTGGGGTGGTGGTGGAGGTGGTGTTGGTGTTTATGTAGTATTGAAGCGTCGGGGATTCTTTCTTGTCGGCATGATTCTTTCATAAGTTAAAAAGACGAATTCTTGATAAGTCTTCAGAAATGATTATGGAAAGTCGTAGTACTATATGTTTTATGTTCCTAACATTACCGAATTTGTAAGTTAATTGCGAAACGGAAACTTATAATAATAAGTGCATGATTTCCTTAGTATTTTAAGAATTTAATGAAACACCCAATGAAATAAAAAATACATGTTAATCTCATTGATATTAATATTCGATACATCGATCAGGAAAATTTGACCTTAACACGGGTGTAGAGTACATCAATTAAAATGGGAAATTTTGACTGCATTCAGGCCCTCGAATTATGTACTGACAATCCGTTAGGTTTACATACATAAAGGAAAGAGTAGCACTAATGCTCACTCGATAAGTATCTACATAGTGCAAGAAGTATCCGCTCTACTCCAAGCGGGTGGTACGCTGCAGACCATGGTATGTTGTTGTGGAAGTCCAAGCTTGAGCTACTTGACGTTTAGCCTGGATGACGCGCCTTTCCATTACGGCTTGGTTTTTCCAGAACTCCCTTACCTCGGCTCTAGCAGCGGTAATGTCCTTCTGAAGGGAAAAGGTGTGCTCTATTGTTCGAGCATGTTCTTCGGCCAGACGACGAAGATGTACCGCCGTGATTTGGGCAGTGGCACCGACGTCCATGATTTGGTTGGCGTTTACCTTAGCTAGCTCGCCTTTGTGATGCGACGAACCATGACAAGGAGTGCTCTGTCATTTTACACTCCGCTACTGAGGTAATAAGAGCCTTGTCCCATGCCGTAGGGTGGATGTTGTCCTTTGTCTCTGCTCCATCGTTTCAGATCTACAGCCCAGAGGGGCGTCGGGCCCTGAAAGTGCCGTCGGAGATTTGGTACTACCTGGGGAGGATTGTAGACCTCGGGTTCTGAGTCAGTGCCCTCATCATCTGCTTCCTCTTCTTCTTTTTTAGGATCCTCTTCTAGATCTCCCTCAGAAACCTCTTTGGGATCCTCTTTTGGATCCTCCTAAATCCAACCTCCATTGCCATGGTTTGGGTAGTAGGGATCCCTGGGGATATGAAATCCTTCCATTTCGTCTGATCGAGAATAGAGATAAGAGAATTATATATAGGATTTGAGTGTAAAGAGAAAATTTTATGATAAGACCTACACCGAGTCCTCCGATAATTACCTAGTGTATACGAATTACTTACAATTGAGATTGAATGGACCGTTGGATAAGTAGCTTCACTCCTAGCCCACATCCAAACAAAGAAAAGAGCCTAAAGCGAAATCATAAATCCTAAGCCCATGCAACCTCACCCATGTGTAACTTTAAATTATGCACTTTTGAATTATAGCCCTGTCAGTGAAGGTTTTTAGCTTTTTATAAGCTTAATTTTTATTTAATTGACGATACTAGTCCTAACGAAATGTCGGGGTTTACTCACTTGTTATAGTTTTTATTGTGTCATAAATACTCCTATAGTATTTAAATTTGTAAGTTTGATTCTGGTGTTACTTTGGTAATTTTTTGACTTGTTGCTCACTATGATTATTCCCCGACATACGTTGCTCATATCTCGGATAAATATAGTTGATCAAGCTATAGTCATCCTAGATCTGATTACATATTCCAAGGCTTAGTCATAGTGTCCAACTTGTCTTAATACTTTTGTATAGTTCTAAATATGACTTTAAACCGTTTGCATGCATGCATTTGTACATTTATGAAAACTAACATTTTGATTTAATGAAGTATGGTTGGTGTGAAAGTGTTTTGTCATAGAGTTTTAGTCCCTTTGCATTTATAGTTTGTATATCTTATGTGGTTCGATATACTTAGTTCACTATAAACAATGCTCTGATACCAATCTGTCATACCCCCAAACCAGAACGGCAGACTCGTTCGAGGGCGGATGACTTCATGTAGTATCATAACATTTTAGTAAATAGTAAAGAAAGAAAACAAAACCATCATAAATATAATTTAAAAAGTTACATTGTTGATTGCAATACATGTTTCAAAAGAAATTACATTATGATGGTGTAATAAGTTTGAAATTGACGCCTTAGCATCCCTTCCCAAAAAGCTGTTGTTTACCTGTATTACTGACTCCCTGAGAAATACAAGTAATTTTGAAAAGGAGTCAACAATTAAGTTGGTGAGTTCATAATCATTTTTGTATAAAAGTTGTATGCCTTTTTGTATAAAGTAACTGGGTTTGTTTCTAGATAATCCAATATTTTCCATAAATGATTAGTACTTTTAAAAGTTCCAAAAATCGAAATGTATAAGTATTTTCCATACCTAAAATAGAGTAAGTAGATTTATATATGTATATATAACCACTAAAGCGTTTGATAGCCTCGTAAATCAAATGTTTTAATACTTCATATGAGTTTTATAACCGTACTATTGACCCAGACTGCCTGTAACACGTTCTTCATGTGTTGGAATGATATGACATTTGTCACCACAAACCTGCCAGTCTAACTGTAGCTAACAGTTCAGGTGCGGGATTGTCAATCCTGTATAGATCTATACACAAGTATCATGCTCTCCCTACAAGAGATTATGGTTTATAATATAAGACTTAAAATGCGTACTTCTAAATACGTGAAGTCAAATGTCTCACAAAAGTTTGCATCAAATAGGTTTACGTTTGAAAAGTCCATTTTTCTTGTAAATGTAAGTATTTCCTTTCTATATTGTTCATAGAGTGTAAAATATCATGAATATCTCGTAAACTATACCTATTATAGTTTTTCAAATGTGTGTTTCATTTGAATGACAAACCTTAGTGTATTACCAACTTTGCATGTAAAGTATAACATTTGTAATACCGTTATTTTACTTATTTAACATTTATACACAAAATGTAGATAAAGCATTAGAAACTGTATGTAACGAGTTGAATTTTATCATAAGTTTTTCTTGCGTTTAACTTGCATTTCCCCCTAATATATAGTAAAAACGTGAAAATATAGGGGTATGAACTCACTTGGTAAGTGGTATGAATTGAAGAAAACGAGACTTTTCACAGGCAGCACTTCGACCAGAAACTGGAAAATTTATCAGGAGTTTCGGAGCTTCGGACCTTCGCCGTAGCTTGGATACGTAACCAGGGCATCAAGATAGTTTTAGGAGGCTCGAGATTGAGAATATATGGGATAAATGTTGTGAATTAGCAAAAGAAGTCGGAAGCCTCGCACCCTTCATATAGGAGTGGAACTGGCCCTCGTACGCTGGGCGTACGTCATGCATGACGCCTTCTTCGGACTTCGGATGGGACAGGCTAGAGAGTAGTGGAGGACGTGGTCGATCCGAGGCCATGCACTGAGTACGTTGGGCGTACCCTTGTACGCTATAGCGTACCCCCTCGGTTTATGTGCCCCAATCTTCTAAAATACGTAACTTTCGCATACGAGCTCCATTTTTGATGTTCTTTATATCCACGCGTAGGTGAGAGTATAATCTACAACTGTCATTTAGTCTTTGTTGTCAAATTTTTAACTGATTTTTAATTATATATTTTTAATAGGCCGGGACAGGAAAAGACCGTTAAAAGTTCATAACTTCTTCATCCAATGTCCGTTTTCGTCTGTCGTTTTACCGTTGTACTACTATTGTCGAGATCTTCAATTCTCGTTTAGGTTGTGTTGGCTAAATATCGCTCGATCTCTATTTCAAGTTTTTAGCTGTCTACCGCTACTTTGAAACCTAGAAAAATCATAACTTCCTCATATGAAGTCAGATTTGGACGTTCTTTTTATGTACGTTTACGGCCTAATGACATCTACATCATTCATTTAGATACCTAAGGCTAAAACATATTTTATTGAAATTTTGCGTTTTACGCTTAACAATATTTTACCGGTTTTGCTGCGGATTTTCGATTGGTCATAACTTCTTCGTTGTAACTCAGATTTTTTGTGTTCTTTACATTTCTGAAAACCTTGTTACGACATCTATTACATTATGCAACCCAATTGAGACTCATGAACATTTTATTTTTGACGTTATTTTTTTATTATATCAAAAGTAGATTACAAATCGTTGACTTTTAGGTCATTACATTGACTTGAAATATCGGGTTGTCTCAGTAAGGATCTATATATCTGAAGAGCAAGATATAAGGTGGCCATATAGATAGTATCATGTGGTGTATCCTATTATAACATGCCTAGTGTAAGGTAAACTTAAACATCTATGTAGTTGTTTCAAGAAATTATATAAACCTTAGTTATGTTATCCGATGTGTTAAATGACTATATGAAATTCTCATATGGTGACTTGGGAAACTGAGAGGCTATACGTGGGACGAGTAAGAGTAGTGTGAAAGGTAGTACAGGCCTATAGTACAAGAAGCACATGACTCGCACTTGGATCAGGGAAAGTTACAAGGTTACCAAGGCGCTAGTAACTGATTCCATTTTGTTCATGTCTGTCATTACAATTGTTTCGGTAATGACTTAGAAGATGATTGTTATTCCGATTCTAGTGGTCATATCAAATCGAGTCTGACTAAGATAAGTATGTTACATGGTTTAGAGAACCAAGTTCAATGTAGAATATGAATTAAACCAAAGGATTAAAGTATAAGATAATCAAAGCAATCAATAGAAGCATCGCAATCGTAGTTAAGGTAAGAAGCTTATAGCTAGAAGCGCTACATGCTAGAATGTGATTATATCACATTAGAACATGAAGGAAGGTATATTCCATTCTGGAATTTGACTCTAAAAGACCTAAGTCTAAGCATTACATTATACGATGAGAGGTCGTTAGGACATGACCCATCGGTCTTTTATGATAATCAAAGTAAATAACTTATCATAAATTAAGTTTGTTTGAGAAGGAGTAGGAGTCTCCAATAAGGATAAATTTTTTAACTCGAAGGTTACGATCGAAAGTTCAACATAGTATCAAGAATGGGTGCAAGATTGAGCACCGTCAGCAATCAAGAAGTCCAAAAGTTAGATACTCATTTGAAAGGAAATAAGAGTTATGGTTATTACCTAGGATGAAAAGATAACATATTCAGTCATTATACGAGCCCTGTTTTGTTGATGATTCCCGGATGTAATCATCCTAAGGGGGAGATAATTGTAACGCCCGCAAATTCGGGCTAGCCAATTAGAGACAATAAGCATTAAAAATGACTTTTTGATAGAAGATTATTTAAAATAAATGAACTTAACCAAAGTTATAGTATTTGTCACAAGGATTATGTACATATAAAGAACGTTGAAATCTGACTTATAACGAAGAAGTTATCACCCGTCAATGTTTTGCGATTACACCGGCACGACTCCGCGTATCGTAAAAAGTGAATTTTTGACGAGATACTTTTAGCCTTAGTGATCTAAATTAAAGTCGTAATAGACGTCAAACCGAAATCGTGCATATATAGAACGTCCAAATCTAACTTCATTTGAGGAAGTTATGAATTTTCTACGATTTAGCATAGCATTATATAGCCCGTAAATCGAATTTTAGATCAAACGATTTTTAGCCGACACAACCTAAATGAGAATTCAAGATCTCGTTCATAGGATCTCAACGATATAAAGACAGTAAAAAACGGATGCCGGATGACAAAGTTATGAATTTTTAACGGACTTTAATGGTCTTAGCCTATTAAAATATAGCTTTAAATATAAAGTCAAAATTAGCCAACAGAGTCTAAACGAAAGTTGTAAATCTTGTCAATACGTACGTGTGCATATAAATAACATCAAGAATGGAGCTTGTATGAGAAAGTTATGAATTTTTTAAAATGGGTTGTTTTACCTGCGTCCTACGCCACGTGCCAGCACCTGGCGTAGCCTTCATGCCTATGCATCCTCATGACATAAACGTAAATGTCACGACACCAAGAGCCCTTAGATAGCAAATAAATAGAAGGAACAAATCAATCAATTCCTCAAACCTTTCTAACCCATTCTCTCTCAAACACCCCCAAGGCCTCTATTATTATCCCTAGAACCTCCTAGGTGTTAGAAGCGAGTCTCGGAGCTCCAGAAGGCCCCGAGAAGAAGAGCTTTTGGCTCAGAAGTTCGGCCCGTGCAGATCCCGGTTCGACGCTAAACCCCCTTGCAAGTTAGTTATGCTTACCATACTTTAAGTACAACTTATGTTTAAGTTCGTTATCATTATTATGAACCTATAAACAAGATTTATCTGTGATTCGAAGTCGTTATACTGATTGATCTACTTATGGGGATGATGTCTAGGTTGTGATTTAGTGAGGTATTTAATGTGGGATTTCAAACAGTATACTTCGTATACCAAACGGACCTTACCTCCAATGTGATCCTACTTGGTTGTTCCTTTGAGTTAATGATGAACCTAGGCTGCTAATAATTAGTCGCAATAAATATTAGACTAAAACTTAGCGATAATAATGCTAGGTTACGTCAAAGGAAAAGACTGTTGCTAGAAGCGAAGCGCTGCCCAAATTTCAAGTCGTTAGTTTAACAAGTGAGTGCATAGTCTCTTTCGTGAACATGATTTTAATACAAGTAGATAAAGGTATTAAATATATGTTAATAGTTTATATGTGAGTTATATGCTTATTATCTCAAAATATATGTGATATGTATATTTGATGATAAACGATATGCGAAACAGACATGGTTCTATATGTGTTAAGATATATTTACATGATAATAATAATAGAAGTATTATAAGTGAGAAGATAAATCTATGTTAATACTTAATACCCTGTATAAATATTACACTAAGTTAGTATAGTGCTGTCGAAACAGAGTTAGTATTGAAAGTTGATTATAAGAATTGTAGGCTTGCATAGTGATGAAATAAGACTTAAAATAGACGCTTAGTTCAATTAAGTTTGGATATTAGGTAACATCTTATTAAGGGTACGTGTGCGATCATAATAGAGAATATAAACTCTATTTGTGGTGATTGAATATCGATGGAGAATGTCCTACGTACAAAAGTACTTTCTATGTACCAAATCTTTTTTAAAGCTCTGTATCTCAAGTGTTTCTTGTGTCGGGGTATTATTATGTTCTGGGGTATGCATCCTACTCATACCAGGGTACAATAATGTGCTCGAAGTACTATCATGTACAAAGTCCTTTTTGACACTATTATATGTCGGAGTACAGGAGTACATTATTAGTATTTCCTTATACATTCCCTTTTGATGAGCTTTGTGTGTCGGCGTTTCCTTTCACAAAGTAATTGAGGGAACATCGTAGTCTGCCTCATACAGTGTGTCAGTAATAGACCATTATTAGGTATGTCTGATGTTATATTTCCAGATAGGGTGAGTCTGGGGTAAAATACCTCACGGTGTCAAAACACTTCTAGGCACAGTTATCTAGATAACCACCCCTGACTTAACTTTCTTGTTGTTTTTACGAACGGAGGTCTGTGGTCAAACTTATTCCATTCCCCCCATTTGATGTATTTATTGATCCCCGTTTGCTGCCAGGGAATTTCCAAAGCATCGTCGTTAGTTTTTTTTTCATATCGATCCTTTAGACTAGAACTTGTAAGATCGTTGTATAAGATCTGTACGTGGGAATCGACAGGGTGGGATAAATTGTTTTAGAGATATGATATATTTGTGTTAATGATAATAGTTGGATTTTCAGGTTTGAGATATACATTATTATCACATTGTGGGATTGAAATCCCTATGTACTCAGTAGGTTTCTCAACCTGACCAACTTAGTTTATTGTATCACAGGTGGCTTCATGAAAGATACATTCTGCTGAAAGATTCAAGGAGTACTAGGCCACTAGTTTAATTACTATAAGGCTTGTAATATTTCGTTATGTTTCTGTTTATCTATTGACGATTACATCCCAATGTTTTAACCTAATTAAAATACATTTCTTTGGAAGTGCTTTGAAAATATCATTATCATGTTTTCAGGGAACAAATTCTGCAATATTATTCTTTGAAAAGGAAACTCTGATTTTTAAATAAGCATAAACAAATCGGTCTTTTCTGGTCGTGAAAAATGGGGATGTCACATATTCCTTGCTTATTAGGCCTACAAAACCATTTATTACGAAGCAATATAGATATAACTCAACTTAAATTTTTATAAGGCGTTTTATCTAAACTTATCCATAACATGATGCTACCAACAATTAAAACTTAATTGAACTAAGCATCCTTTATAAGTTTTGTTTTCCTAGTTGTCAAGACTACCATTCTTATGAACTTTCCTCGAAATACCACCTCTATTTTAGGCAACCCTATCATAATATTAACATAGAGTATTAGGTATTTTCTTTATCTTTTACACTAATAGTACTTCGATTATTTATTATCATTTAATCATATTATCTATATGCTATAACGTATATAGAACCATGTCTGGTTTGTTTCGTGTATATAAACATATAGATTTCTAATAAATATTCTAGACAATAAGCTTATAGTTCACCTATAAACAATCTAACAAATATTTAAAACATTAGTTAATATTTGTATTAAAATCATGTTCCTGAAAGGGACTATGCATTCACTTGATAAAACGGGTCAATGATGATTTCGACAGGGCTTTGCTTCATACTTTCAAAAAGACCTAGATGTATAAAGAACTACCCTTAGTCTAGTTTAATAATCTTGGTGACTATAATAATTATAGAGTAGACACTTCAATAATCCTAATATTTACATCAATATCTATCAAGTAAGGAATAACCAGGTAGGATCATATTGGAGGTAGGGTCCGTTTTGTATACAAAGTATACTGCACCTCACTAAATCTAGTGTAAAAATCACTCTGGTAAGTAGATCAATCAGTATAATGATATGGAAACACTAATAAATCTTAACTATAGTTTCATAATAACGGATATGACTATAATTAAAAGTTACACTTAAATAAAATAGGGTTAGCTTAATTTACAAAGTAATCTAGTCAAAACCAGGGATTATGTGGGCATAACTCTGATCCAGGAGCTTCTATTCTTTGACTATCTGACACCACAGGGCTTCGCTAAGGTATATGGTTACTTAAAAACTAAATAGATTTTAGGCTTAAAGAGAAAGAAATCGAGAGAGATTATTTGGCAGAGGTGAGGAATGAATAAGCCGAAAGTAGCTATATATTGTGCATAATGACCAGCACAATGCGCATAAATCAGGTGTGCGATGTGCACCTGTTCAAAGAGGTCCTCTATTGTAACACATGGCAAAAGTTCTTATGGTGTGTTAGATACGCGCCACACATCTTTTCTGTTTGCATGGATGTGCGTGAATTTTTATAAAACCATTAAAAATTCAAATCTTCATCATATGAGCTCCGTTTTTTATGCGTTTTATATCCACACATAGTTATCGATGGGATGAACAACTTTCATTTAGACTTCGTTGACTAATTTTGAGTTTATATTTAATTTTATATTTTTCAAAGGCTTAAACTATCAATGTAACATCCCAAAAATCAGGTATGCCTTATGAACCCTAATCTTTGGGTGGTTATCTATTTTGGTCCTTGTCAAGGAAAGAATGGAATACGGGTACGCGGGGCGTACTGGGGTGTACGCTCAGCGTACTCGTGCGCATGTTTGATCGCGGAGGATGGGCCGGTACGTGGGGCGTACCAATGTGTACACGGGGCGTACCCGACCCAGAAATGAAACCCTAATCCCTTGTTAGCCACTTATTTAAAGATCATTATGGCCTCTTTCCTGGCCACCGTTCCCAGAGACTTACCCTCCCAAACCCTAAATCTCGTTCTTGTAGCAAGAGTGTGCCTTGGAGAGCTTGTTGGTGTATTCTTGGACATTTGAGGTGAAGAGAAAGCTTTGGAAGAGAAGGAGTTAGATCTCAAGCTTTTGAATCTGAGACTAGCAGTGGGAGAAGCTTCATTTGGAGGTAAAATGCTTCAAGCTTCCCTTCTCTTCAGTTTTTGTTTTTCATGGGGGTGTTTTAGGGTTTTGTCCCCTAAGTTGATAACTTTATGTGTTGATAAGCTCCTAGGACCCGAGATATGTCCCATGTTAGCTAATTTGGGGTTTTTGGGTCATAAAAATCCAGTCTTGGTCATTAAGTGCTAACCATGCTTGAGTTAAAGGTTCCTAAAGGTTGGAAATGGAATGATTTGGGTGTTGGTAACTTCTACAGCCATGCAAAGGCTTAAAGTCACCGACTTTATGGATTAAGTGGCTTTAGAATAGTCAGATCTAGAAGTAGAACGTGTGTCTTAACCGTTTAAGACCCAATATCAAAAGGAGTATTAGACTAGGGCTTACGCGGGGCGTAATCCCAGTACGCGCAGCGTAGGGGTTCACATTCCCCGATTCTGTGAAGTTGCCGGGTACGCTTAGCGTACAGATTTGGTATGCACCGCGTAACCCGGAGGGTTGAATTTTGTTGACTTTTAGGGTTTAGCCAATGTTTGGACCTTTGAGCCATGGGAGGGGTAAATGGTCTTTTACCCTTCTGAGAGAACCTAGAGGAAGATTAGCCTAGCCTTTGAAAGTTGTATTGATTAGATTAATTGTTCTATGTGGTTAGGTGGAGGCTAGACTAGTATTTCTGAGTTCGAGATTTACCAAGTTACTTGAGGTGAGTCTTCTCACTATACTTCACCTAGAGTGGTAATTAGACTTATGTGATAGAGTATCTCGTATGTTATTATGTGATGTGATGCACTGCATTATTTTTATGTGATTTATTCAGTGTGTGTTCCAGAGTTTACAGAGTTAGGACCGGAACGTCCACAGAGTTAGGACCAGAGGGTCCATAGAGTTAGGACCAGAGGGTCCATAGAGTTATAGCCTTGTGTGGGTAATATGTGATGTTTATGGTATTTTGGGGAACGCACTAAGCATTTATGCTTACCGTGTTATGTGTTATGGGTTTCAGGTACCAGTGAGGATCGCGGGAAGGCACCGGGATGATCAGTACACACTTCTGGAGTCTTTATGTTTGGGGATCTTGGGATTTGTTTTAGTTGGATAATATGTGAAACATTGATTTAAGAATTTCTTATGAATGAAATTAAGTTTTTAAAATGAAAAATTGTTTCGAAAATTTACGTCATATCAAGTTGGTATCAGAGCCTTGGTTTGAGGGATTCGGATGCACCTTCGAGCGTATCTGAACTCAAACTAAGGATTTGAGAAATTTTTCACAAATAAAACAATTTTTCTAAAAAGAGTAAAAGGTTTTGAAACGAGCAGAGCAGAGCAGTGTGTACGATCAGCCAGCGCCCGAATGGTGATTTCCCAAAATACCCTTACATTATGTGTTATGAGATATGATATGATATGTTATGCATGCTAGAGTAGGCTAGGTATTCATATTAGGAATAAAGTGGCCTAATTTGTGATGCCTTAGCCTAGGAGATTACTGCTGCTATAAGATGCTTGAGAGTGAGTAGGTAGCAGCGAGGAGCTTACGAGAGGTCTGCTGGAGAGTAGCCTATGTATAGAGAGATTAGGGTACTGGTGATTTGGGATCCTAGGAGGAGGACTTGGGGTGAATAATGATGCGGTGTGGACGGTAGTATAGGTCCCTTATTACTGGAGACACCAGATCAGTGCGCAGTCCAAGTAAGAATCCTTAGGGTACTAGGGAGCATGTAGGGTTGAGTTATCGAGTGCGAGTACACTCGAGCGAGTGTATGATATTTTTATGTTGTATTTAAGAGACATCATGGTTGGGACACGCCACAGACCAGAGACCAGCAGAGTAAGTGATGAGGAGCTTCGTCAGATGATCCACGACGAGGTGGCTACGACTATCTGTCACATCCCAAAACCAAGAACGGCGGAAACATTCTGATGTGGAGGACGTCATGTACAGTATCACAACACAGTATAATAGTAAACAAGTAAACCACATCATCCATTGCATTAAATATATATAATTTTAATACAAGTGTGTTTTTTAGTATATAAGACGCCAAAATATGAATCAAAATATAAGATGAGTCTTGTATGCGCTCCATCTTCTCAAAAGCTGGCATCGGTACCTGTCTACTGATGACCTGAGAATACTAGTTTTTTTTAAACAGTTTATCAGCATTAACGCTGGTGAGTTCATAAGTATTTAGTGTATATGTTTGTATCAAAATGTCTGAAATAGTGTTTAAAGTACGAATTTGTAAACGTTTGTAGTAAAAGTATGTGAATGTTTGTAAGTGTTTGTAAAAGTTTGTAACTCCTAGAAAATCCTATATTTTCTACAAAAAGTGGCCTTCTACCAAGGCACAACTGTTTTGTATGCTTGCTTCTTGTAAAAGTGTGTGATTTTCCCAAGTGTAACTATCATTATCAAAATATAGTTTGTACGTTAATGTTTAAGTGAAGTAATCACCAAATAAATGTAAAGGGTAAATTAATGTAGTACTGGAGTGTTGTATTATAGGAACTACTGTTGTACTAACTACCTTAAACTAGATTTATATCAAGGTATTATGTGATAAATTGTACCATACTATTGACTATGAAACATGACAATGTAAGTCGTCAAAAGGTATGGCATTTGGCACCCGAAGACCTGCCGGTCCCACTGTAGCTAGTAGTAAGGTGTAGGATAGTCAATCCAGTATAGATCTATACGCAAACTCACGCTCTCCCTCCAAGAGATTCTGGTTACAACTCGGGCCATGACAATGAAGGCATGCTCCGATACAATGGATCACATTTATGTTATAGTATACTTGTATATGTAATGTATGTACTTGTGTAATGAATGTAATGTTTCTCATCATAGCATCATTGTATATGTTCTCATCCTAGTATAGTTGTATATGTTCTCGTCATAGTATTGTTGTATAAGTACTCATCATAGTATAGTTGTATATGTTCTCTTCATAGTATAGTTATATAAGTTCTCGTAGTAGTAAGTAATGACTCATCAATGAATTGACTCTTGTATGCTTCATTGAACTAGAAGTAGTAAGTAGTATAACCCCAAACTATACCTATTATAGTTTATTAGTAGACTTTTTTTCTATGACTGGATGTATTGAACTGAGATAAAAGTCTTTATATCTATACATATATACATAATATATAAGTAAGGATTGAACAACACTCGGACAAACAACCAGGTACTTTAAGTCCACAACCAAACAAGGACAGGAAATAAAGTGGGTTATCTCTCCTAAGTCCTTCAAACCTTATTTATATCATTATATATGTAATAGACATGGTTTTAACAATATATAAGTTGGAAAACTATAAAATAAAGGTTTAGTATACAAAAGTGAATTTGATAAAGAGTTTGACATGTAAAATAGTTTGATAAATAGTTTGAAGTCATTTGTTTGGTAAAACAGTTTAAAGTATAGAAAATCCATTTGTATGCTAGTTATTAATCACATGTGATTGATCTAATAACTAAAATGATTCAACTTGTATTCCCCCAATAAAATCATTTAAAAATAATTAATAACAATTCAAAGGTTAATTAAGGGGTATAAACTCACCTGTAGTGAGTGGATTGTACGGAAGTGTTGGACAAGGTGCTAGGTGACAAGTGAAGACTTGTAAACACACAATGAGACTAGTTAACATATAATAAACATATATATATCTAATTAGTCAATTAACAACTAATTAATTAAGTTAAGACACCCTAGCACATGGAAATACTTTGATTCAAGTGTTATAGGTACCAAAGGGTTGCATCTAAGGGTTGTATTGCATGACATTGGAGTTTATGGCCCAAGGACCATTCCTTATGGAGTTTACGGCCCATGACCATTTCCCCATGAGTTTATGGTCGTAAACTCATGGTACTAAGTGCCAAACTGTGTTTTGAGGTCTTACAAGTCATGATTGAGCATCCAATGATCAAGTCCAAGCCTTAGGAAAGCATTATGGGCACACTAACACTACCTTGTAGAGTTTACGGCCTAAGGATCATATCCTTATGTGTTTACGGCCGTAAAATCTTATGGGTAATTGTTTTGATTGTTGTTTAAGGTCTTAAACACTTCTAGGAAGGATCAAGGTTGGAATCCAAGGCTTAGGAAGGAACTAGGGTCCATTTAACCACCTTAAGAAGGGTTTACGACCCAAGAACATCCTTGGCTGTAAAATCCTTTGTTCTTATGATTCTTGATGATTTTCAAGTGTTTGTAAGTTCATATTAAGCACACAAGAAGCTAGGGCAAGTGTACTTACAAGATGGAAGCTTGATTGGGTGTTTAAGGTCCAAGAACACTAGTGTGCGTTCTTGGTGTTCTTGGTGTTTTGAAGAACACTTGAAGATCTAGTTGAAAAGCAAGAATGAATGGATGAAATGATGTATAACTACTAGATGTTAGGTTATAACAACAAATCAAGTCGAGAAATACTTACGTTTTCGGAAGATCGGGTGTAGAACGGGATGATAGTTGAGAGAGAATGGGGAGTGTTCTTGAGGGTGGAAATGAGAAATGAGGGATTTGGGGAGTAAACTCATGCCTAAGGCATGAGTTCATGGCCATGATAGAGTTCATGGCCCAAACTCCCTTTGTTTGGCCATGAACACCTAACTAAGGTGTTGGTTGTTCTATTGCTATCCCGATATTCTAGAAATCACTTCCTTTTATCCTTTTGATTCATGAATAATTAATAAAACTACTCAAACAGACTTTAAACTGGCTAAAAATTAGTAGAAATGTAATTGACTTTTAATTGATGTGCTTGACTTTAGAGTTTGTACGAATGAAAATTCTGGGTTGTCACATCATCCCCCCGTTAAAGGGAATTTCGTCCCGAAATTAGAGTTTAAGCAAATTAAGTAGTTACAAATAACTAAGCGATTAGATGAGGATATTTCAATTTCATTTGATCCTCACACTCCCATGTGAATTCTGGTCCTCGCTTGGCGTTCCAGCGAATCTTAACTATTAGGATGCGGCTTTGCTTCGTCTACTTGACCTCACGGTCCTCGATCTCTACAAGCTCTTCCACGAAGTTGAGGCTCTCGTTGATCTCGATCTCGTCGAGTGGGATTACAAGAGTCTTGTCGGACATACACTTTTTCATGTTTGTGACGTGGAATGTAGAATGTACGTTACTAAGTTCGTAGGGTAGATTGAATTTGTAAGCTATAGGGCCGAGTCTAGCGACAATCTCGAAAGGCCCTATGTATCTTGGATTGAGCTTCCCATGCTTATCGAAGCATATAAAGCCCTTCTATGGTGAGACTTTCAAAAGGACTCGGTCTCCCACCTGGAATTCCAAAGGTTTCCTTCGCTTGTCTGCGTAGTTTTTCTGACGGTCTCTAGAGGCTTTCAACCGTTCACGGATCTGAACGATCTTCTCTGTCGTTTCCCGTATGATTTCCGGACCTGTGAGAGTGTTGTCATGAACTTGTCCTCTAGCTAAATGGGTGTCACCCACCTCAGCCCAGCACAAAGGGGATTTGCACTTACTGCCATAAAGGGCTTCAAATGGAGCAGCCTTGAGGCTCGTGTGATAACTGTTATTGTAGGAAAATTTGACAAGGGGTAAGTGAGTATCCCATTCCTTTCCAAAGTCAATCACACAGACTCTCAACATATCTTCCAGTGTTTGGATAGTCCTCTCACTTTGTCCGTCGGTCTGAGGATGGTAGGCTATGCTCATGTCTAGCCTTGTTCCTATGGAACTTTGCAGTGACTGTCAGAACCTTGAAGTGAACCTACTATCTCTATAAGAGATAATGGATATAGGAACACCATGTATTCGTACTATTTACCTAATGTAGGTTCTCGTAAGCTTCTCCATCTTGTCAGTTTCTTTGGTAGGCAGGAAGTGTGCAGACTTGGTCAATCTATCGACGATGACCCTTATGGTATCAAGTCCACCCGTTGTCTTGGGAAACTGGTTATGAAATCCATAGTGATCCGCTCCCACTTCCATTCTGGTATCTCTGGTTGTTGAAGTAAACTGGAGGGTTTCTAGTATTCGACCTTAACCTTTGCGCAAGTAAGGCATTTACTCACGAAGGTAGCAATTTCTGCTTTCATGTTAGGCCACCAGTATAACTTTTTTAGATCCAGATACATCTCGTTCATGACCAAGTCTCGTTCATGACCAAGTCTCGGAAGCCACCGTGTTTCGGTGTCTAGATCCGGTCCATGAAATATAAGGCGCCTCCACCCTTGGCTTCTAAGTTCTTATCCATTCCTCTAAGGGATTCACCCGCCACGTTTTCAGGTTTCAAGGCTTCAAGTTGAGCCTCCTGAATTTGTGTAGACAAGTGTGAATGGATATTCACTGTCAACGATTTGACCCTTCGACCAGAATATTCTTTCTGACTTAGGGCGTCTGCTACTACGTTGGCTTTATCCGGATGATAACGAATTTCGCATTCGTAGTGTGGTGTAGTTCAAGATCGTGTGTGTTGTAGTTCACTTCGTGTGTCTTCAGCTTTCTCGATGCATAGGCGATGACCTTACCCCGTTGCATCAGAACACAACCGAGCCCTTGGTTGGATGCATCGTAGTATACAACGAAGTCTTCTATTCCTTCAGGGAGGGATACTATCGGTGCAGTGCATAAGGCTCGCTTCAGCGTTTGAAACGCTTTTTCCTGTTTCTCTTCCCAGTTAAAGGTCACGCCTTTCTGGGTCAGTGTGGTAAGAGGTTTCGCAATCTTGGAGAAGTTATGTATGACCCTGCGGTAGTAGCCAGCGAGACATAGAAACTGACGAATTTATGTAGGTGTCTTCGGTGCTGACCAGTTCTCAATGTCTTTAATTTTGGATGGGTCCATGTGTATTCCCTCCTCGCTAACCACGTGTCCTAAGAATTCGACTCTTCGGATCCAAAATTCACATTTAGAGAACTTCGCATAGAGCTTCTCCATTCGTAAAGTTCCTAGAACTTGTCGCAAGTGATCGCCATGCTCTTCCTTACTTCGGGAGTCGATCAGGATGTTATCAATGAAGACGATGACGAACTGATCCAAGTAAGGACGACATACTCTATTCATTAAATTGATGAACACTGTGGGCGCATTGGTCAATCCGAATGGCATCACCACGAACTCGTAGTGTCCGTAACGAGTTCAGAAGGCTGTCTTCGGAACATCCTCCTCTAGCACTCGTAACTGGTGATATCCGGATCTTAGATCAATTTTGGAAAAGTAACTCGCCCCTCGCAGTTGGTCAAATAGATCGTCTATGCGAGGCAGAGGGTAACGATTTTTGACCGTCGGTTTTTTGAGTTCTCTGTAATCGATACACATAAGGAATGATCTGTCTTTCTTCTTAACGAACAACACTGGTGCTCCCTAAGGTGAGAAGCTTGGCCTTATAAAGCCCTTGCTGAGCTGTTCGTTAAGTTGACTAGATAGTTCCTGCATCTCTGCTGGTGCTAATCGGTAGGGCGATTTGGCTACTGGGGTAGCTCCTAGGACTAAGTCGATTCTGAACTCGACTTGTCGTTGCGGAGGTAATCCTGGTAGTTCTTCTGGAAAGATGTCGTGAAAGTCGCTCACTACCGGAATGTTCTTTAGTTCTTTCATTTCTAGGATCGTATCGACAACGTGAGCAAGGAATGCACGATATTCCTTACGTAGATACTTCTGTGCTTGAATACTTGAGATGATACGAAGACTTGTACCGGGTTTGTCGCCATAGATAAGGAGAGTTTCGTTAGACGGAAGATTAAGGCGTACAACCTTTTTGTAAGACATAATGTCGGCACGATGAAGACTCAACCAATCCATGGCGATGATGATGTCGATACTTTTAATCGATACCATCATGAGGTCGATTGGAAATGAATGGCTATCTAGAGTTAGAGTACATCCTACGTATATATTGCTAGTGCTCTCCGTTTTCCCATTAGCCATTTCTACAATGAATGGTTCCTTAAGTGTGCCTGGTTTTTGTTTAAGTAGGCGAGCAAATTTATGGTTTACGAACCTTCTCTCCGCTCCACTATCAAACAGTATGCATGCATAATAGTTTTCAAGGAGAAATGTACCAATCACCACCGTAGGGTCAGAAACTGCTTCCCCTTGGCCTATAGCCAGAACTCTTCCCGCTCCACCGACATTTCTTGCTTTAGGGAAGTCCCTTTTATAGTTTCCCACCTCACCACATCTATAAAAAGCCTGGCCCACGCCAGCGCCGGGAACTTGGGTAATCAGCCTTGCTGGAGATTTGCAGAAATGGACAGTGTGTCCTTTCTTGTTGCAATTGGAGCACTGCATTTCCTGGCAGGGGCCGTTGTGGTGGAAGTTGCATTTGTTGCACTTTGGCAAACATCCAGCGTACTGCTTCGCCGGAGCAGCAACGGCGGGTGCTATCGCGACATGAACCACCACAATCTGCTGCTTTTTGGCAGTTATTTGTTTCTTCTTGTCATCCCAAAACTTCCGCTTGTTTTTGGCGGGTTTGGAGGGTTCTAAGATGGCCATGGTTGTTGTTGACGATGGGGATTGGACTTCATGATCGATGAGTCGCTGTGCCAATCGTTTGGCACTGTCGAAGGTAGTAGGGTGTGAAGATAGGACATTTCCCTGGTACGGAGGCACCAGCCCCAAGATGTACCTTTCGACCTTTTTCCCCTCGGTGGGAACCATGTTGGGACAGAGGGCCACTAGTTCACTGAATCTGGCGGTATACGCAACTATGTTGGATGTGACATCCCTAAACTCACGTCCAGAAAAGACCGATTTCATTTATGCTTTTTAAAATAATTTCAGAGTAAATCCTTTTGATTTAAAAGAGTTGCGGAATTTGTTCCCAAAACAAAATATGATAAAATAATGTTTATCAAAGCATTTCATCAAGAGATGCATTTTCATTAAATAACAATATTTGGGATGTCATGTTCGGATAAACAGACCAAAAGCATAAACAACAAAACATAGACCATACAACAGTTACATATAACAACTGGTCTAATATCAAAAGATCTTGATAAGTCATCCAATTTATGCTCTCGCGCCAGTACCTGTAATACAACAAAACTGAGTGGGTCAGGCTTGGGAGCCTAGTGACCATATAGGGTTTTCAACCCACAATAAATAATTATATTTAATTTCACCAACAATCCAACAATAACCTGATTACACATTCCCGTTATCCTCACTTTACGTCCCTAAAACAACATCTATCTCAAGGGACCTAATCTAGTATTTTCATCGGGACGGACATTATTGCAAAGGGTTTCCTAAACAATAGATGTCCTAAAGGCAACCATGAGGGGGATAGCGTAAACCCGTGAACACATCGTTCACAACACCTACAGGTTATGAGGCTGCTAGCGTTCCACTGGACTGTCTAGAAAGAGTATGTGGTCGTTATCCATACTCAGCTAAATAACTAGATCAACAACAACAACATCGAGGCTCTCATTTGTTTATCACACATCAACTATCTACCCATGTTCTACCCAACATATTAGTAGATAAACATATATATTTTTATACATAGTTTAAAACCTATATAGCATTCTCATTCAATACATATTCCAAACAACAGATGAGACACATACACATAACACATATTTCATAGAGAATAAAGCATATCTATGAGATAGAAGAAAGTGAATATACATTCACATATATTATTGGGTTTTGAGCATTCTAACACTTCCTAAGTGTACATGCAACCCTAATAAACCTTGGGTCTATGTTTGTCTATAATACATGCAAAATTTGTTTTCCAAGGTTTATAACTTATCAAGCATGGCATGGGGAACTTTTAAACATAATAGAACTAGATGAATTACATACCTTTTGATGAGTGTTAATTCCTTGGAGTTTGAGAGCGAAACACCAATAATGTGAATGCCTTAAATGGAAATCACAAATCACCACAAACTTGGAAAACTTTATGAAAGTGTTTACTTTGCACTAGAAATCAGCATTTCTTTGAGAAAGTATAGGAGAAGCTTGATGCTTCAGATCCAACCCCGACAACTCAAACTTGTTTTTTGGCTAGCAAGAAATAGGCACTTGTTCTTACCTATCTAAACTCCACCGCTTCTCACACACACTAGGGGTGTCAATTCATGTACCATAGCCTTGTTTATATAGTGTAGATGATTAGGGTAAACCCTAATAACCCATGTCTTTTCCTTTTCCAAGGATCCATGGGTTAAAAGCTCCATGGATCATCCATGTACTTCCATATAAGCTAAGCCCATTCCCAAATGAGTGTTAGCCCACACCATATAAATATAATAGCCCATGATTTAATTAGTCTTCCTTTTAATCACTAAATCAATTCATAATTAACTTAAGATTAAAACCTAATTAAATAACATGACTTTATATTAATATATTATAACTTATAATATATTAATAAAACATAAGTATACAATTCTCATAATATTATCCATAAATCGTTTGGGTGAAGTGCAACCCAAATGGACCATGTCGGGTTAGGTCAAGTATATACCAAATAAGTTATGGACTTAGACACCTTATCTAACAGACTCCCACTTGGATAAGTCTAATAACTGTATTTGCATATATTACTTCAGGAACCAACCGACAATCGTAGCTCTTAAAAACTTTGTTGAACTATGAAGCGCCATTTTAGATAAGTGATCATATAATCCTCTGTTCTCATGATATCAGCCGGACAAATACATAGAACAATATCTTACTTATTATCTGGCAGTTGTTTCCAGATTTCCGATTTGTTTGACAAAGAACTTAACTGAACACATCAATTTAGTTCTGACCGGGCCCGATACATGGGTCAACACAAAATCATCGAGGGGCCCAGATATCCCTTCTATTTCCAGAAGGAACAGATAAACTTCGACTCATATGCTTGTTCTACTACTTGTTGAATTGCACACAAAGGCACGATTTATAACATCAATTTACTGATGCGTTTTCATGCAATCAATGCACAACCAACTCATAGGTAACAACTCATATCTCTAGGTTTGAAGACTTATATGATATTATCGTCTCACGATCACTCGAGATAAATTCCATGAAGTGATACAAGTGAGCGTGGGGTTTATTCCAATACTCATAACTTATGAGCACTGATGAATGTTGTAGCAACCATTGCTATGTATAAACACCTTGAGCCATATACAAACCCAATTCATGACAATCTTGATTCATACCTACTTCCGACGTATGACCGATTGTGGAGGTTTGAATAAATTAATTATTCTAAAAGTCAAAACATGCAAAACTGAAACAATAGTAAATAATTGACATTGATAGCAACACTTTACTCATAAATAAATCACAAATTTTATTCAGCATCAAACGTCGATTACATTTTACAAGTTTCAGAAAAGGATATCTAATGTGTAAAACTAATATCGTCCCTCAGCCCGATGCGCCTCGCATGCTGTAAATGCTTAACCCTCGTCAGTCCCTTCGTAAGGGGATATGCAGGGTTCTCATATGACGATACCCTCTTTTCCACGAGGAGTCCTTCTTCTATCTTGTGTCTTATGAAGTGATATTTTCTGCCAATGTGTCGGGATCTGCCATGATCTCTCGGTTCCTTGGCTAAGGCAACCGCAGTATTGCTATCACAGAAAATCTCCATAGGCTCCTTAATAGCTGGTACAACTCCAAGGTCTCCGATGAAGTTCTTCAGCCATATCGCCTTCTTCGCTTCTTCACTTGTTGCTATATACTCTGATTCACAAGTCGAATCAGCCACCGTCTCTTGCTTGGAACTCTTCCAAGAGACTGCCCCTCCATTTAGGGTTAAGACCCAGCCCGACTGAGAGAGGAAGTTATCCCTATCAATCTGAAAACTAGCATCACTATACCCTAATACTCTCAAGTCATCACTCCCACCAAGGGTAAGGATCCAATCCTTTGTCCTCTGCAGGTACTTGAGAATGTTCTTTACCGCGGTCCAATGAGCCTTGCCAGGGTTCCCCTGATATCTGCTGACCATACTCAAAGCAAAGGCCACATCAGGGCGGGTACAAGTCATAGCATAAATGATCGAGCCTACAGCGGAAGCATACAGTAATTGACACATCTCTTCTATCTTAGCCTCTGTACTCGGACTCTGAGTCTTACTCAGTTTGGCATTGCTTTGGATTGGTAAATCTCCTTTCTTGGAATTCTGCATGTTGAACCTTTTCAACATCTTATCCAAGTAGGTACTTTGACTAATTCCAATTAGTCTTTTACTCCTTTCTCTTAATATCCTTATCCCTAGGATATAGGCAGCTTCCCCTAGGTCCTTCATAGCAAAGCACTTCCAAAGCCAGGACTTAAGTTCCTGCAAGGTTGGGATGTCATTTCCTATAAGTAGTATGTCATCTACATACAATACCAAGAATCTAACTATACTCCCACTAGCTCTGACATACACGCAAGACTCATCTTCACTTTTTGAGAAGCCAAACTCTTTGACCATCTCATCGGAACAAATATTCCAGCTACGAAATGCTTGTTTTAATCCATAAATGGATTTCTCAAGCTTGCACACTCTATTAGGGTATTCTGCACTGACAAACCCCTCTAGCTGATTCATGTACACATCCTCAGCCAACTTTCCATTAAAAAAAGTGGTTTTGACATCCATTTTCCATATTTCATAATCATGAAATGCAACAATGGCTAGCATAACCCTAATAGACTTAATCTTTGCTACCGGTGAGAAGCTTTCATCATAATCAATACCCTGAGTCTGAGTGAAACCCTTCGCAACCAGTCGAGCCTTATAAATGTTCACTTTTCCTTCCATGTCGGTCTTTTTCTTGAATATCCATTTGCACCCGACTGTTTTACAGCCTGGTACATTGTCAACCAAGTTCCAAACTTGATTGTCATACATGGACTGTATCTCGTTGTCCATAGCCTCCTTCCATTTAGCAGACTCCGGGCCTGCCATGGCTTCCTTAACACTGCTAGGTCCATCCAAATTTACCAGTGTACTGTCACTGATAAATGTATCACCTTCTGTAGTACTATGAAAACCATAATAAAACTCAGGTGTTTTCCTAACCCGTGTGGAACTCCTTGGAGGTACAGACTCGTCAGCTGGCTCAACAAGAGTTTCATTCTCAGGTTGATTGCTAGTGTCTGAGGTTCCTTCCCAATTGATTCTTGAATTTCTTCAAGGTCAATTTGCCTACCACTGTCTCCTTGGCTTATAAACTCTCTCTCACGAAAGACCCCTCTTCTTGCTACAATTCCACATTCTCACTAGGTCTGTAGGAGAGGTAACCGAAAGATATTCATGGGTAGCCGATGAAAATAGACCTTTTACTTCAGGGTTCGAGGTTGTCATGAGTCTCACGCCTCACGAAAGACTCGCAACCCCAAATATTGATGTGGTCCAAATTGGGAACCTTCCTAATCCATATCTCATGAGGTGTTTTGGTAACCTTCTTCGTAGGGACTAGATTAAGGATATGGGTGGCAGTCTCTAAGGCATACCCCCAAAAAGAGATTGGTAGCGAAGCTCGACTCATCATAGAGCGAACCATGTCTAACAAGGTTCGATTACACCTCTCAACTACACCATTTAGCTGTGGTCTCCTGGGAGGAGTCAATTGTCAGACAATCCCACACTCCTTAAGAAAGTCAATGAACTCGGTACTAAGATACTCACAACCTCGATCGGATCGAAGCATCTTAATGTTCCGGCCCAATTGATTTTCTACTTCCTGTTTAAATTCTTTAAACTTTTCAAAGGTTTCTGACTTATGTTTGATTAAGTAGACATAACCATATTTACTAAAATCATCAATAAAAGTCACATGATACCGATTAGCATCCCTAGTGGCGGTTTTGAATGGTCCACATACATCAGTATGTATTAGGTCCAACAAACCCTCACCCCGTTCACAAGTACCAGTGAAGGGTGATTGTGTCATATTTCCAAGTAGACAAGATTCACAACTATCATCCGATTTAAGGTTAAATGATTCCAAAACTCCATCCTTTTGGAGTTGGCCTAGGCGTTTCTTGTTTACATGTCGAAGACGAAAATGCCACAATGAAGCTTTATCTAGGCTAGTAGAAGAATCAATATACAATACATTATTTCCTAAGTTGTCTACAACCAACACAGTTTCATACACACCATCACAAGGTAATGCTTTAAAATAAAACACATTATTAAAGAAAGCATTAATACCACCACATTCGTTATCAAATGAAAAGGTAAAACCTTGTTTGTACAAACCATGAAAAGAAATAATATTTCTCGCCATTTCAGACGAGTTCACACATTTATTCAAATCTAATTTAAACCCATTATTTAGCAACAAAGTATAAACTCCAATCTTGGAAACAGGTGAACCTTCCTATTCCCCATGATCAAGTTGATCTTCCCATGCTCCACATCCTCACTTCTTCTTTGGCCCTGCAAATTTGAACATATGTGAACACCACATCCTGTATCAAGCACCCAAGAGTTAGAATATGGTGAGTTATTAGACAATATTGTGTAAATACCTGCATGGGTGGGTTTCACTTTCCCATCCTTTAGATCCTACAAGTACATAGGGCAGTTTCGCTTCCAGTGCCCCTTGTCTTGGCAATAGTAGCAATCAGCATCCTTGGGAATAGCAGAAGGAGTGACAGAACCGCTATTGGTCCTTGATGAGGAGCCTTCAAGAGACTTTCCCTTGGTACCCTTCGAAGGGGACTTACTCTTTTTCCCTTTGCCTTGCCTAATAGCCAAAACAGGGGTAGATGTTGGAGTAAGAGTAGTAGAGGTAACAACCGACTTTCCCTTTAGACCGGTTTCAGCGGTCTTCAAGAGTCCTTAAAGTTTGCTAAGAGTAACTTCCTCCTTGTTCATATGATATGTCATACGAACTTGGTCAAAAAAAGAAGGTAAGGAGTACAAAATGATGTTAATTGCCAACTCCTCAGGGAAGTTCACGTTTAGCTTGAGAAAATGGTCCACAAACCTTTGCATCTTTTGCATGTGGCCCGTGATGGATTCACCATCCTTCATGTGGGTTGTTATCATGGAGGAGATTATTTCATACCGCTCCTGATGAGCACTATGATGGTACCTTTCCATCAGGTCTTGGTGCATCTCAAAAGGGTAAAAGTCCTCATAGGACTTTTGGAGCTCGGCTGTCATCGTGGCCATCATGATGCATGCTACCTTAGTAGCATCTCTCTCACGTGTCCTGAATTCAGCGACCTCCTCAGGAGTAGTAGTGGACTCATCAAACTCCTTTAACTCCTTATCAAGGACGTATTCCTTGTCGTTATAACGAGTAACCATCCTGATGTTCCTAATCCAATCCATGAAGTTGGAACCATCAAAGATGACTCTCCCACAAAGATTCATGAGAGAGAAAGAGCCAGTTGGGTTAGAGCCCGAAGCATTGTTGTTGGAAGACATCTGAAAGAAGAAAGCAAGTTTAGATTAGATATATAGAGTCCTTAGTAAGACACCCAAATGTAATATTAAGGCTAGGATTCAATCACAATATATTATACTTAGAAGAGGGATGCCGTAATCTAAGTAATAACATATTTGAAAGGTAGGTGAATGACAATTCACCAATTTCCACCATGAAAAACGAAATGAATTATTAGGTTTTATTTGGATTTGAAATTCCTTGATTCTTTTGAGATTCATTGAACTTTTCAATGGCATGTTTCAATCTCAATTGTGCCCTTCAAGTTTTGTGACTAGGATGCCGAGGATCACAAAACAAGGTGTGAATAACCATGCTAATTCACTTGGCACCCTTAATATTATCACCTAATCAATGTGTCGGTTAACCACACACGCTCCATTGATCTACGACAAACATTAAGTCACCTTTCGTGATCCTTACTAGTCCAAGTTAGTGTGCCGGTTAACCACACACGCTCCACCAACGACTTGGTAAGGTATAAAGTGTGAAAACCATGGACTAGCACCATGTTCACATTTTTCCTAAAGTAACTAAGATTGGGAACTAAAATATTTAGTTACTTTATAATAATCATTATACTTTTAATGAGAATTTAAAGTCATTGTCCTACCCGTTCGGCTAACGACCCTCCACCGATCAAGGAAGCAGTGGGTAAGAGTGGACACCCATTAAGCTGCCATTTTATAGGCAACAAACTTATACCCCCCTTATAGACCGGCTTCGTAAATGAGGCCTACTAACGGTAAAACGACTTATTCTTATATATATATATATATATATATATATATATATATATATATATATATATATATATATAATAATTAACCATTAATGTTATAAATAGTATAAGTGTTGAATTTTAACTATTAAAACTCTAAGGGTTGGAATTAAAGTTTATTAAAGTGTGTGAAACTTTACAAATTCCAAAACTTGAGGGCAACTTTTGTCACTATTTAAAACTTTTCATTTCATAACTTATGAATTAAAGGTTCATAAAAATGAAGACTCTTCATTTTCATGTAACTTATGTGTTTTAAATGTGTGTTTAAAAGAAGTGACCTATGGATATCCATAACTTGAGGACAAATTATGGACTCCACTAAAACACATAAATTATCAAGAATTAATCCTAAACAATTCAGCAAATAATTCCTATCATCTTCTAAATTCTTAAGAACATGAACATGAACATCAAAGTTTCAAGGATTATATAAACACATACAAAGCATGAAATTTTGATATAAGCTATTGTAAATGGATTAGAACAGCCATTACACCAATTAAATCAAGTTTTAAAATACCAAAACAATTTAGGTTAATGTTTCTAGTCCATTTCCAATAGCAAAAGTCGAAAATCTGCATTTTGAGGCTTCAACTCGTCGAGGGCACGAACCTACTCGACAAGTAGAATGAATTTAGTCATGGACTCGGTGAGTCCCCCCATGGACTCGATGAGTTCATTATGTGGACAGCAAGAAAATTGACTTTTTTCTTTATTTTGCATCAAGTATCAAACAAACAAGCCTAGGCTCTGATACCACTATTGGGTTTTGAGCATTCTAGCACTTCCTAAGTGTATATGCAACCCTAATAAACCTTGGATCAATGTTTGTCTATAATACATGCAAAAATTGTTTTCCAAGGTTTATAACTTATCTAGCATGGCGTGGGGAACTTTTAAACATAATAGAACTAGATGAATTACATACCTTTTGATGACTGTTGATTCCTTGGAGTTTGAGAGCCAAGCACCAATAATGCGAATGCCTCAAATGGAATTCACAAATCATCACAAACTTGGAAAACCTTATGAAAGTGTATACTTTGTACTAGAAAATGGCCACCACTTCTCACACGCACTAGGGGTGTCAATTCATACACCATAGGCTTGTTTATATAGTGTAGATGATTAGGGTAAACCCTAATAACCCATGTCTTTTCCTCTTCCAAGGATCCATGGGTTAAAAGCTCCATGGATCATCCATGGACTTCCATATAAGCTAAGCCCATTCTCAAATGAGTGTTAGCCCACACCATATAAATATAATAGCCCATGATTTAATTAGTCTTCCTTTTAATCACTAAATCAATTGATAATTAATTTAAGATTAAAAGCTAATTAAATAACATGACTTTATATTAATATATTATAACTTATAATATATTAATAAAACATAAGTATACAATTCTCATAATATTATCCATAAATCATTTGGGTGAAGTGCAACCCAAATGGACCATGTCGGGTTAGGTCAAGTATATACCAAATAAGTTATGGACTTAGACACCTTATCCAACACGTATAACAAAAAAATATACACATAACACGTATTTCGTATAAAATACTTCATAACTATGCATTAGAAGAAAGTAACTACACACTGACTTGATCAGAAGATCATCGGACAACACTACGACTTGCAGAAGTAGTATTCTTCGGTAGATCTGGAAGATCTTCACAAAAACCGGGCTTCTCGCAGGCAGATTTTCGGCTCGGGAATTGCACTTCTCGGGATCTTCGGGGCTTCGGGACTTGCTTCGGGGCTCGGGATTGATACCGGGGCTTCAGGATATTTCTTGCACGTAAAACGATGCAAAACGGAAGAGAGAAGAGATTTTGGAAAAAGAAGCTAGCTTCCCTCGCATGCCTTTTATAGAGGCTGAAGCCTCGCATTACGCTTTGCGTAATGCTCTACGCGGGGCGTACTGCAAAACGTCACTTAATGCGTCATCGGAGCACTCGAGTGTGAGGCGGTGCATGCATCGGGGTACGCTGGGTGTAGTTCGGATCAGATCGGTGATTCTTTCGGATATGCATCCAAATTAAAGATTAATTAACAAATATTAATCATTTAAAAACTTCGGAAATCCATATCTTCTTCATACGAACTCCGTTTTCAACATTCTTTATATCCACGCGTAGGTGAGACCACGCTCTACATCTTTTGTTTAGACTATATCGGCTAATTTTTACTTTATTTTTATTATTTATTTTTAGTAGGTCGGGACAGGAAAACTCCGTTATAAATTCATAACTTCTTCATCTGACGTCCGAGTTCGTCTGTCTTTTCACCAATGCACTACTATCAACGAGATCTTCGATTCTCAATTAGATTGTTTCGACCAACAATCACTCAATTTCAAATTCGAGTTTCGGGCTGCATACTACTAAGCTGAAACTTAGAAAAATCATAACTTCCTCATACGAAGTCAGATTTGGGCTTTCTTTATATGCACGCTCTCGGTTTAACGAACTCTACAACATTTGTTTAGATCAATAGGGCTAAATTGTTGGATTAGTGTCTAAGTCCATAACTATTTTGGTATGTACTTGACCCGATTATGAGCATGGTCCTTTTGGGTTGCCTTCACCATTGCAATATGTAGGATGATTTAAGGAGAGAAAGGTTTAAATATGATTTATTAATATATTATAAGAATAATATATTAAAGGAGAAATCATATTGTTTAATTAATATTAGTCAAGAATTAATTGTTAATTAATTTTGTGGCTAAAAGAGATTAATTAAACTTAGGGGACTAAAGTTGTAATTATAAGATAATTATAATTGGGCTATGGATCACCAAATAATATATAGGTTGGACGAATTCTATGGGTAGCCCATTAGAAATCGTCCAAGGGATATGTTTAAGGAGTCCATGGGCTGCTTAGGGCCTAAGCAGTCAAATTAGGGTTTCCTAGTTGTAAACCCTAATAGCCTACATGTATATAAAGGGCCCCTATGCCCCAAAAACGTGAATAACACTTCCATTAGGGTTTCCAGCCGTTTTTGGTGCCTCCTTTTCTTCTCCTCTTCATCTAAGTTGCATATGGTGTTTGTGACTCCATTAGAGGTACTACACTTGTGGTACTTGCTTTCAAGAGCTAAGGAAATTCAAGGAACTAGTTGTTATTGCTATATAACAACAAAAGGGTATGTATTCTAGCTTTATATATGAATTTCGAAAATTATAGTAGCATGCCAGGTTTCTTTTTGTGTTCATAAAGCTGTATAACTAATAAGTGAAAACATAGATCCAATACTAGGGTTGCATGCACACATAGGATTGTTTGTCTAAACCCATCAGTGGTATCAGAGCCATTGGTTTTTGTTTTCAATTAGCTTTTATTCAAATTTATGAACTTGACATATTAGGGTTTATGGCTAATGAACCCTAAAGGCTAGGTATTTTTCGCAATTAGGGTTGCTAAACCCTAGATGGCGATTTTTTTTGCTAGGGTTTCCCAAATCCTTTCCTTAGCCTCCAAGATTTTGAAATCTAGGGTTTTCCAACCCTTGGATTTCGAAATTACCTCCTTCCCAAGGTTAGATCCTAAATTTTAGGGATTTGGATAATCCCATATCTTGTAATTATCTTTTAATTGTTAAATATGGTAATTAAAGATCTTGAATTATCCCATCCCTTATTTTCGAGATTTAGAGAGGGATTCAAGGGATTTGGATATCTTAGATGTATAATTGGTAATTATCCTCATGATCTAGATAATCCCTTGTGATTTAATAATTTAAATTAATTGTTTAATTTATGGTAATTATTAAATCAACAGTTTTAATATTTAAAATTTTAATTTAAATGTCTCAAATTCAAAATTTTAAGTGAGATTAAAACCTAATTGTTTTGAAGAGTTTCAAAACTTGCCCTCAAGTTTTGGAATTTAAATTGTTGATTAAAAGTTAATTTTGAAAGTCTAAAATCCAAAACCCTGATTTTGAAAAGTTCAAATTAAACCCTTATGGTTTTATTAAATTAATTAAGTGTATAATTAAAAGAGATTTAATAAATCCATAATGATTTTGGTTAATTAAAAGTATAATTTAAACCACCTAGTATTTTAAAAGTGTAAAATACACCCTTATACTATATATAACATTAAAAGTTTAATATTATATATGTATAACTAAAAAAATTCAGTCTTACCGTTAGTAGGCCTCATTCACGAAGCTAGTCTATAAGGGGTGTTTAAGGAAATTGCCTATAAAATGGCGATTGAATGGGTATCCACTCTTACCCACCGCACTCTTGACTAGTGGAGGGTCGTTAGCCGAACGGGTAGGATAGGACAGAAACCTTCCATTATAAGTATAATGAAGTACAAAGTAACTAAATGCTTTTTTCAAATTCCCAAATCATAGTTACTTTAGGCAAAATGTGAAATTGTATGCTAACCCATGGAATTACACTTCGTACCCTTGTCAAACGTTAGTGGAGCGTGTGTGGTTAACCGGCACACTAATTTGGGGATGACATTGGTGGCGAAGGGTGGCTCGATGCTTATCATAGATCAATGGAGCGTGTGTGGCTAACCGGCACATTGATTAGGTGATTGTAGCATTGGGTGCACCACGTGATTCGTATGGTTATTCACACCTTGTTTGTGATCCTCGGCATCCCAGTCACAAATAGTAGGGTATAATCGAGATTAAACATGCCATTGAAAAGTTCAATGAATCTCAAAAGATCTAGGAGTTTCAATTCATTTAAAACTTAATCTTCCTTTTCGTTTTTCATGGTGGAAATTGGTAAATCGTCATTTACCTACCTTCAAATATTTTACAACTAGATTACGGCATCCCTCTTCTAGGTTGTAGAGTATTGTGTTGGATCCTAGCTTGATGTTTCATTTGGGTGTTACATCAAGAATTATAAACAACTTAACTTGAATTTTCTCCCATTTTGTAGATGTCTACGTCTTACAATGGTCTTCCCAAATCCTTTGGAACGAGCTTTCCAAATGAAGATGACGTTCCGAGATACGATCAAGGAAATGAGAGTCGTGCTTCACTTCCTCCACCTCCTCCAATGATTCTCCCTGACCCACAAGTTCAAAGGCTTGAAAAGTTCAAGCTCACTCAAGCCCTTTTGGCAAGTAAACACGAAGATGGGGAACCTGTGTGTGCACACGTCTTAGAGATGAAGTCACACATAGATAGGTTAATCATGTTGGGTGTCGAGATTTCAAGCGAGTTGGCTGTTGACTGGGTTCTTCAGTCGCTTCCTAAATCATATAGTGAGTTCGTTAGAGAGTACTATATGATGGACCACGACGTGACCCTAATTGATCTCACCTATTTGCTTATAGCTGCTGAATCAGCAATGATTTGGCGTGCTGGTCAAGCAAATTTGTCTCGTGAATCAAACTCCCAAACTTCAATGGACACTGGCAACATTGGAAGTCCAGAAAGAACTAAGTCTGTGATTGTCCGATGTGTTGTGCCAAAGGAGTCTATTTGCTTTTATTGCCAAGAGAAGGGGCATTGGAAACGAAGCTGCCCTAATTATCTGAGAGATCTAAGAGATGGGAGAGTCAAGACGTATGACTCTGCTTCAGGTAAAATCCATTAACTAACTCTTTTAAGTTCCTATTCTAGATTCTTAATACATGATGTGATAAGATTACATTTTGATGTTTTGTAGGATCGAAGAAAAGAGAGGAAGCTTGAGAAAAGAAGTGAGCTGAATCTGATCATGAAGAAATGGATTTCGATCGCATTACTTGAAGAATGGATTCTTGAGCTACTACTTGGAGTTAGAATAGATTGTTAAGAAATATGTAATAACATAGTTTTTCAATTGAATTACATTGTAAGGACAAATTTTTTCCGCAATAAAATGAATTTTGATTTTATCTTATTTATTTATCCTTGCAATGGCATGTATGAAAAATTAATGTTTGAATGTTTCTATTATTAGCAATAATGGATTTAATTCTTAATTGTATTATTTGTGGAAGTGTCAAGAATTTACCAAGTAAGGAGAGTTTCTCATCACCCAAGTTTCAATTTGACAGAAACTTGGAATCATGCAATGTGTATTGTATGATGAATGAAAAACTTTTACATTTGGGAAACTTAGACTAATTCTTTGGCAAAGTGTCAATTAAAGGACAAGGAGATCAAGTACACAAGGTTGTGTGTTGATCAAGTCCACCACAAGAATGACAAAGACATTCGTCATGATTTACTAAAGCTTAGTAAATATGATTATACTTATAAGATTAAGTATAATTCTGAGTTGATTGAAAAAGTTTCAATGAATAGTAGAACGAATAAAGAAGAATCAAGTAGGCAGAAAGATAAAAGTTTCTCTATTCTAAGAAGAAGGGAGAGTACCTTTTATTGTGTTTTATGATAAGTCTTAATGATTAAGAACCATATCTCAATTGATCCTCTAAGTGAGTCTTAATGCATTTGCATGTCTAAGAAGAGGTATCAAGTATTGTAGAAATGGATATATCAATAAGTCAATCATACTTCGTTCAAATATCAAGTCTTAGAGTCAAGATTGTGACATTGAGTGAAAAGTCTTAAGTAGGTTTATAACACTCATCAAATGTGGAATTTGGAAAAGTTTTCTTATTCTTGCACATTTGAAATTGGTAAGTTGTGCTGTCTTGAATAAGACAAAGACCAACTAGGACCAATTGTGTGAAGTGTTTTGTCTTGATAAATGCTTCACTAACTCTTGAATATTTGTTTGTCAAGAAATGTTTCTTGACAAGAGAATCTTATATGTCAAGAAGTCAGTGGGACTCTTAATGGTCTTGAAAAGGTTTCAAGAACAAATCAAGAATAAACCTTACCGATCATCACTAGCACACGACTTGAGGTTTACAACCTATCGTGCTGACATTGTTTTTGTTTCTGTGCCATTCCAATTGAGTTAATTGTGTATATGAGTTCTATGAGTTCTCATTTGAATACACACTAAAGCCTTAGTCGATGGAAAGTAAATTGATATGTAAGGACAAGTTACTAAACTACTTGGAAGGCATGGTGGGCACTCGTGTTACCATAGGGCAAGAAATCAAGATTAAGAAAGTTCAGTCCATATGAGTTTGGATTTGTCGCAAACCTTGTTTTTGGCAAATTCACATGGATAGGAACTCATACACCATAAAATATAAGTGTCATAAGATTCCCTCCTTCATGAAAATGACTGTGAGGAAATGCTTTCACTAAGAGAGATTTTAAGAAGATAGCAATTGTGAAAATTGTATTCTCAAATTCGATTATGGTTACGGCATCCCTTTCCATAGTTCGAATTATGAGATTTGGCAATTAGTTTCAACATTTGGAACTTAGTAACATAAGTTATGAATTGTTTAAACACACATATGAGCTATCTAAGGCAAAGGTGTATAAGGTTAAGAAGCTTAGATAAAGGCTTATCGAAGCATTTGGTATTAGAAATATGAATTTCAGAGATTCAATAGGCATTGTTTTCTGAAAGTTCATTTGTTTTCTGAATACATGTCAAAGCTAGTGGGAGCATAAATGTTATGCTTATATGATAATCATCATGATAGTGGGAGCATAAGTGTTATGCTTGTATGATTGTTATGGCGAGTATTGCAAGTTAGCAATATTAATTATAGAAAAACAAAGATTCCATTTGCAAAGTTGCATGGGTTGAAAAGTTGTTTTGCTATAATTAAGGGAGAGAATATTATACTCCGTTTCAAAATCTAAAGCTTAGATTAAGAAATTTTAATATTTTCAGTCAAAGGATACATTGTGTGTTCTTAAAATTCGATTATGATTACGGCATCCCTCTTCATAGTTCGAATTGTGAGAACATGACACATAAAATATTATGGCAAAAGATTGGTAAAGTATCATATCTTTATGTAAGACATTATGCATCGTGTCACATACGCTTCGGGTATAGGATCGATTGTAAATGCTATAGTATTTTACCATTCTAAAATTTTCCAAATGCCTAGCGCATTAAGAGGGAAAAAGGAATAGAATTGGTTTTGACTGAAAGAATTTAACAACTATCAAAGGATGATCCAAAGTTCGCTGAGGATTGATCGCTTGTAAGTAGTTGAAAGTATGGTATTGGATGGACCATATCGACATTATTATGAATAGATAAGATTCTATTAAGAATGAGTTGTCATATGGCAAATGTGGAAATGTTTCCATATTGGGAGTTGGATATTGAGAGTCTATGCCTAGATTAGAAACTTTTATGCAAGAAGGATGTTCAAAGGAATGTACTTTGAATGTGAGACTTCACATCTATGGAATTGTCTTGTAACAATTTCTAAGAAAGTACTTTGTAATTTCATTAGCTACGTCTTGGTGACTTTTGTGCTATGATTTTGCAAAGGGATTGCTGCATAAAATGTTAGAATCTAGCATATTCTAGTAGTGGCAAGAACCTTGTGTTCCTACACTAATAATTAGGATTAAGGAATTGTGAAATGAGCATCATTGGAAAAGTTTTCAGGTGATCTATTTCACAAAGCATGGACCATAGGAAACAAAGTGTGCATGTTTAGAGCATGGGACAATTGTTGGTATAATTCAAGTAATGAGTTGATTATCCGAAACATTAAATGATAAATAATGAGTAATCAATATGGTGGATAAATAGAAGGGTTTTATTTACTCTCACAAGTTTGGGGCCATATAGGATTAAGTATTGTTGTCATGTTTCAATTTGCATGTTTTGACTTCCAGAATAACTAGGTTATTCAAACATCCACAGTTGGTCATACGTTGGGAGTAGGTATGAATAAAGACTGTCATGAATCTGTTTGTAGATTGTCTGAAGTGTTTTGACATGGCACAAGTTTGCTGCAGAGTTCGTGAGTGCTTTGATAAGATTAAAGTATTGGATTAAACCCACGCTCACTTAGGTCACTTCATGGTTTTATCACGAGTGATTAGTGAGACGATAATATTGTATATTCTTGAAACCGAGACATGTGAGTTGTTATTTGTTGGTCGGTTGCACATTGATAATAAGTAAACGCACCAGTAACTTGGTGTTATAAAACTTATTGTTGTGTGTGACTCGATCAATAAATGCAAGCGAGCATATGAGTCGAAGTTTATCCATTCCTTTTACCCAAAGTAGGATAAAAGTGATATCTATGGGCCTCTCGATGATTTAGTGATGACACCTAAGCGCTTGGCCAAGCCGGGACTAAGTTGATGTGTCAATTGTAGTCTGTTGTTAGTCGTCATAAATCGGAAGTCGGGAAACAGTATGGAGAGAATGATTGAAACTCGTGTCTTTTGTCTATATGATATCTTGAGAATGGAGGAATATATAATCCCTTATCTAAAGGACACGCTATCTGATAAGATCAGAGTTGACAGCAGCTTTTGAAAGTTACGATTGCTGATCAGGTTATGAAGTCATATAGAAAATAGTTATTAGACTTATCCAAGTGGGAGACTGTTGGATTAGTGTCTAAGTCCATAACTATTTTGGTATGTACTTGACCCGATTATGAGCATGGTCCTTTTGGGTTGCCTTCACCATTGCAATATGTAGGATGATTTAAGGAGAGAAAGGTTTAAATATGATTTATTAATATATTATAAGAATAATATATTAAAGGAGAAATCATATTGTTTAATTAATATTAGTCAAGAATTAATTGTTAATTAATTTTGTGGCTAAAAGAGATTAATTAAACTTAGGGGACTGAAGTTGTAATTATAAGATAATTATAATTGGGCTATGGATCACCAAATAATATATATGTTGGACGAATTCTATGGGTAGCCCATTAGAAATCGTCCAAGGGATATGTTTAAGGAGTCCATGGGCTGCTTAGGGCCTAAGCAGTCAAATTGGGGTTTCCTAGTTGTAAACCCTAATAGCCTACATGTATATAAAGGGCCCCTATGCCCCAAAAACGTGAATAACACTTCCATTAGGGTTTCCAGCCGTTTTTGGTGCCTCCTTTTCTTCTCCTCTTCATCTAAGTTGCATATGGTGTTTGTGACTCCATTAGAGGTACTACACTTGTGGTACTTGCTTTCAAGAGCTAAGGAAATTCAAGGAACTAGTTGTTATTGCTATATAACAACAAAAGGGTATGTATTCTAGCTTTATATATGAATTTCGAAAATTATAGTAGCATGCCAGGTTTCTTTTTGTGTTCATAAAGCTGTATAACTAATAAGTGAAAACATAGATCCAATACTAGGGTTGCATGCACACATAGGATTGTTTGTCTAAACCCATCATAAATATCACTCTATCTTAATTTTTTATTTTACGTCATTCGGCGCCGTGCCGGTTCTGTCATGAAACTTCGACAGATCATAACTTCTTCGTTATAACTCGGATTTCGGCATTCTTTATATATTCGGAAACCTCGTTTCAACTACAACAACATTATCCATAGATATCGGTTTTATCTAATATTTCATTTTGACACTTAATTCTCAAATAATACACTTCTATTATTTCAAAACGGGTTACAAAGGTTAACCTAGACTATTATATCAACATTACTGACAAGCCCAGAAACACAAGCGTTACATTGGAGCCCCTCATGGTTAGACTTCACAGCTCCTGTTCCAACTTATGGATCTCACCCCTCGGGCAGTACTCCTCATTCATGAGGTCTTTCATAGTTTCCCAGCCCATGTCATTTGCCACTATGAGAGTTAGTGACTTGACATGGTTATTCCACCATGTCAGGGCTTTCTCTTCGAAGGTGCACACAACAAATTTTACTTTGCTCGTGGCAGGGCAGGAGCAAATCTCGAAGATTGACTCCGTCTTTTCGAACCATTGCGAGAGGGCAATGACTCCGCCGGTCCCTTTGAAGGACTTTGGGTTGCAGTTAGTGAAGTCCTTGTAGGAGCACTCCCTCGAGTGCACAAGGAGTTCACCTTGAGTAGACTTCACAGGGGTTCCACCTCTACTGGCATCAGTGGATTGATATTGAGCCATGGTCATAGCCACAACCGCCGCCACTGTAGCATTAAGAGCTTTCGCATCGAATTGCGGAGGAGGTGGTGGTATCGGAGTTGGAGTAAGCGGAGGATTATGCCTTTTCGATCTGCGAGGAGGCATCCTTCAACTATAAGTTTAAAGGAAAGATGTACATGGTTGTTAGAATCAATTGTGAGCATGGTGAGAGTGGTCCATGGGCTTAGTCGCCATAGTCCAACAGTTGAATGAGTGTATGTTTTGAAATAGAAGTACAGTAGAAAAGTAGAGAAACACAAGAGTACATATTTTTCCAACAGATTAGATGAGTGTCAATATTACTGGTATTACTGATGTAAATGAGTTCGGGAAAAATGACCTAACAGTAGGTCTTACATCAAACCATATGAGGGAAAATATTTGACAACTTAGTAGACTAGATAGTGTACTAAAAGATAGGAATATTTTACAGACAAGTGCTACATAGAGCACATATACGAAAGGCTATTCCTTAATCAAAAGAAAAGATGTGCTAGACATCTTCTAACGGCGATGGGAATTCCTCGGGCGAACCCTAAGATCTGCCACTTGACGAACCACTTCTTGAAGGAGTCGCTCATGAGCCTTCTGGCGAACTCAAAGTTCTATGACCTTAGCTCGGGAGGCTGCCAGCTGTTGTTGCAGACTCTCATTGGTTCTCCTGGTCCTTTCCATATCTTCTTCAAGACGGCAAATGCGGACTGTGTTAACACCAGAGTTGGCATCAATTTCCACGATTTGGTCGATGGCTGCTCAACCTTGCTCTACATTCCGAGCAATCCTGTAGCCCATGATAAGTAGGAATCGGTCAGCTGAGCCACCCTCGCTAATGTTGTAAAAGCTTCGGTCCCCGTTGTAGGGTAAAGGTGTTGGAATAGGTGTCTAAGCCCATAACTATTATTGGTATGTATTCGACCCGAGAGTAGCATGGTCCATTTGGGTTGCATATCATCATGACAATATGTTAGGATGGACTTTTGAGAGAAGGTTATTTATGGTTCATAATATATTATAAGTAATAAAATATTAATATGAAATCATATATTTTAATTAGTATTGATCAAGAATTAATTTGGAATTAATTTAGTGGTCGGAAGAGACTAATTAAATCTATGGGGACTAATTATGATAATTAGTTATATTTATATGTGTTGGGCTTATGATCCATGGTGGACCAACTTTATGTACGGATACATAAAGAGTTGGGCTACATGAACCATGGATCATAAAACCCATGGGTATGGCTTTGGGTTATATACATGACCCTAGAAATCCCACATATAAATAGATACTTCATTGACCAAAATCGCCACTTGTATCTTTTTAGAGTTCATGGTGTCTTTTGTGTGCATGGAATTCTCTCTCAAGTTCATCCTTTGTCCATGGTGTGTTGTGATTCCATTTGAGGTTTCCACACTATTAGGGCTAAGCTCTTTAAGGCCAAATACACCAAGAATTCAAGCTCCATCAAAAAAAGGTATGTCATGCTAACTAGTGTATTATATTGTTTATGTTAAATGCATGCTAGTTGTAAGATTAATACCTTGGAAACCATTTGCATGTATAATTAGTGAAAACATAGATCCAAGGTATTTAGGGTTGTATGTGCACCATAGGATGTTGTAGTATACCAAAACCCAACAGTGGTATCAGAGCCATGGGTTGTTTTTAATTATACTTGATGCAAGTTGATGGAAAAAACTGAAAAAAAATCGAATTTTTTGATGTCGGGACAGCTGTCACACCCCCAAACCTGAACGGCGGAAACGTTCGGGGGCGGATGACTTCATGTGGTTGCGTAACAATTGAATACATAGTAAAGAAAGCAATACAACCATCATATATATAATTGAAAGTTTACATTTGTCAAGAGTTACATGTTCAAAACCAATTACAATATGATGTCAAAATATGAGATTAAACTGGCACCGCAACATCCCTTCATCAAAAGCATAATGATACCTGAAATTACTGATTTCCTGGGACATACAAGTAATTTTGAAAGAGTAGATCAGCATTTAAGCTGGTGAGTTTCATAAGTATTTAAATGACAATGTTTGTATGAAATGAAATGTTTTGTCCTTGGTTGTGTTGTGTTTAGAAAATCCTATATTTTCTACTAGTATAAAAGTAGTCTTCTCTCAAGACCCATGTTTGTTTCTAAAATGTATGTAAGTGTAAAATAACCAATGTGTTTGAAAACCTTGTAAATCAATGCATTTTTAATACCCCATGTGAGTTTTATAACCATACTATTGACTCAGAATGCCTATACACAACGTTCTTCAGGCGTTGGAATGTTATGACGTTTGTCACCCCAAATGGTGGACTGTAGCTAACATTCAGGGCGCGGGTTGTCAAGCCCGTATAGATCTATACACAAACACCATGCTCCCCCTCCAAGGGATTCTGGTATATAATACAGGACTTGAAATGTGTACTCGAACGTACGTGAAGTTTATGTCTCAAAAAACCGTGGTATAAAAACAGATTTACGTGTTAAAATGTTCGTTTGTTCTTGTATATGAAAGTGACTTCTTGAAAATCATGTTTCTAGTATGTAAAAGTTAGCAATATCCTCGTAAAACTATACCTATTATAGTTTTCTAAAAGTGTGACTTGTTTGTTTAGAAAAATGCCTAGAAAAGGAATCACATTTTATAACTGTATAGATTTTTGCAGAGCCTAAGCACTACTAGAAAAAAGGCCTTTTACGACGCTCATTGCGCGTCGTAAAACGCTCAGACGACGCGCAAATGCGCGTCAAGGAAGGCCCTGTCATAAAGAGAGACGACGCGCATTTACGACGCGCGGTTATGACACGCATTGCGTATCAAGGAAGGCCCTGTCATAAAGGAAGACGACACGCATTTGCGTGTCGTAACCTTACGACGCGCGTGTTTATGACACGCAATGCGTATCAAGGAAGTCATAAATGAAGACGACACACATTTTTGCGTATCGTAATTTTAATTTTTTTTAAAAAAAATATATATTTATATATTTATTAATTTATAAATTAAATTTGCATTTAATCTCTCATAATAGAAATAAAATATCATATACAAAAAATACAATCCATTGCATAATATAAAATAAAATACCATATACAAAAAATACAATCCATTGCATTTAATTTGTATGTATAACAAAGACACATGTGTTAAACTTGTTACCATTAACATCTAATCGTATGGACTCGAGTGTTAAACTTGTTACCATTAATATCTGATTCATAAGTCCTTTCAACAAGATTGTTACCTGCATAAATGAAAACAAACAGGAACATTAACAGCCCAGCTATGAACAATATTGTTACCTGCATAAGTTTGTAAGAGGATAGCTTTCATTAACAATGGAACCACCTGTAATTTATTAAAAAAAAACAAGGTCAAAACTAAAAACTAATTATGCCCTTGCTCCTTTTTCCCCTTAACATACGTAAATAATGATGTCTATCTTGATAAAGCTTGTTCCTTTTCTAGATTGTAAGAGGATTTTGATTGAGTCATTAAGTCCATTAAGTCAAAATGAAACAGATACTAAGTATGCCCTTGAATATGAGCCATCCTTTCATATAATATTTTTATAACAAATCAATAGAAGCTTTTTTATAACAAATCAACCAACCACATCAGTCATATATAGATTATTATAATAAAAACAAACAAACAAATTTACACGATACAATGAGTTAAAAATATCAAATCTGCTTACCAGATGTTCTAGAATCCCACATTGAACTGCAAGAAATATGTAAAAGATATAATGATGAGGGTGAGAAGGGCAATTAAGTCTTTTTCACAATCAGCTTCATTTCTGTTTAGCCTAAAGAGAATATTTGTTCTTTTACTAAGCCTTGCTCAACCATATTGTACCTGTAAATTGTAATTAGAAGAAGACTATAAGTCACAACAAAAAGAGAGGAAAAGAGTTGATCCAATTAGATGAGTTATTACTTGACTGTGGTTAACCAGAATGTGAAAACAGACTTTTTTAAAATTATGTAGTGGCTAAAAGAGTAACTATATCAAAGCATAAAACAAAACTTATAATAACAAAATCAAAATCCAAAAAGAAGTGTGCTTTGAAATTTGACAGGAAAAGAAAATGAGAGATCTGGTTAACATTATCATTCTCCTCAATAGCAGCCAAGATAGTTCGATACAACAACAACGATGACCACACCTACAATCACATAGCCCGAATTAAAAACAAACACTTTTATTTACTTTTTGGGATTAATAATGGAGTAATAAAGATTTGAAATTTAAATAATAGAGATTAAGAAAATAACCTTAAAAACTGTGGGTTTTATGAGTTGGAAAATTAATGCATCGCCATCAACTAGTTAATGATCTTCAGCAAACAATTTCCATCCTCCACCAAGTCCTGTTTTCCTAGGGAGGTACTTTCTTGGCCACTCATCTCCATCTTCATGAACCAATGTCAATATTTCATCTCATTTAGGAAGGTAGCTTTTGCAAAAATACACAAGGAGACCCTGAGTACAATTCATAATAACATGTTAAATAGAAATTTTTAAAAAAATGTTATTTCATGTGAAATGTGAATCATGTACATTCAGTTGGTGCCAAATTCACAATGGCGTTAAAACTCTCTCCCCTTAACAGCTTCAGACTCTGGTGCAATTTTACATGTAAGTTTTTTTATATATAACCTATAAAGGTTGTTGATATTTTATTTATTAATACTTTTGAAATAGTGAAATGGGACAGGTGTTCATCCAAAAGATGCAACAAACGGATGAATAGAGGTAATTAATTAATAATCAATTTTAAATTTCTTTAACATGAATCAATGTAATAATATTCATCGATTTTTGGGGGTAGTTTCAGGGATTCTGAAGAGAATGAGTCTCTGAGGTCTGAATCACTCAGATTGAAGAATCAATTACGAGATAGTAGTGAAAACGGGAATATCCTTGATTTTGCTGAAGAAAGATTAATTACATTATATAATATATATGCCACTAAATACAACAAATTCTGGATTTTTCTTATAGATTGCTTTTTAATGTTAATCAGAATACAACTGTTTCAAGGAACTCAAAACCTCATCAAAAACAAAGATCAAACACATATTGGTCAATGGGTTCACTTTCAGATAGAAGTATGGCTGATTTAATAAAAATCCCGGAGCACAACAACAACAATCAAATTCAAAACAATGAGGATCATAGACTTTGTGCTGAATCATCAAGAAATGCAATTGAAGTTTTGAAAAGTAATGTTTCAAGGTTGGGAAGGCAAGTGGAAATGTCAGATTTGGAGTTGGAGTCTCTTCGTAAGCAAATACTTAAAGAGAATAAACGAGGACAAGATATGTTGAAGAAAGTAACTGAACTTCAGGAGGAGAAAGAAGCACTTGAAGAGGAAAGGAAAAAAGATATTGCTACAATGAAGGAGTTTTATGGTGAACTAGACATATGTATGAGTAGAAAGAAACAGACATCAGTTACTTCATTGTTGTATGTAATGAAAAAGAAAACAAAGGGCATAAATGTAAATTAACTTAGGAGCAGTAAGAAGCTTTAAGTTTAAGATAAGGTTAAGCTTTAAGGTTAAGCTTGCATAAAGAGACACTAACGTGCTTCTTTTTTACTTAATAGAGTTAATGGGTAAAACACTTAATCTACACAACTTTATGGGGCTGTTTCTTTTTCATGTTTGTATCGTTAACATTAGGTTACTCCTCTTCAATTCAGTTGGTTTCTTATAGGCAAAAAGAATGGTATTAATTTGTTTGTTTAGTTTTAATAGCAGAAAGTGAAAGATGGAAGAGTTTGGGAGGTTGAAAAGGGATTATTTGATAAAGATTCCCCTGAACAAAATTCATGGCAGGCATTTCCTGAGGAGAATCCCACAAAAAACTCCAAATCTATTAGAATAACATTATAAGAAACAATGGGCACCAGAACAAGCAAGCAGCTGAAGGCCGCACCACCAGATGGGGTTTTGGAGAAGAAAGCTTCACAACGGTTCCTACCTCTGCTAGTTCTCACTCTCAAGTAAACACAACACCTAATATCCCTATCATCACCACTAGTTCCGGGCGTTCTAGTTATGGGGAGGAGTTCAAAAACAAAGAAAGTAATTCAGCTTCACGACCTGCTGGATGGGCTGGTTTCTAGTATTATTATTATATAAAATCATGTGTTAAAAAGATACTTGTCTCAAGATCTTGTCAACATTTTAAGAAAACTGGTTGGACTTGGGGTATTATAGTAACATGAGGGTCAAGAACCTTTGAAACAAATGATTGTTGATTTGTTGGTCATGGGCTTCTTTTTTCTCTTTTGGATTACCAATTCCAACTCCATTCCATGCATCTTATTAATTAATTAATTGATGACTATCAACTTACCTTTTGTTATGTTACCTGTACATATTACTTTGTTAAAAATTCTAATAAAAAACAAATAACCCATATGATAAGAAAGAAGGTGCCATTGCATAATTGATTATTTAGTTTAAAGTGGCTTGATCATGTCATTCAGTTTACGAAATGGTACTTAATGTTATAATAAGGTAATGAACTATTTGAAATGCTTAGTATCTATCATCTGACCATAAAATAAAAAATTCAGTTTTTTTTAGAAGAATGTTTTCCATAATGGAACCAAAACCTCTGGAAAAAAGCAGTCTTTTTAAGCTTTATGAACAATAACAGAGCTGATATGGAAAAGGGGGACAATGAAAAAAAGACAAAGTTACCCATGAACTGACTTTTTTTGAGGCTTTGAAAGTTCTGAAGAAATTGACCCAAGCACTTTAATGTCTGATAGAGGAATAGAAAGTGAAAAGTGAGTGTACAATCACATAAATGGAAAGTTTGACTTATAAGTTAAAATTTATAAAATAGAGTTGACCTGTGGTGAGGAAACATTGGCATTAATTTTTTATCATTTCTTATCTTAGTAAGCTTATTTACACTTTAATGAATAGATTGAAAATGAATTTGTTACTTTCTTTCATAATGATCAAAAACTACCTCAATAGATATGGAATTAAATTACCTTGCAATAGAGGAAGCTGACATATGCCTTCTTTCATATTCATTAGCTAGGCAGGTAAAAAACTGCAAAAGTGTAAATTTCTAGTGAGGGCCATAAATTCACAGTCATGTGTACGTCAGGTGATGTTATAAGGTCTGACTTAGGTGAGATGGCTCTTTCAAGCATTTCGTCAAACAGTTGGAGTGCATAGCTCCTCCCCTTTCTTTTTTGATCTATTTATTGGAATTATCACCACTTTGAGAGCATACAACTCCATTCTTCTTTTCAAAACATATAATTCAGCAAATAAGTTAACATATAAGGGTAGGAATATGAACTTAAGACTAAAACTGAAAACAAAATGACAAACCCCATCTCTCTTTGTAATCTTGAATTGGCTCAATAGCTAGAAAAAAAAAAGAATTAAAATTGATCAAAAACTACCTCAATAGCTTATTTACATCACATATAAGAGACTATATAACGTTAGTTTAAATAGTTGGTTCTTGATTTTAAGAAGTTATTCTTGTAACCTAGTTGTATATATTAATAATTGGATACCTATTACATGTGGTTGATAGATAGCTTCCCAAACAGCAGATAGTTCTAAGCCAATAGCTATAAGCTGAAACATGAAATAAAGTTGTTTACAGAGATGAGAAGTAGATAAAAGAAAAAATCAGAGGCATAAAGTAGAAATTGACAATACTAGATGAAATCGCACATTTAGGGAAAAATCATAAGCCTTTTTCTTGATTGAGAAGATGAAGTCGAGATATGAATGAGAAATTGCGTGCCCCCTTATTTGTTGAATGACTGAAGAAATAGGGCAGGGTAGAAGCGTCCTTTTCATACCTTAGTGCAATCAAACCTTGGGCTTGTAAACCTAAGGAGTCTTAGTAAATGTATTAGGGTGGGGAAGAGGTGGAACGGTGAGCCTGAGGAGTTGATATCTAATCTTATGTACCAATGGTGATATATGTCATTCTTCTATGACGAGTATGAGAGATATTATTTGATAGGTGTGTAGTCGCCGATGTTCTAGCCTGAGGAGTCACAACACCATTGCGGTGGAGGAGTCGTAGTTTTTGAACGATGTCGCAATCGAGAGTGAAGCGAATGGGGCGTAAGTCTCCGATCAAAAAAATCCCTAGCTTACGTTGTGCAGACTTGAAGAGTCGGTGTGGGTTGAATGTAGTGCAGGTGGGTGAGGGGCGGAGACGAAGGAGAGGAGATGTTAGTGAACAGATGGAGACGAAGGAGAGGAGATCAATCTTCTATTTTGTGAAAGAAGATATTACTATTTCAAATGTGTTATGTTTGATTAGGGTTTGCACATAGAAGGAAGTGAAAGTCGATCGGAGAGGAAGGCGTTTGCAGAGAGAAAGAAGGGAGAGAATGAAGTCGATTTTGGCGGGTAGAGAGCAGAGAGGAAGAGGAAGCGGGTGTTCAAAATTTTGGGGGATTTAGTTTCCCCCCTTACCTATCAAGGAGTCCCAGAAACGCGCGTTTATTAAAATTATAAAGCGACATTTGTAGAGGACGCCCTTTTTATTATAGGTGCCCTCCGTGTTTTTAATATTTTTACATGAGACACTAATTTAAGGGCACTCAGTAATGCGCGACCTAAATCCTTAAAATTTTTGAAGAGATGACACTTTTTTAATGTCGCTCTCTAATGCGTAACACAAATCAAACAACGTCGTGTTTTGCGCGTCGTAAAAGGGTCTTTTTCTTGTAGTGAAGGTAGGCAAGTATACATATAATCTAAGAAAATGTTTAGTTTATACATGCATTACAACAATTTATATTTTTAAAGATAGGATTCTATTGTAATATATTTTGTATACGAGAGTTCCCTATAAAGTTTATAAATCACATATGATTCTACTTAATAAAAGTGTATAAAAATCTTTATATATAACCCCCGATAGTAGTCGTGTCTTTTACTTGTAATCCCCCCCCCCTTAGAAAGCATATAAAAGCATTTAGAATATTTAAAAAGGGTTAATTAAGGGGTATGAACTCACTTGAAAGTTTGAAGATAGCGAGATGGAAAACCGGGCAGAGTTTCGTCTCGGGAAACGGATTTTTCTCGGGATTCTTGGGAATTTCGGGAGTAAAATCGACCCTCGGGACTTGAGCAAAAAGACCAGAGCTTCGGGGTAGTGCGGGCACGGAAAACGAGGCAAAACGCAAGAAAATAGAGAGAGAATGAGCAAAATTTCTGGGAACCCTCGCATTTCTATTTGTAGAGGGCTGAACCGCCTCGGTACGCGGGGCGTACGCTCGTACGCAGCGCGTACTCGTACGTCATGCATGACCGAGTCCTCGACTGCCTCGGCTTCGGATGGGACGGAAAGGGAGTAGCTTCGCATAGGGGCGACGTGGACGGACCGAGACCAAGGCCCTCGCGTACGCGGGGCATACGAGGTTATGCGACGCGTAACTCGGATGAGGACGCTGACTCCTCATTCGGATATTACCGGATTTTGAATTAAATTTATATATAATTTATTTAATAAACTTCAAAAAATCATATCTTCTTCATACGAACTCCGTTTTCGATGGTCTTTATATCCACGCGTAGGTGAGACTACGCTCTACAACTTTCATTTAGACTCCGTTGGCAAATTCCGAAATTATTTTTATTATTTATTTATAAAATGATGTGATTAAGGAATTTCTTTAAAAAATCATAACTTCTTTATCTGACGTCGGTTTTTGCCAGACTTTTCACCGCCGAAATACCATTGTCGAGACCTTCGATTCTCGTTTAGGTCATTCCGGCCAAAAGTCGCTCGATCTCTGATTCGAGTTTTTAGCTGTCTGCTGCTAAGCCGAACTTGGAAAAATCTTAACTTCAAAATACGAATCCGGATTTGGGCATTCTTTTTACGTACGATCCCGGTTTAATGATATTAAACATAGTAGGCAGTTAAATAGAAACTTTTTGGACATTATATTATCAAAGTTAATTTCTTTAACTCAAAAGTGGTTACAATACTTGACTTATTAGGCCATTACAAAGAGTTGAAATATCGGGTTGTCACAACAGCAGACTTGATGATTGGTTACAATACTTGACTTATTAGGCCTAAGGATGTTAAAGTCAATAAGTTTGACTCTACTTTAGGTAAAGTCCACTATCTAACTCTGCTAAGCTTCTATTCTGAGATTCTTGATACATGATGTGACTGGGTCACATGTTGATGTTTTAAGAATCAAAGAAAAGTGAAGAAAATTAAAGAAAGAATATGCTGAATCTAATCGTGTAGATGGATTTCTATCGCATAGTTTGAAGATCAAATTCTTGAGCTACTTCTTAGGAGTTATGATTATTTTGCTTTGGAATATATAACAAGTTTTCATATGGATTGTAAGGATAAGTTTTTCTGCAAAGATTTAAAATGAAAGGTAAATCTTTTGATTTTATTTATTTTAAAATATCCTTACAATGGCATTTGTGAAAATTTGTGTTGCTTATAAGACTCCATTAAGAGCAAGAGTGGAAATATGAATTTGATTCTTTCATTTGTGGTAGTGTCTAAATTTACCAAATAAGGAAAGATTCTCATCACCCAAGTTTTAGTTGGATAGAAACTTGGAATCATGCAAGTTGTATACCATGATGAATGAGAACTTTCGAGCATTGGAAGAATTAAGACTAACTACTTGTTCACATGGATGTGTGAGTCAAGTGAAGGACTAAGGGATCGGGTACACATTCTTGTGCACTGGTCAGAGTCCACCACAAAAGATCGATAAGACTATCATCATAATTTACTATAGCTCAGTAAATATGGTTATACTTACAAGCTTAAGTGTAATTCTGAGACATTGGAAAAGGTTCCAATGTATGGTAGAGCGAATAAGAAGAATCAATTTAGGCAGAAAGATAAACGTTTCTCAAATCTGAAAAGATGGGAGAGTCCATTAGGATCATGTTTTAAGACCATCTTAATGATTTTGAGACCTTATCACAGTTCTTCCTCTAAGTGCATTCTGATAGTTAAGAAGAGGAGTTACGAATTGTTGAAGTAGTTTAATAAAGAAGATGATTCATACTTCGTTCCAAAAACAATTCTTAGAGTATTACTCTAAGATTGTAACTTGAGTGGCATGTCTTAAAGAAGGTTTAAAACACTTATCAAATGTAAGAGTAAAAGTTTTTACTCTTGTACATTTGAAATTGGTAAGTTGTGATGTTTTGGATAAAACAAAGACCAACTAAGGCCAATTGTGTGAAGTGTTTGTCTTGATTAGAATCCACACTATCTGTTGAATATCTGAAAAGAATGTCTTATATGTCAAGAGCACTGTAGGAGTCTTAAAGGTCTTGAAAGTCTCAAGAACTAATAAAGAATAAAACCTGATGTTCTTCACTAGCACACGACTTGAGGTTTATAACCTATCGCGTTGACGTATTATGTGCCCATTCCAGTTACAGTTGGCTTTGCATATGAGTTCTTAGAGTTCTCAATTGGTTGCACAACAACTTGGAAGCAATGGCAGGCCCTTGAGCTGCCAGGTAGCAAGAAATTAAGATTGATTTCAGTCCATATGAGTTTGGATTTATCATTATCCTTTTCTTGTGGCTATGGTTTTGACAATTCACATGGATAAGAACACATACACCATTAAATCTAAGGGTCATAAGGTTTCTCTCCGATTCATGAAAATGATGGTGAGGAAACACTTCCACCAAGTAGATTTGAAGTAGATAACAATTGTGATATTTGCATTCTCAAAGTCGTTAGTGGAGCTGTGTGGTTAACCGACACACTAACATGGACTTGTGAGAAGTGGCAAAGGTCTAAACAATTGAGACTATGATTACGACGTCCCTTTTCATAGTCCTGAAATTGTTTAGACACACATGTGAGCTATCTAAGATAAGGTGTATGATATTGATGAAGTTTTATCAAACCAATCTAGTATCAGAAATCTGAACTTCGGTAAGAAAGTCAATAAAGTATTGTTTTTTCTAGAAGTTCAGTTGATTTCTAAGTACATGTCAAATCTAGTGGGAGCATAAGTGTTATGCTAATAATCATCATGTTAGTGGGAGCATGATAATTATGATAAAGGCTGCAAGTTGGCAGTGTTAATTATAGAAAACAAAAGGTTTCAATTGGGAAAAAGTTGTTTTGCTATAATTAAGGGAGAGGAAATTATACTTCATCTCAAATATAAAAGCTTAGATTGAGGTTTTAATTGTATTTAGTCAAGTATATATATATGAATGTTATGTTGGAATGGCTCAACATAAGCAAATTCTAGATTTGAAGTAGATAGAAATTGTGATATTTGCATTCTCAAAGTCGTTAGTGGAGCTGTGTGGTTAACCGGCACACTAACATGGACTTGTGAGAAGTGGAAAAGGTCTAAACAATTGAGACTATGATTACAACGTCCCTTTTCATAGTCCTGAAATTGTTTAGACACACCTGTGAGCTATCTAAGATAAGGTGTATGATATTGATGAAGTTTTATCAAACCAATCTAGTATCAGAAATCTGAACTTCGGTAAGAAAGTCAATAAAGTATTGTTTTTTCTAGAAGTTCAGTTGATTTCTAAGTACATGTCAAAGCTAGTGGGAGCATAAGTGTTATGCTAATAATCATCATGTTAGTGGGAGCATGATAATTATGATAAAGGCTGCAAGTTGGCAGTGTTAATTATAGAAAACAAAAGGTTTCAATTGGGAAAAAGTTGTTTTGCTATAATTAAGGGAGAGGAAATTATACTTCATCTCAAATATAAAAGCTTAGATTGAGGTTTTAATCGTATTTAGTCAAGTATATATATATGAATGTTATGTTGGAATGGCTCAACATAAGCAAATTCTAGATTTGAAGTAGATAGAAATTGTGATATTTGCATTCTCAAAGTCGTTAGTGGAGCTGTGTGGTTAACCGGCACACTAACATGGACTTGTGAGAAGTGGCAAAGGTCTAAACAATTGAGACTATGATTACGACGTCCCTTTTCATAGTCCTGAAATTGTTTAGACACACCTGTGAGCTATCTAAGATAAGGTGTATGATATTGATGAAGTTTTATCAAACCAATCTAGTATCAGAAATCTGAACTTCGGTAAGAAAGTCAATAAAGTATTGTTTTTTCTAGAAGTTCAGTTGATTTCTAAGTACATGTCAAAGCTAGTGGGAGCATAAGTGTTATGCTAATAATCATCACGTTAGTGGGAGCATGATAATTATGATAAAGGCTGCAAGTTGGCAGTGTTAATTATAGAAAACAAAAGGTTTCAATTGGGAAAAAGTTGTTTTGCTATAATTAAGGGAGAGGAAATTATACTTCATCTCAAATATAAAAGCTTAGATTGAGGTTTTAATCGTATTTAGTCAAGTATATATATATATATATATATATATATATATATATATATATATATATATATATATATATATGAATGTTATGTTGGAATGGCTCAACATAAGCAAATTCTAGTATACGGGTCCATTATTTGCGTTCTAAAATTCGATTATGATTACGGCATCCCTTTTCATAATCTGAATTATGAGAAATTAGCAAATTGAAATGGAAATATTATAGCAAAAGACTGGTTGAGTCTTTATGTGAGACATCATGAATTGTGTCCCATATGCTTCGGATATAGGATCGATTGCATGTGCTATATTCATCCTTTCTAAAATTTTCCAAATGCCTGGGGCATTAAGAAGGGAAAATGTCTAGAATTAGATATGACTAAAAGGATTAAACAATTGTCGAGGAAAATCTAAGGTTTACCAAAGATTGGTTGCTCAAGGACAATTGGAAGTATAGTGATAATTCTGGAAGGACCATATTGACATAATCTGTAAGGAGGCAACTCTTGTTCAGAGGTGATAGTCAAAATGGAATATGGAAATGTTTCAAAGTTAGAAATTATTCAATCTGTGTAAGATTAGGAAACTTAATGCAAGAAGGATGTTTCCAAGGAGTTGATCTCCTATTGAATGCTCTGTAATGTTTGTTGTCAAGTATTTCTGACATTATGCATAATCATTGAAAGAGGATCAATGCATGTAAGTTTAGAATCTAACAGATTTCAGTAAATCGCATGAATTTGGAATTCTTACATTTGCAGTAAGGATTTGGGACTATGAAAAAAGGATCATTGGAGTTATGTTCAATTGATCTATTTCACAAAGTAAAGATCATAGACAAACATAGTATGCATACTTGGTGTACATGCTTGGAGCATGGGACAACTATTGTTTTAAATTCAAGAATAAAGTTGATAGCTGAAACAGTATACAATGAATAATGTGTAATCATATGGTGATAAATAAGAGGTGTTTTATTTATGTTCATAGGTTTTGATACCATATTCGGTTCAATTATTCTTCTGTTTGATTTGGCATGTTTTGACTTCCAGAATAAACTAGGTCATTGTTCTGGATGAATAAGTTATTCAAACCATCCACAGTCAGTCATATGTTGGAAGTAGATATGAATTAAGACTGTCATGGGTTGGCTTGTAGAGGTCTAAGATGTTGGACAAAGGGCTACAACACTCATGAGTGCTCATAAGTTCTGAGTATTGGATTCAACCCGCGCTCATTGGAATCACTTCATGGATTTTTATCACGAGTGATCATGAGACGATAATATCTTATATTCTTCAAACCTAGAGATATGAGTTGTTACTATGAGTTGGTTATACATTGATTGCATGAAAACGCAGTTGTAACTCGATGTTATAAAATGTTCCTTTGTGTATGATTCAACAAGTAGTAGAACAAGCCATATGAGTCGAAGTTTATCCATTCCTTTTACCTTCGGGATAAAAGCGATATCTGTGGGCCCCTCGATGATTTGGTGATGACAAACGTAAATGCTCGGCCGGGCCTGGACTGATTTGATTTGTTCAATTAGTCGGTCGTCATAAATCGGAAATCGGGAAACAACAAATGGACAGAGAGAATGATTACAATCCATGTTTCACTCCATATGATATCCAGAATGGAGGAATATATGATCCCTTATCTAATGGACCTGTCATTTGATTTGTTCAGAGTTTGACAGCGGCTTTAAGAGCTATGATTGCTAGTTGGGATCTTGGAGTCATACTTGAATAATAGTTTTAGACTTATCCAAGTGGGAGACTGTTGGATTATGTGTCTAAGCCCATAACTATTATTGGTATGTGTTCGACCCGAGAGTAGCATGGTCCATTTGGGTTGCATATCATCATGACAATTTGTTAGGATGGACTTTTGAGAGAATGTTATTTATGGTTTATTAATATATTATAAGTAATAATATATTAATATGAAATCATATATTTTAATTAGTATTGATCAAGAATTAATTTAGTGGTCGAAAGAGACTAATTAAATATATGGGGACTAATTATGATAATTAGTTATATTTATATGTGTTGGGCTTATGATCCATGGTGGACCAACTTTATGTATGGATACATAAAGAGTTGGTCCACATGAACCATGGATCATAAAACCCATTGGTATGGCTTTGGGTTATATCCATGACCCTAGAAATCCAACATATAAATAGATACTTCATTGCCCAAAATCGCCACTTGTATCTTTTTAGAGTTCATGGTGTCTTTTGTGTGCATGGAATTCTCTCTCAATTTCATCTTTTGTCCATGGTGTGTTGTGATTCCATTTGAGGCTTCCACACTATTGGAGCTAAGCTCTTTAAGGCCAAATACACCAAGAATTCAAGCTCCATCAAAAAAAGGTATGTCATGCTAACTACTTTATTATATTTTTTATGTTAAATGCATGCTAGTTGTAAGATTAATACCTTGGAAGCCATTTGCATGTATAATTAGTGAAAACATAGATCCAAGGTATTTAGGGTTGTATGTGCACCATAGGATGTTGTAGTATACCAAAACCCAACAAAAGGTTGACCCTGTTCATCGCTCCAACAATTTAAGTTTGTTGCCCACAAGGGTATGGGACCTTGAAACGCGGGTTGGGGGTTGAGATTTGGGGCTTGACCCACTTGGGGTAGGTTGTTGACTTCAGGCTCGGAGTCAGAACCATCCGAGAAGCCTTCTGTGAGGTGATCATTCTAAGGGATTGGATGCTCATCTTCAGGCTCTTCTTTAAGCCATCCAGCATTATCGTGGTCTGGAAAGTACGATCGCCATGATTGAATCCAGCCATGATATCTACGCGAGAAAAGGGGTATAAGAATCTTATATAAATAGACGTACTACTTAAGATAATTATAAGATGATCTTTATCAATTATGTTAATACTTGTGTAGTATGTATCAGTTATATGAAATCAAGCAGGATAGACCTTCGAATAAGTGGTCCTAACTCCAAATCCAAAACCAAACAAGGACAGGAAGTAAAGCAAAGATCACAGATTCTGAGTCTATAACACCTAAATTTCATATAACCTTAGCATATCCACTTAACAAGTATTGAACTACTTGATAGAGACCTATTTAGTTCTCAGATATGTAATTATAGTAACACAAAATTCTCCTATAGTATTTTAGACTTATGTTCTGTTCTAGTGTTTTCATTGTAGTAGTGTTGGTATGTTTTTAGACTTGTTGCCATATCACAACCATTATAGGGCGTATGCTAATCACTCCTCGGACCAGCATAGTTGATCAGGCTATGCCACTCCCAGGACTGACCATACATCCCCGAGCTTACTTGTGATATTCAACAATCGTAATACTTTAGTATTTGTCATCGTGACACTGATTTTAGTATGAATGCAGGCTTGTATACTTAGTTAAATATTTTATTATTTAAAAGTATAGACTCTTGGTCAGAGTGTTTTAATCCCATTAGGTTTATAGTTAGTATATCTTTTATGGGTTGACATACTCAATTCACTATAAACAATGCTCTTATACCAATCTGCCATACCCCAAAACCAAGAACTGCGGAAACATTCTAGGGCGGAGGACGTCATGTACAATATCATAACACAGTATAATAGTAAACAAGTAAACAACATCATCCATTGCATTAAATATATAATTTTAATACAAGTGTGTTCTGTAGTATATAAGACGCCAAAATATGAATCAAAATCTAAGATGAGTCTTGTATGCGCTCCGTCTTCTCAAAAGCTGGCATCGGTACTTGTCTACTGATGACCTGATAATACTAATTTTTTTGAAAGAGTTTATCAGCATTAAAGCTGGTGAGTTCATAAGTATTTAGTGTCTATGTTTGTATCAAAATTTTTGAAATAGTGTTTGAAGTATGAATTTGTAAACGTTTGTAGTAAAAGTATGTGAATGTTTGTAAGTGTTTGTAAAAGTTTGTAACTCCTAGAAAATCCTATTTTTTCTACTAAAAGTGGCCTTCTACCAAGGCACAACTGTTTTGTATGCTTGCGTCTTGTAAAAGTGTGTGATTTTCCCAAGTGTAACTATCATTATCAAAATATAGTTTGTACATTAATGTTTAAGTGAAGTAATAACCAAATAAATGTAAAGGGTAAATTAATGTAGTACTGTAGTGTTGTATTATAGGAACTACTGTTGTACTATCGACTATGAAACACGACAATGTAAGTCGTCAAAAGGTATGACATTTGGCACCCGAAGAACTGTCGGTCCCACAGTAGCTAGCAGTAAGGTGTAGGATAGTCAATCCAGTATAGATCTATACGCAAACTCAAGCTCTCCCTCCAAGAGATTCAGGTTACAACTCGGGCCATGACAATGTATTGTTTCACATCATAGTATCGTTATATATGTTCTCGTCATAGTATAGTTGTATAAGTTCTCGTCATAGTATAGTTGTATATGTTCTCTTCATAGTATAGTTGTATAAGCTCTTGTAGTAGTAAGTAATGACTCATGAATGAACTCACTCTTGTATGCTTCATTGAACTAGAAGTAGTAAGTAGTATAACCCTAAACTATACCTATTATAGTTCATTAGTAGACTTGTATGTATGACTGAATGTATTGAACTAAGATAAAAGTCTTTATATCTATACATATATACATAATATATAAGTAAGGATTCAACGACACTCGGACAAACAACCAAGTACTTTAAGTCCACAACCAAACAACGACGTGAAATAAAGTGGGTTATCTCTCGTAAGTCCTTCAAACCTTATTTATATAACTATATATGTAGTAGACATGGTTTTAACAATATATAAGTTGGAAAACTATAAAATAAAGGTTTAGTATACAAAAGTGAATTTGATAAAGAGTTTGACATGTTAAATAGTTTGATAAACAGTTTCGAGTCATTTGTTTGGTAAAACAGTTTAAAGTATAGAAAATCCATTTGTATGTTAGTTATTAATCACATGTGATTGATCTAATAACATTTAATAACATTTCAAAGGTTAATTAAGGGGTATAAACTCACCTGTAGTGAGTGGATTGTACGGAAGTGTTGGACAAGGTGCTAGGTGACAAATGAAGACTTGTACACACACAATGATTATAATAAACACACATATATATATATATATATATATATATATATATATATATATATATATATATATAATTAGTCAATTAAAAACTAATTAATCAATTTAAGACACCCTAGGACATGGAAACACTTTGATTGAAGTGTTATAGGTACCAAAGGGTTTCATCTAAGGGTTGTATGGCATGGCATTGGAGTTTATGGCCCAAGGACCACTCCTTATGGAGTTTACGGACCACGATCATTTCCCCATGATTTTATGGACGTAAACTCATCGTACTAAGTGCCAAATTGTGTTTTGAGGTCTTACAAGTCATGATTGAGCATCCGATGATCAAGTCTAAGCCTTAGGAAGCATTAGGGGCACACTAACACTACCTTGTAGAGTTTACATCCTAAGTACCATATCCTTATGTGTTTACGGCTGTAAACTCTTATGGGTGTTGGATATTAGCCCTCTACTCTATAGCTTAATAGAAAATAAAGGGAGAAGATGGGTTTGTGTATGGTGTTTATGTATGCATGTAGAGAGTGAGAAAAAAAACATAACAACTTAATGGGGTGGGACAGATTGCTGCTACAACACACGTGGGACTACATCTTTCTAAAACCTCTTATTGTTCATATCAACAAAGACTGTATATATAGCTTCTTAGATACCAACGTAAAGCATGAAGCGACCCATGCTACTTACTCTACCTAAAGACCCGTAGAATTCCATAGAATCCGGTCAAAAGCAAAGACCAATTCCGAATACAAAAACTACTAACTAAACATAATATATCAAACAATAAATACTCATAAAATCTAAAGTTTCACCATAGACATGAGCTATGAAAAACCGATTAAACCCAACAATGGGGACTTGTTTTGATTGTTGTTTAAGGTCTTAAATACTTCTAGGAATGATCAAGGTTGGCATCCAAGGCTTAGGAAGGAACTAGGGTCCATTTAACCACCTTAAGAAGGGTTTACGACCAAAGAACATCCTTGGCCGTAAACTCCTTTGTTCTTATGATTCTTGATGATTTTCAAGTGTTTTCAACTTCATATGAAGCACACAAGAAGCTAGGGAAAGTGTACTTACAAGATAGAAGCTTGATTGGGTGTTTAAGGTCCAAGAACACTAGTGTGTGTTCTTGGTGTTTTGAAGAACACTTGAAGATCTAGTTGAAAAGCAAGAATGAATGGATGAAATGATGTATAACTACTAGATGTTAGGTTATAACAACAAATCAAGTCGAGAAATACTTACGTTTTCGTAAGATCAGGTGAAGAACGGGATGATAGTTGAGAGAGAATGGGGAGTGTTGTTGAGGGTGGAAGTGAGAAATGAGGTATTTGGGGAGTAAACTCATGCTTAAGGCATGAGTTCACGGCCATGATAGAGTTCACGGCCCAAACTCCCCTTGTTTGGTCGTGAACACGTAACTAAGGTGTTGGTTGTTCTTTTGCTATCCCGATAATCTAGAAATCACTTCCTTTTATCCGTTCGATTCATGAATAATTAATAAAACTACTCAAACGGACTTTAAACTGGCTAAAAATTACCAGAAATGTAATTGACTTTTAATTGAAGTGCTTGACTTTAGAGTTTGTACGAATGAAAATTTCGGGTTGTCACACTATCCGCGTAGAGACACCGGAGATGTTTGGGTCTATCAAGACCACCTTGATTGAGATGTTTGACAAGAGATACGCAACAGTTACTGAGGTTGCAGCTGCTGCAACTACTGCAGTTGTTGCTGCTGCTAGACCTCAGGGTGGCACTTCGTTGCTGTTTCGGGAGTTCAGCGACACAAAGCCACCGAAGTTTGATGGGACGCAGGACCCGATTGCTGTGATGAGATAGATTTCTAACATCGAGGTATGTTTCTATATGTGTTCATGTCCAGAGCATCTGAGGGTACGGTTCACGCTAAACCAGCTTCGCTTGGGAGCAAAGGACTGGTGGAACTTTGTGACAACGCACTTCACTTCTGAGGAGCTTACCTCGGTGACCTGGGAGAGGTTCACCGTTATGTTTCGTGTTGAGTACGTTCCCCCGGTGGAGAGGGAACGGTTAGCCCAGTAGTTCGTAACCCTCAAGCAGGGTACCGAGTCTGTTAGTGTGATCACCAGGATGTTTCACGAGAGGGCGATGTTCTGCCCTGAGCATATGTCTTCCGAGTTGGCACGTATGAGTCGATACCTGGGCATTATGAGGAGGGACATACACGAGTTCGTGGTGAACTCGTCGTACAGGACATTTGCCGAGCTTTAGGAAAATGCTCGGAAGAAGGAGATTGAGATTGAGACTCAGGCCAAGGAGGAGGTGGAGTCTCACGGGAGGGGTCGGCAACGGCACAGTCTCAACCGGAAGACAAGCGGGCAAAGCCCGCCGATTCAAGGTTAGGGAACCAGAAGGGCCGCACTTGTGGTAAGTGCGGCAAGAGTCATGAGGGGATTTGTCGAGTAGGGTCTTGCTACAAGTGTGGCAAGGAGGGCCACATGGCCAAGGATTGCCCCAAGGGATTTGCGGTCTGCTTCCACTGCAACCAGACCGGACACCGGAAGGCCGAGTGTCCGTCGTTTCAGGGATCGCCATAGGGAGCATCATAGGGAACTGTCCTTGCTGTCGTACGAGCTATTGAGGGACGGCCAGTGAAGGCCGAGGCACCGAAGGCTCACGGGAGAGCCTTCCAGTTGATAGCGGAGGAGGTCCACGTAGCGCCCGACGTCGTGGCTGGTATGTATACTTTCATTTATTTATTTCTGATTTTGAGATATTGTGCTTATATTATGATATGTGTAGGTACTTTTCGTGTCTTTAGAATTTAGTCAGCACATTAGTATCTGTCGAGAGGCGTTGAGTCAACCTCATAGAGTTTCCATAGCTGACGAGCGAGCGGTATATGCCACTGAGATGATTCGAGGATGTGTACTCGAGATATTCAGTGTTGCGTTCCTTATAGATCTGGTCCTGATTGCGATGGGGGATGTCGGTGTCATCGTGGGCATGGAGTGATTAAGCATATTTGGAGCGGTCATCGACTGCGAGCGACAGTTGGTGACCATACGAGACCCTTATGGGTGAGTGCTTACGATGTACGGCGAGGTTACCCATTCTGGTTCAGCGTTTTGTTCGGCTACTAGAGCGAGGCAGAGTCTACAGCAGGGCTGTAGTGGATTTTTGGCCTATGTGATGGACACACGAGTGATCGTAGTGAGGCCGATTTCGGTTGGCGATGTACCGATAGTGCGAGAGTTCCCAAACGTTTTCCCCCGAGGAGTTGCCTGGTGTACCTCCCGAGAGGCAGGTGGAGTTTCGTACCGATTTAGTTCCGGGAGCGGCGCCTATTGCCTAGGCACCTTATCGCCTTCCCCTGCTAGAGATGCAGGAGTTATCCTAGTAGCTTCAGGAGCTGTTGGGAAAGGGGTTTATTCGGCCGAGAAGCTCGCCGTGGGGAGTGTCGATCCTTTTTGTCAAGAAAAAGGATGGTTTACATCGAATGGGCATTGATTATCGGGAGGTGAACAAGTTGATGGTCAAGAACCGTTACCCCTTACCGAGGATCGATGATCTGTTCGATCAGTTGCAAGGGGCATCTTGGTTCTCCAAGATTGATTTGAGGTCTTGATATCATCAGATGAGAGTACGTGAAGAGGATATCCAGAAGACGGCGTTCAAGACTTGTTATGGGCATTACGAGTTCGTGGTGATGCCTTTTGGGCACACCAATGCACTTGAAGCATTCATGGATCTCATGATCAGGGTGTGCAGGCCGATGTTGGATCGATTGGTGATCGTGTTCATTGACGATATATTAGTGTATTCGAAGTCCAGAGAGCAACATGAGGAGCATTTGAGGGAGATTCTCGGAGTTTTGATATCAGAGAGGCTTTACGCCAAATTCTCCAAGTGTGATTTCTGGTTGCGAGAGGTCCAGATCTTGGGGCGTCTCATCAACTAGAATGGGATATTGGTCGATCCGGCCAGGATTGAGGCTATGATGACTTGGGAGGTGCCGAGATCCCCCACCGAGATCAGGAGTTTTCTGGGGTTGGTCGGCTATTATCAGAGATTTATCAAGGATTTCTCCAAGATTTCCGTTCCTTTCACCAGGTTGACCCGGAAGGGCGTGGCTTTTAGTTGGGGTCCTGAGCAGCAGGCGTCATTCGAGACAATTTTCCAGAGATTATGCAAAGCCCCGGTGTTAGCCCTTCCGGAGGGGATGGAGGATTTTGTGGTGTATTGTGATGCATCGATATCGGGGTTGGTTGCGGTGCTGATGAAGAGGGGGCACGTGATAGCATACGCATCAAGGCAGCTGAAGCCTCATGATATGTGGTATCCTATTCACGATCTAGAGTTGGGGTAATGGTGTTCGCCCTCAAGATCTGGCCTCACTATTTGCATGGGTTCGGTGTACCATATACACGGACCACAAGTGCTTGAAGTATTTGATGGATCAGCCTAACCTGAATATACGCCAGAGGAGATGGTTGGATGTGGTAAAGGATTATGATTGTGAGATCCCGTACCACTCGGGCAAGGCTAATATTGTAGCCGATGCCCTGGTCCGTAGGGCAGAGAGTGCCCCGATACGAGACGATTGTATGAGGTTGACGGTGATGACTCTGGTGTTGGACACCATTCGAGAGGCCCAGGCAGAGGCTGTGAGACCGGAGAACCGCAAGAGAGAGAGGGTGATCGGGAAGGCATCTAAGTTAGTCACCGATAGCCGAGGGCTTATGACCTTTCAGGGTCGGATTTGGGTGCCGTTTGTAGGCGGGACACGTACCATTCTGATGGAAGAGGCGCACAGGTCGAGGCACTCGATCCATCCCGGGGCCACTAAAATGTATTTGGACCTGAAGAGAGACTATTGGTGGCCTTGTATGAAGAGGGATGTTGCGTGGTTTGTTGAGAGGTGTGTGACCTGTCGCAGGGTCAAGGCCGAGCACCAGCGTTCACATGGCAAGTTGCAGCCAGTTGAGGTTCCGCAGTGGAAGTGGGAACATATTTCTATGGATTTTATCACCAAATTGTCGAGGACCACGAGGGGTGTCGATGCAATTTGGGTGATCGTCGACCGGCTGACGAAGAGCGCTCACTTCCTTGCTATTAGTGAGAGCTCTTCTGCAGAGAGACTGGCAGAGTTGTATGTGAGGGAGGTGGTATCGCGGCATGGAGTATCGATTTTGATTATGTCAGATCGAGATGTACGTTTCACTTCTAGGTTCTGGAAGAAATTCCATGATGATTTGGGCACAAGTATGCATTTCAGTACCGCATAACACCCACAGACGGACAGGAAGAGTGAGCGGACGATTCAGACGCTCGAGGACATGCTTCGAGCATGTGTGTTCGACTTCGGTGGAAGTTGGGACACGTATTTTCTGTTGGTTGAGTTTTCCTATAACAACAGCCACCATTCGAGCATTGGTATGCCTCCCTTTGAGTTGTTGTATGGGAGGAGGTGTCGGACTCCCATCTGCTGGGGAGAGGTAGGGCAGCGAGTGATGGGCAACACTGAGATAGTGCTTCAGACGACATAGCAGATACAGGAGGTCGGGCAGAGGTTGTTGACAGCTCAGAGCCGCCAGAAGAGTTATGCGGATAGGCGTCGATCCGAGCTCGACTTTCAGGTTGGAGATGTCATGCTCCTGAAGGTGTCTCCTTGGAAGGGAGTGATCCGATTCCGGAAGAGATGTAAGTTGGGGCCTCGGTACGTTGGTCCTTTCAGGGTGACCGCTAGGGTGGGCAGGGTAGCATACCTTTTGGAGCTACCTGCGGAGTTGAGCCAGATACATGATACCTTCCACGTGTCTCGGTTGAGGAAGTGTATTGCCAACGAGAAGGCAGTGGTACCGTTGGAGGACATTCAGGTGGATGCGAGCCTGAATTACGTTGAGAAGCCAATCACAATAGTGGATAGGAAGATCAAGGTTCTGAGCAACAAGGAGGTTCCTCTGGTGCAGGTCCAGTGGCAGCATCGGAGAGGGTCCGAGCTGACTTGGGAGCCAGAGTCATAGATACGGGAGCAGCATCCGAAGCTGATTACGAAATGAGACTTCGAGGACGAAGTCTGGTTCTAGTGGGGGAGAATTGTAACATCCCAAAAATCATGTATGCCTTATGAACCCTATTCTTTGGGCGGTTGTCTATTTTGGCCCTTGTCAAGGAAAGAATGGAAGACGGGTACGCGAGGCATACTCGGGTGTACGCTCAGCGTACTCGTGCACGTGTTTGATCGCGGAGGATTTCCCAGTACGCGGGGCGTACCAATGTGTACGCGGAGCGTACCTGGCCCAGAAATGAAACCCTAATCCCTTGTTAGCCACCTATTTAAAGACCATTATGGCCTCTTTTCTGGCCACCATTTCAAGAAATCTCATTATTGTAGCAAGAGTGTGCCTTGGAGAGATTGTTAGTGTATTCTTGGACATTTGAGGTGAATAGAAAGTTTTGGAAGAGAAGGAGTTAGAGCTCAAGCTTTTGGATCTGAGACTAGCAGTGGGAGAAGCTTCATTTGAAGATAAAAATCTTCAAGCTTTCCTTCTCTTCTTTTTTTGTTTTGTATGGGGATGTTTTAGGGTTTTGTCCCCCATGTTGATAATTTTATGTGTTGATAAGCTCCTAGGACCTGAGATCTGTCCCATGTTAGCTTATTTTGGGTTGTTAGGTCATAAAAATCCAGTCTTGGTCATTAAGAGCTAACCATGCTTGAGTTATGGGCTCGTAAACGTTGGAAGTGGAATGATTTGGGTGTTGGTGACTTCTACAACCATGCAAAGGTTTAAAGTCACCGACTTTATGGATTAAGTGGCTTTAGAATAGTCAGATCTGTAAGTTGACCGTGTGTTTTAACCGTTTAAGACCCAAAATCAAAAGGAGTATGAGATTGGGACTTACGCGGGGCGTAATCCCAGTACGCGCAGCGTAGGGGGTCGCGTTCCCCGATTTTTTGAAGTTGCTGAGTACGCTCAGCTTACAGATTTGGTACACGCCACGTAACCCAGAGGGTTGAATTTTGTTGGCTTTTAGGGTTTACCCAATGTTTGGACCTTTGAGCCATGGGAGGGGTAAAATGGTCTTTTACCCTTATGAGAGAACCTAGAGGAAGATTAGCCTAGCCTTTGAGAGTCGTATTTATTAGAGTAATTATTCTATGTGGTTAGGCGGAGGCTAGACCAGTATTTCCGAGTTCGAGATTTACCAAGTTACCCGAGGTGAGTCTTCTCACTATACTTCACCTAGAGTGGTAATTAGAATTATGTGAGAGAGTGTCTCATATGTTATTATGTGATGTGATGCATTGCATTATTTCTATGTGACTTATTCAGTGTGTGTTCAAGAGTTTATAGAGTTAGGACCAGAGGGTCCATAGAGTTATAGCCTTGAGTGGCTAATATGTGTTGTATATGGTATTTTGGGGAACTCACTAAACATTTATGTTTACCGTGTTATGTGTTTCAGGTACCAGTGAGGATCGCAGGAAGGCGCCGGCATGATCAGTACACACTTCTTGAATCTTTATGTATTGGGATCTTGGGATTTGTTTTATTTGGATAATATGTGAAACATTGATTTGAGAATTTCTTATGAATGAAATTATGTTTTGAAAATGGAAAATTTTTTCGAACATTTACGTCGTATCAGTTAAAGTCCGTCAAAAATTCGCAACACTCATGTACGACATCCGTTATTGAATGTCTTTATATCAACAAACTCTTTATCATGAGATATTCAATTCTCGTTTAGATCTTTTTGTCTAATGATCAGCCAATCTAAAATTCGATATCTACGCTAACACTGTTACGTTACGCTGGAGTATTAGAAAAATCATAGCATCCTCTTATGAAGTCAGATTTGATCGTTCTCTATATGCATGCTTTCGGTTTTACGACCACTACGACTTTTGTTTAGATTAGTTTGTCTAATAAGCAACCTATCTCTAATTCACTAGTTACAATACACTGTCTAATCGTGAAACTTCGAAAGTCTATAACTTCTACATACAAATTCGAATTTGTGTGTGCTTTGTGTACAGGATTCATATCGCAACTACTACATTTTCCGTCAATATTATTTTTCCTAAATAATTTTCTATCAAGATTTGCATTTCATCACTTATCAATAAATTACTAAAATGTATTTATCATATGTACTCTGCAACACGTACAACTAATGATAATCCTAATTGAGGATTTGTATTAGTCTTATTGTCTACTATATCTTAAATGTGTATCCCGAAGTTGCGGGTTTTATAAATATTCACATGTGAATGTACCATGTAATATTCACATGTGAATATACCTTCACACATAAATTAATATATCCTTATTAAAAGCAAATAACTAATATGCAAGCTTACATGTTACTCATATTTGAACAACATATATTCACGTGTGATTATTATGAGATATATTCAATATTTATCCAACTTCATGTCTAATGTTTTTAAACACCACATAACGATGTGTGTTACCTAATAACGACGTTTGAATGATATATTAATTTACAGAAACTACAATTTTTTTCAAAAACAAAAGAAAAAAAAAATTAAAACTCTATGAACCATTCACATATGAATCTAACACGATAAAAACTAATGAATGTATTGAATTATATAACATTAACATATGAATATAACAACTATATTTTCTTCTATTTTGCACGAGTCAACTGTCAGCCGTTGTGACATGAACCAATCATTGATAAACTTTTATTCATGTGTTGAAGTATAAAATGTGAATATAACAACTATATTGTTTTCTCTTTTGCACAAGCCAACCGTAACCCGTTGTGACATGAACCAACCATTGATAAAATGTTATTCATGTGTTGAAGTATAACCATACCCTAATTAACATGTAATTATGCATATATTGTTAGTTTACACTAATAATGATTTATCCACATAAGAATAATTACATGGTATATCCACATATAAAGAAACCATGTAATAATAACATGTGAATATTAAATGTATATTCATATATGAATATTAAATGGTATATTCATTATGATTATTACATGGTATATTCACATATGAATATAAATTTTATATAATATTCACATATGAATACACCTCCATGTGAGTATATAAAATAAATTGAATAATGTAATATTCACATATGAATACAACTTTACATATTAACATACCATATAAAGAGAATATAGCATGTAATATTCACATGTGATTATAGCATGTTGACAACAAATCTCTTGTAGTTTTCACATATGATTATACCTTTTAAGAAAATATAAACATGTGAATTAATATATTTTTATTAAGAGGAGAAAGTAAATACATAATATAAATTTTATTAATTTACTTTACTAGTATATTCACATGTGGATATTACATGTTATATTTACATGTGAATATTACATGGTATATTTGTAAATATAAATTTTATAAAGTATTGACATGTGAATATACCTTTATATGTGAATATACCATATAAACAAAAAATTTAATGTAAGATGCGCATTTAAGAACAACATATAAACTACATATACAATGTAATATTCATATATGAATACAACTTCCCACATTAATATATCATATCAAGAGAGTATATAATGTAATATTCACATATGTTTATACCATGTTGACAAGAGATTTACATGAAGCAACTTGAAGGGTTTTTTATGCATAAAAATGAAAAAGAGGTGTGCGAGTTGAAGAAATAATTATATGGTCTAAAACAAGCACCAAAACAATGGCTTCAAAGGTTTTATGATGTAGTATTTTCTAATGTTGTTGCATTAAACCAAGATAACAAGTGTATATATAAAAATTTTGATACTTCTACTAATGAAAATATAATTTGTCTATATATGGATGATATGCTGATTTTTTGTACTGACCATGATCGAGTTGATAAAAGCAAGAAATTTTTGTCATCGAGTTTTGATATGAAAGATTTGGGGGAGGCTGAGGTGATTCTTGGTATAAGAATCAAACAAGGAAATAATGGAATTTCAATTTGTCAACCTCATCACACTAAATAGATAATGGAAAAGTTTAACTGTAAAACTTGTTCTCCTATTAGCACTCCTTATATATATATATATATATATATATATATATATATATATATATATATATATATATATATATATATATGTGTGTGTGTGTGTGTGTGTGTGTGTGAGAGATGTATATCCTAATCTTAAGCTATACATAATTAAAAGAGCTCCAATGTCTCAACTTGAATACTTAAGAGTTATTCGATGTCTTATGTATGCCATGATTAGCTCTAGACCAGATATAGCTTATGATGTAGGAAACCTTAGTATTTATATAAGCAATCCTAGTTCACATCATTGGCAAGCTTGAAATCGAGTATTTCAGTACTTAAAAAGAAATCATATGGTTTGACATATAGTAGATTTATTTAAATTATAGAAAGTTATCAAGATGCCAACTGAATTACCAATTTAGAGGATCACTCCTCCACAAGTGGTTGAGTATTCCTTGTTGGAAGAGGTTCCATTTCTTGGGCATATAAGAAACAGACTTACGTTGCAAACTCATGAATGGAGACTGAATTTGTGGCATTGACTACAAATAGTAAAGAAGTTTAGTAGCTAACGAATTTGATATATAAAATTCCATTATGGTCCAAACTGATATTTACCATTTCTATAATGTGTGATAGTGTTGCTAGCTTGGCTATGGCTTATAGTTAAGTATATAATGGGAAGTCTAGACATTTAAGTGTTACACAGCGCATCATTTGTGAGCTCATCATGAACAATACAATATCTATAGAGCATGTGAGAACTCGGTTGAATAGCCAATCATCTAACCAAAGGGTTAGCTAGAGATCTTGTGGACACGGTATCTATAGGGATAGGTCTAAAGTCCACCTAAAAACACAAAAAATGGGTTTTCACTCTGCGGCAGTACGCCCAACATACCTAAAATTATGCCCAGTATTATTCCCTAAACACGCGACTCCTTAGCCTAACACGCCCAACGTACTAATGGTGTATGCCCAACATACTACTGGACTCTCTTCTTCAATCATAGCTTCAAACAACCATAACTTCTTCGTTTCAACTCTGATTTCGGCATTCTTTATATCTACAGAAAGGTATTGAAGAGACCCACAATACTATCTAATTACTTTTAACTTAAAATATACCAAACTAAAATAATTATTCAAAGAAAGAAGACTGAAACAACACTTTTCTCGTTTTAACCTTTGACTCCAAAACACAAACCAAGGGCTTCGATCATGTAACCAATATTATCAATCATACAATAGGGTCTAAACACCATTCTCTTGAAGCCTAAGGCCTTTACTTGATCCATTTATTGTCCATAATCTCAAAATAAGAAACTTATTGAAATAGGATGGTACAAAAAATGTCAAGCTAGGGAACCTAGGATGTTATGGATTTGTGAAAGGGCTTGTTTTGGTCATTATGTAAAACTTGGGGGTTTAATTTGTATAATTTGGATTTTAGCCCTATTTGCTTATGCGATTGTATGATATATGTGTGCATGATTTTGATTTTGCAGTTGAGAGAGGAAAAGAAAACAAAACCGAGAAGAAGGAGAGGAAGAATGAGATAGATAAGGGAGAAGAAGTCGATCCAAGTGAAGGCTTGGCTATGAATGTTGATTCTTAGGTAAACAATTGGATCTTTCTTTCTTCTTTCCTCTTTCTTACGATTTTGTTTCAAACCGGGAACCACAGGCTGCCATCCAGGACCACAATTAGCCACCATGCTAGGGTAGCAAAGGGTGGTGCAATTCCCTTATTATAGGTCTTGGTCTTGCTGGAAACCAAAACCCAAATTTAAATTTTTTACTATTTAGGCAACATACTTTGGTTTACTTTGCAAGCCTTATGTATTGAGTTGTATTTTCTTCACCAAAGTACATTTTTCTAAAAGAATCATGTGGTTAGTGTTAGGTATGTTATTTATAGAAAATAAGACACTTTGGATTAGGTCTTAATGGGTTAATAAGCTAATTAACCAACAATGTCCAAAGTTGGGTTCCTGGAAAATTTACTAACATGTCTCTATCTTGTAAAAATCATAGAAATATCATAGGACATCATCTTGGGTCGAGACCAGTTCTTAAAGTTTCGTATTTGAGTCTACTATATTTCATTATTTTTGACCTAAATCCAGAAAAGCCTATAACTAGGCTAAAAATATCCATTTACCCATATAGATTCGGAATGAGCTGCAATGCGAGGCACTTTTGTAAAATTTGCCATAATTTCTAGAAAAAATGTATGTACGCATGTGAATAGTCTCTGAAAATCTAAGGATCTATTCGATCTTCATGTGATTTAGTTTTCCAAAGTATGGAGTTTAAGGTGGGAAAAACAGGTCCCAAATAGACCCTTTTTATATAGAAATCTAAAATTTAACCTATTAGTCTATTTGCATAATTAGGGGAAATACGTTGTTGAACTCAACTTAAATTGTTTTTATTAGGAAGTGTGAAGGGAAAACAGTTGTGAGTGAGTCTTGATTTGCTTTGCTGTTGGAGATGAGTTTCCCACTACACCGTGTTGTGTTATATCTTTTTTACATTAGCTCATGTATGTTACATATTGTACTGTTTATTCGGGTAATATTAGGCGATGTAGAGTCTAGTGGTTTGAAACCATAAGACCAATACTATAGCATTTCTATTAGTTATCCTCAAAGTAATACCATTTGCAAACCAGAAGGACAAATAATGAACTTTTCTCTAATAACTGTAAGGGCCGATAATATAAAAATCATTATATTTTGTTATTTTCTCCGTTTAACTATCTAATTTACATTTTTCCTAAAAAATCACTCATTTTTGGATAAAAGTTCTAATGCGACAATTATATCATGCAAATATAGGTCAAATGTATAATGCCCTTTTTTTATTCTAAAAAAGTGATTCATAATTTTCAAAAAATCCAGTTGGACCACAATCTGTTTTATTATTTTAAGGACTTATTTTTATCAAAAAATAGTGAATATATCAAAATTAATAATTTTTATTCTATATAATAGATATCTGTCACACCCCGACACCGAAGGCAGAAACATTCCGGGGTGGAGGACGTCATGAATATCGCAACCAATGTACATACTAAGCATAGTAAACACAAAGCAATACATTACATAGATTCATTAGATTTGATTGAAAGTAAAGTAATACAAGTTTTGTAGTTACATAAGTTTAAACAAAAGAAAGACGTGACTCCATACGCTCCGTCTTCTACAAAAGAACGCGGGATACCTGTCTAACGAGAACCTGAGAATACAAGCAGTTTAAAAATCAGCATAAAGCTGGTGAGTTCATAAGCGGTTTATTTTGTGAAAACGAACAAGATTCCTTTTGTTTTCTGAAAAAGTGGTTATCCAAGAAAATCCCATATTTTCTTAAAAGTAATGTTTAGTTTTCCATTATGCTACACAATTCTGGTTATGAATAGTCGTTAGCCCAGGAAAATCCTATATTTTCCTAAAAGTTGGTTACCAATCCGAAATGTAATGTAAAAGATGTATACTGAAAACCTGATTATTCTTTCGAAGTGTATGTTAGTTTTAACACGTATATAAAACTATCATCATAGAAAACTAATTTCAAAGGTTATTAATTTACTATATTCATTATTACTAAAAAGTAAATCTCTGTTATCCAAATTGCGAGTTCTATAACCATACTAAAGACTAGATGTGGCAAAGGAAGGCCAGTATCATTTATGATTTTCGTCACCCTTGAACCTTTCGGTTCGGCTGTAGCTAGCAGCCAGGTGCGGGGTAGTCAGCCCCGTATAGATCTATACACTCAAGTCACGCTCCTTCACATAAAGATTCTGGTTACAGAGGCGGTCCTCCACTCGCGTATCTCTGTGGAGTGTTCTCCAAGGACGTGTCTCCAATTTATTGGAATAACAAATCTACAAGTAATAATGCGGAAAATCCTATTTAAATTCTATTTACAAAGACAATCCTCCACTCACGTATCTTTGTGGAGTGTTACCGAGGACAAAACAATTGAACTAATCTAATGCTTTTAACAATAATAATATGGAACAATTCATTTGTGAAAAATATATAATATAACATTATATAGTAATATATGAAATCGGTTTGTAAACTGATTCTGCAAATCAAACAGTTAGTTAATACGGTTTCAATTGTTAAAATCAAGTGGAATATGAAGCAATTCAATTGAAATAATAAATTTAAGCACAAGATATTCTTGTACTTTTTCTTGTATTCCCCCCCCCCTGAAAACATTGAAAAATGTTGGAAAAAGGGTAGGGGTATGAACTCACCGGACGAGGATTGTGTCGGTTTGGATGATAAACGTCGGTTCGGGGCTTGAAAACGTGCGAGGTCCCTATGTAATATGAAATGATACACAAATGTATCTAATTAGACTTTAAATCAGTAATTAGATATGCTTATACGCTCCAAGACAAGAAAACACTTTAATTCAAGTGTTAGGAGTGGTCCGGGTAGTATCTAAGGGTGTGTGGGGCGTAGATAAAGAGTTTACTCTTCAAAAGTAAGTCCTTAAGGGAGTTTACGGTCCTAAGACCATATTCCCATGAGTTTACGGCCATAAACTCATTGGTGGTGTGTTCTTGGATGCTAAATGGTCTTATATTGCACAAGGGAAGGTTTTAGGGTTGATTCCATGGCTTAGGAAGTGATCGGGACTTGAAATGGCCTTGGAAAAGGAGTTTACGGTTTATGAAGATGTTCTTGGGGAGTTTACTACCTTAAACACATGAGTTTGCTACCTTAAACTCATGTTTGTCCATAAATCATGCGTTTTTGTGGTTGTAGGTTAATCAAATGTGATTCTAATCCAACATACAAGCCATTCAAGGTGTTAAGGGCACTTTAACACCCTTTTGGGGTGTTTATGGTCTAAGAATATGTGTTTACGGTCCAAGAATGCTCTTGGGCCATAAACTCAAGTTTGACCCAGTTACATATGATTTGATGCATCACATGAAGGATTATAAGGTTCTACACTTTCAGGGAAGTATTTGGAGGTGTTTAGGGGCATTTTGACACTTTAAAAGGAGTTTATGGTCCATGAATGTCGGTTTACGGTCCAAGCATGTTCTTGGACCGAAAACTCAGGTCCAATACTCAAATGGCACGAATTTGGGGTCCTAAGATCATGGTTGCAAGTTTCTAAACCATATCTAAGAACTAGTAGGGGTTTGGATGGGTTTTGGGGCATCAAAACCCTCTCAAGGGGTGTTCACGGTTTTGGGAGGGTCCCTAGACCGTAAACACTTGTTCTTGGGTGTTTTTGGGAGTTTCAAACATGAAATTGCATGCCAATCAAGTTAAACAACAAGCTAGGATGGAGTACTTGGCAAATTGAGACTTGAAATGGAGATTTTGGGTCAATTTCGAATTCTAGAGAGAGAGAGTAGTGAGAGAAAGTGTTTAGAGAGAGAGGAAAAAGCTTCAAAATGATGTCACTCAATTCCTTATATAGGGGTTGAGTTTATGGCCCGGTGGAATTCTACCCGATATTGCCGTTAGACGGTGCTTTTGGTCGTACCCGATAAAGTGCCATAATCACGACTTAGATCAAACTAATAATTTTCCAAATAAATATGGAAAATATTTTAATGTTTATAACACATCCCGACACTTATGAAACCGAATTAAAATTCGTTATTAGATTAATTTAACTCTAAGGTTAACGGGAAAATTTGAATACGAATGGTTTTATTTTACGGGAACGGTTTATAGTGACAGAATAAATTACGGGTTGTCACATTATCCTCCCGTTAGAGGGAATTTCATCCCGAAATTCAAGAATTAAGATACAAGTTATGGAAAGAGATACGGATAATTCTGCTGCATCGGGTTGTAACACCGTGATTTCCAAAAACAAAATTTTCATTTTAATAATCAATTTAATATTAAAAACACTTGTTTAAAATCTTATTCACATTCGAGTTACAAAACATAGTTTCATTTTCATTTTAATAGAAGACCAGGATCCTCCAAAACACAACTCTTTCTTCGGTGTGTACAATCGAACCGTTGCCATCCCGCGTTACTGTAAGAACCTGAAACAACGTAACATAAACAACGTAAGCACGAAGCTTAGTGAGTTCCCCAGTATACCTTACGCACATACGCCTTCCGGCCCGGACCTTTCGATCCACATAACATTGCCTTCCGGCCCGGACCTTTCGATCCACATAACATTGCCTTCCGGCCCGGACCTTTCGATCCACATAACATTGCCTTCCGGCCCGGACCTTTCGATCCACATAACATTGCCTTCCGGCCCGGACCTTTCGGTCCATAAGATAATTGCCTTCCGGCCCATAAGATAATTGCCTTCCGGCCCATACACATATATAACACATAATACAAATACTTTAACACATAAAGCACATATATCATATATCAACCTGCCTTCCGGCCCGTAACATATTCTAACACATAAAGCACATATATCATATATCAACCTGCCTTCCGGGCCGTAACATATTCTAACACATAAAGCACATACACCATATATCATACCTGACCTTTCTGTCACATAATACCTTGCCTTCCGGCCCATATATAAGCATGTATATCACGCGTAGCAGCTAACTTTCCATTCATAGCATATAAACATAATACATAACATACTTGACCTTCCGGTCACACAATCAAACCCTTCCGGGTGAAGTATAGTGAGAAGACTCACCTCGCGGACACTGGAAGATAGCAACTCCTGAAATCTCTTGCACTTGATCCTCCGAGCTACAGCTCCCTGTATCATCATATATCTCTTATTATTACTTCTATCTTCCTCGTTAACTGATTCTAAGAAATCACACCAGTCAACTCTGGTCAACAGTCCATTGTCAGCTCGACTGGACTCGGCGAGTTCCCTGGCGACTCGGCGAGTCTAGTCGTCCTCACCAATTCCTGCATGATCCCTTTCCACTCGTCGAGTATCCCTCTTGACTCGACGAGGTCCTCGTGGAAGAATCGCGGGGCCACCCTGACTCTACTCGCCGAGTCTGATGAACAACTCGGCGAGTCCCAGTAAATCTTCAAGCTACTCGCCGAGTCTGAAGAACAACTCGGCGAGTCCATGCCATGCAGACGAGCAACTGCTTCCTGAAATACGTATGGTCCCGAAATACACAATCATGGGACCTTCTGGACCTCTAACCATCCTATTACTGGGTTACAAACACTTGGGTAACAATATAATAATCCCTCTAATCACCAAATGGGTTTCATAAACCCTAAAATCGTGCACACATCAATATGGCAGAAATGATCCGAAATATTACCTGAATAACACCCTCTCTGCGTCTCCAAACCTCAGAACTCGATCCCCTTGATATTCCTTTGGCCAAAACTCTTCTTCTTCTTGCCTAACAAATTCTTCAAGGTCAATAATGGCCTTCAAGTTTGCTCTAGATGCCACAGTCGTTTAGGGTTCTCCACAATCGGCCAAAAGACGTGAAATGACGACATAACAACCCTTATATACGACCCAATACGAAACGGCTAGGGTTTCCGCTGAACAGCGTCGACTCGCCGAGTCCATATCTGGACTCGTCGAGTCCAGTCGCGAACCCGCGACCAAGTCTGCGGTCCTACTCGGCGAGTCTAGGCTCCAACTCGCCGAGTCCCCTCTTAAAACACCCCCAAATCATAATTATATTAGTATTTGAAATTTCGGGCTGTTACAACTCTCCCCCACTAGAACTAGACTTCGCCCTCGAAGTCTCATCCTGAAAATAGCTCCGAATGCTGCTCCCGCATCTCACGTTCCAGCTCACCGGTCATTTCCGGCTCGCATCCCCTGAATATCCTCTAATGGAACCACTGCCGACTCATCGGCCATACATTTCCTCCGTTGCGACTCATGAAACATCATGGATTTGTCTCAAATCCGTGGGCAACTCCAACCGGTAGACCCTCAGGCCTACCCCCGCAATCACATGAAAAGGCCCAATATACCGGGGCCCCAACTTGCCCCTCTTCTTGAATCGAATCACTCCTCTCCAAGGAGAGGCCTTCAAGAGTACGAAGTCACCGACCTGAAACTCAAGCTCGGATAGGCGTCTGTCTGCATAACTTTCCTGTCGGCTCTGGGCGGTCAATAACCTCTGTCTCATCTGCTGAATCTGCTCTGTCGACTGAAGCCCAATCTCTGTACTGTCCATCTCTCTCTGTAACCGAGAATTACCCAAGATGCAACTCTGCTCTAAATCCCAACAATCACTCGACCAATAAGGGTTAGGAAACCATGAACCACCGGATCCCCGATCCAAAGTCCGCTTTGTCCATCCCAGACCAACTGAGAGATCCATTCTCACTCCTAGAGTAACTCTCACAAGTTCTCCTCTTGCCATCATATACACATGCTGAACTAGCCCCAACACCCGTGGGTTGGAAGACCCGATACACTGATGATATCCTCGAACATCTCCCAAGATGAACCACTACATTCAACCTACACTCTGATCAGATTCACACTGAGAATTTAAAATTTTCACTCTCCATGCATCCCTTCTGAGCCTCAACAGACATCCCAACCGGATGGGTTCCTACTCCACTGCTGCGAACACGGTGCTCAAAACCATACTCGAATACTCTAACCATAACTCTGCTCTGCAGCTTTCACTTTCGTGAACTTGCACCCCCCTTCGGAGTTACATACCCTCCTCTTTTCCTTTCCACGGAACTCTCTTGAACATAATGCCACTCCAACCGGTGCCACGGTGCTCGCCCCAAGCGACACCACCCTTTTTGCGTAACCGCTATTCACATACTCTGGTTCCCATTGCAGGGGCTCTCAATCCCATGCACTCTCTCCACTCATCAGAATCACTGCCTCAGCTAAACAAGATCACTAACCCGGGGCCAGACCTTCCAATGCAATCACACTACACATACATCATCCGTAATCTCAAACTGATCCAGCAATACCGACAGAGTCTCCAGCATGACTGGACCGACTCTCATAACACATACCAGCCACTCGAGGCTATATCTCTGTGGGTCCGTACACCCAACTCTGCGAACCCTTAGGTTCTAACTCTGGAACCTTCCGGTTCCAGCTCTAGAAACATGCACAACACAATCCCGTGGGATTAATGCAGTACAACCCATCACGTATCTCAAACGTACCAATACTCTGACCGCAAAATTCCGATTACTACTCAAGCTTGATCCCGGCCTCCTCTCAGGCCTCCACAATCAAATGCCCTAGGTCTGTATCTCGCCCTGTATACCCAACACTCGCTCTCGTCGGCCTATACTTTGCGCTGACAAACACTGCTGAATCCCAACAGCTAAGCACCCTTACATACTCATCGATCTCCCGGAGAATTTTACAATTCTCCCCCACTAAAGCACTGACTAACTGCCACCGGTCGTCATTAACGACCTTACAGAACAATCCTGTACAAAGAGAACAATTACACACTGACTGCTTCCCACAAGCACAAGCAACCCTCAGCAAAGCACATCTCCTCCCTGATCAACCCACTCACAAGAATCTAACCCTTCAATCATCCACTCCCCGACTGCAGATGCTACCCGTCATTCAACCCAGTGCCGCATCTCCATTATCAACCCTCACGAACGATGACCAACGGAATTCCCAAGCAATAACCCATAACCAAATCCACAACCTGCCAAAGGTTGAATATCGCATCGAAAACTGCACAAGGCTACCGGTACCAAAACACCAAACTATAATCATACTAAACCATCAGGGAACAACGAATGCCAAGCGAAAGCCTGAAGCACCAATCCATAACCATGCCAAACCCGCGAAACAACGAATACCGCATCGAAATCCACACCAAACACCAGCACAACCAATACGCCACAATCAACGCAAGCTACTCAAGACATCAAGAGGGCATCATACCCGCAGCTGCCTCCGGCACTGCTCTGTCTCCCTCTGCCGCAAGCCGATAAGCACGACCCTGAGCCCTTGGGCTCTGCTCCATCCTGTCCTCCTCCTGAACTCCTCAAGGTGGCCGATGCTAGAGCCTGCACCGGTCCTGCAGGAAACTGTGGACGGTTGACCCTCAAATGTCCAACCTGCCAACACTGATAACAAATCCTGAAATCCTGAATTGGCACTGACTGCCGACAATCCCGTGCACCATGCCCCTCTTTTCCGCACTTGCGGCATGCACCACTGGGCCAACAAGCTCCGGTGCCATCTCTCTCACACTTCCCACAAGTGTGACCGCTCCGATCCCCCATTCTAACGTCTACGGTCATGGACCGTTTCGGCGCCAACTGCGACTGCATCGGGGCCTGCCTCATCTCACGCGACTGCAACTCAACCTCTAACTCACGCCACATGGCGGCCTCCTGCGATACCAACACGGTCTCGCGCCTCCGCGCAGACACGAACTGTCTGATACCCCCCCTTAAGCATACTCGGATATCGGGACATCTGAGCCTGCTCCGAAGCGAACTCAGGGCAAAACATCGCCCTCTCAATAAACATCCCGGTGCTCTCAGTCACCGACTCCAAATCCTGCTTCAGCTTAAGGAACTTCCGAGCCAATTTCTCCTTTTCATCCCGCGGAACATAGCGAGTACTGAACATCCCTGTGAATTGATCCCATGAAACCGCAGCCCTCTGCGCATCAGAAAATGACCTCGTGGTCAATCCCCACCAATCCTTCGCCCCGAGCCTCAATAGGTTCAGAGCACACCCCACCCTCTGATCAGCAGGGCATAAACTCGTGGAGAAACACCCCTCCATGTCTGATAACCATCTCATAGCAACAATCGAGTCCTGAACTCCAACGAATGTGGGAGGCTTCGCATAATAGAAGTCCCGATACTGAAAACCCCGGCTAGCCCCTTTTCTTTGCCGTTGCTACAGCCGCTGTAACCGCTGTGGCAGCCATCTCTGCGAAAGCCGCATATCGCTCATCAAACTACTTCAATCATAGTGGTCCTAATCGACCCAAACAATTCTGGCGACTCAGCCCGCAACAATGCGGCAACCTCATCACGCAGGATATCGCGAATCCTCGCATCCCGCTCGCTCGTGCTCGTCCGATCGATAATCGGATAACAAGATAGCCACAAGCATCATCCACTACGAACCATGGTACTCATCCCATGACATCCCTCCTCAACATGCTTCAGTGTATGGTACCTGAACCATAGCACCACTCCTCAATCTGCTCCAATGTATAGCACTCGAACCACAACATCTATCTCAATCTGTTCCATGTATGGTGCCCTGACCATAACATCACTCTGTATCCGTTCCGATGTATGGTATTCGAACCATAACATCACTCCCCAATCTGTTCCTTAGGACCTTCAGAATGCCCCCTGTATCAAGTATGGGTCCTCTGCTTTCAGTAGTACGGGCCCATACTACCTGCCACATCTACCCATACTTTCCACACGGACCATCCCAGAGTTCCTAAGTAGCTGATAAACCTGCTCTTTCACCCATCTCATCGCGCGTGCTCGCTTTCCAGCGAAATCCTCTACTCTACCAGCGCACTCATCCGGCTAGGTTTACTCCCTAGCCCCTTCTGCTGTCCTCCCACTTCTTTGCTATCAGCTGCTGAAGAGTTCCTAATGATGCCAGCCCTCTACCTCCTGAGTATCGTCATACTCACTTGGTAGCTGACTCCCATCATCGTTAACTCCACAAAGCACAAAGCAAGCAGCATTCGAGCATTGAAGCATACATAGGACTCCCCATCTGTGGTAGCTCCACCTTCTCGGCTCATCCTCGGAAGTACCTCTGTACCCCGTAGCTTTACCCCTTGTGCGTTCTAACTAGATACTCTCACTCATCACATACACACAAAAGCATAACGCACATATAACAGCAAACCCTAGACTAAGGCATCACAAATCAGGCCACTCTAGTCCTAAGATGTGAAATACCTAGCCTGTCTCTAGCATGCAATAATGTCTCATAAAGTGCATAATAGATATTTCATAATACAAAAGTAAGGGTATTTTGGGAAATCACCGTTTGGCTCTGGCTGATTGTACACACTGCTCTTTCTTGCTTTCTCTTTGAACTCTTATTCACTTTTAGAAAACCATTTATTTGGAAAACTTTTTCTTACTTCCTCAGTTTGAGTCCAGATTTACCCGTAGGTGCGTCCGAATCCCTCAAACCAAGGCTCTGATACCAATTTGTAACACCGTGATTTCCAAAAACAAAATTTTCATTTTAATAATCAATTTAATATTAAAAACACTTGTTTAAAATCTTATTCACATTCGAATTACAAAACATAGTTTCATTTTCATTTTAATAGAAGACCAGGATCCTCCAAAACACAACTCTTTCTTCGGTGTGTACAATCGAACCGTTGCCATCCCGCGTTACTGTAAGAACCTGAAACAACGTAACATAAACAACGTAAGCACGAAGCTTAGTGAGTTCCCCAGTATACCTTACGCACATACGCCTTCCGGCCCGGACCTTTCGATCCACATAACATTGCCTTCCGGCCCGGACCTTTCGATCCACATAACATTGCCTTCCGGCCCGGACCTTTCGATCCACATAACATTGCCTTCCGGCCCGGACCTTTCGATCCACATAACATTGCCTTCCGGCCCGGACCTTTCGGTCCATAAGATAATTGCCTTCCGGCCCATAAGATAATTGCCTTCCGGCCCATACACATATATAACACATAATACAAATACTTTAACACATAAAGCACATATATCATATATCAACCTGCCTTCCGGCCCGTAACATATTCTAACACATAAAGCACATATATCATATATCAACCTGCCTTCCGGGCCGTAACATATTCTAACACATAAAGCACATACACCATATATCATACCTGACCTTTCTGTCACATAATACCTTGCCTTCCGGCCCATATATAAGCATGTATATCACGCGTAGCAGCTAACTTTCCATTCATAGCATATAAACATAATACATAACATACTTGACCTTCCGGTCACACAATCAAACCCTTCCGGGTGAAGTATAGTGAGAAGACTCACCTCGCGGACACTGGAAGATAGCAACTCCTGAAATCTCTTGCACTTGATCCTCCGAGCTACAGCTCCCTGTATCATCATATATCTCTTATTATTACTTCTATCTTCCTCGTTAACTGATTCTAAGAAATCACACCAGTCAACTCTGGTCAACAGTCCATTGTCAGCTCGACTGGACTCGGCGAGTTCCCTGGCGACTCGGCGAGTCTAGTCGTCCTCACCAATTCCTGCATGATCCCTTTCCACTCGTCGAGTATCCCTCTTGACTCGACGAGGTCCTCGTGGAAGAATCGCGGGGCCACCCCGACTCTACTCGCCGAGTCTGATGAACAACTCGGCGAGTCCCAGTAAATCTTCAAGCTACTCGCCGAGTCTGAAGAACAACTCGGCGAGTCCATGCCATGCAGACGAGCAACTGCTTCCTGAAATACGTATGGTCCCGAAATACACAATCATGGGACCTTCTGGACCTCTAACCATCCTATTACTGGGTTACAAACACTTGGGTAACAATATAATAATCCCTCTAATCACCAAATGGGTTTCATAAACCCTAAAATCGTGCACACATCAATATGGCAGAAATGATCCGAAATATTACCTGAATAACACCCTCTCTGCGTCTCCAAACCTCAGAACTCGATCCCCTTGATATTCCTTTGGCCAAAACTCTTCTTCTTCTTGCCTAACAAATTCTTCAAGGTCAATAATGGCCTTCAAGTTTGCTCTAGATGCCACAGTCGTTTAGGGTTCTCCACAATCGGCCAAAAGACGTGAAATGACGACATAACAACCCTTATATACGACCCAATACGAAACGGCTAGGGTTTCCGCTGAACAGCGTCGACTCGCCGAGTCCATATCTGGACTCGTCGAGTCCAGTCGCGAACCCGCGACCAAGTCTGCGGTCCTACTCGGCGAGTCTAGGCTCCAACTCGCCGAGTCCCCTCTTAAAACACCCCCAAATCATAATTATATTAGTATTTGAAATTCCGGGCTGTTACATACGTGCCAGAGGGGGGTGTTACAAATGGTATCAGAGTCAGGGCACGGGTCGATGTGTTCGACGGGGACGTCGAACCCTATAATGGGGGGTGAAAGTGGGTTTGATCTGATCCCACATCGGCTGGGAAGGAGAACTAAGCATTCCTTATAAGGGTGTGGATACCTTCCCTATCACAACGCGTTTTAAAGCCGTGAGGGCAGCAGATCCCATAAGAACTCTGCAGTTAAGCGTGCTCGGGCGGGAGTAGTACCAGGATGGGTGACCCCCTGGGAAGTCCTCGTGCCGAGTGGCCCAAAGCGGACAATATTGTGATACGTGCCAGAGGGGGGTGTTACAAATGGTATCAGAGCCAGGGCACGGATCGATGTGTTCGACGGGGACGTCGAACCCTATAATGGGGGGTGAAAGTGGGTTTGATCTGATCCCACATCGGCTGGGAAGGAGAACTAAGCATTCCTTATAAGGGTGTGGATACCTTCCCTATCACAACGCGTTTTAAAGCCGTGAGGGCAGCAGATCCCATAAGAACTCTGCAGTTAAGCGTGCTCGGGCGGGAGTAGTACCAGGATGGGTGACCCCCTGGGAAGTCCTCGTGCCGAGTGGCCCAAAGCGGACAATATTGTGATACGTGCCAGAGGGGGGTGTTACACGGGTCTTCGTGTTCACAAGTGAATTCAGGTTCTCGCTTGGAATTCCAGCGAACCTACACTATCGGGACTCGGCTTAGTTTCATATGTTTGATCTCTCGGTATATGGTCTCGATTTGTTCAAGAAGCATTACTAGGGTTTCATCGGACATGCACTTCTAAAGATTCGGGACGTGGAAGACAGGATGGATGTTTCTAAGTTCTGAAGGTACTTGAAGTTTGAAGGCTACAGGGTTGATCCTAACGAGGATCTCGAAGGGTCCAATTTACCTCGAGTTAAGTTTTCCGTGCTTTCCAAAGTGTATCATGTCTTTAAAGGCCAAAACCATTAACAGGACACGGTCTCCAACTTGGAATTCCAGAGGTTTCTGTCGTACATCGACGTAACTATTCTATCGCTCTCGTGAAGCTTTCAATCGTTCTCGGATCTGAATGATCTTCTCGATGATTTCGTGGATGATTTCAGGACCAGTGAGGTTACTACCGGGGGATCGACTCTTGGCTAACTGTGTGTCTCCTTCCTCAACCTAATACGAGGGAATCAGTACTTTTGACTGTAGAGGGTTTCGAACGATGCAATCTTGATACTGGTGCAATATCTGTTGTTATATGAGGGTTCGATCAAAGGTAAATGGTTGTCCCAAGTCATTCTGCAATTGATGACACATGCTCCCAACATGTATTCCATGATCTGAATAACTCTATCACTCTGTCTAATTGTCTGAGGATGATAGGTTGTACTCATATCTGGCTTGGTTTTTAGAGTTTTCGGAAGGAATCTGTGTAAACCTTGAGGTAAACCTGCTATCTCAACCAGAGATAATGGGAGCAGGTATACCATGCAGTCGGACAACTTCTTGGATGCGGGTTGGTGTAGGTCTTTCCATCTTGAATGATTCTCTGATCGAAAGGAAATCAACGGATTTTATCGAAGGATCGACAATTTCTCCAAATGGTATCGTACCCACTAGGGAAACTGGGTAACTTGAAGATGAAATCTATGATAGTCATCTCCTATTTCCATTCGGGTATCTAGGCTACTGGAACAGTTCCGAGGGTTTCTGACTAGGCTTCTCAGGTCCGAGCGAGTAAGCAGGGTTAGATGGTCATTGTTAATGTCTTAGTCTTGCTGTCTGAGCTTTCCTTTCGGCTAAGGGCACCTCATGTTTATGGCTTTCTGATCGAAGATATGTTGTAGTCTCTTATAGTTAGTGAAATTCGCGTACTTGGCTCCATTGAGATCATGTCCCTCATTCTTCAGTGCAGGAACTGCTTCTCCTAATTGCAATTCGTGAGTTGTGTAGTTAACTTCGTGTGCCTTTTGTTTGTCTCGAAGCGTGAACAATAACTTTTCCTTCCTGCCTATGTACATAGTCTAAACTATGATTCAACACACCGCAATGGACAACGAAATCCTCTGTTCCCTCTGGCAGAGACAGGATAGGTGTGATGCATAAGTCTTGCTTCAATTTGTGAAATGTTGTATCTCGATTTTCACTCCAACAAAAAGCTTACACTTTTCTGTGTCGGAGTGATCAGGGGTTTGGCGATTCTAGAAATATTTCCTGAATGGGTTTTCAATAATAGCCGGCGAGACCAAAGAATTGACAGGTTTTCTGTGGGTGTTTTCGGTGCCGACCAATTCTCTATTGCTTCGACCTTTGGAGGATCCACGCATATGTCTTCATTGCCTACTACATGTCCAAGGGAAAACGGTTTGACCGAAGGGTATCAATACGAACTCATAGTGATCATATCAAATCCTGAATATTGTCTTGGAAACATTATCCTCATGAGCTCGTAGCTGAATGGTGTCTTGATCTAAGGTCTATCTTCGAGGAGTAGCTGGTTCCCTGAATTTGATCGAAGAAGTCATCTATTCAGGAAAGAGGATATCGGTTTTGATGGTCAACTCATTAAGCCGACTGGATAACTCCTGCATTTCTGCTGGAGCAAAACGGTACAGAGATTTGGCTACGGGGGTAGTTCCAGGGATTAAGTTGATACGAGACTCGACTTGACGTTCGGGAGGAATTTCCGGGAGCTCTTTGGAAAAGACATCAAGAAGAATTGCAGACTTCGGGGATGCAACTTCCTGTTTCTTGATGGTTACATGGGCTAGGAATACATGACATTCCTTTCGGGGAAAACTTTTGTGTTTTAGATGCACGAACTAATACGAAGGTTGGAACCGAAGTTATTGTCGTAGATCATCAGGGTTTGACTAGAGAGAAGATTGGGACGGATGGCCTTTTCAATACCAAGGGTATCAGCATGATTGGGATTCATTCAATACATGCCAATGATAACATCAATGTTCCTTATTGAAATTGATGTTAGGACAATGGAAAAAGAATGGTTACTCAAAGTAAGAATACAACTTAGGAATAAATCATTAACGCACTCATTCTCGCCGCTAGCCATCTCGACGGTAAATGTTTCGGTTATTAGACGAGGACTATGTTTACAATGATATTTGAATGAATGACTAATAAAACTTTCTTGACACAAGATTCGAAAAGGATACGAGCATAAGAAATGTCGAGAAGAAACGTACCTGCGACGGTGGTCGGATCAGCGGTTGCCTCTTCCGACTTCATAGCTAAAACCATCTCGGCGTTGTTGACGTTGTTAGTGACTGCTGCTTTTGGGCAGTTTCGCTAAAAATGCCCAATCTCTCCACAACCAAAACAGGCCTGATCGGTACTCGATCCGGAAGCCTGATTGATTAGTTGGGCTGGTGTTTTGTAGTTTTGAGCGAGGTGGCCCTTCATGCCACATCTGATGCAAATTTTCTCGCGACATGGACCAGGGATAAGGTGGTGATAACTGCACTTGTTGCACCAAGGAAGGTTACCAGCATACCTAGTGATAGGTGCTTGAGCTGTAGACACAGTAATAGGAGTAGTGGTAGCTTGAATTAACACAGTTTCATGCCTCTTGGAAGGTCCTTGGGAACTCTGACCCTTTCGTTTTTTCCAGATAACCTTAATACTCTCATCACACTCATTCTGATGCTCCTGAACATTTTCATGGTTTTGGGGGTAGGGACTATATCCTGGTCCATCAAACCTGTCAGGGTGCAATAGCTTCATTGTAGCCGTCACTGCGGCAGAAACAGCCAACTGGAACATTACAGGGTCGAATTGAGAAGGAGGTGGTGACGGAGGGTTGTTGTTCCTTGAGCTGGGTACTTTCTTTGGAGGCATTTCGATCTAAAATGATTAGTAAAAAGAGGATAGTAAATCCTCTGAATTAAATCAAGAGATATGAAACAAGGGATATCTCTTTATGACAGACATATAATTTTATTCAGCGATAAAGCAAGAATGAATTATCAAGGCAGATAAAATATCGCTAAAGGAATGCTCGAGGGGAAACGCCTGAATGAGGTTTTTCTACAATAAAGTTAGATCTACAAATACTCCCATAGTATTTCATGATTCGATGCGACGAAGGCTCGTTGTTTGGGGTATTTAGGTAAGTTTTAGGCATGCTAGACACCACAGTCACTCCCAGGCACATATTGGCCGTATCTCGAATGAATATTGTTGATCAGGCTATATTGACCCTAGACACGACTACATAACTGCCCAGGTTTAACCACAGCGTACAACACCCATTTACTTATGTTTTGTTCTACTTGTAGTTACGAATTTCGAAGGTTACGTATACTTGTATACTTTTGAAAATACTTATATTTTAAAGTATACTTTTAGTTCAGAGCACTTAGGCCCCTTAGTGTTTATAGTCTTATACCATGTAAGGTTTGGTATACTAGTTCACTAAAAACAAGGGCACTGATACCAATCTATCACACCCCAAAACCAAAGGCGGGAACGTTCCGGGGCGGAGGACGTCATGAATATCGCAACCAATGTACATAGTAAGCATAGTAAACACAAAGCAATACATTACATAGATTCATTACATTTGATTGAAAGTAAAGTAATACAAGTTTTCTAGTTACATAAGTTTCAACAAAAGAAAGACATGACTCCATACGCTCCGTCTTCTACAAAAGAACGCAGGATGCCTGTCTAAGGAGAACCTGAGAATACAAGCAGTTTAAAAATCAGCATAAAGCTGGTGAGTTCATAAGCGGTTTATTTTGTGAAAATGAACAAGATTCCTTTTGTTTTCTGAAAAAGTGGTTATCCAAGAAAATCCCATATTTTCTTAAAAGTAATGTTTAGTTTTCCATTATTCTACACAATTCTGGTTATGAATAGTTGTTACCCCAGGAAAATCCTATATTTTCCTAAAAGTTGGTTACCAATCCGAAATGTAATGTAAAAGATGTATACTGAAAACTTGATTATCCTTTCGAAGTGTATGTTAGTTTTAACACGTATATAAAACGATCATCATAGTAAACTAATTTCAAAGGTTATTAATTTACTATATTCATTATTACTAACAAGTAAATCTCTGTAATCCAAATTGCGAGTTCTATAACAATACTAAAGACTAGATATGGCAAAGGAAGGCCAGTATCATTTATGACTTTCGTCACCCTTGAACCTTTCGGTTCGGCTGTAGCTAGCAGCCAGGTGCGGGGTAGTCAGCCCCGTATAGATCTATACACTCAAGTCACGCTCCCTCACATAAAGATTCTGGTTACAGAGGCGGTCCTCCACTCGCGTATCTCTGTGGAGTGTTCTCCAAGGACGTGTCTCCAATTTATTGGAATAACAAATCTACAAGTAATAATGCAGAAAATCCTGTTTAAATTCTATTTACAAAGACAATCCTCCACTCACGTATCTCTGTGGAGTGTTACCGAGGACAAAACAATTGTACTAATCTAATGCTTTTAACAATAATAATATGGAACAATTCATTTGTGAAAAATATATAATATAACATTATATAGTAATATATGAAATCGGTTTGTAAACTGATTCTGCAAATCAAACAGTTAGTTAATATAGTTTCAATTGTTAAAAGCAAGTGGAATATGAAACAATTCAATTGAAATAATAAATTTAAGCACAAGATATTCTTGTACTTTTGCTTGTATTCCCCCTGAAAACATTGAAAAACATTGGAAAAAGGGTTGGGGTATGAACTCACCGGACGAGGATTGTGTCGGTTTGGATGCTAAACGTCGGTCCGGGGCTTGAAAACCTGCAAGGTTCCTATGTAATATGAAATGATACACAAATGTATCTAATTAGACTTTAAATCACTAATTAGATATGCTTATATGCTCCAAGACGAGAAAACACTTTAATTCAAGTGTTAGGAGTGGTCCGAGTAGTATCTAAGGGTGTGTGGGGCCTAGATAAAGAGTTTACTCTTCAAAAGTAAGTCCTTAAGGGAGTTTACGGTCCTAAGACCATATTCCAATCAGTTTACGGCCGTAAACTCATGGGTGGTGTGTTCTTGGATGCTAAATGGTCTTATATTGCACAAGGGAAGGTTTTAGGGTTGATTCTATGGCTTAGGAAGTGATCGGGACTTGAAATGGCCTTGGAAAGGGAGTTTACGGTTTATGAAGATGTTCTTTGGGAGTTTACTACCTTAAACACATGAGTTTACTACCTTAAACTCATGTTTCTCCATGAATCACGCGTTTTTGTGGTTGTAGGTTAATCACATGTGATTCTAGTCCAACATACAAGCCATTCAAAGTGTTAAGGGCACTTTAACACCCTTTTGGGGTGTTTATGGTCTAAGAAGATGTGTTTATGGTCAAAGAATGTTCTTGGGCCGTAAACTCAAGTTTTACCCATTTACATATGATTTGGTGCATCACATGAAGGATTATAAGGTTCTACACTCTCATGGAAGCATTTGGAGGTGTTTAGAGGCATTTTGACACTTTAAAAGGAGTTTATGGTCCATGCATGTGTGTTTACGGTCCAAGCATCTTCTTGGACGGTAAACTCATGGCCAATACTCAAATGGCACGAATTTGGGGTCCAAAGCTCATGCATGCAAGTTTCTAAGCCATATCTAAGCACTAGTAGGGGTTTGGAGGGGTTTTGGGGCTTCAAAACCCTATCAAGGGGTGTTCACGGTTTTGGGAGGGTCCCTAGACCGTAAAAAATTGTTCTTGGGTGTTTTTGGGAGTTTCAAACATGAATTTGCATGCCAATCAAGTTAAACAACATGCTAGGATGGAGTACTTACCAAATTGAGACTTGAAATGGAGTTTTTGGGTCAATTTCGAATTCTAGAGAGAGAGAGTAGTGAGAGAAAGTGTTTAGAGAGAGAGGAAAAAGCTTCAAAATGATGTCACTCAATCCCTTATATAGGGGTTGAGTTTATGGCCTGGTGGAAGTCTACCCGATACTGCCGTTAGACGGTGCTTTTGGTCGTACCCGATAAATTGCCATAATCACGACTTACATCAAACTAATATTTTTCCAAATAAATATTGAAAATATTTTAATGTTTATAACACATCCCGACACTTATGAAACCGAATTAAAAGTCGCGATTAGATTAATTTAACTCTAAGGTTAACGGGAAAATTTGAATACGAACGGTTTATTTAACGGGAACGGTTTATAGTGACGGAATAAATTACGGGTTGTCACATTATCCCCCCGTTAGAGGGAATTTCATCCCGAAATTCAAGAATTAAGATACAAGTTATGGAAAGAGATACGGATAATTCTGTTGCATCGGGTCTTCGCGTTCCCAAGTGAATTCAGGTTCTCGCTTGGAATTCCAGCGAACCTACACTATCGGGACTCGGCTTAGTTTCGTACGTTTGATCTCTCAGTATATGGTCTCGATTTGTTCAAGAGGGATTACTAGGGTTTCATCGGACAGGCACTTCTAAAGATTTGGGACGTGGAAGACAGGATGGATGTTTCTAAGTTCTGAAGGTACTTGAAGTTTGAAGGCTACGGGGTTGATCCTAACGAGGATCTCGAAGGGTCCAATTTACCTCGAGTTAAGTTTTCCGTGCTTTCCAAAGTGTATCATGTCTTTCCAGGGCGAGACCATTAATAGGACACGATCTCCAACTTGGAATTCCAAAGGTTTATGTCGTACATCGGTGTAACTATTCTGTCGCTCTCGTGAAGCTTTCAATCGTTCACGGATCTGGATGATCTTCTCGATGATTTCGTGGATGATTTCAGGAACAGTGAGGGTACTACCGGGGGATCGACTCTTGGCTAACTGTGTGTCTCCTTCCTCAACCTAATACGAGGGAATCAGTACTTTTGACTGTAGAGGGTTTCGAACTATGCAATCTTGATACTGGTGCAATATTTGTTGTTATACGACGGTTCGATCAAAGGTAAATGGTTGTCCCAAGTCATTCTGCAATTGATGACACATGCTCCCAACATGTCTTCCATGATCTGAATAACTCTATCACTCTGTCTAATTGTCTGAGGATGATAGGTTGTACTCATATCTGGCTTGGTTTTTAGAGTTTTCGAAAGGAATCTGTGTAAACCTTGAGGTAAACCTGCTATCTCAACCAGAGATAATGGGAGCAGGTATACCATGCAGTCGGACAACTTCTTGGATGCGGGTTTGTGTAGGTCTTTCCATCTTGAATGATTCTCTAATCGAAAGGAAATCAACGGATTTTATCGAAGGATCGACAATTTCTCCAAATGGTATCGTACCCACTAGGGAAACTGGGTAACTTGAAGATGAAATCTATGATAGTCATCTCCTATTTCCATTCGGGTATCTAGGCAACTGGAACAGTTCCGAGGGTTTCTGACTAGGCTTCTCAGGTCCGAGCGAGTAAGCAGGGTTAGATGGTCATTGTTAATGTCTTAGTCTTGCTGTCTGAGCTTTCCTTTCGGCTAAGGGCACCTCATGTTTATGGCTTTCTGATCGAAGATATGTTGTAGTCTCTTATAGTTAGTGAAATTCGCGTACTTGGCTCCATTGAGATCATGTCCCTCATTCTTCAGTGCAGGAACTGCTTCTCCTAATTGCAATTCGTGAGTTGTGTAGTTAACTTCGTGTGCCTTTTGTTTGTCTCGAAGCGTGAACAATAACTTTTCCTTCCTGCCTATGTACATAGTCTAAACTATGATTCAACACACTGCAATGGACAACGAAATCCTCTGTTCCCTCTGGCAGAGACAGGATAGGTTTGATGCATAAGTCTTGCTTCAATGTGTGAAATGTTGTCTCTCGCTTTTCACTCCAACAAAAAGGTTACACTTTTTTGTGTCGGAGTGATCAGGGGTTTGGCGATTCTAGAAATATTTCCTGAATGGGTTTGCAATAATAGTCGGCGAGACCAAAGAATTGACAGGTTTTTTGTGGGTGTTTTCGGTGCCGACCAATTCTCTATTGCTTCGACCTTCGGAGGATCCACGCATATGTCTTCATTGCCTACTACATGTCCAAGGGAAAACGGTTTGACCGAAGGGTATCAATACGAACTCTTAGTGATCATATCAACTCCTGAATATTGTTTTGGAAACATTATCCTCGTGAGCTCGTAGCTGAATGGTGTCTTGATCTAAGGTCTATCTTTGAGGAGTAGCTGGTTCCCTGAATTTGATCGAAGAAGTCATCTATTCAGGAAAGAGGATATCGGTTTTGATGGTCAACTCATTAAGCCGACTGGATAACTCCTGCATTTCTGCTGGAGCAAAACGGTACAGAGATTTGGCTACGGGGGTAGTTCCAGGGATTAAGTTGATACGAGACTCTACTTAACGTTCGGGAGGAATTTCCGGGAGCTCTTCGGAAAAGACATCAAGAAGAATTGCAGACTTCGGGGATGCAACTTCCTGTTTCTTGATGGTTACATGGGCTAGGAATACATGACATTCCTTTCGGGGAAAGCTTTTGTGTTTTAGATGCACGAACTGATACGAAGGTTGGAACCGAATTTATTTTCGTAGATCATGAGGGTTTGACTAGAGAGAAGATTGGGACGGATGGCCTTTTCAATACCAAGGTTATCAGCATGATTGGGATTCAATCAATACATGCCAATGATAATATCAAAGTTCCTTATTGAAACTGACATTAGGCCAATGGAGAAAGAATGGTTACTCAAAGTATGAATACAGCTTAGGAATAAATCATTAGCGCACTCACTCTCGCCGCAAGCCATCTCGACGGTAAATGTTTTGGTTATTAGACGAGGACTATGTTTACAATGATATTTGAATGAATGACTAATAAAACTTTCTTGACACAAGATTCGAAAAGGATACGAGCATAAGAAATGTCGAGAAGAAACGTACCTGCGACGGTGGTCGGATCAGCGGTTGCCTCTTCCGGCTTCATAGCTAAAACCATCTCGGCGTTGTTGACGTTGTTAGTGACTGCTGCTTTTGTGCAGTTTCGCTTAAAATGCCCAATTTCTCCACAACCAAAACAGGCCCGATCGGTACTCGATCCGGAAGCGTGATTGATTAGTTGGGCTGGTGTTTTGTAGTTTTGAGCGAGGTGGCCCTTCATGCCACATCTGATGAAATTTTCTCGCGACATGGACCAGGGATAAGGTGGTGATAACTGCACCTGTTGCACCAAGGAACGTTACCAGCATACCTAGTGATAGGTGCTTGAGCTGTAGACATAGTAATAGGAGTAGTGGCAGCTTGAATTGCCACAGTTTCATGCCTCTTGGAGGGTCCTTAGGAACTCTGACCCTTTCGCTTTTTCCAGATAACCTTATTACTCTCATCACACTCATTCTGATGCTCCTAAACATTTTCATGGTTTTGGGGGTAGGGATTATATCCTGGTCCATCAAACCTGTCAGGGTATAATAGCTTCATTGTAGCCGTCACTGCGGCAGAAACAGCCAACTGGAACATTATAGGGTCGAATTGAGAAGGAGGTGGTGACGGAGGGTTGTTGTTCCTTGAGCTGGGTACTTTCTTTGGAGGCATTTCGATCTAAAATGATTAGGAAAAAGAGGATAGTAAATCCTCTAAATTAAATCAAGAGATATGAAACAAGGGATATCTCTTTATGACAGACATATAATTTTATTAAGCGATAAAGCAGGAATGAATTATCAAGGCAGATAAAATATCGCTAAAGGAATGCTCAAGGGGCAACACCTTAATGAGGATTTTCTACAATAAAGTTAGATCTATAAATACTCCCATAGTATTTCATGATTCGCTCCGACGACGGCTCGTTGTTTGGGGTATTTAGGTAAGTTTTAGGCATGTTGGACACCATAGTCACTCACAGGCAGATGTTGGCCGTGTCTCGAATGAATATTGTTGATCAGGCTATATTGACCCTAGACACGACTACATAACTGCCCAGGTTTAACCGCAGCATACAACACCCATTTACTTGTGTTTTGTTCTACTTGTAGTTACGAATCTCGACGGTTACGTATACTTGTATACTTTTGAAAATACTTATATTTTAAAGTATACTTTTAGTTTAGAGCACTTAGGCCCCTTAGTGTTTATAGTCTTATACCATGTAAGGTTTGGTATACTAGTTCACTATAAACAAGGGCTCTAATACCAATCTATCACACCCCGAAACCGAAGGCGGAAACATTCCGGGGCGGAGGACGTCATGAATATCGCAACCAATGTACATAGTAAGCATAGTAAACACAAAGCAATACATTACATAGATTCATTACATTTGATTGAAAGTAAGGTAATACAAGTTTTGTAGTTACATAAGTTTCAACAAAAGAAAGACGTGACTCCATACGCTCCGTCTTCTACAAAAGAACGTGGTATACCTGTCTAAGGAGAACCTGAGAATACAAGCAGTTTAAAAATCAGCATAAAGCTGGTGAGTTCATAAGCGGTTTATTTTATGAAAATGAACTGGATTCCTTTTGTTTTTTGAAAAAGTGGTTATAAAAGAAAATCCCATATTTTCTAAAAAGTAATGTTTAGTTTTCCATTATGTTACACAATTCTGGTTATGAATAGTTGTTACCCCAGGAAAATCCTATATTTTCCTAAAAGTTGGTTACCAATCCGAAATGTAATGTAAAAGATGTATACTAAAAACCTGATTATCCTTGCGATGTGTATGTTAGTTTTAACACGTATATAAAACTATCATCATAGTAAACTAATTTCAAAGGTTATTAATTTACTATATTCATTATCACTAACAAGTAAATCTCTGTTATCCAAATTGCGAGTTCTATAACCGTACTAATGACTAGATATGGCAAAGGAAGGCCAATATCATTTATGACTTTCGTCACCCTTGAACCTTTCGGTTCGGCTGTAGCTAGCAGCCAGGTGCGGGGTAGTCAGCCCCGTATAGATCTATATACTCAAGTCACGCTCCCTCACACAGAGATTCTGGTTATAGAGGCGGTCCTCCACTCGCGTATCTCTGTGGAGTGTTCTCCGAGGACGTGTCTCCAATTTATAGGAATAACAAATCTACAAGTAATAATGCGGAAAATCCTGTTTAAATTCTATTTACAAAGACGATCCTCCACTCACGTATCTCTGTGGAGTGTTACCGAGGACAAAACAACTATACTAATCTAATGCTTTTAACAATAATAATATGGAACAATTCATTTGTGAAAAATATATAATATAACATTATATAATAATATATGAAATCGGTTTGTAAACTGATTTTGCAAATCAAATAGTTAGTTAATATGGTTTCAATTGTTAAAAGCAAGTGGAATATGAAACAATTCAATTGAAATAATAAATTTAAGCACAAGATATTCTTGTAGTTTTGTTTGTATTCCCCCTTGAAAACATTGACAAACATTGGAAAAAGGGTAGGGGTATGAACTCACCGGACGAGGATTGTGTCGGTTTGGATGCTAAACTTCGGTTCGGGGCTTGAAAACGTGCGAGGTTGATTCCATAGCTTAGGAAGTGATCGGGACTTGAAATGGCCTTGGAAAAGGAGTTTACGGTTTATGAATATGTTCTTTGGGAGTTTACTACCTTAAACACATGAGTTTACTACCTTAAACTCATGTTTGTCCATGAATCATCTGTTTTTGTGGTTATAGGTTAATCACATGTGATTCTAGTCCAACATACAAGCCATTCAAGGTGTTAAGGGCACTTTAACACCCTTTTCGGGTGTTTATGGTCTAAGAAGATGTGTTTATGGTCCATGAATGTTCTTGGGCCGTAAACTCAAGTTTGACCCATTTACATATGATTTGGTGCATCACATGAAGGATTATAAGGTTCTACACTCTCATGGAAGCATTTGGAGGTGTTTAGAGGCATTTTGACACTTTAAAAGGAGTTTATGGTCCATGAATGTGTGTTTACGGTCCAAGCATCTTCATGGACCGTAAACTCATGTCCAATACTCAAATGGCATGAATTTGGGGTCCTAAGCTCATGCATGCAAGTTTCTAAGCCATATCTAAGCACTAGTAGGGGTTTGGAGGGGTTTTGGGGCATCAAAACCCTCTCAAGGGGTGTTCAATGTTTTGGGAGGGTCCCTAGACCGTAAAAACTTGTTCTTGGGTGTTTTTGGGAGTTTCAAACATGAATTTGCATGCCAATCAAGTTAAACAACATGCTAGGATGGAGTACTTACCAAATTGGGACTTTAAATGGAGTTTTTGGGTCAATTTCGAATTCTAGAGAGAGAGAGTAGTGAGAGAAAGTGTTTAGAGAGAGAGGAAAAAGCTTCAAAATGATGTCACTCAATCCCTTATATAGGGGTTGAGTTTATGGCCTGGTGGAAGTCTACCCGATACTGCCGTTAGACGGTGCTTTTGGTCGTACCCGATAAATTGCCATAATCACGACTTACATCAAACTAATATTTTTCCAAATAAATATTGAAAATATTTTAATGTTTATAACACATCCCGACACTTATGAAACCGAATTAAAAGTCGCGATTAGATTAATTTAACTCTAAGGTTAACGGGAAAATTTGAATACGAACGGTTTATTTAACGGGAACGGTTTATAGTGACGGAATAAATTACGGGTTGTCACATTATCCCCCCGTTAGAGGGAATTTCATCCCGAAATTCAAGAATTAAGATACAAGTTATGGAAAGAGATACGGATAATTCTGTTGCATCGGGTCTTCGCGTTCCCAAGTGAATTCAGGTTCTCGCTTGGAATTCCAGCGAACCTACACTATCGGGACTCGGCTTAGTTTCGTACGTTTGATCTCTCAGTATATGGTCTCGATTTGTTCAAGAGGGATTACTAGGGTTTCATCGGACAGGCACTTCTAAAGATTTGGGACGTGGAAGACAGGATGGATGTTTCTAAGTTCTGAAGGTACTTGAAGTTTGAAGGCTACGGGGTTGATCCTAACGAGGATCTCGAAGGGTCCAATTTACCTCGAGTTAAGTTTTCCGTGCTTTCCAAAGTGTATCATGTCTTTCCAGGGTGAGACCATTAATAGGACACGATCTCCAACTTGGAATTCCAAAGGTTTCTGTCGTACATCGGTGTAACTATTCTGTCGCTCTCGTGAAGCTTTCAATCGTTCACGGATCTGGATGATCTTCTCGATGATTTCGTGGATGATTTCAAGAACAGTGAGGGTACTACCGGGGGATCGACTCTTGGCTAACTGTGTGTCTCCTTCCTCAACCTAATACGAGGGAATCAGTACTTTTGACTGTAGAGGGTTTCGAACGATGCAATCTTGATACTGGTGCAATATATGTTGTTATATGAGGGTTCGATCAAAGGTAAATGGTTGTCCCAAGTCATTCTGCAATTGATGACACATGCTCCCAACATGTATTCCATGATCTGAATAACTCTATCACTCTGTCTAATTGTCTGAGGATGATAGGTTGTACTCATATCTGGCTTGGTTTTTAGAGTTTTCGAAAGGAATCTGTGTAAACCTTGAGGTAAACCTGCTATCTCAACCAGAGATAATGGGAGCAGGTATACCATGCAGTCGGACAACTTCTTGGATGCGGGTTTGTGTAGGTCTTTCCATCTTGAATGATTCTCTGATCGAAAGGAAATCAACGGATTTTATCGAAGGATCGACAATTTCTCCAAATGGTATCGTACCCACTAGGGAAACTGGGTAACTTGAAGATGAAATCTATGATAGTCATCTCCTATTTCCATTCGGGTATCTAGGCTACTGGAACAGTTCCGAGGTTTCTGACTAGGCTTCTCAGGTCCGAGCGAGTAAGCAGGGTTAGATGGTCATTGTTAATGTCTTAGTCTTGCTGTCTGAGCTTTCCTTTCGGCTAAGGGCACCTCATGTTTATGGCTTTCTGATCGAAGATATGTTGTAGTCTCTTATAGTTAGTGAAATTCGCGTACTTGGCTCCATTGAGATCATGTCCCTCATTCTTCAGTGCAGGAACTGCTTCTCCTAATTGCAATTCGTGAGTTGTGTAGTTAACTTCGTGTGCCTTTTGTTTGTCTCGAAGCGTGAACAATAACTTTTCCTTCCTGCCTAAGTACATAGTCTAAACTATGATTCAACACACTGCAATGGACAACGAAATCCTCTGTTCCCTCTGGCAGAGACAGGATAGGTTTGATGCATAAGTCTTGCTTCAATGTGTGAAATGTTCTCTCTCGCTTTTCACTCCAACAAAAAGGTTACACTTTTTTGTGTCGGAGTGATCAGGGGTTTGGCGATTCTAGAAATATTTCCTGAATGGGTTTGCAATAATAGTCGGCGAGACCAAAGAATTGACAGGTTTTTTGTGGGTGTTTTCGGTGCCGACCAATTCTCTATTGCTTCGACCTTCGGAGGATCCACGCATATGTCTTCATTGCCTACTACATGTCCAAGGGAAAACGGTTTGACCGAAGGGTATCAATACGAACTCTTAGTGATCATATCAACTCCTGAATATTGTTTTGGAAACATTATCCTCGTGAGCTCGTAGCTGAATGGTGTCTTGATCTAAGGTCTATCTTTGAGGAGTAGCTGGTTCCCTGAATTTGATCGAAGAAGTCATCTATTCAGGAAAGAGGATATCGGTTTTGATGGTCAACTCATTAAGCCGACTGGATAACTCCTGCATTTCTGCTGGAGCAAAACGGTACAGAGATTTGGCTACGGGGGTAGTTCCAGGGATTAAGTTGATACGAGACTCTACTTAACGTTCGGGAGGAATTTCCGGGAGCTCTTCGGAAAAGACATCAAGAAGAATTGCAGACTTCGGGGATGCAACTTCCTGTTTCTTGATGGTTACATGGGCTAGGAATACATGACATTCCTTTCGGGGAAAGCTTTTGTGTTTTAGATGCACGAACTGATACGAAGGTTGGAACCGAATTTATTTTCGTAGATCATGAGGGTTTGACTAGAGAGAAGATTGGGACGGATGGCCTTTTCAATACCAAGGTTATCAGCATGATTGGGATTCAATCAATACATGCCAATGATAATATCAAAGTTCCTTATTGAAACTGACATTAGGCCAATGGAGAAAGAATGGTTACTCAAAGTATGAATACAGCTTAGGAATAAATCATTAGCGCACTCACTCTCGCCGCAAGCCATCTCGACGGTAAATGTTTTGGTTATTAGACGAGGACTATGTTTACAATGATATTTGAATGAATGACTAATAAAACTTTCTTGACACAAGATTCGAAAAGGATACGAGCATAAGAAATGTCGAGAAGAAACGTACCTGCGACGGTGGTCGGATCAGCGGTTGCCTCTTCCGGCTTCATAGCTAAAACCATCTCGGCGTTGTTGACGTTGTTAGTGACTGCTGCTTTTGTGCAGTTTCGCTTAAAATGCCCAATTTCTCCACAACCAAAACAGGCCCGATCGGTACTCGATCCGGAAGCTTGATTGATTAGTTGGGCTGGTGTTTTGTAGTTTTGAGCGAGGTGGCCCTTCATGCCACATCTGATGAAATTTTCTCGCGACATGGACCAGGGATAAGGTGGTGATAACTGCACCTGTTGCACCAAGGAACGTTACCAGCATACCTAGTGATAGGTGCTTGAGCTGTAGACATAGTAATAGGAGTAGTGGCAGCTTGAATTGCCACAGTTTCATGCCTCTTGGAGGGTCCTTAGGAACTCTGACCCTTTCGCTTTTTCCAGATAACCTTATTACTCTCATCACACTCATTCTGATGCTCCTAAACATTTTCATGGTTTTGGGGGTAGGGATTATATCCTGGTCCATCAAACCTGTCAGGGTATAATAGCATCATTGTAGCCGTCACTGCGGCAGAAACAGCCAACTGGAACATTATAGGGTCGAATTGAGAAGGAGGTGGTGACGGAGGGTTGTTGTTCCTTGAGCTGGGTACTTTCTTTGGAGGCATTTCGATCTAAAATGATTAGGAAAAAGAGGATAGTAAATCCTCTAAATTAAATCAAGAGATATGAAACAAGGGATATCTCTTTATGACAGACATATAATTTTATTAAGCGATAAAGCAGGAATGAATTATCAAGGCAGATAAAATATCGCTAAAGGAATGCTCAAGGGGCAACACCTTAATGAGGATTTTCTACAATAAAGTTAGATCTATAAATACTCCCATAGTATTTCATGATTCGCTGCGACGACGGCTCGTTGTTTGGGGTATTTAGGTAAGTTTTAGGCATGTTGGACACCATAGTCACTCACAGGCAGATGTTGGCCGTGTCTCGAATGAATATTGTTGATCAGGCTATATTGACCCTAGACACGACTACATAACTGCCCAGGTTTAACCGCAGCATACAACACCCATTTACTTGTGTTTTGTTCTACTTGTAGTTACGAATCTCGACGGTTACGTATACTTGTATACTTTTGAAAATACTTATATTTTAAAGTATACTTTTAGTTTAGAGCACTTAGGCCCCTTAGTGTTTATAGTCTTATACCATGTAAGGTTTGGTATACTAGTTCACTATAAACAAGGGCTCTAATACCAATCTATCACACCCCGAAACCGAAGGCGGAAACATTCCGGGGCGGAGGACGTCATGAATATCGCAACCAATGTACATAGTAAGCATAGTAAACACAAAGCAATACATTACATAGATTCATTACATTTGATTGAAAGTAAGGTAATACAAGTTTTGTAGTTACATAAGTTTCAACAAAAGAAAGACGTGACTCCATACGCTCCGTCTTCTACAAAAGAACGTGGTATACCTGTCTAAGGAGAACCTGAGAATACAAGCAGTTTAAAAATCAGCATAAAGCTGGTGAGTTCATAAGCGGTTTATTTTATGAAAATGAACTGGATTCCTTTTGTTTTTTGAAAAAGTGGTTATAAAAGAAAATCCCATATTTTCTAAAAAGTAATGTTTAGTTTTCCATTATGTTACACAATTCTGGTTATGAATAGTTGTTACCCCAGGAAAATCCTATATTTTCCTAAAAGTTGGTTACCAATCCGAAATGTAATGTAAAAGATGTATACTAAAAACCTGATTATCCTTGCGATGTGTATGTTAGTTTTAACACGTATATAAAACTATCATCATAGTAAACTAATTTCAAAGGTTATTAATTTACTATATTCATTATCACTAACAAGTAAATCTCTGTTATCCAAATTGCGAGTTCTATAACCGTACTAATGACTAGATATGGCAAAGGAAGGCCAATATCATTTATGACTTTCGTCACCCTTGAACCTTTCGGTTCGGCTGTAGCTAGCAGCCAGGTGCGGGGTAGTCAGCCCCGTATAGATCTATATACTCAAGTCACGCTCCCTCACACAGAGATTCTGGTTATAGAGGCGGTCCTCCACTCGCGTATCTCTGTGGAGTGTTCTCCGAGGACGTGTCTCCAATTTATAGGAATAACAAATCTACAAGTAATAATGCGGAAAATCCTGTTTAAATTCTATTTACAAAGACGATCCTCCACTCACGTATCTCTGTGGAGTGTTACCGAGGACAAAACAACTATACTAATCTAATGCTTTTAACAATAATAATATGGAACAATTCATTTGTGAAAAATATATAATATAACATTATATAATAATATATGAAATCGGTTTGTAAACTGATTTTGCAAATCAAATAGTTAGTTAATATGGTTTCAATTGTTAAAAGCAAGTGGAATATGAAACAATTCAATTGAAATAATAAATTTAAGCACAAGATATTCTTGTAGTTTTGTTTGTATTCCCCCTTGAAAACATTGACAAACATTGGAAAAAGGGTAGGGATATGAACTCACCGGACGAGGATTGTGTCGGTTTGGATGCTAAACTTCGGTTCGGGGCTTGAAAACGTGCGAGGTTGATTCCATAGCTTAGGAAGTGATCGGGACTTGAAATGGCCTTGGAAAAGGAGTTTACGGTTTATGAATATGTTCTTTGGGAGTTTACTACCTTAAACACATGAGTTTACTACCTTAAACTCATGTTTGTCCATGAATCATCTGTTTTTGTGGTTATAGGTTAATCACATGTGATTCTAGTCCAACATACAAGCCATTCAAGGTGTTAAGGGCACTTTAACACCCTTTTCGGGTGTTTATGGTCTAAGAAGATGTGTTTATGGTCCATGAATGTTCTTGGGCCGTAAACTCAAGTTTGACCCATTTACATATGATTTGGTGCATCACATGAAGGATTATAAGGTTCTACACTCTCATGGAAGCATTTGGAGGTGTTTAGAGGCATTTTGACACTTTAAAAGGAGTTTATGGTCCATGAATGTGTGTTTACGGTCCAAGCATCTTCATGGACCGTAAACTCATGTCCAATACTCAAATGGCATGAATTTGGGGTCCTAAGCTCATGCATGCAAGTTTCTAAGCCATATCTAAGCACTAGTAGGGGTTTGGAGGGGTTTTGGGGCATCAAAACCCTCTCAAGGGGTGTTCAATGTTTTGGGAGGGTCCCTAGACCGTAAAAACTTGTTCTTGGGTGTTTTTGGGAGTTTCAAACATGAATTTGCATGCCAATCAAGTTAAACAACATGCTAGGATGGAGTACTTACCAAATTGGGACTTTAAATGGAGTTTTTGGGTCAATTTCGAATTCTAGAGAGAGAGAGTAGTGAGAGAAAGTGTTTAGAGAGAGAGGAAAAAGCTTCAAAATGATGTTACTCAATCCCTTATATAGGGGTTGAGTTTATGGCCTGGTGGAAGTCTACCCGATACTGCCGTTAGACGGTGCTTTTGGTCGTACCCGATAAATTGCCATAATCACGACTTACATCAAACTAATATTTTTCCAAATAAATATTGAAAATATTTTAATGTTTATAACACATCCCGACACTTATGAAACCGAATTAAAAGTCGCGATTAGATTAATTTAACTCTAAGGTTAACGGGAAAATTTGAATACGAACGGTTTATTTAACGGGAACGGTTTATAGTGACGGAATAAATTACGGGTTGTCACATTATCCCCCCGTTAGAGGGAATTTCATCCCGAAATTCAAGAATTAAGATACAAGTTATGGAAAGAGATACGGATAATTCTGTTGCATCGGGTCTTCGCGTTCCCAAGTGAATTCAGGTTCTCGCTTGGAATTCCAGCGAACCTACACTATCGGGACTCGGCTTAGTTTCGTACGTTTGATCTCTCAGTATATGGTCTCGATTTGTTCAAGAGGGATTACTAGGGTTTCATCGGACAGGCACTTCTAAAGATTTGGGACGTGGAAGACAGGATGGATGTTTCTAAGTTCTGAAGGTACTTGAAGTTTGAAGGCTACGGGGTTGATCCTAACGAGGATCTCGAAGGGTCCAATTTACCTCGAGTTAAGTTTTCCGTGCTTTCCAAAGTGTATCATGTCTTTCCAGGGTGAGACCATTAATAGGACACGATCTCCAACTTGGAATTCCAAAGGTTTCTGTCGTACATCGGTGTAACTATTCTGTCGCTCTCGTGAAGCTTTCAATCGTTCACGGATCTGGATGATCTTCTCGATGATTTCGTGGATGATTTCAGGAACAGTGAGGGTACTACCGGGGGATCGACTCTTGGCTAACTGTGTGTCTCCTTCCTCAACCTAATACGAGGGAATCAGTACTTTTGACTGTAGAGGGTTTCGAACGATGCAATCTTGATACTGGTGCAATATCTGTTGTTATATGAGGGTTCGATCAAAGGTAAATGGTTGTCCCAAGTCATTCTGCAATTGATGACACATGCTCCCAACATGTATTCCATGATCTGAATAACTCTATCACTCTGTCTAATTGTCTGAGGATGATAGGTTGTACTCATATCTGGCTTGGTTTTTAGAGTTTTCGAAAGGAATCTGTGTAAACCTTGAGGTAAACCTGCTATCTCAACCAGAGATAATGGGAGCAGGTATACCATGCAGTCGGACAACTTCTTGGATGCGGGTTTGTGTAGGTCTTTCCATCTTGAATGATTCTCTGATCGAAAGGAAATCAACGGATTTTATCGAAGGATCGACAATTTCTCCAAATGGTATCGTACCCACTAGGGAAACTGGGTAACTTGAAGATGAAATCTATGATAGTCATCTCCTATTTCCATTCGCGTATCTAGGCTACTGGAACAGTTCCGAGGTTTCTGACTAGGCTTCTCAGGTCCGAGCGAGTAAGCAGGGTTAGATGGTCATTGTTAATGTCTTAGTCTTGCTGTCTGAGCTTTCCTTTCGGCTAAGGGCACCTCATGTTTATGGCTTTCTGATCGAAGATATGTTGTAGTCTCTTATAGTTAGTGAAATTCGCGTACTTGGCTCCATTGAGATCATGTCCCTCATTCTTCAGTGCAGGAACTGCTTCTCCTAATTGCAATTCGTGAGTTGTGTAGTTAACTTCGTGTGCCTTTTGTTTGTCTCGAAGCGTGAACAATAACTTTTCCTTCTTGCCTAAGTACATAGTCTAAACTATGATTCAACACACTGCAATGGACAACGAAATCCTCTGTTCCCTCTGGCAGAGACAGGATAGGTTTGATGCATAAGTCTTGCTTCAATGTGTGAAATGTTGTCTCTCGCTTTTCACTCCAACAAAAAGGTTACACTTTTTTGTGTCGGAGTGATCAGGGGTTTAGCGATTCTAGAAATATTTCCTGAATGGGTTTGCAATAATAGCCGGCGAGACCAAAGAATTGACAGGTTTTTTGTGGGTGTTTTCGGTGCCGACCAATTCTCTATTGCTTCGACCTTCGGAGGATCCACGCATATGTCTTCATTGCCTACTACATGTCCAAGGGAAAACGGTTTGACCGAAGGGTATCAATACGAACTCTTAGTGATCATATCAAATCCTGAATATTGTTTTGGAAACATTATCCTCGTGAGCTTGTAGCTGAATGGTGTCTTGATCTAAGGTCTATCTTTGAGGAGTAGCTGGTTCCCTGAATTTGATCGAAGAAGTCATCTATTCAGGAAAGAGGATATCGGTTTTGATGGTCAACTCATTAAGCCGACTGGATAACTCCTGCATTTCTGCTGGAGCAAAACGGTACAGAGATTTGGCTACGGGGGTAGTTCCAGGGATTAAGTTGATACGAGACTCTACTTAACGTTCGGGAGGAATTTCCGGGAGCTCTTCGGAAAAGACATCAAGAAGAATTGCAGACTTCGGGGATGCAACTTCCTGTTTCTTGATGGTTACATGGGCTAGGAATACATGACATTCCTTTCGGGGAAAGCTTTTGTGTTTTAGATGCACGAACTGATACGAAGGTTGGAACCGAATTTATTTTCGTAGATCATGAGGGTTTGACTAGAGAGAAGATTGGGATGGATGGCCTTTTCAATACCAAGGTTATCAGCATGATTGGGATTCAATCAATACATGCCAATGATAATATCAAAGTTCCTTATTGAAACTGACATTAGGCCAATGGAGAAAGAATGGTTACTCAAAGTATGAATACAGCTTAGGAATAAATCATTAGCGCACTCACTCTCGCTGCAAGCCATCTCGACGGTAAATGTTTTGGTTATTAGACGAGGACTATGTTTACAATGATATTTGAATGAATGACTAATAAAACTTTCTTGACACAAGATTCGAAAAGGATACGAGCATAAGAAATGTCGAGAAGAAACGTACCTGCGACGGTGGTCGGATCAGCGGTTGCCTCTTCCGGCTTCATAGCTAAAACCATCTCGGCGCTGTTGACGTTGTTAGTGACTGCTGCTTTTGTGCAGTTTCGCTTAAAATGCCCAATTTCTCCACAACCAAAACAGGCCCGATCGGTACTCGATCCGGAAGCTTGATTGATTAGTTGGGCTGGTGTTTTGTAGTTTTGAGCGAGGTGGCCCTTCATGCCACATCTGATGAAATTTTCTCGCGACATGGACCAGGGATAAGGTGGTGATAACTGCACCTGTTGCACCAAGGAAGGTTACCAGCATACCTAGTGATAGGTGCTTGAGCTGTAGACATAGTAATAGGAGTAGTGGCAGCTTGAATTGCCACAGTTTCATGCCTCTTGGAGGGTCCTTAGGAACTCTGACCCTTTCGCTTTTTCCAGATAACCTTATTACTCTCATCACACTCATTCTGATGCTCCTAAACATTTTCATGGTTTTGGGGGTAGGGATTATATCCTGGTCCATCAAACCTGTCAGGGTATAATAGCTTCATTGTAGCCGTCACTGCGGCAGAAACAGCCAACTGGAACATTATAGGGTCGACTTGAGAAGGAGGTGGTGACGGAGGGTTGTTGTTCCTTGAGCTGGGTACTTTCTTTGGAGGCATTTCGATCTAAAATGATTAGGAAAAAGAGGATAGTAAATCCTCTAAATTAAATCAAGAGATATGAAACAAGGGATATCTCTTTATGACAGACATATAATTTTATTAAGCGATAAAGCAGGAATGAATTATCAAGGCAGATAAAATATCGCTAAAGGAATGCTCAAGGGGCAACACCTTAATGAGGATTTTCTACAATAAAGTTAGATCTATAAATACTCCCATAGTATTTCATGATTCGCTGCGACGACGGCTCGTTGTTTGGGGTATTTAGGTAAGTTTTAGGCATGTTGGACACCATAGTCACTCACAGGCAGATGTTGGCCATGTCTCGAATGAATATTGTTGATCAGGCTATATTGACCCTAGACACGACTACATAACTGCCCAGGTTTAACCGCAGCATACAACACCCATTTACTTGTGTTTTGTTCTACTTGTAGTTACGAATCTCGACGGTTACGTATACTTGTATACTTTTGAAAATACTTATATTTTAAAGTATACTTTTAGTTTAGAGCACTTAGGCCCCTTAGTGTTTATAGTCTTATACCATGTAAGGTTTGGTATACTAGTTCACTATAAACAAGGGCTCTAATACCAATCTATCACACCCCGAAACCGAAGGCGGAAACATTCCGGGGCGGAGGACGTCATGAATATCGCAACCAATGTACATAGTAAGCATAGTAAACACAAAGCAATACATTACATAGATTCATTACATTTGATTGAAAGTAAGGTAATACAAGTTTTGTAGTTACATAAGTTTCAACAAAAGAAAGACGTGACTCCATACGCTCCGTCTTCTACAAAAGAACGTGGTATACCTGTCTAAGGAGAACCTGAGAATACAAGCAGTTTAAAAATCAGCATAAAGCTGGTGAGTTCATAAGCGGTTTATTTTATGAAAATGAACTGGATTCCTTTTGTTTTTTGAAAAAGTGGTTATAAAAGAAAATCCCATATTTTCTAAAAAGTAATGTTTAGTTTTCCATTATGTTACACAATTCTGGTTATGAATAGTTGTTACCCCAGGAAAATCCTATATTTTCCTAAAAGTTGGTTACCAATCTGAAATGTAATGTAAAAGATGTATACTAAAAACCTGATTATCCTTGCGATGTGTATGTTAGTTTTAACACGTATATAAAACTATCATCATAGTAAACTAATTTCAAAGGTTATTAATTTACTATATTCATTATCACTAACAAGTAAATCTCTGTTATCCAAATTGTGAGTTCTATAACCGTACTAATGACTAGATATGGCAAAGGAAGGCCAATATCATTTATGACTTTCGTCACCCTTGAACCTTTCGGTTCGGCTGTAGCTAGCAGCGAGGTGCGGGGTAGTCAGCCCCGTATAGATCTATACACTCAAGTCACGCTCCCTCACACAGAGATTCTGGTTATAGAGGCGGTCCTCCACTCGCGTATCTCTGTGGAGTGTTCTCTGAGGACGTGTCTCCAATTTATAGGAATAACAAATCTACAAGTAATAATGCGGAAAATCCTGTTTAAATTCTATTTACAAAGACGATCCTCCACTCGCGTATCTCTGTGGAGTGTTACCGAGGACAAAACAACTATACTAATCTAATGCTTTTAACAATAATAATATGGAACAATTCATTTGTGAAAAATATATAATATAACATTATATAATAATATATGAAATCGGTTTGTAAACTGATTTTGCAAATCAAATAGTTAGTTAATATGGTTTTAATTGTTAAAAGCAAGTGGAATATGAAACAATTCAATTGAAATAATAAATTTAAGCACAAGATATTCTTGTAGTTTTGTTTGTATTCCCCCTTGAAAACATTGAAAAACATTGGAAAAAGGGTAGGGGTATGAACTCACCGGACGAGGATTGTGTCGGTTCGGATGCTAAACTTCGGTTCGGGGCTTGAAAACGTGCGAGGTTGATTCCATGGCTTAGGAAGTGATCGGGACTTGAAATGGCCTTGGAAAAGGAGTTTACGGTTTATGAATATGTTCTTTGGGAGTTTACTACCTTAAACACATGAGTTTACTACCTTAAACTCATGTTTGTCCATGAATCATCTGTTTTTGTGGTTATAGGTTAATCACATGTGATTCTAGTCCAACATACAAGCCATTCAAGGTGTTAAGGGCACTTTAACACCCTTTTCGGGTGTTTATGGTCTAAGAAGATGTGTTTATGGTCCATGAATGTTCTTGGGCCGTAAACTCAAGTTTGACCCATTTACATATGATTTGGTGCATCACATGAAGGATTATAAGGTTCTACACTCTCATGGAAGCATTTGGAGGTGTTTAGAGGCATTTTGACACTTTAAAAGGAGTTTATGGTCCATGAATGTGGATTTACGGTCCAAGCATGCTCTTGGACTGTAAACTCATGTCCAATACTCAAATGCCACGAATTTGGGGTCCTAAGCTCATGCATGCAAGTTTCTAAGCCATATCTAAGCACTAGTAGGGGTTTGGAGGGGTTTTGGGGCTTCAAAACCCTCTCAAGGGGTGTTCACGGTTTTGGGAGGGTCCCTAGATCGTAAACACTTGTTCTTGGGTGTTTTTGGTAGTTTCAAACATGAATTTGCATGCCAATCAAGTTAAACAACATGCTAGGATGGAGTACTTACCAAATTGAGACTTGAAATTGAGTTTTTGGGTCAATTTCGAATTCTAGAGAGAGAGTAGTGAGAGAAAGTGTTTAGAGAGAGAGGAAAAAGCTTCAAAATGATGTCACTCAATGCCTTATATAGGGGTTGAGTTTATGGCCCGGTGGAATTCTACCCGATACTGCCGTTAGACGGTGGTTTTGGTCGTACCCGATAAATTGCCATAATCACGACTTAGATCAAACTAATAATTTTCCAAATAAATATGGAAAATATTTTAATGTTTATAACACATCCCAACACTTATGAAACCGAATTAAAAGTCACGATTAGATTAATTTTACTCTAAGGTTAACGGGAAAATTTGAATACGAACGGTTTTATTTAATGGGAATGGTTTATAGTAACGGAATAAATTACGGGTTGTCACAATATCTATATTGATAAATATCGGTGTTAAATCACAATAAAAAAAATGTTGAAATACAATCTGGTTTCAGTTTCTATGATTTAATTTAAGTTTTCTGGATTGAAAACACTCATAAGATTTTGGCTTTTATGATTTAGTTTCATTTTTTGGGGTTAGAAAAACAAAACTGTAAAATTTTGATTTTATAATTCAGTATGGCGGTATAATTTTTAGACAAACACATCGAACTTTCTATAATAATCTTTAAAATATTGAATTTTATACTTAACCTAAACTCATAGAAACCATAATCGAACGAGCTTTAATAATAGAAAAAAATTATGGATTGACATCGACATATATCTACATCGATGTATATTTATAGAGAACAAAATATCATTGCTTTTGATCTATTAACTTTTTCGTAAAAAATTGACCTAAAATTAAAAAAATTTAAAATAAAACAAATATTTTTTGAAAATATTACTGGTTTTTTGTACAAAAAAAAAGACATTAATTGTTTGAATGGAATTAGATGTTATAATGGTTGTAGTAGAACATTTTTATCCAAAATTGATGGTTTTCGAATAGAAATGAAAATTAAATGGTTAAATCATAAAACATCTAATCTAACCTAATAAATAAAGATCTTTTTGGTTTATCTCTCTCTCTCCCTCTCTCTCTCTCTCTCGTATATGAACACCCTCGTTTTTCCAGCGAATATAAACAACACCACCACCACCACCGGAAAATCCTCTGTAAACCCTTGTGTTTCCGGCGAATATAAACAAAACCACCACCACCATTAAGGTTATCCCCTTAATATGGAAACTTGAGCCTGAAACGACTTCGTCTAAAACGACTTTGTCTAAAACGACTTCGTCTCCTTCACTATCTTCATCTAGTTCCTTCTCCGGCGAGTCCCACATCACTTAGATCCAACGACTAGTTAGGGTTTTCAGATCTAAAGCGTTAGAGTTTCTAGACAAACGAGTTAGGGTTTCGCCGTGGTCCTCTTCTTCTTCGCCGAAAATACCTCTTCTCAATCGTCGGAATTGCATGTAGTAGCAAACACTAGCGTCGCCGTCTTTCATAGCAAACGTTATCGCCATTTTCCATTTCTCTCTCTCACAAGTTTGTTTTCTGTTTTCTGTTTGTGTCTCTTTGTTTGTCACCTACTCCAACGACAAAGCTAGGTTAAGGTTTGTAGTTTCTCTTTCACAAGTCGCAGACGATATGTATCCCTCTCCTTCAGCACCGCCAACCGGCAAAGACCTGTGGTTTCTGGCACCACAATTGACAAACACCATCATTTTAGATCTGACAAGTTTGGTGGCGTTCCACTTCAGATCTTTGAATTGATTTTTGGGTTTTGATATGTGTGTGTGTTAAATTTGTGTGTTTTAATGTGTGTGTGTTTGTGTAGAATCTGTTGCAAAAATCGATGGATGTTTTTGTTGATCTGCATGTGTTCATTCGATTTCGTATTTGTATGTATAGGTTCATCTGATCTGATATAGGTGGAGATGAAGGCGACAGACTCTTGGTGGCGAACAGTGATGATGTCGGAAGATGTTCTTGGGTGTTCTTGAGGGAGAAAAAAAAAGATGGGTAAGAAGATGTGTCTATGATGGATAACATGAGAGAGAGAGAATATTTTCTTTTTCTTTTTTTATTTATGTTATAAAAATATAAAAAATAAAAATACAAATGACAAAACCATCATTTTAGAATAAATCAAATGGACTAAACTCGCACAAATTGAAATTTATTGGACCATTGGTGCCAATCAAAACGAGTTTGGTCTAAAGTGATAATTTTCGCATAACCACATGGATCTTTCTTGCAATTTTGTTTATAGTTGAAATGAAAACCAAGAGGAAAACCGATTTTTATACCATGATAATTTAATAATTGTTGTCAACATTTTTATTTATTTTTGTAAGAAAATTTAGTTTGTCATTTTCGATATATATAAGTTTATAAATAATTTTTTTTCAATATACTTAATCTCATATAAATATAATTGTTTGACTGGAAAATAAAGTAAAAACACAATAAATAAAATTTTAAATGGTTGATTTTATAATTATAGTTAACTAAAATGAGAAGAATTTTAAATTTAAAACAATTCGATTTTAAAATGGTAAAATGTATGTAACTTTGGAATATGAATCAATTTAGTAGGGTATAACTAAAATACGTTTGAAGATGAATCAATTAAGTAAAGGTTCTAAATAAATTTTTAGGGAGTATACGAGGAATGAGGGGTTGCATAAAAAAATTTTCTATTTGTTGGTCATATGTAAAATCTATGTATTATATGAGTTCATTTAAAAAAAATTAAATATGATAATTTTAAATATTTGAAAAGGTTTGAATTTATAAAAAAAAAATAGAAAAATATTGAATTATTAAAATTAAAGTGTTTTTCTCACTTTTAAATTTAAACAAATAATTTAGATAAATATATAAAGAAAACTAATGAAGTTTTAATTTAGAAATATTAAAATAGAAGGAAAGTCAATTATTAAAATACATATGTATTTCTTATTAAATTTATTACAATTATTACATTTAAATATTATATGAAATTTAATAAAATAAAAAAAAAGCTATAAAATGACATGTGGGCAAATCAATGATATTATAATATATAACAAAAAAAATTCATTTATTAGAGTGGATTTTCATGTGTTTTACAAGGATAGACTTACTTATGCGAGTAAACTACAAGAATTGTCCCTATGACTTTACTCATAATCTCAAATTTGGTCCAACGTTTGAAAAAAATATCCCGATATATGTTACATGTATATTATATAAATAGTTCATCTGTTAAGCACTATATTAATTATTAAGAACAATAGTACATAAACTCAAGGAGTCAAGGTCCAAACTTCTTTGAAATTCAGAAATCGATATAAAAAAAACTACCCATCGTAAGCAATGATTGACCGTTTCTAAACTATGGACCGCTTCTAAGTTCCGGATATTGATCGTTGAATTGAATTGCAATTTTCAGCATATCCCCTTTATTCTATCTTCATATTTCATTTTTCATATTTCTTTTCTTCTAATTCCAGTTTCTATCATGTTCAATTATTTTATTAACTTAATTTATCAAAAAGTATATTTAAAAAATATATAGTAAGTTATACCATTAAAAAAATCTCGTTAATATGTTTAAATTTAGACTATTTTTATATTATTAATAATTGTTTTATCATTAATAATTGTTATAAACATATAAGAAATTAAAAAGTCAAACAAACAAGTTCAACAACGAAAATTGTCAAACATTAAATATTAAACAAGTTTGAACAGGGAAGTATGTGTAATAAGACCAATAATACAACCATTAATGCAATTATATCGGAAATCTATTCAATTTTTGTTTTATCAACCAATAATACATATAAAACAAATGGAAAATGACTCATACGCCCTATGAAGTTTCTAGGGTTGATTATTTTAGTCACCTAAGTTTTTTCGTGGTTTTATGAGGGAACTGACTTGTGGGCAAACTTGTTCTTTTAGTCCCCTTTACTTGTTTTAGCCGGTTTAGAAGACACGTAGACAAAACTTGGGGCCCACCTCTCTCTCACACACACACACCAGAAAAAACCCAGCAACAACCAAAGTTGTTGCCTTCTTCAACCCATCCTCTCGTCTTCCTTCTATTTTGATGGCAGACTGATCCAATCACCACCAAACCATCGCCATGGCCAGTTGAAGCAAGCCTCCGACCGCAAACAGGACCATCAGCACTGTTCACCGGAGAAGAAATACCGGTGAGAATCACTATTTTCCCTCCTGTCTTCATCTCTTTTCGACCTTCAAGCAGCTTCCAATCATTTTTCCTTACTCCTTCATCAATCTTAGGTAACCCCTTTTCTTTTCTGTTCAGAACTCATTAAAAAAACTCCAAGAACAGTCAGCACCTGCCATGGTGGCCGGTGACATGAATAGTTCCGACCGTATAGTCCCGGTGATGGGTTCGGTCCTAAACAGATATATGTAGTTCCTCATTGGCAGTACTCTCTTCTGGTCGTCACCTGTTAGAGCCAAGAACAACATAAGTGATGAGTGTTGAATATCATCGGTGATGATGGGTACCACCCACCACAGCAGCGGCGACGAGTGGTGGTAGCACAACAGCTCCGCTGCTTCCGCCTTCCCAATCCAACTTTGATCGAATAGGAAAGAAGGTGTGCATATCAGGGTTGTTTGGAGTGGGGTTGCGGTGGCTCTATGGCAGACGATAGTGGTTTCCAGTGACGAAGAAGGTGATGGCAATGGTGGAGAGAGAGAGAGAGAGAGAGAGAGAGAGAGAGAGATGTCGTTGGACCTTTTTGTTTTTTTAATTTATTAAAATATAAAAATAAATGAAGTGGCATTAGGGGTAACCAGGTTACCCCTTCGTTTTCTTAAAAAGGACCTATTGGAACCTACAAAACTAAATTTGTTCCCTTAAAAAACCATTTAAAATGTTAAATTACCCAAAGAGTAAACCGTGGAAACTTCAATAGGGCGTACTTGTGATTTTCCCTAAAACAAATTGTGCAATAAAAGTCAAATTTGAGGATGAAAGTGGGATTTTCTCAAAATATCAACCAAAGATAAGATTTTAGGTAGACTAGTAGGGACTATTTTTGTAATTTCCGTGGCTATAAATGAACGACTTCTGAAAACGTTTAGATGAACGAATTAAAACAACTTCCACGTAAAATAATGGAGTATCAAACCTTCTTCCTCGTAGTATCTTGTCTTTTCCCACTGGCAATCTATGCTTACATCATTTCCAGCCGGCGCAACTCACGGTTACCACCGGGACCTAAAGGTTTTCCCGTCATCGGAAACCTCTTAGAATTCGGTGACAAACCCCACCAATCACTTGCCATATTATCTAAACGTTATGGTCCGTTAATGTCACTTAAGCTCGGAAGCAATACGACCATAGTCATTTCATCTCCTGATATCACCAAACAATTCTTTAACACACATGATGTAGCCTTCTTAAACCGATCACCTCCTATGGCTATCCAAATCGGAGACTATCATAAATACTCTATTGTTTGGATGGAGGCCGGAGATCAATGGAGAAAATTGAGAAGAATGACCAAGGAATATATGTTCTCTGTTCAACAGCTAGACGCTAGTGAATTACTACGACGGGAGAAGGTATAAATTATATTGTTAAAAATAGAATAAAATGCATCGATACTTTGAAACTTATGTTCTCATATTTATATACATTCTAGGTACAAGAACTTGTCAACCATGCTAATCGATGTTGTATAGAGGAAAAGCCTTTGAACGTTGGTGCCTGTGCTTTCACGACGAGTCTCAACATCCTTTCCAACTTTATGTTTTCGATTGATCTTGCTGAATATGGTCCAAAATCAACACAACAATTCCAAGACTTAGTATTGCAAGGGATGCAATCTGGCGCAAGGCCAGGTCTACCAGACCTTTTTCCGATACTTCATTCGTTGGATCCACTAGGGTTAATATGGTCGGAAAATGTTTATGGTAAGAAAATGTTGGCTATTTTCGATAAGATCATCAATGACAGGTTAAAAACTAGATCTGATGGCGTTTCAACCAAAAGCAATGATGTTCTAGACTTACTGCTCGACCAACACTCTAGTTTTACTCAAAATGATATGAGACACTTATTTTTGGTAAGTAAAACCTTTTAATATTTAAAAAATATTGCTTATTATAATAGCACATGCATTGATTAAGGTTTTGTTTTAAAGACACTATTTATGGCGGGAACCGACACCACATCAAGCACGTTGGAATGGGCAATGTCGGAGCTAATTCGTAACCCAGAGAAAATGAAAAAAGCGAGGTTGGAGGTCGATAAACTCATGCAAAACAACAACAATGGAAGCATACAAGAATCTGATATGTCTCAACTCACTTACCTACAAGCAGTGATTAAGGAAACTCTGAGACTTCATCCTCCTGCCCCTTTTCTTATCCCTCGCCAAGCCCTACATGACGTTACTATTCAAGGTTTCATTGTGCCTAAAAATGCACAAATTTTGTGTAACGTTTGGGCTATGGGTCGAGACCCAAACATATGGTCAGACCCAGAAATGTTCATGCCTGAGAGGTTTTTGGACGTGAAGATTGACTATAAAGGCCAAGATTTTGAGCTTATTCCATTTGGTGCAGGAAGGAGGATGTGTCCAGGATTGAATCTTGCTAATAGGATGTTACATATAATATTGGGATCTTTGATTCATAAGTTTGATTGGAAGCTTGTGGGAAATACGAGACCTGAAGATATTGATATGGGAGAAAAGTACGGGATCACATTGCAAAAGGCTGAACCACTCATGGTTATCCCTACGAAGCTGTAGCTGTGTTCTTTAATAAAAGTTGAAAAACATTTACTTTGATTTTGTTTGAAATCTTGCACTATTTTCTTTTATTTTGGTTAGATATTGTTTTACCATTCTTTTGTTGTTATTTGGAAAGAGAACTTCCTAATGAGGGTCCCGGATCATCTTTCACGTGCCGACTAATTCCCACTGTAAACATGAGGCTATGTATCATGGCCTTGGAGTCACTACAGGAAACCTCCATGACACAGGGCTCAATAGTGCTAGAATTTAAAACGAGGCTCAAAAAATACACTACAAAAAATGTTAGTTAGTGACAAAACCAAAATGGTAACTAAAATAGGAGTCGTCATTACGCTTTAGTGAGAAAATATTTGGTCGTCACTCTGTTTCACTGTAGGTCCATCACTAAACTATGTAATGACCAGATATATAAATGGTCACTAAATTTTAACTAAAATTTGGTGGTCACGAAATCATGACTTGTTTCGTCACTAAAATGTGGTCACTAATTAATTCAAGCCGTCACTATTTATCTTTGTTAGAGACCAAAAAATGATCACTAAATATTTACTGTTAAAAACCAAAAAGGTCAATAATTAAGAAATCATGAGAAAAGGCAAATGCTATATATCTTTACAGTACAACAAAAATAACCAAACAAATCTTCACAATTATAATATGAATTATTAAATTTAATTTACAAAAACATGGATACACTCTATCCAATATTTCAAAAAACAAATATATAAAGGTAACTGTAAATTAAAATTAAATTCAATTGATCAATATAATTGAGATAAATGTGAAAGTTCTTTCATCATGAATTCCATTTTCTTATTTTCCTTTTCTTTATTTTCTTTATATTTGATTTGCACGTCTTGAAATTATAGTTGCTCTTCTTTAATTACCTGAATTTCATCCTCTAAAGCCTTTTGACTTTTCCTTTCTATTTATAACTTTTATGTGGCTAAAACTTGTTTTCTCGAAATAGAAAGCCAACCATCTAAATAAAAATAACACATAATTTTATCAAAAGTCAAAGTTAGAGAAAATACCATCTTTGAGAAATTAGTACTCTTAAATTTTTGTTGACTTGGTTTCTCTATTCCTCTAAGTCTTTTGTGATCCATCAAGTGTCTACTCAAATACTACATACCAAACAAGAGTACATAAAGTCATTATATTCTTGAATAGCAATGTACTTTTCTGAAATTAAAAATTTCCAGAATAAATTATACTTTCTAAAATTTAAAATCACTGATACCATTATACATTGCTATAAAAAGTAAAAAGTAAGTATGCATAATTAGATTTTATAGTGAGATAAGAAAGTGAATACATCTCAATAGTCTAATAATAATAATCCAACAATTCAAGTTCAATCGAGACTTCTTAGAGGATCACTGATTCATACTTGATTATGAATTAGTGCTCTAATTTACTCATTAACATGAAACATTGAGTTACCATGACATATTTTGTGTCTTCTCACTATCTATTTCATTTACAAAAATCTAAAATAAGTTTACAACATCTTATTTAGTACAGAAGTAAATAAATAAAACTACACAAGTGACATTTCATAAGAGTCTAATAACCAGCAATTACTATTACTAATGTCTTTCACTGAATCATGATGTTTCAGAGATGACAACAGGTTAATGATTTTGTTTTAAGAAGTCTTTTAGACTCAGTTTCTTAAATATGTTCACTTAAGCATTATCAACAAACATTAATATGCATCAAACAAAGGGGCAATTTTTACTTAACCACTCGAGACATAACATCAAATACTGAGTCGGCATCTCCACATAACATTGTTTCTTTGCTTCTAAAAGGTTAAAGATAACTTTATAGGTCAGCATGATCACCATTATCTTTCAAAAAATTTAGAAAGTAAAGTATATAAAGTAATTTTCTAGATAGAAAGCCCATGTGTATAGATTCATGTAAGATCTATATCAAAGTATCAAGAAAGAAGACCGAAATCCTACCTATAAAGAATACCAAGATAGGAAAAAAAATCATTTAACTATAAATTAGACAATTTTTCCCTTCTTTGAGCTCTACATGATGTTTCTCAACATTATTTCTATCGAGGGTTTAGTGATATTGAGAATAGAAAACAAAATGAAGATTCAAAGAAACAAGATAAAGATGTCAATTATATATAAAAACTAATAAGCCCATTAGAGACGAAACCATTAGCCATAGGCAACATTAAGGACTACATCAGACAACGCACGTTATGGGCGTCTCTCTAAATAGACTAGTCGCCGCTAATAGTGTCATCGCTAATGATAGCAACCGACAAGTTGGTGAACATCCGCTACACTGAATCATTGCCTTACATTCCCCACTAGGTCCAACGCTTAGGGTTGATTCTAGCTAACATAATAGAAACGACACGGTTTACGACAATGTTGTTCTTGTTATTGTTGTCGATTCGTGTGTCCCATTTAAGAAGCAATCTTGTCCCCACGTTATCGAGCAAATCCGATGGCCAAAAATCACAAGAAAATGGCACGTTTGTTTCCTTCCAACTTGTCGCCATTACTAGTACGGTATCGCCGCTAAAGGCATCGCCGGAAAAGGTTAGTCCCTTTTGCTCCCCCTCGTCCCATATCAGCTACTCCACACAACTCTTTTCACATTCAAACTCTCTGATGCGACTATCATTTTTCAGGCGCATTTCGATGATTTTCAGTTGGGAACTTCTCTAACTTGCCTCCACCACCAACTCGTTGGACTAGGCCATCCATTTTGGTCGACAACACTTCGAATTCCAACGACTCCAACATCAATTTCTAGCCAGTAGCTTTGAGTTCTGATGAATCTGGTGACGGTATGGCCTCCTTTCTCTTTCTCTCTCTAGTCTGACCTCGATTCCTTTACTGATTTCATTCGGGAGGTTGGGATCTATATTTGGTGGTATAGAGGTCGCAAAAAAACTGCAAAAACTTGTTTTACTGATTTTGAAGGGGATGTGGAGGTAGCAAGGGCTCAAGCCCCTGAGGGTATTGATCCATAACGTTGGAGTGAACCTATTGACCACTACTTAAAAGATAAGCATCAAAAAACGATCCACTAAAAACAAAGAATGTCAAAAGAAGCAAGTAGTTAAGAATTATGGAGGGACGTGCAGCTATGCTAGTGCTTGTTTTAAGAACATTAGTTACAATAATGTTTATCAATTATAACATTTTTTAACGTTTATTCAAGTAAAACATATTTTGTAATGTTAAAAAGAATTTGAATAGACTTGAAGCATTTCACTGTGGGCATGTGAATAAACAAGGGTAATTTGTTGTTCCGTTAGTTGAAGATCAGTATGTAAGTTTTTATTACTTAAAAATGAAGTAGATTGTTGTTTTTGTGTGTTAGTTTAAAGTATATTGACAATCTTAATGAAATATAGAATGCTTTAGTTGTTGAGGTTACTTTACAGACTCAGGACATGGCCGACTCTGTAACGTCCCAATTTTCAACCCAAAATTTTCTTTCAAAACAAAAGCATTTATTGCAATCACAAATTCCTAGATCTGAATGAAACCCATTGGTTTAAAACATTTATCATAATCTAGACATAAAAATTATTAAGTGCATAATTCTACAATGGATGCGATACAATCAAGTCGTGCCTTCCTTTAATATAAGAAAACCTCAAACAATTTAAACATGAAACCGTACACATAAAGCTTAATGAATTCACCAAAATGCCCCATACAACACACATATATGTACAACAACACGTCGTTGTATCGGGTTCGTATCAACCCCATATGACAGCATGTAGCTGTGTCGAGTCCGTATCAACCCATATGACAGTAAGTAGCTATTTCGGGTCTGTAACAACCCCATGGCGAGAAGTAGACGCTAGGCTCTGAATCAGCTGCTGCCATAAAACCGATCCATAATCAAGATTAATGTCGTGGTACAACCCATAGAGAATTATCATAAACAGGCGGCTCGCCCCATCTGAACCTGCACTTTGTTCCGATAGCCCTTTGAACAACACAGTGAAGAAGCCATTCCACTAAGGAGGTAAGCATGATTTCTTGAACTTTGTAACGGTGGTCAGAATTTCAGTGTAACCCATGTTGTAAAACATGGAGAACAACTGTCCCACGGGAATGGATTCAGGGTTAACCCTAGACTCATCAGGTTCAAACCCTAAAAGCGAACATAATCGATGTTTGGAGTTGGAGGACTTGTTATCAAGAATGTCGAAGAAGATTCGATCGACTGACTTGTCATAGTTGGCTGTGGAGAAGATTTGCGACATACACTCCATTGGAACAGGTTCGACTTTGGTGAGTGCTGGAACCCGTGGCGAATACTTGAGACATTCCACGATTGGAAAGATGAAAGCATCGTAAAATTGTGGGGTTAGATCAATGATCAGGCTTTGTTGAGGACAGATTGACAGAATGTGAGAAGTAGCATGAACTGAAGAGGAGTCCGCCATTGAAGAGAAGTTTTTGGGGAAGATGATGAACAGTAGGAGAAATTAATCTTTTCTTTCTCTCTGAATATTTGGTGCAGTAAAGAGGTAAAGGACTGTAGAATTTACCATTTATACCGTGGTGAGAAGAGAGAAAAAAATATGTTCCCAAATCTTCAAAGAAAAAAACGAAGCGTTTCCATAGGTGATTGACGCGTGACAGTTTAGAACCCCGATGATTACGCAGGAGAGAGAAAGACTATCCCGTTTCACACGCCTTGCCATCAGGCGCCGTTTGAAATATCAAAAACGATTCTGCTTCACACGCCTTCCCATCAAGCGTCGTTTGAAATATCAAACCGATTAGACTTTCGGCTGAGTCAGCAACTTATCGTTTTAGTATGAGTTGTCGTCATAGATCAAGAGAAGCACATGTAACATTGTTAACCACATCTCATTTATAACATTAAATCCCATAGCTAAAAATAGGTTATAATTAACGAAACCATATTTATGGAAAATCAAAAAGATTTTTGTGCATACAGTGTCAAAGAAAAAGAAATATAGCAACACATATGTGGGAAATTGTGATGTCAATAAAGACACGAAACAGTGGATCCCGGGCACAAATTAAGAAGAGACCTTAAAGTGTTGGTGTGGTTTCCCGTTGAATTACGATCAGACACTAATTAAGAAGTGTTGAAAGGCATCTTTTAATAAGGCTAATTTGGGAGGCTTTCGCTTCAGTGCAGAATTTCTGATCTTGACATAAGACAAAAATCGACTAAAGTACTTGTGAGACCAATGTGGTATGTTGAACAAGTAGGAGTGAAGAGAATTTAAGTGACATGTTAAAAATACTTTTAGGTGAAATCTCAAAAAAAAAAATTGAAACTGGATTCTAAGGGAAGAAATGTTATGGGTTTTAACAATTTCATAAGAATCACACAAAAATAAAAATTAGAGATTTCAAAGTACAACCACTTGGGTGAATTCGTTAATTCATTAGTGAAAACTAGAGCAAATTTAATTGTTCACCGTCAATGCATAGAAGGTATTGAATTGTGGGTTTCACTTAGCACGTAGTGGCACGAAGCTAAGATCATAAACACAGAAATTGTGTAACCATAAACCTCAGTGGTAATTTCTGAGAGTCTCAAGGGTTACGTGTATGAAGCAAATAGGACGGAGAACAGTATTGGAGATGGTGTAAAGAAACCAAAGTACCTCTGCTGTTAAAATAAGGACCAATCAGAAAACTCTTATCTCATGTGAGAAGAGAGTAAGGTAGCTCATGATTAGAATAAGGATAATAGCCTAATTGGGAAGACAAGGTTTGTATATACCAAGTCAGTAAGGCTTTATTCAGAACCAGTTGAGTCTTTGGACAACATACAACAGCATGCTTCTAGGGACACTTAACTATCAAAAGGTGTGAGAAAATACCTGCCCCATTGATCATCCACAAATGGTAAAAAAATTTGGAACCGAACCCGAAATAGACCGAACGCTCGGTTCATTTCGGTTTCAAAAAAAAATGTTTGAAAAAGAAAAAGAATTGGGAAATAAGTGAGAAATCATTGAGAAATAAGAGTACAAAAAAGTTTACAACCAAAGAAACTACCTTTAAGTGATAAGCGAAGACAAGTGAATAGGACCAAACCCGAGCGCTCGGTTCATTTTGGTACTTACGTGAACCGAACCCGAAATAGACCTAACGTTCGGTTCATTTCGCTTCCAACTTTTAGTTTTGAGAAGGAGTTTTTGGTACTGACTCTGATTCCATCATACCTATTCCTTGTAGAATTTTATTAAAACTTGCTTCAGGAAGAGCTTTGGTGAAGATGTCAACCAGTTGATCAGTAGTTCGAACAAAATGAATCTCTACGTTACCGTCTTCCACGTGATCTTTAATGAAGTAATACATCAATGCAATGTGTTTGGTTTTGGAGTGTTGCACGGGGTTATGACAGATCCTAATTGTACTTTCTGAGTCACAATATAGAGGGATCTTTTTCATATTGAGTCCATAATCCCGGAGTTGGCTTTGGATCCAAATCACTTGAGATGTGCAAGAAGCGGCTGCAATATATTCTGCTTCGGCTGTAGACAGTGAAACACATGTTTGTTTCTTAGATTGCCAGCTCACCAACTTCCCGTCGAGGAATTGACAGCCTCCTGTAGTGCTTTTCCTGTCTAAACCACATCCTCCAAGGTCTGCATCTGAGTAGGCTTGAACAAAGAAACCTGAGTTTGAGGGATACCAGAGACCGAGAGAGGTGGTTCGCTTCAGATATCGGAGTATGTTTTTCACTACTAGCATGTGTGGTTCATGGGGATTCTCTTGAAACCTAGCACAATAGCACACATAAAACATTATATCAGGCCTGCTAGCTGTGAGGTACATCAGGGAACCAATCATTTGACGGTATAGCGTTATGTCGACGGCCGGTTTTTCCAAGGATGGTGTGAGCTTGCTGCCGAACACCATAGAAACTTTGACTTTTGAATCTCCCATCATGCCGAATTTAGCAAGAAGAGTCTTGGTATATGCTTCCTGGTTGATAAAGATGCCTTCGGGTCCCTGTCTAATGTTTAAACCAAGGAAAAAGTTAATCGGCCCAATTGAGCTCATTTCAAATTATGTCTCCATCAGCTTTCTGAATTCAGCTGTTAAGCTAGGATTCGTTGAGCCAAAGATGATATCATCGACATAGATCTGAACTATCATAAGGTGGTTACCTTCCTTTTTATGAAAGAAGGTTGGGTCAACCGAACCTTGTTTGAATTTAGACATCTTTAAGAACTTAGTTAGTGTTTCATACCATGCCCTAGGTGCTTGTTCAGACCATAAACTGCCTTGTCTAGAATGTAGCAGTGATTTGGATGTTTTTCGTTCACAAAACCAGGAGGTTTCCGTAAACCGTTTCTTCAAGTTCCCCATTCAGAAAAGCGCACTTCACATCCATTTGGTAGACCTCGAAGTTCTTGTGTGAAGCATAGGCAAGAAATATTCGAACAAATTCCAGCCTTGCTATCGGAGCAAATGTTTCTTCATAATCAATTCCTTCTTCCTGGCAGTATCCTTTCACCACAAGACAAGCTTTATTTCGAATCACATTACCCTCCTTATCCATTTTGTTTCTGAATACCCATTTGAGACCAACGACTGAGGCATCTTTCAGTGTTGGAATGAGACGCCAGACCTTATTTCTTTCAAACTCATTGAGTTCATCTTGCATTGCCTGGACCCAATCAGAATGATCAAGAGCAATATTGACGGTATTTGGCTCAACTTTGGACACGAAGGAATTATACATGCAGAACTCTACTTTGGAGAATAGGGAGGTTTGCTTTGCCTTCACTTGAGATCAGGTTAGGACCTTTTCAGACACATTACCCACTATCTGAGATACAAGATAATCTCTGGTCCATTTGGTGAGTGGAGGAAAGTTTGGATCATAGGATGGATCCAATTCAGCATTGACCATTTCTTCCAACTCTGATTGAATATCATCATCATAGAACATATCGAAATTCTCCCCCTCGACATATGATGAATCATTTGGATCTTCAGGTTGATTTGGTCCTTCGGGTGCTACTGAACTTTCAAGTGTAGCCGGGCTTTCGGGTGCTACAAGACTTCCGGGTGTAGCCGTGCTTTCGGGTGCTATAGGACTTTCGGGTGCTACAAAGATTGGATTCTCCCCCTGAAAATGTGAGCCCTGTTGATTTGAAGAGAAGTGATTCTCCCCCTCAACCGAAGTGCCGTGCTGAGGAGGTTCGTTTCGAACTGGTTCTCCTTCTCCCATTTGTTTGGCTGCATCTTCGACAATCTGCTTCAGACGATCGATTTTGTTGTCTGCTGCCTTGGCTTCCGAGAGAGTGGCTTTCTCATGTTCATCGAATAAGTCAACGAACTGATCAAATAAATTAGAAATCGTAGCTGTGACTTGACCTGTTTGAGAGAAAATCTCTCCAATTGATTCTTCAGTAGTCTTTAGTTTCTTGACGAAATTGTCAACGAACGTCACATAATAGGTTTCTTCAATCTTTCTAGAACGTTTATTTAAAACCCTATATGCCTTTGAAGTAAGAGAATATCCCAGAAAGATTCATTCGTCAGCTTTAACATCAAACTTGTTACGATGTTCTTTGGAGTTGAAGATGAAGCGCCTTGAACCGAACACATGGAAGAATTTTACATTCGGCTTCCTATTGTTGATGATATTATAAGGAGTGAGAGAGAAACGCTCGTTGAGATAAGACCTATTCTGCGTAAAACATGCTGCAGCAATAGCATCAGCCCAGAAATATAAGGGAAGAGAAGCAAAACTTAGCATAGTTCAGGCCGCCTCACACAAGGATCGGTTTCGCCTTTCGACAATACCACTCTGTTGAGGTGTATAAGGGGCTGAGAAGTTATGACTGGTTCCTTTTTCTGCCAAGAAGTCTTCGAATTCTTTGTTCTTGAATTCCAGTCCATTGTCGCTCCTAATGTTTCGAACGACTTTTCTCAGTTGTACTTCGACCTGCTTGATAAACATCTTCAGCTTAGGAGTGGCCTCAGATTTGTGCTTTAGAAAGAATACCCATGTAAAGCGTGAGAAATCATCAACAATAACAAGAATATACTTGTTACCGCCAATGCTCTCGATTGATGATGGACCACATAAGTCGATGTGAAGCAACTCAAGTGGTTCAACAACTTTTGTGTTTATAATTGATGGGTGACTTTGACGACTCTGTTTCCCCATTTCGCATGCAGCGTACAAGTGTTCACGATCAAACTTGAGCAATGGAAGAACCCGAACATGACCACCGATGACGAGCTTGTTGATGTCTTTAAAGTTGAGATGTGAGTGCCTTCGGTGCCACAACCAACTTTCGTCTGAATGAGCTTTGGACAAAAGACATATGGTTGGATTCCCTTTTATTGGTCTGAGATTCAGAGGAAACATTTCGCCTTTTCGATCTGATTTGAGAATGACCTTGTTGGATTTCTTCTCTATAATTTCTGAACCTTCGTCGTCGAATGAAACTTTGAGATCGGTACCTCCCACCAGTTGAGATACACTGATGAGATTATGTTGCAACCCTTCTACATATTCCACCTTTCTTATTGTGAAGTCTCCATTGGTTATCATCCCATAACCCTTTATTGTTCCATAGGAGTTGTTACCGAACTTGACATTGCCACCATTTTGAAGTGATCGAAACTCCCTTAGCTCTTCCTTCCTTCCTGTCATGTGACGTGAGCAGCCACTGTCAATGTACCATTCTTCGTCAAACTGCTCGTCACTAATAACCTGCAAAAATTAAGCAGATTTAGGAACCCAAAGTTTCTCGGGTCCACGTGAGCCTTTCACAGAAACAGGAATAGTAAGAGAAACATCAACAAGATATGTTCGTTTTATTAAGGTTGTTTCATCTTTTCTTTTAATAGTAAACACTTTGATTTTATTAGAATTAGTTGCAGGCATTTTGGATTCAGATTCTAGTGTTTGGACTTTAGTCTGCTTTCGGTCTTCCTTAGCTGAGGAAATCTTCTTTTTTCCTTTCTAATCCCTTGATGATCTTGAATTTTGTGTAGGAATTGAATTGGTTTTAGAAGAAGATTGAGAACGAAAAGAATTAGAGGAAAAGAAATTAGAATGAGAGTCTTTCCTGACTTGAGGTTCGAAATGAACCTTTCGGTTGTGGTCATTTGAGGGACCGAGCCTGGACCTACGGTAGCCGTTTGATGATGAGCCGAAGTTGGATTTTTGGGTGTTGTTGGTTGGTGGTCCGAAACTGGGTCTTTTATTGCAAAAGCTTGATGGACTGAAATCAGATCTTTGACTGTTGTTATTTGACGGACCGAAAATAGCTTTTCGGTTGCTGTTGCTTTCGGGACCGAACCTATCCTTTCGGTTCTGGTCTTCGTGTGGCCCGAAAGTCTTTCTCTCTGACTTAGAATCTTTATCAAGGTAAGAGTAGTGAGGATTTTGAGAGCGCCAAAACTGCTTTCGCTCTGAGAGATTTTTCTTGTATCTCAGGTTTCTCTGCTGTTTTTGATTTCTCACCTGTTTCGGTTGTCTGTGGATATTAGCCTTTTGTTTCAGCTTCTTAACAACCGGTTCACTCTTCATAGATGAGGTTTTACTTGTGGAGGTGACTTCTTCTACTGGAATCTCTTTTGTGCCAGTGGTACTTGGTACGTCAAAGTCGGTAGGCTTATTCAGCGGTTCGGGCACATATCTACCTTTGCCCTTCTAGGATGTTCGCTCCGACAGACCAACCATTTCGTCTGCATTGTCTATAGGTGCTGACCAGAAAAACTCATCACAGCCATCTGCATTATCTTCGTTCACTATGGCAGTGAGTTCGGCTATTTGATGTTCGGTTACTCCTGTGACCTTATACACCTGATTGGGAGTAGTTCTAACCTTCTGAAACACAACGGCCTTTTCTTTAAGGATTGGGGACTTAGTTTTGGACAAACGAGCAAATTCCACAGAATTTTCAGAAATCAGGTTTTTGTGGTTTTCGGGTTCGCTCCTGACGAACTCAGAACAGTCAACTTCGTCCTCTACAGAAATTTCATTCATATCATCGTCCTCATTAAGTTCAGATGCGTTTTCAACATCAATTTTGTTTTCTGAACTTAAATTGGTACTCAATGAGTCGAATTTTTGTATGGTTTCGGTCCTGAGTTTCAACTTATCATTTTAATCCAAAAGATTTTTAAGGATGTCCTTATGGTCTTTGGACTTTATAACAAATTTTATTTTGTCCAGACCATACATGTAAGTAGGATTAACATCATTGGAAGATACAACACTTTCACAGTTGTATACTTCGGCATCGATTTCATCCTCCTTAAAGTCAAGGAAGGGTAGAATCATGCAATGTATCTTCTGCCCTATTTCACAATTTAGATGCAGTTGAATAATGTTAGCATAAAGCCTTTTGGCGATCAAACAAAAAACATTCCTTTGTTTTAACAATTTAAGATTGTCTCTTTGCAAGTAAATGTTTTCATCCCTAGACTTAATCAGCTCCAACTCTTTCTGCTCTATCCACATCCTTCGCTCCTCACTCTTGGATGACACCCTGCTTATTTGGTCAGTCAGATTAGAATTCATGACCCGTGTTTGAGTTAAACAACTATCTAGATTTGAAATTCTTGAATTCAAGTTGTGGTTCTAGGGAAAGAGTATTATATAAGATACTTATATGAAATTATTTAATTCCTTTTCATATGATTTTTGTGGAATTTTAAATGTGACAAAAACAGATTGTACCTTCTTGATCAGTTCATCAAGTTCACTGATCTGCACACTAAGAGGTTTTGCTGTAAAGCATAAGTCCTCTCACTCCTTGGCCTCTTTATTTCCACCATCAGTGTTGTATCCCCTCATCTGAGATACATCGGTCACCATCAGACATCTTCCATCGGTTTCACCACTTTTTGCAACATAAGCCTTTCCATGAGAAGGCTTTCTCACTTCATCGTCTTCTGAGTCGGTCGACCACACCTGTACGCCACCGAACTCATTATCATCTGCCGAACCCTGCACAATAAGAGCATTCATAGAGGAATTAGTATCAGCCTTCTTCCTTTTTATCTCTCCCAGTCTTTTCATAAGACTTGCTTCTTTATCTTTCTCTTCATCTTTCTCTGCCATCTTCTTCAGCACGCAATCCTTTGCGTAGTGATTCTTTCCCCCACAGTAGAAGCAACTGACACCAGAGTCAGCTTCACCCTTCGCTTCCTTTTTTGATTCCTCAACCTTCGTTTCATCTTTCACTCTTTCGGAACTATAGCTTCCCTACCAATTACGATTTTTTTTGGAAGGAAACTTTTTCTTGATAAACCTTCTAGGATTTGACACCATCATGGCATAGTCTTCGGCTGTCAGATTGTGATCTCCCAGATTTAGATCCTCTTCGTCTTCTTCTACACTTTTACACTTGGACAGAAGCGCCAGAGACCCCAGATTTGAGACCATGCTTTTCTCTTGCAACACTATCTTTTCTTGGGATTTCAGAATTCCAACCAGTTTCACCAGCAAGTACGATTTGAACTGCTCGTGTGCTTTAACCGTTGACACAACAGCTCTCCATTCAGATCTTAGACCATTCAAAAAAGTGACCTTCTATTCAATGAGCTTCCTTTCAATATCATGTTTGATCATCTTGCTGAGAAGATGATTGAAGCAATCAAATGTCTGCGTAACAGACTCATCAGGAGTTTGCTTGAACTCTCCAAATTCAGACAGAAGTAAGGTATGAATTGAGTGCTCCAGATCTTCATCTGTGGAATACAGCTCTCGTAGCCGATCCCAGATTTCTTTAGCTGTACTACAGGAACTCACAAATCTAAACGTGTCAGATTGAAGAGCGAATCGAATGAGTCTCAATGCCTTGATGTTGCACTGAAACTTCTCCTTTTCGTCCTGAGCAACATCTTTCACATATTTCAACAAATCATTATACTCCTTTTGAGTTTTAATAATTCTGGATGTTCCTGAATGAGCAAATGGTCCAAACACAATAGCTTCCCATATCTGATACTCATTATCTTCAGATCCAATGACGTAGTCTTCAAATTGATGCGCCCAAACCTCGTAATCTTGAGTGTAGAGAATTGGAATCTTGGTTGTAGATCCTATACTGTTTGAGAGGTTGATAGGATTGGATTGAGAATCGTCCATGCTTGATCGTTTAACATGTTATAAGATCAGACTTGTAATACGTAATATTAGGGCAAGATGAATAAATAATGAGATACATCAATTATGGAGTGACGGCTCAATAAATATCAGTAAATGCGGAATAAACCCTAATCACTTCTTTCACAGAAGAGATGTGTATAAATTACACAATCTCCTGCTCTGATACCAATTGAAGAGTTAAGAAACTCTTTGATCGTTTAGATCTTTTAACAAGTTAATCACAAAAACGAAAACAGCAATATATAGCACGAGAATGAATCAAAATATGTCGAATGATTCAATAGATTCAAGCCTCAGCAGAGCTCGATAAAGAACTTCCGCTGTAGAGGCTATTAGGGTTACAAACGATAAAGATAATATCTTTTAGAATAATTGACTTCCAAATCTTACGTACTAAGATGCATGCAAGCACCTATAAATACAAAACCCTAGATATAACTCTCGGATGGACAGGCCCAATCCGGAGACAAAATGGACTAAAGAGCGAGCCCAAGACGCAACACCTTTCAGACCCTACATATATCGTATAAACTGAGACATGGATTTTAATCATACTCTCTGTTCACGTGTTTGTTTCCCGATTTCCGATTTTGATGACTGACAACAGACTACAATTAAACACATCAACTTAGTCCCGACTTGGTCAAGCTCTTAGGGTGACATCACTAAATCATTGAGGGGCCCACAAATATCGCTTTTATCCCACTTTGGGTAAAAGTAATGGATAAACTTCGACTCAAATGCTCGCTTGTACCTGCTCATCAAATCACACACAACAATATGTTTTATAACACCAAGTTACTGGTGCATTTAGATATTATCAATGTGCAACCGACTTGCAGAATACAACTCACACATCTCAGTTTCAAGAATGTAAGATATTATTGTCTCACCAATCACTCGTGATAATATCCATGAAGCGATCCAAGTGAGCGTGGGTTTAATCCAATACTCAAATCTTATAGCAACAATCATGAACTCTGCAGCAAACTTGTGCTATGTCCAAACGTTGTACTCAATCTAAAAACGGATTCATGACAATCTTCTTTCATACCTACTCTCAAAGTATGAGCGACTGTGGAACGTTCGAATAATCTTATTATTCAAGAAGTCAAAACATGCAAAGTGAAACACAAGAATAATCGAACCCAATATGGCCCCAAACTTTTGAATATAAATAAAACTCCTTTTATTTAATCACCATATTGATTACACATTATTCATTGTATAATGTTTCGGGTAATCAACTTATTATTGAATTATAACAACAATTGTCCCATGCTCTTAGCATGCACACTATGTTTTCCTATGGTCCTTACTTTATGAAATAGATCAAATGAGCACATTTCCAATGATGCTCATTTCACAATTCCTAATCCTAATCAATTAGTGTAAGAATAAAAAATTCTCGCCACTACTAGAATATGTTAGATTCTAACATTTTATGCAACGGTCCTTTCGTAATATCACAGCGCCAAAGCCACCAAGACTTTGCCAATGAAATTACAAAGTGCTCTATTGGAGATTGTTACAAGACAATTCCATAGTCATGAAGTCTCATATTCAAAGTACATTCCTTTGAACATCCTTCTTGCATAGAATTTTCTAATCTAGACATAGATTCTTATCGTCCAACTCCCAATGAGGAAACATTTCCATATTTGCCATATGACAACTCATTCTAAATAAAGTCTTATCTATTCATAATAATGCCAATATGGTCCATCCATGACTATACTTCCAATTGTCCGCAAATGACCAATCCTTGGCGAACCTTAGATTGTCCTTGACAGTTGTTTAATTATTTTAGTCAACTCCAGTTCTATTCCCTTTTTCACTCTAAATGCCCTAGGCGTTTGGAAAATTATAGAACGGTCGAATATTACAGCATATGCAATCAATCCTATATCCGAAGCGTATTGGATACGATTCATAATGAAAAACGAGATACTTTATTAGGTTCTTGCTATAATATTGTCATAATATTTCTATTTGCTGTGTTCTCAAAATTCGAACTATGAAGAGGGATACCGTAATCATAATCGAATTTTGAGAATACAATTAATAAATATATCCTTGACTAAATTCAATTAAAATTTCTCGATCTAAGCTTTTAGATTGGAAACGAAGTATAACATTATCTCCCTTAATTATAGCAAAAACAACTTTTTAACCCCTGCAACTTTGCAAAGTGAAACTTTTGTTTTTCTATAAATAATATTGCCAACTTGCAATACTTAAAATAATAATAATAATAATCAGGCTCCCACTAGCTTTGACACGTATTCAGAAAATAGTTGGACTTCTAGAAGACAATACTTATTGACTTCCAAAGTTCATATTTCCAATATGATGTGCTTCGATAAGCTTTTATCGAAGCTTCTCAAACTCACACACCTTTCCTTAGACAGCTCACATGTGTGTCTAAACTAATTCAGAACTTATATCACTAAGTCCCAAATGTTCAGACTAATTGTCGTGTTCTTAAAATTCGAACTATGAAGAGGGATGTCGTAATCAAAATCGAATTTAATAATGCAATTACATAATCGCTATCTCCTTAAAATCTCTCTTAGTGAAAGCGTTTCCTCACAATCATTTTCATGAAGGATAGAAAGCTTACGACACTTAGATCTTATGGTGCATGTGTTCCTATCCATGTGAATTTGTCACAACCATAATCATAAGATAATGTTTGTGACAAATCCAAACTCTTATGGACAAAACTTGTTCATACTTAATTTCTTGCCATCAAGGGTCCCACCATTGCTTCCAAGTTATTTAGCAGCTCACCTATGCCAGTCAATGTACTTTCATTGAAAAGGTGCTTGCCTTATGCAGTTTATTGAGAACTCGTAGAACTCATATGCATAATCAACTCAAATGGATTGGCACAGAAACAAGAATACATCAACATGATAGGTTACAATCCTCAAGTCGTATGCTAGTGTTTAATAGGTTTACTCTTGATTAGTTCTTGAAATTTTTCAAGATCATTTAAACTCCCACTGACCTCTTGACATATAAGATTCTCTTGACAAGAACAAACAAATATTCAAGAGTTAGTACGGATTCTTATCAAGACAAACCATTTCACACAATTGGTCTTAGTTGGTCTTTGTCTTATCCAAGACATCACAATTTACCAATTTCAAACGTGCAAGAGTAAGAAAACTAATTTTCTACTTCACATTTGATGAGTGTGTTAGACCTTCTTAAGATGTGTCACTCAATTCACAATGTTGGAGTATGACTCTAAGAATTGATTTTGGAACGAAGTATGACTCGTCATTTTGAACTAAGATGTCCTTAGAAGATCAATTTTGATATGGTTCTTAACCATTAAGATGATCATAAAACACGATACAAAAGTACTCTCGCATCTTTTTCAGATTAGAGATACTTTTATCTTTTTACCTTATTGATTCTTCTTATTCGTTTTGCATTCATTGAAACTTTTCATTTATTCAGAATTACACTTAATCTTGTAAGTATAACCACTTTTACTAGACCTTTAGTAAATCATGACGAATAATGTTATTATTATTTATGGTGGACCTAACTAGTGCACAACATTGTGTATTGGTTCCTTTAGTCCTTCACTTGACTCACATACTTATGTGAACAAGGAATTAGTCTTAATTACCTAAGTACCAAGATTTCCATACATCACACAGTACACCTTGTATGATTCCAAGTTTCTATCCAATTGAAACTTGGGCGATGGGAATCTTTCCCTAATTAAAAAATTATGACACTACCATAAATAACATAACTAAGAATCACATCCATTTCAACATTGCTAATAATAGAAATACACAAACATCAATTTTTCATACATGTCATTGCAAGGATAAATAAATAAGACAAAAACGAAATTTATTTTATTGCGGAAATTTTTTTCCTTACAACGCAACTCAAATGAAAAACTATGTTATTACATTTCTTAGCAATCTATCCTAACTTTAAAGTAGCAGCTCAAAAAATCCGATCATCGAATCCATGCGATCAAAATCCATTTCTTCACGATCAGATTCGGCATGCTTCTTCCTTTAAGCTTCCTCTCTTTTCTTCGATCCTTCAAAACATCAAAAATGTAATCTTATCACATAATGTATCAAGAATCAAAAATAGGAACTTATAGAGTTAGTTAATGGATTTTACTAAAGTAGAGTCGTACATCTTGACTCTCCCATCTCTTAGATCTCTTAGGTAGACATGGCAACTTCGTCTCCAATGCCCCTTCTCTTGGCAATAAAAGCAAATTGACTCTTTTGGAACAGCACACGAAACTACCTCAGACTTTGCCTTTCTCTTATGATAAAAATGTTCGACCATGGCATGCCTTTCGTTGCCATTGCCTATGTCCATGGAGGTTTGGAAGGAAGATGCACCAATTAACTTTGCTTGTCCAGTACACCAAATCAATGTTGATTCAGCAACAACAAGCAAATAGGTGAGATCAATGAAGGTTACCTTGTAGTTTATCATATAGTACTCTCTTACGAACTCACTATATGAGTTAGGAAGCGATTGAAGAACCCAGTGAACAGCCAACGTCTTACAGACAACGACTCCTAACATTCTTAACCTATCAATGTGTGACTTCATATCTAAGACGTGTGCACACACTGACTTTCCTTCTTCATGTTTACTTGCCAAAAGGGCTTGAGTGAGCTTGAACTTTTTAAGCCTTTGAACTTATGGGTTAGGGAGAACAATAGGAGGAGGTGGAGGAACTGAAGCATGACTTCTTGTTCCTCGATCGAATCATGGAATATCATCTTCATGTGGAAACCGTGTTTCAAGGTATTTGGGAAGACCATAGTTGTCATACTTTGACATCTACAAAACGGGAGAAAATTCAAGTTAGTTGATTGACTGATTGATTGAGTCCTTAATAAAACACCCAAATGAGATATTAAGGCTATGATCCAACACAATATTCTACAACTTGGAAGAGGGATGCCGTAATCCAAATTGCAGAACATTTGAAGGTAAGTGAATGATGATTCACTAATTTTCCACCATGAAAAATGTAAAACGAGATTAAGTTTTAAATGCATTGAAAACTCCTAGATCCTTTGAGATTCATTGAACTTTTCAATGGCATGTTTAAATCTCGATATAACCCTCGATTTGTGACTGGGATGCTGAGGATCACAAAACAAGGTGTGAATAACCATGCAAACATACATGGTGCCCCCAATGTTACAGTCACCTATTCGATGTGCCGGTTAACCACACACGCTCCACCGAACTATGACAAACATTGAGTCACCCTTCGCTACCCTTGCTTAGAGCCCATTCAGTGTGTCGGTTAACCACACACGCTCCACTAATGTCTTAGCAAGGGGCATAAAGTGTAATTTCATGGAATTGCATCAAATTCACTTTTGCCTAAAGTAACTAAGATTGGGAATTTTGTAAAAAATATTTAGTTACTTTATAATTTATTATACTTTTAATGGAAAGGGTTTGCCCTATCCTACCCGTTCGGCTAACGACCCTCCACCAATCAAGGAAGCGGTGGCTGAGAGTGAACACCCATTAAACGACCATTTTATAGGCCATAACCTTATACCCCCTTATAGATCGGCTTCGTGAATGAGGCCTACTAACGGTAGGACTAGCATTTAAGTTATACATATATAATATGAGACTTTTAATGTTATATGTACTATAAGGGTGTATTTTACACTTTTAAAATACTATGTGGTCTCATTTAATAAATTACACTTTTAATTTAATTAAATGTAAACCATATCACTATGGATTTATTAACTCTCTTTTAATTAATTTAATAAAACCATAAGGGTGTAATTTGAACTTTTCAAAAATAGAGTTTTAGAATTTAAAATTTTAAAATTAAATTTTTAATCAAAGATTTAAATTCCAAAACTTGAGGGCAAGTTTTGAAACTTTTCAAAACAATAGGGTTTAACTATTTAAATATGAAAACTAAAACTTTTAAAGTTCAAATTTAAACTATAAAAACTAAATGGTGTAAATTGTAACTTTTCAAATTTACTAGATCAAATATTTGACTAATAATAATCCTATATTATCCATATTTAACCAAATTCATTAATTTTGATGAGGATAACCATTCCGAACTTAGAAAATCGGATTTTGGCAAGAAAAACGAGTTTTGGCAATTATCCTCAACAAATTCTGGCAGAAAAATCGGAAAACCCGACACTAGAGCCATGGACTCGTCGAGTCCACAGTGGAACTTGTCAAGTAGGACCTACTCATCTAGTCCATTCATGGACTTGGCGAGTCTGCCAGTCAGAAGGTGAATTTTTCGATTTTCTTGGAAGCAATGAATAATTAAAACATCAAACAAACAGCCTAGGCTCTGATACCATAGATGGGATATGAGCACTACGTTAATCCTATGGTGTACATGAAAACCCTAAAGCTTTGGATTTAGTTTATCTAATGAACATGCAATAAGCACCCAAAGCTAATAAACCCTAGATCTAGCATATGTATATCCAAATTAACATGTAAGAACAGATTTAGATGAATACCTCTTATAGAATAGCTTGAATCTCGTATCCTTGGAGCTTAGAGTCACAAATGTCACTCCTCTAATGGTTTACAAACACCATAAGCAAGAGGATGATAGTAAAAGAGGAGAGGAGCACCAAAACCGTCCAAGATCTCTACCAGAAGACGTAGCCATGTTTGTTGGGATCCCTAGGGATCTATTTATACTTGTATGGGTTGCTAGGGTTTCAGGAGAAACCCTTATTCTCTGCTTAGGACTTAAGCAACCCTTGGAACCTTTCTAGAAAGTGTTGGATTAGTGTCTAAACCCGTAACCATATTTGGTAAGTATTCGACCTAATTGTGCATGGTCCTTTTGGGTTGCCTTCACCAAAGCAACTTGACTGGAGAAATGATAGAGAAAGAGATTATTATGTTTTAGTAATATATTATAAGAATAATATATTAAAAAAGAAATCATATTTATTTAGTTGACATTGGTCAAGAATTAATTAAGAATTAATTATGTGATTAAAAGAAGTTAACTACACTACGGGGGCTGAATTGTAATTATGTGATAGTTGCAAAGTAGGGCAATGGATGCCCTATGGATAGGGTGGACGAATTCAAGGGGATAAGGCCCTAAAATTCGTCCAAGATAAGGATTATACACTTATCCTTTGGACTGCTTGGTGGGCAAGCAATCAGATAAGGATAAGGACTGAAACCCTAATCCTTACACCTATGTAAGGAATCCTCAGCCTAGGAAAATTGGCCACTTGATCCCAGAACCTCCTAGAGCCGATTTTATGCCTCTCTCCTCTCTCTCTCTCTCTCTTGCCTCTCCATTTTCTCTTGGTGTTTATGAGCCATTAGAGGTACTATACTTGTGGTACTTGCTTTCAAAGACAAGAAGATTGAAGATTTGAGTTGTTATTACAATATAACAACAAGAGGTATGTAATCCCTTCTACTATCTAAATTTCGAAATACATAGGAGCATGCTGGGGTTTTTTATGTGTTCATAACGTTGTGTATCTAATAGTGAAAACATAGATCCGAAATTAGGGTTGCATGCACACATATGATTGTTTGTATAAAACCCATCAAAAGGCCCTTGGACAAAAATTATATGGGCTTCCCATAGATTTCGTCCAACCCCTTCCCTTTAGGAATCCATTACCCACAATGCAATTATCTTATAATTACAATATTAGTCCCCCAAGTCTAATTAATCTCTTTTAGCCATAGAATTAATTTCTTAATTAATTCTTGTCCAATATTAGTTAAACTCTATGATATCTCAATTAATATATTATTCATATAATATATTAATAAACCATAATTAACCTCTTTCTCCATAAATCATCCTATCTAGTTGCTCTGATGAAGGCAACCCAAAAGGACCATGCACAACCCGGTCAAATACTTACAAAATATAGTTACGGGCTTAGACACTAATCCAACAGTACCTACATGTAATAATATCCATCCATATTCTTCATATAACTATTTCGGTCTGAACATAAACTTCAATACCAGTTCCCTTATGTAGCACAAGAGCAACCATTAACATTACAAAAAAAATAATAACCTACAAAGGGAAAGAAATGTCGAAAAAGATTTTGGACCACTTAAAACATCCCAAAAGGAGATCACACCAGTCACCTTAAATCTACTACCAAGATTCACATAGAAACGACGAGGGCATACAAGCTGCCTTTGATCCACTGCATTCTTTCTGGTATACGAATCAATTCAAAGAGTGAAGGACCTCGCAAACCGATAACCTCGTCATTTTTATCCCCAAATTAAACGGACTGAAGCACACTAACTCACTAGCAACATTACTTGATTAAACAAACGGAACAATATTTCATATCTTGGACAAAACTTAAACAGTCCTACGTTGAAAACCCACTAGCTCAAAAAAACTCTCAATCACACGGAGATTCCAGAATCACCCATAATAATGTTGAATTAACCTAGGTTGGATCAAACCAATTACCATTTATATCGACGCACACCCCATAACTGAACTTCATGCAAAATCAAGGCCACACATGGAAAATTCACGCAACCCCACTTTTTACATTTGAAATTCTATTACTTCATGCCAAACACTTCAATAACCACATTACGCAGTTGCCCGTGATTTTCACTAAAACCGACCGATCCACCATTGTCCGAACAATCTCAATCCATAAACCTCACAATTTCTGTTAAGTGACTAGTACTCAAACTTCAATACTACATATTCTTTTGGCCAATTCCAACATGAAAAAGTCCTTAAACACTTAATTAATCCCACAGTTATATCCCCCACTCATGCAACCGATCAACAGTTGACAACTGCCCATCCCTGACCATGGATAGTAATACATATTACGAGCTAACCAATCTCTCAATAACCGATACCCAACCTAAGCGGCCCAAACGTTTCTTAACCTAATACTTGTCATTTCCAAAAGGAAGTACTGCCCAACAACTTCCAACTGCAAGGACAACCCATGCATTCCTGAAGACATAATTACGATGGCAACTTGCTCTGCACCCCCGATTTGACCATTTTTTTAATCCCATCAGATCCTAAAGGACTTCAGCGGATCCTTGAGAAGCATAACAAGGAAATTTCCTAACTACGAGCACTTCATTGGTAGTCTACACTCCTTCACTGATGCATAAATAAACCTAAACTAAAACCTCACATACTTGAACTATAGATTCCTCTGACTCATTATACTGAAATCACAAAACAAATCAAACAGATTGACGTTTACCTAAGCAGAACACTCAGTTATCCCCCACTTAGGGTTCGAACTACCACGAACAGAAGTTGCAAACAAGACCGGCTATACCAAATGCATAACATCCATGTCCTTTGAAATGTATAACACAATGAAAATGATCTTCCAGATAAACACCAAAAATACTCAAAGAGATTCTAAATCTCATATGGAGACCTCGGAAACTCTCCAATCATGACCACCTTTAACATCAAGAACCTCCTGCAGATGCACAAGCAATAATTATGTCCATTCATCACACCAATTCTCTATCTAGGAACAAATGGACTACCATACACCTCGTCTGCAAATCCCCAAATGTCAATTTATCGCAAGAATCATTCATAAATACAAGAGGCATCATTCCCATATTCGGGATACATGAGAGACAACAAAAATTGTCGTTCCCGGTTCATTTCGCTGATTACCAGAAACAATCAACTATCACCTGAATTTACTATATTCAAAGAAATCAGACACTTAATCTCATCTCAAGGCAACCATAAAATAAGGATCCTATTGTGCATTCCCACATTGCCATACTTGCCGCCAAAAAACTACAACTATATAGCCCCATGTTGGGTCTACATCCCGACTCTGAAAATCAAATGTATGTTATCTCTCTCTCTCTCTCTCTCTCTCTCTCTTTCTCTCTTTCTCTCTCTTTTTTTTTCTCTCTCTCTCTCTCTCTTTCTCTTTCTCTATATATATCTCTCTCTCTCTCTCCTCTAAATATGGAAATCTGGAAGACCACAACCCCGATCTGGATAGTGACATCCCAATCCATCTGCTAATCCCTCAGCCTCTAGCTACAATCCTTGAGCTGATCATCATAATCATTTCCTTCTTGTTTCCAGCGACTCAATTGGCACTACCTCGAGCGAGGCCTTCGAGATCTTAAACCAACTAACTTATTTCACACCCCCAAACCTGAACGGCGGAAACGTTCGGGGGCGGATGACTTCATGTGGTAACGCTTACAAATGAATACATAGTAAAGAAAGCAATACAACCATCATATATATAATTGAAAGTTTACATTTGTCAAAAGTTACATGTTCAAAACCAATTATAATATGATGTCAAAATATGAGATTTAACTGGCGCCGCAGCGTCCCTTCTTCAAAAGCATATTGATACCTGTAATTACTGAATCCCTGGGACATACAACTAATTTGAAAGAGTAGATCAGCATTTAAGCTGGTGAGTTTCATAAGTATTAAATGAAAATGTTTGTATGAAATGAAATGTTTTGTCCTTGTTTGTTTGTTTCTAGAAAATCCTATATTTTCTACTAGTATAAAAGTAGCCTTCTCTCAAGACCAATGTTTGTTTCTAAAAATGTATGTAATTGTAAAATAACCAATATGTTTGAAAACCTCGTAAATCAATGTATTTTTAATACCCCATGTGAGTTTTATAACCATACTATTGACTCGGAATGCCTATACACAACGTTCTTCAGGCGTTGGAATGTTATGACGTTTGTCACCCCAAATGGTGGACTGTAGCTAACAGTCAAGGCGCGGGTTGTCAAGCCTGTATAGATCTATACACAAACACCATGCTCCCCTTCCAAGGGATTCTGGTATATAATACAGGACTTGAAATGTGTACTCGAACGTACGTGAAGTTAATGTCTCACAAATCGTGGTATAAAAACAAATTTACATGTTAAAATGTTCGTTTGTTCTTGTATATGAAAGTGACTTCTTGAAAATCGTGTTTCTAGTATGTAAAAGTTAGCAATATTCTCGTAAAACTATACCTATTATAGCTTTCTAAAAGTGTGTCTCGTTTGTTTAGAAATACCTAGAAAAGGAATCACTTGTTATGAAAGTAAAGATTTTTATAGTGTCTAAGATAGACATGTATACATATAATCCAAGCAAAATGTTTAGTTTATACATGCATTACAACAATTTATATTTCAAAAGATAGAATGCTATTGTAATATATTGTATATATACGAGAGTTCCCTATAAAGTTTATAAATCACATATGATTCTATTTAATAAAAGTGTATAATAAAACTTTATATATAACACCCGATAATAATCGTGTGTTTTACTTGTATTCCCCCCTAGAAAGCATATAAAAGCATTTAGAATATTTAAAAGGGTTAATTAAGGGGTATGAACTCACTTGAAAGTTTGAAGAAAGCGAGGTGGAAACCGGGCAGAGTTTCTTCTCAGAAACCGATTTTTCTCAGGATTCTTGGGAATCTCGGGAGTAAAAACGACCTTCGGGACTTGAGAGAAATGACCGGGGCTTCGGGTTAGAACGGGCATGGAAAATGAGGCAAGAACGCCAAAGAAATGAGAGAAATGGAGCCCTTTCTTCGGAACCCTCGCATCCCTTTTATAGGGGCTGGGAACCGCCTTGGTACGCGGGGCGTACGAGGGTACGCAGGGCGTACGCGTACGTCACGCATGACCGAATCCTCGACTGCCTCAGACTTCGGATGGGACAGGGGCTAGCTTCGCATAGGCCGAGACGTGGACGATCCGAGGCGTAGGCCTTCAGTACGTGGGGCGTACGAGCTTACGCGGGGCGTAACTCGGCCCCATCTGATGACTCCCTTCGGATAATACCAAAGATTTATAATTAAATTTATATTTTATTTAATTAATAAACTTCTAAAATTCATATCTTCTTCATACGAATTCCGTTTTCGATGGTCTTTATATCCACGCGTAGGTGAGACTACGCTCTACAACTTTCGTTTAGATTCCGTCGGCAAATTCCGAAATTATTTTTATTATTTATTTTTAAAATGTCGTGTTTAAGGAATTTCTTTAGAAATTCGTAACTTCTTTATCTGACGTCGGTTTTCTCCAGACTTTTTACCGCTGAAATACCATTGTCGAGACCTTCGATTCTCGTTTAGGTCATTCCGGCCAAAAGTCGCTCGATCTCCGATTCGAGTTTCTAGCTGTCTGTTGCTAAGTCGAACTTTGAAAAAATCATAACCACGAAGCCGGATTTGGGCATTCTTTTTACGTACGATCACGGTTTAATGATATCAAACATAGTAGGTAATTAAATAGAAACTTGTTGAACATTTTATTATCACAGTTAATTTCATTAACTCAAAAGTGGTTACAATACTTGACTTTTTAGGTCATTACAAAGAGTTGAAATATCGGGTTGTCACAACTTACCTAGGTCTGTATTATTCAAAACCAAACTTAGATGGTCACTAAGGCCTAAATAATTGCCAGAACCATCATCAACATGAACATGCATAACTGATAAACTAAATAAGACGGAAACACATTGAAATGAATCATGGTACTAAACCATACGACCTATCCTCCATTAGCTCCTTATAATCCTCGAAATTGCCCTCAATTTGAGTACAGATCATGTGCTTTCATTAGTACGGGCACAATACTACCTTCTACACTTATCCATACCTTCCACAAGAATCATTATCGATCCTATGAGTAACTACTCATGTCCACTACCATCCGATCTAACAACATATAACCATTCTCAAATGAATACTCACCGCTAAAAAGCACATAAATTCCTCTAATGCACTTCCCAGGATCTCCTAGGATCCCACCTCACCTTGTCATCAACTGCTAAACAACTCATGGTAATATTAGCTAACAACTTCATGAATACAATTACATGCAACAAAACTAAAATAATCTTTCGAATAAAATACCCAACCCTACAACGATTAGACACAACTGAGAGCTATGTAATATGGTCAAAGCAATCATTCCACAATTATTTAACCTTTGCAGCATGTAACTTAACATGTTCATTTAATAGTTAGCTCACCTTAATATGGGTCCCATAAAGCACAAAGAAAGCAATATTCGAGTAGTAGCACTCTATAGGCCATAAAACATAAAAAAGGCATCCTCTAACTAACTTGTTCCCGTGACACTAGGAACTACTACCATCACTGACGGTTTCCTTATTCTTGAATATTATACACAAAAAGGGATCACATAGACTGAAAAATGATTGATTCTATCCTAAGACCACAACCATACAAGGAAAATGATATAAGGCCATATCAGTTATTCTAGGGTTATATGAACCTAATCGTATATAATTTTTAGAGGGTACACTTAGCAATCAATTCAACCAACATAGATTCCAAATCTAACATAGCATCCAATACCTCCTTGGCTACATTGTATCACAAATCAGGCAATTCTAGCATACAATTCCTGAAGGTATCCTTAGCCCTACTCGAGTATGCAAATCATACAATAGGTATACTAGTCATATATTTAGGTATGCAATTTTGGGAATCACTTACTTGAGCTCTGTTGATTGTATGCATCACACCGCTTTCACTTCATTGAATGATTGATTCTATCCTAAGCCCACAACCAGACAAGGAAAATGATATAAGGCCATATCAGTTATTCTAGGGTTATATGAACCTAATCGTATACAATTTTTAAAGTATACAATTAGCAATTAATTCCCCCAACATAGATTCCAAATCTAACATAGCATCTAATACCTCCTTGGCTACATGGTATCAGAAATCAGGCAATTCTAGCATACAATTCCTGAAAGTATCCTTAGCCCTACTCTAGCGTGCAAATCATACAACAGGCATACTAGTCATATATTTAGGTATGGAATTGTGGGAATCACTTACTTGAGCTCTGCAGATTGTATGCATCGCACCCCTTTCACTTCATTGAAATCTTTTTAGAATTTTTTTTCAAAAGGATTACCAAATCCTCGGTTTAAGTTCAGACACACTCGAGAATGTGCCCAAATCCCTCAAACCAAGGCTTTTATACTGACTTGTAACATCCCATATTTAACCCAAAATTTTCTTTTAGAACAAAAGCATTTGTTACAATTAAAACGTCCAAGATCTAAATGAAGCCCATTGGTTTAAAACATTTATCAGAGTAAAGACATAAAACTTATTAAGTTCATAATTCTCCAATGGATGTGATGTAGTCAAGCCATGCCCTTCCTTCAATATAAGAAAACCTGAAATAATTTAAACATGAAAACATACGCACAAGGCTTAGTGGGTTCCCCAAAATACCACATACAACACACAAATACATATAATAACAAGTGGCTATTTCATATCTGTATCAACCCCTAGGTCCGTATCAATCCATATGACAGCTTATAGCTGTGTCAGGTCCGTATCAACCCCATATGACGGCATTTAGTTGTGTCGGGTTAGTATCAACCCCCGAGTCCATAATGACACTACATAACATCATGTAGCTGTTTGGGATTTGTATCAACCCCTACTTACATGAAACGTACAATGATATCATCAACAGTCATAAATACAATCAAGTACATACCGACAAATTAACAAATGTCATAAAGACAACTATAATTGTACAAACATATTTCAGTGGGCCGACATTGGTGCCTTCAACCCATGAGTATGGTGAAGAAACTCACCGGAATCAGTTACATATGACAAAACCATATAAGTAGCTAAGATTGTTTTACATCTCTTAGGACACCTACAATCACATCAATAATCCTTACTTCGCTCATTTCAATAAATTACTTATTGATACTTCATAATATACTTCTTATTCATTTTTATTATCATTGTAGCATTCGGGTTTTTGGGACATTAAACCTCACTCAACCCCTAAACGCATGAAAGGTTTATATTACTTCTTATAATATATATCCTTAGCTTTTCATAGTATTGGACACATTCTCTAATTAGTTTTCTATTGAGCTATAAAGATTTCACAAGTTAACTATTAAAATTGTTCCTGTAACACTCGGTTTCAAATCACTTCATTATTCAGGGTTGTGTTTGATCATTAGTTATCATAAGGCTTAGGGCCTTGGGAAGAAAGAATTTGGCCCTTTTTGGATGTAGATATTATAGATCAAATGATCAAAGAGTTGGATTGTGTTGCAGAGCCCAAGGGTATATATATAAAGTGGCAGTTCGGGATTCTTTGAATATTAGATTTTAAGTTTTGAAAGTTTTATGGAAAAGCAGAGTTTATGATTGTAGAGCTTCTTATTACCTTTCCTTGGATATAAGGATCGTCAGAAGCAGAGTTTAAACGAAGAAGATATGACTGCTCGAAGTTGGAAAGGATCTAGGGAAAAACAGAGGTCATGACATGAGCATTTGGAGTTCACGACTTGAGAAGCGATTAAACATAAATGTTGATTTAAACTGTGCTCACGACATGAGCATTAAGAGTTCACAACGTAAGGAACGTTGCAGCCCAAGCCCAGGAATGTTGGACCTATTGTGAGTTTCAAGTTCATTGCTTTATGTGTCCATAAGCCTAGATCTAGATCTTTTATGCTTATTTCTCTAGATTCAAGTTGATGTGGTTATTTGAATCCATAAAGTTGCCAACTTTCTGGTTCTCCAAGGTCACTTGAGTATGGTAGTTGCTGGATCTGTACTTTGGTAGAGTTTTATATCTCTTGCATAAGATTTGATGTCATATTTCCCCATTTGTGCCCAAGATGGTGTTGGGACATGTATTGGACATGCATGTCCAAAAAGCCATGATTTTTATGATGTCCTAGTGTGAATAAGACTCTATGGAAGGTTTAGTGGCTTGTCCCAATGGCTTAAGAAGTTTTTGAATCAAAGATGGTATTCAAACGGATCTTACGACATGAGGAGATGCATCTCATGTCGTGAGGGTGACCAAGCTCTACTATTTTGTCATATGGTGGCTCAGGACGTAAGCCGTAGATGGTCATGTCGTGAGGGCTTGCTGACCTTGACTTCCGTTGCCGTTGACTTTCTGGCCAAGTTGGACTTTGGAATAAACTTGAGGATTTTGAGCTATTAAGTGAGATTCTATCTGGTTCTGGTATTAGTGGATTCGCGAGAAGAAGCCATGTTGAAAAAGGGGTTGTATCGTGATGACAAGAATTCTTTGATTCGGGTGACTTTTCCTCACTGTACTTGCGGTTCGAAGGCACCAAAGCCGATCCATTGGGTTGATATCCTAATATTCACTAATATGTTGACTATAGAGTAGATCTGCATGATTAAATGCTAGTTGCTAATATGCTATACTGGTAGGACTGTAGGACTTCCTATGATTATGTAGGTATGATTATTTGTATATGTTTGTTATATGTTGACATATTGTAATTGGTTGAGGTTGCACTGCTTCGTGTTGTAGCCAATAGACCCTGGAGCATTCCCAATACGAGCTGAGGACTGGGTGGTTTGCCAGAATCATGTTGAGGGCTCTGGTGCATTCCAGATATGAGTTGGGGACTCGATGGTATGCCAGGCTTGTACTAAGGATTTGAGGGTATTGGAGCATTCTAGATATGAACTTATTGCCTGGTAGGTCATGCCAGACTCACACTAAAGGCTCAATAGCATTCCAGATCCGGGCTGAGGACCGGTTGGTATTCCGGAATCGTACTAAGGAGTAAACATTTTTATGTCAGTCCGATGTCGAATTGGACTAAGGAGCAAGCCAGCCATAAGTTGTAGGCCTGAGGGCAAGACATACTTATGTTGTAGGCCCAAGGACAAGTTAGACTTATGTTGTGGGCTCAGGAGCAAGACAGATATGAGTCGCGGGCCCAATAGGAAAGTTAGCCTCATACTATGGACTCAAGGGTAATCCAGTCTTTTAGCTATGGACCCAATCTAGTCTTATAGTTTTGGTTTATGGTTTCAGGTACTATTGAACACTCTGGCCATGGATTTGATGCACAAAAAACTTCATCACCACTAGGTGGTGCTAAAATGATACTCTTGTAGCCACAGCCACCGGCATCGGTGGTGGTTGTGGTGGTTCTTAGTGATGGTGGTGGATAAGAAAGTGAAAGAAAGAAAACAATAGTTAAAGAAGAAATAGTTACCAAGGATGTCAAGCAACACCACTATCGTCCTCTTCCTCTTCGATCAACTCTGGCGAACTAAGATAGGATTCTGACAACAATGGTTGTCGGTGGTGGTGGTGATTATGCAAGAAAGGAAGAAAAGGGTTCGCCACTTGGCAAGAAACGACTCAAATAGTCTCACCTTGCTTTCTTCTTCCGTTTTACAGCAACAAATATGGAATCAACACCTCCTCGTTGTCATCTTCTTCTTCTTCTTCGTTTCATTCATTGTTCTCCCTCTATCGCCAGGCTTCTTTCTCTTGATATCTCTTCTTCTCCATCCTGCATTCGTATTTCTTTCTTGGTAATCTTGGATGCCGCACGCATGGAAGAATAATGGGTTTTTAGGACTGCATGGTATGCGACGAATGAAACAGGAAGAAGATCTTGCACATCTGATAATCCCACTTCAATGAATTCTAAGCCTAAGTTTTTGGTTGTTATCAATAATGGCCCCTAGACACAATATCTCTACATTAGAAGTTCGAAAATTCCCTAAATAGACCCTCATAATCTTTTGTTTCTTATAAGGTGATTTTAAGTGTATTATTATTATTATTATTATTATTATTATTATTGTTATTAACTTTATTTATTTATTTATTGAGTGTATTAATAATTTATTAGATGGCAATAAACTTATAAATACCATGTTATTTAATTAAAATGCTAAATATTTCTTATTTCTATTTGTTTAGTTAATCTAATTTTATATCCCATTTTTAAACAACAAACGGAAAATGGGGCGTTACAGACTCCGGTGGTGATCCAGACTCATTGATTGGATCACAATATTTAAAAAGGTGTTAGGTTCTGGAAGGGGGCATGTGAGAGGCATTAGGCCTAAACCTTCTTCTGCAGCGAGTATACGTGTCTCATCTCAATGACAGTTAAAGTCACTAGCACTGCAACCAACATAGGTGCTTATTAAATTTTTTATAAATATGGTGCCTATGCTATATTTTTAAGAACTTGATGCATTTATAGTTTGTTAAATTTTTAAGGGCTTAATGTGATTGTGACTTAATTGTAGGACGTGGATGTGAATGTTTTTACTCAAAACTCGGCGTTTGTGACGGCAATTTGAGATATTATCCGCTTGTTTAAGAACCAAGTCAACAATGATGGGGAAGAAATAAGACGCATAGTATTTCTTGTTATATGTTATGGATGACGCTATTTTGGATTTAGTAGATAGTTTATGGATGATACATTTGATGTTTATTTTGGATTTATTAGATATTTTATGTAATTTGGTATATTTGATGTTTTATGTAATTTGGTATGTATTGATTTCTGCATTTTTATTAAATTTGCATTTTATAAGATATAAACTAATATCACAAATAACTTTAAAAAAAAACGTTAGATGCAACACCTTTAGCGAGTTAGCGACGACCGAGACTTTAGCGACGACGAACATTACTAGATGACGTCAATTGCGACGACAAATGAGTATTAGCTACAAGGTAATAGTGACGACATGAGGCATCAATTGGGACGTTTTTTGTGGTCACTAAAGGTAATGTTTTTTGTTGTGGTCTACCTATTGCTACTGATTTAAGCTTAATAAGTTGAAGGCATACACACGATAATGATGTCTTCCATTACCAACAATGACCGATTTAAGGCTAATAAGTTTGTTCAGATCTTATTTTTGGGCATGTGTTTGATATAGTACTAGATATAGACAATCTTGAAGGGGCATGTGAAATTCATAAAATCGATTTTTAGGGTTTATATGAGGAATGAGGGGTGCATAAAAAAGTTTTCTATTTGTCGGTCAATATGAATCGGATATATTATAACATTTTACAAGTTTCTCGTGGAAATATTCAAGTATGATTTGTTATTTACATGGCAAGTAAAATAAAAGAGTACGTGTTTTACGAGCATAGACTTTAAAGATATACTTGCAAAATAAAAGAAAAAGAGTATGTGTTTTACGAGCATAGACTTTAAAGATATACTTATCCGAGTAAATTACAAGAATGGTCCTTTATTCAATATCTCAAATTTGGTCCATCGATTTGAATAAATATCCCGATATGGTCATGTATATATATTATATAGATAGTTAATCCATTAAGCATTATATTAATTATTAAGAAGATGATATATACATTCAAGGAGTCAAGGTGCAAACTTTCTTTGAAATTCAGAAATTGTTCATAAAAAAACTACCCATCTTAAGCAAAGATTGACCGCTTCTAAGTTCCGGATATTGATCGTTGAATTGAATTGCAATTTTCAGCATATCCCCTTTGTTTTGTCTTCATGTTTCACATTTCATCGTCTTTTCTTCAAATTTCAATTTCAATCATATTCAATTATCTTATTATCTTAATTTATCAAAAAGTATATTTAAATAATACAGTACCACTAATTTTTATATTATCAATAATTGTTTTATGGTTAATCGTTAAACATAAACAAGTTGAATTGGAAGTATGCGTAATAAAACCAATAATACAACCATTAATGCTTATATTACATTTTGCAGTATTCATCATTATCAGATTTTTCATGTAAAAAAACTAAAAAAGCAATGATATGCTTGGGGGTGTGGAAAGTGTTGGCAGGATCTCAATTTTTTATACATATTGAGAAAGAAAAATAGTGGTGATGATGAACAAATTGTGTTTATCTCACACATAAAACAAATCGTGCAATAAAGGTCAAATTTGGGGACGAAAGTGGGATTTTTTCAAAATATGAAGCAAACATAAGATTTTAGGTCAACTAATAGGGACCATTTTTATAACTTTCGTGGCTATAAATGAACGACTTCTGAAGACGTTTAGATGAACGAAGTAGAACAACATCCACGTAAAATAATGGAGTATCAACCCTTCTTCCTCTTACTATCTTGTCTTTTCCCACTGGCCATCTTTGCCTACATCATTTCCAGCCGGCGCAACTCACGGTTACCACCGGGACCTAAAGGTTTTCCGGTCATCGGAAACCTCTTAGAATTCGGTGACAAACCCCACCAATCACTTTCCATATTATCTAAACGTTATGGTCGTTTAATGTCACTGAAGCTCGGAAGCAATACGACCATAGTCATTTCATCTCCTGATATCACCAAAGAATTCTTTAACACACATGATGTAGCCTTCTTAAACCGATCACCTCCTAAGGCTATCCAAATCGGAGACTATCATAAATACTCTATTGTTTGGATGGAGGCCGGAGATCAATGGAGAAAATTGAGAAGAATGACCAAGGAATATATGTTCTCTGTTCAACAGCTAGATGCTAGTGAATTACTACGACGGGAGAAGGTATAAATTATATTGTTAAAAATAGAATAAAATAACAATGATACATTGAAACTAATTATATATGTTCTCATATTTATATACATTCTAGGTACAAGAACTTGTCAAGCATGTTAATCGATGTTGTATAGAGGAAAAGGCTTTAAACGTAGGTGCATGTGCTTTCACGACGAGTCTCAACATCCTTTCCAACTTTATGTTTTCGATTGATCTTGCTGAATATGGTCCAAAATCAACACAACAATTCCAAGACTTAGTATTGCAAGCGATGCAAGCTGGTGCAAAGCCAGGTCTACCGGACCTTTTTCCTATACTTCACTCGTTGGATCCACTAGAGTTAATATGGTCGGAAAATGTTTATGCTAAGAAAATGTTGGCAATTTTCGATAAGATCATCAATGACAGGTTAAAAACAAGATCTGATGGCGTTTCAACCAAAAGCAATGATGTTTTAGACTTAATGCTTGACCAGCAATCCAGTTTTACTCAAAATGATATGAGACACTTATTTCTAGTAAGTAAAACCTTTTACTAATATTTAAAAAATATTGCCTATTATAATAGCATATGCATTGATTAAGGTTTTGTTTTATAGACACTATTTATGGCGGGAACCGACACGACATCAAGCACGTTGGAATGGGCGATGTCGGAACTGATTCGTAACCCAGAGAAAATAAAAAAAGCGAGGTTGGAGGTTGATAAACTCATGCAAAACAACAACAATGGAAACATACAAGAATCTGATATCTCGCAACTCACGTACCTACAAGCTGTGATTAAGGAAACTCTGAGACTTCATCCTCCTGCCCCTTTTCTTATCCCTCGCCAAGCCCTACATGACGTTGCTATTCAAGGTTTCATTGTGCCTAAAAATGCACAAATTTTGTGTAACGTTTGGGCTATGGGTCGAGACCCAAACATATGGTCAGACCCAGAAATGTTCATGCCTGAGAGGTTTTTGGACGTGAAGATTGACTATAAAGGCCAAGATTTTGAGCTTATTCCATTTGGTGCAGGAAGGAGGATGTGTCCAGGATTGAATCTTGCTAATAGGATGTTACATATAATATTGGGATCTTTGATTCATAAGTTTGATTGGAAGCTTGTGGGAAATACGAGACCTGAAGATATTGATATGGGAGAAAAGTACGGGATCACATTGCAAAAGGCTGAACCACTCATGGTCATCCCTATGAAATTGTGACTGTAGCTGTGTTCTAGAATAAATTAAAGTTGAAAAACATTTATCGCTGTGTTTTGATTTTATTTTAAATCTTGTACTAATTTTTTTTTTATTTTGGTTAGAAATTGCTTTACGTTCTTTTGTTGTTATTTGGAAAGAGAACTTCTAAACTTTGCTAACAAGAGTTAAATAAAAGTTAGTGAGTTGGCGATTGAGTTGTTTAAGGTTGCGAGGTGGGATGTGGAAATTAAGGTTGAAGAAGTTATGTGTATCATGCCGAAGCATTTCTTTAGATGATGATTTTAAATCGAAATGTGGATAGGATGTATATCATTTATTGTTGTCGATCTATGAGTCCCACTTAATAAGCAATCTTGGCCCCAAGTTATCGAACAGATCCTACGGCCAAAAATCAGCAGAACATGGCACATTTGTTTCACTCCAACTTGTCGCCGCTACTTGTCCGGAGTCGCCGCTAAAGGTGTCGCCACAAAAGGTTCGTCCCTTTTGTTTCCCCTCGTCCCAGATCAGCTACTCCACACAGCTCTTTTCACCTTCAAACTCTGACGACGACCAACGTTTTTCCGGCGTATTTTGACGATTTTCAGTACGGAACTTCTCTGACTTGCCTCCACTACCAACTAGTCAGACTAGGTCATCCATTTGTGTTGACAGGGCGATAGGCTTCGAATTTCGACGACTCCGGCATCATTTCCGGCGGGTAGCTTCGAGTTTCGACGACTCCGGCAAAGGTATGGCATCTTTTCTCTTTCTTTCTCTATTCTGATCTGGATTCCTTTACTGATTTCATTTGGGAGTTTGGGAGCTATATGTAGCGCGACATCGCTTTCGATAAGGACACATGGAACAAAGTTTTTGAAGCCGAAAGGGTTGGCATGTTCCAGTATCTTTCGGTAAATTATTTATAAAATTATATTTAATATTTTTAATTTTGATTCATTTTTAACTTCTCTATTTTTTGTAGACATGGTTTCATTTTGGATTGATTTCAAATAATCTTATGGCTTCAGTTTATTGGGTGTCACCTAACAATAGGATATGTGTACGGTATAGAGGCCGCAAACATACTGTAAAAACTCGTTTTACTGGTTTTGAAGGGGATGTGGAGGCAGTAAGGGCTAAAGCCCCTAAGGGTATTCATCCACAGTGTTGGAGTGATGCTATTGACCACTTCTTAAAAGATAAGCATAAACAATGATCCGTTGAAAATAGAGAATGTTAGAAGAAGCTAGTAAAGAACTGTGAGAGGGGGGGATGGGGGGGGGGGGGGGGGGGGGGAGGACGTACAACTACGTTAGTGCTTGTTTTAAGAACGGGAGTTACAATAATATTTATTAAGTTATAACATACTTTTTAATGTTTATTCAAGTATAAAATATTTTGTAATGTTAAACCGAATGTGAATAGACTTGACGCATTTCACCATAGTCATGTGAATAAACAAGGGGAATTTGTTGGTCCGTTAGTTGAAGACCAATTTGTAAGTGTTTAGTGCTTCAAAATGAAGTAGATTTTTGTTTTTTTTTTTGTGTTAGTTTAATGTATATTGACAATCTTCGTGAAATACATAATGTTTTAGTTGCTAAGGTTGCTTTATAGACTCATCACATAACCGACACTGTAACGTCCAAAATTGTAACCCAAAATTTTCTATTAAAACAAAAGCATTTAATTCAATTACAACTTCCACGATCCAAATAAAACCCATTGGTTTAAAAAAAATTTCAGAATATAGACACACAATGTATAAAGTGCATAATTCTCCAATGGATGTGATGCAATCAAATCATGTCTTCCTTTAATATAAGAAAACCTGAAACAATTTAAATAAAAAATTGTACCCTCAACGCTTAGTGAGTTCCCCAAAAATACCCCATACAACACATACATACATATAACAACATGCGGCTATGTCGGGTCCGTATTAACCGTATATGATATCATGTAGCCGTGTCGGGTCCGTATCAACCCATATGACAGCAAGAAGTTGTGTCGAGTATGTATCAACCCAATATGACGGCATACAGTTGCGTCGGATCCATATCAACCCCCAAGTCCATAATGACTCTATATGAAAGCATGTAGCTGTGCCGAGTACGTATCAACCCCAGCATGCATAAAACATACAATAATATCAGCAAGTGTCACAAAGACAACTATCATCCTACAAACATATTTCAGTGGGTCGGCATTGGTGCCTTCGACCCATGAGTACATTGAGGAGACTAATCTGAAGTAGTTACATAGGATAAAACCACATAAGTACCTAAGATTGGTTTCTAGCTCTTACGACACCTACAATCACATCAATAACACTTACTTAGCTTATATCCACATATTACATATTGATACTTCATAATATACTTCTTATTCATTTTTATTGTCGTTGTAGCATTTGGTTTTGTGGGACATTAAACCTCACTCAACCCCCAAACTCATGTAAAGTTTATGTTACTTATTATAGTATATTTCCTTAGCTTTTCATAGGGTAGGACACATTCTCTAGTTAGTTTTCTATTGAACTCTAAGCATTTCACAAGTTGATTATTAATATTGTTCCCTTTTCTGGACCATGCAGGAAAAACGGTCATCAACAGCCTAGGAGGGATGAGAATCATTCCATTGAAAAACTATGTGAGAAACTAGACCGTTGCCTCTAAAATCAATCGTTGAATTTATGCAATTTTGATTTTTTTCTAAATTTAATTATGCATTTTATAAAATGACTAATGAAAACAACATTTTTATGGACCAACCTACAAGGAATGCCAATTCCATCTCACTTAGGAATGTAATTAAACCAAGCCTAATTTATAACTACAACCGCATACACGTATTAATATTCACAAAAAACCTCATTAAAGATGGAGGTTCCTAGATTTAGTTATGATTTTTACAAAAACGTCAAAGTGATCATTGAAATTTCTGGACCAACGTGTATTCAAAGTGAAAATTGTACAATTGAGTATTAAATCGGGTTAAGAAATTAATTTGGGTGAAACTAGACATTCATACCTTTCCAGGGATTTATTTCTTGCATAATTTGGATCATCCAATGATATTATATGATTTTTCAAAATCAGAGACAATTTCAGAATTTTACAAAACAATTGAGTTTGAGCTTACATTCCAATTAACTCATTAAGTATTTAATGGTTAAGTCCAAATACAACCAAAATATTTATTAGTGATCTTAGAAAAACTATTTTCAATAAAAAAATAGCAATTAACTCGATGGATTAAGAGCTTGGACAAATTGACTTCAAAACATAACTCTTCTACACATTAAGCTCATAAGAAGAGTTTTGAGGGTTTAGCCTTTAACCAAACACAATTAAATACTTAATGAATCAAGTCATTGGCTTGGAAATTGAAGCTCACATCAACCCCCATTGATTGGTGGTGACATGGTGGTTTAGTGGTGATCATTAGTTGCATAAAACTTCACACCAAAACTCATTTCCATCAAAAGAAGAAAGGATACAAACTTTAAAAGACATAATTGAAATATTGAACACTCTAGCTGTAAATTTGATGCACAAAGAACCTCATCACCACTTGGTGGTGCTACAACTTCGGCAGCCACCACCACCGTCAACGGTGGTGGTTGCGGTGTTTCTCAGTGATGGTGGTAGATAATCAAAGGGAAAGAAAGAAAACAAGAGTTAAAGAAGAAATAGTTACCATGGATGTCAAGCAACACGACCATCATTCTCTTCCTCTTCCATCATCTCCGACGAACTGAGGTAGGATTTAGACATCCATGGTTGTTAGTGGTGGTGCTGATTATGCAAGAAAGGAAGAAAAGGGTTCGCTACCTGGCAAGAAATGACTCAAACAGTCCCACCAGACCTTCTTTTCCCATTTTTCAGCAACAAATCCGAAATCAACACCTCCCCTTAGTCCTCTTCTTCTTCTTCTTCTTCTTCTTCTTCGTCTCCTTCTTCTTGTTCTTGTTCTTCTTTTCGTTCACTGCTCTCTCTCTCTCTCTCTGTCTCTCTCTCTCTCTCCGAGCTTCTTTCTCTCGGTATCTGTTCTTCTCCCTCCCTTATTCCCATTTATTTTTTGGTGACATTGGTTGCCGCATTCAATGAGGAATAATGGTTTTTTACACCCCGCTCCCGAGTTCAACTTTAAGGAGAGAAATGAGAGGAAATGAGAGGAAATGAGAGGAAAGCAAGAGAGAATGGTGCTCCCGAGTTTCATTAAAGGAAGGAAGTGGAAAGAAATGGAAGGAAAACTTTCCCTCCTACCTTTCCTCCCGATTTGGGAGGATTTGAAAAGAAAGAACAAAATGTTTAACTTTCCTTCCATTTCTCTCCAACTCGGGAGCACAAATGACAATTTCGTTTTCCTTTCTTTTCTCTCCTTACTTTCTTTTCTCTTCTCTTCTTTTCTTTTCTATAACTCAGGAGCAGGGTGTTAGGGTTGCTTGGTATGCGACTAATGAAAGAGGAAGAAGATATGTACGCATAATACTGCTTCAAAGAATCCTAAGCTTAATTTTCTGGTTGTTGTCAATAATGGTCCCTAGACACATTATCTCTACATTAGAAGTTCGAAAATGCCCTAAATATACCTTCATAATCTTTTGTTTCTTATAAGGTCATTTTTAAGTGTACTATTATCATTATTATCGTTATTACCTATATTTATTTAGTTATTTAGTTAATTAATAATTTATTAGTTAACAATAAACTTATAAATACCATTTTATTTAATTAAAATGCTAAATATTCCTTATTTATATTTATTTAATTATTCTAATTTATATCCCACTTTTAGACGAAAAACAGAAAACAGGACGTTACAAGTTTTCTCCACTTATAATAATATCGTCCTCGAAATTGCTAATCTTGACTCTTGCTTATGACAACGATTGAGTATCCAAGCTACAACTTTTGATGGTTTTTAGGTCCATGGCAGAAACTCACCATATGCCCTTCGAAACTATCTATTACATTTCTATAAACCTACAAGCAATTTAAAGTTGGACTAAGCGGCATACCAACATGTAATAATATCAATCCACATTCTTCATATAACTATTACGGTCTGACCAAAACCTTCAATACTAATTCCCCTTTCTAGAAAAAGAGCAACCATTAACATTACAAAAACAAAATAACCCACAAAGGAAAAGGAATATGGAAAAAGAGTTCGGACCACTTGAAACTTCCCACAAGGAGATCACACCAGTCGCCTTAAATCTGCTCCTAAGATTCACATAGCAATGAGGAGGTCATACAAGTCGCGTTAGATCCACTGCATCCCTTTGGTTGTATGACTAAATTCAAAGAGTGAAGGACCTCATAAACAGATAACCTCGTCGATTTTATCCCCGGGTCATATCAAACAGAATTAAGCACACCAAATCATTAGCCACATAAATTGATTAAATAACTAGGACAAGATTTCGGACCTTGGACAACACTTAAACAGTCCTACGATAAAACCCCACTAGCTAAAAGAAACTATTAATCACGGGGAGATTCCAAAATCACTCGTAATAATGTTAAATGAACCCTAGTTCGATCGACCCATTTAGCATTTCCATCGACGCGACATCCCATAACTGAACTTCAGGTAAAATCAAGGCCACACATGGAGAATTGACGAAATGCCGCTTCTGACATCTGAAATTATATTACTTCATATCAAACACTTCAAATAACCGCAGTCGCCCGCAATAATCACTAAAACCGACCGATCCACCATTCTCCAAACAATCTCGATCCATAAACCTCAAAATTTATGTTAATTCACTCGTAAAACCCAAACTTCACTACTACATACCCTTATGGCCAATTCCAATAGGAAACATGTCCTTAAACACTTAAATAATCCCATACTTATAACCCCATTCATGCAACCGATCAACAATTGACAGCTGCCCATCCTTGACCAATGATAGTGATACATACTGCGAGCTAACCAATCTCTCAATAACCAATACCCAATCGAAGAGCCCAAATGCTTCTTGACCTAATACATGTTGTTTCCAAAAGGAACTATTGGCTACAACAAGCTCCTTGCCCAACAACTTATGATTGCGAACAACCTATGCATTCCTGAAGATATAAATTTGATGGCAAATTGCTTTGCACCCCCGATTTAAACTTTTTTTTAATTCCTTCAGATCCTGAAGGATCCAACGAATCCTTGAGAAGCATAACAAGAAAATTTCCTAACTACGAGCACTTGATGGGTAGTCTACATTCCTTCACTTATGCATAAATAAACTAACTTTAACCTCACATACTTGAACTATAGATTTAGCTAACTCATTCTTCCGTAATCACAAAAAAAATCAAACAGGCTGATGATCACCTGTGACATCCTCTAATTTCTCGGCTAGAAAAGACCGATTTAATTTATGCTTTTTAAAATAAAATAAGAGAAATCTTTTTAAAAGATGTTGCAGAATTGGTCGCCAAACAACATATGATAAAAGTTTATCAAAACCCTTCATTAAGAAGGTATATATGTTCCATATATATCAAAACCTCGAGATGTCATGTTCCGATACAGATCAAAAGCATAAACAAGACATTATAAGCCTTTCAACAATTATTTACAACTACTGGCCTATAATCCAAAAATCTCTCGTCGTCCTCCGACTATGCTCGGGGTCTACTACCTGTAACATAAAAAGCTGAGTGGGTCAGGCTTGGGAGCCTGGTGAGCATATAGGGTTTTCAACCCACAGTAATAATAAACTTATTAAGTTCACCAATCAACAATAACCCTGATTACTCATTCTCATTATCCTCACTTTACGTCCCTAACCACTTTTTACAAGGGACCTAACCTAAAGAATATCATCGGGATAGACACTACTACTAAGGGGTTTCCTCAGCCATACATGTCCTAAAGGCAACCATGAGCGGGATGGAGTACAACGAATGAACACTCTCAGTTCATTAAAACCTACAGGTTGCGGACCTACTAATGTTTCCCACTGGACCGTCTAGAAAGTTTGTGGTCGTCATCCAAACTCCGCTAGATGACTTGATCTCAAAACACATCGAGGCCTCTCCTCAATTTTATTTTATCACACATCATTATCTACCCATGTTCTACCCAACATATTTGTAGATAAAAATACTTATACAGTTTAAAACTTGTATAAAACATCAACTCAACAATCACCTCAAATAAAAACTTAATATATTTACACATAGCACGTATTATAAGGTAAATACTTCATATCTATGTGTAAAATGAAAGTGACTATACACTCACATGTTTTAATGAAAATCGGGTAGCAATTCGTTTCCTAAAACGATCGTTTCTAATAAAACCGAGAGTTTTATTGAGAAACCGGGCTTTGCAAAGTCGGGCTTCGAAACCGAAAAGATATATTTTTCGGGCTTCACGGGCTCTTCGTGGTGTATTTCGGGGCTTATAATCGATACCGGGGCTTTGGGGGATTCTAAGATGAAGAAAATATGAAGACAGGGGTGAAAGATGGTAAAATCTCAAAAGTACCCGAGAGGCTTCGCAGGTAACCTTCTATTTATAGGGTCCGAAATCCTGATCCAACGGCTGAGAGGCTCCTGATCCGACGGCTAAGAGGTCTCGCAAGGGGTGGGCTGCTGGCTTCTTGTGATTGGTCCGAAGCGTGTGTCCGAAGTCGGTTCCGGTGGCGCAGGTGGTCAGCACGTGCGAGGGCCTCGGTGGCACTTGCTGATTGGACCGCGGAGTCGTAACCCATGTGCGAGGCTCGGAGCTAGGCGGTGCGAGGTTTGGTCCAGATGCGAGCCTCGGATTGGACCTCCCTTCGGTCAAATTAGAATCTGACACGTGGCACATGCGAGGCGAGGGTGATGTGGCAACTCGTGACTATGCGAATTTTCTTGGTTTTCGCGCGAAAACTTCTAAAATCTATAACTTTCGCATACGAGCTCCGTTTTGACGTTCTTTATATGCACGCGTAGCTCAAATTACGCTCTACAACTTTCGTTTCGACTTTGTCGGCAAATTTTAACTTTAAATTTTATATTATTATTTTTAACAGACCGGGACAGGAAATCCGTTAAAAATTCATAACTTCTTCATCTGACGTCCGTTTTCGTCACACTTTTTACCATTGTGCTCCTAATGACGAGACCTCCAATTCTCGTTTTGGTTGTGTGGCTAAAAATTGCTCGATCTAAAATTCGAGTTTTTAGCTGTCTACTGCTAAGCTGAAACTTCGAAAAATCATAACTTCTCATACGTGGTCAGATTTGGGCGTTCTTTTTATCGAACTTCTCGGTTTGACGAATACTACGACTTTCGTTTTGATTACTAAGGCTAAAAGTTAGTTTATCAAAAACTCACCTTTTTACGACATTCAGCACCGTGCCGGTTTTGTCGTGAAACTTCGACATGTCATAACTTCTTCGTTATAACTTGGATTTTGGTATTCTCTATATCCCCGAAATCCTTGTTTCGACCACTACAACTTTATGTAAAGATATCTGGCTTATCTCACACTTTAATTTTGACACTTATTTTTATTCTTAATTAATTAAACCCTAATAATTAAGCATAAAACACATAATTCACACATAATATTCACATAATTCCTTTTCATTTCTTCAACATGAGTTACAAAGGTTAACCTAGACTATCACCTCAATATAAATGCCTAGGCTAGAAACACGAGTGTTACATCACCCAAGCAGGATACTCAGTTCTCCCCTACTTAGGCGTCGAACTACCACCAACTGACGTTGCAAACAAGACTGGCTATACCAAATACATAGCATCCTAGACCCATGAAATGTATAACACAATGCAAATGATCTTCCATATATAGACCAAACAAACTCAAAGAGATTCTGAATCCCAAATTGAGACCTCAGAAACTCCCAAATCATAACTGCCTCTAACATCAAGAACCTCCTGCAGATACACAAGCAATAATTATGTCCATTCATAACACCGATTCACTATCTAGGAACAAATGGACTACCATACATCTCGTCTACAAATCCCCAACCATCAGTTTATCTCAAGAATAATTCATAAATACAAGAGGCATCATTCTTATAGTCGGGATATATGAGAGACAACAAAAGTTGTAATTCCCGACATATTTCCCTGATCACCTGAAACAATCAACTAGCACCTGACCTGACTATATTCAAAGGAAGCAGACCCTTCATCTTATCTCAAGGCAACCATACCACAAAGATCCTCTTGTGCATTCCTACACTGCTATACTTGCCACCAAAAAACTACAACTATCTATCCCCATGTTAGGTCTACATGCCAACTCTTAAAATCACATGTTTACTCTCTCTCTCTCTCCCTCTCTCTCTCTCTCTCCTCTGAAAACGGAAAGCTGGAAGAATATAACCCCCAGTGTAGATAGTGACATTCCAATCCATCTGCCAATCTCTCAGCCTCCAGCTGCAATCCTCGAGCCGATCATCATAATTGTTTCCTTCTTGAGTCTCTTGACTCAACTAGAACTACCTCGAGCAGCGCCTTCAAGACCTCAAACCAACTAACTCACCTAGGTATGCACCATTAAACCCAAACTGACGTGGCCACTGAGGCCCAAACAATCACCAAAACCATCATCAGCATAAACATCCATAACCGATAAACTGAATAAGACAGAAACACATTACAATAAATCATGGTGCTAAACCATATGATCTATCCTCAATTAGCTTCTTAGAAGCCCCAAAATTTTCCTCGAGTCGAGTATGGATCCTATGCTTTTAGTAGTGTGGGCCCTATACTACATTCCATACCTATCCGTACCTTCCTTAAGAATCGTTCTGGATCCTCTAAGTAACTACTCATGTCCACTACTGTCAGATACATCCGTTCTCAAATGAATAATCACCACTGAACATTGTACAAACTCCTCTGAGGCACTTCCTAGGCTCTCCTTGGATTCCACCTCACCTTGCCTTCAGCTGCTAAAGAATGCTTAGTAATATCAACTAACTACTTCATGAATACAATTATATGCAACGAAACTTAAATAATATTTTGAATAAAAGACCCAACACTACAATGGTTAGACTCAAACGAGAGTTATGTAATAGGGTTAAATCAATCATTCTAGAATTATTTAACCTTTGCATCATGTAACTTAACATACTCATTTAATAGTTAGCTCACCACAATATGGGTCCCACAAAGCACAAAGCAAGTAGCATTCGAGCAGTAGCACTCAATACACCATAAAATATAAAAAGGCATCCTCCAACTAACTTGCTCCTGCGATGCTAGGAACTACTACCAACACTGTTAGTTGCCTTATGCATGAACATTATACACAAAACGGGACCACACAGACTATCAAATGACTAATTCTACCCTACGCCCACAACCTGACAAGGAACAAGAAATAAGGAAAAATCAGTCCATCTAGGGCTATATGATCCTAATCGTATATAATTTTTAAAGCGTACACTTAGCAATCAATTTCACCAACATAGATTCCAAATCCGACATAGCATCCAATGCCTCCTAGGCTACAAGGCATCACAAATCAGGAAATTCTAGTATATAATTCCTGAATGTATCCTTAGCTTTACTGTAGCATGCAATTCGCACAACATGCATACTAGTCATATACTTACGTATGAGTATTTTGGGTATCACTTAGTTGAGCTCGGCTGATTGCACACATCACAACCTTTTTTTTATAGAAATCTTCTTAGAATTTTTTTTTTCAAAAGGATTACAAAATCCTTGGTTTGAGTTCAGACACACTCGAGAGTGTGCCCAAATCCCTCAACCCAAGGCTCTAATACCAACTTGTAATGTCCTAAATTTCAACCCAAAATTTTCTTTTAAAACAAAAGCATTTATTACAATTACAACTTCCAATATCTAAATGAAATCCATTGGGTTAAAACATTTATCAGAATATAGACATAAAAATTATTAAGTGCATAATTCTCCAATGGATGTAATGCAATCAAGTCGTTCCTTCCTTCAGTATAAGAAAACTTGAAATAATTTAAACCTAAAACCATACGCACAATGCTTAGTGAGTTCCCCAAAATACCCAAGTCAACAAACATATACATATAACAACAAGTGGTTGTGTTGGGTCTATATCAACCCCATATGACCGCATGTAGCTATGTCGGGTCTGTATCAACCCATATGACAGCAAGTTGTTGTGTCGGGTTTGTATCAACCCAATATAACGACGTATATCTATGTCAGATCTGTATCAACTCCCGAGTCCATAATGACTCAATATAATATCATGTAGTTGTGTCGGGTTCGTATCAACCCCCGGATACATAAAACATACATTCATATCATCAAGATTCACAAATACAATCAAGTACATACAAACATATCATCAAGTGTCACAAAGACAACAGTCATCCTACAAACATATTTTAGTGTGCCGACATTGGTGCCTTCGACCCACAAGTAAATTGAAGAGACTCACCTGAAGCAGTTCGATAGGATAAAACCACATAAATAGCTAAGATTGGTATTCACCTCTTAGGACACCTATAATCACATCAATAATCCTTACTTAGCTCATATCCACACATTACCTATTGATACTTTATAATATACTTCTTATTCATTTTTATTATCGTTGTAGCATTTGGTTTTGTGGCACACTAAACCTCACTCAACCCCTAACCCATGAAAGGTTTATGTTACTTGTAATATATTTCCTTAACTTTTCAGTGTAGGACACATTCTCTAATTAGTTTTCTATTGAACTCTAAGGATTTCACAAGTTTATTATTCAAATTCTTCCCTTTTCTGGACCATGCAGAAAAAACGGCCATCAACACCCTAGGAGGGATGAGAATCATTCCATTGAAAAATTATGTGCGAAACTAGACCTTTAAATATAAACTCAGCAGTTGAGTTTATGCAATTTAGGGTTTTCTAGATTTAATTACACATTTTAAAATATGAATAATGAAAATAACATTTTTCTGGACCAACCTGCAAGGAATGCCAATTCCATCTAACTTAGGAATAGAATCAAAGCAAGCTCAGTTTATCACTAAAACTACACATAAGTATTAACATTCAGGGAAACCTCATTAAACATGGAGGTTACGAGAGTTAGTTATTGTGACATCCCCAATTTAATGGCCAGAAAAGACCGATTTGTTTATGCTTTGTTTTTAAAATCAGAGTAATTGTTTAAAGAAAATTGTTGCGGAATTTGTCCCCAAAATAAAAAATATGATAAGAATTTATCAAAGCATTTCTTAAAGAAAAGTATTTTCATTATATAACAAAATCTCGGGATGTCATGTTCCGATATAGACACATAAGCATAAAAAAAAAACTTACATTTATTTACACTAATGATTTACATCTCCTTTATTCTCTCAGTGAAATATGTCTTCATATTGATACCTGTGATACAAAGAAAACTGAGTGGGTCAGGCTTGGGAGCCTGGTGAGCATATAGGGTTTTCAACCCACAATAATACATTTATTATATTCAATTATCAACAATCAACCCAAATACCCATCCCCATTATCTTCTTTATTTATTAAGGTTTTACCCTAAGAATCGATTATACTTTCTTCATTTGTTCCTAAGGGTTTACCTAAGGAACTAGCACACAGTCCATTTGCTACCACGGTTTATACAACAGGCACTACGTCTCATAGTCACCAGGGTTTACACAATAGGCACTACGTCTCATAGTCGCCTGGGTTTACACAAAAGGCACGAAGTCACATCGTCACCAAGGTTTATCAAATAGGCAAGAAGTCGCATCGTCACCAAGGCTTACTCAATAGGCACGAAGTCACATCGTCACCAACTATTCCATCTACCCATGTTCTACCCAAAATTTTTGTAGATAGAAATACAAACACAAATTAAATCATTTAACACCCGTATAAAAACATCAATTTCCAAATCCATCTCAAATAGATAATTAATATATAACACATAGCACGTATTTTATAAAATACTTCATATTTATGTGTAAGATGAAAGTGACTATACACTCACTTGATCAGAAGATGATCGGGCAGCACTACGGCTTGCAGAAGTAGTGTTTCTCCGTAGATCTGGAAGATCTTCACAAAAACCGGCTCCTCGCGGGCAGCGCTTCGGCTCGGGAATAACGCTCTTCGGGATCCTCGGGGCTTTGGATCTTGCTTCAGGGCTCGGAAATATTACCGGGGCTTTGGGGTATAAACGGCACGCAAAACGAGGCAAAAACTAGAGAGAAGAAAGAGTTTGAACAAGAGAAAATGGTTAATTTCGAGTTCTATTTATAGGCTGAGGGTCTGGGATTACGCGGGGCGTACTCAGTACGTGGGGTGTACTCGAGTTATGCAGGGCGTACTTTGACGTCATTGCATGCGTCGACTGGTGGCACTCGAGTATTCGTCAGACAAGTTGCATCCGACTGAGTACGCTGGGTGTACTCAAATTACGTTGGGCGTAATTGACTCGTCGAACTTCTAAATTGCGTAACTTTCGCATACGAGCTCCGTTTTCGACGTTCTTTATATCCACGCGAATGTGAGACTATGCTCTACAACTTTCATTTAGACTCCATTGGCTAATTTTGACTTTTATTTTTATTATTTAATTTTAGAAGGTCGGGACAGAAAAACTTCGTTATAAATTCATAACTTCTTCGTCCGACGTCCGTTTTCGCCTAACTTTTCATCATTTCGCTACTAACAACGAGATCTTCGATTCTCTTTTAGATTCTTTTGGCTAAAAACCGCTCGATCTCAAATCGAGTATTCAGGCTGCATACTGCTAAGCTGAAACTTAGAAAAATCATAACTTCCCCATACGAAGTCAGATTTGGACGTTCTTTTTATGCACGCTCACGGTTTAACGAACTCTACAACTTTCGTTTAGATCACTAAGGCTAAATATCGCTCTAACATAAATTCACTTTTTAAGTCATTCAGCGTCGTGCCGATTCTGTCGCGAAACTTCGACAGATCATAACCTCTTCGTTATAATTCGGATTTCGACGTTCTTTATATGTACAGAATCCTTGTAACATATACTATAACCTAGTTAAGATTATTCATTCTAACTAATTTTCTATCAGGAACTCATTTTTGATGCTTATCGTCTTTAAATTGACTAGCCCTGATCTACGGGTGCTACAATTATCTCCCCCTTAGGATGATTACGTCTCGGAATCATCAACGAAATAGGGCTTGTATAATGATTCCATATGTCATCCTTCCATCCTAAGTAATCACCGTGATGCTCAATCTTGCACCTGCTCTTCGTACTATGTTGGGCTTTTAATCGTAACCTTCGAGTTACAAAATAGGTCCTTATTGAGGACTCCTTCTTCTTCTTAGGATAAATACTTTCCTTTATCTATTGTAACAGACCGATGGGTCGTGCTTTACTGACCTCTCATCGCACGATGCGACGCTTAGACTTGGTCTTTTTAAAGTTAAATTCCAGAATGGAATATACTTTCCTTTATATTCTAATGTGATATAATAACATTTTAGCATGTAGCATTTCTAGCTACAAACTTTATGAACAACTAGTACGATACCAATGATCGCATTAACTTCAATCTTCTGACTTACGTCCGATGTTACTTCGAACTAGGTTCTCCGAACCACATAACATACTCACCGTAGTCGGAATCCAATTGGATATGACCACTAGGGTCGGAACTAAAACCATCTTACTAGTGATTATCGAAACAAGGGTAATGACATATCCGAATAAAACGGAATCAATCACTAGCTTCTTGGTAACCTTGTGACTTTCCCTAATCCAAGTGTGAGTCCTGTGCTTCCGTTAGTATATGCATCTACTACCTTTCACACCTACTCATACTCGTCCCAAGTATTGTCTCTCAGTCGTGCCAAGTCACTATACAAAAATCACACAATCATTTAACACATCAGGTATTAAAACCATAAATATCACATAAATATCAAAACCAGGGTTGACATTATAACTTGAAATGATTACACAAAAGTTCAAGTTCACCCTATACTATGCCTTTAATTGGCTACATCATAAGTTGATCCTTGGATATAAATTCTTCATCCTTGATTCGCTTCGTCGAGGATCATGTGGAATGCCCTTGGTTGTGGCGGTGCGTTTTTCTTTCGGCAGTCTCTAGAAATATGCCCTTCCTTGTTACATCCGTAGCACACCTTTTTGTTGGATTCGCACTTGTTGGCGTAATGCCCCGTCTTCCCACATTTGTAGCAAGTCATATCCTCGCTACACTTCCCGAAGTGTTTCTTTTTACACTTCTCGCACCACTTAGCTTCATCTCTTTCTCCAGATTTAGAGAATTTGGTTTCTTTATTAATTATTGAATACCCTTCATGTTTCCTCTTCTCTCCAGCTTCAGCTCTCTCCAAACCCTTTTCTTTTATTTGGGTTTCAACATTTTTGGCTGCCCAGATGGCGGCTTTCAAAGTGGTTGCTTGCTTTACTATCGGACCAAAGTCCGCTGGTAATCCATTAGCAAACTTGTTGACCTTGGAAAGTTCAGTTGGAAGTAGGTATGGAATAAGCTTCATCTTTTCCGTAAAGCTTGTGGCGTATTCAGTGATGCTCAATTTTCCCTTCTTCAAATTCTGGAACTCATTGTTAATTTCTAGGAGATCCTACTCAGAGAAGTATTGCATTTTCAATTGTACCACGAACTCTTCCCAAGACATCTTGCTAGCTTCCCCCTTGGGCATCGAACCGGCCAGTAACTTCCACCAGCTCAGTACTCCAGATTTTAATAGAGGAATTGCAAGAGCGGTCTTCTGTCTGTTACTACACTCGCAACTTTCAAACATTGTCTCCATCTCGGAGATCCACTCCATGACTTGCACCGGCGTCGGGCTCCCAGATAGACACGGTGGTTTGGATGCCATGAAATCCTTGTATTTACATCCTCTTCCATCATTTCCTCCATCACAATTGTTTTGTCTAACAATTGGTGGGTTGGCTTGACCAACAGACCCACTGAAGTTTCCACCTTCCGAGTGCCCTTCATTTAATTCAGGCTCTTCCACATGAATTGACAGTTCTTCACGATTATGTTGAAGCAACCGCCTAGTCTCCTCCATTTGACGATCCAACATCGTTTGAATCATCAATTGTACACCAGCCATTGTTATCGGCTCAGGTGCTGCTACTACGACAGGTATTTGCTCAATCACGGGTGGTTGATTCCTGTTTTCATCAGCATTTCCAGCTCCACTTCTTGTTCTCACCATTTTTGATCTACACACCGAATAAGGTGAAATTAGATCCTCATTCACGATATATATTCAAATCGTCCTTATCACTCCGAAACGTTTATATACTAGTTCTAATATCGTAGCCATACGCTTAGAATCCTAAACACATAAGGTTTCCAGATCCGGTCGACAACAGACCATAGATCCGAACAAATAATAGCATCAATATAGCTATCACACAAAACATTTTGCACATAAAAGCATTTTAGGCATCATTCCTAAAATAAACTAGTGATTGTGTCAATTTAGGTGTACTACCTAACATATTTTAGACACACTCCTCACAATCATTACTTAGCATTCTAAGTTTAAGTCTAGAAATTTCCTACAAATTCCTAGTTCGCTTAAACTAATGCTCTGATACCAACTGTGACATCCCCAATTTCATGGCCAGAAAAGACCGATTTGTTTATGCTTTGCTTTTAAAATCAGATTAATCGTTTAAAGAAAATTGTTGCGGAATTTGTCCCCAAAATAAAAAATATGATAAGAATTTATCAAAGAATTTCTTAAAGAAAAGTATTTTCATTATATAACAAAATCTCGGGATGTCATGTTTCGATACAGACACATAAGCATAAACAGAACTTACATTTATTTACACTAATGATTTACATCTCTTTTATTCTCTCAGTGAAATATGTCTTCGTATTGATACCTGTGATACAAAGAAAACTGAGTGGGTCAGGCTTGGGAGCCTGGTGAGCATATAGGGTTTTCAACCCACAATAATACATTTATTATATTCAGTTATCAACAATCAACCCAAATACCCATCCCCATTATCTTCTTTGTTTATTAAGGTTTTACCCTAAGAATCGATTATACATTCTTCATTCGTTCCTAAGGGTTTACCTAAGGAACTAGCACACAGTCCATTTGCTACCACGGTTTATACAACAGGCACTACGTCTCATAGTCACCAGGGTTTACACAATAGGCACTACGTCTCATAGTCACCTGGGTTTACACAAAAGGCACGAAGTCAGATCGTCACCAAGGTTTATCAAATAGGCATGAAGTCGCATCGTCACTAAGGCTTACTCAATAGGCACGAAGTCGCATCGTCACCAACTATTCCATCTATCCATGTTCTACCCAACATTTTTGTAGATAGAAATACAAACACAAATTAAATCATTTAACACTCGTATAAAAACATCAATTCCAAATCCATAGATAATTAATATATAACACATAGCACGTATTTTATAAAATACTTCATATTTATGTGTAAGATGAAAGTGACTATACACTCACTTGATCAGAAGATGATCGGGTAGCACTACGGCTTGCAGAAGTAGTGTTTCTCCGTAGATCTGGAAGATCTTCACAAAAACCGGCTCCTCGCGGGCAGCGCTTCGGCTCGGGAATAACGCTCTTCGGGATCCTCAGGGCTTCGGATCTTGCTTCGGGGCTCGGAAATATTACCGGGGCTTCGGGGTATAAACGGCACGCAAAACGAGGCAAAAACTAGAGAGAAGAACGAGTTTGAACAAGAGAAAATGGCTGACTTCGAGTTCTATTTATAGGCTGAGGGTCTGGGATTACGCGGGGCGTAATCTCAAATTACGCGGGGTGTACTTGAGTTACGCAGGGCATACTTTGACGTCATTGCGTGCGTCGACTGGTGGCACTCGAGTATTCGTCAAACAAGTTGCATCCGACTGAGTACGTTGGGCGTAATTGACTCGTCGAACTTCTAAATTGCGTAACTTTCCCATACGAGCTCCGTTTTCGACGTTCTTTATATCCACGCGAAGGTGAGACTACGCTCTACAACTTTCATTTAGACTCCATTGGCTAATTTTGAATTTTATTTTTATTATTTAATTTTAGAAGGTCGGGACAGAAAAACTTCGTTATAAATTCATAACTTCTTCGTCCGACGTCCGTTTTCGCCTAACTTTCATCGTTTCACTACTAACAACGAGATCTTCGATTCTCGTTTAGATTGTTTCGGCTAAAAACCGCTCGATCTCAAATCGAGTATTCAGGCTGCATACTGCTAAGCTAAAACTTAGAAAAATCATAACTTCCTCATACGAAGTCAGATTTGGACGTTCTTTTTATGCATGCTCATGGTTTAATGAACTCTACAACTTTCGTTTAGATCACTAAGGCTAAATATCGCTCTAACATATTTAAGTCATTCAGCGTCGTGCCGATTCTGTCGCGAAACTTCGACAGGTCATAACCTCTTCGTTATAATTCGGATTTCGACATTCTTTATATGTATGGAATCCTTGTAACATATACTATAACCTAGTTACGATTATTCATTCTAACTAATCTTCTGTCAGAAACTAATTTTTGACGCTTATCGTCTTTAAATTCACTAGCCCTGATCTACGGGCGTTACAGTTATGATCTTTACAAAAAGGACAAAGTGATCAATGAAATTTATGGACCAATGTGTATTCAAAGTGAAAACTATACAATTAATCTTAGAATCAGGTTAATACATTAATTTCGGTGAAACTAGACATTCATACCTTTCCATGGAAATATTTCTTGCACAATTTGGATCAACCAATGATTTTATATGATTTTTCAAAAATTGGGGACAATTTTAGAACTTTACAAAACAATTGTGTTTGAGCTTAGATTCCACATAACTCACTAAGTTCGTAATGGTTATGTCCGAATAATACCAAAACAATTAAAAGTGATCTTAAACCAACTGTTTTCAATACCAAATATAATTAACTCGACCGATTAAGAGCTTGTACATATTGACTTCAAAAACATAAGTCTTATTCGCATTAAGATCATAAGAAGATGGTTGAGGGTTTAACCTTTAACCAAACACCATTAAAAACTTAATAAATCTAGACATTGGTAGGAAATTCAAGCTCACATTTGCCCCCATGGATTGCTGGTGGCATGCTGGTCAAATGTTGATCATTAGTTGCACAAAACTTCACACCACAACTCATTTCCATCTAAAGAAGAAGGGCTAAAACATTTAAATGACATAATTGCAAAATTGAACAATGTAGCCATTGATATGATGCACAAAGAACCTCATCACTACTTGGTGGTGCTACAACGATACTACGGCAGCCACCACCACCGGCAACGATGGTGGTTGCGGTGGTCCTCGATGATGATGGTGGATAAGCAAGGGAAAGAAAGAAAACAAGAGTTAAAGAAGAAATAGTTATCAAGGATGTCTAGCAACACCACCATCGTCCTCTTCCCTCCTTCATCATCTCCGGCAAGCTAAGGTAGGATTCCATGATGAGTTATAAAAACTCTTTGATCGATTAGATTCAATGATACATTCGCTTCAGACAGACTATTCTTGCGCTTATCTCTCGTCTGTTTGATACAACCAAGAAGGTTCATGCCGCTGGTCCAAGCAAGAAGAAATGATAGTCTCGCTCCAAATTAACGCAAAGGGGGAGATTGTTAGGTCCAGTAATGTGTTGCGTCTATTGGGCTCGTTAGCTAGTCCTATGTTTATCTCCGGTATGGTCCTTTCCATCCGTGAGTTTTGTAGGGTTTTATATAAATAGATGCTTGCATGCATCCTAGAATGGAATGATTAGTAACGATTAGAGAAGTATTTTCAAGCATATTCATCGTTCTTGTTTTGTAACCCTAGAATCCTCTACAGCGGAAGTTCTTAGTCGAGCTCTACTGAGGATTGAGTAATCTAATCATTCGACTCATTCAGATCCATACTTGTGTTTTATTTCATTGTTTTTACGTTCATTACTTACCTGTTACAAAGATCTAATCGATCAAAGAGTTTTTATAAGTCATCAATTGGTATCAGAGTAGGAGGCTGTGTAATTCATACACATCTTTTCTGTGAAAGAGTTTACGATTAGGGTTATTCCGCATTAACTGATATTTATTGAGCCGTCATTCCATAATTGACGTAACTCAGCATTTATTTGTTTTGCCCTAATATTACATATTACAAGTCTGATCTTCTTTCAAACAGGTTAAATGATCAAGCATGGACGAGTCACAATCTAATCCTATCAACATCTCAAACAGCATTGGATCAACGACGAAGATTCCTATTCTTTACACCCATGATTACGAAGTTTGGGCGCATCATTTTGAAGATTATGTCATTGGATCTGAAGATAATGGATATTTTATTTGGGAAGCAATCGTGTCTAGACCATTTGCTCACTCAGGAACATCTAAAATCATTAAAACTCAGAAAGAGTATAATGATCTGTTCAGGGATGTAAAGGACGTTGCTCAAGACGAAAAAGAAAAGTTTCAGTGCAACATTAAAGCACTGAGACTGATCTGATTCGCTCTTCAATCTGATACATTTAGGTTGGTGAGTTCCTGCAGTACCGCCAAAGAAATCTGGGATAGGCTGCGAGAGCTATATTCCACGGATGAAGATTTGGAGCATTCTATTCAGACCCTGCTTTTATCTGAGTTTGGTGAATTTGAGCAGAATACTGATGAAACTGTTACTCAGACGTTTGATCGCTTCAATCAGCTTCTTAGCAAGATGATCAAACATGATATAGAAAGTAAGCTAATTGAACAGAAGGTCACCTTTTTGAATGGTCTGAGATCCGAGTGGAGAGCTGTCGTGTCCACAGTCAAAGCTCATGAGCAGTTCAAATCTTATTCGTTGGCAAAGCTGGTGGGAATTTTGAAATCCCAAGAAAAGATTGTCTTGCAAGAGAAGAAGGTTGTCTCAAGTTTGGGGTCCTTGGCCCTCTTGTCTAAAAGCAAAAATGTGGTAGAAGATGAAGATCTCAACCTAGAAGACTATGATCTCACTTCTGAAGATTATGCAATGATGGTGTCTAATCCAAAGAGGTTTATCAAGAAAAGGTTCCCTACCAATAAGAACCGAAATTGGCAGGGAAGCTATAGTTCTGAAAAGGTTAGGGAGGAGCCGAAGACAGAGGAACCGAAGAAAGAGGCGAAAGTTGATGGAGATTATGGTGTGAACTTCTCCTACTGTGGAGGAAAGAACCATTATGCCAAAGATTGCGTTCTGAAGAAAATGGCAGAAAACGATGAGGAGAAAGATGAAGAGGCTATGTTGATGAAAAAGCTGGAAGAGATCAAGAGGAAGAAAGCTGCTACTAACCCTTCTATGAATGCTCTTATTGTACAGGGTTCGGCAGAGGATGACGAGTTCGGTGGCGTGCAGGTGTGGTCAACCGACTCAGAGGATGATGAAGTCAGGAAGCCATCTCATGGAAAGGCATATGTTGCGAGAGGTGACGAAAGCAGTGGGAAGTGTTTGATGGTGACTAATGTATCTCACATGAGGGGATACAATACAGATGGTGGGAATGAGGACACCAAGGAGCGAGAGGACTTGTGCTTCACAGCAAAACCTCTTAGTGTGCAGATCAATGAGCTTGATGAATTGATCAAGAAGGTACAATCTCTTTTTATTTCATTTAAAGTCCCACAGAAATCATATGAAAAAGAATTAAATAGCTTAAATTCAAGAATCTCAAATTTGGATAGTTGTTTAACTCAAACTCGGGTCACCAATTCTAATCTAATTGACCAAATAAGCAGGGTGTCATCCAAGAGTGAGGAACGGAGGATGTGGATAGAGCTGAAGGAGTCAGAGTTGATTAAGTCTAAGGACGAAAACATTTATTTACAAAGAGACAATTTAAAACTTTTGAAACAGAGAAATGTTTTTTGTTTAATTGCTAAACGTCTTTATGCTAACATCACTCAACTGCATCTGAACTGTGAAATAGGGCAGAAAATTCATCATATGATTTTACCCTTCCTTGAGATACAAAAAGAATCTCTCAGAGCGAAAGCAGTTTTGGCGATCTCAAAACGCCCTTTTCTCTTATCATGACAAAAATTCAAAGTCAGAGAAAAGTGCTGTCAGACCGCAAGAAGGCAACAACAACCGAAAGGACAAGTTCGGTTCAGAGAGCAACAACAACCGAAAGGACAAGTTCGGTTCAGAGAGCACCAGCAACTGAAAGCACAGGTTCGGTTCCGAAAGCAAAAGCTACCAAAGTTCTAGGTTCAGTCCCTCTAATGATCAAAAACAAAAGGGTCACTTAGAACCTCACGTCAGGAAAAATTCTCAGTCCAAATTCTCTCATTCTAAACCTAATTCTGTTCCTGCTCAAAGCTCAAATTCATCAAAGGATTTGAAAGGAAAATCGAAGGTTTCCATAGTCAAGAATGACCGAAAGCAGTCCAAGGCCCAAACGCCAAAACCTGAAACCAAAACGACTGTTACTAATCCTAACAAAATCAAAGTGTACACCATTAAGAAGAAAGATGAAACAACTTTAATAAAAAGAACATATCTTGTTGATGTTTCTCTTACTATACATGTTCCTGTGAAAGGCTCACGTGGACCCAAGAAACTTTGGGTTCCTAAATCTATTTAATTTTTGCAGGTTATCAGTGACGAGCAGTTCGACGAAGAATGGTACATTGACAGTGGTTGCTCACGTCACATGATAGGAAGGAAGGAAGAGCTAAGGGAATTTCGATCTCTTCAAAATGGTGGGAATGTCAAGTTCGGGAACAACTCATATGGAACGATAAAGGGATATGGAATGATAACCACTGGAGATTTCACTATAAGAAAGGTGGCGTACGTTGAAGGGCTACGGCATAATCTCATCAGTGTATCTCAGCTTGTTGGAGGTACCAGTCTTAAAGTTTCATTTGACGATGAAGGTTCAGAAATCATAGAGAAGAAAACAAAAAGGGTGATTCTCAAATCAGAACGCAAAGGCGAAATGTTTCCTCTCAATCTCAAACCTATCAAAGGAAATCCAACTATCTGTCTGTTATCCAAAGCTCATTCTGACGAAAGCTGGTTGTGGCACCGAAGGCTCTCCCATCTTAACTTCAAGGATATCAACAAGCTTGTCACCGGAGGTCATGTTCGAGGTCTTCCATTGCTCAAGTTTGATCGAGAACATTTATGTGCTGCATGTGAAATGGGGAAGCAGAGTCGTCAAAGTCACCCATCCATTATAAACACTAAAGTTGTTGAACCACTTGAGTTACTTCACGTTGACTTGTGTGGTCCATCATCTATCGAAAGCATTGGTGGTAGCAAGTATATTCTTGTTATTGTTGATGACTTTTCACGTTTTACATGGGTGTTCTTTCTGAAGCACAAATCTGAGGCCACTCTCAAGCTAAAGTTTTTTATTAAGCAGGTTGAAGTGCAACTGAGGAAAGTCGTTCGCAACATCAGGAGCGACAATGGACTGGAGTTCAAGAATAAAGAATTTGAAGTCTTTTTGGCAGAAAAAGGAACCAGACACAACTTCTCAGCACCCTACACCCCTCAACAAAACGGAATTGTCGAAAGACGAAACCGATCTTTGTGTGAGGCGGCCCGAACCATGCTAAGTTTCGCTTCTCTACCTTTATATTTCTGGGCTGATGCTATTGCTCCAGCATGTTTTACGCAAAACAGGTAGTATCTCAATAAGCGTTTCACTCTTACTCCTTATGAGATCATCAACAATTGGAAGTCGAACGTTAAATTCTTCCATGTATTCGGCTCACGATGCTTCATCTTCAACTCTAAAGAACATCGCAACAAGTTCGATGTTAAAGCTGATGAAGGAATTTTTCTGGGATACTCTCTTACTTCAAAAGCATACCGGGTTTTAAATAAGCGTTCGAGGAAGATTGAAGAAACGTATTATGTGACTTTCGATGACAGTTACGTCAAGAAGCTGAAGGACACTAAAGAAACAGTTGGGGAGATTTTCTCTCAAACAAGTCAAGTCACGGCCTCAATTGCTAATTTGTTTGAGCAGTTTGTAGAATTGTTCGATGAGCCTGAGAAAGCTACTCTATCGGAAGCCAAGGCAGCAGACAACAAAGTCGACCATCTAAAGCAAATAGTCGAAGATGCCGCCAAACGAATGGGAGAAGGAGAATAAGTTCCAAACGAACCTCCTCAGCAAGGCGCTTCAGTTGAGGGGGAGAATCTATCTTCTTCAAAACAGCCGAGCTCACAAGTTGAGGGGGAGAACTCTACTCCAGCTGCACCCAAAAGCTCTACTGCACCCGAAGGTACTGTAGCACCCGAAAGCTCAATACCACCCGAAAGCTCAACACCACCCGAAAGTCCTGTAGCTCCAGAAAGTCCAGCTACACCTGAAAGCTCATCAGTCGAGGGGGAGAATGCCGATGTGTTTTATGACGATGATAGCCAATCTGAATTAGAAGAAATGGTGAATGTTGAATTGGATCCATCCTATGATCCAAATTACCCTCCTCTTGTTAAGTGGACCAGAGATCATCCTGTTTCACAGATAGTGGGTAATGTCTATGAAAAGGTCCTGACCCGATCTCAACTGAAGGCAAAGCAAACATCTCTATTCTCAAAAGTAGAGTTCTGCATGGCTAACTCTTACGTCTCAAAAATTGAACCTAAGACAGTAAATACTGCTCTTGATCACTCTGACTGGGTTCAAGCTATGCAAGATGAACTCAACGAGTTCGAAAGAAATAAGGTTTGGCGACTCATTCCCACTCCTAAAGACGCCTCAGTTGTTGGTCTCAAATGGGTATTCAGAAATAAAATGGACAAGGAAGGAAATTTGATTAGAAACAAAGCTCGTCTAGTGGTGAAAGGATACTGCCAGGAGGAAGGAATTGATTATGAGGAAACTTTTGCTCCGGTAGCGAGGCTGGAATCTGTTCGAATATTTCTGGCCTATGTTGCACACAAGAACTTTGAGGTCTACCAAATGGACGTAAAGTGTGCATTTCTGAATGGAGAACTTGAAGAAACGGTATATGTGGAGCAACCTCCGGGATTCGTTAATGAAAAGTACCCCAATCATTGCTATATTCTAGACAAAGTTGTTTATGGTCTGAAACAAGCACCTAGGGCATGGTATGAAACGCTTACCAAGTTTTTAAAGATGTCAAAATTCAAACAAGGTTCGGTTGACCCAACCTTCTTTCGTAAGAAGGAAGGTAACCACCTTATGATTGTTCAAATCTATGTCAATGATATCATCTTTGGCTCAACGAATCCTAGCTTAACAGCTGAATTCAGAAAGCTGATGGAGACTAAATTTGAAATAAGCTCAATGGGTCCGATTAACTTTTTCCTTGGTTTAAATATTAGACAGGGACCCGAAGGCATCTTTATCAACCATGAAGCTTACACCATGACTCTTCTTGCTAAATTTGGCATGATGGGAGACTCAAAGGTTAAAGTTCCAATGGCATTCGGCACCAAGCTCACTCCATTCTTGGATAAGCCAGCAGTCGATATTACGCTATATTGCCAGATGATTGGTTCTTTAATGAATCTAACTACTAGCATGCCTGATATAATGTTTTTTGTCTGTTACTGTGCTAGATTTCAGGCGAATCCTCGTGAACCCCATATGCTTGCAGTGAAAAACATACTCCGATATCTAAAACAAACCACCTCTCTCGGTTTATGGTATCCATCAAACTCAGGTTTCTTCGTTCAAGCCTACTCAGATACAGACCTTGCAGGTTGTGGACTAGACAAGAAAAGCACCACTGGAGGCTGCCAATTCCTAGACGGGAAGTTGGTTAGCTGGCAATCAAAGAAATAGACTTGTGTATCTCAGTCTACAGCTGAAGCAGAATACATCGCAGCTGCCTCCTGTACATCTCAAGTAATTTGGATCCAAAGCCAGCTCCGGGACTATGGACTCAATATGAAAAAGATCCCACTATATTGCGACTCAGAAAGTGCAATTAGGATCTGTCATAACCCAGTGCAACATTCCAAGACTAAGCACATAGCACTGAGGTATCACTTCATTAAGGATCATGTGGAAGATGGGAACGTCGAAATTCACTTTGTTCGAACCACTGATCAACTGGCTGACATCTTCACCAAAGCTCTTCCTGAAGCATCTTTCAACAAAATTCTACAAGGGCTAGGAATGATGGAATCGGAGTCAGTACCAAAGATTACTTCTCAAGATCAAAAGTTGGAAGCGAAATAGACCGAACGTTCGGGTTCGGGTCTTGTTCTGATGTACCGAAATGAACCGAACGCTCGGGTTCGGTCGTATCATCTGCTCTTCGCTTATCACTCAAAGGTAGTTTCTTTGGTTGTAAATTTGTAGTATTATTTTCTCGAATTCATTTATCTTATTATCAAAGTTTTTTCTTTTTCAAACTTATTTTTTTTGGCACCCAAAATAGACCGAACGCTCGGGTTCGGTTCCAAATTTTTTTAAAAAAACCAAAATAGATCGAACGCTCGGGTTCGGTTCCAACATTTTTTTTATTTTATTTTCGTAAATTCAAAAACTCCAAAAATATTTTTTTATTTTCTTTTCGTAAATTCAAAAACTCCAAAAATATATTTTTTAATTTTTTTTATTATTTATTATTTTGTTTTGTTTTGTTTCTTATCCTTTTATGTGTCTATTTGTGGGGAAATCATTTCACTAGTTAACTGTCCCTATAAGCATGCTGCTGTATGTGTCCAAAGCCTCACCTGATTCTAAATAATAGCCTTACTGACTTGGTACAAACAAACCTTGTCTTCCCAATTAGGCTCCCATATTTATTCTAATCATGAGCTACCTAACTCTCTTCTCACATGAGATAAGAGTTTTCTGCTTGGTCCCTATTTTAACAGCAAAGGTACTTTGGTTTCTTTACACCATCTACACTAATTTTCTCCATCTTATTCGCTTCACAAACGTAACCATTGAGACTCTCAGAAATTACCACTGAGGTTTATGGTTACACAATTTCTGTGTTCATGATCTTAGCCTCGTGTCACTACGTGCTAAGTGAAACCCACAATTCAATTCCTACTATGCATTGACGGTGAACAATAAATTTGATCTAGCTTTCACTAATGAATTGACGGACTTATCCATGGGGCTACAATGTGAAATCTCTATTTTTATTTTGATTGATTCCTATGAACTTGTTGAATCCAATAACATTTCTTCCCCTTGGAATCCAGTTTTATATTTTTATTTTGAGATTTTACATACATTATTTTACCTTGCCACTTAAATTATCTCCAACCTACTTTTTCAACAGACTACACCGGTCTCACAAGTACTTCGTTCGATTTCTGTCTTATATCAAGATCAGGAATTCTGAAATGAAGCGAAAGCCACACAAATAAGCCTAATTAAAAGAAGCCTTCCAACACTTCTTAATAAGTGTCTGATCGTTATTCAACGGGAAACCACACAAACACTTTAAGGTCTCTCTTGACTTTGAAGGAAGAGATTCGTGCCCGGGATCCATTGTTTCATGTCTTTATTGACATCACATAATCCCTCAAATGTGTTGCTTTATTTCTTTTTCTTTTACACACTAAGCACGAAAATCTTTTTGATTTTCCAAAATTCTGGTTTCACTAGTTACAAGGCATTTTAATGGGATTGGCAGTTATAAACGAGTTGTGGTTAATATTAATCCACATGGGCAATTTTGCTTTAAAGATGCCGTTAACTCTAAAAGGATAAGATGATAAAATGCTAACTCAGGCGGGAGTCAAATCGATTTGATTTCAAACGGCGCTAGAAGGCCAGGCATGCGAATTGGAACCATTTCATCTGAAAATGGCGCCTGATGGGAAGGCGTGTAAATCGGGACTGACACTCTTTCTCCTACATAATCATTGGCAATACCAACTGTCACACGTCAATCGCCTCCGAAAAACTCTTCGTATTTCACTCGAAGATTTGGGAAAGATTCTTCTCTCTCCTCTACCCACAGTATAAAAGGTAACGTAAACCTTCGTTTACCTCTTTACTGCACCCATATTTCTAGAGAGCAAGAAAACCCTCCAACACTCTACTATTCATCATCTCTCCCATCTTCTTCACAACAATGGCGGATTCTTCATCAGTTCACGCTACTTCACACATCTTGCCGATTCGTCCCCAGCAGAGTTTGATCATTGATCTTACTCCTCAAGCATACGACTCTTTCATGTTCTCGATAATCGAATGCCTGAAGTACTCACCGATTGCTCCTGCTCTCACCAGAGATGAAGCAGTTCCCATGGAGTTCCTGTCCTAGATATTTGCCACTGCTCACTACGACAAGGTCGTTGACCGGATTTTATTCGACGTGTTCAATCACAAGGCGTCGATTTCCAAGCACAGATTCTGCTCATTTTTAGGGTTTGAACCTGATTCATCGAGGGTTAACCCTAAAACCATTCCAATAGGTCATCTTTTCAACATGTTCTACAACATGGGGTACACTGAGGTGCTCACAATGGTCATGAAATTCAAGAAATCGTGGCTGCCCCCTCAGTGGAATGGGTTATTTACGGTACTGTTCAAAGGGTTGTCTGAACGCAGTGCTGGATCGGACAGGGCAAGTCGACTTTTTCTCTCGATTCTGTACGGTGTCTACAATGGAATCAATATGGACTACGGGTCGGTCCTTTGGCAACAACTTATTCAGAGTCTCTCTTCCACATCTCGGCATTCTAATATTTCATATGCCCGGTTCTGGACTCTTGTCACTAAATTGGTGATGGACAAGTACCACATTCCCATTGTTGTTGGTTCTCCAATGTCATCGATTGGTACATTCCATACCACGAAGATCATTGTCTCTGACGTATCAAAATTTCCCTTCAACGGTTCAATCCCTGAATCGATGTACGGTGATGTTCCTGCTGATAGCCGGATTATCAAAACATACAAGGAGTTCCGACGCTCTGGTCCGAGAGACCTTACTCCTGAGATGCTCAAGTCAATTCACGATGCTGACAAGCCTGCCCCAAGAGGAAAGAAGGCTGATAAGGGCAAGCAGGTTGCAAAGGGAGCGAAAGGCCCATCTCCCAAGAAGAGAAAAACCACCCAAGATGCCCAATCCCCTCCGATGAAGAAGCGAAAAACCCAACCAAAGTGAAAGCTGATCATCGTTTCGTCCTCAAGAGAATCTGAGGAAGAGAGTTCTGATTCTGACGGATCTCCTCATGGTAACACTCCACGACGCTCGCCTACACCATAGATTCACATTTCCACTTCTCCAATCTCTTCTCCACCAGTTACTATTCCTTTTTCTATTCCCCCATAACTTCCACCACTGAAATACCATCCACCTCCATCCCAGTACCACCTCCCATCTTTACCGAAGCAACCACCACCACTGCAGAAGTAAGTACCAACGTATCTGATATGGGGGTTCATACTAACGCACCCAAATCCACCTCAGCACCCGAACCCACACCAACAACCGAACATACCACCCAACCTCAACATACCTTTACTACCGAGACTCCAGCATCACCACCACCATCATCTCCTGCTCATGCAGCAGAGAGTGAAGAACAGTTCCTTGGCGGGGAGGACATGACCTTCGATTCGGTCTATTACAGTCCGTTTCAGGTTCAGAGTGATGATGATGACGATGCTCCTGTCACAAAGAGGCATCTCAAGGAGCTTCATGATAAATCGATTCGATCATCGCCTCATCTTCTAGATCCCAGTTCTCCATCTCTGAAGCTACCATTCAGAAAATTGTTGATGCTTTTTCCAAAGCTCATCAAGTTTCTCTTGATTCCGCCACTGCAGCCATTGATGCCTCAACCAAAGCTTGTGAGGCAACAACCGAAAAAGTAGATAAACTATTTACTGATGCTTCTTCCTTGTTATAATCTTTACAGAATACTGCTGCAGCCACTAAAACCACGCTGGAACCACTTGTCAACCAGCTGGCTACATCAGTTGCATCAGAGCTGAAGTCGTTCGCTTCTCTTCGTCAAACTCTCTCTGACGACAACTCATCTTTCAAAACAACCATTGAGGAGCGCCTCTTCAAGCTTCAAGAAGATTTAGCTGCTGATAACTCCCTCATGGATGCTCTTGCAAGGAAGACTACCGCTCTTAAGGTCAAGAGTATTCACCTCTCCAACTTTCAACAGGAGATTGAGTCTCTTCGATCTGAAAGAGAGATAATCTCTTCGTGTGTTTCGGATGTCCACGCATCTATCTCCAACATCCTGGAAGCACATGACCCGATACTCAACTACTCTGTGAGGCGTGACCTTGCGGAAAAACTTGCTCCTGCCCTCTCTCTCCTGAGCAAGATTGAAGGGCTCCCTGATTTCGTGTCCATTCCGAAACAAGGGGAGAAAAAGAGAATGTGTCTCAACCGCCTCCTACTTCAACAGCAACACACACAACCGAACCTCCTCCAGTAGGCCAAGCCTCAGGTTCCTGTGTAAAAGACAAGGGCAAGAAAATTGCTGAGGAGAGCGACGATGATGATAAGGATACAATTGCCGACTTTTTGAAGAGACAGGTTCGAGATAAAGATGCAGAAATCAACGCTCGTGTAGCTAGAGAGGCTGAAGAAGCCGGAAGAAGACAAAAAGAAGCTCATGACCTTCTCGAGAGCAGGAAAACTCTTTTTCCTCCTTGGAATCTTGAGAAGTTACTGAAAGAAGCCATCGAAACACCCATCATCTTGTGGCTAGAAACGGTGATCTCTTTGGATCGTTCTAACACTGTCGACTCTCAGTTCGACATGCCACTAACCCAAAAGGCGTTTGTATTCCATGCCTTTGATAACATCGTTGAGTTCCCTCATCCTCATCCAAAGGTTGATCGGGACTTAGTTGATTTCTATTTGAGGTCCGCTTAACCACAGTACCAAACATGGAGCGCTCAGAAGATTATCAATGTTCGGGTTCTGAAGCCGTACAGGGAAGGAAACTTCACCAACGTTCGGTTTAAGGTGCTGAGAGGATCTGCAAAGACCGAACATGCACTTTCGCTTGCTAATCTTCCCAACTTGAATCCACATGACTGGTTCATCTTGCATAACATCCTTCTTACAAACAAAGCTGAATATGGTCCAATCATTGATCAATTCAAGAGGATGCTTGTCTGCTATATAATGGAAGTCGCCAAGATGGATCAGGAGGTAGCGAGCATATTCAAGAAAAAGCCTACCATATCTCCTGTTGGCTCAGCAAGTGACCTAAACATGATGCAGATGGGAAAGATAGACCCAAAGAGAAACTCAGTTATGTTTACCAGAAACGAAGGCCAGAAATGTCTTTTCGCTTTGGCAGACAAACATCTCTATACCACTGCATGTCTGGAGCATGTCTTAGGGATTATCCATCAGTGCAAGCAGAACACAGCGGATGATAAAACGTACTTTGACGATATGATTCAATGGTACATTCGCTTCAAACAGACTATTCTTGCGCTTATCTCTCATCTGTTTGATACAACCAAGAAGGTTCCTGCCGCTGGTCCAAGCAAGAAGAAATGATAGTCTCGCTCCAAATTGACGCAAAGGGGGAGATTGTTAGGTCCAGTAATGTGTTGCGTCTATTGGGCTCGTTAGCTAGTCCTATGTTTATCTCCGGTATGGGCCTGTCCATCCGTGAGTTTTGTAGGGTTTAATATAAATAGATGCTTGCATGCATCCTAGAACGGAATGATTAGTAATGATTAGAGAAGTATTTTCAAGCATATTCATCGTTCTTGTTTTGTAACCCTAGAATCCTCTACAGCGGAAGTTCTTAGTCGAGCTCTGCTGAGGATTGAGTAATCTAATCATTCGACTCATTCAGATCCATACTTGTGTTTTATTTTACTGTTTTGACGTTCATTACTTACCTGTTACAAAGATCTAATCGATCAAATAGTTTTTATAACTCATCATTCCGGCAGCCATGGTCGTCAGTGGTGGTAGTGATTATGCAAGAAAGGAAGAAAAGAGCTCACCACTTGGCAAGAAACGACTCAGACAGTCCCACCTTTCCTTCTTCTCTTGTTTTCCAGCAATAAATCTGGAATCAACATCTCACCGTTGTCATCTTCTTATTCTTGTTTTTGTTCGCTGCTCTCCCTATATCCCTTAGCTTCTTTCTCTCGGTATCTCTTTTCCTCCCTCCATCATTCGCATTTTTTTCCTGGTAATCATGGCCGCTGCACACAAGGAATAATAACGAGTATTTTGTTGTGGTATACCTATTACTGCTCATTTAATCTTAATAAGTTGAAGACTTATAACACACGATAATGATGTGAAATTCATAAATATATGATTTTTCAAAAATCAGAGACAATTTTAGAACTTTACAAAACAATTGAGTTTGAGCTTACATTCCACATAACTCACTAAGTCCATAATGGTTAAGTCTGAATACAACCAAAAGAATTAACAGTGATCTTAAACCAACTATTTTCAATACCAAATATAATAAACTCGACGGATTAAGAGCATGGACGTATTGACTTCAAAAACATAACTCTTATTCGCAGTAAGCTCATAAGAAGATGTTTGAGGGTTTAACCTTTAACCAAACACCATTAAAAACTTAATGAATCTAGACATTTGCAGGAAATTGAAGCTCACATTAGTCCCCATGGATTGCTGGTGACATGCTGGTCAAATGTTGATCATTAGTTGCACAAAACTTCACACCACAACTCATTTCCATCTAAAGAAGAAGGGATAAAAAATTTAAATGATATAATTGCAATATTGAACACTCTAACCATTGATATGACGCACAAAGAACCTCATCACTGCTTGGTGGTGCTACAACGATACTGCGGCAGCCACCACCACGGGCAACAATGGTGGTTGCGGTGGTCCTCGATGATGATGGTGGATAACTAAGGGAAAGAAAGAAAAAAGAGTTAAAGAAGAAATAGTTATCAAGGATGTCTAGCAACACCACCATCGTCCTCTTCATCCTACATCATCTCCGGCGAGCTAAGGTAGGATTCTGGTAGCCATGGTCGTCGGTGGTGGTGGTGATTATGCAAGAAAGGAAGAAAAGAGTTCACCACTTGGCAAGAAACGACTCAAACAGTCCCACCTTTCCTTCTTCTTCTGTTTTCCAGCAACAAGTTTGGAATCAACATCTCCCCGTTGTCGTCTTCTTCTTCTTCTTTTTGTTCGCTGCTCTCCCTCTATCCCTTTGCTTCTTTCTCTCGGTATCTCTTTTCCTCCCTCCCTCATTCGTATTTTTTTCCTGGTAATCTTGGTCGCCGCACACAAGGAATAATAATTGGTTTTTTGTTGTGGTATACTTGTTGCTACTCATTTAAGCTTAATTAGTTGAAGGCTTATAACACACGATAATGATGTCTTCCATTTCCAACAATGATCGATTTAAGGCTAATAACTTTTTTCAGATCTTATTTTTGGGCGTGTGTTTGATATAGTATTGGATCCAGACAATCTTGAAGGGGCAAGTGAAATTCATAAAATCAATTTTGAGGGTTTAGACGAGGAATGAGGGATGCATAAAAAAAGTTCTCTATTTGCCAGTCAATATGAATCGGATATATTATAACATTTCACAAGTTTATCGAGGAAATACTCAAGTATTATGTGTTATTTACATGGTAAGTAAAATAAAAGAGTGATTTAATAGCATAGACTAAAGAGATTATAACATGTTTTTCATGCCCGATATTAGATAACTATAGTACCCCTAAAAAATTGTTTTATATATATATATATATATATATATATATATATATATATATATATATATATATATATATATATATATAAAGTATTGTTTGTAAACATGTTTCTTGTTATTATACCCCAAACTAAAGAGATTATAACATATTTTTCATGTCCGATATTGGATAACTACATATATAATATATTGACAATGTTTGTACCCCATATCAAAATTCCTAGTTCCGCCACTGACTGGGAGTATCTATGTGACATGTGGTGTGAGCCACAATACATGGTAATGTTTTAAAATTATTTGAGCTATTGAATTAATTATTATTGTTGAATTCGATATAATATTTGTTAGTTTTATTTGGTTGAATGTCCTTGAAAGAAATGGCAAAACAGAAGGTCGTTGCTCACGGAAAGCAAAAAATGGAGACAAGAAATGGGTCAGAGAGTACAATACACTATTATGTTGAGCTTGGACCTGATGTGGATTCTTCGTCGGGTCATATTGTGACTTCGCGGCTTACACATTGGGATGAAGAAAAAGGTTGGAAATCTACAGATATGGCTTTAAATATGTAAGTGTACTTGCTCATTTCTACCGTTGAATATATATTATTTAGTAAATAATTTATTTAATGTACTCATCTTATTTTTATACGCTAGCCGAAAGAAATGAAAAAGAAGAGAAACGAGCATTCCTTGGAATCAATGAGTGACAAGTTGATTCTAGAGAAGGTACTTGGACGAAGCTCTGTTCGTTTGTTAGGGTGGGGACGTGATCCTGTTGTCGCTGGTAATATCGCAGGTTCTATTGAAAAATCTAAGTGTCCTAGTTACGATGAATTGGTGGATGAATTGGAAACAATGAAAGGAGAACATGATGCTATGAAACAAATATTGATTCAGAAAAACATTACATATATAAATCCACTACAAGAAAAACAGCCTTTTACGACGTGCAAAACACGACGCTCTTTGATTTATGTTACGCGTTAGAGAGCGACATTAAAAAAGTGTCATCTCTTCAATAATTTTAAGGATTTAGGTAGCGCATTACTGAGTGCCCTTAAATTAGTGTCTCATGTAAAAATATTAAAAACACGGAAGACGCTTGTGCGTCGTCTGTGAATGTCGCTTTATATTTTTTTTAAGAAACGCGCGTCTCGGAGGGAAAATGAAATCCCCAAATTTTTTAAACCCCCACCTTCTTCTCCCTCGTCTCCACCTCTCATTTCCTCTGCTAGCCTCAAATTATGGATCAATTGCTTCACATCATGTTTAAGGTTAAGGGTTTGAGATTTCTTCCAAATTGACCCTCACACTAAAATTATGGATCAATTTTTTAAACCCCCACCTTCTTATCCCTTGACTCCACAAACACACCGTCATCGGATCTTCAGACCACCACTATTCTCGAACCACCACTATTCTCGCCTCCATCGTCGCCAGTGAGAATGGTCTACTTGGACCTTGAAAAAAAGAGCAACGAAGGGGAAGATGTGGTGGTGTTCTTGTGTCTGATTGATTTCAGCCCCTTCGCGACCACACATAGTTCCCATCAAAAATTATGTTGCCCTCACCGTCTCTTATATCAAATACCTATTACACCTCCTTCATCAATTCATTAGTTTTCTTCCCCATCGGCTACTGTTCTACTGTATCGATGCTTTCTCGACGTTCCGGTTACTAACACTGGTGGTAGAAGAAGACGGTGGATCGGCGGTACCATACCAAGCGCCTATACAGGTAAACTCCAACTCTCTCGATTTCTGCCTTTTTTCAGTAAAAACCGATTAATTTGAGGTTAGTTAGGGTTTTTCCCATAGTTTCAAATTTGCTCAGATGGCCACGAACCCCGTACCAAATCGATTCATACCCAATCGGGGTACGAAAGCGTTCCAAACAATTCCCGGATCGTAAATCGGTACGGAGTCAAGATAGTTCCAAATCGGTACCTGGAACGAGTTTAATTCTGCAATCCAGTAGTTTCAAAACGCGATTCTGGGTTCAATTTATGAAATTAGTATGCCGATTTCTGATTTTTAGTACTACATTCATCATAAAAGTGTAGTTAGGGCAATGACATTGAACATGAGCGAGCTATTCAACAGAAGGTAACTAATTGAATTGGTTTGCTTGCCACTAATGATTTTCTGTTTTTTTTCTTGGTTAATTATGTTTTTTATTTTAATATTTCAGAAATGGGAACCCGTTTCGATGCAGCAACGACATGGGAGTTCGATTGTTGAAGTCTGTCGCATTATAGAAGAGGTTCTTATTTCTTTGCTCTTTATTATATCTACTCTTAAGCATCCATTTCCATTCACTATAATACATTAATAACATACCTTTGTTTTTATCTTCTTTCAGACTGTTGACCAATTTTTTGCTCTAAAGATTCCTATGAGATCTAGAGAAATGAACAGCCTGTTCTGAGGCATTGATAATGCACTTCAAGTATATTCAAAGCATGTTGTTGACAACTTGGGTATGCATATTTAAAATATTCATTTTCAAATCTTGACGACAACTTTGTCATATGTTTGTTTTATCTCATTACTACCAAACCGTATACATATAATCTTGTACAACCTGATGTTTTTGGAAAGAATGGAATCAGTCAAAAGAATTCTAACAAAGAGGAGGAAAAAAAATTACATTGGTAACAGATAAACAAAAAATATGACAGCTTGCAGGTATTGACAAGGGAACTCATGTCTACAACATGATAGATAATTAAGCATACAGTAAAAACACATACTTTTTGTTGGGTCCTACACTTGAATTTTTCATTGGATTCCATGTGTTTCAACCATCATATCTAAGGCTGTATGTGTTCTTTATATGCTCTTTCCGGATTCTTTTAAACAGGATTTAGTAATCTTTTTTTGTTAATATGTTGGTTGGTTGTTTGTAATGCAGCTTAGAGTTGAAACTGTCGCGGTCTTTGTAGGCCCAGTCAGCTACTTACTTCTGTCAAAACTTGCAAAGGGTGTCGAGAAAACCTTTGATCTTCTGTCTCTTCTTGATAAAATCCTTCCAATCTACAAGTATGCTTTTTTTCCTAATCATTTTCATGTTCTTTACAATAAAGTAGAATCCTAGTTTCATTACAACAAGAATTACCCCTGCATGGAAGTGATTGTTGAGTTAAAAGAAGCAGGTGCTACATGGATCCAAGTTGACGTGGATACCCTTGTGAAGGATCTTGAGGGGTACCAATTGAAAGGTTTCACCAAGGCCTACTCTGAGCTAGAATTACCCTGCTCTGGTCATAATGTTATTGTTGCCAATTACTTTGCTGATATTCCAGCTGAAGCTTTCAAAACCCTAACTTCATTGCCTGGAGTTTCTGGTTTCACTTTTGATTTTATCCGTGGTGAAAAGGCTCTTGACTTGATCAAGAGCAGCTTCCCATCAGGGAAATACCTTTTTGCTGGAGTTGTTGATGGAAGGAACATTTGGGCTAATGATCTTGTTGGTTCTCTAGCTGGTCACAAAAACGAAGCATTCTTCTCAGCCAATGCTGTTGTCCAGGTTTCAAGGAAGTCCTCCCCAAGAGTCACAAATGAATCCTTGCAGAAGGCTGTAAGTGATTAAAACCGCTTCCTTTTAATATATATATATATATATATATATATATATATATATATATATATATATATATATATATATATATATATATATATACTGTTATGAATTTTACACCAACAAGGGTGTCTACTTTTATTTGTTTTTTTGCCTTTTAAGACTAGAAAATTTTAGGTACTATAGCAACTAAAATAAGATGTAATTTACATTGATGTGGTTTCCTTACCTTTTTGCTTCTATTTATGTATTCTTGCTAATTTCAAAAGTTACTGGTCATATACATAGATACATCTTAATCAGCTTATCAATAAAAGAGAATATGTGTTTTGAAAGGGTTTTACATGTATATGGCTACATATTTTCTGGAGTTTTATCATGTGAAAGAGTATTACTATGATTCTGTGCATGCTCAGTAAATCCATATGCTAATGCTAGTATTAAATTTAAGGGCCTCTTTTTGTGTTTGCCCCAAGCCTCAGATTTGCTTGGACCGGCCATAGTGTCAGGCTGGATGCCTAATAGAAATTACACGAAAAATAGGTGGTGATGATGTATTTTTTTTTCTTTTTTGGGATTTCGTTTCTTTCTTATGTATTTTTTTCTTCTAAATGTGTAGGTTTGGAATGTTGATGTCAGATTTTATCGTATCAAGGATTTATCAGGCAAACCCATTTCCTATTTTTGCTTTGACCGATACTCTCGCCCAGCTGAGAAAAGAGGTGGTGCATGGATGGATGAAGTTGTTGCAAGAAGTCGTATACATCAGATGACAAAAACTCTGTTTGGTTACCTTTTCTTTCTGTATCATTTGCAGGTATTTTTATGAAGTATAGAAATTCAAGATTCTCATACACAAAAACTAGAAGAAAAACTACTAAATAAAAAAATTCCGAAAATACCCTTGTATCTTATTTTTTGATTTATCCTAACAGTTAATACAAACGCTCATTATCTACAAGGCCGTCTATATCTATATCTATGCCTGAATATAATAATACAATGGACATGTTGATGAGGTTGCTTACTAGTACTAGAGAGCATTTTTCCTTGAAAGAGTTGATGGAATAATTTTTACGAACATGTAATTAAATTAAGCAACATAAATATTGGTACTATATTGTAAGAACATGAAGGGAGACTCAGCTGATATGTCAACAGGTAATATTTTTTCATAATTTTGACTACATGTTGCCATTTTATGAAGATAATACTCACATAGCCCCTATGAAACATAAGTCTAGACATAGAAACAATGACAGATTTCAATATGTGGAAGCCAAATAAAATAGACAGATGAATTGATGAAATGTTTTTACACCTGAATTACCTCCTTTAGGTGAGGAAAAATCTTCCACAGAAAAGGAAATGTTAGAATTTGGGAGGCAAAACTCCATTGAAGGTCAATATCTGGACAAACATAATACCCTTGACCAGTATGAGTAACAACTAGGGCAAGAACACGCTCCATTAAAGTTCCATCCATTTGGCAACCAAACAAAGCTCAAATTCCAATTCCTTCAAAATCCACACCACACCCTAATAACTTTGTCTTTATACCCGACAACTTGACTTGTTTTGGTATGTGCATTGTATGACAGAGGGGAATATTCTTGTTGAAGACATAGTGAAATTGGGCAGTCGAGCAGAGGATGCTGACTGATTGATCTCAATTCTCTCAACAACCACAGATGAGATGAATAATGGTATTGTATTCTTTTGTTTGATTTTAGATGTAACTAACTAGTATATGTATAACTTCCAATACCTTTTTTTTTACTTTTTGTAGCCAGATTGTGAGGCTAGCTTGCTGAGTGAGTGAAATGGTTTACTTTTTTTTTAACCCTAATCTGTTGTTGCTTAGGCCTTGTTTATTTTTTCTTATTCTTGTGGAACCAATGAGCAAATAAAGTATGTTTTTTATCAAGCTGTTGTATCTATTCAGACCCGGCTTAGAGAAATGGTTGCAAGAGATGAGTTCAGAAGAAGAAGAAACAAGGTTGCAACTATAGTTCAGGTACTATGGATGAATTATGTTTGTAAAGTATTTAAGAAAATGATTAGAAACAAGGGTGAATTTGTACAGATTAGTTAGCTACTTGCAGGTTGATCTTGAAAAAGCAAAGGGGCAATGGATTGTATTTTTTGTAACTAATTTGTTTGTAAATTTTTGTTACAACTTCTATTGATTTGTTTCATCTTTCCATGGAACGATTATTTGTATGACATTAAATTTATGCAATGGATTCTATTTTTTGTATATGATATTTTATTTTCTATTATGAAACATTAAATACAAATTTAATTTGAAAATAAGTAAATCTATAAAAAAAAAATATTTTTTTTAAACATTTAAAATTATGATACGCAAAAATGTGTGTCATCTTCATTTATGACATGGCCTTTCTTGACAGGGGCTTTCTTGATACGTATTGCGTGTCATTAACACGCACGTCGTAAGGTTACGACACGCGAATGCGTGTCGTCTTCCTTTATGACAGGGCCTTCCTTGATACGCATTGTGTGTCGTAAACGCGCGTCGTAATTGTGCGTCGTAAATGAGCGTCGTAAATGCGCGTCGTCTCTCTTTATGACAGGGCCTTCCTTGACACGCATTTGCGCGTCGTCTGAGCATTTTACGACGCGCAATGAGCGTCGTAAAAGGCCTTTTTTCTTGTAGTGATCATTTCTAATAAGTACCTTACATATTAAATGTGGAATTTTAATTTAATAAAATGAAAAATACAATGAAATAACAAGTGGAAAATAGAAAATTTGAAAAATTTTAGAAAATGTCATATGTCAAAATGAAGGAAAAAGAAGACATGTGGCAAAAAAAAATCTTATTTTATTAGAATAGATCTGCATGGTAAGTAAAATAAATGAGTGATTTATGAGCATAGACTTTTATGATATACTTATCCGAATAAATTACAAGAACGGTCCCTATGACTTTATTCAAAATCTCAAATTGGGTCCACCGATTTGAATAAATATCCCGATATGGTACATGTATATATATTAAATAGATAGTTAATCCGTTAAGCATTATATTAATTATTAAGAACATAATATATAAATTCAAGTAGTCAAGGTCCAAACTTTTTTTGAAATTCAGAAATTGTTCATAAAAAAACTACCCATCTTAAGCAAATGAAAAAAGCTAATTCGAAACCCAGAGAAAATGAAAAAAGCGAGGTTGGAGGTCGATAAACTCATGCAAAACAACAACAATGGAAGCATACAAGAATCTAATATCTCTCAACTCACGTACCTACAAGCTGTGATTAAAGAAACTATGAGACTTCATCCTCCTGCCCCTTTTCTTATCCCTCGCCAAGCCATGCATGACGTTGCTATTCATGGTTTTGTTGTGCCTAAAAATGCACAAATTTTGTGTAACGTTTGGGCTATGGGTCGAGACCCAAACATATGGTCAGACCCAGAAATGTTCATGCCTGAGAGATTTTTGGACGTGAAGATTGACTATAAAGGCCAAAATTTTGAGCTTATTCCATTTGGTGCAGGAAGGAGGATGTGTCCAGGGTTGAATCTGGCTAATAGAATGCTACACATAATATTAGCATCTTTAATTCATAAGTTTGATTGGAAGGTTGTGGGAAATACGAGACCTGAAGATATTGATATGGAAGAAAAATACGGGATCACATTGCAAAAGGCTGAACCACTCATGGTCATCCCTATGAAACTGTGACTATAGCTGTGTTCGTAGAAAAACATTTGTCGCTGTGTTTTGATTTTATTTTAAATCTTATTTTTTTTATTTTGGTTAGAAATTGCTTTACGTTCTTTTGTTGTTATTTGGAAAGAATTTCTAAACTTTGCTAACAAGAGTTCCAGATTAGTTTTCACATACCAACCAATCTCCGCTGCAAACATGAGGCTATGTCTCATGCCTTGGAGTCACTGTCGACGAACTTCCATCGCCATAGGGGGCTGAGTAGTGCCAGAATTTGAACATGGGTCAAAAAATTTACCAAAACATTGTACACTACAAAAAATGTCAGTTAGTGACGAAAGCAATTAGTAATATGGTCACTAACAATAGGAGTCGTCACTAATTAAATGCTTTAATGAGAAAATATTTGGTCATCACTCTCTTTCACTATAGGTCCGTCACTAAACTATATAATGACGAAATATATAAATGGTCACTAATATTAATTAAAATATGATGGTCACTAAATATATGATCACTTGTTTTGCCACTAAAATTTGGTCACTAATCAATGCAAGTCGTCACTATTTATCTTTGTTAGAAACCAAAAAAAATTGTCACTAAATATTTGCTGTTAAAACCCAAAAAGGTAAACACTTAAGAAATTATGAGAAAATGCAAATGCTATAAATCTTCACAACACAACAAAAATAATCAAACAAATATTCATAATTATAATATGAATTATTATATGCAGTTTTAAAAAAATAAATTCATACACTCTATCAAATTTTTCAAAAAAACAAATTTATAAAGGTAAATATGAATTAAAGTAAATTCAATTGATCGATGTAATAGAGATAAACATGAATGTTCGCTCATCACGAATTCCATTTTCTTATTTTGCTCTTCTTGATATTTGATCTGCTCGTCTTGAAATTGTAGTTGCTCTTCTTTAATTACCTGAATTTCCTCCTCTAAAGTCTTTTGACTTTTCCTTTTCCATTTCCAGTTCCATTTATAATGTTTATGCGGCTAAAACTTGTTTTGTCGAAATAGAACATCAACAATCTAAATAACAATAACACCTATATTTATTTCCATTTAGAGTGTTTTAATCAAAAGTTAAAATTAGAAAAATACCATGTTTGAGAAATTAGTACTCTAACTTTTGTTGGCTGGGTTTCTGTATTCCTCGATGTCTTTTCTGATCCATAAGGTGTCTACTCAAATACTGGATACCAAACAAGAGTTCATAAAAGTCATTATATTCTTAAATAGCAATGTACTTTTCTAAAATTAAAAATTTCCAGAATAAATGGTATATTTTAGAATTTAAAATCACTGATACCATTATACGTTGTCATAAAAAGTGATAACTAAGTATACATAGTTAGAGTTTATAGTTAGATAAGAAAGTGAATACATCTCAATAATCTAATAATAATACAATTATTCAAGTTCAATCATGCCTTCTTAGAGGATCATTGATTAATATTATGTTATGCATTAGTATTCCTAGATGTTTTTTCTAATCCATCAAGTGTCTACTCAAATTTTGCATATCAAACAAGAGTTCATAAAAGTCATTATCTTCTTACAATTTTTTTTCAAAAGGATTACAAAATCCTCGGTTTGAGTTCAGACACACTCGAGAGTGTGCCCAAATCCCTCAACCCAAGGCTCTGATATCAACTTGTAATGTCTCAAATTTTAACCCAAAATTTTCTTTTAAAACAAAAGCATTTATTACAATTACAACTTCCAATATCTAAATGAAATCCATTGGGTTAAAACATTTATCAGAATATAGACATAAAAATTATTAAGTGCATAATTCTCCAATGGATGTGATGCAATCAAGTCGTTCCTTCCTTCAGTATCAGAAAACCTGAAATAATTTAAACCTGAAACCATACGTACAAAGCTTAGTGAGTTCCACAAAATACCCGATACAACACACATATACATATAACAACAAGGGGTTCTGTTAGGTCTGTATCAACCCCATATGACCGCATATAGCTGTGTTGGGTCTGTATCAACCCATATGACAACAAGTAGTTGTGTCGGGTTCGTATCAACCCAATATGACGGCGTATAGCTATGTCGGATCCGTATCAACCCTCGAGTCCATAATGACTCTATATAATATCATGTAGTTGTGTCGGGTTCGTATCAACCCCCAGATACATAAAACATACAGTCATATCATCAAGATTCACAAATACAATCAAGTACATACAAACATATCTTCAAGTGTCACAAAGACAACAGTCATCTTACAAACATATTTCAGTGTGCCGACATTGGTGCCTTCAACCCACAAGTACATTGAAGAGACTCACCTGAAGTAGTTCCATAGGATAAAACCACATAAGTAGCTAAGATTGGTATTCAGCTCTTAGGACACCTACAATCACATCAATAATCCCTACTTAGTTCATATCCACACATTACCTATTGATACTTTATAATATACTTTTTATTCATTTTTATTATCGTTGTAGCATTTGGTTTTGTAGGACACTAAACCTCACTCAACCCCCAACCCATGAAAGGTTTATGTTACTTGTAATATATTTCCTTAAACTTTCAGTGTAGGACACATTCTCTAATTAGTTTTCTATTGAACTCTAAGGATTTCACAAGTTGATTATTCAAATTCTTCCCTTTTCTTTACCTTGCAAAAAAACGACCATCAACACCCTAAGAGGGATGAGAATCATGTTGGATATAGTGTCTAAGTCCATAACTTTATTTGGTATGTACTTGACCTGACCCGACATGGTCCATTTGGGTTGCATGGCATTGCAATACTTGGATAGACTAGATGAGAGAATAAGGAACTTATGATTATTAATATATTATAAGTTCTAATATATTAATAATAGTTTTATTTAATTAGTATTGATCAAGTATTAATCTAGTATTAATTTGGTGATCAAAGTGAGACTAATTAAATATATAGGGTTGATTATGACAATCATCAATTCTTTTATGGTAGATTAATGATCCATGGTTTATAGGTTTGGTTATAACCATATGGAGCTCCATGGATAGTCCATGGGAGTTACAAACCCATGGGTCATGAGAAATGAAGAGTCATGAAAATTAGGGTTTACATTTGTAACTCCTAATTATGACACATTATAACCGATTTTTGAGGCTAAGTGGCATTCTCTCAAGTTATTCCAAGTTTGTAGTGTTGTGTGAAGCATTTGAGGCACAACATTTGGGGTGCTAGGCTCACAAAGTCTTGAAGGAATCCAAGCAACAACAAGGTATGTATTTCTACTAGTTTTATGTTTTATATATTCCCCATGCCATGCTAGTTAGGAAATAACCTTGAAAAAGAAATTTGCATGTATATAGAGAAAACATAGAGTCAAGGTTATTATGGTTGCATGTACACTTAGGAAGTGTTAGAATGCTCAAAACCCATCAGTGGTATTAGAGCCTAGGTTTGTTTTCTGTATACTTTGATGAAATTTGCAAGAAAAATCGTTTTTTTGGAATGTGCCAGTTTACCACGAGGTGGTGACTGTTCAGTGAAAAACAATTTGTTTTTGGCCTGTTTTGGATTAGAATCATTACCACAAAGTGTTTTTGTTCTTAAAACTTGATTTTGATGTTATGGTATTGTTTATTCTCATCCAAATAAATGGTTATTATCAAAATTTCAAGTTTTATATGGTTTATTTATGATTCTTGAAATTGTTGATATGAATATTTGTTCTTATGAGTTTTAAAAGATCATAGGGATTGTTTATAACTTGCATGGTTGATTAATTCATGATCTTAATGGCAATGATGGTGTCCATAACTTGTCCTCAAGTTATGGATAACCAAAAGTCACTTCTTTAAATTGTGATTAAAGAACTAAAGAGGTTTCAATGAAGAGTCTTCGTTTTTATGAACCATTAAAACTCATAAGTTACAAATTGAAGAGACTTGGAATAGTTTCAAATCTTGCCCTCAAGTTTTGAAATTTGTAAAGTCTTACACTTTAATTCCAAATTAAATATTTTTTTAAAAGTTAAAAAAAAATTCAAACTTTATGGACATCATTAAATTATATAAAGTGTTTAATTAAAAGAGTTAACAATTCCATAAACACATGGTTTATGTTTAATTAAATTAAGAGTATAGTTTAATTAATAGATTAAACCACCAAGTATTTTAAATGTTTAAAATACACCCTTATACTATTATTATAATTTTAATTATATAGATATGTTTAAGAATAAGTCAATCTTACCATTAGTAGGCCTCATTCACGAAGCCGGTCTATAAGGGGGTATAAGGTTACAGCCTATAAAATGGAATTTAATGGGTGTCAACTCTCACCCACCGCTTCCTTGACTGGTGGAGGGTCGTTAGCCGAAAAAGGTAGGATAGGACCTTAATCCTCATTAAAAGTATAATGAAATTATAAAGTAACTGTACCTTAATAATTCCCAATCTTATTTACTTTAGGAAAATGTGAATTTGGTGCTAACCTATAAAATTACACTTTTTACCTTACCAAGTCATTAGTGGAGCGTGTATGGTCAACCGGCACACTAACAAGAACTAGTATCTGTGGCAAGGGGTAACTTGACCTTATTATAGATTGGTGGAGCTGTGTGGCTAACCGGCACATCGATTAGGTGATAAAGTTAAGGGTACCAAGTCAATTTGTATGGTTATTCACACCTTGTTTGTGATCCTCGGCATTCCAGTCACAAACTTGAAAAGGAACAATCGAGATTCAAACATGCCATTGAAAAGTTCAATGTATCTCAAAAGATCTAGGAGTTTCAAAACCAATGAAACCTAATACTAAAATATTTCGTTGTTATGGTGGAAATTGGTAAATCGTAATTTACCTACCTTCAACTATTTTATAACTTGGATTACGACATCCCTCTTCCAGTTATAAATAGGTTGTTGGATCCTAGCCTTAATATTTCATATTGGGTGTTATATTAAGGACTTTAAATCAACTAACTTGAATTTCTCCCATTATAGATGTCTAGTTTAGACAGCTATGGTCTTCCCAAATCTTTAGGAACAAGCTTCCTAATGAAGATGTTATCCCAAATGGCAACCATGGTGAAAGATCAATCTCTTTGTTGTGCATTAGTGGGACTGGAAATCATACTTCACTTCCTCCACCTCCTCCAATAAATCTCCCTATCCCACAAGTTTCAAGACCTGATAAGTTCTAAGTCACTCAATCCCTATTGGCAAACAAAGTCTATATGTGCTTAGGTCTTGGATATTAAGTCCCATATTGACAAGCCGGGAGTGTCGGGTGTCGAAGTCTCAAGGTAGCTGGTTGTTGACTTGGTTCTTCAGTCACTCCCTGATGACAGATCACGACATGACCCTTAATGATCTTATCTATTTGCTTGATGATGTTGAATCAGCAATGATTTGGAGCATTGGTAAAGCAAAATTTAATTGGAAGATCAACTTCCCAAACTTCCATGGACATTGACAATGGTAACATTGAAAGTCCAGGAAAACCTTCTCTTCCTAATTGAAAGGGATTTGCCATAGACAACTCAGTTGACCAAATGGTAAAGAGAAAGACTAAGTCTGTTTCCATAGAGTTCATATGTTTCTGTTGCCGAAGGAAGGGCATTGGTTGCAAAGCTGCCAAATTTACCTAAAAGTCTATAAGGATAGTAAAGTCAAATGTTTGACTCTGCTTTAGGTAAAGTACATTATCTAACTTTCTTAAGTTTCTATTCTGAGATTCTTATTGCATGATGTGACTGGGTTACATATTGATGTTTTAAGAATCAAAGAAGAGTGAAGAAACTTAAAGGAAGTATATGTTGATTCTGATCGTGAAGATCGATTTCGATCGCATGGTTCGGTGATCAGAATTTTGAGTTGTTACTTAAGAGTTATGATATATTGCTTAGGAATAGATAACAACAAGTTTTCCATATGGATTGTAAGGATAAGTTTTTCGTAAAGTTTTAAAATAAAAGAAAATGGTTTTGATTTTATTTATTTTCAGTATCCTTACAATGGAATTTGTGAAAAAGGTTGTTGCTTATATGTTTCCATTGATATGCAATATGGGTAAATGGATTTGATTCTTTCATTAGTGGTAGTGTCATAATTTACCAAATAAGGAAAGATTCTCATCACCCAAGTTTCAGTTGGATAGAAACTTGGAATCATGCAAGTTGCATTATGTGATGAATGAGAATTTTCATCTTTGGTAAATTAAGACTAATTCCTTGTTCACATTCGCATGTGAGTCAAGCGAAGGACTAAAGGATCGGGTACATTAAGTTGTGCACTAGTCAGGTCCACCACAAAGGTAGATAAGATTATTCGTTATGATTTACTAAAGTTTAGTAAATATGATTATGCTTACGAGTTTAAGTGTAATTCTGAAACATTGGAAAAGTTTCAATGTATGGCAAAATGAATAAGGAGAATCAAATAAGGCAGAAAGATAAAAGTTTCTCCAATCTGAAGAGATGGGAGAGTACTTGTGTATTTTGTTTTATGATTATTTTAGTGATTATGGAACCATATCACAATTGATCCTCTAAGGACACCTTAGTGTGTTTGTTGCCTGAGGAGAGGAATCGTGAATTGTTGAAATGGTTAAATCAAAAGATAATTCATACTTCGTTCCAAAAACAAATCCTGGAGTTATACTCCAAGATTGTAACTTGAGTGACATAGTCTTTAGAAAGTTCATAACACTTATCAAATGTAGAGTAAGATGTTTCCTATTCTTGTACATTTGAGATTGGTAAGTTGTGATGTTTTGGATAAAACAAAGACCAGCTAAGACCAATAGTGAGAAGTGTTTAACTTGATAAGAATCTGCACTAGCTCTTGAATATTTGTAAATTCAAGGAATGGTTCTTGACAAAGAGAAGTCTTATATGTCAAGAGGACAGTGGGAGTCTAAAAGATTCTAAGATAGTTTCAAGAACTAATCAAGAGTTTTGTTAATCACTAGCCCACGACTTGAGGTTTGTAACCTATCGTGTTGACATATTCTTATTTCTGTGTCTATTCCAGTTAAAAGTTGATTATGCTTGTGAGTTCTATGAGTTCTCAATTGTTTGCATAACAACCCGAAAGAAATGGTGGGCATTGTCCTACCACGTGGCAAGAAATTAAGATTGAACAAGCTCAGCCCATATGAGTTTGGATTTGTCACTAACCTTGTCTTGTGATTAAGGTTATGACAAATTCACATGGATAGGAAAACATACACCATAAAAATCTAAGTGTCATAAGGTTTCTCTTCGATTCATGAAAATGATGGTAAGGAAACTCTTTCACTAAGTAGATTTTCAGTAGATAGCAGTTGTGAGAATGACAAAAGGTCTAAACATTATGATTACTACATCCCTCTTCATAATTGTTTAGACACACAAGTGAGCTATCTAAGGAAAGGTGTATGGTTTTGATAAAGTCTTATCCAAGAAATCGTGTATAAAAAATATGAACTTTGGTAGAAAAGTCAATAAAGTGTTGGTTGCTAAAAGTCCAGTTGATCTCTGGATACATGTCAAAGCTAGTGGGAGCATAAGTGTTATGCTAGTAAGATAATAATCATTATGCTAGTAGGAGTATGATTATTATGTTAAGTGTTGCAAGTCAGCAATATTAATTATAGAAAACAAAAGTTTCAATTCGCCTTGAAAAAGTTGTTTTGCTATAATTAAGGGAGAGAATTTTATACTTCACTCCAATTCTACAAGCTTAGATTGAGAATTTAATCTACTTTAGTCAAGAATATATACTAATGTTATGCTGGAATGGTTCAAGATAAGGGAATTCTATATATGTTGCGTTCTCAAAATTCGATTATTATTACGGCATCCCTCTTCATAGTTTGAATAATGAAAACATGGCAAATAAATAATTTTATAGCATAAATCATGTCCCGTATGCTTTGGGTATAGGTTTGATTACATGTGCGATAATATTCATCCATTCTAAATTTTCCAAATGCCTAGGGCATTAAGATGGAAAAAGGAATAGAATTGGAAACGACTAAAATGATTAAGCAAAGTTGTTGAGGACAATCTGAGGTTTACTAAAGATTGGTTGCTCATGGACAATAAGAAGTATAGAGTAAGGACCATATTGACATATTTTGAAAAGAGGCAACTCTTGTTCAGAAGTGATGGTCAAAAAGGTAATATGGAATTGTCTCCATAGGTGGAAGTTATTCTTTGAATCCGTGTAAGATTAAAGAACTTAATGCTATGAAGGATGTTGAAAGGAATGTACTTTGAATTTGAGACTTCATTTCCATGGAATTGTTTTCCATTGGAATACTTTGTAATGTCTGTTGCCAAGTCTTTGTGACTTCTGTGCATAGTCATTACAAGGGGATCATTGCATATAAGTTTAGAATCTAACATATTACAGTAAATGGCAAGAGTTTGGTATTCTTGCATTTACAACAAGGATTGGAATTGTGAAATGAGCATCATTGGAATTGTCAATTGATCTATTTTACAAAGAGAGGACCATATGTAAAAATAGTATGCATACTTGGAGTATGGCATAATTGTTGTTTGGAAAAACATTGTGTACATGCTTGGAGAATGGGACAACTATTGTTTTAATTCAAACATAAAGTTGATTAATCAAAACATAAATAATGAATAATCAATATGGTGCTTAAATAAAAGGTGTTTTTATTTACACTCAAAGTGTTGGGGCCACATAATATTAGTATTATTCTTGTGTTTCACTTTGCATGTTTTGACTTCCAGAATAATTATGTTATGGTATATATCATATTATTCAAACCATCCACTAAAAGTCATATGTTGGAAGTAGATATGAATCAAGACTGTCATGAATTTGGCTTGTATGATTTGTCTAAAGTACTTTAGACAATGCAATGGTTGCTACAACATTCGTGAGTACTCATAAGGGCTGAGTATTGGATTCAACCCACACTCACTTGCATCACCTCATGGAATTTATCTTGAGTGATCGTGAGACGGTAATATCATATAAATCTTCAAACCTAGAGATATGATTTGTTGACTATGAGTTGGTTATTCATTGATTGTACGAAAATGCATTGGTAACTCGATGTTATAAAATGTGCCTTTGTGAATAATTCAACAAGTAGTTAGTACAAGCATATCAGTCGAAGTTTATCTGTTCCTTCTAGAAATAGAAGCGATATCTGGGCCCCTCGATGATTTGGTTTTGACCTATGTACCGGGCCCGGTCAGAACCTAATTGATGTGTTCAATTTAGTTCTATGTCGAAACAAATCAGAGATCGAGAAACAAATGTTGGAGAATAAGTAAGACCATGTTCCATGTGTTTGTCCGGCTGATATCATGAGAATAGAGGATTATATGATCACTTATCTTAAATGGCGTATCATCATCATCTCAGTTTCGAGAGACTTTGAAAGAGCTACGATTGCTAGTCGGATTTTGAAGTCATATTTGCAAGCAGGAAGGTGTTTAATGGTGTCCGAATGAGTATCTCAAATGAGAGGATATACTACTAAAGGTGGGCTAGTATGTGAGAAGGAGTGAGAGGACAGGTGTTTTGCTACGAAACATGTTAGTGCACAGATCAACGAATGTGATGAGTTGATCAAGAAGGTACAAAATATTCTTGCTTCTCTGAAAATACCTGTTACTAACTATGAAAAGGAATTGAATAGCTTAAAATCTAAATTTTCTAGTATAAGGAGCAATCTTACCCAAACCCGGGCACAAACTCTAACCTGACTGATCAAATAAGCAGGATATCGTCGAAGAGTGAGGAAAGGAGGATGTGGATCGAGCAGAAGGAGAAAGAGTTGATTAGATCTAAGGATGAATCAATTTATTTGCAAAGAGACAATCTTAAACTATTAAAACAGCGGAATGTTTTTTGTTTAATTGCTAAAAGACTTTATTTTAATATCACTCAGTTGCATCTCGATTGTGAAATGGGAAAGAAGATACATCGCATGATTTTACCCTTCCTTGAGTTAAAGGAGGATGAAGTCGATGCCGAAGCTTACAACTGTGAAAACGTTGTATCTTCTTATGAGGTCTCACCTGCATACAAAATTGGCCTTGACAAAATTGAGTCCTACATAAAGTCCTAAGACCATAAGGACATGCTCAAAAATATGTTAGATGAGAATGATAGATTGAAGTTAAGAGCCGAAACTATACAGAAATTTGACTCATTGAATGCCAAATTAAGTTCAGAAAATAAAATTGATGTTGAAAATGCATCAGAATTTAATGAGGATGATGATCCGAGTGAAATCTCTATAGAGGATTTGGTGGACTGTTCATAATTTGTCAAAAGCGAACCTGAAACTCACAAAAATCTGATTTCTGAAAATTCTGTTGCGTTCGCTCGATCGTCAACAGACAAGACCAAAATTCTCAAGTAAAAATCCGTTGTGTATCAAAGGGTACAAACCAATCCAAATCAAGTCTACACAGTTCCAGGAGTCACTCCACAACAAACAGCAGAACTGATTGCTATGGTGGTAGAAGATAATGCAGCTGGATGTGATGAGTTCTTCTTGTCAGCACCAATAGACAGCGTTGATGAGACAGAAGGTCTATCCCAGAAAACGTCCTGGAGAGTGAAGGGTAGGTACGTGCCGGAACCACTAAATGAGCCTGCAAGATATCATGTGCCAAGCACTAGTGGCACCAAAACATCTTTGGGCGAACCAGTGCAAATTACCAGTGAAACATCTTCAACAAAAAGCGAAAGCAATGCTCATGTTCCAAACAAAAAGGCCAATATCCACAAAAATCCAAAACAAGTGGCATATCAAAAACACCAACGAAATCTGAGATACAAGAAGAATCTCTCAAAAAGAAAACAGTTTTCGAGATCACAAAACCCTCATTATGTCAGGTACGAAAGGACGCATAAGTCTCGAGAAGAATCAAGAAGCAACCAAAAAGATAGTTTCGGTCCCTCGAATACAAGGAACCGAAAGGACAGTTTCGGTCCATAGCAAGATAGCTACCGAAAGGAGAGCTTCAGTCCTCAGAACATCAGCAACCGAAAGAGCAGTTTCGGTCCTCAACACAATATCAACCGAAAGAACAGTTTTGGTCCACTGCACTTCAGCAACCGAAATAGAGGTTTCGGTCCTCAACACAATATCAACCGAAAGAATGGATTCGGTCCAAAGTTCAATCAGAAGAACAAAAGGGAAGAGTGTTCATGTTCTCAACCAAGGAAGAGCAATAATCAACGATCCAAAATCTCTTCTAAACCTCATTCTAATACTTATCCTTCGAAAGATTTAAAAGGAAAAGGAAAGCTCTTTCCAGAAGACAACTAGTGTCCGAAAGAGATCCAAAAGACAGCTGACGTCGAAAACTCAAACACTAAATCTAATGAGCCTATGTCAAACAAAATTAAAGTTTTCACTATAAAAAGAAAAGATGAAACTACTTGAATTAAAAGAACTTATTTGGTTGATGTTTCTCTTACTATTCCCTGTCCTGTAAAAGGCTCACAAGGATCCAAGAAACTTTGGGTTCCTAAGTCTGCTTAATATTTTGCAGGTTATACGTGACGAGCGGTTTAACGAAGAATGGTATATTGACAGCGGCTGCTCGCGTCACATGACAGGACGAATGGAAGAGCTGAGAGAGTTTCGGTCTCTCAAGGATGGTGGAATCGTGAAGTATGACAACAATTCATATGGAACCATCAAAGGCTATGGAATGATTACGAATGGCGATTTCTCAATAAGAAAGGTCGCATATGTTGAAGGATTGCAACACAACCTTATTAGCATGTCACAGCTGGTAGTTGGGACCGGATTGAAGATATCGTTTGATGATGAAGGCTCTGAGATAGTCGAGAAGAAGTCCAATAATATTCTGTTGAAATCGAAGCGAAAGGGGGAAATATACCCTATAAACCTCAATCCAATTCGAGGGAAGCCAGCAGTCTGCTTGCTAACGAAGGCTCACTCAGACGAAAGCTGGTTATGTCATAGAAGACTGTCTCATCTTAATTTCAAGGATATCAACAAGCTTGTTTTAGGAGATCATATTCGAGGTCTTCCAGTTCTCAAATTCGACAGAGAACATCTATACGTAGCCTGTGAAAATGGGAAAGCAGAGTAGACAAAGTCATCCCTCTATTATCAATACAAAGGTGATAGAACCATTGAAGCTATTGCACATCGATCTGTGCGGCCCCTCTTCCATTGAAAGCATTGGTGGAAACAAGTATATTCTGGTTATAGTGGATGACTTGTCTCGGTTCACATGGGTGTTTTTCTTGAAACAAAAATCAGAAGCTACTCTTAAGCTCAAGCTATTCATAAAGCAAGTTGAGGTTCAACTGAGGAAAGTTGTTCGTAACGTAAGAAGTGACAATGGCTTGGAATTCAAGAACAAGGATTTCGAAGATTTTCTTCCTGAGAAAGGAACGAATCATAATTTCTCGGCTCCATATACTCCACAACATAATGGAATCGTTGAAAGGAGAAACCGATCTCTATGTGAAGCAGCTCGAATAATGTTATGCTTCGCTTCCTTGCCTTTATATTACTAGGCTGATGCTATTGCTGCTGCTTGTTATAATCAGAACAGATCTTATCTAAGCAAGCGATTCTCTGTCACTCCTTACGAGATCTTGAACAATCGCAAACCGAATGTGAAATTCTTTCATGTGTTCGGTTCAAGATGCTTCATCTTCAATTCTAACGAGAATCGAAACAAGTTTGATGCTAAGGCTGATGAAGGAATATTCTTAGGTTACTCCCTGCACTCTAAGGCATATAGAGTTCTAAACAAGCGCTCTAAGAGGATTGAAGAAACATATTATGTCACTTTTGATGATAGTTATGTTAAGAAGATGATGAAAACCAAAGATGCAATGCAGGAAATCTTTCCAAAAACCAGTCAAGTTACAGCTTCTATCTCAAATCTTTTCGAGCAATATATGCTTCTTTTTGATGAGCCTCAAACGACAATCGATTCTGAATCAAAGGCTAAAGACAACAAAGTTGATAGTCTAAAGAAAATCATCGACGATGCTGCACAAAAGATGGCTGCTGATCAACCTAAAGCAACCGAGAGGCCAAACTTAAGTGAACCTTCGAATGACCGTCCTTCTGTCCCGGGGAAGGGTCCGTCTCTACAACAAGATCAAGGTTCTTCATTCCAGGGGAAGAATTCAACGTCACAATCATCAAGCTCTAATAAAAGTCCAAACGAAGGGGAACATTCTGATCCAGATACCGAACTGGTGTCATCATTCGAGGGGGAGAACACCACTGTCAATGATGACGACATAATATCATAGTTGGAAGAAGAAATCAATGCAAAACTGGATCCCTCTTGTGATCCAAATTACCTACCTCTTATTAAATGGACCAAAGATCATCCACAAAGTCAAATCATTGGAGCTTCTTCAGAAAAGGTGTTGACTCAATCACAGATCAAAGCGAAACAAGCTGCACTCTTCTCTCAAGTAGAGTTTTGCATGTTCAACTCCTTTGTCTCGAAAGTTGAACCGAAAACTGTTAATTCGGCTCTTGACCATTCTGACTGGGTCCAAGCCATGCAAGATGAGTTGAATGAGTTTGAAAGAAACAAAGTATGGTGCCTCATTCCAACTCCAAAGGATGCTTCAGTTGTCGGTCTCAAATGAGTTTTCAAAAATAAGATGGATAAGAAGGGGAATGTGATTCATAACAAGGCTCGGTTGGTTGTAAAAGGCTATTGTTAAGAAAAAGGTATCGACTACGAAGAGACATTCGCTCTAGTTGCAAGATTAGAGTCAGTTCGAATCTTTCTTGCCTATGTTGCACACAAAAACTTTGAAGTCTATAAGATGGATGTAAAGTTTGCTTTTCTCAATGGATATCTTGAAGAAACTGTGTACATTGAGCAACCGCCAGGCTTTGTGAATGAGAAGTACCCAGATCACTGTTACATTCTTAACAAAGCGGTATATGGCCTAAAGCAGGCTCCCATATCATGGTATGAAACTCTCACTCGATTCTTCAAAATGTCTAAATTCAAACAAGGTTCGGTTGACCCAACCTTCTTTCGTAAGAGAGAGGGTAACCACCTTATGATAATCCAAATTTATGTTGATGACATCATCTTCGGCTCCACGAATCCCAGCTTAATAGCTGAATTCAGGAAGTTGATGGAAACTGAATTTGAGATGAGCTCAATGGGTCTAATTAACTTTTTCCTTGGCTTAAACATTAGACAGGGATCCGAAGGCATTTTTATCAATCAGGAGGCATACACCAAGACACTGCTCGCTAAGTTTGGCATGATGGGAGACTCCAAAGTTAAAGTTCCAATGGCTTTTGGGACAAATCTTACACCCTTGTTGGAGAAGCCAGCCGCTGACATAACGCTTTATCGCCAAATGATTGGGTCACTAATGTATCTCACCGCCAGCAGACCTGATATCATGCTCCCAGTCTGTTATCGTGCCAGATTCCAGGCTAACCCTCGCGAACCTCACATGCTAACCGTGAAAAACATATTTCGCTATTTGAAGCGAACCTCCTCTCCCGGTCTATGGTATCCAGCAAACTCAGGATTCTTTTTCCAAGCCTTCTCAGATGCTGACTTAGGTGGTTGTGGATTAGAACACAAAAGCACCATTGGAGGATGCCAATTTCTCGACGGTAAATTAGTCAGTTGGCAATCAAAGAAACAAACCTGTGTTTCTCTCACAACTGCAGAAGCTGAATACATCGCTGCTGCATCATGCACATCTCAAGTTGTATGGATACAAAGTCAGCTTAGAGATTACGGGCTGAACATGAAGAAAATCCCACTATATTGCAACTCTGAAAGTGCAATTAGGATTTGTCACAACCCAGTGTAACACTCGAAGACTAAACACATAGCACTGGGGTATGACTTCATCAAAGATCACGTGGAAGATGGCAATGTGCAAATTCACTTCGTAAGGACAACTGATTAACTGGCAGATATATTCACTAAGGCTTTACCTGAAGCAAGTTTCAACAAAATTTTGCAAAGCCTAGGAATGATGGAAGCAGAATCTGTACCAAAATTCTCTTCGCTTCAATAAAGGTAAGAAGCGAAATAGAGCGAACCAAAATGAACCGAACGTTTGGTCTATTTTGGGTTCGGTCTATTTCCGGTTCGGCTCGACCTAGAACCGAAATGAACCGAACGTTCGGTCTATTTCGGGTTCGGCCCTTCTGAATTCGATCGCTTCTTTTTCATATCACGGCATTTTGATTGTATTCTTTTGTACACTATTTTAAATACTTTCTTTTATTAATTTTTTTCTAATCCAAAAATATTTCTCTGTTTCATTTTTTCTATAACCCAAAAATATTTTTCTTTTTTCGTTTAATTAAACATTTTCACAAAATCCTAAAATATTTTTTTTTATTTTAATCTAATGCTCTCTTTTGTATAAGTGTTAGTCTCGATGATGAAGCTCCAGAAGGTATAATCTCTTTTCTATAAGCTTCCTACGTGTCCCTAGATGCATGTTGCTGCATGTTGACTAAAGCCTCTATCGATTTTGAGTGAAGCCTTAATAACATGATACATACAAATCATGTTCTCCCAAACTAGGCTGTTACATTCACTCTAATCATGAGCTACCTTACTCTTCTCATCTTGAGTTTAGAGTTTTCTGCTTGGTCCTTCTTTTATAGCAGAGGTACATTCGCTTCATAAACCACCTATATCATTTCTCTTCATTAAACTTCATCTCACCAAAGTAACCCTTGAGAATCTCAGTATTTACCACTGAGGTTTATGGTTATACAAAAATCTGTGTTAATGATCTTAGTTTCGTGTCACTAAGTCCTAAGTGAAACCCATCATTCAACACCTTTAATGAATTGACGGTACAAAATCAATATGTTACTGTTCTTAACTGAAATCTCTTTTTATATTGAGTGATTCTTCTGAAAATTTCTTTACCAAGGTCTTTTCTTCCCAAAGGATCCAGTTAATTTTTTTTTTGAGATTTCTCACTTGTCCACCAGTCAATAAATATCTTCCCTACCTACTTGTTCAACAGATCACATTGATCTCACAAGTACTTCATTCAGTTCCGGTCTTATATCAAGTATCGAAATCATGAATTGAAGCGAAAGCCACCCTTTATAAGCTTTAATTAAAAAGATTCCTTTCAAAACTTCTTAACAAGCACTTGATCATTATTTAATGGGAAGACACACAAGCCCTTTAAAGTCTCTCTTGACTTTGAAGGAAGAGATCCGTGCCCATAATCAATTGCTTTATGTCTCAACATGACATCACAACTACCCACAAAAATTTTGCTTTATTTTTTATCTTTTACACTCTATGCACGAAAATCTTTAATTTTCAAAAATCTGCTTCTATTAATGATGCCCTACTTGTTCCAGCTTCGTTTCTTCAAGTATTCCAATGCTCGATAAAGTTAAAAGGCAATGATGGTTCATGCGAAATATGGGGGTGACGATTGGGATAAAGTTAAAGTTGAGTCAGCAGTTATCCAATCGTTTTGACGATTTGAAAAAGCACTTTTTATGGAATGGCGTGTAAGAAGGAAACGATCTTTCTCTTTCCTGCATCATCATCGGGTATGACAACTGTTCACTCCATCACATCAGGCACGGTTTTCAAATTAATCCAAGATATCAACCGGATTTCTCTGTCTCCTGCTTGTACGTATAAAAGGTTATGACACGATCCACTTTACCCTTTTATCACTTACAAATTCTCTCAAAGCATAAAGGCGATTTCTCTCACTGTTCATCTTCCTCTCAAAGCTTCAACAATGGCAGACCCCTCTTCTGTTCACGATACCTATGTTCACTCCAACCTTATCACAATCAAAGCTCAACAAAACCTGATCATTGATCTTACTCCCTTCATCTATGAAACCTACATGTTGTATGCTATCGAATGTATCAAGTACTCGCCTCTTGTCGACGCTCTGTCAAAGGTTGAGGTTGTTCCCATGTCCTGCCTCTCACTCACCTATTCGACTGCTTACTACGACAAGGTTGCTGAGAGGATTCACTTTGAAATCCACAATGAGAAGACCTCTATCTCCAAGAACCGCTTATGTACCCTAATTAGTCTCTCTCAAGAACCAACTTTGGTAAACCCTGAATCGATAACTACTAGACAACTGTTCTCCATGTTCTATCAAATGGGGTACACTGAAACCCAAGCCACCATTACCAAGTTCAAGAAGTCCTGCCTTCCTCCTCAATGGAATGGCCTTTTCACTCTCCTATTCAAAGGACTCTCTGAGCGAAGCGCCGACTCAGATGGAGCAAGCAACTTGTTTATGACGGTGCGTTATAGGCTATATCACGGGATTAATTTGGACTATGGGTCCATCATCTGGCAACAACTAGTTCAAAGCTTGTATTCTTCATCAAGACACTCAGAGATCTCATGTGGAAGGTACTGGTCCATCCTTACCAAGTGGGCAATGGATCGTCTCCATGTTCCAATCATGGCAGACTCTCTTCTCTCATCGGTCGCCACCTTTCACACCACAAAAATAATCGTCACTAATCCCACTAAGTTTTCCCTCATTGGATCGATCCATGATGCCATGCTTGCATGTGTGTCTATAGCAAGCAATGTTCTTCAACAATACAGGAAGCTTCCTCCTTCTGGTCCAAGGGAACTCACACCAGACATGGTTCGCTCCATTGAAGAGGCTGACAAGCCATCCAAAAGGGGAAAGAAAACAGAGACACAGAAGGAGGCGAAAGTTACCAAACCAACCAAGGGTCAAACCCCCAAGAAGCAAAAGTCAGACAAGGCTGCTCCTTCACAGCCTAAGCAGAAGAAGCCCGCTTGGAGACTCATACTCCAATCCTCAAGCGATTCGGACTCAGAGTATGTTCCTCCTAAACACAAATCTACTGCTCCTTCTGAATCAGAAAGTGAAAGTTCTGATGAGGAGGCTTTGGGTCGTGGTGATACTCCGCCTTGCTCGCCTACCCCTGAAATACCCGTTCGCTCCCAACCCCTTTCTCCTCCACCCGTTTCTGTACCAATCTCCATCCCTCCAATTTTTCCCATCTCTACCTCTCAACCATCAACCACTATTCCCATACCTGATCCAATCTTCACAAAAACTACCACTACCACAACTACTACAGGAGCTCATTCTTCAGCACCCACACCACCTGTTACAACCGAACCACCAGTAACAACTGAACCTCCAATTACTACAAAACCCCTATCACCAACCCAATCTACTGACACCACACCAGTTCTTGGAGGTAAGCACTTGGAATTTGATTCCACTTATTTCAGTCCTTACCGTGTACAAAGTGATGAAGATGAAGATGCTCATGTGACCAAGCATCATCTCAAAGCAGTCAATGACAAGCTTGATCAACTGCTTTCCTCCTCCTGCACTGGTGCCTATTCAGACGCTGCTCTCAAAGCATTGTTCTCCTCCGTTGTCCAAGAACATAATGCCTCATTAACTGTTGCTGCTAAGGCAATTGACGCCTCTACTTCCCAATGCCATAAGGCCTCCCTTGCTGTTGAGACTTCCATGAAGGAATGCAAAGATGCGACCGTAAAAGTCGATAAACTAATTTCTGAAGCTCATTTGTTATTAGATTCTTTGCAGGCGGCTACTCAGAAGAACTCTCAGAGCGTGAACACTTCGGTTGATAACTTGAGCACTCTCTTCAAGCTGAACGGTCCAATCTTGAAGCTGTTCATCAAGCCATCGAAGCAGCCAATGCCACTCTGCATGATAATGTCAATGATCGATTGACTCAACTGGAGGTACAGTTGGCTGTGTAAAATCGTATCATGGATGAGCTAGACAAACAAACCTATCAGCTACAGATTCAGAACCTCAAGCTTCGCACTACAGCTGAGCTTATTGATTTGAAATCTGAGAGGGAGGTCATTCGAAGCTCTGTTGGCAATGTTCATTCCATTTTACTTCACCTCCTTGAGGCCCACGACCCCATCATGACTATTACCATCCGAAGGCATTTGGCTGAGAAATTCAGACCTACATTGGACATCCTTAGTCGTATTGAGCGTGTTCCGGTGACTGGTGTCCAGCCGAAACAAGGGGGAGAAAAGGCAGCGAAAACTCAACCCCCTCCTAAACCAAAACCAACAGCTGAACCGAAGGTTAATGAAGCTTCGGTCAGTAAAAGGAAAAAGAAGATCGGTGAAGATGACACTGATGATGAAGACACTCAGGGCGAAATTCTAGAAAAGCCTTATCAGAAAACAAAGCTTTCTGAGAAAGAGGTTGCTGAAAAGTTCAAGAAGCAAACGGATGACGTGGAGAAGAAGCAAAAAGAGAAGGAGCTCTTGGAGAAAAAAGAAGTCTATTTTTCCAAAGTGGACCCTTGATTCGCTCCAAAGGTGTGCTATTGATGAACCAAGTGTTCTTTGGCTTTAACCAATCATGTCGTTTGGGCTTGAAAACTCCAAGGATGCACAGTTTGACATGCTAATCACTTGAAAGACATTCATTTTTCACTGCTTCAACTCAGATGTTGCTATCCCATCTCTAGACCCGAAGGTGATTCGGGATCTGCTATAATTCTATCTGGAGTTCGCTCAGCCCCAGTACTTGACTTGGAGTTCGCAGAAGATCAGAACTGTCAAGGTTTTGAAGCCCTATTCAATAAGGAAATTCGTTAACGTAAAGTTTAAAGTGACTCGAGGCTCTGAAGGCTTGGTTCACAACTTCTCTCTTGCTGATCTACCGAACCTTAACCCACACAACTAGATACTCCTCAATAATATCTTGCTGTTAAATCCTCAGGAGTATCAGCCGATCATTGACCATTTCAAGCGAATGCTTGTCTGCTACATTCACGAAGTAGCGAAGATGGATCAAGAAATCGCCTCAGCAATTCACAAGTGAACCACGATCAAACCAATGAGAAGAGATGGCGATGTTAACTTGATGGTGAAAGGAAAGATTGACACAAAGAACCACACTGTGATGTTTATCAGGGGCGAAGGTCAAAAATGCCGGTTCGCTCTTGTTAATAAGCACCTGTTTTCAACCTCTTGCTTGGAGCACATTTTGGAGATCATTCAGAGGTGAAATCATAACACAGCGACCGACAAGAAGATGTTTACTGATATGTTGAGGTGGTACCTTAAATTTCGGCAGACACTTCTTGCAATCATCCCTCGGCTGTTCAAAGTGGTGAAGACTGTGAAGCCTACTCAAAGGAAATGATATTCACCTCATTTGACGCAAAGGGGTAGATTGTTGGGCTATATGTGTTGCGTCAAGGGCTCGGTCCTTAGCCCAGTTTTGGTTGCCGGTTTGGGCCTATCCAACCGTGCATGTTTTTCTTCTAGGGTTTAGTATTTAAGGTGCATGCATGCATCCTATGTTAGTAACGCCTTTATTATTTTTCTCATTGAGTTATGTAAACCCTAGCTCGCCTCTACAGTGGAAGTTCTTCATCGAGCTCTGCTGAGGCATGACTACATTTGAATCATAAGCATATCGTTGATTCTATACTATGTTCATAATATTATTGTGTTTGATTTTTTGATCTTCATCTTTTTACCTGTGAAAGATCTAATCGATCTGAGATTTATTCTCATCAAAAACATCAATCCTATGGTGTACATGCAAACCCTAAAGCTTTGGATCTAGTTTGTCTAGTGAACAAGCAATTATCATCCAAACCTCATAAACCCTAGATCTAGCATACATATTTCAAAATTATCATATAAGATCAGATCTAGATGATTACCTTTACAAGAATGCCTTGAATCTTCTTGTCTTGGAGCTTAGAGTCACAAATGTCACTCCTCTAATGGCTTACAAATACCCCAAGCAAGAGAATGACTTATGAGAAGAGAAGAGGGCACCAAAAACGTCCAAGAACCCTTAAGGATTACTTCCACACGTTTTTGGGGCCTTAGGGTTCCTTATATAGTGGGGCTATTATGGTTTTGAACTAGGAAACTCTAATCTAACTGCCTAGGCCCTAAGCAGCCCATGAACTCCCTCCTTAGAAGCCTTGGACGAATTCTAATGGGTTTCCCCATAGATTTCGTCCACTCCAACTTCTATGGAGTCCATTAGCCCAATATTAAATGGTTAAATAATTGATAATTCTAGTCTCCTTTATTTAATTAATGTCTTTTAGCCACGAAATAAATTCTTAATTAATTCATGTCTAATATTAATTAAACAATATGATTTCTCCTTTAATATATTATTCATATAATATATTATTAAACCATAATAACCTCTCTCTATTTCTCTCTCTCCCCATAAATCATCATATCAAGTTGTATTGGTGAAGGCAACCCAAAATGACCATGCACAACCGGGTCAAATACATACCAAATATAGTTAAGGGCTTAGACAGTAATCCAATAGTTTTGTATCTTACATCTATTGTGTGCCCTACAATTCTGGAGCAATGGATGAATAAAATTAATGGTCATGATCTGAGGGTTTACGATATTACAATAGGGGAACATGTACCATATAATAATACAAATTTCAGAAAAATGGTGTTTTGGTCAATTGACCTACATTAAAAAAAAAAAATTTCAGATTTTAATGGATAATTAATTTCCTTTTTTAAATCTGAATTTTTTAAATTAATTCAAATTTTATTCTATTATAATTTCTAATATTAATCGATTTTATTCTGTCAGAATGACAGAGACTCAAACATAAACTAGCAAATATATTTTCGATTTTATTCTTGCAAAATATGGTTCATTAAATATATTTTTTATAATTAACATATGGTTCATTAAATATTTTCTAAAGAATATGAATTTTATTTTTTAAGAATCACCTAATTACATATGGTAAAGAATAAGACTAAACAATTATTACATTCATTCTGAAAAAAAAAATGATTAATAGTGATTTAAAAGTTACATTTATTTACGAAGATTAAAACTAAGAATGATTAAAATAATAAAAATAAAAACATCAAAATCTAACAAAAACACTAATCCATTCTGAAAGAATATTATTGTGAAGAAACACTTTATACATTCTAGCAGAATATATTCTGCTAGAATACTCTCGTTCTGCATGTTTTCTTCTTTTTCCTCATCAATGGCAGACTCTTCAAAATCTATATCCATAAAGAAAACATAATCAACTTTAAAATATTAAAACTTTTAGTATATTCTAAAAGAATAAAACTATAAATTCTAATAGAATGTGTTAGATATTAAAGACTTTTAATTTATTCTAACAAAATGTAATACTCGAGCCACTTGATCAAGTATTCCCCAAGTCACTTGACCTAAATAATCAACTTAATACGCTTTAGCTTACACAGAGGACAATACGTTGGAAAAAGATCATATTATTACAAGTAAGAATGTGAGAAATATGACAATTCAAAGATCACAAAAAAAATTTGAACAAAGTAAAAGTGCTACAAATATAGCTGTAACATCCAATGTTTGAAGGACTGTAACTTAGCCAACATTAATCCCCTTAAAATGACTTTAGAACCTAACTTGTAGCTAACACAAAGGAGAACATGCAAAAAAAATTTAAATCATTCCAAACTTGTATGAGAGAGATATGATAGTTCAAAGATTATAAAAAAATTGGCTAAAATATTTGATTCAAGCATTTTAGCAAACAATTGGCGGGCAAAATTGGATGCTTAGATCTCTATACTCCATTTGGTGAAACATACAACATATCTAATTAATAAATACATGAATGTTACTAAATTTACAATAAAAGAGTATATACCTTCATATACTAATGAGTAATTTGAGATTCCAAGCCATAAAATCGAGATTCAATTTTGACAGAAATAGAACTTGATCTTCCATTCCGACATTTTATCAACACATGGAGGCCATGACAAAATCATATTAGGCAGATTATACAGGCAATGGGGATGGAATATCTAACTTTTTTTAGCATCAGTGTTTACATGTACACGTCAATGGAAGTGAAATAACGAGATTTACTTGGATAATACATAAATATATGAAGTCAAAGAAAGAGAAAATAACGAACCTGATGAATATGATGAGATTTGTAATCGAGTTTAAAAACAATTCAAGTATGAATTTAGGGAGAGTAATAACGATGAATACGAGAGTAAATAGAATATTTGTTCAACTCGTATTATGCTTTTGAGTTTACAGAGTACAATGAATAATCTGTAAAGACTGAGTGAAAAGTTGTTCTACTCACTTAGTACAGACCCCTATTTATAGGAGAACAAAAACATAACAATACTAAGGACTAGACATTAAGACTACTCTTTATAATTCCTTAGTACAAATAACATTACATCCGAAGACTCCTTCTTACGAAGACAAAATAAACTTCGTAACAATCTAACTGACACTTCGACTATTACAACATTTAAGCCCTAACAATCTGCCCCTTTGGAATCAAGGTCGAAGTCTTCAAGACGTCAGTGATTGAACGGCATACATCAGCACTCTTCGGATTTCCATGTACCAAGAGATAACTTTCTTTATCTCTTTCTTATCTCCTTCCGAGTTCTTCTTGCAATGGTTCATACGAACAATTAAGTTCGTATATTGCGAGTTGGTGTATCTCTCCACTTCGCAAGTTTGAAATAAGAAACCTTTAGCTCTTCCAGCTTTGTCTTTTCCTGCAAAAACAATCCCCAATGGCTTTAAACAAATTTCACCATCTTCGTAATTTTTCAACTCATTCTGCTTCTTCGATGGTGCCATTGGTGCAGTTATGTCGAAGCCTTTGACAGTAGCAAGTTCGACATCTGTTTGAGCTAAGCACTCAAAATAATTCTCCAAAAATATTTTAATGTGCCTGCACCCAAGACTAAAAACATCTGGTTCTGTGTCTTGGAGAAAAGAAAATGATTTGTCTTTAAGCATCAAGGCAATGTTGATTAGATCATATGTGTTCATCAAAGGAAAGTCTGCCACTGTAAATTCTTGTAACTTTCCACTTGCTCTTGCTACAGTGTACTTCAAATTTTCAAACTTCCCTTCGAATATGACATCCCTTTTTATAGATATCACCTTTTTAATCTTCTCCAAAAACCATACTTCCTCTTGAGCCTTCGCTAATACTGCATGAAACCTTATCTTCATCTTCTTTCCCTCTTCGATTTCCATTGATTTTGTTTCAGCCTTGAACTGTGGCATAACGAACATCATTTCATTGACTGGAAAGTCAAGTTGACCAAAATCTGTATTCGTTACCACATAGCTCTTTTTCGGAACCTTTTCAAAAGAATACATGTGATCAAACATCACCCTGGATTCTATTGTTTCGTAGTTGTAAACTTTCAAAGGATCACCCTTATCAAAATTCGAACCATCCAAAGCTCTTTGTCTCATTATACTTTGAACATGTCTCATTCTATCAACCTCACCTGCCACCTCAGCTTTCTTCTCTTTATTTGACTTCTCAATCATAACTCCTTTTCCCTTGTCTTTAATATTTGACGAAGCCATATTCTTTGAAGAAGAGACATCACTCTGTTTCTCAATTACAATACCTTTTGATATAGGTTTTGAAATTGGAACTATTGTAGTCACAGTCGAAATGACTGGATCAGCTGAAACAACAGTTGGCTTTACTACCACTTTCGAAGGATATACTTTTCCTACTACCTTCGTATCTTCAGTTGTCTTCATTTGTTCCCCAGCCTTTGTATGAACAATCTTTTCTCCCCCTTGCACCCCTGTGATAGCAGGTGGGGCATCCAATACATTTGGTAAAAGGCTTGAAACACGAAGTAGTGGAGCTAAGTTTTTATGTAGGATGGCTTCGAAATGAGAAAATTTTCGAGAAAGAAATTCTTGAGAGACGATTGATGAGACAGATTTCGAAGACAAGTCTTGGAGTTCTTTCAACAACCTGACCAACTCCCCAAAATTTTGTTCTTCTTTGGCAGAAAGAGAGGTCAGTTGAGGATTCATCTGCTCAAACATTTTGACACATTGTACAATAGCATCACAAATAATGTCAATCTTCTGATTTGCTGACTCATAACCTTGTTGAATATTCTGAACCTCCTTCGTCATATCTTCACGAAGTTCGCGAATTTGCAAGTTAACATCTTCACGTGCCTTCTTGACTTCTTGTACGAAGAGCACATGACGCTCCTTCGTAACAATCTTAAGATCATTTACCTCCATCACAAAATCAGACCTAAGAGAATTGATTCGATTCTCTAGAGAAATATCATTCTGGTCAATCTTCTCAAGAACTCGACTTTTCGAATCACGAATTAACCCTGATGCCTTTGAAATTACCCTTCCTTCCATCTCTTTCATTAAGGAATCAACTTCCATGGTTGTAACTCCACCACTGCCCACATCTGCTTGAGATTGCAAGATAGAATTCAATTTCGAATTCAAAATCTTGAACTACTTCATGGTTATCAGCATATGATCAGGGAAATATTCTTCAGCTTGATCAAAATGAAGAGCTTCGAACGTTCCTCCAAAGCCTTCGTTATCGGTTTCATCATCAGCAGCCATGGTTTCATCAATAGGTGAGGATGGATGAGGTGGATCAGTTCATTGAGTTGAGAATATGGTGGTGAATGGTTGATCCATATGGAGAATCAGTTGTTGATGTAACCTGGGGTAAAGAAGTTGATTCAAGAGGCTTCACATCATCAGGCTTCGAAATACCAGCAGGCTGACTGATATCTACTTCTTTTGGAATTTCAATCTCTGGTGTCTCAGGAACTTGCTCTACTTCTTCGATTCTTTGATTTTTCTTCAAAAAATTTGCAAGATCTTCAGCCCTTCGTTTCTTAGATGATGGAGACACCGGAGCTGGAATTTCCCGAACTGTGACCCCTTGATGTGTGACTTGTGTTTTCTTCACCAGCTGAGACTTTCTCTTTATTTTGATACGTCGAAAAACACCCGTCTTCGAAGGAATCGTTTCTTTCGATGGAGACGCTTCGATTATTGGTGTATCAATCACTGAGGTTAAAATTGGAGACACCTCTTCGACAATATCAACTGTAACCACTAGCATTTGCTTCTTCTTTTCTGCCTTCACCACTTTTTCCGAAGACCCACCATCTGTCTTCTTCGATTTCTCAGGCTTTTTCTTCTCTTCGTTATGTAACGTCCCTGTAACGACAGTTGTGTCAATGGATTGCAAATATGACACCAAAACTTCATTCGTCGGATCCACCTTCTTAAGCATCGCATCCGGAATGCGAGCTATTGATGTAAAGATAGCCGGATCATCATGTACCTCCTTCGGACTACCATACATGTGAAACACCGCCTTTTCTTCGAATTCTGGAACTTCAATTTTCTCCTTTTGGTAAACATATTGTACTATCAGACTCCAATAACGAGCACAAGAAATCCCCTGCTTGGCACTCGTCTTCGAAATGCTAGTTAAGAACTCTGTCCACAATTGTTCAGAGTAATCCACTTGCAGATCATAATACAATCCAGCAACCATTGCATATACCTCCATCCTTCCTTTATCAAGACCCACAGTTCTTGCAGTAAGACATCGAAGGAAAATGCCAAATAAAAAATTCCATACCGTAGGTAATCTAGACTTCTTGAAGTCACTCATACGCGTCAAAGGAGGTTGATGGCCCATCTCGTTGAACATGAATACTACTTGAGAAGAAGAAAGTTCATCATAAGGACCAGAATTTGGAATCCCCAAAATCTTGCAAAACAAACGCTTGGATACCCTAATATGCGTATCATTCACCATATTGAATTCGACACAACCTGTCTCCTTGTTGTATGATGCAGTGGAACCCGCCTTTGATAACCAAGACATTGGAGCAGCAAAAGAGTCGAACATTGCTTTAGACAGAACAGAATTCTGTAAAGCAACCACTAGCATTTGGAGTTCCTCCGGATATTTTGACAAATCAGATTCCACTTGGTAGTTTGAACCCTAGATTTTCAGAATCGGAACGCTAACAACTTCGTCTGTGGTTGGTGATGATGTAGTCGCCATTGTTGAAGATAAGAACAAAGAAAGTATGAAGAAGATGACTTTTTGAAGAGATGAGTTGCAAAGAGAATTTTGTATGACAGAATGTTTGATTGAATAAAGTGTTATTGACTCCTGATTTCCCCTTTTATATGTAACCCTAGAATTTTGAATTTGAAGCGGGATGCATTAAATGCTTGCTGACATGGCACCTTGAAATACAGACTTTACTCATCAAAAAGTAACAAACGTAACTATCATCACGCCTTACACGCTTATCATACACCATACGTCACCAAGAGACAAGACTGTTTGATATTCCCCAAGAGAATTGTAACCGTCGGATTCCTTCGGAATAGTGGTCAGGCTCTTTCACTTTGAGGTTTAAAAAGCGAAGTCATATGCCAGAGTTTCGAAATCATCAGTTTAAGTTGGTTTTTACTCAAACCTCAAGGATTTCGTGTGTGCTGTGTTCCAAAAAAAATTAGATGAGAAACAAATGAGAAAAAAATTTTAAAAACTTGTGATGTCAAAAATTTATTTTGACACAAAAACAGTTTAATCCCAGGCAAAGATTTCTTCGAAAATTATCAAGAGAGATAATTAACAGCTTGCTTGGTTTCCCATGAATTACAATCGATAACTTGTAGAGAAGTTTCGAAGGGTTTCTTTTATAAGTCAAATGGGTGGCTTCGAAAATTTCGTTACATTTCAACCTTAACATAAGGTGATAAATTGTCAGCAAAATTAGTTGTATAACCAATGTAGTCAGTAACAACTTGGTTTCGAATGATATTCAAAGTAACTAGGATTTTCGAAATATACTCACACAGAAATCATATTCATAAAATTTTTTATGCTGGATCTTGTTGGGAACAAACATCGTAGGTTTCGAATGTTTGATTAAGATCACTCAAAAGAAATGAATATGATTTTGAGTATAAAAGGTACTGAAACAAATGTTTCGTAAGTTCTGGAACATAGTTCCTTGTCAATTCCTTAAGGTTTATGATTTTTGGGTTTCACTTCCATCACGGACTCATGATGTTAGATCACAAACACAGGCTTGTGAGTTGTCTAGGTTTTGATTGGTTTGATCAAAGACCTCAAGGACAAATCTCTTCAAAAAATTTGGAGTGTAAGAATTGTTTGGTATAAAAAGATTGGATAAGAATCGAAGTGTACCTCTGTTATAATGGACAAAACAAAAAACTCTTAACTCATTTGAGAAGAGTAAGGTAGCTCTTGTTGACCTATGCAAATACAAGCCTTGTTGGGAAGAAATTTTCATGAGATAATTTCATCAAGGCTTTCATTTCCCATACATAGAATCATATGAGGCTTGAGACAACATGCAGCAGCATGCTTCTAGGGACATCCTAACTAATCCAAAGTGTATCGAAATCATACCTTTCCATAGAAGACATACACATGAATCCTTCGCATTTAAAGCTTGATAAAACTCACAATACACATGTTAAAACCGAAGAGAACAAAAAAATATTTTTGGTATTTTTGAATTTTTCAAAAAAAAATTAATAACAAAACAAAACAAAATCTTTTTGGATTTTTAATTTTTTAAAAAAAGAAAATATTTTTGATTTTTCAGGTTTTTCAAAAGAAAAGAAAAAAAATAAACAAACTAAAATTCTAACCTTAGTTGAAATGCGTACGAATACGAAGCATTCAAACCATTGACTTGAACAGTAATATCTGATTATGTACTTCAACAAGGAATAAATCTTCCGAATGCGAAGCATTCGAAGCGTTGACCATGAACAGTAACCTCTGAACACTTAATCACCCTGTCCGTCAGTTCACCAAATCATTCAGACCCATCACTCTTCGCTTTTATCACATATAAGTGAATTTCCATTAATCATACCCAATCCTTCTAAGATACGAAGAAATGATTTTTCATCCAATTCCTTTGTAAAAATATCTGCCAATTGTTCCGTTGTTTTTACAAAATGAACTTCAATATTCCCTTCTTCAACATGATCTTTGATGAAATGATATCTAAAAGCAATGTGCTTAGTCTTCGAATGCTGCACAGGATTATGACAAATTCTTATTGCACTTTGTGAATCACAATATAAAGGAATCTTTTTCATATTAATAGCATAATCTGGTAATGGACTTTGAATCCAAATTATTTGTGATGTACACGCAGCTGCAGCAACATATTCAGCTTCAGCTGTAGATATCGAAACACATGTTTGCTTCTTCGATTGCCAACTGAACAACTTTCCATCTAGTAATTGACACCCACCAGTTGTGCTTTTACGATCAAGACTTCATCCTCCAAGATCCGCATCCGAATAAGCTTGTACAAAGAACCATGTTTTCAAAGGATACCACAAACCTAACGAAGTAGTGCCTTTCAAATATCGAAAAATATTCTTCACTGCTGTTAGATGTGGTTCACGTGGATTCGATTGATACCTTGCAGTTAAATACAATAAAGACCCAATCATGCTTCGATACAGAGTGATATCAACAGCAGATTTATCTAACGAAGGAGTTAGCTTTATGCCCGTTGTCATTGGTATTCGTAATCTTGTGCTATTCATCATTCCAAAATTTTCTAACAAATTCTTCGTATATTTCTCCTAATTAATGAAGATGCCTTCCCTGTTTTGACGAATATTCAAACCCAAAAAGTTATTAATTTTGCCCATCATACTCATTTCGAATTTGCTTTTCATCAAGTCTTCGAAATCTTTAGATAAAACAGGTTCAGTTGAGCCAAAAATTATATCATCAACATAAAGTTAAACAAGCATCAGGTGATTTCCAATTTTCTTTCGAAATAAAGTGGGATCAACTGATCCTTGTTTAAATTTAGATTGTTTCAAAAATGATGTTAAAGTTGCATACCATGCTCTTGGTGCTTGTTTTAACCCATATACAGTTTTATCTAAAATATAAACATGATCAGGATGTTTTGTATTTATAAAACCTGGTGGTTGTTCAACATATACCGTTTCTTCGAGTTCTCCGTTTAAGAATGCACATTTTACATCCATTTGATAAACGTCGAAATCTTTATGAGCTGCATAAGCCAGAAAAATACGAACAGCCTCGAGTCTTGCGACAGGGGCAAATGTTTCTTCATAATCAATTCCTTCTTGTTGAGAATATCATTTAACAACAAGTCTAGCCTTATTTCGAATAATGTTTCCATCTTTTTCAGTTTTGTTTTTATAAATCCATTTGAGTCCAACAATTGACACATCAACAGGTTTTGGAATTAATCTCCAAACCTTGTTTCTTTCGAATTCAGACAATTCAGCTTGCATAGCAACAACCCAATCAGAGTGTTCCATTGCAACCTTAACTGTATTTGGTTCAATTTTGGAAATAAAAACATTAAACATGCATAACTCTTGATGATTATTCAATACCTCATTTCGTGCATGAAGTTGTGCTCTTGGCATTACTCCTGCTTGTGGATCACCAAGAATTTGGTCTTTTGGATGACTTCTTGTCCATTTATCCAATGGTGGATAATTAGGATCAAAATCCAAAGGTGCATCTTCAAACATAGCCTCATTTTCTGATCCATTTATGGAACATGCATCCTCAGCATCATCAAAATGTTCTTCTTCAAGAATTGGATCCTTCACAAGTATGGGCTCCCCCTCGATGATTGACTCCGTTTCGATGTTTTGCTCTGCTTCGATGGTTGGCTCTTCTTCAATAATTGGCTCCCCCTCAACATTAACATTGGTTGACATGTTATCACTTTCACAAGAATGCTCCCCCTCAACAAAACTGTTCGAATCCAAGTGCTCCCCCTCCACTGGACCATCAGATTGTTCATTTTTGTTTAGATTCAAAACCGAAATTGAATCATTGTCATGCTTCGAATTTTCTGATGTTTGATTATCGGGTGCATTTCTTTCTGCATCAATTGCTTGATCTGAAATACCAAAAATCGATTCATAATTAGCATCATCCATTTCAATTGAATCATCTGCATTCGAAGAATTTTGCAAAATAGGATAATTTGCAAATTGATGATTAGACTTTTTAATGTAATGATCATCAAATGTCAAATTAAAAGTTTCTTCCACTTTGCGAGTTCGCTTATTTAACACTCTATAAGCAACAGAATTGTGTGAATATCCCAAGAAAATTCCTTCATCAGCTTTTGTTTGAAACTTCGAAAGATTATCCTTAAGATTCATTATGAAACACCTACATCCAAAAACATTGAAAAATTTGACATTAGGTTTTCGATTATTGATTATTTTATAAGGAGTAACATTAAACCGTCTATGAATGAATGCTCGATTCTGAGTAAAACAAGTCGTAGAAACAACTTCGGCTCAAAGATATTGAGGTAAATTCGAATAAGCCAACATTGTTCTTCCAGCTTCGCATAATGATCGATTTCTTCTCTCAACTACACCATTTTGTTGTGGTGTATAAGGAGATGAAAAATTCTGCGAAATACCTTTCTCCACCAGAAATGAATCAAAAACACGATTTTTGAATTCAGCTCCATGATCACTTTTAATTTTTCGAACTAACTTCTTTAACGAAACCTCCATTTTCTTGATAAAATCAATCATCATTTGTGGAACTTCGGATTTTAACCTGAGAAAATAAACCCACGTAAATCTAGAAAAATTATCCACAATAACTAAAATGTACCTTCTCTTGTTAAGAGTAGCAACTGTTAAAGGACCACATAAATCAATATGCAAGAGTTCGAGGGGTTCAACAATCATCGAATCTATTGTGATCGGATGACCTTGTTTGTGTTGTTTTCCTACTTCGCAAGCTGCACACAAACTGTCATTATCATATTTAAGAATGGGTAAACCTCTTACCAGATCTTGTACAACAAGTTTGTAGATGTTTCGAAAATTGAGATGTGATAATCTCCTGTGCCATAACCAGCTAACATCGGCAGCAGCCTTCGAAAGTAAACACACAGCAGGTTTGCCAACAATAGGAACAATATGTAACGTAAATATATCACCTTTTCGTTTTGACTTAAGTAAAACTTCCTTTGTCTCAACATTCGAAATGACACTGCCTTCTTCATTAAAATGAACTTGATTGCCAGTGCCCACAACAAGTTGTGAAACACTTATCAAATTATGTTGTAAACCTTCAACAAATGCAACTCGATTGACAGTGAAAGTGTCATTCGTTATCTTTCCATAACCCTTGACTTTGCATTTGTGATTATTGCCAAACTTAACCACTCCTCCATTTTCTAGGCTTCGAAAATCACGCAAGTTTTCCTTCTTCCCAGTCATATGACGTGAGCAACCACTATCAATATACCACTTGTTATCATATTGCTCGTCACAAAGTACCTGCGATTATTGAAAAAATTTAGGTACCCAAGCCTTGTTGGGTCCATTCATATTAGGTTTGTTTTTCAATTGTAAAGTACAACCATTAACCCAATCACAAACTTTTTTTTTTGAAATTGTCAATAAATTTAACATTTTCATTCGAAGGGTCAGATATATGAGTTTTTATTATTTTCAAATTTTCAATGATTATACCCTTCGCATTTTGAGTTTGTGATGTTTCACTTTTTGCTTTCGTGACCGGCTGCCAAACTTTAACTGAAATATTTGATTCTTTGGATAACGAACTACCATTTGTTGAAGGATCAGCATACTTGTCATACGCCTTATGTATCTGTTCTTTCGAAAACTTACTTGATTGATATATTTTTCCTTTTCCTTCCAACCAATGATCAATATTTCTTTTCGTAGTTATTCCCTTAGCATATGAGACTTTGTCAGCTTGTTTCTTCAAAGGATTATAACATTTTGCTGAACTTGGAACATAATCCACTTTTGGTTTTGAAAGATATGATTCATGATAAGACGTATTGATTTGTGATTTTGAAATCTGTTTTTCAACCTTTTTCTGAAAACTTTTTCTTGGAGGTGTTGTTTTTGTTCCATTTGAACCTTTTGTTTTAAGATTTGAAAATGAAGCATTTTTCTTTTCAAAAATTTGAGGCTTTGATTTTTCTCTAAAAACTTTTCTTCCTTTTGAAAAATTTATTGATGTCATATTTAATGACTCAATAGTTTGCCAAAAAATTGTTTTTCTCGCTTGACGTTTCGAAATATTATTTTCCTTTGAAAATTTTTCAACTAGAGCTTTAAATTCTTTTGAATTTAATTTTATTGCTTTGTTGACTATTTTAACATCTGTTTTAACACCTTCGTGCTTCGTAAACACATTTTCAGTTGGGTTAACTATCTTCTTTTCAACTTTTGACTTTTCAACCCATATTCTTTTTGGTTTTTGATGTTGAAATATATATGAATTCTTTGTGAGATTGTTTTCAACTGTGCTTTGATTCGAAAAGAAACCTTCATTTGAAGTTTGCTTATTGTCTTCCTCAACCAACTTTTTGAATTAAGGCTTTATATTTTCAACATTACCTGTTGTTACGAAGACTTGATTTGGGAACACAATATCATCAGTGCATTTGAAGATTGGATAAACGACAGTATTCGATTCAAGATAATGAGCACCTTTTTCACTAAGAATTTTCTCAAATTCTTGTGTATCCAAATAAACTTGATCAACAACCACTCGAGGAATTTCAATTTCTTTCGACCTTTGAATTGGCTTCGAATTTGTGTTTTCTTCCTCATTATCACTATCATCGGTTTGACTATCATGTATTTCCACAAACTCCATATCACAAACTTTCGAAGTTGAGGGTTCATCAGTGACAATTTTTATGAATAAATCTTCACATTTTTCTTTCCCTTTAAAAGAATTTGCTACATTTATGACAGACAATTGAGAACAATCTACATCCTCTAAATCACTAATTTCACTAATATTATCAGAATTATCTTCAATATCAGCAAAATTAGTTTCACAATTAGATGTAGAATTCTCAGTCTTTTTCAAAATTCGAAGTTGTTCTGATTTAGATAAGGTCTCATTTACAAATTTTACTAAATTATTAGCATCAAGATAATCTTCAACTTTAGCAATTCCAAATCTAAACCTATCATCTGGAACTTTGTTAAAATCAGAAATTTCTTTTTCACAATCATATGAAATACTATCTACCTTAGCTCTGTCATAAGCTAAAAATGGTAGTAATTTTCTATGTTGTTCCTTACTTATCTCACTCGAATGATGTAATTCAGTTAATTTTCCATACAATCTTTTCGCAGAATTACAAAAAATATTTCTTTGAGCTAACAACAAGTTTATTTCCTTTGCTAAACTCTCCCTATCCTCCATAATATTCGACACTTGCAATTCTAACTAATCAATCCTAGTGACTTTTGAATCTAACTTTTTTCTTGTCTCTAGTAATTGATCACTTAGCTTTTTCGCTTCATTGCTAGCAGACACAACAATTGAATCAAATTAAGTAACAGTTTCATCAAAAGATACTAACTCAGAATTATATGTAGAAATTGGAATAATAAAAGATTCAAGAAGTTTACGTACCTTGGTAGTCATGGGCGACCTGTCAGTAGACTTCGAAACGAAGCATTGCCCACGCACTTCGTAAGTCCGTTCTTCATCTGAATCCTCTTCCATCTTTGCATACATAGCTCCATGTGATGGATTTTTCATCTCTTCATCATCCGAACCCGAAGACCATATTTGATATGTGACATCCGATTCAGTTTCTCCATGAGCCACCAATGACAAATTCTTTGCCTTCGACTTTACTTCCTCCAGTTTCTCAGTGTAATACGCTTCATCCTTTGTTTTATTTTTCTTTTCCTCCTTCTTCCTCAACAAGCAATCTACTGCCAAGTGATTTGCTCCATAGCAATAATGGCAATTAATCCCTGTATCACCTTTCAACATCATCTTCATTTGCTCCATTTCACTCTTCGAATCCGTCTTCACTTCTTTCTTCTTTTCATCCACTTTATTTTTGTTCTCAAAACTATCCTTCGAATCTGATGACTTCTTCTTTGGATTAAAAGGTTTCTTAAAAAATTTCTTTACTCGATTGTTTGAGTAAAATGCAACAGCCTCATCATCAGAATTCATCAGAAAACCTTCTTCTTCATCAGACTTCGATTTTTCATTCTCTTTCTGAAACATTCGAAACAAGTGCCATTGGTCCACCAAGACTTGCTATCGCTTCCTCAGCTATTTCATTAACTTCATTTTCATGAGATTTTAATTGATTGTATAAATCATTCAAAGTCGAAGTATCAAAACTCTATTGATTTTTCACCATCATACTCACACTCCTCCACTCCTTTCGAAGTCCCATTACAAATATCAAGTTGTACTCCATTGATGACCTTGTAATACTATAATGATTACAACGATAGATTAGCTCGTTGAACCGATCATAGTATACTTCAATGGATTCAGATTCTTTCTGTTTGAAATCTTTGAGTTCCACCAGGCATTGTTTCACAGATGTGATCTTCGTCTTTTCACTTCCTTGAAATTTGTCTTTGAGATTGTTCCAGATTTCTTTAGTTGTTGTGCATGTTCTGACATAATTGTACACAACAGGAGGCAAGGCACCTCTTAATTCCCTCGTGCATTTCTTCTCCAGTTGTTTTAAACGATTGGATTGATTATCGACTTCCGAACTGCTTGAAGACACACCGATTGGCTGAACTTGTGTAGGTTGATTGATTTCTCCTGAGATTCATTTCCATAATTCTTCATCCAATCCGTTCAAGTAATCTTGAATACGATCTGCCCACTGATCGTAATATTCTGGAATAAGCATCGGAATTTTTGTGGATGACCCAAGCAAATGAGAAAATGATGTTATCGAATTCAGATTGAATGACGCCATTGTTGTACGGATAAAAACTTCAAGATGATACAAAAACTTTGAGAATATTAAAATCAAATTGTATATTTCAAATCAGAATCACACAACGAACACTCGATTTACAAATATGTTCGCAGAATCAAATCCTAGATTTAGATCAAGAAGAATTTTTCACACTCAAAAAGAATGGAAAGTTTTTGAATCAAACAGTAGATTCAAAAATCTTTTTTAACGTATGAAAATCAGATCACAGAAAAGATTCCTGCTCTGATACCAATTGATGAGATTTGTAATCGAGTTTACAAACAATTCAAGTATGAATTTAGGAAGAGTAATAACGATGAATACTAGAGTAAATAGAATACTTGTTCAGCTCGTATTATGCTTTTGAGTTTACAGAGTACAATGAATAATCTGTAAAGACTGAGTGAAAAGTTGTTCTACTCACTTAGTACAGACCCTATTTATAGGAGAACAAAAGCATTACAATACTAAGGACTAGACATTAAGACTATTCTTTATAATGCCTTAGTACAAATAATATTACATCCGAAGACTCCTTCTTATGAAGACAAAATAAACTTCGTAACAATCTAACTGACACTTCGACTATTACAACATTTAAGCCCTAACAAATATCAACTTCAGATTGTGAACTTGATTACAACTAGCTAAGAAAAACACCTCCAAGAATTGAAGATCTGACATTAATAAAGCCATCTAGAAAAGATTGTTAAGAAGTGTTGGAATATATTTCATGATCGGTTATGTTGTAGATGCTTGAATCAATCGTTGATAGGGTTTTGTTGTAGAATATTTAGAAAAGAAACAGGAATGGTGATGTTAATAAGCAAATGGGAGGAGTCAAAATTAGAATACGTATGATATGAGTGGTTATGTTAAAGAGTTATTCAAGGAGATTTTTATGGAAGTTTGCATGAATCAAGGGATTTTATTTTAAATATTATCATATGCTAAGTTACATAATTACCCTTATAAGAATTACTAATTATTTAATAATTTCTAAATTCCTATTGGTTCCTACATGCACACAATAGTTGTAGGAAACATTTAAACCTATCTCTCTCTCTCTCTCTCTCTCTCTCTATATATATATATATATATATATATATATATATATATATATATATATATATATATATATATATAGAGAGAGAGAGAGAGAGAGAGGAAGGATCATTTGAGAACTCAAAGTTTCCCGAGAACTCGAGAACTAAAGGTGGAACGTTGGTCGTTTATTTGTATGGCTTAGATGATTAGTGGCACAATTTGTAAATAAGAACAACTTTAAATCTATTTTAGACATTTTAAAAATAATCACAAGGGAATATTAGGAATTAATAATATTATTCTTTTACAATTAACTTAATTAATATAATTAAACCCTTTCTATCATAATTCTTCATCGTATCTCTTTTTCCCCCCTCACTCACTCTCTCACACACACGTCTTCACTGCATTCCACCTTCGAGATGGCGTTGCCTCCGCCCAGGATAACATCGACGATAAACCGACGATTGATCTCCACCTCATTTTTTGATGACCGATTTGCATCTCAACCTTATCTATGATGATCGATTCATATTTCAATTGATCTCTCGATCTGTCAATCTCGATCCCATAATTTGCCCTAGTCTACTGCTCACGAATAGTGGAGATTGACAATCGGCGATAATGATCGTCAATTTCAATAGCAATCACTGTAAGTGGAGGACACCTGTATGAGGACACGAGCATTCCATTCTTATTCTTACTTCATTCTTTTTATGTGTTTCAGAAAATGTCGACTTGTTCTATTACATAATGTTAGTTTTACCTGTTCAATATCAAACAAGCAAACAGTCTCTAATAAGCATCACTAAATGCCCACCAGGTGTTTGTGAAAAGACTTAATGAAATCCTCTTGTTCCGTGGATAACATGAATCCTCTAATCAGTTTTAACTCCATATTTCTTCTAAATCATCGTGTTCTATTCTGATTTTCTTGTTTATGTACATTATTAGATTCATCTAATTTCTCATTTCCCATTTCTTAATAATATACTTTGAAACCTCTTTATGTTTGACCACAATTGTCATCATGTGATTTTTAACATCATGACAACAACAACAGGTAATGTTCATGCTGCAGTTGAGAGGCTATTGGAAAATTTTGGTTGATAAATATTTGAGCTGTTACATATTATATAAGATTAATATAGTATACATATATAATATACAATATTATCATGGGTAACAGTCAAACTCAGGTTGCATTCAAAGATATTTCGTTAAATTTGGTGCATGAATGTTCTTTCTTCTGGATGTTTTTTAGAAATTGTCTTGCTTTTTCCCCCTTGACTGTAGTTTCATAAGACATAACAATTATGTAAGTAGATTTTGTTCATTTCACAACCACTATTAATTCAAACTTGAGATAAATAATCGGTGTAAGGAAATTGTTAATGGTTACCTGATAAGGAAGAGAAGGCATTAGATCCTGCAACAACTTGATATCACTATGCTACAAATGTTTCGATTTGAATTATATTTTGACTTTGAGAGTATGGAATATTTATTACTACTTGTGTTCTTAATAATATATGGCAATTTTTTCATCTGTTTACAGTTTAGGAAATATGTTAGGAGCATTATAAAACATGGAATGTTGATGGTTGATCTCTGTGAAACCTTGGAGAATATTGTTCGTAGGTTGATACAAGAAAATGGTCTACAAGCTAGTATTGCTTTCCCTACAGGGTGCTCATTGAACTGGTAAATTATTTTCTATTTCTTTCATGATTTTCTTTTTATGTTTTTTATTACTTTCCGATAGTAAACATATTTTACCACATGAGGGTTAAATTACCTTTTCCTACTTTGGTTCCAAGATTAGTCACCTCAGCCTTGGAGAATACTAATTACTTTCCAATAGTAAACATATTTTACATATGAATTACATGTGATTCACATGTAAAACACATGTAATTCACATATGAATTACATGTGATTCACATGTAATTCACATATGAATTACATTCGACTCACATAGGGATGTCAACAGGGGCAAACGGTACGGGGAGTGCATCCCCCGCCCCAAAAATTTCCTTGTTCCCTCGTTCCCGCCCTTGCCCCCGAAATGTTCAGCCTTCCTACCCCCGCCCCCGAATCCCCTTTATTTCCCTGACCCGCCCACGATTGATTTTGGGCTGCTATTTGTTTTTTTTTTTTTTTTTGCTAAAAGAAGTTGTTATTTATGCTAAAAGAAATTATTTTTTAGGTAACAAATAATTATTTATAATAGAATTTTACATGTTAAAAATAAAAAAAATTATGGCATCTTAAAAACATTATACTAACAGTTTAAAAACATGTTTCTTTGATGAATTTTGGAAGCACAAAATCATGTTATAGTTTATTATATTTATATAATTAATATATGTAAATATTAGTGTAATTTATTAACGGGGTCCCTATGGGGGTTTCGGAACAGGATTACCTACCCCCGCCCTCGCCCCCAAAATTAATACAGGGGTTAACCTTGACCCCGCCCTCAAGTTTTTTTAAAAAAATTCCCCCAAACGGGACGGGGCCCTCACGGGAACGGGGTCACAAGGGACTTTTTGACATTCCTAGATTCACATGTAAATCACATATAATTCACATATGAATTACATCTGATTTATATGTAAATTACATATGAATTACATGTGATTCATATGTAATTCACAAATAAATTATATTCGATTCACATGTAAATCATTTATAATTCACATATGAATTACATGTGATTCACGTGTAAATCACATATGAATTACATGTGATTCACATGTAAATCACATATGAATTACATGCGATTCACATGTTAATCACATATGAATTACATGTGATTCATATGTAAATCACATATGAATTACATGTGATTCACATGTAAATCACATGTGATTCACATGTAAGTCATATGTGATTCACATGTGAATCACATTTGATTCACATGTAATTCACATGTGATTCACATATAAATCACATGTTATTTACATATGATGTCATATGTAAATGTGATTCATATGTGAATTACATGTGATTCATATGTTAATCACATGAAAATCACATATGTATTTTTGTGAGTGCTTTCGCATCAATAATTTTTTTTTTTAATTTTCTTGTAGATTTAAAAGAAATTGTGGTGAATATTGAAGAGGTGAAAAATAATAAATTGAAGAAAATAAGGAAATATTGACGCGAAGACATGAAAACGCTTTGAAATTTGTAGCATTTTTATTTTTTATATTTTATTTTGTATCGAATAAAATAATTGTACTATTATGTTTATAGATTAATTAATAAATATAAGATTTGTTGTGATTTACTTACGAATATTATAGTATAAGAAATGTACATATGTGCATTTGAAAAAATATGCACATATGTACCTAAAAATTTACTTTTAAAAAAATGCATTTTTTTTTAAAAAAAATTGCAGTTGTTTTTTTTTTTAAATACAGTTTTTTAAAAAACTAATAGTTTAGTAGATTATAACTTAGCACCTTGTTACAAATTCTTGTATGTGTCGTGCCTATATGTGCAACTAAGTTTATTCAAATCTAGGACCGACTCGAATTTTGACGGTTGTCACACATGTCTATATAGATATAGTTATATAAGTAGGATTAAAAGGACTTCATATTGATAACTCGTCTTACTTCCTGTTCCTTGTTTGGTTGTGGACTTAGGGTATTCGGTTGTTTGTCCGACTGTAGTTTGAACCTTAGTTATATATTATGTGTATGTATATGGATATTAAAGTTATACTTTCAATTTAACACCTTTGGGTAGCAAAAGTGTATAAACTTACTCATTCATACAAACAACATTTCTAATAAACTATAATAGGTATAGTTTAGGAAGTCTCTAATACTATTATTAGAAGAATGAAAAATACAAGAGTCAGTTCATTTATGAGTCAATAAAAATATACTATTATGAGAATCAGAGAGAATATACTATTATGAGAATCAGAGAGAATATACTATTATGAGAAACCAAGAGAACATGCACTACATTATACAAAGAGAACATACAATGCACTAGTACAGAGTAAACATTCAATACACTAGAACACTATAACATTAATGTGAGCCACTACTTCATGGCATGACAATATCTGTTGTGTCTTGTTTTGCAACCAGAGTCTCCTGGAGGGAGAGCGTGATTTGGTGTATAGATGTATACGGGATTGACTATCCTACACCTTGCTGCTAGCTACAGTGGGACCTGCAGGTCTACGGGTGACTAATGTCAGCCCATTTCGATGCCTTAAAGCGTCGTGTTATACTAGTCTATCAAGTATGGTTACAATCATATCACATTTTACCTTAATTAACAAATTGATATAAGGCAGTTAGTATATTGGTAGTTACATACATACAATACTACTGTACACTGTTATTTTCCCATTGCATTCACATTGTGATCTTCTCACAAAAACGATAATGTAAACTATATATTGGTAGAGATAGTCATACTTGGAAAATGATACACTTTTACAAACCACACAACACATAGAACATTTGGGCCTTGGTAGAAAGCTGCTATTTAGAAAATATAGGATTTTCTAGGAGAATCAAAAGTTTACATCAAACATTTACAAACATGTACATCAAACATTTACATTAAACATTTACATCAAATATTTACAAACACTTTCATACAAGCAATGACACTAAAATACTTATGAACTCACCAAATTTAATGCTAATCTACCCTTTCAAAATAACTTGTATTCTTAGGTCATCAGTAGACAGATACTGATGTTAGGTTTTGAGAAGATGGAGCATTCAAGACTCATCTCTTATTTTGATTCTTATTTTTGGTGTCTTATAAACTATATAGAACACACTTGTATTAAAATTATATTATTAATGCAATGGATGATGTTGTTGCTTGTTTACTATTATTCATTGTTGTGATATTGTCCATGATGTCATCCACCCCCGAACGTTTCCGCCGTTCAGATTTTGGGGTGTGACAAAAACAACCCCTGTTCATTTAACCAGTTCCTTTAATCCCAAAATTAATTCCAAATTAAATTATAATTAGTATGTTATTCTCATAATACATTAATAAATCAATTTATCAACCTATCTCTCCAAAAGTCGTCATGTCAAGTTGCTAGAGTTAACACAACCCAAAAAGGACCATGCTACTATCAAATCTAGTACATACCAATTATAGTTATGGGCTTAGACACCTAATCCAACAGAAGGGTCATGTCATAATTTGGATTATAGTAGATCAATTGATAAAAACTGCACATTTTGTAGCCGCACGAGAAAATTAGTTTGTAGAGAAGTTGGTAGAAACCTACATGAAGGAGATTTTCAAGATTCATGTAGTACCATTGTCGATTGCTTCAGATAGAGACAGTCAATTTACTTCCAGATTCTAGAAGAGTCTGCAAAAAAAAATGGGTACGAAACTGTGTTTAAGTACTGCCTATCATCCACAAATGGATGGACAGAGTGAAAGAACTATCCAAACTTTGCAGGATTTGTTAGGCATGTGCTTTAAGTTTTACTCGTAGTGATGATTGCCTAATAAGTAGAATTCGCTTACAACAGTAGTTATCACTCAAGCATCATGATGCCTCCTTACCAAGCCTTATATGGAAGGAAGTACCGTAAACCATCTTGTTTGTTAGAAGCCAGAGAGAAACACTTTGTAGGTCCTCAAATGATTCAACAAACTGCTAAAAAGGTGAAAATAAACCAATAAAGAATGTTATCTGCTCAAAGACGTCAAAAGAGTTATGGATATGTAAAGCAACGACCTATCACATTTGAGGTCGGTAATCAACTGCTACTTAAAGTCTCTCCATAGAAGGGACTTATAAGATTCGGAAAACATGGGATGTTAAGTCCATGTATTATGGTCCATTCAAAGTACATCAGAAGATAGGGAATCAAGCTTACAAGCTTGATTTGACACTTGAATTGGAAGGTATCCACAAAACTTTTTATTTTTATTATCTGATTAAGTGCTTGAGAGAAGAACCCGATATGATTCCACTTTTGGAATTAAGAATTGATGAAAATAAAAGGCTGGTAGAAGATCCTGAAGAAATTATTGATCGTAAGAGGAAGAAATTACGGCATAAGATGATTGACTTAGTGTTGGAGCAATGGAAACATTTGGCAGGGCCAAACCTCACCTTGGAAATAGAAAGAGACTTGAAGACTCACATCCACATCTATTTTTTGATGCATGTTTCCAAGACGGCATCATCATAAGGGGAGATGATTGTAATATCTGTGTTAATCATTAGGCATAGTTAAAAATATGTATGTATGTCGTTCGACAATTAAACTCTTTATGAATAAATAAAAGTACATTATTCATATATATATATATATATATATATATATATATATATATATATATGTGTGTGTGTGTGTGTGTGAGTTTTATAGATATTAGGTGTATATGATATATGTGTGAAATATTACGTCGAACGAAATAACTAGGGATAAAATATAAATTAAAATAAAATATTATTTAGGATAAATAATCTTAACAAAAGTCGTAGTAATAAAAAAATGTGAACTCATGCATGTAAAGAACGCCTAAATATGACTTCATGAGAGGAGTTTGTGATTTTTTGAAGTTTCAACGTAGCAGTATACGACTCAGAAACCAAAATTAAAATCAGAAGATTCTTAGGAAAAATAGTCTAAATGAGAGTTGAAGATCTTGCCATTGTCTATCTATCAATATATAGATAGTTGAGAATGTATACCTTACAAGAGAGTTATGATTTTTTACTTACTTTAACGGTCAACGTCTGTTAAAATTATAGTTTTAAACATAAAGCGAGAGTTAGCCAACAGAGTCTAAACAAAAGTTGTAGATCTCATAGATAGTTACATGTAAATATAAAGAATGTCAAAAAATGGAGCTTGTATGAAGAAGATATGAATTTTTAAAGAAATTAAAGTTTCTGCGCCCTGACGTGAGGTGCGACGCGTATCTAACACTCCACCCAAAACTTGCTACGTGTCACATGTCTACTGAAGCCACATTACCCTTCTCTAACCATGGGTGTGGCTCGCACCGACAAATGGTACAACACACCTTCTTCTCCAACCTATATATACCTTCGTTTTCCCCCTCATTTCTCCATCCCATTTACTTTGAATCCTCTGGAATTCTTTCCTACCCCTTAGCCCCTATACTTCCTAGTTCCCAACAACTTTAGTGAGGCCCTACAACATTAGAGAGCCGTAGAAATAGAAGTTACCAGGTCAGTGTTTTGTCTGCTTAGCTACCGGTTCTCGTTAGAAAACTATGTTAGTTAACCTGCACTTGTCCTAATTTAAGTGTAACTTATATTAAGAATCATAATTGTTATTATGAACCTACAAATAAGATTTATCAGTGATTCCAAGCCACAATACTTATTGATGTACTTACGGGAGTGATGCCTAGGTTGGATATAATGAGGTGTTTAGAGTGGGATCTCCAAACAATATACTCTATATACCAAACGGATGTTACCTATGATATGATCCTACCTGGTTATTCCTTATTTGGTAGATATTGATGTAGATATTGAGATTATTGAGAAATCTAGACAATCATTATCATAGTCAAAATAAATATAAAAATTGACTAAGATTTAGTGTTATATACATCTAGGTCTTTTGAAAGGATAAAATATTAAGGCGAACCGTTGCCGTAACCTCAAATGTCCTACTTTTGTCAACTGAGTGCGTAGTTACTTTCAAGAGCATAATTCAATAAAAGTATTTATTAAATGTTAATTGTATTAATTATACTCTGTGTTATTTGTGTACTACTTTAGTTTTCATTATTAGGAACTGTGTTGGGATCAAATTGCATTTAGTTATAACTTGGGTTAGTATAAACTTATTAAGGGTGCTTAGGTCCAAATTAGTTAAATATATGACAGATCTCATTCTGGGGTAGAGTGTGATATAAGAGTAGAGTGTAGTAGTCTGCCTCTTTTTGGATGACCAAAAATGGTGGGTCCAGATCAGAAAACTAGCAAGTATGTCTGGGTCATCAACCAGAGTGGATGACAATACCTGACTATTCTACGTGGTCTAGTTAATTATGTTGCTAGTGTAGACCTATAACCCATAAATGTAGTTAAAATGGGATACCATATTTATCAAATACTTTGTACATTGGTTGCCTTTATATGAGTTACACTGGCCAAGGACTCCCCTAGTTGTGTAGTGAAATACTTGCTCAAACGGTTCATTAGGTAAGGTGACTCTTCCAGATGATCGTTGAATTAGGATTTGTGAGAATCGATTGGGCAGGGTAGGTGGTCTTACATAAAATTATATACACCTATAAATGTTTGTTGGTAGGAATATTATTATGATTTAATTATCATTAAATTATTATGGGCTTCAAAACTTATGCATCTCACCAAGTTTCCTAAACCTGACCCACTCAATTTATATACATCACAAGTAGCAGAACTAAGGCTACTAGAATCTAGTTAGGATGTTCAGTGAAATAAGAGACGAGCCTGTATTAGTATTTCAGGACCTTTTTATTTTACATTGTAACCTATGTTTGGATGTTAATGGTGACATCTATGGTATTTTTATAAAATGAAATAACTTATGTTATCTCACTTGTTTTAATAAAACTGGGATTTTCTGCAACAAAAATACTTAAAGTTTAAACAAAAACTTTTAATTGGTTCTGAAAATACAGGGATGTTACAACTGCCTTTAAGTTGTAGTTTAGATGCGATAGAAATCTATGTCATAGGAATATAGATATAAATCTATGTCATCTACTAAAATAAAACTATGATACGTAACGTCCCGAAAATCACTACCAAAATTTTTCTTTTTAAAATTACTTAATAACATAGCTTCCAAAAAATCCAAGTCATAAAATCATAAGTATCGAATACGATCATCCCAAAAATCAGTGTATCTAAAAATGCGAAACCACGAAAAGCTGCCAACGAGAGTGTACAGTTAAGCTTTCGCCTTCCCCCGATCATTTATAGTACCTGAAACACAATTAAATCCACAACTATAAGAGCGAGTTCCCCAAAGTATCACATACAACACAAAATAAATAAGCAACTATGGTTTGTGAGCAACCCTGAGGACTATCAGCAGTCCCAATAGGCTAACAGCACGCCCAATGGGCCAACATCATGCTCGATGGGTCATCGCTAACCCTGTAGACTATCAACAGTCCCAATGTGCTAACAGCACACTCTGGAGCTATCTGCAACTCAATAGCACATAATAGCAACATAGAACCCCCCCGCCCCCTAACTAGTCAACGTGGACACACATTATGGCTTAATTAATACATTGAAACGACTCACCTCACAGATAACAACTAAAATACAAAAGCTCACACACAGGGTAGACAGGTACAACGAGACACCTAACAGTAATTAAGAAGTACCATCTCGCTCCCGAAATTAATTCTAAGAGTAAATTACACGAATGGTCCCTCGTGCGCGTGTCAAAAAACATGTTCAATCCCTATTTTTGAAATTAACTGAGACTGTCTCTTGTTTGTTTAAATTTTGCACACTTCATCCATCCGGCCATAAAATGACTATATTTCGATGTTCAAATCCTGGCACTACTTAGCCCTTGTGGCCATGGAGGTTCTCCTGCAGTGACTTCAAGGCATGAAGCAAAGCCTCATGTTTGCAGCGGAGGATTAGTCGGTGTGCGAAAGCTGGCCCGAAAACCCTCGTTAGGGAAGTTCCCTTTCCAAAAAAAAGGGCAATATTCCCATAATAATTTCTTTTTTAATTTTGTATTATTTGATACCATTTTAAAATTTAAAAATAAATAAACAAATAAATATCTCCACTTATTAAAACCTCCCTATTCCATTTTCTCATTTTCCTTTCGTCCCCCAGCTCACGTGAAACAAAATGGCAGACCACCTTTGTCTACTCCGCTTCCGTCTCTCACTTCTTCTTCGGCAAGAAAACCTTCTTACCACCCTGAAACACTAGATCGATCGACTTCGTTGTGGAAAATAACTTTGTTGTGTCTCCCGTTTCCGTATCTGTAAATTGGATTTCGAAAAAAGAAGATGATAACAACGAGACAATCGTCAATGATTACCTTGCCGATTGGAAGCCTGCAACTCTGAATTTGCCATCGCCTTAGCTCTCGATCTCTTCGATCTTTTTTATCTACTCCACTATATCTTTCCGATTTCGGTTGATTTTCTGAAAGATGTGAGGGGTTGTGTCTAGATTTACGGTAGGGGATTCCGTTTCACTTAAAACCAACATGGTAAACCTAGATTCAAATTCTTATTGAGGGGTTATGCTTTTTTATTAGATTTGAGCAATTGGTTTTGGTTTTTGGATTTTATCAAACTGATTTTGCCCTAATTATGAGCAATGGAGGTGGTAGGTGATGTTTAATGGCGGATGTGGGTTTTCTAATAGTGATGATGGAGTGATGACAGGTGGTGTTTCAAGGGGGTTGTATGTTGGTGTTTGTACATGAGGGTAGCAGTGGTGCTCTTAACCTTTGAACATGTGGTATAATGAGGAGGTGAAACATGTGGTCAATGGAAGCAAGGTGGTAGTCTTAAGATTTGAACCGGGGAGTGGGGTGGGGTGGGGTGGGGGTGGGGTGAGGTTTGGGTTGATTTCCGGTGGTAGTGTAGATTTTTGGTGTTAGTGATGATTAAGTGTTCTCAACAAAAGAATGTCATTTTAAAAGTATTTGGTGGACCCATAATCTTAATTAAAATATGAGTAAATTACATGAATGGTCCTTATGGTTTGGGGTAATTTACGTGCTTCGTCCCTAACTTATTTTTTTAACTCAGAAGGTCCCTATTGTTTATTTTTGTTACGCTCTTGGTTCCCACTGTTTGTTTTTGTTACGCGTTTGGTTCATGTCTTACCTAAAAACACTATTATTTAAATAAGAAAAAATGGTGGGGTAGGTAAGATAAGGTGAGAATGGTGGGATTGTGGGTGTGTTTATTTAAATAAATTAAAAAATCAAGGGAAAAATAGTCTTTTTATGTAAGAAAGGGACCAAGTGTGTAACAAAAACAAACAATAGGGACCTTCCGAGTTAAAAAAATAAGTTAGGGACCAAACGCACAAATTAACCTAAACCATAGGGACCATTCGTGTTATTTACTCTTAAATATTCTTTAATAATTAAAAAATAAAAAATATCAAAAATAAATGAAATAGAAATTACAAAGGGCATTTTAGTCATTTCATGTGCCACAAGGGATGAAACGTGCAAATTCAAAATAATAAGGGATGAAATGTGCAACTTTTAACGATATGAGGGATGGTCTGAGTTAATTTTTGAAAATAGGGAATGAATGTGCTTTTTGACTCCTATACATGGGACGTGCACTCGCTCATAAGGTGCTTGAATTTTTCTGGTCGACCAGTGGTGCATTCGTACCCACAGGACATGCACTTACTCATAAGTTCAGTTAACAGAAGCCAAACTGACTCACATTTGCAACCCCCTTGCGTGCACATGCAAGAAAGAGCACTGGTTCTATGAGTCTTACAAAGGTAGTTAATCTTTGTAGTTAAAAACTCATTTTCTTTTCATACTCCCACCAATGTAGGATGGAACAAAACCGAATTAACTCCATTTTAATATCTTTCAACTACCTCATTTTGACAAGTAACTTTCATTTATTTTTAATCCATTTTGATCGTGTGATATATCAAAACGAATGTAGCATGGAGTACAACACGAACATATTATCAATTGTCCTTTATATACATTTAAAGTTCGAAATTCATGCACAAAAATGGCGAAAACCCCATTTTTGGAAACTTGTAAACCAATTTTCCAACATTACTATGTTCAAAATTCTTAAATGAAAGTTATATAAAATGAAGACTTTTTTCTTAACTTGAAACCATAAATCAATGTGTAATACAAAAATTTTGTATGTTTTTATACAAATAAAGCGTAATATAAATAGAATTATACATTCATAGTTAGGGAGTGGTTCAAATGAAAACCAAAAAAGGTTAAGAACCCTAAGAACCATTTTTTAAATGTTTTTATTAAAGGTATTTTGGACAAATCAAACATTAATATTATATTAGCCAAACTTTTTAATTCCCTAGTTTACAACTAATTGCTACTTATTGTTTTTTTCTTTATATATATATATATATATATATATATATATATATATATATATATATATATATATATATATATATATATATAGAGAGAGAGAGAGAGACATACACACTACTTTATACTTCATACATAAATTTTACTTATTTTTATTAAAAAAGAAACGAAAAAGAACGAATGACCACCAATACGTAGGGCGTGTTCGTCACGGAGCGTTTGAGAGCTTTTATCTTCTAGCGTTTGACAAAACGTTCCGTTTTATATAAAAAGTCTTATTCGACACTACAAGCTTTTACCGTTTAGTTTAAAGAAAACGCTCCAAATCCAAATGTTACTTCATGTACTATTTAACAAAACGCTACAAGCTACAAGCTACCCGCTACCAACTAATTTTGTTGAACACGTCCGTAAACTCATTTAACTTATTATTATGGTTTTTCTCTAGTTTTAATTATTTTGTATTTTGACTGTCATATAATTTTTTTGGAACTTTAACTCTCCGTTCAGATATTACCTTATATTTTGACCGAATCAAATACATAAATTTTACCGGTTTAAATAAATAAAACAAAAAACAATCAAAAAGTTCAGTTTGATACCAGAAAATTGATACATCGTAACCATCTACGTTTCAACTATGGAAGAAGTTGTTGGAGGAGAAGGGGAAGAGATATGGCGGAAATCGTAGATCTCATCGCTCGCGCGGAGCTTGTAGATCTGGTATATCTGATGAGAAGAAGAATATGTGATGGATATGAAGTAGAGATAAAAGTAGCGGTGGATCTGAAGTAGAAACCTGTGAATCACAAATCTGGATGTCAACATAAGTTCCGATTTAGATTCCGGTGAGGCGGTGTGGGGCGGAGATCGGCAACATGAGGTTGTCGATGACGTCGTTGGTAGAAGGATGGAGGAAGGTAGAAGTTGTTTTTTGAGAACTCAAATCCACTTTTTAGATTTGGTTATTAGTTGGGAAATTAGGATAAGATTTGTTGTAAATTACAATAACGCCATTTTTTTAGGAATTGGTTGATGAAAATGTTTTTTCTAATATTTATAATCATGTATTAGAAAAATAATAAATATATCTTTAATTATATGTTTAAAAAAGTGGTTCTTAAGGGTTCTTAAACTTTTTTGGTTCTCATTTCATATTTTCTCTTCATATTTATGCCTAAATTTATACATTTGTGTTTTATTATTCTAAGAGGTAAGAAACGTATTTTTTTAAACACGTAGAAAACAACCAAACCTTTGAAACTGGCAAAGTGCTTTGATTATCATATAGTTACCTGGTTTGTTCTTTAAACTATGAATATTTACAAATATAAAAACAAAATTCCCATATCATAAAATATGTCTGTGCTTTTACCAAACTTTAAGCCTTTAAGCGTGTTTGGCAGTGGAGCTTTAAAAGCTTCTAGCTTTTAGCTTTTTACAACTAATTCATTTAATACAAAAAGTTTTGTTTGTAGGTACATGATTTTATTCTTTAGTTTAGACAAAAAAAAAACTTTAAATCTAAAAGCTACTTCATGTAGTATTTGAGGAAAAACTATTGAACGGTTTTCATCAATTTCTAGAATTTCCCTTAATGAGATTAACTCGATCTATCTTAATTTCCCTTTTATATATTTTTACACATTTCAAAAGCTTCCAACTATTTGTATTAAATACTCATTATAAAAGTTAAAGCTACAGCTTCAAACTTCAAGCTATCAGCTACCACCTACAGGCTTCCAGCTTTCAGCTAACTTTCTAAAACACATCGGAAGGAGTTATGGAATTCCCTAATGCATGTTTTAGTTTATGATATTAATATAATATTGAAAAAAATATATATTTGGTCCCTATAGTTTACACCCATATGTACTTTTACTCTAACTTATGAGGTTTTGACATGACTTGTCCCTGATGGTTTCCAAAAGTAGAAACCATGATCCATGAAGTTGTTATCGTCTAAGATGCTCCATTAGATACATTTGAAATGAAGAAAATGCCCCTCATTTTGTTATTTTTATATTGTCATTTTATTATGCTTATTTTTAAAAATGAACAAATGACCCTACCTATCCTACTCCCCACTACCACCATTACACCCACTATATCATCACACCAATCACTTCCACTAGAAAACCAACCACCATCACCAATACCAAAACCACAACCACCACCTATTTTTAGAAGAGAAGTCAACCACCATTAACTTCATCATCACTACTACCACCAAGCCCACTAACCACGACCACCACCAAAATTGTTCAACCACTCGATCATCAATAACAATACCATCATCAAATGAACAGCCAAAATTTAAATAAAAACCAACTTTGTCGGAGGTCGCTAGGAGGTCTTCTTCGCATTTGGGACAGAGAGAGATATGCTAAGATGGTAGCATTGGACAACCATAAGTACGATCAGGTAGAGAGGCTTGGAAGGAGGTAGCATGTGGCGATGCAGAGGGTTTCCAACGGTGGTTTCCTTGCTGAAGATGGAGATTGATTTTTTCAAGACTAAAGGTCGAGGGGGGAGAGCGGTGAGCGGTGAATGATAGATGATGGTGATCTCCATATTTAGGTGCCAAAGAGGGAGGGGAGAGTGTGCTCAATGACAACTTACGATTGATTCTAGTTGGCTAAAGAGAAGAGAGAACCATGGTTGAAGGTGAATGTGTTTTAGATTGTTGTATACCTTTTAAGGTTTTTTAGTATAATAATTATGCCTTAAGGTATAAAAAATTAAAATTTTAGCCTATTTAGTTTATAGTTTTTTTTTTTAATTGGGGTGAGAGAAAACTGGTCAACTTACACTCATTTAACAAAGGGAAGTGATTTGTACACAACAGTTTTTTGCATACACAACAATTTATACATTATATAGTTGTACAATACAACATTTTAAAACACCAATTGTTGTGTATAGATAAAAATTGTTGTGTACGAATCAGTTCCCTTTAACAAAGACTCATTTACGGTAACAACCTTAGCAATCACGAATGCAACATTTGGAAACCACATGGTCTCAGTCATGTCAAAAATTCAATAGCCGGACTAAAAGTGATTTTTTATAGAAAATACAAATGTCATTTTTTTAGAATGATTGGATCTAAATTTTAGTTATTTGTTCATAAAAAACCATTATGAAATCTACCTTATTACAATAATAAAAAAAATGGTAGATCGAGTCATAATTCTGGCGCTTCTCCATGTTTTCTCGTCTATTATATTTCCATCATAATTTGCATTAATATCCTTTTAGTTGTGATTTGAATTTCCGCCCATCACTATCCTCTAAAATAGGTCGTATCAATATCAAGAATTAATTTATGTTTCACCTAATCTCATTAAACCACGATTCAAATCTTATCCAAATTTGAATCCTCCGCCAACACATATTGCGGATTTTATGTATACATGTAATCACATAATCTACAAAATTGAATCAGAGTTTTATTCCATGCTGAAAAAATATAGTGGTCTCGCTCCTCATTATTAGATATCCTTTGTCTCACCACGATGAACTGATGTAGTGATCTTACTTCTCTTCCTCTTTTGATATTTATACTTATTCAAGCTAGGGTTTTTGTATTTTTGATTAGGCACCCATAACAATTTCTACTACAAGGGGATCTTCATATATCTCACGATGAGCAGTTCTTTTCGTGTGAGTCTTGATATGGACTCTCAACTTCATTAACTTCTAATATAGTTGTTTCCAATCAATCTTTTACATTTAATACTCTTTTCAAATTAATTCATAAAATTTAACTCTTTGTTTCGAAAATTGACCATACGAGCTAGTACTTATAGATCTCCAAAATACCAACAAGAAGTGTAACTTTTTGGACACCGATCAGAAAAGGGTCGCACTTCAAAACATTCTTTAGAGACAAAAAATTCACCCCAAATGTCAGGAAAATGGGAACAAAGGAGTGCGGCATGAAAGTAACGAGGGTGAGGCGTATCTCCTTGATTTCGTCACTCCATTTTTTTTCTAGTTCTTCTTCCATCAACCTTTCGAGCATTAGGAGGTCGTTTTCAGCACCATAATCCTCATCTTCCAGTAATCTTTCTTGTTCCTCCAATTCTTTTCTCGATGAAATAGCTCTAGTTCTTACAACTAATGCTCAAGAGTAAAATAAAAGGTATAAAAAATTAGATAATCCATTTAAAAAAAAACATAAGAATAAAAACAACTAATATAGCACTATATACAAACTTTACAAACATATAAATAATTTAAACTATACACAAGCAAAGTATTAAGGGCTCATCTACATCTAAGCGGAAGCAAAGAGTATTACCCCATAATCCTCCCTAATAAATAAGAATCATATTTCCATTTGTCAAGTTATTATGCAATTGAACATATGGCATTTTCTTGATTTTTTGATTTACCTATTATTCCGCTTGTCAATTTATTAAGATGCCACCTAATAAATACATAATGCAGATTCATAGTCTTGAAACACACGTATACATAATGTTAATTGTTTCCTAAATTTTAGTCCATAAACAAAGCAAATATACGTTTCATTTTATAACACCAACCGATTAGCCTCCAATCACGATGGATTTCATGAATGCATTTCAAAATCACACCTCTTCCATTTATTCAAATATTCTTTGTGTATGTTATATGGATATATATTTAGTATCGCATCAATCATTCAAAATCGTTCATCTTTTACTGATAACAGGTAATAATTTCCTAAATTTTCTTTCAATTTCATCTATATATAGTACATTTCATCAATCGTTTTCTTTCAATTTCATTCATATATGACCGAGTCATCTTCACGCTGGAAATCAAGTCTCTTCAAGAATCTGCATTAGCATTCCAACAGCCACAAAAGGTCAGCAATGTGATTGTTTTGTTATGTATAGATTGTCTTTTTTTTCAACACATAGTATAAGATGGCGGATGGCCTTTTTTATTATGTCTGCCAAGTGTTCGATGTAATTCCTTATGTATGATTGCTCTTTAGTTGTTGTGGTTGAGTTAAAAAAACTAGAATAGTTCAGCAACAAAGTTGTTATGTACACAGTGAAGCAACTATGTGTGACATAACATGTTTAACTTGGAATTTTGGGTGACTTGACCTCAAAAGGCAAAACTTGCCTTTAAACATTCAGTTTAAAGATAAGCAGAAACTATTCTATGATATAAATTTTATATGTTTAGATTTTCATTCTTGATTCTCACCCAAATAATAATGATCTGCTAACGCTCATTAAAAATTGAACCTGATGAATATTGTTTCTGATAATCTTAACAATTTTATTATTATAATATTGTTTCCAACACAACATCATTATAATAAAATATGAGTAATAGAATTAAGATCTAAAGACAATGAACTTTCAAATAAGGAATTCTAAGCATGACCCAGAAGATGCTTCAATAATTAAAGTGCAAAGTTTGGATAGTAGTAACATAAGAGTTTCAAGTTCATTAACATTACTCATTTATAACAGTAGGAAGGATCAAATACTTTATAACTATATTGGAATTGATCAGGTACTTCAATTTTTTCATGTCTTTTTTTTTATAGTTGAAGCATATTAACGTGAGGAATTGATCAAGTACTTCAATGTAGGGGCATAATTGTCATTTACAAATTACATATCTTAATAGGAGGATCTACATTTTTTATTAAAAAAATGTCTTCATTTATTTGGTGATATAAACTTTATATGTTTTAGTAGAATTATATGAACCGAATTTTTAGTTGATAATAAATGTAATGAATTTTATACCTGAATAGAAATTATTGTTCTTCTAATCCATACTCAATAGAATAAAACTATGTAATGTAAAAAAAAACTTTTTCTAGTTCTTATGCAATTCGACATATGTGTGACTATTTATTATAAATAATTAAAAAATTCTTTTTCTAATTCTTATGCAATTCGACATATGTTTGACTATGTATTGTAAAAAAAATTGTAATGTATATGACTATTTTGCCCCTGATCAGATAACTAATTTTAACTTTAACAATGTAAAAATTCATGGAGGTTAATACCTACATTTTATTTCCTATTTGAAATAGATTTAAGATTTTTAGTCGTTATTTTTAAAGTAATGGCTTCATAACTTTTGATACAACAACACTAAAACAAGTTATGTAGTCGTTATAATTTCGAGAGTGTCGTTCATGAAATGATGAAAACGCATATCTGAGTGAATTCTATCATTGAACAATCCAGTCGGAATCACTGATTCCCATATTGAAGTCCGGTTGCTTGGGATTAATGTTATTGTTGGTAAACAAGGGGAATCGTGTGATTCTGTTTGCAAATCAGTTGGGAAATCTTGTGTTGGGAGTAAATTCCTACTTATTAGTCAATGTGGAATTATGCAAAAGTATATGAAATGCAGATGATCATGTCTTGCAAGTATAGGAGCTGATCAACCTGAAGTGGTTGAAGATGCCCCCAGATATCTTAATCCCGGTGTGTGTTTATAATATATACGCGAAAAGACCTTCATTGCTTTCTTGTGATGGATCTCATCAGCATACAAGGCGACTTTGCCCCTGTGCTTAATGTAAAGATGTTTATTCAGGTCCGTTCAGTTAGGGATATGGTGAAAAAGGAATTTGTTCCATCTATTAAATATAAGTGCAGAAAAATATAAAAGGGCATTTCGGTCCTCTTTTTAGGAATTTGAATGGTATGAAAAATGGTAGCAATGAAGGTTTAAAAGGACATAATGGTCATTTACAGTGATGAACAATGTATTTTTGATTTTTTTTATTGTAGTATTTCACACTTGCAATAAATTTAATTAATAGTAACACAAACCCAAAGATTAGAATATACTTGATAAAGAAACAGATAATCATATTTACAAAAGCAAACAAAGACTGCTCATGCATGACACGAGGGAACAAGAAGAATCGACCACCTGTCGATCCTTAAAGAAACACACATTCTAAAAAAGGTTTCTTCATGGCTGGTATTGATCACTTAAAAAGTTTTGGTTTTTTATTTATATTGTCAGTGTTGACGACCAAACTGCAAGGACCAAACTGCAAGAACTATAATCACGATCAGAAGCACAATTCCAAGAATCACCAAAACCAACCAAGTCTGCATGAAAGAATGAAAATTAATTAGCTCTGTAACAACATGAAAAAATTAAGTAATAACATAATATAATTTTACCATGGAAGAGTTTGAACTGTGACTTTTTTATGCTTTTGCAAGGTGTGATTTTGCCTGTTCAGCGGTAAGATGGGAATTCTCAATGTTGTACTCAATATCGTCTGAAAAATAATCATTGACGTGTTAGACACCAAAAATGTATGAAAAGATGAAAATTTAACAAGTAAAATGAGAAAGCTTACTTACCAATAATAGCTCCTTGCTCTTGAACCAAAATAACATCTTTGAAATTTCATTTACTTCCCTAGTTCGTACATGGATCTATTGTATTCCCTAATCTCTTTCCAAAATGATTGCTTCATTAAATAAATGCAAGTTTATATTAAACTTTTTTTTATCAAATTTTTTTTTTCTAAACAGAAAATAAAAGGTTTTTTTCTTTAAGTCTTTTTTTTGTCTTTTTCATGCAACTATAATTTTGAACATGGGAAATCTGGGAAGGGGCATTTTGGTCCTTTATTATCAAATTTTTTCTGATTTTTTTAATAGAAAATAAAAGTTTTTTTTTGTCTTTTTTTTTCTTTTTCCCCATAAACAATTGACAAAGTAATCAAATCAATTATATGCTTGAGGGAAAGTATAAGAGAAGCATTTATAGGCTGCAGATACCAATTCTATATACATCTAAACTAAAGTGGCTTTTAGGTTTAACAGGAACTGAACTACAATTCTCATTAACTAATGGATTGAAATCAAACCTAACCTAACATACAAGAATGGATTACTACATCATAAGGAGTTCTATGTTAACAGCTTATAGAAAATTCCCCAGTCACACAGTAGCAAAAATTTTGAAATTATCGTTCTTATAGATGAAGACTCTTGCTCTTTCCAGTGTCTTGCAAACAAGAAGCAAAAATCTAAAGTCCATCCAAAATAATCCCCTCCATTCTTTGTAAAACATAAATATTCAATATGTTTGAGACAATATTGCTTAACAAGATATCCACAAACGTTTTATAATGAATAAAAGGAAATTCAAACACATATACCTAAACCCACCATAGATTAAGTAGAAAATTTGGATAAATATTCTCCAATTAATAAAAAAAAATCTGAACCTAAATTGAAAATTTCATCAATTTATAACCTTTTTTCTAAAACAAACTTTAACAATTCATGTTCCACTACGTCTGCCCATCTGAAATCCATTGTCAAACAGAGTAATTTCCATCTCAGCACCGATAATCTCCGACGGTATCATCTGTGACATTTTCTTTGACTGTCATTGTTTGAAGAAGACTTCAACATTCCTTCGATGTTCAATTGTACACGATACGATCCAAAGCGTGCCTTACATTCTGCTTAGGTCAAGAATCGATATTGACAGATACAGTTTCAACACCTCCATCAACAAACACAGTGTTGTTTAACTTTTTATCCTCATTCTTTACATAAACCCTTTTTTTATATTTAAACTTATTATTAATAACTAAATATACATTTTTAACTTAATTTAACTTAATAAATAGATATACATTTTTAACTTAATTTGACTAAATATATATATCACAAAATGTGTCTTTTAACTTAATTCAACAACTCCTCTTCCTCAAGGGGAATTCATACTAGGTGATTCTCCGTTTTTTCTTGGGTTCTAATTGAGGTTGATCATTATCAGGGATCTGAATTGGTTTCAGACATGATATGGGGTCGGGGTTCAGATTGGAATTATGGGTGTGATTGGGGATGGGATTGGGATTGTAATTGGTGTTGAGATTGAAATTTCAATTAAGTTTCTTAAATGGTCAAATGGGTTCAAATCATTTTGAGATTGGAATTAGGGTTGAGATTGGGATTTGGATTACAACTAGAGTTGGGATGTAAGATAATAGATTATTATTATTGATAAATAGTGAGGTTAAACCTTATATAAATAGGGATACATTAGAGACCTGATCTAAATCCTAAAGGGTTTGGGCCTAAACCCTAAGCACTAACATGTCCCAACAGTTTGATCGGGAGGGGACGATTAAATTGGAAAACCAAAAACATAAAACATAACAGAAAAGAGGAGAGCGACAATGGTGGTGGTAGGGCTCTACCAATGATGGCTAACAACAACTGCTCGTCGGAGAAGGATAGAGAATAAGCGGTGCCAAGCGGCAGTTCCTTTGTATATGAAGAGAGGAGTGGCAACGGCGAAGACGGTCAATGTATTGGCGGAAGAGGAGTCTAGAGAAAAGCAGGGAGAAAGAAAAAGGGCTCGACCTGCGGCGGACGAAGCCTATTCCAACTGACTCGGAAAATAAATCTGAAGAAGTGGCAAGTTGAGGAAAATGCAAAAAGCTTAGAGGCAGGTTCCATCCGACGAGGCAGTAGAAGAAGCTGATGTAAGAGCTCTAGTTTGGTGTCAACTGTTTTATTATTTTGGAGGAGAAAAAATGACGCATAATGAAGGCACCTCCGAAGACTATGAGAGAATGTCGCCGAAGGTGGAGGGCGGCGGTAGCGGGTTGTGGTCAGTGGTAGGATTTTAACCTAGATCTCGGATACCATGTTAGATAATAGATTGTTATTAGTGATAAATAGTGAGGTAAAACCTTATGTAACTAGGGATACATTAGAGACCTGATCTAAACCCTAAAGGGTTTGGGCCTAAACCCTAATCACTAACATGGGATTGGCTACAATATGGATTGTAGTATGGACCTGTGTCGGGATAATGGAAATTAAGGGTAAAAAATATGGTGATCCATTTGAGAATGATAGAAGAAGAGTGATAAAGGGTTTGAAGTGGTTGTATTTCGGGTATTCTTTTTGTTTCTTCTTGGACTTTTTGGGTTGGATGTGCAGCTCGTGGAAGCCATTTTCACAAAATAAGAAGAATATTTGAGTGAAATATGGAAAATATTGAAGGTTATGGTATGATATAAAAGTGGGCAACTTTTTTTAATCATGGTTTGGGTACACACTCTTCTCTCTCATCTTTTAGTCATTGCCATTGTTGAGGAGTGCCGATCTCAACGTGCCGAAGGCATGATGAGGCCACTCCACGAACCTAAGTGCAAAATTAATTACCTAGTTTTAAAATGTCAATAAAAGCCTTCCTTTTTCTCTTGAAGACGGTGAATTAACAGTTTTTGAACTTCCCAAGGGCTTCATCATGTTTTCTGTGTCTTTTGGGTGAAATTATAATTATTTTTTTGAACCGACAAATCTAATGTACTCCTAAACTAATACCACCTAATTTCACCTATGTCCACGACGGGACTTGAACCCTCGACCTCAAAGAGGGAAGACACCACCTGATACCGCTGGGCTAGAAGCCATTTATGTGAAATTATAATTTAATTTGAGAATAAAAGCCACTGTAAGGTTTTATCAGGCTCTTGAGTCAATGCATACTGAGAAATATCTAAAGAATTGCAACTTGATATGGTTATTGGTTATAATCACTCTACTTGTGATTTTTAATGACAAAACAATTGGATTTTAAGAAAATCTCAAGAGCTATTGAAATAAAACAGATTTAAATATATATATATATATATATATATATATATATATATATATGGGAGAGTTCAATTGAGAAAAAAAGGTTGAGAATGGGGGAATCATTCTCAGCCAATCATTTATTTTTGCCGCAAAAGCCTCCAACGTACCGACGGAAATGGGAAACGAATGCACATGTGTTTTCCAACATAACATATTTCCTTAAACTATGCTAATCATTACCTTAATATATACAAAAACATAGTTTTTTTCGTTTTTTTATAAGCTATTTTTATCAAAAAATGATTTTAAATATACCAAAATTCATGATTTTTTATTCTCTACAAATAGACATCCATATTGATATAGTTTTAAGATAAAATAATTTTTTTTATATTTTCAGCTATCGTTATTCATAAATAAATAACAATGCATCGGGTTTTATTACAGTACATTCGTTATTCATTTATGAATAAAAAGTATGATTTTTTTTTACAATTTAAGTATCATTCATATATGAATATAGCATATAATAAACATAGTATATTCATATTTTAATATTGGACGATGAATTCACTTGTGAATATTAACATAGTATATTCACTTGTGAATATTAGATGATATATTCACTTATGAGTATTAAATGATATTTCATATGTGAATATTACGTAGTATTACATGGTATATCACATGTGAATATTACAGAGTATATTCATTTGTGAATATTAGATGATAGATTCATTTATGAATTTTACACAGTATATTCACATATGAATATTACAAGGTATATTCACTTATGAATATTAAAGGTATTTTGACAAATATATATAATTTATATATGTTATTCACACATGAATAACATACAGACTTGCATATTTGTTTTGTGTTTTTAATAATCATATACTGATTCAGGTGAGAAAACATATTCATATGTGAATATAACGTGGTAATTTAGTTTATGCGTTTCATCAAAAAGTTGGAGTGCAAACAAGTTAACTATTTTAAAAATGTTAAAAACATCAAGTTATCAATTCCAAAATCATCATATACTTCCGATTTCGACTTCAGATGCGACATCCTATCTCTGATCGATTTCTCAATTTGATTTTGATTTCCGAAAATCTGATTGGGAACCTGTGAGTACCGATTCCAAGTCCCTCAATGTCGACTGTGACTGCGAGTGCAGAACTCCGATTCCAATTTCATGAACAACGAAGAAATTCCGGTTTAGTTGAAGAAATCTGGATGATTATTGAAGGTTGGAGGAAAAATTTTGATGATTAATGAACAGTTATCGAATTCTCTATAGTTACGTATTTGAGATTGAAGGTTATTACGATATTTACAAGTTTGCCACCGTGTCTTTTATGCTTAGATTAAATGAGTGTCTGAGAATGATTCCCGCATTCTCAACCTTTTTTATTTTCTCAATTGAACCCACATATATATATATATATATATATATATATATATATATATATATATATATATATATATATATATATATAAATTAGACCGCAAAGTCGAATATTTTGTAAACCTTCATGCAATACATATTTTCACTTATTTTGACACCATTAGAGTCTTAATTATATCTTATCATCCAATACAACTAATGTCACTATAATCCTTTTCTATTTCTAGTATGTAAGTATGTTTTTTTTTTCTTTAACGCCTTCTCAGTAAATAAAATTTATGCTGGTAAAAAAAATAGAATCATCTTCAAGAATCAAGAAAATAAAATCTATTTGTAGAATCTGTTATATTTCTTTCATAAATCATAATTTGGATTGATTAAAGAGGCTACAAGTTTTACCAAGTCACTTTTTTATGCCATCCACTATTAGGAAATGTCTCGTTTTTTCCGTTTATATAAATTCCTTCCGGCCTTACTAACCAATAACATCTTTGAACTTTAAAGATATTTCCACTGAAGCAAGAATAAAAAATGTTAAAGTTAAAAATACTAACGGTTGCATACTTTGATCCCCACCAAAACTCACCACTAGAAATCGTGCCAAGTCTGGCACGAATCCTGTAATCAAACTCTTCATTAAAAGCAAGTGTACGTTGTCCTTCATAGTCTTGGTCTTTGCCAAAGACATGGACTGCAATATTATCTTCGATGCCATTCGTTATATACATTCTAAACATGACAGCATTGGACGTTGAAGCAATACAAAATGGCACCATTGCCAGGATCACAAGTGCATGTAAGATCAAATTCATGTTTTATTTGTCTCAAGTACTAGTATTGTGCAATATATATATATATATATATATATATATATATATATATATATATATATATATATATATATATATATATATATATATATATATATATATATATATATACTCTAGAGTATTCTTAATAAGATTTCAAAAATCCAGAACATTTTATTCGTATAATATGAATTTTGTAAATATAAAAGTGAATCAATTTAATTGCCATAAATTTATAATAAATAACGTGTCTCTAGTTAGATTTGTATTAAATGAATTTGATTTTTATTTTGGAAACGACCTATCTACTCTAGTAAATAAATGTTTTTTTTTGTCACATGTCACATTCTCATTTAATTTGACAAATTTTATTTTGTGGTTATTTTGAATTAAAATTTTTTCAACATGTCATTTTATAAATTTTTCTATTTTAATAAATTCACATAATATTTTAATATAATAATTGCAATAGATAGAGTAATAAATGAATATCAATTTTATTAATGAAGCTAACTTTTAATTTCAAAATTTCCAAATTAAAGTTCATTATTTTCTTTTGTTTATTTATTTATAGAAAGGATTTGTTTAAATTTAAAATAAAAAAACATTCCAATGATAACTAAGATGATAATGAAGATTAAATGTTAGAAATTATAATAATTCATTATTTTTCTTATTTTCTTCAAAATTCAAAGTTCTCAAATATTTTAACTTTCTATTTAATTTTTTAAAAATTAACCCATGTAATACATGGGTCTCATAACTAGTAAATCTTTATCTTTATCTATCTATATCTATCTATCTATATATCTTATAAAGCTAACATTTTTCTTTGAACCTCATGCATTTGAAACTCTCAAGACCAACTTTCCTTGAACCTCATGCATTTGAAACTCCTAAGACTATTCAACTTATGCAAATCAATTTATGATTAATTAAAATATTATGATTTGTAACTCTTAAAACTCTTCAAATCATGCTATTTAATTGATGAGTTAAATGAAATGTTTAGCCTATATACGAAATTTGTAGATTACATATTGGATGTATGTCAACACAAAATTATAGATTATATGTGTAGGGTTTGAAGAGTTATGTGAGTGGTTCCGCGTGTGACATCCCCTAATTTCTCGGCCAAAAAAGACCGATTTAATTTATGCTTTTTAAAATCAAATCAGAGAAATCTTTATAAAAGATGTTGCGGAATTGGTCCCCAAAACAAAATATGATAAAAGTTTGTCAAAACCTTTCTTTAAGAAATATATCATTTCCTTTTATATCAAAACCTCGGGATGTCATGTTCCGATGCAGATCAAAAGCATAAACAAGACATTATAAGCCTTACGACAGTTATTTGTAACTACTAGCCTATAATCCAAAATTCACTCATCATCATCATCCGACTATGCTCGGGGTCCTCTACCTGTAATATAAACAGCTGAGTGGGCCAGGCTTGGAAGCCTGGTGAGCATATAGGGTTTTCAACCCACAATACATAAATTTATTATGTTTAAACATCAATCAATCAACCGAATTACCCCAAACCCCATTATTTTATTTATTTCTTAAGGGTTTACCCTAAGAATCAACTATCCCTCCTTCCTAAGGATTCATCCTAAGGAATAGACACAGAGTCACCTCGTGACCGGGGTTTATACGACGGACACTAATTCCATAGCTGCCAAAGTTTATTCAACATGTGCTAAGTCCATAGCTCTCATTTATCGACAATATTATTTACAGGTATTCTCTCCTGCAATACATGTCAATGGGTTTTAGAGTACAACAAATGAACATATAGTTCATTACACCTACAGGTTGCGGGCCTGCTAGTGTTCCATAGACTGTCTAGAATAGTCCATGGTTGTCATCCATACTCTGCTGAATGACTACAACAACAACAATAACAACAACATTGAGGCCTCTCACATTTTTAACACACATCAACTATTTCATCTACCCATGTTCTACCCAACATTTTGCGTAGATAAAAATACATATATAGTTTAAATTATTTAAAAATATGTATAACTCATTCCTTCAGCACCCATCTCAAATAAACAAACAATATATATTCATACAACACGTATTTTATGTAAAATACTTCATATCTATGTGTAAGGTGAAAGTAACTACACACTCACTTGATTTAATGAAAACCGGGCAGCAATTCGTTTCCTAAAACGATCGTTTCTAATAAAATCGGGAGTTTTATTGAGAAACCGGGCTCTGCGAAAGGTCGGGCTTCGAAACCGAAAAGATAAATTTTTCGGGCTTCACGAACACTTCATGGAGTATTCCGGGGTTTACAATTGATATCGGGGCTTTAGGGGATGCTAATATGAAAGAAGTATGAGATTTAGGGTGAAAAGTGGCAAATTTCCAAAGTTACCCGGGAAGGCTCGCAACCTTCTATTTATAGGGTGGATCTTCTGATCGGACGGCTGAGAAGGAACCATGCGCCACAGATCCGAGGGCTCGCATGGGAAGGCTAGCACGAGTGCTGCACGTGGGAAGGCTTGCTGGCTTCCTGTGATTGGACCGAATTCTACTGGTCCGAAGTCGGCTTGGTGGTGGGGTCCACAGGCGAGGGTGCGCAGGTGCGAGGGACTCGGTGGCAGCCTCTGATTGGACCGCGGACTCGTGACCCATGTGCGAGGCTCGGACACGAGGATAGTACATGCGTCGGACTGCTAGTGGACCGCGGTTACTGTTCATGCGAGACTTTAATTGAAACCGAATCTCCAACTTCGATTTTGGATTCTCTGAAGAACTTTAAATGGTCCAATAAACCTTGGACTCAACTTTCCCCTTCTACCAAATCTTATAAGTCCCTTCCACGACGAGACTTTAAGTGAAACCGAATCTCAAACTTCGAATGATATCGGTTGTCTCTTCTTATCAGCATAGCTCTTTTGAGAAGCTAACATCTTTTTCCCTAATCACTTACAACTTTTCAGCAATCTAATGGACTATTTCAAGTCCCATAAACTTCTTTTCCTCAGCTCCCAACCAACATGATGGCATCCGACACTTTTTCACATGCAAAGCGTGATAAGGTACCATCTTGACACTTGAGTGGAAACTATTATTATAGGTGAATTCTACTAAAGGTAAGTGTTCATCCCAGTTACCTTGAAATTCTAGGGTACATGTTCTCAACATATCCTACAACGTTTGAATCGTTCATTCGCTCTGACCATCAGTTTGCAGACGGTAAGTTGTATTCAAACACAACTTGGTACCCAATTCCTCTTATAGACTCCTCTAAAACCTTGAGGTAAAATGTCTTTCACGATCGGATACAATCGTTAACGAAACACCATGAAGCCTCACACTTTTCTTCACATAAGAATTCGCAAGTTTATCCATAGACCATTTCTCGTTGGCTGCTATGAAATGCACACTCTTAGTGAAGCGATCAACGGCCACCCAAATCATGTTGTGACCGTTCCTTGTTCTGGGCAGTTTAGTCACAGAATCCATAGTGATATATTCCCATTTACCCATGGGTACATGTAAAGGTTCTAAACTCCCATACGTTTTCTGATGTTGTGCCTTAACCTTGGAACAAGTTACATACTCAGTCACATACTTTAGCAACTTCGAGCTTCATCGTCGGCTACCAATAATAGGGTTTTAGATCTCTATACATTTTCGTATTGTCGGGATGAATCGAGTACATGGTCTTGTGAGCTTCTTCCATCAGAAGACCTCTTATTCCTCCCATCCTAGGTACCCAAATCCTATCTTTGAATACCTCCAGTCCTTGACCGTTTGTATCAAACACCAACGTTTTACTCAAACGTTCCTCCTTTCGGTCATTTTTCTCTAAAACTTCCTCTTGAGCTTTCTTTATACTTTTCACAATTGTCAAGACAACTTTAATTGTTAACGCTCTTGGCCCTTTTCTTTTGAATACTTACCTTCTGACTGAGAGTATCAGCAACAACATTTGCTTTACCAGGGTGGTAAAGTATTTCACAGTCGTAGTCCTTGAGTAATACTAGCCAGCGTCGTTTCCTGATGTTCAATTCCTTCTGATCAAAGAGATATTGGAGACTCTTATGATCAGTGAAAAGTTTACACTTTGTGCCATAAAGATAATGCCTCCATATCTTTAGGGAGAATACTACCGCTGCCAACTCCAAATCGTAAGTGGGGTAGTTCTTTTCATGTTCTTTCAATTGCCTCGATGCATACGCTATCACCTTATCCCTTTGGGTCAGAACACATCCTAACCCAACTCGAGAGGCATCACTATAAACTGTGAAGTCATCAACTCCTTTAGGTAACGAAAGAATCGGTGCTTCACACAACTTCTTCTTTGACTTCTCAAAGCTTCCTATCCTTCTCATTCCATGTATAGACAGCTCCTTTGTGGGTCAAAGCTGTCAATGGAGTCGCGATCGAAGAAAAGCCTTGGATAATTCAGTAATAATATCCAGCTAATCCTAAAAAGCTTCAAATCTCCATAGGACTTTCAGATGTAACCTTCGAGTTACAAAATAAGTCCTTATTGAGGACTCCTTCTTCTTCATGGAATAAGTATTTTCCTTCATTTATTGTAACAGACCAATGGGTCATGTTCTAATGATCTCTCATTGTATACTGCCCTACTTAGACTCAGATCTCCTAGGGACAAATTTCAGAACAAATTGTACCTTCCTTCATGTTCTAATGTGATACAATCACAATTCAACATGTATCATTTCTAACTACCAACTTCTTTAACAATGAGTGCGATACTTCTATTGATCACTTTGATCATCTTTCATTTCAATCTTCTGGCTTAAGTCAAATGTTACATCGAACTTGGTTCTCTGAACCACATAATAAACTCATCGTAGTCGGACTCAATTTGATACCTCTAAGGTCGGAATAACAATCATCTTCTTAGTCATTACCGAAACGATGGTAACGACAGACTAGATCAAGACGGAATCAAATAATAGCTTCTTGGTAACCTTGTGACTTTCCCTGATCCAAGTGCGAGTCATGTGCTTCCAGTAGTATAGATCTCTACTACTATTCACACCTACTCATACTCGTCCCAAGTACTGTCTCGCAGTCCCCAAGTCCTAAAATCACAAAACAATTTAACACATACGAATGTGTCCAATTAATCATAGAATTTTCCTAGACTCTACTAGGACTTTTTTCATGCGTATCTTCAATGATCAACTCCACTTCAACTTGGTTGGTGATGGAAATTCCAGATGATTGGGACAACTTCAAAAATTACACCAGCCATTCTATTCATCAGACGACAAAACCAGGGTTTATTTTATTTCCTTGAAACGATTACACAAAGGTTCAAGTTTACCCTATACTATGCCTCTCATAGGCTAAACTACTTGTTACTATTCTTATTACTACTTTGTAACTTGATCTTCGGGTATCAAGTCTTCACTTCTACTTCCTAGTGTTATTAATCGCTTCGTCAAAGATATCCTGAAATTCCTTTGGCATTGATGGTGCACTTGGCCTTGTTACTTCATTGTTTTTCTGCCAATTCTTAGAAATATGGCCTTCTTCTTTACATCCGTAGCATACCTCATTGGGAATCGTACACTTATTGGCATAATGCCCTATTTCTCCACACTTAAAGCACTTCACCTTCCCGTCACAATTCCCAGAGTGTTTATTTTTGCACTTCCCGCACCATTTTCCTTTATCTCTTCTTTTGCCAAACTTTGAGGATATGTTGCTCTTGTTGGGCCTTGAAGACCCCTCAAATTTCCTCTTCTTGCCAACTTCAACTTTGTTGGCGGTTGTGTCATTGATCATTTCTTCAATAGACTTAGCAACCCTAATAGTTTCCTCAAGAACAGATGTCTGACCTATTGGCACAATAAGTTCATCCTTACTTTGTTGAAGTAAACGTTTTGTTTCTTCCATCTGTTCACCTAACATCATACGTACCATTGCCTGCACTCCAGTCATCGTGATTGGCTCAGGCTGTGGATTATCACTTCCGAACCCACTTTGAGTACTCGCCATTTCGATCTATACACCAATCGTAGGTGAATTTAGATCTTCATTTTCGTTAGATGTTAAGTCTTCGAAACGTTTATATGTTAGCTCCAATATCGTAGTCATACGTTTAGAATCCTACAAACATAAGGTTTCCAGATCCGGTCGGCAACAGACCATAGATCCGAACAAATAATAGCATCATTATAGCTATAACACAAAACATTTAGCACATAAAAGCATTTTAGGCATCCTTCCTAAAATAAACTAGTGCTCATGTCTAAATTATGGTAGACACTCATCTCACAATCACAACTTAGCATTCTAAGTTTAAGTCTAGAAATCGTAGGATATTTCTTAGTTCGCTTAAACTAATGCTCTGATACCAACTGTGACATCCCCTAATTTCTCGTCCAGAAAAGACCGATTTAATTTATACTTTTTAAAATCAAATCAGAGAAATCTTTATAAAAGATGTTGCGGAATTGGTCCCCAAAACAAAATATGATAAAAGTTTGTCAAAACCTTTCTTTAAGAAATATATCATCTCCTTTTATATCAAAACCTCGGGATGTCATGTTCCGATGCAGATCAAAAGCATAAACAAGACATTATAAGCCTTACGACAGTTATTTGTAACTACTAGCCTATAATCCAAAATTCACTCATCATCATCATCCGACTATGCTCGGGGTCCTCTACCTGTAATATAAACAGCTGAGTGGGCCAGGCTTGGAAGCCTGGTGAGCATATAGGGTTTTCAACCCACAATACATAAATTTATTATGTTTAAACATCAATCAATCAACCGAATTACCCCAAACCCCATTATTTTATTTATTTCTTAAGGGTTTACCCTAAGAATCAACTATCCCTCCTTCCTAAGGATTCATCCTAAGGAATAGACACAGAGTCACCTCGTGACCGGGGTTTATACGACGGACACTAATTCCATAGCTGCCAAAGTTTATTCAACATGTGCTAAGTCCATAGCTCTCATTTATCGACAATATTATTTACAGGTATTCTCTCCTGCAATACATGTCAATGGGTTTTAGAGTACAACAAATGAACATATAGTTCATTACACCTACAGGTTGCGGGCCTGCTAGTGTTCCATAGACTGTCTAGAATAGTCCATGGTTGTCATCCATACTCTGCTGAATGACTACAACAACAACAACAACAACAACATTGAGGCCTCTCACCTTTTTAACACACATCAACTATTTCATCTACCCATGTTCTACCCAACATTTTTCGTAGATAAAAATACATATATAGTTTAAATTATTTAAAAATATGTACAACTCATTCCTTCAGCACCCATCTCAAATAAACAAACAATATATATTCACACAACACGTATTTTATGTAAAATACTTCATATCTATGTGTAAGGTGAAAGTAACTACACACTCACTTGATTTAATGAAAACCGGGCAGCAATTCGTTTCCTAAAACGATCGTTTCTAATAAAACCGGGAGTTTTATTGAGAAACCGGGCTCTGCGAAAGGTCGGGCTTCGAAACCGAAAAGATAAATTTTCCGGGCTTCACGGGCACTTCGTGGAGTATTCGGGGGTTTACAATTGATATCGGGGCTTTAGGGGATGCTAATATGAAAGAAGTATGAGATTTGGAGTGAAAAGTGGCAAATTTCCAAAGTTACCCGGGAAGGCTCGCAGCCTTCTATTTATAGGGTGGATCTTCTGATCGGACGGCTGAGAAGGAACCATGCGCCGCAGATCCGAGGGCTCGCATGGGAAGGCTCGCACGAGGGCTGCACGTGCGAAGGCTTGCTGGCTTCCTGTGATTGGACTGAAGTCTACTGGTCCGAAGTCGGCTTGGTGGTGGGGTCCGCAGGCGAGGGTGCGCAGGTGTGAAGGACTCGGTGGCAGCCTCTGATTGGACCGTGGACTCGTGACCCATGTGCGAGGCTCGGACACGAGGATAGTACACGTGTCGGACTGCTAGTGGACCGCGGTTACTGTTCATGCGAGGGTGACTCAGCAGATTTCGCCACGTGGCATATGCGAGGCGAGGACACATGGCAAAAACGTGACTATGCGAATTTTCTTGATTTTTGTGCAAAAACTTCTAAAATCCATAACATTCACATACGAGCTCCGTTTTTGACGTTCTTTATATGCATCGCATAGCTAAAATTACGCTCTACAACTTCCGTTTAGACTTTGTCGGCTAATTTTGACTTTAATTTTTATATTATTATTTTTAACAGACCGGGATAGGAAATCCGTTAAAAATTCATAACTTCTTCATCCGACGTCCGTTTTCGTCAGTCTTTTTATCGTTGTGCTCCTAATGATGAGACCTTCAATTCTCATTTAGGTTGTGTTGACTAAAAATCGCTCGATCTAAAATTCGAGTTTTTAGTTGTCTACTGCTAAGCTAAAATTTAGAAAATCATAACTTCCTCATACGAAGTCAGATTTGGGCGTTATTTTTATCGAACTTCTCAGTTTAACGAATACTACGACTTTTGTCGCGAAACTTCGACATGTCATAACTTCTTCGTTATAACTCGGATTTCGGCATTCTTTATATCCCCGAAATCCTTGTTTCGACCACTACAACTTTATGTAAACATATTGGACTTATCTCACAATTTAATTTTGATGCTTATTTTATTTTTAATTAATTAAACCCTAATAATTAAGCATAAAACACATAATTCACATAATTCCTTTTCATTTCTTCTAAATGAGTTACAAAGGTTAACCTAGACCATTATGTTAATATTAATGCCTAGCCTAGAAACACGGGCGTTACACCGTGGATGTAAGAAAGCAATTGCAAAATTTTCAAATATAAATTCATGTAAACTCAAATTGGGTGCATGTAAAGTTTTAGATATTAACCAAGGTTCAAATTTCGGTATGTTTGTAAATGTATAATTGATATCATTTTTTAAGTTTACGTTTTATGCATCTTTCTATAATTACATGATGATGAAGTGAGATTGATAATTACTTCTCATGAGCTTTTGGTAAATCAACCATCAAACTATTTATTACTTAGAACAATTAACTTTATTAATATGTATGTATCTTTATGTTGTCTCTCTCTTTTTATGTTAAGAAAATATATTTTATGTACAAGAGAACATTATTCAACATGTATTTTATGCTATGTATATACTATGTTATTTTTTATTGCTTATTTTGCTGTAAATAACATCGATGAAATTTTTTATAATTGATTTTGATGAAAGCTGTTTACAATTATTGTTCCAAATTGTTGGTGATAATGACGGATTAAAACGAATGATTTTTTTATATGACATGACTTTATTGTTGAAAACAATAATTATATGTGTTATAAAAATGAATTATTTATGCTCTACAAGAACCTATATGGATGTACCCAATTTTAAATGTTTTTATAGTAATAAAAATAAATGATCTTATTACATTTGTCAATTTGCTTTTTCTCTATTCGTTCTTTATCGTAAATGAAAAGTAAAATAAATAAAATATTAATATTTTCATAAAAAAAATATAAGTGATAAAAATATACCTTAAGTGTAATACTCCTTCTCCCTAATCTACTCTTAACATATTTTTTCAACATTGGTCGCACTATATAATAATTACTATAGTTTTAAAATTCAAAATTACCATTTTATTTGGACTGTTCATTATCTTCAAATATTTCATAACTTTAAGGAAAAAATGAAAGTACAATAAAAAAGTATGATAGTTTTTTTTAATATAGTAATGAAAAATTTAAAATTAGTAGTTTTTAATTAGTAAAAAGTAATAATAATAATAATAATAATAATAATAATAATAATAATAATAATAATAACAACAACAACAACAACAATAATAATAATATAGGAAATAAAAAATATTCAAATAAAGTTTTTATAAATTAGTTAAAAATACCTATAGTTTAAAAAATTTTAAATCAAAAACTTAATTTAATTTGATTCAAACACAACTTTTTATATCTTTCTTATCGTATATATAAAATTATTATAATATTAGTTACAACTTAGTATAAAAATCATTATTTCGATAATAAATATTTATAGTATTTTTGTATAGCATATAATTGTTAATATTTATATTATATTATTGAGCAGAAATCAAGAATTTAAAACTCTCACTACAACTCAATAATTTTCTATTTAAATGTAATAATGATTTCAAATTTAATGTAATTTTCTTTTATATTTTCCACTACATTCAAAAGTTTTTAAACTTTTGGTTATTAATGTGCAATGCTTTTTTATTTTCCACATATTTATTATACACATTGTAGCTATTTAGTAGTATATAAGTATGTTTTGATAAAAAAAATCATATGTTTGAAAAGATTTGTAATTCAAAATTAAAAAGTTGAAAAAAATAAGTTTTGTCGCATCAATGGTTATTTCAACACAATTTTTTTGTAATAATGTTTTTATATATCAAATGTATGTTGAGTTCTAAATATTCATTTTGAGTGATTTATAAGTATTTAATAAGTTTTGTTTGATGTAAATGTTATAATGTTGTAGTGTTTTTATTTTATTAAAAGCTATAGTATTTTTTATACTATTTGTTATTTGTTTTATATACAAATCGGCATATATTTTATATTTAATTTACACAACTTAAAACATTCTATAAAATCATCAAAAGTTGTAGTATTTATTTTTTCATACTATACATAGAAATCAAAATATGTTTGATATATAATTTACACAATATAAAACGGTTTATAAAATCATGAATTAATAGTGGAAATAACTAATGACATAAATTTATTAAAATTAATAAAACTAATATGTTAACTATAAAGTTTGTTTTACTATTGACATTGGTTTTACATGTATAAATATTAAATCACCATTTGTTAAATGTTATTATTTTAATTATATAACTATATTCACGCGCAACGTGCGGAGATTCGACTAGTATCTTATAAAGCTAGCATTTTATCTTTCACAACATTCATTTGAAACTCCCATGCATTTTTCATTTCGCCACATTTATTTGAAACTAACATGAATTTTCAATTTCTTCCTAATAATGGTTATAAGTTGGTTAATATGATTAAATAAATATCAAACATAAAGTGTAATCATATACAAACTAAATTTCAATATTAAAAGAATATGTGTATTTCTACTTATAAAGTTATGTTGTTTAACTTTTAACATATTATACTTAATTTATTAGTTTTAATATATTGTTGGGTGTAAACCATTATTATTTTAAAGCTACAACTTTTGAACAATTTGTATAAAATACTTAAAATTATAAATTTAAATATAACATTACATGATCAACTTAAATATAAATTTTAGTTTAACTTAAATAACCCAAATAATATTTTGTAAATAGTTAAAACTAATAAATTGTAGTGTCTTTCTAATAATGATTATAAGTTGGTTAATAAGGTTAAATAAATATCAAACCTAAAGTGTAATCATAAATAAACTAAATTTCAATATTAAAATAACATCTTTACTTCTACTTATAAAGTCATGTCATTAATTTTTAAGAGATCATACTTAATTTATTAGATTAAGTGTTGTTGTATGTAAACCATTATCAATTTAAAGCTATAACTTTTGAACAGTTTGGACAATATACTTAAATTGTTAATTTATAATATCACATTACAGTGTCAACTTAAATATAAATTTCAGTTCCACTTAAAAAACCCAACGAATATTTTGAAATAGTTAAAAATGATAAATTGTAGTGCTAAATGCAAAAACTGAATTATAATCTCAATTTAACTAAAATATTACCTAAAGATATTTGTATAATTGTTAAAAAATTTCAAATAACTAGCTTAAAGTAACTTACAATAACAATAATTAAATATAACTCTATATAAATGATTATAATGTTACATTTAAAATCGAAAAGCAATGTTTGATGTTTTAAATAATTATAATGATAGAAATTAAAACGTTAAATAGATAAATTTCAAAAAATTAATTAACAATAACAACTATAAATAACATTAAACCATATATTATATTTAATTTTATTCATGAGTAACTCACGGGTTTAAGTGATTCAAACAGTTGAGATTATACAGTTATAATAGATGTATATATTATCATATAATAAAAAATAATCAATATATTATATCAATTTAGTATATGAATTATTATATCAAATTTAACAACAACGTTATTGTTATATTTTTATAAATATTTCAACTATATAGGTGTTTCTGCGCAACACGTGGGCATTTGCCTAGTATACTTATAAAGAAAACATTTTTCCTTTCACCACATTCATTTGAAACTCCCATGATGTATTTTACTCAAACAATATTCATTTGAAACCTCTTATTTGAATGAAGACCACTCAAAAGTCCCTTAATAATGATTAACCTGTAACACCCATAAAATTCAAGCCAATTTAAAACTTTTTTAAAACATTTGAAAACCATTAAGATATTACAATTTGTTTTCAAAAATTTTTAGGTATCAGAGTATCCCCAGAATACAATCATGAAAATATAAGGAGGTGCACGATCACGCCTTCTCCTTCCTGCGTTCATCAGAAGTACCTGAAACATAATCATCAACTGTAAGCCCAAAGCTTAGTAAGTTCGCGCAAAATACCAATGCCATACAAATATAACCATAACATATAATAAATACAGAAAACAACATGCATAATGAGTCATCGATCTGATTGGACCGAATCCCGGTCTTCAGTCTATCTGGACCACTCTTCGAGCCCTCAGCACGTGTGGACCGCCCTCCTCGGGGCCTTTAGCCTATCCAGACCGCTCGTGGGGCCTTCGGCCTGACTAGATTTGCCCGGCTTGAGCATGCAATCTACCCGGACCGCCCAGGGTGTCTTGGCCTACTGCACACAGCAGGACCTGCCTCAACCCTTTCCCCCAAACCAACACACATGTGCACATACATATAAACAATTAATCACACAGATCTACAGATCACTAATCATGGCAATCATCCTATACCCAAGATACTGATCTAACCGATCACTAACATAACAACCATCCTATAACCAGGATACTAATCTAACCGATCTCGAACATAACAACCATCTTAACTACAAGGATGTAAATCAAATAAACATATCATGCCATAAAACTGGATGCAAATCCAAATAGGGCCGACATTGGTGCCTTAGACCTTATTGATATAGTGAGGAGAACTCACCTGACATTTCTGAAGTCCCGCGGATGAAACTCCAACTGTTGGTTGACAGATTCCCGAACTGCCAACATCAAACAATACCCAGTTAATAATTAGGTTGCAAGCCCAAGGTCTAACTCACACACCAAGGACCCAAAAGTCAGGTAATGGGCCAAAGCCCAACATATGACCCAATTTTCCAAATTGGGCCTAGACCTCTACATGGTCTTTCCTTAAGGCCCATTCAATTATTCTTGTCTAAAATCTTGGTATTCCAATGGTCCAAAATCACATAATCATAAAGGCCAAAATAAAGCCCATCTATGGCCGAATTTTCCAAATTGAGCCCAATTCTCTCACATGGGCCTTACCGTAAAGTTCATCCAATTATTTAGGTCCATTTACTTATTCTTGGATAGTCCTTCAATAGTCAAATCACCGAAGCCCAATAGGGAGGCCCAAATCGAGACCCAAGTGAAATTAGGGTTTCACATAAAATGATGATTAGGGTTAAGTGTCCATACTTCACCCAAATTAGGGCTTCATGGCATTAAGGTTTTCCAAACCCTAATTAGGGTTTTCAACACATCTTAGCCCAATAGGCCCAAAACCAAGTTCTTAATCCCATTAAGGTTTCCTAGGCCCATTAGGGCTTCAAGCATCCTAACCGAATCAAACATGACAAGGCAAAGCACACCGCCACTGACACGGCGGCCGGTGGTGGTTATGGATTTTCTATTATTATTTCGGGCACCATTTACAAGTTAAAACTCAATCCAAATAAAACACACACACATGCTAATAAAACACACGCACACACAGCTGCACTGTGGCGGCAGGTGGTGGTTGGAGGTGGCAGCCACCACCTCACGGTGGTCGTGGTGGCCCACTTTCGATTTCAGCCACACAACCCACCCACTTAAGCGTAAGACAGCAACAATACAAAACACCCCTATTTTACATAGCATCACACATGCACACACAAATACACGCACCTTCCACGGTGGCTGTGGCGACGGGACAATGGCAGCAGGTGGCGGTTTGGTCTATAACGAAAACAAGAGCGGTGACTTGGAGTGGCGGCATCGGCAGTAATCAGTGGTATCACTCGACATCGGTAGCAACAACTACTAGACGGGAAGGAAATGAGGTAGTCGGGGAACAGCGTTAGCCGTAACAGTCGCCCATAACGACGACATCGGCGACCGCAGTGGCAGAAGAAGACGGAGAAGAGCGCTTCAGCAGCACCGGTTAATGGAGCAACGGTGTTCGTCGGCCCCCAGCGGTTCACAACTTCGATGTATCAGACAGCGGCGGCAATACACGACTCCATTGAAGGCCCACGACGTTGATTATGGGGTGGCTATGGCGACTATCGATTGGAGAGGTGACAGCGTCGGAGAATGGAGGAGAAGGAGAGGGTGGCGGCTAGAGGGTGAAGAGGAAGTGGGGGATGACGGCTGCACATATAGTTCCTAGGGTTGGGGTTACAGGATCCTTAAATACCCACTTCATTTAAAAGTTTGCAATAATGGCAACTATAGTCCCTCCTTTTCCCCTTTCTTTCACAGCAAATCCATATTTTACCATTTACACCCTGCCACCTGAAATCCTTTACAATTCAAGACCAAAATGTTACCAATCAACCCTTCCTCTACAAAATCTTCTCATCTTAGGTCCAAAACTTACTCTCTAGTCCCTGCTTCTATAAATTCTTACAAATTAAGTCCCAAACCTACATTTTAACCCCTAGAGATTCAAATATTGTCATTTGGCTTTCCAAAACAAACTCCTAACTAATTTTCTTATTTGGTTTCAGATTATTATAATATTAAATAATAATTAGAATTACTTCTCGGGGTCCTGGGCTTATTATTTAATTATCTTATTTTAAACGGGATCTTACATAACCATTCAAATGTTTTATAACTTATATAATATGTTTAATAAGCAATTAATGGATAGTCTACTATAAAATGTCAATCTCTTTGAGTTGACACACAAATACCAATCACATACAAATTCACAAAGAAAGCAAATCTAAATGTTTGTGTGCTGCTTTGAGGGCTTTTGAGCATTTTTCAAGCCATGTTATTATATTAGAGTTCTCTTAAGAAGGAGGAGTTGGTAAGCAAGCTTGGTGCGAATTGGTGTTTCAAGAATCTGCATATTGGTCATCTTGTAAAGCTTCTGGAGGTAAAAAGCTTGCACCTTTCCACTTAAATCTCTAGATCTAGCTAGGGTTTTATAGCTTTATTCCTTTTGTGGATTTTGGACCTCCATTTGCGAGTTTAGTAACTCCAGAAGATGGGAATGACAGATCTGAGGTCTCTTGGTCCTTTAGTGTCATAAAAATGGACTCTTGGTGGGATTTTGGACTTCATGCATGGGTTAAGAACCTTGGAAAGGTCTTAATGGGGGTGTTGGGTGCATACATGGCATGCAAAGGCATAAAGTTGCCAACTTTATGCCTTAAGACGTCTTAACAAGCCTAGATCTGACTTTTGGGCGTAAAGGAATTGTACATTAAGCACTTAATGGAAAAAGTGCTTAAGCTGGTTGTACGTTGGGCGTAACCCAATGTACGCCGCATGTAGTCCTAGGACCTCAGTACGCTGCACGTACCAGGATGGTATATCGAGCGTACGCATCAGAGATGGACCCGAATATGTTTTAAAACTTTAAGCTATTGGGCCTCATTTGATTATTGGACTTGGGTGCATTCTGTGAGTATGGGCCATTCATCTATATTGGACCATGGATATATTGGTTGGGACTTATTGGGCCAAGAGGCCCATTTTTTATTTTAGACAAGGAGTTTGGGCCCATTAGCAAAGAAAGGGTATTTTGGACCTTATGGAAGGATTTGGGAATTGAGGGTTCCTTTGTTTAAGTAAAACCCTAACATAGATTATTACTATTGTTGAGTAGGAGGTTACGGACTGTAGGAGAGCAGCTTTTGTATTCAGTAGATAGAGGTAAATCTCCTCACCATATCAAAGCATACTTTTAAGAAAACACTAATTGGTATTTTCATATAAATATATGTAAATATGAATAATACTTATAAATACACAAAAATATGCAAAAAAAAAAGATCCTGTACATATTTAAATACCAAATACATGTATATTACAATGTTCATATAAGAAAGCGTACAACATTAAAAACCAAAAATGTCTATAACCCAATCGTATGATGTATTGGCCTTGTGTGTAGAATACGGTGAGTTCGAATCTTATCAAACCCCTTCATTTTTTTCCTTCTTTCAAGTTTTAGTTAAAGGCACTATGGTGACGTGAACAAGAGTAGTCATCGCCACTACACTCCATGTCAGCATGGGTATCCTGCTAAGTCTAAGAATGAAGAAACCTAATAAATACCAAGAATGAAAAAGATTTATCTCAATATTATATTCTATACTAAACTCATTTTATACACTTCCAAGCTTATATTAAACCTAATATTATATAGTGTTGGTGAATAGTACAACATTAAATGTAGTGTTATTCGATTCATCAATGCTATCTTTTACACTATCAAAATTACGTAAAATAGAGTATACCTAGAATATTCTTTTTAGTGGTGACTATATTATAATGTGTTGGAGAGGTTTAGTGTTAATATTATCTTTTACGATATAATTATAGGTTTAACTAAAATTATTTAGTGTTAGGTATAGTGCAAATTCTAATGTAAAAGTGGTTTTTTAGTGTAGGGTTGGAGACAGGCTGGTCCTTAAGAATTAAATTCTCAAAGTCCCAATACTAGTCAGATAAAAAGGATCTTATCGTTATTATAAGTTTTTATTTTTAAATAAAAATATATAATAAAGAAAAAAATAGTCATGTGCAGATGTCCACTTTACCCTAAGGGTTGAAAATGATCTTAGGCATATAAAAAAATGATGTTAAAGTAAAACTGTCAAAAGTGACAAACGTACATGTTTGTGTAATTTTTCCGGAAAGCTGATATACATTTTTAGCATTAAAAAGTCGTTTTAGTAAGGAGGGGGTCAATGGTGGTTTATGCAGTATGTTGAGGCAGTATCGTCGGTTTCTGATTCCGAGCAAAGACAAGATGAGCATGCAATCGACTGGATGGGTTGGTACCCGCAAATCTTGAAGGCATCGGGCTCTCCATCTCTAATCTTGTTGTCTCTCCCTATCTACTCTTTCTCTATACTCTCTATACATACACGTATTAATGGAGTGGGGTAGTTTTTAAAAAATATATGATATACACTTCAAGATTTCAAAGTTGTACAACTAGTGTTGAAGGCAGCTGTTTTTAGGAAATTATGGGTCTACGGTTGCAATCAATTGAAAAGATAGTTTACAGGTGTTATTAAAACATACTTATTTATTTTCTATCATATTTTTTTAATTAAATTGTGCATAACATCTTTAAACTAATATATATATTTCCAATATTTTTAATAATCTATATTTATTTTACAATTCATTAAATAATATTTGTCTTAATTAAATGTTATTTTAAATATTATTTTTGATTTTATTTTGTTTTAAATTAGCAAAAGTTTATTTTTAAAGAAAAAAATTTATATTTTATTTTATTTTATATTTTCAAGCTTAATTGAATAAAAATAATTATGTGATATGTGGATTGAATGGGTTAGAAAATATAGAGTTTTCATATTTTATGAGTTGTGAAAGATGAAAAAGATAAAAAAGAGAAAATATGGTGTGGAGCTCATATGATATTGGTTTGAATGAGTTCCAAGAGAATGACTCCCTCTTCCCTTAAAAGGTTGTCAAAGAAAACTCACCTTAAAAGGTTGTCAAAGAAAATATAGTCTAAAAATAAAGAGAAAAAAAAGTACGTGCTGTTTGTAACATTTTAAAGACCATGTTCGAGTTATTAACTTGTAATAATTGCTTTTATTTCATTTGTTTTTATTTTCGTAAAATTACTACATATGTGAAACTGTCAAGAAGAAAACGCCACATTTTACGTACCTTTTGCATTTAGGGTATTTTCCTATAAAATCAAAAACTAAATAAAGTAATATTATCGAGTAAATTCTTCAAATATGCATATCTACGTAAAAAGACAAATGCAATGTCAACAAACTTGTAACACCCTAATCCAGGTTTGACTCGAAACCCTCAAAAAAGTTACATTATATATATATATATATATATATATATATATATATATATATATATATATATATATATATATATATATATATATATATATATATATATATATATATATGGTCCCTTGAGTACGATGGGAATACTCATGAGTACACTTAGCGTACTCGGCATGGTTGGTTGCGGAGGAGCTGGACGTAGGTTGGGCGTACGTGCCGAGGGTGCAACCCCTAAATCTCGGACTTGTCCCCTATTTAAACATCTTATAGCCTCTTGAACCAAACCCTATCAGTCTCTTTAGCCTCTTTTCGTCCACCTTCACATGTAATATTGTGTGTGAGGGTTTTGGAGCTTAAGGAGTGGGTTATGTGGCCATATTAGAGTTCTCTTAAGAAGGAGGAGTTGCTAAGCAAGCTTGGTGCGAATTGGTGCTTCAAGAATCTGCATATTGGTCATCTTGCAAAGCTTCTGGAGGTAAAACGCTTGCACCTTTCCACTTAAATCTCTAGATCTAGCTAGGGTTTTATAGCATTGTTCCTTTTGTGGATTTTGGACCTCCATTTGCGAGTTTAGCAATTCCAGAAGATGGGAATGACAGATCTGAGGTCTCTTGGTCCTTTAGTGTAAAAAAAATGACTCTTGGTGGGATTTTGGACTTCATGCATGGGTTAAGAACCTTGGAAAGGTCTTAATGGGGGTGTTGGGTGCATGTATGGCATGCAAAGGCATAAAGTAGCCAACTTTATGCCTTAGGACGTCTTAACAAGCCTAGATCTGACTTTTGGACGTAAAGGAATTGTGCATTAAGCACTTAATGGAAAAAGTGCTTAACCTGGTTGTATGTTGGGCGTAACCCAGTGTACGCCGAACGTAGTCCCAAGACCTCAGTACGCTGCACGTACCAGGATGGTATGCCGAGCGTACGCATTAGAGATGGACCCGAATATGTTTTAAGCCTTTAAGCTATTAGGCCTCATTTGATTATTGGACTTGGGTGCATTCTGTGAGTATGGGCCATTGATCTATATTGGACCATGGATATATTGGTTGGGCCATATTGGGCCAAGTGGCCCATTTTTTATTTTGGACATGGACTTTGGGCCCATTAGCAAAGAAAGGATATTTTGGACCTTTTGGGAATTGAGGGTTCCTTTGTTTAAGTAAAACCCTAACATAGATTATTACTATTGTTAAGTAGGAGGTTACGGACTGTAGGAGAGCAGCTTTTGTATTCAGTAGATAGAGGTAAATCTCCTCACCATATCAAAGCATACTTTTAAGAAAACACTAATTGGTATTTTCATATAAATATATGTAAATATGAATAATACTTATAAATACACAAGAATATGCAAAAAAAAAAAAAAAAAAGATCCCGTACATATTTAAATACCACATACATGTATATTACAATGTTCATATAAGAAAGCGTACAACATTAAAAACCAAAAATGTCTACAACCCAATCGTATGATGTATTGGCCTTGTGTGTAGAATACGGTGAGTTCGAATCTTATCAAACCCCTTCATTTTTTCCCTTCTTTCAAGTTTTAGTTAAGGCACTATGGTGACGTGAAGTCATCGCCACTACACTCCATGTCAGCATGGGTATCCTGCTAAGTCTAAGAATGGAGAAACCTAATAAATACCAAGAATGAAAAAGATTTATGTCAACCCTATATTATATTCTATACTAAACTCATTTTTAGACTTCCAAGCTTACACTAAACCTAATATTATGTAGTGTTGGTGAATAGTATAATATTAAATGTAGTGTTATTTGATTCATCAATACTATCTTTTACACTATAAAAATTCTGTAAAATAGAATATACCTAGAATATTCTTTTTAGTGGTGATTATATTATAATGGGTTGGAGAAGTTTAGTGTTAACATTATCTTTTGCGATATAATTATAGGTTTAACTATAATTATTTAGTGTTAGCTATAATGAAAATTATAATGTAAAAGTGATTTTTTAGTGTAGTGTTGGAGACAGGCTGGTCCTTAGGAATTAAATATTCTAAAAGTCCTTAAGAATTAAATATTCTCAAAGTCCTAGTACGAGTCAGATAAAAGGATCTTGTCGTTATGATAAGGTTTTGTTTTTAAATAAAAATATATAATAAAAAAAATTTAGTCATGTGCAGATGTCCACCTTACCCTCCTCAACACCCCTCCCCACCCCCTCCCCAATGGTTGGAAATGCCCTAAGGGTTGAAAATGGTCTTGGGCATATAAAAAATGATGCTAAAGTAAAATAGTCAAAAGTGACAAACTTAAATGTTTGTGTAATTTTTCCGAAAAGCTAATATACATTTTTAGCATTAAAAAGTCGTTTTAGTAAGGAGGCAGTTAATGGTGGTTTGTGTTGTACATTGAGGCGGTACTGTCGGTTTTTTATTCCGAGCAAAGAAGGGATGAGCAGGCAATCGACTGGACGGGCTGGTACCCACAGATCTTGAAGGCAGCGGGCTCTCCCTCTCTACTCTTGTTGTCTCTCCCTATCTACTTTTTCTCTATATTCTTTATACATACACGTATTAATGGAGTGGGGTAGTTTTTAAAAAATATATGGTATGCACTTCAAGATTTCAAAGTTGTACATGTAGTGATGAAGGCAGTTGTTTTTAGGAAATGATGGGTCTAGGTTGCAATCGATTGAAAAGATAGTTTACAGATGTTATTAAAGCATACTTATTTATTTTCTATCATATTTTTTTAATTAAATTGTGCATAACATCTTTAAAATACTATATATACTTCCAATATTTTTAATAATCTATTTTTATTTTACAACTCATTAAATGATATTTGTTTTAATTAAATGTTATTTTAAATATTATTTTTTATTTTATTTTGTTTTAAATTAGCAAAAGTTTATTACTAAAGAAAAAAAGTTATATTTTATTTTATTTTATATTTTCTAGTTTAATTAAATAAAAAATAATTATGTGATAAGTGGATTGAATGGGTTAGAAAATATAGAGTTTTCATATTTTATGAGTTGTGAAAGATGAAAAAGACTAAAAAGAGAAAATATGGTGTGGAGCTCATATGATAGTGGTTTGAATGGGTTCGAAGAGAATGACTCCCTCTTCCCTTAAAAGGCTGTCAAAGAAAACATCGTCTAACAATTAAGAGAAAAAAGACGTATATGCTCTTTGTACCAACATTTCGAAGACCATGTTTGAGTTATAAACTTGTAATAATTGCTTTTATTTCATTTGTTTTTATTTTCGTAAAAGTACTACATATGTGAAACAGTCAAGAAGAAAACGCACAATTTTACGTGCCTTTTGCATTTAGGGTATTTTGCTATAAAGTAAAAAACTAAATAAAGTGATATTATCGATTAAATTCTTCAAATATGCATTTCTATGTAAAACACAAATGCAATGTCAACAAACTTGTTACACCCTAATCCAGGTTTGACTCGAAACCCTCAGAAAACTTACATTATATATATATATATATATATATATATATATATATATATATATATATATATATATATATATATATATATGGTCCCTTGAGGAAAATGGGCGTACTCATGAGTACGCTTAGCGTACTCGGCATGGTTGGTTGCGGAGGAGCTGGACGTAGGCCGAGGGTGCAAACCCTAAATCTCGGACTTGTACCCTATTTAAACATCTTATAGCCTCTTGATCCAAACCCTATCAGTCTCTTTAGCCTCTTTTCGTCCACCTTCACCTATGATATTGTGTGTGTTGGTTTTGGAGCTTAAGGACTAGGTTTTGTGGCCATTTTAGAGTTCTCTTAAGAAGGAGGAGTTGCTAAGCAAGCTTGGTGCGAATTGGTGCTTCAAGAATCTGCATATTGATCATCTTGAAAAGCTTCTGGAGGTAAAAAGCTTGCACCTTTCCACTTAAATCTCTAGATCTAGCTAGGGTTTTCTACGTTTGTTCCCTTTGTGGGTTTTAGACCTCCATTTGCGAGTTTAGCAACTCCAGAAGATGGGAATGACAGATCTGAGGTCTCTTGGTCCTTTAGTGTCATAAAAATAGAGTCTTTGTGGGATTTTGGACTTCATGCCTGGGTTAAGAACATTGGAAAGGTCTTAATGCGGGTGTTGGGTGCATATATGGCATGCAAAGGCATGAAATTGCCAACTTTATGCCTTAGGACGTCTTAACAAGCCTAGATCTGACTTTTGGACGTAAAGGAATTGTGCATTAAGCACTTAATGGAGAAAGTGATTACCCTGGTTGTACATTGGGCATAACCCGGTGTACACCGCACGTAGTCCCAAGACCTCAGTATGCTGCACGTACCAGGATGGTATGCCGAGCGTACGTATCCGAGATGGACCCGAATATGTTTTAAGCCTTTAAGCTATTGGGGCTGATTTGATTATTGGACTTGAGTGCATTCTGTGAGTATGGGTCATTCATTTATATTGGACCATGGATATATTGGTTGGGCCTTGTTGGGCCAAGAGGCCCATTTTTTATTTTGGACATGGACTTTGGGCATATTAGCAAAGAAAGGGTATTTTGGACCTTATGGAAGGATTTGGGAATTGAGGGTTCCTATGTTTAAGTAAAACCCCTAACATAGATTATTACAATTGTTGAGTAGGAGGTTATGGACTATTAAGAGAGCAGCTTTTGTATTTAGTAGATAGAGGTAAGTCTCCTCACCATATCAAACATACTTTTAAGAAAACACTAATAGGTATTTTCATATAAATATATGTAAATATGAATAATACTTATAAATACACAAAAACAAAAAAAAAATCTCGTATATATTTAAATACCAAATACATATATATTACAATCTGCATATAAGAAAGCATACAACATTAAAAACCAAAAATGTCTACAATCCTATCGTATGATGTATTGGCCTTGTGTGTAGAATATGGTGAGTTTGAATCTTATCAAACCCCTTGATCACTTTTCCCTTCTTTCAAGTTTTAATTAAAGGCATTATGGTGACGTGAACAAGACTAGTCATCGCCACTACACTCCATGTCAGCATGCGTATCCTGCTAAGTCTAACAATGGAGAAACCTAATAAATACCAAGAATGAAAAAGATTTATCTCAACCCTATATTATATTCTATACTAAACTCATTTTTACACTTCCAAACTTACACTAAACCTAATAGTATGTAGTGTTGGTGAATAGTATAATATTAAATGTAGTGTTATTCGATTCATCAATACTATCTTTTAAACTATAAAAATTACGTAAAATAGAATATACCTAGAATATTCTTTTTAGTGGTGATTATATTGTAATGGGTTGGAGATGTTTAGTGTTAACATTGTCTTTTACGATATAATTATAGGTTTAACTATAATTATTTAGTGTTAGGTATAGTGCAAATTATAATGTAAAAGTGGTTTTTAGTGTAGGGTTAGAGCCAGGCTAGTCCTTAGGAATTAAATATTCTCAATGTCCCGGTACGAGTCAGATAAAAAGGATCTTGTGGTTATTATAAGTTTTTATTTTGAAATAAAAATATATAACAAAGAAAAAAATTAGTCCTGTGCAGATGTCCACCTTACCCTCCTCAACACCCCTCCCCACCTCCTCCCCAATGGTTGGAAATTCCCTAAGGGTTGAAAATGGTCTTAGGCATATAAAAAAATGATGCTAAAGTAAAACAGTCAAAAGTGACAAACTTAAATGTTTGTGTAATTTTTCTAAAAAACTAATATAGATTTTTTGCATTAAAAAGTCGTTTTTGTAAAGAGGGAGTTAATGGTGGTTTGTGATGTACATTGAGGCGGTACCGTCGGTTTCTGATTCCGAGCAAAGAAGGGATGAGCAGGCAATCGATTGGACGGGTTGGTACCCGCAAATCTTGAAGGCAGTGGGCTCTCCTTATCTACTCTTGTTGTCTCTCCCTATCTACTCTTTCTCTATACTCTCTATACATACACATATTAATGGAGTGGGGTAGTTTTTAAAAAATATATGGTATACACTTCAAGATTTCAAAGTTCTACAAGTAGTGATGAAGGCAGCTGTTTTTAGGAAATGATGGGTCTAGGGTTGCAATCGATTGAAAAGATAGTTTACAGATGTTATTAAAGCATACTTAATTATTTTCTATCATATTTTTTTTAATTAAATTGTGAATAACATCTTTAATATAGTATATATATACTTCCAATATTTTTAATAATCTATATTTAATTTACAATTCATTAAATAATATGTTTTTTAATTAAATCTTATTTTAAATATTATTTTTGATTTTATTTTGTTTTAAATTAGCAAAAGTTTATTTTCAAAGAAAAAAATGTTATATTTTATTTTATTTTATATTTTCTAGTTTAATTGAATAAAAAATAATTATGTGACAAGTGGATTGAATGGGTTAGAAAATATAGAGCTTTCATATTTTATAAGTTGAGAAAGATGAAAAAGATTAAAACGAGAAAAGATGGTGTGGAGCTCATATGATAGTGGTTTGAAGAGAATGACTCCTTCTTCCCTTAAAAGGCTGTCAAAGAAAACGTAGTCTAACAATTAAGAGAATAAAAAACGTATGTGCTATTTGTACCAACATTTCGAAGACCATTTTTGAGTTATAAACTTGTAATAATTGCTTTTATTTCATTTGTTTTTATTTTCGTAAAAGTACTACATATGTGAAACAGTCAAGAAGAAAACGCCATATTTTACGAGCCTTTTGCATTTAGGGTATTTTGTTATAAAGTAAAAAACTAAATAAAGTGATATTATCGAGTAAATTCTTCCAATATATATTTCTACATAAAACACAAATGCAATGTCAACAAACTTGTAACACCCTGATCCAAGTTTGAGTCGAAACCCTCAAAAAAGTTATATTTCTTATATATATATATATATATATATATATATATATATATATATATATATATATATATATATATATATATATATATATATATATATGGTCCCTTGAGTTCGATGGGCGTACTCATGAGTACGCTTAGCGTACTCTGCATGGTTGGTCGTGGAGGAGCTGGACATAGGTTGGGCGTACCGAAGGTATGCTGGGCGTACGTGTCGAGGGTGCAAACTCTAAATCTCGGACTTGTCCCTTATTTTAACATCTTTTAGCCTCTTGAACCAAACCCTATTAGTCTCTTTAGCCTCTTTTCGTCCATCTTCACCTGTGATATTGTGTGTGAGGGTTTTGGATCTTAAGGATTGGGTTTTGTGGCAATTTTAGAGTTCTCTTAAGAAGGAGGAGTTGCCAAGCAAGCTTGGTGCGAATTTGTGCTTCAAGAATCTTCATATTGGTCATCTTGCAAAGCTTATGGAGGTAAAAAGCTTGCACAATTGCACTTAAATCTCTAGATCTAGCTAGGGTTTTCTAGCTTTGTTCCTTTTGAGGATTTTGGACCTCCATTTTTTAGTTTAGCAACTCCAGAAAATGGGAATGACAGATATGAGGTCCCTTGGTCCTTTAGTGTCTTTAAAATGGAGTCGTGGTGGGATTTTGGACCTCATGTATGGGTTAAGAATCTTGGAAAGGTCTTAATGGGGGCGTTGGGTGCATATATGGCATGCAAAGGCATAAAGTTGCCAACTTTATGCCTTAGGACGTCTTAACAAGCCTAGATCTGACTTTTGGACGTAAAGGAATTGTGAATTAAGCACTTAATGGAAAAAGTCCTTAATCTGGTTGTACGCTGGGCGTAACCCAGTGTACGCCGCGCGTAGTCCCTAGAGCTCAGTACGTTGCACGTACTAGGATGGTACGCCGAGCGTACGTATCACAGATGGACCCGAATATGTTTTGAGCCTTTAAGCTATTGGGCCTCATTTGATTATTGGACTTGGGTGCATTCTATGAGTTATGGGCCATTTCATCTATATTGGACCATGGATATATTGGTTGGGCCTTATTGGGCAATGAGGCCCATTTTTTATTTTGGACATGGGCTTTGGGCCCATTAGGAAAGAAAGGGTATTTTGGGACTTATGGAAGGATTTGGGAATTGAGGGTTCCTTTGATTATGTAAAACCCTAATATAGATTATTACTATTGTTGAGTAGGAGGTTACAGACTGTTAGGAGAGCAACTTTTGTATTCAGTAGACAGAGGTAAGTCTGCTCACCATACCAATGGGTCGAAGGAACCAAGGTTGGCCCATTAATCGTGACGTAGATACTATATGTATTACTTCATATGTAATCTACTAGTTTTCTATGTATCGTGTATGGAAGACCTCGAGGGGTTCCCGTGGCACTTAGGTATAAGACCATGGAGGGTTTCTATTGCATCCTAGGTCAAAGACCTCGGAGGGTTCCCGAGGTACTTAAGTGTAAGACCTTGGAGGATTTCCTTGGGAACCTAGGTCAAAGACCTAGGGGGATTCCCGAGGCATTGGGCTAAGACCATGTGGGGGTTCCCATGACACGCAGAGTAAGATCCTGGAGGGTTTCCAGGGCTTCCCTTTATATATTGGAATGCATGGCTTATATGTTTGTATAGCTGCTTAGCTTGTATGATATGTTATATGTATTGGTGTGCGTATGCTCTGGGGGAACTCACTAAGCTTTCAAGCTTACCGTTTGTAGATTTATTTCAGGTACATCTGAGCCCAAAGGCAAAGGCGAGGCGTGATGACGTGGTGTGCACTCTACCTCTCTTCCACATATATGTTTGGGGACCCTCTGATGATTTATATAAAGTTGTAATGAATGTACACTTGACAACAATTATGTTGGGATTTTATGAATTATGCAAATGTGTTTTAATAATTAAAAATGAAAAAAGTTCCTTTGTGAAATTTGGGTCGTTACAAGTCCGTATCAGAGCCTTGGTTTTAGGGATTCGGGCACACTCTCGAGTGTGTCAGGACTCAAACTAAGGAAATGGTAAAAAAAATTTCAAAAGTAACATAAAAGAAAAGGGTTTTTCAAAAGGAAATGGAAAGATGAGAGTGCAACGCGTGTGATCAGCCGAGCCAAGTAAGTAGTCACCCAATATGTTGTCCATGTTATACTTATATATGAGCTTTGTTGATTATATGGAACTTGCTATGTATATGCTTTTAACATTCTATACGGTTAGGAGCTTATAGCCTCAGAATGACTGATTTGGCCTTATTTCCTGTTCCTTGTTTGGTTGTGGTCCTAAGGTAGAATCTTTTAGTCAAAAGTCAATTTGATCCTTTTCTGTGTATAATTTGCATGAATGAAGGCAACCTGTTATGATTAGTTTGATTGATATGAGTAGAGTAAATCTCAGGACAACCTGGGATTGATATATGCTATAATTATGGGTATGGTTTGGTTTTGGGACAAATTGGAGTTATCAGGTAGAGTAGTGGGGAAAGGTACAGGTAGGTGTGGAAGGTAGTATTGGGCCCGTACTACTGGAAGCACATGAACTGTACCAGAACCAATGTTAGATCTGACGACTTCAAGGAGGACCGGTTTGGGGGAAATCCCTTGTATGGAAATCCTGATCGTTATGATTTATGACTTTTTAGTTCAGCATGGTGATGACATGATTTGGAGCAGGGGGATCATGATCGGGATTTGCATTCGGGGCAGGGTCAGGTGACATTACTGATGCGATTGATGAGAGGTTGCACGAGTTTATTGCTGCCGAGGTTACTAGGGGCATCCTTGACACTACCCCAGTAATTTTGGGACTGTCAAGAAAGGCATTATGGAGATCAGGGAGGAGAGACTCAAATCATTCAGGGCTGAGTTCGCTACAGGCCAGGTTAGGGCCCAAACTCCCTTTTTCTGGGAGTTCAAGGCGTGTGGGGCGTCAGAGGTTTTCGGGGTTAGGGACCCCATTTTCATCCGATGCTGGGTGGAGGATATCGAGAATGCCTAGCGCACGAGTTCTTGCCCGAATGCGGTAAAGGTTAGGTTTGCTTCTTGTATGCTGAGGGACAGGGCCCAAGATTGGTGGGGCGAGGTCACTAGCCAGGTGGGGCCAACCGGAGTGGCGGAGATGACTTGGGCCGAGTTTGTTCGGCATTTCGACTCAAATTTTGCACCACATATTGAGGTGCAACGGCTAGTGAGGGAGTTTCATGACTTGCAACAGACCACCGAGACTGTGGCGGAGATCACCACCAAGTTTCGGGAGCGAGCTTTGTTGATCCCACAGTGTGATACTGTTGAGGAGTTGAGGCGGACCTGATACCATTCCATGCTGAGGGATGATATTCATGATTTTATGATCTAGGGTGCAAGAACCTAAATGAGATTGTGGAGAAGGCCCGTGTAAGGGAGCCGGAGTTGGATTTCTGCACGAAGCGGAAACCTGAGCAGGCCCATGAAGCAGTAGGTCAAGCTAAAAAGCCTAAGACCTCAGATTCATCTAGTTGAGGCCTGCAAGGTTGGGTCCGGTGTGCCAAGTGTGGGAGGTCACATGGTGGAGCATGTAGGGGATAGGGAACGGTGTGTTATACTTGTGGTTAGCCGGGCCACGTGAGCAGGAACTGCCCCAAGAAGGGCTTGACATGTTTTCACTAAAACAAAACCGATCACAAGGCGGGACAACTGTCTGAGGTTGCATGGAGAGGGAGGAGCGGTGGCGGCGCCTGCGCCCGCTACACTGAGGATCACCGATGGCCGCTCTGTTAAGGCGGATGCCCCGACGATGAAGAGCCGCGCATTTCAGCTGACTATCGAGGAGGCTCAAGCCGCGCCAGAAGTTGTGGCTGGTACGTGTTTATTATCCTCTATTCTCATTATTTTGTATGACTTATGTGCATTTATGCTTGTATAGGGACCTTTTTGGTCAATGGTATGACTGCTGGTGTCTTGTTTGATTCGGATGCTACCCAATCATTGTGTCTCTTGCGCTTAACAAGAAGTTTGGGACGCGCCGGGGACCTTGGATTCCCCGCTCGAGGTAAAGATAGCAGATGACCGCACCGTTAGTGTTGCGAGGGTATATCAGGGATGTGTCTGAATGTGTTGGGCGAGAGGTTCCGTGTTGATCTACTTCTGATATCGGTGTGAGGGTTGAAAGTGATTATCGGGATGGACTGGTTGGGGGCCAACAGAGCCATGATTGATTGAGAGCCCCAGATGGTCAGGGTTCGAACCCCAAGTGGGGGAGAAATGGTTATTCATGGTGAGAGGGCCTCGTAGGGACCGACCCTCTGTTCGGCTACAAGGGATAGGAGGTTTTTACAACAGGGTTGCACGGAATTTTTGGCCTATGTCTCGGATACGAGAGTAGAGACCGTGACAGATTTGGGCAGTGTGCCAGTGGTACAAGAATTTTTGGGTTGTTTTCCCCGAATAGCTACTAGGAGTGCCTCGAGAAAGGTAGGTGGAGTTTCGCATTGATTTGTTACCGGGTTCCGCCCAGATAGCAAAGGCACCATATCGGTTGTCACCACCGGAGATGCAGGAGTTATCTATGCAGCTTTAGGAGCTGCTAGACCGAGGGTTCATTCGTCCAAGCAGTTCCCCGTAGGGTGCACCGATGCTTTTCGTGAAAAGAAGGATGGATCCCATCGGATGTACATTGATTATAAGGAGCTGAAAAAACTAATGGTAAAGAACCATTATCCGTTACTGAGGATCGATGATTTGTTTGATCAGCTACAGGGTGCTTCTTGGTTATCCAAGATTGATCTTCGGTCTGGGTATCATCAGATGAGGATCCGAGATGAGGATATACCGAAGACGGCCTTCCGGACTCGATATGGGCACTATGAGTTCGTGGTGATGCCGTTCGGGCTCACCAATGCCCCAGCAGCATTCATGGACCTTATGAATGGATTGTGTAGACCAATGTTGGATAGGTCGATGATTGTTTTTATCGATAATATTCTGGTCTATTCTAAGACCAGGGAGCAACATGAGCAACATTTGAGGGAGGTGTTGGAGACCCTGAGGGAACAGAAACTTTATGCAAAGTTTTCCAAATGTGATTTCTGGCTACGGGAAGTACAATTTTTGGGGAATGTCATCAATCAGGAGGGTATTTCGGTTGATCTTGCCAAGGTTGAGGCTGTGATGCGGTGGGAAGTACCGAGGAGTGCATCAGAGATTCGTAGCTTCTTGGGTTTAGCGAGCCCTTACCGGAGATACTGTTGGATATAGTGTCTTAGTCCAAAACTATATTTGGTATGTACTTGACCCGACCTGACATGGTCCATTTGGGTTGCACTTCATCCGAACAATTTATGGATAATCTTTTGAGAATAGTATAAGTTATGATTTATTAATATATTATAAGTTCTAATATATTAATATAAAATCATATTATTTAATTAGTATTGATCTATATTTAATCTATAATTAATTTACAGATCAAAAGTATGACTAGTTAAATATAGGCTCTTGTATTTATATACTGTGGGCTAATGCTTATTTGGAATGGGCTAGGCTTGCATGGAAAGTCCATGGATACTCCATGGAGTTGTAACCCATGGATCTCACGGAAATGAAAAGACATGGGTATTAGGGTTTACATGGATGTAACCCTAATTCACCACACTATATAAAGGAGGCTTTAATTCTTGAAATCACACTAGTTGTAGTGAGTAAAGTAAGAGGGCCGATTTCAAGATGGGTTACTATTCTTTCAAAGTTCCATGTTTTTGTGGTGATTTGTGATTTCCATTTGAGGCATCCACACTATTGGTGCAAGGCTCTAAAACTCCAAGCATTTAACTACAACTACAAGGTAAGTAATTCTACTAGATTTATTTGATTCGAGTTCCCCATGCCATGCTAGATAGGATAAGAACCTTGGAAAAATAATTATTTGCATGTATCTTAGTCAAACATAGATCCAAGGTTTCTAGGGTTGCATGTACACCATAGGAGTGTTAGCAACAGTGGTATCAGAGCCTAGGCTTTTTTACTTGATACTTGATGCAAATAGCTTAAAAATCGAATTTTTTTATTCACTGCCGTATGAACTCGCCAAGTCCATGGGGGGACTCGACGAGTCCATGAAGAAATGCATGCTACTCGTCGAGTTTGTTCATGTACTCAACGAGTAGAGGCTGCAGTGTCCAATTTTTCGAGTTTTGCTGCTGGAAATGGACTAGAAACATTACCCTGAACTGTTTTGGTGTTATAAAACTTGTTTTAGATGGTGTAATGTTTATGCTAATCCATTTACAATGGATATTATAAAAAATTACAAGTTTTATGAGTAATTTATGATTCTTGTAATGTTCATATTCATGTTCTTGAACTTATGAAGATTAGATGATCATAGGAATTGTTTCTAACCTACTTGGTAGTTTAATTCTTGATCATTATGTGTTTTAATGGAGTCCATAACTTGTCCTCAAGTTATGGAAATCCAAAGGTCACACTTTAATAAAATCCATTAAAAGAACACAAGAGTTAGGAAAAGTGAAGATTCTTCATTTTAATACTCAATTAAATTCATAAGTTATAAGAAATGAAAAGTTTTGAAAGTTTTCAAAACTTGCCCTCAAGTTTTGGAACGAGTAAAGTCATGATTAAAACTTTAGTTCCAACCATTAGAATTTTAAAAGTTAAAATTCAACCCTTATACTTTATAATATTACAAGTTAATAATATATATGTATAAGATCAAGTCGTCTTACCGCTAGTACGTCTCATTCATGAAGCCTGTCTATAAGAGGGGTATAAGGTTGTTGCCTATAAAATGGCAACTTAATGGGTGTCCACTCTTACCCACCGCTTCCTTGATCGGTGGAGGGTCATTAGCCGAACATGTAGGACAAGGACTTATAAATTCTCATTAAAAGTATAATGATAATACTAAAGTAACTAAACCTTATTAAATTCCCAATCTTAGTTATTTTAGGAAAATGTGAATAAGGTGCTAATACATGAAATTACACTTTACACTTTGTTTAAGTCGTTAGTGGAGCATGTGTGGTTAACCGACACACTAACTTGAACTTAACAAGGTAGGTAAAGGGTGACTTAATGTTTATCATAGTATCAATGGAGCGTGTGTGGTTAACTGGCACATCGATTGAGGGGTGATACATTAAGGGTACCAAGTAATTTGCATGGTTACTTCACACCTTGTTTTGTGATCCTCGGCATCCCAGTCACAAAACTTGGAGGGCACACTCGAGATTGAAACATGCCATTGAAGAAAGTTCAATGAATCTCAAAGAATCTAGGAGTTTCTAAACCAATTAAAACCTAATTAAATATTTTGTTTTCATGGTGGAAATTGGTGAATCCTCATTCACCTACCTTTAAATATCTTATAGCTTAGATTACGACCTCCCCCTTCTAATTTATAAAATATTGTGTTGGGTCCTAGCCTTATTATTACATTTGGGTGTTTTATTAAGGACTATCTCTATATCTAATCTAATATATTCCCTCTTCTTTTCAGATGTCTTCCAATAACAATGCTTCTGGCTGAGACCCTACTAACTCCTTCTCTCTCATGAATCTTTGTGGGAGAATCATCTTTTATGGGTCCAACTTTACAGATTGGATCAGAAACATCAGGATGGTCACTCGATATGAGAACAAAGAATATGTTCTCGACAAGGAGCTGAAGGTACCCAAGCCAACTGCTACTCCTGAAGAGCTTGTTGAATATGAGGTACATGAAAGAGATGTTACAAAAGTGGCATGCATCATGATGGCCACCATGACAGCTGAGCTCCAAAAGTCCTATGAGGACTATTATCCTTTTGAGATGCACCAGGACTTGATGGACCGCTACCATCAAAGTGCTCGTCAAGAGCGATATGAAATAATCTCCTCCATGATAACAACCCGAATGAAGAATGGTGAACCCATCACGGGCCACATGCAGAAAATGCAAAGGTATGTGGACCGTTTACTGAAGATGAATGTGAACTTCCCCAAGGAGTTAGCAATAGACATCATTTTGCACTCCTTGCCATCGTGTTATGATCAATTCTGCATGACATATCACATGAACAAGGAAGAAGTCACCCTCAGCAAACATCAAGGACTCTTGAAGACCGCTGAAAGTGGTCTAAAGGGTAACTCGGTTGGTACTACTCCTACTCTTACTCCAACTGCGGCCAATGTCTTGGCAATCGGGCATGGCAAAGGGAAGAAGAGAAATAACCCTTCTAAGGGTACCAAGGGTAAGACCCTTGAAGGCTCCTCTTCAAGCAAAACCAAGAAAGGTTTTGTCACTCCTTCTGCTAACCCTAATGAGGCTGAATGCTTCTATTGCCATGAAAAGTCGCACTGGAAGCGAAACTGCCCAAAGTACCAGCAAGATTTGAAGGATGGGAAATTAAAACCCAACCATGCAGGTATATACACTATATTGTCTAATAAGTCACCTCATTCTACGTCTTGGGTCATTGATATAGGTTGTGGCATTCACATATGTTGTGATTTGCAGGGACTAAGAAGAAGTGAGAATGTGGAGCAGGGAAAGATAAACTTGAGCATGGGAAACAGGAAAGCTTCACCTGTAACCAAGATAGGAGTTATTCCTTAGTGCTAAATAGTGGGTTTACATTAGATTTGAATAAATGTTATTATTTGCTAGAAATGGCAAGAAATGTTATTTCCTTTCATGCATTGTATAAACAAGGCTTTACCTTTTATTTTGATAATAATAATGGTAGTATTGATGCTTTCTTTAATAATGTTCTTTATTTTAAAGCATTATCTTGTGATGGCGTGTATGAAACTGTATCTGTTGTAGATAATCTAGGAAATAATGTATTGTGTATTGACTCTTCCACTAGCTTAGATAAAGCATCTTTATGGCATTGTCGTCTTGGACATGTAAGCAAGAAACACATAGGCCAACTCCAAAAGGATGGAGTCTTGGACTCATTTGACCTAAAGTCAGATGATAGTTGTGAATCTTGTTTGCTTGGTAAAATGACAAACTCACCTTTAACTGACACTTGTGCTAGGGGTGAAGGTTTGTTGGACCTCATACACACAGATGTGTGTGGATCCTTCAGAACCGCCACAAGAGATGCTAATCGGTTCTATGTGACTTTTACTGATGATTTTAGTAGATATGGATATGTCTACTTAATCAAGCATCAGTCAGAAACCTTTGAGAAATTCAAAGAGTTTAAGCAAGAAGTGGAGAATCATTTGGGCAGGAACATTAAGATGCTTCGATCCGATCGTGGTGGTGAGTATCTTAGTACTGAGTTCCTTGAGTATCTTAAGGAATGTGGGATTGTCTCACAATCGACACCTCCTAGCACACCACAGTTGAATGGTGTAGATGGGAGGCGAAATCGGACCTTGTTGGACATGGTTCGTTCCATGATGAGTCGAGCTTTGCTACCAATCTCATTTTGGGGGTATGCCTTAGAGACTGCCGCCCATATCCTTAATCTAGTCCCTACAAAGAAGGTTGCCAAAACACCTCACGAGGTGTGGACTGGAAAAGTTCCCAATCTAGACCACATCAAGATTTGGGGTTGCGAGGTTTTCGTGAGACACAAGACTCATGATAAGCTCGAACCCCGAAGTGAAAGGTGTATTTTCATCGGCTCCCCACATAAATCCTTTGGCTACATCTTCTACAGACCCAGTGATAATGTGGTCTTTGTAGCAAGAAAAGGATTCTTTTGAGAGAGGGAGAATTCATAAGCCAAGGAGACAGTTGGAGGCAAATTGAACTTGAGTAAATTCAAGAGTCATGTGGTGAAAGAACCTCAAACACTAGCCCTCAACCTGAGGAGGAAACTACTGTTGAGCCGACTGAAGAATCTATACCTCTGAGGCGTTCCACTAGAGTTAGGAATGCACCTGAGCATTATTATGGTTTCCATATTACTGCAAAAGGTGAAACACTTATCAGTGATAACACACTGGTAAATCTGGATGAGCCTAACAGCTACACAGAAGCCATGGTAGGCCCTGAGGCTGCTAAATGGAAAGAGTCTATGGATAGCGAGATATAATCCATGTATGACAATCAAGTTTGGCACTTGTTTGACAATGTACCTGATCGTAAGATAGTTGGGTGCAAATGGATCTTCAAGAAGAAGACCGACATGGATGGTAATGTACACACTTATAAGGCACAACTGGTTGCAAAGGGTTATTCTCAAACTCCGGGAGTTGATTATGATGAGACTTTTTCACCAGTGGCCAAGATTAAGTCTATTAGGGTTTTGTTAGCCATTACTGCATTTCATGACTATGAAATATGGCAAATGGATGTCAAAACCTCTTTCCTTAATGGAAAGTTGGCTGAAGATGTTTACATGGTTCAGCCAAAGGGTTTTGTCAGTACAGAGTACCCCAATAGAGTGTGTAAGCTCGAGAAATCCATTTATGGATTGAAACAGGCACCTCACAGATGGAGTCTTTGCTTTGATGAGAAAGTTAAAGAATTTGTTTTTTCAAGGAGTGAAGATGAATCTTATGTCTATATAAAGGCTAGTGGGAGTATAGTCAGCTTTTTGGTACTGTATGTTGATGACATACTACTCATAGGAAATGACATCCCAACCCTGTAGTAAGTAAAGTCCTGGCTTGGGAAGTGTTTCACTATGAAGGACCTTGGAGAAGCTGCATATATTCTAGGGGTAAGGATTTTGAGAAACAGGAGTAAAAGACTAATTGGACTTAGTCAAAGCACTTATGTGGACAATGTGTTGAAAAGGTTCAACATGCATAACTCCAAGAAAGCTGAGTTACGTATCCAATGTAATGCCAGACTGAGTAAAACTCAGAGTCCGAGTACAGAGGCTGAGATAGCTGAGATGAGTCGAGTACCATACGCTTCTGCTGTAGACTCGATTATGTATGCTATGACTTGTACTCACCCGACGTTGCCTTTGCTTTGAGCATGGTCAACAGATATCAGGGGAATCCTGGCAAGGCTCACTGGACAGCGGTAAAGAATATTCTCAAGTACCTGCGAAGGACTAAGGACTTGGTCCTTACCCTTGGTGGGAGAGATGACTTGAGAGTTGTAGGGTATAGTGATGCTAGCTTTCAGACCGACATGGATAATTTTCCGTCTCAGTCGGGTTGGGTCTTTACCCTAAACGGAGGGGCAATTACTTGGAAAAGTTCCAAGCAGGAGACAGTAGCTGATTCTACTTGTGAATCAGAGTATATAGCAGCAAGCGAGGCAGCAAAGGAGGTTATATGGCTAAAGAACTTCATCGGAGACCTTGGAGTTGTACCAGCTATAAAGGAGCCACTGGAGATTTTATGTGACATCAATAGTGCGGTTGCCTTAGCCAAGGAACCGAGAGATCATGGGAGATCCATACGCATTGACAGAAAATATCACTTCATCAGACATCGAATAGAAGAAGGAATCCTCGTGGCAAAGAGGGTATCATCATATGAGAACCCAACGGATCCCCTTACGAAGGGACTGACTCGGGTTAAGCATCTCCAGCATGCTCGGAGCATAGGGCTGAAGGATGATATTAGTTTTAGTAGTTAGATAATCTTGAAATTTGTAAAATGTAATTGACATTTGATGATAAATAAAAGCTGTTATTTATGAGTAAAGTGTTGCCATTTCTTGTCAATCGTTTACAATTATTTCTTTTTGCATGTTTTGACTTCAAGAATAATTATGTTATGGTAACTCGATGTTATAAACCGTGCTTTTGTGTGTAATTCAACAAGTAGTAGAGAAAATATATGATTCGAAGTTTATCTGTTCCTTCTAGGATTAGAAGCGATATCTGGGCCCCTCGATGATTTTGTTTTGACCTATGTACCGGGCCCGGTCAGAACTAAATTGATGTGTTAGGTTAAGTTCTATGTCAAACGAATCGGAAATCGGGAAACAAATGTCGGACAATAAGCAAGACCATGTTCCATGTATTTGTCAGGGTGATATCTAGAACAGAGGATTATATGATCACTTATCTAAAATGACGCTTCATAGTTCAACAGAGTTTAAAGAGCTACGATTGCTGATCGGTTCTTGAAGTCATACTTTCAACTAAAGTTATTAGACTTATCCAAGTGGGAGACTGTTGGATATAGTGTTTAAGTCCATAACTATATTTGGTATGTACTTGACCCGACCTGGCATGGTCCATTTGGGTTGCACTTCACCCGAACAATTTATGGATAATCTTTTGAGAATAGTATAAGTTATGATTTACTAATATATTATATGTTCTAATATATTAATATAAAATCATATGATTTGATTAGTATTGATCTATATTTAATCTAGAATTAATTTAGAGATCAAAAGTATGAGTAATTAAATATGGGCTCTTGTATTTATATAGTGTGGGCTAATGCTTATTCGGAATGGGCTAGGCTTGCATGGAAAGTCCATGGATACTCCATGGAGCTTTAACCCATGGGTCTCATGGAAATGAAAAGACATGGGTATTAGGGTTTACATGGATGTAACCCTAATCCACCACACCATATAAAGGAGGCTTTGGTTCTTGAAATCACACTAATTGTAGTGAGTAAAGTAAGAGGGCCGATTTCAAGAAGGGTTAGTATTCTCTCAAAGTTCCATGTTTGTGGTGATTTGTGATTTCCATTTGAGGCATCCACACTATTGGTGCTAGGCTCTAAAACTCCAAGCAATCAACTACAACTACAAGGTAAGTAATTCTATTAGCTTTATTTGATTCAAGTTCCCCATGCCATGCTAGATATGATAAGAACCTTGGAAAAATAATTATTTGCATGTATCTTAGTCAAACATAGATCCAAGGTTTCTAGGGTTGCATGTACACCATAGGAGTGTTAGAATGCTCAAAACCCAACAGATTTATCCAAGATTTCTCCAAGATTGTTGTGTCATTGACCCGCTTGACCAAAAAGAATGTGACCTTTCGGTGGGGTGCGAATCAACAATTGGCTTTTGAGACCCTGAGATGGAGGTTATGCGAGGCTCCAATTCTAGTGCTACCTGAGGGATTGGATGATTTAGTGGTGTACTGTGACACATCGATTTCAGGGTTAGGTGTGGCGCTGATGCAAAGGGCGCACGTGATTGCTTACGCCTCGAGACAATTGAAGCCTCACGAGGCGAATTACCCCACACATAACCTGGAACTGGGGGCAGTAGTGTTTGCCCTCAAGATTTAGAGACACTACTTATATGGAGGGCGGTTCACCATTTATAACGATCACAAGAGTCTAAAGTATTTGATGGATCCACAGAACCTCAACATGCGACAGAGGAGGTGGCTAGATGTGCTGAAGGATTATGATTGTGAGATCCTTCCCACCAAGGAAAGGCCAAAGTGGTGGCCGATACATTGAGCCGCAAGACGTCGGGGTCCCCGATTAGGGACATGTGTTTGAGGATGACTGTGATTTTGCCTTCGATGCATATGATCAGGGAGGCCCAGGTCGAGGGGGCGAAGAAAGAGAAAATACGGTGACAATATCTGTCACAACTAGCATCTTTAGCTTAGGAAATTCCGTTTTCATGAAAACATCAACTCTTGTAAGACTTGTAATCTAAGTGGATATAATATTCTATGCGCAATCAAAAACATCCATTTGAATTAAAACTCCTGAGTGAAGTTCTAAACCTAACTTAATATGTCTCAGATACTCAATTGTGGGTTTAAAACCCTAATAACCCGGTTCAAACTTAGAATGCACCAGGATCCTCATGGTGGGCCTAATGGGCCAGTAAACTCTCAATTTGACTATTTTGGGTCGAGGAACCTTATTTGGACCTTAAATAGACCCATATACGTGAATTAATAGCATATTGGGTCATAAGACTTCTCATGGACCTTATTGGGCCTAAAATGTATCACCTTGTCATCATGAGCCTTAATGGGCCGTAAATGGGTTCATAAGCCCTATTGGGTCGTAAACCCCATTCCTTCATCATTTTGGGCCGTAAACCCCTAAGAAGGACCCAATGGGCCGTGAACCACTCTTTTGAGCAATGATGGTCCGTAAACCTATCTCTATAGTGTGTTTGGGCCCTAAACCACTCTTTTTGAATTATGATGGGTCGTAAACCCATTTCTCTAATGTATTTGGGCCGTAAACCTCATCTCTCCTCATTCACGCACACTAAAAAAAATTAGAAAAATTTTGGGGAAGACACCTCACCTTTTGTATGGTGAATATCCATGCATAATACCCACCATACATATATGAAATCTCGTGCATCTAGGGAAGTCTCATCACTCTCTCTCCACTCTCCTTCTTATTCATGGCCAAGAAATCCTCTCCTTCATCGTCCAAATTCTCATGAGTTTTAACGGTGCATCAAGGAATCTCCATCAAAGCTAGTACATCCTTAGTAAGTCATTGTGAAACTCTATAAATTTTGATTCAAGTTACTCTAGAAATCTCTTCTTAACCCACATTTTCACACCCCCAAACCGGAACGACAGAAATGTTCGGGGGCGGATGATGTCATGTTTAGTATAACAACACATGCATCATAGTAATCAAAATAACATACAACCATTGCATTAATATGAAAGTGTATACAAATTATCTGGTTTACAAAAGATAGACTCCAAAAGTAAAATAACAAAACAAGACATGAAGCTATTATGCTCCATCTTCTGAATCCCAGAGTGTGTACCTGTCTACTATTGTCCTGAGAATACAAGTTATTTTGAAAGAGTACATCAACATTTAAATTGGTGAGTTCATAAGTATTTAACTGATGTAAAGTAAACTGAAAGTTCTTTTTAGAAAAGTTCGCATGTTCCTTCAGAAAATCTTATATCTTCTGATGTAATGATTGAAAGTAAAAATCACTCTACAATTCTTTCTATGAGTGCTAAATGGATACAAGTTATATACAATTTTGATTAAACAAACAATCGATTGTGTGAATCTGCCCTAAGCCCACAACCAAATAAGGAACAGGGAATGAGGCGGAAGTCACACATCCCATTGTTTGTTAGATCTTCACCAAATATAACCTTGGCGTATTCATTTGCTACTTACGGAATTAACTGTAATAGTTCTTTATATTTGATGAAAACAATCTTTAAAAAAATCCTGTATTTCCTTTAGTAAAATAGTAACCAAAATAGTTCCTTCTATAATCCCTTAGTTTATACAAGCTACATACAATCTAATATCGAACGGACAGTTAAATGGTACGTGAATCTGCCCTAAGCCCACAACCAAACAGGGAACAGGAAATGAAGTGGAAGGCACACATCCAACTGCCTATTGGATATTAATTACATATAACACTGATGTATAAACTAAGGTATTATGGAATTAACCACTAAAGGTCCTTTGATTTATACTAGTTTAACAAAATGAATTAAACCCTTCTACTGATTAGTTTCTGGTTTAGCCTACTAAATGCTCTATCTGAAAAGTATGTTCTTGTACTAGAAAATGGTATATTGAATTTGTATTCTATGAGCTGACCCATACCTGGTACTCCTTATGATTACTTGGTGTATACGGAATATATATATAGCTAAGATCGAATAGATAGTAGACTGGGTGAATCTGCTCTAAGCCCACAACCAAACAAGGAACAGGAAATGAAGCGGAAAGCACACATTCTACTATCCACCGAACCCAATTAATATATATCCCTGATGTATCTACCGAGGAATCATAAAGTTAGCATTATAGGCCCCTTTCTAACTGAATGTACTAACTACCTTAAAACCAGTTTTTTATTTAAGGTTAAAATGTGATGTGGTTGTAACCATACTGATATGACACGTGTTTAACACGACGACCTACTGGCGCCGAAACTGATGTGACATTTGTCACCCGTAGACTTGTAATTCCCACTGTAGCTAGTAGCAAGGTGTGGGGTGTCAATCCCGTATAGATCTCTACAAAAACTCATGCTTTCCCTCCAGGAGTCTTTGGTTACAAAACGCGACCTAACAAGTATATTGCTAAGCCATGAAGTAGTGGTTTCACATTATTGTTATCTTGTTCATGTTATTGTATGTTCCTTCTCTTCTAGTTGATTGTATGTTCCTCAATATTTCTCTTTATAGTATGTTCTTTCTGTTTCTCTTTACAGTATGTACTGAACTGAATCTACTAGAAATAGTGAGTAGTAGTCCTCTAAAATATACCTATTATAGCTTACTAGTAATCTTTTTTGAATGATTGAGTATGTTTGTACAGCTTTGCTACCCAAAGGTATTGAATTGATTTGACATAGTTGATTTGATAACACAGTTTGAAGTATAAGAAATCTTTTGTTTCGATAGTTATAAATCACATGCAATTGATTTTACAATTATATGGTTTTCTACTTGTATTCCCCCCAAAAAAGCATTTAAAATTATTTAAAAGATAAGTTAGGGGTATGAACTCACTTGGTAAGAGTGAATCGGACAGCGTTTCGTTTCAAGGTATGATATTTCTTGACGTAAGCGCGAGTTTCTGGCGAAGAAACGAGCTTCACGCGGACAACACTTCAACCGGAGAGACGCAAGTTTCTTAGGAACTTAGGGACTTCGGGCTTCCGTCAGGCCTTGGACACATAACCGGGGCGTTGGGTAGTCTCGGGATGCTTAACATAGAGTAAAAGTAGAGTTGAGCAACCTAAACCCGAGACCTTCGATTTCTATTTATAGGGAGTAATTTTGGATCTCACGTCGTGAGCATGGAGTGGCTCACGTCGTGAGTTCGATCCTATCCATCCGCTGACTCGACTTCTGACAGCCTGGAACCTATCCATTACTGGCTCACGTCGTGAATCCTCTGATAGGGTGGGAATTCGTGTCCCGAACTTTGGAAATTCATATCTCTCGCACACGAGTTCCGATTTTTACGTTCTTTAAATTCACACGTAGGTGATCTTATGCTCTACAACTTTCGTTTAGACTCTGTCGGCTAATTTTTACTTTTCTTTTTAATATTATATTTTTAACAGGTCGGGACTAGAAAAGTCCGTTAAAAATTCATAACTTCTTTATCTGACGTCCGTTTGTGACTGTCTTTTTACCATTGTACTACCATTGTCGAGATCTTCGATTCTCGTTTAGGTTGTGCCGGCTAAAAGTCGCTCAATCTCTATGTCGAGTTTTTAGCTTTCTACTGTTATATCCAAAACTTAGAAAAATCATAACTTCCTCATACGAAGTCAGATTTGGACATTATTTTTATATACATTTACGGTTTAATGATATCTACGACTTTCATTTTGATACCTAAGGCTAAAAAGTATTTTATTGAAAGTTCACGTTTTATGCTTAACAGTGTTTTATAGGTTTTGTTGCGGATCTTCGATTGGTCATAACTTCTTCGTTATAACTCAGATTTTAGTGTTCTTTATGTTTTTGAAAGCCTTGTTACGATATCTATCACTTAGTACATTCCAATTCAGATTTTTGAACATTTAATTTTTGACGCTATTCTTATCATTTCAAAAACAATAGGTTACAACACTTGACTTTGTATCATTATATTGACTTGAAAATATCGGGTTGTTACATCATCCTCTCGTTAGAGGAAATTTCGTCCCGAAATTATTTCTAAAAGTAAGTGTTTATGGACTACGGAATAGATGCGGATATTTTTGTGTATACTTTCTAGTGCTTTCAGTTTTGTCTTTGATATTACCACTATCACAAACCGTACCTCAATGAGCGAGTACTACTAGTGAACGTGCTTTGATAACTAGTGTTGATACTCTATATCATGATCCTCCTCGGTACCTTTATGATCGCCTGGCATATACAAATTATGTATAGTTAAGATGAATAAGACAGACGACTAAGTGGCTCTGCCCTAAATCCACAACCAAACAAGGAACAAGAATTATGGATCTTTAGTTCTCTTATGAATGTTGTTACTTGTTTAGATGAATGAGTTATTATTATTACATTTTAAATGTTTTCCCCTAAGTTTTAATCTTATATAAATATAAATTAATTTTTAAGGCAATTCTTATTTCGAAGACGTATCGCTCGTCGCTGGGGACTCGGGGGTAGTTTCTCCTGCGGTGATCATCAAAATCCGTCCATCTGCGCCTGAGTTCTTTGTTATTGGGCAGTCCTTCTTGTAATGTCCTGTCTCACCACAACGATAGCAAGCATGGTTTACTTCTACTCCAGGGACTTGGGAGATCGGTTGTGCCGGTGCCCTGCAGAACTGGGCAGTGTGCCGTTTTCCTATGGTAGTTCAAGCAATGCATTTCCCAATATACTCCGTATTGGTGGTAGTTATACTTTCCACACTTCAGAAGAGTTCCAACATATCGACTGACAGATGCTGGAATAGCAGATGTTGTGGCGGCGTATATAGTAACCATTGGTTGTTCCTGCAGGGTTTCCTGTGTTGTTCGCTCCTTCCTTTATTTCCTCGACTTTCGTTTATAGTTCCCTCCCTTTGATAGCTCGGGAAAATGGACCACCACGACATGGAGGACTCCATGGTCAATGAGTCTTTGGGCCAGGCGTTTGGCGCTATCGAAGGTAGTTGGGTTAGAAGACAGCACGTCCCCTTGAACCAGGGGAGATAACCCCCAGATGTACCTTTCTATCATCTTACTCTCCGGGGTAACCATCCCGAGACATAGTGCTCCCAAGTCGCTAAACCTGTCAGTGTAGGCCACTATGTCTGAGCCGACCATGGTATTCTCCCATAGTTCTTGTTCCAGCTTTTGTACTTCGCCCCTTGGGCAGTATTCTTCCAACATCATCTCTTTAAGGTTTTCCCAACCTATTGAGTTAGCCACTGATAGGATCAGTGACTTGACATGGCTATTCCACCATGTTAGGGACCTATCGGAGAAAGTGCAGGCAACAAACTTAACTTTGCTCCCTTCTGGGCACAGATAGATTGCGAAGACCGAATCTGTTTTCTCGAACCATCGCATCAGAGCAATGACTCCCCCATTTCCATTAAAGGATTTGGGTTTGCAGTTCATGGAGTCCTTGTACGAACACTTACGTGGGTGTCCGTGGGTAACTCCAGGGTTAGATAGATGGGTACCGCTACCAGATCCACTAATACCATTTGCACAAATCTGAGCTATGTCAGTCGTTGTTGCGATTGTTACCACTGTTTGGAAAGCAGCAAAGTCGGGTTGTGGTGGTGGATTCTCTGTTGCGTTATTGAATCTGCGCCCTACAGGTCTACCGTGAGGCATCTTTTGCTGATAAGAATACAAAGATAAGATGGATATAAGTCTATAACAGAGGTTATAAGCCAAAAGCTGAAAGATTACGTTATGCTAGTTCTGAATGTATTTGGTTCTGAATTTCAAAGGGTTTTGGAAACAATTCATATAGGAAGTTTATATAAAATAAAATTTATGAATCAGAAGTGGCTATCCTCGAATGAGCTTTGTGAATTGAATATTCGTTACTGGCCGCATGAAAAAGGAATAATCCTAACACATAGTGTGAGTAGTGAAATCACTAGCTCACTAAGTCAATTAAGGTTATTATTTATTAGTGTGACGCATAAGACGTTTTAGTTTCTTTGTCTGATCCTTTCTTGGAAAACTCTTTTTGAATGTCTTTTTGTTTCTCTTTGACTCCTCTGCTGACTGCTATGATGGAGTGGTTAGATCTATCAAGGTTTGTCGTGTGAGAATGGAAGTGTCTAAAAAATCTATGAGATTAAATGTAACATTATGGGGTGATCCATACCAGGTCCTCCTGTAATTGTGCAATGTATACAAGTTGTATATAATTTAAGATTAAATAGACCTTCAAATAAGTGATCCTACTCCAAAACCACAACCAAACAAGGAACAGGAAGTTGAGCATAGATCACAAATTCTAAGTCTATAAAATCTCAATTATATAAAACCTTGTGAGTACACACTCCGGAATCATAGACCTACCAGAAGGGTCTTTTAAATTCTCACATAAGTTATTTATAGTTCCTAAAATACTCCTATAGTATTTTAATGTAATGAACTTGGTATGTCTTAAACTTGTTGTTGTGTTATAGAATCATAAAATACTCCTATAGTATTTCAATATAATGAACTTGGTATGTTTTAAACCTGTTGTTGTCTTGTAGTATCATAAAATACTCCTATAGTATTTTAGCTTGATGTTCTGATCTAGAAATCTCTTAAATCGAGTTAGGTAAGTTTTATGACTGTTGCAACACCACATCACTCCCAAACACATGTCGGTCACATCTCGAATGAATATAGTTGATCAGGCTATATTAATCCAAGATATTATTATATAACTACCCAGGTTTGACTGCAGCGTTCAACCTTTAAGTACTTTTGCTCTGTTCTTCTTTTGATACTTGTTCTAGTATGTATATATGTATAAGCATATATGTATATTTTTATAAAGTATCGTTATATTTTTAAAATATATTATTATCCACAACACTTCGGCCCCATTGTATTTATAGTTGTATATATTTTATAGGATGATATACTTAGGTCACTATAAACAATGCCCTGATACCAATCTGTCACACCCCCAAACTGGAACGGCGGAAACGCTCGGGGGCGAAGGACGTCATGTTTAGTATCACAACACATGCATCATAGTAATCAAAGTAACAAACAACCATTGCATTAATATGAAAGTGTTTACAAAGTATGTGGTTTACAAAAGATAGACTCCAAAAGTAAAATAACAAAACAAGATATGAAGCTATTATGCTCCATCTTCTGAATCCCAGAGTGCGTACCTGTCTACTATTCTCCTGAGAATACAAGTTATTTTGAAAGAGTACATCAGCATTTAAACTGGTGAGTTCATAGGTATTTAAGTGATCTAAGTAAACTGAAAGTTCTTTTTAGAAAATTTCTCCTATTCCTTCAGAAAATCCTATAGCTTCTGATGTGATGATTGAAAGTAAAAATGACTCAACAATTCTTTCTACGAGTTCTAAATGGATACAAGTTCTATACAATTTAGGGTAAACAAACAATCGATTGTGTGAATCTGCCTTAAGCCCACAACCAAACAAGGAACAAGGAATGAGGCGGAAGTCACACATCCCATTGTTTGTTAGATCTTCACTGTATATAACCCCGGCGTATTCATTTGGTACTTACAGAATTAACTGTAACAGTTCTTTATATTTGATGAAAACGTTCTTTAAGAAAATCCTATGTTTCCTTTAGTAAAATAGTAACCACAATAGTTCCTTCTATAATCACATAGTTTATACAAGCTACCTATAATCTAATATCAAACAGACAATTAAATGGGTGAATCTTCCCTAAGCCCACAACGAAACAAGGAACCGGAAATGAAGCAGAAAACACACATCCAACTGCCTGGTGGATATTAATTACATATAACCCTGATGTATAAACTATGGTATTATAGAATTAACCACTAAAGGTCCTTTAAATTATACTGGTTTAATAAAATGAATTAAACCCTTTTACTGATAAGTTTCTGGTTTAGCCTACTAAACACTCTATCTTAAAACTATGTTCTTGTACTAGAAAATGGTATATTGAATTTGTATTACTTGGTGTATACGGAATATATATATATATATATATATATATATATATATATATATATATATATATATATATATATATATAGCTAAGATCGAATAGATAGTAGACTGGGTGAATCGACTCTAAGCCAACAACCAAACAAGGAATAGGAAATGAAGCGGAAAGCACACATTCTACTGTCTACCGGACCCGATTAAGATATATCCATGATGTATTTACTGAGGAATCATAAAGTTAGCATTATAGGCCAATTTCTAACTGAATGTACTAACTACCTTCAAACCAGTTTCTTAATTAAGGTTAAAATGTTATGTGGCTGTAACCATACTGATATGACATGTGTTTAACACGATAACCTACTAGCGCCGAAACTGATGTGACATTTGTCACTCGTAGACTTGTAAGTCCCACTGTAGCTAGTAGCAAGGTGTGGGGTGTCAATCCCATATAGATCTATACACAAACTCATGCTTTCCCTCCAGGAGACTCTGGTTACAAAACGCAACTTAACAAGTATATTGCTAAGCCATGAAGTAGCGGTTTCACATTATTGTTATCTTGTTCTTGTTATCGTATGTTCCTTCTGTTCTAGTGTATAGTATGTTCCTCCATGTTTCCCTTTATAGTATGTTCTTTCGGTTTCTTGTTATAGTATAACTGAACTTACACTTTTATGAACTGACTCTTGTATGAACTGATTCTTGTATGCTTCATTGTACTAGAAATAGTGAGTAGTAGTCCTATAAACTATACCTATTATAGTTATAATCTTGTTTGAATGACTGAGTATGTTTGTACACCTTTGCTACCCAAAGGTATTGAATTGATTTGAAATAGTTTATTTGATAACACAGTTTGAAGTATAAGAAATCTTTTGTTTCGATAGTCATGAATCACATGCGATTGATTTTACAACTATATGGTTTTTTACTTGTATTCCCCCCATAAAAGCATTTAAAATCATTTAAAAGATAAGTTAGGGGTATGAACTCACTTGGTAAGAGTGAATCGGGCAACGTTTCATTTCTAGGAATGATATTTCTTGACGTAACCGCGGGTTTCTAGGACAACACTTCAACCAGAGAGACGCAACTTTCTCAGGAACTTCAGGACTCCGGGCTTCCGTCAGGGCTTGGACACGTAACCGGGGTGTCAGGGTAGTCTCGGGATGCTTAACACAGAGTAAAAGTAGAGAGGGAAGTAGAGTTGAGCAGCCTAAACCCGAGACCTTCGATTTCTATTTATAGGGAGTAATTTTGGAGCTCACGTCGTGCGCATGGAATGGCTCACGTCGTGAGCTTGATGCTATCCTTCCACTGACACGACTTCTGACAGCCTGGAACCTATCCATTACTGGCTCACGTCGTGAGTCCTCTGACAGGGTTGGAATTCATGTCCCGAACTTCGGAAATTCATATCTCTCGCATACGAGTTCCGATTTTACGTTCTTTAAATCCACGCATAGGTGATCTTATGCTCTACATCTTTCGTTTAGACTCCGTCGGCTAATTTTGACTTTTCTCTTTAATATTATATTTTTAACAGGCCGGGACTGGAAAAGTCCGTTAAAAATTCATAACTTCTTTATCCGACGTTCGTTTTCGTCTGTCTTTTTACCATTGTACTACCGTTATCGAGATCTTCGATTCTAGTTTAGGTTGTGCCAGCTAAAAGTCGCTCGTTCTCTATTTCGGGTTTTTAGCTGTCTACTGTTATATCCGAAAGTTAGAAAAATCATAATTTTCTCACACGAAGTCAGATTTGGACATTCTTTTGATATACGTTTACGGTTTAATGATATCTACGACTTTCAGTTTGATACCTAAGGCTAAAAAGTATTTTATTGAAATTTTGCGTTTATGATTAACAGTCTTTTACAGGTTTTGTTGTGGATCTTCGATTGGTCATAACTTCTTCGTTATAACTCGGGTTTTAGTGTTCTTTATGTTTTTGAAAGCCTTGTTACGATATCTCTCACTTAGTACATTCCAATTGAGATTTTTGAACATTTATTTTTTGACGTTATCCTTATCATTAGAAAAACAATAGGTTACAATACTTGACTTTAGATCATTATATTGACTTGAAAATATCGGGTTGTTACACACATCATTTCATGATCCATTCTCTAGATCCACATTAGCTTCGAAATCTACTCAAGAAAGTTTGCTAAGGGCCGAGATCTTTCCATTTCTTCATCAAAAACAAAAATCTACAAAGCAAAGTGAGTTCATACCCCGTATTTTTGGTTTTTACTATGTTTTAGGGGAGAATGAAAGTTGTTTTGTGTAGATCTATGTGTGTATGCGTGAACTGTGTCTGTTTCTCATGATATTTGTGTGATTATGTGTTATAAACTCCATGAACTTGAAGATCTACTAAAATGTGATGATGTTTGTATAAAATTACACTCACTTCAACTTATTATGCAAAGAAAAGGTTTTAAAATACATCAAAGTTGCTTAAAACTATGAAAATTGCGTAAGAAGGGCCAAAAGTGACAAAATAGCCAAATATGGGTTAGTTTTATGTAACTCACGGTTTTTAGGGGTTCAAAAAGGATTATTTTTACTAAAATGAATATTTAGGGCAATTGTGAACCTACAACGACTAAAATGTAAATTTTTTCACAAATGGGCCATATTTGGGCTTTTCACGGCCTTGCACCAAAAATTGTAAAATTTTGGACTTTTGTGGGTTTGAATGTCATTTTCAACAAAGTTGTGCCAAAAAGGTAATGCTAAGAAATACTAAAAATGTGAATTTGTTAGAACTTGGGCAAAAAAGATAAAATTATTTATAAATGGGCCAAGAATGCACATTTTCATAAAAATCATGCCCGAAAATAATAGTTTTGACAAAGTGGAGTTAAAAAAATATTATTAAAACTAGCCTCATATAAAAATGTTGTCCTTAAAGGACCTAATTTATCAATTTACCAAAAATGTGCCACAAATGTAAATTTTCGGTTTTTAGGACCAAAAATAACCTTTTACAAAAAGGCGAGCTTTTTATGTCACTTCGGTAAACAACATAGCTTAAACAACCAACGTAACAAACCACGGATCGATTTCGGTGTTCACGTCCCTATTGGGCCTGCAAATAATATACATGTTAAATAGGCCTTAGTTGTCCCTTTTCATGTTTATTGGGCCCGGGACATGTATATATTCTGATTCATGTTGAGCCTGGAAATAATTTTCATGCTTAGTGGGCCTTAATTAGTGTCCACTTACATCTTTATTGGGCCTAGAATATACCTTATATGTTTTCTCTTTCGTGTAAATTCGATTAAGGATCTAGTGAGACGTTTCGTTTGGCACCAAATGAGTGTACAAACATAGTTTACGGGAAACCAACTTTTGTGGATAACGTGGTAACATACTCACGCTGATACTCAAACTCGAGTGTTGAGATTCTAGAATTCGCTTGCGCAGACAACATCGGGTTGTCTGGAGTTCATTTTATTTATACACTCGCAAACATTACCACATATGCATTAATACAAGATCAGACACATAACACGGTAACATACTCACGCCGGTACTTAAACTCGGGTGTTAAGATTCCAACATTCTCATAAGCAGACAACATTGGGTTGTCTGGAGTCATTCTCTTTATACTCTCGCAAACATTAATACACATGCATTAATACCAGATCGGACACAAACATTTCAAATATTTCAAACTTTTTTTTTTCAGAAAATATCAGATTTTCTGGTGTTTATCAAGCAATTCAAAACATTTTACTCAAACATACTTATGAACTCACCAACATTTTTATGTTGACCTTTTTAAATTAACTTGTATTCTCAGGAAAACTTTGAGCAGGTTGGTCAGGAAGACTATATGGATATTTTGTTATGTTTTGTTTTCATCATACTTTGAATATTTTTGCATGTAATATTGAAATACAATACTTGATGTAAACAATGAATGTTATATTATTATATGTGTGATGATGATGATGATGTTATGATTCAATTATACACTCTGTGATGATATTACAAAAAATGAAGTCACCCAAGCCCCCGAACGTTTCCGCCGTCTCGGTTCTGGGGTGTGACAGATTGATATCAGAGCATTGTTTATAGTGAACTGACATATCTAATCATACAAGATATGCAACTATAAATACTGTGGGACTACAACACTTTGAATTAAATAATACCTAGGTGTGCACTAATACTATAACTCTAAAAGTCTCTGGAAGAAACTGAACACCATGGTTAAACCCAGATAGTTATGTAGTCGTATTGGGGGATCAACTATATTTATTCACAATACGGCCATCATGTGTTTGGGAGTGAACATGGTGGGCAATGAATTTAGAAACTAACGACCTTATATCCAAAAAGTTTCTAAGGAACCCAAACATAAGCAAATACAATTAAAGTAATTGCAATACTAATTACATACACTCTCCTTACACACTTCTCACCCCTCAAGTTTCTCGCGCACTCGTCATGGACGAAGTCCAACAAGGTATCCTTTACTACCAGGCCCTGGTGGCCAATGGGTTGATTGGAGGAGAACCTGTCATGGGTAAGGAGGCAGATCCAGTTGTTGGATCTGAGGAATACAGGGAGACCGAATATGAATTCGGGGAACCTGACGAGGATACGGAGGAAGATGGGGACACTAATAAAGTCCCCATCGAGCCTCCCACTTTAGAGGTGATGCAGGACCACCCCACAACACCGAGGGATCCATTCGATTAGACTTTCTCATTAGAGGAGGAGGTTGCCACCCTTCAGCAACAACTATTAGCAACAGAAGCCTGATATGTGCAATCAGAGCATGAGAGGGATGAGGTCACTAAGGATGTAATACTCTATGTATTTATTTTATGTACTACTCTATGTATTTCCGACTACATGATTAAGTGATTACACTACTCATAGGGTCGTTATGATGTCAGATTTTATTCCTTTCATGTATTGTATGCCTTATAAAGGAAAATGTTCATGTATCAAAAGATTATTATTAATGAAAATGGCTAAGTATTTTCTCATTTTGTTGTTATCTGCTATGTGTTTCATTACTTCTATTACATGTTGATTGTATGCACTCATTTACTTACTCAAAACCAAATCACCAACACTATTCTAAAATTAAGCAATCGTGAAACTAGAATGCACTGAATACTCAACATCTTTCCGTTCCATGACAGAAGACACCACAGAGACCAAATCGCGGAAACAACACGACCCCAACACCACTGGAAATAAACTCAGCTGCGTTCCAAAGCGGCAGTGTCAGCTGCGGTCACCACAAAACTGACATAAATTCACAACGGAAGTAACGAAGGAGGTAACGGGCAAGGAGCCGGAAGTTCAAATCAGGGGATGAACCAAGGACCTATCAAGGTCTGTACTTACAAAGATTCCACGAATGCCAAGCCTCGAACCTTCAATGGGACGGGAGGTGTGATAACTCTGAAAAGGTGGATAGAAAAAGTGGAATCAGTATTTGAGATATGCGAGTGCGCTAAAGAGTGCAAGGTGAAGTTTGCAGCGTGCACATTCGTCGTTCAAGCTCTTTCTTGGTGTAATGGTCATGTGGAGGACATGATACTCCTAGTGGCAAATGCTATGCCATGGGAGGAGCTTATGGAAATGCTAATGGCCGAGTATTGTCCAAGGGGAGAAGTCCAGAAGATGGAGCAGGAACTGTGGAATCTCATAGTCCAAAACTCCGACATCGATGCTTACATCTCGAGGTTTAGTGAGTTGTCACTCTTATGTCCAGGCATGATCATGTTTGAAGGAAAGAAGATTGAAAGATTCATTTGGGGACTGGCGTCTCCAATTCAAAGAAATGTAATCGCAACAAACCCGAAAACGTATGACAGTGCAAAAAGGGTAGCCAAGAAGTTGTACGATCACGACAACAAGAAGGGTGACAAAACTGGAGAAACTGAAGTCAAGAAAGCGGGAAAGAATAACAAGAAGAGCAAAGACAACAAACGAAAGGGGCGACAAAGTGTGACATCCCCAATTTCTCGGCCAGAAAAGACCGATTTGTTTATGCTTTGTTTTAAAATCAGAGTAATCTTTTAAAGAAAACATTTGCGGAATTTGTTCCCAAAACAAAATATGATAATAATTTATCAAAGCATTTCTTTAGAGAAATGTATTTTCATTAAATAACAAAATCTCGGGATGTCTTGTTCCGATACAAACCAAAGGAATAAACAGTATAAAATAGACCTTACAACAGTTATTTATAACTACTGATCTATAATCCAAAATCTCTCATCAAGTCCACCAACTTATACTCTTGTGGCATTACGTGTAATGCAAAGAAAAACTGAGTGGGTCAGGCTTGAGAGCCTGGTGAGCGTATAGGGTTTTCAACCCACAATAATATGATTATTATATTTAATCATCAAAAAATCAACCCAATTACCCATCCCCATTATCTTCATTTAATCTTCCCTAATGATATTATCCTAATGGTCATCTCTTATATCATATTTACGTCTCATCTCCTTACATCTTATTTCCTTATATGTTTGTTCCTAAGAACTTTTCCTAAGGATCATCGACTACATCGCATACGCAATACTAATTCGTGGATCACTCCCTCAATACGTGTCTAGTAAGGGTTAGGGTATCATTGCATGATTACGCAACCACAACATCGTCTGGACTCATAAAACATAATAAGGGTTAGGTTATCACCGCATGAATACGCAGCCACAACATCGTCTGGACTCGTAATTCATAATAAGGGTTAGACTATCATTGCATGAATACACAACCACAACATCGTCTGGACTCGTAATTCATAATAAGGGTTAGACTATCATCGCATTAATACGCAGCCACAACATCGAATGGACTCATAATTCATCACCATTATATCCTCACTTATCTCTTATCACATTATTTCATCACACACCAACTATTTCATCTACCCATGTTCTACCCAACATATTTGTAGATATAAATTACATATACAGTTTAAAACTATTTAAAAACTCGTATAAAACATTCATTCAACATCCATCTCAAGTAAACAAACAATGTATAAACAAATACCACTTATTTAATAGCAAATACTTCATATCTATGTGTTAGAAGAAAGTAACTACACACTCACTTGATTAGACACTTCTCGGACAGCACTACGGCTCGTAATGTAGTATTCTTCGGTAAAACTGGAAGATCTTCACACACTGGGCCTCTCGCGGGCAAAGCTTTGGCTCGGAAACTATTTTTTTGTCGGGATCTTCGGAGTTTCGGGACTCACTTCGAGTCTCGGGATGATATTGGGGCTTCGGGGGGTTAAAATAGGGCTTAGAGAGAGTATCGGGAGTGAGAGAGAAGAGACGGAGCAACCATAATTGGTTGACCTTTGATTTCTATTTGTAGGGTGAAATTTTTGCACTCACGTCGTGAGTTTTAAGTGTTCACATCGTGAGCACAGTAGGTCACTGCGTTCATCACTCGTCCACTTGCTCTGGAGGCTCCAGAAGGCGTCATAAGTCAGTTCACATCGTGAACACCGTTTTCACGTTGTGAACCCTGACAGTTTTGGGGTTTCGCGCCCGAACTTTAGAAATTCATAACTTTCACATACAAACTCCGTTTTCGAAGTTCTTTATATCGATGCGAAGGTTAGATTATGCTCTACAACTCTCGTTTAGAATCCGTTGGCTAATTTTGAATTTAATTTGAATATATTATTAATATATTATTTTTAGTAGGTCGGGATAGGAAAACTCTGTTCGAAATTCATAACTCCTTCATCTGAACTCCGTTTTCGTCTGTCTTTTTATTGTCGGACTACTACTGATGAGATCTTCAATTCTCATTTAGAAAGTTTTGGCTAAATATCACTCGACCTCAATCTCGAGTTTTGGGTAGCATACTGCTAATGCTGAAACTTCGAAAAATCATAACTTCCTCATACGAAGTCAGATTTAGACGTTCTTTTTATGCACGCTCTCGGTTTAACGTATTCTACGACTTTCATTTAGATCGCTAAGGCCAAATATCGATCTAACGTAAATTTACTATTTACGTCGTGTTGTGTCGTGTCGATTCTGTCGCGAAACTTCGACAGGTCATAACTTCTTCGTTATAACTCGGATTTCGGCGTTCTTTATATGTATGGAATCCTTGTAACATATACTACAACTTAGTTAATATTACTCCTTCTAAATAATCTTCCATAAAAAAGTCATTTTTGATGATTATCGTCTTTAAATTTACTAGCCACAATCTATGGGTGTTACACAAAGCCAAGAGTCATCGAAAAAGAAACAAACTGTAGCAGTCCACGCTACTACTGCTCAGGTTGCCTCAACACCGCATGCTCCAGCCTCAACTACGCAAACTACTACCAGACAATACTCAGGAACCCTACCCAAGTGTAACAAGCATGGCTTTCACCACCATGGAGAGTACAGGGAGATGCATTGCACAAATTGCAATCGTAAGGGCCATACCACCTGATACTGCAGATCTCAGCTCCAACAGAACCAACAGCCAAACAATAACAACAACAACAACAACAAAAACAACAACAACAACAACAACAACCAAAACAACAATAACGACAATAACAATGCTAGCGCTAGTCTCACTTGTTATGGATGTGGATAAACAAGTCATATCCGAAGAAATTAACCCAAAGCCAACAACCAAGGGCGGGATGATCAGGAAGGATCCTAACTTTGGGTCTGGGAGAGGCAATTCAAGACCCAATGGTTGTTACTGGTACGTTCCCACTTAACAACACTTTTGCATGCATCTTGTTCGATAGCAGAGCCGAGCGGCGCTTCATTAGTACCAAATTCAAACACTTACTAAATCAACAACCCCGGAAGCTAAATGACACCTTCATAGTGGAGATGGCTAATGGGAATACCGAAACAACTAAAGATGTTTACGTAGGGTGCACATTAACAACCATTCATTTCAAAAAGATTTGATGCCAATCAATATTAGGAACTTTGATGTGATAATCGGCATGGATTAGTTAAGCCTCCACCATGCTGATATTAAGTGTTGCGAGAAGGCTGTTCACCTTCACCTTCCTAATCACGAAACCCTAATGATTTATGGTGATAAACCTGGTGCTAATCTTCTCCTTATCTCATGCATCAAGGCACATAAATGCTTGCACAAGAAGAACTATGTTTTCCTTGCCCATGTGGTGGACAAAGCCAAAGAAGAAATAAACCTTAAAGACATCCCAGTAGCATGCGACTTCCCGGATGTTTTTCTTGAGGACCTTTCGGGAATACCCCCGGAAAGACAGGTTGAATTTCGAATCTATCTCGTACCGGGAGCCACATCAACTGCCAAATCACCCTACAGGTTAGCTCCCGCCGAAATGCAGGAGCTATCCAGTCAATTAAGCGAATTGTTGAGCAAAGGATTCATCAGACCAAGCTTCTCACCCTAGGGAGCTGTGGTCTTGTTTGTAAAAAAGAAGGATGTATCCTTCAGAATGTGCATCGATTATAGGGAATTGAATAACTCATGGTCAAAAACCGATACCCACTCCCTCGGATTGACGATCTATTTGACAAGCTTCAAGGAGATAGTTACTTCTCTAAAATAGATCTAAGATCCGGTTATCATCAGCTTCGAGTCCGAGAAGAGGACATTCTGAAAACTGCATTCTGAATGCGATACAGTCATTATGAATTTGTTGTGATGCCCTTTAGTCTAACAAATGCCCTCACCACATTTGTGGACCTCATGAATGGAGTCTGCCGTGCATTCCTCGATAATTTCGTAATTGTCTTCATCGATGACATCCTCATATATTCTCGAAGCAAGGAGGAGTACGGTCAACCTCTCCGTCAAATCTTGGAAACTCTAAGAGCAAAAAGATTATATGCAAAACTCTATAAATGCGAGTTCTGGATTCACAGTGTAAATTTATTGGGTCATGTAGTCAATTTCACGTAGATCCATCCAAGATCAAGGTCATTGAAGGTTGGGCGATTCCGAAGACACCAACATAAATTCGAAAATTCCTGGGTCTCGCAGGCTAATACCGAAGATTTATTTAGAACTTTTCTACGATAGCCAGGCCTCTCACCACCTTGACATAAAAGGTATATCTTTCAACTAGACGGAAAAGCAAGAAGCTGCCTTCCAAACCTTGAAACGAGCCCTCAGTAGTGCACCAGTGTTCTCCTTACCAGAGGGAACCGAAGACTTCGTAGTATATTGAGATGCCTCGAACCAAGGGTTAGGTTGCATCCTCATGCAACATGGAAAGGTGATAGCTTACGTATCCAGACAATTGAAGACACATGAAGTGAATTACACCACCCGTGATCTCGAGCTGGGAGCTGTGGTCTTTGCCCGAAAGATTTAGAGGCACTACCTCTATGGTACAAAGTGAACCATATTCACGGATCACAAAAGCCTCCAACACATTCTAAACCAAAAGGATCTAAACATTAAGCAGCGAAGATGGATTGAGCTGCTAAATGATTACGAATGCGAGATCAAGTACCACCCAGGCAAGGCTAACGTGGTAGACGATACCGTGAGTTGGAAGGAATACTTAGGTCATCGGGTGAAGACATTATTGATAAACTTCCACTCCCGCCTAACCTCAGAAATCAAGAGATCCCAATTAGACATATTGAAGCCAGAGAATGCCTTGATTGAAACGTTGCGTGGGATGGATAAAAACCTTGAAGATAAAGAGGACGGAGCTTACTACTTCATGAATAGAATATGGGTCCCTAAATTTAGGGGATTCAGAGAGATAGTCATGAACGAGGCTCATAAAACATGATATTCCATCCATCCAGGTTCGGATAAAATGTACCTGGACATTAAGCAACATCATTGGTGGCCAAATATAAAGGCAGATATCGCCACTAACGTGGGAAAGTGTCCCACGTGTGCCAAAGTGAAAGTGGAGTATCAAAAGCCCTCGGGATTATTACAACAGCAAGTGATACCCGAGTGGAAATAGGAAGGGATTACCATGGACTTCATAACTAAATTACCTAATACAGTAGAAGGATTGGATGCTATCTGGGTGATTGTCGATAAGTTAACCAAATCCGCCCATTTCCTGCCAATAAAAGTATCGTACAAGATGGAAAGATTAACAAGAATCTACATAAAAGAGATTGTGAGACTCCATGGAGTGCCATTACCTATTATCTCAGATCGAGATAGTGGATTTACTTCATGGTTTTGGCAGTCGCTCCAAAAGGAAATGGGAACACAATTAGACATGAGCACTGGCTGCTACCCGCAAATCGATGGCCTGAGTGAGAGAACCATTCAAACACTTGAGGACATGATCCGATCCTGTGTGATCGATTTTGGCAAATCTTCGGATACCCAATTGCCTTTAATTGAGTTCTCGTACAACAACAACTATCACACGAGCATAAAGATTGCTCCTTTTGAGGCTTTGTATGGTTGCAAGTGCAGATTGCCTCTCTGCTGGGCTGAGGTAGCTGACACCCAACTGGCAAAAGGGCAATCACCAAGCAACACTCTTACAAGGAAAAAAATCATTCGAGAAACAACAAAGAAGATAATCCAAATCAAAACCTAACTCCAAGCATCACAGGACCGACAAAAGAGTTATGCTGACAAATGACGAAAGCCTCTGGAATTCCAAATCGCAGATCGGGTGCTATTAAAGGTCTCTCCCTGGAAAGTGATGACCCGTTTTGGGAAACGGGGAAAACTGAATCCGTGATACATCGGGCTATTCAAGATTCTTTCCCGAGTTGGTCCGGTGGCATACAAACTGCAACTACATACGGAGCTCAGCAGCGTACACCTCGTTTTCCACGTCTCGAAATTGAAAAAGTGCTTAACAAATGAAACCCTTGTCATTCCTCTAGAAGAGATTGAAATAAACGAGAATCTCCTGTTCATCGAGGAACTGGTCGAGATAATGGACAGGGAAGTGAAGAGTACGAAGCAGAGTCGTATTCCAATTGTGAAGGTTCGATGGAACGCTAAGTGTGGACCGGAATTCACATAAGAACGTGTGGACCAGATGAAGCAGAAGTACCCTCACTTATTCTCTCATTCATAATCCTACTTTTCGAAAGAATTTCGGGACGAAATTCCCTCTAATGGGAGGATGATGTCATAACTACCATTTTTCACTAGAGAATATTTTTGTTTTCATGAAAACATTAACTCTTGTAAGACTTGTAATCTAAGTGGATATCATATTTTATGCTCAATCAAAAACATCCATTTGAATCAAAAATCCTAAGTGAAGTCCAAAACCTAACTTAATATGTCTCAGATACTTAATTGTAGGTTTGAAACCCTAATAACCTGGTTCAAACTCAGAATGGACCAGGATTCTCATGGTGAGCCTAATGGGCCAGTAAACTCTCGGTTTGACTAGTTTAGGTCGAGGAACCTTATTTGGGCCTTAAATAGACCCCTATACATGAAATAATAACATTTTGGGTTGTAAGACTTCTCATGGACCTTATTGGGCCTAAAATGTCTCACCTTGTCATCATGGGCCTTAATGGGCCGTAAATGGGTTCATAAGCCTTATTGCGCCGTAAACCCCATTCCTTAATCAGTTTGGGCCGTAAACCCCTAAAAAGGACCCAATGCACCGTGAAAAACTCTTTTGAGCAATGATGGGCCGTAAACCCATCTCCTTAGTGTGTTTGGGCCGTGAGCCACTCTTTTGAACTATGATGGGTCGTAAACCCATCTCTCTAATGTATTTGGGCCGTAAACACCATCCCTCCTCATTCACGGCCCACTCTCAAAAACAAAAAAAAAAGAAATAAAATTAGGAAAATTGTGGGGAAGACACTTCACCTTTTGTATGGTGAATATCCATGCATAATACCCACCATACATCTACGAAATCTCATGCATATAGGGAAGTGTCATCACTCTCTCTTTCTCCCATCTCCTGCTTATTCATGGCCAAGAACCACTCTCCTTCATCCTCCAAATTCTCATGAGTTTTAAGGGTAGATCAAGGACTTTCCATCAAAGCTAGTACATCCTTGGTAAGTCATTGTGAAACTCTATAAATTTTGATTCAAGTTACTCTAGAAATCTCTTCTTAACCCACATCATTTCATGATCCATTCTCTAGTCGATCCACCTTAGGTTCGAAATTTACTCAAGAAAGCTTGCTAAGGGCTGAGATCTTTCCATTTCCTCATCAAAAACTGAAATCTCCAAAGCAAAGTGAGTTTATACCCCTTATTTTTGTTTTACTATGTTTTGACGGAGAATACAAGTTGTTTTGTGTAGATCTATGTGTATATGCATGATTTGTGTCCGCTTCTCATGATATTTGTTTGATTGTGTGTTATAAACTCCATGAACTTGAAGATCTTTTAAAATGTGACGATGTTTGTATAACATAACACTTATTTCAACTTATTATGCAAAGAAAAGGTTTTAAAATACATCAAAGTTGATTAAAACTATGAAAATTGCATAAGAAGGGCCAAAAGTGACAAAATAACAAAAAATAGGGTATTTTTATCTTACTCACGGTTTTTAGGGGTTGAAAAAGGGTTATTTTTACTATAATGGATATTTAGGGAAATTGTGAACCTACAAGGACTAAAATGTAAATTTTTTCACAAATGGGCCATATTTGGGCTTTTCATGGCCTTGGGCCAAAAATTGTAAATTTTTGGACATTTGTGGGTTTAAATGTCATTTTTAAGAAAGCTGTGCCAAAAATGTAAATTTTTGCTAAGAAATACTAAAAATGTGAATTTGTTAGAACTTGGGCAAAAAAGATAAAATTATTTATAAAAGGGCCAAGAATGCAAATTTTCATAAAAATCATGCCCAAAAATAATAGTTTTGACAAAGAGGAGTTAAAAAAATATTATTAAAACTAGCCTCAAATACAAATTTTGTCCTTAAAGGACCTAATTTGTCATTTTACCAAAAATGAGCCACAAATATAAATTTTTGGTTTTTAGGAGCAAAAATAACCTTTTACAAAAAGGCGAGCTTTTTATGTCACTTCGGTAAACAACATAGCTTAAACAACCAACGTAACAAACCACGGATCGATTTCAGTATTCACATCCCTATTGGGTCTTGAAATAATATACATGTTAAATGGGCCTTAGTTGTCCTTTTACATATATATTGCGCCCGGGACATAGGTTCACGTCCCTATTGGGCCTGGAAATAATATACATGTTAAATGGACCTTAGTTATCCTTTTTCATGTATATTGGGCCCGAGACATGTGTATATTCTCATTCATGTTGAGCCTGGAAATAATTTACATGCTTAGTGGGCCATAGTTTCCACTTACATGTTTATTGGGCCTGGAATATACCTTATATGTTTTCTCTTTCGAGTAAATTCGATTAAGGATCTAGTGAGACGTTTCGTTTGGCACCAATTGAGTGTACAAACGTAGCATGTATTTATATCCTGAGTCTCCCAGAGTGAGAGCATGAGTTTGTGTATAAATCTATACAGGGGTGACACCTCACACCTGAGTTGTTCGCTACAGTTTGACTAGGCCGGTCTAGGGTGACAAACCATACCTTAAACAAGTCGGCGTTTAATTGACGTCATGACAGGCGAAATTGTCATTATCAAGTATGGTAATAACGGCTCACTTAGAGGAATTAACGTTATATAATTTACGGGAAACCAACTTTTGTGGATAACGTGGTAACATACTCCCGCTGGTACTCAAACTCGGGTGTTGAGATTCCAACATTCGCTTACGCAGACAACATCGGGTTGTCTGGAGTTCATTCAATTTATACTCTCGCAAACATTACCACACATGCATTATTACAAGATCAAACACATAACAAGGTAACATACTCACGCTTGTACTTAAACTCGGGTGTTGAGATTCCAGCATTCTCATAAGTAGACAACATCGGGTTGTCTGGAGTCATTCTCTTTATACTCTCGCAAACATTAACACACATGCATTAATACAAGATTGGACACAAATATTTCAAACTGTTTTTCAGAAAATATCGGATTTTCTGGTGTTTACCAAGCAATTCAAAACATTTTACTCAAACATACTTATGAATTCACCAACATTTTTATGTTGACCTTTAAAAATTAACTTGTATTCTTAGGAAATTGTTGAGCAGGTTGGTCAACAAAACTACATGGATATTTTGTTATGTTTTGTTTCATTATACTTTGAATATTTCTGCATGTATTATTGAAATACATTACTTGATGTAAAAAATGAATGATGTATTATTACATATGTGATGATGATGATGTTATGATTCAATTATACACTCTGTGACAATACTATAAAAAATGAAGTCACCCAAGCCCCCAGACGTTTTCGTCGTCCCGGTTCGTAGGTGTGATAGTATCCTTTGTTTGTTAAGGATAGTCGCGGCCTTTTGACATAGTGCGGCCGAGTATGGGTACCAGTGACGGGGGGAGTGAGGCAGAGGCTATTAGAGGAGGCACACAAATCCAAGTTATCTATATATCAAGGGGATACAAAATGTATAGGGACTTGAGAGTGAGTTATTGGTGGCCCTGCATGAAGTGGGAGATCGTCTAGTTCGTGGAACGGTGCTTGACCTGCAAGAAGTTCAAGGCCGAGCATCAGCAACCTCATGTCAAGGTGCACCCACTCCCCATTCCCATGTGGAAGTGGGAAGAGATCACTATGGACTTCATCACGAAGTTTCCTAGGACGGCGAGGGGTGTTGACGCTATATGGGTGATCGTAGATAGACTAACAAAATGTAATATCCCAATTTTCAAGGCCAAAAATTTCATTTTTAAATAAGTTATTACATAAAACCATCAGTATAAAAACATTCATAATAATATCTCATGTCAAAACCAAAGTGTCAATAATCAAAACATATTATCATAAAACCATATCAGAGTGTAATCCCAAAGATCTCATGTGCGGAAAACATATTGTGATGCGTTGCGATCAAGCCGACTCCTTTCCTATAAACACGAAGTACCTGAAACCAAAACTGAAAACCATAAGCACGAAGCTTAGTGAGTTCCCCCATCATACCACATACCATACAATCACATAGCATACATACTATCGGACAATTCTGGGGTGCCCGGCCTACCCGGTACGGCCATTCTGGGGTGCCGACCTACCCGGTACGACCATTATGGGGTGCCGACCTACTCGTCTCAAGCAATTCTAAGGTGCGGACCTACCCGTGTCAAGCCATTTTGGGGTGTTGTCCTACCCATGTCAAGCCATTCTAGGGTGCTGACCTACCCATGTCAAGCCATTCGGGGGTGCTGACTTACCCGTCGGTCCTAACAACAAACCCTCGGGGACTATTCCACCCCTACTTCTACTATCACATATATCACAACATAAACATAATATCAGACATATTTGGGGTGTCCAAACTACCCTTCGGTCCTAACAACCGAACTTGGGGACTATTCCTCTCCTACTACCACTATCACATATAACATATCATGCCAGCATATAAACATATCATCACATACTGTCAGACATATATGGGGTGTCTGACCTACCCTTCAGTCCTAATAACCAAACTCTACTACTATCACATATAACATATCATGCCAGCATATAACATATCAGGTAGGAGCAAACCTAGATAATATCATAAAGACAATCATCTAAAATACAACTCCTACTGGTGGGTCGACATTGTGGCCGTAGACCCACCGCTACTGGAAGGTAAGTCACCTCACATTGTTGAAGTCCTGTAGACACAATCTCACGCTGTTGAAGTCCCGTAGACTCAACCCTAACTGCTGGATGACAGATTCCCGAACTGTCAACACCAAAATAACACCCAATTATTAATTGGGTTCCACTACATAACCATAAGTACGTACTTTGGGGGGTCATTACTACATTACCCCATGCTTGGCTTTATTCAAGCCCAAGGCCCAATCCATAGGCCCGAAAGTCAATTATGAGTCAAAGCCCATCATATGGCCTAATTTTCCAAATTGGGCCTAAATCCTTTCAAGGTCTTACCATAACGCCCAACCATTTAGTCCAATCCAACATTCAACATTCTAATGGCCCAATATCACATAATCATAAAGGCCCAAACTATGGCCCATATAAGGTCTAATTTTCCAAATTGGGCCCAACTCCTCATATGGGCCTTACCATAAAGCCCATTAATTATTCTATCCATTTGCTTGATCTTGCATGGCCCATTAATAACCTAGTCATCAAGGCCCAATAAAAGGCCAAACAATAAACCCAAGCGAAATTAGGGTTTTCTCATAAAATGACAATTAGAGTTAAGTGTTTCTCACTTAACCCATTAGGGACTTAATCCATTAAGTCCATCATTCTTCTAAATAAGTCATATGGTGTGATTGGGATTAATCACAAAATTCCATTCCAATGGCCCAAAAGTGGGTCCAAAAGTCCAAGCTCATAAATCCAATATTAGGGTTTTCTAAACCGTAATTAGGGTTTCCAACCCCACCTTAGCCCAACAGGCCCAATAGCTAGGTCCTTAAGACCATTAGGGTTTCCTAAGGTCAATTAGGGTCCATTAGAGCCATTAGACACATGTTTGGGCTTTAATGCCAATTAGGGCTTCATTAGGCCCAATAGGGTTTCACTAAGCCCATTAAGGCTTCTTTGGGCCCATTAGGGTTTTAGTCCCTTGTCCAACATCCCAACCGAATCACAACACAACTAAGCACACCGCCACTCTACACGGCGGTCGGTGGCGGCAGCCACCACCTTAGGTGGTGGTTTTCAATTTCTTTCCATTATTCCATTTTTGTGTTCTTACAATGAAAATACCAAAGCATCACACACACTAACTAAGCTAAACATACACACACATAAACACCTTGTGGTGCCCGACGGTGGCATGTGGCGGCAGCCACCACCCTATGGTGGTGGTGATGCCTTTTCTGAGGACTCCAGCCATACACCCACACACACATCGAATGTACATGCACTTCTTCACTCCTTTACTCAAAAGGGGAGCCCAACCACCCATTATGAGACATAAGGTAGTGGGAGTGGTGATTTAACGTCGGCAGCTACCACCTCACGGTGGTGGCAATGATTCCTTTTTCGCTCCTAATAACACAGCAACACAAAACATGATCTGGAACACACTCCCATATGTGGAGCGACCCACACAGCCCTGGCATGAACAGGTCCAAGTCGGCAGTCCACACCAATCTTAGAAACGAAACTGCAACCATCTTTTCTCGACGCGAGCAATAGCCGAAGGCGACTGCAACATGACGACGACGACAACAGACTTGTGACGACGCAACAAGAAACGAGCGAGGTGGCGGCGTTGGCCTCGTCGTCGTCGGCAAAGGAGTAGCACTGCACAAAACAGCAAAGAAAGAGCAGCGACAGCAGCGTTCGTCGTTGAAGGGTAGCAGCAGCAGCGCTCATCATGGCGGTGGTGTAAGGTGGCGACGAGGGAATTAGAAGCGGCGGCTGGATATCTCCGATGATAGTGGGTGCACCCTCTTAATTAGGGTTAGGGTTTGATGTTACATATATACCCGCCTCCACACCAAACTTGCTACCATAATGGTAAGACTGATCCCTCCCCATGACATTTTCTTTCAAAATAAGGCTATATTTTACAAAGCAGCCCCCCAACATCCAAAATCCTTTCACAATCAGTCCATAAGTTACCAATTGAACCCCACCATCTAAAACCCTTTACAAATTAGGTCTGAATGATCAAACTTTAGCCATGTTAACATTTTTAGTCCTTCCTCCTCACATTCTTTTCAACTTAAGTTCCAATAATTACCACGGATCCCTTGTCCTCATAAATATTTACAAACTGAGTCCAGAACTCACACTTTTAACCCCTGACTTCTAAAGTTGTGACGATTAGCCCTTCGAGACCATCCTTTGATATATAATTATTTATTTTAGGGCTATGAGTCCTTCATTTATTTATTTATTTATTTAATAAATAAACGGGTGTTACATGAAAAGCGCCCACTTTATTTTGATTTCCAAGAGTATATCCATAGAGAAGTTGGCAAATATTTATGTACGGGAGGTGGTGGCTAGACACGGGGTGCCTGTGTCTGTAGTTTCTGATAGGGATGTCTGGTTTACTTCTAGGTTTTGGAAGAAGTTCCAAGAGGAGCTGGGCACTCAGCTACATTTCAGCATGACGTACCACCCTCAGACTGACGGTCAGAGTGAGAGGACGATACCGATGCTGGAGGACATGCTTAGAGCATACGTGCTCGATTTTGGAGGGAGTTAGGATACATACCTCCCAGTGGCAGAGTTCACGTACAATAATAATTATCAAGCCCGTATTGACCGAGCTCCATTTGAGTTGTTATATGGTTGGAGGTGCAGAACTCCGGTGTGTTGGCACGAGGTCGGGCATCGGGTCATGGGGAGCACTAAAGTAGTGCTCAAGACTACCGGATTGATTCAGCATGTGCGTGACCGGTTGAGAGTCGCGTAGAGCCGCCAAAAAAGTTATGCTAACGAACGGGGATCAGATCTCGAGTTTCAGGAGGGGGATTTTGTATTGCTGAAGGTGTCGCCCTGGAAGAGGGGCAAGTTGGGGCCTCGATTCATAAGTGCGTTCAGGATCACGGTCTGGGTGGGAAAGGTGCCATATCATTTAGAGCTGCCAGAGGAGCTTGGTCAGATTCACAACACCTTCCACGTGTCTCAGCTTTGGAAATGTGTTGCAGATGAGTCCGTGGTTATCTCCTTGGATGACATTCAGGTGGATGGGAGCCTGAATTATGTCGAGAGGCTGGTCTCCATCTTAGATAGGAAGACAAAGGGTCTTCAGAAGAAGGATGTGAGGTTGGTAAGAGGTGCAATGGTAGCACCGCAAGGGCTCATAATGGACTTGGGAGCCGGAGGAGGAGGTGCGGGAGCATTACCCTGATCTGTTTGCAGCTACGGAATTCGAGGACGAAGTCTAGGTCAAATGGGGGAGAGTTGTAACACCCTAATCCAGGTTTGACTCGAAACCCTCAAAGAAGTTACATTTCTTATATATATATATATATATATATATATATATATATATATATATATATATATATATATATATATATATATATATATATATGGTCCCTTGAGTACGATGGGCGTACTCATGAGTACGCTAAGCGTACTCTGCATGGTTGGTCGTGGAGGAGCTGGACGTATGCTGGGCACTATGCGAGGGATTGTCGGCATGCTCAAGAGGGACATCAAACAGTTTGTGTCTACGCAGAGGTGCGAGACCTTGTTGGAGTTACAGGAGGCTGCCAGGCTGCGTGAGTTAGAGATTGAGTTGCAAATGCGTGAGTTGAGGCAGACTCCAGTGCAGTTGCAGCCGACGCCTAAACGGTCCAAGACCGTTGACTCTAAAGTGGGGGATCTGAGTAGCCACACTTGTGGGAAGTGTGGAAGGAGTCACACCGGAGTTTGTAGGTCCGATGGTGCATGCCACAAGTGCGGAAAGGAGGGGCACTATGCGAGGGATTGTCGGCAGTCAGCGCTGGTTCGGGATTTGAGGATTTGTTACCATTGTCATCAGGTTGGACATTTGAGGGTCAACTGTCCACAGCTCGCTGCAGGACCGGTGCAGGCTCCGGCACCGGCCACTTTGAGGATCACGGGTGGAGGTTAGGGTGGAGTGGAGCCCCCAAGGGCTCAGGGTCGTGCTTTTCAGCTTGCGGCAGAGGAGGTCGGAGCAGTGCCGGATGCAGCTGCGGGTATGTTTCTTCCTTGATGTCTTGTTATCTTATGATTATTGTGGTGTATTGTTTATGTGCTAGTATCTTTGTGCGGTTCTTGGTGTGATATTTGTTGTTTATGAGAGTTATGGTATGATTATGGGTTAGTGTTGGGAATTTCATTGGTTATCATTCATGAGGTTGTTAGTGGGAATCTGGCGTTGGTCTGAATGTCGGGCAGCATCTGCCTTTTGAGGAGTGGTTAGCTTTAGATTGAGTTTCTTTCGAGCGGGAGGATCAATGTGGAATTGTGATTTTGTGAAGGTTGCTAGTGCTAGTGGGAAATCAGTCCGCGTGTAGGTGTGGTATTGTACAGGGTTGTTTTGGGAGGTCGGTGATAGCGACCGGTGGTTGATAGTCAGTGCCGTAAGTGGGGGAGAATTGGAAAATTCTCCGGATGATCGATGAGTTTGTGAGATTGTTGAGCTGTCTGGGATTCAGCAGTGTTCTGTCAGCCAAGAGCATAAGCTGGCATGAGTAAGTGGCAGGCATGCGGGGCGGGATACAGACCTAGGGCATTTGAGTGTGGAGGGCCTGGGATCAGGCCGGGATCGAGCATGTATGATGGAGATAGAGTTCGGAACCCCTAGAGTGCTAGAACGGTATGCATGGGAAGATTTCCCGGAGAGATAGCTCGGAATGATGAATGCTAGTTGAGCGGTCCGGATAGACTGAAGGCCGATAGGCGTACCAGTCAGGCCGAAGGCCCAGAGAACGGTCCAGCTAAACTGAAGGCACTGAGAGCGGTCCAGATTGGCTGAAGGTTCTGAGAGTGGTCCAGATTGGCTGAAGGCTTGGTGAGGTGGTCCAATCATGCTGAAGACTCTGCGGGTATTGTTGGATCAGTTTGAGGATATGGATTGTGTATGTTGCGGTGTAATGGCATTTGAAGGTCTGGCCCTGGGTAGTGATCTTGACTAGTTGAGATAATGCATGGGCTTGAGAGTCCCTACGACCTGAGTCAGAGCATGAGTGTTGGATGGATAGCGGTTACGCTATGAAGGAATGGTGTAGCGTTGGGCGAGCACCGTGGCACTTGTCGGAGTGACAAGGCGGCCAAGTAGATTCCTTGGTAAAGGAATGAGAGAGGAGTGTAACTCCAAGAGGGAGTGCAAGTTCACGGAAGTGAAAGCGGCAGAGCAGAGTTATGATTAGAGTGATCCGAGTATGGTTATTGAGCAGCGTGTTTGCGGCAGTGGAATGGAAGCACATCCGGTTTGGGATGTCTACTGTGGTCGCGGAATGAATTCCGTGGGTGTAGAGCCAAGAGGCTCGGAAGGGATGCAGGGAAGGAGTCTTGGGCTCTCAGTGTGATTCTGATCAGGTAATTGTGTATGTAGTAGTGGTTCATCCTGGGGGATGTTTGAAGATGTCATCAGTGTATCGGGTTTTCCCAACCTGAGGGTGCTAGAGCTAGTTCAACATGTGTATGTGATTGCAAGAGGAGAACTCATGGGGGTTGCTCTGAAGAATGTGTCTTTCTGTCAACAGAATGATTAGAGTTGGACTCGGATCGGGAATCCGGTGGTGCATAGTTATTTTCTAGCTCATATGGGTCGAGTGATGGTTGTGAATTGGAGCAGTGCTGCATCATGAGTAGTACTCAGTTGATAAGTGGAGTTATTAGAGGGCTAAGTTGGTGGCCAGCTCGAGACGGTGGTCAGGACACCGCAAGGAAAGAGAAAGTGAGTTCGAGTTTCGATGGTTATGCCTTGAGGAACCTAGTCCGGTTAAGGCCAGGTGGCGCGTTGTGGGAGTATTTTTGGAGATGAGTTGCTGTAGGCTTCGAGGACGAAGCCTAATTTAAGTGGGGGAGAATTGTAACATCCCGAAATATCAAGAGTAGAGTTGAAGGGCTAAAAGTGTAAATTGAAAAAGGGAACTCGGCGAGTAGGGTCGCGAATGGGTCACGTGTTAAGTGGCCGACTCAGCGAGTCAGCGGCTGAACTCGGCGAGTAGGCGCTGAGTGGAGAAAACCCTAATTCTCGGGGTTGAGCCCTATATAAAGATCATAACCTCCATTCCGCCAGCCTCTTTACTATTCCTCAAGTCCAGAAACCCTAACCTTCGTGTGTGAGTGGATCAAGTTGCACTTGGAAGCTTGGAGAAGCAATTGTTGAGGAAATCTTGAAGGGTAGGAGGCTTGGAGCAAGGGGCTTTGCTTGGATTCGAGTTTCCTTGCTGTTGGGGCGTTCTTTTGAGGTATTATCTCGTTCTTGGGCTGTTACTCATATAGATTCTTCTTTTTGGAATGGGTGAGAGGTTTGGCTTGTGGTATCTTGGGATTGAAGGATAGATCTGAGGTTGCTGCCTCAGATCTGGTAGGGAGAAGGTTTAGAGTGCATTAAAGTCCCTGTGTTTGAGTGTTTAGTGAAGCCATCATGCCCCAAACCCTAGCCTAAAGTTTAAAAGGCCTAGATCTCTTTGGATTCACGTAAAGTTTGCCACTTTACGTGATGGATGAGTTGTAGGAGGCTAGATCTACGTTTTGGATCAATTGCATGGCCTGGAATGCTTCTGTATAGATTCAGACCGGTGGTACTCGGCGAGTCACGTGGGTAGACTCGATGAGTTGCTTGAAGATAGGCTGGGACTCGACGATTTGGAAGAACAACTCGGCGAGTTGGATGAAGATGGCCTGGAACTCGACGAGTTGGAAGAACAACTCGGCGAGTAGGTTGAAGATAGCCTTAGACTCGACGATTCTGTTCTTGGACTCGGCGAGTCTTGTCGAAGAGTCCCAATCTTTTTTGGTTGAGCCGTGAATCGGTGAGTCAAGGGATGACTCGGTGAGTTGTGTGTGAGTGGACTCAGAATTGTTGGACTCGGCGAGTCTCGGGGTGACTCGGCGAGTTGAGTCGTGGATTGGGGGAATTCTGAGCATGGGGACTCGGCGAGTCATCGGGTTGACTCGACGAGTAGAGTCAGTCAGGGGTTGACTTTGACTTTGACCAAGGGTTGACTCGTGGTTTCCAGGGGCATCTTGGTAATTGTTGGATATTGTTTTGAGTTCAGTGCTTTGGTGGTTGTCCAGTGGAGGAGATCGTATCAGTGATCGGAGCAGCTTGGGTTGTCTGTTCAGTCGGCAGTTTCGAGGTGAGTTATCCTCACTATATCAACAGGGTCTAAGGCACCAAGGTCGGCCCTTATCGAATTGAGATCCGGGTAGTTGTTGTTATGTTATTGCTTTGATATGTTTGCATCCTGGTAGCTAGGATGGTATATGTTAGAGACCTGATTGAGATAGGTATCCCGAGATGTAAGGTGATGCTATGCTAGTGACCGGTTAGGTCGGTATCCTGGTTAGGATGATAATATGATATGTGATCTGTTTTATCGGCTTGTTGACTGTGAATTGCTATATGATTGTATGTTTATGTGCACATGGTTGTTTGGACTGGAGTTGGGTTGAGGCGGGTCCTGCTTTGTGCTGTAGGCCAAGATACCCAGGGCGGACCGGTTGTCCTGAAGGCCCAGCGAGCGGTCCGGATAGGCTGTAGGCCCCAAGAGGGCGGACCAGACGTGCCGAGGCTCGGAGAGTGGACCAGGCCGACTGAAGGCCCGGTGCGGGCGGACCAGTCATACTGTAGACTCAGAGAGTGGACCAGGTGGATTGAAGGCCCGGTGCGGGCGGACCAATCACACTGGAGACTCGATGTATGTGGTTAGATTCGGAGAGTGGACCAGGTGGATTGAAGGCCCGGTGCGGGTGTACCAATCACACTGTAGACGCGAGGTTTATGGCTAGACTCAGAGGGTGGACCAGGTGGACTGTTGGCCGGTGCGTCGGACCAGTCACACAGTAGACCCGAAGTGCATGGCTGTTCTGTGATCATATATGTTATGGCATGTTATGTGTGTATGGTATATGTGGTTGGTATTTTGGGGATATCTCACTAAGCTTTCAGGCTTACAGTTGTGGTTTTATGTTTTTCAGGTTCTTCAGGAGACGGTGGCAAGGCGAAGGCGTGATCGTACCGCTCCTCGTGTTTATATTGTGATGAGATTCTAGGAATACTTAAAATAAATTGTATTGAAAACCTTTTTGTAATAAACTTTAATGGAATTGGGTTGTTTTTGAAAATTTTAAATTGGTTGAAATTTCTGGTCGTTACAAATCTGCATATTGGTCATCTTGCAAAGCTTATGGAGATAAAAAGCATTCACCTTTCTACTTAAATTTCTAGATCTGGCTAGGATTTTCTAGCTTTGTTCCTTTTGTGGTTTTTGGACCTCTATTTGTGAGTTTAGCAACTCTAGAAGATGGGAATGATAGATCTGTAGTCCCTTGGTCCTTTAGTTCCATAAAAATGGAGTCTTAGTGGGATTTTATACCTCATGCATGGGTTAAGAACCTTGGAAAGGTCTTAATGGGGGTGTTGCGTGCATATATGGCTTGCAAAGGCTTAGGGTTGCCAACTTTATGCCTTAGGACGTCTTAAAAAGCCTAGATCTGAGTTTTGGACGTAAAGGAATCATTCATTAAGCACTTAATGGAAAAAGTGCTTAACCTGGTTGTATGTTGGACGTAACCCAGTGTACGCCGTGCGTAGTGCCATGACCTCAGTACGCTGCGCGTACCAAGATGGCAGGCCGAGCGTACGCATCATAGATGGACCCGAATCTGTTTTGAATATTTGAGCTATTGGGCATCATTTGATTATTGAACTTGGGTGCATTCTGTGAGTTACGGGTCATTTCATCTATATTGGACCATGGATATATTGGTTGAGCCTTATTGGGCCAAGAGGCTCATTTTTTTATTTTGGACATGGACTTTAGACCCATTAGCAAAGAAAGGGTATTTTGGGCCTTATAGAAGGATTTGGGAATTGAGGGTTCCTTTGATTAAGTAAAACCCTAACATAGATTATTACTATTGTTGAGTAGGAGGTTACAGACTGTTAGGAGAGCAGCTTTCATTCTCCCATTTATTGTAATTTTTCGATGATTCATAATTACACTTAATCTTGTAAGCATAACCACATTTACTAGACTTTTAGTAAATCTTGACGAATAATCTTATTGCTCTTTGTGGTGGACTTGACTAGTGCACAACATTGTGTACCAGTTCTCCTAGTCCTTCGCTTGACTCTTTGTCAAGGAATTAGTCTTAATTTTCCAAATATGAAGGTTTGCCTTCATTATACAATACAAGTTGTATGATTCCAAATTTCTATCCAATTGAAACTCGGGCGATGAGAATCTTTCCTTATTTGGTAAATTCTCAATATTTCCACAAATAACATGACTAAGAATCACATCTATTTCAACATTGCTAAAAATAGAAATACACAAAAATCAATTTTTCATAGATGCCATTGCAAGGAAATAAATAAGACAAAAATCAAAATTTATTTTATTTATAAAAAGTGAGGAAAAACTTGTCCTTAAAATACAATTCAAATGAAAACTATGTGATTACATATTTCTAAGAAATTTATCATAACTCTCTAAGTAGCAGCTCTAAAAATACGATCATCGAATCATGCGAACGAAATCCATTTCTTCGCGGTCAGATTCAGCTCACTTCTTCCTTTAAGCTTCCTCTCTTTTCTTCGATCCTACAAAACATCACATGTAATCTTATCACATCATGTATTAAGAATCAAAAAATAGGAACTTATAGAGTTAGTTAATGGATTTTACCTGAAGTAGAGCCATACGTCTTGACTCTCCCTTCTCTTAGATCTCTCAGGTAGATAGGAAAACTTCGTCCCTAATGCCCATTCTCTTGGAAATAAAAGCAAATTGACTCTTTTGGAATAGCACACGAAACTATCTCAGGCTTTGTTGCCATTGCCTATGTCCATGGAGGTTTGGAAGGCAGATCTACCAATCAACTTTGCTTCTTCAGTGCGCCAAATCATTGCTGATTCAGCAGCAACAAGCAAATAGGTGAGATCGATGAGGGTCACGTCCTGGTCTATCATATAGTACTCTCTTACGAACTCACTATATGAGTCAGGAAGCGATTGAAGAACCCAGTCAACAACCAACTTCTCATAGACAACGAATCCTAACAATCTTAACCTGTCAATGTGTGACTTCATCTCTAAGACGTGTGCACATACTGACTTCCCTTATTCATGTTTACTTGCCAAAAGGGCTTCAGTGAGCTTGAAATTTTCAATCCTTCGAACTTGTGGGTCAGGGAGAACAATAGGAGGAGGTGGAGGAAGTGAAGAATGATCTCTTGTTCCTCGATCGAATCGTGGAATATCATCTTCATGTAGAAAGCTTGTTCCAAGGGATTTGGGAAGACCATAATTAGAATCAGACATCTACAAACAGGAGAAAATTCAAGTTACTTGATTGAGTCCTTAATAAAACACCCAAATGAGATATTAAGGCTAGGATCCAACACAATATTCTACAATTTGGAAGAGGGATGTCGTAATCCAGGTTGCTGTACATTTGAAGGTAAGTGAATGACGATTCACTAATTTTCCACCATGAAAAACGACAAAGAGATTATGTTTTAAATGTATTGAAACCTCCTAGATCTTTTGAAATTCATTAAACTTTTCAAAGGCATGTTTAAATCTCGATATGCCCCTCGTTTTGTGATTGGGATGCCGAGGATCTCAAAAAAGGGTGTGAATAACCATGCAAATATACACGGTGCCCCCAATATTACAGTCACCTAATTGACATCCCGGTTAGCCACACAAGCTCCATCGATCTATGACAAACATCGAGTCACCTTTTCCACCTTCGCTTAGAGCCCAATTAGTGTGTCGGTTAACCACACACGCTCCACTAATCGTCTTAGCAAGGGTACAAAGTGTAATTTCACGGAATTGCATCAAATTCACTTTTACCTAAAGTAACTTAGATTGGGAATTTTGTAAAAAAATTAGTTACTTTATAATTCATTATACTTTTAATGAGGAAAGGGTTTTCCCTATCCTACCCGTTCGGCTAACGACGCTCAACCAATCAAGGAAGTGGTTGGTAAGAGTGGAGACCCATTAAACAACCATTTTATATGCCATAACCTTATACCCCCCTTATAGATCGGCTTTGTGAATAAGACCTACTAACGGTAAGAGTAGCATCTTTACTCATATATATATATATATATATATATATATATATATATATATATATATAATATTAGACTTTTTATTTTATATATTGTATAAGAGTGTATTTTACACTTTTAAAATACTAGGTGGTCTAAAATTATATTTTTAATTTAATTAAATATAAACTATATGATTATGGATTTATTAACTCTCTTTTAATTATACATTTAATCAACTTCATAAAACCATAAGGGTGTAATTTGAATTTTTTAAAACTTAGGGTTTTAGAATTTAATATTTCAAAATTAAACTTTTTAATCAAAATTTTAAATTCGAAAACTTGAGGACATATTTTGAAACTTTTCCCAAATACAAGGGTTTAGAATTTAAATATTTCAAAATTAACTTTTAATTAAAAATTTAAATTAAAAAACTTGAGGGAAAGTTTTGAAACTTTTCAAAACTATCTAGATCAAACTACAAATAATTCAGTTAATAAAATGATTGGTAATTATCTAAAATTGACCTAATTCAATTACTTGCAACATAATTCATCAAATCATTCAAAAAAAAATCAAGTTTATCACATAAGGTAATGAATATCCAAATAATTTGACAATTATCTTCTATTTTGGTAAGGATAATCACACAAAATCAATAAAAATCAGATTATATTAATGAAAAATGTTTTTGGTAATTATCCCACAACAAAATAGATCAAAATCCCGCAAAATCCGCCATCTGCGACTCTGACTCGTCGAGTCAGGACTCGGTGAGTTTAGTCATGGACTCGGTGAGTCCAGCCCCCAGAAAGCAAAATTTTGTGATTTTAAGCCTGAATGATTATGAAATACATCAAATACATTAAACAAACAACCTAGGCTCTGATACCACTGATGGGTTTTAAGAAAACATCAATCCTATGGTGTACATGCAAACTTTTCAAAACTATCTAGATCAAACTACAAATAATTCAGTTAATAAAATGATTGGTAATTATCTAAAATTGACCTAATTCAATTACTTGCAACATAATTCATCAAATCATTCAAAAAAAAAATCAAGTTTATCACATAAGGTAATGAATATCCAAATAATTTGACAATTATCTTCTATTTTGGTAAGGATAATCACACAAAATCAATAAAAATCAGATTATATTAATGAAAAATGTTTTTGGTAATTATCCCACAACAAAATAGATCAAAATCCCGCAAAATCCGCCATCTGCGACTCTGACTCGTCGAGTCAGGACTCGGTGAGTTCAGTCATGGACTCGGTGAGTCCAGCCCCCAGAAAGCAAAATTTTGTGATTTTAAGCCTGAATGATTATGAAATACATCAAATACATTATACAAATAGCCTAGGCTCTGATACCACTGATGGGTTTTAAGAAAACATCAATCCTATGGTGTACATGCAAACCCTAAAGCTTTGGATCTAGTTTGTCTAGTGAACAAGCAATAATCATCCAAACCTCATAAACCCTAGATCTAGCATACATATTTCGAAATTATCATATAAGATCAGATCTATATGATTACCTTTACATAATGGCTTGAATCTTCTTGTCTTGGAGCTTAGAGTCACAAATGTCACTCCTCTAATGGCTTACAAACACCCCAAGCAAGAGAATGACTTATGAGAAGAGAAGAGGGCACCAAAAACGTCCAAGAACCCTTAAGGATTACTTCCACACGTTTTTGGGGCCTTAGGGTTCCTTATATAGTGGGGCTATTAGGTTTTTGAACTAGGAAACCCTAATCTGACTGCCTAGGCCCTAAGCAGCCCATGAAATCCCTCCTTAGAAGCCTTGGACGAATTCTAATGGGTTTCCTCATAGATTCCATCCACTCCAACTTCTATGGAGTCCATTTGCCCAATATTCAACTGTCAAATAATTGACAATTCTAGTCTCCTTTATTTAATTAATGTCTTTTACCACGAAATTAATTCTTAATTATTTCATGTCTAATATTAATTAAACAATATGATTTCTCCTTTAATATATTATTTATATAATATATTATTAAACCATAATAACCTCTCTCTCTCTCTCTCTCTCTCTCCGTAAATCATCATATCAAGTTGTATTGGTGAAGGCAACCCAAAAGGACCATGCACAACCGGGTCAAGTACATAGCAAATATAGTTACATGCTTAGACAGTAATCCAATAGTTTTGTATCTTACATCTATTGTGTGCCCTACAATTCTGGAGCAATGGATGAATAAAATCAATGGTTATGATCTGAGGGTCTACGATATTACAATAAGGTAACATGTACAATATAATAATACAAATTTCAGAAAAATGGTGCTTTGGTCAATTGACCTACATTAAAAAAGGAAATTTTCAGATTTTAAGGGATATTTAGTTTCCTTTTTTAAATCTGAATTTTTTAAATTAGTTCAAATTTTATTCTATTATAATTTCTAATATTAATCGATTTTATTCTGTCAGAATAACAGAGAGTCAAACATAAACTAGTAAATATATTTTCGATTTTATTCTTGAAGAATATGGTTCATTCAATATATTTTTTATAATTAACGTGTTTAAAGAATTATACAACATATTATCAAGAATAATATTTTCTAAAGAATATGAATTTTCTTTTTTAAGAATCACTAATTACATATGGTAAAGAATAAGACGAAACAATTATTACATTCATTTTGAAAAAAAATGATTAACAGTGATTTAAAAGTTACATTTATTCTCAAAGATTAAAACTACGAAAGATTAGAAAAATAAAAATAAAAACATCAAAATCTAACAAAAACACTGATCCATTATAAAAGAATATTATTGTGAAGAAACACTTTATACATTCTGGGAGAATATATTCTGCTAGAATACTCTCGTTCTGCATGTTTTCTTCTTTATCCACATCGATGGCATCCTCTTCAAAATCTATATCCACAAAGAAAACATAATCAACTTTAAAATAATTAAACTTTTAGTATATTCTAAGAGAATAAAACTATAAATTCTAATAGAATGTGTTAGATATTAAAGACTTTTAATTTATTCTTACAAAATGTAATACTTGAGCCACTTGATCAAGTATTCCCCGAGTCACTTGACCCAAATAATCGACTTAATATGCTTTAGCTAACACAGAGGACAATACGTTGGAAAAAGATCATATTATTACACGCAAGAATGTGAGAAATATGACAGTTCAAAGATCACAAAATTTTTCTGAACAAAGTAAAAGTGCTACAAATATAGCTGTAACATCCAATGTTTGAAGGACTGTAACTTAGCTTAACATTAATCCCCTTAAAGTGACTTTAGAACCTAACTTGTAGCTAACACAAAGGAGAACATGAAGAAAAAATTTCAAATCATTCCAAACTTGTATGAGAGAGATATGACAGTTCAAAGATTATAAAAAAATTGGCTGAAATATTCGATTAAAGCATTTTAGCAAACAATTGGCGGGCAAAATTGGATGCTCAGATCTCTATACTCCATTTGATGAAATATACAACATATATAATTAATAAATACATGAATGTTACTAAATTTACTATAAAAGAATGTATACCTTCATATACTAACGAGTAATTTGAGATTCCATGCCATAAAATCGAGATTTCATTTTGACAAAATTAGAACTCGATCTTCCATTCCGACATTTTATCAAACACATGGAGGCCATGACAAAATCATATTAGGCAAATTAGACAGGAAATGGGGATGGAATATCTAACTTTTTTTAGCATCAGTGTTTACATGTACACATCAATGGAAGTGAAATAACGAGATTTACTTGGATAATACATAAATATATGAAGTCAAAGAAGGAGAAAATAATGAACCTGATGAATCTCAACTTCAGATTGTGAACTTGATTGCAACTAGCTAAGAAAAACACCTCCAAGAATTGAAGATCTGATATTAATAAAGCCATCTAGAAAAAAAATTTAAGAAGTGTTGGACTATATTTCATGATCGGTTATGTTGTAGATGCTTGAATCAATCGTTGATAGGGTTTTGTTGTAGAATATTTGGGGAAGAAACAGGAACGGTGATGTTAATAAGAAAATGGGAGGAGTCAAAATTAGAATACGTATGATATGAGTGGTTATGTTAACGAGTTAGTCAAAGAGATTTTTATGGAAGTTTCCATGAATCAAGGGATTTTATTTTAATTATCATATGCTAAGTTACATAATTACCCTTACAAGAATTATTAATTTTTTAATAATTTCTAAATTCCTATTGGTTCCTACACATGCACACAATAATTATAGGAAACATTTAAACCTCTCTCTCTCTCTCTCTCTCTATATATATATATATATATATATATATATATATATATATATATATATATATATATATATATATATATATATATAGAGAGAGAGAGAGAGAAAGAGAGAGAGAGGAAGAGAGAGAGAGGAAGGATCATTTGAGAACTCAAAGTTTCCCAAGAACCCGAGAACTCCAGGTGGAATGTTGGATCGTTTATTTGTATGGCTTAGATGATTAGTGGCACAATTTGTAAATAAGAACAACTTTAAATCTATTTTAGACATTTTAAAAATAATCACAAGGGCATATTAGGCATTAATAATATTATTCTTTAACAATTAACTTAATTAATTTAATAAAACCCTTTCTATCATAATTCTTCATCGTCTCTCTTTTCCCCCCCTCACTCATTCTCTCACACACACGTCTTCACTGCATTCCACCTTCGAGATGGCGTTGCCACCGCCCGGGATAGCATCGACGATAAACCGACGATTGATCTCCACCTCATTTTTGATGACCGATTTGCATCTCAACCTTATCTCTGATGATCGATTCATATTTCATTTGATCTCTCGATCCCATAATCTGCCCTAGTCTACTACTCACAAACAGTGGAGATTGACCTGTATGAGGCGCGAGATTATTCCATTCAACAACAATCAATGTAAGTGGAGGAGACCTATATGAGGACGCGAGATTATTCCATTCTTATTCTTACTTCATTAGTTTTATGTGTTTTAGAAAATGTCGACTTGTTCTATTACATAATGTTAGTTTTACCTGTTGAATATCAAACAAGCAAACAGTCTCTAATAAGCATCACCAAATGCCCACCAGGTGTTTGTGAAATGACTTACTTAAATCCTCTTGTTCCTTGGATAACATGAATCCTCTAATCAGGTTTAACTCCATATTTCTTCTAAATCATCGTTTTCCATTCACATTTTCTTGTTTACGTACATTATTAGATTCTTCTAATTTCTCATTTCCCATTTCTTAATAATATACTTTGAAACCTCTTTATGTTTGACCATAATTGTCATCATGTGATTTTTAACATGATGATAACAACTGCAGGTAATGTTCATGCTGCAGTTGAGAAGCTATTGGAAAATTGTGGTTGATAAATATTTGAGCTGTTACATATTATATAAGATTAATATATTATACATATAAAATATACAATATTATCATGGATAACAGTCATACTCAGGTTGCATTTAAAGATATTTCGTTAAATTTGGTGCATGAATGTTCTTTCTTCTGGATGTTTTTTAGAAATTATCTTGCTCTCCCCCCCTCCCCCTTGATTGTAGTTTCATAAGACATAACAATTATGTAAGTAGATTTAGTTCATTTCACAACCACTATTAATTCAAACTTCAGATAAATAATCGGCGTAAGGAAATTGTTAATGGTTACCTCATAAGGAAGAGAAGACATTAGATCCTGCAACAACTTGATATCACTATGCTACAAATGTTTCGATTTGAATTATATTTTGACTTTGAGAGTATAGAATATTTATTATTACTTGTGTTCTTAATAATATATGGCAATTTTTTCATCTGCTTATAGGTTAGGAAATATGTTAGGAGCATTATAAAACATGGAATGTTGATGGTTGATCTCTGTGAAACCTTGGAGAATACTGTTCGTAGGTTGATACAAGCAAATGGTCTACAAGCTGGTATTGCTTTCCCTATAGGGTGCTCATTGAACTGGTAAATTATTTTCTATTTCTTTCATCATTTTCTTTTTATGTTTTTTATTACTTTCCAATAGTAAACATATTTTTACCACATGAGGGTTAAATTACCTTTTCCTGCATTGGTTCCAAGATTAGTCACCTCAACCTTGGAGAATACTAATTACTTTCCAATAGTAAACATATTTTACATATGAATTACATGTGATTCACATGTAAAACACATGTAATTCACATATGAATTACATGCGATTCACATGTAATTCACATATGAATTACATTCGATTCACATAGGGATGTCAAAAGGGGCAAACAGTACGGGGAGTGCATCCCCCGCCCCCGCCTTCGAAATGTTCAGCCTTCCTACCCCGCCCCCGCCCCCGAATCCCCTTTATTTCCCCCGCCCCCGCCCCCGATTGATGTTGGGCTGCTTTTTTTTTTCAAAAAGAAGTTGTTGTTTACGCTAAAAGAAACTATTTTTTAGGTAACAAATAATTATTTATAGTAGAATTTTACATGTTAAAAATAAAAAAATTATGGCATCTTAAAACATTATACTAACAGTTTAAAAACATGCTTTTTTTGATGAATTTTGGAAGCTCAAAATCATGTTATAGTTTATTATATATATATATATATATATATATATATATATATATATATATATATATATATATATATATATATATATATATATATATATATATATAAATTAACATATGTAAATATCAGTGTATTTTATTAACGGGTCCCCATGGGGGTTTCGGTACGGGATTGCCTACCCCCGCCCCCGCCTACGCCCCCAAAATTAAAACAGGGGTTAACCTTGACCCCACCCCTAATTTTTTTTTTAAATTTCCCCCAAACGGGATGGGGCCCCCACGGGAACAGGGTCCCACGGGACTTTTTGACATCCCTAGATTCACATGTAAATCACATATAATTCACATATGAATTACATGTGATTTATATGTAAATCACATATGAATTACATGTGATTCATATGTAATTCACAAATAAATTATATTCGATTCACATGTAAATCATATATAATTCACATATGAATTACATGTGATTCACATGTAAATCACATATGAATTACATGTGATTCACATGTAAATCACATATGAGTTACATGCGATTCACATGTTAATCACATATGAATTACATGTGATTCATATGTAAATCATATGTGATTCATATGTGAATCACATTTGATTCACATGTGATTCACATATAAATCACATGTTATTTACATATGATGTCATATGTAAATGTGATTCATATGTGAATTACATGTGATTCATATGTTAATCACATGAAAATCACATATGTATTTTTGTGAGTGCTTTCGCATCAATATTTTTTTTTTTTAATTTTCTTGTAGATTTGAAAGAAATTTTGGTGAATATTGAAGAGGTGAAAGATAATAAATTGAAGAAAATAAGGAAATATTGACACGAAGATATGAAAACGCTTTGAAATTTGTAGCATTTTTATTTTTTAGTTTTTATTTTGTATCAAATAAAATACTTGTACTATTATGTTTATAGATTAATTAATAAATATAAGATTTGTTGTTTTATAGATTAATTAATAAATATAAGATTTATTGTGATTTACTTATGAATATTATACTATAAGAAATATACATATGTGCATTTGAAAAAATATGCACATATGTACCTCAAAATTTACTTTTAAAAAAAATGCAGTTTTTTTAAAGAAAAATGCAGTTGTTTTTTTAAATAAGTTTTGTCTGAAAAAAATGTAACTTTCTTTAAAAAAAACTGACAGTTTTTTTATTTAAAATGCAGCTTTTTAAAAAAAAGTGTAGTTTTTTTTTTTGAAAAAAATGCAGTTTTCTTTTTAAAAAATTGCAGCTTTTTTGAAAAAATAAATGCAGTTTTTTGAAAAACTTACAGTTTTTTTAAAAAAAATATTTTTTCAATTTTTTTTTCCAAATTCATGTTTTCTATAAAAAAAAAATTAAAAAATCTGCATTTAAAAAAAATACTATTTTTAAAAAAATATATGAAAGTTTGATTTATTTAAATTTTTAGACATTTATTAATATGTTAAATAACATAAAAAAATTAAACATTAAATGAGATTGCTAAGATGACGATCATCTCCTTAATGAATTACTTTTGATCCAACGCTCCACTTTTAGTTCTCGGGAATTTAGAGTTCTCAACCTATCTCAACGCCATATATATATATATATATATATATATATATATATATATATATATATATATATATATATATATATATATATATATATATATATATAATATTCGTCTCACATTAAGCATTTTGATAAAAATCTTCTTAAAACTTAGTAGTATAATTTACTAAAATTATACATGTTATTTGTCATACATTTATAACAAGATCTGTTTAATATATTAAAATGATCGAGGCTATAAAACAAAGTTCAAAAGAAAGTAGGATGAAACTTAAAAGTTATTAAATAAGAGATAATGACTTGAGAGTGTAACGAATTTTAGTTTTTTGTCACATTTGATCATTAAATTATTTTGCATGCTTTATTAACCATTGAACTTACGTTATACCAATATGACCGGTAATGAACGACGAGACTACATTATAGCAAAGGGTGTCAATGGACACCTTTAATTTTAAAATTTCTTTTGTAGGTTATATGTTAGATTTAAGATGGACACCTATTATCATCACAAAATGGACACCTCTGGCAACAAACACACAAAAAAACAAAAAAAAAAACCAAAATTTTATAATTGTTGAAATTTTTATATAAACTGATAAACCGCTATATATGGAACTGGTTAACAAAACTAAAACCTTTTTTTATAGAAATTTAATCAGCATTTTATCATTCAATCTTATAAAATATTTTATATATTAAGAAGATATGATAAAATCTTATAAAATCTCCATATTTAATAAAAACCTCCTCTACATGCCATATATCATTTTTTTTTTTTTGCATCTAATTGCCACTTGGCATTTTCTAGTAAAGGTATTTCATAATTTTCCCGCTCAAATGTCAAGCTTTAAGATATCTGATTTTATCCTATTAAATGTTAAATGAATTGATTGATTTGGTAATCAATTACTCTCTATATTCAGTTTCCTTTTTTACGCAATCACTTTCAAATCATGGATGGATTCTTATCTCAAAAAATATGGAAGACAATCTTTTTGTTTTCACTCTTATACGCGTATCACACCTTATCATCACAAGCAATTCGACAGACTATTTTTTTTATCCCACGATTCTCACATTATACGAAGATGAATATTCCATGTAATTCATTTTGATTCTTGTAACAAGATGTAGATTGGTTCTTCGATTATGATAATGGATTCTGTCCATCGATGATTTCAAGGTAATTTGTTCTTCCTCTCTTATCTTTAGTTTCTGATTTATTATGTTTTCAGTCGGTTTTGTTTTTTATGGTTTGATGCATTTCTTATGCACGTAGATTTTCCTTCAATGTTGGTATGCCCCAATTGGGATTTTTTTGATTGTTTTTTCTACAATTATGTTTTTATGGGTTTCATTATGTAGGGTAAAAAAGTTATACATCCATTGCATAATTATTTCCATCTTTCTCGAGTCCTCTGTCATGTATGTTTATTTGGTAAGTTTTTTCATTCCCTTTTTCATATTTGACCTAAATATGAGAACTTTCATGAACCTTCTCTATTTGTTTTTTGGCAAAAAGTTCAACAGATATCTAATCCCTTAAAGGTTTTTGGTATCCAAAAAAAAGAAAGATAACTTGGGGTTTTGACAAAGAAAAGAAAAAATGTTTTCTCTTATTATTGCATACAATTAATCATGCATCATGAAAGCCACTTATGTACAATTTAAAAATGCAGAAAGCATAATGTACTTGCACCAATTTAGTGATTTGTCTATTTAACTAAATATTGTAGTACTTAATTTGTTATGCTTTTTATCATTAAATGAATGTTTTTACCGGTTGTTGGTCGAAAATTTGAAAAAATAACACAGTAATAATTTTATTGATAGTTTGAAGGAAATGAATTTAAGTTAAAATATTTGGAGAATGTTAAGAAATGGATTGAAAAATATGAATGTAATTTAGAGGGTACAATGAATGCGAGGATGCTGAATGAAAACCTAAACAGAAAGATCTTCAACTTGAAATTGATGAGTTTGTAAGGAAGTTTGATGGTGTTGTTAAAAAAAACTATGAAATTACAGGTATTTACTGAGGTTTTTGATAAATTTCTTGCAAATGTTTCTTGACAGAGGATATGCGATAGTTGGTCTTCTGTGTAAGAAACCAAGCAACTTTGTATCTTGATTTGAGAAATTGTTAGAAAAAAAAAATGCTAAAAGCTCCATCTACATTTTCTTTGTTGTTTGCCTCCCTTACAGCTCAGTCTCTTGTGGATGTTGAAGATTTTCAAAACCATAATCAGTTGCAAATTGGTCTTATTCATTTCAATTACTAATAATATGTGTTTGGATTTTTTTATTTTATTTTTTAGTTTATTCAACTACACCCATGAGATGTGTCAATTGTAAGTTTGGTTTTTCAGGAGATGTGTCAATCGTAAGTTTTTTTTCTCTTTCTCTAAACGATCCGGGTATGGATCCTTTGTTCCTGGTATGTATTCTCCCCTCTCTGTCCTAAATCTTTTTTGACGATTGTTTATCTATTTCCATTTTTGTTTCTTTTTTATATTTATTGCATTTTTCATATGAGTGTGTTTTTGTGGTTTGATTACAAAGTATAAGTTAAACCCAACAAAGCAATTGCTCAAATGGATGGGTTCATGTTGCACACCATCTGGTTGTGTAAAAGCTTTCTTAATTTGAACCTTCTTTTTAACCTACAAACTCAATTATCAAAGACATTGTTGTTTTGAGGAATTTAATATGGCATCTTATGTTTGTTGAGGTTTTTAGTGATTTGACCATTTTACCCTTTGTTGAGAGCGAAATATTCATTTCAGATATATAATTACTAATGGAAGTCTTGGTGATGTTTATATAAACCGGAGGCTTTTTATATTTAGTCTAGAAGGTTTTTTCAATTTGGGGTATTGATGGAATTTTTTAGGTTTTCATGGTGGCCATAACCCATCGTTATTTTGTATTATTATGTTCTTATTTTTCCGCTTAAACCAAAAAAAAAACATTTCGATTTTCATTATTCTGTATTATGGTGTTTTATTTATGTTTGTTTTAAATAATGGGAGTTGCTAATTGTTGCCGCTAATGTTGGCTGCAATTCAAAGTACATTGCTATAACAGGGTAGTACAGGAAAGTGCATTGCTATTGATGGATTAGTCTGGAAAGTACTTTAACAAGGTTGGTTTGCTACTTCTAATTCAATGTTGCCAATTTCATTTTTATAAGGTTATTTTGGTGTCATAAATTGTTGTAGTTTTAACCACTTTGTATCTATACTTTGGTCTGGCCATTGGTTGGTCTTTTTCTTTTTTTAATATAGATGTGTCGTTTAGAAAAAGAACGTAAATAATGGTGAATTGTCGTGCTCAAAGTCAAACTTTTAATTTTTTGTTGTTTACACCGGTGATATTCACCTTTGCAGTGTTTGAGGGTGTTATTGTACTTTGGTTACATGGTCTTAATCCTCTCACATGGCTTTTCAAACGCACACTTCATTTGATTGCCCCATTATGTACTTGTGACCCTCATGTCAATCTCATATATATAATTTTTTTTCTTGATTTGTAATATATAGATATAATCATTCAAATGCATCATTAGTTTTTAGAATATGTATGTTGTTTTATTTGGAAAGTTAATTTTCAACCCCAATTTTTTGTTTCTTCGGTGTTTGAGTTTGACATCTTTTATCAATCAATGTAATTTCTCTTCACTTCACATTTCTTCTATGGTTGTATATTCGTATATGCCTTCAGCGATTGAAATGGACAAACTTTTAATCCCTTTCACAAATCGATACTTAGGACAAGTTCTATCGACCGATATATCTATGTAGGGATAATTTTTGGTTTTTATTTCTATTACAACCAAAGGGGGAAAGGGGCTTAGGGAGATTCGGTGGGTATTTTGGTAAAATATAATAATAATAATAATATATTTTTTTTAAATAAAAACAATATATACAATATTAACATTTTTAATTAAGTTATTCCTAAGCATCGTCTTAATTATCGAGAAAATATTTTTAAAATTTTTCATCCGTGGTGCCCACGGGTTATAACCTAGTATTTTATATATTAAGAAGATAGTGTATAACAAGAAAGATTAAACAAATTACCGAAAACACAAAAACCTTAAAAAAACAAAAATTTACATCCCATTCCTTTGTTGTTGCGCCTTCATGCTCAACCTCTCTCCTCGGCCTCCGTGATCAACATCATCTACCGCTTGGCGCCACTTCCACCCCTTTTGTTCATTTCTGACTTTCCGATGACCGGCTGGAAGTTAGTTGCAGTGGCTGCTTGAGTCTCCACGATCTCCATATCTTTTCTTTTAGAGGTTTCACACCTTTCTCAATTTCTCTCTCTATTAGCCGTTTAGTGTTTAGTGTTTCTTGTTTGTGTATCTGTGTTGGTAGAATATAAATCAATTTTTACTGTAGAGTCAAATCCTAGAAACTATAAAATGGAGTAGCATACTATAGCCTTTTTTGAGCACACTTAATACCCTTTTGTGATTTCGTTTATAGTGGTATGACAATCAATAGATATCATGTCGATGACACTTCAATATTTACTTATTAGCAAACATATACTTATGGATTGTGTTAGTATGTATATAAGAATTTTTCATGAACAATGTAACAAATTTATTATTATTTATTAAATTAGATTTGATGTTTGGTGTTTGAAGTTACTATAACACTAGCATTAAATTGTATTGTTGATAATCCGACCTGATAATCAATATTTTTTACTATAATTTAGTTCATAATTTAAATTGGACACACGTGAGTTTTAATCCTACATTCGCCACTGCCGGTAATAGTAGGTTTTGCCGGTCTTCGACGTTGTTTCTGGCCAAACATGATTTTTCCGGTCATCTTCTCCAGTCAATTGACTATTTCGGTGAATTCTTGACAAATGTTCTTGTTAAATCTCTCTCTTATTTATGCATAATAGAAGAATTTTGGTAAACAAAAAAAATCAAGCATGTTTTTTATAACACACCTTAGAGTATTTCTTCTAAAACACACAAACGGTAACAACCAAACCTAAAATTTCTTATTCTTTCCATTACTCAAATATGTTGAATGTGCTGCTGATCATTCATTGACTCTGTGATTATTTGTGTATTCAGTTATTTGCTTTTGGAATCATTTTTCATTCTCAATATTATATTCATTCTCTATTTTATTCATTTGGAATTAAATGGAAAGAGACGTATCTCACTGTTCATCGCACCCTATTTTATTTCATCTGTTCTTCAAAGTATTGTACATATTCATATGTGCGGACCTCTAACATATGATTTGGGGGACCGAAAATATAATATGTATAAAAATCGGTGAGCAGGGGGTTTTACCGCCAAAATTTAAATTTTTTTGGTCTAATATGTATAAAATCAAAGTATAGGGGGTTATTTGTAACAAAAAAATCAAGGGGGGGGGGGGCACAACCCCCCTCGCCCTAATAAAGCTCCTGTTGAGAGAAAAACTTTGAGACACACTTGAACAAATGTTAGAACAAGTATATTGCGGAATAGTTAATCTCGAAGGATCTAAAAGCTCAACAATAAAATTTAGAGTTAGATGGTTAGAGAGTTAGTTGCGGAAAAGTAAAGAAATGGCAATGACAACAATTCTTATATCAAGTATACACATAAGCTGATTCATAACGAGGAATGCATTCAAGCCAAGTTAATAAGTGAGATTAAACTTAGTGATTAAGTCACAAAAGACTTGCTCCAAGGAGAGATTGTAATCGATTAAGTGAGAGTGAGAAGTATGAGTAAGAGAGATAGAAAGATAACTTCAGAACTATATTCAGAATAATAGATGCGTAAGTTTTTATTTTTGAATACAAGAGAATGAGCTCTATTTATACAGACTCACGAAGTACACTAGATTACATCTCTAAGATTAGCCATGCACGACATACTGGACAATAGAGAGTATTACAATAAAAGACAAGTAAAGTAATCTAGTAAAGAGACTGCGGTAGGTAGAGACTGCGGATGCGATTGCTGATGAAGAAGCTTGACTGCGGGGGCTTGACGACTGTGGTAGCTGAAGTTCAAGAGGGTCACTTTTTATGATTCAATAATTTCCCCCCTAAGTGACCTCTTTAACTTTGATCAGCTATCAAGTTTAAGAAACTTGATCAGGATCCACCAAAACTTCCGGATGTTTTCCAACCAGATGATTCTCCTTAAGATTTCAAACTTGACTTCTGCAGCAGTGTGCTTCGATTTTTCAACTGCGTTTCGTCAGATATCAAGTTGCTTCCTGGTGAGGCGATGCATGGCATTCATAGGAATGAAGTATTAGACATTATCGATCTTCCTTTTGAAAATGACTCCAAGTTCAGGGAAGTTGGTTGCATCTAAGGATCTTTCTTCATAGCCTTCGGTATGCATTGGTGCAGGGTCAAGTGGTGGCAGATCGAATTTCTTGGCAATGGTGGGGTAGATGTCAGCGTCGATTTTAGCAAAATCACAAACTGTTTCCTTCAAGAAAGTATTAGCTCTTTCAAGTGAAATCTTCATCTTCGGGTGCTTCTCCGATTTGTGTTGGAACACCTTTGCAATGAGAAAGAATTCTTCCAGATTCATACAGGGGAAGTCAGCCTGGGTGGGGATATAGTCGTGTTCCCTTCTAGTAAGAGTGTATTGGATAAAATCTGCCAGTTGTTGATTGTTGGGGATGGTAGGGTTGAAGAGTAGCCTGTGAATTTCCTTAGTGAGTTGGAGGATTTCGGGACCATGGAAATTTGTGGACAAGGATCGCTACAGGCGGTTGATAGTAGCTTGAAGGACTGAGATCACGGACTCATAGGCAGTGTGAGTCTCAGCGATCAACTTTTGAGATTGGGAGGCTTGATCCACAACGGCTGCTTGAAAATCTTTCTTGATTACGGTTACCTCAGAGATGAGGCGTTCCACAGCAGCCATGAAGTCCTTGTGGTCTGCTTATCTATTTTTGTCAAGGGACCGGATCCCCATTTCTACTTTGAGGGAGATACGCTCAGCAGCCAATCTCTCACAAGTTTCCAAGCGCTCTATCTGTTCAATCAATGACTGCGGTCCAGGGATATCTTCTGGTTGCGGTTAATTTCGCTTGACCGCAGCGAGGATTTGATCAACCTTGGCTTGAAGGCTTAAAAATTATTTCCTAGTAACAGAATTCTTGTTCTTTTTCTTCTTCTCCTTGGGCTTAGAAGTTGAATTATGAGAGCCACTAGATTCTTCTTCTTCATCAAACATCATAAGATCATCATCAGAGGGAGTGGGTTTGTTTACCTCTTGCAGATCAACATCATCAAATCCGAAGGTGGGAGCAGAGCTCACTTCTATTTCAGGTCCTTCGTCTTGTGATCCTTGGACAGTGGGGGTGGGAGGAACTTTGGAAGCATGTTGATCTGCAGTTGCTTCCTGAGCCTTGTGGAAGGTTTCGACCATCTCAGACATCCAGTCTTGAACTTTCAAAATGGTGGCTACGGTATTGGCATTGTTAATTGCATCTGCCCAATACTTAGCCATACCTTGGATTTCTTTTTCCTTCTTGTTGGGTCGTGTTTTGTGTTATGTATTGCGTCTATTGGGCTCGTTAGTTAGTCCATTGTGTATCTCCGGTATGGGCCTGTCCATCCGTGAGTTTAGTAGGGTTTAGTTTATATATAGGTGCTTGCATGCTCCTAGAAAGTAACGATAGAATAGAACGATCAAAGAGTTATTATTCAGCAGTTTATTATTATCGTTCTGGTAACTCTAGAATCCTCGACAGCGGAAGTTCTTAGTCGAGCTCTGCTGAGGATTGAGTAATCTAATCATTCGACACATCTTGATTCATACTTGGATTATTTACTATTTATATATTCATCGCTTACCTGTTACATAGATCTAATCGATCATCAAGTTAATTAATAACTTATCAATTGGTATCAGAGCAGGAGGCTGTGTAATTCATACACATCTTTTCTGTGAAAAAGGTTGCGATTAGGGTTATTCCGCATTAACTAATATTTATTGAGCCGTCATCCCATAATTGACGTAACTCAGCATTTATTTGTTTTGCCCTAATCTTATATATTACAAGTCTGATCTTTCAAACAGGTTATACGATCAAGCATGGACGAGTCACAATCAAATCCCATAAACATCTCAAACAACATTGGATCAACGATGAAGATTCCCATCCTTTACACCCAGGATTACGAAGTCTGGGCACATCACTTTGAAGATTATGTCATTGGATCTGAAGACAATGGATATCTTATTTGGGAAGCAATCGTGTCTGGACCATTCACTCATTCAGCTACGTCTAAAATTATTAAAACTCAGAAAGAGTATAATGATATGTTGAAGGACGTAAAAGATATTGCTCAAGACGAAAAGGATAAGTTTCAGTGCAATATTAAAGCATTGAGACTAATCAGATTCGCTCTTCAATCGGATACTTTCAGGCTAGTAAGCTCATCCAACACTGCCAAAGAAATATGGGATAGGCTGCGAGAGTTATATTCCACAAACAAAGATCTGGAGCATTCCATTCAGACCTTACTTTTATCTGAGTTTGGCGAATTTAAGCAGAATCCCGAGGAAACTGTTACTCAGACATTCGATCGCTTCAATCATCTTCTCAGTAAGATGATTAAACACGATATTGAAAGGAAGTTGAATGAACAAAAAGTTACGTTTTTGAATGGTCTTAGATCTGAGTGGAGAGCGGTTGTGTCCACTGTTAAAGCTCATGAGCAATTCAAATCATATTCATTGGCTAAACTGGTAGGGATTTTGAAATCCCAAGAAAAGATTGTCTTGCAGGAGAAAAATGTGGTTTCAAGCTTGGGTTCCTTGGCCCTTCTATCTAAAAGCAAAAGTGTGGTAGAAGATGAAGATCTTAACTTAGAAGACTATGATCTTACCTCTGAAGATTATGCAATGATGGTGTCAAATCCAAAGAGGTTTATTAAGAAAAGGTTTCCTACCAATAAGAACAGAAATTGGCAGGGAAGCTATAGTTCTGAAAAAGTGAGGGAGGAACCGAAGGCAGAAGAACCAAAGAAAGAGCCGAAAGCTGAAGGGGATTCAGGTGTGAACTGCTACTACTGTGGAGGAAAGAACCACTATGCCAACGACTGTGTCCTAAAGAAAATGGCAGAAAAGGATGAAGAAAAAGATGAAGAAGCTGTGTTGATGAAAAATCTGGAAGAGATCAAGAGAAAGAAAACTACTACTAACCCTTCTATGAATGCTTTAATTATGCAGGGTTCGGTAGCGGGTGATGAGTTCGGTGGCGTGGAGGTCTGGTCAACCGACTCTGAGGATGATGAAGTTAGAAAGCCATCTCATGGAAAGGCTTACGTTGCGAAAGGTGAAGGAAGCGGCGGAAAGTGTTTGATGGTGTCGGATGTATCTCAAATGAGGGGATACAACACAGACGGTGGGAATGAAGACACGAAGGAGCGAGAGGACTTGTGCTTCACAGCAAAACCTCTCAGCATGCAGTTTAATGAGCTTGATGAATTAATCAAGAAGGTACAATCCATTTTTGTTTCATTCAAAGTCCCACAAAATTCATATGAAAAAGAATTAAAAAATGTAAATTCAAGAATCTCTCATCTAGACAGCAGTTTAACTCAAACACGGGTCACCAATTCTAACCTAACTGACCAAATAAGCAGGGTGTCTTCAAAGAGTGAGGAACGGAGGATGTGGATAGAGCTGAAGGAGTCAGAGTTGATCAAATCCAAAGACAAAAACATTTATTTACAAAGAAACAATTTAAAACTTTTGAAACAAAGAAATGTGTTTTGTTTGATTGCTAAGCGTCTTTATTCTAACATCACTCAACTTCATCTTAACTGTGAAATAGGACATAAAATTCATCGCATGATTTTGCCCTTCCTTGAGTTTAAGGAAGATGAAATTGACGCTGAAGCATATAATTGCGAAAGTGTATTTTCGTCTGAGGATGTAAATCCGACTTATATGTATGGTCTAGACAAAATCGAATCTTTCATAAAGTCCAAGGACCATAAGGACATGCTGAAAAATCTTTTGGATGAAAATGATAAACTGAAACTAAGGACCGAAACCATACAAAAGTTTGACTCATTGAATGCCAACTTAAGCTCAGAAAATAAAATTGATGTTGAAAATGCATCTGAGCTTAATGAGGATGATGATATGAGTGAAATTTCTGTAGAGGATGAAGTTGATTGTTCTGAGTTTGTCAAGAGCGAATCCGAAAACCACAAAAATCTTATTTCAGAAAATTCTGTGGAGTTTGCTCGTCTGTCCCAACAAAAGTCCCCGATCCTTGAAGAAAAAGTTTTTGTATACCAAAAGGTAAGGACGACTCCAAATCAGGTGTATAAGGTCACAGGAGTAACCGAACATCAGACAGCCGAACTCACAGCCATTGTAAATGAAGATAATGTTGATGGTTGTGATGAGTTCTTCTGGTCCGCCCCTAACGATAATGCTGACGAAACCATTGGTCTGTCGGAGCGGACGTCCTGGAAAACCAAAGGCAGATATGTGCCAGAGCCACTAAAAAAACCTGACAACTTCGACGTGCCAAGTACTAGTGGTACAAAAGAAGTTCGTGAAGAAAAAGGAGTTTCTGCAGAAGAAGTCACTCCTTCAAGAGAAACATCATCAGTTCAAAGTGAACCGGCTGACAAGAAGCAAAAGCAAAAAGCCAATATCCATCGACAGCCAAAGCAAGTGAAGGATCAAAAACAGCAAAGGAATCAGAGATACAAGAAAAATCTCTCTGAACGAAAACATTTTTGGCGATCTCAAAACGCCCATTTCTCTTATCATGACAGAAATTCAAAGTCAGAGAAAAGTGCTGTTAGGAAGCAAGAAAGTAATAATAACCGAAAGGAAAGGTTCGGTTCTGAGGATCATAACAACCGAAGGGAAAGGTTCGGTTCTAAGGATCATAACAACCGAATGGAAAGGTTCGGTTCTGAGGATCATAACAACCAAAGGGAAAGGTTCGGTTCAGAGAACACAACCTACCGAAAGCATAAGTTCGGTTCCAAGAGCAAAAGCGACCAAAGTTCGAGATTAGGTCCCACAAATGACCAAAAACAAAAGTGTCACTCAGGACCTCAAATCAATAAAACTTCTCACTCTAACTTCTGTCGTTCTAATTCTTCTAATTCCTCTCAACCTCATTCTAAATCCAATTCTGTTCATACTCAAAATCCAAAATATTCAACAGATTTGAAAGGAAAATCGAAGGTTTCGTCAGTCAAGACTGATCAAAATCATTCCAAAGTCCAAATGCCTAAACTTGAATCCAAACCGACTGTAACAAACCTCAACAAAATTAAGGTTTTCACCATTAAAAAGAAAGATGAAACAACTTTAATAAAAAGAAGATATCTTGTTGACATCTCTCTTACTATTCATGTTCCTGTGAAAGGCTCACGTGGACCCAAGAAACTTTGGGTTCCTAAATCTGCTTAATTTTTGCAGGTTATCAGTGACGAGCAGTTTAACGAAGAATGGTATATTGACAGGCTGCTCACGTCACATGACAGAGCTGAGGGAATTTCAGTCTCTTTCAAACGGGGGAAATGTCAAGTTCGGGAACAACTCATTCGGCACGATAAAAGGTTATGGAATGATAACAAATGGAGATTTCACGATTAGAAAGGTTGCATACGTTGAAGGACTACAGCACAACCTCATCAGTGTATCTCGGCTCGTTGGAGGTACCGGTCTCAAGTTCTCATTCGACGATGAGGGTTCGGAAATAATAGAGAAGAAAACAAAAAGAGTGATTCTCAAATCGGAGCGCAAAGGCGAAATGTTTCCTCTTAATCTCAAACCTATCAAAGGAAATCCAGATATCTGCCTTTTATCCAAAGCACAATCTGACAAAAGCTGGCTGTGGCACAGAAGGCTCTCTCACTCAACTTCAAGGATATCAACAAACTTGTCACAGGAGGTCATGTTAGAGGTCTTCCATTGCTCAAGTTCGATCGCGAACATTTATGTGCTGCGTGTGAAATGGGGAAGCAGAGTCGTCAAAGTCACCCATCGATTGTAAACACTAAAGTTGTTGAACCACTAGAGTTAATTCACATTGACTTGTGTGGTCCATCATCTATCGAAAGCATCGGCGGCAACAAGTATATTCTTGTCATTGTTTATGACTTTTCACGTTTTACATGGGTGTTCTTTCTGAAGCACAAATCTGAAGCAACTGTCAAGCTAAAGATGTTTATCAAGCAGGTTGAAGTGCAGCTGAGGAAAGTCGTTCGCAACATCAGGAGCGACAATGGGTTGGAGTTCAAAAATAAAGAATTCGAAGACTTCTTGGCAGAAAAAGGAACTAGTCACAACTTCTCAGCTCCCTACACCCCTCAACAAAACGGGATTGTCGAAAGACGAAACCGATCTTTGTGTGATGTGGCCCGAACCATGCTAAGTTTTGCTTCTTTACCTTTATACTTTTGGGCTGATGCTATTGCTGCAGCATGTTTTACACAGAACAGGTCCTATCTTAATAAGCATTTCACTCTTACTCCTTATGAGATCATCAACAACAGAAAGCCAAACGTCAAATTCTTCCACGTATTCGGCTCACGATGCTTTATCTTCAATTCTAAAGAACATCGTAACAAGTTCGACGTCAAAGCCGATGAAGGGATTTTCCTAGGATATTCTCTCACTCCGAAAGCCTATCGTGTATTAAACAAGCGTTCGAGGAAGATATAAGAAACTTATTATGTGACTTTTGATGATAGCTATGTCAAAAAGTTGAAGGCCAGTGAAGACACAGTTGGAGAAATTTTTTCTCAAACAGGCCAAGTCACAGCCTCGATTGCAAATCTGTTTGAGAAGTTTGTTGAGTTATTCGATGAACCAGAGAAGGCTACTCTCTCGGAAGCTAGTGCAGCAGACAACAAAGTAGATCATTTGAAGCAACTCATCGAAGATGTTGCCAAGCAAATGAATGAAGGAGGATCAAGTCCAAACGACCCGCCACAACACGGTGCTTCAGTTGAGGGGGAGGATCCACCTTCTTCAACACAGCCGGGCTCACATGCTGAAGGTAGAATTGTTCTTCCGCTGCTCCTGAAAGCCAATCTGCACCCGAAAGTCTTGTGGTACCCGAAAGCTCAAAAACACCCAAAGGTACTGCAACACCCGAAAGCTCAACACCACCCGAAACTCCTATAGCTCCAGAAAGTCAAGATACACCTGAAAGCTCATATGTCGAGGGGGAGAATGTCGATATGTCTTATGATGATGATAGTCAATCTGAACTAGAAGAGATGGTAAATGCTGAATTGGATCCATCCTATGATCCAAATTACCCTCCTCTTGTCAAATGGACCAGAGATCATCCTGTTTCACAGGTTGTCGGTAATGTCTCTGAAAAGGTCCTGACCCGATCTCAAATAAAGGCAAAGCAAACTTCCTTATTTTCAAAAGTAGAGTTCTGTATGTTTAACTCCTTCGTCTCAAAAGTTGAACCAAAGACAGTTAACACTGCTCTTGATCACTTCGATTGGGTTCAAGCTATGCAAGACGAACTTAATGAATTCGAAAGAAATAAAGTTTGACGCCTCATTCCAACTCCTCAAGATGCCTCGGTTGTTGGTCTCAAATGGGTCTTTAGAAATAAGATGGACAAGGAAGGCAATGTGATAAGAAACAAAGCTCGTCTAGTGGTGAAAGGATACTGCCAGGAGGAAGGAATCGACAATGAGGAAACTTTTGCTCATGTGGCTAGGCTGGAATCTGTTCGAATATTTCTTGCCTATGCTGCACACAAAAACTTCGAGGTCTACCAAATGGACGTAAAGTGTGCATTTCTAAATGGAGAACTCGAAGAAACGGTGTACGTGGAGCAACCTCCTGGATTCGTCAATGAAAAATATCCCAATCACTGTTATATTCTGGACAAAGTGGTATATGGACTGAAACAAGCACCGAGGGCCTGGTATGAAACACTAACCAAGTTTTTAAATATGTCCAAATTCAAACAAGGTTCGGTTGACCCAACCTTCTTTCGTAAGAAGGAAGGTAACCACCTTATGATTGTTCAAATCTATGTCGATGATATCATCTTTGGCTCAACGAATCCTAGTTTAACGGCTGAATTCAGAAAGCTGATGGAGACTAAATTTGAAATGAGCTCAATGGGTCCGATTAACTTTTTTCTTGGTTTAAATATTAGACAGGGACCCGAAGGCATCTTTATTACCCAGGAAGCTTACACCAAGACTCTCCTTGCAAAATTCGGCATGATGGGAGGCTCAAAGGTTAAATTTCCAATGGCGTTCGGCACCAAGCTCACTCCATCCTTGGATAAGCCAGCAGTCGATATTACGTTATATCGCCAAATGATCGGTTCTTTAATGTACCTTACTGCTAGCAGGCCTGATATAATGTTTTCTGTTTGTTACTGTGCTAGATTTCAGGCAAATCCTCGTGAACCTCACATGCTTGCAGTGAAGAACATACTCCGGTATCTCAAGCGAACTACCTCTCTCGGCTTATGGTATCCATCCAACTCAGGTTTCTTCGTTCAAGCCTATTCGGATGCAGACCTTGGAGGTTGTGGACTAGACAGGAAAAGCACCACTAGAGGCTGCCAATTCCTTGACGGGAAGTTGGTTAGTTGGCAATCAAAGAAACAGACCTGTGTATCTCTGTCTACCGCTAAAGCAGAATACATCGCAGCTGCCTCCTGTACATCTCAAGTGATTTGGATCCAAAGCCAACTCCGGGACTATGGACCCAATATGAAAAAGATCCCACTATATTGCGACTCTGAATGTGCAATTATGATCTGTCATAACCCAGTGCAACACTTGAAGACTAAGCACATAGCACTGAGGTATCACTTCATTAAGGATCATGTGGAAGATGGGAATGTCAAAATTCACTTTGTTCGAACCACTGATCAACTGGCTGACATCTTCACCAAAGCTCTTCCTGAAGCATCTTTTAACAAAATACTACAAAATCTAGGTATGATGGAATCGGAGTCAGTACCAAAAATTACCTCTCAAGATCAAAAGTAAGAAGCGAAATAGACCGAACGTTCGGGTTCGGGTCTTGTGCTCATGTACCGAAATGAACCGGACGCTCGGGTTCGGTTGTATCATCTGATCTTCGCTTATCACTCAAAGGTAATTTTTTTTGGTTGTAGATCTTATGTATAATTTTTTCCAAATTCATTTATCTTATTGTCAAAGTTATTTTCTTTTTCAAACCTATTTTCTTTGGCAACCGAAATAAACCGAACGTTCGGATTCGGTTCCAAAGTTTTTCTCAACCGAAATAGACCAACCGCTTGGGTTCGGTTTCAACATTTTTTTTGTATTTTAGCTTTTTTTTTGTCTACGTGTGGGTAAATCATTTCACTAGCTAAATGTCCCTAGAAGCATGCTGATGTATGTGTCCAAAGCCTCACCTGATTCTGAATAATAGCCTTACTGACCTGGTATAAACAAACCTTGTCTTCCCAATTAGGCTATCATATTTATTCTAATCATGAGCTACCTAACTCTCTTCTCACATGAGATAAGAGTTTTCTGCTTGGTCCTATTTTTACAGCAGAGGTACTTTGGTTTCTTTACACCATCTACATTGCATTTCTCCATCACATTCGATTCACAAATGTAACCCTTGAGACTATCAGAAATTACCACTAAAGTTTATGGTTACACAATTTCTGTGTTTATGATCTTAGTGTCGTTCCATTACGCGCTAAGTGAAACCCAAAATTCAATACCCAATACGAATTGATGGTGAACAATTAATTTGCTCAAGCTTTCACTAATGAATTGACGAACGTACAACATGAAATCTCTATTTTTCTTTTGAGTGATTCCTATGAAATCGTTAACACCCATAACATTTCTTCCCTTGGGATGCAGTTTTAATTTTTGTTGAGATTTTATACATTTCCTAGCCAAATTAAATTATCTTCAACCTACTTGTTCAACAGACTACCCCGGTCTCACAAGTACTTCGTTCGATTTCTATCTTATATCAAGCTTAGGAATTTTGAATCGAAGCAAAAGCCACCCTCATAAGCCTAAATTAAAAGAAGCCTTTCAACACTTCTTAATAGGTGTCTGATCGTTATTCAACGGGAAACCACAAAAACACTTTAAAGTCTCTCTTGACTTTGAAGGAAGAGATTTGTGCCCGGGATCTTTTGTTTCGTGTCATTATTGACATCACAAAATCCCTCAAAAAGTGTTGTTTTATTTCTTTTTATTTTTTACACACTCAGCACGAAAATCTTTTTGATTTTCCAAAATTCTGGTTTCATTCATTTCAAGGAGTTTTTATTGGCTTGGTTGTTATAAAAGATTGTGGTGAATTTTAATCCACGTGGGAGAATTTTTAAAGATGTCGTTTCAATTTAAAGGGATAAGATGACAACATGATGACTCAGGCGGGAGTCCAATCGATTTGACTTCAAACGGCGCTAGAGGGAAAGCGTGTGAATAGGAACCGTTTCATCTCCAAACGGTGCCTGATGGGAAGGCGTGTAATTAAGGACGGACATTCTCTCTCATGCGTGATCATCGGCCACGCCAACTGTCACGCATCAGTCACTTCCGAAAACTCTTCGTTTTTCGATCGAAGATTTAGAAAGATTTTTCTCTCTCCTTTACCCTCACTATAAAAGGCAGTGTAAACCACCATTTACCTCTTTACCGTGCCTATATTTCCAGAGAGCCAGAAATCATTCACACTTTACAGTTCATCCTCTCTTCCACTTTCTTCAAAACAATGGCAGATTCTTCTTCAGTCCACGCAACATCCCACATCTTGCCCATTCGCCCACAACAAAGCTTGATCATCGATTTAGCCCCTCATTCGTATGACGCATTCATGGTCCCCATCATCAAATGCCTGAAGTTTTCTCCAGTCGCTCCTGCACTTATCAGTGGTGAAACAGTTCCAATGGAATTCCTGTCACAAATCTTTGCCACCGCTCACTACGACAAGGTCGTCAACAGAATCTTCTCCGATGTCTTTCAGCACAAGGCGTCGATTTCAAAGTAGTGGTTTTGCTCGTTGTTAGGGTTTGACGCAGATTCTTCCAGGGTCAATCCGGAATCAATCCCCATGGGTCATCTGTTCAACATGTTCTACAACATGGGATACACGGAGGTGCTTACTACGGTGACGAAATTCAAGAAGTCATGCCTACCTCCATAGTGGAATGGGATGTTCACTATTTTGTTCAAGGGCTTATCTAAACGAAGTGCTGGATCCGATAGGGAAAGTCGTTTATTTCTCTCCATCATGTATGGGATCTACAATGGCATCAACATGGACTACGAGTCAGTCCTGTGGCAACAACTTATCCAGAGTCTCTCTTCGATCTCCCGGCACTCAGAGATCTCATATGCCCGGTTCTGGACTATTGTCACGAAATGGGTAATGGACAAGTACCACGTCCCCATTGTCGTTGGTGCTCCAATGTCTTTGATTGTTACCTTCCATACCACGAAGATCATTGTGTCGGATGCTTCCAAGTTTCCCTTCAACGGGTCTATCCCGGAAACTATGTATGGGGATGTTCCTGCTGATAGCCGGATCATTCAAACATATAAGGTGTTCAGACGTTCTGGTCCGAGGGATCTTACTCCGGAGATGCTGAAATTAATTCATGACGCCGACAAGCTTGCTCCAAGAGGCAAGAAGGCTGATAAGGGAAAACAGGTGGCCAAGGGGGCAAAAGGCCCGTCTCCAAAGAAGAGGAAACCCACCAGGGCTACTCTGTCTCCACAGCAGAAGAGGAGAAAAACCCAACCAACGCGAAAGCTGGTTATCGCTTCCTCCTCAAGCGAGTCTGAGGGTGAGAGTTCTGATTCTGAAGGCTCTCAACATGGTAACACTACACCACGATCTCCAACCCCTGAAGTTCATGTCTCTACTTCTCCTATTTCCTCTCCACCTAAAACCATTCCTATTTCTATCCCCCCATAACTTCCACTACTCAAATACCACCCACTTACATCCCAGTACCTCCACCAATATTCACCGAAGCAACAACAACCACCACTGCAGATGTTAGAACCAACATATCTGATACGGGGGTTCATACTGACGCACCAAAATCCACCCCAACACCCGAACCCACACCTACACCCAAACAAACAACCCAACCCAAACCTACCCATACTACCGAACCACCAGCTTCACCACCACCATCTTCTCCTGGTCACGCATCAGAGGAAGAAGAACCACTCCTTGGCGGGGAGAATATGACTTTTGACTCGGTCTACTATAGCCCGTTTCAAGTGCAAAGTGATGATGATGATGACGCTCCTGTCACCAAAAGGCATCTCCAGGAGCTCCATGACAAAATTGACTCACTCATCGCCTCCTCTTCCACTTCTCAGTCATCCCTATCTGAAGCTGCAGTTCAGAAAATTGTTGACGCTTTCTCCAAAGCTCAGCAAGCTTCACTTGATTCTGCCACCACCGCCATAGATGCCTCCACCAAAGCCTGTCAGGCAGCGACCGAAAAAGTCGATAAACTATTTACTGATGCTTCTTACCTGTTGAAATCTTTACAGGAAAGTACTGAAGCCACCAAGACTATGCTGGAATCCATCATCAACCAGTTGGCTACATCAGTCGCTTCTGAGCTGAAGTCGTTCGCCTCGCTCAAACAGTCTATTTCGGACGATAACTTAGCTTTCAGAACCACCATTGAGGAGCGTCTCTCCAAGCTTCAAGAAGACTTAGCTGCCGAGAACTCTCTCATGGATGCTCTCGCAAGGAAGACTACCGCTCTGAAGGTCAAGAGTACTCAACTCTCCAACTGTCAACAGGAGATTGACTCTCTTCGATCTGAAAGAGAGGTGGTTAAATCGTGCGTTTCGGATGTCCACTCTGCTATCTCCAACATCCTTGAAGCACATGACCCCATCATCAATTATTCAGTACGTTGTACCCTTGCAGAGAAGCTCGCTCTACTCAGCAAAATCGAAGGGCTCCTTGATTTCGTGTCCATTCCGAAACAAGGGGGAGAAAAAGAACAAGTGTCTCAACCACCTCCTACTTCAGCAACTCACACAACCGAACATCCTCCAGTAGGCCAAGCCTCCAGTTCTGGTGTGAAAGACAAAGGCAAAAACATTGCTGAGGAGAGTGCAGATGATGATAAAGAGACAATTGCCGACATTCTGAAGCGGCAAAGTCAAAACAACGAGGCTGACATCAATGCTCGTGTGGCAAGAGAGGTTGAAGAAGCCGAACGTAAACAGAAGGAAGCCCACGACCTTCTTGAGAGCAGGAAAACTTTGTTTCCTTCCTGGACTCTTGAGAGGCTGATTAAGGAAGCCATTGACACACCAAGTATCTTGTGGCTGGAACCTGTGATCTCTTTAGATCATTCCAATACTGTCGACTCACAGTTCGACATGCCACTGACCCGAAAGGCGTTTGTTTTTCATGCCTTTGACAACGTTGCAGAGTTCCCTCATCCTCATCCACAGGTTGATCGGGACTTAATTGATTTTTATCTGAAGGCTGCTCAACCCCAATACCAGTCTTGGAGCGCTCAGAAAATCGTCAATGTTCGGGTCCTGAAGCCGTACAGGGAAGGTAACTTCACCAATGTTCGCTTCAAGGTACTTCGGTGATCTGCCAAGACCGAACATTCCATCTCACTTGCAGATCTTCCCAACCTTAATCCCCATGATTGGATTATCTTGCACAACATCCTCCTCACCAACGAAGCTGAATACGGTCCTATCATCGACCATTTCAAGAGGATGCTCGTGTGCTACATCATGGAAGTTGCATTGATGGATCAGGAGATTGCGAGCGTATTTAAGAAGAAACCTACAATATCTCCTGTTGGCTCTACCAGTGATCTCAACATGATGCAGATTGGGAAGATTGACCCGAAGAGAAACTCTGTCATGTTTACCAGGAACGAAGGACATAAATGTCTTTTCGCCTTGGCAGACAAACATCTCTATACCACTGCATGTTTGGAACACGTTTTAGGGATCATCCACAGATGCAAGCAGAACACAGCGGATGATATCAAGTACTTTGATGATATGATTCAATGGTACATTCGGTTTAGACAGACTATCCTTGCTCTTATCACACGTGTGTTTGATACCATGAAGAAGGCTCCCGCTGCTGGCCCAAGCAAGAAGAAGAAGTAGTCTCACTCCAATTTGACGCCAAGAGGGAGATTGTTGGGTCGTGTTTTGTGTTATGTATTGCGTCTATTGGGCTCGTTAGTTAGTCCATTATGTATCTCCGGTATGGGCCTGTCTATCCGTGAGTTTAGTAGGGTTTAGTTTATATATAGGTGCTTGCATGCTCCTAGAAAGTAACGATAGAATAGAACGATCAGAGAGTTATTATTCAGCAGTTTATTATTATCGTTCTGGTAACTCTAGAATCCTCGACAGCGGAAGTTCTTAGTCGAGCTCTGCTAAGGATTGAGTAATCTAATCATTCGACACATCTTGATTCATACTTGGATTATTTACTGTTTATATATTCATCGCTTACCTGTTACATAGATCTAATCGATCATCAAGTTAATTAATAACTTATCACTTCTGCTGCTGTTGCTTGACTTGTTGATCTTTGCGTGCTTCAAATGCTCTACGGAAAGCGGCAAATTTCTGAATCTCGGCTTCTGTTACCGAATTGTAGTTCAACCAAGAATCATTAGAGTCTTCACCGTCAAATCCTTTATAACGCATCGAAGTGTCCTTCGGGTCCACGGATCCTTGCACATTTGTGCTCACCGTGCCTAAACCACCTGTTATAAATGTAAGCAGAGTAGGATTTCCTAAGCTTCCTTGTCTCCTTGACCAGTAGTCAAGTTTGGCCTCAGATCGGTTCTGGCATGGGCAGAAGAAGTGCCATGTGGTTGGGAAGGTGTTTGCAGTGTATGGGTTACATTCAAGTGGATGGAGTTCAACTCCTTAGGAGAAAAGAAATGCAGTCGGGAAGTCCTGGAGAGTTTAGGGTGAGAACTAGTATTATCCTCTTAGGATTGAACTGGGGAGGAGTCTCCTTGTTGCTGTGAATCATACTCACTTTCTAAGTTAGAGTGGTAGAAGATGGTTGTTTTGAATGGATGTGCGGCCATCCCAAGGACTACCAGAGCCTGTTGAGAGGCTGAGGTATCAGTCCGGTCATGCATATGGCTAGTAGGATCAGTTTTGCGTTTCTTGAGGATAGCTATGGGTTGATCATCCTTGTCAGAGTCACTGCTGGAGTCAGGTCGGCTTGGTTCGACAATAGTAACTACTGGTGGTGTTTTTCTTTTCTTAGAAGGCTTGGAAGCATCCTTTTTAGGAGGTCCTTGCTTCTTGGTGTTGCAGGGTCGATGAAGAGCAGAGACCTTATGCTTCCGTCTTTGGGATTGAGAAATGTTGGAGAGAGTACTGGAAGAAGGGACTGTGGTGCCTTCAGGGTTAAGGATTGCGGATGGATTTTGAAGAGGTGGGGTAGGAAGGTATGGGTCAATACCTTCTGTAGCCTCAATGTTGTTTGAGACATCAGCAGTCTCAAGACCGAGGGTAGAAAGAATGTGCGTAAGAAGTCTTCGGATTGATCCAAAAATTTATTGATTAGATGAAGGATTGTACCTTTTGAGATATTTGGTGACGAAGAAGTTGATGTCACCGCCCATGTTGATTCCTGCGTCCGCATGAAGGTCAGAAATGCAGAGGGATCAGAACGTTGGGAAACTGAGTTCGGTTGGGTTCTCCTTTGGGCTCTCCTTGGGAATGTATTGAAGAAAGTCATCCCAAAGGATCTGTCCATAGTTCACATCGTGACCTATGAAGATACTCCATACCAGCTCTAAAAGTTTGAGTCCCATATTATCCGTGCCTTCGGTTCTGCCGGATAGACTGCGGATGACGAAGTGGCACACAAATTGCCAGACCTCAAGCAATTGGTTCTTCTTGAACTCATCCATTCCTTTCATATTTTTCTGATATCCCATTTGGTAAAGTACCGAAGTAATGTCTACCATGGATGGGGTGAAAATCTTGATGGAGGGATGAACCAGAAGGTTAATGGCAGTAAGAAACTTTTTTTGGACAGAATGACCAAAGAATCGTCAATCAGGTTGAGATGAACTTCTTGGGGGTTTTCGAGTGGGCCATAGGCGGAAAAGGCACATTTGAAAAGGGTTGTGATCGGTACAATGTCTGTGAAAGCATCGAAGGGGCCAAATAGAGGGTGATTCTTCAGGAACTTGATCATTAGTTTCATGAGAGCATTATAGAAAGGGTGTTTTTCAAATACAGCTCTGAAATTGCTTGAAGCAATCGTGGGAGAGTCTGAACCAATAGGGTTCACTGATCCAGAAGCCTTGGATTGTTTCTTGGAAACATTGGATTTCACCATTGTTGAGAGTTAGAGGAAGCTTGGAAGAAGAAAGGTAGAATGGAAGAGAAGGTTTAAAGTTCAGAGAACGTAAACTTTTCTTTGTGGAGAAGAAAGTGGTTTTATAGTGGCTTAAAGGAGCAGGAAACATTTTTGCCCTAAGTAAATTTGGGTGAAAATGTTTGGGTTTTTCTTTGAATTGGGGTCTTTAATCTCAGCCACATATTGATAAAAGAGGGATTAAATCTGAATTTGGGGTTTACCAAAAAGGGTGTGTATTTAATGAAATGTCATATTTGATACCACGTCTGGTGAACGTGTGGTGAGGGTGAGATCAATACGTTGGGTAAAGGGGAAGTTCTAACGGATGGAATTTTTTAGGGTAATAGGAAAGGACATATTAAAAGGATTTGATTTGGAAAATCTTTCTTTTTGTCATCATACCTAAAATAGGTTTGACACGAGGTTTAGAGAAAAAAAGAATGAGACAGTTTCTCAAGGAATGTTTTTATTTAATGTTTTATTTATTGAAGGATCATTAAATAGCACACCATGTTTTTTTGTTGTTTTTAAAAGAATGTATCAGTCTCAACATCAATTAATGTGACTGCAGATGGACATACCATTAAGGATGGACCCTTTGCCATTGCGGATGAATAGATATATGACTGCAGTGGAAGAAACTGAGAAGAGCACTTGTACAATAAGTTAGTAATAACAAACAAGAAGGACCAGTGAAGGATAAATATAATATATGGTTGCAGTACATAGACTGTGGTACACATGATATATCAAAACCATTTATTATAAATAACTTTCAGATAGGACCACAACGGAGACCAAGGATGGTCTGCAGTACCTATTAATTCAAGAAGAATTGAGGGTCCGGATTAATCATTCCTAACATTTGTAAGAATGCGTTGAGTTTGGTAGAGCCTAGTGCTTTGTTAAATACATCAGCAATCTCTTCATGAGTAGGGACAAAGATGAGTTCAATATTACCTTTCAGAATGTGGTCTTTGATGAAGTGATATTGTAGTTCAATATGCTTTGCCTTGGAGTGTTGAATATGTTGGATTAGTGTCTAAGTCCATAACTATTTTGGTATGTACTTGACCCGATGGTGCATGGTCCTTTTGGGTTGCCTTCACCAAAGCAACTTGATAGGATGAATTATGGAGAGAAAGGATTAAATATGATTTATTAATATATTATGAGAATAATATATTAAAGGAGAAATCATATTGTTTAATTAATATTAGTCAAGAATTAATAAGAATTAAGTTTGTGGCTAAAAGACATTAATTAAACTTAAGGGACTAGAACTGTCAATTGTGTGATAGTTGAATATTGGGCTAATGGACTCCATATTAAAGGGGTGCACAAATTCTATGGGGAAACCCATTAGAAATCATCCAAAGGCCTTTAAGAAAGGAGTACATGGGTTGCTTAGGGCATAAGCATCCAAATTAGGGTTTCCTTGTTAGATAACCCTAATAGCCTCACTATTTAAGGAACCCTTAAGCCCCCAAAAACGTGGTGAACTAATTGGTTAGGGTTTCCACACGTTTTGGGCAGCCTCCTTCTCTTCTCCTCTTCATCCTCTTGCTCTTGGTGTTTGTGAACCATTAGATGAGTGACATTTGTGACTCTAAGCTTTCTAAAGTCAATACAAGAAGGATTTGAGATTGTTATTGCTACATAACAATCAAGGTATGATCGAAACCCTAATTCATATGTTATATTGATTATATATATTAGATTTAGGTTTATATTCTTGGATGTATTGCATGTACAATAGAGAAACCTAGATCCAAACATTAGAGGGTTTATATGAGCACATAGGATGTTCTTATGGCTAAAACCCATCAGTGGTATCAGAGCCTGGTTGGTTTCTATTGTATTGATACCTTGGTTATTTGTTCAAGCTTCAAAAATCGATTTTTTGGCCCCCTGTCTGATGAACTCGGCGACTTCCATTGTGGACTCGGCGAGTAGCTCCAACTCGGCGAGTCCATAGATGAACTCAGCGAGTTCGAGCGTCAGAAGGAGGCTGTTTCGGGATTTTTGCCTATTTTGACTTAGGATAATTACCATAATTTTTTAAAATTAATAAAATTCGAATTTTATTGATTCCTTATGATTATCCTTGTCAAAATAAAAGATTTTGGTCATCTAATTAGATAATTGTTACCTTATTTGATAAATGTTAAGTTATGGAAATTATTTGATCATTATCTTGCAAGAATTTGAACTAGATCTAATTAGATAACCACCAATTATAGTTAATTGCCTTATTTGAATTATGTGATCTAGAAAATTCTTAACAAAGTTTGGAAAAATTTCAAATTAATCCCTTTAGGTTTTATAGTTTAAATTAGAACTCAAAAGTTTTGTTTTGAAATTTAAATAGTTGAAACCCTAATGTTTTAAAAAAGGTTTCAAAACCTGCCCTCAAGTTTTGGAATTTAAATTTTGATTGAAAAGTTTGATTTTGAAATATTTAAATTCTAAACCCTAATGTTTTGAAATGTTTCAAAACTTGCCCTCAAGTTTTGGAATTTAAAAGTTGATTAAAAGTTTAATTTAGGAATGTTAAATTCTAAAACCCTAGTATTGTTTTGAAAAAAGATTCAAATCAGACCCTTATGGTTTTATTAATTAATTAAGGTGTATTATTAAAAGAGGTTTAATAAATCCATAAAGTTTTGGTTTACAATTTAATTGAATTAAAAGTTTAATTGTTAAATTTGACCACCTAGTATTTTAAAAGTGTAAAATACACCCTATACTATATATAACATTAAAAGTCTAACATTATATATATGTATGAGTAAAAGTCAGTCTTACCGTTAGTAGGCCTCATTCACGAAGCTGGTCTATAAAGGGTGTTTAAGGAAATTTTCTATAAAATGGCGATTGAATGGGTATCCACTCTTACCCACCGCACTCTTGACTAGTGGAGGGTCGTTAGCCGAACGGGTAGGATAGGACAGAAACCTTCCATTATAAGTATAATGAAGTATAAAAGTAACTAAATGTTTTCATAAAATTCCCAATCTTAGTTACTTTAGGAAAAAGTGAAATGATGTAATTCCATGAAGTTACACTTTGTGCCCTTGCGAAGACGTTACTGGAGCGTGTGTGGTTAACCGGCACACTAAATGGTGCTAAGCAAAGGTAGCAAAGGGTGACTCAATGTTTGTCATAGTTCGGTGGAGCGTGTGTGGTTTACTGGCACATCGAATAGGTGACCATAACATGTGAGGGCACCATATAGATTTGCATGGTTATTCACACCCGCTCTGTGATCCTCTGCATCTCAGTCACAAACTAGAGGGGCATGTCAAGATTTAAACATGCCATTGAAAAGGTTCAATGAATCTCAAAGAATCTTGGAGTTTTCAATACATTTAAGACTTAATCTATTTTTCGTTTTTCATGGTGGAAAATTAGTGAATCGTCATTCACTTAGCTTCAAATGTTCTGCACTTAGGGTTACGGCATCCCTCTCCCGAGTTGTGGAATATTGTGTTCGGTCCTAGCCTTAATATCTCATTTGGGTGATTTATTAAGGACTCAATCGATCAACTGACTTGAATTTGTTTTCTCCCGTTTTGTAGATGTCAAAGTTCGACAACTATGTTCTTCCCAAATCCCGTGGAACAAGCATTCCACATGAAGGTGATATTCCACGATTCGATCGAGGAACAAGAGATCATGCTTCACTTCCTCCTCCTCCTCCCGTTATTCTCCCTAACCCACAAGATCGAAGAATTGAAAGGTTCAATGTCACTAAAGCCCTATTGGAAATGAAACATGAAGATGGTAAACCCGTGTGTGCCCACGTTCTAGGAATAAAATCACACATCGATAGGCTGATAATGTTGGGTGCGTCATTCCCAGATAAGTTAGCTGTGAACTGGGTTCTGTAGTCACTTCCCAAATCATATAATGAGTTCAAAAGAAAGTATTATATGATGGATCATGACGAAAACCTCATTGACCTAACTTACATGCTCATTGCTGCTGAATCAGAAATGATTTGGCAAAGAAATGGAGCGTATTTGTTAGGAAAGTCAACCAACCATGCTTCCGAGGACATTCTAGGAGAACCGACCTGCATTTGCTGCCAAGTGAAAGGGCGTTGGATATGAGTCTGCCCTAAGAGCCTGAACAGTCCAGAAGATGGGAGAGTCAAAGAGTATGGTTGTTCTTCAGGTAAAATCCACTATCTAACTCCATTAAGTTCCTATTCGTTGATTCTTAATACATGATGTGATAAGATTGCATTTGAATGTTTTGCAGGATTAGTGAAAAGAGAGGAAGCTTGACGAAAGAGCAAGATGAATCTAATCACGAAGAAATGGATCTCGATCTCATGGATTTGAAGATTAAATTTTGAGCTTAGAAAGTTATGATATAATTGTTAGGAATATTTGACTACATTTTTAGTTGATTTTTCATTGTAAGGACAAATGTTTTCCGCTGGTTTTATGAATAAAATAGATTTTGTTTTGACTCATTTATTTATTTATTTATTTCCTTGCAATGAAATCGTTATGAAAAATTGATGCTTGCATATTTCTACAACGAATGGATGTGATTCTCAATTATGATAATTGTGGAAATGTCGAGAATTTACCAAATAGGGAGAGTTTCTCATCGCCCAAGTTTCAATTGGACAGAAACTTGGAATCATGCAACTTGGTTGCACGATGAATGAGAAATTTCATATTTGGAAATTAGACTAATTCGTTGACAAGTGTCAAGTGAAGGACTAGGAGATCAAGTACACAAAGTTGTGTGTTGATCAAGTCCGCCACAAGAGTAACAAAGATATTCATCATGATTTACTAAAGGTTTAGTAAATATGATTATACTTATAAGACTAAGTGTAATTCTGAATTGATTGAAAAGGTTTAAATCGATAGCAGTACGAATAAGAAGAATCTGGTAGGCAGAAAGATAAAAGTTTCTCTATTCTAAGAAGAAGGGAGAGTACCATTTATACTTTATGATATGTCTTAATGATTAAGAACCATATTTCAATTGATCCTCTAAGTAAGTCTTAGTACAATTATATGTATAAGAAGAGAAATCAAGAATTGAAGAAATGGTTAAATCAAGAAGTCAATCATACTTCGTTCCAAAACAAGTCTTAGAGTTAAGATTGTGACATTGAGTGACAAGTCTTAAGAAGGTTTATAACATTCATCAAATATGGAAAGTTGTGAGTCTTGGATAAGACAAAGACCAACTAGGACCAATTTTATGAAGTGTTATGTCTTGATAAAAGCTACACTAACTCTTGAATATTTGTTTGTCAAGAAATGTTTATTGACAAGAGAATCTTATATGTCAAGGAGTCAGTGGGAGTCTTAATGGTCTTGAAAAGGTTCAAGAACTTACCAAGAATAAACCTTATCGATCATCACTAGCACACGAGTTGAGCTCTACAACCTATCGTGTTGACACTACCTTGTTTCTATGCAATTCCAATTGAATTAATTATGCATGTGAGTTCTATGAGTTCTCATTTGAATGCATAAAAGGCAAGGACCTTGATCAATGAAAAGTACATTGATAAGAAAAGGTGAGCTGCTTAACTACTTGGAAGACATGGTGGGCAGCCGTGTTACCATAAGACAAGAGTTCAAGGTTAAGAAAAGTTCGGTCCATAAGGGTTTGGATTTGTCGCAAACTTTGGTTTTGACAAATTCGCATGGATAAGAACAAATACACCATAATTCGAATTGTGAGATTTGGCAATTAGTCTGAATTGTTTAGACACACATATGAGCTATCTAAGGCAGTGGTGTATAAGACTAAGAGGCTTGATAAAATATTATCAAAGCATTAAGTATTAGAAATATGAACTTAAGAAATTCAATAGGTATTGTTTTTCTGGAAGTTAAGCTGTTTTCTAAACACATGTCAAAGCTAGTGGGAGCATAAGTGTTATGTTTGTAATAATCATCGTGATAGTGGGAGCATAAATGTTATGATTGCATGATTATTAAGGAAAGTATTGCAAGTTATCAGTATTAATTGTAGAAAACAAGAGTCATACTTTGCAAAGTTGTAAGGGTTGAATAGTTGTTTTGCTATAATTACGGGAGAGAATATTATGCTTCATTTCAAATCTAAAGGCTTAGGTTGTGGAATATTAACAATATTAGTCAAAGGATACATAGTGTGTTCTTAAATTTTGATTATGATTACGGCATTCCTCTTCATATTTCGAATTGAGAGAACGTAGCACATCAAATATTATGGTAGAAGATTGATAAAGTATCGAATCATTATGTAAGACATTATGCATTGTGTCCCATACACTTCGGGTATAGGATCGATTGCAAATGCTATAATATTTGACCATTCTAAAATTTTCCAAATGTCTAGTGTATTTAGAGGGAAAAGGACAAGAATCGGTTTTGACTAAGATAATTAGACAACTATCAAAGGACAATCCAAAGTTCGTCGAGGATTGGTCGCTTGTGAGTAGTTGGAAGTATAGTATTGGATGGACCATATCGACGTTATTATGAATACAAACGATTCTATTAAGAATGAGTATTCATATGGAAAATATGGAAATGTTTCCATATTGGGAGTTTGATATTGAGAATCTATGTCTAGATTAGAAACTTTCATGCAAAAGGGTGTTCAAAGGAATGTACTTTGAGTGAGAGACATCACATCTATGGAGTTGTCCTGTAACAATCTCCGATAAAGGACTTTGTAATTCATTGGCAATAGTCATTGTGACTTTTGTGCTATGACATTACGAAAGGATCATTGCATAAAATGTTAGAATCTAGCATATTCTATAAGTGGAAAGAATTTGATATTCTTTCACTTGTGGAAAGGATTAGGAGTTGTGAAATGAGTATGATTGGAAATGTGTTCATTTGATCTATTTCACAAAGTAAGAACCATAGGTTAGCATTGTGTGCATGCTGAGAGCATGGGACAAGCGTTGTAATAATTCAAGTAAGAAGTTGATTACCTGAAACAACAAATAATGAGTAATCGATATGGTGATAAATAAAACGTGTTTTATTTATACTCAAAGGTTTGAGGCCATATGGGATTAGTATTATTCTTGTGTTTCACTTTGCATGTTATGACTTCCTGAATAATTTAATTGGTTGAGAACAGTCAAATTATTCGAACGGGCCACAGTCGTTCATATGTTGGAAGTAGATACGAATGAAAACTGTCGTGAATTGGTGTGTGCATTGTCTAAAGAGCATTAGACATAAGCAAATCTTTGCTGCAACGTTCATGAGTGCTTATGAATATGATTTGAGCATTGGATTAAATCCACGCTCACTTGGATCACTTCATGGATTTTATCACGAGTGATTGGTGAGATGATAACATCTTATATTCTTGAAACCGAGATGTGTGAGTTGTATCTTGCGAGTCGGTTGCACATTGATAATATGTAAACGCAGCAGTAACTTGGTGTTATAAAACATATTGTTGTGTGTGATTTGGTGAGTGAGTGCAAGCGAGCATTGAGTCAAAGTTTATCTGTTCCTTTAATCCAGAGTAGGATAAAAGCGATATTTGTGGGCCCCTCGATGATTTAGTGATGGCACCTAAGCGCTTGGCCAAGCCGGGACTAAATTGATGTGTTCAATTGTAGTCTGTTGTCAGTCGTCATAAATCTGAATTCGGGAAACAGCACATAGACAGAGAGAATGATTTAGATCCATGTCTCAGTCTATACGATAATATCTAGAATGGAGGAATATATGATCCCTTATCTAAAGGACACGCGTATCTGATAAGATCAGAGTTGACAGCGGCTTTAGAAAGCTACGATTGCAGATCGGGATCTGCAGTCATACGCGGAATAGTTATTAAACTTATCCAAGTGGGAGACTGTTGGATTAGTGTCTAAGTCCATAACTATTTTGGTATGTACTTGACCCGATGGTGCATGGTCCTTTTGGGTTGCCTTCACCAAAGCAACTTGATAGGATGAATTATGGAGAGAAAGGATTAAATATGATTTATTAATATATTATGAGAATAATATATTAAAGGAGAAATCATATTGTTTAATTAATATTAGTCAAGAATTAATAAGAATTAAGTTTGTGGCTAAAAGACATTAGTTAAACTTAAGGGACTAGAACTGTCAATTATGTGATAGTTGAATATTGGGCTAATGGACTCCATACTAAAGGGGTGGACTAATTCTATGGGGAAACCCATTAGAAATCGTCCAAAGGCCTTTAAGAAAGGAGTACATGGGTTTCTTAGGGCCTAAGCATCCAAATTAGGGTTTCCTTGTTAGATAACCCTAATAGCCTCACTATTTAAGGAACCCTTAAGCCCCCAAAAATGTGGTGAACTAATTGGTTAGGTTTTCCACACGTTTTGGGCAGCCTGCTTCTCTTCTCGTCTTCATCCTCTTGCTCTTGGTGTTTGTGAACCATTAGAGGAGTGACATTTGTGACTCTAAGCTTTCTAAAGTCAATACAAGAAGGATTTGAGATTGTTATTGCTACATAACAATCAAGGTATGATCATAACCCTAATTCATATGTTATATTGATTATATATATTAGATTTAGGTTTTATAGTCTTGGATGTATTGCATATACAATAGAGAAACCTAGATCCAAGCATTAGGGTTTGTGTGAGAACATAGGATGTTCTTATGGGTAAAACCCATCAGAATAGGATTATGAGAAATCGCTATGGCACTTTCAGAATCAGAGTAGATTCGTATCCGCAGCATTCTGGATCCGTAGTCTAACAGTTGTGTCTTCATCCATAGAACTTAAGAACAATAGCTGGCTGCGGCCACATATCCGGCTTCTGCGGTAAACAATGATACACAACTTTTTTTTCTTGAGTACCAGCTGACGATTCTTCCTCCCAGCAATTGATATCCACCGTGACAACCCGAAATTTATTCCGTCAATGTAACCCACTTCCGTTAATAAAAATTAGTTTTATTAAAAATTTTCGTTAACTTTTGAGATAAGTAAATCCCTTTGGGTTATTGTTGTATTTTTCATATGCCCTTGAAAGCAATAAAAATCACGTGAAATACCCTCGAATTCTTTCGGAAAAATATCTAGTTCACGACTAAGTCGGGTTACGGCCATTTAATCGGGTATAATCATAAAACTCCGCTTGATGTCAGGATTGGGTGGATCCCCACCTAGCCGTGAACTCAACCTTATATAAGGGTTGAGCGGTTTCCATTTGAACCTTTTTCACCCACCTTAGAGCTTTTTCTCTCTACTCTCTCTCTCTCTACAACTCGGGATTCGATCTAGAAATGCCCCTTCAAGCTTCACAACTGTAAGTTAACCTTCCTAGCTTGTGTTTTAGCCTAACATACTTGCAAATTCGTGATTTAATCATCCAAAAACCACAAGAACATGTGTTTACAGTTTGGGAACATCCCAAAACCGTAAACACCCTAAAAGAGGGTTTTTATGCCCCAAAACCCTTCCAAAACCTTTCCAATGCTTGGCTTATGACCTAGAGACTTGCATGAATGATTTGAGAACCCCAAAACATGAATTGAAGGGACAAAGATGAGTTTATGGTTTGGGAAAGTCTCCCAAAACCGTAAACACCTTCTAAAGGTGTTTAAGTGCCCTTAACACCTTCCAATGCTTGTATAAGTGACTAGAACCTTACATGCATAGCCTAGAACCACCAAAACACATGAAAATGGACAAACACGAGTTTAAAGTCGTAAAATCATGTGTTTACGACCGTAAACTCCCCAAGGAGTGGTTTAGAAACCGTAAACTCCATAAAGGGTCCATTTTAAGCCTGAAACACTTCCATGACCTTTGATTCAACCCTAGGACCTTTCTTTGTGAAGCATATAACCTTTGAGCACCCAATAACACCACTCCCATGAGTTTATGACCTTAAACTCATGGGGATATGGTCTTGCAACCATAAACACCCCTAAGGGCTTACACTTGAAGAGTAAACTCCTTAACAAGGGCATACACTCCTTAGATGCAACCCGTACCATTCCTAACACTTGAAATAAAGTGTTTCCTCGCATTAGAGTGTATTTACTTGCTTAATTAGTGGTTTAATGACTAATTAGACACAATTATGTTTCACTTCATGTTACCTAGGACCCTCGCATGTGTTCAAGTCCTAAATTGACACCTAGCGTCCTAACCTGGCACACCCACGTCAGGTGAGTTCATACCCCTACCTTTTACCGAGTTTTTCATGTTTTCATGGGGGAATACAAGCAAAAGTAAAATGGAACTTGTACTCAAAACGTATTATTTCTTATGAAATGTTTACATGTTGAGCATGCTTTTAACACAGAAAACCGTTTAACCAATCGAATAAGAAATTAACTTGTAGAGTTAGTTTTCAAATCTAAAACAAGGAAACTTAAAAAGCTTATCATAAAATGTTATATTTTATATTTTTAAAAAGGATTCATGCCAATCATAAAACGGGATTTTCCATATTATTACTTGTAAATTCGTTATTCTTAAGATTGGAGATTCTCCTTGGTAACACTTCCCCGGATTCGAGAGTGTAGGACTAAACCTGTAACCAGAATCTCATGGAGGGAGAACGTGTCTTGTGTGTATAGATCTATACGGGACTGACTACCCCGCACCTTGCTGCTAGCTACAGTGGGACCGACAGGTCTACGGGTGACAAAGTCATAAAATGATACTGGCCCTCGTTACGAGCCATATCTAGTTTATTGTATGGTTATAGAACTCACAACTTAGATAATGGAGATTTACTTTTAGTAATAATGAACCTAGTGAACTAACCTTAAAGTAATAACTGTTTTGATAACTAGAGGGTATCAACAATACCCTTAGGAATTAGTTCACTGCCTACTTATTAGTTTTATATATGTGTGTTAAAACTAATGTAATTTATCAAGATTAACCAAGCTTTCAAGGAAACTTCACGTAACGATACAAGTATGGTAGATACTTGTACATTTCATTTTCGGATCGATAACCAACCATTGACTATTAAGGAAAATATGGGTTTTTCCTGGGATAACTTAACTTTTCATAAACGGGTTGTTAAACAAATGGATAACCAACTTCTTTTATAAGAAAATATGAGATTTTCTTGGATAACAACTTTTCATGAAACCAAAGGAACGTTTTGTTTTACCAGAACTCAACCACTTATGAACTCACCAGCTTTATGTTGATATTTTAAAACTGCTTGTATTCTCAGGTTCTCGTTAGACATGTATATCGCTTACTTTTGGAGAAGACGGTGTGTAACGACCCAATTTTTACGCCCAAAAATTTCATTTAAATTAAGTGGTTTGTAAAACAATTGTAGTAAAACATCATCCGATCATATCATTTCGCAAAACATATCTCGTGTCTTAAATCCCAAAACATGAAAATAATAATAATGTCAGAGTACAATCCAAGAACATCTCATAATGCGGAAAACCAATATGTGTGTGTATGATGTGTCGCTACCGTGCCAGCTCCTTCCCTTTTGCTGAAGAGGTACCTGAAACCAAAATTGAAAACTGTAAGCACGAAGCTTAGTGAGTTCCCCCATCGTACCACATACCATACAATCATATCACATACATACTGCCAGGCATTTCTAGGGTGCCCAACCTACCCGGTACGACCATTTTGGGGTGCCGACCTACCTATGCGGCCATTCTGGGTGCCGTCCTACCCGTGTCAAGCCATTCTGGGGTGCTGACTACCCTTCGGTCCTAACAACCGAACCTCGGGGACTATTTCACCCCTACTACTACTATCACATATATCATAACATAATCTATTGTCAAATATATATGGGACCTACCCTCCGGTCCTAATAACCGAATCTTGTGGACTCTTCCCCCTCCTACTACGTCTATCTCATGTAACATATCATGCTAGTAGCTAAACATGTCATATCATACTGTTAGGCATATCTGGGGTGCCTAACCTACCCTTCGGTCCTAACAACCGAACTCTATCACTATCACATACCATATCACGCTAGCATATATCATATCATGTAGTAACAACAAAGATAATATCACAAAGACAAACATCTAGCATACGATCCCTACTGGTGGGCCGACATTGTGGCCGTAGACCCACCACTACTGGAAGGTAACTCACCTCGTAGTAGCTGCTGAATTGTGCGGGAATCCTCTGACTGCTGCTGCTGCTGCTCCGGAAATCCTCCGGCTAAAATTCCCACAAAACACTTAGTCAGAAACTGACATATACTCTTAGGGTAAAATGACCATTTTACCCCCTGACTAAGTAAAAGTCAAAGTCAACTTCTAGTTGACCTGACTCGCCGAGTTGGCTCGCCAACTCGCCGAGTCCCTATCCTTCCATTAGATCTCAAACTCGTGTCTACTCGTTGAGTTAGGCGATGACTCGACGAGTTTTCCTTCTAATTGAACATCGACTGAATCCTCATCCGACTCACCGAGTTGTATGAACAACTCGTCGAGTTCATCATCAACTGATACTCAGGTCCTGTCCTTGACTCGTCGAGTTGTATGAACAACTCGTCGAGTTCATCTTCATCCTTAAGAAGATTGCCTTGGACTCGCTGAGTCTGTCATGCACTCACCGAGTCCCATAAATCTATAGAACAATGTCTTAGTCCAGAATGTTGGGTCACCCCTTGGGACCCCTTTAAAACCTTTCCACACTCAACTGGGTCCTTTTGACCCTCAACTGATATGGGACAGAACCTTTGACTCGCCGAGTCCAAGAACAGACTCGCCGAGTTGGTCATAACCACTGACTGAATCTTCGCTTTCTGATGTACAACACTTGATCAAAATGTAGATCTATGCTTCTACAATCGATCTAGCACGTTAAGTTACAGCCTTTACGTGCTTGCATGGGACTTTAATTTCAAAAGGTCCTAAAACAAGCTCTCACAATGCATGGGGCCTTCTTTGAGTGCAAAAGCCACTCCTTTCTGCCTTGTAACCCCTCAAAGGACCTAGATCTGAAACATCAACCTCAAACCATGCTTTCAATCATGTTGGTGACCAAAATGGCATAGAAAAGCCCTAAAACTCCACAAAATGGGATCTATCAAAAGAGCAAGCAAGATATAGACTTTATACCTTTTGAAGTCAGCAAATTATGCTCAAAACCGAATCCTTCTAGCTTCATCTTGATCCTTCAAGCTTTTCCTTCCTTCCTTGAATCACGAAAGCACCAAAATCACTCCAAAAGCCTTAGATTGCTTCAATAACGGCTAGGGTTTGCTATGGAGGTCTTTTGGGAGCAAATGAGACTAAGGAGGCCGAGTTATGGTGCATAAATAGGGTGCAAACCCCCGGATTAGGGTTTTTGCCCAAACAGGGTCTACACGTCGAGTCCGGGACTCGAGTCGTCGAGTCCCCAACTTAACTCGGTGCCTCATCCCGCTTCTACTCGGCGTGTTGGTCCTTCAACTCACCGAGTCCAAGAACAAATGAAAAATATTAAAATATTTAATCAAAAGAACACGTACCAAGAACCAGGTGCTACAAATCTCCCCCACTTATTTTAGACTTCGTCCTCGAAGTCTGCTGCTCGATCCTGAAACAACTCAAGGTAGTGCTCCATCATCTCATCCACCGGCTCCCAAGTCCACTCCGACCCCTTCCGGTGCTGCCATTGCACCTTCACGAATTCTACTCTTTTGTTCCTCAGATCCTTCGACTTCCGGTCAAGGATCGCTACAGGCCGCTCGATGAAATTCAGGCTGCCATCAACCAGAATGTCCTCCAAGGGTACCACTACTGAGTCGTCCACCAGGCACTTTGGCAGCTGAGAAACATGGAAAGTGTTATGAATCTGACTATGTTTAGCTGGCAAATCCAGCCTATAAGCCACCTTGCCCACCCAGGATATAACCCTGAATGGTCCAATATACCTTGGGCCTAACACGCCCCGCTTCCTGAATCGAATGACGCCTTTCCAAGGCAACACCTTCAAGAGAACCATATCTCCGACCTGGAACTCCAGGTCGGATCGACGCTTATCGGCATAACTTTTCTACCGACTCTGAGCAGTCTGAAGCCTGCTCCAGACCTGCTGAATCTTCTCTGTCGTCTTGAGCACTACTTCGGTGCTCCCCATGACCCTCTGGCCAACCTTGCCCCATCATATCGGGGTCCTGCACCTCCTCCCATACACCATCTGGAAGGGAGGACGGTCGATTCTCTCATGATAGCTATTATTATACGAGAACTCCGCCAACGGAAGGTAGGTATCCCAGCTACCTCCTAAGTCTAAAACACATGCCTGCAGCTTGTCTACCAGAGTCTGGATGGTCCGCTCGCTCTGGCCATCCGTCTGCGAGTGAAAGGCGGTGCTGAAATGCAGACGAGTACCCAACTCTTCGTGAAATTTTTTCCTAAACCTGGATGTGAACCGCACATCCCTATCCGAAATCACCAAAACTAGCACTCTGTGTCGGGCCACCACCTCTCTGATATAGATATCGGCCAATTTCTCGGCCGAGATGCTCTCCTGAATCGGGATAAAGTAGGCGCTCTTGGTCAATCGATCGACGATGACCCATATCGAATCCACTCCTCGCGCGGTCCTGGGACGCTTGGTGATAAAATCCATCGTAATATCGTACCATTTCCACAGTGGGATATCCAACGACTGCATCTTGCCGTGAGGGCTCTGATGCTTGGCCTTGACCTTCCTGCAGGTCAAGCACCGCTCCATGTACCATGTCACATCCCACTTCTTGCAGGGCCACCAATAGTCCAGACGGAGATCTTTATACATCTTCGTCGCCCCGGGACGAATGGAGAATCGGGATTTGTGCGCCTCCTCCATCAAGATCTAGCGCACGCCTCCGAGGTATGGAACGCACACCCTGCGGTGTTAAGTCAATAATCCATTGCTGTCATAGTCGAAGGAGTAAACCTGACCCACTATGCGCTCACACTTCCGATGTTCCTCCTTCATGGCCTCCTATTGGGTCTCCCGAATCCGCTCCAATAGCGGAGTCACCACTGTCATCCGCTTTTAGATATCCCCGATTGGCGCCACCCTACGGCTAAGCGCATCGGCCACCACATTAGCCTTTCCCGGGTGATAAAGGATCTCGCAATCGTAATCCTTTACCACATCCGTCCACCGACACTGCCTCATGTTTAGCTTCGACTGATCCATGAGGTACCTCAAGCTCTTATGGTCCACGTAAATGGTACAACGAATCCCATAGAGGTAATGGAGGCAAATGTTGAGGGTGAACACAACAGTTCCTGGCTCCAAGTCATGCGTCGGGTAATTCGTCTCGTGAGGCTTCAGCTGCCTCGACACGTAGGCGATGACATGCCCTCTCTGCATCAACATCGTGGCCAAACCTAAGATGGACGCATCGCAGTACACAACAAAATCCTCATGCCCTCTGGCAGGGCTAAAATTGGCGCCTCGCACAATCTCTATCTTAGTGTCTCGAACGCTGCTTGCTGCTCAGGCCCCCAACGAAAGACCACGGCCTTCCTTGTTACCCTGGTCAATGATACGACTATCTTGGAGAACTCCTGGATGAATCTCCGATAATAGCCCGCTAATCCCAGGAAACTCCGAATCTTAGATGGAGACTTCGGAACCTCCCATCTCATCACGACCTCCACCTTGGCCGGGTCTACCAAAATCCCGTTCTGGTTGGCAAGGTGCCCAAGAAACTGCACCTCGCGCAACCAAAACTCTCATTTGGAGAGCTTCGCATACAAGCTCTCCGTCCTCAAAGTCTCCAGCACCTCCCGCAGGTGCTCCTCGTGCTCCTCCTGCGTCTTGGAATAAGCCAATACATCATCAATAAACACTATCACTGACCGGTCTAACATCGGTCTACACACGCGGTTTATGAGGTCCATGAACGCGGCAGGAGCATTGGTGAGCCCGAAGGGCATCACCACAAACTCGAAGTGGCCATAGCGCGTCCGAAACGCAGTCTTCTGCATATCCTCCTCTCTGACCCTCTTCTGATGATATCCTGAACGCAGATCAATCTTGGAGAACCAAGATGCTCCCTGTAGCTGGTCAAAGAGGTCATCAATCCTCGGGAATGGGTAAAGGTTCTTCATCGTTACCTTATTCAGCTCCCTATAGTCTATACACATACGATGCGACCCATCCTTCTTCTTCACAAACAGAATCGGAGCTCCCCAAGGCGAACTACTTGGCCTGATAAATCCCTTGTCTAGCAGCACCTGCCGCTGCGTAGACAACTCCTGCATCTCGGGAGGAGCCAACCGATAGGGTGCCTTGGCTATCGGAGCCGCACCAGGGAATAGGTCGATCCTGAACTCCACCTGGCGCTCCAGAGGTATCCCAGGCAGCTCCTCGGGGAATACGTCCGCAAACTCTCGTACTACGGGCACCTCGCCCACCGTCGCTCTACCCGCCTCCCGGGTATCCATAACATACGCGACATAACCTGTGCAACCCTGCTGGAGGTAACGCTTAGCTCTCGTTGCTGAACATAGGGTTGGTCCTCGCTGTGGCCTCTCTCCCTGAATCACCAGCTCTCCCCCGCTTGGGGTCCTGATCCGCACCAACTGCTGCGCACAGTCGATCACTGCCCCATTGGGGCTTAACCAATCCATACCGATAATAACCTTGTTCCCCCGCAAAGGTATGGGAACCAGATCTACCAGATAACGCTCCTCAAAAAACCTCAACACACAATCTCGGAACACCGTTGATGCTCACACCGAACGGTCATCTGAAATATCTACGTCTAGAGGGCAATCCAACATGTCTGAAGACTCGGAAAATCTCTTGCTGAGCGCAAGAGAAACAAACGATCGGGTAGCACCCGAATCAAACAATACCTGAACTGGGATACCGTTCACATGGAATAATCCTAAACAGAGCACATACATAACATATCAAAATCACAGCAGCATATCATAACATCATAAATAAGAAGTCATACTCGTCACCACATCGGGTGCAGTACGTGCCTCCTCGGTAGTCAACTGGAATGCCTGACTCCTCACCACTGGAGCCTCTTCCTTGCCCTGCCGACCATCAGTGATCCACAGGCTCGCTGGAGCTGGCGCCTTCACTGGTGCTGATGCTGCTGTCAACTGGGGCAATTGGCCTTTTTGTGGCCCCTCTGGTTGGAGTGGAAACACAGCAACTCAGACGTCTGAATAACCGGTGCAGGGGCAGTACAATCCCTGCTGAAATGCCCCGTCTTGTCGCACTTGTAGCAGCCCGACGATCCAATTCTCCACGCCCCCACATGTGGCATGTCGCATTACCTGCAGCGGCCCGGTCCTGACTGGCCTTTCGGCTAACCATCTGATCCCTTAGGCTTCTTCCCCGAAGCAACAATCGACTGCCCCTCCTCTACTTTCTTCTTCCGGACATGCTCCAGATCGATCTGCCTCTCCCTCGCCCTGGCAATCATGGACTCCAGGGTAGGGCAAGCTAAAAAGCTAACATGCTCTCGGATGTCAGCCCGTAGCATGTCATGGTAGCGGGTCCTCCTCATATCCTCATCCCCCGCATACTGGGGTACTAACAGCGCCCTCTCCCGGAACTTGGCGGTGATCTCAGCCACAGTCTCCGTCGTCTTCCTCATATCTAAAAACTCATTGGCCAGCTGCTGAAGCTCGACAGCCGGCACAAACTCTGCCATGAACCTGGTCACAAAGTCCGACCAGGTCATAGCCTCAACATTCGAGGCTCCCAATGAGTCACCGACGGACTCCCACCAATCTCTACCTCGGTCTCGTAAACATCCTGCTGTATATCTCACCTTCGACCCCTCGGGGCAGAAGCTGGTCAGCTGTGCGTACTCAATGTCTGCAATCCATCGTCTGGCAGCAATGGGGTCCTTCGCCTCATGGAGATTCAGTGCACCACTTCCCTTGAAGTCTTTAAAGGACTGTGTGTGAGATCCTGACTGGCCGGATGCCATGTCACTCCTGAATGCCCTAAGGCGGTCCTCCATTAGCTCAAATATCCCTTCCTTGATCGACTCGAAAATGATGGGGGGTCGACTCAAGGATGCCTCTGGGTATCTCTGACGCGATGAACTCGCGCAGCCTCTGATCTACTGGCTCGGAACCTGATCCCGAACCAGATCCCTCTCCAGAATTGCCAACTGCTGGCCTCTGACGTAGTACCACCATTCTGCAATACATACGGACAACTATTAGTGATACTGATACCTCTAAAGGGATCACATCTATTACAAGTTCCCCGATCTTGTCTTAGCCTTCCTCAAATCGGATACGGATCCTCTACTTTCAGTAGTACGGCCCATACTACCTTCCACATCAATCCGAACCTTCCTCAAGGATTGCCTTGACTCCACCAGATCCCTTTTACCACTGCTGATCTCTACTACTCTTATCCTAGGCTTACCCTAGGAAACCTCTGACTCCACCCAACCCAGTCCTCAGCTGCTGAAGGTCTCTTTGTAATGCCAGTTAGCCATTACCTGAATACAATCACATGCAATAAGGCTTGGATAATCCTTCGAGTAAGGGACTCATCCCTACAACGGTTAGGACTCAAACAAGAGCTACGCGATAGAGTCAAATCCAACACTCTGAGATTATTCAACCCTGATCACATGTGACTTTAACGTATTCAACTAACAGCTAACTACCATCACTCAAAGCCCACATAGCACAAAGCAAATAGCATTCAGACAAAAAGGGAACAATCTCAAGCAACTTTATCCTCATAACAGGAACGGCACTAGCATACAATGCTAAGCTCATACTATCAGGCATAACCTAGACATGCTATCCAACTGCTGTCTACTCAATTCAAGCATGCAACTCTCATAAGCTGAAGCACATAAAGCAGGCACATAAGGCATCACTCCTAGATCCTTAGTCCTATTCTAGCATGTTGTTCTACTGAAACTGATATACACAACATAAACTTGTATGGGTACTTTGGGGAATACTTGCTTGAGCTCGGCCGGTCACTTACATCAAACACTTGTTTTTCTAAAAAAAATCTTCTGTTTTATTCTTTAGAAAACCGCTTTCTTATAAAATCTTTTAATACCTCGGTTTGAGTCTAGACGCTCCCGAAGGTGTGTCCGAATCCCTCAAACTAGGGCTCTGATGCCAACTTGTAACGACCCAATTTTTACGCCCAAAAATTTCATTTAAATTAAGTGGTTTGCAAAACATTTGTAGTAAAACATCATCCGATCATATCATTTCATAAAACATATCTCGTGTCTGAAATCCCAAAACATGAAAATAATAATAATGTCAGAGTACAATCCTAGAACATCTCATAATGCGGAAAACCAATATGTGTGTGTATGATGTGTCGCTACCGCGCCAACTCCTTCTCCTTCGCTGAAGAGGTACCTGAAACCAAAACTGAAAACTATAAGCACGAAGCTTAGTGAGTTACCCCATCGTACCACATACCATACAATCATATCACATACATACTGCCAGGCATTTCTGGGGTGCCCGACCTACCCGGTACGGCCATTCTTGGGTTTCGACCTACCCATGCGGCAATTCTGGGGTGCCGTCCTACTCGTGTCGAGACTTTATTGGGCGCTGACCTACCCATGTCGAGCCATTCTGGGGTGTTGACTACCCTTCGGTCCTAACAACCGAACCTCGGGGACTTTTTCACCCCTACTACTACTATCACATATATCATAGCATAATCTATTGTCAAACATATCTGGGGTGTCCGACCTACCCTTTGGTGCTAACAACCGAATATCGGGGACTCTTCCCCCTCCTACTACCTCTTTCTCATGAAACATATCATGCTAGCAGCTAAACATGTCATATCATACTGTTAGGCATATCTAGGGTGCCTATTCTACCCTTCGGTCCTAACAACCGAACTCTATCACCATCACATACCATATCACGCTATCATATATCGTATCAGGAGGTAACAACACAAATGAATATCACAAAGACAAACATCTAGCATATGATCCCTACTGGTGGACCGACATTGTGGTCATAGACCCACCGCTACTGGAAGGTAACTCACCTTGTAGTAGCTGCTGAACTATGCGGGAATACTCTGACTGCAGCTACTGCTGCTCCGGAAATCCTCCGACTAAAATTCCCACAAAACACTTAGTCAGAAACTGACATCTACTCTTAGGGTAAAATGACCATTTTACCCCTGACCAAGTAAAAGTCAAAGTCAACTTCTAGTTGACCTGACTTGCCGAGTTGGCTCGCCAACTCGCCGAGTCCCTATCCTTCCATTAGACCTCAAACCCGTCTCTGCTCGTCGAGTTAGGCGATGACTCGACGAGTTTTCCTTCTAAATGAACATCGACTGAATCCTCATCCGACTCGCCGAGTTGTATGAACAACTCGTCAAGTTCATCATCTGCTAATACTTAGGTCCTGTCCTTGACTCGCCGAGTTGAATGAACATGTCGCCGACTTCATCTTCATCCTTAAGAACATTACCTTGGACTCGCCGAGTCTATTCATGCACTCGCCGAGCCCCATAAATCTCCAGAACAATGGCTTAGTCCAGAACGTTGGGTCATCCCTTGGGACCCCTTTAAAACCTTTCCACACTCAACTGGGTCGTTATGACCCTCAACTGATATGGGACAGAACCTTGGACTCGCCGAGTCCAAGAACGGACTCGCCGAGTTTGTCACAACCACTGACTGAATCTTTGCTTTTTGATGTACAACACTTGATCAAAATGTAGATCTATGCTTTTAAAATCAATCTAGCAAGTAAAGTTCCAACCTTTACATGCTTGCATGGGACTTTAAGCTCAAAAGGTCCTAAAACAAGCTCTCACAATGCATGGGGACTTCTTTGAGTGCAAAAGCCACTCCTTTCTGCCTTGTAACCCCTCAAAGGACCTTGATATCAAACATCAACCTCAAACCATGCTTGCAATCATGGTTGGTGACCAAAATGGCTTAGAAAAGCCCTAAAACTCCACAAAATGGGATCTATCAAAAGAGCAAGCAAGGTATAGACTTTATACCTTTTGAAGTCAGCAAATGATGCTCAAAACCGAATCCTTCTAGCCTCCTCTTGATCCTTCAAGCTTTTCCTTCCTTCCTTGAATCACAAAAACACCAAAATCACTCCAAAAGCCTTAGATTGCTTCAATAACGGCTAGGGTTTGCTATGGGGGTCTTCTGGGAGCAAATGGGACTAAGGAGGCCGAGTTAAGGTGCTTAAATAGGGTGCAAACCCTCGGATTAGGGTTTTTGCCCAAACAGGGTCTAATCACCGAGTCCGGGACTCGACTCGCCGAGTCCACAACTTAACTCCGCACCCCATCCCGCTTCTACTCGGCGAGTTGCTCCTTCAACTCACCGAGTCCAAGACCAAATGCAAAATATTAAAAGATTTAATCAAAAGAACATGTACCAAGAAGCTGGTACTACAAATCTCCCCCACTTATTCTAGACTTTGTCCTCGAAGTCTGCTGCTCGATCCTGAAACAACTCGGGGTAGTGCTCCATCATCTCATCCACCGGCTCCTAAGTCTACTCCGACCCCTTCCGGTGGTGCCAATGCACCTTCACGAGTTCTACCCTTTTGTTCCTCAGATCCTTCGACTTCCGGTCAAGGATTGCTACAGGCCGCTCGATGAAATTCAGGCTGCCATCAACCTGAATGTCCTCCAAGGGTACCACTGCTGAGTCGTCCACCAGGCACTTTCGCAGCTGAGAAACATAGAAAGGTTTGTGTATCTGACTGAGTTCGGCTGGCAAATCCAGCTTATAAGCCACCTTGCCCACCCGGGCTATAACCCTGAACGGTCCAATATACCTTGGGTGCAACTTGCCCCGCTTCCTGAATCGAATGACGCCTTTCCAAGGCGACACCTTCAGGAGAACCATATCTCCGACCTGGAACTCCAGGTTGGATCGACACTTATTGGCATAACTTTTCTACCGACTCTGAGTAGTCTGAAGCCTACTCTTGACTTGTAGAATCTTTTCTGTCGTCTTGAGCACTACTTCGGTGCTCCCCATTACCCTTTGGCCAACCACGCCCCAGCATATCGGGGTCCTACACCTCCTCCCATACAACATCTCGAAGGGAGGACGGTCGATGCTCTCATGATAGCTATTATTATACGAGAACTCCGCCAACGGAAGGTAGGTATCTTAGCTACCTCCTAAGTCTAAAACACATGCCCGCAGCATGTCCTCTAGAGTCTGGATCCCTGTAGCTGGTCAAAGGGGTCATCAATCCTCGGGAGTGGGTAACGGTTCTTCATTGTTACCTTATTTAGCTCCCTATAGTCTATACACATACGATGCGACTCGTCCTTCTTCTTCACAAACAGAATCGGGGCTCCCCAAGGAGAACTACTTGGCCTTATAAATCCCTTGTCTAGCAGCTCCTGCAGCTGCGTAAACAACTCCTGCATCTCGGGAGGAGCCAACCGATTGGGTGCCTTGGTTATCGGAGCCGCACTAGGGACTAGGTTGATCCTGAGCTCCACCTATCGCTCTGCAGGTATCCCAGGCAGCTCCTCGGGGAATACGTCCGAGAACTATCATACTACGGGTACCTCGCCCACCGTCGCTCTACCCGCCTCCCGGGTATCCATAACATACGCGACATAACCTGCGCAACCCGGCTGGAGGTAACGCCTAGCTCTCGCCGCTGAAATAGGGCTGGTCCTCGCTATGGCCTCTCGCCCTGAATCACCAGCTCTCCCCCGCTTGGGGTCCTGATCTGCACCAACTGTTGTGCGCAATCGATCACTGCTCCATTGGGGCTTAACCAATCCATACCGATAATAACCTTGTTACCCCGCAAAGGTATGGGAACCAGATCCACCAGATAACGCTCCTCAAATAACCTCAACACACAATCTCGGAACACCGCCGATGCTCGCACCGAACAATCATCTGCAATCTCTACGTCTAGAGGGAAATCCAACAAGCCTGAAGACTTGGAAAATCTCTTGCTGAGCACAATAGAAACAAACGATCAGGTAGCACCCGAATCAAACAATAACTGAACTGGGATACCGTTCATATGGAACGATCCTAAACTGAGCACATACATAACATATCAAAGTCACAGCAGCATATCATAACATCAAAAATAAGAAGTCATACCCATCACCACATCAGGTGCAGCGTGTGCCTCCTCGGTAGTCAACTGGAATGCACGACTCCTCACCACTAGATCCTCTGTCTTGCCCTGCCGACAATCAGTGATCCACAGGGTCGCTGGAGCTGGCGCCTTCACTGGCGCTGATGCTACTGTCAACTGGGGGCAATTGACCTTCTTGTGGCCCCTCTGATCGTAGTGGAAACACAGCAACTCAAATGTCTGAATAACTTGTGTAGGGGTAGTACAATCCCTGCTGAAATGCCCCGTCTTGCCGCACTTGTAGCAGCCCGACAATCCTAGTCTACATGCCCCCTCATGTGCCATGCCACATTTCCTGCAGCGGCCCGGTCCTGACTGGCCTTTCGGCCTACCATCTGATCCCTTGGGCTTCTTCCCCGAAGCCCCAATCGACTGCCCACCCTCTACTTTCCTCTTTCGGACATGCTCCTGATCGATCTCCCTCTCACTTGCCCTGGCAATCATGGACTCCAGGGTAGGGCAAGATAAAAAGCTAACATGCTCTCGGATGTAAGCTCGTAGCATGACATGGTAGCGGGTCCTCCTCATATCCTCATCCCCCGCATACTGGGGTACTAACAGCGCCCTCTCCCAGAACTTGGCGGTGATCTCCGCCACAGTCTCTGTCGTCTGCCTCATATCTAAAAACTCCCTAGCCAGCTGCTGAAGCTCGACAGCCGGCGCAAACTCTACCCTGAACCTGGTCACAAAGTCCGACCAGGTCATAGCCTCAACAGCCGAGGCTCCCAATGAGTCACCGATGGACTCCCACCAATATTTAGCTCGGTCTCGTAAACATCCTGTTGTACATCTCACCTTCGACCCCTCATGGCAGAAGCTAGTCAGCTGTGGGGACTCAATGTTTGCAATCCATCGTCTAGCAGCAATGGGGTCCTTCGCCTAATGGAAATCCGGCACACCACTACCCCTTAAAGGACAGTGTGCGAGATCCTGACTAGCCAGATGCCATGTCACTCCTGAATGCCCTGAAGCGGTCCTCCATCAGCTCAACTATCCCTTCATTGATCGACCCGAAAATGATGGGGGTCGACTCAAGGATGCCTCTGGTGATCTCTGACGCGATGAACTCGCGTAGCCTCTCATCTACTGGCTCAGAACCTGATCCCGAACCCAATCCCTCTCCAGAACTGCCAACTGCTGGCCTCTGACATAGTACCACCATTCTGCAATACTTACGGACAACTATTAGTGATACTGATACCTCTAAAGGGATCACATCTATTACAAGTTCCCCCGTCTTGTCTTAGCCTTCCTCAATTCGGATACAGATGCTCTGCTTTCAGTAGTACGGACCCATACTACCTTCCACATCTATCCGTACCTTCCTCAAGGACTGCCTTGACTCCACCAAATCCCTTTTACCACTGTTGATCTCTACTACTCTTATCCTAGGCTTACCCTAGGAAACCTCTGACTCCACCCAACCCAGTCCTCAGTTGCTGAAGGTATCTTTGTAATGCCAGTTAGCCATTACCTGAATACAATCACACGCAATGAGGATCGGATAATCCTTCGAGTAAGGGACTCATCCCTATAATGGTTAGGACTCAAACAAGAGCTACGCAATAGTGTCAAATCCAACACGCTGAGATTATTCAACCCTGATCACATGTGACTTTAACGTAGTCACCTAACAACTAACTCCCATCACTCAAAGCCCACATAGCACAACGCAAATAGCATTCGGACAAAAAGGGAACAATCTCAAGCAACTTTATCCTCATAATAGGAACGGAACTAGTATACAATGCTAAGCTCATACTATCAGGCATAACCTAGACAGGCTATCCTACTGCTGTCTACTAAATTCTAGCATGCAACTCTTATAAGTTGAAGCACATAAAGCAGGAACATAAGGCATCAATCCTAGATCCTTAGTCCTATTCTAGCATGCTATTCTACTGAAACTGATATACGCAACTTAAACAAGTATGGGTACTTTGGGAATACTTGCTTGAGCTCGGCCGCTCACTTACAACAAACACTTGTTCTTTCTAAAAAAACTCTTCTGTTTTCTTCTTTAGAAAACCACTTTCTTAGAAAATCTTTTAATACCTCGGTTTGATTCCAGACGCCCCCGAAGGTGTGTCCGAATCCCTCAAACCAAGGCTCTGATACCAACTTGTAACGACCCAATTTTTACGCGCAAAAATTTCATTTAAATTAAGTGGTTTGTAAAACATTTGTAGTAAAACGTCATCCGATCATATCATTTCATAAAACATATATCGTGTCTGAAATCCCAAAACATGAAAATAATAATAATGTCAGAGTACAAGCCCAGAACATCTCATAATGCGGAAAACCAATATGTGTGTGTATGATGTGCCGCTACCGTGCCAGCTCCTTCCCCATCGCTAAAGAAGTACCTGAAACCAAAACTGAAAACTGTAAGCACGAAGCTTAGTGAGTTCCCCCATCGTACCACATACCATACAATCATATCACATACATACTGCCATGCATTTATGGGATGCCCGACCTACCCGGTACGGCCATTCTGGGGTGCCGTCCTACCCGTGTCAAGCCATTCTGAGGAGATGACCTACCCATGTCGAGCCATTCTGGGGTGCTGACTACCTTTCGACCCTAACAACCGAACCTCGGGGACTTTTTCAGCCCCAACTACAACTATCACATATATCATAGCATAATCTATTGTCAGACATATCTAGGGTGTCCGACCTACTCTTCGGTCCTAACAACCGAATCTCGGGGACTCTTCCCCTCCTACTACCTCTATCTCATGTAACATATCATGCTAGCAGCTAAACATGTCATATCATACTGTTAGGCATATATGGGGTGACTAACCTACCGTTCGGTCCTAACAACCAAACTCTATCACTATCACATACCATATCACGCTAGCATATATCATATCAGGTAGTAACAACACGGATGAATATCACAGAGACAAACATCTAGCATACGATCCCTACTGGTGGGCCGACATTATGGTCGTAGGCCCACCGCTACTGGAAGGTAACTCACCTCGTAGTAGCTGCTGAACTGTGCGGGAATCCTCTGACTACTGCTGCTGCTGCTCCGGAAATCCTCCGGCTCAAATTCCCACAAAACACTTAGTCAGAAACTGACATCTACTCCTAGGGTAAAATGACCATTTTACCCCCTGACCAAGTAAAAGTCAAATTCAACTTCTAGTTGACCTGACTCGCCGAGTTGGCTCGCCAACTCGCCGAGTCCCTATCCTCCCATTAGACCTTAAACTCGACTCTACTCATCGAGTTAGGCGATGTCTCGACGAGTTTTCCTTCTAAATGAACACCGACCGAATCCTAATCCGACTCGCCGAGTTGTATGAACAACTCGTTGATTTCATCATCAACTGCTACTCAGGTCTTGTCCTTGACTCGCCGAGTTTACGAACAACTCGTCGAGTTCATCTTCATCTTTAAGAAGATTGCCTTGGACTCGCCGAGTCTGTTCATGCACTCGTCGAGTCCCATAAATCTCCAGAACAATGGCTTAGTCCAGAATGTTGGGTCACCCCTTGGGACCTCTTTCAAACCTTTGCACACTAAACTGGGTCCTTATGACCCTCAACTGATATGGGACAGAACCTTGGACTTGCCGATTCCAAGAACGGACTCGCCGAGTTGGTCACAACCACTGACTGAATCTTCTCTTTCTGACTTACAACACCTGATCAAAATGTATGGGGCCTTCTTTGAGTGCAAAAGCCACTCGTTTCTGCCTTGTAACCCCTCAAAGGACCTAGATCTGAAACATCAACCTCAAACCATGCTTGCAATCATGGTTGGTGACCAAAATGGCTTAGAAAAGCCCTAAAACTCCACAAAATGGGATCTATCAAAAGATCAAGCAAGGTATAGACTTTATACCTTCTGAAGTTAGCAAATGATGTTCAAAACCGAATCCTTCTAGCCTCCTCTTGATCCTTCAAGCTTTTCCTTCCTTCCTTGAATCAAAAAAGCACCAAAATCACTCCAAAAGCCTTATATTGCTTCAATAACGGCTAGGGTTTGCTATATGGGTCTTCTGGGAGCAAATGGGAGTAAGGAGGCCGAGTTAAGGTGCTTAAATAGGGTGCAAACCCTCAAATTAGGGTTTTTGCCCAAACAGGGTCTGCTCGGCGATTCCGAGACTCGACTCGCCGAGTCCACAACTTAACTCCGTGCCTCATCCCACTTTTACTCGGCGAGTTGGTCCTTCAACTCGCCGAGTCCAAGACCAAATGCAAAATATTAAAAGATTTAATCAAAAGAACACGTACCAAGAACCAGGTTCTACACGGTGCATATAAAAGTCTCGTCTATACTTTTGTTATACTGATGTGTATATAAACTATGTATTTCTCCACTTTCAAACAAATGTAAATATTCATATGTAATGTAATGGTTGTGTTTACTATGCTTACTATATACAATGGTTGTGATACTACGCATGACATCCTCCGCCTCGGAATGTTTCCGCCGTCGGTTTCGGGGTGTGACAGATTGGTATCAGAGCCTTTGTTTATAGTGAACTAAGTATACCGAACCTTACATGGCATACAACTATAAACACTAAGGGGCCGAAGTGCTCTGAACTAAAAGTATACTTTAAAATACAAGTATTTTTATAAAAAGTATACTAGAATACCTAAATATCAGAAACAGTAACCACGAGTAGAACAAAACAAAAGTAATTGGGTGTTAGGCACTACAGTTAAACCTAGGCAGTTATGTAGTCGTGTCTAGGGCCAATATAGCCTGATCAACTATATTCATTCGAGACACAGCCAACATGTGCTTGGGAGTGACTATGGTGTACAGCAGGCCTAAAACTTACCAAATATCCAAACAACAAGTCGTCCTCGCAACAAAACATAAAATACTATAGGAGTATTTTAGTTAGAGCCGAATACATCGTAGAAAGTCATTCCAAGTGTTGCTACTCATTCATTCCTTAGCGATAGTTTACTTTCTTTAGTAACTATTTCCTATTCTATCGCTTAGTAGAACACTCTAAATGCCATAATGAGATATCTCTTGTTTCATATCTCTTGATTCTATCCAGAGGACTTACCATCCTCACTTTCCTGATCATTTTAGATCAATATGCCTCCAAAGAAAACACCCAGCTCAAAGAACAACAATCCTCCTCCACCACCACCTCCCTCTCAATTTGATCCCGCCATGATCCAAGCAACCGTTACTGCTGCTCTAGTTGCTGCAACGTCACAAATGAACCTCGTCGGTCCTGGCGGACCAGGAGGTGGTGCTCATCCCCAAAACCAGGAAAGTGGACAGGGACACCAGAAGGAGTGTTCCTACAAAGATTTCATGAATGCGAAACCCACATATTTCAATGGCACAGGAGGTGTCATTACCCTGACTCGATGGTTCGAGAAGATTGAGTCCATCTTTGAAATTTGTTCTTGCTCGGAAGCCAACAAGGTGAAATTCGCCGCCTGCACTTTCACCGACAAAGCATTGACTTGGTGGAATGGCCGAGTCAAATCCTTAGCCCTGCCGGTAGCAAACGCCATGGGTTGGGAGAACTTGAAGGAGTTAATGCTTGCCAAGTACTGCCCACGGGGCGAAATTCAAAAACTGGAGCATGAACTCTGGAACCTAATGATGAAGGGTTCTAATGTTGCCGCCTACACCTAGCACTCCTTTTTCCGAGAATGGTCAACCCGGAAAGAAAAAAGATTGAAAGATTCATTTGGGGGCTGACCCAGCCAACCAAAGGAAATGTTTTGGCTGCTAGGCCAAACACCTTTGACAGCGCTAAGTGCTTGGCGCAGACTCTGATCGATCATGGAGTCGATCTCGATGAAGTGACCACCACTCCTGAACCGGCTAAAGGGAGTGGTGAGAAAAGAAAATTCTGGAAACAGAAGAAAGGTCAGTCTTCGTAAGAGCCCTCAAAGAAACAGCAAACAGTAACAGTTCACATGGCTACTACCCCTGCCGCTATTCCTGGCACTCAAGCACCTACCAGTAGATATGATGGTACCCTTCCTCAGTGCGACAAGTGCAACTATCATCATCTCACTTCCAGCCCCTGCCATGAGATGCTCTGCAACAACTGTGGCAAAAAGGGCCACACTGCTCGGAGCTGCAAAACACCAGCCCAACCAACCAATCAAGCTTCCAGATCAGGTGTCGGTCAAGCTTGCTATGGTTGTGGTGAGGTCGGGCATTACAAGAGAAAATGCCCCATAGCAACAACAACCAACAACACCGGGAGAGTTCTAACTATGGGGCAAGAGGAGGCAGTCGCCGATCCCACCGTTTTCTGAGGTACACTCCTTCTCGACAACTCTTAAGAATGCATCCTTTTCGATTCTGGTGTGGAACGAAGTTTTGTTAGCCATTCATTCAAACATCTTCTTAAACATAGTCCTCAACCATTAACCGAAACATTTACCGTCGAGATGGCTAATATATTCATAGGCTGCACCCTTACCCTAAACGGTCATTCCTTTCCCATCGACCTTATGCCGGTGTCCATAAAGAGCTTTGATGTTATCGTTGGCATGGATTGGTTGAGTCCCAATCATGCTGATATCCTTTGTTACGAAAAACCTATCCGTCTCAATCTTCCTTCTGGCCAGACCCTCATGATCTATGACGATAAACTTAGTTCCAATATTCGCATCATTTCATGCATCAAAGCCCAAAAGCTCCTGCGAAAGGAGTGCCATGCATTCCTAGCTCATGTAATTAACGAGAAACAGGAATTTAAAGACCTCGAGAGCATCCTCGAAGTCTGCAACTTTCCTGATGTCTTTCCCGAAGAGCTCTTGGGAATTCCTCCCGAACACCAAGTCAAGTTTCGTATCGACCTAATTCCCGGAGCTACCCCCGTATCCAAATCCCTATATCGCTTAGCGCTAGCATAAATGCAGGAGTTATCTAGTCAGCTTAATGAGCTGCTCAACAAAGGGTTCAGTAGACCGATTTCCTCAACCTAGGGAGCCCCGGTGTTATTTGTGAAGAAGACAGATGGATCCTTCCGGATGTGTATAGACTACCGTGAGCTGAACAAGATGACCGTTAAAAACCGTTATCCTCTTCCTCGAATAGATGAACTCTTCGATCAAATTCAGGGAGCTAGTTACTTCTCGAAAATAGACCTTAGATCAGGGTACCATCAGCTGTGAGTTCATGATGATGCCCTGTGGTCTAACCAACACACCGGCAGTGTTCATGGACCTGATGAACCGGGTGTGTCATCCTTTTCTTGAAAAGTTCGTTATTGTGTTCATTGACGATATACTCGTCTATTCCAGAGGCAAGGAAGATCACAAACAACACTTGAGATTAGTGTTGGAAACCCTAAGGAAGGAGAAGCTGTACGCGAAATTCTCCAAGTGCGAATTCTGGATTCAGAAGGTAACTTTCCTAGGTCATATAGTAAGCGAGGAAGGCATACACGTGGACCCTTCCAAAATCAAGGCAATAGAGAATTGGTCGGCACCAAAGATAACCACAGAAATCCATCAATTCTTGGGTGCTAAAATTTCAATTATTGGGATCAGGAGGAGTACGTTGCGCGTACACAAGGGTACGTTGAGCGTACTAGGCGCGTCGTAGTACGCAGGGCATACTCATGGCAGAAGGAAACCCTAATATTTAGGGTTTGGGGACTATATAAGCAACATTATGAGGACAAGACCCTACTTTACCCCCAACCTCCACTGCTTAGAGTCATTTTCCCCAAACCCAAGCCATTTCCTTAAGTGTTTGAGCTTTTTGAGTGTTTCTTGAGTGTTTTAAGAAGAAGGTGTTGCATCAAGGAGTTTGAGAAGAAGATCAAGCTTGTAGATGTGAAGTTGATTTGTGCACTTGAAGCTCCAGAAGGTAAAAAGCTTGGAACTTTATAATAGTATGAGATAGATCTATTCATTTTAGCTTCATGGAAGCATTCTTGTCCCAAAAGTCCTAAAAAGGTGCATGTTATGCTTTTGGATGCAATGAGATGTCCTTTCAGACCTTAGAAAAGGTCCTAAGTGATAAAAATGGTGCCCCAATAGCTATATTTGCATGATGAATGAAGTGGGAAGGTCTTATTGGATTAATTATCTGAATAGTTCGGGATCCTCGGTGAGGCGGTGATTCGGGAGTTTGACTCTTCAGTACGGATCTGATATTGAGAGGTGAGTTATCCTCACTATATCAACAGGGTCTAAGGCATCAAGTTTAGCCCTTTATGGATTGTAATATGTTTATTGGTTTACATCTTGGTAGTTAGGATGAGGTTGTGTTTATACTTAGTGACCTGGTTAGGTCGGTGTCCTGGTTATAAGATGTTGCTATGATGTTATGATTTGTTAGACCGGTATCCTGGTAGATAGGATGATATATGTTGTTATGATCTGTTAGATCAATATCCTGGTACATAGGTTGTTATATTGTTATATGATCCATTAGATCAGTATCTTGGTAGCATGTTGAGTATGAGTTAGTGTTGCATATTAGTTAATATGCCAGCTAGGTAGATATGTAGACTACCTATAGTATCATGTCATTATCTATATGTGCATTAGTTGTGTTATATGTCGACATATTATGTGGATGGGTTGAGGTGATACTGCTCCGTGCGGTAATCCAACAAACTTGGGAGCATTCCAATTACGGGCTGAGGGAGACTCATATTGTGGGCTCGATGACAATCCAGATGTGAGATGTGGGTCCGGAAGGCAATCCAGACTCAGATGTGGGCCCAGGGGTAATCCAGTCAGTAAAGTTGTGGACCCAATACATGTTCTTAATTGTCTATGGCTATATGAGTATTGTTGTATGGGTATTTTTGGGGAACTCACTAAGCTTCGGGCTTACAATTTCAATTTATTGTTTCAGGATTAGCGGATGGCCGCGGGAAGGCGATCGCATGACCGTACACTTTCTCAATAGATGATCATGATTTCTAAGAAGTCTAATGTTTAAACTATTTTGAAAACAAATTGTAATATCTGAATGGTTTTAAATGATTTAAAAAGTTTCAAATTGGCTCGAATTTTATGGATGTTACATATAGTCTCTTTTGAGTTTAATACATAAAAATCATAATATAACATAATACAATCCATTATACACTAGTTCATATTGTTAAAGAAGTCAAACCCCAACTATACCACCACCATCAACTACATACGCCACCACCACCCATCTGTGTCACCATCACAATCATCATTCCTTCCAAATTTGATATGTATATAAAATCATTGATTGAAATTGTAAAATACTATATTCACAGTCTAATAAACCGATTAATTCACTTATATGATGTTCAATGCAAAATAATTAGAAAAACTAATAAATTCTTATATATTTATATAACACAAAAAGTAAATATATTCATAAGAATTAATACATGCATTCATACATAAATCACTCATATTTTAGCACAGAATCCACTAGAAAGTCATAGCTCAATAGAGTCAATTCACATTTCGATACATAAGTCATAGTTTAATAAAATAAATTACCAGTTTATTGCACAAAAAGTAAACATTCAAAGTCATATTCTCAATTTAAAACTTACAAATATACTTTTAGATCTATAGGCTAATGCATCTTACAATGTTTATTTACACAAATTTTCACAATTTAAAATTACACACTTTATTTAAAATTAGATAAAATCATTTGCGTTTAATGCTTATTTCATCCTATATTTCAGTAGCAAAATATATATATATATATATATATATATATATATATATATATATATATATATATATATATATATATATATATATATATATATCACAGCTTATTATCAATCAATTCACAACTTAATATAGTTAATTCACAATTTATTACACAAAATTCACAACATACTAATTATAAAAATTAATACATTATTTCAATTTTATTCAACACAAAAAAATATTCACAAGAAAATTAATACAAACATTCATACATAAATCAGTTATATTTTAACACGAAATTTATGGTTTAATACAGTCAATTCACAGTTTAGTACGTAAAATTTACATTTTAATATAATAAATTCACAATATAATACACACAAATTATACATTCATATATATCTTTAGATGGAGGTTAGTGTGTCTTTCATTTTTGTTTTTGAAGTTTAATTTACACAATATTGATAAATTAAACATTACATAATTTATTCAAAATTATGGAAAATCATATTTGTGTATAAATGCTTCATTCATCTCATATTTCAAAATAAAGCACAAAATTCATAAAACAAATGCACAACTTAATACAGTCAATTCACAGTTTAATACGAAAAATTCACAACTTAATACAATAGATTCACAATTTAACATACCAAAATTATGCACTCACACTCATATTCTCAACTTAAAACTTATATTTTAAATTTTCATTCATAGTTTAATATACAAAATCTACATCTTAATATTTTTGGATAAGGTTTCTATGTCCATAACTATATTTGGTATGTACTTGACCCGATTTAGCATGGTCCATTTGGGTTGCACTTCACCGGAAAAATTTGGACTTTTGAGAAGAGGTTATTTATGATTTATTAATATATTATAAGTTCTAATATATTAATATGAAATCATATTATTTAATTAGTATTGATTAAGAATTAATTTGGAATTAATTTTGTGATCAAAAGAGACTAATTAAATATATAGGGATTGATTGTGTAAATCCTTCTTTCTTATAATGTGGGATAATGATCCATGATTCCTTATGTTGGGATAAACCCATGTGGTGACCCATGGATACTCCATGGAGGTTAAAACCCATGGAGCATGAGGAATGTGGAAAGTCATGCACATTAAGGTTTATATGGTGCAACCCTAATGTAGCCACACTACATAAGAAATCCTTTGGTTTAAGAAATTGGCACTTAGAGTCCTTGTAAGAGTGCTAGCTGATTATGAGGGCATATTATCTTCTCTCAAACTCTTCCAAGTGTTAGTGGTGATTTGTGATTCCACTTGAGGCATTCACATTATTTGTGTTAGGCTATTAAAGCTCCAAGCAACAAGCTACAAGAAAAGGTATGTTATCTAACTTGTTTTATTATCCAAGTATCAAAGTTTTGTATGCTAGTTAGGGTAATACCTTGGAAATTGAAAGTTTACATGTATAATAGAAAAAACATAGATCCAAGGTATTTAGGGTTGCATGTACACCTTAGGAGTGTTAGAATGCTCAAAACTCATCAGTGGTATCAGAGCATAGGCTTGTTTTCAATTATACTTAATGATACTTGCTTAGAAATGCTTCAAAAATCAAAATTATGCTTTCTGGACAGTGGACTCGTCGAGTCCACTGGGGGACTCGCTGAGTCCCTTCACAAAATAGGCCAACTCGTCGAGTTTCTTCATACACTCGACGAGCTGGAGCCCATGAGTGCATATTTTTGAGTTTCAAGGTTGGAATTGGACTAAGATCATTACCCTTAACTTTTTTTTGAACATATAAACCTGTTTTTGATGTGGTAATGATCATGCTTATCCAATTCCAATGATAGTTGACAAATTTTCATGTTTTGTATTAGTTTATATGATTAGTCTAATTACATGAAATTTGTTTGATTTGAATTGTCTTGTTCATATGAGTTTAATCTAGAACTTGAACATGCTTAATGATCTTGATAATTTTAATGGACTCCATAACTTGTCATCAAGTTAAGGAATTCCAAAAGTTTTCCATTTAAATGTATCATTAAATATCATAAGTTATAGAAAAATGAAAAGTCTCATTTGAAAAGACCATTAAACTCATATGTTATGAAGTTGAAAAGTTTTGAAGAGTTTCAAAACTTGCTCTCAAGTTTTGGAATTTGTAAAGTCACACATTAAAACTTTAATTCCAAAACCCTATAATTTTAAATGTTTAAAATTCAACCCTTATACTATTATAATATAATAATTTTAATATATATATATATATATATATATATATATATATATATATATATATGTATAAGAACAAGTCAGTGTTACAGTTAGTCGACCTCATTCACGAAGCCAGTCTATAAGGGGGTATAAGGTTAGTAACTATAAAATGGTGGTTTAATGGGTGTCCACTCTCACCCATCGCTTCCTTGACTGGTGGAGGGTCGTTAGCCGAACGCTAGGATAGGACATTAGTTCTCATTGAGTATAATGATAATTATAAAGTAACTAAATGTTTTATAAAAATCCAAATCTTAGTTACTTTAGGAAAATGTGAAATTGATGTTAACCCATGAAATTACACTTTGCACCTTACCAAGTCGTTAGTGGAGTGTGTGTGGTTAACCGACACACTAACATGTACTAGTAAGGTTGGAAAAGGGTAGCTTAATGTTTTTCATAGATCGATGGAGCGTGTGTGGTTAACAGGAACATCGATTAGGTGATAAATGACATTAAGAGTACCAAGTATATTTGCATGGTTATTCACACCTTGTTTGTGATCCTCGGTATCCCAGTCACAAATTGAAGGGCATAATCGAGATTTAAACATGCCATTGAAAAGTTCAATGAATATCAAAAGAATCTAGGAATTTCAATTCATCTAAAACCTAATAATCAATTTCTTTTTTCATGGTGGAAATTGGTAAATCGTCATTTACCTACCTTCAAAAAATTTTCAACTTGGATTACGGCATCCCTCTTTCAAATTGTAAAATATTGTGTTGGGTCCTATCCTTAATATTTCATTTTGGGTGTTATATTAAGGACTCTATACTTAATCTAAACTTTGTCTTTCTTCTTCTTCAGATGTCTTCCAACAATGCTTCTGGCTCAAACCCTACCGGCTCCTTCTCTCTCATGAACCTTTGTGGGAGAATCATATTTGATGGAACTAATTTCAATGATTGGATTAGGAACATCAGGATGGTCACGCGCTATGAGGAAAATGAATATGTCCTTGACAAGGTGCTTAAGGTCATCGATGAGTCTTTTGCTACTCTCGAGGAGATTTTTTAGTACACTACCCATGAGAAGGATGCCACTAAGGTGTCTTGTATCTTGTTGGAGACTATGATAGTAGAACTCCAAAAGTCCTATGAGGACTTCTACCCTTTTGAGATACACCAAGACCTGATGGAAAGATACCATCAGAGTGCACGTCAAGAGAGGTATGAAATCATCACCTCCATGATAACAACTAAAATGATGGATGGAGAATCCATCATGGCCACTTGTAGAAAATGAAAAGATTTGTGGACCGTTTGCTTAAGTTAAATGTGAACTTTGATGAGGACTTGGCTATAGATATCATTCTCCACTCCTTACCTCCATGTTATGATCAGTTCCACATGACCTATCATATGAACAAGGAGGAGGTCACACTTAGCAAACTTCAGGGACGTTTGAGGACTACTGAAAGTAGTCTCAAAGGTAAGAATGTTGTTACCACTCCTATTATAGCCCCAGTCTTAGCAATCAGGCAAGGAAAGGGTAAGAAGAGGAAGACCCCTTCCAAGTGTCACAAGGGAAAGTCTCTCGATGGGTCCTCTTCAAGCAAGACTAAATTCAGTCCTGCTGGTCCCTCCTCCAACACTAAAGAAGCAGATTGTTCTATTGTCATGATAAGGGGAACTGGAAGCGAAGCTACCCTAAGTACTTGTAGGATGTTAAGGATGGGAAAGTAAAACCCACCCATGCAAGTATTTACACTATATTGTCTAATAAATCACAGCATACTAATTCTTGGGTCCTCGATATAGGTTGTGGTATTCACATTTGTTTTTATTTGCAGAGACTAAAAAGAAGTGAGCATGTGGAGCACGGGAAGATAAACTTAATCATGGGGAATAGGAAAGCTTCACCTGTCACCAAGATTGGAGTTTCTTCTTTATTGCTTTGTAGTGGGTTAAAATTAGATTTGAATAATTGTTCTTACTCGTCTGAAATGGCGAGAAATATTTTTTCTTCTCATGGTTTGTACAAACTAGGTTTTAGTTTTTTGTATGATAATGAAAGTGGTGTTATTAATGCTTTTCATAATGATGTATTTTATTTTAAACCATTTCCTTGTAATGGTGTATATGAAACTGTGATGGTTGTGGAAAAATTATGAAATAATGTATTGCATATTGATACTTCCACTAGTTTGGATAAAGCATCCTTGTGGCATTTTTGTCTTGGTCGTGTCAACAAGAAGCGCATAGGCCAACTCCAAAAGGCTGGAGTCTTGAATTCATTTGACTTAAACTCATATTATAGTTGTGAATCTTATTTTCTTGGAAAGATGACTAAGTCATCCTTCATTGGTACTTGTGAGAGGGGTGAAGGTTTGTTGGACCTCATACACACAGATGTGTGTGGACCCTTCAAAACTGCCACAAGGGATGCTAACCGCTTTTATGTGACTTTCACTAATGATTACAGTAGATATGGTTATGTCTACTTAATCAAGCATAAGTCAGAAACCCTTGCGAAATTCAAAGAGTTTAAGCAAGAAGTGGAGAATCAGTTGGGCAGGAAGAAAAAGATGCTCTGATCAGATCAAGGTGGAGAGTATCTTAGTATCGAGTTCCTAGACTATCTTAAGGAATTTGGAATTGTTTCACAATTGACACCTTCTAGGACACCACAGCTTCGTTGTTTATCTCATTTTAGGGGTATGCCTTAGAGATTGTCGCCCATATCCTTAATAGAGTCCCAACTAAGAAGGTTGCAAATACACCTCACAAGATGTAGACAGGGAAGGTTCCCTCGTTGGCACAAATCATGGTTTGGGGTTGTGAGGTTTTCGTGAGACGAGACTCACGACAAGCTCGAACCTTGGAGTGAGCGGTGTATTTTCATCTGCTACCCACAGAAATCCTTTGGTTATCTCTTCTACAGACTGAGTGACAATGTTGTCTTCGTTGCGAGGAGAGGAGTCTTTCGTGAGAGAGAATTCATAAGCCAAGGAAACAGTGGGAGGCAATTTGGCCTTGAAGAGCTTCAAGCGTCAAGCGGTGAAGGAACCTCAAACACTAGCGATAAACATGAGGATGAAACTCCTATGGTGCTGATTGACGAATATGTACCTCTGAGGCGTTCCACGAGAGTTAGGAATACACCTGAGTTTTATGGTTTCCATATTACTATAAAAGGTCATACATTTATCAGTGATAGCACAATGTTAAATTTGGAAGAACCTAACAGCTACAAGGAACCCATGGCAGGCCCTGAGTCTGCAGAGTGGAAAGAAGCTATGGATAGCGAGATTCAGTCAATGTATGACAATCAAGTTTGGAACTTGGTTGACAATGTACCGGGTCGTAAGACAGTCGGGTGCAAATGGATCTTCAAGAAGAAAACCGACATGGATGGGAAAGTACACACTTATAAGGAGCGATTGGTTGCGAAGGGCTTTACTCAAACTCTGCGAGTTGACTATGATGAGACCTTCTCACCAGTAGCAAAGATTAAATCTATTAGGGTTATGCTAGCCATAGCTGCATTTCATGACTATGAAATATGGAAAATGGATGTTAAAACCGATTTCCTTAATGAAAAGTTGGTTGAGGATGTTTACATGAGTCATCCAGAGTGTTTTCTCAATGCAAATTACCATAATAGAGTGTGTAAGCTTGAGAAATCAATTTATGGATTTAAAAAACCATCTCGTAGATGGAATCTTTGTTTCGATGAGAAAGTTAAAGAATTTGGCTTTTCGAGAAGCGAGGATGAGTCATGTGTATACGTCAGAGCTAGTGGAAGTATAGCTAGCTTTTTGGTATTATATGTGGATGACATACTACTCATAGGAAATTACATCCCAACCTTGAAGGAGGTGAAATCCTGGCTTAGGAAGTGTTTCGCTATGAAGGACCTTGGAGAAGCTACCTATATCCTAGTGATAAGGAGACTTAGTGTAACATCCCAAAAATACAGGCCAAAATTTTCATTTTTAAATACGTCATTATAAAACCAACAGTGTAATAAAATATTTGTAATATCATGTCATGTCAAAACCAAAGTAGAAATAATCAAACATGTTATCATAAAACAATATCAGAGTGTAATCCCAAAGATCTCATGTGCAGAAAACCATAGTGTGATGCGTTGCGATCAAGCCAGCTCCTTTCATATCTGGGTGCTGGCCTACCCCTTCGGTCCTGTCGACCGGTAAGTGGGGACTATTTCACCCACTACAACTACCACATAATATCATATCACATATATCATAATCTATCTAGCATAGTCAGGTATTAATCTACCCTTTCGGCCCTATCGACCGGTAACCGGGGACTATTTCACCCCCCCCCCCCTATTACCACTATCACATAACATCATATCATGCTAGAAGATAAACATAACAGGTAGTAGAAAACACAGACAATTATCACAAAGACAATCATCTAACAATAACTCCTACTGGTGGGCCGGCATTGTGGCCGTAGACCCACCGCTACTGGAAGGTAACTCACCTCACACTGCTGAAGTACCGAAGACATAATCCCACACTTGCTGAAATCCCACAGACTCGACCCCAGCTGCTGGCCGACAGATTCCCAAACTGTCAACACCAAAATAACACCCAATTAATAATTGGGTCCCAATACATAACCATACATATATTCTTTAGGTAATTACTACATTACCCCTAGCTTGGCTTATTCAAGCCCAAGGCCCAAACCATAGGCCCAAAGCCAATTAGGAATCAAAGCCCAACACATGGCCCAATTTTCCAAATTGGGCCTAGGCCTATACATGGTCTCATTCTAAGGCCCAACATCATATAATCATTAAGGCCCAAACTAGGCCCATCTATGGCCCAATTTTCCAAATTGGGCCCAAGCCCCTTACATAGGCCTTACCCTACGCCCATTAAATTACTCTAGACCATTTTGCTTGATCTTGGATAGCCCATTTAATAACCCAATCATCAAGGCCCAAAAGAAAGGCCCAATAATAAACCCAAGTGAAATTAGGGTTTCACATAAAATGATGATTAGGGTTAAGTTTCCTACTTAACCCATTAAGGACATAATCCATTAAGTCCAATGTTGACTTAGGTTGATTGCAAATGATTATTAATTAATATTCTAGGTTCATTAATTAATCCCGATGTGATCTCGATAAATCCCAAATTAAGGTTTCATGGCATTAGGGTTTTCCAAACCCTAATTAGGGTTTCCAATCCATCTTAGCCCAATAGGCCCATTAGCTAAGTCCTTGGATGCATTAGGGTCCACTAAGCCCATTAAACACATGTTTGGGCGTTTATGTCCATTAAGCCTCATTTAGCCCATTAGGGTTTTACTCCCTTGACCAAACATCCCCAAACTAGCAATCCCAACACAACTAAGCACACCGCCACCCGACACAACTAAACATCCCCAAACTAGCAATCCTCACGGTGGTGGTTATCAATTTTCTTTTATTATTCCATTTCCAATTACATCTTACAAGGCTAAAACTCAAGTAAAAACACGCCAACTCACTAAGATAAACACACACATGGCGGCACATGATGGCAGCCACCACCTCACGGTGGTGGTGGTGGCTGTTCTTCAAGAATTCTGGCTAAATAACACCCAAACACCACTTCACTGAAATACACACACACACATACTCGAGTCTTCTACTAGCAGAATGAACCCAGCCACCCACCTGAGGTGAACAGCAGCGGCAATGGCGCAACCACCGGCAACAACGGAGCTTGGATCGGCGTCAACAGCGACAAGAATGGCTTTGTCATCTTGGAACGGCGCATAGGCATCATGAAATAGAGAAGGGATGTAGCAGTCCAACCCCGAACTACCACAGCTCCTTAAATCCGTCGGTCTTCCGATTTCCCCACGACGTATACACAACAGGTGGCGGCGTTTGACAATCCTAGCGACATAGGTGGCATTGGATGAAGGCGGAGCAGGACAAGAAAGAGGAGATGGAGCATCTGAGAACGCCATCACGCCACTCGGAAGTTGCTCTCGATGGTTTTCTCCATTCGTGCATGGTGTCCGGCAGCAAGGTGTGACGGCATCACGATGTTGAGGTAGCAAGTGGCGGTAATCAAAGCTCTTATCTGGTCGGAACACAAGAGAGGAACTGGTGGTGGCGGCTGATGCTCATTAGGGTTAGGGTTTGGAGGAGATGACGGGTTTATAGTCCCATATCCAATCTAATATTCCTCCATAACAACACCTTTGGTCCCTCCCTTTCCTTATTCTTTCACAATGAGTCCGAAAATTACCTTTTTAACCCTGATTCCATAAATCCTTTACAAATTTAGTCCAGATTTACTAAACAACCCCTAACTTCTAAAATCTTTACAAAACTAATCTAGAATTTACAAAACCGCCCCTTGCTTGACAATTTCTTTTGAATTAAGGTCCAGAATTTACCCTTCAACCCTCAACTCTAAATTTATGACAATTAGCCCCTCGAGACCATCCATTGATATATATATATATATATATATATATATATATATATATAATTATTTATTTTAGGGCTACTAGCCATTCATTAATTAATTAATTTATTTATTTAATAAATAAACGGGGTTTTACAACTCTCCTCCACTTAAATTAGACTTCGTCCTCAAAATCATTCCATACCAATCCTTACATACCAAGCCACTCTAGTAACATAGTCATCATCCTGGGCACCCCCAAGCCTTCCTAGGTTAGCCATGACCAATTTTTCAAAGCCCTAAAACCTGCAGGCGAACTAATTCCTCGCAACAAGATCATATCTACTCATCTGAATATCTGTTATCTCGAGATGGCCTGGATCCCTGACAGACCACTCTTACTGAATCATTATTGCTAAATCCAGTCTGCTTGTCTCTTAGTTGCCTACTCATCTCCTGATAACTCAGGGCTCCCACTAGAAAAACAGAATCACAATTCCACTTATCCCTGTGGTTCACTTATACTCGGCCAAAACTCAAATAATCCCATTGTAAGTGACTTACCACTTCCCAATCAACCAGCTATTTTGTATGTATTTGCAACCTGAAATGCAAATATTAATGCTGCCCAAACGCTGAAACTGCCCGAACACTGAATTGCCTGAAACAGTATGCTGCCACATGGCTGCTTCCCACAAGCTACTGAGACCTCCTGGGTCTCAATTTGCTCGCCAATCATCTGAAATATCAGGTTCCGGCCCGGCTGCGGAGCAAAAGGACTCCCACTTATTTGCCTCACAAGACTTCTGAACGAAATCCTCCTCTGGAACTAGTTGCAACTGGTTATCATGCCACTATGACTCTAACAACTTCTTGATCTAACCGATCGGATCCATACGTCGAATCCTATCATCATCAAATCCAAGGCTGAAAGTGATTGCTACCTGACCAATGGTAGCCTTATATCACAAGAAATCTTATATAGTCCATTGCTTTCCTGATCTCATAACTATAGTGGCGCTCCTATAGTCTCTTCATTGGCTCAACCAGACCTAATCCATCTAGTTAATTCCAAATCCAATCCATGGATTTCCATATTCTGACTGCTATGCCCGAACTGGTGGGTACTATTGTTCCTTCTGCGTCCTAACAACACGTTCAAGCCATCTACCAACCTAGTGAATGCTACGGCTACACCGACAGACTTACCAACACTCTATCACTATCAGGCTGCTAGTGAATGCTACGGCTACACCCACAGACTTACAACACTCTAATACTATCTGGTTGCTAGTGAATGCTACGGCTACACCCGTAGACTTACAACACTTCCCATGCTAACTGACCACTAATGAATGCTACGGCTACCCCCGTAGTCTTACAACACTTTCCATACTAACTGACTGCTACTGAATGCTACGGCTACCCCCGTAGTCTTACAACACTTCCCAAACTATCTGACTGCTAGTGAATGCTACGGCTACCCCTGTAGTCTTACAACACTTTCCAAACTATCTGACTGCTAGTAAATGCTACGGCTACCCCCGTAGTCTTACAACACCTTCAAAACTATCTGACTACTAGTGAATGCTACAGCTGCACCCGCAGGCTTACAACACCTACCACGCTAACTGACTATTAGTGAATGCTACAGCTACCCCCATAGTCTTACAACACTTTCCATACTAGGTCGAACACGCACTCGACCAAACACACAACTGAACTAGAGTTCTAACCGGAACTCTAACCTGGTTCCCGAAACCTGCTATCATGTGCCCCCACTGTATTAGTACCGCACCCATGACCGTGATCAAAGCGTCATAGTAAACAAGAAATCATTTACACCCCCTGGCATGGTGAGAATAAGTGCCTTGCACAACCGCTGTTTGAGAGTCTCTAAGGTTGCCTGCTGCTCAGGCCCCCAACAAAAGGCCACCAAATCCTTGGTCAGTCGGGTCAAAGGAACCTCAATCTCGGAGAAGTACCGTATAAATATCTGGTAATAACCCGCTAGACCCAAGGAACTCCGAATCTCGGATGGAGACCTCGGAATCTCCCACTGCATCACGGCCTCTATCCGGCCAGATCAACTAGAATACCCTTCTGGTTGGCAAGGTGCCCAAGAGATTGCACCCCGCGCAACCAGAATTCACATTTGGAGAACTTTAGAAAAAGTCTCTCCCCCACTTAGATTCAACTAGGTTTTCACGGCATGCGAGAATGGAGGGATTCCCAATCCTTCTCGCTTTCTAGTATCCCACTGACGACAACCTGTGCTTACCAATGCTAGCAATCCATCACCAAACAAACCTTAAGATCGCCCATCCTCTGAAATTTTGAGGAGTACTCTTGAAATCTGGTCCAGTATGACACCTCAATCCATCTAACATGCTATCAATTGAAGACCTTAATCTTCACTCTAGCTGACGAATCCTCGTTCCCACTCCCAATCTTGCAGTACCACTGAACTCTAACCGAACACAGCCCATGCGAAAACACAATTCTCTTGAACATTCAGTGACCAACCACTTATGCATCTAACACCTGCGACTGACACTACCCTCTTCCTGTCACTAAATCTGTCCTAGCAATGGTAGTGCCTTGAACTCCAAAGTTCATCCATAAACAATTACAGACAATACCTGAACAATGATAGAATCTCTGAACGCTGACTTCATTGGAAAACAGTCACTCCAACCGTGATTGAGTATCCTCTAAATAATACTCCTGCGTAGATCCCGACAAAGATTCGAAATGATAACGGTATGCACGGAACCCACTCCGCAAGATGCGTCCCTCTTTGGGTTCATCAAGGACCTTTCGGCATGCAGGATGGCATATATGATCCTTAGTGACCCAAACACTAGCAGAAAAAAAGACTCGAGGTATGACTTATCCAAACTCACTCACAATTCCAAAGCAATACGTATTCCAAACATCCACCTAATATCATAGAAGATGACATACCCGCAACATCTAGAGGAATACTGACCCCCTTCTGCTGATATGACCAATCCTACTACCCTGTAGCAGCCTAAACCCTTGGAGTGACAAACTCCCTCGTGTACTTTCTCGTACGCGCTGCACTGACTCAGGCCCTGCTGGCCTTTCACCCGATGATCAGAAGTCATGAGTCTCTTCCCGGGACCCTCTACTATACGCACCTGGCACGCACCTCTCTTTCCAGGGTGCTCCCAAATCGATCCCGCATCTGCAACTCTTGGAAATAATATCCTTCAGGGTCTGACACCCCGTCACGCTCACTAGCTTGCTTGCCAATGGCTAAGCTGCAACAACTGGAACATCTTCTGTCCCTAAACTGGGTCACAAACTATTCCCTGAAGCTTCTTTCATTCTCCAAGACTCTCACTGATTTGAGTATGGATCATGTGCTTTCAGTAGTACGGGCCCAATACTACCTTCCACACCTATCCATACTTTCCTCAGCAATCCTCCTGAATCCTCCAAGTCACTTCCTCAAACTGGTACACCCAAGTCTCATTGAACCTCACTACTAACTCACTGAAATATATCCTAGGCTTTCCTAGGTTCCCGTACCCACCCAGTCCTCAACTGCTGAAGATTCCCAGTAATGTCAACTAGCTACCTCATGAATATAGGCACATGCAACAGAGATCAGATAATCCTTCGAGTAAAAGACCCACTGTAACAGCCCAAAATCTCAAGTATTGTTAAGTTGCATTTTGGGGGTGTTTTAAAGGGGAGACTCGACGAGTTGGAGCCAGACTCGCCGAGTAGGGTCGCAGACTTGGTCGCGGGTTCGCGACTGGACTCGACGAGTCCAGATATAGACTCGGCGAGTCGACGCTGTTCAGCAGAAACCCTAGCCGTTCAGTATTGGGTCGTATATAAGGGTTATTATGCCGTCATTTCACGACTTTTGATCGATTGGGGAGAACCCTAGGCGACTGGGGCGGCTAGAGCAAGGATTGAAGATCATTGGTGATTTGAGGAAGTTATTGTCCAAGAAGGAGAAGGTTTTGGCTAATGGAACAGCAAGGGAATCACGTTTTGAGGCTTGGGGACACTGAGAGTGCATGATTCAGGTAACCTTTCGGATTATTTCTGTTATGTGAATGTGTGCATGGATTTAGGGTTTGTGAAACCCATTTGGAGATTTGATGGATTGTTGTGTTGTTATCCAACGTTTATAACCCTGTATTAGAACCCCTTAGAGGTCCAGAAGGTCCTATGTTTGTATATTCGGGAAAATATGTATCTCAGGAAGCAGTTTGATCGACTGCATGGCGTGGACTCGCCGAGTCGGATGATCAGACTCGGCGAGTAGCTTGAAGATTCACTGGGACTCGCCGAGTTGTTCTTCAGACTCGGCGAGTGGAGTCGGGGTGGCCCCGCGATTCTTCCAGGAGTGACTCGTCGAGTCAAAGAGGATACTCGACGAGTAGAAGGGGAATCTTAGAGGATTGAAGGACAACCAGACTCGCCGAGTCGCCAGGGAACTCGCCGAGTCCAGTCGAGCTGACAATGGACTGTTGACCAGAGTTGACTGGTGTGATTTCTTAGGGTCAGTTAACGTGGAAGATAGAAGTATTAATAAGGGATATATGATGTTACAGGGAGCTTGTAGCTCGGAGGATCAAGTGCAAGGGACTTTAGGAGTTGCTATCTTCCAGTGTCCGCGAGGTGAGTCTTCTCACTATACTTCACCCGGAAGGGTTTGATTGTGTGACCGGAAGGTCAAGTATGTTATGTGTTATGTTTATATGCTAAAATGGAAAGTTAGCTGCTACGCGTGATATACATGCTTATATATGGGCCGGAAGGCAAGGTATTATGTGACAGAAAGGTCAGGTATGATATATGGTGTATGTGCTTTATGTGTTAGAATATGTTACGGGCCGGAAGGCAGGTTGATATATGATATATGTGCTTTATGTGTTAGAGTATTTGTATTATGTGTTATATATGCGTATGGGCCGGAAGGCAATTATCTTATGGGCCGGAAGGCAAATATCTTATGGGCCGGAAGGCGAGTATCTCATGGGCCGGAAGGCATTGTACAGTTGACCGGAAGGTCAGGGCCTGGAAAGGCGTATGTTCGTAAGGTATATTGGGGAACTCACTAAGCTTCGTGCTTACGTTGTTTATGTTATGTTGTTTCAGGTTCTTACAGTAACGCGGGATGGCAACGGTTCGATTGTACACACCGAAGAAAGAGTTGTGTTTTGGAGGATCCTGGTCTCCTATTATAATAAAAATGAAACTATGTTTTGTAATTCGAATGTGAATAAGATTTTAAACAAGTGTTTTTAATATTAAATTGATTATTTAAATGAAAATTTTGTTTTTGGAAATCATGGTGTTACAAATTGGTATCAGAGCCTTGGTTTGAGGGATTCGGACGCGCCTACGGGTGAATCTGGACTCAAACTGAGGAATTAAGAAAAGGTTTTCAAATAAATAGTTTTCTAAAAGTGAATAAGAGTTCAAAGAGAAAGCAAGAAAGAGCAGTGTGTACAATCAGCCAGAGCCAAACGGTGATTTCCCAAAATACCCTTACTTTTGTATTACGAAATATCTATTATGCACGTTATGGGACATTATTGCATGCTAGAAACAGGCTAGGTATTTCACATCTTAGGACTAGAGTGGCCTGATTTGTGATGCCTTAGTCTAGGGTTTGCTGTTATATGTGCGTTATGCTTTTGTGTGTATGTGATGAGTGAGAGTATCTAGTTAGAACGCACAAGGGGTAAAGCTACGGGGTACAGAGGTACTTCCGAGGATGAGCCGAGAAGGTGGAGCTACCACAGATGGGGAGTCCTATGTATGCTTCAATGCTCGAATGCTGCTTGCTTTGTGCTTTGTGGAGTTATCGATGATGGGAGTCAGCTACTAAGTGAGTATGACGATACTCAGGAGGTAGAGGGTTGGCATCATTAGGAACTCTTCAGCAGCTGATAGCAAAGAAGTGGGAGGACAGCAGAAGGGACTAGGGAGTAAACCTAGCCAGATGAGTGCGCTGGTAGAGTGGAGGATTTCGCTGGAAAGCGAGCACGCGCGATGAGATGGGTGAAAGAGCAGGTTTATCAGCTACTTAGGAACTCTGGGATGGTCCGTGTGGAAAGTATGGGTAGATGTGGCAGGTAGTATGGGCCCGTACTACTGAAAGCAGAGGACCCATACTTGATACAGGGGGCATTCTGAAGGTCCTAAGGAACAGATTGAGGAGTGATGTTATGGTTCGAATACCATACATCGGAGCGGATACAGAGTGATGTTATGGTCAGGGCACCATACATCGGAACAGATTGAGATAGATGTTATGGTTCGAGTGCTATACATTGGAGCAGATTGAGGAGTGGTGCTATGGTTCAGGTACCATACACCGAAGCATGTTGAGGAGGGATGTCATGGGATGAGTACCATGGTTCGTAGTGGATGATGCTTGTGGCTATCTTGTTATCCGGTTATCGATCGGACGAGCACGAGCGAGCGGGATGCGAGGATTCGCGAGATCCTGCGTGATGAGGTTGCTGCATTGTTGCGGGCTGAGTCGCCAGAATTGTTTGGGTCGATCAGGACCACTATGATTGAAGTAGTTTGATGAGCGATATGCGGCTTTCGCAGAGACGGCTGCTGCGGCGGTTACAGCGGCTGTAGCAACGGCAAAGAAAGGGGCTAGTCGGGGTTTTCAGTATCGGGACTTCTATTATGCGAAGCCTCCCACATTCGATGGAGTTCAGGACTCGATTGTTGCTATGAGATGGTTATCAGACATGGAGGGGTGTTTCTCCACGAGTTTATGCCCTGCTGATCAGAGGGTGGGGTGTGCTCTGAACCTATTGAGGCTCGGGGCGAAGGATTGGTGGAGATTGACCACGAGGTCATTTTCCGATGCGCAGAGGGCTGTGGTTTCATGGGATCAATTCAGAGGGATGTTCAGTACTCGCTATGTTCCGCGGGATGAAAAGGAGAAATTGGCTCGGAAGTTCCTTAAGCTGAAGCAGGATTTGGAGTCGGTGACTGAGAGCACCGGGATGTTTATTGAGAGGGCGATGTTTTGCCCTGAGTTCGCTTCGGAGCAGGCTCAGATGTCCCGACATCCGAGTATGCTCAAGGGGGGGGTATCAGACAGTTCGTGTCTGCGCAGAGGCGCGAGACCGTGTTGGTATCGCAGGAGGCCGGCATGTGGCGTGAGTTAGAGGTTGAGTTGCAGTTGCGTGAGATGAGGCAGGCCCCGATGCAGTCGCAGTCGGCGCCGAAACGGTCCATGACCGTAGACGTTAGAATGGGGGATCGGAGCGGTCACACTTGTGGGAAGTGTGAGAGAGATGGCACCGGAGCTTGTTGGCCCAGTGGTGCATGCCGCAAGTGCGGAAAGGGGGGGGGGGCATGGTGCACGGGATTGTCGGCAGTCAGTGCCAATTCGGGATTTCAGGATTTGTTATCAGTGTCGGCAGGTTGGACATTTGAGGGTCAACCGTCCACAGTTTCCTGCAGGACCGGTGCAGGCTCTAGCATCGGCCACCTTGAGGAGTTCAGGAGGAGGACAGGATGGAGCAGAGCCCAAGGGCTCAGGGTCGTGCTTATCGGCTTGCGGCAGAGGGAGACGGAGCAGTGCCGGAGGCAGCTGCGGGTATGATGCTCTCTTGATGTCTTGAGTAGCTTGCGTTGATTGTGGCGTATTGTTTGTGCTTGTGTCTGGTGTGGATTTCGATGCGGTATTCGTTGTTTCGCGGGTTAGGCATGGTTATGGATTGGTGCTTCAGGTTTTCGCTTGGCATTCGTTGTTCCCTGATGGTTTAGTATGATTATAGTTTGGTGTTTTGGTACCGGTAGCCTTGTGCGGTTTTCGATGCGATATTCAACCTTTGGCAGGTTGTGGGTTTGGTTATGGGTTATTGCTTGGGAATTCCGTTGGTCATCGTTCGTGAGGGTTGATAGTGGAGATGCGGCACTGGGTTGAATGACGGGTAGCATCTGCAGTTGTGGAGTGGATAATTGAAAGATCGGATTCTTTTGAGCGGATTGATCAGGGAGGAGATGTGTTTTGCTGAGGGTTGCTTACGCTTGTGGGAAGCAGTCAGTGGGTAAATGTTCTCTTTGTGCAGGATGGTTCTGAAAGGTCGTTAATGACGATCGGTGGCAGTTAGTCAGTGCTTTAGTGGGGGAGAATTGTAAAATTCTCCAGGAGATCGATGAGTATGTAAGGGTGCTTAGCTGTTGGGATTCAGCAGTGTTTGTCAGCGCAAGTATAGGCCGACGAGAGCGAGTGTTGGGTATGCGGGGCGAGATACAGACCTAGGGAATTTGATTGTGGAGGCCTGAGAGGAGGCCGGGATCAAGCTTGAGTAAGTAATCGGAATTTTGCGATCAGAGTATTGGTACGTTTGAGGTACGTGATGAGTTGTACTGCATTAATCCCATGGGATTATGCTGTGCATGTTTCTAGAGCTGGAACCGGAAGGTTCCCAGAGTTAGAACCTGAGGGTTCGCAGAGTTTGGGTGTACGGACCCACAGAGATATAGCCTCGAGTGGCTAGTATGTGTTATGAGAGTCGGTCCAGTCATACTGGAGACTCTGTTGGTGTTGCTGGATTAGTTTGAGATTTGCGGAACGCGTATGTTGCAGTGTGATTACATTGGAAGGTCTGGCCCCGGGTTATTGATCTTGTTTAGCGGAGGCAGTGATTTTGATGAGTGGAGAGAGTGCATGGGATTGAGAGCCCCTGCAATGAGAACCAGAGTATGTGAATAGCAGTTACGCAAAAAGGGTGGTGTCGCTTGGGGCGAGCACCGTGGCACCGGTTGGAGTGGCATTATGTTCAAGAGAGTTCCGTGGAAAAGGAAAAGAGGAGGGTATGTAACTCCGAAGGGGGTGCAAGTTCACGAAAGTGAAAGCTACAAAGCAGAGTTATAGTTAGAGTATTTCGAGTAGGGTTTTGAGCATCGTGTTCGCGGCAGTGGAGTAGGAACCCATCCGGTTGGGATGTCTGTTGAGGCTCAGAAGGGATGCATGGAGAGAGAAAATTTTAAATTCTCAGTGTGAATCTGATCAGAGTGTAGGGTGGGTGTAGTGGTTCATCTTGGGAGATGTTCGAGGATATCATCAGTGTATCGGGTCTTTCCACCTGCGGGTGTTGGGACTAGTTCAGTATGTGTATGTGATGGCAAGAGGGAACTTGTGAGAGTTGATCTGAGAGGGAGAACGGATCTCTCAGTCGGTCCGGAATGAGCAAAGTGGGCTTTGAATCGGGGATCCGGTGGTTCAGGGTTTCCTAACCCTTATGGGTTGAGTGATCGTTGAGATTTGGAGCAGAGTGCATCTTGGGTAATTTCCGATTACAGAGAGTGATGAGCAGTTCAGAGTTCGTACTTTAGTTGACAAAGCAGACTCAGCAGGTTAAAGAGAGTTAGGGATCGTCTAGAGTTAACAGGAAAGTTATGCAGGCAGACGCCGTTACGAGCATGTGATTCAGGTCAGCGACTTCGTATTTCTGACGGGGTGCTTCGATTTAGGAAGAGGGGTAAATGGGGGGCCCCGGTATGTTGGGTCTTTTCGTGAAGGTGCGAAGGTAGGAAGGGTGGCCTATCGTTTGGAGCTGTCAACGGAATTGGGACGGATCCATGACACTGGTATGTGTCGCAGTTGAAGAGGTGTATAGCGGATGAGTCAGCAGTGTTTCCACTAGAGAACGATTAGGTGGATGCGAGCCTGTGTTACGTCGAGAGGCCAGTGGCCGTCGGAGATCGGAAGATCAAGGTTCTGAGGAACAAGGAGGTACCTCTGGTATTGGTTCAGTAGCGGCCTCGGGAGAGATCGGTAGTGTCTAGGGAAGCCGAAACGTGAGATGCGGGAGCAGCAGCCAGAGCTATTTTCAGAGTGAGACTTCGAGGGCGAAGTCTAATTCTAGTGGGGGAGAATTGTAACAGCCCAAAATCTCAAGTATTGTTAAGTTGCATTTTGGGGGTGTTTTAAAGGGGAGACTCGACGAGTTGGAGCCAGACTCGCCGAGTAGGGTCGCAGACTTGGTCGCGGGTTCGCGACTGGACTCGACGAGTCCAGATATAGACTCGGCGAGTCGACGCTGTTCAGCAGAAACCCTAGCCGTTCAGTATTGGGTCGTATATAAGGGTTATTATGCCGTCATTTCACGACTTTTGATCGATTGGGGAGAACCCTAGGCGACTGGGGCGGCTAGAGCAAGGATTGAAGATCATTGGTGATTTGAGGAAGTTATTGTCCAAGAAGGAGAAGGTTTTGGCTAATGGAACAGCAAGGGAATCACGTTTTGAGGCTTGGGGACACTGAGAGTGCATGATTCAGGTAACCTTTCGGATTATTTCTGTTATGTGAATGTGTGCATGGATTTAGGGTTTGTGAAACCCATTTGGAGATTAGATGGATTGTTGTGTTGTTATCCAACGTTTATAACCCTGTATTAGAACCCCTTAGAGGTCCAGAAGGTCCTATGTTTGTATATTCGGGAAAATATGTATCTCAGGAAGCAGTTTGATCGACTGCATGGTGTGGACTCGCCGAGTCGGATGATCAGACTCGGCGAGTAGCTTGAAGATTCACTGGGACTCGCCGAGTTGTTCTTCAGACTCGGCGAGTGGAGTCGGGGTGGCCCCGCGATTCTTCCAGGAGTGACTCGTCGAGTCAAAGAGGATACTCGACGAGTAGAAGGGGAATCTTAGAGGATTGAAGGACGACCAGACTCGCCGAGTCGCCAGGGAACTCGCCGAGTCCAGTCGAGCTGACAATGGACTGTTGACCAGAGTTGACTGGTGTGATTTCTTAGGGTCAGTTAACGTGGAAGATAGAAGTATTAATAAGGGATATATGATGTTACAGGGAGCTTGTAGCTCGGAGGATCAAGTGCAAGGGACTTTAGGAGTTGCTATCTTCCAGTGTCCGCGAGGTGAGTCTTCTCACTATACTTCACCCGGAAGGGTTTGATTGTGTGACCGGAAGGTCAAGTATGTTATGTGTTATGTTTATATGCTAAAATGGAAAGTTAGCTGCTACGCGTGATATACATGCTTATATATGGGCCGGAAGGCAAGGTATTATGTGACAGAAAGGTCAGGTATGATATATGGTGTATGTGCTTTATGTGTTAGAATATGTTACGGGCCGGAAGGCAGGTTGATATATGATATATGTGCTTTATGTGTTAGAGTATTTGTATTATGTGTTATATATGCGTATGGGCCGGAAGGCAATTATCTTATGGGCCGGAAGGCAAATATCTTATGGGCCGGAAGGCGAGTATCTCATGGGCCGGAAGGCATTGTACAGTTGACCGGAAGGTCAGGGCCTGGAAAGGCGTATGTGCGTAAGGTATATTGGGGAACTCACTAAGCTTCGTGCTTACGTTGTTTATGTTATGTTGTTTCAGGTTCTTACAGTAACGCGGGATGGCAACGGTTCGATTGTACACACCGAAGAAAGAGTTGTGTTTTGGAGGATCCTGGTCTCCTATTATAATAAAAATGAAACTATGTTTTGTAATTCGAATGTGAATAAGATTTTAAACAAGTGTTTTTAATATTAAATTGATTATTTAAATGAAAATTTTGTTTTTGGAAATCATGGTGTTACACCCACCCCTAGAACGGTTTGACTCAAACAAGAGTTGCGCAATAGGGTTAAATCTATCACTCTTAGATTATCCAGCCTGTGCCACATGTGACTTAGCATATTCACTTAATAGCTAGCTCACGTTACTAAGAGTCCTACAAAGCACAAAGCAAGCAGCATTCAGACAATGGAAACTCTAACCATCATATTGCAATCAAACCATTTTATCCCCTAATCAAGAATCTGTACATGCAATTCAAAGGCTCATACAATCATGCATAACCTAAACAGGCTATCCTATTACTGACTGATCGGTACTAGCATGCAAATCTACAAGCACATACAATAGGCATATAAGGCATCCTTTCTAGATCCTTAGCCCTAATCTAGCATGCAATTCTCATAATCATATCATATCATACCATAACGTAACATGTATGGGTATCTTGGGGAAAACTTACTTGAGCTTGGCTGATTGCACGCATCACACACTTTGTTCTTCTCAAAGTTCTTTTCTCTTTTCAGATTCTTTTCAAACTCCTTTTTATAAAAAGGTTCTACTTTTGAAAATTTTCATACCAAGCCCTTAGTTTGAGTTCAGACACACCCGAGAGTATGTCCGAATCCCTCAAACCAAGACTCTGATACCAACTTGTAACATCCCAAAAATACAGGCCAAAAATTTCATTTTTAAATACGTCATTATAAAACCAACAGTGTAATAAAACATTTGTAATATCATGTCATGTCGAAACCAAAGTAGAAATAATCAAACATGTTATCATATTACAATATCATAGTGTAATCCCAAAGATCTCATGTGCGGAAAACCATAGTGTGATGCGCTGCGATCAAGCAGGCTCCTTTCCTTTGAAAATGAAGTACTTGAAACCAAAACTGAAAACCGTAAGCACGAAGCTTAGTGAGTTCCCCCATCATACCACATACCATACGATCATATAACATACATATACTATCAGACGTATCTGGGTGCCCGACCTACCCCTTCGGTCCTCTCGACCGGATACTGCCTAGCATATCTGGGTGCTAGCCTCCCCTTTGGTCCTCTCGATCGGATACTGCCTAGCATACCTGGGTACTGGGCTCCCCTGCATTCCTCTCGACCGGATACTGCCTAGCATATCTGAGTGCTGGCCTCCCCTTCGGTATCTTTCAATCGATAACCGGGGACTATTTCACCCCCTAAGACTACCACATAAAAGCATAGCATAAACACATAAGTCATATACTGCCTAGCATATCTCGGTGCTGGCCTACCCCTTCGGTCCTGTCGACCGGTAAGTGGGGACTATTTCACCCCCTACTACTACCACATAATATCATATCACATATATCATAATCTGTCTAGCATAGTCGGGTAATAATCTACCCCTTCGGCCCTATTGACCGGTAACCGGGGACTATTTCACCCCTCCCCTATTACCACTATCACATAACATCATATCATGCTAGAAGATAAACATAACAGGTAGTAGAAAACACAGACAATTATCACAAAGACAATCATCTAACAACAACTCCTACTGGTGGGCCGGCATTGTGACCGTAGACCCACCGCTACTGGAAGGTAACTCACATCACACTGCTGAAGTCCCGAAGACACAATCCCACACTTGCTGAAGTCCCCCAAACTCGACCCCAGCTGCTGGCCGACAGATTCCCGAACTGTCAACACCAAAATAACACCCAACTAATAATTGGGTCCTAATACATAACCATACGTACATTCTTTGGGTAATTACTTCATTACCCCTAGCTTGGCTTATTCAAGCCCAAGGCCCAAACCATACGCCCAAAGTCAATTAGGAATCAAAGCCCAACACATGGCCTAATTTTCCAAATTGGACCTAGGCCTATACATGGTCTCATTCTAAGGCCCAACATCATATAATCATCAAGGCCCAAACTAGGCCCATTTATGGCCCAATTTTCCAAATTGGGCCCAAGCCCCTTACATTGGCCTTACCCTAGGCCCATTAAATTATTCTAGACCATTTTGCTTGATCTTGGATAGCCCATTTAATAACCCAATCATCAAGGCCCAATAGAAAGGACCAATAATAAACCCAAGTGAAATTAGGGTTTCACATAAAATGATGATTAGGGTTAAGTTTCCTACTTAACCCATTAAGGACTTAATGCATTCAGTCCAATGTTGACTTAGGTTGATTGCAAATGATTATTAATTAATATTCTAGGTTCATTAATTAATCCCGATGCGATCCCGATAAATCCCAAATTAAGGTTTCATGGCATTAGGGTTTTTGAAACCCTAATTAGGGTTTCCAACCCATCTTAGCCCAATAGGCCCATTAGCTAAGTCCTTGGATCCATTAGGGTCCATTAAGCCCATTAAACACATGTTTGGGCTTTTATGTCCATTAAGCCTCATTGGGCCCATTAAGGTTTTAGTCCCTTTACCAAACATCCCCAAACTAGCAATCCCAACACAACTAAGCACACCGCCACCCGACACGACGGCCGGTGGCAGCAGCCACCACCTCACGTTGGTGGTTATCAATTTTCTTTTTATTATTCAATTTCCAATTACATCTTACAAGGCTAAAACTCAAGTAAAAACACGCCAACTCACTAAGATAAAGACACACACAGCGGCACATGGTGGCAGCCACCACCTCATGGTGGTGGTGGTGGCCGTTCTTCTAGAATTCCGGCTAAATAACACCCAAACACCACTTCACTGAAATACACACACACACTCAAGTCTTCTACTAGCAGAATGAACCCAGCCACCCACCTGAGGTAAGCAGCAGCGGCAGTGGCGCAACCGCCGGCAGCAACGGAGCTTGGATCGGCGTCAACAGCGACAAGAATGGCTTTGTCCTCTTGGAACGGCACATCAGCATCAAGACATAGAGAAGGGAGGTAGCAGTCCAACCCCGAACTACCACAGCTCCTTAAAGTCGTCGGTCTTCCGATTTCCCCATGACGTATACACAACAGGTGGCGCGTTTGACAATCCTAGCGACATAGGTGGCATTGGCTGAAGGCAGAGCAGGACAAGAAAGAGGAGAAGGAGCATCTAAGAATTCCATCATGCCACTCATAAGTCGCTCTCGGTGGTTTTCTCCATTCGTGCATGGCGTCCGGCAGCAAGGTGTGACGGCATCATGATGTTGAGGCAGCAGGCGGCGGTAATCGGAGCTCTTATCTGGTCGGAACACAAGAGAGGAACTGGTGGTGGCGGCTAATGCTAATTAGGGTTAGGGTTGGGAGGAGATGACGGGCTGATAGTCCCGTATCCAATCAAACATTCCTCCATAACAACGCCTTTGGTACCTCCCTTTCCTTATTCTTTCACAATGAGTCCGAAAATTACCTTTTTAACCCCGATTCCATAAATCCTTTACAAATTAAGTCCAGATTTACTAAACAGCCCCTATCTTCTAAAATCTTTACAAAACTAATCCAAAATTTACAAAACCGCCCCTTGCTTGACAATTTCTTTTCAATTAAGGTCCATAATTTACCCTTCAACCCTCAACTCTAAATTTATGACAATTAGCCCCTCGAGACCATCCATTGATATATATATATATATATATATATATATATATATATATATATATATATATATATATATAATTATTTATTTTAGGGCTACTAGCCATTCATTAATTTATTTATTTATTTATTTAATAAATAAACGGGGTTTTACACTTAGCGACAGGAGTAAAAGACTAATTAGACTTAGTGAAAGTATCTACTTGGACAAGGTGTTGAAGAGGTTCAACATGCAGAATTCCAAGAAAGGTGACTTACAGATCCAAAGCAATACCAAACTAAGTAAGACTCAGAGTCTGAGTATAGAGGTTGAGATAGCTGAGATGAGTCGATTACCATATGCTTCCGCAGTTGGCTCGATCATGTACGCAATGACTTGTACTCGCCCTGATGTGGCCTTTGCTTTTAGCATGGTCATCAGATATCAAGGGAACCCTGGCAAGGCTCACTGGACTACGGTAAAGAATATTCTCAAGTTCATGTGAAGGACTAAGGACTGGGTTCTTGTCCTCGGTGGGAGTGATGACTTGAGAGTGACAGGGTATAGTGATGCCAACTTTCAGACCGACAGAGATAATTTCCGCTCTCGGTCGGGCTAGGTATTTACCCTGAATGGAGGAGCAGTAACTTGGAAAAGTTCCAAGCAGGAGACCATAGTTGATTCAACGTGCAAATCAGAGTACATAGTAGCAAGCAAAGCGGCGAAGGAGGAGATATAGCCGAAGAACTATATTGGAGACTTTGGAGTTGTACCATCTATAAAGGAACCTATGGAGATTTTCTAAGACAACAATAGTCTAGTTGCCTTAGCCAAGGAACCAAGGGATCACGACAGATCCAGGAATATTGACAGAAAATATCACTTCATACGACACTAGATAGAAGAAGGATTCCTTGTAGCAAAGAGGGTATCGTCCTAAGAGAACCCAATAGATCCCCTCACGAAGGGACTGAATAGGGTTAAGCATTTGCAGCATGCGAGGCAGGTCGGGCTGAAAGACGATACTAGTTTTAATTATTAGATAGTTATTTCTGAAACTTGTAATAGATAAAATGTAATTGACATTTGATGATTAAATAAAAGTTGTTGTTGAGTAAAGTTACTATCTCGTGTCAATTATTTACTATTGTTTCAATTTTGCATGTTTTGACTTCCATGATAATAAGATCATTCAAACTATCCACACTCGATCATACTTTGGAAGTAGGTATTAAATCAAGATTGTCATGAATTTATTTAGACATTGCTATGACATTCATGAGTGCTCATAAGTTCTGAGTATTGGATTAAACTCACGGTCACTTATATCACTTTATGGAATTTATCTCGAGTAATCGTGAGACGATAATATCATATAAGTCTTCAAACCAAGAAATATGAGTTGTTGATTGTGAGTTGGTTGTGCATTGATAGTATGAAAACGCATCAGTAACTTGATGTTATAAAACGTACTGTTGTGTATGATTTGACGAATAGTGTGTACAAGCATATGAGTTAAAGTTTAGCTGATCCTTTTAGTCCTCGGAGAATTAAAAGTGATATCGTGGGCCCCTTAATGATTTTTTTGACTTATGTGTCGGGCCCGGTAAGAACTCAATTGATGTGTTCGATTAAGTTCAATGTCAAACAAATCGGAAATCGGGAAACAGACTGTTGGACAAAAGTAAGACGTTGTTCCATGTATTTGCCTAGCTGATATCTTGAGAACAAAGGATTATATGATCACTTGTCTAAAATGGTGCGTCTTAGTTCAACAAAGTTTTAAGAGCTATGATTGTTGGTCGGTTCTTGAAGTTGAACTTGCAACTATAGTTATTAGACTTATCCAAGTAGGAGACTGTTGGATAAGGTGTCTAAGTCCATAACTATATTTGGTATGTACTCGACCCGATTTAGCATGGTCCATTTGGCTTGCACTTCACCGGAACAATTTGGACTTTTAAGAAGAGTTTATTTATGATTTGTTAATATATTATAAGCTTTAATATATTAATATGAAATCATATTATTTAATTAGTATGGATCAAAAATTAATTTGGAAATAATTATGTGATCAAAAGAGACTAATTAAATATATAGAGATTGATTGTGTAAATCAATCATTCTTAAAACGTGGGCTAATGATCCACGATTCCTTATGTTGGGCTAAACCCATGTGGTGACCCATGGATACTCATGGAGGTTAAAACCCATGGAGCATTAGGAATGTGGAAAGTCATGCATATTGTAGTGACAAAGAACATGGTTTGGCATGCGGAATTAAAGCTTGCACAATTGAACATGGTGATTTGGGTGTTTAAGAGATATATTGAATGTATATGGTGTTACAAAAAAGATCTAGATCTAGACTACATAATTAACACACACTTACACACTCACTTATACATCTCTCAAGCACACCTCTACAAGTGGTATGAACCCACTATTTATAGATGTGTTTACATGTCTCTCTCTCACTCTCTAAGAAATGGGTCTAAAGGCTAAAGCACCACATGCAAGTGGGTTTTACAAAAGTCAAACATTTACAAAGTCATGAATGAATAACTTTGCACCCCAACATTCTCCCCCTCAAAGTTAGGAATGAATGACCCACTTCAAATCTTCCAAAACCAAGCACTATGTGGTTCAAGCCTCAAAGGTGACACATGTCGAAACGAACTTCAATCTTCAATTCTTCCATGATTCTTCAATTTGGGCTCTAGGATGTGAGACCATACAATCCAAGCAGCAACGAATGATTAACTCCAAATAATCACCCCAAATTTGCGCATAAAAACACACCCCAAAAATCTTCAATAAACCAAACCCATTTCGAATACATCACTTCCGAACTTCCAATTGCATCATCTCGTGAGCTTTAAAACTTCAAGATCACTTCAGTCTTCAAATCCGCGTAATATGAAAAATTCAAGTTCGAATTTCCATATAAAATTTCTCCCCCTTTTTATAATCGAAATTTGATTATAAAACTCCAAGGAAAAAGAACGTGCTCTATTCGGAATTTGTCATGTTAAAACTCCCCCTTAACATGTGGCATAAACTTTGTGCTTCAATCCGGAAAACCCAAAAAATAACCAATTTTTATCATCATTCACGGATCGCCTTTGACAAAATTTCTCAAAAATGGGTAGAAATTGTCAATTTCAAAATTCTGCAGTGACCCGGTGCGTCCAAAAACAGCCAAATATGCGAAACTCTAGCCTATTTGCGAAACCAGGCATAAAGCGTAAATTCGCACAAACTGCATGGACTAGATTTGAAAATTCTGCAATTTCATCATTTTATGACCCCATTTGCGAAGTTGGACCAATTGTGTCATTTCGTGAAAAGATCAGGGACCAAATGCGAAACTATTAGGTTTCTTCCCCAATTCTCATTTATACAGTAAAAACTTCGCATTTTCATTCATACCTCTTTCTTCGCATGTTCCAGTCATTTTCTTCGCATCTTTCTCCCACTATAACAAAATATGCAAACACAACAAAATGATCTTTTTCAACCATTTGCATTTTAATCCAATTAATCAAATGCGAATTTAACTGAGAAACCCAAATGCAAACCCTTCTTTGAATTACTCATATGCAAAATTGTTCTTGATCTCAAATGCGAATATCACCATTACATAACAAAATGCGAGTTAACATCTTGTCTGACTTCCAAATTGCGAACCAAAATCAATATTATGTGCGAACCCAATGTTGATCTTTAAACTGATTCACCAAATGCGAATCTTGACCATCAACAATCGAAATCATCGAACAATCAAATCCTAATTTCAAACAAACCAAATGTGAATCCAAAATCAAAACCAAATCGTCTTATCAACTCCATAATCTAGATTCAAGCTTTCACAATCGATTTCATCATCTTTCCCAAGTTTGTTCCTGTTCGACTTCCAAAATCATCATTTTTTGCTTTAACGATTCATTGACACCGATCATGCGAACATTATTCTTGTGACCCAATCCTTCAAACATTCAATCATTTGTCCCAAATTCAAAATCAAATTCATTCGCAACGATCATCTGTCCAATATCTTCAATCGTTCTTAATCCTTTGAGTATTGAAATCAAATCCCAGCACATCTAGTTCAATTATGAACGAACACAGTGTTCAACATCACGTTCATGAACCCAACCAATTGCGAAATTGAATTCCAAATCGAGTAAGATTTCAACATTCATAGCCTCTGTTCAACTTGTATCAATTGATTTCAGCATACAAGTCACCGATTCATCGCTTGAATCACGACTTTGACTTTTGTGCTGGATTTGACTTTTCGAAATTATCAGTCAACAAACATGAAATTGATGATTCTTACATACAATTTCAGATCTAAACAAGATTATCTAATTGTTCTAAGAATGTTCTTCACAAAAATTTGGAAGATCTTGATCAGTTTCATCAAACTCAAAAACTCATTGTCGACTTCTTGACTCAGATTTGAACAAAATCGTTTTTAAGAAAGAACACATAATACAAAATCGATTCAAAATGCTATTTTAACAATCAAAACAAGCATCAATCGATTTTTCAGAATGATCGATGAAATTGGAGCACGGAACAATAACCACAATGAAAGTCAAGAACGTACAACTTCTTTATGCGTAGGATAAAAATCGACTCAATCAGTGAATATTAGAAATTGATGGAATTACTTCCTGGGCTAAATCACGAAATCAGATCACAAAAACAAATATGGACTCAAATTATGAATCAATTGGATGGGCTTAAACACCAATTCGCATGAACAGTAACACGAATTTTAATTGGGCTCAAAACTCGGACATGAACAGTAACACTCAAATGTTGGGCTCAATTTAAACGAATCATGAACAGTAAATTTTATTTTTGTTTTTTATTTGAATTTGATCTAAACAAAATTTGATTGGATCAACAATGAGGTTTGAAACGAATTAGATCCAATGAATCAAAACGATCAAAAAACAAGAACACAAAGCACGAATCCAAATATTATGAGAGATCATAGAGAGAGACTCACCAAAACTGATCAAATTGCGACAAAATTTGCCAAACCGAGAATCGTTCTTCAAAAGTCACGTTGATCGTGAAAACCAAGCTCTGATACCAATTGTAGTGACAAAGAACATGGTTTGGCATGCGGAATTAAAGCTTGCACAATTGAACATGGTGATTTGGGTGTTTAAGAGATATATTGAATGTATATGGTGTTACAAAAAAGATCTAGATCTAGACTACATAATTAACACACACTTACACACTCATTTCTACATCTCTCAAACACACCTCTACAAGTGGTATGAACCCATTATTTATAGAGGTGTTTACATGTCTCTCTCTCACTCTCTAAGAAATGGGTCTAAAGGCTAAAGCACCACATGCAAGTGGGTTTTACAAAAGTCAAACATTTACAAAGTCATGAATGAATAACTTTGCACCCCAACACATATTAGGGTTTACATTGTGTAGCCCTAATGTAGCCACACTATATAAGAAGCCCTTTGGTTCAATAAATCGACACCTAGAGTCCTTGTAAGAGTACTAGCCGATTTTGGGTGCATATTATCTCCTCTCAAACTCTTCCAAGTGTTAGTGGTGATTTGTGATTCCACTTGATGCATTCACATTATTGGTGCTAGGCTCTTAAAGCTCCAAGCAACAAGCTACAAGAAAATGTATGTAATCTAACTAGTTTTATTACCCAAGTATCAAAGTTTTTTATGCTAGTTAGGGATATACCTTGGAAATTGAAAGTTTGCATGTATAATAGAGAAAACATAGATCCAAGGTATTTAAGGTTGCATGTACACCTTAGGAGTGTCAGAATACTCAAAACTCATCAAACACAATAAATTTACAATTTAATAGACAAAAATTATGCATTCACACTTATTTTCAACTTAAAACATATATATTAAGACTTTCATCCACAGGTTAATAGAACACTTCATGACTATAATTCATATTACTCACGATAAATGTTTGAAACTTTCATTCACAGTTCAATACAACTGATAAAATCATTGAAATATTTAATCGAGTGCCAAAATTTAATATTATATAATATTTCATCTTTACATTCACATAATTAGTCTTACATTAAAAATTCATTTACCATATATTTATATATCTTTTGAACTTATCATTATATCAAATATTGTACAACTATTAATAGTTATTCCTTCAATTCCATATAATTAATGTTACATTAAAAGCTCATTTACCATGTATTTATATATTTATGGAACTTAACCATAGATTAAATGATAAGTATATAATTATTTATAACTATTTCTATTTGGTTACGACAAACTAATTAAATTCAAAGAATGGAAAAGGCTAATTAAATGTAAGGTAAACAATATCAAGTAGTGTACCATATATATAGAGTTAGGTTCAAATGTTTTCACTATCTATTGTGTGCCCGTATGATTGATTCTGGACCAATCATTTTAGTTATTTTAAGAAAGTAACTAATGCATATTAAATGCTGAAGATGTAATTAATACCTATTATATCTTCAACATGTAATATGCATTAATTACTTTCTTAAAATAACTAAAATGATTGGTCCAGAATCAATCATACGGGCACACAATAGATAGTGAAAACAAAATAACTTAACCCTATATACACACACACACACACACACACACACATATATATATCAAGCAGGGTTCAATTGAGAAAAAAAAGGTTGAGAATGGGGGAATCGTTCTCAGTCACTCATTTATTTTTGTCGCAAAAGCCTCCGTCGTACGAGCGGAATTGAGAAATGAGTAGACATGTGTTTTCCAACAAAACAGTTTCCTTAAACTATGCTAATCATTACCTTAATATATACAAAAACATAGTATTTTTCGTTTTTTTTTTTATTTTTAGAAGCTATTTTTATCAAAAAAACGATTTTAAATATATCAAAATTCATGATTTTTTATTCTCTACAAATAGACATCCATATTGATATAGTTTAAGATAAAATAAAAAAAAATTATATTTTCAGCTATCATTATTCATAAGTGAATAAAAATACATCGGGTTTTATTACAGTACATTCGTTATTCACTTATGAATAAAAAGTATGATTTATTTTTTTTACAATTTAAATATCATTTATATATGAATACATCATATAATAAACATAGTATATTTACATTTAAATATTGGACGATTTATCCACTTGTGAATATTAACATAGTATATTTACTTGTGAATATTAGATGGTATATTCACTTATGAATATTAAATGATATTTTATATGTGAATATTATATAGTATTACATGGTATATCATATGTGAATATTACATAGTATATTCACTTGTAAATATTAGATGATATATTCACTTATGAATATTATACAGTATATTCACATATGAATATTACAAGGACTTGTGAATATATTCACTTATGAATATTAGAAAGTATTTTGACAAATATATATAATTTTTATATGTTATTCACATATGAATAACATACAGACTTGCATATTTGTTTTGTGTTATTAATAATCATATATTGATTAATGTGAGAAAACATATTCATATGTGAATATAACGTTGTAATTTAGTTTATGCATTTCATCAAACAGTTGGAGTGCATACAGTTTAACTATTTTAAAAATGTTAAAACATCAAGTTATCAATTCCAAATCATCATATACTTCCGATTTCGACTTCAGATGCGACATCTTATGTCTGATCGATTTCTCATTTTGATTTTGATTTCCGAAAATCTGATTGGGAACCTGTGAGTACCGATTCTGAGTCCTTCAATGTTGGCTGTGACCGCGAGTCCATAACTCCGATTCCAATTGATTTCGTTTGCGAATCTGGGAAATTCCAGTTCCAAATCCGTTATTAACTTTAACAAATGCTTGCAAGCTACGAACATTCGGAGTATTCAACAAAGAAATCGATGAAATTGATGAATTTGTGTTGCGAATCTGTCTTGAACGGCGAACCTCCCAGCCATGAATATCGATGATTGATTAACACTGGATGACATTGATGATGGTTTAGTTGAAGAAATATGGATGATTGTTGAAGGTTGGAGGAGAAATTTTGATGATGAACGAACTGTTATCGAATTCTCTATAGTTACGTATTTGAGATTGAAGGTTATTAACATATTTACAAGTTTGCCACCGTGTCTTTTTATGCTTAGATTAAATGAGTGGTTGAGAATGATTCCCCCATTCTCAACCTTTTTTATTTTCTCAATTGAACCCACCTATATATATATATATATATATATATATATATATATATATATATATATATATATATATAACAAACAAAAAAAGAGCAAAATCCATATGAAGCAAAGAAACGAACTAGAACACAAAGAAGGGAAAAATAACATAAACATGAATAGCACCCAGATCAATGGAATTGCGGAAGCACATCAACTAACAGGTAAACGACCCAAGTGTATAAAATGAAAACTGTATCGCAGCATCATCGATTGGAGGTAGACATCAGCGGGAACACGAGTTACGAAATAGGAGGAGGATCAACTTTTTACAAATTTCATTCTCTAGCTATTCAATTCCGAAGATAACCAATTATATCTATCCATTTCAATCATCCCTTGGTACAAACCAACAACTAACCATGATTCCAGCGAGGGGTAAAATCATCCAGCCCATCACTTCGTAGTTATAGACGTCCAACCCTTCATGTAGCAGCAGATATGTGAGCTTTGTCAGAGTCCTGTATAATTATGTTTGACTTCTCGGCTCCATGGCAGCAAGCAGCAAGTAATATGGAAAAGACTAAAAACTATTCCTTCTTGGATATGCCAATCAATGTTGTGCACTTTAGCCTTAATACTCTCGGTACAATCACCCTTGCACCTTGCACACACATACAACCTTAGATATATCACATTCAATTCTTTGAAGGTCTACGTAGCATTACCGGAGAATAATAACTCCGATCTCTTACTTCTTGCAAATCTCCATTTTATTTTTAACGGTATTCCTTGAGAACCACATGAAATACTCGTCCGAATAGATCTCTACTGGAACTCGTTACCAAACAACACAATTGGTTGTGTTGAACTCACCGGGAAGCCTAAACAGATGTTAGAACATCTCGTCAGAATATGTCAACGGAAAAGAAAGCTAATAGTTTCAATGAAAACATTACCGGAAAACTCTTAGGGATCTCGGTTTCTAATAGTTGACAGAGGAGATGATGATGGAAGAAGTCGTCAGAGGAGAAGGAGAAGAAACAGTATTGCAAAACTCGGCCGATTACTCGGAACCGGCCCTCCACCGAGTACTCGCTGGAGTACTCCCGAGTACTCGCTGGAGCTTGTAGATCTAGTCTATCCGATGAGAAGAAGAGGAGGTGATGGATACGAAGTAGAGACAAACGTAGTCGTGGATATGAAGTAGAGACCTGTAAATTTGGATGTTGGCACAAGTTCCGATTTGATTTCGGCGAGGCGGTGGTGGGTTGGAGATCGGCAACAGGAGGTTGTCGATGATGTCATTGGTAGAAGGAGGGAGGAAGGAAGAGGTTGATGTTTTTGAGAACTCGGATCTACTTTTTAGAACTGGTTTCTAAGATCTGATTATTATTTGTAAAATTAGGATAATATTTGTTGTAATTTATAATAATGCCATTTTTTAGCAATTGGTTGACGAAAATGCCATTTTTAATATTTATAATGATGTATTAGAAAAATAATAAATATATATTTAATTATAAGTTTTAAAAAAAAAGAGGTTTAAGGGTTCTTAACCTTTTTTGGTTCTCATTTGATATTTTCTCATCATATTTATGCCTAAATCTATACATTCGTGTTTTATTATTATAAGAGGTAAGAACCGTAGAATCTTGGTCGTGCTTGATAATCTTGATAACAAACAGCCAAATACACGTAGGAAAAGAAACGTATTTTTTTAAAACACATATGAAACAACTAAACCTTTGAAACTTGCAAACTGCTTTGATTTGATTATCATATAGTTACCTTGTTTTTTCTTTAAACTATGAATATTTACAAGTATATAAAGGGAAGTGTATTTTCGTATATATCATGAACAAGAGAGTACAAGTGTATATATATACAGGAAAATGAAACTGAAAGAGAGTAAATGGTTCCTAACTCTTAGGAACTAGTTACAGACTATTTTAACTATACATGTGTTAAATATTGTGCTATTATTCCCCGATAAGCTGAACAGAGGGACGAACATGAAGCTTGGAACGAAGAAGAACTACTCTATCCATGCCTCGGAGGCTTTGTGAAAATATCCGCAACTTGATCAACTGATGAAACATAAACTATCTTCAATGTGCCTTATTCTACTTGCTCACAGATGAAATGAAAATCCAATGCAATATGTTTTGAACGAGTGCTGATAACCAGATTTTTACTCTTGAAAATAGCCCTAACATTGTCACATAACAGAAGTGGTGAGTGAGTGATTGCTACTTGAAGATTCGCTATTAGCTGTTTGATCCATAACAATTCAACAGTATTATAAGCCAAGGACCTATACCCAGCTTCCGTGCATGATCTACCCACTACTTTTTGCTTTTTGGATGTCCAACTAATTAGATTCGATCCATGAAAGATGGCAAAGCCATATTGAGAACGACTATCATCACGATTTGAATTATTTGAATTCCAACCTGCATCAGAATAAGCATGAAGAGCTCAAACTGTAGTGGGTTTGAAGTAAAGACAATGATCAATAGTCCCTTTTAAGTATCGAAGTATAGTTTTCACTGGTTGCCAATGTCGAGTTATGGGAGCATGCATAAACTGACAAAATCTGTTAACCGAGTAAGCAATATCGGGACGTGTGATTGTTGTGTACCGAAGAGAACCAATGATTTTTCTATATAATTTTGGATCTTCAAATGGTTCACCTTCTAATTGAAGACGATGATAAGGATCTATTGGAGTCGACATTGGGGCTACCATCACCATGTGGCTTTTGTTTATGACATATTGTATATAGGCCCGTTGAGAAATTTGAAGACCATCTGCATGTCTATGTATTTGAAGACCAAGAAAATAATGCAAATCACCAAGATCTTTTAGTGAAAAAATGTTGATTTAGGGCATTGATAAATGTCTGAAGGTAAGATGCATTTGTGCTTGTTACAATCAAGTCATCTACATGCACAAGAGCATAAAAAGTTGAGGTATATGAAATATGCACAAACAGGGATGTATCTGATTGACACGATTAAATTCATTCGTAACCAAGTATTGCTTTAGTTTTGTAACCCAAGTTCTTGGTGCTTTTCAAAGTCCGTAAAGAGCTTTGTGTAATCGACATACATGTGTGGATTTATTTGAATCTTCAAAAACTTTTGGTTGTTTCACGTATACCTACTTCGTTAGGTCGCCATTAAGAAAGTATTGTTGATATCTAGTTGTCTAATGTGCCATCCTTGGGAAACAACAACGGAGAGCATGAGGCATATAGTTGTACGCTTAATAACCGGACTAAACGTCTCAAAAAATTCAATCCCAGCCTCTTGACTAAAGCCTTGTGCTACTAATCTGGATTTATGTCATTCAATAGTACCATCTGATTTTCTTTTAATCCTATAAATCCACTTACAACCAATAACATTAGTATTAGTGGGACATGGAACTAGAGACCATGTGTTATTTTTCATGAGAGCATCATACTCTGCCTTCATTGCAATTTTCCAACATGTGTGCTTATTGGCTTGGGAGAAAGTTTGTGGGTCAAGATAAGAGGATGAAGATAGATGGAAGAGTTTTGGTTTTAGTGAGTTGGTGAGAGCACAGGTGATCATAGAGTGTTGATTATTGTCATCAGGACGATAATGAGGGGGAATAGAAGGATTTTTTTGAGCTCTTGAGCTATCTGTAGATTATTGATGATATGGAGTGGGAGAGGGAGACGTAGGTGAGAGAATTTGAGTATTTTCTGGATTAGAGTTAGCGGTTGAAGGCGGTTATGAATGGGATGAGATTATTGTGGAGGATTGGATTGAGGATGGTGAATTTATTTGAGTTATAACGGTAGGAGTGTTGTCGATATTTGGTGTGGTTGGATGTGAGGGAGTAGATTGAGGGATTTATGGAAAAACTTCCTCATTGAAAACAACATATCGGGAGATGTAGATGCGAGATATTGGTTAATGAAAACAAAGATAACCTTTGTGTGAAGCATTGTATCCAAGAAAAATGCAAGGTTTGGAGCGAAAATCAATTTTTTAAGCATTATATGGTCGGAGAAAAGGATAACAAATGCAGCCAAAAGTTTTTAGAAAATCATAATCAGGAGCTTTGTGGTAAAATTTTTGATAAGGTGATTTGTAATGTAATAGTGGTCTGATGGTACGATTATTTAAGTAGGTTGCTGTTTTAAAAGCATGTTCACGAAAAACTTGAGGTAGTGAAGCTTGAGCTAGAAGAGTTAAGCCTTTTTCATCTATGCTTCTATTTCTACGTTCAACAGCTCCATTTTGGGCTTCTGTATAGGGACAAGAAATACGTTATACGTTGAATGCTGCCATTTGCTTGAAGAAAAAAAGAGAGATTTCAAAATTCTCCACCCCAATCTGTTTGTAAGCTCTTTATATCATAGTTGAATTGAGTTTTTATCATGGTTCGAAAATGTGAGAAAGTAGAAAAAGCTTTTCATTTATGGGACAAGAAATATATCTATATGAACTTTGTGCAATCATCAACAAACAAAATAAAATGCCGGTTACCATTTAAAGAAAATCTTGGGGATGGACCCCATAGATCAGAGTAAACAAGTTCAAAAGCTGTAGAAGATATAGCATGTGAAGAAGCAAGATGAAAATGATGACTTTTTTCAAGTTGACATGAGTCACAAACACTTGGAAATTTATTTGATGAAAATCAGTCTGATTTCCTCTTTGCCAACAATTAATAGCTTCATGTCCTTGTTTGTTGCACATATGAACAAGTGGTCGACGTTTTCTGGAGTCGGAATTACGGGAGCCTGAATTAGAATTTTAACTGTTGTAGGAGTTGGATTATCGGTTGTTGGATCGATTTATTGTAAGAGCAACAGGTGTTGATTGAACAGATGCTAATCTAGCATGTTCTTGTTTTAGACGTGCCTCTTCCTATAACAGAAAACCTACAAGATCATCAACAGTCATGGCTTCAGTTTTCATCATAAAAGCAGTAGTGAAAGTGCCATATGATGAATCAAGACCTATCAATATATGACCAATAAGTTCCTCATCAGAGATTGGAGTAAGATTGGTAGCCAGAAAATCTGCAATAGATCGCTTTTTCTCAATGTAGTCAACATGGACCCTTTAGAAAGGGTTTGAAGTTGGGCTCAAAATTGTAGTTGAGAAGCCCTAGATTGGGCTTGAAAGTTTCGTTCGATGGCTTGCCAAGCCATTTGAGACGAATTCGACAGAGTAACAAGAGCTAGATTTCAACCATAGTAAGACGAATCTATCCTTCTTCTTCCCAATAACATAGTCGGAATTGGGAGCTGTGGTGTCCGGAGTAGCAGTCACAGCAGGAGCATCAACAATGCAAGGAGAAGCAGAAACAGGTGGAACATTAATGGTTGTAGGCGGCGGATTAGGATGAAAAATAAATTATTCCAGGTCAAAAGTTTCAAGAGCTGAAACAATTGTTGTGTGCCAGAGAACATAGTTGTGTCTATCACGTTTGATTGTGATAGATGGGACTTGGAAATTTAGGTTAGAGGTGTTGTTAACGGGGGATTCTAAATACACCCAAAAAAAACCATTGTAAAGGTCAAAAACCACTTTGACTTTAATTAACCCAATTTGATGGGATTTTAAATGATGATTATTTATTAAATCGACATATTATATTGTGCACAGTAAAGTAACGATCTCTAAATAAATTAGGGATAATGACTTGAAAGGGTAACAAACTTTCGACTTTGTTCACATTTAGTCACTAAACTTTTTTTCGTTATCTATTTGTCATTGAGCTATTGAAACTGGTCACATTTTACCCTTATGACCGGCTGTTACCGGTCATAAGGGTAAAATGTGAACATTTTCAATAGTTTAGTGGCAAATAGATAACGAAAAAAAGTTTAGTGACTAAATGTGAACAAAATCGAAAGTTCGTTTCCCTCTAAAATGTTCAATGGCTAAATGTGAACAAACTTCCTATTGTATTATGTTTTAGCAAATTATTTATTTTTGTTTAATTGTAGCAACATTTGTTGATGAAGAAATCTATGAAATAAAAAAACAAAATGTAACATCTAGATTTCCAGGTATCATAATTTAAGTATTTTTCTTTTGAGTTAAGAAGAGATACTCGACGAGTTGACGCCTCAACTCGTCGAGTAAGGTCGCGACCGATGACTCGGATTAATGAATGGACTCAACAAGTTGGTGAGGCGACTCGACGAGTCTGCGTTGTTGGCAGAAACCCTAAATCTTTGGGCCCGAGCCATATTTAAAGGCACTTATGGCCTTCAATTGCGACTACATTTCCCATAAGTGAGAACCCTAGCGAGCTTGAGTGTGTAGAGTGAGAGGAAGAGCTATCTTGAGCTTTTTGGTGTGATTTTGCAAGAAAGGAGAAGAGTTCCAGCAAGAGGGACCAAGGAAGGTTATTGTTTTGAGTTATTCAAGCAAGGAGCTTCATTCTGAGGTACAAAAATGAACCCCTTTTCCTTCCCTATTGTGTAGATTCCATTTTAGGGTTAGGGCTTGAATCACTTCATCTTTGGGGTTTTGAATGCCTCAAACCCCTCTTGCAAGTTTATGTTATAGATCTGGATCATTCTAGGTCCAGAGAGCCGAGAATATGAAGCTTTAGTAGAGTAAACCTTAGGGTTTGAAGTTAGGAATCTGGACCCTTCTACGTCCAGAGAGCCGAGAATATGAAACTTTAGTAGAGTAAACCTTGGGGTTTGAAGTAAGGAAGTATTTATGGGATTTTTATGGTATATATAGTTACTTTCATCTTACACATAGATATGAAGTACTTTATATAAATTACATGCTATGTGTGCATATTATTTGAATACTTGCTGTCTATGCTAGATGAACGATTTTATACATGTTTTACAAGATTTAAACGGTATATTTATTTTATATCTACAAATATGTTGCGGATGAAACATGGGTAGATAAAATAGTTGGTGTGTGATGAAATAAAATGATGAGAGATAGGTGATGATAGAAAGGTGATGATAATTAGGTAAATAGATGATAATGAATAGGTGATGTAGGATGAAAGGAGATACCATAACCTTAACCGACAATGTGGCGATGTAGTCATCTACCAGAGTATAGATGACGACCACAGACTATTCTAGACAACCCAGTGGAAACACCAGCAGGCCCATAACATGTAGATGATGAATTACGAGTACAGGCGATGTTGTAACTACGTATTCATGCGATGATACTCTAACCCCTTACTATGATTTACGAGTTAAGACGATGTTGTAACTACATATTCATGGGATGTCACAAATTCTGCATGCCAAACCAATGGTCATAATTCACATAAGTGAGAATGGTTCATTTTTTTTGTAAAACCAAAATCAGATTGGAAATTTTGATTTTTTATTTTGGAAAATGTCAAACCATTGGTTTTTTATTTCGGTTTCGGTTTTTTGTTTTTTTTAAATATATTTTCAGGGTTTTTTTTTTTATTATTTCATAGATTTCTTCATCAACAAATGTTGCTACAATTTAACAAAAATAAATAATTTGCTAAAACATAATACAAGAGGAAGTTTGTTCACATTTAGTCATTGAACTTTTTAGAGGGAAAAGAACTTTCAATTTTGTTCATATTTAGTCACTAAACTTTTTTTCGTTATCTATTTGTCATTAAGCTATTGAAACTGTTCACATTTTACCTTTATGACCGGTAACAACCGGTCATAAGGGTAAAATGTGAACAGTTTCAATAGTTCAATGGCAAATAGATAACGAAAAAAAAATTTAGTGACTAAATATGAAAAAAGTCGAAAGTCCGTTACCCTTTCAAGTCATTATCCCAATAAATTATTGGTATTGTTATATCAATTTATTAAAACTTTCATTTATAACCTTCTACCATATATTAAATTTATAATTTTTTGCCTTCAACTATTAAATATTTTATAATAAGAATTAACATAATATTCCAATTTTATTTTGTATACCTATAGAATTTATTTTGTATAATTACATAATTAATTTTATTTTGTATACCTATAGAATTTATTTTGTATAATTACATAATTAATTTTATTTTGTATAATATCTCAATTTTATTATAGGGATTTTCATATAATATTTTAATTTTTTTTTGAAGTTTTAATATTAACGATATCAATCGGGCTGTAAGACGAACCTAACAAACATGAATATGGATTTGTTCATATTTGTTCATTTAACCTTTAACGATAAATAATGATCACAAACAATTAAACGAACAATAAAAAACAATATGATATTTTTTTTCACAACTATAATAAATAAAATTTTCATTTTTATTTACCACCGTTTTGTCAAACACTGACATATTTTAATTTAATTAATTATCAGGGACATCAACTACATAAATATTACAACTATTACATGGTGAATTCGGTGAAATATATGCATTAAGTCGAGCATTATACAATACTTCTCATCCAGCGGCACGTTCTGATATGTGTTGGCGTCAAAGTGACAAAACTGTAGGCATTGGATGTGATTCTTGTAAATCAACTTTTACGTGATAGCAATTATAAACGAAGGCGATAACAATAGATCTGTGATGTGAGATGTCTCGCGGGCCATGCCAAAGCGGAAAACAGGTCGACGAACCTTGTTTGTCTAAAAAGCAGACGATTACACCGTACTTATTAGCAATGAGGAATCCAGTACCCGACATAATGTTACGTCCTAATTTTCAACACAATTTTTTTAAACATATAGAAAATATGTCCAAAAGCTCATTTTTATTGAAATATCATTGTCATACATTTATTAAACATAAAAGAGCGTTTTAGCGGAAGTCTGTTGAAATAATATATCTCTGGTATCAAACTTCACATTAATTCACTTTAATTTTCAAAGGTATATTGTGTATATTTGTATTTGTGTTGGGTGTATTGTGAAACTCTTATGCAGGTATCCGGGTTAATGCGCGGGTTTATGAACTGCTCCATGGAGCTAAGTATCCGAGATATTTAAAGTATTGTATCGTCTCATTTGAACGGGTGTGATAGATATTTTTCTCTGTATTCACTCTCTCTACTCTCATATTAGGGTTTCTCTCAGTTTAGGGTTTCTTGTATAAAAATTGTTAGAGGCTTATATAATCGTTTGAGTGTGAGTGTATATGTAGAGAGGTTTCTGATGTAAGTACATGTTTGATCGAACTGGTTCATAGTGAATAAACTGTTCAAGTTGGGAATTGTTTGGTGTTTTTACTTTCTTGACAAAGTCTAAAAACATTATTAATTTTTTCGATGTGAGTACAATCATGCTGGAGTCTTTTCACGATCAAAAGAACATCCTGAAAAATAGTTATTCAACAACTGTAAGCCGAGACTTAGTGAGTTTTCCCAAAATACCATATACCCCTAACTTAACCGTAATAACTTAAATATAATAAAATTTAAACACATGGAGAGTACACTTTCAACACTATTCTACTAGTTCAAGTATAGTAATAATAAGCACATAGAAAATATACTTTCGGAGCTACTCAATAACTCGAGTTTAATAACTTAAAGCATATAAAGAATATACTTTTACTCTACTAGCTCTCTATCCTTAACATACATGGATATATATTGTAATACATAGTATAGTGAGATAACTCACATAAACAGTCTCATATACACCTACGTGTTTTGATGCCAATAATTTAGACTATAACTCGTTGCGTAATTCTAAGCGAATTTGATGTCAATAATTTATATCATCCTGAAAAATCATTGCATATCGTCCCCAATTTTCTTATAACTCGTTGCGTAATTCTGAGTAGATTTGATGCCAATAATTTTCACTATACCCAAGGGAGAGAGCTATTTCCCGAAATCCACAATTTTCGTCTCCCTCCACATCTTCAATGTTAGTAACGTATGGATGAAATTCATTTGGAATTTCACTCATAAGTGAATTTGAGTAAAATGTTGAAGGTTGTTGAAATGAAAATGTATTGTGCCTCTTTGGTTCCTAGTTTAAATCAAACTAGAGTCTAGATTTAGAGACAAAGAAGAGAAAGTACTTCCAGTAAAATTTTGAATCCGATTATTTTCCTTTGGTTGATTTATTATAAGTGCAATTGATTTAACAAGTTAATTACAGATTCATATAATGAATTGTTATCTTGGTCCGATTAGCTAATATTATTAATTATAAGAAACTACTACAACGAACATGCAATTAGCTAGATAATCAATTAAATATTCGAATTATGACAGAATTGATCAAGTGATTTAATTTCAAATGGTCATGAAGATCAATCGAAACATAGCATGGACACCTAATGCACGTACAAAATTAAGTTTAAATTTTTATCACCTAACCCTAGGATTTTATCCATATATAGTGATAATTACCAATGTATTGGATGATTATGATTCCATTTAACAAAGTTGGATTGGTCCTCTAGACTCTATTAAATCAACAATAGGCAATAAAAATTGAAACTTTAACACATAAGGTAGTAGATCAAACAAACATAATAAATAATCAAACTTTATAACTCCAACGAATAAATCAAACCAAAGTATTAATGGTCCATCTACATTTAAGTGGAAGCAAAGAGTATTACCCCATAATCAGTAAATAAAAATAGGAAAACATCAAAAACGAATTGCTAAACACGATCATAAAGCAAACCTATTTGTAGTTCTAATGCTCTAGTTTCCGATTCTTCGAATCATTACTCCAAAGTGCTTCTCCAACCTTAATATTGACCCAAATTGGTTTGTGGATGTTAAGAACACCTTCTAACTCCTTGGGAAAGGTTCTCAAGGTTGCACATTGGTTGTATCCCGAATTAAGGTTGAGAAATCATGTATTTATTGGATCAGGAAAACCTCGATTCCAAGACGTAAATTGTTTATTGTTGCATCGTGGTTGTCAAATTTTTTGGCAGATTTTTGAATTTCGTCTTTATTAGCTCCATTCTAGTCCCAATTTTTCCTTGTATCATCATCTATGAATTTTACCTGTAATTGTCCAATTCAAAGCATATTAAGTTTCATTTATCTTTAAATATAAAAATTAAGTCCAAATATATTAAGATAATGGCCAAAAATATACAATTAAATAAGATAGTATAAACAACTTTTTTGGTGTTCCACCACTTCGAGTAAATTTGATCCTTTTTTTCAGTAGTCTCCATGTTTCATTTCGGATAAAAAGGCCCTTGTAACTTTCCGGTAAAAAGTTGCCCCATCTTGGTCGTTTCCGACTTTTGGGTCTCCCGAACCGTCAGCCCATGCATATGTCAACACCTTCTCTTCCTCAAGGGGCCAATTCATACTAGGTGCCTCTCTTTTTTTTTCTTGGGTTCTGATTGAGGTTGATCATTTTCAGGGATCCGAATAGAGGTTGATCATTTTAAGGGATTTTGGTTTCAGGTATGATATGGGGTTGGGGTTAGGATTGAGATTAGGACTGTAATTGTAATTAGTGTTAAGATTGAAATTTGAATTGAGTTTCTTGAATGGTTAAATGGGTTGAAATCATTTTGAGATTGGAATTAGGGTTGAGATTAGGATTTGGATTACAATTGGAGTTGGGATTGGCTAGAATATGGATTGTAGTATGGACTGATACCGAGATAATGGAAAGTGGGGGTAAAAAAATATGGTGATCCATTTGAGAATATAGAAGATGAGTGATGAAGGGTTTGAAATGTTTGTATTTTGGGTATTTTTTTGGGAAATCTCCAAAAAAGTCCTTAAATTTTAGGTCAATTTATGAAAAAATCTCAAACTAAATTTTGTTTACAGAAAAGCACAGAATACCGGTTAAAACTTCAAAAAAACCCTTTTTCGGTCGGTTTCGCAGATTTAGTCGGTATTTTGTCATTTTTCGTTAGTTTGCTAAAAAATTTGGGACTTTTCCAAAAATTACTTGATAACCAAAATATTGGGACCTGTTCTAAAAATTACCATGGAACTAATGAATATTATTATTAACAAATCATTTATAAACATAAAAAAGATTTTTATTATAAAAAAAGGAAATACATTTGTTGCTAATTTTTAGGAATAAATTGGTGGTCAAAGTACTCATCTATTGCTTGCTGACCACTCAAACTCTTTACCTTCCTCCTATGTATTGTTGTGGATATGATGTTGAGATGTACTCCAATAGTGTTCCTTTAATGTTGGTGTTCATCTTATGTTGTTTAACCTAACTACCACTCAACATCCATACCTCGCATGTTAACAACCATCAGCTAGCACACATTTATAAAATGTGAAAAGTGATCCGTGAATGATAGTTTATATGGAAACAAGTGAAGGGATGATTATCTATTTAAATTGTCATTCAAAGTTTACTTTTCACTCTCGATAGATGTGTGTAATTTGATGGTTGTTACCGGCTAATGTTTGGAGGTTAGGTGGTAATTAGGTTAAAGAACATAATAAAATATGTCACACCCCCAAACCAAGGATGGCGGAAACGTCCGTGGTTGGAGGACTTCATGTATAGTATCACAACAACGAGTATAATAGTGCTCAAAGTAAATACAACCATCATAAATATAATTGAGAAAGTTACATCATAGCAAGTTTACATGTTTCAAAATGAATTACATTATGATGACAAAATGAACTGTTTGACGATTTATTGTCCCATCCTCAAAATGTTGTTGGTTTTCCTGTTTCACTGATTTCCCGAGAATACAAGTAGTTTTGAAAAAGTGTCAACAATTAAGTTGGTGAGTTCATAAGAGTTTTGTTTGAGAATGAAACCGTTTTCCTTGTAAAAGCAACAAAGTATGTTTCCAGAAAATCCAATATTTTCCTTATTATGTATGAAATGAATGCTTCTATGTTATGCGATAATGAATCCTAGAAAAACCCATAGATTCCTTCTATAATTACTCAGCGTATATAAATTATATAAAAATTTAGTTAAATAAACCGTTGAATATAATGGGTCTGCCCCAGGTCCACAACCAAACGAGGAATAGGAGATAAGGCGGGCCCACCAATTCTAAGTCGATTGTGACTAGATTCTTATATAACTCTAGCATATACACTTAGCAATTATAGCTGAAGTCTAACAATTCTAGATGAAATATAGTTTTAATATCATGAAAACTATTTCATGTGAACCTGGTACTTTGTATTTATACCCATTTTTGTATGAAAACCCGGTACTTTGTATTTGTACCCCTTTTTGTATAAAACCGGTACTTTATATTTGTACCCCTTTTCGTATGAAAACCTGGTACTTTGTATTTGTACCCCTTTTTGTATACAACTGGTACTTTGTATTTGTACCCCTTTTCGTATGAAAACCTGGTACTTTGTATTTGTATCCCTTTTTGTATACAACCGGTACTTTGTATTTGTACCCCTTTTCGTATGAAAACCTTTTGTAATGTAAATGAACATAAACTATACCTATTATAGTTTATCAAGATGTTTGAAATGTATAAGCAACCTAAGTATACCTATTATATTTTAGTATGTTTGTTTGTGGTGTATAAGAACCCTTTTCTATGTAAGTTGAATGTATAGCAAAATATAACTAGGTTTATCTTGCTTTGTTTTGTACTAATGGTAATGATGGAGGATTCTTACACTTCAGTGAGTATTTTCTGTTATATAATTATACCACAACAAGAAACACATGTAAAATATGAAGTCATCAAAGATTTAACACTTTCCTCAACATGTTACAAAGTGTGTTGAAAGTTATAAGTTGTTAACTAGATTTTAACTTTTCTACACTGTTTTAGAAAGATCATAGAAAAATCATACGAAGTCGAAAACTGGATTTGTAAATTCTGAGAGTTCCTAAAATGTGTCTAGTTTATTCATAATTTTTATCGTGATTTTTGGAAGCCTTTAACTTGTGTTAAAATGTTCATATTCACAGACTGGTCCAGATTTGATCTTGAAATGATAGGCTGTTTTGCAAAAATCGCCATAAATTGTAGAAAAACCGTGTGGAGATGTGCAAGTAGTCATTTTAAAGCTAAGAACTGGAACTACTTGCACCTAAAACAGTTTTGAAAACTAAAATGTTTAAGTTGCCCAAAACAGTCCGTCAATGGAGTTGAACTTTTCTGATGGAGGCTGTTAAATGAGTTTAGTTGTGTTCTTGGTGTTTTAACTTGTATTCCCCCCCCCCCCCCCCCCCTAAACTTAAGAAAACATGAAAAATGTAGGGATATGAACTCACCTTGAGTGATTTCAGTAGATGATTGTTGAAGAATGGAAGTGTTCAATTCAAGAACACTTGAAGGATTGCTTTGAAGATTCAAGAATCTAACACAATAATGATAGAGTTTGTGTAAGCCATCAATGATTTGAGTGGAATGAAGTGTAATTATCACAAGGAGGATAAACTATACTTACCAAGTGAAGGAGAGAAGCTGGAAATGCCTTGGAAATCTCGTTTTTGTGAGAGGGAGTTAGAGAGAAAAGAGGTGTTTGATCTTTAGTGAAATGAGAGCAAGTGAGTGAGGATGAGGAGAGATAAGAGTCTTCAGCCTTTGACCATGAGTGGGGCTGGTCAAATGGGGGGAGAAGTACTCTTGAATGACCAGGTATGGTGGGGAGTACAATGGCTAGTCATGGGAATGGGTATGGGGTGGTTGTTTGTGTCAAATATTATGGCAAGATTCACACTCCACCTCATGATTTCCCTTAATGGATTTTATTCTTAAATAAGTACTTCCATAAAAATATGTTTATTTTATGAATATTTAGGGTCTTGTATGTTAAAATATGATTTTTGGAGAAAATCCTGCATTAAAATGATGAAAACGGGCTTAAAATGCCAAAAATACTGAAAACCGGGTAGGAAATGCTGAAATCCGAAGTTCAGAGCCGCAGGTGCTAAGGCTCGGTCATCAGCAGCCTTGGAACTGGAGTTGGCTCGGCTGCTGAGGAGGATCCGAAGTGAAGCTCAGTCGCGGATGCTGAAGGAAGGCGCTGCGGTCCGAAGGGAGTTCTGATGCAGGGCTTGGTTCCGGGTTCAGTGGCTCCGGCTTCGTGGCTGCGGTCTTGACGGTTGCGGCTCTGGGCTTCGCCTCGGTGGTTGCGGCTGGATGGCTGCGGCTACTCAGGGACCTCAGACTCGGCTTAAGTGGCCTCGGATCCAAGAGGACTTGGCCCCTATATAGAGGCTTCGGCCCAAAGGAGCTATTTTCCAAACTATCTCCCCTCTTTGAGTGGTTTCTCATCAAACCAAGTACCGGGATGCCCTCAAATGATCAAAATAAATCGAAAGGGGTTTTGAGAGAGATTTTGGGAGAGATTTTACAATCTTGGAGAGATTTTACAATCTTGGAGAGATTTGGGAGAGATTTCACATACTTGGAGAGATTTCTCAAACAAAGAGAGATTTGGGAGAGATTTCACATACTTGGAGAGATTTGGGAGAGATTTCTAGATAAAGAGAAATAGAGTGAAAACGACTGTGATAGGTTTCGTGTGTGACATTTGTGAGTGTTTGGCTCCGCAACGCAAGGTCCGTAAGCTCCGTTAAGCCATGTTTAAGGATCTTACACACTCCCAATGAGTACGCAACATCGTTTTATCGGTTTGGTTCGCTACTTACCATAGTTTTAGGTTAAGGAAATCTAGATGTATGAACTTTTCAATTTATGATTTCTCATTAGAATAGCGAGTTGTTTAGAATTACCTAATGTAAGCCCTAGTACACAAGGGTTAGTTGGGTTGACCGGTTTGACTTGTTGACTTTATTTAACCTTGACTTGACCAGAATTTGACGGTTGTCACAAAATATCTATACGTTTAAGAATCATTGTGTAATGATATTTTCCAATAACATGTGATCATATAGCGTCATGTCTAATAGCAAGTAGACACTTATTGATTGTGTATTAATAAATATTATCAAATCTTGTATTGGTCACACCTAACAAGTTACTTCTTACTATGACACCCACAACAATACATAGGAAAAACATAAGGACTTTGAAGTGGTCAACAAACAATAGAGAAATACATAGTCGACCATATTTTTCCTAAAATTAGCAAAAAATGTATTTACTTTGTTTATAATAAAAAAAATTGTATGTTTATAAATGATTTATTAATAATAATATCCATTAATTGCATAATAATTTTCAGAAAAGTCTCAATATTTTGGTTATCAGGTAATTTTCAGAAAAATCATAATATTTTGAGCAAACTAACGAAAAATGATAGAATAACGGCTAAATCTTTGAAACCGGGCAAAACGGGTTTTTTCGAAGTTTTAGCCGGTATTATGTGTTTTTCTATAAATAAAAATTAGTTTTGGACTTTTTCATAAATTAGACTAAAATTATATAGCTTTTATGGAAATTTCCCTATTTTTTTGTTTTTTCTTTGATATTTTGGGTTGGATGGGGAGTTAGTGGAAGCCATTTTCACAAAATAAGAAGAATATTAGAATGAAATACGGAAAACATTGAAGGTTGTGGAATGATATAAAATTGGATAGATGTTGGTATTTATATTGGTCGAAAGAGGATTAAAATTTTGAATTTTTGTTAAAAAAAGTAGTTCTTTTAAAGTGAGCAACTTTTTTTAATCATGGTTTGGATACACACTCTTCTCTCTCATCTTGTAGCCATTGCCGTTGTCGATGAATGCCGAGCTCAATGTGTCGAATGCATGGCGAGATCACTCCACCAACCTAAGCGCAAAATTAATTACCTAGTTTTAAAATGTCAATAAACGTCTTCCTTTTGCTCTTGACGACAGTGAATAACTTTTTTTGAACTTCCAAACCGCTTCATCATGTTTTCTGTGTCTTTTGGGTTAAACTATAACTTAATTAGAGAATAAAAGCCACTGTAAGGTTTTATTAGGTTGTTATGTCATTAAAATGCATGCTGAGAAATATCTAAAGAATTGCAACTTGATATGGTTATTGGTTATAATCACTCTACTTGTGATTTTTAATGACAAAACAATTGAATTTTAAGAAAATCTCAAGAGCTGCTGAAATAAAACAGATTTAAAAAAATATATGTACTAATTAATAAACACCAATTAGATCGCGAAGTCAAATATTTTGTAAAGGTTCATCCAATACATATTTTCACTTATTTTGACACCATTAGTCTTAATTATTTCTTATCTTCCAGTACAACTAATCTCACTATAGTTTTTTTCTATTTCTAGTATATATATATATATATATATATATATATATATATATATATATATATATATATATATATATATATATATATATATATCCGGTAAGAATTTTTTTTGGTAGGAAGGTAAGAAGTTTTTTTTTCTACATATTTTTTTGACGAACAAAAGAAATGAATCACTAGATGACTCATTTGTAAGATTATTCACAAAAAAAAATTCCCAAAAAAACATCTTTATGATTCATTTTTAAATAAATTAAGAAAAAAATTCACTTTTGTGACAATTTTAGTGAATAACAACAAAATCATTATATAAATCAATCATCGAGATGTTTTTTTTAGAATTTTTTCTTGTAAATCATCTTACAAATGAATCATCTAACGATTCATTTTGTTTGTTCGCGAAAAAAATATGTAGAAAAAAAAACTTTTTACCTTCTTACTAAAAATTTCCTTCTTATTTGATCTTGATTTTATATATATATATATATATATATATATATATATATATATATATATATATATATATAATATGTTTTTTTTTTCTTTAACGCCTTCTTAGTAAATAAAATTTATGCCAGCAAAAAAAATATAATCATCTTCAAGAATAAAGAAAATAAAATCTACTTTAGAATCTGTTATATTTCTTTCATAAATCATACTTTGGATTGATTAAAGAGACTACAAGTTTACCAAGTTATTTTTTTATGCCAACCTCTATTAGGAAATGTATCGTTGTTTCCGTTTACATAAATTCCATCTGGTCTTACTAACCAATAACATCTTTGAACTTCAAAGATATTTCCACTGAAACAAACACCAAAAATGTTAAAATTATAAATACTAACAATTGCATACTTTGATCCCCACCAAAACTCACCCCTAGAAATCGTGCCAACTTTGACACGAATCTTATAATCAAACTCTTCATTAAAAGAAAGTGTACGTTGTCCTTGATAGTCTTGGTCTTTACCAAAGACATGAACTTCAATATTATCTTCGATGCCATTAGTTATATACATCCTATACATGATAGCATTGGACGTTGAAGCAACACAAAATGGCACCATTGCCAGGATCACAAGTGCATGTAAGATCAAATTCATGTTTTATTTGTCTCAAGTACTAGTATCGTGTAATATATATATATATATATATATATATATATATATATATATATATATATATATATATATATATATATATATATATATATATATATATATATTTCAGTATTCTTAATAAGATTTCAAAAATCCAGATCATTGCATTGGTATAATATGAACTTTGTAAATATAAAAATGAATCAATTTAATTGCCATAAATTTATAATAAATAAGGTGTCTCTAGTTAGATTTGTATTAAATGAATTTGATTTTTTTGGAAAGAAGAATCTACTATAATAAATGAAGGTTTTTTTGTCACGTGTCCTCTTCTCATTCATTTGGACACATGGCATTTTCTAGAATTTTTAAAATTTCTATTTTCCACTTGTCATTTTATTATATTTTTTATTTTATTAAATTAAAATTCCACATTTAATGTGTAAGATAATATATATATGTGTAAAGTATTTATTAGAAAAAGTTTATATATGTAATGTATTCAATACATTAAAGTCTCATTAATTTTAATAATTCAAATTTTTCTCATTTTTCTTATAAATTCAAACTTTTCAAATTGTTAAAATTTTATATTTTTTTTTAATTAAACCCATGTAATACATGAGTCTCACACCTACTAAATATATAAATAAAAGACCCCAAGAGTCCAAGACTAGACTAACAATTCCCCTCATGACAATTTCCTTTAGATTGAAGATGTAAAAATGTGATTATTTTTTTTCTTAAGGTTCAAATACATTAGGCTAATAACACGGGAAATCGCACCCCATTAACTGATATTGCAGGCGAAGAATTGCCATCTTCGATTTCGTTGACTATTTGGATCATTTCTTTATTTATTTGGTTATTTGTTGAACAATGAATAAAATTTTTGACTAAATTTACAACATATTTAAATGTTTTAACTTCAATGGTTTTAGTGTAAAAAGTTCAGTTCCGTATGGATTGGGTTTTCTGTGAAGCCTAATATTAGACAGGCTAAGATGTACCAAATTACATATCATTTTACATTTTATTTGAACCCGTGTTTTATCGTGGGCCCTTACATGGTTTTTTACGTATTAGACATGCAAATTGATTAAACGAGGATATCATATCGCAACTTCCAAAAATCCTCATGGTTAATGATTTGGTTTAAACTTATTAACTACATCAAAATCAACATTTTACCCCAGCCAACAAAATCCAAAGTAAATCACCCCATAAAATTTAAATTCAATTGAAATCAAATAAAGTTCACTAGAAATGTTAAACATAAAAATACAAATAAAAAAAGTAAATAAGAAAAAGTTACCCCCTATTTGTTGCCGGGTGTGGGTATACGACAATCGAGTAGTTCACCAATAACTAGACCTGACAATTTCAGACACGAAGACACGAATCTATGAGAAACACGACACGACACGAATACACGACACAGATACATCTTAAAAATTGAGATAAAACTTATTTCTCATCGTGTAATCGTATCATGTCAAATTCGTGGCTGACATGTTTTCATGACACGAATACACGAATTGTCAGGTCTACCAATAACTTTGCAGCCCACATAAGATTGTATTAGCCCAGTCCACCTTAAATCACATAAGTCTAAAGAAAATGAACCCAATTTTGATTTAACCCATAAATATGACAAAGATCATATCAATTTGTGCCCAAAAAAGAAACCAAAATCTCTTTATCTCTTTTTTTCTTTTTTGGTTCTAGACGCAACAGAAAAAGAACCAAACTTTATTTTTTATTTTTTATTTTTTTTTCGTTTATGGCTTTTCCGGTGGTTGTTGCTATAAGGACGTAGTCACGTAGGGAAGGTACTATTTTGTTAAAGTTGATCTATTTTTTATATCAATTTTGAATTTTCTTTTATGTACACAACGACTATACATTTTGAAAACTTAAGATCTAAAGCAGGTAAAGAAAGAGAAGAAAATATATTTTTATTGTTCTTTAAAAAAATATGGACCACGCGAGTTATTTATAGGCTAACTAGAAGAGTTCCTTTTGAAAGTAACTAATTGAATTTTTGGAGGCTTCTATAAATAAATTTCTAACAAATTTCATAACTGACTCCTTACTTATTAAAACGGGCTTTCTTTATTTGGTCTTCTATGTTGACAAACTGCTTGTGACTTATGTGTTTGACTTTTCTATGTTTGACCTTCTTACTTTAAGAACAACGTGAAGCTTGTCACAAAGAGTCTAAAATCCAGGGGTCCATAAATTCTCTATAAGAAGTATAAAAACGTTTTTTTAGAAGTACAAATATGTTTTTAAAAAATATAAATATGTTTTCCGAAATATAAATATCTATCTTTAGAAATATAAATCCATGTTTTTTTTATATATTTTTAGAAGTACAAATACATTTCTAATTAAAACAGACCAAAGCATACTTTTAAGAAAACACTAATAGACACTTTTTATATAAACTACAAATCAAACATTAAAATCAGAAAGTTGAAATTCTAAGATTGACGATTTTATCAAATAAATATGTTAAAATTGGTGTTATCAAATTTGCCCCCAATTCATTCTCCTCTTTAATTTCCTAGAAAGTAGAATATGCAAGCATATAGATAGTTAAATAAATTCCACCGTATTAACAACTAGGTGGGAAACCCCCGTGTTGCGGGGGTCAGATGCGATAGGTCTTTTAGCAAAATTGAAATATGAACAAAATAAATTTATATTATAAGAATGACTTTTAAAAAAAATTAAATTCCTATTTTTTACATATTCATTTTCACTATAGGATATAAAATGTTTGTTGTTTTTTTTATATATTTGTTTTAAAAAACAAAAATTGCACCTTAAGACGGATTTGAACACAAAATGACCAGGAAACCGTAACTATTCCGAACACATGTCCGCACAAAATATGGGTACCGACATAAAATGACCTAAAGACGGATTTGAACACAAACACATAGACAGAGGACCATTTTTGTCAAAAGCCACATAAGTTTATTTTCCTAAAAAGTGTCCTCCTTTAATTAATATATATATATATATATATATATATATATATATATATATATATATATATATATATATATATATATATATATATATATATATATATATAAAGAATGGGCAAGTGACATTTGATAGGAAGAAGACATATTGATGTACTTTTGAACATACGTGAATACATTAGAAAACATATGATGAAAGGTTTTGCAAATATATATAGAAGGTATTTGACAAATCAAAAGGGCCTTTTCACATAAAAAATATATTTTTGAAAAAAAAATGTAAATCATGATTCCAGACTCAACCTTTAGGACAAAGTAATCAAAAATTTCAATAACATGTCCAAAATACAAATAAACAAATCTGATATTAAAAAAAAAATGATTTAATGAAATCTAACAAAAAGAAATCAAAATACAAAACTAAAACAAAGTAAGATTGTCATTTACTTGAAAAACCGGTGACAGTAAAAATTTCGTATTCCAAAATTAATTTCAAAAACAATTCAAAAATCCGAAGCAAAATCCAAATTTTCAAAAAATAAAATAAAATATAACCAAAAAACATAATGACAAAAGTAAAATATATTCCGATACAAAGGCATAAAAACCAACCATTTGAGACTTGATGGTCGGTAAATAGATAAAAATTATATCATTTCCAAATTCTCATATATGGCCGATCATTTTTGTTCCATTCTATTTTGGATTTTTCTTATAAATAATTCAATAAAAGTGAAAATATGAATGCAAAAATATAGCATAGTAATAGAAGTTTATAAAGAAGTGTGAACTCTAACCAAGAAAATTGTTGTACCTTATCATTACAAAGAATAGGTAGGAATGATGTTGAAAAAATTTACTTCTTGCTATTGGATCCATTGAGAAGCTATTTAAACAATCTAATACACTTTCACTTAGACCCTATGATGGTGTAAAACTGTAAATCAATCAGTACCATTTTTGTCCAGTAGTATACGATGTGGAAAGTAAATATATACAAAAAAAAATCATAAAGAGTGATCTATAGATTGAACGAAGGAAAACAAGGGTTAATGTTATAAAAATTCTAAATATTTAACCCGTAATTGGAAAAAGTCTTAATATATTTTTTTTATTGTTGTGTCCACAACTTTCTCACAGAATTATCACTCTAGCCCACTTAACGAGTTTCATGGTTAAGTTGGTTAACTTTTTTGCAAAATTAGTCCTAAAAAGTTCAAATTTAGTCACTGAAGTTTGAAAAAAATTACACCACATGGTTTTTTAATTTTATTTTTCATTTTTTGTATACTTTATTTAAATTCGGTTTTTTATAAGTATAAGTACATTTTTTATTTTCTTTATATATATATACTTTATTTATTTTCATTTTTTAACTTTATTTTTCAACAATTTTTTTTAACCTTTTTACATTTTTTTTATTTTTTAGTGTATATATATAGTATATTAGAGTTTTTTTTAGGTTTTTTCATATTTCTTTTCGTATTATGTTTTTTTTTTCGCCTTTTTTTTATTTTTTTTCTATTTTTTGTTATTTATGGTTTTTCTAACATTTTTTCTAAGGTTTTTTCATATTATAATTTTTGTTTTCTATTTTTTTTTCCTATTTTAGTTTTTTATGGTTTTTCTAATGTTTTTATTTATTTTGATTCAAGTAAACGAACTTGCATTCAATATAAATTACTATAAAAAAAATTATAAAGATCGACTATTATTATTATTTTTTTTTGTTTTTTTTAGTCTATTATCAAATGGAAAATTATTATCTTGAATTTAATCTATTGATATCACATATAGAAATAAGATTTAATTTGCAAGTTATATAACACATTGAAACACTAATTCTTAGTAAACAAACTATTTTTTTTTAATTTTCATTTTTTTGTAACATAAATATAATATCACTAAAGAAAAAAAAAATAAGTTGGACCGAAATTACAAATATAAACATAACTACTTTATTTACTTGAATAAAAATAAAAAACAATTACAAAAACTATAAATTATCAAAATTGTAATATACTCTAATATATTAATACATTTTATATTTTTTGAAAAATGTCAATAAAAAGATAATAATACAAAAAAAAACAAAAGAAAAACCAAATAATTGGAAAACAAATAAGAAAAAAAATAAAAAAAAATAAAAATAAATAAAAAGATGAAAAAAAAATAAAATATAATACGAAAAGAAATATGAAAAAACCTAAAAAAAAACTCTAATATACTCTATATATACACTAAAAAATAGAAAACAAAAAGTAAAAAGGTTTAAAAAAGTTTGTTGAAAAATAAAGTTAAAAAATGAAAATAAGTAAAATATATATAAAAAAAGAAAATAAAAAATGTACATATATTTATAAAAAAACCGAAAATAAATAAAATATATACAAAAAACGAAAAATAAAGTTAAAAAATCATGTGGTGTAATTTTTTTTCAAATCTCAGGGACTAAATTTAAACTTTTTAGGACTAATTTTGCAAAAAAGTTAACCAACTTAACCATGAAACTCGTTAAGTTGGCTAGAGTGATAATTCTGCGAGAAAGTTGTTGCCACAACAATAAGAAAAAGAATATCAGGACTTTTTCCAATTACGCATTAAATATTTAGGGCTTTTATAATATTAACCCAGGAAAACAATGATAACTTACCTGAAATAGTTTAATTTGACATGGCGATTATGAGCAAAAGGCACATATCTCACATATTTATGTTCTTAGCTACTTAGGTCACATATTTATGTTCTTATGTATCTTCACATAGGATGAAGAGAATACATGGAGTTAAATATCTTGTACAAGATTATAGCTTTCAATAACGGTCTATCTTAGACATTTCATCCAACACCTGTTAGGCATAGCCAAACATCCAATTTAAAACCTGAATCAAAGTATAAAGAACATCTAAACAAATAACATTATAAAACTGAGAACGAATCCGCTTCCAATCCTTTAGAGTTGAATAAAGAATCAAGGAAACATCAACAAATAAACAAAATAAATGAAGAAGAACACACCAACCTTGAAAACAGAGAAGAACACATCAGCTCGGAGCAGCGCGTAGGGTTTTCTATCGGTCGTTGGTGGCTGTGGTCATAACTACGGGTAATAGGGCACCAAAATTTGTCTTTAACCACCAGTGGAACAGACGGTAAACGAAGGAGCATGGTCTTTTTTAGGTGCAGAAAGAGAAGTGCATAATCAAATAAAGAAAAAGAAGATTAATGGAAAGGATCTAAGGCGGTGAGGCAGTGGAAGGTGATGGATGTTGAAGAGTGATGGCGGTGGAGGTTGGCGATGGAGCTAAGCGATGGCGATATGCGCAAGAAAATACCCACTGTAACCATCGTATTGGAAGAGAACGGATGAGGAAGAGTGTGGGGAGATGAAAACTGGAACAATAAAGGTAGACAAGAGAAGAACGTCATTTGTTGCCGGTCAATGCGGTGGCGGATATTATTGGACAAGAAGAGCAACAATGTGTAATTGGGCAAGGGAGACGGTGAACGCACGATTAAAAGAAGGAAAATAAGTGATATATAATCAGGGCAGAAAGAAAAACTGAAGAAGTAAGGTGGAAAAAGTAGTAAAACCCAAAAAAAGTTATTGTACACAAGCCTCCCCACTCCACTTTTAATGTATATACAAATATATGAGTAAATTACACCAATGGTCGTTATGATTTAAGGTAATTTACGCGTTTGGTCACTAATTTATTTTTTGAACTCAGAAGGTCCCTATTGTTTGTTTTTGTTACACGCTTGGTCTCTGTCTTACCTAAAAAGACTATTTTGCTCTGGATTTTTTAACTTATTTAAATAAACATAGCCTCAACCCCACCCTCTCACTTTACTTTACATACTCTATCATTTTTTTCTATTTAAATAATAGTATTTTTAGGTAAGATATGAATCAAACGCATAACAAAAACAAACAATAGGGACCTAACGGGTAACAAAAACAAACAGTAGAGACCTTCCGAGTTAAAAAAATAAGTTATGGACCAAAAACACAAATTACCCCAAACCATAAGGACCATTCGTGTAATTTACTCTAAATGTATGTAAATATGAATAATACTTATAAATACACAAAAATATGCAAAAAAAAAAAAAAAAGGAAAAAAAAAAGATAGAGTACATACTTATTTTAACACCAAATACATGTATAATACAATGTTTATATACATTAAAAACCCAAAATGTCTACAACTCAATCGTATGAGTTATTGGCCTTGTTTGTAGAATATGGTGAGTTCGAATCTTATCAAACTCCTTCATTTCATTTTCTTTTCTTTTAAGTTTTAGTTGAAGGCAATATGGTGACGTGAACAAAACTAGTCATTGCGACTTCACTCCATGTCAGCATGGGTAACCTGCTAAGTCTAAGAATGGAGAAATCTAATAAACACCGAGAATGAAAAAATTATCTTCAACCCTATATTATATTATATACTAAACTCACTTTTAGACTTTCAACCTCACACTAAACCTAATATTATATATAGTGTTTGTGAATAGTGTAACATTAAATATAATGTTATACTATTCATCAATACTATATTTTACACTATAAAATTACATAAAACATAATATACATATAATATTTTTTTTAGTGTTGAGTATATTATAATGGGCTGGAGAGGTTTAGTGTTAACATTATCTTTTACAATATAATTATTGGTTTAACTATAATTATTTAGTGTTATGTATAGTGCAAATTATAATACAAAAGTAGTTTTTTAGTGTAGGGTTGAAGACAGGTCAGTCATGATGAATTAAATATTCTCAAAAGTCTAAGACGAATAAGATAAAAAGGTCTTTGTCGTTATTATAAGTTTTAATTTTTAAATAAAAATATATAACAGATAAAAATGTCCCTTGTTGTTATTATAAGTTTTAATTTTAAAATAAAAATATATAACAAAAAAAAATTACGCCTTTGCAGCTGTCCACTTTGCCCCATGGTTGAATATGCCCTAAGGGTTGAAGATGGTCTTAGGCATATAAAAAAACGATGTTAAAGTAAAACAATCGAAAGAGACATACATAAATGTTTGTGTAATTTTTCCGAAAAACTAATGTACACTTTTAGCATTAAAAAGTTGTTTTAGTGAGGAGGGAGTCAATGGCAGTTTGTGTAGTAGGTTGATGCGGTACCGTCGATACATGCTATGTGTTTATATACTGTTGTTTATTTGAGATAAGTGTGGAATAGATGTTTTATATGGTTTTTAAATTAGTTAAACTGTATATGTATTTTATATCTACTAATATGTTGGGTAGATGAGATAGTTGGTATGTGATAAAATGATGAGGTATGTAAGATGATTAAGAATGATATTGGCAGATGCACCAATTAGAGAATGTCATAATACTAGCAGATGTGCTTAAGAATAATATTGGTAGATGCACCAATTAGAGAATGTCACAATACTAGCAGATGCGCTTAAGAATAATATTGGTAGATGCACCAAATAGAGAATGTCATAATACTAGCAGATGCGCTTATAGGATAATCCTGACAGATGCGCTTATAAGATAATGTTGGCAGATGCGCCTAAAAGAGAATGTCATAAACCTGGCAGTCGCGCCTCATAGAGTATGACGTAATCCTGACAGAGGCGCTTAAAGGATGATGTTTCAATTTTTAAATAAATATTATACACTTGTCAATTTTTGGTTTGTTTCAACTTTTAAAATTAAAATCATATACTTATATACATAAAGTATTAAATTTAATATAATATATATGATATTAAATTGCAATAAATATGTTTCTTCTTTTCTTATCTTAAAATTATACATTAAAAAATATTCCATATTTACACTTTAATGTTTAATCTTTTTTTTAAATTAACTCGTGTAATACACGAGTCTCGCACTTAGTGACTTTATATACTGTATACGAACCATGCTTTTGCATTGATTTGACATTTATATATCGCTACTTCATGCAAATATCATATTACAATATATTTATTTTGTACTTGGACTGCTAAAAAATAACATCCTCCTAACAAACTAATTCACTTATGCTTTTAAACCTTACAATAAAATCTTTTTTTTTTTTTTTTTTTTTTTTTTGCTTTCGTAGATTTTCGATTATTTTGCACTTGTATCAAAAACAAAGTAATACACTTTATCAAACTATACATGTTGTAATCAATGAAGACCAGTTGTAAAAATCTTACAAAGATGGCATGATCATGTTAACGAAAAGTTGTTTGGATTTAAAAATTACAAATTTTCTCAAATATAAAATATATAAACTGCTTGTGTGGTTACATGACACCATAACAATATTATAATAATAATAATAATAATAATAATAATAATAATAATAATAATAATAATAATAAGGTCATCTCCATATCAATGTAAAGTCACAAAACACTATTATATTGAAACATATAAAAGGAACACTATTATATTTAAGGGTACTACCTTGCAACCTATGGACACTTGCACTACCCAGATAAAGAAGCAAGAACCCAAAACATCACATTTGTATACAAGAACTCTGATGCGTATATGTAAAGGTAGAACTTTCTCAACCTAAGCACTTTTACAACACTCCTAATCGACATCAAACTTACGCATCTGAGAACAACATCGCTTCCCTCAGTATCTCTTTCTAACCTAGCATTTGTCTACCTTTTGCAGTGTACCTTCCAGTTTGTGCATTAAAAGTAGATACCAACAACTCACTATCAAGCACCCAGAAGGCTACGTAGCAACAATATTATTGTATGAGAATCATTGGTGGCTTTGTCTGAATTGTGTTCTAATTGTCAGATGCGGATGAACTTTCTCAAGAGGAAGCAAACATAATACACATGAAAAATGGAGATGTCTAGATATGCGAATAGATTTAGCGGCAACAACCTATAGCGCGATGAAACAGTTTTAGTAGCAGCACATTAGAGGGAAGTATTCACGGTATTTTTTTTTCGAGTATTAGCGATGACATATGTAGCCGTTATTGTCGTCACTGGTATTGTTGTGTACGATGCGTGTTTTCAGTTGTTAGATTAGGCACAAAATCGAATGGTAGAGTTTAACACCTGAGATTCTGAGATAGGGTCGCTACTAAAGCCCAATATTCTTCTTATAGTGCTTTTAAACTAAAGTCCATTAGTTTGTCATGATAATATTAACCCAACAAAATAAATGACAAACACGGAACGGATGGTTAGCGTATGTATTTATTTAATAGTATCAACTTTTTAAAAAAATAAAGAGTTAGAGGAAGGAAGGATATACTCCCTCCGTCCCAAATTGATAGTCCACTTTTGACTTTTAAAGTCTTTTTTCTTCAACTTTGACCTTAAATATTTTTATTTGTGTTATATATTACTTGATAAAACTTATAAAAATGAAAAAACATTTAAAATATAATTAATTCATATATTTTGCATCAAGTATTATCTATCAAAAACAAAAATATTTAAGGTCAAAGTTGAAGAAAAAAGACTTTAAAAGTCAAAAGTAGAATATCAATTTGGGACGGAGGTAGTATTACATAATTTACTTTTCTTTTAAGGAAAATTTTTATAGGATATTTAGTTATCAAATCTCACCTATATATGTATGTTTATCTCTTGTGATCTCAAAGAATCCTGAGTCTATAAGGTTAGTCGATATGTTTAGTATAAATATCGGTGACATGATGCATTTAGGGTTTGAGTTATAATATTTATTCAAACAGATCGGCCCTATATATATCGCATGTATCTTAGATACCCTTCAAAAAAGCGACAGAGACAATGACAGACATGGGTCATGAGTTGCCGGCAGACCTCATCTACGACATCCTATCAAGAATGCCGGTCAAATCTTTGGATCGTTTCCGGTGTGTATGCAAACAGTGGTGCAAGTATATCGATGAACCTAACCTTGCCATCATCCAGATGAATCGAGTAACAGAAGAACCCATTCCGATCATGTTGAGAATGTACCCTGATCTTGGTTGCGACCATCTAACTCTTTTTCGTATCACTAAATCCAAATAAGATGTGGCGAAAAAGGACTCGATTTTGGAGTTTGAATGTAAGGCGCCGTTCTATGAGTATAACAGACACAACATTAGATGTTCTTCCAACGGGCTACTCTATTTATCAGAGTACAACGACACCAACTTTCCTTCAACCACTCTATCTGTGATCCATCCTCTAAGGAATCAACGTTATGAGTTGCCACCTATCAAGATAATGCAATCATATGGCCTTGGTTTCGATGCTTCTACCAAGACTTTCAAGATGTTGGCCTCAGCCTTGGTGAAGATTGGGAAGAGAATGTATACAGTGCATACCATGGTGCATGTCTTGGGCACTAACTCATGGCGAGAGATAGCCCAAATCCCACGTTATCTCATGAAGGGTAAGGGTATATTCGCACATGCATGTTTGCATTGGTTAGGGTTTCGTCATAAACAAATGAGGCATATTGTACGTTTTGGGTTTCTTGATGAGCCATTACCACCTAATCACAGAAAGAAAGTGGTACGTTTTGATATAAGGAAGGAGGAATTCGAGCTGATTGATCCTCCTAGAAAAACAGGAGACGATTGGGTTGAAACTATGTTGGTTGATTTGCATGGTGAAGTTGGATTAGTGTATAATAGTACCCACTCCTTTAGCATGGAGTTGTGGGTATTGAAGCAGAATGATCAATGGATGATCTAATGTCAGTTTGATTCCAAACCACCTCTTACTTATGAATATATAGAGATTGTAGGTTTTTGGAACATTTCTGGAGACATTTTAGTAACAGCCGAGGTTGGGAAACGGTTGTTTGTTTACAAAGTCAAAAACGGGGGTTTCCATGAAGTCAATCTTGTTGGTTGGGAAGATAGATGGTCATATGTTCATATGTATCGGGGTAGCCTTTTTTCAGTTCATGGCATGAAGAAATGGGTGGCTTCTAGTTCTAGAAAAAGAAAAAGAAAAAGAAAAGAAAGAAGAAGAACCAGAATTCCATCCAAACTGATTTACCGTTTTTTGGATTTTTGTTAGGTAGCAGAGATTTAAGCAAGGGTCGATATTAGTACATATACTTATGACTATCCTTTAATAAGTTTATACATTTTGTGTTGAAATTTTTTGCCTTGTTGCTTTGGTAATATACATTGGTTTCTACTTTAAGTTATTGTCCAGTTGTCCCGGTACAATCAATCATAGATGATTATTAAACTTAGAAGCTCAACAAATAATATAATTGATGTGATGAGAATGTAACTTTAAATAAGATATAAAATAATCTTTAATTAACTCCTAGATAATACGACTTTAATGACATGCAAACTAGAAAAATACCGTCTCATCAAGACATAAATTGGATTTACAATTGTCTACCAACAAACACAACTATTCATAAAGTAATAGTAGAACAAGAACAATAACATCTCATCATAAAGTACATTACCATTGTCTACCAACCAATAATTATGTTTCACAAAACTACTCACCTCTTACGGGCTTGGAGAAATTGACCTATAATGAGAATTATCAAAATAGCCATTTTGGGTGGCGGTGACCGGTCAACGAGTGGACTCCGGCTGCGGCTTCTAGGCGGCCCATTGTAAGGCGTTGACCGAGGTCTCACCGGAGATTGTGAATATGACGTTTCTCGACTGTGTCTTTTTCTCTCGAGGTGAAATTGACCTATAATGAGAATTATCAAAATAGCCTTGTGAATAATACAATTTTTATCAAGATTATATAAAGATAAATTATTAATTTATTACCTCACGTGTTGCTTTCGCTTTGGAGGAGGGGAGTATTCATAGATGTGGGATCGCGAACAAACGTAGCGTGGCGGTGGTGAGCAGGAGTAGCGAGGTGGGGCTGACCACTTGCGATCGTTAGGCCTTCCGAATCCGCCTCTAAAATAACAAAAGATCATATTACTACAACAATGTAAAGGACACTTATACTACTCATGTACTACTCCATAATTACTATAACATCCTCAATTTTCTAATCTTCATATTCAACTTGTGCTCGTTTTAATAACATTTAGAACCATTTACGAGATAATGGCTTGAAAGGGTAACAAACTTTCAATGTTGTTCACATTTAGTTATTAAACTTTTTTCGTGCTTGATTTACCCATAAATTATTTGAAATTGTTCACATTTTACCCTTATGACCGGTTCATAAGGGTAAAACATAACCAATTTCAAATAATTCAGGGGTAAATCAAGCACAAAAAAAAATCAATGACTAAATATGAACGAAATTGAAAGTTGTCACCATCTCAAATCATTATCTCGCGAATATTTGTTTTTTTTTTTTTCATAAAGAACGGAGCGTTTGTGAAGATAATTATTTAGTAATGGAGAGGATGTGGTTTTCTTCCGAAACACATACCAATTTTGTTAAAATGTACTCTTTGTTTGGTGGGGAAAATTTCTTTATTTTATTTTTATACGACTTCAATGAAATTAGACAACCGTATCGATTTTTTTTTCATTAGCTGAGGAGGGAGAAAAACTTAATCATGTTAGCGTATATTTATTGTGTATTGTGTATTATACAGTTTTTACATTTAACCCACATTGTTTTGTTAGGCGTGTATTATACATCCCATGTAATCATTATCTGATTATAGGCAGCATGTATTGCAATTTTGTATATATTTGAAGAAAATAATAACAAAATCATTTTATGCCAACCCTACTTGTGTCAGCAAATCATTTTATTAATTTTATTAATGAAGGGTGCAGAGTACTTATTGTTGTTGAAAGTTTAGTAAAGTTTTGACAATTTATTTATTTGTCACTCTATATATAATAATTATTAAAAATAAAATTAAAAAATTAAAAAATAAATAAAAAATCAACAACAACAACAACCGTATATAACTAAGCCACCAAGTTTTTTAAGAATTAAGTCCATCAAGAAAAAAAAATACAACAACACCACATAAGTTGAATAGGCCTACATTTTTTTGTAACGTGTCAAAGTTTGGTAAAATTCAAATCTGGATCATGTATTTTGTAGTGCAAGGATATATTGTGGCATTATCTTTGTTTGGGATCTAAATATTAGAATAATGACTTAGAGTGTAACGAACTTTCGATTCTATTCACATTTAGTCACTATTTTTTTCAAGTTTGATTTACCTTTGTATTTATTTGAAAATGTTTACGTTTTACTCTTATGATCGGCTACAACACGTCAGCAACCGGGTAAAATATGAACATTTCAAATAATTCATAGGTAAATCAAACACAAAAAATAGTTCAATGACTTAAGAGTATTAGTCATTTTTGTAATCATCCCTTAGATTAATAGTCGCTACGATTTGTTTTGTGTTGTGCTTGTAAGGAGTATTATAGCATAAAATGTGTATCATATTGCCATGTTATAGTTCATTGCTATAATCATAGTCAATGAGATAAACTTTTAACTAGAGTTTCTTTAATCACGTATAAGTGAAACGCCAACCCACAAAAAATAAATAGCCAGTAAATTTTCGCAAAGGCAAAAAGACACATATACTAGCAATAAAACGAAAAATTGATCGAAAATCAAAAGGAGTACGGTGAGAAGGTACATATAGAACTAACATATAAATAGAAAAGGTAGATACAAGTAATAACTAGGAAAAAATTTATCGACAAAACAAGTTGAAAATAAAAACAATGAAAACCAGGCAAAATGCACAAACAATGTAAAGGCAAGTGACACTTAGACTACTCATATACTACTCCACAATTACTCCAACATCCTCACTTTTATGATCTTCATATTCAGCTTGTGCTTATTTTAATAACATTTAGAACCATTTACAAGATAATGGCTTGAAATGGTAACAAACTTTCAATAGTGCTCACATTTAATTATAAATTTTTTTTTCGTGCTTGATTTATCCATAAATTATTTGAAATTCTTCACATTTTACCCTTATGACCGGTTCATAAGGGTAAAATGTGACTAATTTCAAATAATTGAGGGGCAAATCAAACACGAAAAAAAAATTAACGACTAAATGTGAATTAAATTGAAAGTTCGTTACTCTCTTAAGTCATTATCCCTTGAATATTTGTTTTTTTTTTTCACAAAGAACGGGTGTTTTGTGAAGATAATTATTTAGTAGTGGAGAGAATGTGGTTTTCTTCCAAAACACATACCACTTTTGTTAAATTGTTTTGTTAGGCTTGTATTATACAGCCCATGTAATCATTATAGGCAATTTTGTATATATATTGGAAGACAATATATACAAAATCATTTTATTGCCAACCTTAGTGTTGCATGTGTCAACAAATCATTTTATTAACGAAGGGTGTAAGAGTAGTTATTGTTGTTGAAAGTTTAGTAAAATTTTGACAATTTATTTATTTGTCACTCTATATCTGATAATTAATTGGGCTACTAATTGTGGGCAAATAGATTTTGCTATTATAAGCAAGTAAAAAAATCTTTGTTAGTAGAAAGAGTAAAAAATTATGAATTTACCCTTTAAGTTGTTTGTAGATTCATCCAAGTCTTGTTGTTAATCGTAAAATACTATAAATGCAAAAGTTCATTTTTATTTTATTTGGACAGGTCTTCTTCCCGCCTGAGTTCACTTCCAACATAATCAACTCCTCATTCTTCTCTGTTCGTTCGATGAACAGCTTCAAACTGCTTTTGAAGCTAGCTTGCAGATGTCGTCCATCATCAAACCAACGAAAACTTGCAGGTTTCTTCCTATTTGTTCCAATATGAGTTTTAATTGAGAATTTGCTTCAATTCACTTAGAATCACATTGATCTGTTTTGAATTGACTTCGAAATCTGTTTTGAAATAACGATATGAAATCATAGATTTAGGAAATTAGATTTTGTTCTTATTATGATTAGTTCATGAGACTTCTGTTTTTTAGTATCGAATTGTGTTTCTAGTTTGATCGAATTGTGTTTCTAGTTTGATCGTCATCAAGAAAGAGAAGTTTAAGTTCGTGATTTTGAATTCCGGAATCACTAATTCATTTCTCAATCAAGATCGTTTGTAATGCTTGTCGGAAACACTGTTTGGAAGTAGTTCATGCTTTTGTGATTAATTAATGCTCGATTTAGAACATTCCAGAACAAGCTAAACTCTTCTAGATAATATTTGTTCTTATTGGGCTAGTGATGATCTTTAACACTCCCCCTCAGCACTAGCCCCCATTCTTCGTACCATGTTAAGCTGACAACGATAACCTTCACATTTTCCAGTACTCAGCCCTTTGGTGAACAAGTCAGCTATTTGGTCATCGGTCTTGATCTGTCGCATCTCAATTTCTTCCATCAAGACTTTCTCTCTGATAAAGTGATAATGCACTTCCACATGCTTTTTTCTAGCATGAAATACTGGATTTTCTGCCAGCCGAATTGCAGATTGGTTATCGCAGTGAAGTGGTACTGCATAGTCAACTTTTTGATGTAAGTCCTCCATTAGGAGTACCAACCATGTACTTTCTTGAGCTGCTACGGCCGCTACTTTGTACTCCGCTTCTGTGGTTGACAACGATACGGTTGGTTGTCTTTTACTACACCATGATATTGGCCCCGAACCAAGCTTGAACACATACCCAGTGGTTGATCTTCGGGTATCATGGTCTCCTGCATAGCCAGCATCACAATATCCAACCAACTTGCAGTCTTCTCCTCTTTTATACAAGAGACCATAGTCAATTGTACCTTTGACATATCTCAAGATTCGTCGGGCAACTTCCAAATGAGGTTTCTTCGGACTTTGCATGTATCGACTCATAACTCCAACTGCATAAGCAATGTCAGGCCGAGATAAAGTTAGGTAGATAAGACTACCTACTAGTTGTCGATACATCGTTCCATCGTCCAACTCTTTTCCTTCATGAGCACATATCTTGGCATTTGGCTCTATTGGTGTTGATACTGGCTTACACTCCAACATGCCAAACTTTTGAAGTATATCTCTTGTATACTTTTGTTGGCAGAGGAACAACCCTTCCTTTGTACGATCAACTTCTAACCCCAAGAAGTGTTTAAGCTCCCCCCGCTCTTTCATTTGGAATCGCACCGATATATTTTCTCTTTGATGGATTTCTTTATCGTCATCCTCGGTAATGATCAAATCATCCACATAAACCAACACAATTGCCAACTTCCCTTCTTTTTCTTTGACGAACAGGCTTGAGTCTGCATGTGTAACTGAATAACCACTTCGGGTAAGAAATTCAACAATCTTACCATACCAGGCTCTTGGTGCCTGCTTCAATCCGTAAAGAGCTTTTCTCAGCTTGCACACATGATTAGGATTAACTTCATCATCAAATCCCTTTGGTTGGTTCATGTAGATCTCTCGGTCTAATTCTCCATGTAAGAAAGCATTCTTCACATCCATCTGCCATAATTTCTAGTCTTTACTAGCTACAAGAGCTAGCAACACTCGTACAGTAGTTATCTTCACCACTGGACTAAATGTTTCATCATAGTCCAGTCCATATTGTTGTGAGAACCCTCGAGCCACCAAACGAGCCTTGTATCTTTCAGTTGATCCATCTGTGTGTCGCTTTAATTTATAAACCCACTTGCAGGAAATGGGTTTTATATCTCTTGGTCTTGGTACTAGTTCCCACGTTTGATTCTTCTTTAAGGATGTAACTTCTTCTTCCATTGCCTTCTGCCAAGCTTTATTCTTAATTGCTTCTTCATATGTCTCCGGCTCTTTAACACCGTCTTCTAAAATTGCCGCATTAGCATACTTGGGATTAGGCTTTCGGATTCTTTCCATCCTTCGAAGTTGTGGAGGCGGCATCTCCCTTTCACCGGTAGCACTTATTTGAGTTACTTCTTGCTCAATGACATTCGTGTCACTCGGATCTTCAGGTGTATCAACACTTGACCAAATGTTTGCAGTTTGCTCCCCCATCTTTTGTTTTAAAACTTCTTCAATATTTTCCGAGTCTAATAATACTTTCTTCTCTGATGACCACCATGAAGATGCTTCATCGAACACTACATCTCTTGAAGTGTAGCATCTTCCGCTTGTTGGATCACAACACCTCCATCCTTTTCTTTGATTGTCATATCCAACAAATATACACCTGACTGCTTTCTTGTCAAACTTGCTACGTAAATGACTAGGTACAAATACGTAGCAGATGCAACCAAATACTCGGAAGTAGCTAACAGTAGGTTTCATGTTCCATAGTGTCTCAAATGGTGAGATGAAACCTAACCTTGGTTGGGGAAGTTTATTGATCACATGGGCAGCAGTTCGCATTGCTTCAGCCCAAAATCTTCCTCGGATATTTTTCGCGTGTAGCATGCTTCGACAAATTTTTGCAAGATGTCGATTCTTCCTCTCAGCTACACCATTTTGTTGAGGTGTGTTGGCACATGTGAATTGGTGACGTATACCACATTCTTTCAGATAGCGATTGAATTCTTCCGATGTGTATTCTCCTCCATTGTCTGAGCGTAGACACCAACTCTTCTTTCTCACTTCTCCTTCGACCGTTGTCTTGAATTCTAGAAACTTTGAGAATGTTTCAGATTTTTCTTTCATGAAGAAAACCCACACATATCTCGAATAATCATCAATGAACGTCACCATGTACCACATCCCGCTAACTGATGTCTGCTTGACTGGACCGAACACATCCGAGTGAATTAAATCTAGTGGCTTCTTTGCTCTAAAATTTGACTCCTTTTATGGTAATTGATGAGCTTTACCATACTGGCATCCAGCACAAACAATATATGTTTTGACTTCAAGTTGAGGTAAGCCATTGAGCATGGATTTCTCCATTATTACCTTCAACTTGTGATAACCAACATGTCCCAGCCGTGCATGCCATAGATCTGCTGTCTCGTTCTTACGAGTCTTGTCTACATAGGCAGACTCTGCGGAGAGCACATAGACGGACTCCACTCTCCGTCCTTCCATTGTTGGATTTTCTGATATTTTAAGATCTCGATAGACCTTCACATCTTGTGGGCCAAATAAGATGTAGTTGCTTGACGATGTTAGTTGCGATACCGACAACAAGTTCTTCTTCATACCTGGCATGTGATACACATTATGTAGTGACACCATGTCAGATTTATTACCAGGCATGATCGTCGTTTTTCCAATATGAGCAATTGGAAGTCGTGCATTGTTGGCTGTAAGTACCATGCGACTCCCTTTGTACTCCTTCACGTCTTGTAGTTTGTTCTGATCGCCAGTCATGTGATTGGAGCATCCTGAATCAATGATCCAGTCATTTTCATAGTTGATACGTTCTCCCATCATTGTCATGAGTGCCAACTCGATTTCTTCTATGGCACATAATGCCTCAGCATCCCATTCATCCTCTATTTCATTTTTGGAAGTTACGACATTACTTTCCACAGACTTTTTCTTTGACCAACAATCCTTGGACATGTGGCCCCACTTTTCACAGTTGTTGCAGTTGCCTTCGAACCTCCTCCCCCGAGAACTCTTATTGTCGGTCTTTTGAGATCTCCATGGTTGTGAGGTTCCTGGTTGACTCTTCCCTTTGTCAGCATTTTTGTATCATTCTTTAGAAGGTGGCTTGAAATTCCTCCGACTTTTACTTGTGTAGAGTGCTTCTTCTTCACTCTTCAGCGTGATGCCTCCCATTTGCTTAGCCATAGCTTCTTGGCTGGCCAACAAATTCTCAAACTCTACAAGTGATGGCTGAACGGGCCATCCTTGTACAGCAATAACAAAGCTTCTATATTCCGGCCTCAGTCCATGGATAATGATCCTCTTCATTCGAGCTTCTACAATGACGAATTGCGGATCTAGTTCAGTAATCTCCCGACATATCGACTTAACCTTGTGGAAATATTGAGCAATCGTCATGTTACGTTGTGAGATTGATAATAGCTCGTTCTCCAAAAGTTGTAGTCTTGTATCATTCTTCTTTGAGAAAAGCATCACAAACGTGTCCCAAGCTTCTTTCGGGCTGTTCTCATCCCGAATATGCTCCAACATCTCTTCTTCGATTATGGTCTTCAAGGCAAACATTGTTTTTCCTGCTTTGATTTTCCATTTGCGCAAAGCACCATTAACGTCTTCCTCGGGTGGCATAGTTTCGCGTCCGCCAACGACCTCCCATAGATCTTGTCCTTGTAAGTAGGACTTCATACATGTTTCCCACGTTTTGTAGTTGTTGTTGTTGAGTTTCTTGATTCCTCCGACGACTTGGAGATCACCCATCGTGTTGGTAGTACCTCGGTAATACCAAACAAGCTAGTTTCGATACTAAACTTGCAGAGTCACAAACTACTCACGATACAATGAGAATCACTCGTTCTCACTATCAAGAAACCTTGCTCTGATACCAGATTGTTGAACACGGCTCTTTATATGGGAAACAACAAGACTTTTATTAAGACACTTAAGGAGAACTTACACTTTGTGAGACTACTATACACTTTGCTTTCTTTGAGGCTTTCTTGGTTGGTTTGGAGCAAATGAGCTCCATACCTATTTATAGGCCTCTTAGGAAAGTTCTAGATACTAGCATACACTTACTACATACTAGATAACTCTAGAACTATCTAACATACTCTACATGTTTCCATATGTTTCTAGAACGTTCTATCATGTTCTGGAGAGGTCTAGGTTGCTCCAGTGTCTTCTAAAATGATCCATAACCTTCCAAGGTCTCCATGTCGTTTTAGAGTATTCTAGACTCTTCCGGTATATTCCAGAGTCTTTCATAGTCTTCCATAATGTTCTAGAATCTTCTAGAACATTCCAGAACAAGCTAAACTCTTCTAGATAATATTTCTTCTTATTGGGCTAGTGATGATCTTTAACACTCGATTCAGTCAATTTTATAGTATCGTGTTGTTTTTCTAAAGAAGGACAAGTTCCAACTTCCAAGTCGTAATGTTGAATCAATAATGTATATATTTCAAATCACCGATTCTTTTTTGTTTCTTAATTGAGATTGAGGAAATTAGTTATGTTTTTTTATTAATTCATGCGATTCATCTGTTTTTTAGTAGTATAGTATTGAGAAGTCTAAAGTTCTTCATATTGAATTGATACTTATTTCAATTTGACAGCGAAACACAAGCGTCCATCGCCGCCTCGGTCACCGTTGCCACCATCACCTCCGCCACTTCCATCTCCACCGCCACCACCACCGCCGCCTCCGCCTCGTCGATCTCCACCGCCACCACCACCACCGCCGCCTCCGCCACGTCAATCTCCACCGCCGCGTCATCGTCGTCGTCGTCGTCTGCCCGATCTCCACCTTTAGTTCGACGGGTGCCGCCAGAAGGTCCATTTGATAGACTTGCAACTTTTCGTTGCGATAACTGTGAAACATACACCATTCCTGTTCTAGCTGAATGCGGTCAGGATGTGTTTTGCATTAACTGTGTTTACGATGTGTTGGAGAGGAATGGAAATCGCTGCCCAAAGTGTAATTTGGAAATATCAAGCTTTTGGAGAATTGAGGACACTAATACGGTTGTGAAAAGAAGGAGGCTAGATTGATTCATCAATGATCATCACTGCAAACTCAAACTGCCATATGGAGGTAATCATAGCTCTTGTTTCTTGTGGCTAGAGTAAATACATTCAATTCCTTGCCTTTTGCTAGTATTACCTTTTCACGAAGAACATCGGTTGCCTTTTATTAGTTGACTGGTACCTTTTAAACAAGAAGATGAGTAGTTGACTTCTGTTTGACTTTAACTATTTTTGTTGGAATAGGTTTTCTTTTTTGACTCCATTTGGACAGATAGAGATGCTCTTTCGTATGAGATTAGATGATTTGATGAATTAAGGTGCTCTTTCTTTTTTGCTTAATGGGGACATGACTTAATTTGGACAGCTTATTTCTTTATGACTCCATATAAACAAATGGCTTAAGTCTTTAAATATAAAGACTTAATTATTTTTTTTCAAAAAAATTCTCTCTAAATTTCTTTCAAAACCCAAACAAGTCAAGAAAGTTTAAGGATTTAAGAAGCCCATAAATGTGTCTTTTTCGATTGAGTGAATTGTCCAAAACAGGATTCCCAAAAGTTAAAAAAAAATTCACTAAATAAATTTGAATAACAAAGTATCCAAAGAAGAAGAGTATATGCATACATTTAGGGTTCTTTAGCTCAAAGCAGAATCTGAAGTGCTTTAGTTCTTTAAAATGTAACAGGTAAGATATCATTTTTCAAAGTGCAGGGCTATAAAAGGAAAAACTGAAAGTGAAATGCTAAATGTCATCATGCAAACTAATATTCTAGTAATACACAAAATTACAGAAATGGTCCTTATAACTTAAATTATAACATATAATGTCCCTAATCAAGGGAACATGATCATGCTTGTCTAATGAGAAGGGAATGAAATGAGTTTCTTATACAATGTAATGTATAGTTTTAACTCTACTCTATACATTATTTAACTACAATTCTAAAAAAATAAACATAATAACAGCTTATTAAAACCCAGATGAGTTACAGTAGAGATATATTTATTTAGTAATTTTATGAAATAAAATTGTAATTAAAAGTGGTTTATATTGCAATTATTCATTCATGGAATGAAGAAAAAAAAGAAAAGAGCACCAAAGGGCTTCAAGAATGGTCCATTCCATTCCATTTGTAAAGACAAAAAAAGATGGATTATTTTTTTTTTCATTCCAATGGAATTAACAACTCCGTTCCTTCCCCAATTCCATCATACCAAACACAACCTTATTCTTGGATGAAAATACACTTTAAAGAAGAATACAATGAAAATTTGGCATTCAATAATGATGTGAAAATGAACAAAAAAGATTTGAAACTACAAACAAAATAAGTATAGTATAGTATGAGACAATTTGAAAATTTCTAACTTGTACTCCATAAGATCCAAATTTTGATAATAAACAACCCAAGAAATTACAAACAAAATAAATAAAAAGCTTGCAAGTGCTTCTGCCCCCACTGTATTTAGGCATCGATCTTTCCCACTTCAAGAAACACATCATGCAGTGCTAAAAAAACCAAACCTGCAAGAGCAAATTTACACACTTTAGAAAGAAAAAACAAAAACATGAAATTGCAGGAAATAGCAACCTACGTTCCAATTCTTATATATATATATATATATATATATATATATATATATATATATATATATATATATATATATATATATATATATATATCTGTTTACCTATAATGACACAAATGAAGTACATTGTCGTGAAACATAAACACATGACATATCATATCCAACTTATTTCATTAAAATTATGTTTCTTATTAATATCATATCGGAGTAATGGAATAAGCAAATGAGTTATTACATTCCTTGATCATGTTTGGCTCATAAGTAGGGAATGAAATGAATTTCTTATACAATGTAACTATAATTTTACAAAATTAAACATCTTATTGAAACCCGGATGAGTTATAATTCATAAAAAAATGTTGTAGTGATTTTAGAAAATAAAATTGTAATTAACCAAAACCTTGGGACCTTTAAAGGTGACAAATGCAGTCTTCTTTTGTTGTGAATCACTGCAACCCTGAAAAAGAACTAAAATCAGGACAATATGTATTAAAAAAAAAAAAAAAAAAAACGAGATTTATGAGGCATTCTAAGTAACAATAACAGGGTATGATGATTGATGAAGATCCACTTGTAGTAGAAATCGTTACATTCAAAATTACAAAAAACCCTAGCTTGAATAAGTATAAATATCAAAATCAATTCATCTCGTTGAGAGAAAATATGAGGAGCAAGAGAGCTTCGACAGGGAAGAAAGCTCCGATTATGCGATTAAATATGTGTGTTGGCTGAGGTTTCAAATTTCGATTACATTTGAATCGTGGTTTAATGAGATTAGTTGAAACATAGACTGATTCCTGATATTAATATTTGATACCACCTATTTTAGAGGTTACTGAATGGGGGGGAAATTCATATCACAACTTCACAACTAAAAAAAGGGTATAAATGTAAATTACATCGAAATAAAATAGGCGGGAAAACAATGTGGAGAAGCTTTATGATGACACGTATCTATTAAAATTATTTTTTTTGTATTATAATAAAATAGTTTTCGTATTGACTCTTTATAAACAAGTAATTAAAATTGTAATTCAATCATTCTAAAGAAAAAATTTGCATTTTCTAAAAAAAAAACATTTTTAGTCCTACTAGTGAATTTTTGACGGGACCCGACCACGTGGTTTTTAAAAGTTGCATTGGTGGTCTTAGGCTTTACCATGAATGAGTCTCCATTAAATGGGTGTACCTCAACCTAAATTTCAAAAAAAAAAAAAAAAAAAAAAAAAAAAAAAAAAACTTATTTTTTGAAATAAACATAATAAAAATACAAAATGAAGGTTATTTTCTTCCTTTTCACATGTACCCAATAGAACATCTTTAGATGGTAACAACAAAGATGATAACAACTTCATGAATCATGGTTGCTACTATTGAAAACCGGAAACTTCAGCTTTTATTTGTTATAACGAGTATTTGACAAAATAAAACGGGTTTGAAGTTTGTATCAACTATTAAGGTAATCAACTACTTTTTTTTAGTTTTAAAAGAAAACCAACTAATTTTGGAGCTTAGGAGTATTTTAGACTCCTTAAAAATTTAACCCGTACTTCGTACAAATGTTTTTTTATCCAACTTTGTTTTGTTATATCACCAATTGCACATGCATTAATTTACATTATATTCATTTGTTGATTACGTTCTCACCCATTTTGTTTAGAAAATCTTCCAAATTTTGTTCGCACCCACTCATTTCATAACCCAAAAAACTTCCCACTTCATTGTACTGCATAATATTGGCAATCAAAGAAAAAACAGTGCACTCATTTTTCTTTTTATTTGCATTTTTCTTTTTCTCCATTCCGTAAAATTTCCGATTAAGCACTATTGGGCCAAGAATAAGCATCATCACGGGGCCCATTGTCATTTTTCTAGAATCTAGACTCTTGACTGATAAAGGTGGGCTGATGAATGTCTCTTCAACAGAATCCTTTATAAATTCACTACTATTCTCCACATCTTCATGATCATACTCATTACTACCTACATCTTCTTCATCAAAGGAAAATACCTATAATTCATCCCATATCCCTGAACCCTTCATTAGCAGATATCAGTTTGAACAAAGGTTTAATTGAGTTGCGAGTTAACATAAGGCATACAGATTTTATTCCTCCATCAACTATATCATGTGAATCTTATGTATCATTAGATGTATTTTAAGTTTCTCTTAATACATGAAAAAAAGTGCATGAGTTGAAAGGAGATCTAGTGATCTACAACAATATATCCAACAAGTTTTGTCAACTCACCTCACATGTCTCTAGTTTTCCTCCAGGTTTTGTTTGAATTCAGCCAAACATCTTGCTAAGCATGACATCATATTGAGAGTCACGTTCTTCAGTTACATTATCAACATTGTTTCTTGTTTCTTGGTTCTTGGTTGAGCATCTAATGAAATAATGTACAGGAAGTAAAATATCAATTACATGAACAAAGGCAGAAATAAGCTTCAAATATGATTGATTTCTCATGTAATATGTTAACTTTGAAAATTTATGAACCTAAGAGATGTTACCACTTAAAAAAGGACTCTTTTATTAGTATATGATTTTTGTACATCCACGTGCATATGCACTTCCCATGACCTAGTCAAACACCATTTATTCAAAATAGGTAAATCAAACAAATACTAAATATTAACCAATATCCATCAAGATTATCCAACATATATATATATATATATATATATATATATATATATATATATATATATATATATATATATATATATATATATATATATATATATAGACACACACACACTAGTAGTCGACCCATACAATGCGACGGCGACAATAAATTTCATTTCGCTTCTTAGTTTCAGGTGACAAATAGTTTGCTTTCTTTGGGTGGTGAATAGTTTGCTTGTGGTAAATTGTTAGCATATAGTGATTAGTTTCATTTAGAAATATTTCATATTTTAAAGAACTTAAATCCAATGGAAAATATTATTATTATTATTATTATTATTATTATTATTATTATTATTATTATTATTATTTTATATATATATATATATATATATATATATATAGATAATTTTGTCGCTTTGGGTTAAAAATATTAGTATGTTGTTATTTTTTGTTAAAAATAAATATACGTTGCTATTTTGCGTTTGAAAAATATATGTATTTTTTTTGTTTTGAGTAAAAATAATAATATATTGATGGTTTTTATTAAAAATATAAGTTCGTTGATGCATTTTGTTAAATTTTTTATATTGTTGTTTTGGATTAAAAAGAAAATATGTGTTGTTGGTTTTTGGCTAAAAATAAAATGTTGTTACTTTTGTTAAAAGTAATAATATGTTAATCTTTTGAGTTTAAAATAAAAATACTTTTATATTTTTATTTTCAAATAAAAGTACGTGCAAACAATACTATAAAAACAACTTCATTCCGATCAAAAAAAATATTTTGTGATGAAGATAAAATTATTTTAATATATAACATGTAGTTTTTAAATATTATGCAATGCAAACCTATATATATTGCTAACATGGTTGATATGAGATCAAGTTATTCTAAAAGCCTCTTATTTACTAAAAAAAGTTGGTATTTAAATATATTGTTTACTGTCAGTCTATAACCATTAATTCATATATATTCTTTAATTTTGAAAACATTTTAAATATTGACAAAAAAAATCAAATAATTAAAAAAAGTAAAAGCTTTTCTTATCTCTTGTTTGTTGTATTGTCACTGTCCAAAATGCAAATTTATTTGTATTTTTGTTATGAAAATTCATAATTAAAGAAAGTAACTCAATAGTCGTTTAGACATAGGCAATAGATATGTTTATATTATTAAGGAAAAAATAAATAATTTTAAAACATAATAAATGATATTTCTCGATTATTGAATTTTTAAATGTTTGTATCCTCCTTAATAAATGATTTTTTTTTTGCCACATGTCAATCCCTCATAAGTTTGACACTTGTCATTTTGTGGTATTTTTTAAATAAATATTATACATTTGTCAATTTTTGATTTGTTTCAATTTTTAAAATTAAAATCATATACTTATATATATAAATGATTAAATTAAATATAATATATATGATATTAAATTGCAATAAGTATGTTTCTTCTTTTCTTATCTTAAAATTGTACATTAAAAAATACTTTATATTTACACTTTAATGTTTAATCTTTTTTAAATCAACGCGTGGAATACACGGGTCTCACACCTAGTGACTTTATATACTGTATACGAACCATGCTTTTGCATTGATTTGACATTTATATATCTCTACTTCATGCAAATATCATATTACAATATATTTATTTTGTACTTGGACTGCTAAAAAATAACATCCTCCTAACAAACTAAATCACTTATGCTTTTAAACCTTACAATAAAATCTCATTTTTTTTACTTTTGTAGACTTTCGGTTATTTTGCACTTGTATCAAAAACAAAGTAATACACTTTATCAAACTATACATGTTGTAATCAATGCAGACCAATTGTAAAAATCTTACAAAGATGGCATGATCATGTTAACGAAAAGTTGCTTGGATTTAAAAATTACAAATTTTCTCAAATATAAAATATATAAACTGTTTGTGTGGTTACATGAAACCATAATAATAATAATAATAATAATAATAATAATAATAATAATAATAATAATAATAATAATAATAAGATCATCTTCATATCAATGTAAAGTTACAAAACACTATTATATTGAAACATATAAAAGGAACATTATTATATTTAAGGGTGCTACCTTGAAACTATGGACACTTGCACTACCAAGATAAAGAAGCAAGAACCCAAAACATCATATTTGTATACAAGAACTCTGATGCGTATCTGTAAAGGTAGAATTTTCTCAACCTAAGCACTTTTACAACACTCCTAATCGACATCAAACTTACGCATCGGAGAACAATATCGCTTCCCTCGGTATCTCTTTCTAACCTAACATTTGTCTACCTTTTGCAGTGTACCTTCCAGTTTGTGCATTAAAAGAAGATACCAACAACTCACTATCAAGCATCCAGAAGGCTACGTAGCAACAATATTATTGTATGAGAATCATTGGTGGCTTTGTCTGAATTGTGTTCTAATTGTCAGATGTGGATGGACTTTCTCAAGAGGAAGCAAGCATAATACACATGAAAAATGGAGAAGATGTCTAGATATGCGAATAGATTTAGCGGCAACAACCTATAGCGGCGATGAAACAGTTTTAGTGGCGGCACATTGGAGGGAAGTATTCACGATATTTTTTTTCGAGTATTAGCGATGACATATGTAGCTACTATTGTCGTCGCTGGTATTGTTGTGTACGATGCGTGTTTTCAGTTGTTAGATTAGGCACAAAATCGAAGGGTAGAGTTTAACACCTGAGATTCTGAGATAGGGTCGCTACTAAAGCCCAATATTCTTCTTATAATGCTTTTAAACTAAAGTCCAATAGTTTGTCATGATGATATTAACCTAACAAAATAAATGACAAACACGGAACGGATGGTTACCGTATGTATTTTATTTAATAGTATCAATTGTTTAAAAAAATAAAGAGTTTGAGGAAGGAAGGATACTTTTCTTTTAAGGAAAATTTTTATAGGATATTTAGTTATCAAATCTCACCTATATATGTATGTTTATCTCTTGTGATCTCAAAGAATCATGAGTCTATAAGGTTAGTCGATATGTTTAGTATAAATATCGGCGACATGATGCATTTAGGGTTTGAGTTATAATATTTATTCAAACAGATCGGCCCTATATATACCGCATGTATCTTAGATACCCTTCAAAAAAGTGCGCGACAGAGAGTGTGACCGACATGGGTCATTAGTTGCCGGCAGACCTCATCTACGACATCCTGTCAAGAATGTCGGTCAAATCTTTGGATCGGACCGGTGTGTATGCAAACAGTGGTGTAAGTATATCGATGAACCTAACCTTGCCATCATCCAGATGAATCGAGTAGCAGAAGAACCCATTCCGATCATGTTGAGAATGTACCCTGATCCTGGTTGCGACCTTCTAACTCTTTTTCGTATCACTAAATCCAAAAAAAATGTGGCGAAAAAGGACTCGGTTTTGGAGTTTGAATGTAAGGCGCCGTTCTATGAGTATAACAGACACAACATTAGAGGTTCTTGCAATGGGCTACTCTATTTATCAGAGTACAGCGACACCGACTTTCCTTCAACCACTCTGTCTGTGATCCATCCTCTAAGGAATCAACGTTATGAGTTGCCACCTATCAAGATAATGCAATCATCTGGCCTTGGTTTCGATGCTTCTACCAACACTTTCAAGATGTTGGCCTTAGCCTTGGTGAAGATTGGGAAGAGAATGTATACAGAGCATACCATGGTGCATGTCTTGGGCACCGACTCATGGCGAGAGATAACCCAAATCCCACGTTATCTCATGAAGGGTAAGGGTATATTCGCACATGCATGTTTGCATTGGTTAGGGTTTCATAGACAAATGAGGCATACTGTAAGTTTTGAGTTTTTTGAGCCATTACCACCCAATCACAGAAAGAAAGTGGTACGTTTTGATATAAGGAAGGAGGAATTCGGGCTGATTGATCCTCCTAGAAAAACAGGAGACGATTGGGTTGAAACTATGTTGGTTGATTTGCATGGTGAAGTTGGATTAGTGTATTATAGTACCCACTCCTTTAGCATGGAGTTGTGGGTATTGAAGCAGAATGATCAATGGATGATCCAATGTTAGTTTGATTCCAAACCACCTCTTACTTATGAATATATAGAGATTGTAGGTTTTTGGAACATTTCTGGAGACATTTTAGTAACAGCCGATGTTTGTTTACAAAGTCAAAAACGGGGGTTTCCATGAAGTCAATCTTGTTGGTTGGGAAGATAGATGGTCATATGTTCATATGTATCGGGGTAGCCTTTTTTCAGTTCATGGCATGAAGAAATGGGTGGCTTCTAGTTCTAGAAAAAGAAAAAGAAAAAGAAAAGAAAGAAAAAGAACCAGAATTCCATCAAAACTGATTTACCGTTTTTTGGATTTTTGTTAGGTAGTAGAGATTTAAGCAAGGGTCGATATTAGTACATATACTTATGACTATCCTTTAATAAGTTTATACATTTTGTGTTGAAAATTTTTGCCTTGTTGCTTTGGTAATATACATTGGTTCTACTTTAAGTTCTTGTCCAGTTGTCCCGGTACAATCAATCATAGATGATTATTAAACTTAGAAGCTCAACAAATAATATAATTGATGTGATGAGAATGTAACTTTAAATAAGATATAAAATAATCTTTAATTAACTCCTAGATAATACGACTTTAATGACATGCAAACTAGAAAAATACCGTCTCATCAAGACATAAAAAGATATAAAATAACATACTTGACATGAACTACACATTATCAAATATGCGCGAGTCTAATTTAATGACAGAAAAAATAAGAAAGTGCCAAGATTGGGATAAGATCATTACTCCTAAGGGCATCCACAATGCATTAAACTCTATAGAGTTCAATGGAGTGTCACATCATCATTTACTATTCCATACAACTCTATTCATTTTTATCTCACAATGCATTAAACTCTACAAGTTCAATGGAACATATTAAAAGAATATTTATTTAAAGATTTAAATACTTTCCTTTTTCCCATTGAACTCCAAATCCATTGAATGTTAAGGTGGCATTTCACAATGGTGGAGTTGTATCCATTGAATGACTAGTAGGCATGACACCTCATTCAACTATTTCATTAAACTCCCCATTGTGAATGCTCTAAGTTTATTTATTGGGAAGAATATAAGTGAACGAAAAAAAAAAAAAAAAAAAAAAAAAAAAAAAAAAAAAAGGAAGATCAATGTGAATACCTCTAATAAATTTATTGTAAATGAATATTTATTAAGGATAAGGGATACGGTCACACCCAACCCATTCAAAAAATGATGTCATCTCAGCATCATGTTAGCTCCACTACCAAACCACTAGCTCTCGGAAATGGTTACCACTCGACAACATTTTTTTTCTTTTTTTGACATTATTAGATTAAAATAAAAATATAATTCAAATAAAAACAGACATTAAATTAAAAACACATTACATTAATTTAAAACTCACAAATTTAAATCCTAAAATACTTAAAAAAACATAAAAATAAAATAAAATCCTAAATTACTTAAAAAACATAAAACATACCAACTAAAACATAAATATTAAAACCTAATTTCCATATTTATCGCGGACATGTTTTTAGATTTTTAGAAATATCGTTAGATTTTTCAGGTCGAGATCCGGTTGAGGCTTGTGTTTTTGATTTGAAGATCGGTAAGAATGATTTACCGTATGAGCTTCCTCCGTTGATTGGTATTTTTTCAAGAATACTTAGAGTTTTATTTATGGATTCCACAAGCCTGTCGTCGTTAGTTGCAATTGCTTTTCCGCTTGAATACGCCATCCGTTTTGCTTCGTCCCTTCCTAGTGGTCGACGAAGTTGGACTTCCGGTGGACCCTCTACCTCGGCAACCTCGAATTCATCATTGAGTTCTAGGCCAAAACCCACGTCTGAATCGGAAGTTCTTGGTCTTTTGTTGGAGCCAGTGGTCGAGTGGTCGAGTCTGAATGCAACGTCTCCATATTAAAGACTCATTTTGGACCCTTACAACAAACTTCCCACATTTTTTGGTGACCGAATGGTTTACCATTGTTGGTAACTATAAATTGGTAGCACGCAGTTGACAAAATGTTGAAGTCGTTGCAACCACCTTTCTGTATATTTTTTAGATTCTCAAATATATCATTAAACTTTGTGCAAGTCGCCCGTAGATCACACCATTTTCCGTTAACTGCATCGTACCACCGATCCGTTTGCCTTCCTAGTAGCGCTTGAAAGTGATCCAAAACATGATTCCAAAAACTTTCTCTGGATTGTGCGTTGCCTAAGTCACACGATATGAAAATCCAAACTTTCGCTAAAGTTTCCTCCTCTTCTTTGTTCCAAGCCACTGCTTTTTTCCCTTTTTCTTTTGGTTGCCTTCTTCGAGATGGTTGTGGTGTTTCTTGGACCCGTTCGTCGTCATTGCCGAGGTTTACAATTTGGGGTTGAGATAATAAACTTGAGATGACTGTGTTTGGAATTGTTGAGAAAGTTGAAAACCTTGAAATTGGAGTTAAATTAATTGTTGTTGTAGTTATGTTGGTAGAATTATGGGTCGTATGCAAGGTTAGTAAATAAAGATTATTGGATTGGAGAGTTCAACAATTGCATGTAAGTTTGATAATTACTTAGATTGTTTGGGGTATTTGGAGTGGATGGATATTTTGGTTTGGGTCCATTTTTGAAGAATAAATAAAGAAAGTAGACTGCTTTAGAAGTGTAAAATATAGTTAAAATGTGTAGTATTTATAGGTAAAAGATGTAAGATGTTATTAAAATTTAAAAGCTTAATAAAAAGAAAATTAAAAGTCGATTAAACAGTCAAACATACGACTGTTAGTTTCTCTCTCCTCCCCCGATTTGTTGTCTTCATCCGTGGATGGTGAAGCGAAACAACACACAACCACGTTTTGTTGGCACTTGTAATGATGAAGCTCAAAAATTTAGGATAATTAAGACTTGATTTGAACTCATATAAGTAATTTAGTTGATTCTAAGTTTCTAAGGTCTCTTTCAACAAAAAGATACAAATAACGGAAAAGACAAAGACGCACTTGTCATTCTAAACGGACTTAATAGTGTTATCACGTTTAATTAAAAAAGTGTGTCCCAAAAGGTTACAAATAACATTTGGAAGGACAAGCATTTACAACTGGAAAAAAAAAAAAGTTTCCTGTTGTTTGATATCAAGTCAGAAAAATATTTATCGACGTTCAAAAATAAAGTGTTGGATGTTTGGTAAAACCAAAAACACTCTCAAAAATAATTTTTAACTACTCTCAAAAAGCCATAATAAGCACTTTATCAAAAAGTAGTTATTGAGTTAAAAATAAGCAATCAACAAAACATTTCATAAAGTAGTAGTAGTAGTAGTAGAACAATTAAGAATAATAACATCTCATCATAAAGTACATTGTCTACCAACCAACAATGTTTAACAAAACTACTCGCCTCTCAAGGGCTAGGAGAAACATCCAAATCGGCTTCACCCCTCGAGTATCCACCACGAGCCACAGGACTCCGGCTCTGGTCCCTGGGTGTACCGCGCTGGTCCCGGTCCCTTACAGGGCTACGGATCGGGCTCCTCGATCTGTTGTAGGGCGGCGGTGACCGCTCAACAAGCGGGCTCCGGCTCCGACTCCTTGGCGACCCATCATAAGGTGGTGATCAGGGTCTCACCGGAGATTGTGAGTATAACCTTTCTCAACTGTGTCTTTTCTCTCGGGGAGAAATCGACCTATATAACCAAATTGTTTAATGAGAAAATTACCAAAATACCCTTGTGAATAATACAAGATTATATAAATTATAAAAGATATATTTTTTTTTTAATTTATTACCTCGCGTGTTGCTTTCGCTTTGGAGGAGGGGAGTATTCACGGCTGTGGGAGCGGGAAAGAGCGTAGCGTGGCGGTGGTGAGCAGGAGTAGCGCGGTAGAGGTGACCGCCTGCGATCGTTAGGACATCCAAATCCGTCTCTAAAATAATAAAAACTGTTAAAACCTCGGAATGGAATCAGTCAAGGAATGGAATGATTGATTACATTCCGATTCCATAATCTAATAATAAGGAAGTAAATTTAACTCCTTTCTCTTTGCCTCATATCAGTAGGCTTCTTTCTGTTCTCTTCAGCAAACACAACAGTCAGCTGTCTTCCCATAAGAATTTGACCATCCATTTGATATTTAGCTTCAGCAGCATCAGCGGGATCAAGAAATTGAACAAATCCAAACCCTCTTGGCTCCTTACAAAATAAAAAATTTATAAAAACAAAAAATTATAATGTCAAAACTCAAAAATAAGTTTGTGTTATTACCATGTAAGATTAAGGTTGTTTGATAATGTCAGCGAGAAAGAAAGTCTGACAAGATTTTACAAACAGCCTCATGGAAGTAAAAATTTATATAAAAATTAAAACTTTTAGTGATTTGAATGGTGATTAATCTCCATAAGTTAGTTCTTGATCTTTTGGTAATTTTTTCCTTACTAATCTAGTGATTCTATACACATATATACTAGTTTTGTTACAATTACACACAATAAAATGTGCTAATATCCATAGGATATTTCGACCTTCAAGTGTTCTTCAAGTGTCTTTAAGTGTTCTTAGCTTGAAATTATTCATCTTCACCTCTTTATCCACCAAGAAAAACACTCAATGTGAGTTCATACCCCTTATTTTCGTTTTTATCCAAGTTTTAGGGGGAAGTACAAGTAAAATTGTATAATAATACAAGTTGTTATAGATGCTTTATCTTTATGTTGTGTAAAAGTGTTATCGACATGAAATAATTTTATTACCTAGTATTATGAACATTTGTGTGTGGTATGTTGGTTAAAATACAAATATATGAAAAATGAGTATAAGCATGATATATGTTCTTAAGGAAAGTCATAAAAACAAAACTATAAAAACTAGGGTTTTTATTAACATAATATGACTTTTCTAGCAAAAATGGTTAAAACCAAGTTATTACTCTATTTTTGTGGGATATAAATCAAAATATGTTATTTTGGACATACGTTATGAAACTAGTTAGAAATACCAAGGATTTGGTTTTACAAAAAGAAACCTTAAAAATCTATTATTTTCTATAAAAAAAAAAAATAAGGTTTTCTAACAAAAATGGTCATAACCAGGTTATGGTACCATTTTTGTGAGATTTGACCTAAAATATGTTGTTTTATTCATATAAGGTTATCAATGGTATGTTAATCACATGTGGTTATATATATATATATATATATATATATATATATATATATATATATATATATATATGGGTAAAGTGAATATACCTAACAACCTTATATAAGCTTAGGTACCTAACCTCATCAAACTACGTCATTTTGCATTAAATTTTCATTGCAATCATCCAAGTTTCTTAAACTTCATCCCTAAACTTGATTTACTTCAAAAAAATTTGGAAATTCATCATTATATTTCTCCTACATCCTTTCATTTGTAGCGGTAGGATATGAAGTCTATCAGGTGGTATTCGATAGAAAGACGTGATGTAAAAAAAAAGATATTGGTGAAAGTCCAAAGATTTTGGAAGTAATCAAGTTATGAGGTTAAACTTTAAGAACCTTAGGCAAATATAATGTAAATATGATACACACCGATGTAGTATTATGGAGTTAGGTACCTAAGCTTATATAAGGTTGTTAGGTATATTCACTTTACCCTATATATATATATATATATATATATATATATATATATGTTTAAATATACGAGAAATAACTATTGAATCGAGACCGCAAAAACAAATTGCATCAATATAAATCATGTGTGGTTAGATATATATATAATCACACGTGATTATATACACAAGAACACAAATAAATAATAGAGATAAAATTTTATTCTAACCACATACAATCATATTGACTATAGATGATTATATATATTTAATCACATATAATCATATGTGATTAAATACAATAGAACAACACTTGAATTGAAAATATGAAAATGAATCTTGTCCACATAAAATATAATCACATGTGATTATATGTATCTAATCATATATGATTTATGTGATTAAAATTCATATAATCACATATGATTTATGTGATTGTATGTATTTAAATACACGAGAACAACTATTGAATCGCATATGATTTATGTTGACAAGATTTATTATTGCGCTCTCGATTCAATAATTGTTCTTTGTCAACTTTAATCATATGTGACTAAATACATCTAATCACATGTGATTTTATGTATCTAATCACATATGATTTATATGGACAAAAAATTATTGTGTCTATATAAATCATATGTGATTTGACACATAAGATCACATGTGATTATATATATGAGAACAACCATTGAATCAAAAACACGAAAACAAATCTTTGTTCACACAATCACTCTAACTATGTGTTGTTAAATACATATAATTAGATGTGATTAAATACATGAGAAAAACTATTGAATGGAAAATATGAAAACGAATCTTGTTTATATAAATCATATATGATTAGATACATACAATCATATGTGATTATATACACGACAACAAATATTCCAAAAACACGAAAACAAATCTTTATCCAAATTAATCATATGTGATTAAATATATCTAATCGCGTGTGATTATATGAATCTAATCACATATGATTTATGTGGACACAATTCAGTTTTGTTTTGTCGATCAATAGTTGTTCTAATGTATTTTATCACATGTGATTATATGTATAATCGTATGTGATTAAGTACATGAGCACAACTATTGAATCGAGAAGGCAAAAATGAATCTTGTCCACCATAAATCATATGTGGTTATATACATATAATCATATGTGATTATATGTATCCAATCACATATGATTTACGTGGACAAGATTCGTTATCATGTTCTCGATTCAATTATTGTTTTTCTCAACTTTAATCATATGTGATTAAATGTATCTAATCACATGTGAGTATATGTATCTAATCACATATGATTTATATGAACAAAAAGAATATTGTCCATATAAATCATATGTGATTAGATACATATAATCACATGTGATTAGATACATATAATCACATGTGATTATATACACTAGAACAAATATTGAATCATATGTGATTAAATACATATAATCATATATTAATAAATACATGAGAAAAATTATTGAATAGAAAATACGAAAACGAATCTTTATCCAAATATTGAACCAAGAAAGCGAAAACAAATCTTTATCCAAATTAATCATATGTGATTAAATACATATAATCACATATGATTTATGTGGACATAATTCATTTTTTCTTTGTCGATTTAATAATTGTTCTCATGTAATTTATCACATGTGATTATATGTATAATTGTATGTAATTAAGTACATGAGCACAACTATTGAATCGAGAAGGAAAAATTGAATCTTGTCCACCTCAAATCATATGTGATTATATACATATAATCACATGTGATTAATTACACAAAAGAAATTATTCAGTCTAAGCCGCAAAAATAAATATTGTCTACATAAATCATATCTGATTAAATACATATAATCACATGTGATTATATTTATCCAATCATATATGATTTATGTGGATAAGATTCATTGTCACATTTTTGATTCAATAATTGTTCTTTGTCCACTGTAATCATATGTGATTAAATACGTATAATCATATGTGATTATATGTATCTAGTCACATATGATTATACGGACAAAAAATAATGATGTCTATATAAATCATATGCTATTAGATACATATAATCACATATGATTATATACACAAAAACAACTAGTGAATTGAGAACACAAAGATAAATATTATCCACATAAATCATATGTGATTAAATGCATATAATCACATGTGATTATATGTATCTAATCACATATAATTTATGTGGAAAATATTTATTTTGCGTTCTCGATTCAGTTGTTGTTCTTGTGTGCTTAATTACATGAGATTATATGTATCTAATTAGATATGATTTATATGGACAATATTCATTTTCACATTCTTGTTCAATAGTTGTTCTTGTACATTTTGTCACATATGATTTCTGTACACAAGATTCATTTTCTCGTTTTTGATTAAATAGTTTTTCTTTTTCCACATTAATCATAGATTAATACATACAATCACATATGATTAAATACATAAGAAAAAAATATTGAATCATGAATATCATCAACATAAATCATATGCGATTTGATACGTATAATCACATGTGATTAAGTACATGAGTACAACTATTGAATTGAGAAATAAATAATGAAACTTGTCTACATAAATCACATGTGATTAAATAAATATAATCACATGTGATTAAATATATTAGAACAATTATTGAATCGATGCAAGAATAAATATTTTACATAAGAATATATGTGATTAAATAAATATAATCACAGGTGATTAAGTATATAAGAACAACTATTGAATCAACACGTGAAAACAAATATTTTCCATGTAAACCATATGTGATTAAATATATATAATCACATGTGATGTAATGCACGATGTCAATTATTAAATCGAAAACACGAAAATGAATACGGCCCAAGTAAATAATATTTTATTAAATACATATAATCACGTGTAATTATATGCATCTAATCACATACGATTTACATGGACAATATTCATTTTTGCATTCTCTAGTCACTAGTTTTTCACGTATATTTAATCACATGTGATTATATGTATTTAATAACATATAAATCATATATGATTCAATACATATAATCACATGTGATTATATACACGAGAAAAACTAATGAATCAAAAATACAATAACAAATCTTTGTAAGTGATAGGTGGTGGTGCTATGTGGTGATGGGTGGTGGTGGGTGGTTGCAAGTGGTGGTGATAGTGATGGGTGGTGGTTTTGGTGGGTGTGTGTGGGTGGTGGTGGCGGGTGGTGATGACGGTGAGTGGTGATGGTGGTGGTAGTTGGTGGTGGTGGTGGTGGTGGTGGTGCCGGGTGGTGGTGGGTGGTGGGTAGTGATGGGTGGTGGTGGGTAGTGATGAGTGATGGTGGTTGTGATGGTGGGTGATGGTTGTGGTGGGTGGTGGTGGTGGGTAGTGGTTGGTGGTAGTAGGTAGTGATGGGTGGTAGGTAATAGTTGGTGGTGGTGGTGGGCGGTGGATATGGGTGGTGGAGGTGGGTGGTTGTGGTAGGTGGTAGTGCTTGGGTGGTGATGGTGGTAGTGGGTAGTGATGGGTGGTGGGTGGTGGTTAGTGATGGGTGGTGGTGGCGGGTAGTGGAGGTGGGTGGTGGTTGGTGGGGATGGGTAGTGATGGGTGGTGGTGGTGGTGGTGGCGGGTGGTGGTGATGGCCGGTAGGTAGTGGTTATGGGTGGTGGTGGCAAGCGGTTGTGATGGGTGGTGGATGTGGGTAGTGGTGGTGGTTGGGTGGTGATGGTGGTGGTAGGTAGTGATGGGTGGTAGGTGGTGGTGGTTAATGATGGGTCGTGGTGGTGGTTGGGTGGCGGGTGGTTGTGGGTGGTGGGTAGTGATGGGTGGTGATGGTTGGTGGTAGTTGTGGTGGTGGGTGGTGGTTGTGGTGGGTGAGTAGTAGGTGGTGGCGGGTGGTGGCGGTGGTGGTGGGTAGTGGTTGGTAGTGATGGGTGGTAATGGCGGGTAGTGGTAATGGGTGGTAGGTAATGGTTGTTGGTGGTGGTGGTGGGCGGTGGTGATGAGTGGTAGAGGTGGGTGGTGGTGGTGGTTGGGTGGTGATGGTGGTAGCTGGTGATGGTGGTGGCGGGTGGTGGTGGGTGGTGATGGGTGGTGGGTTGTGGTGATTAGTGATGGGTGGTGTTTGTTGGGTAACGGGTGGTGGTGGGTGGTGGGTAGTGATGAGTGGTGATGGTTGGTGGTGGGTAGTGGTTGTGGTCGGTGGGTGGTGGCAGGTGAAAGGTAATGGTTGTTAGTGGTGGTGGTGGGCGGTAGTGATGGGTGGTGGAGGTGGGTGGTGGTGGCGGGTGGTGGTGGTTGGGTGGTGTTGGTGGTGGTGATGGTGGCAGGTGGTGGTGGTGGTGAGTGGTGGGTAGTGATGGGTGGTGGGTGGTAGTTAGTGATGGGTGGGGGTGGCGGGTGGTGGTTGTGGGTGGTGGTTGGTGGTGGTGGGTGGTGGTGGCGGGTGGTGGGTGGTGGTGGCGGGTGGTGGTGATGGGTGGTAGGTAGTGGTTGTAGGTGGTGGTGGCAGACGGTGGTGATTGGTGGTGGAGGTGTGTGGGGGTGGTGGTGGTTGGGTGGTAATGGTGGTGAGTGGTGATGGTGGATGGTGGTTGGTGGTGGGTGGTGGTTAGTGGTGGTGGTGGTTAGTGATGGGTGGTGGTGTTGGTTGGGTGGCGAGTGGTATTAGTTAGTGGGTGTTTTACTTGTTTATAACTATTTTTTGATTTATATGAATATTATTTTATAAATTTAATTAAAAAAAATTGTGTTTTTCAAATTTGTTTTCAAATATTCTCACGATAAGAAATGTTCTCGATTGAACGCTCCCATATATATATATATATATATATATATATATATATATATATATATATATATATATATATATATATATATATATATATATATATATATATATATATATATATATATATATATCCGGTAATAAATCTTTTTTGGTAGGAATGTAAGAAATTTTTTTTCGACTTATTTTTTTCGCGAACAAAACAAATGAATCAATAATAACATGATTTATCAAAAAAAATCCCGAAAAAGCGTTTCGATGATCATTTTTATGATGATTTTGTTGATATTCACTAAAATTGTTATAAAAGTGAATTTTTTTTCTTGATTTACCTAAAAGTGAATCATGAAGGTGTTCTTTTCAGAATTTTTTCTTGTGCATCATCTTACTTTTGAATCATCTAATGATTCATTTCATTTTTTTGCTAAGAAAATATACATATAAAAAATTTCTTACCTTCCTTCCAAAATTTTCCTTCTCATTTGATCTTGACTATATATATATATATATATATATATATATATATATATATATATATATATATATATATATATAGTTTATGTGTCATTAACACTATTATAACATTTTGGGACAAGACAATATAATTATATAAAAGTATATAATTATTATACACTATGTGAATGCTATGGAAAAGTGTCAGATATAAAGGTTTTCATTACACTAACACGTAAACTTGTTGAAACAATTATGTGAGACAAAGTCTTCACCATACCTACCAGAGTACATACTAAAGTCCTGAATGATAACCAGAATCTCGGTAAGAGAGCGTGACATTTGTGTATAGATCTATACGAGACTGACAATTTTGCACCTAAGTTGCTAGCTACAGCTAGACCGGCAGGTCTGGGGTGGCAAATGCTTAACATTCCGACGCCTGAAGAACGTCGCAGCAGGCCAACTTCGGTTTTAGCATGGTTGTAACAACTCACATGGGAAATCAACAATACATTTAGTTTATGGGGTAACATGCATTCAAATTGTTTTATATAATAACAAACCTACGTAATACTATTTTAAGTATAAAAATACATATACATTTTCGATCTTAGGGTTTTTAAGACTACAACTCATAAAATGTGTTTTCATTTGTCTGGGTTACATGAGTTTACATATATGTTAATAAGTACATAGCAGTAGATTACATCCAAAACTTGGTTTCCTAACTATTACAACCAATTTAGGGCACGAATGGTTGTTATATATGGAGGCGTGTAATGAACAGTCAGAGTATTGTGGTGTAACCATGCAAACACAAAAACAAAATCGTTCCATCCATGTCAGTGTTAACATTCCTTTATTTGATAATGTGTCTCTTTAAACCAGGTAAAATAGGTTGTAATGACTAAAACGACAGGTCACTTCCAACTTTATGCCCCAAAAAACACCAAAAATAGTTGAGACTAATTCGACAAATTCCAAAAACATTATAGGGCTAAATTGTCATTTTCCCTAAAAAAAAATATATTGCATCATTTTGTAGGCGGAATCACAAAAGTTAAACAAAAAAAATACATGATAAAGAATTATCAATTGGGATTACAAACCCACTTACCATGGAAGATAGCGCCAATGACAAACAAAACAACTTGTCCTCTTTGTGAGAATGATGTGTATTGGAGAAGGTGACGGGTATCTTGAAGAGGTGTTCCTCATTATGTGGTGGCAAATTTAAAATTTCAGAAATAAGTAATTGTTTAGTCTAATTACCCCTAAGAAAGCCCTTGTTTTGACATTATTGTTAAGTATGCTTACTCATAATAGATGTAAGTGTTCTTTTTAGTTGTGTCACATGGTTTGCAAATCACTTCTTTGGTTGTCAAATAATCAATTGACTTTGTTTTATCCTTGGCTTCTTGCTAGTTTTATAAAACCATTGCCATTCTAAAACACATATATGGTGGATAAAGTAATTTTCATCCCACCAAAATTAAGTTTATGCCACGTCATCACCACATCCCCATATTAGAATTATAGATAGATTCTATCTATATAGTCACAATTAAGCAACACAAGATTAAAATTGTCTAACCAACACAATTCAAAAACAAACATTCATAAAGTAGTAGTAGTAGTAGTAGAACAAGAACAATAACATCTCATCATAAAGTACATTACCATTGTCTACCAACCAACAATCATGTTTCACAAAACTACTCACCTCTCACGGGCTAGGAGAAACATCCACATCGGCTTCACCCCTCGAGTATCCACCACCCCGAGCCACTGGGCTACGGCTCCGGCTCCGGCTCGGGTCCCTGGGTGCACCGCGCCGGTCCCTTACAGGGCTACGGCTCGGGCTCCTTGACCCGTTGTAGGGCGGCGGTGACCGGTCAACGGGCGGACTTCTGCTCCGGCTCCTTGGCGGCCCATCGTAAGGCGGTGACCGCGGTCTCACCGGAGACTGTGAGTATGACCTCTCTCGACTATGTCTTTTCTCTCTAGGTGAAATTGACCTATTTAGCAAAAAATTGTTAATGAGAAAATTACCAAAATACCCTTGTGAATGATACAATTTTTATTAATTTATTACCTAACGTGTTGCTTTCGCTTTGGAGGAGGGGAGTATTCACGGCTGTGGGACCGCGAACGAGCGTAGCGTGGCGGTGGAGAGCGGGAGTAGCGCGGTGGGGGTGACCGCCTACGATCGCTAGGCCTTCCGGATCCGCCTCTGAAATAATAAAAATTGTTACAACCTCGGAATGGAAGCGGTCAAGGAATGGAATGAGTGATTACATTCCGATTCCTTTAAGAAAAACGACTAGCTTTTGCAATCAACTTAAAAAATCTACTTGTTATAAAAACTAAAAAAAAAATAATAATTTAATAATAAGGAAGTAGATTTACCTCCTTTCTCTTTGCCTCATGTCAGTAGGCTTCTTTCGGTTCTCTTCAGCAAACACAACAGTCAACTGTCTGCCCATAAGAATTTGACCATCCATCTGATATTTAGCTTCAGCAGCATCAGCGGGATCAAGAAATTGAACAAATCCAAACCCTCTTGGCTCCCTACAAAATAAAATAAAAAATAAATTATAAAAACAAAAGTTATAATGTCAAAACTCAAAAATAAGTTTGTTTAACAGCCGAACCAAAGTAAAAAAATTATATAAAAATTAAAAGTTTTAGTGATTTGAATGGTGGTTATGGTTAATTGGTTATGATTATTGTTATTGTTATTTGTTAATGTTATTATCATCATAAGCAGATAAAGCAAGCACATGGCTGCTGACCTTGCAAATGTGAATATTAATATGACTTTGACTTTGACTTGAAATTCTTCAAGACTTGAAATCTTGATATCTTCCAAATGAAATCAAACTCTAATTTCCTTCTCTCATCTTCACTACTCTTATTACTTGAATCATGTCTTCAAAACTTTTAACTGTTGAATCTCAACAACTTAATATAAAACCCAATTTGAGACAACATAATAACATGGTATCATACTTTTTAGTGTGTAGAAACTAAAAAACAATTTTGGATAAAGTTTTTACTTTTTAGTGTGTAGAAAGTAAAAAAGATATAAATTTGTTATGATTGTTTATTTATTATTAGCTCACCCGCTGTAATAGTCCCTTGGCAAATAGATGTCTTTTAAGGGACCAAATTGTCCAAAAGGCCTTCTGAGATCTTCAGGCCTGAAAATATTAATATTAATAATTAATAATTAATTATAAAACAATAAGAACATATAAACTTATCACAATGTTTTGACATTTGACAAATAGTGTGTAAGTAAGAACAAACCTGCAATCATGGCGAAGATTGCGAACTAAAAGACTGGTTGGAAGATCTCTATCTCTTCCACGGCCACCACCGCCGCCTCCTCCACCACCACCACCATAGCGACCCCTTGGACTGGGGCTCCTTCCTCTCCTCCCATGGCCACCCCTGGGAGGTGAAGGAGAGTAGCTCCTTCCACCCATTTACTGAAAGTGATGTTCAATAATATGAGAAAACAATAGAAAATTTGTATCAATATAAGAATAGAAGAATGCTCCACATAAAAGAAAGAACTATTATGAAGATAAAACACAGAGATGGAGTTCTTATAGAATGAAACTCATCAATTGATTGTCAGCTTAAAACCTTAGTTATACAGTTCCAGATAGTATAAATGCTCAAATTTATGAAGATAAACAGTTCATTAACAAGTATGAAATGTCTATCTTCAACTATATCCCTTTCACTGAAACATTGGCTAAATGACCTAATAAAAGTGCAAAATAACGCCAGTTAACATGAAATTTTGAGGCTTTAGCTATGAAATACAATTACATTATTTCTTCACAAAGCAAATTGGTAAGCTAAGCACTCAGAGCCGAAAAAGAATCAATACATAATCAAGAAAGTTATAAAGTTCGTTAGCAAACCCTAATACCGATAAGTAAATGAATAGAAGTTTGAAATTACGTGCGTAAGCAACTATCAGTGATATATTCACCAAATTATCCAAAAACAAAGGCGAGTATGATATGAATTAGCAAGCATAGAAGGAGAAAAAGATAACGAAGTGAAATACGACGATTCCGAATGTAAACGAAAACGAGATCCGGAAGAAATTAAAAGTGCTTTTCTAATCACATGAGAGATTGATTTGAGTTCAAAAGAAGAGGTAGAAAATACCTGTAAATTATGCAGAAGAGATCTCGACGATTTGGAAGAAGACCGCGAGAGGATGACTCGAGTGATGAAGACGGCGAGGATATGCCGACTGGGGTTTTTATTTGCTAGGGCAACTTTTCGAAAAGACAAATTGAAAGATATTCCAACAATTTCATGAATAGTCCTTCAACTATTTAAAGATATTTACTCAATTCAAAAGTTCCAAAATAAAATACAAATAAAGTAGGTGTTTGGGATTGTATTCTCGAAACTAATTATTTATGTGATTTTGTTTAAGTGGTAATTTAAAAGGGTGATATGATTGTTGTAATTTAAGTAACGAACTTTTGTAATAAGTTTTGGACCTATTGTAAGTTGTAACAGTAACGATTATTGGACTTTAATAACCAGAAAAAAAGCTTTTATCATACATGGTAATCATGTTTTTTTTAGTTCGATATGAGCATGATGTTTGTAAATCATGGTATTACAAAAATATTGCTATTATTTTTTAATGTACTACTTGTGATAGTCATGTATTACATGAGTTAATTTAAAAAGAAATTAAGTATAAAGGTTTAAATATTTAAGAACTATGTAACATTCCAAAAATCTCAACAAATTTAGAGGTCGTTTGATAGTTGCTAATTGGGTTTGAATTGACTGGGTTAGAAGTTTTGATTGAATTAACTCCTGACTGAATTTTGTTGTTTGATTTTGCTTCTGGCTGACTGTGCAAAATGACTATATTACCCTCAATCAACATTTTTATAATAATTCCTTTATGTAGGTCCGGTCCATAGATTTTCAATCCCCTAGCGAAAAAACTTAATTATGCCCCATGTTTTATTGCTTATTAATGCAAATAAACATTATTTGCTATATAAATAAACATTATTTGCTATATTAATTCAGATTTTGTACCATTTAAAGCAGAACTGATAGGAGAAGAGGATAAATTACAATAGGCTGGAAAAAAACCATGAGAAGATTGAAATTCCAATGATTTGCTCGTATTGTGTATGAACTAGGAAACACCAAGACAACAAATTGTTTAAATTCAAGCATAAATATAAGATAGACAAGACGTAACTGGAACCTTTTATTGCAACAATTGTTTAAGAAATCTCAGTCGAAAATTATCCATACAATTAGAAATTTTGAATCAATTGTTATCTATCCATGACATAGAAAGACTTATAAATACAATCACTAGAGTAATTATTATCCACATACCTTGATATTACTAGCACCAAAAGTTTCTATATGAGCATCATTGGAAAACAAATTGCATCACTTGATATATAAACATACATACCAGAAGAGCATGGAAGAACATGAAAACGATATGTAAGAACATCAAAAATATGAAATCTTCCCAGCCAACACTCCATTAAATCAAAACATTAATTTCAGGAATCGATTTCAAGGAAGAACATGAAAAGGAAATGGATAACCTGTTATTGAAGAAGATGACTTGATAATAATAAATTTCATAAACTATTTCATGAATCAATTTCAAAAACTATTTCATGAAATCGATTTCATGAACCGATTAAAGAGAAGAAGAATGGTGATGATGGAAGAACTCCCTGGCAGGAAGAAGCATACTACAGAAGACACTGGCGATGGTACAGGGGATGAGCAAACTTCAGCGAAGACAAAAGTGGGAGAGGGAGAAACGATGGGGTTTATCGTTCACGATCGAGCATTCAAAGTATCAGGGCAAAATGGGGTAATTTTCCAGTCAGTGTCGTTTTTACTCCAGACCGAATCAGACTATTATCCACAACCGAATCAGAGAATTGGACCAGTTCAGGCACGGTTTATCCTTTTATTAAACGGGCTAACCGGACCGAGTTAGCCAAAAGTGCTGACTGGACCCAGTCGGCTATATATCAAACGGGCCCTTAAACTTTTCAAAACAACTCGTTTATTAACAAAAGTGTTTACAAAAACATTGTTTCCAGAACATGATTAAAATCAGAGTCTACCAAGATCTAATATGTTGTAAAACCAATGATGTATACGGTCATGCCTTCGACTTGTCACGATTCATCTGAAGAACCAATACGATAAACAACAACAACATGTACTAGGTCCACAGCTAAAAGATTGCATTACCCTTGAGCTCACAGTATGAGTCTAGCTTGTCTATCGGGCCCATAGCTCATATTTGGCCTGCTCCTGAGCCCACGACATAAGTCTGGCTTGCCCTCATGCCCACAACTTATGTCTAGCTTACTCCCCAACACAAATAGTCTTCGGACTGTAATACCAACGTTCAACCCTCAATACGAGTCTAGCATACCAACCAGTCCTCAGCTCGCATCTGGAATACCACCGAGCCCTCAGTATGAGTCTGGCATGCCCTCCCCGACCCTCATCTTATACCTGGATTGCTCCAATACCCTCAAGTCCTTGGTATGAGTCTGGCATGCCATCGGGTCCTCAGCTCGTATCCGAAATGCACCTGAGCCCTCAGTATGAGTCTGACATGCCCTACTTGGACCTCAGCTCAAATCTGGAATGCTCCAAGGTTTTTTGGCTACAGCACGAAGCAGTACAACCTCAACCCAACACAATATGCTGACAGATAACAAACATGTACAGATAATCATGCAAACATAATCATAGGTAGTCCTACAGATCTACCATGCTAACATATCAACAACTAGCATAATCATGTAGATCCATTCCATACTCAACATATCAGCAATATCTGGTTATCAAACCAATGGGTCGGCCTTGGTGTCTTCAACCCGAAAGTACAGTGAGGAAAACTCACATTGCACTGCCGAATCGTATAAATGATCCCTGGCTACTGGTTGACAGCTCCCCGAACCACCAACTTTAAGACAAAATCCCATCAACATCTGATCCCACGAATAATCTCTGACTGTAGATCCGCTATAATCCACGCGCTATCATATACCACAAAGACAACTAGGGATGTCAAAAACCTCTGTGGGACCCCGCTCCTGCAGGACCCCGATACTGTACCAGACTAATTTTTTTTAAAAACTGGGAGCGGAAGGGGGACGGGGGCATATTTAAACCTCGTTTATTTTCGGACCAGGATCGGGAGTTGGTATTCCCGTCCCGTACTCCCGCGTGGGCCCCGGTTGTACATTTATATATATATATATATATATATATATATATAATATATAATAAAATATAAAATACATATACAAAATAGATTTTCTAATTTTAGGTTTAGTATAGGTTTCACTTTCCCGTTTCCAATTAATGGATGTTGAATATGTAGCGAATCGATCATATATTTTTGGACATGTAAGTATTTTATATTTGTAATGTTGGATTTGACGTATTTTATATTTGTAAGATTGTTGGAATTGTGTTTTGTAATGTTGGATTCATAATGTTGGATTTTTTATTTTTTAGTTTCTAACAGATTAGGTTTTAAGCTTTTAAAGTTATTAAAAATAGTTTTTTTTAGCTTAAAACAAAACAGTTTTTTAGCAAAAAAAATCAAACTTTAAGTATATAAATCGGGGGAACCGGGGCGGGACCGGGGGCTATGTTAACGTGGGATCCGGGGGTGGGGGCAACAACTGATTTCGGGAGCGAGGGCGGGAGCAGCTATTTCCGCTCCCGTTTGGTCCCGTTGACATCCCTAAAGACAACCCATAAACATCTAGCCATTGACTCACATTGTGAGTCCAATATAGGGTAAAATACCTTTTTACCCTTCCACAAACTTGGCCCAAACTAGATGGCCACTTACCCAAAATTTAAAATAAACATCTAAGGACCAAATATGGCCCGATTTTACAAATTGGGCCCAATTCCTTTCATGGGAATTTAACCAAGAAAAGTCCAGCAATACACAACAACCTAACTATAAAAATCCAGATGGCCCAACATGGCCCAAAACAACCAAGCCCAAACCAAAGCCTAAGTCTGCCGAGTACGCGAGGCGTACTCAGCCTGTACGCTTAGCATACAACATGGGAGTCTTGTATGCATAGCATACATACTTGTACGCCCAACGTACTCACCAACCATGACCTTCTCTCCAAATTCATCACTTGATCGATTAAGACTTGGATCCAATCACATATCTAACTTTCCCAAGGTGGTTAATCACATAAAGTTGTATCTAACTCTCCCAAGGTGGTTAATCACATAAAGTTGCCACCTTTATGTGCAATAATAGCTAAATGGGACTTTAGAGCTCAAAAGAGCTTAATACTTGACTTAATACATGCATGGAACCAAAACCACCATAAAGTTTGCACCTTTATGCCCAAAGAACTCATGATATATCCAGATCTACAATTTCAAGCCCCAAAAACGACTTTAACTCCCAATCCTTAAACAAAAAGGGGTCAAAATGACCAAGATGAAACACGAAGAAGATCCATGAAATGAAAAGGCCAGGTTTGAACTTTATACCTCCCAAGCTACCAAAAGGAAATGCAAATGTTGGATCTCGAAGTTTTCATTCAAACAGTAAGTCTTCAAGTTTCTCCTTCTTCTTCTAGTAGGGGTGAGCGAGGTGCGGTTCGGTGCGGTTATTAGCCAAAACCTCACCACTAACCGCAAATGCGGTTAATCCATTTTCAAAACCGCATGATGCGGTTATTTTTGCGGTGCGGTTAGGCAGTTATTTTTGCGGTGCGGTTTTGTTTTTTTTTTGTTGCGGTTATTAACCGCATGGATTTGATGCGGTTATTTTGTGTGGTTTTTAACCACAGTTTAGAGCTCCAATAGTTTTAAAAGTTTAAACATATTACTTGTAATAATAATAAAAACCATAAGGTATCAGACAATTAACTATTTAACTTAAACCACAAACAACTAATATCTTAAAAACATCAAATCAATAGTAATTAACAATAAATATCTTGAAATTATCTAATTTCATCATTTTTTCAAAGTTAAACATAAGAAAAAACCAACACTTTTGTCTTTTAGTATTTTATCCGTCTTGCATTCATGAAACTTATCTTATTTTTAATATTTAATAAACTAATAATTGATAAAAAAAAATTGTATATAATATATGCGGTGCGATGCGGTTTTTTGGCGGTTTTTGGAAACTAATAACCGCACCGCACCGCAAATTTGCGGTTTTTGAAAAACAGAAAACTTCACCATCGGTTTTTATTGCGGTTGCGGTTTTATGCGGTTAATTTTAATTGCGGTGCAGTTTTTGCTCACCCCTATCTTCTAGATCCACAAAACCCTCCACAAATCTCACAAGAGCTTCAAGATCACCACACATGGGCTAGGGGTCGAATTAGGGTTTTTTGAGCATGGAGGGTGACTTAGAAATGACCAAAAGTGGTATCATAAAGCTTATATAGGGCACAACACAAAATATTAGGGTTTTCTAACCGCCCCTCGTATGCCCAACATATGATGCCTCACACCCCCGCACCACCCTTCCCATTACGCCCAGCGTATACCTCTTTACGCCAAGCGACCTGCGCAACTGTACGCCCCACGTACTAGGGTTCCCTCCAAAACCATAAATACTCCGAAGGCCATAACTTCCTCGATTTAGTACGTTTCTGACGAACTTTATATCCACAGAAAGGTGACGAAAAGCCCCATGCTTCTAAAAACTCACCATTGACTTAAAACTTCCTGAATCTCCTAGATAGTGAAGTGTGGGCGGGGCCCGAATCTCCTAGACAGCAGAGTGTGGGCTGGGCCTGAATCTCCTAGACAGTGGAGTGTGGGCGGGGCCCGAATCTCCATGAGAGTAGGCAGGGGTCGTATCTCCTAGTTGTATGTTATATGTATGGTATGTGGTAGTTTGGGGGAGCTCACTAAGCTTCATGCTTACGCTTTTCAGTTTTGGTTTCAGGTACTTCCACTAGCAAAGGGAATGGCTAGGGATGATCGCATGACACACACCACAGTTTCAGTCTGCGATGTTTTAGACTCTGATATTTTCTCATATGATTGTGATATAGTTTTTGACATGATGTTTTGAGATACATGGTTCTTGATTTTCTTTATGATGATGGATGATTTATGGTTTTTGATAATGATTTAAAACAAAATTTTTGGGACGTTTCAAGTTGGTATCAGAGCCTTGGTTTGTGGGATTCGGGCACACTCTCAGGTGTGTCTGAACTCAAACTAAGGACTTGGTGTGAAAAATTTCAAAAGGAAATCATTTTTATAAACAAATTTTTAGAAAAGAGAGAAGAATTTGAAAATACAAAAGAACTTTGAAAAGAGAAAAGGGTGTGGTGCATGCAATCAGCCAAGCTCAAGTAAGTACTCCTAAATTACCCATACAAGTTTACAATATGATTATCAGCTTTACGAGAACTGCATGCAAGATTAGGACTAAGGATATAGGAAAGATGCCTTATGTGATTGTTATATGTGTATCAGCTTTATGAGATCTGCATGCTAGTACAATATTATGTGTACTCAATGCTCGAATGTTGCTTGCTTTGTGCTTTTGGGAGTTCTAGTTGTCTTTTAATAACTAGTAAACGAATATGTTAAGTTACATATTGCAAGGACTAAATAATTTCAAAAGGTTAGGTCTAGCTCTATTTTGCAGCTCTTGTTTGAGTCCAACCGTTCTAGGGTAGGATCTCTCATTCGAAGAATTATCTAGTCTGAGTGATATGTAATAGTATTCGCGAGCTAGTTAGGGGAAGATAGCAGGGACTTCTTATGCAGCTGATGGCAGAGAGTGGGATGGTGATTACCCTAGGGCAAGCCTAGGATGAGAGTAGCACGTGAAGCAGTAGCAGTAGAAGGGACTTGGTGGAGTCAAGGCAGTTCTTGCGGAAAGTACGAATAGATATGGAAGGTAGTATGGGCCTGTACTACTGAAAGCAGAGGATCCATACTCGAATCAAGGAAGGCTAAGATGAATCCAGGGAACTAGTAGTGTATGTGATCCCTTGAGTTATGATTAGCATACTCATGTTTGTTATGATGTGTTTCGGTATGGTGGTTCTACGCCCAAGACCAGTAGTTGGTAGTTCAGGTGCCGGTGAGGGACCAGGCTCAGGCTTTGGAGCTGAGCAGTTAGAAGAGCAGACTAGGGAGTTCATCTCGTCAGAGATCATGCGCGTTATTCTTGAGCAAACTCTTGTGATCTTCAGTTCGATCAAGGAAGGTATCCTGGAGCTTATGGATGAGAGATTGAGTGCTTTCCGCATTGAGGTGGCGGCCATGATGGGGTCGTGCACACTCACTTTCCAAGAGTTCAGAGCATGTGGAGCTCCCGACAATCATGGGGCTTGGGACCCCATTGTGAGTACTAGATGGTTGACTGATGTCGCCAACGCATTCCGCACTAGCAGATGTCTCGAGGGGGACAAGGTTAGACTAGTGTCATGTCTTCTGAAAGACAGGGCACGTGACTGTTGGTAGGAGGTCGGGCATGATATTAGGATGATGTTGCATTGGACGCGATGACATGGGGCAACTTCATGGCCAGGTTCAGAGCCAATTTTCACCTGTGATAGAGGTGCAACGGCTTGCTAGGGAGTTTCCAGGATTTACAACAGACTACTGAGACGGTGATGGAGATCACCGCTAAGTTTAGGGAGAGGGCCCTTCTTGTTTCGCAGTATGTGGCGGCCGAGGAGATGAAGAAGGCCCGATATCATGAGATGTTGAGGAGTGACATTTGATAGTTTGTGAGCCGATCCAGCTGCAAAACACTGGAGGATATGATTTCCAGAGCTAGAGAGAGATTGACTTAAAGATGGAGAGGAAGAGGAAACCGGATGCAACATCTGGTATAGAGGGTTCGGGCAAAAAGCCCAAGGCAGATTCCCGAGGGAAGGGCCAACAGGTTTCGGTTCCTATGGGTCGGTTTTAAGTACGAAAACCGAACCCATAACCCATTTTTCAGTTTTTAAAAATTTAAACTCAAACCTAACGGTTTGGGTTCGGTTTCGGTTTTTTTATTTGAGTTTTGCTCACCCCTAGAAATAATTTATGAATAGTTTAGTATATTGTCGTTTAAAAAAATATATTTATATATTTATTTTATGCTTTTATAAAAATATGTTTTCGTGTTTTAAAATTTAAAGTATTTAAAATTTTAAATAAATTCTAGTCATAAATATTAAGTTTTATAGTTATCATTATTAATATTAATTTAATACGAAACATCATATTCTAATTAATAATTGTTACATATAAAATATACCGAGTTATATTTAAAAAAAAATATAAATGAATAAACATGATACTTGAGTTAGTAAAGTGAATATATAAGATCAACTTCAATCCTAAAACATCAAAATAATAAGTTTTAAACATTAAAATAGTGAAATCAATCCAACCACACATTAAAATAGTGTATTTTAGAGATCAAACATTTTAACATTCTTATTTAGTGTTTGAATGTGCACCATACACTAGAATGATGTATTCTAAAGTAGGGAAGAAAGTGGGTCCAAACCCGGACCGGATGGATCCGGACCCGAAAACCCAGAACCGTTTAACGAGATTTTTTAGAACCGGAAACCGGACTGGTATATAGGAACCGATTCCGAGTACGGTGCTGGGTAAAGTTGGTCTAGAACCGAAAAACCCGAAAATAGGAAAGGTTGTAAGGTGGAACCGGGTAAAATTAGTTTAGAACCGGAAAACCCGGATTTTTATTATTATTATTATTATTATTATTATTATTATTATTATTATTATTATTATTATTATTATTATTATTATTATTATTATTATTTTGTAATTACCTCAATCTCATAATCTTTCAACCGTTATAAAAAAATTAATACACAAAAAATTACATTTAGCTTATTGACGACATTGATTTTTTTTAAAGTAACGTGATATAACAAAGTTGGTTTAATATTACTATGAAATATGAGCTTTTAGTTATGTGATTGTAATATATACCGTACGTTCATCGGGATGAGTTAATTGTAACATGATTAGAAGTTCTAATTAAAAAAATTGTTAAAATAATTAAACAACAAAATGAATATATAACCTTTTGTAAATGATCCACTGTAAATAGGCTAAAACCTTATAGAACTTTAACCCATTAAGCCAACAAAACAAGTTGATACTAAAAATAATAAAACTTTCGATTTCACTCTTTTTGATCAAATACACTATTATATAGTCAAATTCACTCAAATCAAACACCATAATTTATTACAAAAGTTATTACAGTATAATGTATTTAAACGATTGCATAAGCCAATTTTTCAAAATTTCCTACAAATAACGAAATCACCCTTTTAAATTAAACCGTTCTTTAACATATAAAACCAAACTTATAACCATTTATCTAATATTAATATTACACACAAATTATCGTTCTTACTAATAAATTTCACCAGAGAGGGGAATGAGAGATAGGCTGAGATTTTGTTAGATGAATGTCATGCTTCATATCTATGAGTTTTCCATTACTTTAATGTTTTCTCTTATTATTATTATTATTATTATTATTATTATTATTATTATTATTATTATTATTATTATTATGAGAGCTCATATGCAAATTAAGATTATGATAAACAACCATGTCCAATCCTACATCCATTTTCTTTATATCAAAAATGTATAAACAATATTTCATCTTTAACCGACACTATTTTTTATACAAATTTTAATACCAAAAATATATTCCTAGTATGTTCATTTTTTAAAACTTATATAGATTATGATAAAATAACCATCAACTTATAAGCTTTTTTACATATTTATTTATATTTCCTATATAAAAACTTTATAAAACGTACAAAAATCGGTTCCGGTCCATTAAACCCGGTTCCGGTTTTTTTACATATCCGGTTCTAAAAACTGGTTCCGGTTTTTTTACCTGGAATACCCGGACCCGTTGGACCCATACCCGAAATACCCGGAACCGGATAAGACTAAATTTGGAACCCAATACCCGAATCATTTAAACATTTTCCGGTTATACCGGTTCCAGTTCCGGTCCGATTCCGGTTCCGGTCCGGTTTTTTGGTTTTATAACTCATCCCTATTCTAAAGAATGGTTAATGCTAAAGCGAAAAACACACATTAAAATGAAGTATTTTAGTGGACCATTATAGTTGGCACCATTTTGGTGTAAATGAATTGGATACACGCTAATTTTAGTGTTATATTGTTAATGTAGATCAAAATCGTGTAAGAATCGGTGATAGGTTGAGAAGACATTAGACCATGTTGGTGTAAAAATAAGATTTTGGTGATGAGTTGAAGATGCCCTTACCTCATTCACCCTTTTATCCATTTATCTTATTCATAATCACCAACAACCCTTTATTCCCTTCCTTTTTCCCCTGGATAAACTTCCATAGCACCTTGATGAATTCAAACCAGTTGCAAGCTAAAATGTGTTATGAATCATACGGATAATAAGTATTTTAATTTCTGGAAAGTATCTTATTTTAGGAAATTATCTTGTTTTAGTTTTTAAATTTGGTAATTAGGATCATTTAGTATTTGAGTCGATTTGGATGATCTTGTTTCCTTATTAGAGTCCTTTGTTTATCCCTATTTAAAGGGTAGTTGTTCATGAAATAAAATTATGCTTGAAGTCAATTGTTTTTAATATCTTAGAATAGTTTAACCTAGTCTCCTCTCAATAGGAGATTAGGTGTTAGTAATACTCACGGTTGTAGGAAGCACAACAGGTCCTGTCACGAGATCTAGATCCCGGGTCATAACAAATTTGGTATCAGAGCCACTCGTGATGGCGACTCCTGTAGAAGATTTGATGAAAAAGTTGGAGGAATTCATGATTCGAAAGGAACAGAGCAATAACGAGATTAAAGGGGCGATTGCAGACTTACAAGTTAAATATGTGTCCCTGGAAGAAGGTTTGTCAAAACAGACAAACTCTAAAAACAAATCAGAAGCTAGCGTGGAGGAAGAAGGTGAACAACAATTTGAAGACAGCAACGAACCCAACCAGGGTAGAGGCAAGGGTATTAATTTGGGCGCGCAAGAAGGAAGGGGATTCATATCCTCAATGGGGGTAGGATGGGGACGAGGAGAGTTTGGGATAAACCCTAACAACGTAGGGAAGGGGTTTGGAATAAACCCTAACGACACAGGGAAGGCACATGAATCAGAATCATGGAGGAGTACTTACCAACCGAAGTTCAAATATAAGTGGGATCCTTTAAAATGTGAAGCGTCAACACATAATCGAAAAGTTGATCAAAACCCTATGTATCAAAGGAGGACAGAACCAGAACAGGGGTTCAAAATATGGGACGAAACTGATGAAGTCAATGGGTATAAAGCAACTAGGGTGCTGAAATTTACAAAGATGGAGTTTCCAACTTATGATGGCAAGGACGACCCCCTGGCTTGGCTACAGAAGTGCGAAGATTTCTTTGAAGAACAACAAACTCCAACTGAAGCATGGGTTCGTCAGGCAACCTTTGTTCTTCAAGGCAAGGCAAGCGACTGGTATTGGAATTTGAGGCGGATGAAAGGACGACCAACCTGGAACGAGTTTGTGGAGGAGTGCAAAATTCGTTTTGGGCCTCCGATGAGTATGAACCCACTAGGAGAACTAACGCAACTCAGGCAAACCGGCACAGTGGAAGACTATTATGCAAGTTTCGAGTCTCTATTAGGAAGAACGACCGGAGTAACTCCTAAACAAAGCATGTGGCACTTTTGTGCGGGGCTAATAAATGTGATAAGATATGAGGTTGAATTTGCGAGACCCATAACTCTATACTATGCCATGAATCTAGCCAGAAAAATTGAGCTAAGGGTGGCCGAAGCAGGACAACCAATAGGGGTCGGGCCTATAGGAAACCAAATCTCGACTGGAAGCCAAAAACGAGAGTCTGCAGGAAAAGGGGGAGCTGGAAACTACAAAACTGAAACACTAAATCCGGCCTGGAAAAAACTAACGGCTGTAGAAATGGCAGAGAGGCGGGCAAAAGGCTTGTGCTTCAACTGCGATGAAATATTCTCGATTGGGCATAAATGTGCCAAGCTCTTTTGCATCATGATGGACAATGAGGAAGATGACGCTAATGGATGACTATTGAGCTTGAGGACAAGCTCAATACGTATGAGGGGAGTAATGTTATGAATCATACGGATAATAAGTATTTTAATTTCTGGAAAGTATCTTATTTTAGGAAATTATATTGTTTTAGTTTTTAAATTTGGTAATTAGGATCATTTAGTATTTGAGTCGATTTGGGTGATCTTGTTTCCGTATTAGAGTCATTTGTTTATCCCTATTTAAAGGGTAGTCGTTCATGAAATAAAATTATGCTTGAAGTTAATTGTTTTTAATATCTTAGAATAGTTTAACCTAGTCTCATCTAAATAGGAGATTAGGTGTTAGTAATACTTACGGCTATAGGAAGCACAACAGGTCTTGTCACGAGATCTAGATCCCGGGTCATAACAAAATGAAAGATTAATCCCAAAAAGCTCTAAAACCAATACCTACAAAATAGTGTAGAAGTTAACCCTCCTACATGGTGAGTTTATTTCTTCTCCGTCACCACTTGTGATATCAATAGTGGGGAGCTACCTCCATGTAGAATTTGGTCGATGACAGATTTCAATTTTAGAGCTTATTAACCTTTTTTCTTCTTTGAGAGTCTGGAGTTAGAGTGTCCAGTCTTATGCTCATTATTCTATCATTTTGGATGATTATATGTGGCATTAACTTGATTTTTAGAAATAGAATCATATATGGCGAACCTCTAGTATGATTTGGTTAATGACCTGATAGCAATTTAGCTTTCAACAAGGAACATGTTGCGTTTACTTAACGAATTTGTTTAGTGTTTCCTACAGTGTGTGGGTTTTTGGTCATGTTGTATCTAGGAGTTTGGACAATCAATTAACCAACAAAGATTCCTTGAATCTTCATAAACATATGTGTTTTGTTAGTCTCTGATTATATTTTATTGCATTATAGTTCAGTTTTGGCTTTTTATGTCAATTTATTGAATCATATGTGATATATAGTTCATGATCTTATGGAAACGGGGTGTTTTTTTTAAGTCCCACTTTCTTCATTGAGTAATTTGGTTGATGGGTGTCACTTAGACTCCATAGATTTTAATGTCAATTTCTTTCATTTTATATATAGTTAACCCCAAAAACACACACAAACACATGTATCTGTGTTTTCAAGATTATGGTTTGAAGTTGTCATATTTTGATGTTAGATTCACTAAATAGAACATGTTTTCACCATGATTTCCAAGATGAGGATGTGGAAGGAAGTCACCGTTGACATTTGAGAGAGAGACCCACAAAGGTTTTATTATGAAATAAAATAACAATATAAAATAATTAAAAAAAATTAACATGGGCAAAACAATTTTTTTAGGCGTGTAAGCGAGCACACGTGTAAGTTTAAAACTTATAAAGGACAATCCAAGTGAAAAACAAAATATCATGACAAAATGCATAATTGATCCAACAGGAACGATTCATGTAATTTACTCTATTAGTTAGGGGGTGTTTGACTTAGCTTTTCACAGCCAAAAGTTTTTTTTGGAAAAGAAAAAAAAAACAAAAGATGTTTGACAAACTAGTTTTAGAAGCTACTTTTGAAGTTTTTACATAAGGAAAAGGAACTTTTTAGAAAAGTCAGGAAATTCTAACTTTTTGTAACTTTTCCAAAAAGTACTTTTGGGGTTTGAAAAGTTAAGCCAAACACCCCCTTAGTCTAGTATATCTATAATTTTAAGATAGGTCCTTTATGTGTGTATAAACAAAGGGTGGGAGATTAATAAGAGTAGGGATGATCATTATTTGGTTTAAACTAAAAAACCATATAAATCGTATCTTAATCGGTTTGGCATGTTCGGGTTTACATAGTTACAATTTGGTTTTTGGTTTGTGAAACCTGTTTAAGGATTTAAGAAGCAAAACTTTGGTGGGCCTTAAAAGCCAAAAGGATCTACAATAGGAGAACTTTTTGGTAAAATTTGTTCATGAAAAAACTTCAAATAAAAAAAGCTCATTATGGGCGTGTTTGGCACGGAGCTTTTGGAAGCGTTTGAGAGCTTCTAGTTTTTAGCTTTTGACAAAACGCTATAGTTTAAACAAAAAACTTCGTTTGACAGTACGGGCGTTTAACTTTTAGTTTTAACAAAACGCTCCGATTCTAATAGCTACTTCATGTAGCTTTTAACAAAACGCTCCGAAGCTTTTGAAATCAATTTCCATAATTACCCTTAAAAATATATTTATATATTTTTTTCTATTTTTAATCAATTGTCCTTTTATGTAATTTTATGTATTTCAAAAGCTTCCAGCTACTTTTCCCAAACATTCATATAACAAATAAAAGCTACAGCTTCCCGCTACCAGCTACCAGCTACACGCTACCAGCTACCCGCTACCAGCTAACCGCTACCCGCTAACAACTAACAGCTACTTTTGCAAAACACGCCCTATGTCTCTACAAAAGGATAGCTTTTGTCTATTTGCTTTTTATGATTTTTATATACGTTGTTTATCTAGGTTGAAAACATATAAGACCCATCGCCCATATAATGTTTAAAAAGCTCATGGTAAGAGATTGTGATTTTAGCAGGCTTCTTGGAAAATTTATGCTTTGAAAAACTTCTCTAATACTATTTTCATTTTCAAGAGCTTTTTGGCTTGAAAAACTCATAAAAAGCATCCATAGTAAGAGAGTTTTTAATAGAATTCTTTTTTTTTTATAAAAAATCTGAAAAAGATAAGGCTTATTATATCTTCCATAGTCTAAGAGCCTTTTCAATTTGCTTTTTATAAGGTTATTGTGATTATTATCTATTGCTTACTTAAAATTAGTTGAAGAAAACATAGGACCCATATAATCATTGAACAAATTATTGGAAATAGTTTGTTAATTAGTTAGCAGGTTGAGAAAGTTTTGATAATAAAAAAAGCTTTCTTATATAGCCTTTTAATATTTCACGAGATTTTTGGAATAAAAAACTATTAAAAAAGCTATGGAAAAACTTATATTATGAATGTTCGTCCTTAGAAGGAAAAATGAAAAAATCTTGGAGATACAATGAACTTTTCTCTAACAATTGATCACCACCCATGAGGCCTGTTGTTATAAAGGAAACTTCGATTTAGGATAGTATAAGGCCCACTACCTGACCCAAATTCAGTACAAAGTACCAATAATCCTTAAATGAAAATATTTGAATGCTTTTATTTTTCTAGAAAATAAAACTTCAAATAAAATATAATGGTTATATAAATTTATTAATATACAGCTATTGGCTAAATTTAATCTTATCAACAGACTAATCTCGATCGACCGAGCCATAATCATCAAGGGCTAAGAAAATGTGTTTTATATATATATATATATATATATATATATATATATATATATATATATATATATATATATATATATATATATATATATATATATATATATATATATATATATATATATAATTTGATGATCATACTAAAATATTAACTTTTTTTAGTTTAATTTATTTTTAGGTTTAGTTATTTTATCGAAAATAAAGAACTAAATATATTAAGTTTCGTAATTTTTTATCTACTACAAATAAACACTCATATTAATAAGAAATAACAATTTTTTTCTTTCGTGATTATATATAATGTGAATCTAAATTTTCTCTAATTACTCATTAATAGTCACAATGTGAAATTGACATTGTGAAAAAAAATCATAATGAATTCACTTGTAGCTATCATTTTTCACTATTAGCATTTTAATATAAATAGATTTTTAATGGAACTCTCACATTCATATGTAAAACACTCATATTGATAAGAAAATAATATTTTTTTCATGATTACATCTGGTAGGAATTTATAATGTGAATCTAAATTTTCTCTAATTACTCATTAACATTCATAATGTGAAATTGACATTGTGAAAAAATAAATCATACAATATCTAATGAATTCACTTGTAGCTAACTTTTTTTTTTATTAGCATTTTAATCATTCGTAAATGGATTTTTAATGGAACTCTCACATTCATTTGTAATTTCTAATAAATATTTACATTTTCATGTGAACGTGAATAAGTTCATAGGTAAATCTAATTAATTTTAGTTGTATTTGTTTCTAGTTCAACATTTTAATCATTTATAAATAAATTTAATGAAATTAACTAGTGAATTTATTTATATTTGTTTCTATCATATGGTCACATTCATATTAGGAATACCTACGAATGAATTAAATACAATTCTAATTCATATCGTGAAATCCAACGAGTTGAAATTTCAGAAAAAACTTATTTTTTGTATATCGCGTGGATGTCTATTTGTAGATGATAAAAATATATAAATTTCTATATATTTATTTTTTCGATAAACAATAAGCCTAACAAATAAAAAAATAAATAAAAATAAAAGAAGTGAGTGCTTTTTCTAGTCCGTTAAATACGTGTGCTCCACAAATAGACTAAATGGCCGAATGAGATTATTTTTTTTTTCTTTGGTTTTCAAATAGATATCGTAAGAATTTTATGTCTTTGGTTTCTTGGTTCCAAAACCCATTGAATTTTGTGTAATTTCCCTACCTTTTTGCTAGGACTTGTTTATAATTAAAAAAAGATTAGTTTGGTGATATAAATGTTTAATTTAGTCACTTCTTAAACTTTTCTCAGCAACAAGACCTACGTAACGACCATAAATTTGATGTATTATTAATGATAAGTAAGTGGGTGGTAGGCTTTAATGTCTATGTCAAAAGGTCATACTGATCATAAGGAAAATTTCGTCAATTTATGGATTTCATGAACTTTTGAAATCTTAAGTCTTATAAGTGTGTTAATATAGGTCATAATAGCTTTGTAACAAAGTTCAATATGAAAATAAGTGAATTTAGTAACACAATTTTTATTTTGATTATAAGGATAAATTGAGAAATTTTATAATTTTGAATGCCAACTTTATGACTTAATAAATTATGACATGTAAATGCTTAGTCAAAAGTGTCTTAACGAAATTGTTAAGCTCATTCCCATCTCCATGTGATAAAGTTTTTAAATTTTGGAGTAAGTATGATGAAAATATGATAATGCAAAGATATAAGAAAATAGTGAAAATTTGGATTTGATGCAAGGATAGAATATGGTGAATTACATTTTACACGATAACCTTAACATGGGAAGTACATGTCACGTAAGATCAATTTAAAGTAACACAGTGAGGTATGTTACTATTATTGGAATATGTAATGTATTATGTTTACGTTGCACGTAGTTTGAGGGTTACACAACGTGTATCAAAGTATGATGCTTAGTTGAGAACTTGTCGTGTACGCGTTTAAAATGACGCATCGTAACTTAGCGTATACACGACCCATACATGATATCTTACGCGACACGTAAACGTGTATCCATTATATGATATAATATATGATGGTCGATCTTTTAGCCCTTATCTACACACACACACACACCATTTTAAAAGCTGGGAGGGACGAATTCTGAATGAGGATCCATGGTTGAAACTTCTACCAAGGAATTTTAAAAGAGGATCAAGCCACTTAACTTTTACTAGTGGAATCAAGGCATACCCGACCCCTTCTTATTATTCCTAAGTTCATGTATTATTCAATTGTGAAATTGGAAGAAATTTTGATAGAACTTGTGATTAATGTCTTGAAATGTTAGTATGAAACGACAATAAGTGTTTATGAAGGTTTGTGATAATCGGATACACTTCAAGTATGAATAAGAAACGAAAAACTAACCTAAGAAAAATAATCAACAGAAAGTAAATGACACATAAGTTCTCCAAATTGTTCATTTCACAAAGAAAAGAGGTTTTGTCTTCACAAAGAAGACGATCACAAAGATAATTGACATAAAGCCGTGTTGCACAACATTACAGTTTGCCCTAATGTTGTATATATACACTAATCTATACATGTATATCCCATGATTGTCGTGATTGTATCTAATCTATATTAAGAGCCGATCTTATCACAAAGATACCAGATTTGTGATCTATTCTATATTTATCTATATCATTACCTAATAAACAAAGATTACACAAAGTATCTATACTAAGTGCTGACACTAGTGAACTTTATACGATGGCACTGTCGACATGTAGAAGCTGAAACAGATTGATCAACGTGTCATGTGTTTGACTCATCAGATCATAAGATCATAAGGTGTGACCTTAAAATCTCCCCCTTATCTGATGATGTCAAAATAAACATTTTCTAATATATAAGTGTAATAATGAAATCTTGATTTTTGCAGTGTTAACAAATGCTCCCCTTGAGAAGATGCAACAGACAAATGACTTGACTCCCCCTTGGAATGTGTTTTTCTGTAGTTCTAGAATTGAGAATTTTCTAGTATCTAAATAATAGCAATATTTTCAGCTTTACCAGATCTTCTCTTCCTTTTTGACATCAGCAACTAAAGTTGAGTAGATCAGAGTTTCAACTTATGTAGTAAGATTGTGATATATTCTGATGGCATAGGCTTAAACTACCATTCACTGACATAGTATTTCAAGATCTCATCAACGTGTGGTTTCATATGCTGAATCATAGATCTCTTTTATTACGAACAATGATATACCCATTGGCACAATATGTCGAGCTCTCATCAACGTATGGTAAATTACGCTGAAGCATAAAACTTTAAAGAAGAATGTAAGGGTAAGAATGGATTGGTGCGTGTGATAGCCCACGATACATAAACTAACTATCGACACAAACTTTTGAACTTTTATCAGTGTGTGGTTTTACACAGTGAATCATCAAGCTCCGTATAGAAGATAAAGGAAAGAATGGATTGTTTCGGTTATGCTGAGGTGAAATCAATGTGAATCATTAACAGTCTAACCCATCAACAAGAAGTGGTTTAAACTTCCGTATCATAGAGTAAGTTGCAATCTAGAATCAAAGATTCAACATTAATTCATAATGGTACCATGTCTACCTCAAACTAGGATATCAGGGACATGAACAACCCTTTGGCATTTAAGGACCTGGCAAGTATCTCTTATGCTGATGACTATGCAATCAGGTTAAGCCATTGGGTTATGCTTAATGTTTCAGCAAAACATGAGACTTGATGATACAACAAGCATGCTTCCAGGGATAGGGTCAGGTAATGATAATTAAATTAAACATAAACACCCTAGCCTTTTTATCAATTTTTTAATTTGGACTAAGCGATCTCACTTTGAGAGTTTAGACAGTGCTAAACAATCAACGTGAGAGGGTGACTCAATGTTCTTCAGCAAATGGTCCCACTGATGAGAAACTTAAAGAGATTTTGTCACATACAACAACATGCTTCTAGGGACGACGATGTGTCAAAATTTGCATTAGAACACCCAAAATCTAGAAGATTAATTGCGAAAATAAATCCCCTTTCCTAGGGACCAACTCAACGAGTTGATGGTGGGAAACTCAACGAGTTAGAGGCTTTTGGGTTGCGTGTTTTTATGGACTAACTTGGCGATTTAGTGAAGGAAACTTGGCGAGTTGGAAGCTGATTGAGAAACCCTAATTTTAGGGTTTTGCACCCTATTTAAACACCTTAAGTCCCAGGTGTTGGCCTCATTCCCAATCTCCATAGCCCCTAACCATAATCTCGAAACCCTTGAGCCTCCTTGAGTGTTGTGAGCTCCTCATGGGTGTGTTTTGGTGTGTTTGAAGCTCATTGAAGGAAGAGAAGCTTGGTGTAAGGTGGTGGTTTAAGTAAGAGCTTTCAGATCTTGATTCTCTGCTCCATTTCCAGCATATTTCAGGTATAAAGTTCTAACCTTGCTTAATATTTTCTTAGATCTCTTCTTGGGTTATATTGTATGATTTTAGCCCTGGATGGGTGGTTTAGGGGGAAGTAGAAGTCCCAAGTGTTTATTCTTTCAGATCTATGATCTTCATGAGCTCTTTTGTCATAAAGGTGCCAACTTTATGGGTTTAAGGGCTTCATGAATCCATTAAGTCTTTCATTTATCCCTTTTTGAGCTCCTTCCAGTCATGCTTAAGCATAAAGATGGAAACTTTACGTGTCCATCTAGCCTTATGGGGTCAGATCTGCATTTTAGGGTATTGTCCTTAATGATTAAATGCTTAATGGTTAAGCCCTCACTCTTTTAAGTCCATGGTCTAGGTTTGGACCCACATAGGTGGTTACTAGAGGTAAAGTTGGAAACTTTACCCTTCTTGATCTCATTTTTGTCAAGATCTGAGCTTTGGAGCTCTTGGATTCGATGAAGGCAGCTTAATGCATTAAGCTGTTGGGTTTTGGGCGAACTCGGCGAGTTGTTCTGGTTTATCCCGTTTCTGAGTTGATGTGGGTCAACTCGATGAGTTGATTAGACAACTCGGCGTGTTGGGTCGATATGGATTATGGAACTTGTCTTTTGGTTTATGTCTTTAACTAAGTTTGTCCCAGGGGGTGCTTGAAGTAGTCTGAGTTGGATCTAAGGAAAATATGGGCTTAGGATAAGGCCCATATGGGTTTGGGCCTAATTAGGAAAAATTGGGCCATTAGTGGCCCTTTGTGGATCTTTTGGTTTTGGGCCTTCTTGGTTATTGGAACTGGGCCTCAGTTTTGGTTCATATTAGGGTCAGGGGTAAAATGTTCATTTTACCCCAAGTATAGTTGGTAGGCCTTGGGATGGATTCCAATTGCTAATTGGGTGTTATTTTGATGTGATAGTTCGGAGGTATCGTCAGGGAAGCAACTAGGGAATTCTTTCAATAAGCTTCTGCATTCGAGGTGAGTTTCCTCATTGTTCTATTGGTCGAAGGCAGCAATGCCGACCCATTTGGTTATGTATGGTAGGAAGACCCGGGTTGAGCCTTGGCATTTTTGTATGAAAGACCAGGAGGCGTCTCTTGGAAAATGTTAGTAAGTATGAGTAGATTGTATGCTAGTTGTCTTTGTGATACTTCCATGGAAGACCAAGAGGTGGCTCCTGTCACTTGTCTGTAAGACGCAGGGTTGTGGTCCCCATCCTGGCAAGGAAGACCATGAGGCGGCTCGTGGCATAATGGCCAGACTATGGTTGGCACATAACACTCTTATTGAATATGGTATATGAATGATATGTATGGCTCACGATTATGTATGACATGAATGGTTCGTTTGATATGTATGGTATGTGGTATTTAGGGAACTCACTAAGCCTTGTGCTTACAAATTTCAATTTATGTTTCAGGTACTCCAGTTTTCAAATGAAAGAGCTCGGGACGATAGCAGCGCATACACCCATGTTTTCAGCAATATGTGATCTTTGGGAATGAACTCTGAAAATTGTTTTATTTGAAATGCTTTTTCAATGTTTGCACAAAGTTACAATAGTGTTTTAATTATAACAAAAATGAATTTTTTACCCTTGATTTTTGGGATGTTACAAGTTGGTATCAGAGCCTTGGTTTGAGGGATTTAGGCATACACTCAGGTGTGCCTGAAATCAAACTGAGGGTTTGGTGAGATTTTTATAAAAGAAACATTTAACTAAAAAGTATTTCTAATGAAGAAAGGGGTGTGATGCGTGCAATCGGCCGGGCTCAAGTAAGTGGTTCCCAGAATACCCATACATGATTATTATGATATATGATATGATTATGAGAATTGAATGCTAGAGTAAGGCTAAGGATATGATAAGTAATATATGATAGGAGAGATGCCTCTTATGCCTGACTGTATGAGCCTTAGAATCTTATGCTAGTATAGATTCCTGATAAGAGGATAGAATGGCTTGATTAGAGTATGTTGGTTAGTTTTTTCATTGTTTGAATGCTGCTTGCTTTGTGCTTTGTGGGACTCTTAGTGATGTGAATTGACTGCTAAGTGAATATGCTAAGTCACATGTGGTACATGTTAAATAATTTGAGAGTGATGGATCTGACCCTATTGCGCAAATCTTGTTTGAGTCCAACCGTTTTAGGGTTGAGTCTCTTACTCGAAGGATTATTTGATCTCTCTTGCATGTGACTATATTCATGAGGGAGCTAGTTGACATTGGTGAGAGTCCTTCAACAGTTGAGGATGGGGTGAGGTTGGAAACCTAGGAGAGCCTAAGATATGCTTTAGTGGGTTAGTAGTGCAGTTTAGTGAGTTTTGGGTGTAATTGTTTAAGGAAGTGACTTAGAGGATTCAGGCGGATTTCTGAGGAAAGTATGGATAGGTGTGGAAGGTAGTATTGGGCCCGTGATATTGAAAGCATAGGATCCATACTCGAATCAGTGAGAGTCTTGGAGAATCTAAGAAGCTGATGGAAAGAGGATTCATGGGTATGTTTTGATTGTTGGTTTGTCGTATTTCAGTTTGGAGATAAGCACTCAGGGAGGTGGTTCGGGTTCTGGATTTGGTTCTGGTTCGGGTTCCGGCTCAGGTGCAGGTGCTGAGCCGATTAACGAGCAGTTGCGAGAGCTCATTCCATCGGAGATTTCTCGAAGTATTTCAGAGATCTTGGATGAGCGCTTGGGCGCGTTCCGTGATGAGATTATGGTTGTTATTGGAGCTCTCACTCTTTTTTCCGGGAGTTCCATGCTTGTGGAGCTCCTGCTTTCCATGGGGAGAGGGACCCTGTAACATCCGGAATTCCAGGTATCATATTTTAATTATTTAGTTTATGTCAAGAAGAGGGACTCGACGAGTTGACGCCTAGACTCGTCGAGTAGGATCGCGATTGCTGACTGGATTTAATGAATGGACTCGATGAGTCGGCAGGTTGAATTGACGAGTCCGCACTGTGGATAGAAACCCTAAATCCTCGGGCCTGTCCCTATTTAAGGGATCTTATGGCCCTCATTTGCGGCCACCTTCACCCTTGAGGGCACCAGAGAACCTGAGAGCATTGTGAGTGAGAAAAGAAGCCATTTTCATCATTTCTAGTGTGATCTTGCAAGAAAGAAGGAAGGAGGGCAAGCTAGGCAGATTGAGGAGCTTAGATCTACTACCATTTGATTAGAAGAGGCTGCTAGAGGTATAAATCTATGCTCATTCTCGTGTATATGGTGATCTACTTGAATCTAGGGTTTTCTTATGCCTTCTTTAGCTTGAATTCGAAACATACGAGGTCCCAAGGTGGAATTCTTCTTAGATCTGGACCTTAAGAGGTCCAGAGAGTCCTATCTATCCTGCTTTATGCTATTCCTTTGGAAATATGAACCTAGGTTGCCATTTTAGAAGCTATTCACCAAAAGAAGCCCTATGAGTGTTGCATGAGTGTAAAGGTTGGACTTTTACGTGATTATTGTGTATTGGAAGGTCAGATCTATAGGTTAGAGAAGAAGATCCGACTTCAGAAGGTCTTTTGAGTGTTGTCATGGAGGGAACTCGCCGAGTCCATAAGGGGACTCGACGAGTCGAGTCGGGTTGCCCCGCGATTCGTGACCAGTGGTAACCCGTCGAGTGAAAGGTTCACTCGACGAGTCGAGTGAGGATTTATGAGGATTAAGTGGACACACATGGAATCGCCGAGTCACACAAGTGCACTCGACGAGTTTGGTCAAAGTTTGACCGTTGACTAGAGTTGACTTTAGTTGACCTTAGGGTTTTGGTCAAGCTGGTTCAAGAGAGGTCAGGGAGGGGTAGAATGGTCTTCTACCCGTTCTTTAAAAATGAGGACAAGAGAAAGTATTGATTAGAGATGTTATTATGCTGATAGGAGGAGGCTAGGTCGGGTTATCGAGCACGGATGCACCTTCGGGTGTATTTGAACTCAAACTGAGGATTTGAGAAAGTTTTTCATAAAAGAAACAATTTTTCTAAAAATTAAAGGAATGTGAGGAAAGCGGAAAGAACCAGTGTGTACGATCAGCCAGCGCCCGAATGATGATTTCCCAAAATACCCTTACATTATGTGTTATGAGATATAATATGATATGTTATGCATGCTAGAGTAGGCTAGGTATTCCTATTAGGACTAGAGTGGCCTGATTTGTGATGCCTTAGCCTAGGAGATTACTGCTGCTATGAGATGCTTCGAGAGTGAGTAGGTAGCAGCGAGGAGCTTATGAGAAGTCTACCGAAGGGTAGCCTATGCTTAGCGAGATGTAGAGTACTTGTGATCTGGGATCCTAGGAGGATGACTTGGAATGAATGCTGATGCGGTGTGGAAGGTAGTATAGGGCCCGTACTACTGAAAACACCGGATCAATGCGCAGTCCAAGTAAGAATCCTTAGGGTACTAGGGAACAAGTAGGGTTGAGTTATTGAGTGCGAGTATACTTGAGCGAGTCTCTGATTTTTTATTTCAGAGACATCATGGTTGGGACACGCCATAGACCAGAGACCAACGACGTGGGTGACGAGGAGCTTCGTCAGAAGATCCACGATGAGGTAGCTGTGGCTATCCGAGCAGAGATACTGGAGATGTTTGGGTCTATTAAGACCACGTTGATTGAGACATTCGATGAGCGGTACAACGCAGTTACTTAGGCTGCAGCCGTTGCAGCTACGACAACTATTGCTGCTGCTAGACCTCAGGGGCGTTACTCGTTGCTGTTTCGGGAGTTCAGCAACACGAAGCCACCAGAGTTTGATGGGACACAGGACCCGATTGCTATGATGAGATGGATTTCTGATATCGAGGGATGCTTCTACACCTGTTCTTGTCTAGAGCATCTGAGGGTACGGTTCGCGCTGAACCAACTCCGCTTGGGAGTGAAGGATTGGTGGAAGTTTGTGACGGCAAACTTCACTCTTGCAATGATCTCAGAGGTGACCTGGGAGAGGTTCACCACCATGTTCAGAGACGAATATGTTCCCCCGGTGGAGAGGGAATGGTTGACACAGGAGTTCTTGTCCCTCAAGCAGGGGACGAAGTCCGTGACTGTGATTACATGGATGTTCCACGAGTGGGCGTTGTTTTGCCCTGAACATGTGTCATCTGAGAAGGTACGCATGAGCCGATATTTGAGCATTCTGAGGAGGGACATTCAGGAGTTTGTGGCGAACTCGACTTACTGGGCATTTGCTAAGCTCCAGGCAAGTGCTCGGAAGAGGGAGATTGAGCTAGAGACTCAGGCCAGGGAGGAGGCCAAGTCTCAGAGGAGGGACAGGCGACCGGTACAGGTATAGCCGGTAGCCAAGCGGGCTAAGCCTGATGATACGAGATTTGGAGGCCAGAAGGGCCGCACTTGTGGGAAGTACGGCAAGGGACATGATGGAGTGTGTTGAGTGGGTGCTTGATACAAATGTGCCAAGGAGGGGCATATAGCCAAGGACTGCTCCAAGGGATTTATGGTTTGCTTTCATTGCAACCAGACGGGTCACCGGAAGGCCGAGTGCCCACAACTGTTACAGGGATCAACGTAGGGATCTGTCCCTGCTACTGCACGAGCTACTGAGGGTCGGCTAGTGAAGGCCGTGGCATCGAAGGCTCGCAGGAGAGCCTTCCAGTTGACAGCGGAGGAGGTCCGCGCAGCGCTCGATGTCGTGGCTGGTATGTATTCTTTCATTTATTTGTGCTGAGTTGAGATATTGTGGTTATATTATGATATGCGTAGGTACTTTTCTTATGAGTTCTGTACCTGCTTTGGTGTTATTTGACTCGGGTGCGAGTTGATCATTTGTGTTGTTAGCGTTTAGTTAGCACATCAGTATTCGATGAGAGGCATTGAGTCGACCTCTACGAGTTTCCATAGATGACGAGCGAGCGATGTATGCTACTAGTGTGATTCGAGGGTGTGTACTCGAGATCTTCGGTGTTGAGTTCCCGATAGATCTGGTCCCGATTGCGATGGGGGACGTTTGCGTTATAGTGGGAATGGATTGGTTGAGCCGATTTGGGGCGGTTATAGACTGCGAGCAGTTGATGGTGACGATATGAGACCCTAGTGGGGGAGTACTGACTGTATATGGCGAGGGTACCCGATGTGGTTTAGCATTTTGTTCGGCTGCCAGAGCGAGACATAGTTTACAGTAGGGCTGCAACGGGTTTGTAGCTTATGTGATGGATATACGAGTGGCCGCAGAGAGGCCGAGTTCGGTTGATGATGTTCTGATAGTGCGTGAGTCCCCGGATGTTTTTCCCGAGGAGTTGCCAGGTGTGCCTCCCGAGAGGCAGGTGGAGTTCCATATCGATTTGGTTCCGGGGGCAATGCCTATCTCCAAGGCGCCTTATTGCCTTGCGCCGCCAGAGATGCAGGAGTTATCCTCGCAGCTTCAGGAGCTGCTAGGGAAGGTGTTTATTCGACCGAGTAGCCCGCCGTGAGGAGTGCCGATCCTTTTTGTCAAGAAAAAGGATGGTTTACACCGGATATGCATTGATTACCGAGAGTTGAACAAGTTTACAGTCAAGAACTGTTACCTCTTACCAAGGATCGATGATATGTTCGATCAGTTACAGGGAGCGTCTTGGTTCTCCAAGATAGATTTGAGGTCTGGATATCATCAGATGAGTGTGCGGGATGAGGATATCCAGAAGATGTCGTTCAAGACTCGTTATGGGCATTACGAGTTCGTGGTGATGCCTTTTGGGCTCACCAATGCACCGACAACGTTCATGGATCTCATGAACAGGGTGTGCAGGCCGATGTTGGATCGATCAGTGATGGTGTTCATCGACGATATTCTGGTGTATTTAAGATCCCGAGAGTAGCATGAGAAGCATTTGAGGGAGGTCCTCGGGGTTTTGAGATCGGAGAGGCTTTACGCCAAATTCTCCAAGTGCGATTTCTGGTTACGAGAGGTCCAGTTCTTGGGGCATCTCGTTAATCAGAATGGGATATTGGTTGATTCGGCCAAGATTGAGGCGGTGATGAGTTTGGAGGTGCCGAGATCTTCTGGGGTTGGCCGGCTACTATCGGAGATTTATCAAGGATTTATCCAAGATTGCCGTGCCACTCACCAGGTTAACCCAGAAGGGTGTTGCTTTTACGTGGGGTCTAGAGCAGCAGACCTCGTTTGAGACTCTTCGCCAGAGACTGTGCGAAGCCCCGGTGTTAGCCCTTCCAGAGGGAATGGAGGATTTTACGGTGTATTGTGACACATCGATATCGGGGTTGGGTGCAGTGCTTATGCAGAGAGGGCACGTGATTGCGTACGCATCGTGGCAGCTGAAGCCTTACGAGGTGAGGTATCCTATCCATGATTTGGAATTGGGGGCCGTGGTGTTCGCCCTCAAGATATGACGTCATTATTTATATGGGGTTCGGTGTATCATATACACGGACCACAAGAGTTTGAAGTACTTGATGGATCAGCCCAACCTGAACATGCGTCAGAGGAGATGGTTGGATGTGGTAAAGGATTATAACTGTGAGATCCTGTACCACCCGGGCAAGGCTAACGTTGTAGCCGATGCCCTGAGTCGTAGGGCGGAGAGTGCCCCGATACGAGACATTTGTATGAGGATGACGGTGATGACTCCGGTGTTGGATACCATCTGAGAGGCCTAGTCAGAGGCTGTGAGACCGGAGAACCGCAAGAGAGAGCGGGTGATTGGGCAGGTATCTGAGTTTCTTACCAATAGCCGAGGGATTATGACCTTTCAGGGTCAGATTTGGGTGCCGTTTGTGGGCGGGGCACGTACCATCTTGATGGAGGAGGCGCACAGATCGAGGTTCTCGATCCATCCCGGGGCCAGATGTATTTGGACCTGAAAAGAGATTATTGGTGGCCCTGTATGAAGATGGATGTTGCGTGGTTTGTTGAGAGGTGCTTGACCTGTCACAGGGTTAAGGCTGAGCACCAGCGTCCGCATGGCAAGTTGCAGCCACTTGAGGTTCCCCAGTGGAAGTGGGAATAGATTTCTATGGATTTCATCACCAAATTGTCGAGGACTGCGAGGGGTGTCGATGCAATCTGGGTGGTTGTTGACCGGCTGAGAAAGAGCGCTCACTTCCTTGCTATCAGTGAGAGCTCTTCCGCAGAGAGACTAGCAGAGATGTATGTGAGAGAGGTGGTATCGCGGCATGGAGTACCGATCTCGATTTTTTCAGATCGAGATGTACGTTTCATTTCCAGATTTTGGAAGAAATTCTATGAGAAGTTGGGTACGAGGTTGCATTTCAGCACCACTTACCACCCACAGACGGACAGACAGAGTGAGCGGACGATTCAGACGCTCGAGGACATGCTTCGAGCATGTGTATTGGACTTCAAAGGAAGTTGGGACACGTACTTACCATTGGCTGAGTTTGCATATAACAACAGCCACCATTCGATTATTGGTATGCCTCCCTTCGAGTTGTTGTATGGGAGGAGGTGTCAGACTCCCATCTGTTGGGGAGAGGTAGGGCATCGAGTGATGGGTAGCATTAAGATAATGCTTCAGACGACTGAGCAGATACAACAGGTGCGATAAAGGTTGTTGACAGCTCAGAGCCGCCAGAAAAGTTATGCGGATAGGCGACGATCCGAGCTCGAGTTTCAGGTTGGTGACTTCGTACTCCTGAAGGTATCTCCTTGGAAAGGAGTGATCCGATTTAGGAAGAGGGGCAAGCTGGGGCCCCGATACATTGTTCCTTTCAGGGTGACCGCAAAGGTCGGTAGTGTAGCGTATCGTTTAGAGCTACCTGCAGAGTTGAGCCAGATACATGATACCTTCCACGTGTCTCAATTGAGGAAGTGTATAGCTGACGAGTCGGCGGTAGTGCCACTAGAGGATATTCAGGTGGATGCGAGCCTGAAATATGTTGAGAGGCCGATCGCAATCCTGCATCGGAGGATCAAGGTTTTGAGGAACAAGGAGGTGCCCCTGGTTCAGGTCCAATGGCAACATCGGAGAGGGTCCGAGCTGACTTGGGAGCCGGAGTTGGAGATGCGGGAGCAGCATCCAAAGCAGTTTGCAGAGCGAGACTTCGAGGGCGAAGTTTGATTCTAGTGAGGTAGAATTGTAACATCCGGAATTCCAGGTATCATATTTTAATTATTTAGTTTGTGTCAAGAAGAGGGACTCGACGAGTTGACTCCTAGACTCGTCGAGTAGGATCGCGATTGCTGATTGGATTTAATGAATGGACTCGACGAGTCGGAAAGTTGACTCGACGAGTCTGCGCTGTAGATAGAAACCCTAAATCCTCGGGCTTGTGCCCTATTTAAGGGATCTTATGGCCCTCATTTGCGGCCACCTTCACCCTTGAGAGCACCAGAGAACCTGAGAGCATTGTGAGTGAGAAAAAAAGCCATTTTCATCATTTCGAGTGTGATCTTGCAAGAAAGAAGGAAGGAGGGCAAGCTAAGCAGATTGAGGAGCTCAGATCTACTACCATTTGATCAGAAGAGGCTGCTAGAAGTATAAATCTATGCTCATTCTCGTGTATATGGTGATCTACTTGAATCTAGGGTTTTCTTATGCCTTATTTAGCTTGAATTCGAAGCATATGAGGTCCCAAGGTGGAATTCTTCTTAGATCTGGACCTTAAGAGGTCTAGAGAGTCCTATCTATCCTGCTTTATGCCATTCCTTTGGAAATATGAACCTAGGTTGCCATTTTAGAAGCTATTTCACCAAAAGAAGCCCTATGAGTGTTCCATGAGTGTAAAGGTTGGACCTTTACGTGATTATTGTGTATTGGAAGCTCAGATCGATAGGTTAGAGAAGCAGATCTGACCTTAGAAGGTCTTTTGAGTGTTGCCATGGAGGAAACTCACCGAGTCCATACGGGGACTCGACGAGTCGAGTCGGGTTGCCCCGCGATTCGTGACCAGTGGTAACCCGTCGAGTGAAAGGTTAAATCGACGAGTCGAGTGAGGATTTATGAGGATTAAGAGGACACACATGGACTCGCCGAGTCACACGAGTGCACTCTACGAGTTTGGTCAAAGTTTGACCGTTGACTTCAGTTGACCGTTGACTTCAGTTGACCTTAGGGTTTTGGTCAAGTTAGTTCAAGAGAGGTCAGGGAGGGGTAGAATGGTCTTCTACCCATTCTTTAGAAATGAGGATAAGAGAAAGTATTGATTAGAGATGTTATTATGTTGATAGGAGGAGGCTAGGTCGGGTTATCGAACACGAGAGGTTATCTGACGTCGTATGAGGTGAGTCTTCTCACTATACTTTACCTAAAGTGGTAATTATGTGTGACCGGAAGGTCTTATGTGCTATGATGAGTATGTAATGCATGCTGTTATATGATATGTATGTGCTATGTTATGTTATAAGTATTATGATATGGACCGGAAGGTCAACAGTGTATGGGCCGGAATGTCAAGATGATACGGACCGGAAGGTCAGAGAAGTGGGATCGGAAGGTCTACCAGGACTATGGGACGGAAGTCCCCTGAGACACATTGACCGGAAGTTCTTGTAGAGTTGTAGCCTTGAGTGGCATATGTGTTGTATGTGGTATTTTGGGGAACTCACTAAGCATTTATGCTTACCGTTTATGTGATACGTGTTTCAGGTACCAGCGAGGATCGCGGGAAGGTGCCGACATGATCTGTACACATTGATGGAGTTTTATGTATTTGAGATCTTGGGATTGTTTTATTTGGAGGACATGTGTTACATTGGATTTGATATTTCTTATGAATGAAATTATGTTTTAAAAATAAAAAAAATTGTTTTGGAAATTCACGTTGTTACAGACCCCATTGTTAATAGGAGGTGGTTAGCGGATATGGCTAATGCGTTCAAGACGAGTTTCTGTCCCGAGGAGGCGAAGGTCATATATGATTCCTGCCTATTGAAGGACAGGGCACGTGATTGGTGGGAGGAGGTTGGTAGTGAGTTGGGTGATGATGTTATTGATGCTATGTCATGGGATGACTTCTCGACCTGGTTCCGAGCAGAGTTTGCACTAGCGATTGAGGTGCATTAGTTGGCGCGAGAGTTTCTGGATCTCCGCCAGACTACTGAGAGTGTGGCAGAGATCACTGCCAAGTTCCATGAGAGGGCTTTGTTGGTACCATAGTATGGAACAGATGAGGAAATGAAGAAGGTGAGGTGTCATGATATGATGCGGGATAATATCAGGGAGTTTGTGAGTATTTCCGGGTGCGAGACCCTGAATGATATGGTTGCTAGTTCCCGAGAGCGGGAGCTTGATTTAGAGCACCTCGAGAAGAAGGGATCAGATCACGTGCATGTAGTGGAGGGTCCCGGGAATAGACCCAAGACTTCATATCAACATTTGAGAGGCCAGCAAGGTCGGAGTTTGTGCATCACATGTGGGAAACCGCATGATGGAGTTTGTTGTTCCAGGGGTTTGGGTTGCTTCAAGTGTGGCGGGGTTGGCCACGTCAACAGGCTTTGTCTTCAGGGGGTAACCTCATTATGTTTTCAATGCGATCAGGTGGGCTACAAGAAGGTCGAATGTCCGATGACGAGGGGGGAGCGGTGAGTGCGCATGCTCCAGCTACTATGAGGATCAGCGATTGACGAGAGTGTAAGGAAGGAGTCTCAACGGAGAGGATTCAAGTTTTGCAGTGTCAGATAGGGGAGGTCAGGACTCCAGTAGGCAACATTATGGGTATGTATCTCTTGTTTTCTTTCTAGTTCATATCAGTATTTATATTGTTTGGAATCTTGCATCGGTTTAGGTAAGTGTATATTTGATTCATTTCTCTGCTTATGTTTGGTTATATCTTCAAGAAATGTTATATGCCATTTGCATGCCATGCTTTGTTAGTGGTTTAGTAAGGGGTTGTACCTTGTATAGCGAGTACCAAGGGTTCGGTTATTATTTCAAGTTTTGGCCAAGATCAACCCAGGGGAATTGGGTCGAAGGTCTGTGGTCAGGGTTCAACAGGTTGGATATCCGGCATCGTTAGGATTCGGTGGTTTTAGTCATTGTGCTTGGAATGACTTGCGGGGGTGCCAAGGGAAGTGGTCTGTTGTTGAGGTTTTGGTTGGATCGTCCGTCCTTTGGACTTCAAGATTTGAGTGTGATATCATTTTGAGCATCTGGGATTATCAGTGTTGCTGGAATTCGAGAAGTGTTTAGTTGGTCTTCAGGGGTTGTGCAGTTTTTGGGATGATTAGTTATGGAACACTTGCATTGGTAAGTGTTGGTTGCTGATGTTCACGAAGGTACCCACTAATTTTAATATTTATAACCTAACAAACTTAGATTAGCTATGCACTTATAGGCAGTGTACCTAGTCAGATTACAATATAGCATAGGTAAGTCGGGTGTCGATCACAGGGAACGGTGTTATTAATTTATATATTCACTACTAAATTAATCTAATTATTAATAAGCTAAAAAGGGTTTGTATCTAATTTTGCAAGTTTATATGAACTTAATTCTTTAACAAAAACTCAATCAATAAACAAAATACTTCGTTAGTTCGAATCCACTTTCACTCAATGGTTATACATTAGTCAAAACTATTATCGTTGGTTACCAATTTAAGAAGTATTAGCAGTTTAGTTCTAAACCTACTAATTATCAATCAATTCATGTAAATCTATGTATGGTCACACAATAGTTAACACATAATCAATTATTAAATAAGATTGGAGCTATGAAGATTGATTAATCAAAACACAATTACAGTCATAATATGCGTTCTCTAACACATCTTAATTCAATGATTCAATTACTTATCTAAGACTGGTTTGATCTTAGCTCTAATAAACTAGTGTTCACTTTGTTATTAGGTATTCATATTCATGCAGATTTGTGCTCACTAACTACACAGAACAAGAATTTAAAGCGATTAAATCATTAACTAAACATGATAGGTAAAATGAATCAAAAAAAGCATATAACCAACAAATAAAGTCAAATCTAATGCATTCAAACCATGAGTTCCAACTTCATCTAGGTAACAGAAGCAGCTAGATTTAGCTGGACATATTAACAGCTAAACAAACGAATTCAATAATCCAAAACATGTTAAAGTGTACCAAACTATGAAGCAATTTATGAACTCTTTCTTCCTTGGTGTTAGAACCAGCTTCTAGATCTTTTTCTCCTCTGAAATTCGTCTCCAGGAACCCCTCTAAGCTAGCCAAAGTCCCCTCAATTCGTAATGATCGAGGATATATATAGTTTTCAATTCTGCCGGATTCACCTCGTGAGAATCGTAATTCTCACGTCGTGAGCACGTAATTATCCGTATGCAACTCATATTCCTTCACCCGTGATGGTTATCTTCTAGAATACCATACTCACCTTGTGAGAATCCTAATTCTCACGTTGTGAGAACGCTTTTCCCTGATTTTCTTGTCCTTTAATCTTTTAACTCCAAAGTTTCTTCCTTTAACGTTTTTAGTCCCTTTTCTTCAAAATGTCTTCTTTTTGGCTGCAAATAACATTTAAACTCATAAGTACCATTATTCTAAACAAATTACCAACTTATATATAAAAATGTACTTAAATATTGCCGAAAAATAGGTATAAATATGGCAATATCAGTTGCCAACAGATCGATCATTAGAGGGTAAGAAGGATTGGGAATCCTTCAATTCTCATGTGTTGTAAGAGATTATTCGAGTCAAAGTGGGGGAGAATCATCCAGGTGTTCAGAATCAGAAGCAGGTGTGAAACTAGGATGAGTTTCACATCCCCATCGGGAAGGAAGGCGACCCAAGTGGTTGTTGGGATTGAGGTTTGGGTGAGTTGGGAGTTCAGGGAAATTCCCAACATTGGTTTCACGTCTTCTTGGTGTCAGCTAGCAGGCTTTGGGCGACAGTTGTGGCAAGGTGGAAGTGTTGTAAGACTGCGGGGTGGCCCATAGCATTCAGTAGTTAGAGTTAGTATGGAAGTGTTGTAAGACTGCGGGGTGACCCGTAGCATTCACTAGTGGCCAGTTAGAGTGTGAAGCGTTGTAAGACTGTGGGGTGGCCCGTAACTTTCACTGGGCCCTGTGCAGCGGTTAGATTGTGTCAAATCTTTGACTTGCTCACAAATTTCTTCAGATGGTTTAGCCAAGGGTGGGTCTATTCGCAAGGCTGTGGGAGGGCCACAGCAGGTTTGGAATAAGGAATTGATAGGTCGTGGGAGACCGGGTATAAGGTAAGATTACAGTTGGTTATGTAGCATTCAGTTTAGCATCGGGTTTGGTGTCGAGAGGGTTCGGGTAATATTGACAAACGAGGTTTCCTTTCCGAAGTCGCATGGGGCGACTGGATGAGTGTCTTTTGGCTCAACAACCAGGTAGGAATCCATTATTTTAGATAGTTGGAAGACAAGTTGGAACCAAGGAGGTGTCGGCTGCTTTGGAAAGCAGTTAGAAGGCGGCGTGGTGCTCCGGGCAGTAGTTATGATTCAAGGTTTCATGTGAGAGTGGGGTAACTGGTTGATTGAAACATGTTAAGTCACTCGTAGTGGAATTAAATAATCCCAGAGTAATTGATTTGACCATGCTACACAGCTCTCATCTGAGTCTAACCGTTGTAGGGATAAACGTTCTATTTGAAGGATTATCTGAGCCTTCTGTGTAACATCCCAAAATTCAAGGCCAAAAATTTCATTTTTAAATACATTATTATAAAAAACCATCAGTAATAAAACATTCATATTCATATCTCATGTCAAAACCAAAGTGTCAATAATCAAAGCATTTTATCGTAAAACCATATCAGAGTGTAATCCCAAAGATCTCTTGTGTGGAAAATATAATGTGATGCGCTGCGATCAAGCCGGCTCCTTCCTTTGAAAACGAGTACCTGAAACCAAAACTGTAAACCGTAAGCACAAAGCTTAGTGAGTTCCCCCATCATACCACATACCATACAATCATATAATGAACAACTAGGAGATATGGGCCTCGCCCACACTCATGGAGGTACGGGCCTCGCCCACACTCAGCTAGCTGGGAGATACGGGCCTCGCCCACACTCCACTATCTATGAGATATGGGCCTCGCCCACACTCAGCTACTAAACCATAACATACAAGTATATACAGTCATACACTGAACAACTAGGAGATACGGGCCTCGCCCACACTCATGGAGATACGGGCCTCACCCACACTCCGCTAGTTGGGACATACGGGCCTCGCCCACAGTCTACTATCTCTGAGATACGAGCCTTTCCCACACTCAACTACTATCACAAATATCATGACACAAACATACTATCAGACATACCTGGGGTGTCCGAACTACCCTTCGGTCCTAACAACCGAACTTGGGGACAATTCCCCTCCTACTACCACTATCACATATAACATATCATGCCAACATATAAACATATCATCACATGCTGTCAGACATATCTGGGGTGTATGACCTACCCTTCGGTCCTAACAACCGAACTCTACTACTATCACATATAACATATCATGCCAGCATATAACATATCAGTTAGTAGCAAACCTAGATGATATCACAAAGATAATCATCTAACATACAACTCCTACTGGTGGGCCGGCATTGTGGCCGTAGACCCACCGCTACTTGAAGGTAACTCACCTCACACTGCTGAAGTCCTGAAAACACAATCCCACACTTGCTGAAGTCCCGCAGACTTGACCCCAGCTGCTGGCTGACAGATTCCCGAACTGTCAACACCAAAATAACACCCAATTAATAATTGGGTCCCAATACATAACCATAAGTATATTCTTTGGGTAATTACTACATTACCCCTAGCTTGGCTTATTCAAGCCCAAGGCCCAATCTGTAGGCCCAAAGTCAACTAGGAATCAAAGCCCAACACATGGCCCAATTTTCCAAATTGGGCCTAGGCCTATGCATGGTCTCATTCTAAGGCCCAACATCATATAATCATTAAGGCCCAAACTATGGCCCAATTTTCCAAATTGAGCCCAAGTCCCTTACATGGGCCTTACCCTAGGCCCATTAAATTACTCTAGACCATTTGCTTGATCTTGGACAGTCCATTTAATAGCCCAAACATCGAGGCCCAATAGAAAGGCCCAAAAATAAACCCAAGTGAAATTAGGGTTTCACATAAAATGATGATTAGGGTTAAGTTTCTTACTTAACCCATTAAGGACTTAATCCATTAAGTCCATTATTGCTTAGATTAATCTTTGCCAAAGTTTATTATTTAATATCTCAAGTTATTAAATAATTATTGTGTGTCCTGATTAATTCCCCCAAATTAGGGTTTCATGGCATTAGGGTTTCCAACCCCATAGTAGTCCATTAATTAATTTGTTGGGCTTTTAGATCAATTAGGGCTTTATTGGGCCTATTAAGCCCACTAGAATATCATTAAGCCCATTAGGGTTTTATTAGGGTCCATTAAGGTTTTATTAAGCCCATTATGTGTTATTGGGCCCATTAGGGCTTCCTTGGGCCCATTAGAGTTTCAAACCCTCCAAACGAATCAACACAATCGAGACAAGGCACACCGCCACCCTACACGGCGGCCGGTGGCGGCAGCCACCACCCTAAGGTGGTGGTTTTCAATTTCTTTTATTCCATTTTTGGTTACAATTTACAACACCAATCCGATTAACACACGCACACACACACTAATCTAATTAAACACACCCCAATGGTGGTTCATGGCGGCGGCCACCACCCTATGGTGGTGGTGATGCCATTTCCAAGAACTTCAACTACACACACACATGCCAACAGTGGAAAAACATAGCCACATACACATGCTCGGGTTGCAAAAAGGACCCAACCACCTTCTTGGTGGCGTATGGCGGCTGGCAGCGGAGGTTTGGCGATGACAGCCACCACCTCATGGTGGTGGCGGTGGTTTCTATCAGTTTCCCGACAAGCAGCAACACACCCCATGAATCTAAAACAACAGCGCCCTTGAACCCACGTGAGACACGAACTCGACCGCCTCTCGGGTGGCAAACGGTGACCGGAGCAACAACATATTACACAGGCGGCGGCGGAGGACCTGAGACCATCGCAACAGAAGGAGAACGGAGAGGGAAAAACAACTCAGTATGCCACCGAGAGCAGCGACCACGACAACACTCAGCTTGTTTCTTCCGGTAGCTCGCCGTCACAACTTCCATCGGCAACCTTCTTCTTCACTGGTTGTAGGAACGAGAACGGCGGATGGTCTCGGCGGTTCGGTTGTTGTGGAATGGTCTCAGAAACGTGGTTCTCGTTGTCGCTGGCAGAGGGAGGTACAATAGTGGTGGTGGCGCTCCAGCTGCGAAGTAGTAAGTGGTGATGGAGCTTAACAATGCAGCGGCGGCCGGAGATGGTCAAAGAGAGGATGGCGGCTGATAAAGGCCACTAGGGTTAGGGTTCAAGAATGGCTGACGGGTTTATATACCCGGTCCCCTTAGCTGCTTTCCATAATACCATCTTTAGTCCCTCCTTTCCCTTTTCTTTCAAAATAAACCCCCGTAGTTACCATTTAAACCCTGACCTTGAAAATCCCTTTCAAATTAAGTCCCATCTTTTACGAAACAACCCCCATCTTCTAAAATCTTTACAATTAGCCCCTCGAGACCATCCTTTTATACATAATTATTTATTTTAGGGCTACGAGTCCCTCATTTATTTATTTAATAAATAAGTGGGTGTTACAACTCTCCCCCACTTAAATTAGATTTCGTCCTCGAAATCATTCCTTACCATTCCTTACTCGCCCACCCACTCTAGCAGCATGGTCACCAGCCTGGGCACGCCTTAGCCTTCCCAGGGTAGCCATGACCCATCCTCATAAATCCCTAAAATGCACAGGTGAACGAATTCCTCGCAACAAGATCTCATTTACCCCGTCTGAAATCAATTGTATCGGGATGATATGAATCCATGACAGACCACTCTTACTGAGTCATCATCGTCGGATCTAGCCCATTTATCTTCCATCCGATTACTCAGTTCCTGATAACTCGAGGTTCCGACAAAAAAACAGGATCACAGACCTCATTATCTCTGCCGATCACTTGTACCTGGCCAAAGCCCAGATACTCCTGTTGTGAGTGACTTGTCACTCCCCAATAAACCAACTATTCCATTTGTACTTGCAACCCAAGACACAAGTACTAATACTGCCCAGACGCTGAAACTGCCCGAACACTAAACTTCCGGAAACAGTATGCTGCTACATAGCTACTTCCCATAATCTATCGAGACCTTCCTGGTCTCACTTCATTCACCAATAATCTAAATTATCGGGTTTCTGCCCGGCTGTTGAGCCAAATGACTCCCACTTAGTCGCCTCACACGACTTCTGAATAAAATCCTCCCTTGGAACTAGTTGCAACTAGTTATCACGCCACTGTGACTCTAACCACTTTCTGATCTAACCGATCAGATCCATACGTCGAATCCTGTCATCATCAAATCCAAGGCTGGAAGTGGTTGCTACCTGACCAATGGTAGCTTTATCTCACACGCAATCTTATACAGTCCATTGCTTTCCTGGTCCCACAACTGTAGTGGTGCTCCTATAGTCCTACCACTGGCTCAACCAGATCTAATCCATCTGGGTAATTCCGAAATCCAATCCGTGGATTTCCTTATCCTTATTGCTACACCCGAACTGGTGGATACTACTGCTCCTTCTGCGTCCTAACAACGCGCTCATGCTATCTACCAACCAAATGAATGCTGCGGCTACACCCGCAGTCTCACAACACTCTATCACTATCTGACTGTTAGTGATTGCTATGGCTACACCCACAGTCTTACAACACTTTCCATACTATCTGACTACTTGTGAATGTTACGCTACCCCCGTAGTCTTACAACACTTTCCATACCAATTCGAACACGCACTCGACCTAACACATCACTGAACTAGGGTCCTAACCGAAACTCTAACCTGGTTCCCGAAACCTGCTATCATATGACCCCACTGATCAGTACCGTACCCATGCCGGTTATCAAAGTGTCATAGTAAACCACAAAATCATCTATACTCTCTGGCAGGGTGAGAATCGGTGCCTCGCACGACCGATGTCTGAGAGTCTTGAGGCTGTCTGCTGCTCAGGCCTCCAGCGAAGGGCCGCCTACTTCTTGGTCAGTCGGGTCAAAAGAACGGTAATCTCAGAGAAATCCCATGTAAATCTATGGTAATAATCCGCTAGGCCCAGGGAATTCCGAATCTCGGATGGAGACCTCGGAATCTCCCACTGCGTCACGACCTCTATCTTGGCTGGATCAACTAGAATACCCTTCTGGTTGCAAGGTGCCCAAGAGATTGCACCCGCGCAACCAGAACTCACATTTGGAGAACTTTATAAAAAGTCTCTCCCCCACTTAGATTCAACTAAGTCTTCACAGCACGCGAGAATTGAGGGATTCCCAATCCTTCTCGCTTTCTAGTATCCCCTTGATGACAAGCTGTACTTACCAGTGCTAGCGATCCATCACTAATCAAACCTTAAGACCGCCCATCCTCTGAAATCTTGAAGAGTACTCTTAAAATCTATTCCATTATGACACCTCAATTCATATCCCAGGCTGACCACTGAAGACCTTAATCTTCACTCTGGCTGATGAATCCTCGTTCTCATTTCCAATCTTGCAGTACCACTGAACCCTAACCGAACACAGCTCATGCGATAATACAATTCTCTTGATCATCCAGTGACCAACCTCTTATGCATCTAACATCCGCGACTGACACTACCCTCTTCCTATCACCAGTTCCGTCCTAGCAATGGTAGTGCCTTGAACTCCAAAGTTCATCCATAAACAATTTCCGACCATACTTGAACAATGATAGAACCTCTGAACGCTGACTTCATTGGAGAACAATCACTCCAACCCTGATCGAGTATCCTCTAAATAATACTCCTGCATAGATCCCGACAAGGATCCGAAATGATAACGGTATGTGCGGAACCCATTTCTCAAGATGCGTCTCCCTTTGGGTTCATCAAGGACCTTTCGGCATGCAGGATGGCATATATGATCCTTTGTAACCCAAACACTAGCAGAAAAACCGACCCGAGGTCTGACTTATCCAAACTCACTTACAATTCCAACGCGATACGTATCCCCAACATCCATCTAGTAGCAATAGAAGATGACATACTCGCAACGTCTGGGGAAATACTGGTCACCTTCTGCTGATATGACCCATCCTGCTACCCTGTAGCAGCCTAAACCCTTGGAGTGACAAACTCCCTTGTGTACTTTTTCGTACGCGCTACACTGACTCAGACCCTGCTGGCCTTTCACCTGATGTTCAGAAGTCATGGGTCTCTTCCTGGGACCCTCTACTATACGCACCTAGCATGCAACTCTCTTTCCAGGGTGCTCCAAATCAATCCCGCATCTGCAACTTCTTGGAAATCATATCCTTCAGGGTCTGACACCCTGTCACGCTCGCTAGCTCTCTTGCTAATGACTAAGCTGCAATAACTGGGACATCCTCTGTCCCCAAACTGGGTCACGAACTCTCCCCTGAAGTTTCTTAGATTCTACAAGACTCTCACTGATTCGAGTATGGATCCTGTGCTTTTAGTAGTACGGGCCCAATACTACCTTCCACACCAATCCATACTTCCCTCAGCAATCCTCCCAGATCCTCCAAGTCACTTCCTCAACTGGTAAACCCAAGTCTAACTGAGCCTCACTACTAACCCACTGAAGCATATCCTAGGCTTTCCTAGGTTCCCGTACCCACCCAGTCCTCAGCTGCTGAAAGATTCCCAGTAATGTCAACTAGCTACCTCATGAATATAGCCACATGCAACAGAGATCAGATAATCCTTCGAGTAATAGACCCATCCCTAGAACGGTTGGACTCAAACAAGAGCTGCGCAATAAGGTCAAATCTATCACTCTGAGATTATCCAGCCTGTGCCACATGTGACTTAGCATATTCACTTAATAGTTAGCTCACATTACTAAAAGTCCCACAAAGCACAAAGCAAGCAACATTCAGACAAGGGAAAATCTAACCATGATATTCCAATCAGATCATTCTATCCTCTAATCAGGAATCTGTACATGCATTACAAAAGCTCACACAATCAGGCATAACCTAAATAGGCTATCCTATCACTGACTGATCAGTACTAGCATGCAAGTCTACAAGCACATACAATAGGCATATAAGGTATCCTCCTAGATCCTTAGCATGCAGTTCTCATAATCATATTAGATCATAACATAACATGTATGAGTATCTTGGGGAAAACTTACTTGAGCTCGACTGATTGCACGCATCACACACTTTGTTCTTCTCAAAGTTCTTTTGTCTTTTCAGATTCTTTTCAAACTCCTTTTTATAAAATGGTTTTACTTTTGAAAATTTTCATATCAAGCCCTTAGTTTGAGTTCATACACACCTGAAAGTGTATCCGAATCCCTCAAACCAAGGCTCTGATACTAACTTGTAACATCCCAAAATTCAAGGCCAAAAATTTCATTTTTAAATACATTATTATATAAAACCATCAGTAATAAAACATTCATATTCATATCTCATGTCAAAACCAAAGTGTCAATAATCAAAGCATTTTATCGTAAAACCATATCAGAGTGTAATCCCAAAGATCTCTTGTGCGGAAAACATAGTGTGATGCTCTGCCATCAAGCCGGCTCATTCCTTTGAAAACGAGTACCTGAAACCAAAACTGTAAACCGTAAGCACAAAGCTTAGTGAGTTCCCCCATCATACCACATACCATACAATCATATAATGAACAGCTAGGAGATACGGGCCTCGCCCACACTCCGCTAGCTGGGAGATACGGGCGTCGCCTACACTCCACTATCTCTAAGATACGGGCCTCGCCCACACTCAGCTACTAAACCATAACATACAAGTATATACAATCATATACTGAACAGCAAGGAGATACAGGCCTCGCCCACACTCATGGAGATACGGGCCTCGCCCACACTCCGCTAGCTGGGAGATACGGGCCTCGCCCACACTCCACTATCTCTGAGATAAGGGCCTTGCCCACACTTAGCTACTCTCACAAATATCATGACACAAACATACTATCAGGCATACCTGGGGTGTCCGAACTACCCTTCGGTCCTAACAACCGAACTTGGGGACTATTCCCCTCCTACTACCACTATCACATATAACATATCATGCCAACATATAAACATATCATCACATGCTGTCAGATATATCTGGGGTGTCTGACCTACCCTTCGGTCCTAACAACCGAACTCTACTACTATCACATATAACATATCAGGTAGTAGCAAACCTAGATGATATCACAAAGACAATAATCTAACATACAACTCCTAGTGGTGGGCCGGCATTGTGGCCGTAGACCCACCGCTACTGGAAGGTAACTCACCTCACACTGCTGAAGTCCTGAAAACACAATCCCACACTTGCTGAAGTCCCGCAGACTCGACCCCAGCTGCTGGCTGACAGATTCCCGAACTGTCAACACCAAAATAACACCCAATTAATAATTGGGTCCCAATACATAACCATAAGTACATTCTTAGGGTAATTACTACATTACCCCTAGCTTGGCTTATTCAAGCCCAAGGCCCAATCCGTAGGCCCAAAGTCAACTAGGACTCAAAGCCCAACACATGGCCCAATTTTCCAAATTGGGCCTAGGCCTATGCATGGTCTCATTCTAAGGCCCAACATCATATAATCATTAAGCCCCAAACTACGGCCCATCTATGGCCCAATTTTCCAAATTGGGCCCAAGTCCCTTACATGGGCCTTACCCTAGGCCCATTAAATTACTCTAGACCATTTGCTTGATCTTGGACAATCCATTTAATAGCCCAAACATCGAGGCCCAATAGAAAGGTCCAACAATAAACCCAAGTGAAATTAGGGTTTCACATAAAATGATGATTAGGGTTAAGTTTCCTACTTAACCCATTAAGGACTTAATCCATTAAGTCCATTATCGCTTAGATTAATCTTTGCCAAAGTTTATTATTTAATATCTCAAGTTATTAAATAATTCTTGTGTGTCCCGATTAATTCCCCCAAATTAGGGTTTCATGGCATTAGGGTTTTCCAAACCCTAATTAGGGTTTCCAACCCCATACTAGTCCATCAATTAATTTGTTGGGCTTTTAGATCAATTAGGGCTTTATTGGGCCTATTAAGCCAACTAGAATATCATTAAGCCCATTAGGGTTTTATTAGGGTCCATTAAGGTTTTGTTAAGCCCATTATGTCTTATTGGGCCCATTAGGGCTTCCTTGGGCCTATTAGAGTTTCAAACCCTCCAAACAAATCAACACAATCGAGACAAGGCACACTGCCACCTGACACGGCGGCCGGTGGCGGCAGCCACCACCCTAAGGTGGTGGTTTTCAATTTCTTTTATTACATTTTTGGTTACAATTTACAACACCAATCCGATTAACACACGCACACACACTAATCTAATTAAACACACCCTAATGGTGGTTCATGGCGGCGGCCACCACCCTATGGTGGTGGTGATGCCATTTCCGAGAACTTCAACTACACACACACGCCAACAGTGGAAAAACATAGCCACATACACATGCTCTGGTTGCAAAAAGGACCCAACCACCTTCTTGGTGGCGTATGGCGGCCGGCAGCGGAGGTTTGGCGATGACAGCCACCACCTCACGGTGGTGGCGGTGGTTTCTATCAGTTTCCCGACAAGCAGCAACACACCCCGTGAATCTAAAACAACAGCGCCCTTGAACCCACGTGAGACACGAACTCGACCGCCTCTCGGGTGGCAAACGGTGACCGGAGCAACAACATATTACACAGGCGGCGGCGGAGGACCTGAGACCATCGCAACAGAAGGAGAACGGAGAGGGAAAAACGACTCAGTATGCCACCGAGAGCAGCGACCACGACAGCCCTCAGCTTGTTTCTTCCGGTAGCTCGCCGTCACAACTTCCATCGGCAACCTTCTTCTTCACTGGTTGTAGGAACGAGAACGGCGGCTGGTCTCGGCGGTTCGGTTGCTATGGAACGGTCTCAGAAACGTGGTTCTCGGTTTCGCCGGCAGAGGGAGGTACAACAGTGGTGGTGGCGCTCCAGCTGCAAAGTAGTAGGTGGTGATGGAGCTTAACAATGCAATGGCGGCTGGAGATGGTCAAAGAGAGGATGACGGCTGATAAAGGCCGCTAGGGTTAGGGTTCAAGAATGGCTGACGGGTTTATATACCCGGTCCCCTTAGCTGCTTTCCATAATACCATCATTAGTCCCTCCTTTCCCTTTTCTTTCAAAATAAACCCCCGTAGTTACCATTTAAACCCTGACCTTGAAAATCCCTTTCAAATTAAGTCCCATCTTTTACGAAACAACCCCCATCTTCTAAAATCTTTACAATTAGCCCCTCGAGACCATCCTTTTATACATAATTATTTATTTTAGGGCTACGAGTCCCTCATTTATTTATTTATTTATTTAATAAATAAGTGGGTGTTACATTCTGGCAAGTATAAGTGTTATGTAGCAATATTTGGTCAGTGACATTGTTCCCTTGGAAGTAGCAATGTGATCAGGTATCAGAAGCATTTTGTTGGTACGAAACGCTATGAGGTTGGCATGGTGGTCATTTGGTGTGGGAGGTCTGACAGGGAGTCATACCATTGAGACTTTAGGTTTCAGAATTCAGGTAAGATAGGATTGGTTTTTATTTAAGGAATTATGGTTTCGTTCTTCATCAGGCTTAAAGAACTATACTAAGGATGGTTTCAGTAGATCTGGATAGGCCGTTGTATGTTCAGAGTTGGAAGTGTTATGTTTGGTTTGGTATTCGTTGAGAGTTTGACATGGAGTCGTTTCAGTATGGGTGGTCTGTTGGGGAGTCAGACCATAATAGATTTCAGGTCTCAAAAAGGTAGAAGTGGTTTGTAGGGGCTGAAGGTTTGATTGTTGTTTTCAGGATGCAAGTTTCGGTTTAGGTTCCGGGTGTCTTGGGAAGATTGTCATATGTGCAGAATTTCCGATTGTGTTCCACGGGTTGTTTGTTTTGAGATGACTGATAATAAAGAGCGATTTCGAGGATAAAATCTAAATTAAGCGGGGAGAGTTGTAACACCCGGAATCTAGAAGATTAATTATGGAAATAAATCCCCTTTCCTAGGGACCACCTCGACGAGTTGGAGGCTTTTGGGTCGTGCGTTTTTATGAACCAACTCGACGAGTTGTTGAAGGGAACTCAACGAGTTGGACGTAGATTGAGAAGCCCTAATTTTAGGGTTTTGCACCCTATTTAAACACCTTAAGTCCCAAGTGTTGGCCTTATTCCTAGCCTCCATAGCCCCTAACCCTAATCTCGAAACCCTAGAGCCTCCTTGGGTGTTGTGAGCTCATCGGGGGTGTGTTTTGGTGTGATTGAAGCTCATTGAAGGAAGAGAAGCTTGGTGCAAGGTAGTGGTTCAAGTAGGAGTTTTCAGATCTTGATTATCTGCTCCATTTTAAGTACATTTCAGGTATAAAGTTCTAACTTTGCTTAATATTTGCTTAGATCTCTTCTTGAGTAAGATTGTATGATTTTAGCCATGGATGGGTGGTTGATGGGGAATTAGAAGTTCCAAGTGTTTATTCTTTTAGATCTATGATCTTCATGATCTCTTTTGGCATAAAGGTGCCAACTTTATGGGTTTAAGGGCTTCACGCATCCAATAAGTCTTTCATTTAGCCGTTTGTGAGCTTTTGAGCTCCTTCTAGTCATGCTTAAGTGTAAAGACGGAAACTTTAGGCGGCCATCTAGCCTTATGGGGTCAGATCTGCATTTTGGGGTACTGTCCTTGATGATTAAGTGCTTAATGGTTAAGCTCTCACTCTTTCAAGTCCATGGTTTGGGTTTGGACCCACATAGGTGGTTACTAGGGGTAAAGTGGGAAACTTTACCCTTATTGATCTCATTTTTTTCGATATCTGAGCTTTGGATCTCTTGGATTCGATGAAGGCAACTTAATGCATTAAGCAGTTAGGTTTTAGGCAAACTCGACGAGTTGGTGGGTCAACTCGGCGAGTTGTTCTGGTTTATCCCGTTTCTGAGTTGATGTGGGTCAACTCGATGAGTTGATTAGACAACTCGGCGTGTTGGGTCGATATGGATTATGGAACTTGTCTTTTGGTTTATGTCTTTAACTAAGTTTGTCCCTGGGGGTGCTTGAAGTAGTCTGAGTTGGATCTAAGGAAAATATGGGCTTAGGATAAGGCCCATATGGGTTTGGGCCTAATTAGGAAAAATTGGGCCATTAGTGGCCCTTTGTGGATCTTTTGGTTTTGGGCCTTCTTGGTTATTGGAACTGGGCCTCAGTTTTGGTTCATATTAGGGTCAGGGGTAAAATGTTCATTTTACCCCAAGTATAGTTGGTAGGCCTTGGGATGGATTCCAATTGCTAATTGGGTGTTATTTTGATCTGATAGTTCGGAGGTGTCGTCAGGGCAGCAACTTGGGAATTCTTTCAGTAAGCTTCTGCGTTCGAGGTGAGTCTCCTCATTGTTCTATGGGTCGAAGGCACCAATGACAGTCCATTTGGTTATGTATGGTAGGAAGACTCGGGTTGACCCTTGGCATTTTTGTATGAAAGACCAGGAGGCGGCTCCTGGAAAATGTTAGTAAGTAGGAGTAAATTGTATGCTAGTTATCTTTATGATACTTGCATGGAATACCAGGAGGTGGCTCCTGGCACTTGTTTATAAGACCTAGGGTTGTGGCCCCCGTCCTGGCGAGGAAGACCACGAGGCGGCTTGTGGCATAGCGGCAAGACTATGGTTGGCACATAGGACTCTTATTGATTATGGTATATGAATGATCTGTATGGCTTACGGTTATGTATCACATGAATGGTTCGTTTGATATGTATGGTATGTGGTATTTGGGGAACTCACTAAGCTTTGTGGTTATAGTTTTCAGTTTATGTTTCAGGTACTCCAGTTTACAAATGAAAGAGCTCGGGACGATAGCATCGCATACCCCCGTATTTTCAGCAATATGTGATCTTGGGGAATGAACTCTGATAATTGTTTTATTTGAAATGCTTTTTCAATGTTTGGAAAAAGTTACAATAGTGTTTTAATTATAATAAAAATGAAATTTTTATCCTTGATTTTTGGGATGTTACATATATATACTAGTCTCAAACTTGCCAATGTTGGATTCCTTTTTATAAAAAGAGTACAAGATAAGAATAAAAGAATTAGTCAAACATGAAAATAGTTGAAATAGGGAAATATGTGCAGCTTTTCAGAAAGGTGATAAAGACTTGTTCCATCAAATCTTTGGAATTGAATGGTCATTAATACACTTCCATTTTTCAAGATATCTACCTTTGAAATTTCAGCCATAAAGGAGAACATACAAGATCAACCATATCACACAATAACACAGTTCATAGTAAACAAGTGATGAAGCCTTTTATTATTGAAGCATCACAGATGGATTCCAAGCTTCATCAGGATCAAGAGAGAAATAGAGATTAGTCTTTGTAACCAACGAGTTAAATGACTTGAATCCCTAAAACCATTGTGTCCTCGAGATTAACACAAGGGCATTTGATATTTTATTGGATTATGAGTCAGTAGATGAAAACAAGAATTACTGTATTAATGGTTGCTCTTTGCATCCATAAGAGTGAGTGAAGGAGAAAGTGGGTATCCTCAAGAGGAAAAGAACACAATGCCACTATTTTTCTCAATACTAACAGCATTGAGATCCTTCAAAATAGCTCCAATCCTTATAGATTTTGAAGCAATAAGATGAAGATAAATATTAGATAGGGTTGAAAGAAAATACATGTGAATACTAAATGTAAGATTTTGCATTCATAATAAAAGAAGCACTTGTTTGTTTTTGAGGTTTTCATAAGACTGAAAACAGTTAACTAACGATTAAACCATAGAAAGCATGCAAAGATCTGTTATTAATTTTTTTCAAACTCTTTTCGTCCAATTCCTTGGTAAAGATGTCATCTAGCTAATCATTGGATGAAATATAGAACAATTCCAATTTTCCCTTTTAAACTATGTCCCTGATGAAATGATGACGTATGTCAATATGCTTGGTCTTGGAATGCTGCACCAGATTTTGTATCATCTAAATATCACTAGTGTTGTCACACCAGATGGGTGTCTTCGAGAAGTTTAGGCCATAATCCAAGAGCTAATTCTGTATCCATAGAATCTGAGCACAACATCTTCCAGTGGAAGCATAGTCAACTTTAGCGGTAGAACAAGCCACTAATATTTGCTTTTTGTTGGAAAAACTTACCAATCTATTTCTAAGCATTTGAGCTCCTCCAAAGTGGTTTTACGGTCAATGCTACACCCTCCATGATCAGAATCAATGTGTCCTACCATATTGAACTCTAAGTCATGAGGATACCATAACCCACGATTAGGTGTATGTTTTAAGTACCAGAAGATCCCTTTGACAACGTGAGGATGATATTCCTTAGGAAAAGCTTGATAGCGAGCACACAATATGGTGGAAAACATAATATCAGGGCGACTAGCTATAAGATAGAGTAGAGAGCCTATCATTCCTCGAAATAGAGGTGCATTCACATCAGTGCCACTTGGATCAACACCAATAGATGCTGATGAAGACATTTGAGTTTTTACCAGTTTGCAATAAGAGAAACCATACTTATTTATCATATATGTAATGTATTTATCTTGACAAACAAAAATACCATAAATTAGTTGTTTGACCTACAAACCTAAAAAGAAAGTTAGCTCACCCATCATGCTCATCTCGAATTTCTTGGCCATGACCTTTGCGAATTCTCTACTTAACTTTTCATCAGTGGAGCTAAAAATGATATCATCCACATACACTTCAGCAAGAATGATATAAGATCATGATTGCTTTATGAATAGAGTGTTATCAATCTTTCCTTGTTTGTATCCAATTGAGAGAATATAGCTTGCCAACGTTTCATACCATACCCTAGGAGCCTTCTTTAAGAAATAAATAACTTTCTCAAGACGATATACATGAGTTGGAAACTCTTCATTTTTAAACCCTGGAGGTTGTTTTCGAAAAACTTCTTCTTGAAGATCTCCATGTAAAAAGGTAGTCTTCACATCCGTTTGGTAAACTTTGAAGTTTTTGAAGGAGGCAAAGGCTAGAAACAGACGAATTGCTTCAAGTCTTGAAACTAGAGAAAATATCTCATCATAGTCTAACCATTCAAGTGGCAAAACCCTTGAGATACAAGCTTAGATTTGTTCCTTACGACGATTCCATCTTTATCCATTTTATTTTTGAAAACCCAGCGAGTGCCAATGATAGTGTTCCCTTGAGGTTTGAGAACAAGAGTCCAGACGTAATGACGTTCAAATTCATTTAGTTCATCCTGCATAGCCTCAATCCAGTTAACTTCTTTCAAGGCATCATAAATATTTTTCAGTTTGATCATTGAGATGAAATTTACAAATTACAAACATGCAGAAATTGTTGCTGACTCTGCTGCGAATGAGAATTCCGTAATTTACATCTCCAATGATTTGAGATTCAGGATGATCTCGAAGGATTCTAGGATTAGAGCTTTCATTTGAATTGCAATGGGTAGAGACTCCCTGATTTGATGAATCTACTTCTTCATAGACAACAAGATGATCTTCAGAGATAGGCTAAGAACTAATTAATTAATCAATATTGGGAACAATAGGATCAACATCATTTGACAAGGGCTCAGGAATGGGGTCTGAAGGATAGTAAGTAAATTCATTCAGAATTATCGATGACTGATCAACTCGATCATGAATGAATGAGTCCTCATTAAAGGTGACATGAACTGTTTCTTCAACAATTTTCCTTGAAAGATTAAATAATCTGAAAGCCTTCGATACAATGGAGTATCCTAGAAACACTCCCTCATCAGCTTTAGCCTCAAACTTTGGACGCTAATCTCTTTGATTCAAGACGTAACAAACACATCCAAACACATGAAAATAAGAAATGTATGGTTTTATTCCTTTCAGTAGCTCATTGGTAGTTTTCCCATGATGTTTGACAATAATAGACCGGTTTTGGGTATAACACGGTGTATTGACGGCTTTAACCCAAAATTACAATGAAAGACCAGCTTCAACAACCATAGTTCTTCCAGCTTCAATGAGAGTTCTGTTTCTTCTTTCTACAATTCCATTTTTTTGGGGAGTTATAACTGTCGAAAAGTTCTGAGAGATTCTTGAGACTGAGCAAAAATCTTCCAGAGAAGAGTTTCTGAATTTAGTTCCATGATCACTATGTAATTGCTTTACTTTGTGATCATAGAGGCCTTCCCATTGCTTAATGAGAGCAATGATTTCATCAGCAACATGACTCTTCTTTCTGAAAAACACTACCCATGTAAACCTTGAAAATTCATCTATAATGATAAGAGTATATTTCTTCCCAACTCTTGACTTGATCGGAACTGGTCCAAAAAGGTCCATATGAAGGTGATGAATTGGTTTGATGATTGAAGAACAATACTTTGGCTTAAACGAAGACTTGGTTTTCTTCCTTTTTTCACACGTTGAGCACAGTTTGTCCTTGACAAATTGCATCTTAGGAATTCCTCTAACAAGCTGATTCCCTGCAATCCTTGAGATGTTTTTGAAGTTCAGATGCGATAACATTTTGTGCCACATCCAGTTTAAAAGAGACCGAGCATGAGAGAAGAAGCAAGGACGAAGTGATTTGTCAATAGAAAACATATCCAAAACATAGATTTCATTTTGTCGATTTGTAGTAATAACAATGATGTTCTTTTGATCGATAATTTTTCCTTCTTCTTGTTAAAGAGAACTTCATAGCCAGCGTCACACAGTTGATTGATAGAAATGAGATTATGCTGAAGACCTTTCACATAAGAGACATTATTGAAAACAAAATAATTGCACTTGATAGATCCATATCCCTTTGTAGCTTCCTTGCAATTATCTCCATATGTAACTGACGGACCATCCTTCTTTATGAAATCTTCCAGGAGAGACTTGAATCCTGTCATATGTCTTGAGTAGCCGCTGTCTAAATACCAAATATGTTATTTAACCTGAAACTAAGATGTACAGTAAGTCTAAGAAAATATACACTAAATATACACTGAATATACACTGACCCACTTGCAAGGGATTACTAAGAAAAGATGTTATAATAATCATCAGGGAGACATTTCAACAACTTTCCCTGTTTGATCCACTTATCATTTCGAATCATGATATTATCAGTGTGAACATTGTTCTTTTCAAAAGTGCATTCGCTGACTTTGTGAGAGGCATCACCACATCGGTAACAAACTTTAATTACAAGATTCTTTACTTTAACATTATATTTTGATTTCTTTTCAATTGTTGAATCTGAAGAACTTTGATTATTTGATTTAAGAGTTCTTGATTTAGCTATGGAATATGGAATGTTATCAATGGTATGCTCATGTACTACCTTGTCATGAGACTCATGATCCTTTGAAGAGTTTTCAGGAGTAGAAGGATTTGATTGATCTCCAGGTTTAGAATTGTTAACTGAGCACTGATGAAACATGCTAAGAATTTCATTTACAGAATGAACTTCACCATTATATATAAGAAACTTTAGCAAAGTCTTAGTGGAAGAAAGAATATATTCATGTTGAGAAGGTTGGAAAGAAGGATCTAGAGCAGATAATTTAGAAACACATTTAGTAATGCCATTAGAATCAGTAGAGCAGTGAGTATTGATTAAGGTTTGATTTATAAAGTGAGAACTCACAAGTCTATTTTTAAAGTCTTCTTTGGTTAAAGAAACAACACCTTCTAAATCACCTCCAAGAATTTTCTTACAATGATCTGGAATCTGAGCATTAATGATTCTTGTGAAATTAATGTGAGAGGATGCTAAGAATTTCAAAATATGTTGAGTGTGATTAGCATGATGCATAACTTTTTCTTTTTCAGTGTGAAGAAAATTATTGGTAAGTGAGATACAAGTGTTTTCCTTTTTTTTTAAAACAAAAAGATATTTTTGTATAAGAAGGAGTTTTTCTTTGAGAGTCTTTAGCTCAAGACTGAAAGAATATTTTTCTTTGTTTGAGATCAATAAATTGAAACGTAAGAGATCAATCATTTGATCTTTTTCGATATTATAAATAGAGGAAAGATTAACATGATTTTTTACGTGATACGTTGATGTATCGTCTCATTCTGACTTGAGGTCATCAACAGTGTGAGGAGAATCAACATTAAGGATCTCAATGCTGTCATGTGAAGTGTCAGCGTCAGATTCAACAACCTGAGCCATGAGATACTTAGCTTCATCATCTAAAGAGTTTTCCTTTTCAAAAGCAGCTGATAGAGTGGTCATCATCTCTTGAACAGTTGAGCAGTTTTGTACCAAATGATAGACAAAAAAAGGAAGTGAGTTTCCAATAGCAATTCTAGCCTTTACATCGAGATTCAACATCCTTTTCTCTTCCTTGTTATAATAGGGAACAAAATTCCCTCTTAACTTACTGCCACATGCACCATTATTGGATGATTGATGCATAGCAGCTATAGGACCTTTGTTGACGACGTCGAGCATATCCAGATCCATGAACTCTAGAATGTTCATGCCTTTGATTTCCAATTAAAGAACTTGTATTTGTCAAACAGAAGGATCTTGTTACAGACATATGACTTAGGAATGAAAGAGGTTGAACTGATTACTCAAGTGTATCACAAACCTTCTCTGATACCAATTGAAGGTTTGTGATGATCAGATACACTTCAAGTGTGAATAAGAAACAAAAAACTAATCTAAGAAAAATAAACAATAGAAAGTAAATGACACATAAGTTCTCAAAATTGTTCCTTTCACAAAGAAAAGAGGTTTTGTCTTCACAAAGAAGACGGTCACAAAGACGATTGACACAAAGCCGTGTTGCACAACATTAGGGTTTTCCCTAATGTTGTACATATACTAATCTATACATGTATATCCCATGATTGACGAGATTGTATCTAATCTATACTAAGAACCAATCTTATCACAAAGATTATAGATCTGTGATATATTCTATATTTATCTATATTATTACCTGTATATAAAGATTATACAGAATATCTATACTAAGTGTTGACGCTTGTGAACTTTATACGTTGGCACTGTCGACGTGTAGAAGCTGATATTGATAGATTAGTGTGTCATGAGTTTGACTCATCAGATCATAAGGTGTGACCTTACAGTTTAATCATGATTTCAAGATTATTATGATAAATACACGGTGTGAGTCATAGATTTGAAAAAATAGTGAGATTGAACCCTAATTGGGTAATTTTATGGGTAATGGAAATTGAGCTTATATCTTGATGATTTATGGCCTATAAAAGACATATTAATTGATTTTATCACAAGAAGTTGAGATAAGAAGTTTGTATGACCAAATAAATGATTCTGGTACATATGAATTGGTAATAAGTTCTTTATATAATAAGTCATGTTAATAATAACTTTATGTTTTGATTGAATAGGAGGTGAAGATACTTGGTCAAGAGGCACTAATTGGAGAACATGCGTTTTAGTTAGTTTTGACTAACTACAGAGGTGAGTACATGTAGATTTTTAATGAGTAATAGCAAAATAAATTTTATTATATGAATATGTTTGATGTCAATCTTTTTTTATACTTGATCCTTTATGTTCATATGTGGTTTGAGTTAAAGGGGCATTTCTAGATGTTTAATTATGAAAAGCTTTATGATTCATTGATTTAAAGGGCATTTCTAGTAGTTTGTTATGAAAGTTCTAATCATGACACATGTTCAATGATTTATGTTGATTTATTCATGATAAAAGTCTGATGTTTTTGTTGGATTAGTGTCTAATTCCATAACTATAATTGGTATATACTTAACCCGACCCAACATGGTTCATTTGGGTTGCATGACATCATGTATTTGGATAGACTAAAATGAGAGAAATAACACTTAAGGTTTATTAATATATTATAAGTTCTAATATATTAATAAGATTATTTAATTAGTACTGATCAAGAATTAATCTAGAATTAATTAAGTGATCAAAAGAAGACTAATTAAATATATGGGTTGATTGTGTAAATCATCCATACTTATATAGTGGGCTATTGCTCCATGGATTATCAAGTTGGGCTAAAACCCATAGGATGCTCCATGGTGTATTTGAACTTATGGATCCAAGGAAATGGAAAGCCATGACAATTAGGGTTTACCCTAATTGTGACTAACCATATAATGATCTTATTATTGAAGAAATTGGCCACTAGTGAAACAAGTGAGGGCAAGCCGATTTTGAAGTGTTCTATTTTTCTCTCTAAGTTATTCCAAATGCATTTGATGTTGTGTGAACCATTTGAGGTGTCACACTTGGGGCACTAGGCTCTCAAGCTACATGGAATCAAGCACCAACAAAGAGGTATGTCATTCTACTAGATTTTATGTTATTTGTACTTCATAATATGCTAGTTAGGATAAATACCTTGGAAATTGATATTTGCATGTATGATAGACAAAACATAGATCCAAGGTATTTAGGGTTGCATGTACACTTAGGAGTGTTAGAATGCTCAAAACCCAACAGTAGTATCAGAGACTAGGCTGGTTTTCAATTGTACTTGATGCAAACTGCTGAAAAAAGCTGAAAAAATCGATTTTCTGGCTGTCTGGGCACTGGACTCGCCGAGTCCACTGATGAACTCGCTGAGTCCATGAAGAAAATCATTCTACTCGTCTAGTAGGTTCATACACTCGACGAGTAGGAGCCCCTGACAGCATATTTTCGACTTTTAAAGCTGGAATTGGTCTAGAATCATTACCTTAAGTTGTTTTGGACTTATAAAACCTATTTTTAAAGTGGTAATGATTATAGTAAACCAATTTCAATGTTATAATCGAAGTTTCAAGTTTATATATGTTTATGTAATTCTTGAAAATTGTTGGTTATGAATGTTCATGCTTGTGGGTTTTGTTAGATCATAGGAATTCTATGCAAATTGTTTTGTTAGTATAATTCTTGATCTTAATGAATTTGTTTGGACTCCATAACTTGTCCTCAAGTTATGGATTAACAAAAGTTTTTTTTTGTGTTACCTTGTTTATGAGTTGATTTAGATTATGGAAAAAAAGGTTCTGTGCTAGCTGTTTTCAATCCATATTGATCTAAAAGTAGTTCATAAAATATGTTTTTGTAACTTGTCCTCAAGTCATATGAAAAGTCATATTTATGAATCTTAAAACTCATAAAAGTGCCATAGGTTACATAAAATGAAGAGTCTTCATTTTAATGAACCATTAAACTCATAAGTTATGAATTGAAGAGTCTTGAAATAGTTTCAAAACTTGCCCTCAAGTTTTGGAATTTGTAAAGTTACCCCTTCATGTATACTTTAATTCCAAATTGAACCCTAGAATTTTAAAAGTTTAAAATTTAACCCTTATACTATTATTATAATTTTTAATTATATAGATATGTATAAGAAAAGTCAATCTTACCGTTAGCAGGCCTCATTCACGAAGCCGGTCTATAAGGGGGTATAAGGTTACTGCCTATAAAATGACAGTTTAACGGGTGTCCACTCTCACCCACCGCTTCCTGACTGGTGGAGGGTCGTTAGCCGAACGGGTAGGAAATGACTATAATTCTCCCTTCATTAAAAGTATAATGATAAATACTAAGTAACTAAACACTTATTAATTCCCAATCTTAGTTACTTAGTGATAAGATTAAAACATTAATCTATGAAGATCGACTAGATCTTAAACAGGTAATTAATTATAAAAACAGCAAGAACACGATAAAAAGTATAAGACAAGAGTGAATCAAACGTGTCGAATGATTAAACAAAATCCTTAGAAGAGCTCGATTAAGAACATCAACTGTAGAGGATTGGTAGGTTACAAGAACGATTAAAGAAACCTGTAAATGCTATCGTTATGCTCTAGATCAATCGCTAAAATCGTTAACCTAATATGCATGCAAGCATATACTTATATATTAAACATAATGGGTTCTCGGTTGGACAGGCCCAAACCGGAATACAAACTAAATAAATAAACTATCGAGCCCAATAGACGCAATCTTTAACAAAATCTTCAGCCTAACAATCTCCCCCTTTGCGTCAATTGGAGCGAGATCTTCACTTGTTACTTGGGCCAGCAGCTGAAGCAGGTATCTTCTTCTTCACGGTGTTAAACAGACATTTGGTGAGCGAGAGTATAGTCTGTCTAAACCTGACGTACCACTGAATCATGTCATTGAAGTACTTGACATCATCAGCTGAATTCTCTTTACACCTCTTGATGATTGATAACACATGCTCCAGACAAGCAGTGGTGTAAAGGTGTTTGTCAGCTAAAGCAAAGAGACATTTCTGTCCTTGTGCTCTAGTGAACATAACCGAGTTGCGTCTCGGGTCGATCTTGCCCATTTGCATTTGGTTGAGATCACTGGCCGATCCCACAGGAGCTATCTTCGGTTTCTTCTTGAAGACTGTGGCGACCTCCTGATCCATTAGGGCAACCTCCATGATGTAGCAGGCTAACATCCTTTTGATATGGTCTATAATGGGACCATATTCGGCTTCATTAGTCAAAAGGATATTATACAGGACAATCCAATCATGAGGATTTAAATTTGGTAGATCTGCCAGGGAGATATGATGAGCAGTTCTTGCAGATCCTCGAATGACCTTGAACCGAACGTTTGTGAACCTTCCTTCGGCATAAGGCTTCAGTACCCGAACGTTCACTATCTTCTGGGCGCTCCAAGTAAGATATTGTGGACGAGCAGCCGCCAGATAGAAGTCGATGAGCTCCCTGTCAAGCTCAGCGTTCGGATGAGGGACTTCAAAGATGTTTGAGAAGGCGTGGAAGATAAACGCCTTTCGAGTCAGCGGCATGTCGAACTGCGAGTCGACAGTATTATTGCAGTCGAACGAGATCACCGGCTCGAGCCATAATATGCTGGGAGTTTCTATGGCCTCTTTGATCATTCTCTCCCGAGTCCATGCAGGGAATAGAGTCTTCCTGCTCTCGAGGAGATCGTGGGCTTCCTTCTGCTTGCGTTCGGCTTCTTTAGCCTCTCGCGCCACACGATTTACATCTTCATCAACATTGCGACTGTTCTTTCTTTTTAACGTGTCAGCAATGGTCTCCTTGTCTTCATCTTCATCTTCATCTTCTTCCTCAGCTATGTTTTTCCCTTTGTCCTTCACACCCGAACCCAAAGCTTGACCAGTCAGTGGTGGTTCGGTTGTGTGAGTAGCTTTGGAGGAAGGAGGTGGTTTCGATCCGGTCTTCTTCTCTTCTCCCCCTTGTTTCGGAATGGACACGAAACTAGGTAGGCCTTCGATTTTGCTGAGAAGGTCCATGGCCGGAGAGAGCTTTTCAGCGAGGGTTCGCCTCACCGAATGGTTTAAAATCGGATCATGTGCTTCTAGGATGTTGGATAAGGCAGCGTGTACATCCGAAACACATGTTTTGATGACTTCCCTTTCGGATCGAAGAGCTTCCAGCTGTTGTTGAGAGTTGGATAACTGAGTGCTCTTGATCTTTAGGGCGGTGGTTTTGCTTGCGAGAACGTCCATCAAAGAGTTTTCAGCCGCAAGATCCTCTTGGAGCTTAGCAAGTCTCTCATCGATGGAGGCACGAAGGGCCGAGTTGTCGTCGCTTATGGTTTGGCGAAGGGCAGCGAACGAAGTCAACTCCGTTGAGACGAACTTTGCCAATTGCTGAACAATCGGTTCCAAAGTTGTCTTGGTAGCGTCCGCATTCTCCTGTAATGACTTCAGCAGAGAAGAGGCGTCGGAGAATAGTTTATCGACTTTTTTGGTCGCAGCCTCACAGGCTTTGGTAGAGGCTTCGATGGCAGCAGTTGCTGAGGCTACGGAATCATGTTGAGCCCTGGAGAAGGCATCAACAATCTTCTGAAGTGTAGCTTCAGAGAGAGAGGACTGCTGGTTGGAAGATGAGGCGAGAAGTAGGTCAACCTTCTCGTTGAGTTCCTTTAGATGCTTCTTTGTCACTGGAGCATCATCCTCTTCATCACTCTGAACCTGAAACGGACTATAGTAGACCGAATCAAAGTTCATGTGTTCACCGCCAAGGTAAGGGTTTTCTCCATCAGAGGCATTTTCTGGAGATGGAGGGGGTGGTAAAGCTGGGGGTGTGGTTGGTTTGGACGGTTCAGGTTGAGTGGGTGTGGGGTTAGTTTCGGTTTGAGGTGGTTCGGTTACGGGTGGGGTTTCGGTAACTGGTGGTGTTTCGGTTGCAGTTGTGAAAATGGGTGGTGGTATAGGGAAAGAGGTTGGTGGAAGAGTGGTATTGGGGATTATGGTCGGAATGGAAGTAGGAATGGTTGGTGGAGGTGAAGGAACGGGTGAGTTGTGGATTTCCATATCTGGGGTAGGAGACCTAGGTGGTGTGTTGCCTCATTGAGGGGTTTCGCCTCCTTGAGAGCCGTCCGAACCCGAACTCTCGCCCTCAGAATCACTTGAAGAAGAGGGAATAACAATCTTGCGCTTCGGTTGTGTCTTCCTCCTCTTCGGCTGTGGGGACTGAGCAGCCTTTGTCTGTTTCCTCTTCTTGGGAGAAGGACCCTTAGGAGCTTTGGTCGCTTGCTTCCCTTTGTCAGCCTTTTTGCCCCTGTTCACCGGTTTGTCAGCATCGTGGATGGACCTGAGCATATCCGGTGTAAGTTCCCTAGGACCAGTTGGTCTGAATTCCTTTATCGTACGGATTAGCCTGCTGTCAGAGGGCACGTCGCCATACATCGTCTCCGGAATGGAGCCAATGAGCGAGAATTTAGATGCATCCGAGACGATGATCTTCTTGGTATGAAAAATACCAATAGAAGACATCGATGCACCTGCAGCAGTGGGAATGTCAAACTTGTCCATCGCCCATTTGGTGATTAGAATCCAGAACCGGGCCAACGACACCTCAGAGTGTCGTGATGATGAAGAAAGACTCTGAATAAGCTGTTGCCAGAGGACCATCCCAAAATCCAGATTAACCCCGTTGTAGACTGTATACATGATCGACAAGAAAAGTCGACTAGCCCCGTCAGATCCTGAGCTCCGTTCCGACAAGCCCTTGAAGAGGACCGTGAACATGCCGTTCCATTGGGGCGGCAAGCAGGACTTCTTGAATTTAGCGATGGAGGTGAGAACCTCCGTGTACCCCATGTTGTAAAACATGTTATACAGATACCCAACCGGAATCGTTTCCGGGTTTATTCTCGATGGGTCAACAGCCAACCCTAGCATTGTGCAGAAACGTTGTCGAGAAACTGATGTCTTGTGTTCAACAATCTCGAAGAACACCCGGTCGACCGCTTTGTCGTAATAAGCAGTCGCATAAACCTGCGATAAGGCCACCATGGGAACAGATTTGATCCTGGAGAGAGCGGTGGCGATTTGGGAGTACTTCAGGCACTCGATGATTGGCGACATGTAGGAGTCGTACGCCATAGGGTTGAGATCGATCACCAGGCATTGTTGCGGACGAATGGGAAGGATTTGTGATGTAGCATGGACGGAAGAGGATTCTGCCATTGTTGAAGGTGGTAGAAGAAGATGATGAACAGTGAAGCTTTTTGGGAGTATTTGCTCTTTAGAAAATCCGGAAGCAGTAAAAAGGTAAATGGTGGTGAAGACTGCCTTTTATAGTGAGGGATTGGAGAGAGAAAAATCGTTTCAAATCTTCTATGCGATGATCACGTAGGAGAGAGAGTGTCAGATTCCTAGGATCACGCTACCCAACAAGCGCCGTTTCAGAAGAAAAACCGCTTCAAATCCTCACGCGCCTTTAAATGCCAAAGGGATGACGCTTGGATTTCGCACACGCGTCCATAATGTCAGTAAAAGCATGGGCGTTTCAAATTCACACGCGCCCCCTTTTTACCGTCGTTTGAATTTCAATCCGTTTAACTCCCGCCTAGTCAGCAACCTTTCGTCTTATCCTTTTAAACCGCATCTTTTGAATTAAATACCCATGTGGATTGTTTTTGACCACAGCTTCATAATTAACCACCAAAGTAATAAGATAGCCTGTAATAATTAGTAACGGAATTTTGGAAAATCAAAGATTTTCGTGCAAAGAGTGTAAAAGAAAAAGAAATAAAGCAACTCTTTTAAGGATAATCTGTGTTGTCAATAATGACACGAAACTGATGATCCCGGGCACGAATCTCTTCCTTCAAGGTCAAGAGAGACCTTAAAGTGTTAGTGTGGATTCCCGTTGAATTACGATCAAACACTTATTAATAAATGTTGAAAGGCTTCTTTTAATTAGGCTAAATAAGGGTGGCTTTCGCTTTGATTAAGCAATTCTAATCTTGAAATAAGAAAGAAAGTGAACAAAGTACTTGTGAGACTAGTGTAGCCTGTTGAACAAGTAGGTAGGAATTTATTTTAAATTGGCTTGGAAAAATATAAAATCTCAGATAAAAAATATAGAAATTGGATCCCATGGGAAGAAATGTTATGGTGTTGAACAATTTCATAGGAATCACGCAAAATAAAATTTGAGATTTCATGAAGGTACATTCGTCAATTCTTTGGTGAAAACTTGAGCAAATTAATTGTTCATCGTCAATTCAGATTTGGTGTTGAATTTTGGGTTTCACTCAGCTCGTAGTGGCACGAAACTAAGATCATAAACACAGATGTTGTGTAACCATAAACCTCAGTGGTAATTTCTGAGAGTCTCAAGGGTTACGTTGAGGAAACGAATGTAATGGAGAAATGTAATGGAGATGGTGTAAGAAAACATAGTACCTCTGCTGCGAAAATAAGGACCAAGCAGGAAACTCTTAACTCATGTGAGAAGAGAGTGAGGTAGCTCGTGATTAGAATAAATATGTTAGCCTTATTGGGAAGACAAGGTTTGTGTATACCAGGTCATGAAGGCTATTATTCAAAATCTTGTGAGGCTTGGGACACATACAGCAGCATGCTTCTAGGGACACTTAAGTAATTCAGCAATTATATTCCCATAAACGAACGAACAACCAATAAGAAAGAAAATAAAAAAATATTTTTGGAGTTTTTGAGATTTATTAAAAAAAAATTAAGTAAAAAAAAAAATGAGGTAAAAAAAACTTTGAAAAACCGAACCTGAACGTTCGGTTGCATTCGGTTAGGAAAAATTTTGGAAAACCGAACCCGAGCGTTCGGTTGGTTTCGGTTCCACAAGATTTTGAAAAACCGAACCCGAACCTTCGGTTGGTTTCGGTTCCACAAAATTTTGGAAAACCGAACCCAAACCTTCGGTTGGTTTTGGTTTTTGAAAATTTTAAGAAACCAAGGAATTTAGACGTGTAATTGGAAAATACTTTCAATATTAAGAAAAACAATTTTTGTACAAGAAATATATAACAAAGAGAAACTACCTTTGAAGTGATGAGCGAATCAAATGGTTTAACCGAACCCGAACGTTCGGTTGGTTTCGCTTCTTACGTTTGAGGTTGAGAGGTAGTGTGAGGTACTGACTCTGATTCCATCATACCTAGCCCTTGCAGTATTCTATTGAATGATGCTTCAGGAAGAGCTTTGGTAAAGACGTCAGCCAGTTGATCAGTGGTTCTTACGAAGTGAACTTCGACGTTTCCATCTTCCACGTGATCTTTGATGAAGTGATACCTCAGTGCTATGTGTTTGGTTTTAGAGTGTTGCACTGGGTTATGACATATCCTAATTGCACTTTCAGATTCACAATATAGTGGGATCTTCTTCATATTGAGTCCATAGTCTCGAAGTTGACTCTGGATCCAAATCACTTGGGATGTGCAGGATGCAGCGGCAATATATTCCGCTTCGGCAGTAGACAACGACACACACGTTTGTTTCTTGGATTGCCAGCTGACCAACTTTCCGTCAAGGAATTGACAGCTACCAGTTGTGCTTTTTCTGTCGAGTCCACATCCCCCAAGGTCAGCATCAGAATAGGCTTGAACGAAGAAGCCTGAGTTGGAAGGATACCACAGACCTAAGGAGGCAGTTCGCTACAGATAGCGTAAGATGTTCTTCACTGCAAGCATGTGATGTTCGCGGGGATTTGCCTGAAATCGAGCACAATAACACACAAAAAACATGATGTCAGGCCTGCTAGCAGTAAGATACATTAGTGAGCCTATCATTTGACGATAGAGCATGATATCGACAGCTGGTTTGTCTAGGGATGGAGTTAGCTTGGTGCCGAATGCCATTGGGACTTTGACTTTTGAGTCTCCCATCATCCCAAACTTTGCTAGGAGAGTCTTCGTGTAAGCTTCCTGATTGATAAAGATGCCTTCGGGTCCCTGTCTAATATTTAAACCAAGGAAAAAGTTAATAGGACCCATTGAGCTCATTTCAAACTTAGTCTCCATCAACTTTCTGAATTCAGCTGTTAAGCTGGGATTCGTAGAGCCAAAGATGATGTCATCGACATAAATTTGAACTATCATAAGGTGGTTACCTTCCTTTTTGCGAAAGAAGGTTGGGTCAACCGAACCTTGTTTAAATTTAGACATCTTTAAAAATTTGGTAAGCGTTTCATACCAGGCTCTCGGAGCTTGTTTAAGGCCATACACAGCTTTATCCAGAATGTAGCAATGATTTGGATATTTTTCGTTCACGAACCCAGGAGGTTGCTCCACATACACGGTTTCTTCGAGTTCTCCATTAAGAAAGGCACACTTGACGTCCATTTGGAAAACTTCAAAGTTTTTGTGGGCAGCATAAGCCAAAAATATTCTAACAGATTCTAGCCTAGCTACAGGAGCGAAAGTCTCTTCATAATCTATTCCTTCCTCTTGACAGTATCCCTTTACCACCAAACGAGCCTTGTTCCTTATAACATTCCCTTCTTTGTCCATTTTGTTTCTAAAGACCCATTTGAGACCAACAACCGAAGCATTCGGAGGAGTTGGAATGAGGCGCCAGACTTTGTTCCTTTCAAATTCGTTCAGTTCATCTTGCATTGCTTGAACCCAATCAGAGTGATCGAGGGCAGTGTTAACTGTCTTCGGTTCAACTTTTGATACGAATGAGTTAAACATACAAAACTCAACCTTTGAAAATAAGAATGTCTGTTTTGCTTTCAGTTGCGATCGGGTCAGAACCTTTTCAGAGACATCACCAACTACTTGAGAAATAGGATGATCTCTGGTCCATTTGGTAAGAGGAGGGTAATTAGGATCAAAGGTTGGGTCTTGTTCAGCATTGATCATTTCTTCTGGCTCAGATTGGCTATCGTAGTCAAGCGTCATATCATCATGCTCCCCCTCGATTGATGAGGTTTGAGAAACTTGAAGTTCAGGGGTTTCTTGTGGTGCTGGACTTTCAGGCGTTGAAGCGCCTTCGGTTGGAGAGGCACCTTCGGTAATAGAAGCACCTTCGGTTGGAGTTGTAGAACTTGGCTCCCCCTCGTCGTTTGAACTTGACTCCCCCTCGACTTGTGAGCTTGGCTCCCCTTCGGCTGAAGCATTGTTGAATGGAGGGTCAACAGTAGTCGATCCTCCCTCATTCATTCTCCTTTCAGCTTCTTCGACAATCTGCTTCATGTGGTCAACCTGGTTGTCTGCTGCACCTGCTTCTGAGAGAGAAGCTTTCTCTGGTTCGTCAAAGAGCTCCAGAAATTTATCGTATAAGTTAGCGATCGAGACTGTGACTTGCCCAGTTTGAGGAAAGATTTCCCCAGCGATGTCTTCTTTGGCTTGTAGCTTTTTGACATAGCCATCGTCAAAGGTCACGTAATATGTCTCTTCAATTTTTCTCGAACGCTTGTTTAGGACTCTGTATGCCTTGGATGTGAGCGAGTATCCCAGAAAGATTCCCTCGTCGGCTTTGACGTCGAACTTGTTGCGGTGTTCTTTAGAATTAAAGATGAAGCACCGTGAGCCGAACACGTGGAAAAATTTCACATTAGGCTTCCTGTTATTGAGAATCTCATATGGTGTGAGCGTGAATCGTTTGTTGAGATAAGACCTGTTCTGTGTAAAACAAGCAGTAGAAATAGCATCAGCCCAAAAGTAGAGAGGTAAGGAAGCGAAACTTAGCATAGTTCGGGCAGCTTCACACAAAGATCGGTTTCGTCTTTCGACAATTCCGTTCTGTTGTGGTGTGTAGGGAGCTGAGAAGTTGTGACTAATTCCCTTTTCTGCAAGAAATTCTTCAAACTCCATGTTCTTCAATTCCAGACCATTGTCGCTTCTGATGTTGCGAACGACCTTCTTGAGCTGTACTTCAATCTGCTTGATGAACACTTTCAGCTTATGAGTCGCTTCAGATTTGAGCTTTAGAAAGAACACCCATGTAAATCTTGAAAAGTCATCAACAATAACAAGAATATACTTGCTACCACCGATGCTTTCGATAGATGAAGGACCACACAAATCGATATTGATGGGATTAAACAACTTTTAACCTAAGAAGATCGATTAGATCTTGAACAAGTACATGAATATGAAACAGCAAGAACGCAATATTAATAACAAAGCAGAACACAATATTAAGAACAAAACAGCTTGAATCAATGGTGTCGAATGATTAAATAAAATCCTTAGAAGAGCTCGATTAAGAACATCAACTGTAAAGGATTAGAAGATTACAAGAAAACTATATCGTAAAGCTCTGGAATAAATAAATCTGAAAGCTTGAATCTTGACCTAATATGCATGCAGCATTAACTTAAATACTATACATAAAAGGCTCTCGGTTGGACAGGTCCAAACCGGAGAATACAAGGCTAATCTAACGAGCCCAAAAGACGCAACATCAAAAACTATCTTCAGTCCAACAATCTCCCCCTTTGCGTCAATTTGGAGCGAGACCTTCACTTCTTACTTGGGCCGGCAGCTGAAGCTGGTACCTTCTTCTTCACGGTGCTAAACAGACACTTGGTTATTGAAAGGATGGTCTGTCTAAACCGGATGTACCAATTGATCATATCATTGAAGTACTTGATGTCATCAGCCGAATTGTCTTTACATCGCTTGATGATTGATAAGACGTGTTCCAAGCAGGTAGTGGTGTAAAGATGCTTGTCAGCTAAAGCGAATAGACATTTCTGTCCTTCGGCTCTGGTGAACATCACTGAGTTTCGCCTTGGATCTATCTTGCCCATTTTCATTGTGTTTAGATCACTGGCCGATCCCACTGGTGCTACTTTCGGTTTCTTCTTGAAAACAGTGGCGACTTCCTGATCCATTTGGGCAACCTCCATGATGTAGCAAGCCAACATCCTTTTGACATGGTCTAAGATGGGAACATATTCGGCTTCGTTTGTCAGTAGGATATTGTACAAGACTATCCAGTCATGAGGATTCAGATTCGGCAGATCCGTCAGGGTGATGATGTGAGCAGTTCTTGCAGATCCACGAATAAGCTTGAACTTAACATTCGTGAATTTCCCCACGGCAAAAGGCTTCATCACCCGAACATTGACAATCTTCTGGGCGCTCCATGTAAGGTATTGAGGTCGAGCAGCCTCCAGGTAGAAGTCAATGAGCTCCCTGTCAAGCTCATCGTTCGGATGCGGGACTTCAAAAATGTTAGAGAAGGCGTGGAAGACGAACGCCTTTCGAGTTAGTGGCATATCGAACTGCGAATCGATGGTGTTGTTGCAGTCGAACGATATCACCGGTTGGAGCCATAGTATGCTTGGAGTCTCTATGGCCTCTTTTATCAAACGATCCCTGGTCCAGGCAGGGAAGAGCAGCTTTCGGCTCTCAAGGAGATCGTGGGCTTCTTTTTGCTTTCGTTCAGCTTCTTCAGCCTCACGTGCCACACGACTGACATCATCTTCAGCATTGCGACTGTTTTTCTGTTTCAACATGTCGGCAATGGTCTCCTTGTCTTCATCTTCATCTTCATCTTCATCTCCTCCCTCTGCTATGTTTTTACCCTTGTTCTTCACACCCGAACCCGAGGCATGACCAGTTGGGGGTGGTTCGGTGGTGTGAGTAGCTTTGGAGGAAGGAGGTGGTTTCGATCCTTTCTTCTCATCTCCCCCTTGTTTCGGAATGGACACGAAACTTGGTAGGCCTTCAATCTTGCTTAATAAATCCATGGCCGGGGAGAGCTTTTCAGCGAGGGTGCGCCTCACCGAGTGATTAAGGATGGGATCGTGTGCTTCCAGGATGTTGGATAGAGCGGCGTGGACATCCGAAACACACGTCTTTATGACTTCCCTCTCGGATCAAAGAGCTTCCAAATGTTCTTGAGAGTTGGAAAGCTGCGTGCTCTTGACCTTTAGGGCAGTTGTCTTACTTGCCAAAACGTCCATTAGAGAGTTCTCAGCTGCAAGATCCTCTTGTAGCTTTGCCAGGCGGGCATCAATGGAGGCACGGAGTGCCGAGTTGTCGTCGCTGATATTTTGTCGGAGGGTAGCGAACGAAGTCAACTCCGTCGAGACGAACTTGGCCAATTGCTGAACAATCGGTTCCAGAGTTGTCTTTGTGGCATCGGCACTTTCCTGCAGGGACTTCAGCAAGTCAGAAGCGTCGGAGAATAGTTTATCGACTTTTTCGGTCGCCGCCTCACAGGCTCGGGTGGAGGCATCTATCGCAGCAGTCGCTGAGGCTACTGAATCATGTTGAGCCCTGGAGAAGGCATCAACGATTTTCTGAATGGCAGCTTCAGACAAGGATGACTGCTGGGTGGAAGAGGAGGCGAGAAGTTGATCAACCTTCTCGTTAAGCTCACGAAGATGTTTCTTTGTCACTGGAGCATCATCCTCCTCATCACTCTGAACTTGAAACGGACTATAGTAGACCGAATCAAAGTTCATGTGATCACCACCTAGGTATTGATCATCGCCATCGGAGGCGGCTTCTGGGGATTGAGGTGGTGGTGAAGCTGGGGGTGTTATTGGTTTGGTTGGTTCAGGTTGAGTGGGTGGTGGGTTAGTTTCGGGTGGTGGTGATGTATGGGTTTCGGTTTGTGGAGGTTCGGTTACAGGAGGGGTTTCGGTTACAGGTGGTGTTTCGGTTGATGTGGTGAATATGGGTGGGGGTATAGTGGGGTTTATGGTGGGAATGGAAATAGGTATTGTGGGTTGAGGGGAGGGAACTGGTGATTGGTGAAGTTCCATGTCCGGGGTTGGGGACCGAGGGGGTGTGTTGCCTCGTTGTGGAGATTCGTCTCCTTGTGAGCCCTCAGAGTCCGAACTCCCACCTTCGGATTCGCTTGAAGAGGAGGGTATGAGGAGCTTTCGCTTCGGTTGGGTCTTCCTCCTTTTCGGTTGTGGGGATGAAGCAGGTTTCTGTTGTTTACGCTTCTTTGGAGAAGGTCCCTTTGGAGCTTTGGACATTTGCTTCCCCTTGTCACCCTTTTTGCCCTTGGCCACCGGTTTGTCGGCATCATGAATCGATCGCAGCATGTCCGGTGTCAGTTCCCTCGGACCAGTTTGGCGAAACTCCTTGATCGTTCTGATCAATCTGCTATCAGCTGGCACATCAGCATACATCGACTCTGGGATAGAGCCAACGAAGGAAAATTTGGAAGCATCGGATACGATGATCTTCTTGGTATGAAACGTACCAATAGAAGACATCGGTGCCCCGTCGGCTGTGGGAACGTTAAATTTGTCCATGGCCCATCTTGTGATCAAGATCCAGAACCGGGCCAGCGACACCTCGGAGTGTCGGGAAGAGGAAGAGAGGCTCTAAATCAGTTGTTGCCAAAGGACAAACCCATAGTCCAGATTGATCCCGTTGTACACCCCATACACGATTGACAGGAAAAGACGACTGGCCCCATCCGATCCTGAGCTCCTTTCTGACAGTCCCTTGAAGAGAACTGTAAATAACCCATTCCACTGGGGCGGTAGGCAGGACTTCTTGAACCTGGCAACGGAGGTGAGAACTTCCGTGTAGCCCATGTTGTAGAACATGTTGTAGAGCATACCAACCGGAATCGTCTCCGGGTGAACTCGTGATGGGTCAGCAGCAAACCCAAGCATGGTGCAGAAGCGGGGACGAGAAATCGACGTCTTGTGTTCCGCCACTTCGAAAAATACCCTGTCGACAGCCTTGTCGTAGTAAGCCGTCGCGTAGACCTGAGATAAGGCCACCATGGGCACCGTTTCAATCCGTGATAGTGCAGGAGCAAGCTGGGAGTACTTGAGACACTCGATGACCGGCAACATATAAGAATCATATGCCAGTGGGTTGAGATCAATCACGAGGCATTGCTGAGGACGGATTGGAAGAATCTAAGAGGTAGCATGGACGGAAGAGGATTCAGCCATTGTTGCAGGTTGGGAGAAGAAGATGACCGGGAGAGAGTTTGTAAGAATTTTTGCTTTGGAAATTATGGGGGCAGTAAAGAGGTAAAAGGTGGTGTTGATGGGTTTTTATAGTAGGTGATAGGAGAGAGAAAAATCGTTTCAAATCTCTTATGGAAATACAAAACGGGTTTTTGGAGTGACTGATTGGTGACAGTTGGGACGTGCGTTGATCACGTAGGAGAGAGAGTGTCAGATTCCTAGGATCACGCCGCCCAATAAGTGCCGGTTCAGAGAGAGGAACCGTTTCCATGTCCACACGCGCCATTAATGCCAGATGGATGACGCTTCAATACTGCACACGCGTCCAATAAATGTCAGAAAAAGCGCGACCGCTTCAAGTTCACGCGCCCTCCTTTTTACCGTCGTTTGAATTTCTATCCATTTAACTCCCGCCGAGTCAGCAACTTTTGTCTTATCCCCTTTTAAACGGCTGTTTCCAATTTATGATCCACGTGGCTAATTTTTGACCACAACCTCATTTGTAACCATCCAGTAAATATCCAGCCTGTAACGGAATTTTTTTGAAAATCTAGGATTTTCGTGCAAAGAGTGTAAAAAAAATAAAGAAATAAAGCAACTCGATTTAGGATTATCTGTGATGTCAATAATGACACGAAACTGATGATCCCGGGCACGAATCTCTTCCTTCAAGGTCAAGAGAGACCTCAAAGTGTTAGTGTGGAATCCCGTTGAATTACGATCAAACATTTATTAATAAATGTTGAAAGGCTTCTTTTAATAAGGCAAATTAAGGGTGGTTTCGCTTTGATTCATCAATTCAATTCTTGATACAAGAACGAATGTGAACAAAGTACTTGTGAGACCATTGTAGTCTGTTGAACAAGTAGGTTTGAGTTGATTTGATAGTGGCTTGGATTAATATGAAATCTCAGATAAAAATTTAAAACTGGATCCCATGGGAAGAAATGTTATGGTGTGTAACAATTTCATTGGAATCACTCAAAAAGAAAAGAAATTGAGATTCCATGAAAGTACATTCGTCAATTCATTGGTGAAAACTTGATCAAGTTAATTGGTCACCGTCAATTCGTTGGTGTTGATTTTTGGGTTTCACTCAGCTCGTAGTGGCACGAAACTAAGATCATAAACACAGATGTTGTGTAACCATAAACCTCAGTGGTAGTTTCTGAGAGTCTCAAGGGTTACAGTGATGAAGCGAATGTTATGGAGAAGTGTAATGTGGATGGTGAAAGAAGACATAGTACCTCTGCTGCGAACATAAGGACCAAGCAGGAGACTCTGAACTCATGTGAGAAGAGAGTGAGGTAGCTCACGATTAGAATAAATGAGTCAGCCTTATTGGGAAGACAAGGTTTGTGTTTACCAGGTCATGAAGGCTATTATTCAAAATCTTATGAGGCTTGGGACACATACAGCAGCATGCTTCTAGGGACACTTAAGTAAGTCATCGAATATATTCCCATAAAGAAATGAGCACACGAAAGAAAAAAAAATTATTTTTGGAGTTTTGATATATAAGAGGGAAAAAAAATTGAGACTTAAAAAAAAATATAAAAGATTGAAAAACCGAACCCGAACCTTCGGTTGGTTTCGGTTTTGGAAAATTTTGAAAAACCGAACCCGAACCTTCGGTTGGTTTCGGTTCAGGAAAATTTTGAAAAACCGAACCCGAACCTTCTGGAGGTTTCGGTTTTGGAAATTTTTTTAAGAAACCAAGGAGTTTGGAAATGTAATTTGGAAAAACTTTTTACATAAGAAAAACAAATTTTGCACACGAAATATACAGTACTGAAAAACTACCTTTGAAGTAATGAGCGAGTGAGATGGTTGAACTGAACCCGAACGTTCGGTTGATTTCGCTTCTTACGTTTGAGGTTGAGAGGTAGTGTGAGGTACTGACTCTGATTCCATCATTCCTAGCCCTTGCAATATTTTATTGAACGATGCTTCTGGAAGAGCTTTGGTAAAGACGTCAGCCAGTTGATCAGTGGTTCTTACGAAGTGAACTTCGACATTTCCATCTTCCACATGATCTTTGATGAAGTGATACCTCAGTGCTATGTGTTTGGTTTTAGAGTGTTGCACTGGGTTATGACAGATCCTAATTGCACTTTCAGAGTCACAATATAGAGGGATCTTCTTCATATTGAGTCCATAGTCTCGAAGTTGACTCTGGATCCAAATCACTTGTGATGTGCAGGATGCAGCGGCAATGTATTCCGCTTCCGCAGTAGACAGCGACACACACGTTTGTTTCTTGGATTGCCAGCTGACCAACTTCCCATCAAGAAATTGACAGCCACCAGTTGTGCTTTTGCGGTCGAGTCCACATCCTCCAAGGTCAGCATCCGAATAGGCTTGAACGAAGAAGCCTGAATTGGATGGATACCATAGACCTAAGGAGGTGGTTCGCTTGAGATAGCGTAAGATGTTCTTCACTGCCAGCATGTGAGGTTCGCGTGGGTTAGCCTGAAATCGAGCACAATAGCACACAGAAAACATGATATCAGGCCTGCTAGCAGTTAAATACATCAACGAGCCGATCGTTTGACGATAGAGCGTGATGTCGACAGCCGGTTTATCTAGTGAAGGGGTAAGTTTGGTGCCGAATGCCATTGGGACTTTGACTTTTGAGTCTCCCATCATGCCAAACTTCGCTAGGAGAGTCTTCATGTAAGCTTCCTGATTGATAAAGATGCCTTCGGGTCCCTGTCTTATATTTAAACCAAGGAAAAAATTAATAGGACCCATTGAGCTCATTTCAAACTTAGTCTCCATCAACTTTCTGAATTCAGCTGTTAAGCTGGGATTCGTAGAGCCAAAGATGATATCATCGACATAAATTTGAACTATCATAAGGTGGTTACCTTCCTTTTTGCGAAAGAAGGTTGGGTCAACCGAACCTTGTTTGAATTTGGACATCTTTAAAAATTTTGTAAGCGTTTCATACCAGGCCCTCGGAGCTTGTTTGAGGCCGTACACGGCTTTATCCAGAATATAGCAATGATTTGGATACTTTTCGTTTACAAACCCAGGAGGTTGCTCCACATACACAGTTTCTTCGAGTTCTCCATTTAGAAATGCACACTTGACGTCCATTTGGAAAACCTCAAAGTTTTTGTGAGCAGCATAGGCCAGAAATATTCTAACCGATTCTAGCCTAGCTACTGGAGCGAACGTCTCTTCGTAATCTATCCCTTCCTCCTGACAGTATCCCTTGACAACCAGACGAGCCTTGTTCCTTATGACATTACCTTCCTTGTCCATTTTGTTTCGAAAAACCCATTTAAGACCAACAACTGAAGCATCCGAAGGAGTTGGAATGAGGCGCCAAACTTTGTTCCTTTCAAATTCGTTCAGTTCGTCTTGCATTGCTTGAACCCAATCAGAGTGATCGAGGGCAGTGTTCACTGTCTTCGGTTCAACTTTTGATACGAATGAGTTAAACATACAAAACTCAACCTTTGAAAATAAGGATGTCTGTTTTGCCTTCAGTTGAGATCGGGTCAGAACCTTTTCAGATACATCACCAACTACTTGAGAGATGGGATGATCTCTGGTCCATTTGGTAAGAGGAGGGTAATTCGGATCGAAGGTTGGATCTAGTTCAACATTGATCATCTCTTCTGGCTCAGATTGGCTATCGAAATCAAGCGTCATATCATCATGCTCCCCCTCAATTGATGAGTCTTGAGAAACATGAGGTTCAGGGGTTTCTTGCGGTGCTGGACTTTCAGGTATTGAAGCACCTTCGTTTGGAAGGGCATCTTCGGTTGGAGAGGTACCTTCGGTTGGTGAAGGACCTTCGGTTGAAGTAGTAGAGTTTGGCTCCCCCTAGACTTGTGAGCTTGGCTCCCCTCGACATGAGAACTTGGCTCCCCCTCGACTGAAGCATTGTTGGTTGGAGATTCAGCAGTGGGCGATTCTCCTTCATGCATTCTTCTTGCAGCATCTTCGACAATCTGCTTCATATGATCTATTTTGTTGTCAGCTGCACTTGCTTCTGAGAGAGAAGCTTTTTCCGGTTCGTCAAATAGTTCCAGAAAATTTTCGTACAAATTGGCGATTGAGATTGTGACTTGGCCAGTTTGAGGAAAGATTTCCCTGGCAGTGTCATCTATGGCCTGTAGCTTGTTGACATAGTTATCGTCGAAGGTCACATAGTATGTCTCTTCAATCCTTCTTGAACGTTTGTTTAGGACTCTGTACGCCTTGGAAGTGAGCGAGTAACCCAGAAAGATTCCCTCGTCGGCTTTGACATCAAACTTGTTGCGGTGTTCTTTAGAATTAATGATAAAACACCTTGAGCCAAAAACGTGGAAAAATTTCACATTGGGCTTCCTGTTGTTTAATATCTCATATGGTGTGAGCGTGAATCGCTTGTTGAGATAGGACCTGTTTTGTGTATAACAAGCAGTAGAAATAGCGTCAGCCCAAAAATAAAGAGGTAAGGAAGCGAAACTTAACATAGTTCGGGCAGCTTCACACAGAGATCGGTTTCGTCTTTCGACTATTCCGTTCTGCTGTGGTGTGTAGGGAGCTAAGAAATTATGACTAATTCCCTTTTCTGCAAGAAACCCTTCAAACTCTCTGTTCTTGAATTCGAGACCATTGTCGCTCCTGATGTTTCGAACGACCTTCTTGAGCTGAACTTCAATTTGCTTGATAAACACTTTCAGCTTTTGAGTCGCTTCAGATTTGAGCTTTAGAAAGAACACCCATGTAAATCTTGAGAAGTCATCAACGATAACAAGAATGTACTTGCTACCACCGATGCTTTCAATAGATGAAGGACCACACAAATCGATATGAAGCAATTCGAGTGGTTCAACAACTTTTGTGTTAATTACGGATGGATGACTTTGACGACTCTGCTTTCCCATTTCGCATGCAGCACATAAATGCTCTCTGTCAAACTTGAGCAATGGAAGACCCCTAACATGACCTCCAGTGACAAGTCGGTTGATATCTTTGAAATTGAGATGTGAGAGCCTCCTGTGCCACAACCAGCTTTCGTCGGATTGAGCTTTTGATAGCAGACATATTGCTGGGTTTCCTTTGATAGGTTTCATGTTTAGGGGAAACATTTCACCCTTTCGCTCTGACTTCAGAATCACTTTCTTTGTCTTTTTCTCTATTATTTCAGAACCTTCATCATCGAATGAAACTTTGAGACCTGTACCTCCAACAAGCTGAGATACACTGATGAGGTTGTGTTGAAGTCCTTCCACACAGGCCACCTTCCTTATGGTAAAATCACCATTCGTTATCATCCCATATCCCTTTATGGTTCCGAAAGAGTTATTTCCAAACTTAACGTTGCCACCATTTGCAAGAGATCTGTATTCCCTGAGCTCCTCTTTCCTCCCTGTCATGTGACGCGAGCAACCACTATCGATGTACCATTCTTCGTCAAACTGCTCGTCACTAATAACCTGCAAAAATTAAGCAGATTTAGGAACCCAAAGTTTCTTGGGTCCATGTGAGGTTTTCATGGGAACAGGAATAGTAAGAGAGATGTCAACTAGACATGTTCTTTTAATTAGTGTTGTTTCATCTTTCTTTTTAATGGTGAAGACTTTTATTTTGTTAGGATTGGGTTTGTTCGCTTTGGACTCAGGTTTAGATTCATCGACCTTTTGCTTTGCCTTCTGTTCAGCTGAAGAATGAGGTTTTTGATGGCAAACGGGATTAGTTTTGGAACTAGATGGAGATGAATGAGTAGAAGTAGAAGAACGAGAAGAATTAGAACGAGAGAATTTGGATGGGGAGGACTTCCTGGCTGATGACTCAAGGTGACCCTTTTGCTTTTGATCATTAGAGGGGCTGACCTTCGAGTCTTGTTCTCTTTTGACTTCAGAGCCGAACCTCTGCGTTCGGTTGGAGTTGTTCTTGGAACCGAACCTTTGGTTTCGGTTGAAATCCTCTTGTGAACCGAACCTTGACTTTCGGTTGTTGTTTTCTTGCGAACCGAACCTTGGCTTTCGGTTGTTGTTTTCTTGCGAACCGAACCTTGGCTTTCGGTTGTTGGAACTATCAGGCTTTCTTACGGGATTGTTTTCATACTTCAGATTCTTGTCTTTGTGTGAATAGTATGCATTCTGGGAGTGCCAGAATTGTTTCCTTTCAGAAAGGTTTTTCCTGTATCTTAGGTTCCTTTCTATCTTTTTATCTCTCATCTGTTTAGGTTGATGATGAACGTTCGCTTTCGCTTTTGATGTCACCTTGGCTGGTTCCTTTTGAACTTCAGGAGTTTTTCTTTGAACCGAGGGAACAGAGGGAATATTTGAAAAAGATTCTGTTTGCCCTGAGGAAGTGGAAGGAGTATCTGATGAAGTTTCACTTCGAGCTGTTGGCGTAGAAGGAATGTCTTCTTTTGCTGAACGATCAACCTCTTGAGGAAAATCTTTTGTACCACTTGTGCTTGGTTCACTGAAATTACCAGGCTTGTTCAAGGGTTCAGGTATGTATCTCCCCTTCTTCATCCAGGAGGTTCTTTCAGATAGGCCAACGGTTTCGTTTCCATTATCAATAGGAGCTTCCAAGAAGAACTCATCACAGCCATCAGCATTGTCTTCGTTAACAATAGCCGTGAGTTCAGCTGTTTGACGTTCGGTTACTCCACTCACCTTGTATACCTGATTTGGAGTGGTCCTGACCTTTTGATACACAACAACTTTTTCTACTAATTTCGGGGACTTTTGTTGGGACAATCTAGCGAATTCCACAGAATTTTCAGAAATAAGATTTTTGTGGTTTTTAGTTTCGCTTTTAGCAAATTCTGAGCAGTCAACCGTATCCTCTATAGAAATTTCACTCATGTTTTCGTCCTTGTTAAGCTCAGATGCATTTTCAACATCGATTTTATTTTCTGAGCTTACGTTGGCATTTAGAGAGTCAAACTTTTGTATGGTTTCGGTTCTCAGTTTAAGTCTGTCATTTTCATCCAAAAGATTTTTGAGCATGTCCTTGTGGTCTTTGGATTTAATGAAGGACTCAATTTTGTCCAGTCCAATTCTATAAGTTGGGTTGACATCATCAGACGATATCACACTCTCACAATTGTAAGCTTCGGCATCGATTTCATCCTCCTTAAATTCTAGGAAGGGCAAAATCATACGATGGATCTTTTATCTCACAGTCCAAGTGAAGTTGAGTAATATTGGAATATAAACGTTTAGCTATTAAACAAAAAACATTTCGTTGTTTTAACAATTTCAAATTGTCTCTCTGCAAATAAATGTTTTCGTCTTTGACTTTAATTAATTCTGACTCTTTTAACTCAATCCACATACGCCGCTCCTCACTCTTCGACGCCACCCTGCTTAATTGATCAGTCAGGTTAGAATTGGTGACTCGAGTCTGAGTTAAGCTACTATCTAAATGAGAAATTCTTGTATTGACGTTTTTTAGTTCTTTCTCATATGAGGATGATGGTACTTTGGATGAAATAAAAATAGATTGTACCTTCTTTATCAGTTCATCGAGCTCATTGAACTGTTGGCTGAGTGGTTTGGCCGTAAAGCACATATCCTCCTGCACCTTCGGTCCATTGCTTCCTCCATCGGTATTGTATCCCCTCATTTGAGATACGCCAGATACCATGAAGCATTTTCTACCACTGCTTTCCTCCTTAGCCATGTAAGCCTTTCCATGAGTAGGCTTCCTCACTTCTTCGTCTTCTAAGTCAGTAGACCAAACTTCGGTGCTACCGAACTCATCGTCATTGACCGAACCCTGCACAATAAGAGCATTAATAGAAGGGTTAGCGGTAGACTTTTTCTTTCTCAACTCATCCAATCTCTTCTGCAGCACAACTTCCTCATCCTTTCCATCGTCCTTTTCAGCCATCTTCTTGAGAACACAGTCCTTAGCATAGTGGTTCTTGCCACCACAGTAGAAGCAGCTTACTCCGGAATCGCCATCTGCCTTCGGTTCCTTCTTGGGCTCCTCAGCCATCGGTTCATTGTTCGCTTTTTCAGAGCTGTAACTCCCCTGCCAGTTTCGGTTTTTGTTGCTGGGGAATCTCTTCTTTATGAACCTCTTAGGATTGGATACCATCATGGCATAATCCTCAGTTGTGAGGTCATATTCTTCCAAGTTGAGCTCTTCATCCTCCATCACGGCTTTACTTTTAGATAGGAGGGCCAACGAACCAAGACTAGAAACAACGTTCTTTTCTTGAACCACAATCTTCTCTTGGGACTTTAGAATGCCCACCAGTTTTGCCAAAGAGTATGATTTAAACTGTTCATGGGCTTTGACTGTGGAAACTACTGCTCTCCATTCAGATCTCAGTCCGTTCAAGAAAGTAACCTTTTGTTCGATGAGCTTCCTTTCAATGTCGTGTTTGATCATCTTGCTGAGAAGATGATTGAAGCGATCAAACGTCTGGGTCACCGTTTCCTCGGCCCCTTGCCTGAATTCTCCAAACTCAGATAGAAGCAAGGTTTGGATGGAATGTTCAAGATCTTCTTCTGTGGAATACAGTTCGCGAAGTCTATCCCACACTTCCTTCGCCGTAGTGCATGAGCTGACCAGTCTGAATGTGTCGGACTGAAGGGCGAATCTGATCAACCTTAGTGCCTTAATATTGCACTGAAATTTATCTTTTTCATCTTGCGCAATATTCGTCACGTCCTTAAGCAGATCGTTATACTCTTTTTGCGTCTTGATTATTCTGGATGTAGCAGAATGAGAAAACGGCCCATTGATGATGGCTTCCCATATGAGAAAACCATTGTCCTCCGATCCAATCACGTAATCTTCAAAATGATGTGCCCATACTTCATAGTCATGGGTGTATAAGATTGGAATCTTTGTCGTCGAACCAATGCTGTTGGAAATATTAATAGCGTTTGATTGCGTCGCGTCCATTATGATCGTAATAACCTGTTCAAAGATCAGACTTGTAATAAAGCAGATTAGGGCAAAACAATAAATACTAAGATACGTCAATTAAGATGACGGCTCAATAAATATCGATGATTGCGGAAAAACCCTAATGGAAATCTTTTTCACAGAAAAGATGTGTATCGATTACACAGCCTCCTGCTCTGATACCAATTGATGGGGTTAAACAACTTTTAACCTAAGAAGATCGATTAGATCTTGAACAAGTACATGAATATGAAACAGCAAGAACGCAATATTAATAACAAAGCAGAACACAATATTAAGAACAAAACAGCTTGAATCAATGGTGTCGAATGATTAAATAAAATCCTTAGAAGAGCTCGATTAAGAACATCAACTGTAAAGGATTAGAAGATTACAAGAAAACTATATCGTAAAGCTCTGGAATAAATAATTCTGAAAGCTTGAATCTTGACCTAATATGCATGCAGCATTAACTTAAATACTATACATAAAAGGCTCTCGGTTGGACAGGTCCAAACCGGAGAATACAAGGCTAATCTAACGAGCCCAAAAGACGCAACATCAAAAACTATCTTCAGCCCAACATATATGAAGTAATTCGAGTGGTTCAACAACTTTTGTGTTAATTACAGATGGGTGACTTTGACGACTCTGCTTCCCCATTTCACATGCAGCACACAAATGATCTCTGTCGAACTTGAGCAATGGAAGACCCCTAACATGACCTCCAGTGACAAGTCGGTTGATATCTTTAAAGTTGAGATGAGAGAGTCTTCGGTGCCACAACCAGCTTTCGTCAGATTGAGCTTTTGATAACAGGCATATAACTGGGTTTCCTTTGATGGGTTTCAGATTTAGAGGAAACATTTCACCCTTTCGCTCCGACTTGAGAATTACCTTCTTTGTCTTTTTCTCAATAATTTCAGAACCTTCATCATCAAATGATACTTTGAGACCTGTACCTCCAACAAGCTGAGATACACTGATGAGGTTGTGTTGGAGTCCTTCCACATAAGCCACCTTCCTTATAGTAAAGTCACCATTTGTTATCATCCCATATCCCTTTATGGTGCTGAAATAATTATTTCCAAACTTGACATTGCCACCATTTGCAAGAGATCTGTATTCCCTGAGCTCCTCTTTCCTCCCTGTCATGTGACGTGAGCAGCCACTATCGATGTACCATTCTTCGTTGAACTGCTCGTCACTTATAACCTGCAAAAATTAAGCAGATTTAGGAACCCAAAGTTTCTTGGGTCCACGTGAGCTTTTCATGGGAACAGGAACAGTAAGAGTAATGTCAACTAGATATGTTCGTTTTATGAGTGTTGTTTCATCTTTCATTTTAATGGTAAAAACTTTTATCTTATTAGGATTGGGTGCATTCGGTTTGGACTCTGGTTTGGATTCATTGACCTTCTGTTTGCCCTTTTGTTCAGCTGACAAATGAGATTTTTGAGAACGAACAGAATTAGCTTTAGAATAAGATGGAGATGAATAGGTGGAGGTAGAAGAATTAGATGAACTAGAAGAAGTGGGTTTAGACTAAGAGGACTTCTTGGTTAGAGACTCTAGGTGACCCTTTTGCTTTTGATCATTGGGGGGACTGACCTTAGAGTTTTGATCTCTCTTGACTTTAGAACCGAACCTTTGCTTTCGGTTGGAATCGTTCTCAAAACCGAACCTTTGCTTTCGGTTGAAGTCATTCTCAGAACCGAACCTTTGCTTTCGGTTGAAGTCATTCTCAGAACCGAACCTTTGCTTTCGGTTGGTGTGACTGTCAGGCTTTCCGACAGGATTGTTTTCATACTTCAGATTCTTGTCTTGATGTGAGAAGTATGCATTCTGGGATTGCCAGAATTGTCTCCTTTCAGAGAGATTCTTCCTGTATCTTAGGTTCCTTTCTTGCTTCTTATTCCTCATCTGCTTCGGTTGATGATGAACATTAGCTTTCGTTTTTGGTTTCTCCTTGGCTGGTTCGTTTTGAATTGTTGGAGTATCATGTTGCACCGAGGAAGTAGAGGGAACGTCTTCTGTTGCCGAACTTTCATTCTCCTTAGGAATGTCTTTTGTACCACTGGTACTTGGCTCATCGAAGTTATCTGGCTTATTTAAGGGTTCAGGTATGTATCTACCTTTACTCATCCAAGAGGTTCTTTCAGATAAGCCCACCGTTTCATCTGCATTATCGATTGGAGCTGACCAGAAGAACTCATCACATCCATCAGCATTGTCTTCGTTTACAATAGCTGTGAGTTCAGCGGTCTGATGTTCGGTTACTCCAGTGACCTTGTACACTTGATTTGGAGTGGTCTGGACCTTTTGATACACAACCGCTTTCTCTACCAAGATCGGGGACTTTTGTTGGGACAATCGAGCGAACTCTACTGAATTTTCAGAAATTAGATTCTTGTGGTTTTCAGGTTCGCTTTTAACAAATTCTGAGCAGTCAACCGTGTCCTCTACAGAAATTTCACTCATGTTGTCGTCCTCGTTAAGCTCAGATGCATTTTCAACATCGATTTTATTTTCTGAGCTCACGTTGGCGTTTAAAGAGTCAAATTTTTGTATGGTTTCGGTTCTCAGTTTAAGTTTATCATTTTCATCCAAAAGGTTTTTAAGCATATCCTTGTGGTCTTTGGATTTAATGAAAGATTCAATTTTGTCCAGTCCATACATGTAGGTTGGATTGACATCATCAGATGATATCACATTCTCATAGTTATAAGCCTCTGCATCAATTTCATCCTCCTTAAACTCCAGGAAGGGCAAAATCATGCGATGGATCTTTTGGCCTATTTCACAATCTAAGTGAAGCTGAGTAATATTAGAATAAAGACGTTTTGCAATTAAACAAAAAACATTCCGCTGTTTTAATAACTTTAAATTATCTCTTTGTAAATAAATGTTTTCGTCTTTAATTTTAACTACTTCAGACTCCTTTAACTCGATCCACATACGCCGCTCCTCACTCTTCGACGCCGCCCTGCTTAATTGATCAGTTAGGTTAGAATTGGTGACTCGAGTTTGAGTTAAGCTACTATCTAGATGAGAAATTCTTGTATTAACATTTTTTAATTCTTTCTCATATGAGGATTGTGGTACTTTAAATGAAACAAAAACCGATTGTACCTTCTTTATCAGTTCATCAAGCTCATTGAACTGCTGGCTGAGTGGTTTGGCCGTAAAGCACATGTCCTCCAGCACCTTCGGTTCATTGCTTCCACTATCGGTGTTGTATCCCCTCATCTGAGATACATCAGACACCATGAAGCATCTTCCTCCACTGCTTTCCTCCTTTGCCACATAAGCCTTTCCATGAGTAGGCTTCCTCACTTCATCGTCTTCTGAGTCGGTAGACCAAACTTCCGTGCTACCGAACTCGTCATCAACAACCGAACCATGCACAATAAGAGCATTGATAGAAGGGTTAGCGGTAGACTTCTTCTTTCTCAACTCATCCAGCCTTTTCTGCAACACGGCTTCCTCATCTTTTTCATCACCCTTTTCAGCCATCTTCTTAAGGACACAATCTTTAGCATAGTGGTTTTTCCCACCACAGTAGTAACAGCTAACTCCGGAATCTCCATCCACATTCGGTTCCTTCATGGGCTCTTCAACCCTCGGTTCATTGTTAACTTTTTCTGAACTGTAACTCCCCTGCCAGTTTCGGTTTTTATTGCTGGGGAATCTCTTCTTTATGAACCTCTTGGGGTTAGACACCATCATAGCACAATCCTCAGACGTGAGGTCATACTCCTCCAAGTTAAGGTCTTCATCCTCCATCACGCCTTTGCTTTTTGACAGGAGGGCCAACGAACCAAGGCTTGAGACAACGTTCTTCTCCTGCAGTACAATCTTCTCTTGGGACTTGAGAATGCCCACCAGTTTCGCCAAAGAATATGATTTAAACTGCTCATGGGCTTTGACTGTAGACACCACTGCTCTCCATTTAGACCGCAGACCATTTAAGAAAGTAACCTTCTGCTCGATAAGCTTCCTTTCGATGTCATGTTTGATCATCTTGCTGAGAAGATGATTGAAGCGATCGAACGTCTGGGTCACCGTTTCTTCGGCTCCTTGCCTGAATTCTCCAAACTCAGATAAGAGCAAGGTTTGGATAGAATATTCAAGATCCTCGTCTGTAGAATACAGTTCGCGAAGTCTATCCCAAACTTCCTTTGCCGTCGTGCATGAGCTGACCAACCTAAAGGTGTCGGACTGAAGGGCGAATCTGATTAACCTTAATGCCTTGATATTGCACTGGAATTTGTCCTTTTCATCTTGTGCAATGTCCTTAACATCCTTCAGCAGATCATTGTACTCCTTTTGTGTCTTAATAATCCTGGACGTTGCAGAATGAGAAAACGGTCCATTAATGATAGCTTCCCATATGAGGTATCCATTATCCTCAGATCCAATCACGTAGTCTTCAAAGTGATGTGCCCAGACTTCATAGTCATGGGTATATAGGATTGGAATCTTTGTCGTCGAACCGATGCTGTTGGAAATATTAATAGGATTTGATTGCGACTCGTCCATTATGATCGAAAAAACCTGTTAAAAGATCAGACTTGTAATAACTCAGATTAGGGCAAAACAATAAATATCAAGATACCACTTGTTGGGATTAAAACCCTAATTGTGATTTGATGAACAAGATGCGGAAAATAAGAACAAACACAAATAATGAAGATTATGTCGAATGATCACTCGATTTATTCAAACAAGAGGAATAAATTACACTTTCAGCATAGACTAAAGAATCTAACACTACATAAGAAACCTCACGTGGCGACTACATTTTGCCTCACACTCTTAACCCTAATTGTGAATAATACATGACTATTTATAGGGAAAAGAAAAGTCTTGGGCTTTTAACCTAGAATTCATTAAAGGGGCCCATCGCCATCATCCATGGAGTGCTTTGAAACCCTACAATCTCCCCCTCAAAGTATGGAATGGATGACAATGCTTTAACTTCCAAAACAAGCATCTAGCAAATAAAAAGATCTGCAACGAGGAATATATGATGCAATCCACGAATCTTGATTCTTCAATAGTCTTCAAACACGGGCTCTAGGATATATAAATCAAGCACTGAAGTAATGTCTTTAAACTTCATTTTCGAATGTAATCCCAAAGAATCTTCATGAAAACCAAACCCACCACAAAAAACCATTTCAGAACAAAGAAACTGAATCACTTCTTGTCTTTGAAGAGCTCCCCCTCCAAGTCACAACGATCTTCAAATAAGCTAATGATATAAGCCATCAAAAAATATCATGTAACAACCCAAACTTTAAGATTCGTAACGCCAGTTGATCGAGAAAATACAAGAAGTCGGAGATATAACAAGTCCTTAGCAGAGCTCGATGAAAAACTTCCGCTGTAAAGGATACTTCTCTGTAAAAGCTTTAGTAGAGCTCGATGAAGAACTTCTGCAATAAAAGCTACCTTCATAATTCTACCACAAGCTTTATCAAAAATCTTCAACTTTGAAAAGTCACAAATCTAATTTCGAATGGCCATACCAAATTCTCCCCCGATTTATAATCAAAAACATGATTATAAAGCCTTCAAATGGTCATGAGAATGATCTTGAATGGATAAAAAATTACTAAGCTCCCCCGCGACAAAACGATATACACAATGAAGTATAAAATCTGAAAAAGTCGTGAAAAATTTGATGATATCACGAAAAACGACCTTCCGAACCGCCAAGACTTGATGGAATCATTATTTTGCTGTTCACGAAAAAATATGAGCGTTAAAAAATTCAAAACTGTTCACCGGCCCTCAAAGTTGTAAACTTTTCTGAATACATGGCTGAAATTGTCACTTTGCAGAAATTCTGGAACTGAAAATGTAATTCTGCATCAATACCCCCTTTATTTGTGATAAAATCTGAAAATGGTCCATAATCACCAAGCTGTGAAAACAACAGGGACCAAAAGTGCCAATGCGCTGAAGTTGCAGGGACCAAAAATTAAACTTTACTATCTTCTTCCCCATTTAGACGTAGATGAAAGAGCACAACGACACAACTCACGATCAAATAACAAACTCAAGAAATCAATAACCCCCGAATTTACACTTTCGTTCCGAGCATCATAATCCAATTTCATGACAAAAGCGAAACATTAGCCAAACCAAATCACAGGTTTGCTTTCCCCTCTTTCGTTCCAAGGCTAATAAACGAACCCAATCATAGGTTCGCTTCCGATTCGGTCGAATACAACCCAAAGTGAATCCAGATTCGTTCGCAGTTCATGAAACACCCATATCACAGTCCATTTCGTTCGTTCTCAGTGAGTTTGCTTGCACCAAAGTGTTTGCAATACCAATTTTAACCTTGAGAATTAACCTGCAAAAGCGAACAGATATGCAAAAACCATTCCATCTCGTTCCGATTGATGCCATCCAACATCACAATTCTGAATATGTCTTTCATTTTCGGTTCTGATCGATCCATTGCATCATCGTTCCAATTCCGATTTCAGTTCCAAATGCGAAACCATCTCGATCCAATTTTGACTTTTCTAGATTGACCAACCAAATCGAAATACAGTCTGTTCGTCGACCCTATTTTCTTCCAGTCATTATCAAGCAATTATCATTACGATTAAACGTGTCGAATGATTAAACAAAATCCTCAGAAGAGCTCGATTAAGAACATCAACTGTAGAGGATTGGTAGGTTACAAGAACGATTAAAGAAACCTGTAAATGCTATCATTATGCTCTAGATCAATCGCTAAAATCGTTAACCTAATATGCATGCAAGCATATACTTATATATTAAACATAATGGGTTCTCGGTTGGACAGGCCCAAACCGGAATACAAACTAAATAAATAAACTATCGAGCCCAATAGACGCAATCTTTAACAAAATCTTCAGCCCAACACTTAGGAAAATGTGAAAAGGTAATAACACATGAAATTACACTTTGTACCTTACCAAGTCGTTAGTGGAGCGTGTGTGGTTAACCGACACACTAATAAGGAATAGTAAGAGTGGCAAAGGGTAACTTGACTTTATTATAGATCGGTGGAGCGTGTGTGGTTAACCGGCACATTGATTAGGTTATAAAGTTAAGGGTACCAATTCAATTTGCATGGATATTCTCACCTTGTTTGTGATCCTCGACATCCCAGTCACAAACTTGAGAGGGCACAATCGAGATTCAAACATGCCATTGAAAGTTCAATGTATCTCAAAAGATGTAGGAGTTTCAAATCCAATTAAAACTTAATTATATTTCGTTTTTCATGGTGGAAATTGGTAAATCGTCATTTACCTACCTTCAACTATTTTATAATTTGGATTACGGCATCCCTCTTCCAGTTATAAATAGGTTGTTGGATCTTAGCCTTAATATTTCATATTGGGTGTTATATTAAGGACTTTAAATCAACTAACTTGAATTTCTCCCTTATAGATGTCTCCTTCAGACAACTATGGTCTTCCCAAATCTTTAGGAACAAGCTATCCTAATGAAGATGATATCCCAAATGGCAATCAAGGTGAAAGATCAATCCCTTTGTTGTGAATTAGTGGGACTAGAAATCATACTTCACTTCCTTCACCTCCTCCAATAAATCTCACTATCCCACAAGTTTCAAGACCTGATAAGTTCTAAGTCACTCAATCCCTATTGGCAAGCAAAGTCTATATGTGCTTACATCATAGAGGTTAAGTCACATATTGACAAGCCGAGAGAGTTGGGTGTCGAAGTCTCAAGGTAGCTAACTGTTGACTTGGTTCTTTTGTCACTCCCTGATGACTGATCATGACATGACCCTTTAATGATCTTATCTATTTGCTTGGTGCTACTGAATCAGCAATGATTTGGAACACTAGTAAATCAAATTTGATTAGAAGATCAACTTCCTAAAACTTCTTGGACATTGACAATGGTGACACTGGAAATCCAGAAAAACTTTCTCTTCCCAATTGAAAGGGATCAGCCATGGTCAAGTCGGTTGACCTAAAGGTAAAGAGAAAGGCTAAGTTTTTGATTGTCCCGTATACCATTTCCAAATATTCCATATGTTTCCTTTTGCCAATAGGAGGGGCATTGGTTGCGAAGCTACCGAATTTACCTGAAACCTCATAAGGATGGTAAAGTCAAAAGTTTGACTCTACTTCAGTTAAAGTCCGTTATCTAACTCTATTAAGTCTCTTTTGGAGATTTTTAATACATGATGTAATGTAATTACATTTTGATGCTTTTGAAGAATCAAAGGAAGCCTAAAGAAAAGGTTTGCTGATTCTGATCGCATGGTTCGATGACCAGAATTTTGAGCCACTGCATAAGAGTTATGAGATATTGCTTAGGAATAGATATGAACAAAGTTTTCATATGAATTTGCATTGTAAGGATAAGTTTTTTCGTAAGTTTTAAAATAACAGAAAAAGTTTTGATTTTATTTATTTTAAGTATCCTTACAAAGGCATTTGTGAAAAATTGTTTCCATTGATAAGCAATATTGGAAAATGAATTTGATTCTTTCGTTTGTGGTAGTGTCATAATTTATCAAATAAGGAAAGATTCTCATCACCCAAGTTTCAGTTGGATAGAAACTTGGAATCATGCAAGTTGTATTGTGTGATGAATGAGAATTTTCATCTTTGGTAAATTAAGACTAATTCCTTGTTCACATTCGCATGTGAGTCAGGCGAAGGACTAAAGGATCGGGTACATTAGGTTGTGCACTAGTCAGGTGCACCACAAAGGTTGATAAGATTATTCGTTATGATTTACTAAAGTTTAGTAAATATGGTTATACTTACAAGTTTAAGTATAATTCTGAAGCTTTGGAAAAGTTTCAATGTATGACAGAACGGATAAGAAGAATCAAATAAGGCAGGAAGATAAAAGTTTCTCAAATCTGAAGAGATGGGAGAGTACTTGAGTATCTTGTTTTATGATTATCTTAGTGATTATGAAACCATATCACAATTGATCCTCTAAGGACACCTTAGTTTATTTGTTTGGCTAAGGAGAGGAATCTTGAATTGTTGAAATGGTTAAATCAAAAGATAAATCATACTTCGTTCCAAAATCAAATATGAGAGTCATACTCCAAGATTGAGCCTTGAGTGACATAATCTTAAGAAAGGTCTAAAACACTTGTCAAATGTAGAGTAAAATATTTTCTTACTCTTGTACATTTAAAATTGGTAAGTTGTGATGTTTTGGATAAAATAAAGACCAACTAAGACCAATTGTGAGAAATGTTTTTCCTTGATAAGAATCCGCAATAACTCTTAAATATTTGTTTTGTCAAGGTTTGGTTCTTGACAAAGAGAATATTATATGTCAAGAGGACAGTGAGAGTCTTGAGATAGTCTTGAGAACTGATCAAGAGTATTGTTAATCACTAGCCCACGACTTAAGGTTTATAACCTATGGTGTTGACTTATTCTTTTTTCTATGCCATTCCAGTTAAAGTTGGCTATGATTGTGAGTTCTATGAGTTCTTAATTGTTTGCATAACAACCTGGAAGCAATGGTAGGCCCTTGTGCTGATGGGTGGCAAGAAAATGAGATTGAACAAGTTCAGTCCATTTGAGTTTGGATTTTTCACTAACCTTGTCTTTTGATTATGGTTTTGACAAATTCACATGGATAGGAACACATACACTATAAAATCTAAGTGTCATAAGTTTTCTCTTCGATTCATGAAATGATGGTGAGGAAACGCTTTCACTAAGAAGATTTTAAGTAGATAGCAGTTGTGATATTTGCATTCTAATATAGTTAGTGGAGCGTTTGTGGTTAACCGGCACACTAACTAGTGAGAATTGAAAAAGGTCTAGACAAACATGTGAGCTTTCTAAGGAAAGGTGTATGATTTTGATTAAGTCTTATCAAAGCATCTCGTATAAGAAATCTGAACTTTGGTAAGAAAGTCAATAAAGTATTGATTTCAAGAAGTCCAATTGATTTCTGGATACATGTCAGAGCTAGTGGGAGTATAAGTGTTATGCCAATAATCATCATGCTAGTGGGAGCATGATTATTATGTTAAGTGTTGCAAGTTAGCAATGTTAATTATAGAAAACAAAAGTTTCAATTCGGGTTTGAAAGGTTGTTTTGCTATAATTAAGGTAGAGGATTTTATACTTCGTTCCAATTCTACAAGCTTAGATTGAGATTTTAGTCAACTTTAGTCAAGGATATATATGAATGTTATGTTGGAATGGTTCAACATAAGGAAATTCTATAAATGTTGCATTCTCAAAATTCGATTATGATTACGACATACCTCTTCATAGTTCAAATTGTGAGAACATGGCAAATAAAAAATTTTATAGCATGAATCATGTCCCATATGCTTTGGGTATAAGTTTGACTACATGTGCTATAATATTTATCCATTCTAAATTTTTCCAAATGCTTAGGGCATTAGGAGGGAAAAAGGAATAGAACTGGACATGACTAAAATTATTAAACAATTATCGAGGACAATCTGAGGTTTACCAAAGATTAGTCACTCATGGATAATTGGAAGTATAGAGTAACGACCATATTGGCATATTTTGAAAAGAGGCAACTCATGTTCAAAAGTGATGGTCAAAATGGGAATATGGACTTGTTTCCATAGGTGGAAGTTATTCTTTGAATTTGTGTAAGATTAAAGAACTTAATGCAAAGAAGGATGTTCAAAGGAATGTACTTTGAATTTGAGACTTCATTTCCATGGAATTGCTTTCCAATGGAATATTCTGTAATGTCTATTGCCAAATCTTTATGACTTTGTGCATTGTCATTACAAGGGGATCATTGCATATAAGTTTTGAATCTAACAGATTATAGTAAATGACAAGAGTTTGGTATTCTTACATTTACAAGAAGGATTGGAATTGTGAAATAAACATCGTTGAAATATTGTCAATTGATCTATTTCACAAAGAGAAGACCATATGTAAACATAGTGTGCATACTTGGAGTATGGCATAGCTATTGTTTGGAAGAACATAGTATGCATGCTTGGTGCATGGCATGACTATTGTTTCAATTCAAGTATTAAGTTGATAAAATCGAAACATTGAATAATGAGTAATCAATATGGTGCTTAGATAAAAGGTGTTTTTATTTACTCTAAATTGTTGGGGCCATATAGGATTAGTATTATTCTTGTGTTTCACTTTGCATGTTTTGACTTCCAGAATAATTATTTTATTCAAACTCTCCACAGTCGGTCATACGTTGGAAGTAGATATTGAATTAAGACTGTCATGAATCTGGCTTGTAAGATTTGTCTAAGGTGCATTAGACATAGCAATGGTTGCTACAACATTCATGAGTGCTCATAAATTCTGAGTATTGGATTCAACCCACGCTCATTTGAATCACTTCATGGATTTTATCACGAGTGAATCATGAGACAATAATATCTTATATTCTTCAAACCTAGAGATATGAGTTGTTGACTATGAGTTGGTTATACATTGATTGCACGAAAACGCATTGGTAACTTGATGTTACAAAACGTGCCTTTGTGTATGATTCAACAAGTAGTCAGTATAAGCATATGAGTCGAAGTTTATCCATTCCTTTTAACCTTAATGGGATAAAAGCGATATCTGTGGGCCCTTCGATGATTTCGTGATGACAAAATGTAAGTGCTCGGCCGAGCTTGGACTGATTTGATTTGTTCAATTAGTCAGTCGTCATAAATCGGAAATCGGGAAACCACGAATGGACAGAGAGAATGATTATACTCCATGTCTCAGTCCATATGATATCTAGAATGAAGGAATATATGATCACTTATCTAATGGACGTGTCATTGATTTGTTCAGAGTTTGACAACAACTTTTAAGAGCTACGATTGCTAGTCAGGTTGTGAAGGTGTACTTGCAATTATAGTTATTAGACTTATCCAAGTGGGAGACTGTTGGATTAGTGTCTAAGTCCATAACTATAATTGGCATATACTTGACCCGACCCGGCATGGTCCATTTGGGTTGCATAACATCATGTCTTTAGATAGACTAAAATGAGAGAAATAACACTTAAGGTTTATTAATATATTATAAGTTCTAATATATTAATAAGATTATTTAATTAGTATTGATCAAGAATTAATTAAGTGATCAAAAGAAGACTAATTAAATATATGGGTTGATTGTGTAAATCATCCATACTTATATAGTGGGCTATTGCTCCATGGATTATCAAGTTGGGCTAAAACCCATAGGATGCTCCATGGTGTATTTGAACCCATGGATCCAAGGAAATGGAAAGCCATGACAATTAGGGTGTACCCTAATTGTGACTAACTATATAATGATCTTATTATTGAAGAAATTGGCTACTAGTGAAACAAGTGAGGGCAAGCCGATTTTGAAGTGTTCTATTTTTCTCTCTAAGTTATTCCAAATGCATTTGATGTTGTGTGAACCATTTGAGGTGTCATACCTGGGGCACTAGGCTCTCAAGCTACATGGAATCAAGCACCAACAAAGAGGTATGTCATTCTACTAGCTTTTATATTATTTGTACTTCATAATATGCTAGTTAGGATAAACACCTTGGAAATTGATATTTGCATGTATGATAGAGAAAACATAGATCCGAGGTATTTAGGGTTGCATGTACACTTAGGAGTGTTAGAATGATCAAAACCCAACAGTTTTATGTTATGAATGCATTCATGGTTATGAAATTTTCTAGACATGTCCTTATGATGGGAAAAATAAGACACTGATTGGATGGTGCCTCCCACTGCGAAGTAGTTTTCGAGGGGTATAGACTCCCAATCAACCACGATAGGATTAACGCTCTCGTGGTTAGTAAGGAGCTGGTTGTAAACCGACGAGGGGTACTTTACATATCATATGAGCTAGTAGTTTACCGGAGAGGGGTATTAACTCCCCATATGTATGAGTAATTCGTAAAGTTTATGATATCAAATGTTTTATGATTTGTTAAAGTGTTCATGAGGTTATGAAAGTAAGTTCCAGATTTATGAAGTTTCATAACTTCACAGTATTGAATGTTTGCAAAAAGTTAAAGTTTATATGAAATATTTGGAAAGTATATTTCATATTTATTTTGTTCATTTTAAACTATATATCTCTCGAGCCTTTTGACTTACGTATTCTATTTTATTGAATTGCTATTTGTTATGGGTGATATTTTTATGTTTATCGTATTATTTCTAACATCTTGAACTTTTACTAACATCTTGAATGTCCCAAGATCTTGAATAAGGCAACATCTTGGAACTCATGTCGTATCTTTTGTATTATTCTATTCAAGACTAAAGGCTTATCAGACATGGACCAAGTCAATCAAGCACGAGGTCAGAGAGATAAGATGTTGAGGCTTCCTGAAAAACCTGGTCAAGCAAGAATAGGGGAAGATCTCGGATTTTTAGCATTGTTTTTTATGTTATCAATGTATAAAAATACATGTTGATCTTGTTCGACGCATATTCACTAATAAAAGTTCTAAGGCACTATGACATTTTCACCTCCCGAAGTTTTATGTCGAAGATACAAAATGTTATGGGTGAAATTTTTTGACTAACATCTTCTGTAGGATTTGAAGTAATAATGTACTTAAGATATTGGATAAGATCTTGAAGGGTACTGAATTAATTAATTATTTTATTATTTAGTCTCTTATGTGATTTAGGTGTTGAAAACATCAATAAAGACCCGGTAAAATCAGTATTTCCCGAAGAAACGCACATAAGTAGACTTGTTAATCTAGAATTTCTAGCATAATGGTCAAGATAAGATCCCACATTTCTAGCATAATGGTGAAGAGTAGATAATGCTGAGATTTCAGGGATCTAGTTCATAAACGTTAGAAAGGCTATGTATATTTTAGTAGCTAATCTCACACTTGTACACACATGAACACTCTCGATTTTACTTGTATTCTACAACTAGAACATACATTACTTGTACTCGTTCATTTTATTCAAAAAAATCATCAAATGTAGCCAATATATTTTCGACTGCTGAGGTTTTGTGCCGACAATCTTATTCAAGATCGAGGGTTCCCTCATAATTCTTGTGTCATGCACCACATAATCTTAATTAAGAATCTGATTATAACACCACAACCTTTACTAATTTAGTTGACAATTACTTTGCATATTTTTTTTACCAAATTTGGCACCCACCGTGTGGCCGTGGTGCTACATTATTGTCAAATATCAATCCCTCGGACCATCTCACAGACCATGTCTACTTTGCTAGATACATATTAAACCTTTATGACTTCTCAAGTCTCCTGAATTCCTCTCGCATATGTACCATTGGCTACCAATCTTCAAACCACGATTCCATAACCCTTCCCAAGATTTTCATTCTCTTCTGCTAGGAATGCTACCCGACATCTTGATACATGAATTCCTTAAGAAACTCATGTTCTAATTTCCAATGATGAGTTTTTTTCTACTCTAGGTCAACTAATGGAGCACATAAGAAGACAAGACGAGGGCAATTGAAGTTTTTCAAAGAGAGATGTATTGACTAAGTGTTGAAATGACGAATCCTGCAACGAATGCTCCGACATCTGCTACTCCTAGGATTATTCCTTTGGCCTCAAGAAATCTAACCTTTGAAATGGGCATATCTTCGCTGAATCATAATGGAGATCTAATTCCCATGGCAAGCGCTATAATAACAGATTATGTCACTCCCACCACCAAAAATCCAAGCTCTAATACACTAGGAGGGAATCTTCATCACTCATGACTCAATTGTTGGTATCTTTAATAATAATGATATTTTTTCTAATACTAATCAAAATACATGTATGACCCTTCTAGTTTAACAAGAGATCAAGCAATTATGACAGACGATCTCTACCATTCTTGGAGTGGTTCCTCCGATCCATGAAGTGTCCTGTGAAAGACATAGAATGTCAGGATTCACGCCTAACATCAGTAATGTGGAAATCCCCAAGAGATCCCAGACGCCAAATATGAAACTGTATGATGGATCTATGGATACTGCGGAACTTGTCACCCAATATTGAGAAAGAATGTAGATCATTCCTATCCCGATAGACCTAAAAGAGGTCTGCTTGTGCAAATGATTCGGTTCAACACTTACCAGCCCAACCTTGAAATGGATTTTAAATGTTCATCCTTACTCTATTTTTTCCTTTTCACATCTTGTTAATCTCTTTAACAATCAATTTTCTTATAGTAGATCCTTTGAAAACTTATCAGTGACCTTTTCAAGATTTCACAAAACTCTGAAAAATCTTTTAGAGATTATCTTAGCATGTTTGGCAAGGAGGCACTGAAAATTCCTCATCTAAAAATGGCAACTGTTGTGGATGCCTTCAAAATAGCTTTAAAGAAGAATCCATTGTTCTACGAGGATCTTGTAATGACCCCGTGCAAGAAGCTTGATGAAGTCAGCAACAAGTCCCTAAGATTTACAATGATAGAGAAAGACAAATGGATGCAAAAGAAAACTACTCCTCTAAATGCCTACGGAAATCCGATACATCTTCTCAAAGATTCCATATACCAAGGCCTTACGACAAACTAGAGAATCGAGTCAATGCACTAGAAGACGAAGAAGATGATAAAAAATATCCTAAGATTTTTGATTATTTATTTTTGGTTGACACTACACGACCAATCATTGCCATGTAGTATGTCACAACTAGGAAATTTTGATGCCTTGTAACTACAACAATTATGTTAACTATCTTGAACCTAGAACATTCAAATGGGCCCTAATTGGACCCATATGCATGAAACTTAATATTTTGGGCCTTATAAGCCTAAAATGAACTAGGTTATATTCAATGGGCCCTATTGGGCCATTACAAATCTAAATAGCCCTAATGGGCCATAAAACTCATCCTTTGATTATTTCGGCCGTGAGCCATCTCCAAACACCATGTGGGCCGAATATCATTTAAATGGGCCATATTTTGGACTTAAGCACTCAAGGCCCAAACCCTCTTTTCCCTTCTCCACTTTCTCGTCCAACAAATAAAAAAAGGAAAAGAATGGATAAATGAAGATTAAACATGCAGATGACAACTCATGTTTAACCACCATATAACTATGGTAGCATCTCATGTTTCAAGACTAGGTATTACCTCACAAATAACAAGGTTATGATCTCTCTCTCTCTCTCTCTCTCTCTCTCTCTCTCCCTTCTCTCCATACTCTCGGCCAACCCTCTCACCACCTCCATTTTTCTTTCAAAAAAAAACTCTCTCAAACACTCTCAAAAACCTCTTCCCTCTTCCATAAAAAATCTCGAGTTGGTGTGTGCTTTCAAGAGGATTCTTCACCAAAATCATCATCCTAGGTAAGTTTTTACTTATATCCATGGTTTAGCTTCTTGATTTCTTCAAAATCTCCTCTTAATCCATTCCATTTTGTGAATCATACATCTTAGAGCCATCTAAGTTGTAAAGCTCCTCAAGAAGCTTGCTAGGGCCAAAAACCTTTTCACATCTTCATCAAAAATCGAAACCTTCAAACAAGGTGAGCTTCATATCCCTTATTTTTCGGTTTTTATAAGTTTTATGGGGGGAGAATACAAGCAAATGTGTAGATCTATGAGTGTATGTATGCTTTGTGTGATTTCTATGCTTATATATATATATATATATATATATATATATATATATATATATATATATGTTCTTATGTGATTGTGGTGTTGGTTCTAGTCAAAAAGAGCTTAAAAACCGAGATCTACAATGTGTTGAATGAAATAAGTATAACTTATGTTATTTCACACAAATCAGTTCTAGAAAAATAACCAAGTTGGTTAATATGAACACCTATGGGCTTAAAACCCATTTTTGGGCTCAAAATGCTAAAAATATAAAACTAAAGGGACCAAAACGAAAAAATACAAATTCTGAAGGTTGAGATGAGTCAAAACAGTTTCAAAAATGTATTTTCTGAAAAATTTACTCTTTTGAAGGATTAAAATGTGAATTTTTAAGCATAATGGGCCAAAAATGAACTTTTCGGCCCAACAAAGCCCAAATTGCGAGATTTTTAATTTAGAGGGGCTGAAACTGCACTTTTCTATACAACAGGGGACTACTAGTGTACCAAGTCCATTTCAAGGGTTAAAAATACTTTTCAAACTTAAAAGGGACCAAAGATGCAAAAATTTTCCATTTTGGGTCAAAATTGTAAAAATTGCGAAAATAGAGGTTTCAACTGAGAAAATTTCATTTTGGGGGACTAAAACTGTTTTTCAAGTAAATTTGGGCTGAAAAATATCTTTTCAACAAGTTTTGATACTAAAGTGTCAAGAAAAATGGTTTAAGGACTAAAATGGAAATTCTTTTATATGAAGGGTTAAAAGTGTAAATTTATCCAAGAAGGGGCTTCAAGAAGAAAAATTCTAATGTTTAAAACAATAAATCCTTTAAGATAAAATACGAGTACCACGACTACCGGCGAAACGTAATACACCTTCAACACCAAAAATCGTTACCAAACGAATTGATTCGGTCTCGAATCAATAACGAATCAAAAATCAATAAAGGATGATACTTCAATACACACGCGAAAATTTACGGGAAGTCAATACACATGTGGGAATTCACTAGACGTCGATACACCATCTTTGGGCCCGAAAGTTTCAAATCGTGCTTGTTGGGCCTAGCTAGCCCAATGACATGATCTTTAGGCCCGAAGGAAACGCGCTTACATGTTGTTGGGTCTTATATGGCCTAACTCCGTGTAAAAGGACTTTCAATAGCTTTTGTGCTGTTGGGCCTCAAGGGTCCTTTGGTACTGCTAGTGAAGTTAAATGTGAGTCGGGCCAAGGGCCTTTCGCATTCACGATAGCCTTGAACGACTCATGGAAATAACGGGGGCTTCGCACCCTCTTTTCTCCTAGGTTGTGGGGCTATGAGAAGTCAGGGTGGTTGGATTAAGTGGGTAGTACGAACGACGCCTAAGGGATCGGTTGTATAGTTGTAACCTAGTCATTTTCATTAATGCTTGATTATAACAACTCACGACCCATAATTAATCCAATGTCACCTGGAATTATCGAATACACTCGTCGCAACGGCATAACAATATATAAAACGCGTAATTTAAAGTATTAGGGAAACATCGAGTTTTCCTAGGGATTTCAACACTTACACCTATGTGATGCATACCAAGTCTAACAATTATTCACACTTATAGAAATAAACAAGCATACTTATGGATCTTCACACTTTCTCTTACTTACAGTAATCTTTTCAGAAAATATCGGATTTTCTGGTGGTTTTCAAAATGATACACATCATTACCTTTCTAACATTACGTATGAACTCACCAACATTTCATATGTTGACGTTTTTCCAAAATACTTGTATTCTCAGGTAACAAGTAAATCAAAGAAAATCTACGCAGTGATATCATGATGTTTTGTTTAATTAATATCGAACACTTTATGTTTTGGAATTGTAATGTGTAAAAACAATGTACTAAACGTAAACACTGATGGTTGTAATATTTCAATGCATGGTGACGAATGATGTTATGATTCATGTATATTCATTGTGATGGTATTCAATTGAGTCACAACAGCCCTCGGACGTTTCCGCCGTCTGGTTCAGGGGTGTGACATAATATTTGGGAGACAAAGCAAAATGTCCAAAGAGGAAAGAAAAAGTAAATAATTGGGATGATCGATCCAAGTGGTGCACATTTCATGAAGATTTTGGACATAAAAAGAAGATTTCATCACAATACGAAAAGAAATAAGCTACCTGCTCAGCGAGGGACAGTTGACAAAAATCTTGGGAAGGAAGAATCTTAAACCCAAGGATACGGACCAAGATCTTGCCAAGATTCCTCAGCAAGCAGGGTCACCTCCCAGAGATGCCAAAACCATAAACTTCATTTAAGGAGGGCCAAACATCTATGGCACAACTTACTCAACAACAAAGATACATGCAAAAGTATCAAAGGTGGAAAAAGAATAGGACCAAAAAATAATATGGCCATCACAAACAAGAATGAGGTCACATTTTACGAAGATGAAAGAGAAAATGGCTTGGACCCTCGTCATGATGGATTGGTGCTGACCCTACATATTGCAAACCACTTTGCTAGATGAAGCTTGGTAGATGGAGGAAGCTCCGTAAATATAATCCTTAAAGAAACCATGCAAAATTTAAACATTATAGAGTTAGAAATCTTGCCGTAAATCCTCAGTAATGGTCAGATTCAACGGAGAAACAAAGAATACATTGGGAGAAATTAAACTACCCATCTACGTAGGAAGAGTAAACTCAATACAACTATTATGTATTATGGATTATTTTTCCTGCTATAACTGTTGGGTTTTGAGCATTCTAACACTTCCTAAGTGTACATGCAACCCTAAATACCTTGGATCTATGTTTTCTCTATTATACATGCAAATAAGAACTTCCAAGGTATTATCCTAATCTAGCATACAAAACAATGACTATAGCAAGATAGAATACATACCTCTTTGGTGTAGAATGTCTTCATGAAGCTTGAGTGCCTAGTGCCCCAAGTGTGACACCTCAAATGGAATCACAATCATCAAAACACTTAGAATGACTTGAGAGAATTCTACACTCACCAAAATCGGCTAGCCCTTTCTTCACACACACTAGTGGCCGATTTTTCCTCAATAATAAGATGCTTATATAGTTACACAATTAGGGTAAACTCTTAATTGTCATGGCTTTCCATTTCCTTGGATCCATGGGTACAAATACACCATGGAGCATCCATGGACCATCCTATGGGTTTTAGCCCAACTTGATTATCCATGGAGCATTAGCCCACTATACAAGTATGGATGATTTACACAATCAACCCATATATTTAATTAGTCTTCTTTTGATCACTTAATTAATCCTAGATTAATTCTTGATCAATACTAATTAAATAATCTTATTATTCTTATTATTAATATACTAGAACTTATAATATATTAATAACCATAAGTGTCTTATTCCTCTCATTATAGTCTATCCAAGTGCATGATGGTATGCAACCCAAATGGACCATGCCGGGTCGGGTCAAGTCTTACCAATTATAGTTATGGACTTAGACATTAATCCAACAGTCTCCCACTTGGATAAGTCTAAAACTATTATTGCGTATGACTTCAGGAACCAACTGGCAATCGTAGCTCTCAAAAGCTTCAGTCGAACTCTAACCTTGTAGATGAACTCTGACCTTTGTCAGTGACTTGTCCATTAGATAAGGGATCATATATTCCTCCATTCTAGATATCATATGGACTGAGACATGGATTATAATCATTCTCTCTGTCCATTTGTTGTTTCCCGATTTCCGATTTATGACGACTGACTAATTGAACAAATCAAATCAGTCCTGGCCCGGCCGAGCACTTCCATTTGTCATCATCAAATCATCGAGGGGCCCACAGATATCGCTTTTATCCCGAAGGTAAAAGGAACGGATAAACTTCGACTCATATGGCTTGTTCTACTACTTGTTGAATCATACACAAAAGCACGTTTTATAGCACAGAGTTACCAAATGTGGTTTCGTGCAATCAATGTACTATCAACTCATAGTAACAACTCATATCTCTAGGTTTGAAGAATATAAGATATTATCGTCTCATGATCACTCGTGATAAAATCCATGAAGTGATTCCAATGAGCGCGGGTTGAATCCAATACTCAGAACTTATGAGCACTCATGATTGTTGTAGCCTTGTCCAACACCTTAGACCTCTACAACCCATCATGACAGTCTTAATTCATATCTACTTCCAAAATATGACCGACTGTGGATGGTTTGAATAACTTAGTCATTCCGGAAGAATAACCCAGTTTATTCGGGAAGTCAAAACATGCAAAGTGAAACACAATAATAATTGAATCCAATATGGTATCAACCCTTTGAACATAAATAAAACACCTTTTATTTATCACCATATGATTACACATTATTCATTGTACACTGTTTCAGCTATCAACTTTATTCTTGAATTTAAAACAATAGTTGTCCCATGCTCCAAGCATGTACACTATGTTTTTTTTTCAAAACACTAGTCATGCCACACACCAAGTATGCATACTATGTTTTTCTATGATCTTTACTTTGTGAACTAGATCAATTGAACATAACTTCAATGATTCTCTTTTCACACTCCCAAATCCTTACCGCAAATGCAAGAATTCCAAATTCATGCCATTTACTGAAATCTGTTAGATTCTAAACTTATATGCATTGATCCTCTCGTAATGATTATGCACAAAGTCATAAAGACTTGGCAACAATCATTACAGAGTATTCCAAAGGAGATCAACTCCTTGGAAACATCCTTCTTGCATTAAGTTTCCTAATCTTAAACAGATTGAAAATTCTAACTTTGAAACATTTCCAGATTCCATTTTGACTATCACTTCTGAACAAGAGTTGCCTCCTTACAGACTATGTCAATATGGTCCTTCCAGAATTATCACTATACTTCCAATTGTCCTTGAGCAACCAATCTTTGGTAAACCTTAGATTGTCCTCGACAATTGTTTAATCCTTTTAGTCATATCCAGTTCTAAACCTTTTACCTTCTTAATGCCCCAGGCATTTGGAAAATTTTAGAACGGATGAATATAGCACATGTAATCGATCCTATATCCGAAGCATATGGGACACGATTCATGATGTCTTACATAAAGACTAAACCAGTCTTTTGCTATAATATTTCCATTTCAATTTGCCAAGTTCTCATAATTCAGATTATGAAAAGGGATGCCGTAATCATAATCGAATTTTAGAACGCAAATAATGGACCCATATACAAAATTTCCTTATGTTGAGCCATTCCAACATGAAATTCATATATATCCTTGACTAAATGATTAAAACCTCACGATCTAAGCTTATAGATTTGAGATGAAGCATAATTTCCTCTCCCTTAATTATAGCAAAACAACTTTTTCCCAATTGAAACTTTTGTTTTCTATAATTAACATTGCTAACTTGCAATACTTATCATAATTATCATGCTCCCACTAACATGATGATTATTAGCATAACACTTATGCTCCCACTAGCTTTGACATGTACTCAGAAATCAGCTGGACAGTCTGAAATTTAGATTCATACACCCTTTCCGTAGATAGCTCACCTGTGTGTCTAAGCAATTTCAAGAACCATGAAAAGGGATACCGTAATCATGGTCTCAATTGCTTAGGCATTTGCCATTTCTCACAAGTCCATGTTAGTGTGCCGGTTAACCACACGCGCTCCACTAACGACTTTTGAAAATGCAAATAACACAATTGATATCTTCGTAAAATCTACTTAGTGAAAGCGTTTCCTCACCATCATTTTCATGAATCGGAGAGAAACCTTATGACACTTAGATTTATATGGTGTATGAGTTCCTACCCATATGAATTTGTCAAACCATAATCACAAGACAAAGATAATGACAAATCCAAAACCATATGGATTGAACTCAATCTTAACTTCTTGCCACCTGGCAGCTCAAGGGCCTGCCATTGCTTCCAAGTTGTTATGCAACAAACTGAGAACTCTAAGAACTCATATGCAAAGCCAACTTTAACTGGAATGGGCACAGATATGTCAACACGATAGGTTATAAACCTCAAGTCGTGTGCTAGTGAAGAACTTCAGGTTTTATTCTTGATTATTTCTTGAGACTTTCAAGACCTTTAAGACTCCCACTGTCCTCTTGACATATAAGACTCCCTTGTCAAACATCCAAGAGATAGTGCGGATTCTAATCAAGAAAAACACTTTACCCAATTGGCCTAAGTTGGTCTTTGTTTTATCCAAAACATCACAACTTACCAATTTCAAATGTACAAGAGTAGAAAACTTTTACTCTTACATTTGACAAGTGTTTTAAACCTTCTTTTGAGACATGTCACTCAAGTTACAATCTTGGAGTATGACTCTAAGACTTGTATTGGAACGAAGTATGACTCATCTTCTTGATTTAACCATTTCAACAATTCAAGATCCCTCTTCTTAGTCATAAGAATGCACTAAGATTTCCTTAGAGAACTAATTGTGATATGGTTTCTTAATCATTCAGATGATCACAAAACTGATACTAAAGTACTCTCCCATCTTTTCAGATATGAGAAACTTTTATCCTTCTGCCTAATTTGATTCTTCTTATTCGCCCTGCCATACATTGGAACCTTTTCCAATGTCTCAGAGTTACACTTAAGCTTGTAAGTATAATAATATTTACTGAGCTTTAGTAAACTATGATGAATAGTCTTATCAATCTTTTGTGGTGGACTTAATCAGTGCACAAGAATGTGTACTCGATCCCTTAGTCCTTTACTTGACTCACACATCCATGTGGCCGAGTAATTAGTCTTAATTTTCCAAAACTTGAAAGTTCTCATTCATCATGCTATACAACTTGCATGATTCCAAGTTCCGGTCCAATTGAAACTTGGGTGATGAGAATCTTTCCTTATTTGGTAAATCTTGACATTACCATAAATGAAAGAATCAATTTCATATTTCCACTCTTGCTCTTAATGGAATCATATAAGCAACAATTTTTCCTCAAAAGCCATTGTAAGGATATTTTAAAATAAATAAAATCAAAAATTTTTCTTTTATTTTAAAACTTTGCGGAAAAACTTATCCTTACAATCCATATGAAAACTTGTTGTTATCTATTCCTTAAGCAATATCTCATAACTCCTAAGAAGTAGCTCAAGAATCCGATTTTTCAAACTACGCGATAGAAATCCATCTATGCGATCAGATTCAGCATATTCTTTCTTTAAGTTTCTTCACCTTTCTTTCATTCTTAAAACATCATCATGTGACCCAGTCACATCATGTATCAAGAATCTCAGAATAGAAACTTAACAGAGTTAGATAGTGGACTTTACCTGAAGTAGAGTCAAACTTATTGACTTTAACATCCTTAGGTAACTTTGGCAGCTTCGTAACCAATGCCCCTTTCTTTGGCAATATAAACATATGGACCCTTTGATAAAGATACACAGGACTATCACAGACTTAGCTTTTCTCTTTACCATTTGGTCAACCGAGTTGACTATGGCCGATCCCTTTCCATTGGGAAGAGAATGCTTTTCTGGATTTCCTGTGTCACTATTGTCAATGTCCATCAAGTTTTAAGGAAGTTGATCTTAACAAATAGATAAGATCATTAAGGGTCTTGTCATAGTCTGTTTCATAGGTGTCCCAAAGGAACTCACTATGTGACTTAGAAAGTGATTGAACCACCAACTTTCTCAAGACTTTGACACCCAACTCTCCCGGCTTGTCAATATGTGACTACATCTCCAAGATGTGACCACACCTAGACCTTGCCTTGCCAATAGGGCTTGAGTGACCTTAAACTTTTCAAGAACTTGTGGGTTAGGGAGAATAATTGGAGGAGGAGAAAGAAGTATGATATCCATGGGACATCATCTTCATTAGGAAACCTTGTTTCACTAGATTTGGGAAGTTCATAGGTGTCTATTACAGACATCTTTTGGGAGATATTCAAGATAGTTGATTTAAAGTCCTTAATATGACACCCAATATGAAATATTAAGGCTAGGACCCAACAAACTATTTTATAACTTAGAAGAGGTATGCCGTAATCCAAGCTATAAAATATTTGAAGGTAGGTGAATGACGATTCACCAATTTCTACCAAGATAAACGAAACGAATTATTAGGTTTTAATTGGTTTTGAAACTCCTAGATCTTTGAGATTCATTGAACTTTTCAAAGGCATGTTTCAATCTCGAGTGTGCCCTTCAGGTTTTGTGACTGGGATGCCGAGGATCACAAAACAAGGTGTGAAGTAACCATGCAAATCACTTGGTACCCTTAATAAATTACCCCTCAATCGATGTGCCGGTTAACCACACACGCTCCATCGATACTATGATAAATATTAAGCACCCTTTACCTACCTTGTTAAGTCCAAGTTAGTGTGCCGGTTAACCACACACGCTCCACTAACGACTTAGACAAAGTGTAAAGTGTAATTTCATGGGTTAGCACCTTATTCACATTTTTCCTAAGTAACTAAGATTGGGTATTATTAAGAGTTTAGTTACTTAGTATTATCATTAATACTTTTAATGAAGGGAGAATTCTAGTCCTGTCAAACCCGTTCGGCTAACGACCCTTCACCAGTCAAGCAAGCGGTGGGTGAGAGTGGACACCCATTAAGTTGCCATTTTATAGGCAACAACCTTATACCCACCTTATAGACCGGCTTCGTGAATGAGGCGTACTAGCGGTAAGACTGACTTTACTCTTATACATATATATATTATTAACTTATAATATTATAAAGTATAAGGGTTGAATTTTAACTTTTAAAATTCTAAGGGCTAACTTGGAATTAAAGTATTCATAAGTGAAAACTTTACAAATTCCAAAACTTGAGGGCAAGTTTTGAAACTATTCAAAACTAATTAATTCCATAACTTATGTGTTTAAAGTAGTTTTAATCCAAAAACTCTTCAAGTTCCATAACTTGAGGACAAGTTATGGAAGACTTTAAACTAATAAAAGAATTAACTTTTCTTTATTTTATAACTTATGGAATTAATTAAGGTTACACCTTTTTTTTATTTTATTTTATTTTATTAAATGAAGAGACTCTTGGTCCTCCATAACTTGAGGACAAGTTATGGAGTCATAAAACCATTTAATTAGAACTAGACTCTTCATTTTTGTAACCTTTGCCAATTTTTATGAGTTTTATGATTCTTAAATGTGACTTTTCATATAACTTGAGGACAAGTTACAAAAAACACATTTTAGAATCAATTCTTAGATTAATTTGGATTAAAACCAACTATCACATAATTTTATTCATTAATCTAAATTTACTCATAAAACAAGGTAACCCAAAAAACTTTTGGTGATCCATCACTTATTCTTAAGTTATGGAATCCTTTAAAACATTAACACCAAATTTTGTAACTCCAAAAAAACTTTGAATCAATTTTTTTTTTTAAAACCTTTTCATATCCATAACTTATGGAGGTTTCAAAAAATAAAACTCTTTAGATCAAACTTTTAAAACTAATAAAATAATCATATTATTTTATCTTTTATTAAATTTGACCTAATTCAACTCATAAAGCAAATTATTCAAATTTTACAAATAATTATTTTTTCACAAGAACAAGTAATTATCTTAAAATTTGACAAACTTCATGTTTTTTTTTTCAACTTTGAAAATAAAATATTTGCATCAATATAACAGAAAACAACCCGTGGCTCTGATACCACTGTTGGGTTTTGAGCATTCTAACACTTCCTAAGTGTACATGCAACCCTAAATACCTTGGATCTATGTTTTCTCTATTATACATGCAAATAAGAACTTCCAAGGTATTATCCTAATCTAGCATACAAAACAATGACTATAGCAAGATAGAATACATACCTCTTTGGTGTAGAATGTCTTCATGAAGCTTGAGTGCCTAGTGCCCCAAGTGTGACACCTCAAATGGAATCACAATCATCAAAACACTTAGAATGACTTGAGAGAATTCTACACTCACCAAAATCGGCTAGCCCTTTCTTCACACACACTAGTGGCCGATTTTTCCTCAATAATAAGATGCTTATATAGTTACACAATTAGGGTAAACTCTTAATTGTCATGACTTTCCATTTCCTTGGATCCATGGGTACAAATACACCATGGAGCATCCATGGACCATCCTATGGGTTTTAGCCCAACTTGATTATCCATGGAGCATTAGCCCACTATACAAGTATGGATGATTTACACAATCAACCCATATATTTAATTAGTCTTCTTTTGATCACTTAATTAATCCTAGATTAATTCTTGATCAATACTAATTAAATAATCTTATTATTCTTATTATTAATATACTAGAACTTATAATATATTAATAACCATAAGTGTCTTATTCCTCTCATTATAGTCTATCCAAGTGCATGATGGTATGCAACCCAAATGGACCATGCCGGGTCGGGTCAAGTCTTACCAATTATAGTTATGGACTTAGACATTAATCCAACAATAACGTCATCTTAGGTCGACAGTGGATTCATGAGATAAAGGTTGTTCCCTCCACGTACCACTAATGTGTCAAGATGCCTACACCTTGGGGGTAGTGAAGATTATAGGTTACCAGCAGGAGGCCAAGAATTGTTACACATCCTCAATGAAATCTTCGACAGATCCTAAGCAAGCATAACAATCAGAAAAGGAAGCACCAGAAGTTATAGAAGAAAGGGAGCAGGAAATAAAAGAAGTTCCCTTAGACCCCCTCAACCTAGAAATCAAGGTGCTACTAGGGAAAAATCTTCCACATGATCTTGTCCAACTCCTAAGAAGATAAAAAGCGAGATTCACTTTGAAACATGAGGATATGATGTGTAAAAATAAAGATGTTCTTACTCATAAACTAAACATTGATCCTGATTTTAAGCCAATACACCAAAAAAGAAGGAAGTTTTCACCAGAAAGAAATGAGACAATTCAAAAGAAGTAGAATGCTTACTTAAATCCAAAATGATTAGAGAGGTCAGGTTTACTAGATGGTTGGAAAATATGGTGGTGGTCTAGAAGAAGAATGGGAAATAGAGAGTATGCGTGGACTACACAGGCCTGGACAAAGAATGTCCCAATGATCCTTTCATATCACCTCACATAGATTCCTTGGTAGAATTTACAACATGGAAATAAATCTTAACCTTTATGGATGCATCCTCTGATTCCATCAAATTAAAATGGAAGAATCAGATCAAGAGGACACAACATTCATAACACCAACATGTATATATTGTTATATGGATTACCATTTGGTTTGAAAAATGCAGGCGCCACCTACAAAAGACTACTGAATAAGATGTTCAAAGAAAAGATTTGGACGACTATGGAAGTATATATAGATGACATGGTGGTAAAGTCAAACAACAACAAATATCACATCAAAGATCTTGCAGAAGCCCTCAAAATCTTGGAGGAATACAACATGAAGCTGAATCCTGCAAAGTGCTACTTTGGTGTAAGATCCAAAAAATTCCTAGGTTACATGGTAACCAAAAGAGGAATGTAATCAAGGCTACAACAAATAAAAGTAATTATAAATCTAAAGTCTCCAATATCCACCAAAAAACATTAAGAGGTTAATAGGAGGAGTGACATCATTTAATAGATTCATCTCAAAATCCTCAAAAAAATATAAGCCATTCTACGAAATCTTGAGGAAGAATCGGAGATTTGAGTGGACTACCAAACATGAAGATTCCTTTCAATAACTAAAGAATTACTTGTCCTCTTCCCCATTATTGGTCAAACCAATAAACGGAGAGCTCCAAGTTATACCTAACAGTTCTATTAAGTGCATTGAGTGTTATACTAGTGAAAGAAGAAGATGGTGCCCAACATCCTGTCTATTATGTAAGTAAAAGTTTGTTGGATGCTGAAAGCAGGTACTCACACTTAGAAAAACTCTACCTAGAACTTGTTTCAGCCTCAGTTAAGCTTAAACACTATTTTGAAATTCATCATATCTGTGTTAAGAATAATTTTCCCATTAAGTGTGTTATGAGAAAGCCATAAATTACCAACAAGATGCCGAAATGGGTAGTAAATCTAAGCACATTTGATCTAAGATACGAGCCAAGATCCACAATAATATCCCAAGAATTGGCATATTTTATGGCATATTTTAGCACGGATATCGAGCCAGAGGCAAAAATAGAGCTTAAGCAACTTCAAGATGAGGATGAACAAATAAATGGATTCTTGTATACAAATAGAGCCTCAAATTCTAGAGTAATGGGGTTGGGATTCGTACTTAAATCTCCATAAGGGGACATAATACCCCAAGCAATGAATTATGGATTCCGAGAAACAAACAACGAAGCCGAATACAAAACATTGATTGTTGGCCTGAATCTTGCTCAAGATCTTCACATCAAGGACATCCAAGTTTACATTGTCTCTCTATTAATTGCTAATCATTTTGATGGATCTTATGTAGTAAAAGGTGAAAAGCTTTCTGAATATTTAGAAATAGTCAAAAAGTTAGAAAAATGATTCAAAATCTTCAACATGGATCAAATTCCTCGGGAATACAATACCGAAGCAAATGGATTAGAAAATCTTGGATCAACCCTCAAGCTTCCACCTCAAATAGATATTCCAATTATCCACATAGCTACCCCATTGATTGAAAAAAATATGTCAATAAAATTAAAGACTTAAGATTCAACGTTCTGGTCAGGATCTGTCCCAACATCCGAAACGAAATCTTGGATATCACCAATTATAAAATACATCCAAGACAGAGTTATTCCTAAAAACGAAACAAGCCCAAGGCTTTCAGGTTTAAAAACCCTTGTTGGCAATCCCTTACTTAAGATGCCTAGAGGATCCTGAAGTAAAGCAAATCCTTAAAGAAATCCAAGAAGGTGATTGTGGAAGCCACACCGGGAGCAAATCCATATTTTCAAAAGCTCTAAGAACTAAATACTATTGGCCTACCATGAGGAAGGATGCTGACAAGTATGTTAAAAAATGTGACACGTGTCAAATATACAACCTGTTGGATTAGTGTCTAAGCCCATAACTATATTTTGTATGTACTTGACCCAATTGTAGCATGGTCCTTTTTGGTTGCCTTCACCGAAGCAACTTGACTGGATGAATAATGGAGAAAGAGGTTATTATTATTTATTAATATATTATATGAATAATATATTAAAGGAGAAATCATATTAATTAATTAACATTGGTCACGAATTAATTTATAATTAATTTTGTGGTCAAAAGAGTTTAATTGAGTTAAATGGACTGAGCTTGTAATTATTGGATAATTGCAAAGTGGGCTGTGGAAACCCTAAAGATAGGGAGTGGACAAAATCCATATGGATAGCCCATAAGATTTCGTCCAAGGGCTTGATTCTGGAAGTTTCTTGTCGGCTGCTTATAGTCTAAGCAATCAGATGAGGACTTTGACTGAAACCCTAATTCCTCACCTATATAAAGGGTCCATAGGCTTCAAGTTTTTGGTTACCACAACATTTGAGGTGCTAAGGTTCTCAAAAGCTCAAGATCTTCAAGCTACAATAAAAGGTATGTTTCTAATTGGTTTTAGTTATAGAAATAGTTTTGTTGTATGCTAGATTAGGGTTTTGCAAGCCTTGGTTAATTATTGCATGTACAACTTGAAAAACTAGATCTAAGCATTAGGGTTTGCATGTACACCATAGGATTAATGTATTGCTCATAACCCAACAGTGGTATCAGAGCCTAGATTGTTTTTCTTTTGTATTTGATGCTTTGTTTAATTATTCAAAGGCTGAAAATCAAAAAATCTAGCTTCTGCCTGATGAACTCGTCAAGTCACCTGATAAACTTGACGACTCAGGGCAACTCGGCGAGTCCATTCTCTGACTCGACGAGTCGGGCAGTCTGGTGGCTGATTTTTCGGGATTTTGACTGAAATTGAATTAGGATAATTACCAAAAATGTTTTTGGCTGTTAAAATATGATTTTTACAATATGGTATGGATTATCCTAATGCAATTCAAAGATAATTGTCATAAATAAGATAATTACTTATTTTATATGATAAATATTAATTATTTGTATTTTGATTTGAATTATCTTGTCAATTAAATAAATTAGGTCAAATTATGTGATAAATATTAATAATATGATTAATTAATTATTTTTCAAATTTGATCTAAAAGATGTTTTGAAAAGTTTCAAAAACTTGCTCTCAAGTTTTGGGATTTAAATTATAATTAAAAGTCTTAATTTTGAAAGAGTTAAATTCCACACCCTAGAATTTTACAAGTTTAAAATTAAACCTTTATAATATTATAATATTAATAGATTAATAATTATATATATATATATATATATATATATATATATGTGTGTGTGTGTGTGTGTATAAGATTAAGCTAGTCTTACCGTTAGTAGGCCTCTTTCACGAAGCCGATCTATAAGGGGGGTATAAGGTTGCTGCCTATAAAATGATAGTTTAATGAGTGTCCACTCTCACCTACCGCTTCCTTGATTGGTGGAGGGTCGTTAGCCGAACGGGTAGGATAGGGCAACTGATTCCTTATTAAAAGTATAATGATTAATAAAGTAACTAAATGTTTTTATAAAAATTCCCATCTTATTTACTTTAGGAAAAATATGAAATGATGCTATTCCATGAAATTATACTTTGCACCATGCCAAGTCGTTAGTGGAGTGTGCGTGGATAACCGACACACTAACTTGGACTAGCAATGGTGGCAAAGGGTGGCTTGATGTTTATCGATCAATGGAGCGTGTGTGGTTAACCGGCACATTGATTAGGTGGTAAATGACATCGAGAGCACCAAGTACATTTGCATGGTTATTCACACCTTGTTTATGATCCTCGGTATCCCAGTCACAAACTTGAAGGGCATATCGAGATTTAAACATGTAATTGAAAATTTCAATGAATCTCAAAAGATCTAGGAATTTCAAAAATTTAAAACTTAATTGTCTTTTCGTTTTTCATGGTGGAAATTGGTAAATCGTCATTTACCTACCTTCAAATTATTTGCAATTAGATTATGTCATCCCTCTTCTGAATTGTAAATAATTGTGTTGGGTCCTCGCCCTAATTTCTCATTTGGGTGTCTAATTGGGGATTCTTAACTAATCTAAACTTTGTTCCTTTTCTATTTCAGATGTCTACTTCAAACAACAACAACGCTTCTGGCTCGACTCCTTCTGGCTCATTCTTACTCATGAACTTGTGTAGGAGGGTGATATTTAATGGGTCCAACTTCAATGATTGGATCCGCAACATTCTCATGATCACCCGTTACGAGGACAAAGAGTATGTTCTCGCCAAGGAAATGAAAGAGGTCAATGTGAACACTGCCACTCCCGAAGAAATCGCTGCTTATGAAACTCATGAGCGAGATGCTACCAAGGTTCATTGCATCTTGCTCACAACGATGACTGCGGAACTCCAAAAGTCCTAAGAAGACTACTATCCCTATGAGATGCACAAAGATTTGATGGAAAGGTACCGTCAAAGTGCTAGGCAAGAACGGTATGAGATCATCGCTGCGATGATCATTACCAAAATGAAGGATGGAGAGTCAATCACGGCCCACCTGCAGAAAATGCAGAGATACGTGGACCGCTTGCCAAAGTTAAATGTTAAGTTCGATGAGGAGCTGGACATAGATATTATTTTACACTCCTTACCTTCTTGCCACGACCAATTTCGTATGACCTACAACATGAACAAGGAGGAGGTCACTCTAAGATAGCTTCAAGGCCTACTAAGGACTGCTAAGAGTAGTCTGAAAGGCAAATCTATTGCATCCACTCGTACTACTACTGCCCCTGTATTGGCTATTGGGAAAGGAAAAGGAAAGAAGAGGAAGGCTTCTTCTAAGAGCCACAAGGGAAAGTCTCACGATGGTACCTTTTCTAGTGGAACCAAAACTGGTCCTGCTGCTCCCTCTTCTAACCTGAAAGAAGCAGAGTGCTACTACTGCAATAAGAAAGGGCATTGGAAACAAAGCTACCCGAAGTATGTGCAAGATATCAAGGATGGGAAGATAAAGCCATCCTTGCGTAGATATTTATACTAGTCAATCTAATAACTCATCACATGCTATGTTTTGGGTCCTCGATGCAGGATGTGGTTTTCACATTTGTTATGATTTGCAGGGACTAAGAAGAAGTAGGGACGTGGAGCATGGGAAGATAAACTTGATCATGGGGAATAGGAAAGCATTTTCTGTCACCAAGATTGGAGTTTACTCTTTAGTGCTTAGTAGTGAGTTAGGTCTAGATTTGATTAATTGTTGCTATTCGTCAGAAATAACATGAAACATTATTTCTTTTCATGGTTTGTATAAACAAGGTTTTAGATTTTCGTTTAATAATAAAAATGGTTATATTAATGCTTTCTTTAATGGTAGTTTCTATTTTGAAGCATTGCTTTGCAATGGAATATATGAAACTGTGATGGTTGTAGACAACTTAGGAAATGATGTGTTGCATATCGATTCTTCCAATGGTTTGGATAAATCATGCTTGTGGAATTGTCATCTTGGACATGTCAACAAGAAGCGCATAACCGAACTCCGAAAGGATGGAGTGTTGGAGTCATTTGACCTTAAGGATGATGACACGTGCGAGTCTTGTTTACTTGGAAAGATGACCAAGTCACCCTTCACTGGCACTTGTGAAAGGGGTAAGGGTTTATTGGATCTCATACATACCGATGTATGTGGACCTTTTAGATCCACTACAAGGGATGCAAACTGCTTCTATATGAATTTCACCGATGGTTATAGCAGATATGGGTATATCTACTTAATCAAGCACAAGTCACACACTTTTGAAAAGTTCAAAGAGTTTAAGCAAGAAGTGGAGAATCAACTGGGCAGGAAAATTAAGATGCTCCAATTCGATCGAGGAGGTGAGTACCTTAGTATGGAATTCCACAACTACCTTAAGGAATGCAGAATTGTTTTGTAATTGACGCCACCTGGGACACCACAATTGAATGGTGTAGCTGGGAGGCACAACCGAACCTTGTTGGACATGGTTCGTTCCATGATGAGTCGGGCTTCATTACCTATCTCAGTTTGGGGGTATGCCGTAGAGACTGCCTCCCATATCCTTAATCTAGTCCTAACTAAGAAGGTTTCCAAAACACCTCACGAGATGTGGACAAGGAAATCTCCCTCGTTGGAACATATCAAGGTTTGGGGTTGCGAGGCTTTTGTAAGATGAGAGACTCACGACAAACTCGAACCTCGTAGTGAGCAGTGTATTTTCATCGGCTATCCACATAAGTCCTTTGGATATCTCTTCTATAGACCGAGTGACAATGTTGTCTTCGTTACGAGGAAAAGGGTTTTCCGAGAGTGAGAACTCATATGCCAAGAGCACAGTGGGATGAAAATTGATCTTGAAGAACTTCAAGAATCAAGCGATGAAGGAACCTCTTACACTGGCACTGAACCCGAGGAGGAAACTGATGACTTTTGAGCATTCTAACACTCCCATGGTGTACATGCAACCCTATAAACCTTGGATCTATGTTTTTCTCTATTATACATGAAAATAATTGATATTCCAAGGTTTCATCCTAACTAGCATAATATGAAGCAACTATACTACAAGAATCTAGTAGAATGACATACCTTTTGATGTTGTAGCTTGATTCCATGGAGCTTAAGAGCCTAGTGCCTCAAGTGTGACACCTCCAATGGTTCACACAACACCACCAACAACTTGGAATAGCTTGAGAGAGAAGTTCTTATGCTCAAATCGGCTAGCCCTCATATGTAAAACCCTCAGTCCGATTTCTTGAGCCATGGGGTCCTTATATATTGTGGCTATTAGGGTTACACCATGTAACTCATGTCTTTCCATATTCTTCATGCTCCATAGGTTAAAAACTCCATGGAGTATCCATGGGTTACTCCATAGGTTTAGCCCCACATGAAGATCTATGGATCATAAGCCCACATATATAAGAATAAATGATTTACACACTCAATCCCCATATATTTAATTAGTCTCCTTTTGATCACAAAGTAATTCCAAATTAAGTCTTGATCAATACTAATTAAATAATATGATTTCATATTAATATATTAGAACTTATAATATATTATCAAATCATAAATATCCTTTTCTCACAAAAGTCTATCCAAATTATTCCGATGCCATGCAACCCAAATGGACCATGCCAAATCGGGTCAAGTACATACCAATTATAGTTATGGACTTAGACACTAATGCAACAGTCTCCCACTTGGATAAGTCTAAAACTATTATTTTGTATGACTCTGCAACCTGACTAGCAATCGTAGCTCTTAAAAGCCGCTGTCGAAATCTAAACAAATCAATGATGCATCCATTAGATAAGGGATCATATATTTCTTCCATTCTAGATATCATATGGACTGAGACATGAATTGTAATCATTCTCTTTGTCCATTTGTTGTTTCCCAATTTCCGATTTATGACGACTGACTAATTGAACAAATCAAATCAGTCTAGGCTTGGCCAAACACTTAGAGGTAAGGGTAGGAATTATTCGGTCCGGAACCAAAAAACCCAAAAACCAAATCGAACCGAAATCGATTTCAAACCGAACCATATTCAAATTAGATTTTTGGTTTGGTTTGAGACCAAACCGAATTGTAAATTCTGTTTTGGTTCGAGTTTTGGTCTCATGAAGTTTAAAACAGACCAAAAAGGAAAACCGAATTTCATAAGTCAATTGATTAAAAATATATTTTATATTTTATATTAAATAAAAGTATCAATTATAAAGTAAAAATCATTTTAACTCATTTACTCTTTGGATCATTTTGTATGAAACTTTAGATCTTTCTGTTTGTAACTTTAGTTTTCTATGTTAAAAACATTTTTATTTATGTTTGAAATTATTTTAAGTTAATATTTGGTTTCCTCTGTTTCAATCCGAACCGAACCGGATTAGAATTCGGTTTTCAATTTGGTCTCGACAATTTGAATTCGATTTGGTTCGGTTTTTGAATTGGACTAAAAAAATCTTCAAACCGAGGAAACCGATTCGAGGAAATCGAAAAACCAGAAAACTGAACCGATTCCCACCCTTAGTTAGAGGTGTCATTACTAAATCATCGAGGGGCCCACAGATATCGCTTTTATCCCTTCAAGGGTAAAAGGAATGGATACACTTCGACTCATATGCTTTTTCTACTACTTGTTGAATCATACATAAAGGCACGTTTTATAACATCGAGTTACCAACGCGTTTTGTACAATCAATGTACAACCAACTCATAGTCAACAACTCATATCTCTAGGTTTGAAGAATATAAGATATTATCGTCTCATGATCACTCATGATAAAATCCCTGAATTGAGTCAAATGAGCGTGGGTTTAACCCTATACTCAGAGCTTATGAGCACTCATTAATGTTGTAGCAACTCTTTGATGGGCTTTGAGCATTCTAACACTTCCTAAGTGTACATGCAACCCTAATAACCTTGGATCTATGTTTGTCTAATTATCATGCAAAGTTGAATTCCAAGGTTATATTCCTATCTAGCATACATGGGGAACAATTTTTAACTTGAATGAAAGATAGAATAACTTACCTTGTTGTTGCTTATGTTCCTTGAAACCTTGTGAGCCTAGCACCCCAAGTGTGATGCCTCAAAATGCTTCACACAACACCAAATGCTCTTGGAAAGACTTTTGAGAGAATACACACTTCTTGAAATCGGCCTAGCCCTCTTGTTTCATATGTGTAGCCGATTTTGGTGGAGAATAGGATTCTTATATAGTGTTGACACATCTAGGGTTACACCATGTAAACCCTAATGTGTCATGACTCTTCATTTCCATGACCCATGGGTTTGTAACTCCCATGGAGCATCCATGGAGCATCCTATGGGTGGAACCCAACTTGATAATCCATGGAGCCTCTTAGCCCACTATACAAGATATGAATGATTTACATAATCAACCCATATATTTAATTAGATATCTTTTGATCACTTAATTAATTCTAAATTAATTCTTTGATCAAACTAATCAAATAATATTATTAATATATTAGAACTTATAATATATTAATAATCTCCAAGTGTTATTTCTCTCATTTAGTCTATCAAATTGCATGGTGGCATGCAACCCAAATGGACCATGCCGGGTCGGGTCAAGTACTGACCAGAAATAGTTATGGACTTAGACACCTTATCCAACAGTCTCCCACTTGGATAAGTCTAATAACCATAACTCCAGTACTTCAGGAACCGACCATCAATCGTAGCTCTTTCAAGGTCTCTCGGAACTGAGAAGATGTTGATACGCCATTTAAGATAAGTGATCATATAATCCTCTGTTCTAGATATCAGTCGGAAAAATACATGGAACAATGTCTTACTTATTGTCCAACAGTTTGTTTCCCGATTTTTGATTTGTTTGACAAAGAACTTAATTGAACACATCAACTTAGTTCTGACCGGGCCCGATACATAGGTCAAAACAAAATCATCGAGGGGCCCAAATATCAGCTTCTAATCCAAGAAGGAACAGATAAACTTCGACTCATATGTTTGTTCTACCACTCATTGAATTATACACAAAAGCACGTTTTATAACATCGAGTTACCAATGCATTTTCGTACAATCAATGCATAATCAACATGTAAGTAACAAATCATATCTCTAGGTTTGAAGACTTATATGATATTACCGTCTCACGATCACTCGAGATAAATTCCATGAAGTGATTCCAGTGAGCGTGGGTTGAGTCCAATGCTCAGAACTTATGAGCACTCATGATTGTTGTAGCCTTGTCCAACACCATAGACCTCTGCAACCAATCATGACAGTCTTGATTCATACCTACTTCCAACATATGACCGACTGTGGAGGTTTGAATAATATGTTATACCAAACAAAATTATTCTGGAAGTCAAAACATGCAAAAGAAATATAGTAAACGATCGACAAGAGATAGCAACACTTTACTCATAAATAAAACACCTTTTATTCATCATCTAATGTCAATTACACTTTACAAATTTCAAGGTTATCTAACTACTAAATCTAATATCATCCTTCAGCCCTATGCTCCGAGCATGCTGGAGATGCTTAACCCGATTCAGTCCCTTCGTGAGGGGATCTGCTGGGTTCTCATCCGATGATACCCTCTTTGCCACGAGGAGTCCTTCTTCTATCCGATGTCTGATAAAATGGTATTTTCTGCCGATGTATCTGGATCTCCCGTGATCCCTTGGTTCCTTGGCTAAGGCAACAGCGCTTTCACTATCACAGAAAATTTCCATTGGCTCTTTAATAGCTGGTACAACTCCAAGGTCTCCAATGAAGTTCTTCAGCCATATCGCCTCCTTTGCCGCCTCGCTAGCTGCAATATACTCTGATTCACAAGTTGAATCAGCCACTGTCTCTTGCTTGGAACTCTTCCAAGAAATTGCTCCTCCGTTTAGGGTAAAGACCCAGCCTGACTGAGAGCGGAAATTATCCCTATCAGTCTGGAAGCTAGCATCACTATACCCTACAACTCTCAAGTCATCACTCCCACCGAGGGTAAGGACCCAGTCCTTAGTCCTCCGTAGGTACTTGAGGATATTATTTACCGCCATCCAGTGTGCGTTCCCAGGGTTCCCCTGATACCTGCTAACCATGCTCAGTGCAAAGGCTACATCAGGTCGAGTACACGTCATTGCATACATGATCGATCCTACAGCCGAAGCATAAGGTATTCGACTCATTTCTGCTATCTCAGCCCCAGTGTTAGGGCTTTGTGTCTTACTCAATCTGGCGTTACTCTGGATGGGTAACTCTCCTTTCTTGGAGTCCTGCATGCAGAATCTCTTCAGCACCTTATCCAAGTAGGTACTCTGACTAAGTCCAATTAGTCTTTTACTCTGATCTCTCAAGATCCTTATCCCTAGAATATAGGCAGCTTCTCCTAGGTCCTTCATAGAGAAACACTTCCCAAGCCAGGACTTAACTTCCTGCAGAGTTGGGATGTCATTTCCTATGAGTAGTATGTCATCCACATACAATACCAAAAAGCTAACTATACTCCCACTAGCCTTCACATACACACAAGACTCATCTTCACTCCTAGAAAAGCCAAATTCCTTGACCTTTTCATCAAAGCAAAGATTCCATCTACGAGGTGCTTGCTTCAATCCATAAATGGATTTCTCAAGCTTACACACTCTATTAGGGTACTCGTTGGTGACAAAACCCTCTGGCTGACTCATGTAAACACCTTTAGCCAACTTTCCATTAAGGAAAGCGGTTTTGACCTCCATTTGCCACATTTCATAGTCATGAAATGCAGCTATGGCTAACAGAACCCTGATAGACTTAATCTTGGCTACTGGAGAAAAGGTCTCATCATAGTCCACTCCAGGAATTTGAGAGAAGCCCTTTGCAACCAGTCGAGCCTTATAAGTGTGTACTTTACCATCCATGTCGGTCTTCTTCTTGAAGATCCATTTGCACCCTACTGTCTTACGACCTGGTACATTCTCAACCAAGTTCCAAACTTGATTGTCATACATGGACTGTATTTCGCTGTCCATTTCCTCTTTCCACTTGGATGACTCAGGGCTTGCCATGGCTTCCGCGTAACTGTTAGGTTCATCCAGACCTATCAGTGTCTCATCACTGATAAGTGTATCACCTTCTACAGTAATATGGAATCCATAGTAATGCTCAGGAGCATGCCTAACCCTTGTGGACCGCCTCAGAGGTACAGACTTGTCAATTGGCTCAACAGGAGTTTCCTCCTCAAGTTGAGTGCTAGGGTTTGAAGTTCCTTCACCGCATGACTCTTGAATTTCTTCAAGATCAACTTGCCTCCCACTTTTTCCTTGGCTTATGAACTCTCTCTCTCTCTCTCTCTCTCTCTCTCTCTCTCTCTAAAGAAAGCCCTCCTAGCTACAAAGACCACATTTTCACTAGGTCTGTAGAAGAGGTAACCAAAGGATTGTTGTGGGTAGCCGATGAAAATACACCTCTCGCTTCGAGGTTCGAGATTATCATGAGTCTCACGTCTCACGAAAGCCTCGCAACCCCAAATCTTGATGTGGTCTAGTTTAGGTACTTTACCAGTCCACATCTTGTGAGGAGTTTTGGCAACTTTCTTTGTAGGGACTAGATTAAGGATATGGGCAGCAGTCTCTAAGGCATACCCCCAAAATGAGATTGGTAGCGAATCTCGACTCATCATGGAACGAACCATATCCAACAAGGTTCGATTACGCCTCTCAGCCACACCATTCAACTGTGGTGTCCTGGGAGGTGTCAATTGTGAGACTATCCCACATTCCCTTAGATAGTCAATGAACTCTGAACTAAGATACTCACCACCACGATCGGATCGAAGCATCTTAATGTTTCTGCCCAATTGATTCTTGACTTCCTGTTTAAATTCCTTAAACTTTTCGAAACTCTCTGACTTATGCTTGATCAAGTAGACATATCCACATCTACTGTAATCATCAGTAAAAGTCAAATAATAACGATTAACATCCCTTGTGGCATGTTTGAATGGTCCACACACATCCGTGTGTACAAGGTCCAATTAACCTTCACCCCTCTCACACGAGCCTGTGAAGGGTGACTTTGTCATTTTTCCAAGTAAGCATGATTCGCAACTATCATCTGACTTTAGGTCAAATGACTCCAAGACGCCATCCTTTTGGAGTTGGCCTATGCGTTTCTTGCTTATATGTCCAAGAAGACAATGCCATAATGATGCTTTATCCAAGTTATTATTAACAAAATCAATACACAATACATTATTTCCTAAGTTATCAACCACAGATACTGTTTCATACACGCCATCACAAGGTAATGCTTTAAAATAAAGAGCATTATTAAAGAAAGCATTAACCGAACCAACTTCATTATCAAATGAAAAGGTCAAACCTTGTTTATACAATGCATGAAAGGAAATAATATTTCTTTCCATTTCTGGCGAGTAACAACACTTATTCAAATCTAAACTAAACCCACTACTTAGCAATAAAGTATAAACTCCAATCTTGGTGACAGGTAAAGCTATTCCCCATGATTAGGTTTATTCTTCCTTGCTCCACATTCTCACTTCTTCTTAGTCCCTGCAAGTCACAACAAATATGAATACCACAACCGGTATCAAGGACCCAAGATTTAGAATGGGGTGAGTTATTAGAAATGATAGTGTAAATACCTGCATAGTTGGGTTTAACTTTCCCATCCTTCACATCTTGTTGGTATTTTGGGTAGCTCCGCTTCCAATGTGATTTTTCATGGCAATAGAAGCATTCAGCCTCTTTTGGGTCAGAAGAAGGAGTGATGAAACCTTTCTTGGTTCCACTTGAAGAAGAGCCATCAAGGGTCCGAGCCTTGGTACCCTTTGAAGAGCTCTTTCTCTTCTTCCCTCGAATTTTCCCGATTGCCAAAACCGGAGTGGAGTTTGGAGTAGAAGTGTTAACAACCGACTTCCCCTTAAGACCTGTTTCTGCGGTCTTGAGAAGTCCCTGAAGTTTGCTGAGTGTGACCTCTTCCTTATTCATGTGATATGTCATGCGGAATTGATCATAGCACGATGGTAAGGAGTGCAAAATGATATCTATTGCAAGCTCCTCAGGGAAGTTCACATTAAGCTTCAACAATCGATCCACATACCTTTGCATTTTCTGCATGTGGCTCGTGACGGATTCCCCGTCCTTCATCATGCTTGTTATCATGGAGCAGATGATTTCATACCTCTCTTGTCGTGCACTTTGATGGTATCTTTCCATCAGATCTTGGTGCATTTCATAAGGGTAGAAATCCTCATAGGACTTTTGGAGTTCCGCTATCATCGTGGCCATCATGATGCATGCCACTTTGGTAGCATCCCTTTCATGTGCCTGAAAGTCAGCGATCTCCTGGGGAGTTGCAGTGGTCTCATCAATCTCCTTAAGCTCCTTGTCAAGGACATATTCTTTGTCCTCGTAGCGGGCAATCATCCTGATGTTTCTGATCCACTCATTGAAGTTGGATCCATCAAAAGTGACTTTCCCACACAAGTTCATAAGGGTAAAGGAGCCATTAGGATTAGAGCCAGAAGCAGCATTGTTTGAAGACATCTGAAGGAAGAGGACAAGATTAGTTTAGATATTAAGAGAGTCCTTAATAAAACACCCAAATGTAATATTAAGGCTAGGATCCAATCACAATATATTATAACTTAGAAGAGGTATGCCGTAATCCAAGCTATAACATATTTGAAAGGTAGGTGAATGACGATTCACCAATTTCCACCATGAAAAATGAAATATTAAATATTAGGTTTTTGATTGGTTCTTAGAAATTCCTAGATTCTTTGAGATTCAATGAACTTTTCAAAGGCATGTTTCAATCTCGAGTGTGCCCTCCAAGTTTTGTGACTGGGATACCGAGGATCACAAAACGAGGTGTGAAGTAACCATGCAAATCACTTGGTACCCTTAAAGTTTATCACTCAATCGATGTGCCGGTAAACCACACACGCTCCACCGATACTATAATAAACTTTAAGTCACCCTTTACCTACCTTGTTAAGTCCAAGTTAGTGTGCCGGTTAACCACACACGTTCCACCAACGACTTAAACAAAGTGTAAAGTGTAATTTCATGGATTAGCACCTTATTCACATTTTTCCTAAAGTAACTAAGATTGGGAATTTAATAAAACATTTAGTTACTTTATAATATTCATCATACTTTTAATGAGAATTTATAAGTCCTTGTCCTACCCGTTCGGCTAACGACCCTCCACCAGTCAAGCAAGCGGTGGGTGAGAGTGGACACCCATTAAGTTGCCATTTTATAGGCAACAACCTTATACCCACCTTATAGACCGGCTTCGTGAATGAGGCGTACTATCGGTAAGACGACTTTAATCTTATACATATATATATTATTAACTTATAATATTATAAGTATAAGGGTAGAATTTTAACTTTTAAAATTCTAAGGGTTGGAACTAAATTTCTAGCATGACTTTACTTGTTCCAAAACTTGAGGGCAAGTTTTGTAAACTTTCAAAAGTTTTCATTTCTTGTAAATTATGAGTTTATTAGAGTAATAAAAATGAAGACTCTTCATTTTTCTAACTCTTGTGTTCTTTTAATGGTTTTAATTCAAGTGACTTTTGGTTTTCCATAACTTGAGGACTAGTTATGGACTCCATTAAAACACATTATGATCAAGAATTAAACTACCATATAGGTTACAAATAATTCCTATGATCATCTAAACATCATAAGATCAAGAACATGAACATGAACACTTTCATGAATCAAAATTACACTTAAAACTTTGTAATTTTGATAACTAGTTGCTGTAAATGGATTAGCAAAGACATTACACCGTCTAAAACAAGTTTTTAAGTACCAAAACAGTTTAGGGTAATGTTTCTAGTCCATTTCCAGCAACTAAAGTTCAAAATCTGCACTCTGTGGCTCCTACTCGCCGAGTGCATGAACCTACTCGACGAGTAGGTTGAAGATACAAGTGAACTCGGCGAGTCCCCCCATGGACTCGGCGAGTTCATCAGGCAGACATCAAGTTTTTCGACTTTTTTCAACTTTTAAGCACAAATAAGAAACAAACAAGCCTAGGCTCTGATACCACTGATGCGTTTTGAGCATTCTAACACTTCCTAAGTGTACATGCAACCCTAATAACCTTGGATCTATGTTTGTCTAATTATCATGCAAAGTTGAATTCCAAGGATATATTCCTATCTAGCATACATGGGGAACATTTTTTAACTTGAATGAAAGATAGAATAACTTACCTTGTTGTTGCTTATGTTCCTTGAAACCTTGTGAGCCTAGCACCCCAAGTGTGATGCCTCAAATGCTTCACACAACACCAAATTCTCTTGGAAAGACTTTTGAGAGAATAGACACTTCGTGAAATCGGCCTAGCCCTCTTGTTTCATATGTGTAGCCGATTTTGGTGGACAATGGGATTCTTAGATAGTGTTGACACATCTAGGGTTATACCGTGTAAACCCTAATGTGTCATGACTCTTCATTTCCATGACCCATGGGATTGTAACTCCCATGGAGCATCCTATGGGTGGAACCCAACTTGATAATCCATGGAGCCTCTTAGCCCACTATACAAGATATGAATGATTTACATAATTAAACCATATATTTAATTAGTTATCTTTTGATCACTTAATTAATTCTAAATTAATTCTTTGATCAAACTAATCAAATAATATTATTAATATATTAGAACTTATAATATATTAATAATCTCCAAGTGTTATTTCTCTCATTTAGTCTATCCAATTGCATGGTGGCATGCAACCCAAATGGACCATGCCGGGTCGGGTCAAGTACTGACCAGAAATAGTTATGGACTTAGACACCTTATCCAACACTCTTTGCTATGTCCAACACCTTAGACATCTACAAGCTAGCTTCATGACAGTCTTGCCTTAATACCTACTTCCAACGTATTATCGACTGTGGATGGTTTGAATAACTTAGTCATTCGGAAGAATGACCTAGTTATTCTGGAAGTCAAAACATGCAAAGTGAAACATAAGCATAATACTAATTCAATATGGCCCCTAGCACCTTTGAGAGTAAATAGAATACCTTTGATTTAAACACCATATTGATTACTCATTATTCATTGTTTCAAATTTATCAACTTAATACTTGAATTAAAATAATAGTTGTCCCATGCTCCAAGCATGTACACAATGTTTTCTAAACAATCGTTATGCCATACACCAAGTATGCACACTATGTTTTTCCAAACATTAGTTATGCCATACACCAATTATGCATAATAAGTTTGTCTATGATCTTTACTTTGCGAAATAGATCGATTGAACATAATTCCAATGATTCTCATTTCATAGTCCCAAATCCTTATCGTAAATGTAAGAATTCCAAATTCCAACCATTTACCAAAATTTGTTAGATTCTAAACTTATACACATTGATCCTCTTGTAATGACTATGCACAAAGTCACAAAGACTTGTCCACCAACATTATAGAGTATTCCAATGAAGATCATTCCATGAAAACGAAGTCTAAAATTCAAAGTACATTGCTTTGAACATCCTTCTTGCATTAAGTTTCCTAATCAAACACAGATTCAATGAATAACTTCCACCTATGGGAACATTTCCATATTCCCATGTTGACTATCACTTCTGAACAAGAGTTGCATCTTTTTAGAATATGTCAATATGGTCCTCTCCAAAAATTTACACCATACTTCCAACTGTCCTTGAGCAACCAATCTTTGGTAAACCTTAGATTGTCCTCGAAAATTGCTTAGTCACTTTAGTCATATCCAGTTCTAGTACTTTTTCCCTCTTAATGCCATAGACATGTGGAAGAATTTAGAACAGATGAATATTATAGCACATGCAATCGATCCTATATCCGAAGCATATGGGACACGATTCATGATGTCTTACATAAAGACATGATACCAGACCAGTCTTTTGCTATAATATTTCTATTTCTATATGCCATGTTCTCATAATCCAGATTATGAAAAGGGATGCCATAATCATAATCGAATTTTAGAACGCACATAATGTTCCCATATATAGGATTTCCTTATGTTGAACCATTCCACCATAACATTCATATATATATATATATATATATATATATATATATATATATATGTATGTATATGTATATATATATACACACACACACACTTGACTAAATTTGATTAAAATTTCACGATCTAAGCTTTTAGATTTGAAATGAAGTATAATTTCCTCTCCCTTAATTATAGCAAAACAACTTTTTCCCAATTAAAACTTTTTTTTTCTATAATTAACATTGCTAACTTGCAACACTTGTCATAATCATCATGCTCCCACTAACATGATGATTATTAGCATAACACTTATGCTCCCACTAGTTTTGACATGCACTTAGAAATCAGCTGGATTTCTAGAAATCAATACTTTATTGAATTTCTTACCAAAGTTCAAATTTTTGATATAAGATACTTTGATAAAACTTTATCAAAATCATACACCTTTCCTAAGATAGCACACATGTGTGTCTAAACAATTTTAGAACTATGAAAAGGGATGTCGTAATCATAATCTCAATTTTGTAGACCTTTTCCATTCCTTACAAGTCCATCTTACTGTGTCAATTAACCACACACGCTCCACTAACGACTTTGAGAATGCAAATATCACAATTGCTATCTACTTAAAATCACTCAGTGAAAGCGTTTTCTCACCATCATTTTCATGAATCGGAGAGAAACCTTATGACACTTAGATTTTATGGTGTATGTGTTCCTATCCATGTGAATTTGTCAAAACCATATTCTCAAGGCAAGGTTAGTGACAAATCCAAACTCATATGGATTGAACTTGTGCAGTCTTAACTTCTTGTCACCTGGCAGCACAAGGGCCTGCCATTGCTTCCAAGTTGTTATGCAACCAATTGAGAACTCTCAGAACTGATATGCAAAGCCAACTTTAAGTGGAATGGGCACAGAAATAGGAATATGTCAACACGATAGGTTATAAACCTCAAATCATGTGCTTGTGATAAACTACAAGTTTTATTCTTGATTAGATCTGGAATTTCTTTCAGGATCTTTAAGACTCCTACTATCCTCTTGATATATAAGACTCTTTTGCCAAATATTAAAGAGATAGTGCAGATTATTTATCAAGAAAAACTCTTCACACAATTGGCCTTAGTTGGTCTTTGTTTTATCCAAAACATCACAACTTACTAATTTCAAATGTACAAGGGTAGAACACATTTTACTCTTACATTTGACAAGTGTTATAAGCCTTCTTTAAGATATGTCACTCAAGTTACAATCTTGGAGTATGACTCTAAGAATTGTTTGGAACGAAGTATGACTCATCTTCTTGATTTAACCATTTTAACAATTCATGATCCATCTTCTTAGCCATAGGAACGCACTAAGATGTCCTTAGAGGACCAATTGTGATATGGTTTCTTAATCATTAAGATGATCACAAAACATGATACTAAAGTACTCTCCCATCTTTTCAGATTTGAAAAAAATTTATCTTTCTTCCTAATTTGATTCTTCTCATTCGTTCTGCCATACATCGAAACTTTTCCAATGTTTCAGAATTACACTTAACCTTGTAAGTATAACCATATTTACTAAATTGAGTAAATCATGACGAATAGTCTTATCGATATTTTGTGGTGGACCTGACCAGCACACAACCAAGTGTACCTGATCCATTTGTCCTTCACTTGACTCACATATACATGTGAACAAGAAATTAGTCTTAATTTTTCAAAGATGAAAAATTCTCATTCATCATATGACTTGCATGATTCCAAGTTTCTGTCCAATTGAAACTTGGGTGATGAGAATCTTTCCTTATTTGGTAAATTTAGACATTACCACAAAAGAAAGAAGCAAATTCATATTTCCAATATTGATAGAAAAATACAAATATCAATTTTCCATCAATGCACAAGGAGATATAAAATAAAGTAAAACAAAATTTTATTATTTATAAATGCGGAAAAAAACCTTTTCCTTACAATGCAACTTTAAATGAAAAACTATGCTATTACGTATTTTCTAGCAATCTATCATAACTCTCTAAGTAGTAGCTCAAGAATCCGATCTTCGAACCATGCGATTGAAATCCATCTTCGCGATCAGATTCATCATACTCTTCTTTTAAGCTTCATTCCCTTTGCTTGATCCTGCCAAACATCAAAATGTAACTGAGTCACATTTTGTATTAAGAATCATCAATAAGGAACTTAACAGAGTTAGATAGTGGACTTACCTGAAGCAGAGTCAAACTTTTTGACTTGACCTTCTCTTAGATCTTTCGGGTAGTTAGGGTAGCTTTGCAACCAATGCCCCTTCCTTTGGCAATATAAACATATGGATCTTTTGGGAATGGTACACTAGACTATCTCAGACTTGCCTTTCTATTTACCATTTGGTCAATCGAGTTGACTATGACCAATCCCTTTCCATTAGGAAGAGAAAGCTTTTCTGGATTTCCATTGTCAGAGTCCATGGAAGTTTGGGAAGTTGATCTTCTAATCAAATTTGCTTTACCAGTGCTCCAAATCATTGCTGATTTAGCAGCACCAAGCAAATAGATTAGATCATAAAGGGTCATGTCATAGTCTGTTACATAGTAGTCCCAAAGGAACTCACTATGTGACGTAGAAAGTGATTGAACAACCAACTTTCTCAAGAATTTGACACCCAACTCTCCTGGCTTGTCAATATGTGACTTCATCTCCAAGATGTGAGCAAACATAGACTTTGCTTGCCAATAGAGCTTGAGTGACCTTGAACTATTCGAGAACTTGTGAGTTAGGGAGAATAATTAAGAATAATTGGAGGAGGTGGAGGAACGGAAGTATGATTTCCATTAACCAACCACATAACATCATCTTCATTAGGAAAGCTTGTTCCAAGAGATTTGGGAAGATCATAATTTTCTGAACTAGACATCTACGATGGGAGAAATTCAAGTCAGTTGATTTAAAGTCCTTAATATAACACCAAATATGAAATATTAAGGCTAGGACCCAACACAATAGTTTATAACTTGGAAGACGGATGCCTTAATCTAAGATATAAAATATTTGAAGGTAGGCGAATGACGATTCACCAATTTCCACCATGAAAAACGAAATAATTTGTTAGGTTTTAATTGGATTTGAAACTCCTAGATCTTTTTTAGATTCATTGACCTTTTCAATGGCATGTTTCAATCTCGATTGTGCCCTCTCAAGTTTTGTGACTGGGATGCCGAGGATCACAAAAAAAGGTGTGAATAACCATGCAAATATACTTGGTATCCTTAATAGTTATCACTTAATCGATGTGCCGGTTAACCACACGCGCTCCACCAATCCTATGAGAAACATTAAGTTACCATTTGCCTACCTTGTTAAATCCAAGATAGTGTGTCGGTTAACCACACGCGCTCCACTACCGACTTAAGTAAAGTGTAAAATATAATTTCATAGGTTAGCACCAAATTCACATTTTCCTAAAGTAACTAAGATTGAGAATTTATAAAAGGTTTAGTTACTTTATATTTATCATTATACTTATAATGAAGGGAGAATTAGAGTCTTGTCCTACCCGTTCGACTAACGACCGTTCACTAGTTAAGGAAGCGGTGGGTGAGAGTGGACATCCATTAAACTGTCATTTTATAGGTAGTAACCTTATACCCCCTTATAGACCGGCTTCGTGAACGAAGCCTACTAACGGTAAGACTGACTTTGTTCTTATACACACACACATATATTATTATTATTATTATTATTATTATTATTAACTTATAATACTATAAAGTATAAGAGTTGAATTTTAACTTTTAAAATTCCAAGGGTTTAACTTGGAATTAAAGTATTCATGAGGGGAAACTTTACAAATTCCAAAGCTTGAGGGAAAGTTTTGAACTATTCAAAAACTTTTGGATTTTCATAACTTATGAGTTTAATTAAGGTTTTAAAACTTTAATGAAGAGACTCTTGAACATCCATAACTTGAGGATAAGTTATGGAGTTCATAAAACAAAAAGACTCTTCAATTGTGTAACCTCTGAATTTTAATGGATTTTAAAAGAAATGACTTTTGGTAATCCAAAACTTGAGGACAAATTATGGACTCCATTAAAATACATTTAGATCAAGAATTAACTAACAACCAATTTTGCAAATAATTCCTATGATCTACCAACACTCATAAGTGTATGGACAATCATATCAACAATTTCAAGAATTACATAAACACATATAAAACATGAAATTTTGATAATAACCTTGAAATTGTTTTACCATAATCATTACCACATCAAAAACAGGTTTTATAAGTCCAAAACAATTTAAGGTAATGATTCTAGACCAATTCCAACTTTAAAACTCGAAGATATGTTGTCAGGGGGTCCAACTCGTCGAGTGCATGAACCAACTCGACAAGTTGGACGAATTTAGGCATGGACTCACCGAGTCCCTTAATGGACTGGGGGAGTCAGCTATCCAGACAACATACAAACTTTGATTTTCAGCAATTTGCATCAAGTATAAATGAAAACAAGCCTAGGCTCTGATACCACTGATGTGTTTTTTTAGCATTCTAACACTCCTATGGTGTACATGCAACCCTATAAACCTTGGATCTTTGTTTTTCTCTATTATACATGCAAATAATTGATACTCCAAGGTTTCATCCTAACTAGCATAATATGAAGCAACTATACTACAAGAATCTCGTAGAATGACATACCTTTTGATGTTGTAGCTTGATTCCATGGAGCTTAAGAGCCTAGTGCCTCAAGTGTGACACCTCCAATGGTTCACACAACACCACCAACAACTTGGAATAGCTTGAGAGAGAAGTTCTTATGCTCAAATCGGCTAGCCCTCATATGTGAAACCCTCAGTCCGATTTCTTGAGCCATGGGGTCCTTATATATTGTGGCTATTAGGGTTACACCATGTAACTCATGTCTTTCCATATTCTTCATGCTCCATAGGTTAAAAACTCCATGGAGTATCCATGGGTTACTCCATAGGTTTAGCCCCACATGAAGATCTATGGATCATAAGCCCACATATATAAGAATGAATGATTTACGCACTCAATCCCCATATATTTAATTAGTCTCCTTTTGATCACAAAGTAATTCCAAATTGAGTCTTGATCAATACTAATTAAATAATATGATTTCATATTAATATATTAGAACTTATAATATATTATCAAATCATAAATATCCTTTTCTCACAAAATTCTATCCAAATTATTCCGATGCCATGCAACCCAAATGGACCATGCCAAATCGGGTCAAGTACATACCAATTATAGTTATGGACTTAGACACTAATCTAACAAAAACTCCGGTTGAACCGATTGATGAGTCTTTACCTCTTAGACGTTCTAGTAGAGTTAGTGCTCCACCCGAGTTATATGGTTTCCATATAACTGTTGAGGGTGATACGTTTATTAGCGACAATACACTAATAAATTTAGATGAACCTAACACCTACAAGGAAGCCATGGTAGGCCGGGAGTCTACAAAATGGAAAGAGGCTATGGATAGCGAGATTCAATCCATGTATGACAATCAAGTCTGGAACTCGGTTGACAATGTACCAGTTCGTAAGACGGTTGGGTGCAAAAGGATCTTCAAGAAGAAGACCGAAATGGATGGGAAAGTACGCACGTATAAGGCGCGATTGGTTGCAAAGGGCTTTACTCAAACTCCTGGAGTTGACTATGATGAGACCTTCTCACCATTTGCGAACATTAAATTTATAAGGGTTATGCTAGCCATAACTGTGTTTCATGATTATGAAATATGGCAGATGGATGTTAAAACCGCTTTCTTTAATGGGAAGTTGGCCGAGGATGTTTACATGAGTCAGCCAGAGGGTTTTGTCAATGCAGAACACCCTAATAGAATGTGTAAGCTTAAGAAATCCATTTATGGATTGAAACAAGCGTCTCGTAGATGGAATCTTTATTTCGATGAGAAAGTCAAAGAGTTTTGTTTTTTGAGAAGCGATGATGAGTCCTGTGTATATGTCAAAGCCAGTGGGAGTATAGTTATGTGGATGGCATACTACTCATAGGAAACGACGTCCCAACTTTGCAGGAGGTTAAGTCCTGGCTTGGAAAGTGCTTCGCTATGAAGGACCTCGGAGAAGCTTCTTATATTCTTGGGATAAGGATTTTGAGAAATAGGAGTAAAAGACTAATAGGACTTAGTCGAAGTACTTAGTTGGGTAAAGTGTTAAAACGTTTTAGCATTGAGAATTCCAAGAAGGGGGAGTTACCAATCCAAAGCAATACCAAGTTGAGTAAGACTCAAAGCCCGAGTACCGATACCGAGATACTAGAGATGAGCAGAGTACCTTATGCTTCCGTAGTTGGCTCAATCATGTATGCTATGACATGTACTCGCCCTAATGTGGCCTTCGCTTTGAGCATGGTCACCAAATATCAAGGGAACCCTGGTAGAGCACATTGGACTGCTGTAAAGAATATTCTCAAGTACCTTTGGAGGACTAAGGAATGGTTTCTTATCCTCGGTGGGAATGATGAATTGAAAGTGAGAGGGTATAGTGACGCTATTTTTTAGACTGACAGGGATAATTTCGGCTCGTAGTCAGGCTGGGTCTTTACCCTGAATGGAGGAGTAGTAACTTGGAAAAGTTCCAAGCAGGAGACCATAGCTGATTCAACGTGCGGATCAGAGTACATAACAGCGAGAAAAGCGTCAAAGGAGGCGATATGGCTAAAGAACTTCATCAGTGACCTTGGAGTTGTACCGGCCATAAAGGAGCCTATAGAGATTTTATGAGATAACAAAGGTTCGGTTGCCTTAACTAAGGAACCGAGGGATCATGACAGATCCAGGCATATCAACAAGAAATATCATTTCATTAGACATCGGGTAGAAGAGTGACTCCTCGTGGTAAAGAGGGTATCGTCAGAAGAGAACCCAATAGATCCCCTTACGAAGGGACTGAGTAGTGTTAAACACTTGCAGCACGCTAAGAACATTAGGCTGAAGGACGATATTAGTTTTAGTGATTAGATAGCCTTAGAAACTTGTAATTGACATTTTGATGATTAAATAAAGGTGTATTATTTATAAGTAATGTTACTGTCTTATGTCAATTATTTACTATTATTTCACTTTGCATGTTTTGACTTCCTAAATAATAAGATCATTTAAAACATCCACAGACGATCATACGTTGGAAGTAGGTATGAAAGAAGACTGTCATGAATTGGATTGTAGATTGTCTAAGTGTTTAGACATAGCAAAAGTTTGCTGCAACGTTCATGAGTGCTTATGAAATATGATTTGAGTATTGTGTTAAAACCGCACTCGCGTGAATCACTTCATGGAATTTAATCACGAGTGATTGTGAGTTGATAATATCATATAGTATTTAAACCTAGATATATGAGTTATTGTTTACGAGTCGGTTGTGCATTGATAATGCGTAAACGCATCAGTAACATGATGTTATAAAACGCATTGTTGTGTACAATTTGATGAGTAAATAGTACAAGAATATAAGTCGAAGTTTATTTTTCCTTTTATCTTACGAGGGTAAAAGAGATATCTTGGGCCCCTCGATGATTTGGTTTGACTTATGTGCCAGGCCCGGTCAGGACTAAATTGATGTGTTCAATTAAGTTTTATGTCAGACAAATCAGAGACCGAGAAACAAACTGCTGGACAATAACTATGACTATGTTACATGTATTTTCCCACACAATATCTTGAGAACGGAGGACTATACGATCCCTTATCTAAAGGACGTGTGAGAGTTCGACAACGACTTTTGAGAGCTACGATTGCTAATCAGATCTTGAAGTCATACTTGCATTTATTGTTATTAGACTTATCCAACTGGGAGACTATTGGATTAGTGTCTAAGCCCATAACTATAGTTGGTATGTACTTGAGCCGATTGTAACATGGTCCTTTTAGGTTGCCTTCACCGAAGCAACTTGACTGGATGAATAATGGAGAAAGTGGTTATTATGGTTTATTAATATATTATATGAATAATATATTATAGGGACTGAACTTGTAATTATTGGATAATTGCAAAGTGGGCTGAGGAAACCCTAAAGATAGGGTGTGGAAGAAATCCTTATGGATAGCCTATAAGATTTCGTCCAAGGGGTTGATTCTAGAAGGTTCTTGTGGGCTGCTTAGAGTCTATGCAACCGGATGAGGACTTTGACTGAAACCCTAATTCCTCACCTATATAACGGGTCCCCAGGCTTCAAGTTTTCGGCTACCACAACCCTAAGAAGAGTCCTAAGAGCCGAAATTACCTCTCTCTCTCTCTCTCTAAGATTCTCCAATTTGCTTTGGTGTTTGTGATCTATTAGAGGCACAACATTTGAGGTGCTAAGGTTCTCAAAAGCTCAAGATCTTCAAGCTACAATCGAAGGTATGTTTCTAATTGGTTTTAGTTATAGAAATTGTTTTGCTATATGCTAGATTAGGGTTTTGCAAGCCTTGGATAATTATTGCATGTACAACTAGAAAAACTAGATCCAAGCATTAGAGTTTGCATGTACACCATATGATTGATGTATTGTGCATAACCCAACACAACCAAGGTTGTATAACTCGTTACTCGTTACCTGTTCGGCCGACTACCGAGTAGCGAGTACTCGGATTTGGTAATTCATGTAGAAATATTTTTAGGGAAATTATATATTTTAAAATCATAAGTTAAAAACATAAGTTGATTGAAATATATAACAAAATTAGATACATATGAATACACAAAAACTGAAAAACACATAATGGTCTCACTTCATGAATAATTACTGAAAATTTAAGATATATATGTAGTAATAATCACATGTATGTGTTAAATAATAAATCATTAAGTATATTATACATATTAATCACCGAGTTGAATGAGTTTTATAACATTACTCAGTTCAGTAAGGGTTGATCGGGGAGTACTCGAGATTATGTAACTCGCCTTAGTAAGGGGCCGAGTAGAGAGTACTCGGAGGAGTAATTGGATAACTCAGTGAGTCTTACAAAATTGGTTACAACAACATTCTTCACCAACCGGTGAAACCAATGCATCCTATATTATCTCCTTGGCCCTTTATGAAATAGGGAATGAATATAGTTGGAAAGCTACCTAGGGAAACCGATGGTAAAGTCTTCATGCTGGAAATGACTGAATACTTCTCGAAATGGATAAAAGTTTAAGCATTTATCCATGTTAGAGACAAGGAAGTGGTATCCTTCGTAAAGCGCAACATCTTGACAAGATTCATAATCCCATCAGAAATCATATGTGAAAACAGCTCAAAATTCATCAACAAAAGTTGCAAAGATTTATGTGCAAGATGGGGAATCAAATTAATAAACTAAACTCCCATACATCCTCAAGCCAATGGTCAAGTTTAATCCAATAACAAAATCATTATAAAAATATCAAGAAGCAGTTGAAAGACAAGAATAGAAGATGGGATGAAGAATTACTAATGGTCCTATGGGTGGATAAAACAAATGAAAAGGGTGAAATGGGACACACTACATACTCTATAGTATTTGGTTATGAAGAAGTGATTCCCCCTAAAGTAATCATCCCTACAAAACTCCAGAAAGTAACAACCAAAGTTTGATTGAAGATATTAACATAGTAGATGAGATCCAGGATATTGCCAAGATTCCAACAACATCCTACCAACAAAGAATAACTAGATCTTACAATAGAAACATTGGCATTAGAAGATTCTAAGTAGGGGATACGGTATTAAGAAAGGTTTTTCAAAAAACCAAAGATGCTATTGCTGGAAAATTAGCCCCTAAATGGGAAGGACCGTATCTCATAGAATCCGAGGATTGAAAAGGGGAATACTAGCTTGTCACCATAGATGGAAAGATTATGTAAAGATCCTGAAACGTAGTCCACCTCAAGATCCGCTTTAGGTAAACCAGCAACCTTAATCCACTAAATCCTTAGAAAAAAGTACATATCCCTCCGCTCATAATTCATTTATGCATTTTTTATTCTCCAAAACATGGTATTAACTTAATAATTGGAGGGGGTGTTGGCTAAGTCAACGCTCACCTCTCACGGAATACCTATGTTGTAGACAATAGAATCAAGATTTTGCCTAGGATCTTGCCTAGAATCTATAGCAAGATTCCCTATGTAAGACATATCACCTCTCCTATGCTTAAGGTATCAAAATCCATTCTAGGGTTTAAAGGTATTCATCTTTCATCCAGATTGGGTTTATACACCCCGCTTGAACGCATGTTATCTAAGAATGAATATAGAATGAGCAGACCAATATGTTGAAACACATATTGATGATCTACTTGTGACTAGCCATATCCTAGATCTAAGAATGATTTTAATGGCATAATATTTTCATGTTATACACCCGTTTGGGCATGACACCTATAAATTTTGGGAAAATCCCCAGAGAATGTTGGGAACATCCCTTGTAAATTTTGGGAGTATCTCCAGAAAAGCTCGAGTAAATTCTTGAGAATGTTTGACAAGAACCTTAAATATCCTTGGAAAGTTAAGGCCTTGTGGGAGTTACTACAACTATTCACGAAATCCTAAGCTAATCCTTAAATGATTTCCAATGAAATTTGAGAAAGCTTCAAGATGTGATTGAAGATCCAAGCAAGGATACCAAAAGAGCACAAGGAGAAAAACACATGAAAATCCTGAAAAGGATCAATGGCTAACATTTTTTTCCATGATTTGACCAAAACTCCAATCAGGTTTTATCTTTTCAAAGTCTATTATTATTCAGTCTCATATGATTATTCTTTGACACTCACACTTTACCATATTACTTGCTTTTCAATTTTTAGACAAAAGTAAACTCATTCTGAAATCTTATCTAAATTCCTTATCAAATCTTATAATGATGGTTTTAAAAATATCTCAATAGAAAAAGAAACTCCTTAACCTTGATTATAACATTGCACTATGCAATCATAACACTATCAAATAATCTTTAACAAGATTTTTCTAAAAATTCCTTATTCTTTCCTACTATTGGAATCTTATATTAGTTTAAGGAGTTAGAGATTTCTATTAGACATAATATATTTCTAAAACATCACCCCAAATTTTAAAACTAAAAGAAGATTTTTTTCAATTTACTATTTCCAATTCCCAAAATTTCCCTTTTTGATAAATTGATGTAGAATAAAATTAAAAGTACTCTATCCTAAAATTCCCAATAGATCTTGTGTGATTTCCTTTTATATAAAATCTTTGTTAAATTCTTGTTAAGTTTCTTAAAACCTTTTTAGCTTTAAGATTTTGAAAATCTTTTGTCAATTTCTATCAAAATTCTTAATAATAGTTTATAATTATTTTTTTCAAAATCTTTGGTAACTTTCCATTTAGATTTTTAAAATGTTTTTGACAATCTTAGCAATATTATAGAACGTTTCTACATAAAGAAAACATATAAGAACAACATAATTTGGATGTAAGCACCATCAGTCATACCATAAATTATTTAAAGCCCAAGCCAGGCACCGCACGATTAAACAAAAATAAAATTGTCAAAATCCTCTAGGGGCATCATACGAACCATAAATAGATAAGAAGGAATCACCATTCTTCTTCTTTTCTTCATATTCTCCTCAATGTTGTTCACACAACGTGAATTGAATATTTATAAAAAGATCATGGCACAAATGTGCAACAAAGTACTCTTCAAGATTTGTATGATTAAAGAACTTTATCAGGTTTTATCTATAGTTGGTTTTATTTTTAAAGTTGATTTGATAAGTATTAACCATATTTAAAATTTATGTTCATATCCTAGGGATTTTTAATCCACCCTCGAATCCTTATAAGAATCTTATATTCTTAATAATTTTCCCATATTTTGAGAATTAAAATATGAATTTTTTTTTAATCTAAACTCATATTTTAGGAGACAATTGTTATGGTTGAAACTTTATGACTAGCATCTTTTGCAGGATTTTAAGTAAGCATGCTGCTTAGATCTTCGATAAGATCTTCGTCAAGATCTTGAAGGGTACTAAATCAATTCATTATTTTATTATCTTATATGATTTAGGTGTTGAAAACATCAATAAAGACCCGGTCAAATTGGTATTTCCTCAAGAAACACACATAAGAAGAGTTGGTACTCCTGAATTTCTAGCATAACGGTCAAGATAGATAATGTCAAGATTTTGGGGATTTAGTTAATAGACATTGGAAAGGCTATGTATAAATTAGTAGATGATCTCACACTTGTATACACACGAACACTCTCGATTTTACTTGTATTCTACAACTAGAACATACAAAACTTTTACTCATTCATTTTATTCAACAAAATCATCAAAGACAACCTATATATTCCATCTCCCGAGGTTTTGTAATGGCGATCTTATTCAAGTTCAAGGGTTTTCCTCATAATTCTTGTGTCTTGCACCACGAAATCTTGGTTAAGATTTTGATTACAACACGAAAACCTTTACTAATTTTGTTGACAATTACTTTGCATATTTTTACCAACACACTAAAGGATTAAGGGCTTTCCTCGTTTATTTTCATTTCCTTTCACTCATTTTTACTTCTACATTGTTGTTTGATTTATTTCAACACTTATATATGTTTTCCTGAATATATACTTACTTGCAGATATCTTGATTGTTTGTTAATAATCTTAAGATACTTTTCAATATCTTGACCTTTTTTTAACACTATTCATCATTTGACAACTTTAACACTATTTTATCCTAATTTCGGAGCATATACATATTTATATGTGGACAGGAATAATGTTTCAAATGGTAGTGTTAGTAAATCAGGCAGAACTTGTCAATAATCAAAACACATATGATGCCATTTTCCAAGCTCTTATTAGGTGAGGTCTTGACATCTTTAAAGGAGCTCAAAACATGAGGTTATTAAAGGATTCGTCAAGGCTAAGGTGAGTTAGTAGTTTTACTCACTAAATGTGCATAAGTCGCAAAGTACATTTCATACATAGATCATTGATTAACTTTATGTCTAAATTAGCCATTGTTTTGTGTTTAAGTATGATATGTTAATTTGATATGCTTGTTTTCCAGATGTCATTCTTAGGATCTAAATTGATATTTGACTATATTTTGATGATTATGATGTATATGGTATGCTAGCATAAATTTAATTGAAATGATGATAGTTGGCTATGATTGGTGAGTTGATGATGAGTTTGGTGAATACGATGATATTAATTTGTTGTATGATGTTGCATATTTAATATGATGATTTGTTGAATTGTGTAGGGCATTGCGTAGTGGGTTGGGTAGTTTATATCACTTGCCTTAAACCCTATTCAGATACCTTTGGTGAGCTATTAGGTTGAAAGAGGACCTATAAAAAAGAACTTAATCAATTTTGGTGTTATAATGCATGTTTGGACCGCTCCAAGAATCCATCAATATGACTCGAATTTCCAACACCATTATTTATAAGAAAACTGGAGCTTGGAATTGAATTTGCAGCGGAATAACAACATAACCAAGAATAAGAACAAATAGACAAGAACAAAGAACACAAAAACAAGAACAAAGGATAAATGACAAGAATAAAAAAATAGGATAGTATGAAGATCAAACTAGACCTATAGTTTTAAACTTTAGTGAAAACAAATAGAGACCTATTGATTTGAGCTCGGTGAAAACAAGTTAAGACCTATTAACTTGAGTTGAAGATCAGAATCAGGAAACACATCCCAACAAAGACCAATTTCGAATTGTATGCAACAACACTATGAATAACAATTCACGTTTTTATTTTCGACATAACACTTCACCCTTTATTACAAATGATCGACATGGCTATATACAACCTACAAAAATAATGGATAAAAGAAACTAAATGTCACCTAACTACTATGCCAAATAATGGATTATTTTAATGCTAATAAAAATAATAATAAAATCTTGGTAAAGTAAAGTCTTGGGAAGTGGAAAAGGCAACGACAACTTGCAAGGCGTCCATGATAATGTCATGTGTAAAGTAGCACCAAGTCCTAAAGCTTTGCATCCAACAAGCATCCTTCGCATCAGTAGCCTGCACATCCATTCAGTCTTCTTTCACAATCTCCTCTTATGTCGACCCTTCACACCCATGGTTGTATTAGCATCACATCCCAAAGCAAGTTGCAACCAAGAAAACCATCGAATACATATATCCCATTGGTACCATATGGCTTTTGCATCCAAGTATGTTTCCCATCCAAGCTTTCGCACCCAAGTCCCTCAGAACCAACAAAAAGCAAATTGCATCCATGCCCATTGGAACTAAGTTGTTTGGAACATAAAGTCCCGCATCCAATTTCCCCTCGCATCCAGACTCTCCTTCACATCAAGTCACAAGCAAATGCGAACTGAACCTCACTGCTATAACTTGGATCGCAACGACCATAAATAAATACGATATGTTGTGAACGTTTACAACCAATCACGTTCGATCACATCCAACCATCAATCACAACTGTTTGCATCTATTTGCATTTAACCCCCGTTCGCATTTAAAGCCCTCATCGCATTCACATTCCAAAACATGGCACTACGACTCATTGTGTTGGTTCACATCCAATTGCAACCCTTCGAAATCTCATCGCTTTGCGGTCGTATCCCAAAATTTTCAACTAAAGGCAATTGGAACCTATCACAATTCAAACTCCTCCAGACTTGCAACTTGAAACTCCTTCCCAATTCGTATTAGTAATGCCTCGCCATCCATTCCCTTGTTCCGATGTCAGGATTAATTCCTTCACTTCCCATTGCAACTTACCATCTGACCCAACTGACTTCAGATTGGACATAGACATTGGAGGACCGCCATCCAAATTCACATCAGACCCTCTCTCTTTGAAATGAATTGTCCTTAATTTCGGAAGGTGTTCATCAACATGATACACACTTCTGGTAAAATCAACATTCTACTTCTCCAAACCCAAAGTATTTTCAACATAAGACCCAACATTAGTAACATCATCTTCTTCAACTTCTTCAATGAAGTCCTCTTCCCCATCTGTGTCGTAGGTAGGACCAAAGTCTTCTTCCTCCTCAATTCCTTCTTCAATTTCTCCAAGACGTTCCTCTTCTCCATCGGTGTCATAGATGAGAACAAAATTTTCATCAACAGAATCAGTGTCACTGAAATGACCATTCTGGTCTTTACCTAACGTGTCCTGAAAAAGAGTTGACAATTATTCAACAAAATCGAGAAGTAAACATCCACGAATTCGGATGAGCCAGGAACTCTTCTTTGACAAACTTAACATAAAACTTTTTTTCTTTTAAACTGAAAAAACAACTGGAATCAACAACAATACTCCACAATAACATTGGTCTCTAATACAAACTTTTCGTCACGCATGAACTTGTAGCTCTGATACCATTTGATGTGTGTTTGGACCACTCCAAAATCCAACAATACAACTCAGATTTCCAATACCACAATTGATAAGAAAACTAGAGCTTGGAATTGAATTTGTAGTAGAATAACAACACAATCAAGAACAAAAGACAAGAACAAGAACAAAGAACACAAAAACAGGAAAGAAGGATAAATGACAAGAATAACAAAAGGATAGTATTCAGATCAAACTAGAACTATAACTTGAAACTTTGGTGAAAAAAATCAAGACCTATTGATTTGAGTTTGGTGAAAACACGTTAAGACCTATTAACTTGAGTTTAAGATCAGAATAAGGAAACGCGTCCCAACATAGACCAATTTTGAATTGTACACAACAACTCTATGAACAATAGTTTAAATTTTCATTTTTGACATAACACTTCACCCTCTATTACAAATGATCGACATGGCTATATATAGCCTACAAAAATAACGGATAAAAGAAACTAAAATTCACCTAATTACTATGCCAAATAATGGATTATTTTAGTGCTAATAAAAATAATAATAGAATCTTGGTGAAGTAAAGTCTTGGGAACTAACGTCTTGGTAAATGAAAAAGGTAGCTAAAACTTCCAAGGGGTCCAGGATAATGCCACGTGTAAAGTAGCACCGAGTCCCAAAGCTTCGCATCCAACAAGCATCCTTCGCATCAACAGCCTTCACATCAATTCAGTCTTCATTCACAACCTCCTCTTCTGTCGGCCCTTTGCACCCATGGTTGTATCAGCATCGCATCCAAAAGCAAGTTGCAACCAAGCAACCCATCTCATCCATATATCCCAACGGTATCGAGTGGCTTTCGTGTCCAAGTATGTTTCCCATCCAAGGTTTTGCATCCAAGTCCCTCGGAACCAACAACAAGCAAATTGCATCCACAGCCATCAGAACCAAGCTGTTCAGAACATAATTTCTCACATCCAATCGCCCCTTCGTATCAAAACTCTCCTTTGCATCGAGTCACAAGCAAATGCGAAACAAACCTTACCATTATAACCCGGATCGCAATGACCATAAAATAAATACGATAATTTGTGACCTTTTGTAATCAATTACAATCAATCACATCCGACTATCAATCACAACTGTTCACATCTATTTTCATTTAACCTTCGTTCGCATTCGAATCCCTCCCCGCAATCATATTCCAAAAAATGGCATTGTGACTCATTGCTACAGTTTGCATCCAATTGCAACCTTTCGCAATCGCATCGCTTTGCAGTCATATCCTAGCTTTTAGAACTAAGGTAATTTGGAACCAATCGCAATCCAACTTCTCCAGAGTTGCAACTAGAAATGGCTTACCAATTCGTATCAGTAATGCCTCACCATCCATTCCCTTTTTTCGATTTCGGGACTGATTCCTTTACTTCCCCTTGCAACTTACCATTGGACCCAACTGACTTCGGATCGGACATAGACATTGGAGGATTTCCATCCATATTCGCATCATGTTATTCGATCAATCTATCTAGAAGATCCCGCAACACATGGTACATATACACTATCACTATGGTGTTCGTGGACGGGAGTGTTGTGGTCCTACCAAGGAGGACCAGTACAAAAATCATGTTGGATTGAGAGGTGTTATGGATGTAGGACACCGTTGGTATCAAATCTCTAATAACACCGTAAAATACTTGTATTTCAAATAGTCCAAGTAGAAAAAAAGGTGTCTAGGGTTGGTGTCGTGGGTGGAAGTTATGAGCCACTTAGAGCATTCGACATCATGGGTACACGAGTATAGAGCTGGGTAGTTCCCTTGGGATAAGATTTGCGTAGAGATTCATGCCTATCATAGGATGCTTTTGGTGATATGTGATGTTTTTGGTGATATTCTTTTGGTGATATGTGATGTTTTTGGTGATATTCTTTTGGTGATATGTGATGTTTTTGGTGATATGCTTTTGGTGATGTGCCTTTGGTGATATGCTTTTGGTGATATGCAATGCTTTTGGTGATATGAGATGCTTTTGGTGATATGTTATGTTTTGGTGATATGCGATGCTTTTGGTGATATGTAATGTTTTGGTGATATGCAATGCTTTTGGTGATATATGTTGCTTTTGGTGGTACATGATGAATTTGTTGTTATATGTATTGTATATGTGAATAAGGAGTATTTGTTTCTTAATGTTTTTATGTCATAAACTGAATTATTGACCCGTTTAAGAATTATACATTTTTCCTATGACTATATGCAACTTTTATTAACTTACTTAGTAGGGGTTTTCACTTGTTTCTTGTACTTTGTGCCTTTGGCTTGGTACATGTAGCTTAGGAGCATGAATTGGTGAGGTTGGGAGCACATTATCTTTTGGGTAGTTTGATATTACTTAGACGATACCACTTGAACATGTTTTGGTTGTTACTCTTGTCTAATAATGATTTTCTTAAACTTAAACGATTTTAATTGGGTTGTTTTTGAAAGTTGGTAACATGTGGTTTATTTAAAGTACAAATTTTATAAAAGACTTCTGTTGCATTTTCTGTTAAAAAATGTTAAATAAAAAGAAAAAAAATTAGGGTAAAAATCACAGCGTTATGCAAATCAAGTTAAAGTTTTTTAAAATACTTTTTCAATATTGTTGTTTTATTCCCGACATATTTGGTACGACCAAGATCTTCAGCACATTTTAATGTTTCATGTAATTTGCAAATTATCTTTTCCTTTAAAACATCACACCACACTTACTAATTTGGTTACTAAATTACTTAATCGGTTTTTGGCCAAAACAATTATATAATCTTTATGAAATTTATATTTCATAAATGAAATATCATTAAATATTTAATAGAAAATATTAATTAGTAAAAATATAAAAAAATAAAAATAAAATGTAATTACGAGGGTAAATGAATTATAATTAAAGGATAAGGGATTCAATGCACAAAACATAAAAATATATTGAGATCAATTACAGTGATCCCAATATCTAAAAAAATGAAGATGGCCAAAGTTGCAGGAACTATACAGACATTAAGTACTTAGTCGTATGATTAAACCATGAGAGAGAGAGAGAGAGAGAGTATTGAATGTCATCTTGCATATCATCACTTCAGTTTCACATAATCAGTTTGATATTGATGAATAGGAGGTCGACGGCCAAGGTGATTGACCACCTTATGGAGAAATATAGAGAAAAAAAATAAGGAACCCAATATGGTGTTCATTGAAATAGAGAAGGCTTGTGACAAAGTGCCACGAGTGACATTTTGGAGGACCTTGAAAGCTAGAGGGTTCCTTAGGATATATGTCATGTCTATTTGCGATGTATATTGTCAGTCTACAACATGTATTCTAGTAAGAGACATCAACCATTTTTCGGTTAAAACCGAGCTACATCATGGTTCGACTCTTAACACCTTTATTTTTTCCTTGATCTAAGATGAAATATTTATCCATATTCAGGGGAATCATCACGGTGTATGCTTTTCATAGATGACATTATATTGGTAACCGAGTCTAGGGTAGAGTTGCATGGTAGGTTTGATACTTGAAGGAAAACTTTAGAGGATAAAGGGCTACAAATCAATATTGCTAAAACTAAGCATCTTTGGTGAAATTTCAATATAGAGCAGAATGGAGTAGACACTACTTTAGGGTTTTTACCTCTTTTCCCGAATGAGAGATTGAAGTATCTAGGATCTATTATACATAAAGGAGATGGTTTGGAGGTAGAACTCTTTCATTGCATAAAAGCGGGTTGGTTAAAGTGGAGGGAGGTCTCAAGAGTCTTGTATGATAGGATGGTCCCATTGAAACTGAAGGGAAAAATTTTAGGATCGCTATTTACGCTTGCTATGATGTATGGATATGAATGTTGGTCATCCAAAAAGGACTACAAGAGGGAGATTGAAGTAACAAGAATGAGGATGTTGAGGTGGACGTGTGGCATAACTTTATTGGATAGGAATCTGAATACGACTATAAGAAACTTGTTGGGAGTGACATGGATCGTTGAAAATTGAAGGGAGATCGTTTGAGGTTGTATGTAAGGAGGCTACCATTAGTGACAATAATAAGGGTAGATTATATGATAAGATGGTAAGAGGAAGAAAAGACGCCCTAGAATGAAGTGGAAGGATAATGTGAGGCTTGACATTGATGTTCTTTTCCTTACCGAGGACATGACCACATATAGGGGAGTGTGGATGCATTACATCAGAGTTGATGGGTAGCTAAGCCCCTCGCGTGTTTTTATTTTCGGAACCTTATTGTTGATACCTGCTTCTTTGGGTACTTGATAGTATTTTCGTTATTCATGTAGTGTTTTACTGCTCTCATTGACTTATTCCACTATGTTTTTGTCTTTGTCTTTTTCTCAAGTCTTCAGATGCTTATGATTCCTTATGATGTATCTATGTTTATGTCTTTTGGCCTACCCTAACTTATTTTCCATTGGTTTCCCTTGTTTTAAGGTCAATATTTGGAATATGTCGGAAGACATATATGTGACACAATCATTCTTCCTTTTGTATGTTTGACTAGTGACATTTACCATTCTCATATCCCATTCTAATGGGATTCATCCGATGTTCATTGTTGTGATTAAAAAAACAAAAATTTTATGCTTTCCAATGATATTTAGTGGGATAAATGTTATTTGAAATATAATATACCACAGTTATAAAAAGACAAATTGAAATATAGAAGAGATTTTGAGTTTCAATACATTATTATAACTTGTAAGGTTTTTTTAAATTGACGATAACATGTAATATTTTTGTTTTAATTTATGGTTTTCGTGTTCGAATATAATTTGTTTGTTATCATTAACTTTATTGTGTTTTTTTGTTACGTCGGACGAAGTGTTGTGGGAAGGGTGTGGGAGGCGTTCCCGCACATTGGAACACCGTGCGGGAAGGGAGTGGAGGATAGAGACTCCACATTTTCTCTCTTGTTTTTATTGGTTAGTTTTTTTTTTTTTTTTTTTGTTTTTTTTTGTTTTCAGTTTTTTTAATATTTATTAAATTATATACTTATTAAAAAATTATATCAAAATTTATGTTTTTTTAATTCCATACAAAATGAATATGGTATTTGTATGAAATATAATTAAAGAAAAAAATAAAAAAAAGAGTGAAAGATCGTTCCAATATAGTTTTGATAACAAAAGAAAAAGTAAAAGAAAGGCTGACATACAGACTAAAAATAAGAAATCATTTCCGCATACAACCTCAATCTTAGAAAATTTCGTGGTTGTTTGGGATAGCTTTTAAAAAAAACTTATTAGTTTTTTAGCTTTTTAAAAAGCTAATAAGCTAAAAAAAGTGTTTGTCTATTTAAAAAAATGCTATTTAAAATAGCTTTTTGGATGAGAAAAAATAAAGCTTTGAAAAAGCTGGAAAATCCTAGCTTTTTAGTTTTTTAATCATTTTACTCTTGAAAAAACCAAGCTATAAATTAATAAACATTTTTTTTAAAAATCACTTTTACATTATAAAAAAAAAAAAAAAAAAAAAAAAAAAAAAAAAAAAAAAAAAAAAAAAAAAAACCCTAACCCATAACGTACCCTTCATGTCTATAAACCCTAACCCATAACGTACCCTTCATGTCTATAATATGATAAATATATCGTAAAACAAGTTATTTCAAAATGAATGGTATAAAGTGGTCAAAGGAATGAGAGGCTTTGACATGTTGCACTTAAAAGTCAGCAGTATGGACAGGCGCCGAGCTGTCGTCGGTGGCCTCATATGGCCTCATGCTGACCCACAGTTGTCATCTGCGTTTACTCCTCCCTTCACTCCATTCCCAACTGATTTAGTATGGAAATAAAAAATGTTAAAAAGAATAAAACAGAACCCAACGGAATTTATGATTATTGAAATTTATAATTAATATTGAATTTATTATGTAAAATACATTTTTTTTGGTTGTCGTAGTAAGTAGTTTCTCTGGCTTTGCTAATATCAACAATTTAGTTTTTGCTGAGTTTTGGATTTAGCATAATTAACATATTTCATTGGATAATATTTTATTCTACCTCTAATCATAGTTAACATTCAAGTTTTTATTTATTTTTAACAAATTAATTTGTTTAGTCTTAATCTTTGATATCAAATAAATAATAAATCCATCATTATTATTATTATTATTATTATTATTATTATTATTATTATTATTATTATTATTATTATCTTTTCATTAAAAAAATTTAACAAATTAATTTGTTTAATTTAAATCTTTGATATCAAATAAACAATAAATTATATTATTATTATTATTATTGTTGTTGTTGTTGTTGTTGTTAGGGAAAATTGCAATAAAATCACCAAGTTAATAAATTGCAATAAAGTCATTAAATTTCAATTTATTATTATTATTATTATTATTATTATTATTATTATTATTATTATTATTATTATTATTATATATGCAATAATTTTATTATGTTTTTATTTAGAGAAACATAACATAGTTATTTTTTAATTTCACATAAATAACTATGAGCAAATAATGATAAATAAATTATAATTACAAAAATCATCTTTAATTCTTTTATGTCACTAATCCATTTGTGATTTTTTTTTAATGCCATAATTGTTGGGGTTCGAAGGTTGTGAGATGTCGAAATTATCTTTGTTATCTGTAATATCGAATATTGGATTGTATTTTATTTGAAGGACTACTTTAGTGTCGAAGCTTAGATGTCGAATGTCCTTATACTTTTTGTGCTTTCAGTTTTCCCTATAAATATGGGAATGATACTTTGAGAGGTCAAGAATCTTTCTCCGATTGTAATCATCTTCTCTTTCCTCTTGTATTCAACTGATAAAACAATACAACGTGTCAAACAAATTATATTTAGATCTTGTGTTCTAAATCAATTCATACTCTTATTCTGTTTCATTACTCGATTCAATTTGAACTACAATTGGTATCAGAGCACAAATTACCAAGTTCAAGGCGATGAAAGTGTTTATCCAGAGGAGTTATAGATGCTTATCGTAGCTCTCAAGAGTTCTGTCTTATCAACGACCATGTTCAACTCATTTGTTGTCCCTCTTTCTTGGTTATCTTTGACTGGTTCTACAGCAACATACAACAAAACAATGATGATTGTTACTTTCTAATTCATGAATGACAAGAAGTTTAGACTGTCAAAGAAGTTATTTGCTCAAATCTTGAACATTCCCAATTCTGAACCGTTTTACAAAGTTACGAATGAACAAGTGATTCACATGTTCAATGAGATGAGTTATCAACCTACTCTCACCAAGATTAGTGAGTTCAAGAAATCAGGGTTGTCGTGTATTTGGAACTTTCTCTTTGGAATCTATCTTCGATGCTTGACAAGTCGAAGTGTGGGGTTAGATAAAGCTCGTTTGGAAATATACGCGATGACGGCTGGCATCTATTATGACCTACAAGTAGATTATGCTACTCAACTGTAGGACGAGTTTGTTAAAAGTATTGGGAATACTAATGCCAAGGATGGAATTTCGTGTGCTAGGTACTGGAATCTTATTCTTCAGTTCATGTATGACAAAGAGGGTATTCAAGTGCCTGACAACGAAGATACTGATGGGTTTGCTTTGTATCAGTTTCCTAAAATAGTTGAAGATGATGCCGAAGTTTTTCCAAGTGTTGCTAGAATTCCAGAAGCAATGCTTCGAAAGGTTGATCCTATTAATCCTTTCTTGGTGAATTACTTGACAACGATCAATCCGGATATTGAAACTGGGGTTTTGGTAACAAAGACAACTGAAGGTCCTTCGAAGAAGCGAAGAGGATCTAAGAAGGAAGCTCAACCAAGCCCTTTGAAAGTTAGTCCGGTTGCAAAAGAGGTGAAATCTCCAAAGAAGGTTATAGTTAAAGAAAAACCTTCGAAGAAAAGCTCAAAGCCAGTAGTTACTGAAACTGTTAATCCTTCGAAGGATGTGGTACCTTTGAAGACTGGTGTTTTAAAAAGACTCAAGAAAATGGCTCACAAACCTCGCCATTCTCCTGAAAGGTATGGAAGTTTTTCACTGTCTATTGTCCGAAAGCCACAAATTGGTAGAAAGGATGTTGTAATTTGTGAAATACCCACACTTGTTTCTCCATAATCAAAGAAAAGGAGAGCAGAGGATATGGCTAAGAAGATCTCAAAGAAACAAAGGAAGCAGAGGAAATTAATCATTCAAGATGATTCAATGAATGATGAAGTTGTACCTGAATCTCCATTGAACAATGATCGGGCGAGCAATTCTTCACATGTAAGGGATTCTCCAGTTAATTCGAATATCGAGGAGACTGGAAATCCTGATGGAATTGTGAAAACTTCTATAGTGGACACAACCATCAATCAAGGTGAAAACCCAAAGATTTCGACTCTTGAACAGACAACTATCATACCACCCAAAGTTTCAAGTATCGAATCATTTCATGAGGAGATTCGAACTTCAGGCATCACTGCAAACGTATCTGATATGGATGCAAATGTCAACAAGGGTGATGGAGTTTCGTCAAATGAAGCCTAAGGTAACCCTTCTCTTGTTGTATCATCTACTTTTGAAACCTCCATTATTGATACTTCAGTTTCGTTACCACCATACATTGTTCCTAATACATCTCATATCCCTTCATCTACTCATTCTCCTACTGTCAATACCATTATGCAACAACCCATTACATCCTTATTCCCATCACAATCCACCGAAGAACCCAAAACAGTTCATGACGATGAAACTGATGATGGAGGGTTCGTTGGTTCCTTTGCTGATATTGAGTTTGATCTTGAAGAGGGCAATATTCCCGATAATATGCTCATGTATGGGAAGCAGTTCAAGATCTTAAACCGCAAGATTAACTCTTTACTCCAATTACAAGCTGATGCAGGGGGTAAACATTCAGTTTCTGGTATTGAAGTGGATGTTATGTTGAAAGCTCAAGAGCTTCGTCTTCTCACCAAAATTGATCAGTCTGACATGAACAACGAGTTAAGGGTCAAGGCTCAATCTGAGACCTTTAATGGCGAATTGAAAGATTTGAAAGCAGTTGCCAAGAAAAGAGATCTTCTCTTTGTTCGGGGTGTGAAGAATGTTCGAGAGGATGTCAATCGAAAGATTAAAGAATTACACTCAAATGTTGCAAAGGAGTTACAAGAAGTCATCAATAACTATTCTTCTGTTCTTGAGAAAGTAGATATCATTGCTGAAGCTGTAACAAAAATTGTGACATCCCCATTTTCACGGCCAGAAAAGACCGATTTTGTTTATGCTTTGTAAAAATCAGAGTACTTCTTTTCATAAAAATGTTGCGGAATTTGTTCCCAGAAAAACACGATAAATACGTTATCAAAACATTTTCGAAGAAACGTATTTTATTCATTTTAAAACGTTTGGGATGTCATCGTCAATACAGAAACATAAGCATAAACGGAACTTACATTTATTTACACTAGTGATCTACATCTCTTTAATCTCTCAGTGTAATGTGACTTCATATCAACACCTGTGATATAAATACACTGAGTGGGTCAGGTTGGGAAACCTGGTGAGTACATAGGGTTTTCAACCCACAATAATATAATTATTATGTTTAAACAACCAAACAATCAATCCAATTACCCATCCCCATTATCTTCTTTACTCTTAAGGATCTATTCTAAGAGTCATCTATCCTACATTCGTTTATTCCGAAGTCCCTTGTTTCCAGGGTTATAGGACTGGCACTAAATCCATAGCTGCCAATGCTCGTTCGTAAAGAACTAATTCCATAGCTGCTATAGTTTATTCATCGGGTACTAAATCCGTAGCTACCAGTGTTTATCTAATAGGTACTAAGTCCATAGCTACCAATTCCTAACAGGTACTAAGTCCATAGCTACCAATTCCTAACAGGTACTAAGTCCATAGCTACCAGTGTTTAACTAATAGGTACTAAGTCCATAGCTACCAATTCCTAATAGGTACTAAGTCCATAGCTGTGACAACCCAAAATTTCCATTCTGAACAAACCCTATCAAGCCAATAGAGGTTAGAACAGTTTCAGTGAAATTCCAGACTTCGGGTATAAGTTTGGCAGTTTTCAGGGTTTACATTTCAGGAAATATCAGGAGAGTGGATGCACTAGGGTTTTGTGCAACACTGTTATTCCAGCACTCTGTTATATGAGAAATCATTTCAGGAATAAAAATATTTTCTGCCAAAAATATCTCAAGACTATAAATAGAATTCTGAACCAAATTCATTCATTATTCGCATTTCCAACTAGAGAAAAGCCATTTTCTCTCTCACGGATCTTCGGGTTTTTATACCAAAACGTGAGTAACCCTTGCTAGTAGTGTTAGATAGCTTATTATGTGTTTATAACATGATTTAGATAGCTAAATAACTAGATTTATGAGTCTACTCCCCAAGGTGTTCTTGGGCGGTAAACTCCCGAAACAATGCCTAGCCTTTCCCCTGTGATATGACACTACCTTGGGCTTGTATAGAAGTGTATTTGGGACATGAAAACAACAAAGAATCACCAAGTTTTGGGTGTTCACGGCCCAAGAAGATCTTGGACCGTGAACTCCAAAATCATGGACCAAAGAGTGCTTTTGGCAGTCCTAAAGTCTTGGACAATTACCAAGGGTTACTCATACATAAATCAAAGACATTAAACCATCAAAAACACCTTCCAAAGTGATTTTACGGCCATGACATGGTTCTTGGGCCGTAAACATGATTAAAGGGCACCAAAGTGTGTCAAAGGCCTTCATATGCTTAGGATAAAAGTCTAAGACCTATACCACATGTGCAAGAGACTTGAAAGCATCAAAAACACCCATCCTTAAGAGTTTACGGCTGCAAACTCTAAAGGAAATGGCCTTAGGGCCGTAAACTCCTCAAAGGAGTGTTTATATGCCTTAAACCCTTCAAAGAATTAAACCACCAAGTTGGAATAATTCTAGGGATCATTTAGAACTTCAAAACACAAAATACCATTAATTCTTGGAGTTTACGGCCATAAACTCAAGAGTTTACAACCGTAAACTCCATGTGTGATGCTATATGGAGAGTAAACTCATATATGGGGTCCTTTGGAACCCTAAACCCAAGTGCCTTGTCCCACAATAGCTTAGATGCAATCCTTAGAGCTTAAAACACTTATATAAAGTGCTTATTATGTTCTAGGATGTCTTAACATTATCAATTAGTAATTTAAGACTAATTGAGTGCATATATGTGTGATTATATGTTCATTAGGATCGTAGTGTGTGTACAAGTCCTCACTTGACACCTAACCATCCTACACCGTCCAGTTCATCCGAACCACCATCTACAGGTGAGTTCATACCCCTTAATCAATGTTTTAAATGATTTTAAATGCTTTAATGGGGGGGGGGGGGGAATACAAGTAGAAAACAATATGTTATTAAATCAATCTTATGTATTTTATAACTGTGTTTTCACTCTATAGATTTCACATATTTCAAAAGGTGACACATGAAATGGTTTTCTATCTTAAAATACCTTGATAACAAAAGTATTAGTTTTGAAATGTTTATTAAAATGACATCAAGTCACTCTTAATTATTGTTCAAAACTCCTAGATATCTTGCAAAACCATTATTTTTACCTTCTTGAACAAAACTACACTTATACGCATATGTTCTTATATATGTATTGATGTTATAGTTTCCATCCTTCGTTCAGTTTCCCACACCCTGGTGTATTGTGGGTGCATAAATCTACTTGAACAACCAATTACTTTCCAGTTAATTATCATAGGGATAGTTAGAAGAAACAAACATTTATTCTTATTAAAAGGAATCACACAAGAGTCAGTTCATTCATGAGTCTATACCAGTACCTTACATGATACATGAGTACAATTACTTAGGATTACATGATACATGAGTACGTTTACATAGCTAAATTTATCTGAATATGCTTACATGAATACCATACATGAGTACTGTTACTTAGATACATTATTCGGTATTCACTTACCTGGATACTTGTACCTAGAGTTATTAGGAAGATTTATTCGTACCTTCTGTGTAAATTTTCCTGCCTATCCCTGTTCGACGGGATGTCTAGACGAGACTAACCATTCCGGAACCCAACTGTTAGCAACACTGGGTGATGAACATCTACGGATGTCTAAGGTTATCACTTATATTAGGAAGATTTATTCGTACCTTCTGTGTAAATTTTCCTGCCTATCCCTGTTCGACGGGATGTCTAGACGGGACTAACCATTCCGGAACCCAGCTATTAGCAACACTGGGTGATGAACATCTACGGATGTATAAGGTTGTTACTTATATTAGTAGTCAGTAACGGGACTAACCATCCCTCCATCCTGTTGTTGCAACAGTGGATGAGATGAAAATCTTCGGATGATTATTAGGTTAACGCTTGTATTAAGAGTCGACCACGGGACTAACCCTTCCTCCAACCTGCTGCTGCTATAGAGGACAATTGGAAAATCTTCGGATGTTCATTAGGTTATACATGTCGCTTATTGCGATGGCGTGTTAGTCCTGGTAACCAGGGATAACACTTACATTGTTATATTTTTCCTATTTACTTTATTTTGTGATATATTCACATAAAGGATGAGTTAGACTAAGTACTTTTAGTACTAGTCAATAGAAAGGAAAAACTATCATTTTACTTACAGAACATTAGGGTCTTGGTAGAAGACTATCATATCATTTTCCTATTTTACTTTATTTTGTGATATATTCACATAAACGATGAGTTAGACTAAGTACTTTTAGTACTAGTCAATAGAAAGGAAAAACTATCATTTTACTTACAGAACATTAGGGTCTTGGTAGAAGACTATCATATCATTTTCCTATTTTACTTTATTTTGTGATATATTCACATAAACGATGAGTTAGACTATGTACTTTTAGTACTAGTCAATAGAAAGGAAAAACTATCATTTTACTTACAGAACATTAGGGTCTTGGTAGAAGACTATCATATCATTTTCCTATTTTACTTTATTTTGTGATATATTCACCTAAACGATGAGTTAGACTAAGTACTTTTAGTACTAGTCAATAGAAAGGAAAAACTATCATTTTACTTACAAAACGTTTAGGTCTTGGTAGAAGACTATCATATAATTTTCCTATTTTACTTTATTTTGTGATATATTCACATAAACGTTGAGTTAGACTAAGTACTCTTAGTACTAGTCAATAGAAAGGAAAACCTATCATTTTACTTTGTCACAACAAAACATTCGGGTCTTGGTAGAAGACCACATTTCATACTTATATCAACTGTTCTATTTAAGGATTTATACGACATTCTTAACAACATTCCAAAACAGGACAATAACACATAAATACTTATGAATTCACCAGCTTTAAAGCTGATACTCGCTTTCAAAATAACTTGTATTCTCAGGTCATCAGTTAGACAGGTGCGATAGCCATGTTTTTGAGAAGATGGAGCACAGACTAGACTCGCCTTATTTTGATTATTCATTTTATTTTCGTACATTATGAAAGAACACACATGTATTAAGACTTTACTTGTAATGCAATGGATGATGTTGTTGCTTGTTTACTACTTTACACTGTTATGATACTTCACATGACGTCCTCCACCCCGGAACGTTTTCTCCGTTCTTGGTTTTGGGGTTTGACAATAGCTACCAGTGTTTAACTAATAGGTACTAAGTCCATAACTACCAATTCCTAACAGATACTAAATTCATAGCTACCAGTGTTTGTCCAATAAGCATTAAGTCCATAGCTGCCGATGTTATTTATTAGGCACTAAGTCTGTAGTTGCTTATGTTTACTCACATCATCTTTTATCTCTCATCATTCATCTACCCATGTCATACCCAACATATTTGTATATATAAAATACGTATACAGTTTAAATCATTTAAAACATGTATAAAAACGTTCATCCAGCATAGACAACAAGTATTCAGATAATATGCACACATAGCACGTAGTTTATATAAAATACTTCATATCTATGTGTAAGATGAAAGTAACTATGCACTCACCTGAGAAGGTGGTGACTTGGTACTCGGACAATGCTTCGTTTACTTTAAAATAATTTCCTTCGACGAAACCTAATATTATCACCACTAGATTTTAGTATAATATTTACCGTGACTAATTATTAGTCTTATTATTATTATTATATAAGCGTTTAAAAAATACTTTCCAACCACTATGTACAGACAGGGGTCATACATAAAACACCGGAGGGCAAGACATTTTGGCGTATAGCACTTATGAAATCCAACAACCCTATGCGGCCCTTTAAACCAGATTCCCCGTACCGCGAGTAGTTAAAAAGATATTATAACGACACTTATATAAGTCATAATAATAGCTCAAATATTTATGATAAATTTATAATAAAAATACTAATTTTAAATATAAACTATATTTAAAATAGGGTAAGCATAATTTACTTACAAGGGGATTTTAGCTAGGAGTCGGACTCTGCATGGGCAGAACTTCGTCGCTGAATCTTTCTAAGAAAGATTCGTGCAACGCTTCAGCGCCCACCTTAGTATACTAAAACTACAGAAAGAGAAGTCGAATCACGAGGGACCGAAATGCTCGGGGGATAAGGAGAGAAAGACTCTTGAATCAAGAGAATGGTGTAAGAAATATGAGAGCCCAAGCCTCTTATTTATAGTAATTGAATTTACAAAAACTACCCTCCATAATTACTTAATGACCTTATAGTTATATAAACAACTAAACACTCCTTTATAATATTATTTTAAATAGATTTAACGATATTTGCACTAAACTAATGTTGAAAGAACTCAACATTAGTCTTATAATGACCGCATCACCGATACCTTTCTAATGATATATACATATGTATATATATGTGTACGTATATATGATTTATACTTTATTTTAATACGTAAATATGCTATTATAATTTGTAACTCGTTCATATGAACTCCGTTTTTGACGTCATTTATATCCACGCGTAGGTGGAGACGTACTCTATAACTTTCGCTTAGACTCCGTCGGCAAATTTTGACTTTATTTTTAAAGTTATATTTTTAACAGGCCGGGACATGATTGGTCCGTTAATATCTCATAACTTCTTTATCCGATGTCCATTTCCGTCTGTCTTTTTATCGTTACGCTACTAATAACGAGATCTTCGATTCTCTTTTAGGTTGTGTTGGCTAAAAACTGCTCGATCTAATACTCGAACTTCAGGCTGTACACCATTAAGCCGAAACTTCAAAAAATCATAACTTCCTCATACGAAGTCAGATTTGGGCGTTCTTTTTATGGACGTTCTCAGGTTAACATATTCTATGATTTTCATTTAGATTACTAAGGCTAAAAGTCGCTCTATCATAAATTCACTATTTACGTCTTCCCGGTGCCGTGTCGGTTCCGTCGCGAAACTTCGACGGGTCATAACTTCTTCGTTATAACTCGGATTTCGACGCTCTTTGTATGTATGGAACCCTTGAGACATATAATAAAACTTGATTAAGATTATTTATTCTAAATAATATTTTGCCAAAAAGTCATTTTCGACACTTATTGCCTCAAAATTAACTAGCCCGGATCTACGGGCGTTACAAAAATTGCTCAGTGTTACTATTCCATGCTTCCAAAGATGGATGCACAAGTTGAGTATGAGTCAAAGCAGTTTGGGAAGATTGATTTATTGTTGGTTGAGTTGAAAGCCATGGTTTCGAAGTCTAGTTCTCCATTACTATTCACTCCTGAGCTTTTAACTTAGAAGTTTCGATTGCTTGAGTCGACAGTTCATTCTAAATTGGCTCCGCTTTCGAAACTATTGAACTTACTACCAACGGATGCCTCACCTGTTGTTACAGGGGTGCAAGGGGGAGAAATTAAAGTTGTTGGTAGCAAAGGCGAATGAGCATCTGGAAAGGCAAGTGGAGATGCAAGTGGTGATGCGAAAGTTGTGGGAAAAGTCCTGACTACTCAAATTCCTACAACTTTGCAAAAGAAGAATGATCCAATTATTTCGACAACTACAACAAAAAGACCTCTGTCAAATGGGATTGTTATTGGTGGTTCTAGTTCATCTTCGAAGCCAACACCCACTGAAGCAGAGAAAGGCAAAGGAAAAGTTGTTGTTATTGAATTATGGAAGGAAGAAAGAAAAGCAGCTATTGAAGCTGAAATGGAAAAACAACGACATATTCAAAATATTCTCACACTTCGTCAAAGTGACCCTCAACATTAAACAAAGGTGACGTGACAACCTGAAATTTCTATCTTGTACAACCTTTCAGTTCAATCAAAGTCAGACTGGTTTTTGCTATCTTTTAGCCTTGATAAAGGTCTTTTTGAGTGTTTTAAGTCTAGTACCGTCAAGAAGCAATGTTAGGAAGTATATTCTAGAGTTCAGTGTGCAACATAGAAGCCGGAAAACTCCAAGTATTGGAGTTTACGGCAGTAAACAAGGGTTTACGGCCGTAAACCCTTGGCTGGCCGTGAACTCACCCATAAATATGATACTTCTTCATTTTCACCACTTTTTCCACTTCCAAGTCAAGAAAAGTCAATTCTCTCTTAACTATAATCAAGCTTTCACCTTGATCATCAAAAATGTAAGAATTACTTCCATTTTATTAGTTGTTATCCTTCTTGATCCTGTATCACCCTTTGATTTCATCCATGAAAATCATCTTTTTGGGTATATCTTCAAGTATTCAACATTCTCACCAAGAACACCTACTTGTTCTTAGACCGCGAAACCCCCCTTCAAGCCTCCAAAGTGTAACTATCTCTACCATCTTCTAGTTAGGCTTGATAAACACTTGATTCATTGCCTTAAAACATCATTTAGAGCATGAACACCAAGAGTTTACGGTCGTAAACCCTTGTGTTGATGCATGTTTTGGCCTCAAACTCACTTCAAGTCCAAGCCTAGGACCGTGAACATGTAGAGAATACTTGTTAGGGCCTTAAAACACCTCGTTTTGCAAGTCTTTCCCCGAGTGTACGATCGTAAACTCCTTGACCGTACACTCTTGGACCATGTACCACATGGGTGGTACACATGTTGGCCGTACACTCCTAGTGCCTAAGGTGATTCTCTATCATGATTAGTTGCCTAAACACTAATTATATACATATATGTGCCATTATGTGCTTAATAGGATCAGTTTGTGTTCGAGACTTCACTTAACACTTAGCATCCTACAATCGATCTTACATTCGTGTCACTCACTACAGGTGAGTTCATACCCCTTAACTTATCTTTTAAAATGCTTTAATGGGGGGGGGGATATAAGTAGAACTATTATAGTTATTATATCAATCACATGTGATTAATAACTATCAAACAAGTGGATTTTCTTATACTTCAACTGTTTTTATCAAACAAACTCTTCAAAACATTTTATAAACTGACATCAAGTCATCTGTTACCATTCAAATGGTTAAAACTCTTTTATATGTTAAACTCTTTATTAAACTCTTTTAAACTTATATATATTGTCAAAATCCTGTATATATAGATATAGTTATATAAGTAAGGTTGAAAGGACTTAGCACTGATAACTCACTTTATTTCCTGTTCCTTGTTTGGTTGTGGACTTAGAGTATCCGGTTGTTTATCCGAGTGTCGTTTGAATCTTAGTTATATATTATGTATATATGTATAGATATAAAAGTTCCTACATCAGTTCAGCACCTTTGGGTAGCAAGGGTGTACAAACATACACAGTCATTCAAACAACATTACTAGTAAACTATAATAGGTGTAGTTTAGAGGTTCACTACTCACTATTTCTAGTACAATGAAACATACAAGAGTCAGTTCATTCATGAGTCAATACAAACTTACTATTATGAGAAACAAAAAGAACATTCTATTATGAGAAACTAAGAGAACATACACTACACTATACAAAGAGAACATACTATACACTAGAACAGAAAGAACATACAATACACTAGAGCATACTATACAAACACTAGAATACTATAAAATTAATGTGAGCCACTATATCATGGCATGACAATCTACTGCTGTGTCACGTTTTGTAACCAGAGTCTCCTGGAGGGAGAGCGTGAATTTATGTATAGATCTATATGGGACTGACCATCCTACACCTTGCTGCTACCTATAGTGGGACCTGCAGGTGTACAGGTGACGAATGTCATACCATTTCGACGTCTTTAATCGTCGTGTTTTACTACTCAATCAAGTATGGTTACAACCTCATCACATTTTACCTTAATTAGCAAACTGGTTTAAGGTAGTTAGTACATTGGTAGTTACTTATATACAATACTACAGTACATCGTTATTTTCCATTTGCATTCACATTATGATCTTCTCACATAAACGGTAATGGAAACTATATTTTGATAATGATAGTAATACTTGGGAAAAATACACACTTTTACAAACAAACAACATACAGAACATTCGGGCCTATGTAGAAGGCTACTTTTTAGTAGAAAATATAGGATTTTCTAGGAGATGCAAACATTTACTACAAACATTTACATCAAACATTTTTAAATACTTTCATACAAACAATGACACTAAAATACTTATGAACTCACCAACTTTAATGCTGATATACTCTTTCAAAATAACTTGTTTTCTCAGGTCACCAGTAGACAGGTACCTGTGACCAGGTTTTGAGAAGACAGAGCTTTCAAGACTCGTCTTTATTTTGATTATTCATTTTTGGTGTCTTATAAACTATACACAAAACACACTTTTATTAAATTATATTATTAACGCAATGGATGATGTTGTTGCTTGTTTACTATTATGCATTGTTGTGATACTGTACATGACGTCCTCCGTCCCAGAACGTTTCCGTCGTTACAGTTTTGGGGTGTGACAGGTGATCCAAGGAAACTACATAGCTATGATAACATTGAAGCTATGGTAGTACATGGAGAGATGTATGATTTTGAGAAGAAACCAAAGAAAAGTTATGCAATAGAGAACTTAGATATGAATCAACTGGACTTTCCCATCAACAAGATGATGTTTGTTACTTCACAATATTAGATTGTTGAAAATTTCAATGACAATGAAGAGTTCAAGAGATTAAAGATTCGATTTCATGATGTTCTTGGGAAAAAGGAAGAAGAAGTTTGGTCACTTATAAAGGTTGTTCGAGTTTTGAGTATCTCCAAAGATGTTCTATTCGAGGGTGTACTTCAAAATTATCGTTACCATGTGGTTAGAGCAAATAATACGAACTTCAACTTTTCTATTGATAATTTCCCTCTTATGAATCTGAGTGATTTAATATCAATCACAAAAATTCTTAAGGCCAATGATGAAATTAATCTACATGGTACAAGCAAAGAAAAATATTTGCTAGGTCTTGCTCATATCAAGATATTCATCGATAATTATTACGAGTGTTTAACCTTGACAGATGTCGAATTGGCTTTGACTATTGGTAAAGAGATTACTGTACCACAATCATCATTGAAGAGTAAAGCCGATTTACAGCCTTATAATGATGGAGAAATTTGTCTGAAGCCTCTTGGAATCATTTTTGTTGGTAAAAGCAAGAAGGGAATGAAGACAAAGTTTTTTATTCAAAGCATGTAACATAGAAAGATATACTACTGCACATTATATGAACTTGATGGTTCGTATGAATCACTGCAAGAAGAACAACGTAGGAGATAAGGCTAAACTGAAGAAAGTGATGAACTGGTATGCAGAAATTTGGAGTTCGATGCATCAAGCAAACCAAATGTTAATGGATTAGATTTGACACTTCTCACAAAGGGGGAGAATGTTGGGGTTCGAAGGTTGTGATATGTCGAAATTATCTTAGTTATCTGTAATATCGAATATTGGATTGTATTTTATTTTAAGGACTACTTTAGTATCAAAGCTTAGATGTCAAATGTCCTTATACTTTTTGTGCTTTCAGTTTTCCCTATAAATATAGGCAGGATACTTTTAGAGGTCAAGAACTTTTCTCTGATTGTAATCATGTTCTCTTTCCTCTTGTATTCAACTGATAAAGCAATACAACGTGCTCAACATATTATATTTAGATCTCGTGTTCTAAATCAATTCATACTCTGATTCTGTTTCATTACTCGATTCAATCTGGACTACAATAATTACTGTTTTCCAGCTACAACCCTATTGCAAATATACGTTGTTTCCAAATGCATCATTAGAATCCTCAATGGCCACTAAATGGTTTATAGCCTAGTGATATGAGGAGTTGACGATAATGTGTCTCTCAATCAAAAGTTGAGGGTTCAAGTCTTGCTGGTGACAAATGATGTAGATTTAGAACTAGTATAGTGGGTGCATGTATTAAAACTTCTAAAAAAAATCATATCCACCCATAAATATTGTTGGATTTGCTCACACAAAGCTGGAAAAAAGCTTCAAGATTTAAACAATAACGCCTATCTCCATTTATTTTTTTGCAATTTGGGGGCATACATAGAACCACATGTTAGAAGTATTAAATGAAATTGAAGGATGGTAATTTCCTTTGCACCATATAAGTTTGAGGAGAAACATTCAGTGGGTTTATATACTTTTAACTTACTTTCCATATAAGACAAATTGTAGGGGTTAAGGGTTCAATCAACATGTCATGGTTGTGGAGACAAGACACGATGTTGGTAGAGTGGTACAACACATTCACACATAATGAGGAGATTTTAATTTTAGTGATCAAGTATCATAGTCGATCATATTGAATTAGTCAAATGTCCCGTCAATCAAATTCAACACATGACGAATTTTTTAGGGTTTGGTTGATTCATCGTCACTTAAGTAATTGGTCGAGTGGATATATGTTTGTGAATCCACTTTGTTGACTGGAGCTATGGTTTACATACTTCTTAGATTTTTCACTTTTAAACCTTTTAACTAGGTCCAAATCATTTCTCTTCCCTTCATCCCAACTCTAATGGACTAATATGATTATATAACATCCATTGACATGTTAAAAACATCAATTAACGTCTTGATTCATCATCGACCCATTATTCAATTTATTATTTAAAGATATAATTATCATAGCTTCATAATTTGTGCAACATTATTTTCCAACTTCATATCTATATTGATGACTTCTATATTTGAATTCTACATATGATTTTCATATCTGTATCCAAATAACATCATTATTTTAAGCATTTCTTATATTTAAATTATGTAAGATCTAATGATGATTCCATGAAACTAGGGTTTTAAACATAAGTTAAAGCTTCATGATATCATATTCCTTTTTTGAGTGTGATTTCATCACCAAATTTGTGATCTAACATGAAATCTAACACTAGACCCAAGAAAATCAATGGATTAATACCTAGAATTAAAAATTAAGATAATCTAAACACATATAATGGAAAAGATGAAATAGAAATGCTACATTAAGCTTCTCTTAAGGATTTGAACTACAAACTTTTAAGATGCCTTTAAATGATCTTCAGTTTCACTTCAAGCTCCTAATTTATCACAAAATTCATTTTTTTCCCAAACATTCCCAACAGTTCAAACGAATAAGAGGAGGGAAGTTGGGATTAAATGATATAATCTTTCACTTTATGACACTTCCACCCATAAACCTTTAAGTTTCACACTTGATTCCTCAATTAGATTATATTATCCAACAAAAAAACTTAAATTTACATAAAACCTGAAAAATTTAACGTCTTAAAACTTTCGTCCCAAGCTTAGTTAAGTCACAGTTAAATTTACATAGGATTAGTCTTTGAATCCATTTAACCAGATTACCATTACTCAAGAACACATTGGTTAAATTTACATAGGATTAGTCTTTGAATCCATTTGACCAGATTACCACTGTCTCTCTTAAACTTGAAACTTTTAACAATGGCTAATCCTAATAAACCTTTATATTTAGCACACATAAACAAAAATACGAGATGCCCTACTTGAGCCTTATTATTGGCCGTTGAACAATATGAAGATTTGTAACAAAATGTCCCATGTTCTAGTTAGAAAATCGATTAGAAAAGTGGCTGCTCAATTTTTTAGTCAAGAAGTAATTGTCAATGATCAATTTACAGCTCTTAATCTTGAGAAAATGCATGCAGACAACCTTGCTTTCTGTGAGATGATTTTTGGCATCCCTACTCACATGTTCGAGCATATCATGTTATACAAAAGTGACAAGGATATATGGGATATCAATTAAGATTTGTTAGAAGGGTCTGAAAATGTCAAAGAAAAGAGATTAATATATATTGTCAAAGACTATGAAACCTTCACAACTCTTCATGGAGAATTTGTTTTTTTGTTGCTTCCAACAAATTTCTTATCTTGGTGAACAATTTCACTACCCATGGAGTTTCGAGAACTCCCATTGAACATAACCTAAAGTTCATTAACAGTCTAGGCAATGTCTAGGGTACTGTTAAATAGTGTTTAAAAAGCAACGATTCTTTGAAAAAGTTAACACTCTTTTAAAATTTTGATGAACTTCAAGGTCGTGAATCTAGTGTTTCACAAAACCTAAGGGAAATATCAGGTGGACCACTCACACTTGTCTGTTCGAAAAGTTATACTTCACCTACTACTAATCCGAAGGAATCACATCTTCAGGAGTCTTATGTTCCGAACCCAGAAGAAACCCTCAATTCTGATGTTAATTCTGACGAACAATCCTTTCATCACAAGTTTATTATGTTGACTGTGAACTACAATCGACGTCCCCAACCATGGATGAATAACCAAAATCTGAAACTTTATCAGAACAATAACTAGAAACCAACGTACTAAGATCCACATCAATCCAACCATCATTTGTATCCCAAACCATCTGAAACTCATCAAAATCCTACTCTCTACCAGTCCAAACTTCGAAAAAAGCCATCTTTGGTTCCCAAAACCATCCAACACCACCAATACCCAAGCCAGAGCTCATATGCCAAAAATATGGTCTAGGAAACCACTTTGATAGAGATTGTCAATTTGACAGACTTGTGAAACCAAAGATAAAGGACGCAACCTAGTCTTCTATAAAGTCAAAGGAGTTAGATGAAAGTGAGAAAGCTTTTGTAGCAACCGTGTCAATGAATTTTGATGGATATTGATCCTTTGGGATGAGCGAGAAAGTGATGGTGAAAGGAGTATATGCCTAATTGCCAGAGAAGGTGTTGAGTGTGAGTTTGGGTATTGGTATTCGAGATCGGATAATGATGATGATGATGCTAGCAACCCTAGGGAGAAAAACTATTGCTAAATGGTTTCCAATGACCCTCCTGGTCACAACATCATTCAACAGGTACATCACATGCTTTCTCTAAATAATGTCGATTTAATTGTTTGTGAGCCGTATTTGACTAAAATTGAATAAAATTTTAGCAGAAGCCATTAAATCCTATCAATCCGCACTAGATGAACGACAAGAGATCCACAATGAGTTAACCAGGGTTAGATTACATCACAAAAAGAGGAAGCTTAAGATTGATTCCCTAGAGAAAGAACTTTTAATAGCTTGGCATGAAGGTATCTTTTAAAATATTAAATGTGAAATTCCATTTAAGTAACGTAATGGGTTAGTAGCCGATAATAGTAGACTAAATGTTGCTATTGAAAAATTGCATAACACTATGGATACGATTGAGTTGAACGACCATTTAACTCACAATTTTCATTATCCTTGGTCTAAAACTATTGGCCTCGAATCAAAGATTCATACTCCTAACAAGGATCTTAAAAATCTTACCCATATAGGTGATATCTCTCTCATATGAATCTCGATTCAACTGTTTCTTCTCATTACACTTTAAAAGAAGAAACTGAGACCATTCCGTCTTTAGTCCTTGTGTTCACTATAATGTCCATCTCATGTCCTGATTCCACATAACTTCCTCCTCTGATATCCTTGGATTTGAATCACTCTAAAAATATTTCCAATGGAACATGAGTGTTTGTACATTACATTTCTCCCACAGATAACTGTGTCATTGGGGAAATTATTCCTGATACTTCTGGATATGACTCAGACAAATCCGTTGAAATATCTAGTTCTATTTGTGCCAAAATTGATAGTGACTCTGATAATGAAATAATTATGGAAAATAAAAAAGGTATTTCCATAGTGTCTCAAGTATCTCAACCCATCCCTCTCGTCGTAGTTTAATCCAAAGTCCCACCTATTAAACATAATTTCAAAAATTTGATAATAGGACAAACTTACAAGTCAACCAGCCACCAATCGAAGTATGTTCCCAAGAAAAATTCTAGGATGAACAAAAAGGACATAGTTCATCTAAGAGTAGAAACTAGAATAGCCTTAACTACTAAAAAAAAGTCTAGACTCGACTCTAAGTTCATCTCGGAAACTCAAAAGCAAAAGTCACATGTAGTTACTCGTTCTGTCTTGACTAGGAATCTAACAACTTTGTTCCTAATGAAATCCTTAAAAGAAAATCGGACATACCTACCTATGAGTCCTCGAATTCATGTGACTCTAGTCTCACTTTTCATTCGATATCTAGTCCTATTTCGGATGGATTGTCTTTGAAAACTATGTTTGTATGTGACATCTCTCTTCGAAAATCTATCTTATCAATTGTGTCCGACTATACAGCACCTGGAAGTGCAAGAGTCAATAATCAAAGACAAATATTTCATTGTCCCCTGAAATGTATGTTAAAGTTGTTGAGAAAGTAAAGCAACCAATGATTTTGTCGGAAAAACAAGTCCCTTTTGAATGATGTCCGAAAATGGAATGGAGAATCAAACAATATGTTTCTCCGATAAAAATCCTTATGGAACCCACATAACAAATCAAATATGATTGTCGGATAAATGAAAAGAATTTGCTTTTCGTATCTTTCCCAAGTCATCTCAAAATAATCCATCCGAGAAAAAAATCATATCTGAGGAAAAACCACAGTGTAATCACAAAGCCAAGGCAAAAGGTTCTCTTCCTAAAAAAGAGCCTAAAAGCTCTAAATCTTTATATTTTGTGGGAACTATATGCAGAACACTAAGATACAATTGGTATATTGATAGTGCTTGTTCTATGCACATGACAACAAAGTTAGAGTTCTTACGTGAGTATAAACTATCTCCAAAAAGTGGTTGTTAACATTCAGAAATAACTCTAACTCCAATATTCGAGGTTATGGCACCCTGGAAAATGGAAACTTCTCCATCCGAAATGTAGCTTATGTTGCTAGGCTCAAACACAATCTCATTAGTGTAGCCCAACTAACCAATGTGTAATATCATGTTGAATTTGATAATGCACACAACTATGTTAAATTGGTGGAAATTTATCATTTCAATATAAATCTAATTGTTTGAAATGTAGCTTATGTTGCTGGGCTCTAAAAGCCTCATTTAATCCAATGAAAAGAAGAATTTTATCATTTCAATATAAATCTAATTGTTGGAAAAACCCATATATGCCTTTTGGCTAAAGTTGTCTCTGATGTGAATTGGTTATGGCATCAGAGACTCGTTCATCTAAATTTCTGATATATGAATGATCTGGTCACTAGAGGAATGGTCCGCGGATTGCTACTATTCAAGTTTGATAACGAGTATTTGTGTGCTGCATGTGAGTGTGGTAAGAAATCAAAGAAAGTTTATCATGTTCTACTAGAAAAATCCATATCTGAACCTGTTGAACTCCTTCACATTGAACTATCTGTCCCTTCTGTTGTTGAAAACCATCACCATTAATAGTATTTCTTGGTCATTGTCGATTATTTCACTCAGTTCAATTAGCTTTTCTTCCTTTGGTTGAAATATGAGCTCGCAAATGAATTTATCACATTCATCAAAGGTACTGAGGTACTGGTTAAACTTCTAGTTTGAAGAATTACGAGTGACAATGAAACAAAGTTCATAAACTCTACAATTTAAACTTCTTGTCGAAAAGGAGATTAATAACAAACTTCTTAGCACCCTACACTCGTCAAAAAATGGTGTCATTGAAAGAAGAAACATAACTCTTGTCGAAGTTGCTAGGTTGATGTTAAACTTCACAAATTTGGCATTGTATCTCCAAGATGAAGTCTCCAACACTGTTTGTTATGCTCAGAACCAGAGTATCATCAACCAACATCTCAACATGACTCCTTATGAAGCCATGAATGGTAGAAAAACTAGTATCTCATTTTCCATATTTTCGGATGCATGTGCTTTATAAAAAATAAAGGAGACCAACTTAGCATGTTTCCACCAGAATTAGATGAAGCCATATTTCTTGGATATTCCTCCAAATTAAAGGCTTATTGAGTTCTTAATCCACAAACACGTCTTATTGAAGGAAGCTTTGATATAACATTTGATGATCACTACATCGTGATCACAAATCTGAGACATGACACCCTTTATATTATTAAGAGTGATTCCCCTCTACCCAATTCTCCTGTTAGTAAGTTATTTTTGAAGTTGACTTTGATACCTTGTTTGGGCCTCCATAATCAGCTCTTAACTTGGAAACCCCTCAAATTCAAATTCCCTTGATTTCTCAACCCATATCTTCCTCTTGACCATTCGTAATAGTTCAAACCAATTAGGGTTATACCTTCTTAGGTTGTGGGAGAATCATTCAACTACTATGCCTCCCATACATAGTAGTACTTCAACCTCTGAATCTCAATCTCTAAATGAGAGTTTACAAGATGTAGTGGAATGTTTTATTGATTCCAACCCTATTCCGATTGTTGAAAAAGTAGTGAATTTATTTCACTTTCCTAATAAATACATCAATTGTCAAGATGATGCTCTGAGGTTCAGAGGGAGCATCATCCAGAAGTTCTAGAAAGTTAGGGGAGTAGCAAAACTCCACAATCGATATCAAATCCTCTGACAAAATTTATCTTTTGATATTACACATATGGAAATGGATCATCCCCAAACCCGATCCACAACTAAAGTTTAAAATGAATGTCATTATTCTACTTTAATCTCCACGGTTGATGTAACACTAGTAAATAAAGTTATTATATTCCATAATAATGACTTTTAAATAAGAGATTGTTTAGGATAAATAATCTTAACTAAATTATAGTAGATGTTGTAAATAGTGAGTTGAAGATAGGTTACTTATTAGCTCTAGTGATCTAAATGAAAGTCGTAGTATTAGGAAAATAGAATTTGTGCATAAAGAGAACGTCTAAATCTAACTTTAATAAGCTAATTTTGTGTAAATAAAATGAAGTCAAAATTAGTCGACATAGTCTAAAGGAAAGTTTATATCTCGTCGAGAGCTTTCTGTGGATATAAAGAAAGTAAAAAACAGAGCTCGTATGAAGGAGATACGTAATTTCTAAATTCTGAAAAACAACACACACAACGAGGCGTATGTAGCTTGCGCACAAAGTCAGCCACGATGCTCCAACCGACGAGTGACACGTGTCAGCTAACCGATGGATTGACGAGTTTGAAGTGCGCGATGTGAACTCCTTAGGCACGACATGCGTATGCATTTTTGGCCCTATAAATAGCCAATAATCCCTCATTTATTCCACACTCCCTTACAACCACTCTCTCTCTCGATTATCCCTCCTACAAACCTATTTTTCTTTTGTTTCTAGCCTGAAGCGAAGCCCTGCGACACCCCAGAGTATGCGTTCGAGTAGTAGCCTTTAAGTAAGAGACCCTAAGTAAGAGTTTTGCCCACTTGGACCCCAGTTCTCATCCATAATCAGTAAGTGGGCTACACTTACTCTACCCTCACATAATTTATAATTATATTCATATTCGTTGTTATGAGCCAATAATTAAGGTTTATCAGTGATTCCAAGTCATATACTGATTCATCTACTTATGAAAGATGTGTCTAGAATGGTCACGTTGGCTTGGTTGTTTAATTTCAAAAAGACTATATGTCGAAATGGTCCTGCTTCCTGACTGTCCTGCCTAGCTGATCCTTATTTGATAGAACTATCAATATTCATTAGAATGATTGATAGGTCTAGATTCTCTCTAGTCGTGTAGAATATTAGACTAAGACTTAGTGATAATGATACTAGGCCAGGTCAAAGGAAATGTCAGTTGCTAGAAGTGAAGCTCTGCCTGTATTTAGAGTCATCAATTTAAAAGGTGAGTGTATAGTTACTTTCAAGCTTGCGCACATATATAAGTATTCTAAATGCTTAACTGCTATGTGCGCTATCTTTGTTGTGTTTAATGTCGTAAAAATATGATTACTATTTGATTTATTGATATGTTTAACATACTTAATAATATGACTGAGTAGTGAGGGGCTGTGCAAAATAATAAATGAGCGGTTGTGATAGGGTTGTGTGAAATAGTGGCTACGATAGGTTAGAGAGAGAGAGCCGTGCAAAATAATAAGCCGTGTCTATCTCAAGTAGTTTTGTATTGTTGTGCTAAACCCAAGTACTTTTGTACTGCCATGCTAAACCCAAGTACTTTTGTACTACCCTGCTAAACCCAAGTAATTTCTACTGTCGTGGATGTCGTGATTTTACAAAAGTAATAATATACTTCCATGTTGTTGCGAGTATTATCATACCATTGTGCCTAATCACCTAAGAATTATAGTTGTCCGTTGATAAGTATCCTTTAGGAAAGATCCCTCAAGATCATCATAATAGGATTAGTAAGTGAGAGTGATGGCAAATAGGATAATTGGGTTAGTTGAATGTTGATGGTTATATAATTATAGAATATATTATTATGGGATGAAAACCCTATGTACTCACCGGATTTCCTAACCTGACCCAGTCAGTTGATTGTATCACAGGTAATTACATATATGATGATATATGTATTTGATAACATATTCAAGGAGATTTAGACCATTAGTATAAACAGATGTTGTAAGTCTTCGTTTATGCTTATGTTTCTTGTATCGACCATGACATCCCAAGTTTTTAATAAATCAATGAAAAACATTCATTCGAGATTATTTTATGAGAAAAATCCCGTATTTGTAAATTAACAATATGATTTTAAAATAAGCATGAACTGGTCTTTTCTGGCTATGAAAATAGGGATGTTACAGTTGAACCGTAGTTTATCAAAAAGGCTTTGAAACACTCAGATTGGATCACAACAATGTAGGAGAAACTATCAGAATTTGATAGAAACAAATTTTGGAAATTAATGTCTCCTCCATCAGATCACCCTATAGTCAGAACCAAATGGGTATTCTGAAACAAACATGATGAAACAAGAGTTATGATCCGTAACAAGGCAAGGCTAGTAGCTAGATGTTTTACATATATTGAAGGTATATACTATGATGAAATCTTTGCCCCAATTGCATGCCTTGAGGCTATTGACATATTTTTGTGACGACGTAAAATTTTCAAAACAAAATTTCATTTTTCAAACAACATAATTATCATTTAAACATTCTCAAATTCCATGTTCAACAATTGTCATCAAATAAAATACATCCCATGATCACAAATAAAAATCCTCGACCTATGTGGACGAATCATGTCGCACGTCTTCCCGTGATCGTCACTAGTACCTGAAACACATAAAACATAACACTGTAAGCATAAATGCTAAGTGAGTTCCCCAAAATACCACATACAACACATATAAGCCACTCGAGGCTATAACTCTGTATGACCCTCTAGTCAATGTGTATCAGTGGGACCTTCCAGTCCCATAACTCTGTGGACCCTCTGGTCCTAGCTCTATGGACCTTTCGGTCCTAACTCTGTAAACTCTGAATCACACATAGCATAGAATCACAGATCACATCATATAAATAACATACAACATACTCTGTCACATAACTCTAATTACTACTCTAGGTAAAATATAGTGAGAAGACTCACCTCGGGTAACTCGGTAAATCTTGAACTCGGTAATATGGGTCTAACCTCCGCCTCCCATAGCAGCTCTGAACGAAATGATGGAAGATTTGAGTCCCACAAGTCAGCCTAGCTCGAAATCCTTCCTTCCATTTACTAAAACACACCAAAGAATGATGAATTAGCCCTCCTCTTGCACTACAAGCTTTCTCTCTGCTCTCTAGGGTTTCTGAGGGGCGTAGTGGCCGAAAATGAAGGCCATTAAGGCCTTTAAATAGGGCATAGGCCCCGAGATTTAGGGTTTCTGCTGCCAGCATAGACTCATCGAGTCAGCAAGCTGATTTGTCGAGTCCAAACATTAATCCAGTTAGCGAATCGTGATCCTACTCGACGAGTCTAGGCGTCAACTCGTCGAGTCCCTCTCTATATCTCAAAAATAAAAGGTTAAAATAAAATACCTGGGAATCCGGATGTGACAATTCTCCTCCACTAGAATCAGAATTTGCCCTCGAAGTCTCACTCTGCAAACAACTCTGGAGGTTGCACTCGCATCTCTAACTCCGGCTCCCAATTCAACTCAGATCCTCTCCGATGTTGCCACTGGACCTGAACTAGGGGCACCTCCTTGTTCCTCAGAACCTTGACCTTTCGATCCTGGATCGCGATCGGTCTCTCAACATAATTCAAGCTCGCATCCACCTAAATATCCTCCAGCGGCACCACCACCTACTCGTAGGCTATACACTTCCTCAACCAAGACACGTGGAAGGTATCATGTATTTGGCTCAACTCCGCAGGTAGCTCCAAACGATACGCTACAATGCCCACCCTCACGGTCACCCGAAACGGACAAATGTACCGGGGTCCCAGCTTGCCCCTCTTCCTGAATCGGATCACTCCTTTCCAAGGAGATACCTTCAAGAGAACGAAGTCTCCCACCTGGAACTCGAGCTCGGATCGTTGCCTATCCGCATAACTCTTCTGGTGACTCTGAGCTGTCAACAATCTCTATCTGACCAGTTGTATCTGCTCTGTCGTCTGAAGCACTATCTCGGTGCTACCCATCACTCGCTGCCCTACCTCTCCCCAGCAGATGGGAGTCCGATACCTCCTCCCATACAACAAATCAAAGGGAGGCCTGCCAATACTCGAACGGTGGCTGTTGTTATAGGAAAACTCAGCCAATGGCAGATACGTTTCCCAACTCCCTCCGAAGTCTAACACACATGATCGAAGCATGTCCTCGAGCGTCTGAATCATTCACTCACTCTGACCATCCTTCTGTGGGTGGTAAGCGGTACTGAAATGAAGCCCCGTGCCCAACTCCTCATGGAACTTCTTCCAGAACCTGGAAGTGAAACGTACATCTCGATTCGACGCGATCAAGATTGGCACTCCATGCCGCGATACCACCTACGTTACATATAACTCTGCCAGCCTCTCCCCGAAAGAGCTCTCACTAGTAGCAAGAAAATGAGCGCTCTTCGTTAGCCAGTCTACAATCACCTAAATTGCATCGACACCCCTCACGGTCCTCGACAATTTGGTGATAAAATCCATATAAATCTGTTCCCACTTCCACTGGGGAATCTCAAGTGGCTGCAACTTGCCATGCGGACGCTGGTGCTCGGCCTTAACCCTGCGACAGGTCAAGCACCTCTCAACGAACCACGCTACATCACTCTTCATACAGGGCCACCAATATTCTCTTTTCAGGTCCAAATACATCTTAGTGGCCCCGGGATGGATCCAGAACCTCGACCTATGCACCTCCTCCGTTAGTATGGTAGATGCCCCGCCCACGAATGGCACCTAAATCCGACCCTGAAAGGTCATAATCCCTCGACTATCGGTAACGCACTCAGATATCTGCCCGATCACCCACTCTTTCTTGCGGTTCTCCGGTCTCATCGCCTCTGCCTAGGCCCCTCGAATGGTATCCAATACCGGAGTCATCGCCGTCAACCTCATACAAACATCTCGAATCGGGGCACTCTCTGCCCTACGATTCAGGGCATCAGCTACCACGTTAGCCTTGCCCGGGTGGTATAGGATTTCACAATCATAATCCTTTACCACATCCAACCATCTCCGGTGGCGCATATTTAGGTTGGGTTGATCCATCAAATACTTGAAGCTCTTGTGGTCCGTGTATATGGTACGTCGAACCCCATACAAATAGTGACACCATATTTTGAGGGCGAACACCTCGGCCCCCAACTCCAAGTCGTAGGTGGGATACCTCACCTCGTGAGGCTTCAACTGCCTTGATGCGTACACTATCACATGCCCTCTCTACATAAGCACCGCACCCTAGCCGGATATCAATGCATCACAATATACCACAAAATCCTCCATCCCCTTCGGAAGGGCTAACACTGGGGCCTCGCTTAATCTCTAGCGAAGAGTCTCAAATGAGGCCTGCTGCTTTGGACCCCATCTGAAAGTCACGCCCTTCCGGTTCAAACTGGTGAGAGGAACGAAAATCTTGGAGAAATCCATGATAAATCTTCGATAATAGCTGGCCAACCCCAGAAAACTCCTGATCTCGGCACTTCCCAATTCATCATCGCCTCAACCTTGGCTGGGTCGACCAATATCCCAGTCTGATTAACGAGATGCCCCAAGAATTAGACCTCTCGTAACCAGAAATCACACTTGGAGAATTTGGCGTATAGCCTCTCCGATCTCAAGACTCCGAGAATCTCTCTTAAATGCTCCTCATGCTGCTCTCTGGATCTCGAGTACACCAAAATATCATCGATGAATACGATCACCGACCGATCTAACATCGGCCTGCACACCCGGTTCATGAGATCCATGAATGCTGCCGGTGCATTTGTGAGCCCAAAAGGCATCACCATGAACTCGTAATGCCCATAATGAGTCCTGAACGTCGTTTTCTAGATATCCTCGTCCCGCACCCTCATCTGATGATGTCCATATCTCAAATCAATCTTGGAGAACCAAGACGCCCCCTGCAACTGATCGAACAAATCATCGATCCTCGGTAAGGGATAACGGTTCATGACCGTCAACTTGTTCAACTCCCAGTAATCAATGCACATACGGTGTGAACCATCCTTTTTTCTTAACAAAAAGGATCGGCACTCCCCACGGTGAGCTACTCGGTCGAATAAACCCCTTCCCCTGCAGCTCCTGAAGCTGTGAGGATAACTCCTGCATCTCTGGCGGCGAAAGGCGATAGGGTGCCTTGGCAATAGGCGCCGCTCCCAAAACTAAATCGATGCGAAACTCGACCTGCCTCTCAGGAGGCACACCCAGGAACTCCTCGGGGAAAACATCCGGGAACTCTCGCACTATTGGTACATCATCAACCGAACTCGACCTCTCCGTGGCCACTCGGGAGTCCATCACATAAGCTATAAACCCACTACAACCCTGCTGTAGACTCTGTCTCGCTCTAGCAGCAGAACAAAATGCTGACTCAGGACAGGTACCCTTGCTGTACACCGTAAGCACTCCCCCACTAGGGTCTCGTATGGTTACCAGCTTTCGCTCGCAGTCGCTGACCGCTCCAAATCTACTAAGTCAATCCATGCCCACGATGACACAGACATCCCCATCGCAATCGGGATCAGAACTATCGGGAACTCAACACCGAAGATCTCGAGTACACATCCTCGAATCACCTCAGTAGCATATATTGCTCGCTCGTTGGCTATGGAAACTCGTAGGGGCTGACTCAACGCCTCTCGACAGATACCGATGTGCCGACTAAAGGCTAACGACACAAAAGATCGACTCGCACCTGAATCAAATAACGCCAAAGCAAGTATAGAACTCACAAGAAAAGTACCTACGCATATCATAATACAAGCACAATATCTCAAACTCAAAATAAATAGATGAAGGAATACATACCAGCCACAACATCGGGCGCTACGCGGACCTCCTCCGTTGTCAACTGGAAGGCTCTCCCACGATCCTTTGGCGCCTCGGCCTTCACTGGCCGACTCTCGGTAGCTCATTTGGCAGTAGGGGCAGATCCTTGCGGTACTCCCTATACCGACCCCTGCAACTGTGGACATTCGGCCTTCCGATGGCCAGTCTGATTGCAGTGGAAGCACACCGCAAATGCTTTGGGGCAATACTTAGCCATATGCCCCTCCTTGCCACACTCGTAGCAAGACCTTGCTCGACAAATCCCATCGTGGCTCTTGCCACATTTGGCAAAAGTGCGACCCTTCTGGTTCCCTGATCTCGAATCGGCGGGCTTTGCCCGCTTGGCTGTCGGCTGAGACTGTGTCGTTCGCCGATCCCTCCTTTGAGACTCCGCCTCCTCCCTGGCCTGAGTCTCGAGCTCAATCTCCCTCTTCTGAGCATTTGCCTGAAGCTCGGAAAATGTCCGGTACATCGAGTTTTCCACGAACTCGCGAATGTCTCTCCTCAGAATACTCAGATATCGACTCATGCGTGCCTGCTCCGTAGACACATGCTCAGGGCAAAACATCGCGCTCTCATGAAACATCCTGGTGATCATAGTAACAGAATCAGTACCCTGCTTGAGGGTCAAGAACTCCTGGGCCAACCGTTCCCTTTTCACTAGGGAACATACTCATCTCGGAACATAGTGGTGAACCTCTCCTAGGTCACCGCAACAAGCTCCGCAGAAGTGAAGTGCGCTGTCACGAACTTCCACTAGTCCTTCGCTCCCAAGCGAAGCTGGTTCATCACGAACCGTATTCTCAGATGCTCCAGACATGAACATGTGTAGAAGCACCCCTAAATTTCAGAGATCCATCTCATCACGGCTATCGGATCCTGAGTCCCATCAAACTCTGGTGGCTTCTTGTTGCTGAACTCTCGGAACAGCAACGAGTCACCTGCCTACGGCCTGGCAGCAACAACGGATGTGGTGGCCACAACAACAACAACATTAGTAAGAGCAGCGTACCGCTCATCAAAAGTCTCGATCAACATGGTCTTTATAGACCCAAACATCTCTCGTATCTCAGCTCGGATGGCCGCAACCAGCTCCTCATGAATCAACCGGCTGATCTTCTCATCACTGACACTTTTGCTCTTAGGTGTGTAGCGTGTCCCAACCATGGTGTCTCGCTAAAATACAACACAAAAATATCAGGGACGCGCTCGAGTATACTCACACTCGATAACTCAACCCTACTTGCTTTTCAATACCCTAAGGATTCTTACTTGGGCTGCATTGTGATCCGGTGTCTTCCGTAGCACGGGCCCAATACTACCGTCCACACTGCATCAACATTCACCCCAAGTAATCCTCCTAGGATTCTACATCACAAGTACTCTAATCTCGCTATACATTGGCTACTCTCCAGCGGACCTCTAATAAGCTCCTTGCTGCTACCTATTCACTCTCAAGCATCTCATAGCAGCAGTAATCTCCTAGGCTAAGGCATCACAAATCAGGCCACTCTAGTCCTAATATGAGTACCTAGCCTACTCTAACATGCATAACATATCATAATGTATCTCTTAACACATAATGTAAGGGTATTTTTGGGAAATCACCGTTCGGGCGCTGGCTGACCGTACACACTACTCTGTTATGCTCATCTCTAAACCTTTTACTCTTTTTAGAAAAATTGTTTTATTGTAAAAAATTCCTCAAATTCGCAGTTTCAGTTCAGATACGCCCGAAGGTGCGTCCCAATCCCTCAAACCAAGGCTCTGATACCAACTTGTAACGACGTAAATATTTCAAAACAATTTTTCATTTTTCAAACAACATAATTATCATTTAAACATCCTCAAATTCCATGTTCAACAATTGTCATCAAATAAAATGCATCCCAAGATCACAAATAAAAATCCTCGGCCTGTGTGTACGGATCATGCCGGCGCCTCCCGCGATCGTTACTAGTACCTGAAACACATAATACATAACACTGAAAGCATAAATGCTTAGTGAGTTCCCCAAAATACCACATACAACACATATAATCCACTCGAGGCTATAACTCTGTATGACCCTCTGGTCAATGTGTCTCTGTGGGACCTTCCAGTCCCATAACTCTGTGGACCCTCTGGTCCTAGCTATGTGGACCTTTCGGTTCTAACTTTGTAAACTCTGAATCATACATAGCACAGAATCACATATCACATCATATAAATAACATACAACATACTCTGTCACATAACTCTAATTACCAATCTAGGTAAAGTATACTAAGAAGACTCACCTCGGGTAACTCAGTAAATCTCGAACTCGGTAATACAGGTCTAACCTCCGCCTCCCACAGTAGCTCTGAACGAAATGATGGAAGATTTGAGTCCCACAAGTCATCATAGCTCGAAATCCTTCCTTCCCTTTGCTAAAACACACCAAAGAATGATGAATTAGCCCTCCTCTTGCACTACAAGCTTTCTCTCTGCTCTCTAGGGTTTCTAAGGGGTGTAGTGGCCGCAAATGAAGGTCATCAAGGCCTTTAAATAAGACACAGGCCCTGAGATTTAGGGTTTTTGCCGCCAACACAGACTCGTCGAGTCACCAAGCCGACTCGTCGAGTCCAAACATTAATCCAGTCAGCGAATCGCGATCCTACTCGAGGAGTCTAGGCGTCAACTCGTCGAGTCCCTCTCTATATCTCAAAAATAAAAGGTTAAAATAAAATACCTGGGAATCTGGATGTTACAATTCTCCCCCACTAGAATTAGACTTCGCCCTCGAAGTCTCACTCTGCAAACAACTCTGGATGTTGCTCCCGCATCTCCAACTTCGGCTCCCTAGTCAGCTCGGACCCTCTCCAATGTTGCCACTGGACCTGAACTATGGGCACTTCCTTGTTCCTTAGAACCTTGACCTTTCGATGGAAAAATACCCTTTTGTGATGTTCCAAGACCTGATGGAAAGATACCATCATAGTGCTCATCAAGAGAGGTATAAAATCATCATCTCCATGACAACAACAAAGATGAAGGACAGAGAACCCATGACGACCCACTTGTATAAAATGCAAAGGTTTGTGGACCGCTTGCTGAAGTTGAATGTGAACTTTGTTGAAGAGTTGGCCGTAGATATCATTCTACACTCTTTACCTCCATGTTATGATCTGTTCCGTATGACCTATCATATGAACACGGAGGAGGTCACTCTTAGCAAGCTTCAAGGGCTTTTGAGGATTGTTGAAAGCAGTCTCAAGGGTAAATATGTTGTTTCTACTCCTACTGCTACTGCTCCTGTCTTGGAAATTGGACATAGGAAAGGGAAGAAGATGAAGGCTCCTTTTAAGAGCTGCAAGGGAAAATCTCTTGATGGATCCTCTTCTAGTGGGCCAAAAGTTGGTTCTGCTGCTCCCTCTACAATCTACCATTCCTTAGGAAGCAGTGTGTTTCTACTGTCATGAAAAAGGGCACTGGAAGCGAAGTCTCCCAAAATACTTGCAGGATGTCAAAGATGGGAAGGTTAAGGCCACCCATGCATGTATTTATACTATTCTATCTAATAACTCATCACATTCTTGTTCTTGGGTCCTTTATATAGGTTGTGGATTTCACATTTGTTCTGATTTGCAGGGAATAAAAAGAAGTAAGGATGTGGAGCACGGGAAGATGAACTTGAACATGGGGAATAGGAAGGTTTCACCTATCACCAAGATTGGTGTTTATTCTTTATTGCTTAGTAGTGGGTTAGAATTAGATTTGAATAATTGTTGCTACTCGTCTGATATGGCGAAAAATATTGTTTCCTTTCATGATTTGTACAAAAAAGGTTTTAGTTTTTCATTTGATAATGAAGTTGGTGCTATTAATGTTTTTTTTAATGGTGTTTTTTATTTTAAAGCATCGCCTTGTAATGGTGTATATGAAACTGTGATGGTTGTAGACAACTTAGGAAATAATGTGTTGCACATTGATTCTTCCAATAATTTGGATAAGGCATGCCTGTGGCATTGTCGTCTTGGATAAGTTAGAAAGAAGCGCATAGGCCAACTCCAAAAGGCTAGAGTCTTGGAGTCATTCGACTTAAGGTCGGATGACACTTGTGAATCTTGTTTACTTGGAAAGATGACCAAGTCACCCTTCACTTCTACTTGTGAAAGGTGTGAATGTTTGTTGAATATCATACACACTGATGTGTGTGGACCCTTCAAAACCGCTACAAGGGATGCTAACCGCTTCTATGTGACTTTTATTGATGATTACATCAGATATGGCTATATCTACTTAATGAAACATAAGTCAGAAACTTTTGAAAGATTCAAAGAGTTTAAATAAGAAGGGAAGAATCAGCTGGGCAGGAAGATAAAGATGCTCCAATCCGATCAGGGTGGTGAGTATCTTAGTATTGAGTTCCAAGACTATCTTGAGGAATGTGGGATTTTTTCCGTTGAGAGAAAAACTTGAGACACACTTGAACAAACGTTAGAACAAGTATAGTTGTGGAATTAGTTAATCTCAAAGGATCTAAAAGCTCAACAATAATAAGTTAATGAGTTGGATAGTTAGATAGTTAGTTGCACAAATGTAAGGAAGCATAAATGACAGCAGGTGATATATCAAGTAAACACATAAGTTGATTCATAACATGGAATGCATTCAAACCTAGTTAGTGAGTGAGATCAAGCTTAGTGATAAAGTCATGAATGACTTGCTCCAAAGAGAAATATTTATCAGTTATGTTCGAGAGGATTTAGAGTAAGAAAGATATGAGATGCGTAAGAGAAATGTAATTGATATACTTGAAGATAGTTAAGATAGATAGAAGTGAAAGATTATTATCAATTGTGAAAGAATGAGCTCTATATATAGAGACTCAAGAATTACATTTGATCCACTCTCTAAGATCAGCCATGCAAGGCATACTGGACAATAGAGAGTATTACAGAAAAGATATATAAAATTAAACTAAGTAAGTAAGAAAGATTGTGGTTGGATAGATGACTTCGGATGAGGCTGCTGATGTGAGCTTGACTGCGGATCCTTGTGAGATGCGGTAGGCTAAGTTAAGAGGGTCACTTTATGTTTCAACAATTTCCCCCTAAGTGACCTCTAACTTTTTCTTCACTTATCAAGTTTAAGGAACTTGATCAGTATCCACTAAAACTTCCTGATATTTTCCAACCAGGTGATCCTCCTTAAAATCTCGAACTTGACTTCGGCAGTCATGTGTTTCGATTTCTCTACTGCGGTTCGAAAAATTTCAAGTTGCTTATTTGAAAGACGGTTCATGGAGGTCATGGGAATGAAGTATTTGAACTGGTCGGTCTTCCTTTTGAATATGACTCGAAGTTCAGGGAAGTTTGTTGCACCTAGGGATCTTTCTTGATAACCTTCGGTAGGCATTGGTGCAAGATCTAGTGGTGGTAGGTCGAACTTCTTGGCAATGGTTGGGTGGATGTCCGCATCAATTTTTGCAAAGTCGCAGATGGTTTCCTTCAGATAAATGCTTGCCCTTTCAAGTGCTATCTTCATTTTCGGATACTTTTCATGCTTGTTTTGGAACATCTTTGCTATAAGAAAAACTTCTTCTGGGTTCATACAGGGGAAGTCAGCTTGGGTGCGAACATAGTCCTGATTCCTCCTTGTGAGTGTGTATTGTACGAAGTCAGCCTTCATAAATTTCCGGGGCTTGAAGTTCTTGACTGCGGATGGTCTATCGTTAGACCAGATTTTCTCTATGGGCGAGGCATGTTTGGCATAGAATCGATTAAGTCTCTCGAATTCCATGGGCAGTCTTTTGTGATCCAGAAGGCTACTGTCAAACTGCTCAAATACTGTGAAGTATTTAGCATTTGGGGAGATTGGAACATCCCAGTAGCCATCAAAGGGGAGCTCAGCATAGGTGAGATATGGTTTGTAGTCATCGTCTAGCAGTCTACAGTGGGGATTGATCCAAGAGTTTATCAAGGATTCATCAATGACAGTGTCGAAACCGCATTCTCTCCATATGAACTCAGCAAGTTTAGCTGCTTTCCAATCAACTTTCTTTTGTTTGGTGACGGGAGAGTCATTTGAGCTTGGTGATGACATGTGATCTGCTAGATTCTTAAAGTAAGGGGGAGTCTCAGGTCGTTCAGGAGAGGGAACGATTTTTTGTTGCGATGGAGGAGACTGATTGTTTGGACTCTTGTGAGGAGATGGTTGTGGTGAAGGAATTTTTGGAGAAGCACTGTTGGATTGATGTTCTTCTTCATAGTGTTCTTCTTCTTGATGGTCTCTGTCACTTCCCCCTCTTGAGGAGTTAAGACCTGGAGCCTCCTCAAGCCATTGTTTGAGACCATCGACCTTGGCACACACTTCCTAAAAGTGAGATTTGAGAACATCAGCCAGTTGTTGATTGTCAGGAATGATGGTATTAAAGAGTAGCCGATGAATCTCCTTTGTCAGTTGGAGAATTTCAGGACCATGGAAGTTTGAAGATAGGGATCGTTGGACTATGTTGATGGTCGCATGAAGGACTGAAATAGTGGACTCATAAGCAGTGTGAGTCTCAGCTATCAGTTTCTGGGAAAGAGAGGACTGGCCTACAATGGCTGTTTGCAGATTGTCTTTGATTGCAGATACCTCAGAGATGAGGCGCTCCGCAGCAGCCATGAATTCCTTGTGATCTGATTGGCGATTGTTATTAAGGGACCGAATTCCCATTTCTACTTTGAGAGAAATTATCTCAACATCTAGACGTTCCCTGGTGTCCAACCTTTCAATCCTTTCGATTAAGGACTGCCGAACCGGATGGTCTTCTGATTGCGGTTGAGTTGACTTGACTGTGGCAAGAATTTGATGTACTTTGGATTGTAGACTTAGGAAGTCTTTCCTTGAAACAACCATCTTCTTCTTTTTCTTTTTCTCCTTAGGCTTAGAGGTTGAGTGTTGAGAACCACTCGATTCCTCTTCTTCAATAAACATCATGAGGTCATCATCCGAAGGACTGGGCTGATTAACCTCATGTAGATCAACGTCATCAAAACTGAAAGTGGGAGCAGAGCTGACTTCTATTTTGGTGCCTGCATCTTGAGAGTCTTTGGCAGTTGGAGATGGAGAGGGCTTTGAAGGAGTTTGATCAGTAGTCACAACTTGAGCTTCACGGATTATATCAGCCATGTTGTCCATCAAAGCTTGAACTTTGTAGATACTAGATACAGTATTGGCATTATTGATTGCATCTGCACAATACTTCGCTACGGACTGGATTCCTTGTTGTTTCTGTTGAAGCTGCTTTCTTTGTCGTGCCTTCCTTGCTTGGAATGCCCTACAGAAAGCGGCATATTTCTTGGATTCGGCTTCATTTGACGGTTGATACTTGCTCCATGAATCATTTAGGTCAATTTCGTCAATTCCTTGGTATCGCATTGAGGTGTTTCTAGGGTTCACGGATCCTTGCACATTGGTGCTCACCGTGCCTAAACCACCAGTTTCAAATGTAATCAGAGTAGGATTTCCTGAGCTTCCTCGGTCTCCTTGACCTAGGGTCAAGTCTGGCCTCAGCTCAGTTCTAGAAAAGGCTGAAGAGTCGCCTTACGGTTGGGAAGGTGTTTGTAGTGTTTGGGTAACAGACAAAAGTATGGAGTGCAACTCCTATGGGGAAAATAAATGAAGACGGGAAGCCTTGGAGATCTTAGGGCAGGAGCCAGTTCTATCCTCTTGGGATTGACCTGGAGGAGAGTCTCCATGTTGCGGTGAAGCAGACGCACCACCTGCGTCTGAGTGGTATTGGATGGTTGATTCGAATGGGTGTGCGGCCACCCCAAGAACTACCAGATCCTTTTCAGAGGTCGCGGTATCAGTCTGGTCATGCATTTGGCCTGTGGGATCAGTTTTTCTTTTCTTGAGGATTGCGATGGGTTGATCCTCCTCATCAAAATCACTACTAGAAGGAGAGGGAGATTAATGTTTTCTTGGTTCAACATTTATTAGCACTGGTGGAGTGATTTTCCTTTTCTTTGAAGGATTGGCTTGTTTGGGAGCATCCTTTTTCTTAGGAGTGCCTTGTTTCTTGGTGTGGCGGGGGCCTTGATGAGCAGAGGCTAACTGTTTGCGTCTTTGTGATAAAGATAGGTTTAAAAGAGTGGTGGAAGATGGGACTGCGGTACTACCAGGGGCAGTAATTGCGGATGGGGTTTGAAGAGGCGGGGTAGGAAGGTATGGGGCAATACCATCTGTAGCCTCAATATGGTCTGAGACATCAGCAGTCTCAAGAACAAGAGTAGAGAGAATGTGGGTTGTAGTTTTCTAATGGGTCCAAAAATAGATTGATTAGATAAGGGATTGTACCTTTTGATATCCTTGGTGACAAAGAGGTTGGTGTCGTTGCCCATGCTAAGTCCTGCATCCGCATGGAGGTCTGAGATGCAAAGAGACCAGAACCTTGCAAACGTGAGTTCGGTAGGGTTCTCTCTTGGGCTTTCCTTTGGAATGTATCGCAAGAAGTCGTCCCGTAGTATCTGACCGTAGTTGATGTCATGGCCGGTGAAGATACTCCATACTAACTCTAGAAGCTTGAGTCCCATGTTATCTGTGCCTCCAGTTCTGCCGGATAGACTGCAGATCACAAAATGAAAAACAAATTGCCAAACTGCAAGCTGTTGATTTTTCTTGAATTCTCCAATCCCTTTGATCTTCTTTTGATATCCCAACTGGTAAAGTGCATATAGGATGTCCGCAATGCTTGGAGTGAAAACCTTGATTGAAGGATGAAAAAGAAGGTTAATGGCAGTGAGAAAGTTTTCTTTAGTCAGAATGACCAAAGAATCGTTAACTAGGTTTAGATGCACTTCTTGAGGATTCTCGAGTGGTCGATACGCTGAGAAGGAACATTTGAATAGGGTTAAAAGAGGAACAACGTGTGTGAATGAATCGAAGGGTCCAAACAGAGGGTGATTGGACAAAAACTTGATCATCAGCTTTGTTGGAGCATTATAGAAGGAATGCTCTTCGAACACAGCCCTGAAATTGCTTGAGGCAATCGTAGGCGTTGGATGTCTTGAGGCAGAGTATGAACCAGTAGGGTTTACTAATCCAGATGCCTTGGAGTGTTTCTTGGAGATGCCTGATTTCACCATTGTAGGAATTTTGAAGAAGCTTTGTAAGAGAAGGAAAACAAAGTGCAAGATAAAGGTTTGAAGTTCAGAGAGCGTAAACATTTCTTTCGGAAGAAGAAGGGGGTTTTATAGTGGCTTATTGGAGCGGGAAACAATTTTGCCCTAAGTGAATTTAGGTAAAACGTTTGGGTGAATTTCTTGGATTAAGACAGTTGATCTCATCAATAGTTTAAGAAAAAAAGGATTAAATCTATATTTTGAGATTTACCAAAAAGGGTTTGCATTTAATGAAATGTCAGGCTCAAATCCCACGTCTAGAGAACGTGTGGTGAGGGAGAGATTAATCCGTTGGGTAAAGGGAAGTTGTAACGGATTAGATGTTTTAGGTTAATAGGAAGAGACAGATTAAAAAGGATTTGATTTTGGAAAATCTCTATTTTTGTCATCATACCTAAAATAGGTCTGACACGAGGTTTATTCATAAAGGATGAGACAGTTACACAAAGAAGATTTTTTTTAATGTTTTCTCTATTTAATAAAGGATCATTAAATAGCACACCGTGTTTTTTCTTTAAAAAAATGTAACAGATTGAAAATCAATTAAGATGACTGCAGATTGAGAAAGTGACTGTCGATTGAAACTTCATTACGGATGGATCATTTGCCGTCAGATGGATGACTGTGGTAGAAGAACTGAGAGTAGCACTTTAACAAAGATTAGTAATAACAAACAGTAAGGACCAATGAAGTATAACTATGATATATGGTTGCAGTACATAGGATATATCAAAACCATCTATCATAGATAACTTCAACTAGAACCGCAACAGAGACCAAGGATGGTCTACGGTACCTATTAATTCAAAAAGAATTGAGGGTCTGGATTCATCATTCCTAACATTTGTAAGAAACTGTTGAGTTTTGTAGAGTTAAGTGCCTTTGTGAATACATCAGGAATCTCTTCATGAGTATGGACAAAAATTAGTTCAATGTTACCTTTCAGGATGTGGTCTTTGATGAAGTGATACCGTAGTTCAATATGCTTGGTCTTAGAGTGTTGAATAGGATTGTGAGAAATTGCTATAGCACTTTCAGAGTGACAATAGATTGGTATCCGCAACATTCTGTATCCGTAGTCCAATAGTTGTGTTTTCATCCATAAGACTTGAGAACAACAGCTGGCTGCGGCCACATATTCAGTTTCTACGGTAGACAATGATACACAATTTTGTTTCCTTGATGACCAGCTGACTAGTCTTCCACCCAGAAATCGACACCCACCTGAGGTGCTTTTGCGATCAAGTTTACATCCGGCATGATCCGCATCTGTAAATGCTTGAAGACTGAAATCGTTTCCTGCAGGGTACCATAATCCAAGAGTTTTGCTACCCTTTAAGTACCGTAGAATTTGCTTGGCTGCGGTCATGTGTGACATTTTTGGGTCAGCCTAGTACCTTGCACATACACCCGTTGCAAAGAGTATATCTGGTCGGCTTGCAGTGAGGTACATCAAAGAGCCAATAATACCTCTATTAGTCTTGTGATCAACAGATTCACCTGAGGGATCAGCCGATATCTTATATCCGAAGGCCATGGGGACTTTAGCCGAAGTACAGTTGTCCATTGAATATTTCTTTAATAGTTTTAAGGTGTATTTTTCTTGATGAATGAATATCCCTTGAGGAACTTGTTTCACTTGAAGTCCTACAAAGAAGTTAATCTCTCTATTCATGCTCATTTGGAACTTGTTGGTCATGAGCTTAGCAAATTCATTCACCATCTTTTGATTAGTTAAGCCGAAAATGATATCATCCACATATATTTGTACAAGCATTAGATGATCACCATTTGTTTTTCTAAATAAAGTGGGATCAATCACTCCTCATTTGTATTCGGACGAGTCAAGAAATTCTGATAGAGTCTCGTACCATGCTCTTGGGGCTTGTTTTAGACCGTAGACTGATTTTTCAATCTTGTAGCAGTGGTCTGGGAATTCAATACTTTCGAAGCCCGGAGGTTGCTGAAGGTAAACCTCATCTTTTAATTCGCCGTTGAGAAAAGCACTTTTCACATCCATTTGATGAACCTTGATGTTCTTGTGCGCTGCGTATGCTAAGAAGATTTGGATGGCTTCCATTCGTGCTACCGAAGCATACGTTTCATCATAGTCAATGCCTTCAAGTTGACTATATCCCTTGGCAACAAGTCTTGCCTTATTTCTGAAAACCGCACCGGATTCATCTAACTTATTCTTGTACACCCATCTAGTACCAACAATGGTGTGGCCTTGCGGTTTTGGAATGAGCTGCCATACCTTGTTCCTTTTGAATTCTTCTAGCTCTTCTTGCATTGCAGATATCTAGTCTGGTTCTAGTAATGCTTCTTTGATCGATTGGGATTCGACTGAGGACAAAAACGTTGCATAATGACAGTGATCGGATAAGTCGTTGGAAGATCGAGTCTGGATTCCTGCGGATGGGTTGCCAATAATTTGACCTGGTGGGTGGTCTCTCGTCCATACGTGTAGACGGGGTTGCAGATGATCAGCAGCTGTGGTGGAGGGAATGTCTTCAATATCAGAAGACTCTGCGGTTAGAGACGGCAGTTCCCCCTGGATTTGAGAACATCCTGCTGAATTGTCTTGAACTGGGAAGGTGGGGTCAAAGTTTTCTTGGGCAGATGGCGAAGGTTCCCCCTGGAGTGTAGAAGGGAATTTGCCTTGAACCTACGAAGGTTCCCCCTGGATTGCGGATGGGAGTGTGATAATCCTTGAATCTGTTCTTGTGTCAATTTTTCTATGTTTTCATCATCCAAATCCGAAGAGACGTTTGATGATTGAAACTCTCTGTGGATTGGAGCTTCATCTTCTGGTACTGGAAAATCGATGGTTGTTGTATGGTCTGGAGTTGAGTTTTCCCCCTCAACCGGTGAGGTGGAGGTATTTAGAGATACTTCTTCGGACAATGTTAGACCAGATACATCGGCATGCTACTGCTGAGCTTCTAGAGACACAAGGACTTCGAATAACTTGACTGTATCTACCGGATCGAAGAGATCATCATAGTTTACTTCAATTAGATTTAATGGACCCGAAGACGCAGTGATATCACTTTCTAGAATTTTTGTGGTTTCAGTTGATGGAGTGGTGTTGTGGATGTGATATTCATCAAATTGTACATTAAAGCTTTCAATTATCAACCTTGTGCGTCTAATGAGAACTCGATAAGCAACCTTGTTCATGGAGTAGCCAAGGAAGATGCCTTCATTAGACTTTGGTGCGATATTGTTGAGGTGATCTCTATTGTTGATTACGAAACATCTACACCCAAATATATGAAAGAATCGGACATTTGGCTTGCGGTTGTTAAGGCCCTCATACGGTGTTTTGTTGAGACGTGGTTCCTTTGTTCTACTATCCCATTTTGTTGTGGTGTGTAAGGAGCTGAGAGGTTATTAGAAATCCCTTTGGAAACCAAGAAACTATTTAGAAGATGGTTAGTAAACTCGGTTCCATTATCAGTTCGTATACGTCTAACTGGTAACTTGATCTGAAGTTCAATTTCCTTGATGAAGTTGATCAACACCTGTGGTGTTTCTGACATTATTCGAAGAAAGAAGACCCATGTGAAACGTGTGAAGTCATCCACTATAATCAGTATGTATTTTTTGTGATGAAGATTGGCTACGGTAGATAGATCACAGAGATCAATGTGTAAGAGTTCCAATGGTTCAGAAATTGATGAGTCAATCACCGTGGAGTGACTTGCCTTGAATTGCTTTCCACATTCACATGCAGGATAGAGAGTATCATTGTTGAACTTGAAGATTGGAAGTCCTCTGACTAGTTCTCCAGTGACCAAATTGTTGATGTATCTGAAGTTGAGACGAGCGAGCTTGCGGTGCCATAGCCAGCTGACTTCGGATATTGCTTTGGATAGGAAGCATAACTGCGGTTTGCCTATGATCAGAGATACATCCAGAGGATACACAGTACCTTCGGATCTGGACTTGATTAGACAAGTGCTCTTATCTCTTGTCATTACATAGCAAAATTGGTCATCAAATTCAACATGATGGCCTGCTTTACATATTTGACCAACATTGATGAGATTGTGTTTAAGGCCTTCTACATAAGCAACCTTTTGAATAGAGAAGTTTCCCGTAGTAAGAACACTACAACTTCGGATTATCCCATTCTCATTGTTCCCGAATGTGACATTTCCATCGTTGCAAATTGGCCTGAAATCTCGAAGGTATTCTAACCTTCCCGTCATGTGCAAGGAGCAGGCACAGTCGATTAACCATTCTTCTTCTTGTTCCTCCTTGCACAAGGCCTGAAAATTACATGGTTAATTTAGGCATCCAAACTAGTTTGGAGCCTAGGACAACAAATGAGTTTCTGATTGATGCATGAAACAAGGTTGCAGGGACTGGTTTCGTATCAACTTTTAATCCTAGTCCTGGGTGTTTGTGAGTTTTTGGGGTGTTGTGTTTTTTTGAAAAGTTATGAGGTTTCTGAAAAGGATCAGTTTTTACATGAGATAACCTTTTCTGACAACTACATTGACATTGACAAGCTGAAATTTAGTCTTTTGTTTTGGCACTTCGTTTGGTCAGCGGTCGGAAGGATGTAGTAGATTTGTGACTGGTCTGAGGTTGGTAAGATCTGACATGTGTGCTGTTGGAATTTGAAAAAGTTTGTTTCGAAGAAGATTTAGCATGTGTAGATCCCTTGGACCTCTTTCTAGGATTTGGTAAAATGCCCTTCCACTTGTTGAAATTATGATGTGATTTTAAAAATGTTGGAGTGGGTAAGATACCCTTCCATTTTGGATTATCTGAGGAATAAATTTGAAAACCATTGCTTCGAAAAGACCTTTCTTTCTTTTGGGTTTTGTCAGATGAGTTAGGAATGAATGTTGAAACTGCACATTCCTTTTTGCATGTTTTCTTGATGGGAGAGTTTTTAGAAAAATAGTGAGCAAAAAAAAAAACTTTTCTAGACTCTTAGATTTTGGAAATCTGATATGTCTTTTATTTTTGGAAAAGGTTTGTCGATTTGTGCCTCGAGATCGAATATCCTCTTTGAAAGCCTTTTTTTGCTAATGTTTTTGGAGAACAACAGTCATTAGTGCTCAACTGCGGTTTCCTCGAAACCTTTGAAAATCTTTGACAACGAGGGCTTGTCTCATCAGAACTTGAAGATACAGGATTTTGAGAGCATTGACCTACTTCAAAGTTTTCTATGGGTAGATCATGATGAATTGGCTGAAGAGTTATGGAGCTTTTTATTGTGGACTTTGGTAAGGAAGACTTAGCTACCGTAGCGTAAGCCTGAGTTGTAACAGGAGTGGGATTTTTCTGAGGATCATGACCGCAGTGAGAGGTACTTCGTTCTGAGGACAAAGGTGGAAAGTCCTTTAAGACTTTGGGACTTTCTATGACAATTTTTTCATCAACAACAGATGAGTTTTGAGAATTTGATTTGATTGTGCCACAGATAGGAGTTTGATCACATGTGTGATCCAAAACCTCAGGCACAATTTCCTCAATGATACAATTATTACTTAGATTATGAAGACTACCAAAGTGGGTTCTGATATCTTCGGGAAAAGTCTTGTCATTGACAGGAAAATGAAATTCTCGGTCCGGAGGGACATAAAGTCGATCTTTGTTAAACCTGGGTGAGGAATCCTCTGGGGTAGGATATCCATTGGACCAAACCCAATTGTATGTATTGTCCACAGTTCCATTATTAACCAAATTTTTAATAGCTTCACTTTCATTGAACAATTTTTCTATTAATAGATTCAAGCGTACAATCTCACTCTGAGCTAAATCTCTTTGGTTCAAAGCTATCTCTAGTTGTGTTTCACTCAACATTCTTGCATCTTTTTCTAACTCTAAATCTCTTTATAACATGGCCATTTTGAGTCTTTTGTTGTCTAGTCGTCCTCTCACATGAAACATCTCTTGGGACGCTATGTTCTTCTCATCTAAGGCTTTGTTGTAGTCTGTAAGGACAGCAACATGTGTGTCATTAAGATTTTCTATGAAAGGTTGACAGTCATGCGTGTTATAGTTTAGAGTTTGGATCATGAGTTTTACATGTTTGACGATGCTTAGAGTTTCATCCTTTGCCATGTAGCAGTAGTTCCTTTCCAACTTTGTAGACCCATCACCATCAGCAGTTGATATCATGCGGATCTTGCCCTTTCCTTTGATATTGCTGATGTTTTCATCTTCATCTCCGGATGACCAAACTTGATGGTCTCTTTTGACACGGGCCACATATGCCCTAGCCTTTTCCTTTTCCTCCAATGCTTGAACCATTCTAAGGTAGAACACTCTGTCTTTAACGACATTAGCTTTGCAATCCTTTGCAAAATGATTCTCTTTGTTGCACTTGTGACATATTACAACATCACTTTTATCTTCTGAAGGAGTACCGGAGTCAGAGGTTTGAATGGACTGCGGTGCCTCCTTTGGTAGAGTGTTTTGAGATTACGGTGGTGGGTTAGAATTTTTATTGTAATGAGAGTGATTGTTTTGTGGCTTCAAGTTACAGTTGAAAGGAGGATTGTTAAAATGTTGATTCTCGCGAAAAGAGGGAGGTGGTAGCCGGTTGAACTGTTTACTAACAAGAGCAATAGGCTTCTCAAATTCTTCTTCATCATCATACTCAGAGTCGGATTCGTATGACTGCGGTGTAGTGTCATACGAGGGAGAGTAAGATTGATTATGAGGAGCTTGTGCTACAAGAGCAAGTGGTCCTCCGAAGTCAGCACAGTCTTTGAGTACAATGGATTCTTGTGCTTGTAATTCCCCATAGAGCTTATAGAGAGACAGGGAATGAATCTTTCTATCTCCTTGAACTATCATCTTAGTAGTAGTCCAATGTCTTCCCAAACCGTTGAGAAATTGAAGGTTTGTTTCATGGTTACGGCGGATGGTGCCAGCATTTAATAACTTAGTGACTATCAGATTGAACCTTTTGAAAGATTCTTCTAAACTTTCGCCAGTATGAGGTTTTAAGTTGTTGAATTCATTTAGTGCATTCATAAGCTTCTTATCTTCAGTTTGTTCTGAGCCTTCATACAAGTTCTTGAGAACATCCCATATCTCTTTTGCTGATTTAAAGTTTATGATAATGTCGAAGTTGTCAGGAGCAACTCCACAAGAGATTTCATAAAAAGCAACAACATCATTTTCCATTTTATCAAGATCATCTTTGGTGGGACGGTTCATGACTGGTTGTCCTCCTCTTAGTCTGGCTGTGACGCCATCAGCTTGAACAGGTGTAAGAACAGGAACATGTGGCCCTTCTTCAACAGATCGCCATACATCTCTACCAAGTCTCCTTAAGTATCTTTCCATTCTTTGAGACCAGTGATGGTATTCATTTGCCACCAATATTGGAGCTCGATTTGAACCACCAACACTGTTGGAAACATTCAGAGAAAGTGCTTGTGCCATTCTTCCTTGTTTTTTTTTTGTTTTTTTTGTTTTAAGAAATGAGCTTCAGTGGTATAGAAGGCCCTTTGAAAATCAGAGTTTTGTCTTTCAAAAAGCAACCACTATGGATCTGATACCAATTGTTGAGAGAAAAACTTGAGATACACTTGAACAAATGTTAGAACAGGTATAGTTGCGAAATTAGTTAATCTCAAAGGATCTAAAAGCTCAACTATAATAAGTTAATGAGTTAGATAGTTAGATAGTTAGTTGTGGAAATGTAAGGAAGCATAAATGACAGCAGATGATATATCAAGTAAACACATAAGTTGATTCTTAACATGGAATGCATTCAAACCAAGTTAGTGAGTGAGATCAAGTTTAGTGATAAAGTCACGAATGACTTGCTCTGAAGAGAAATATTTATCAGTTTTGTTCCAGAGGATTTAGAGTAAGAAAGATTATGAGATGCGTAAGAGAAATGTAATTGATATACTTGAAGATAGTTCAGATAGATAGAAGTGAAAGATTCTTATAAATTGTGAAAGAATGAGCTCTATATATAGAGACTCGAGAATTACATTTGATCCACTCTCTAAGAGCAGCCATGCAAGGCATACTGGAAAATAGAGAGTATTACAGAAAAGATAGATAAAATTAAACTAAGTAAGTAAGAAAGACTGCAGTTGGATAGATGACTTCGGATGAGGCTGCTGATGTGAGCTTGACTGCGGATCCTTGTGGGCTGCGGTAGGCTAAGTTAAGAGGGTCACTTTATGTTTCAACAGTTTCACAATTGACGCCACCTAGGACACCACATCTTAATGGTGTGGCTGAGAGGCGCAATCGAACCTTGTTGGACATGCTTCATTCCATGATGAGTCGGGCTTCGTTACCTATCTCATTCTAGGGGTATGCCTTAGAGACTGCCGCCCATATCCTTAATCTAGTCCCAACTAAGAAGGTTGCCAAAACACCTCACAATATGTGGACAAGGAAGGTTCCCTAGTTAGGACACATCAAGGTTTGGGGTTGCGAGGCTTTTGTGAGACGTGAGATTCACGACAAGATCGAACCTCGTAGTAAGTGGTGTATTTTTCATCGGCTACCCATAGAAATCCTTTGGATATATCTTCTATAGACCGAGTGACAATGTTGTCTTCGTTGCATGGAGAGGAGTCTTTCGCGAGAGAGAACGCATAGGCCAAGGAGACAGTGGGAGGCAAATTGACCTTGAAGAACTTCAAGAGTCAAGCGGTGAATGAACCTCAAACACTAGCGATTAACATGAGGAGGAAACTCCTATTGAACCAGTTGACGAATCCATACCTCTGAGGCGCTCCAGTAGAGTTAGTGTTCCACCTGTGTTGTATGGTTTCCATATAACATCTAAGGGTGATACATTTATTAGTGATAACAGACTAGTAAATTTGGATGAACCTAACAATAAAAGGAAGCAATGGTAGGCCTCGAGTCTGCAAAGTGGAAAGAGGCTATGGACAACAAGATTCAGTCCTTGTATGACAATCAAGTTTGGAACTTGGTTGATAGTGTATCGGGTCGTAAGACAGTCGGGTGCAAATGGATCTTCAAGAAGAATACTGACATGGGTGGGAAAGTGCACACATATAAGGCGCGACTGATTGTGAAGGGCTTTATTCAAACTCATGGAGTTGACTATGATGAGACCTTCTCACCAGTAGCGAAGATTAAATCTATGAGGGTTATGTTAGCTATAGTTGCATTTCATGACTATGAAATACAAAAAATGGATGTCAAAACCGCTTTCCCTAATGGGAAGTTGGCTAAAGATGTTTACATGAGTCAGCCAGAGGGTTTTGTCAATGCAAAGTACCCTAATAGAGTGTGTAAGCTTGAGAAATCCATTTATGGATTGAAACAAGCATCTCGCAGATGGAATCTTTGTTTCGATGAGAAAGTCAAAGAGTTTGGATTTTCGAGAAGCGAGGATGAGTGCTATGTGTAAGTCAAGGCTAGTGGGAGTATAATTAGCTTTCTGGTGTTGTATGTGGATGGCATACTACTCATAGGAAATGACATTCCAACCTTGCAGGATGTTAAGTCCTGGCTTGGGAAGTGCTTCGCTATGAAGGACCTTGGAGAAACTGCTTACATCTTAGGGATAAGGATATTGAGAAATAGGAGTAAAAGAATAATTGGACTTAGTCAAAGTACCTACTTGGACAAGGCATTGAAACGATTCAGCATGGAGAATTCCAAGAAAGGTGACTTACCCATCCAAGGTAATACCAAACTGAGTAAGACTCAGAGTCCGAGTACAGAGGCTGAAATAGCTGAGATGAGTAGAGTACCATATGCTTCCGTAGTTGGCTCGATCATGTATGATATGACTTGTAGTCTCCCAGATGTGGCCTTTGCTTTGAGCATGGTCAACAGATATCAAGGGAATCCTGCTCAGGCTCACTGGACTGCGGTAAAGAACATTCTTAAGTACCTATGCAAGACTAAGGACTGGGTCCTTAATCTTGGTGGGGGTGATGACTTAAGAGTCACAGGGTATAGTGACGCCAACTTTCAGACCGACAGAGATAATTTCCTCTCACATTCGGGCTAGGTTTTTACCCTGAATGGAGGAGCAATAACTTGAAAAATTTCAAACAGGGGACTGTAGATGATTCAACGTGCAAATCAGAGTACATAGCAGCAAGCGAAGCGTCGAATGAAGAGATATGGCTGAAGAACTTCATTGGAGACCTTGGAGTTTACCAACTATAAAGGAGCCTATGGAGATTTTCTATGACAATGAGGGTGCGGTTGCCTAAACCAAGGAACCAAGGGATCATGGCAGATCAAGGCACATCAACAGGAATTATCACTTCATAAGACATCGGGTGGAAGAAGGACTCCTCGTGGTTAAGAGGGCGTCATCAAATGAGAACCCAACAGATCCCCTCAAGAAGGGACTAAGTTGGGTTAAGCATTTGTAGCATGCGGGGAGCATTAGGGTGAAGGATGATATTAGTTTTAATGATTAGATATCCATTTTGAAACTTGTAATAGATAAAATGTAATTGACATTTGATGACTAAATAAAAGGTGTTTTTATTTATAAGTAAGGTTACTGTCTTATGTCAGTTGTTTACTATTGTTTCATTTTGAATGTTTTGACTTCCATAATAATTATATTATACAAACTGCCCACTGTCCATCATACTTTGAAAGTAGGTATTGAGGCAAGAATGTCATGAATTTGGCTTGTAGATTATCTGAAGTATATTAGACATAGCAAAGTTTGCTTCAACATTCATGGGTGCTCATAAGCTCTAAGTATTGGATTAAACCCATGCTCACTTGAATCACTTCATGGAATTTATCACGAGTGATCGTGAGACGATAATATCATATAAGTCTTCAAACCAAGATATATGAGTTGTTGACTATGAGTTGGTTGTACATTGATAGTGCGAAAACATATCAGTAACTTGATATTATAAAACACATTGTTGTGTATGATTTGATGAATAGTTAGTACAAGCATATAATGTCGAAGTTTATTTGTTCCTTTTAATTCTTGGAGGATTAAAAGCGATATCTTAGGCCCATTGATGATTTTGTTTTGACTTATGTGTCGGGCCCGGTCGATACTAAATTGATGTATTCAATTATGTTCTCTGTCAAACAAATCGAAGATCAAGAAACAAACAACTGGACAATAAGTATGACATTGATCCATGTATTTGTCAGGCTGATATCTTGAAGAAAAGAGGATTATATGATCCCTTATCTAAAGGACGCGTTAGTGACTGGGTCAGAGTTCGACAGTGGCTTTTAAGAGCTACGATTGCTAGTCGGGTTTTTCAGTCGTACTTGCAGTTATAGTTATTAGACTTATCCAAGTCTCATACTTATATAAGTAAGTAGTCAATTAAGGCTATCATGAATCGATTGAAGATTATCCATAGAGATTGGGCATTGCATAGGAATGCTACAATATTGATGAGTACTTTGGAAATGGAGATTTTGAGTATTGGATAAACCCACACTTATAGATTAATTCATGGATTTTAATCATGAGTAATTATAAGACGATAATATATTCTATTCTTCAAACGGAGATCAAAAAGTTGTAATTTATAAGTCGGTTATGCATTGGTATTGCAAAAAAAAACGTCAGTAACATGATGTTATAAAGCGTAGTATCATGTATGACTTGGTGACTAAAGTTTACGATCACAAATCGGGAAACTAGGAAACAGAATAAATGAACATGAGGTTGATCATCTAATCCATGACTCTGTTCATATGATATCTTGTAGAACAAAGGAATAGCTGATCACTTATCCTAGAGCCAATGTTTGATATAAATCAGAGTTCGTTAGTGGCTTGGGAAGCACACTTCGCTGCTTGGTTCAAGGTTTTAGTGGAAATTGTAGTTATAGATTTATCCAACTAGGAGATTGTTTGATTAAGGTATCTAAGCTCAAACTAAATTCATATAATCCCATAATTGGAACCAAAATCTTTTTTTCTGGGTTTTCTTGTAACTAGAACTTGATTATAATGACATTTGTAGAGAGAGCATGATTTATTAGATTATAATATGATTAATAAACTAATTGGAAATTATGATGAAATTATTTGTTAATATGTTATATAATTAATATATTAATTGGAAATAGATAGTTGGTTTGTTAATTTATTATGTGATTGATAAGGAAATGAGCTGAATTGAAATTAAATCCATTATTTAATTATTCAAATCTTGCTTTGTCCCTAAGTTATCTAAACTATAAATATGACCCATTAGGCATGAAATATCGTTTATTTTCTTCACATAAAGCTCAGGAACAAAATTTCCTTATTGTCTTCTAGTACTAGGGTTTGGGTGGGAGTCACTAGAAGAATCATCCTTTTGGTGCTAACTTTCCAAGATCTTCAAAGGAAGGATTGAAGTGATTTGTTTGCTACAATAAATCAAAGGTATGTAAACCCTTAACCTTGATTACCTAATTTCGAAATTGATAGGATTTATGTTAGCTTTGTTATTCAAAGTATGCTGTCTTCAAAGTGTAATACATAGATCCTTTTAAGTTGCATGTGTCATCTTCTTAATTGTTAAGTGATTTTCTTCATTGAGCATTTTGTTATAACCTAATAAACCCATCACATTCATACCACTACATGTGATACAAAGAAACTAAGTAGGTCAGGCTTAGGAGCCTGGTGAGCACATAGGGTTTTCAACCCATAAAAATATTTTTACTTTTCTCAACAAACAATTAATCGCATTACCCATTCCATTATTCTCACTTTCTGATCCTAAAATGCTTAACTTAAGAGACCTACCCTAAGGATCTCTATAAGTAGACAATAATGTTTCGGATATTCCATAGCAATATGTGTCGATAAGGTAACCTTGATGGGGATAGAGCACTCGAATGAACAACTTTCCTTTTCCTTAAAAAGTATGATCATTAATACCACCTGCTGCTATTCCACCAGACTATCTAGAATAGTCAGTGGTCGCCATCTATACTCAGTTACATGAATGGTCCCGACAATACAATGTGTAGCATCTCACTATTATTTTATTTTTCCAATAACCCTTTACTACCCAATCCCTTGTTTTTTTCTTCCCTGAACCTTTCACTTCCCAATGTGAATTTAAATATGATAAATCAATTTATACAAGTAAAAGTCATATCATATTATACATCATAGATATCAAGAACACAAACAATGAGCACATATAACATCTAATAGATACCTCATATCTATGTGTAAACTAAAAGTAACTATGCACTCACCTATTAAAAGTGGATGCCTCGGAATTTGGGCAGCGTTTAGCCTTAGGACTTAGCTTTTCCCTTCATGTGACCTAGTTATAATTGTTACTAAGTCTTAGCTTGATATTCCTCATGACTAGTGATAGTCTAGATTCCTCAACAATCTGAATGTCTACATCAAGATCTTTCAAGTAAAGAATAACCAGGTTGGATCATCTCGGAGGTAAGGTTTGTTTACTATACATAGTACATTGTTAGGAAATCTCACTTCAAACATCTTTCTAAATCCAACCTAGACATAACTCCTTTAAGTAAATCAATCAATAATATGACTTGGAATCACTGGAAAATAATATTTATAGGTTCATAATAACGATAATAAATAAATATAAGTTACACTGAAAGCGATATAAGCGTAGCTTAACTTATAGAGATTTTCCTGACAAAAGTCAAAAAATTGCACTAGCAGAATGCTGACTCGAGAGCTTCCATGTTACGGGCTCTCAGCATCTCCAATGCCTTGCTAGAATATCCTAAAATCTGAGGGAATTTTGAGATTTTGGCTCTAGAGAGTTCAGAGAGAAAAAGTGGGAGGTGTGTGGAACGAATGCAAAGTTGTTATGGTCAGTTTTTGATATGTGTGTTGTGCACTTAAATCAATGTTTCTCTTGTCGTTTCGTTCCACGTGTCAACTTCCTTGTGGTTCGCATTGCCACCTTCTAGAAGTGTACGCCACAAAAAAAATGCAAATTTTGTAAATTTCGTAATTTCTTCATACGAGCTCTATTTTTGACGTTATTTATATCCACGTGTAACTATCGACGAGATCTACAACTTTCATTTAAACTCCTTCGGCTAACTCATTTTATTTTTAAAGTTATATTTTGATAGGATTAGACTATTAAAGTTCGTAAAAAATCATAACTCTTCCATACGACATCCGTTCTTGACAGTCTTTATATCGATGGAATTGTATCTACGAGATCTTCAACTCTCGTTTGGATTTTTTTCCTAACAATCAACCGTTCTTAATTTCAGTTTCTGTGTCGCATCTTGATATGCTGAAACTTTGAAAAATCATAACTTCCTCTTATAAAGTCTGATTTGGACGTTTCCTATATGCACCCTCTTGGTTGTATGATTCCTACGACTTTTGTTTAGATTATTTATCCTAAATAATCTTCTATCAAAAACATATGTTTATCGCCATGATGAATAATTTTCCTATTGTTCTTTAATCATCTAGTCATATCTTTCAGGCATTACAAAACTCTTCTAAAAAGGTTTTCAAACCCTTAAAAGACTTTGTCATTACATAATCAAGGAAAATAGGAAATTATAGATAAAAGAATTGAAAATTCCATCAATTTAAACTCTTAATTCACTTAACAATTTATGCAGTGCATATAAATCTACTTCTCGTTTTACAAGTTTCTACTCTCATAACATCAACACACTCTAAATTTCAGGATGGTAAACTCAATTCATATGTTAAGTGTTAGCTCCTTTAGCTACACTCGCCCAACGATTGCCATTCCTTAAACACTTTTGGAGTTAAGTAACTATCCCACAGTCATTGAAAATATGCCAATGTGACAACATGTTATTGATAAAATAGTTATAGGGGCTTGTATGAGTTACACACTCTACTCAAGGTCGCGTATCAAGAATAATAAATGAGAGAAATTAACTAGGTAACTAATCTATTATTTATTGAAGAGTAAATAAACAATTATAAATTAATTAATTTGACTTTTTTAAAAGAGTTAATAAATAACAAGAAATTAAGTATTTAGATTTAATAACTATGCTAAAAAGATTATATTAATTATATAATGATAATTAATGGATAATTTTAAAGGATAACTAGAAATGATTAAATTATTAATTTAATTGGTTTATCATGGAATGGTTTGAATCATGTAACCTATAAATAAGGGTAAAGAACTTAAGAAAATAACACACCCATAGTCTTATTAGCACCTAAAATTGAGTTTGACTTGTTTGATGGTGTACCATTTTATAACATATGTGAGACTTATGTGGGTATAAAAATACACATTCAAGTGGATTTTTTAGGGTTTCCTAACCCTATTGTCGAACATCTCAATAAAAACATGTTTTTTTTCTTTCTCTTGATATTTGAATTTTGAACCAACATATAACGCTCATCAATTAGGGCTAGCCGACTTAAGTGATTATAATAACTAAATATTCATTTTATTAACTGTAAATCGTATGTGTGTTCCAGACTATATAGACCTTTTAACACTGAGTGAAAAAAATAACGTTTTTATAGAGGTTTATTTAAGATAAATAATCTTGCTGAAGGTTGTAGCAGTCACAATTATGATTCTGTAGATATAAGGAACGCTCAAATCTGACATCGTATGAAGAGTTATGATTATTCAAAGTTTTTCATTCAGCCCTATACGGGAAAGTGCATCGTAAAATATGAATCGGAGATAGGTTACTTGTTAGCGTAATTAATCTAAACGAATTTCGTATTAAATATAAAATCGAGAGCATACATATAAAGAGCACCAAAATCTAACTTTGTATGAGGAAGTTATGATTTTTCGAAGTTTCAGTCCAACAATGCAGGACACTGATATCAAAATTAAAATTGGTTGATTGTTAGCCGAAACAATGTAAACAAGAGTTGAAGATCTTATAAATACGAACTTATCTATATAAAGACAGTCGAGAAAAGAGTTCGCGTGAATGATTAATGATTTTCGCACGAACTTTAACAATCGATAATTAGTTGTTGATACCTAAAGTAAAGTTGTAGTACTCGTCGAGCAGATTCTGGAGATAGAAAAAAACGTCAAAAATGGAGCTCGTATATGAAATTTATGGCCGTTCGAAGATCTGGAAAAATATAACTATTTTGATGACGTGGCATCCCAAGAGCACACCACGTAGCGTTGTCGGATAGCGACTCCTCCGAGAGACCAAGTGATATGGCCCATTGTATGTGTGACATGTAGCACCACAAAATAAGGACACATGTCATGGTCTAGAAGGCGACTGTCATACTAATGTGGACCAACATGATTTCCACATGTGGCAAGAAGTTACTGGGGCTATGTTCCAAAGGCGCGACGCGCCCTTGTATGGATGCACGGCGCGCCCCCTTTCCGGTTCCAAACATATCAGCGAAGTTGGCATATTCTCTCACAACTTTCAATCTCTCTCACACACACACACACACACTCTCAAACATTTTCCTCCCTTGAGTCTGACTTTTTCTAAGCTTCTAAGCACTCTAGCAAAGCTCTGAGATATCTTGGAGCCTAATGAAAAGGAGCTTTCAGGTCGGGATTCTGCTTGTGACTTTCCGGTTTTTCGCTAGAAACTTTGTATGTTGAGCTACGCTTCTTAAGCTTTAAGTGTGACCTATATTTAAGTTTATTATCGTTACTATGGACATATAAAAAAATATTTAAGTTCTAATTATGGGAATTATGTCTAGGTTACATATATTTACGTGTTTAAAGTGGGATTTCCAAACAGTATACTCTATATACCAAACGGACTCTACCTCTGATATGATCTTACCTGGTAATTCCTTATTTAATATATCTCGATGTACTCATTGTGATTGTTGAGGAATTCGGGAAATAGTTATTAAAATCGTATAAATATGAAAAAAATTTGAGACATAGTAATACTCGTATTTATGTTGTCAAAATGGATAAATTGAAGAGCTAGCAGAGGAGCTAGCTTTCCCGAGTATCTTCCACCTTATTCAAGTGAGTGCATAGTTACTTTCATGAACATGTTTTTTTTATACAAGTAAACGTATTAAATATTTGTTGAAAATCTATATGTGAATTATATTTTTATTGTCTAGAATATGTGATTAGATGTATATTTGATGACATACATTGTGCGTACCGGATATAGTTCAACTTGTGTTAAGATCTATATATATATATATATATATATATATATATATAATGTTATTATATGATAATAATAGAAGTATTATTTCTGAGAAAGTAAATGTATATTAGTACATAATACTCTATGTTAAATGCATACACTAGAATATGATAGTTTTGGCTAAATAGAGTATGTATTGGGAGTTAATATTAAGCATTATAGTCTTGCCTAGTGATGCGATAAGACTTACAAAGGATGATTAGTCTAATTTAAGTTGAAGAGATATTAGATTTACCATGTACTATAAAGATATTATACAGGAAGGAACTTTGGGACAATTATGGGTATTACAACCATGTTTAGTTACACCTAGACTTAAAAGAGATGCTTAGTTCAATTAAGTTTAACATTGGTTAGTTTTATAGTGGGGTGGTTGTGAGCTTGAAACGGAGAGTACAATTTTATTTCTCATGTGCTACTTGTGTCGGGGTACTATTATGTGCTAGAAGAACTATTATGTACAAAGTCCATTTTCAACACTATTACGTGCTAGGGTACGGAAAAGCACCCGAGTACTACATTAGTATTCCTTTCCTTTTTCTTTTTGATGAGCCTTGTGTTTCAGTGTTTTCGTTTACAAAGTGATCGAGTGAGCTTCGTAGACTTCCACATAGTGTGAGTCATAGGGTAGAACTATGTTCAATAATACCTTAAGTTCATACCACTTCTAGGCATGTCTAAGTCATCTAGAGGAGTAAAGATGACCACCCCAGAAGATAGTATGTCTGGTGGTGTTAATGAAATACACTAATTCGAGAGTATGGATCAGGTATATTCATTCGGGTACTTTATTTATTTCATTTGTTATCTTTATTGATCCTCATCAGGTGCCAAGGAATCTTCTATGCAACATAGTCAACTTGTTGTTCACAGTTATCCTTTTGTATCAATCTTGTAAGATCGTTATATAGGATCAGTATGTGAGGATCGATGGGATGGGTAGGTTGTCCTATATATATATATATATATATATATATATATATATATATATATATATGTGTGTGTGTGTGTGTGTGTGTGTGTCACTACTAGAAAAACAGCATTTTACGACACTCATTGCGCGTCGTAATACGCTCAGACGACGCGCAAATGCGCGTCAAGGAAGGCCCTGTCATAAAGAGAGACGACGCGCATTTACGACGCGCATTTATGACGCACATTTACGACGCGCGGTTATGACACGCAATGCGTATCAAGGAAGGCCCTGTCATAAAGGAAGACGACATGCATTTGCGTGTCGTAACCTTATGACGTGCGTGCTTATGATACACAATGTGTATCAAGGAAGCCCCTGTCAAGAAAGGCCATGTCATAAATGAAGACGACACACATTTTTGCGTATCGTAATTTTAACTTTTTTTTAAAAAAAATTATTTATAGATTTACTGGTTTTCAAATTAAATTTGAATTTCATGTCTCATAATAGAAAATAAAATTCCATATACAAAAAATACAATACATTGCACAAAAGTTAATGTCATACAAATAATCATTCCAATAGTAGAAAAATGTAACATTTCAACATTTTTTATATAATTAACTAAATTATTAGCCAAATTTCCTAAAATACCAACATACTTTTCTATGAAGAGCATTAACATTATTCTTTTCCATGAAAATTTTCAAAACCTGCATAATTAAATTAATGTGTAATCAGCTACAGGTCAATATATAAGGTAGGTTTAAGAGAAAAAGTTACAAAGCCCTACAACATCAAATATTCATCACACACATCAAATCTAAGTTGGATTTCTCAAAAAGTTAAAGAAGATTGTTTAGGAGAAAAAAATACTAACCTAAACACTTGGGGAGATCCCACACAGCTATAGATGTTGGTGTACATTCGGTTTGACAAAGTTGATGATTTTCCTCATGGTTGACATTCATTGCAAGCATCCATGCACTGATAGTAACATCCTCATTGCTGAACATCCGGAAACTGATAGATAGAATATTTTAATAAAACAGTAACACAAAGATATCTTATACTACAAATATGAATATGGTAAGTGAAAATGTGAATAAATTGCCTGTTGTTTCTAAGAGCAACCAAGCTCGCAACATATGCAGAGAGAGCATAAATTGGACCATAAGATTGCAACATATGAAGAAATATTCTGACCCAAGCATATACCCTAGAGGCTCATACCTACAAATATCAATAATTCAGTATCTTTTTCACAACACATATTGCATCGTCTAACATAAAACAAATATAATAAACAAATACTCTTTTAATTAAATTTAACACAATTCAAATGAAATACTTACAGCTAATAATTTCATAGTGTGCAACAGCACAACTCTGTCATCATGATCAACTGTTAACAATAAAGTTGGAGGGTATTGTCGGGAACTTTTGAAGATTGCTCCCATGGTCTTTTCACATTATGCAGTGGCGAATACCTGATGAAAATGTTTTTTTTAAAGTTATTATTAGTAAATAACTAATTAATATTTTGAATAAAAATTGAGAATTTAATCAGGATAAGATAATGTTAGTCTCACTTGATCAACCATTGCAACTCTTCTTCTTTGTCTGAACAACCATAGTCAGAAGTCCACGCATGACCTACCAAAAAAAGAAAAGAAAAACCATGTCACAAGGGTACAATTGTAATCTTAGCTAAAAAGATTACTCGCCGATTGTGAACTTGTGAAACCTGAGCATGTCCATTACGCCAACATGAGAAAGTGCACACCCAAATAAATCAGGCCTCTGTCATAACAAAAAAAAATCAACTTTTAGGAATAACTTATTAAAGATTTTAATATTATTGAATTAGCATAATACCTGATTAATGCAAGCTCCAACAAGTAGGCCACCATTGCTTCCACCTTCAATTGTCAATATTTTAGGGTTTGTATAGCCTGAAGAAACTTTTGAAAATAATAATTATTATTGCTTCTACCTTCAATTGGGTCTGATACAGGATCAGTTGGAGCCTCATTAGTAGATTCCCGAAGAATAACATTAAATGAGATGGGACAAACTACTCCTATATATCTTTTAATAGAAATAAATAAGAACTATAATACCCATCTTGTTTGACTTTAGCCACTTAACATCTGCAAAATCTGATTCTCGATAAGGATTACTGAAACATACCATATATACACTGATAAAGAATAATAACCCACACAAAAGAAATAAAGTTATGTTACAGTTTTAGAGAGGAAAGATCATACCTCTACTTTCATTCAACGACTATAATCTGATGACCAGACACATTTTAGGAGACCAAAGCTTTACACTTTTGGCATCTTTGATCAAAAGAGATGTCACATCGTCTTCTGACAAAGATTTAAGAAAAAGCAATACTTGCAAAAATCTTTTAACATGGAAAACTAAACAATAGACGACACCTTTTTTTTGCTCTAAATGATTTTCAATCAGTTTATGACCGTTGCAAATGAGTTGTTAGCAAAACAGAAAAAGATTTAAAGTTGGAGGTAAAAGTCAGACTGACTATATGAAGGGCAATCAAGTCATTTTACTTGGGACTACGATAGAGACTAAAATTGTTATGAAAATGAAAAGTACAAACTGATTCCTTTAAGAACTTATTGGATGGAAGGCCAAAAAAAAGCTTTAGTTAGATATAGGTAAAAAGGATTATTTGTTTACTATTTTTTATCTCATAAAGTAACTAGTTAGATATAGATAAAAAGGATTATTTGTTTGTTTAATAAGAGTTTTATGTGGAATCGTGATTTCTTAATCAAACGATAAATTTGACCAAAAAAAAGAACATTATACCTTCTGATACTAGCCAGTAGTAATAGTTGTCACATGACAGCAATAGAGACGTTGAGTTTATCTCACACCACATTCTTGTACACAGCAACCACACTGGATTTAAGTTTTGGCTTTGTCTTCTTCATGAGCTTGGTTACAAGGGCAACATGTCCCAAACAATCATCTACCTCTTCATCCTTTAAAGAAGATGATGTCTCGCAAAAACATTGGAATATAACACATACACAACCCCCTTCCTCTCAAAAGGAAGATGTGGGTGTCGAAAAAAGTCATGAGCAGCCCCCAGGGACACACTCACATATCCCAGGCCAAGAGTCTGATGCTCCAATGAGGGAAACACGAGATGACCAGGAGAGGCAAAGTCAAAGAGAGGAGAAAGAGGGAAATGCTCAGATAGACTTGAATGAGGAAATGTTAAAAGAGAAGAGACTGAGAGATAAGAAGACAAAAGAAGAATTGATGAAATTGAAAGTTGTGGAACAGGAAGAAGGAGGAAGGGTTAGAAAAGAGCTTATTCAGATGGTTGTGAAAGAGAGTAAGAGGAAAGAGAATGAGCTAAAGGCTGAGAAGAAGAGAGAGCAAAAGGAAAGAGAGAAAAACAAGGCTCTAATAAACAATGATGAAATTATACAAGGGTTGGAGAAGAACGCTTCTGAGAACGAACAAATTGCCACCAAGCAATTGCAACTGGTTCTTAGTGAATTAAGAGAGGCTGAGGAACAGAAAGAAGAGGAGCGAAAGGAATTAGTGGGAATGTTGCATGAGGAGCAACAAAAGAGGGAAGAGCAAGAGAGGGTCCAGACCACGGATAAACTCATTGAGCTTGCCATCCATTGTGAGAAGTCTTTGGACCAATTCACAAAGACTGGTATGGAATCTGCTCAAGACATGGAAAAGGACTTTGTGTTTGCTGCTGACGATGGACTCATCCAAGACTCTTATTAACATTCCATTATGGAGACACTCAAACCCTCCAAATCTACTATTTTCTTGGGAACTTCAGAAACAGAAAGTCAGGAAGTTCCCAAAGGAGAGACCAATACTCTTCCAACCACCACTGCCAGACACACTAAATGGAAGAAGAAGTCCAAATATGTCTCCACTGGCTATGAAAACAGCAACCACACTGGATTTAAGTTTTGGCTTTGTCTTCTTCATGAGCTCGGTTACAAGGGCAACATGTCCCAAACAATCTGTTGTCCCAAACCCTATATCAGATAACTTATCACAATCGATTGTTGAAGCAATCTTTTCAGCTTCTTCCGCTAATACCCCTGTTACAATTATTAAAAAAGAAAAATGAAAAACTATATTTTAACTCTATGTCTCTATCAACAATTGAAAATGAGAAGGATAACGAACCAGGGGTAAGTACATTGCGAGGTGCATTTACAAGATCTTTTCCCAAAATTACCCCTGAGCAAACATGCTCTGTGTATGTTGAGCCATTGGCTTGTTGAACATTGCGATTTGAGTTGTTAGAAGATGAAGGCATCTCAGGAGAAGACTTATTAACAGAAGCTTGTGCTGTTGTATAAGGATTTTTGGAGGTAAAATCCTTCAAATGGCTATCTTTGCTATTTCTAAAGGCATCTTCAAGCCTTATTAACAGAAGCTTGTGCTGCTGTATAAGCAGTGTTGCAACCAAACAATTAAACAAAAGATAACACTATAATTCTCTAGAAAAAAAAGATTGGTGCTAACTTCTTTAATAACCTTAATATGACCAAAAAAACTATTTTATATCTCACCATAATCATCTTAGTATAGTATGAATCTATAAGCAATACTTAGATCAAAATTTGAGCATTCAGGTTGTTATTTCTTGAATGGAATATTGAATGGAATATACCAGTTACTATTGTTGAGGCAGTTGTAAGCTTCAATTCAAGGGTTAAGTCTTGTGAAGAAGCAAGAGCAACAACGACATTGTTAGCTTGAGAAGTTTTAGCAGATGAAGCAACAGATTCACCAAGACTTCGATAAGCAGAAATGGAAGAAGATGAAGTTATTGGGGCTTTTCCAAGCCCAATTAAGCTGACCCGTTTGGTTCCAAGACCTGAAAGAGATCTTTCGTGTTTCAGAAAGGAGAGAGATTATCAGATTAGGATAGGAAATCAGTCAAGTTATGAAATTAGGATAGTGTGTAATTGTGTATGCGTACTGTTTAATTTCTTAGATAGATAGACGCACACAAAATGATAAGCAATTTGTCGAACATTTTAAGGGCATTAATAATTTCTTGTCAATCTGGCCCCTCAGCCAAGAAGAAATCTGATACTGATAAGAAGAAACGAGGCGTCGCCCATGAAAAGAAACGAGACCCTAGTACTGATAAGAAGAAACGCGACCTCACCGATGATAAGAAGCGAAACCCTAAGGTTTTTCGAATGTTTCTTGATTTTCCAGAACAAGATAAGAACAAGTGTGGTGTGGACTTACATGTAAGGTTGTAGAGGAATGAATAGGAGGCTGAGATCGATCCCAAGCGATGACAGAAGTTCAGCTACCTGGGAAGATGCTAAGACCGGAGAAGAACTCTTTTATGAAGTTCAGCATCACGAGCGAACCCGAATATTACCTGATGGAAAACCGAGAAGATGAAGGAAGATGAGACGATCATCGAAGCGAAGAATAAATAAAGGGCAAAGATAGTTAGAGACAGCGAGGGAGGGTGGCATACGACAACGACAAACTTCATCATCTTCTTCTACTGCCTGGCGGTGTGTGATTCTCGGCGACGACGTGATTAGGGAAGAGGGAAACAACCATCAAAATCGACAATGCCATCTTCGAAATTGAACGGAAAGCACCTTCATTCATCATCACCGGCAGATCCATCCTATTCTCCCTTCTTTTTGTCACTTCTCACATAGAGAAACAAAAGGGGAGAGTCGATTGTGAAGATGAAGAAAAGAAGGTAGAAAAGAATGGCGGGTTTTCAAAATTTTAGGGTTTCGTTTTCCCCCTTTATCTTTTCAAGGCGCGTTTCACTAAAATTATAAAGCGACACCTACAGAAGACGCATGTTTAAGACAAAGCGCCCTCCGTGTTTTTTTTTTCTTGAGACACTAATTTAAGGTCACGCAAAAATGCGTGTCCACTATCCTTCAAATTTTGGAAGTCTGACATTATTTTTAAGGTCGCCCAACAATGCGTAACGTGAATCAGCGAGTGTCATTGTTTGCGCGTCATTAAAGGCTATTTTTCTTGTAGTGTGTGTGTGTTGATGATAACTGCTAGTTTTTTAAGTTTGAGATATATGAATTATTAAGAACGTTGTAGGATTGAAAACCCTATCTATCTCACTAGTTTCCCAACCTAACCCACTCAATTTATATGCATCACACGTAGTGGTGTTAAGACCGCTGAAGACTAGAATAGGATGTTGAGTGATTAAAGAGAGCATATGCAAGAGTATTTAGGACATTTAGGTATTTACATTGTAACATATGTTGTGTATCGATTGTGAGATCCTTACAATTTTAGTAATTTGAGACAATCACTTGTACTCAAAATGTTTTAAATGTATTAGGATTTTCCAAAAATAAAGATATTATGAATTTTAAAAGTGTAAATAATTTTTTTTTCGGTTCTACACACAACAAAATACTTTTTTTGTCATGCCAAAATCACTCTGCTAAATTCAAGGTGATTGAATTTTTGACCCTTCTTTATTAAGATTCTATAATTATTTTGTTACAATAAAACATTTATAGTGTTTTTATGTTTATGTCTTCACGTTGATTCATTGGCATCCTAACATATAAACAATAATTGCTTAGTTTAAACTGTTTTGTCAAAATCCTTATCAAAATACTTTTTTTAGTTAATTGTAAGATTGTTTTACTCTCTATATGAACCCGATAATACATTGCTTCAGTATGACTTAATTTATGATGCCTTATGTTGCTTATTCACTTTCCTTGTAATATACCTTCCCTATCCTTGTTAGGTCGAACCTAAGAATTTGATGAGTGTAAAAGAGTTTCCACGCTGCATATGACTTCAACATGTATTTACGTTAAAGGTTTCCTTATAGAAGATCAACGTGAAAAGGATTTCATATACTGCGAGTGTTGATTAGATATCTTTAGTGATAAGGTTCAAGTTTTTTTATTATGTTCCATGATTTTTAGGGATGTGATTAGATCAATTAGCCTATTATATATATGATGCTAGGGTTTAACATTATGTATGCCTAACGGTTGTAAACATTTATTCTGTATAAATATATTCTTAATCAGAATAAGTTTATGGTTAAGCTTTGTGATTTGTCCTTTTACTGTTCTTTATTCTTCTATTGTTATTCATAATTTTTTTTATCATAGGAACAGTAACGGTTATGATAGTTATCACATATCGGATATCCCATAAGTTAGGGGTTACGAATCACCATTATTCTTGATTTACTAACCAACTCTTTTGATGAGTACGTTGAAGACCTGAAGAGCTTCAATCTTACAAAAGATTGTATAGTAGAATAAAGATTGTAGAATACTATTTGAAAAAATCTAACGTGTTGTTTGTTTTTTGTGACCCAAAACGCTTGCAGTCTGCAGACCGCATCTGTATACATCTGCAGTAGAAGAGGTGGACCAAACGTCCACAACCTGAAAGAAGAAGACTGTTTGTTTTTTAACATCTACATGCTGCTAAAAAACTAAAATCTAAATAAACAAATTTTTTAAAACTTAAAAGAGTTTTTCAATACTTTTGTGACTTATTTATAGATAATTAACAAATTTTGATCAAATTTCATTTATTATTGTATAAAAAGTGAATAAAATAGTACAAATTAACGTGTATATTTGATAAAAATCGACAAGCTTTAATCACAAAGTTATACATAAATATTATAATTATGGATCAAAGAATTTAACACACAAAATAGATGAAAATAAGCTTTGATTTTAAAATTAAATTTTCAATTTACCTTTTTAATGAAATCAATTAAATATTGACCATAAATGTTTTTTTTTCCAAGAAATGGTACTGCATTAAATAATATTTTATAAATTTTGGCAAAAAATATAAGACAATATTATAATTTTTTTTTTCATATCTATATAAACAGCTCTAAGTCACAAAGGTCGTGTTTGTGTTGTCGAACCGTTTTTTCTTAAATACTGTTTTTTTTTGTCAAATTATTTGTCATAGATAATGTTGGAATAAATCTAAGTTCAAAAACACAAAGATATTTGTGTTTTTTAGCCAGAAGATGTCTTAAGAGATTATAAGAATCCGGTCCACATATACGCCAAGAAGAGGACGTCCAGACCTTTTAAGGTCTACAGTCTTCAGACAAACAAACAATTTATGAAGGCTAATGTTGCGTGTGGTCTACGCAACTCAGACAGAAGTGGTCAAAAAGATTTGCAGACAAAAAACAAACAACACCTAAGTCATATATAGCACTCCAAAGAAAGGTGAACGAAGATTGCCAACTAGAGAAGAAACAATCCACAACATCCAGACACCCATGGGATATTTACTGATTCTATTATAAAGTAGAAGGACATTGGAATACCCAAAAATCAACCAATTTTCGAAACATTCATCGTATTTAGGATCAAGATTTTTATTTTGGACAATATTTTGACGATTTTTTTTTGACATAACCACAAAATCAATTATGAATAGATTAGGTTAAATACTACAAAATACATGTAAATATACACACCTTAATCCTTTATGACCGCATATCCGTATTTCGTCTCGTCGTAATCCTTAATAGAATTTAGAATATCGGTTAAGGATGTGTTGGTTAAGACATTCGAGATATTCTACAAATTAGGCTGGGGGGAGGCCACCTAAATGGGTAGTATCTAAGACGGATCGGTAAAATTTATAAACGGACAAAAAAAATCATATTTCAAATAATAACAAGAAAAAATAGATGCTTATCTTAGAACTTTTCCCTATAACATATTGATCAATAATCAAATATCTTCCTATTTTCTTCTATGGGGAGTGGATGCGGTTTGGCCGCACTTTTTACTACATAGACAGGGGAACAACCCCCCCCCCCCCCCCCCCCCGAACTGCGGTTTTACCGTACCTCTCCTTTCAATTACCGAGCAATTTGATTGGTTTGGTTGATGAGTTGGTGGATCGTTGAATTGTCAATTGTATTATTTTCTTTATCTATAAAACCATACTACCATCCTTATTTCTTCAAACCAAAACCGAGTTTGTACATCTTTCTGTATTTTTTCTCTCAAAATCACTAGAAAATGTCATCGTCTTCGTCGTTTGAAGAATTTCAATTTATTTTTTATGCTGATGTCGCTTGTGGTCAAATGGTGGAGCAAGCCTATGCCGCTTAATACAATAACATTGCTAAAAGTTCTCAACGGAGAACACAAATATATATTTATAGAAACCGTGAAGAAGCCAACCAACGCTCGATTATTGAAGATATATTCACGTATCAAATGGCGGACCAACATTGTTTTTCGGTGAGTAAAAACTTCAAGAAATCATGTATACATGTATCATATTGTATAATATGATCATTGAAGTTGAAGGAAGAGCGATATGTACATACGACAAGATCGAAACCATCCCCAAGACACAACTAATAGAAAGTGGTGGCGATGAGTACATAGATAGGAGATCAGATGTACATTGCAATGACACTTTTCATAATCTTCGCATGGACTTGGTGGACCACATTCACAAGGTTAAACACATCGACCTCAATTTGTATCCCCCGGATGAACCGGAAGACAAGTTCTCGAAGAACGACTTCATATAGTTTTTTTTTTACTTTTAGTTATTTTAATCGTTTGACGTTTGTTTTTTAATGTCATGGTATGTTTTTTTTAAGGAATGAAATGTAATATATATTTTTTAATTTTAAGTAATGAAATGTTTTTTATTACAAATGAATTTTTTATTATGTAAAATTTAGTTTTTTTTAAATAAATACTTAAAAAAGAAATGTCGCATCACTTCATGGGTGTGATAAGAAACTAACACTTTTATGGTAATACAGAGGTGGCACTACGTTGTGGTAACATGAAGGAGATTGACACCACTAGCCTTATCTTCCTATATATTTAATATTTGACAATTGTCATATTAATAAAACTTAATAAAATTTTATATCATATTTGTTACCATTTAAAGGTGATAGAAAGATGGATATAAAATGAAAAAGTATGTTCTATATTGATTTGTAAATAGCGTTTCTTTGTAAGTGAATTACATTAATAATAAACAATAATACACTAATATCTAATTATTGTGAAACACATCTATCTTAATCTTATCCAATGCCACCGTATACCATAATAAATTTATGACACTTGGTTCCAACTTCCGATCTTCAATTAAAAATTAGTAGGATTACTCAAGTTTTACAAGCTACGATATTAATCTCCTTACCGATATAAAAAAAACATAACCCATTCATGTAGTAATTAAATTATTAATAATTAGTTTCTAGCTCTTGGATTTTTACAACTTCATTAACCTCTTTTTTTGGATAATTTCTTAGCGACTCGTTTTCTAGACATCTCATGTCTCTCATTGTCTCTCTGGTTCATAGCTGTCGGTATGAAGAGTGTCTAATAAAATAAATAATTGAGGAACACAAAAATACACCATATGACCCTTTTTAGTATATATATATATATATATATATATATATATATATATATATATATATATATATATATATATATATATATATATATATATATATATATATATATATATATATATATATATATAGGGAAAAAATCAAATGAGAACACCTAAAAGGTTGAGAACACGAGAACATGTATATTCATTTGTGATTCCATGTATTCATTTGTGGAGAAATTATAAATTTTTACGCACAATCAACATGAATATGCTTTTTCTCTTCAATTGAAATTAAAGGCGTAAAATTTATCATTTCTCCACAAATGAATACATGAAATCACAAATGAATAAACTTTGTTCTCACGTTCTCAACCTTTTTGGTGTTCTCATTTGATCCTACTCCTATATATATATATATATATATATATATATATATATATATATATATATATATATATATATATATATATATATATATATATATATATATATATAAGGAACTCGACATTTATGAGGAAACAAGGGAACTCGACGAGTCACATAGATGTACTCGACGAGTTGGGTCAACATGGCATGTTGACTCGAGTGTTGACTTCTTTTAGCTTTTAGGGTTTGGTCAAGACATGGATTATGGAGACCGTGGAGAGGTAAAATGGTCTTTTACACTTTCCAAAGGTTAGATAAAGTGGTTAGCCTAACTTATTTAGGTTAGGGTGATACCTGTTAAATAGAGATGATTATGACGTATAGGCGAGGATTAGACTGTTCGAGGGTTACGAGGATTACTTGCTTACTTACGAGGTGAGTCTTCTCATTATACTTGCCATGGTGGGGACTTTGTGTGACCAAAAGGTTTTGTATGCTTATATTGAGAATTGCGATATCATGCATTATGTCTTTGTGATTTATGTTGTGTATTGTTCCGAGCTTTATTGAGTTAGGGCCGGAGGGTCCATCACCGGAGGGTCCCCACTGAGACACATTAACCGGAGGGTGTCTATCGAGATATAGCCATGAGAGGCAAATGATATGTGTGTGGTATTTTGGGGAACTCACTAAGCTTTGTGATTACCGTGTTATGTGATATGTGTTACTTTTCAGGATCCCGGGAAGGCGCCGGCTTGATCGTACACACGAGATGGAGTTTATGTTTTAGAGGATCCTGGATTATTATCAAACAATTATTGATTTGTGTTTTGTGATAATTTAAACAATTATTGTTTTTGAAAAGTTATAATTTGAAATTATGTGATTTTGAAAACGAAAAATTTAGTTGAAAATTTATGGTGTTACAAGTTGGTATCAGAGCCATGGTTTGAGGGATTCAGATGTACTCTCAGGTATGTCTGAACTCAAACTGAAGAATTTAGAAAGTTTTATAAAGAGAAATAATTTTCTAAAACAAGTAAGAGTTTTAAAGAGAAAACGAGATGGAGAAGTGTGTACAATCAGCCAGAGACCGAACGGTGATTTCCCAAAATACCCCTATTTGTTATCATCATGAGATATTTATCAGAAATTAGGGATGCATAATTTAGGGCTAGAGTTGCCAGATTTGTGATACCTTAGCCTAGGAGATGCTATTGATCGATGTTATTTGTTATGTGCCTTGAGTATGTGCTGAGTGGGAGTACCTAGCAGGAATTTCTTATAAAGAGTTATGAGTCGAGGGATAATCTAGGAGAGATACCTAGATGGGGCATAGGAGGAACCTACTGAGGGAGTAGTTTAATACTAGTGAGAGATAGAGTACTTGTGAATTAGGATCCTAGGAGGAGGGCTTGGGGTGACTATGGGTAGGTGTGTAGGTAGTATCGGGCCCATACTACTGAAAGTATCGGATATGTATGCGACCTATGTAAGAATCCTTAGGATACTAAGGCACACATAGGGACGGGAAATCAAGTGTGAGTATGCTCGAATGGGTCTCTGAAGATTTTTCGTGTTGTGTTTCAGAGACATTATGGTGGGTACGCGCCACAACCCCGAGAGCAGCAATGCCAATGACGAGGAGATTCGTAGGATCATTCATGAGGAGGTGGCCACAGCTATCAGAGAGGCCATACTAGAGATGTTCGGGTATATTAAGACCATGCTGATTGAGACATTTGACGAGCGATACGCTACTGTTACGGACACTGCTGCTGCTGCAGCCACCGCATCCATAGCTGCTACTAGGCCACAGGGAGGTGACTCGTTGTTGTTCCAGGAGTTCAGCAAAACGAAGCCACCAGATTTTGACGAGACACGTGATCCGATTGCTGCCATGAGATGGATCTCTGACATTGAGGGATATTTCTATATATGTTCATGCCCAGATCACCTGAGAGTTCGATTTACGCTGAACCAGCTTCGCTTGGGAGCGAAGGACTGGTGGAAGTTCGTAACTAGTAGTTTTACTCCTGCATACCATGCTGCAGTGACATGGGAGAGTTTTACACAGTTGTTCCGAGATGAGTATGTTCCTCAGGTGGAGAGGGAACGGTTAGCCCAGGAGTTTCTGTCTCTCAAGCAGAAGACAGAAACTGTGATAGAGATTACGAGGATGTTTCATGAGAGGGTGATGTTTTTCCTTGAGCACGTGTGATTCAATATTTGAGCATCTTGAGGAGGGATATTCGGGAGTTCGTGGCGAAATCGTCATACTGGACATTGGCTGAGCTTCAGACAAATGCCAGGAGGAGGGAGATTGAGCTAGAGTTGCAGACTAGAAAGGAGGAGGAGTCTCGGGGTAGATACAGGAGACCAATACAGTCACAACCGGTGATGAAGCTGGCAAGGCCCGCTGATACGAGAGCGGGGGGAAGAAGGGCCGCAATTGTGGCAAGTGCGGAAAGAGTAATGAGGGATCTTGCTGATCAGGGATTTGATACAAATATGGCAAGGAGGGGAACATGGTGAAGGACTGCCCTAATGGATTTTCGGTTTGCTTTCATTGCAACCAGACCGACCATCAGAAGGCCGAGTGCCCTAAGCTCACTCATGGTTCAGCCCAAATTTATACTCCTGCTGCCTTGCACGCTACTAATGGTCGGCCGGTGAAGGCCGAGGCTCTGAGGGCTCGTGGGAGAGCTTTCCAATTGACTGCGGAGGAGGTCTGCACAGCGCCTGATGTTGTTGCTAGTACATATCTCCTTATTTATATTGTTTTGAGATTTGTTTAGGCTTACATTGTGATGTATATAGGTACTTTCTTGTGAGTTATGTGCCTCTTTTGGTGTTATTTAACTCGGGTACGAGTCGATCTTTTGTGTCTCTATACTTTAGTCATCACAATAGTGTCATATGCGAGGAATTGAGTCAGCCACTGAGGGTTTCTATAGCCGAAGAGCATGCGGTTTGTGCCACCGATGTATTCCGGGGATGTGTGTTGAAGATTTTCCATGTTGATTTCCGTATAGATCTGGTGCCGATAGCGATGGGTGATGTCTTTGTCATAGTTTGCATGGAATGGTTGAGCCTATTTGGAGTTGTGATTGACTGTGAGCGTCAAATGGTGACAATACAAGAACCAAGTGGGGGAGTGCTTACTATGTATGACGAGGGGACCAGATTTGGATTAGCTTTCTGCTCTTCCGCTAGTGCGAGACAGAGTTTACAACAGGGATGTATGGGTTATCTAGCATGTGTGATGGATACGATAGTTGCCACTGAGAGGCCGAGTTCTATCTCCAATGTTCCGGTTGTGTGTGAGTTCCCGGATGTTTTTCCCGAGGAGTTACCAGGTGTGCCTCCCGAGAACTAGGTGGATTTCCAGATTGATTTGATTCTGGGTGCGGCGCCTATTGTCAAGGCACATTATCGCCTTATGCCCCCCAAGATTATTGAGATATCCTCGTAGCTCCAGGAGGTGCTGGGGAAGCGTTTTATTTGACTGAGTAGCTCACCATGGGGAGCCCCAATCCTTTTTGTCAAGAAGAAGGATGGTTCACACCGGATGTGTATTGACTACCAGGAGTTGAACAAGCTAACGGTCAAGAACTGTTATCCACTACCGAGGATCGATGATTTATTCGATTAGTTGCAGGGAGTGTTTTGGTTTTCCAAGATTGATTTGAGGTATATGTATCATCAGATGAGAGTTTGTGAGGAGGATATCCAGAAGACGACCTTTAGGACTCGTTATGGGCACTACGAGTTTGTGGTGATGCCTTTCGGACTCATAACGCACCAGTAGCGTTCATGGATGTCACGAATCAGGTGTGTAGGCCCATGTTGGATCAGTCAGTGATCGTTTTCATCGATGAAATTTTGGTGTACTCGAGGTCCAGAGAGTCGCATGAGGAGCATCTTTGAGAGATTCTCGGAGTATTGAGGACGGAGAGGCTTTATGCCAAATTCTCCAAGCGTGATTTCTGGTTACGAGAGGTCCAGTTCTTAGGACACCTCGTTAACCAGAATGGGATTTTGGTCGACCCGGCCAGGATTGAGGTCGTTATGCAATGGGAGGTACCGACGTCCCCGTTTGAGATCAGTAGTTTTCTTGGCCTGGCAGGCTTCTATCAGAGATTTATCAGGGATTTCTCCAAGATTGTTGTTCCTCTTACCATATTGACCAGGAAGGGTGTTACTTTTGTTTGGGGGCTCGAGAAGTAGGCCTCATTTGAAACTCTTCGCTAGAGATTGTGCGAATCCCTAGTGTTAGCCCTTCCTGAGGGAGTGGAGGACTTCACAGTTTACTGTGATGCATCTATATCAGGGATGGGTGTTGTGTTGATGCAGAGGGGGCACGTAATAGCATACGCATCGAGTCAGTTGAATCCTCATAAAACGAGGTATCCCACCCACGATTTGGACTTGGGGCGGTGGTGTTCGCTCTCAAGATTTGGCGCCACTATCTCTATGGTGTCTGGTGCACCATATACACAGACCATAAGAGCCTGAAGTACCTTATGGATCAGCCCAACCTGAATATGAGACAGAGGATGTGGTTGGATGTAGTGAAAGACTACGACTATGAGATCTTGTATCACCCAGGCAAGGCTAATGTGCTAGCCGATGCCCTGATTCGCAGAGGAGTGAGTGCTCCGATCCGAGACGTATGCATGAGAATGATAGTAATGAATTCAGTCTTAGATGCCATCCGAGAGGCCCAAGCGGTGGCCATGAGACTTGAGAACGATAAGAGAGAGTGGGTGATTGGGCAGATTTCTGAGTTTCAGACAGATAGTGGGGGGATTATGACCTTCCGTGGACGGAATTGGGTGCCATATACGGGCGGAGCTCGACGCATTTTGATGGAGGAGGCCCATAGGTCGAGATTCTTGATCCACCCGTGAGCCACCAAGATGTATTTGGATTTGAAAAAGGATTATTGGTGGTCCTGCATGAAGAGAGATGTTGCATGGGTAGTTGAGAGATGCTTGACCCGTCGTCGGGTCAAGCCGTAGCACCATCGTCCACATGGCCCGTTGCAGCCTCTAGAGATTCCCCAGTGGACGTGGGAACAGATTCCATGGATTTTATCACAAAATTACCAAGGACTGCACGAGGTATCGACACGATATAGGTGATTGTAGACCGGTTGACGAAGAGCGCTCACTTTCTGGCTATCAGTGAGAGCTCTTATGCAGAGAAATTGGTTGAGATCTACGTGCGAGAAGTGGTGGCAGGACATGGAGTGCCGACATCGATAGTTTCAGATCGGGATGTATGTTTTACATACAGGTTCTGGAAGAAATTTCATGAGGAGTTGGGTACCCGGCTGCACTTCAGTACAACCTATCACCAACAGACAGACGGGTAGAGTGAGCGGACGATTTAGTCACTCGAGGGCATGCTACGTGCTTGTGTTATGGACTTCCGTGGGAGTTGGGACACTTATTTACCCCTGGCTGAGTTTTCATACAACAACAACCATCATTCCAGTATTGGTATGCCTCCCTTTGAGCTCTTATATGGGAGGAGGTGTCGGACTCCCATCTGTTTGAGAGAGGTAGGGCAGAGAGTGATGGGGAGCACTGAGATAGTGGTCAAGATGACATAGCAGATCCAGCAGGTCAGACAGAGGTTACTGATGGCCCAAAGTCGTTAGAAGAGTTATGCAGACCCGCGTCATTCAGAGCTAGAGTTTCAGGTTGGGGATTTAGTCCTTTTGAAGGTATCCCCATGGAAACGGATGATCCGATTTAGGAAACTGGGCAAGCTAGGCCCTATATACATTGGTCCTTTTAGAGTGATCGATCGAGTGGAGAAGGTGGCTTATCGGTTAGAGTTGCCTGCAGAGTTGAGTCAAATTCATAACATTTTCCACGTATTCCAGCTGAGGAAGTGTGTAGCCGACGAGAGGGAAGTGGTCCCTTTAGAGGACATTCAGGTTGATGAGCACCTAAACTACATTGAAAGGTCGATAGCGATCTTGGATAGGAAGGTGAAGGTTTTGATGAAAAAAGAAGTGCGCTTGGTTCAGTTCAGTGGTAGCATCGGAAGGGATCCGACTGGACATGGGAGTCGGAGTCCGAGATGCGAGAGCAGTACCCCGAGTTGTTTCCGAAGGATGACTTTGAGGGCGAAGTCTGATTCCATTGGGGGAGAATTATAACATCCCAAGTCTCAAGTTTATTATTTAATTAATTTCATTCATTTTAGCAGGGCAATTCTACGAGTTGGGAGCACCTACTCGCCGAGTAGAGAGTGTAATGGCCGCGGGATTTTAGAGTCTAGTTGACAAATCAGAGGATCCCGAATCGACGAGTGGGAGCTGGGTGAGAAAACCCTAATTTTCAGGGTTTGTGTCCTATTTAAAGGACCTTAAGTCCACATTTCCGACTCCCTTATCATCCTAACCCTTTGTGAGAAACCCTAATCGTGTGTATCCATTTGTGTGAGATAGAGAGGATCTAAATTTGGGTGTTTTAGTGCACATTTGGAAGAAGAGTGAAGAGCATCAAGCCTTGAAGTGAGAAGAGGCTTGTGGATCAAGTTTTTCTCTATGTTAGCTCCAGTTTGGAGGTAAAAAGCTACCACCTTGAGCATTTCTTTTGATAGATCTCTTTCTAAGGAGTTTTAGGGCTTTTTCCCCATTATCTTGTGGTTCCTGAGTTGTTGGAACTTGTCATGGAGTTGAGACTCCAAATCTGGACAAAACGAGGTCCCATGAGCCCAAAGATCCAAGCTTTATCAAGCTTTGGGCAAGTCTCCATGCATGAAACCCTTTATGGAGCTTGTTTCGGCATTTTGAGCCCTAGATGCCATGAATAAACGTAAAGCTTATAGGTTTACGTGATAAGTGAGCCTTAGAAGGTTAGATCCAAAGTATGAGACATCATTTCTAGCTAAAAACGTCTGAATGAGAAAATGGACTAAAGGGACTCGACTAGTCAGTTAGGGTTTTCCCCGAAGAGTATGGACGCATTGTAACTCGGCGAGTTGACGGGACAACTCGACGAGTTAAGTTGGATTTTCACGACATTTCTAAGGAAACAAGGGAACTCGACGAGTCACATAGATGCACTCGACGAGTTAGGTCAACATGGATTGTTGACTCAAGTGTTGACTTCTATTGACTTTTAGGGTTTGGTCAAGACATGGATTATGGAGACCATGGAGGGGTAAAATGGTATTTTACCCTTTCCAAAGGTTAGACAAAGAGGTTAGTCTAACTTATTTAGGTTAGGATGATAAGTGTTAATTAGAGATGATTATGACGTGTAGGCGAGCATTAGACCGTTCGAGGGTTACGAGGATTACTTGCTTACTTACGAGGTGACTCTTCTCACTATACTTACCATGAGTTGGGACTTTGTGTAATCAAATGGTCTTGCATGCTTATATTGATAATTGTAATATCATGCATTATATCTTTGTGATTTATGTTGTGTATTGTTCCGAGCTTTATTGAGTTAGGATCAGACGGTCCAACCCGAGTTGTGGGACCGAAGGGTCCCCACTGAGACACACGTTGACTGGAGGGTCTCTAGCGAGATATAGCCATGAGAGGCTAATGAGATGTGTGTGGTATTTTTGGGAACTCACTAAGCTTTGTGATTACCGTGTGATGTGATATGTGTTTCAGGTACTTCTTAGGATCACGAGAAGGCACCAACTTGATTGTACACACGAGATGGAGTTTATGTTTTAGAGGATTCTAGATTATTATCAAACAATTATTGATTTGTGTTTTGTGATAATTTAAACAATTGTGGTTTTTGAAAAGTGATAATTTGAAATTATGTGATTTTGAAAATGAAAATTTTAGTTGAAAATTTACGGTGTTACAAATAGTCTCATGAAATCATCAATGGCGATCTGGTTCTGTAGGAGGTGAATACTTAGTCTATCGAGGATCCACCGCCGAACGATATATGCATTCAGAGATATATAGTCGTATGGATGATCAACATGGAAATTTTACGGTCTTTGATTTGATTACGAGTCGAATTTTAATGGAGACAACAGAGAGAGATTAACGATGGCTTGTGTCTGTCACCGGTGGTCGGAGTATTCGTTATATTGTTTTCTTCTACTTTGAGGATCGATTCCACTCCGACGATTGCAGGATGTGAGATCCGACGATTGAAAATCTAGATTTAGAGAGATAAAGAGAGGACAGTGACATAGAGAGAAATAGAAACCCGTGTTTATAAATTTATTAGGATTAATTAGTAATTAATAGGTATCTTAACTTTTTATACCATAAATACCCTCGTTATGTAACTCCTGTTCCAGGTATTAATTAAGTTATCTATTTTTTTTAGGGTTTTGTGCATGGACTCGGTGAGTTGGGGAGCTCTAACTTGTCGAGTAGAGATCATTTATGTGGATGCGGGACTTAGAACCTATTCGACGAGCCGGAAGGCCCCGACTCGACGAGTAGGTGCTGTCTAGGGAAACCCTGATTTTAGGGGTTGGTACCATGTTTAAATAACTTATGGCTCATTTGTAGCCTCCTTCATCATTCTTACAGTCCAGAAAGAAACCCTAGCCGCAGTTTGGTTTTTCCTTGAGTGTGTGTGAGCTTTAGAGGGTGGAACTTGTGTTTTTAAGAAGGATACTTGAAGGTTGAGGAGATTGAAGAAAGGAGAAGACTTTAGATCCGACATCTACTTGTTCTTAGCATCCATTTAGAGGAAAAAAGTTGCTAACTTGATCTCAATTTGCTTAGATCTCCTTTTATGGAAGAATATGGTCACTTTTGGTGCAAAATGGGGTCATACTCATATTTTGACTTATCACAATGATATGGTTCTAGTTTTGGACCCCTCCAGTCCCTCAATGACATAACATTGCTCACTTTATTCAGCTTAGGCTCTTTCCATGCATTAAGACCTTGTAGGAACCTTAGTTTTGGTGTTTTAGCCTTGAGAGGCCTTACATGCATGTAAAGTTTGCAACTTTACGTGGTAAATGATGGGTTTTGAGCATTTTAACACTTCCTAAGTGTACATGCAACCCTAATAACCTTGGATCTATGTTTGTCTAATTATCATACAAAGTTGAATTCCAAGGTTATATTCCTATCTAGCATACATGGGGAAAATTTTTTAACTTGAATGAAAGATAGAATAACTTACCTTGTTGTCGCTTATGATCCTTGAAACCTTGTGAGTCTAGCATCCCAAGTGTGATGCCTCAAATGCTTCACACAACACCAAATGCAAAGGAGTAAACTTTGAGAGAATATTACACTTGCAAAAATCGGCCTAGCCCTCACTTGTTCATGTGTAGCCGATTTTGGTGGAGAATATGTTCTTTATATAGTGTTGACACATCTAGGGTTACACCATGTAAACCCTAATGTGTCAAGACTCTTCATTTCCATGACCCATGGGTTTGTAACTCCCATGGAGCATCCATGGAGCATCCTATGGGTGGAACCCAACTTGATAATCCATGGAGCCTCTTAGCCAACTGTACAAGTTATGGATGATTTACATACTCAACCCATATATTTAATTAGTTAACTTTTGATCACTTAATTAATTCCAAATTAATTCTTGATCAATACTAATTAAATAATACTATTAATATATTAGAACTTATAATATATTAATAAACCACAAGTGTTATTTCTCTCATTTAGTCTATCCAATCGCATGGTGCCATGCAACCCAAATGGACCATGCCGGGTCGGGTCAAGTACATACCAAACATAGTTATGGACTTAGACACCTTATCCAATAGTCTCCCACTTGGATAAGTCTAATAACTATAACTGTAATACTTCAGGAACCGAACGACAATCGTAGCTCTTTCAAGGTCTCTCGGAATTGAGAAGATGATGATACACCATTTAAGATAAGTGATCATATAATCCTCTGTTCTAGATATCAGCCGGACAAATACATGGAACAATGTCTTACTTATTGTCCAAAAGTTTGTTTCCCGGTTTCCAATTTGTTTGACAAGGAACTTAATTGAACACATCAACTTAGTTCTTGTCACACCCGAAAACCAAGAACGGCGGAAACGTTCTGGGACGGAGGACGTCATGTACAGTATCACAACAATGAAAAATAGTAAACAAGCAACAACATCATCCATTGCATTAATAAAATAATTATTATACAAGTGTGTTCTGTCAAATTATAATAGACACTAAAGCATAAATCAAAATTAAAGATGAGTCTTGAACAAGCTCCATCTTCTCTAAACCTTGCATCGGTACCTGTCTATAGATGACCTGAGGATACAAGTAATTTTGAAAGCGAGTATCAGCTTTGAAGCTGGTGAGATCATAAGTATTTTAGTGTCTTAATTTGTAAGTAAGTATTTGTATGTATGAATTTGTATGTAAGAATTTGTATGTATGAATTGTAAGTATTGAAAGTGTATATGAAATGTAAGTATGAAAATGTTTGTAAAACAACTATAAAAGTTTGAAAAACCCTAGAAATCCCTATGATTCCTACTATTAGATGAAGGTGTCTTCTACCAAGACCTAACTGCTCTGAATGTAGTCTTCTACCAAGACCTAACTGCTCTGAATGTACTCTTCTACCAAGACCTAACTGCTCTGAATGTAGCCTTAGTACTACCCTATGGTACCAGGGTAACTAACAATGTTAACTGATGACATCCGTAGATGTACATTTACCTCTGTTGCTAACAGCTGGGTGTAGGAATAGTCAGTCCCTTAAAGTATACCTGTAATGGTATCAACCGTTGACATCCGTGGATGTGCTTTTACCTCTGTAGCTAACAGAGATTCTTGGAACGGTTAATCCCGCAACGTATCCTTTTGTACTAGGATATTAAATCCAATCTATCTCGTCGATTATGTGATTGTATCACAAGGTAAAGATAAGAATGAGGATTTTATAACAGAGTCTATACATATAAAATGTAATAGAACTCATCCTATAATATCTATGTAAAAGTACTCATATAAGTGTATATATGTAAACATACTCATGTGAGTGTACTCATGTAGATGTATCTCTGTAATAGTATAGTAATGTACTGTAATGTTCTGCGTGTGCTAGCTGTAACACGTGTTCTCTCTCTATCTAGCATGTATAGTAATGTATTGTGTGTACTAACTGAAATGTTTGTTCTCTCTCTATCTAGAAAGTATTGACTCATGAATGAACTGACCCATTGTATGATATCGCGTTCTAGTAATAGTTCTAGTATCTCCCTAAACTACCCATATGGCAGCTTACTAGTAATCTAACTGATACGTATGGACATGAATGTATAACCTTGCTACCCAAGGGCATTGGATGAACTGGAAGGACCTTTATGACTATATATGTACAAATGATATATAACTAATATTTAAACGACCTTCGGACGGATACCCGATATCCCACCAGACCACATCCAAATCGAGGAAAAGGAAATAGGGTGGATAGCCTTCCTAAGTCCTTTCAATATTTCTTATATAACTATACATATATAAGCATGCAATTTATAATAAAAAAGCATAAAATAAGTTTTGTAAAACCTTTGAACATAATTATTTTTTTAGAAAAGATCGACTTGATGTCAATCTATAAAACAGTTTGATGTAATACAGTTTGAAGTAAGACAGTTTGAAGTAAAAACAGTTTGAAGTAAAGTGATTTGATAACAGCTTGGAGTAAAACAGATCGGAGTAAAATGGTTTGAAATAGGATCATACAGTGTGTAATGATCAGTTTAATAAGGATTTTTAAACATATAAAACATCTAAGAAAATCATTTGTAGAACTTGTTTGGTAAAACGGTTAATGTATAGTAAATCATTTGAATGCTGCATATTAATCACATGTGATTGATATAATAACTAGCATAATTCTACTTATTAATCACATGTGATTGATATAATAACTAGCATGATTCTACTTGTATCCCCCCATAAAACATTTAAAAGCAGTTTAAAACATTAATTAAGGGGTATGAACTCACCTGTTGTAAGTGACTGGAATTGAACGGACTGTTATCGTAAGGAAGGATCGGACAAGTGCTTGGTGTCAAGTGAAGAATTTAGACACACACAATGATCCTAATTTCATATGAAGACATATGTATATAAATAATTAGTTATTAAAACACTAATTATACAAATATAAACATTTTAACGCGAGGAAAACGCTCTTGGTCAAGTGCTAGGAGGCTAATGGGTTGCAACAAAGGAGTGCAAAGCCTCTAATGGGAGTTTATGCTCAAATGACCATATGCTTTGGAGTTTACGGCCCAGGGGAGTAAACTCCTGGCCGTAAACTCTCAACAAAGTCCCTAAATGAAGTCTAACAATTATACAACTCATGTGGTGAATTGCTTCAAGGCTTAAACAAGTGTTTGGGCTTCCTATTAACTCCTTTGAGGAGTTCACGGCCCTGGGACCATATTCCCTTGGAGTTTACGGCTGTAAACTCCCGTTGGTGGGTGTTTATGGTGTTTTCAAGTCTCTAAATTAACTAGGAACTAAACTAGGCTTTTGTACTTGGCTTTAAAAGAGTTTATGGCACCATTTGGCATCATTTTATGGAGTTCACGGCCCTAGAACCTTTTGGGCCGTGAACACCTTACTCTTGGTGTTCTAAGTGTGTTAGCTAGTCCAAAACTCATTTAGGTACATGCCCAAATTAGTCTCTTGGCTTAAGGAAGGTTTTAAGGGCATTTTGGCACTTAAACATGGAGTTCACGGCCCAAGAACTCCCTTGGCCGTGAACTCACTTTTCATCCTTGTTTCTAATTGATTTTGGTGTCCTAAATATGTAATGAAGGCTTGTAGTTTGAGTTCTAAGGCTTTGAGGGTCATTGGGACACTTTTAGCCCTTAAAATGGAGTTTACTCCCCAAGTGTTCTTGGGCGGTGAACTCCCAAATCTTGGTGTCTTGTCCTAATTTTGATGTTTTCTAGTCACATACACACTAGCATACAAGTCTAAGGTAGTTACAAATCACGGGGAAAGGACTAGGTAGCATTTAAGCCACATATTGGAGTTTACTCTCCAAGAACGTTCTTGGGCGGTAAACTCCCGAATCTAGTTGTTTTGTTATGAAATTGATGTTTCTAAACACAATCTAAGCTATATAACATAACTAGATCGAAGTACTCACAATTTGGGATAAAAACCCGAAGATCCGTGAGAGAGAATTTTGGCTTTTCTCTAATTGGAAATTTAACTAATGAACTATTTGGTTCAGTTTTCTATATATAGTCCTGGGATTTTTGGCAGAAAATATTTTTATTCTCGGAATGAACTCTAATATCCTAGAGTATTGGAATAAAAATGTTGCACAAAACCCTAGTGCATCCACTCTCCCAATATCTCCTTAAGTGTAAATCCTGAAAAACTACCAAACTTATACTCAAAGTCTGGAATTTCACTGTAACTGTTCTAACTTCTATTGGATTGATATGGTTTGTTCAGAATGGAAATTTTGGGTTGTCACATCATCCCCCTGTTGAAGAGAATTTCGTCCCGAAATTAGAATTTAGGCAAGGAAGTAGGTACGAATGATCGAGTCGTGAAGAGGAAACTTCCAAATCGATTGGTTCTAGCGCACCTAAGTAAAATCGGGTTCTCGGTTGGAATCCCAACGAACCTTCACTAACGGGTGATGGCGTTGCTTCGTCCGCTTGACCCCTCGGTCGAGGGTCACTACGGTTCTAATACGAAGGCGAGGATCTCGACGAGTGGACTTACAAGAGTCCTAACGGAAAGGTATGGTTTCATGATCGAGACGCTAAGAGTATAATGTAAGTTACTGAGTTCGCGGAGTAGGTCTAGTTTGCGAGATACAGGACTGATTCTGGTAAGAATCTCGGAGGTCCTGTCTATCTTGGATTTAGCTTTCCACGTTTTACGAAGCGTATTAAGCCGTTCCCGAGTGAGATTTCCTAAAGAATTTGGTCTCTCACTTGGAATCTCCAAAGGTTCTTTCTCTTGCTTAACTTCTCAGTCAAGGGCCACTCCTTGCTCGGTCAAGGTCGTATGGTTTCCTGTGATTTGCGAGGGTTTCTGGATGAACTATGACAGTAGGTCTGTAAGACCTAGAATTTGGCGAAAGACTGTCGACGTCTCTGGTGTCGACAAATGCTCAACGGTTTTGACAAATTGAAAGAGTACTCAAAATTTACCACATTACTAACAGTGTGTCATAGAAATTTGACTCTTCAATTTCAAAATTCGTGCCTAGAGAACTTCGCTAAAAGTTCATCTGTAGGAAATGTTTCCATGGGTTTTCTTCTTACTACGAGGGTAGATAAGTAAGTCATTACGTGGAGAAATGACGAACTGGTCCAAGTAAGAAAGACGCACCCTATTCGTTTAGCTCATGAAAGCTATGGGCGTATTGGTCCTATCCGAAGGGTATCACTACGGACTTGAAGTGTCCGCATCGAGTTCGGAAGATAGTCTTCCGGATATCCTTCCCTAACACTCGAACTGGTGATATTCGGATCTTAGATCCATTCCTGGAAGTAATTCTTTCCTTGCGTTTGCTCAACCATTTCATCTATGCGAGGCAAAGAAACTGATTTCTAATGAAAATCTTGACGGAGTCCTCGATATCCGAGGTACATATGATGCAATCCGTCGATCTCTGGGAGAATAAGGCTGGGGTTCTCCAGGGTGAGAAGCCTAGTCTTCTTATTCTATCGCTGTGCAGTTCATTAAGTTGTTTGTACTGTTCTGGTATCTCCGTAGGTGCTTAGACTATAGGGTATTCTGTTTACAAGAGTCGTACTGGGTTCTATGTTTGTTCACATGACGATGTGATTACTCGTAGGCTTAAGCAACTCTCCGTCCTGAATTTCATATTAGAATTCATACATGGTTCACAATCACAATTTCGTGTATACGAGTCGTATATAATTAAGATTGAAAAGGTAGTCGAATAAGTGATTCTTCTTTAAGCTCACATCCCATCCTGGAAAAAGAAGTTAAAGTGGAATCATCAATTCTAAACCTGTAGAACCTTGATTATATATCACTCTTATGCATACATTCCTCAGTGATAGATCAATCGTATGAAACCTTGGATTGAACTTGACGTACTGCACGAGTGGTACTTCGGGGGTTTCTTCGGAAAATAAAAGAACTATGAGGTACTCCATGCATGAGTACTTCAGTGTTCTAATATAACGGCTTCGCTGGAAAAGCGATCTAGAAGAACTTGATGTACATATGAAGCTGATTGTTTCTTGATGACGACATGATTCTGTTAGCACGAATGATAAGGATTTTGTGAGCGATTCTGGTTGACCCTAGATGTACTTCGATTGCTCAAGAAAAGAGTAAGCGTATGTTCTCGAAAGTTTGAACTACATCCCTATGATGCAGTCCTAGTACAGAATGGAAGTGAGTTTGTAGAATGGTCTCAAGACGTTTGTCGTTCGAGCAGAGGTATCGTTGGTTGGTGAATAACAAGATCCAACCATTGAAAGAGACTTGGAAATGTCTCTGGAGCTATATTACTATAGTCCAATGACTTGACTAAGGTATGTTCAGATGAACTCAAATGAAAGTATGATGAGAGTACTTGAATGAAGAAGGACACAGAAGTTAGCTGGCTGTCAATATCTTTGATATTCACGACGTAAAGATTCGGGAAAATGACCTTGTAAAGGTCTTACATCATATCCAGAGAAGATAGTTCTTGACAACATAAAGACCTAACCAAAAGTACTTACAGTACAAGATAATTTCATAGAAAATGCCACATCGGGCATAGACAGAAAACGATTCCTTTTAATAAGGAAAATAAAGTAAAGAATCTACTACTGACCACAGTCATCCCTCAGGTGAACTCTCAGTTCAGCCAATGCTTGCAGCAGGGTTTCATGGTTTCTCTCTGGTCTCTCGCGATTATCTTATAGACGAATGGTGCGGAGGGTATGCATTCTCGTATCGGCGACAACTTCGGTAATCTGGTGTAAGGCTGTCCTGCCTTGAATCTCATTTCGGGCCACTCTGCGGACCAAGATTGGCAAGGTTCTATCTGCTGAGCCCCCATTGCTTAGGTCATAAAAGCTTGGGTCGCCATTAAATGGCATGGGCTGATCTTGTCCTTGGCTCCTCGTTTCCAATCATTCCACCCACTCAGGGGTCGGGCCATGAAAAGCCGGACGAGGGTTAGGAATTTGAAAGGGAGCTTCTTGGGGTAGGTTCTCAACCTCTGGTTCGAAATTAGCATCGTCTGAAGGGTTTTCATCATGGTGATCATTCAAAGGGATAGGTTGACCATTCTCTGGTTCTTCTCCAAACCAACCAGCTATGACTTCATTCGGAAGATACTGGTTGCCGTGGGGATGGAGTCCAACTATGTTTTCTATGCGAGAATTTAGGGTAAGAGAATAATTATTAGACGAACTATCTAGATAATTATTTAGAAAACCTTCATTAGTTACATCGCTATTTGTGAAGTGCATACCATCTATGTGTAATCTAAACAGGATAGACCTTTGAATAAGTGACCTTAACTCCATATTCACACAGAATAGGGGTGAAGTAAAATTTTCACAGATTCTAAGTCTATAACATTCTAATTACATATAGCCTTAGTGTATCCACTTAGCAACTATCAACTTAGTAATGAAGATCCCGTTTTAGTTCTCAAGTATAAAGTACTTATAGTAACACCAAATACTCCTATAGTATTTAAATTTTAATATTATGTTCTATTGTTCTCATTGTGGTAGGGTTGGTAAGATTTTAGCATTGTTGCAACCACAAAATTAAACTTAGGCACATGCTAGTCAACCCTCGGATAATATAGGTGATCCAGCTATATCTTCCCAGTTTTGACCATATGTCTCTAAGCCCACCTGTGTTGCCCAACAATCGTAATTCTTTTGTACTGTCCTAGTGACAATGATTTTAGTATGAATGCAACACGTATACTTACTTAAATATTTTATTATTTAAAGTATAAACTCTTGGTCAGAGTATTTTTAATCCCTTATGTATTTATAGTTAGTATATCTTTTATGGGTTGATATACTTAATTCACTATAAACAATGCTCTGATACCAATCTGTCACACCCCAAAACCAAGAACGGCGGAAACGTTCTGGGGCGGAGGACGTCATGTACAATATCACAACAATGAAAAGTAGTAAACAAGCAACAACATCATCCATTGCATTAATAAAATAATTATTATACAAGTGTGTTCAGTCAAATTATAATAGACACTAAAGCATAAATCAAAATGAAAGATGCGTCTTGAACAAGCTCCATCTTCACTAAACCTTGCATCGGTACCTATCTATAGATGACCTGAGGATACAAGTAATTTTGAAAGCGAGTATTAGCTTTGAAGCTGGTGAGATCATAAGTATTTTAGTGTCTTAATTTGTAAGTAAGTATTTGTATGTATGAATTTGTATGTAAGAATTTGTATGTATGAATTGTAAGTATTGAAAGTGTATATGAACTGTAAGTATGAAAATGTTTGTAAAACAACTGTAAAAGTTTGAAAAACCCTAGAAATCCCTATGATTCCTACTATTAGATGAAGGTGTCTTCTACCAAGACCTAACTGCTCTGAATGTAGTCTTCTACCAAGACCTAACTGCTCTGAATGTAGTCTTCTACCAAGACCTAACTGCTCTGAATGTAGCCTTAGTGCTACCCTATGGTACCAGGGTAACTAACAATGTTAACTGATGACATCCGTAGATGTACATTTACCTCTGTTGCTAACAGCTGGGTGTAGGAATAGTCAGTCCCTTAAAGTATACCTGTAATAGTATCAACCGTTGACATCCGTGGATGTGCTTTTACCTCTGTTGCTAACAGAGATTCTTGGAACGGTTAATCCCGCAACGTATCCTTTTGTACTAGGATATTAAATCCAATCTATCTCGTCGATTATGTGATTGTATCACAAGGTAAAGATAAGAATAAGGATTTTATAACAGAGTCTATACATATAAAATGTAATAGAACTCATCCTATAATATCTATGTAAAAGTACTCATATAAGTGTATATATGTAAACATACTCATGTGAGTGTACTCATGTAGATGTATCTCTGTAATAGTATAGTAATGTACTGTAATGTTCTGCGTGTGCTAGCTGTAACGCGTGTTCTCTCTCTATCTAGCATCTATAGTAATGTATTGTGTGTACTAACTGAAATGTTTGTTCTCTCTCTATCTAGCAAGTATTGACTCATGAATGAACTGACTCATTGTATGATATCGCGTTCTAGTAATAGTTCTAGTATCTCCCTAAACTACCCATATGGCAACTTACTAGTAATCTAACTGATACGTATGGACATGAATGTATAACCTTGCTACCCAAGGGCATTGGATGAACTGGAAGGACCTTTATGACTATATATGTACAAATGATATATAACTAATATTTAAACGACCTTCGGACGGATACCCGATATCCCACCAGACCACATCCAAATCGAGGAAAAGGAAATAGGGTGGATAGCCTTCCTAAGTCCTTTCAATATTTCTTATATAACTATACATATATAAGCATGCAATTTATAATAAAAAAGCATAAAATAAGTTTTGTAAAACATTTGAACATAATTAGTTTTTTAGAAAAGATCGACTTGATGTCAATCTATAAAACAGTTTGATGTAATACAGTTTGAAGTAAGACAGTTTGAAGTAAAAACAGTTTGAAGTAAAGCGATTTGATAACAGCTTGGAGTAAAACAGATCGGAGTAAAATGGTTTGAAATAGGATCATACAGTGTGTAATGATCAGTTTAATAAGGATTTTTAAACATATAAAACATCTAAGAAAATCATTTGTAGAACTTGTTTGGTAAAACGGTTAATGTATAGTAAATCATTTGAATGCTGCATATTAATCACATGTGATTGATATAATAACTAGCATAATTCTACTTATTAATCACATGTGATTGATATAATAACTAGCATGATTCTACTTGTATCCCCCCATAAAACATTTAAAAGCAGTTTAAAACATTAATTAAGGGGTATGAACTCACCTGTTGTAAGTGACTGGAATTGAACGGACTGTTATCGTAAGGAAGGATCGGACAAGTGCTTGGTGTCAAGTGAAGAATTTAGACACACACAATGATCCTAATTTCATATGAAGACATATGTATATAAATAATTAGTTATTAAAACACTAATTATACAAGTATAAACATTTTAACGCGAGGAAAACGCTCTTGGTCAAGTGCTAGGAGGCTAATGGGTTGCAACAAAGGAGTGCAAAGCCTCTAATGGGAGTTTATGCTCAAATGACCATATGCTTTGGAGTTTACGGCCCAGGGGAGTAAACTCCTGGCCGTAAACTCTCAACAAAGTCCCTAAATGAAGTCTAACAATTATACAACTCATGTGGTGAATTGCTTCAAGGCTTAAACAAGTGTTTGGGCTTCCTATTAACTCCTTTGAGGAGTTCATGGCCCTGTGACCATATTCCCTTGGAGTTTACGGCCGTAAACTCCCGTGGGAGGGTGTTTATGGTGTTTTCAAGTCTCTAAATTAACTAGGAATTAAACTAGGCTTTTGTACTTGGCTTTAGAAGAGTTTATGACACCATTTGGCATCATTTTATGGTGTTCACGGCCCTAGAACCTTTTGGGCGGTGAACACCTTACTCTTGGTGTTCTAAGTGTGTTAGCTAGTCCAAAACTCATTTAGGTACATGCCAAAATTAGTCTCTTGGCTTAAGGAAGGTTTTAAGGGCATTTTGGCACTTAAACATGGAGTTCACGGCCCAAGAACTCCCTTGGCCATGAACTCACTTTTCATCCTTGTTTCTAATTGATTTTGGTGTCCTAAATATGTTATGATGGCTTCTAGTTTGAGTTCTAAGGCTTTGAGGGTCATTGGGACACTTTTGGCCCTTAAAATGGAGTTTACTCCCCAAGTGTTCTTGGGCGGTAAACTCCCAAATCTTGTTGTCTTGTTCCGATTTTGATGTTTTCTAGTCATATACACACTAGCATACAAGTCTAAGGTAGTTACGAATCACGGGGAAAGGACTAGGTAGCATTTAAGCCACATATTGGAGTTTACTCTCCAAGAATGTTCTTGGGCGGTAAATTCCCGAATCTAGTTGTTTTGTTATGAAATTGATGTTTCTAAACACAATCTAAGCTATATAACATAACTAGATCGAAGTACTCACAATTTGGGATAAAAACCCGAAGATCTGTGAGAGAGAATTTTGGCTTTTCTCTAATTGGAAATGTAACTAATGAACTATTTGGTTCAGTTTTCTATATATAGTCCTGGGATTTTTAGCAGAAAATATTTTTATTCTTGGAATGAACTCCAATATCCTAGAGTATTGGAATAACAGTGTTGCACAAAACCCTAGTGCATCCACTCTCCCAATATCTCCTTAACTGTAAATCCTGAAAAACTGCCAAACTTATACTCAAAGTCTGGAATTTCACTGTAACTGTTCTAACTTCTATTGGATTGATATGGTTTGTTCAGAATGGAAATTTTGGGTTGTCACAGTTCTGACCGGGCCCGGTACATAGGTCAAAAGAAAATCATCGAGGGGCCCAGATATCAGCTTCTAATCCAAGAAGGAACGGATAAACTTCGACTCATATATTTGTTCTACCACTCATTGAATTATACACAAGAGCACGTTTTATAACATCGAGTTACCAATGCGTTTTCGTACAATCAATGCATAACCAACTCATAAGTAACAAATCATATCTCTAGGTTTGAAGGCTTATATGATATTACCGTCTCACGATCACTCGAGATAAATTCCATGAAGTGATTCCAGTGAGCGTGGGTTGAGTCCAATGCTCAGAACTTATGAGAACTCATGATTGTTGTAGCCATGTCCAACACCTTAGACCTCTGCAACCAATCATGACAGTCTTGATTCATACCTACTTTCGACATATGACCGACTGTGGAGGTTTGAATAATATGATATACCAAACATAATTATTCTGGAGGTCAAAACATGCAAAAGAAATATAGTAAACGATCGAAAAGAGATAGCAACACTTTACTCATAAATAAAACACCTTTTATTCATCATCTAATGTCAATTACACTTTACCAATTTCGAGGTTATCTAACTACTAAATCTAATATCATCCTTCAGCCCTATGCTCCAAGCATGCTAGAGATGCTTAACCCAAGTCAATCCCTTCGTGAGGAGATCTGCTAGATTCTCATCCGATGATACCCTCTTCGCCATGAGAAGTCCTTCTTCTATTCGATGTCTGATGAAATGGTATTTTCTGTCGATGTGTCTGGATCTCCCGTGATCCCTTGGTTCCTTAGCTAAGGCAACTACACTTTCACTATCACAGAAAATTTCCATTGGCTCTTTAATAGCTGGTACAACTCCAAGGTCTCCAATGAAATTCTTCAGCCATATCGCCTTCTTTGCTGCCTCACTAGCTGCAATATACTCTGATTCGCAAGTTGAATCAGCCACTGTCTCTTGCTTGGAACTCTTCCAAGAAATTGCTCCTCCGTTTAAGGTAAAGACCCAGCCTGACTGAGAGCGCAAATTATCCCTATCAGTCTGAAAACTAGCATCACTATACCCTACAACTCTCAAGTCATCACTCCCACCGAGGGTAAGGACCCAGTCCTTATTCCTCCGTAGGTACTTGAGGATATTCTTTACCGCAGTCCAATGTGCCTTGCCAGGGTTCCCCTGATACCTGCTAAGCATGCTCAAGGCAAAGGCTACATCAGGTCGAGTACACGTCATATCATATATGATCGATCCTACAGACGATGCATAAGGTATTCAACTCATTTCTGTTATCTCAACCTCAATACTAGGGCTTTGTGTCTTACTCAATCTGGCGTTACTCTGGATGGGTAACTCTCCTTTCTTGGAGTCCTGCATGCTGAATCTCTTCAACACCTTATCCAAGTAGGTACTCTGACTAAGTCCAATTAGTCTTTTACTCCTGTCTCTCAAGATCCTTATCCCTAGAATATAGGTAGCTTCTCTGAGGTCCTTCATAGAGAATCACTTCCCAAGCCAGGACTTAACTTCCTACAGAGTTGAGATGTCATTTCCTATGAGTAGTATGTCATCCACATACAACACCAAAAATCTAACTATACTCCCACTAGCCTTGACATATACACAAGATTCATCTTCACTCCTAGAAAAGCCAAATTCTTTGACTTTCTCATCAAAGCAAAGATTCCATCTATGAGGTGCTTGCTTTAACCCATAAATGGATTTCTCAAGCTTACACAGTCTATTAGGGTACTCTGTATTGACAAAATCCTCTGGCTGAATCATGTAAACATCCTCATCCAACTTTCCATTAAGGAAAGCAGTTTTGACATCCATTTGCCATATTTCATAGTCATGAAATGCGGCTATGGCTAACAGAACCCTAATAGACTTAATCTTGGCCACTGGAGAAAAAGTCTCATCATAATCAACTCCCGAGAAACCATAGTCGTGCCTTATAAGTGTGTACCTTACCATCCATGTCGGTCTTCTTCTTGAAGATCCATTTGCACCCTACAGTCTTACGACCTGGTACATTCTCAACCAAGTTCCAAACTTGATTGTCATACATGGACTGTATCTCGTTGTCCATTGCCTCTTTCCACTTGGCTGACTTAGGGCTTGCCATGGATTCCGCGTAACTGTTAGGTTCATCCAAACCTATTAGTGTCTCATCACTGATAAGTGTATCACCTTCTGTAGTAATATGGAATCCATAGTAATGCTCAGGTGCACTCCTAACCCTTGTGGAACGCCTTAGAGGTACAGACTTGTCAATTGGCTCAATAGGAGTTTCCTCCTCAAGTTGAGTGCTAGGGTTTGAAGTTCCTTCACCACTTGACTCTTGAATTTCTTCAAGGTCAACTTGCCTCCCACTATTTCCTTGGCTTATGAACTTTCTCTCTCTAAAGAAAGCCTTCCTATCTACAAATACCACATTTTCACTAGGTCTGTAGAAGAGGTAACCAAAGGATTGTTGTGGGTAGCCGATGAAAATACACCTCTCGCTTCGAGGTTCAAGCTTATCATGAGTCTCGCGTCTCACGAAAGCCTCGCAACCCCAAATCTTAATGTGGTCTGGTTTGGGTACTTTACCAGTCCACATTTCATGACGAGTTTTGGCAACTTTCTTTGTAGGGACTAGATTAAGGATATGGGCGGCAGTCTCTAAGGCATACCCCCAAAATGAGATTGGTAGCGAAGCTCGACTCATCATGGAACGAACCATATCCAACAAGGTTCGATTATGCCTCTCAGCCACACCATTCAATTGCGGTGTCCCGGGAGGTGTCAATTGTGAGACAATCCCACATTCCCTAAGATAGTCGAGGAACTCTGAACTAAGATACTCACCACCTCGATCGGATCGAAGCATCTTAATGTTCCGGCACAATTGATTCTCGACTTCCTGTTTAAATTCTTTAAACCTTTCGAAATTCTCTGACTTATGCTTGATTAAGTAGACATATCCATATCTACTGTAATCATCAGTAAAATTCAAATAATAACGATTAGAATCCCTTGTGGCATGTTTGAAGGGTCCACACACATCCGTGTGTATAAGATACAACAAACCTTCACCCTCTCACAAGAGCCTATGAAGGGTGACTTTGTCATTTTTTCAAGTAAGCATGATTCGCAAGTATCATCTGACTTTAGATCAAATGACTCCAAGACTCCATCCTTTTGGAGTTGGCCTATGCGTTTCTTGCTTATATGTCCAAGACGACAATGTCATAATGATGCTTTATCCAAGTTATTATCATTAACAGAATCAATACACAATACATTATTTCCTAAGTTATCAACCACATATACAACTTCATACACACCATCACAAGGTAATGCTTTAAAATAAAGAACATTATTAAAGAAAGCATTAATCGAACCAACTTCATTATCAAATGAAAAGGTGAAACCTTGTTTATACAATGCATGAAAGGAAATGATGTTTCTTGCCATTTCTGGCGAATAACAACACTTATTCAAATCTAAACTAAACCCACTACTTAGCGATAAAGTACAAACACCAATCATGGTGAAAGGTAAAGCTTTCCTATTCTCCATGATTAAGTTTATTCTTCTATGCTCCACAATCTCACTTCTTCTTAGTCCCTGCAAATCAGAACAGATATGAATACTGCAACCGGTATCAAGGACCCAAGAGTTAGAATGCGGTGAGTAATTAGATAAGATAGTGTAAATACCCGCATGGTTGGGTTTAACTTTCCCATCCTTCACATCTTGCTGGTATTTTGGGCAGTTCCGCTTCCAATGTGACTTTTCATGACAATAGAAGCATTCAGCCTCTTTTGGGTCAGAAGAAGGAGTGATGAAACCTTTCTTGGTTCCACTTGAAGAAGAGCCATCAAGGGTCCTATCCTTGGTACCCTTCGAAGAGCTCTTCCTCTTCTTCCCTCGACCTTTCCTGATTGCTGGTATTAGAACTTATAATATATTAATAAACCACAAGTGTTATTTCTGTCATTTAGTCTATCCAATTGCACGGTGCCATGCAACCAAAATAGACCATGCCAGGTCGGGTCAAGTTCATACCAGAAATAGTTATGGACTTAAACACCTTATCCAACAGTAACTACACTAGGAGAAGTTGGATCTGAAGTTTGGGACCTTGGATCTCACTGAAAAGGACTGAACACAAAAAGGACTCAAGGAACTCGTCGAGTCCCTTAGACAACTCGACGAGTCGGGTAGGGTTTACCCGTTTTCGAAATTAAGAGTGATTTCTATGAAGGATTGGGGTTTTCGGTCTGCATGGGTTTTCGATCTTCCGGACATTGAAGAACTCATCGAGTTACATAGGTAACTCAGAGAGTTAAAGAGTTACTCGGGTAACACGACGAGTTGATGGATGCACTCGACGAGTCGAGGTCAACATTGATTGTTGACCTTGACTTTGACTAGGGTTGACTAGGGTTGACTTTCAGGGTAATTATGGTAATTCGGAATTGTGACAATTCAATTACATGATGATTATAGTTTGTTGAGTTGGAGCAGCACGTGGGATTTATCTGATCTTATCTTGTCGGTTCAGCATTCAAGATAGGTGAGTCTCCTCACCATACCTATGAGTCTAAGGCACCAAGGCCAACCCCTTATTGTTATGAGTTATGATTAGTTGGTTATGGGATATATGATATTCTAATTATTTGTGATACTCGCATGAAAGACCTCGGGGGGTTCCTGAGGCACTAATATGTAAGGCCTTGGAGGGTTTCCATGGCATTCCAGTATATTTGCGTGTGTAGTTTGTATGTCATCTCTTAAATGTAAAGACCGTGTTGGGTTTCCCACAGCAGGAAGAGCATGTGGGGTTTCCCATGGCAGTTAGTTAAGACCATGTGGGGGTTCCAGTGGCACTAGGTGTAAGACCCTGGAAGGTTTCCATGGTTTCCTTATATGTTGTATGCATGGCTTATATGGTTTATGTAGCTTTTATAGATATTATAGATTATGTATTGATGTGGATTTTGGGGGGTATGCTCTGGCGAACATACTAATCTTTAGCTTATAGTTTGTGGATTTGTTTTAGGTACATCCGAGCCTAAGGGAAAAGAGCAAAGATTGATGGTGTCGCGTGCACTCTCTCTCAGGCGTTTTTATGGGACACTCTGATGATTTGGAATAAAATTGTAATTGATATGAATTTTGAAAACAATTGTATTTGGGATTATATGGTTTGTGGAAAGTATTTGGTTAATCATAAATGAAAATTTTCTCTTGAAAATTAGGTCGTTACAATTTGGTATCAAAGCCTTCGTTTGAGGGATTCAGGCACACCCTCGGATGTGTCGGGAGTCAAACTAAGGAAATGGTAAAATTGTTTTCAAAAATAAAATAAAAGTTAAAACTTTTAAATAATGGAAAAGACGAGAGTGCAACGTGCGTGATCAGCCGAGCCAAGTAAGTAGTTCCCCTATATGTTAGCCATGGTGTACTATTATTTGAGATATGATAATCGTATGGATCTTGCTATGTGTATGCTTTTAAAATTGTATACGGTTAGGACATTATAGCCTTAAAATGATTGATTTGGCTTTATTTCCTGTTCCTTGTCTGGTGGTGGTCCTAGGGTAGAATCTTTTATTCGAAAGTCTATTTGATCCTTTTCTGTGTATAATTTGCATGCATAAAGGCAACCTGGTATGATTAGTATGATTGATGTGGGTAGAGTAAATCATAGGATCGCCTAGGATTTGATATATGGGGTAGTATGTGGAATATGATTTATTTTGGGAAGAATTGGAGTTATCAGGAAGAGCCTTGGGAAGGTTACATGTAGGTGTGGAAGGTAGTATTGGGTTCGTACTACTGAAAGTAGAGGACATGTACCCGAACCAATGTTAGACCTGGAAGCTCTAAGGAGGACCAGTGTGGGAAGATCCCATCTATGGACATCCTAATCAGTATGTTTTATGGTATTGCAGTACAGTATGGTGGTGACATGACATGGAGCTAGGGGATCAGGATCGGGATCTGGATCTGGGTCGGGCGATGGTACCGAGCCCATCCATGAGAGGTTGTGTGAGCTCATCGTAGCCGACGTTACGAGGGGCTTCCTTGACGCTACCCCAGTTATCTTTGGGACAATCAAGGAGGACATGATGTAGATCATGGAGGAGAGGCTCGGGGCATTCAGAGCCGAAATTGTTGTGTACTAATGTGTGTAAACTCACTTAGTTTTAAACCTACTTTTAATTATAAAATAAACACACAAAGGTAGTGGACCTATCAATTGTGGTACAGCTAAATAAGTAGGGTATCGAACACAGGGAACGGTAAATTAAAACTAAAAACTAATTATATCTAAATTAATTAATAAGTAGGGGTTTTCTCTAGTTTAACAAGACTAGAAACTTACTAACTATCACTTAATTTAAAACTAGAAAAGCAAAGAATTAACTTGATTCAATAATGAGAAGGACTTCTGTTTAGTTCAACTCAATTGATCCTATGGTTGATATTATGGTAATAGTGCAATGGATTAACTCTTTTGTTGGTTACCGATTCAAGTGATCAGATTCGCATTCACTACACTAATCCTTAGTGAATAAACTAACTCAAACAGTGATCAGTTGTCAAATTTAACTAGATTCACTAGATTAATTATTCGGGCTAATTCAGACTTGCAATAGTTAACTAATTTGGTTCTTTAGTTAACTTCTTGTTGATGGTCATCACACAAGCTCACACATGAATTTACCTAATTTTCTTATTAATTCTAGTTTCATGTTCATTAATCCTAGACATATGATAAAGTGGTCACATAAACATATGAGGCTGATAATCAAAAGATGTTCATACTATTTAATTACCTTCCTATTAACATAAAATTAATTATCATTCACACACAAGGTTCTTTAGCAAGATAAAACTAACAAAAATCACCAACATTGAATTAATCCTACCAATAATCAAACCATAGTCTCAATTTTGTATCCCCAAACAGAAGTTTAAGAGTTTTAGCTCATGATTGAAGTAAATAACAGCAAATAAACGAATTCTAATTGTCTAGCCATAATGGAAAACAAAAGATTTAGTAGAATGATGAAATTTGCCTCAAATCTCCTTCGGGATTGGATTCTAGGTTGTATCTTCGTTCTCTAGGGTTCTTCTGGCTCTTCAATCGCAGCTAATCTCTCTAGAAGGGTTCCAGAATTCCCCATGTCGATCTGAGAAATTATCTTTATATTTGCGAAACGACTCGTCGAGTCAGGATCCAACTCGCCGAGTCCATCTCTCAATCCCCGTATGCGAGAAGTCTCAGGGTCTTTAAGTCTTTATCTTCTCGAATATTCGATCAGACTCGCTGAGTAGACGACCCTACTCGCCGAGTAGGTGTTTTTTTTTCTTTTTTCAATTCCCGAGCTCCCAACCGCTTCTCCTGCTTCCTTTTGCTTCCAAGCTTCACTTTTGGACTGAAAACATAATTCGAACACTTTTAAGTACTTTTTGTCCATGATATGCAATAATTTAGCTAATAAATGATAAAAAAATCTATACTTAATATGAACTAAATATGCAAATATCGAAATACCCCACACTTGACTTTTGCTTGCCCCCAAGCAAAACTGAATTTTAACACATTAGAATCACATATGACAACTCCAATCTAACCCAACCATTATGCCAAAACCGCAATGCATACATTTGTGTCTAAAAATTTTCCTAAATACCCCCCATACTCCAAATACTCACAATCCTCATAACCATTCGCCCACTTATCCCGAACAATGCTCATTTTATGCATCCCTCCGAATCCATCCGCAGAAAACCTCTTACCTTCAAGGTATTTTTAGTTGAGCAACCCAAGCATACGTAATCTAGAATTACAATTTATGATACCACTATGGAGCTCTTTTGAATTTTTCACTTCCTTGATAATTTGATATTTGATTTCTTTGAATTCACCAGCTTTGTTGTTTGATTTTTGGTATCTTCAATTTTTGAATTTCTTGGAATTTTGATCTTTTGATCTTCCTTTAATTGCTCCAAAATTCTTCAACTTTTCTTGCAATTCTCTCTTTTTTTTTACATGTACCTCACTTTTTCACTCAAATCATACATGCTTAAGCAGGGGCGCTCAACCTCAACCTTTATTGGCTAACAATAATAATTTTCCTGGATACATTTCTGGTACACGATGCTAAACATATTGCATCCCTCGGGCTGAGCGATGTCGTGTTTTTGTCCCATGATTTCACTGGAATAAGGAAGCCACAAATGCACTACAACGTATATAGGCTCAACTAAACATTTGGGTCTTCATGCAATCATCCACACAACTCTAACATGGAATCCTAATTACTTTTTACCAAAATTTCCTAAATTAATCCCTAAGTAAAAAAAAAATTGGTATGCAAATTTTTTTAAATTAGACCTAAATTAAGATTCTAAATTTACTAAGATGACATCAACCCCCTACCCCACACTTAATTTATGCAATGTCCCCATTGCATATTATGCATAAAAACGTGAAATATAGAGAGAATTGGAACAAACTCCCCTGGGATAGAAGTCGCTAGGTCGATGTCTTTTCTCTTCAGCTCCATCTTCAATTGACTTTAGACATGGGAACAACACATCCATGTCTTGGGTGTCAAAATCTCGTGTGGGCAGCTCCAAATATGCAGGAAAAATAGTGTAAACTCTTCAAGAATCGATAGGGAAGAATCATTGGTCAAGTGGTATATTCAACAGCATCGAATCAGCAGTCTTGTTGGTATAAAATTGAGTGACTCGGCGAGTCATATAAGCGACTCGTCGAGTATAGTCCCGAACAGCTTCGAAATTGCGAAAATACAAGGCGAATCGTCTAGTCAGTTAAGTGCACTCGGCGAGTAGACTGCTGGGTGGAAAAATTTACATTCTGCATCTGTCCCAACTTTTGATAAATCTTCAAAACTTCTTATAACTTCTAGACTCATTCACTCATGTCCCTCAGGACCGGACTCGAAACCTTAACTCTAAACTCCGCCCTTTCTTGACTCTTTTCCACTCTTTATATTTTTCTTACTCTCTCAAACTCTAGACCCTTTTATGCAAGCATTCCTAATCCCAAAATCTGAAAATCATCAAGGCAAATTAAACATCAAACATAAAAATAAAAGTCTTAAATTCAAACACACCAAACAAATACAAAAACAAATTGAAAATTGTTCAACAAAGCATAAAAAGAACTAATCCTCCTCCTCATCATCATGATCATGCGCAGCTCCACTTCCACTAGCTCCACTCCTCCTTGCATTAATCACCTCATCCCAAGATGGAATGTATGGGAAGTTACCACCATCGATATATGGAATATGGAAGTGGTCAAAAAGTCGAATGTTGAACTGGTTGCTAAAATTGAGACTCCTTGCCATTTGATCTTGCATTCTCCTCATCTCAACATTATACCAGTCCATTGGTACTTCATCATTATCCACCGAAATTACCGGCGGTTCCTCCTCCACGTCTCGCTCTCGCCTCGGCCTAACCCTCCTTCCCGGCGCCTCGGGACCAACCACCGGATCATCATGTGGGATAGCATAATGACCACCGCCATAATCCTCAATAATCCTAGCCCTCCGAAAAAGAATGGGATTAAATGGAGGGGTAGGAATCACCGTCATCAAATTCCATGCACCACGGGTCATCAACCCAAATGAGTTGGCTAGCCGGGTGACGAACATGCGACCATTAATTTTGGAGGTTTTGCGATCCTTGACCGCACCCTCCGACAAATAAGAAGCCAAACACCACAGAATGTTGCAAAAGGTGTCTGGTGTGATAATGCTCCAAAGATAAAAGACATCAAGCTTAGAAACCTTGTCATCGTCCTTCCGTTGGTTGATGGTGGTGGAGATAAGGCGGTGAATGAGACGGTGCGTGGGTGACCTAATACTTCCTTCTTGGGCCGACTTTGGAATGTACAACTTGTTGGCGATCGTGTTCCACCAACCCGTACTTGTAATGCCATCGGTGAACACCTTGTGAGAGTGTTCCAAAAAGGAGCGAAAAATAGCAGTCGAGACCAATGGTCGGTCATAAATCCCCAACCGACAAGCAAGATCAATAACGGAGCACTGATGAAACTCGCCCCCAAGGCAAAAACTAAAACTCACTGGGTGGTAGCAATTGTCTCCTCCACGGAAAGACACTGTGGAGAAGAATTCCCAGCAAAGCTCCCGGTACACTGGTTCTTGAATTCTAAAGACCCTGCTCCATCCATCACAAATCATTCTCTCCCCCTCGTATGTAAATTCCTTCAAAATATAAGGTGCTAACTCCTCCTCATACCGAACATTTTGCAACCAATCCCAATCAACCCTGTTGGGTACATAAATCTCCTTCTTTCTAACTTCAGCCAACTTTTTCTTCCATCTTGTCATGGTTGAGGCCGATTCAATTTGAGGAAAATTCAACCAAGGAAAATCTCCTTGGTGTCCACTTGAGCTTTGACCCCTGTGAAACATTGTCCCTGCAAAACAAAAAACACACAACTCAGAAAACATAGAAAATCATCAAAACAGATTACACCTGGGTCCCCGACTGTACTCATCGAGTCGTATGAACTGCGCGAGTCAGTCGACGAGTCAATCAAAAGTCGACCATGAAAACTCAAAATTTCTTCAAGGGTTTTGTCCAGGGACATTACTAAGATGTATTAGGGCAAGAACAATCATCCAAAACAACATAATTGATCTAAAATCAAAACCCTAAAAATTCACTAAAACTCAAAATCGGGTACTCTATGAAATTGACACCCTAGATCATCTAAAAACCATGGCTTTAACAAATGTGGGCGCACAGCGAGTGATGGGGGAAACTGATTTCATTAGGGTTAAAAAAAAACCTAGTTACCGGTTGTAAAAATTAATAATTTTTTTTTCTTTCTGTAAATAAAACCGACTTGTCGAGTCAGGGTCAGACTCAGCGAGTCTGGTCGCGATTTTTTAAACTCGTCTGGAATCTGAATCGACTCATCAAGTCAAGGTCAGACTCGGCGAGTCAATTGCAAACAATTCAGAAAATAAAATCATTTTGCCGTTAAAAATTTATTCCACCCCACACTTAGTCCATACGCACTCTCAAGCAGTCATGTCTGACGATTTGGAAGATTAAAATCCTAAAAACGAAAATCAAATAAAACTAAAAAGATGAAAGAAAGCAAACTCTAATAAAAAACAGGTTGCCTCCCGCCCAACGCTTCTTTTTAAGGAGTTGTTAACTGGACTCCTTCCCATCTACGTTTCTCATCTTCTTGCATCGGGAATGCACGCCTAATCTTTTGTGGTTTGTACTTCGTCTTGTAAGCATGAATTTTCTTCTTGTAAGCTCGTCTCAAGTCTTCTTTCTTTATAGCATCATCCTCAGCTACATTAAATTCTCTTTTCTTCATATTTTTCTTCTTCACCCCCATTCTTTTGCACCTTCTCTTGCACTTCCTTTTCCTTAAACTTAATTACTTCATATTTGGTGAAAACTCGTGCTCTAGGTTTGGTAATGAATGGTTGATCAGCATCATCTCTCCTATCCCTTGCCTTTTCCTCTTCTCTAAAGCTTGTCTCATCTTCAAGTGGAATATCTTCTTCTTCTTGCATAATCGTATCAAGGCAGTCTACATGAACGTGTTGAAATTCACCATCCACTTCTCCTTTTGCTGCTTGTTCTTCTAAAGAATGAGGGAAAATCTTCATGTCCAGAACATGCAGGGAGCTGGTAACAAGCAGATCAAAATCGTCCATGTTGCTGGTAATTTCGACTTGACTCGTTGAGTCTAGGAAAGTGACTCGGCAAGTCGGATCGTATTCCACACTTCCCACTGTGTTTTCCGAGTCGACTCCTTTCAGCAGCTTTTCTATCTCCTCCAATTCTTTGTCAAAATCTTCATTACCTCCAGAGGGTAGCAACAACTTGCTTGGATCTTCTTCTTGCAAAAGTGCAAGTTCTTTTTGTAGTATCTCATCATCCAAATCAATGAATGAGATCTCTTCTTTTCTTTCTTCTTCTTGTTTGATCCCTGGTAAAGCTTTAAACACTGTTGACTCGTCTCCTACCCTCAACGTTAGTGTGGATTCACATACATCAATCAATGCACATGCGGTGTTCAAAAATGATCTCCCCAAAATAATTGGAATTCCGGGGTCTTCTTCCATATCAAGTACCACAAAGTCTACGGGAAAAATAAAATTGTAGACCTTAATGAGAAGATCTTCACAAATGCCTCTTCGATGAATTGCCGTCTTGTCCGCCAAATGGATCTTCATGTTAACTGGTCTTGGCTCCGATAAATTCAGCTTCTTGAAGAAAGAGAAGGGAATTAAGTTGATACTTGCACCCGAATCGGTCAATGCTTGAGTGAAAAGTACATTTCCAAATTGGTAAGGAATTATGATGCTCCCCGGATCGCCCTTCTTTTCTGGTAGCTCAGTCAATACTATTTGCGCGACTTTAGCTAAATCTTTCCTAGCAGCAAAGAGACCCTTTAGCAAGTTAAAGTACCTGGGTGTTTGAAGCATTGTTTCCACAAATGGAATGTTGACTTGAAGGGCTCGAACATGCTCCATGAAGGCTTTATACGCTCTAACTTTTTCACTAGGCATGGCTCTGATTGGGAATGGCAAAGGAGGACTATAGGGCCTAACAGTTTTGTCATCTGCGCATGGACTCGTCGAGTCCATTAAAGGGACTCGGCGAGTCTGGTCGGGTTTAGCTGGAGCTGACTCTTCTGCCTTTTCTATGTTCACCTTGGAGGTCTTCTGTGTAGGTGTGAGAATATCTTCATAGCTGGAAGTCACAGCGTTCAAATTCTCCATTCTTGGATTATTTTCGGTGTTACTTGGAAGTTGACCCGGTCTTCTCTCATTCACTTGATGTGCAAGTTGTCCTGGATATTTCTCAATGTTGAGAATAGATGCATGTTGATTCCTTAGCATATTTCTGGTCTCTTGTATTGCAGCATCATGATCATTGTGCCTTTTTTCGGACGCGGCTATAAATCTAGTGAACATTTCTTCTAAATAGGCTTTCTTTTCCATAATCGGTTCTTCCTTTTGATAAAATCCCCTCTCTTTCTGTTTGTATTTCTCCTCCTTAGCCTTCTTGTATTCTTCATACGGGAGCCATTCCTTTTTTGGTTTCCGCCAATTCTCGTCGTATCGATTGCCGCTTGAGTAGAACACTTGAGCTTTCTTGTTTCCATTTTCATCCAAGTCACAATCCTTTGTGAGATGAGGTCCTCTAAAATTCTCGCATCCAACTCGAATAGCATGGATTGTTTGATCCATTTTTGTCATCCTTCTATCTAGACTATCAAGCTTAGCTATCACCGCCGCCATGCCATCATTTCCCGAGTTCACTAACCCCCCGACTTACTTCATTTCTTGGATTGGGGTATTCTCTAGAATGCATGGAGAATTCTTCAATTAACTCCTTGATTACCAGGGGTGCCTTCTTCGTGAGCGGGCCTTGTGAATCGAGCAATTGCCTTGTGGTGACATTGACTCCATCATAGAAAATGGAGACCTCTTGTTGGCTATTGAGGTCATGGTGTGGGCAATTTCTAAGAAGACCTTTGTACCTTTCCCAAGCTTCATAAAGAGACTCCCCGGGTTGTTGCTCGAAGTTGGCAATAGCTTTCTTCAACTTAGCTATTTTGGGAGGCAGGCAAAAGTGGTCTATGAACTCTTCTTTCATCTTGGCCCATGTGGTGACCGATCCGGGAGGAAGCGACTTGAGCCAATCCTTTGCAGCACCCTTGAATGTGACAGGAAGCATGCAAAGTAGCTGGGTCTCGCATGGCACATTTGGTACATTGAAGTAGTCAGCCACATCATTTACTTCATCAAAGTGCTTGTAGGCGTCTTCGTGGTCTTTTCCATAAAAAGGAATCTCCTTCAGTTGAGCGAGAATATGACCCTTTAGTTCGAAAGTAGCGGTAACGGGAATTGTGGGCTGTACAAGTCCTGGGCCAGTGTCATTGCGCATCCTCTTCTTCCATTCCCCCATGGGGACTTCGTCGATATTAGCCATAGTGATAGCTAAATCGTCTTCAAAATCGGATTCGTGCTCGTATGTGGGTTCTTCTTCTTCCTCGGTATCGTACTCGGTGTCTTCTTTAATTGGGTCTTCGATTGTCAAAGAGGCACTAGATGCTCCTGATTTGCTGCTCCTCTTCTTGCTGAAAACGGACTTGAGGTTCTTTAGTGGCAAATTCTTTGAAGAAGCGGATTCTCCAACGGTTTTTCCTTTGCTCCTCCGTAATGCGGATTCCAGGTCTTCGAGAGGAGGGACCAGAGGTGTATCAGATCCTCGGGTCATGAAACAACTGTAAGCAAAACAAAAAAAAAACGCGTAAAAAGAACAAAAAAATAAATAATAATTAAAACTGTGAATCAGCGATGAACTCGCCGAGTCGGCACTAGTGCACTCGGTGAGTTGAAGGCAAAAACAGAAAAATTTTCTAATTACTTTTAAAAATGGATTTTTATTAAAACTTATACTAATTACTAAATTACCTATGAATTAACTCTGTCTAAGATAAATGTTACACAAAGGATCGATTAAACTAGAACTTAACGTTAATTTTAGAACCGTTCCCCGGCAACGGCGCCAAAAACTTGATGTATGTAAACTCACTTAGTTTTAAACCTACTTTTAATTATAAAATAAACACACAAAGGCAATGGACCTATCAATTGTGGTATAGCTAAATAAGTAGAGTATCGAAAACAGGGAACGGTAAATTAAAACTAAAAACTAATTATATCTAAATTAATTAATAAGTAGGGATTTTCTCTAGTTTTACAAGACTAGAAACTTACTAACTATCACTTAATTTAAAACTAGAAAAGCAAAGAATTAACTAGATTCAATAATGAGAAGGACTTCTGTTTAGTTCAACTCAATTGATCCTATGGTTGATATTATGGTAATAGTGCAATGGATTAACTCTTTTGTTGGTTACCGATTCAAGTGATTAGATTCGCGTTCACCACACTAATCCTTAGTGAATAAACTAACTCAAACAGTGATCCGTTGTCTAATTTAATTAGATTCACTAGATTAATTATTCGGGTTAATTCAGTCTTGCAATAGTTAACTAATTTGGTCCTTTAGTTAACTTCTTGTTGATGGTCATCACACAAGCTCACACATGAATTTACCTAATTTTCTTATTAATTCTAGTTTCATGTTCATTAATCCTAGACATATGATAAAGTGGTCACATAAACATATGAGGTTGATAATCAAAAGATGTCCATACTATTTAATTACCTTCCTATTAACAGAAAATTAATTATCATTCACACACAAGGTTCTTTAGCAAGCTAAAACTAACAAATATCACCAACATTGAATTAATCCTACCAATAATCAAACCATAGTCTCAATTTTGTATCCCCAAACAGAAGTTTAAGAGTTTTAGCTCATGATTGAAGTAAATAACAGCAAATAAACAAATTCTAATTGTCTAGCCATAATGGAAAACAAAAGATTAAGTAGAATGATGAAATTTGCCTCAAATCTCCTTCGGGATTGGATTCTAGGTTGTATCTTCGTTCTCTAGGGTTCTTCTGGCTCTTCAATCACAGCTAATCTCTCCAGAAGGGTTCCGAAATTCCCCATGTCAATCTGAGAAGTTATCTTTATATTTGCGAAACGACTCGTCGAGTCAGGATCCGACTCGCCAAGTCCATCTCTCAATCCCCGTATGCGATAAGTCTCTGGGTCTTTAAGTCTTTATCTTCTCGAATATTCGATCAGACTCGCCGAGTAGACGACCCTACTCGCCGAGTAGGTGTTGTTTTTGGTGTTTTTTTCTTCTTTGTTCAATTCCCGAGCTCCCAACCGCTTCTCCTGCTTCCTTTTGCTTCCGAGCTTCACTTTTGGACTGAAAACATAATTCAAACACTTTTAAGTACCTTTTGTCCATGATATGCAATAATTTAGCTAATAAATGATAAAAAATCTATACTTAATATGAACTAAATATGCAAATATCACGTACCATGTTGGGGCCCGAACTCCCTCGTTCTGGGAGTTCAAGGCGTATGGGACGCCGGTGTTTTTCGGGTTCAGGGACCCCATTGTTAGCCAACGCTGAGTGGCAAATATAGAGAATGCCTAGTGCACGACTTTTTTCCCTGAAGCGGAAAAGTTGGTTGTGCTTCATGTATACTGAGAGACAGAGCCCAAGACTGGTGAGGAATGGTGACTAGTCAGGTGGGAGCAGTTGGTGTGGCTGAGATGTCATGGGCCGAGTTTGTTAGGAGATTTGACTTGGTGTTTGCACCACCTATTGAGGTGCAATGACTAGTGAGGGAGTTTCATGAGCTCCAGCAGACCACCAAGAATGTGGCATAGATCACCGCCAAGTTTCGGGAACGAGTATTGTTGATTCCACTGTATGCTACCGATGAGGACATGAAGAGTATGAGGTATCATTCGATGCTGAGGGATGATATCTGGGATTTTGTGATTTTTACAAGGTGCAAAACCATGAATGAGATGGTGAAGAAGGCATGTGAGCGGAAGACGGAGTTGGACTTCCGCACCAAGCGGAAGCCTGAGCAAGCACATACAGCAGTAGGTCCGGCTAAAAATCCTAAGACCTTAGATTCATCCAGTAGGGGCTAGCAGGACCGTGGCCGGTGTGCCAAGTATGGGAGATCTCATGGTGGAGCTTGTCGGGGGAAGATCCTGGTGTGTTATACGTGTGGGCAGTCGGGCCACGTGAGCAGGAACTACCGCTTGAAGGGCCTGATTTGTTTCCACTGCAACTAGACTGGCCATAAAAGGACGATTATCTGAGGTTGCAGGGGGGAGAAGTGGCGGTGCCCTCACCCGCTACATTGAGGATTACTGACGGCCGCCTTGATAAGGAGGATACTCCATCGGTAAAGAGCCGTTCGTTTTGGTTGACCACCGAGGAGGCTCTGGCAGAGCCAGACGTTGTGGCTGGTACGTATTTTATCTTCCTATTCTATACTTATTGCATTGCTTATGTGTATATTATGCTTATGTATAGGGACCTTTTTGGTAAATGGTATGTCTGCCCATGTATTGTTCGATTCGGGAGCTACCCAAGTATCTCTTGCGCTTAGCAAGAAGTTTCGAGATGTGCCGGGGACTCTGGATTCCCCGCTTGACGTCCAAATTGCGGACGACCGCACCATGAGTGCTACGAGGGTGTATAGAGATTGTGTCCTAAATGTTTTTAGGGACAGGTTTCGTGTTGATCTAGTTCCGATACCGTTGCGAGGGTTGAAGGTGATTGTGGGGATGGACTTGTTGGGAGCCAACGGGGCCTTGATAGATTACGAGCGTGAATTGGTGGGGGTTCGAATCCCAAGTGGGGGAGAACTGGTTATTCATGGTGAGAGGGCCTCTCAGGGGCCAACCCTCTGTTCAGCCGCGAGAGCTAGGAGATTTTTGCAGTAAGGTTGTATGGGGTTTCTGGCATATATATATATATATATATATATATATATATATATATATATATATATATATATATATATATATATCAAATACAAGGGTTAACACCACAACAGATGTGGGAAGTGTGTCAGTTGTACAAGAGTTTCAGGTTGTCTTTCCCGAGGAGTTACCAAGAGTGCCTCTGGTTTGGCAGGTGGAGTTTCGCATTGATTTAGTGTCGAGCGTCGCCCCGATATCGAAGGCACCGTACCGGCTAGCACCGCCCGAGATGCAGGAACTATCTACGCAGATTCAGGAGTTGCTAGACCGAGGGTTTATCCGTCGAAGCAGTTCCCCATGGGGAGCTCCAATCCTGTTCGTGAAAAAGAAGGATGGATCACACAAGATGTGCATTGATTATCAAGAGTTGAACAAGCTAACGGTTAAAAACCGTTATCCGTTACCATGGATCAATGATTTGTTCGATTAGCTATAGGGTGCGTCTTGGTTTTCCAAAATTGATCTTCGGTCAGGGTATCATCAAATGAAGATTCGAGATGAGGATATACCAAAAACAACTATCAGGACTTAGTATGGGCACTATGAGTTTGTGGTGATGCCATTTGGGTTCACCAATGTCCCGGCAACGTTCATGGATCTCATGAATAGAGTGTGCAGACCGATGTTGGATTGATCGGTAATCGTTTTTATTGATGATATCCTGGTCTATTCTAAGACCAAGGAGCAGCATGAGAAGTATCTGAGGGAGGTAATGGAGACACTCAGGGTGGAATGACTTTATTTCATGTTCTCCAAGTGTGATTTCTGGCCACGAGAGGTACAATTTTTGGGGCATATCATCAACCAGGAGGTCATTTCGGTTGATCCAGCCAAGGTTGAGGCAATGATGCGGTGGGAAGTACCAAAGAACGCGTCCGAGATCCATATCTTTTTGGTTTAGCGGGCTATTATCGAATATTCATCCAGGATTTCTCCAAGATTTTTGTGCCTTTGACCCGCTTGACGAAGAAGAATGTGACATTTCGATGGGAAACGAATCAGCAGTTGGCTTTTGAGACCCTGAGACGGAGGTTATGCGAGCCTCCGATTCTAGTACTACCAGAGGGGTTAGATGATTTGGTAGTGTACTGTGATGCATTGATCTCCAGCTTAGGTGCGGTACTGATGCAAAGGGGGCATGTGATAGCTTATGCCTTGAGGCAGTTGAATCCTCATGAGGCGAATTACCCTACTCATGACCTGGAATTGGGGGCAGTGGTGTTTGCCCTCAAAATTTGGAGGCACTACTTGTATGGAGTACGGTGCACTATTTATATTGATCATAAGAGTCTAAAGTATTTGATGGATCAACAGAACCTCAACATGCGATAGAGGAGGTGGTTAGATGTGTTGAAAGATTATGTTTGTGAGATCTTGTACCATCCCTAAAAGCCCAACGTGGTGTCTGATGCTTTGAGCCACAAGACAGTGGGTTCCCCGATTGGGAACGTTTGTTTGAGGATGACAGTGATACCTCCATCGATGGATATGATCAAACAGGCTCAGTTCGAGGGTGTGTAGAAAGAGAACTGGAAGATAGAGCAGATTAAGGGCCAGTATCCCTTGTTTCTTCTGGATTGCCCAGGTCATCTGACACAGTGTGGCCGGGTGTGGGTATCAGTGACTGGAGGAGGGAGAAAGAAGATATTGGAGGAGGTAGACAAGTCCAAGTTCTCTATAAATTTAGGGGCTACGAAAATGTATAGAGCTCTGATACTGAGCTATTGGTGGCCCTGCATGAAGCGGGAAATCACCTGGTTCATGGAGCAGTGCTTGACCTGGAGGAAGGTCAAGTTCGAACATCAGCGGCCGCATGTCAAGATTCAGCTGCTACCCATACCCATGTAGAAGTGGGAAGAGATCTCTATGGACTTCATCACAAAGTTACCAAGGACAACGAGTGGTGTGGACGCCATATGGGTGATTTTGGATTGGTTGACGAAGAGTACCCACTTTATTCAGATCTCTAAGATTATATCCGTTGAGAAGTTGGCGGATATTGATGTACGAGAGGTGGTGGCTAGCCATGGGGTGCCAGTGTCGGTAGTCTCTGACAGAGATGTTCGATTTACATCTAGATTCTGGAAGAAGTTCCATGAGGAACTGGGCACGCAGTTGCATTTTAGCATAACATACCACCCCCAGACAGATTGCCACAGTGAGAGGACGATCCAGACACTTCAGAATATGCTTCAGGCATGCGTGTTGGATTTTGGAGGGAGTTGAGATACATACCTCCCTTTGGCAGAGTTTTCATACAACAACCATTACCATGCGAGTATTGACCGACCTCATTTGAGATGTTGTATAGTAGGAGATGTAGGACCTCGGTTTTTTAGGGTAAGGTTGGACACCGAGTCATGGGGAGCACTGAGGTAGAGCTCAAGACTACCAGGCTAATTCAGTAGGTGCACGGCCGGCTGCGAGTCACGCAGAACCGTCAGAAGAGCTATATTGATCGACATCGATCGGAACTTGAGTTCCAGGTGGGGGACTTCGTGTTACTAAAGGTGTCGCCATGGAAGCGAGTCATCAGGTTTCAAAATATAGGCAAGTTGGGGCCTCGATATATTGGACCGATCAAGATTACGGCCGGGGTGGGAAAAGTGGCCTATAGTTTGAATCTGTCGGATGACCTTAGCCAGATTCACAACACCTTCCATGTGTCACAACTTCAGAAATGTGTCACAGAGGAGGCCACGGTCGTTTCTTTGGACGAAATTCAGGTGGACGAGAGTCTGAACTACATTGAGAGGCCTATTGCGGTTCTAGATACGAAGACCATGGTTCTTCCGAACAAGCAGGTGAATCTAGTAAAAGTGCAATGGCAACAACGAAGGGGCTCTGAATGGACATGGGAGAAGGAGGATGAGATGCGATATCACTACCCATACTTGTTCGCGTCACCAGACTTCGAGGACGAAGTCTAGTTCAAGTAGGGGAGATTTGTAACGCCTGTTTCAGGTATTAATTAAGTTATCTTTTTTTAGGGTTTTGTGCATGGACTCGGCAAGTTGGGGAGCTCTAACTCGTTGAGTAGAGATCATTTACGTGGATGCGGGACTTAGAACCCTAGCCGCAATATGGTGATTCCTTGAGTGTGTGGGACTTTGGAGGGTGGAACTTGTGTTTTTGAGAAGGATACTTGAAGGTTGAGGAGATTGAAGAAAGCAAAAGGCTTTGGATCCGGCATCTACTTGTTGTTAGCATCCATTTAGAGGAAAAAAGTTGCTAACTTGATCTCTATTTGCTTAGATCTCCTTATATGGAAGAATATGGTCACTTTTGGTGAAAAATGGGGTCATACTCGGATTTGGAATTATCACAAGGATATGGTTCCAGATCTGGACCCCTCTAGGTCCTTAATGACATAAAGTTGCTCACTTTATTCAGCTTAGGCCCTTTCAATGCATTAAGACCATGTAGGAACCTTAGTTTTGGTGTTTTAGCCTTGAGAGGCGTTGCGTACACGTAAAGTTTGCAACTTTACGTGGTAACTACACTAGGAGAAGTTGGATCTGAAGTTTGGGACCTTGGATCTCATTGAAAAGGACTAACACAAAAAAGAACTAAAGGAACTCGTCGAGTCCCTTAGACAACTCGACGTAAAGTTTGCAACTTTATGTGGTAACTACACTAGGAGAAGTTGGATCTGAAGTTTGGGACCTTGGATCTCACTAAAAAGGACTAACACAAAAAGAACTAAAGGAACTCGTCGAGTTCCTTAGATAACTCGACGAGTCGAGTTGGGTTTACCAGTTTTCGAGATTTCGAGTGATTTCTGTGAAGGATTGGGGTTTTCGGTCTGCATGGTTTTCGGTTTTCCTGATATTGAGGAACTCGACGAGTTACATAGGTAACTCGGCAAGTTGAAGAGTTACTCGGGTAACTTAATGAATTGTTGGATGCACTCGACGAGTCGAGGTCAACATTGATTGTTGACCTTGACTTTGACCAGGGTTGACTAGGGTTGACTTTGAGGGTAATAATGGTAATTTGGGATTGTGACAAGTCAATTACATGATGATTATAGGTTGTTGAGTGGGAGTAGCACGTAGGATTTATCTGATCTTAGCTTGTCAGTTCAACATTCACGAGAGGTGAGTCTCCTCACCATACCAATGTGTCTAAGGCACCAAGGCCGGACCATTATTGTTATGAGTTATGATTAGTTGGTTATAGGATAGGTGATATGCTAGTTATTTTTGATACTCACATGAAAGACCTCGGGGGGTTCCCGAGGCAGTTATATGTAAGACCATGGAGGGTTTCCATGGCATTCTAGTATATTTTCCTTTGTAGTTTGTATGTCATCTCTTGATTGTAAGGACCATGTGGGGGTTCCTGTGACAACCCGATATTTTGAGACAATAAAATATAACACCAGTCAAATTTAGGCCAAAATATAACTTTCCTAAAAATCTTATTTGGGTTAAATAAAGTAGTAGGAATCGTAGCAAGGTTTTCGTACATATAAAGAACACTAAAATCCGAGTTATAACGAAGAAGTTATGACCAATCTAAGATTCGCGGCAAAAACTGGCAACGCTGATAGACGTAAAACGCAAAGTTTCGATACAATAATTTTTTAGCCTTAATTATCTAAACTGAAGTCATAGATTACGTTAAACCATGATCATGCCTAAAAAGAACTCCCAAAACGGACTTCGTATGAAGAAGATACAAATTTACTAAGTTTCGTAACAGCGATAGACAGCTAAAAACTCAAAATAAAGATCGAGCGATTTTTAGCCGACGCAACTTAAACGAGAGTTGAAGGTCTCGAAAATAATAGTTCGATGGTAAAAAGACAAACGAAAACGGACGTCGGATAAAGAAGTTATGGATTTTTAACGAAGTTATCGTGTCCCGGCCTATTAATTAAAATATAATTAAAAATAAATTCAAAATTAGCCAACGGAGTCTAAATGAAAGTTGTAGAGTATTTTCTCACCTTCGCGTGGATATAGAGAACGTCAAAAACGGATCCCGTATGCGAAAGTTACGGATTTTACAAGTTCGTGGCACACATACCGAAACGATTTACGCCCAGCGTACTCGGATGCTAGGCTCCGGATCGTCCACGTCGACCAAACACTTTGCCCGAGGATGCGGTCAGCAGTGATGCAAACGAACGCCTAGCGTAACCTCGGAGTACGCCCAGCGTACGAGGTATGCCCCGCGTAAGCCCGAAGTACGCCCAGCGTACCGAGGACCTCCAGCTCCTATAAATAGAGTGCGAGGGTGCCGGCTACCTTTTCTAAACTTCTTCATTTCTCTCACATTTCCACCTCGTTTTTCGTGCCGACAACATCCTGACTTCCCGGTTTCATATCTAAGCCCCGACGAAGGTCCGAAGCCCCGAGATTCCCTAGAATCTCGTCACTTTCCGGTCGAGGTGCCGCCCGGAAAATCTCGTTTTCTTCAAATCACGCACTTTCTTAGGTGATTTCATACCCCTATAAACTACATTTTCAAATGTGTTATCAATGCTTTTATAGACGTTTAAGGGGGTGAATACAAGTAAACAGACGATTATTATCGTGTGTAACCTAAAGTTTCATTATATACTCTTTTTATCAAGTAAACCATATGTGATTCATAACTACTACATGGAAACTTTCGTACACAAAATATATCACGATAACATCTTGTCTTTTTAAATTAAATATGTTGTTAAACATATACGAATCAAACACTTTATCTATACTTTGAGTATATGTGTTCATTTATGTCACTACAAAAGTTACACTTTACATCATAAGTGAGCATTTCACTAGGGTTTATTATACAACAAAACAAACTATAGGAAAAACTATAATAGTTTACGAGAAACATTTTTACATGTTAAAAACTCTTTATCAAATTGTCTTACATACTTTATGTTTCATTCAAACGCTGTTAGAATCGTGTTTCAAACAAAAGTCTTCTTATACTTAAAATTGTTCTTATCAAACAAACTACTTTCAAATAGTTTTATAAACTGACATCAAGTCATCATCTCTAATTTATTAAACTTTTCAAAGGTTTTACAAAACTTCTTTTATATTTTTATTGTCAAATGCACGCGTATATATATATATATATATATATATATATACATATATAGACATAAAAGTTTCCATCAGTTGGTTTCAGTACCTTTGGGTAGCAAAGGCATACTTCGGTTATACGCGCACAATACTAGTAACTATAATAGGTATAGTTAGGATATACTACTTACCATTCCAAGTACAAGGAATCACACAAGAGTCAGTTTATTAATGATTCTATACTAATACATTACATACTATTTGAAGAGATATGATTACATACAATTACAACGCATACAAGTTTCAAGACATACAATTACAAGAGATACGATTACATAAGATAGTGTACTAGATATTCATGAAATTTTACACACTACAAGTACCATATCAAAGAGATATTTTCATATACAAGAACAAATGGACATTTTCACACGTAAATCTGTTTTATACTAGGTTTTGTGAGACATTTCACGTACTTTCGAGTATGCATTATTAAGTCCTGTATTATATACCATAATCCCTTGTAGGGGGAGCGTGATACTTGTGTATAGATCTATACGGGATTGACAATCCCGCACCTAAACTGTTAGCTACAGTTAGACCGACAGGTCTGGGGTGACAAATGTCATAACATTCCAACGCCTAAAGAACGTTGTTACAGGCAGTCTGGGTCATTAGCATGGTTATAAAACTCACATGTAGTATTAAAAAAACGTTGATTTACGGGGTTATCAAGTACCTTAGCAATTATATACGTACACAAATCTATTATTTTAGACATGAACAACACCATGGTAGTTCAGTTTTGGGACTTTTAAACTACCACCCACTCATGGGCAAATATTGGATTTCTAATAGCAAACATTTAAAACAGTCGGGTCTTGGTAGAATACTACTTTTTATAATAGTAGAAAATATGGGATTTTCTAGGATTTCAAACGTTTACAATTACTTACAAACATGTTCATTGGTACAAACTTTCCTTCAAACATTTACAGGTTTTTCTTTACAGCTTTACAAATCAAAGTCACATAAATACTTATGAATTCACCAGCATTATTGCTGATACTCGCTTTCAAAATAACTTGTATTCCCAGGACACAGATAGACAGGTACGACTACCAAGTTCTATGAAGACGGAGCGGTCAAGACTCGTCTTGTATTTTGAATATTAATTTTGTAGAATTATACTATGAAGGAACTCAAATGTAATTAAAATTATACTATTAATGTAATGGATGATGTTGTTGCTTGTTTACTACTTTGCATTGTTATGATACATAACATGACGTCCTCCGCCCCAGAACGTTTCCGTCGTTCTCGGTTTTGGGGTGTGACAGATTGGTATCAGAGCATTGTTTATAGTGAATTGAGTATATCAACCCATAAAAGATATACAAACTATAAATACAATAGGGATTCAAATACTCTAATAAAGAGTCTACTTTTAAAATAATAAAATATTTAATTGAGTATACATGCCTACATTTATACTAAAATCAATGTCACTAGGACAGAACAAAAGTATTACGATTGTTGGGCAGCACAAGTAGACTTAGAGACATATAGTCAAAACTGGGATGATATAGCCTGATCAACTATATTTTTCGAGGGTTAACTAGCATGTGCCTAAGTGTGGCTGTGAGTTGCAACAAGTCTAAAAACGTACCCACAATACCACAATGAGAACAATAGAACATAAACCAAAAATACTATAGGAGTATTTCGTGTATTACTATAAACTACGTATGTGTTAGATTCTTATACCCCAATTACCGCATAGATAACATAGCTGGACCCCATCCCCACAATGACCCGTATTTCCCGAACAAAGGCAATGTTGGATGGTTCAGAGAAGAACCAGAGAATGATCATCCAATCCCTTTTGAATGATCACCATGCTAAAGACCTTTCGGATGATGATAACTCCGAACTCGAGGATGAGAATCTACCCCCGATAACTCCCAATTCAAGCCCTAACCCTCGTCCAACTCTTCATGGCTCGACACTTCCTTGGGTAGAATGCCTGAAAACATGGAGCGAAGAGAGAAATCAACCTATGTCGTTTAAAGGAGACCGAAACTGCTACAACTTAAGGGGAGCTCAGCAGGCAAAGTTTTACCAATCCTAATCCGTAGGGTTGCTCGAAACGAAATTCAGGGTAGAACGACTCTCCATTATATCGAAGAGGTTAAATGCCAATGCAAGAATGCATACCATCTACACCAATCGTCTTGAAAACACTCATGAGAGATCTGAGAGAGACCATGAGACCCTGCTGCAAGCATTAGCTAAAACACAAGCCGAAGGCATAGAGGTACGAGTACGCTAGAGAATGTATGAAAGACACCTTCTTGATAATGGAACGTCAATTGGCTGAACTAAGAGTTCACCAGAAGGATGACCGCCGCTAGTAAGAAATGCTTTATTTCCCTTCCTTGTTTAAAGGAATCGTTTTCCTGTGTATGTCCTATGTAGCATTTTTCTATGTAACTATCTTGTACTGTAAGTACTGTTAGTTAGACCCTTATGCGGCCAAAACCTTTCTACTCTGGATATGATGTAAGACCTTCTTCAAGGTCAAGTTTTCCTAAACTTATTACATCTTAAACATCGATGATATTGACAGTCGGTTAACTTCTGTGTCACTCTTTGTTCAAAAACCCTCATCATACCTTTGTTGGAGTCTATCTGAAACATGCTTTATTCAAGTCATTGGACTATAGTAATTTAACTCTGGAGACATTTCAAAGTCTCTTTTAGTGGTCGGATCATGTTATTCACCAACCAACGATACCTCGGCTTGAACGACAAACGTCTTAAGACCATTTTACAAAGATACTTCTACTCAATACTAGGACTGCATCATAGGGATGTAGGTCAAACCTCCGCAAACATACATCCAATCCATACTAGGACTGCATCATAGGGATGTAGGTCAAACTTTCGAGGACATAGTCTTACTCTTTACTTGAACAATCGAAGTACATCTAGAGTCAACCAGAATCGCTCACAAAATCTTTATCTTTCGTGTTACAGAATCATGTCGTCATCCGGAAACGATTAGCCGAACAACGAAACCCCTATCCTCCATATCGACGTCGCTACATTACAAGCTGCAGTAGCAGCTGCGGTGACAACTTTCCTTACACACATCAACTCAAGCAACACAAGCAAGACCGACAAAGGAGTCGAGAGTTCCGATGGTAGTACCAAACTAGGAAACCAACAAATGGCAACAGTCATAGACTTGCGAAGCCGTAAGATCGAAAGGAAGAGACGATATCGTCAAGCCCTAAAGGAGCGCAAGAGATCCCAAAGACTTGTTGCTGTGGCAACTCCTGCAAAACGCTTTAGGAAGCAATTTCCAAGGTGGTGTAATGAGGAAGGCACTCGTGTCCACATAACATTGGCTAAACACCTCACTCCCGCCACCAAGGCTAGTACTAGCCAGTCATGCCACCAACGCGGGGAGATAGGGCACGTCAAGAAGGATTGCCCTATAACAAAGAACTATGGTGCAAACGGTAGGATTCTCAGGATCACAGTTGCAAGAGAACCTACTCCAAACCCATCTTAATGTAATTTAGGCGTTTCGTTGTAACAGACTTATAAACCATCCAAAAGTAGTGCAATCAGAGTCTTATCTTTTGCAGGATCCCATCGGTATAAGGATGCTTGTGCAGCGTATACTTGCCTTTTGTAGTATACCTTATTCGCAGCAATAGTCTTGTAATAATCTAAAGTACTGTAACTCCGTTGATGGTTGCACGGTTGTGTTTTGTCTGTAAACGTCTTATATTCAAATCTAATGTGTTTAAGTTTCTTTATGATCCCGACATTATCATACGACTTGATTCTATTTGATCCTCACAAAAGCAGCTTCATACGTACATCCCTTTCTTCAAAAGCGCCTTTCCAGCGAAGCCATTATTCCAGAATACCGAAGTACCCATGTATAGAGTACCTCATAGTTCTTTTCCTATCCAAAGAAATCCCCGAAGTAGCACTTGTACAGTACGTCAAGTTCCAATCCAAAGGTCCATATGGTTGATCTGTCGCTAATGAATGTATACATAGGGGTGATATATAATCAAGGTTCTACAGGTTTGGAATTGACAATTCCACTTTAACTTCTTTTTCCTCGATGGGATGTGAGCTTAAAGAAGAATCATTTATTCGACTACCTTCTCAACCTTAATTATATACGACTCGTATACCCGAGACTGTGATAGATGAACCGGGTATGAGTTCTACTATGAACTTCAGGATGGAGACTGCCCAAGACTGCGAATGATCGTGCTTCCGTGAGAATAAACTTAGAAATACCTATCCTTTTCCCTAATTCATGAGTAGTCATACTATCTTTTAGATCTTCACGACAGCTAATCCACCCCAAGGTTTTGACATCATAATTCGTAGGAGTTGGTTAAGTCTACATCGAGCCGACATCAGGTGCTTTGATAAAGCAGTTCGTCCTAACCTCCCTAAACAACGAAGCCCTAGTTATTTACAGCCACGAACCAAGTACGGACCCTCTCATCATTTCGTGTATGCAAGCTCAGAAATGCTTATGAAAGGAATATAATGCATTCCTTGCACACATCGCCGAGACGTGTCGAAAAGTGAAGGACATTCAAGAACATCCAAGAAGTATGTGGTTTTCCCGACACCTTTCCAGAAGGACAACCGAGACTACCAACACAGCGTCAACTTGAATTCAGAATCGACTTAGTTCCAGGGGCTACCCCAGTAGCCAAATCACCTTATTGTCTAGCTCCAACCGAGATGCGAGCACTTCCTAGCGAGCTTAACAAACTCCTCAGAAGGGGATTCTTTAGGACAAGTTTCTCACTTGGAAGAGTACCGGAATTGTCTGTAAACCAAGAAAGAGCATTCCAAACGTTAAAGTAAGCATGATACATCGCACCAACATTATCCCTCCCAAAAGGGGATAGAATATTTTCTGGTGTAATGCGATACATCCAACCAAGGGCTTGGTTGTGTTCTTAAGCAAGAGGAAAAGTCACTGCCCATACCTCAAGACAGCCTAACACACAGGAAATTAACTATTCAACACGTGATCTTGAATCATGAGCAGCGGTAATTGCTCTAAAGATCTGGAGACACTACTTGTAGGGTACAAGGTGTAATACTCTCACAGACCACAGAAACACTCAACACACATTCGACAAGGAAAAGATATCATACCAGTGAAGTCAAACGAAAGAAGCAAAGTCATATCTCGATAGTGAAAGGTTCGCTAGAATGCCAGGAGAAGACGAATGTTCACTTAAGAACACGAGTAGCAAACAAAACTTCTGTCCGTAGCATGATTATTAATACTGCTTAAACTCGAATTTCGGGACAAAATTCCCTCTAACAGGGGGATGATGTGACAACCCGATATTTTGAGACAATAAAATATAACACCAGTCAAATTTAGGCCAAAATATAACTTTCCTAAAAATCTTACTTGGGTTAAATAAAGTAGTAGGAAACGTAGCAAGGTTTTCGTACATATAAAGAACACTAAAATCCGAAACGAAGAAGTTATGACCAATCTAAGATTCGGGGCAAAAACCGGCAACACTGATAGACGTAAAACGCAAAGTTTCGATGCAATAATTTTTTATCCTTAAGTATCTAAACAAAAGTCGTAGATTACGTTAAACCATGATCATGCCTAAAAAGAACTCCCAAAACGGACTTCGTATGAAGAAGATACAAATTTACTAAGTTTCGTAACAGCAATAGACAACTAAAAACTCGAAATAAAGATCGAGCGATTTTTAGCCGACACAACTTAAACGAGAGTTGAAGGTCTCGACAATAATAGTTCGATGGTAAAAATACAAACGAAAACGGACGTCGGATAAAGAAGTTATGGATTTTTAACGAAGTTATCGTGTCCCGGCCTATTAATTAAAATATAATTAAAAATAAATTCAAAATTAGCCAACGGAGTCTAAATGAAAGTTGTAGAATATTTTCTCACCTTCGCGTGGATATAGAGAACGTCAAAAACGGATCCCGTATGCGAAAGTTACGGATTTTACAAGTTCGTGGCACACATACCGAAACGATTTACGCCCAGCGTACTCGGATGCTAGGCTCCGGATCGTCCACGTCGACCAAACACTTTGCCCGAGGATGCGGTCAGCAGTGATGCAAACGAACGCCTAGCGTAACCTCGGAGTACGCCCAGCGTACGAGGTATGCCCCGCGTAAGCCCGAAGTACGCCCAGCGTACCGAGGACCTCCAGCTCCTATAAATAGAGTGCGAGGGTGCCGGCTACCTTTTCTAAACTTCTTCATTTCTCTCACATTTCCACCTCGTTTTTCGTGCCGACAACATCCTGACTTCCCGGTTTCATATCTAAGCCCCGACGAAGGTCCGAAGCCCCGAGATTCCCTAGAATCTCGTCACTTTCCGGTCGAGGTGCCGCCCGGAAAATCTCGTTTTCTTCAAATCACGCACTTTCTTAGGTGATTTCATACCCCTATAAACTACATTTTCAAATGTGTTATCAATGCTTTTATAGATGTTTAAGGGGGTGAATACAAGTAAACAGACGATTATTATCGTGTGTAACCTAAAGTTTCATTATATACTCTTTTTATCAAGTAAACCATATGTGATTCATAACTACTACATGGAAACTTTCGTACACAAAATATATCACGATAACATCTTGTCTTTTTAAATTAAATATGTTGTTAAACATATACGAATCAAACACTTTATCTATACTTTGAGTATATGTGTTCATTTATGTCACTACAAAAGTTACACTTTACATCATAAGTGAGCATTTCACTAGGGTTTATTATACAACAAAACAAACTATAGGAAAAACTATAATAGTTTACGAGAAACATTTTTACATGTTAAAAACTCTTTATCAAATTGTCTTACATACTTTATGTTTCATTCAAACGCTGTTAGAATCGTGTTTCAAACAAAAGTCTTCTTATACTTAAAATTGTTCTTATCAAACAAACTACTTTCAAATAGTTTTATAAACTGACATCAAGTCATCATCTCTAATTTATTAAACTTTTCAAAGGTTTTACAAAACTTCTTTTATATTTTTATTGTCAAATGCACGCGTATATATATATATATATATATATATATATATATATATATATATATATATATACATATATAGACATAAAAGTTTCCATCAGTTGGTTTCAGTACCTTTGGGTAGCAAAGGCATACTTCGGTTATACGCGCACAATACTAGTAACTATAATAGGTATAGTTAGGATATACTACTTACCATTCCAAGTACAAGGAATCACACAAGAGTCAGTTTATTAATGATTCTATACTAATACATTACATACTATTTGAAGAGATACGATTACATACAATTACAACGCATACAAGTTTCAAGACATACAATTACAAGAGATACGATTACATAAGATAGTGTACTAGATATTCATGAAATTTTACACACTACAAGTACCATATCAAAGAGATATTTTCATATACAAGAACAAATGGACATTTTCACACGTAAATCTGTTTTATACTAGGTTTTGTGAGACATTTCACGTACTTTCGAGTATGCATTATTAAGTCCTGTATTATATACCATAATCCCTTGTAGGGGGAGCGTGATACTTGTGTATAGATCTATACGGGATTGACAATCCCGCACCTAAACTGTTAGCTACAGTTAGACCGACAGGTCTGGGGTGACAAATGTCATAACATTCCAACGCCTAAAGAACGTTGTTACAGGCAGTCTGGGTCATTAGCATGGTTATAAAACTCACATGTAGTATTAAAAAAACGTTGATTTACGGGGTTATCAAGTACCTTAGCAATTATATACGTACACAAATCTATTATTTTAGACATGAACAACACCATGGTAGTTCAGTTTTGGGACTTTTAAACTACCACCCACTCATGGGCAAATATTGGATTTCTAATAGCAAACATTTAAAACAGTCGGGTCTTGGTAGAATACTACTTTTTATAATAGTAGAAAATATGGGATTTTCTAGGATTTCAAACGTTTACAATTACTTACAAACATGTTCATTGGTACAAACTTTCCTTCAAACATTTACAGGTTTTTCTTTACAGCTTTACAAATCAAAGTCACATAAATACTTATGAATTCACCAGCATTATTGCTGATACTCGCTTTCAAAATAACTTGTATTCCCAGGACACAGATAGACAGGTACGACTACCAAGTTCTATGAAGACGGAGCGGTCAAGACTCGTCTTGTATTTTGAATATTAATTTTGTAGAATTATACTATGAAGGAACTCAAATGTAATTAAAATTATACTATTAATGTAATGGATGATGTTGTTGCTTGTTTACTACTTTGCATTGTTATGATACATAACATGACGTCCTCCGCCCCAGAACGTTTCCGTCGTTCTCGGTTTTGGGGTGTGACAGATTGGTATCAGAGCATTGTTTATAGTGAATTGAGTATATCAACCCATAAAAGATATACAAACTATAAATACAATAGGGATTCAAATACTCTAATAAAGAGTCTACTTTTAAAATAATAAAATATTTAATTGAGTATACATGCCTACATTTATACTAAAATCAATGTCACTAGGACAGAACAAAAGTATTACGATTGTTGGGCAGCACAAGTAGACTTAGAGACATATAGTCAAAACTGGGATGATATAGCCTGATCAACTATATTTTTCGAGGGTTAACTAGCATGTGCCTAAGTGTGGCTGTGAGTTGCAACAAGTCTAAAAACGTACCCACAATACCACAATGAGAACAATAGAACATAAACCAAAAATACTATAGGAGTATTTCGTGTATTACTATAAACTACGTATGTGTTAGATTCTTATACCCCAATTACCGCATAGATAACATAGCTGGACCCCATCCCCACAATGACCCGTATTTCCCGAACAAAGGCAATGTTGGATGGTTCAGAGAAGAACCAGAGAATGATCATCCAATCCCTTTTGAATGATCACCATGCTAAAGACCTTTCGGATGATGATAACTCCGAACTCGAGGATGAGAATCTACCCCCGATAACTCCCAATTCAAGCCCTAACCCTCGTCCAACTCTTCATGGCTCGACACTTCCTTGGGTAGAATGCCTGAAAACATGGAGCGAAGAGAGAAATCAACCTATGTCGTTTAAAGGAGACCGAAACTGCTACAACTTAAGGGGAGCTCAGCAGGCAAAGTTTTACCAATCCTAATCCGTAGGGTTGCTCGAAACGAAATTCAGGGTAGAACGACTCTCCATTATATCGAAGAGGTTAAATGCCAATGCAAGAATGCATACCATCTACACCAATCGTCTTGAAAACACTCATGAGAGATCTGAGAGAGACCATGAGACCCTGCTGCAAGCATTAGCTAAAACACAAGCCGAAGGCATAGAGGTACGAGTACGCTAGAGAATGTATGAAAGACACCTTCTTGATAATGGAACGTCAATTGGCTGAACTAAGAGTTCACCAGAAGGATGACCGCCGCTAGTAAGAAATGCTTTATTTCCCTTCCTTGTTTAAAGGAATCGTTTTCCTGTGTATGTCCTATGTAGCATTTTTCTATGTAACTATCTTGTACTGTAAGTACTGTTAGTTAGACCCTTATGCGGCCAAAACCTTTCTACTCTGGATATGATGTAAGACCTTCTTCAAGGTCAAGTTTTCCTAAACTTATTACATCTTAAACATCGATGATATTGACAGTCGGTTAACTTCTGTGTCACTCTTTGTTCAAAAACCCTCATCATACCTTTGTTGGAGTCTATCTGAAACATGCTTTATTCAAGTCATTGGACTATAGTAATTTAACTCTGGAGACATTTCAAAGTCTCTTTTAGTGGTCGGATCATGTTATTCACCAACCAACGATACCTCGGCTTGAACGACAAACGTCTTAAGACCATTTTACAAAGATACTTCTACTCAATACTAGGACTGCATCATAGGGATGTAGGTCAAACCTCCGCAAACATACATCCAATCCATACTAGGACTGCATCATAGGGATGTAGGTCAAACTTTCGAGGACATAGTCTTACTCTTTACTTGAACAATCGAAGTACATCTAGAGTCAACCAGAATCGCTCACAAAATCTTTATCTTTCGTGTTACAGAATCATGTCGTCATCCGGAAATGATTAGCCGAACAACGAAACCCCTATCCTCCATATCGACGTCGCTACATTACAAGCTGCAGTAGCAGCTGCGGTGACAACTTTCCTTACACACATCAACTCAAGCAACACAAGCAAGACCGACAAAGGAGTCGAGAGTTCCGATGGTAGTACCAAACTAGGAAACCAACAAATGGCAACAGTCATAGACTTGCGAAGCCGTAAGACCGAAAGGAAGAGACGATATCGTCAAGCCCTAAAGGAGCGCAAGAGATCCCAAAGACTTGTTGCTGTGGCAACTCCTGCAAAACGCTTTAGGAAGCAATTTCCAAGGTGGTGTAATGAGGAAGGCACTCGTGTCCACATAACATTGGCTAAACACCTCACTCCCGCCACCAAGGCTAGTACTAGCCAGTCATGCCACCAACGCGGGGAGATAGGGCACGTCAAGAAGGATTGCCCTATAACAAAGAACTATGGTGCAAACGGTAGGATTCTCAGGATCACAGTTGCAAGAGAACCTACTCCAAACCCATCTTAATGTAATTTAGGCGTTTCGTTGTAACAGACTTATAAACCATCCAAAAGTAGTGCAATCAGAGTCTTATCTTTTGCAGGATCCCATCGGTATAAGGATGCTTGTGCAGCGTATACTTGCCTTTTGTAGTATACCTTATTCGCAGCAATAGTCTTGTAATAATCTAAAGTACTGTAACTCCGTTGATGGTTGCACGGTTGTGTTTTGTCTGTAAACGTCTTATATTCAAATCTAATGTGTTTAAGTTTCTTTATGATCCCGACATTATCATACGACTTGATTCTATTTGATCCTCACAAAAGCAGCTTCATACGTACATCCCTTTCTTCAAAAGCGCCTTTCCAGCGAAGCCATTATTCCAGAATACCGAAGTACCCATGTATAGAGTACCTCATAGTTCTTTTCCTATCCAAAGAAATCCCCGAAGTAGCACTTGTACAGTACGTCAAGTTCCAATCCAAAGGTCCATATGGTTGATCTGTCGCTAATGAATGTATACATAGGGGTGATATATAATCAAGGTTCTACAGGTTTGGAATTGACAATTCCACTTTAACTTCTTTTTCCTCGATGGGATGTGAGCTTAAAGAAGAATCATTTATTCGACTACCTTCTCAACCTTAATTATATACGACTCGTATACCCGAGACTGTGATAGATGAACCGGGTATGAGTTCTACTATGAACTTCAGGATGGAGACTGCCCAAGACTGCGAATGATCGTGCTTCCGTGAGAATAAACTTAGAAATACCTATCCTTTTCCCTAATTCATGAGTAGTCATACTATCTTTTAGATCTTCACGACAGCTAATCCACCCCAAGGTTTTGACATCATAATTCGTAGGAGTTGGTTAAGTCTACATCGAGCCGACATCAGGTGCTTTGATAAAGCAGTTCGTCCTAACCTCCCTAAACAACGAAGCCCTAGTTATTTACAGCCACGAACCAAGTACGGACCCTCTCATCATTTCGTGTATGCAAGCTCAGAAATGCTTATGAAAGGAATATAATGCATTCCTTGCACACATCGCCGAGACGTGTCGAAAAGTGAAGGACATTCAAGAACATCCAAGAAGTATGTGGTTTTCCCGACACCTTTCCAGAAGGACAACCGAGACTACCAACACAGCGTCAACTTGAATTCAGAATCGACTTAGTTCCAGGGGCTACCCCAGTAGCCAAATCACCTTATTGTCTAGCTCCAACCGAGATGCGAGCACTTCCTAGCGAGCTTAACAAACTCCTCAGAAGGGGATTCTTTAGGACAAGTTTCTCACTTGGAAGAGTACCGGAATTGTCTGTAAACCAAGAAAGAGCATTCCAAACGTTAAAGTAAGCATGATACATCGCACCAACATTATCCCTCCCAAAAGGGGATAGAATATTTTCTGGTGTAATGCGATACATCCAACCAAGGGCTTGGTTGTGTTCTTAAGCAAGAGGAAAAGTCACTGCCCATACCTCAAGACAGCCTAACACACAGGAAATTAACTATTCAACACGTGATCTTGAATCATGAGCAGCGGTAATTGCTCTAAAGATCTGGAGACACTACTTGTAGGGTACAAGGTGTAATACTCTCACAGACCACAGAAACACTCAACACACATTCGACAAGGAAAAGATATCATACCAGTGAAGTCAAACGAAAGAAGCAAAGTCATATCTCGATAGTGAAAGGTTCGCTAGAATGCCAGGCGAAGACGAATGTTCACTTAAGAACACGAGTAGCAAACAAAACTTCTGTCCGTAGCATGATTATTAATACTGCTTAAACTCGAATTTCGGGACAAAATTCCCTCTAACAGGGGGATGATGTGACAACCCGATATTTTGAGACAATAAAATATAACACCACTCAAATTTAGGCCAAAATATAACTTTCCTAAAAATCTTACTTGGGTTAAATAAAGTAGTAGGAAACGTAGCAAGGTTTTCGTACATATAAAGAACACTAAAATCCGAAACGAAGAAGTTATGACCAATCTAAGATTCGGGGCAAAAACCGGCAACACTGATAGACGTAAAACGCAAAGTTTCGATGCAATAATTTTTTATCCTTAAGTATCTAAACAAAAGTCGTAGATTACGTTAAACCATGATCATGCCTAAAAAGAACTCCCAAAACGGACTTCGTATGAAGAAGATACAAATTTACTAAGTTTCGTAACAGCAATAGACAACTAAAAACTCGAAATAAAGATCGAGCGATTTTTAGCCGACACAACTTAAACGAGAGTTGAAGGTCTCGACAATAATAGTTCGATGGTAAAAATACAAACGAAAACGGACGTCGGATAAAGAAGTTATGGATTTTTAACGAAGTTATCGTGTCCCGGCCTATTAATTAAAATATAATTAAAAATAAATTCAAAATTAGCCAACGGAGTCTAAATGAAAGTTGTAGAATATTTTCTCACCTTCGCGTGGATATAGAGAACGTCAAAAACGGATCCCGTATGCGAAAGTTACGGATTTTACAAGTTCGTGGCACACATACCGAAACGATTTACGCCCAGCGTACTCGGATGCTAGGCTCCGGATCGTCCACGTCGACCAAACACTTTGCCCGAGGATGCGGTCAGCAGTGATGCAAACGAACGCCTAGCGTAACCTCGGAGTACGCCCAGCGTACGAGGTATGCCCCGCGTAAGCCCGAAGTACGCCCAGCGTACCGAGGACCTCCAGCTCCTATAAATAGAGTGCGAGGGTGCCGGCTACCTTTTCTAAACTTCTTCATTTCTCTCACATTTCCACCTCGTTTTTCGTGCCGACAACATCCTGACTTCCCGGTTTCATATCTAAGCCCCGACGAAGGTCCGAAGCCCCGAGATTCCCTAGAATCTCGTCACTTTCCGGTCGAGGTGCCGCCCGGAAAATCTCGTTTTCTTCAAATCACGCACTTTCTTAGGTGATTTCATACCCCTATAAACTACATTTTCAAATGTGTTATCAATGCTTTTATAGACGTTTAAGGGGGTGAATACAAGTAAACAGACGATTATTATCGTGTGTAACCTAAAGTTTCATTATATACTCTTTTTATCAAGTAAACCATATGTGATTCATAACTACTACATGGAAACTTTCGTACACAAAATATATCACGATAACATCTTGTCTTTTTAAATTAAATATGTTGTTAAACATATACGAATCAAACACTTTATCTATACTTTGAGTATATGTGTTCATTTATGTCACTACAAAAGTTACACTTTACATCATAAGTGAGCATTTCACTAGGGTTTATTATACAACAAAACAAACTATAGGAAAAACTATAATAGTTTACGAGAAACATTTTTACATGTTAAAAACTCTTTATCAAATTGTCTTACATACTTTATGTTTCATTCAAACGCTGTTAGAATCGTGTTTCAAACAAAAGTCTTCTTATACTTAAAATTGTTCTTATCAAACAAACTACTTTCAAATAGTTTTATAAACTGACATCAAGTCATCATCTCTAATTTATTAAACTTTTCAAAGGTTTTACAAAACTTCTTTTATATTTTTATTGTCAAATGCACGCGTATATATATATATATATATATATATATATATATATATATATATATATATATATATACATATATAGACATAAAAGTTTCCATCAGTTGGTTTCAGTACCTTTGGGTAGCAAAGGCATACTTCGGTTATACGCGCACAATACTAGTAACTATAATAGGTATAGTTAGGATATACTACTTACCATTCCAAGTACAAGGAATCACACAAGAGTCAGTTTATTAATGATTCTATACTAATACATTACATACTATTTGAAGAGATACGATTACATACAATTACAACGCATACAAGTTTCAAGACATACAATTACAAGAGATACGATTACATAAGATAGTGTACTAGATATTCATGAAATTTTACACACTACAAGTACCATATCAAAGAGATATTTTCATATACAAGAACAAATGGACATTTTCATACGTAAATCTGTTTTATACTAGGTTTTGTGAGACATTTCACGTACTTTCGAGTATGCATTATTAAGTCCTGTATTATATACCATAATCCCTTGTAGGGGGAGCGTGATACTTGTGTATAGATCTATACGGGATTGACAATCCCGCACCTAAACTGTTAGCTACAGTTAGACCGACAGGTCTGGGGTGACAAATGTCATAACATTCCAACGCCTAAAGAACGTTGTTACAGGCAGTCTGGGTCATTAGCATGGTTATAAAACTCACATGTAGTATTAAAAAAACGTTGATTTACGGGGTTATCAAGTACCTTAGCAATTATATACGTACACAAATCTATTATTTTAGACATGAACAACACCATGGTAGTTCAGTTTTGGGACTTTTAAACTACCACCCACTCATGGGCAAATATTGGATTTCTAATAGCAAACATTTAAAACAGTCGGGTCTTGGTAGAATACTACTTTTTATAATAGTAGAAAATATGGGATTTTCTAGGATTTCAAACGTTTACAATTACTTAAAAACATGTTCATTGGTACAAACTTTCCTTCAAACATTTACAGGTTTTTCTTTACAGCTTTACAAATCAAAGTCACATAAATACTTATGAATTCACCAGCATTATTGCTGATACTCGCTTTCAAAATAACTTGTATTCCTAGGACACAGATAGACAGGTACGACTACCAAGTTCTATGAAGACGGAGCGGTCAAGACTCGTCTTGTATTTTGAATATTAATTTTGTAGAATTATACTATGAAGGAACTCAAATGTAATTAAAATTATACTATTAATGTAATGGATGATGTTGTTGCTTGTTTACTACTTTGCATTGTTATGATACATAACATGACGTCCTCCGCCCCAGAACGTTTCCGTCGTTCTCGGTTTTGGGGTGTGACAGATTGGTATCAGAGCATTGTTTATAGTGAATTGAGTATATCAACCCATAAAAGATATACAAACTATAAATACAATAGGGATTCAAATACTCTAATAAAGAGTCTACTTTTAAAATAATAAAATATTTAATTGAGTATACATGCCTACATTTATACTAAAATCAATGTCACTAGGACAGAACAAAAGTATTACGATTGTTGGGCAGCACAAGTAGACTTAGAGACATATAGTCAAAACTGGGATGATATAGCCTGATCAACTATATTTTTCGAGGGTTAACTAGCATGTGCCTAAGTGTGGCTGTGAGTTGCAACAAGTCTAAAAACGTACCCACAATACCACAATGAGAACAATAGAACATAAACCAAAAATACTATAGGAGTATTTCGTGTATTACTATAAACTACGTATGTGTTAGATTCTTATACCCCAATTACCGCATAGATAACATAGCTGGACCCCATCCCCACAATGACCCGTATTTCCCGAACAAAGGCAATGTTGGATGGTTCAGAGAAGAACCAGAGAATGATCATCCAATCCCTTTTGAATGATCACCATGCTAAAGACCTTTCGGATGATGATAACTCCGAACTCGAGGATGAGAATCTACCCCCGATAACTCCCAATTCAAGCCCTAACCCTCGTCCAACTCTTCATGGCTCGACACTTCCTTGGGTAGAATGCCTGAAAACATGGAGCGAAGAGAGAAATCAACCTATGTCGTTTAAAGGAGACCGAAACTGCTACAACTTAAGGGGAGCTCAGCAGGCAAAGTTTTACCAATCCTAATCCGTAGGGTTGCTCGAAACGAAATTCAGGGTAGAACGACTCTCCATTATATCGAAGAGGTTAAATGCCAATGCAAGAATGCATACCATCTACACCAATCGTCTTGAAAACACTCATGAGAGATCTGAGAGAGACCATGAGACCCTGCTGCAAGCATTAGCTAAAACACAAGCCGAAGGCATAGAGGTACGAGTACGCTAGAGAATGTATGAAAGACACCTTCTTGATAATGGAACGTCAATTGGCTGAACTAAGAGTTCACCAGAAGGATGACCGCCGCTAGTAAGAAATGCTTTATTTCCCTTCCTTGTTTAAAGGAATCGTTTTCCTGTGTATGTCCTATGTAGCATTTTTCTATGTAACTATCTTGTACTGTAAGTACTGTTAGTTAGACCCTTATGCGGCCAAAACCTTTCTACTCTGGATATGATGTAAGACCTTCTTCAAGGTCAAGTTTTCCTAAACTTATTACATCTTAAACATCGATGATATTGACAGTCGGTTAACTTCTGTGTCACTCTTTGTTCAAAAACCCTCATCATACCTTTGTTGGAGTCTATCTGAAACATGCTTTATTCAAGTCATTGGACTATAGTAATTTAACTCTGGAGACATTTCAAAGTCTCTTTTAGTGGTCGGATCATGTTATTCACCAACCAACGATACCTCGGCTTGAACGACAAACGTCTTAAGACCATTTTACAAAGATACTTCTACTCAATACTAGGACTGCATCATAGGGATGTAGGTCAAACCTCCGCAAACATACATCCAATCCATACTAGGACTGCATCATAGGGATGTAGGTCAAACTTTCGAGGACATAGTCTTACTCTTTACTTGAACAATCGAAGTACATCTAGAGTCAACCAGAATCGCTCACAAAATCTTTATCTTTCGTGTTACAGAATCATGTCGTCATCCGGAAATGATTAGCCGAACAACGAAACCCCTATCCTCCATATCGACGTCGCTACATTACAAGCTGCAGTAGCAGCTGCGGTGACAACTTTCCTTACACACATCAACTCAAGCAACACAAGCAAGACCGACAAAGGAGTCGAGAGTTCCGATGGTAGTACCAAACTAGGAAACCAACAAATGGCAACAGTCATAGACTTGCGAAGCCGTAAGACCGAAAGGAAGAGACGATATCGTCAAGCCCTAAAGGAGCGCAAGAGATCCCAAAGACTTGTTGCTGTGGCAACTCCTGCAAAACGCTTTAGGAAGCAATTTCCAAGGTGGTGTAATGAGGAAGGCACTCGTGTCCACATAACATTGGCTAAACACCTCACTCCCGCCACCAAGGCTAGTACTAGCCAGTCATGCCACCAACGCGGGGAGATAGGGCACGTCAAGAAGGATTGCCCTATAACAAAGAACTATGGTGCAAACGGTAGGATTCTCAGGATCACAGTTGCAAGAGAACCTACTCCAAACCCATCTTAATGTAATTTAGGCGTTTCGTTGTAACAGACTTATAAACCATCCAAAAGTAGTGCAATCAGAGTCTTATCTTTTGCAGGATCCCATCGGTATAAGGATGCTTGTGTAGCGTATACTTGCCTTTTGTAGTATACCTTATTCGCAGCAATAGTCTTGTAATAATCTAAAGTACTGTAACTCCGTTGATGGTTGCACGGTTGTGTTTTGTCTGTAAACGTCTTATATTCAAATCTAATGTGTTTAAGTTTCTTTATGATCCCGACATTATCATACGACTTGATTCTATTTGATCCTCACAAAAGCAGCTTCATACGTACATCCCTTTCTTCAAAAGCGCCTTTCCAGCGAAGCCATTATTCCAGAATACCGAAGTACCCATGTATAGAGTACCTCATAGTTCTTTTCCTATCCAAAGAAATCCCCGAAGTAGCACTTGTACAGTACGTCAAGTTCCAATCCAAAGGTCCATATGGTTGATCTGTCGCTAATGAATGTATACATAGGGGTGATATATAATCAAGGTTCTACAGGTTTGGAATTGACAATTCCACTTTAACTTCTTTTTCCTCGATGGGATGTGAGCTTAAAGAAGAATCATTTATTCGACTACCTTCTCAACCTTAATTATATACGACTCGTATACCCGAGACTGTGATAGATGAACCGGGTATGAGTTCTACTATGAACTTCAGGATGGAGACTGCCCAAGACTGCGAATGATCGTGCTTCCGTGAGAATAAACTTAGAAATACCTATCCTTTTCCCTAATTCATGAGTAGTCATACTATCTTTTAGATCTTCACGACAGCTAATCCACCCCAAGGTTTTGACATCATAATTCGTAGGAGTTGGTTAAGTCTACATCGAGCCGACATCAGGTGCTTTGATAAAGCAGTTCGTCCTAACCTCCCTAAACAACGAAGCCCTAGTTATTTACAGCCACGAACCAAGTACGGACCCTCTCATCATTTCGTGTATGCAAGCTCAGAAATGCTTATGAAAGGAATATAATGCATTCCTTGCACACATCGCCGAGACGTGTCGAAAAGTGAAGGACATTCAAGAACATCCAAGAAGTATGTGGTTTTCCCGACACCTTTCCAGAAGGACAACCGAGACTACCAACACAGCGTCAACTTGAATTCAGAATCGACTTAGTTCCAGGGGCTACCCCAGTAGCCAAATCACCTTATTGTCTAGCTCCAACCGAGATGCGAGCACTTCCTAGCGAGCTTAACAAACTCCTCAGAAGGGGATTCTTTAGGACAAGTTTCTCACTTGGAAGAGTACCGGAATTGTCTGTAAACCAAGAAAGAGCATTCCAAACGTTAAAGTAAGCATGATACATCGCACCAACATTATCCCTCCCAAAAGGGGATAGAATATTTTCTGGTGTAATGCGATACATCCAACCAAGGGCTTGGTTGTGTTCTTAAGCAAGAGGAAAAGTCACTGCCCATACCTCAAGACAGCCTAACACACAGGAAATTAACTATTCAACACGTGATCTTGAATCATGAGCAGCGGTAATTGCTCTAAAGATCTGGAGACACTACTTGTAGGGTACAAGGTGTAATACTCTCACAGACCACAGAAACACTCAACACACATTCGACAAGGAAAAGATATCATACCAGTGAAGTCAAACGAAAGAAGCAAAGTCATATCTCGATAGTGAAAGGTTCGCTAGAATGCCAGGCGAAGACGAATGTTCACTTAAGAACACGAGTAGCAAACAAAACTTCTGTCCGTAGCATGATTATTAATACTGCTTAAACTCGAATTTCGGGACAAAATTCCCTCTAACAGGGGGATGATGTGACAACCCGATATTTTGAGACAATAAAATATAACACCAGTCAAATTTAGGCCAAAATATAACTTTCCTAAAAATCTTACTTGGGTTAAATAAAGTAGTAGGAAACGTAGCAAGGTTTTCGTACATATAAAGAACACTAAAATCCGAAACGAAGAAGTTATGACCAATCTAAGATTCGGGGCAAAAACCGGCAACACTGATAGACGTAAAACGCAAAGTTTCGATGCAATAATTTTTTATCCTTAAGTATCTAAACAAAAGTCGTAGATTACGTTAAACCATGATCATGCCTAAAAAGAACTCCCAAAACGGACTTCGTATGAAGAAGATACAAATTTACTAAGTTTCGTAACAGCAATAGACAACTAAAAACTCGAAATAAAGATCGAGCGATTTTTAGCCGACACAACTTAAACGAGAGTTGAAGGTCTCGACAATAATAGTTCGATGGTAAAAATACAAACGAAAACGGACGTCGGATAAAGAAGTTATGGATTTTTAACGAAGTTATCGTGTCCCGGCCTATTAATTAAAATATAATTAAAAATAAATTCAGAATTAGCCGACGGAGTCTAAATGAAAGTTGTAGAGTATTTTCTCACCTTCGCGTGGATATAAAGAACGTCAAAAACGGAGCCTGTATGTGAAAGTTACGGATTTTACAAGTTCGTGGCACACATACCGAAACGATTTACGCCCAGTGTAGCCTCGTACAGCGTACTCGGATGCTAGGCTCCGGATCGTCTACGTCGACCAAACACTTCGCCCGAGGATGCGGTCAGCAATGATGCAAGCGAACGCCCAACGTAACCTCGGAGTACGCCCATCGTACGAGGTACGCCCCGCGTAAGCCCGAAGTACACCCAGCGTACCAAGGACCTCCAGCTCCTATAAATAGAGTGCGAGGCTGCCGGCTACCTTTGCTAAACTTCTTCATTTCTATCACATTTCCACCTCGTTTTTTGTGCCAACAACATCCCGACTTCCCGGTTTCATATCTAATCCCCGACGAAGGTCCAAAGCCCCGAGATTCCCGAAAATCTCGTCACTTTCCGGTCGAGGTGCCGCCCGGGAAAATCTCATTTTCTTCAAATCACGCACTTTCTTAGGTGAGTTCATACCCCTATAAACTACATTTTCAAATGTGTTATCAATGCTTTTATAGACTTTTAAAGGGGAATACAAGTAAACACACGATTATTATCGTGTGTAACCTAAAGTTTCATTATATACTCTTTTTATCAAGTAAACCATATGTGATTCATAACTACTACATGGAAACTTTCGTACACAAAATATATCACGATAACATCTTGTCTTTTTAAATTAAATATGCTGTTAAACATATACGAATCAAACACTTTATCTATACTTTGAATATATGTGTTCATTTATGTCACTACAAAAGTTACACTTTACATCATAAGTGAGCATTTCACTAGGGTTTATTATACAACAAAACAAACTTTTGGAAAAACTATAATAGTTTACGACAAACATCTTTACATGTTAAAAACTCTTTATCAAATTGTCTTACATACTTTATGTTTCATTCAAACGCTGTTAGAATCGTGTTTCAAACAAAAGTCTTCTTATACTTAAAATTGTTCTTATCAAACAAACTACTTTCAAATCGTTTTATAAACTGACATCAAGTCATCATCTCTTATTTATTAAACTTTTCAAAGGTTTTACAAAACTTCTTTTATATTTTTATTGTCAAATGCACGTGTATATATATATATATATATATATATATATATATATATATATATATATATATATATATATATACCTATACATATCATGTATACATATATAGACATAAAAGTTTCCATCAGTTGGTTCAGTACCTTTAGGTAGCAAAGGCATACTTCGGTTATACGCGCACAATACTAGTAACTATAATAGGTATAGTTAGGATATACTACTTACCATTCCAAGTACAAGGAATCACACAAGAGTCAGTTTATTAATGAGTCTATACCAATACATTACATACTATTTGAAGAGATACGGTTACATACAATTACAAGGCATACAAATTTCAAGACATACAATTACAAGAGATACGATTACATAAGATAGTGTACTAGATATTCATGAAATTTTACACACTACAAGTACCATATCAAAGAGATATGTTCATATACAAGAACAAATGGACATTTTCACACGTAAATCTGTTTTATACTAGGTTTTGTGAGACATTTCACGTACTTTCGAGTATGCATTATTAAGTCCTGTATTATATATCATAATCCCTTGTAGGGGGAGTGTGATACTTGTGTATAGATCTATGCGGAATTGACAATCCCGCACCTAAACTGTTAGCTACAGTTAGACCGGCAGGTCTGGGGTGACAAATGTCATAACATTCCAACGCCTGAAGAACGTTGTTACAGGCAGTCTGGGTCATTAGCATGGTTATAAAACTCACATGGAGTATTAAAAACACGTTGATTTACGGAGTTATCAAGTACCTTAGCAATTATATACGTACACAAATCTATTATTTTAGACATGAACAACACCATGGTAGTTCAGTTTTGGGACTTTTAAACTACCACCCACTCATGGGCAAATATTGGATTTCTAATAGCAAACATTTAAAACAGTCGGGTCTTGGTAGAAAACTACTTTTTATACAAGTAGAAAATATGGGATTTTCTAGGATTTCAAATGTTTACAGTTACTTACAAACATGTTCATTGGTACAAACTTTCCTTCAAACATTTACAGGTTTTTCATTTCAGCTTTACAAATCAAAGTCACATAAATACTTATGAATTCACCAGCATTATTGCTGATACTCGCTTTCAAAATAACTTGTATTCCCAGGACACAGATAGACATGTACGACTACCAAGTTCTGTGAAGACAGAGCGGTCAAGACTCGTCTTGTATTTTGAATATTCATTTTGTAGAATTATACTATGAAGGAACTCAAATGTAATTAAAATTATACTATTAATGCAATGGATGATGTTGTTGCTTGTTTACTACTTTGCATTGTTATGATACATAACATGACGTCCTCCGCCCCAAATCGTTTCCGCCGTTCTCGGTTTTGGGGTGTGAAAGTTCCCATGGCAGGAAGACCATGTGGGGGTTCCCATGGCAGTTAGTTAAGACCACATGGGGGTTCCAGTGGCACTAGGTGTAAGACCCTAGAAGGTTTACATGGCTTCCTTATACGTTGTGTGCATGGCTTATATGGTTTATGTAGCTTTTATAGCTATTTTGGATTATGTATTGATGTGGATTGTGTAGGGTATGCTCTAGGGAAGTCACTAAGCTTTAGCTTACGGTTTGTGGATTTGTTTCAAGTACATCCGAGCCTAAGGGCAAGGGCAAGGCTTAATGGCACAGTGTGCAGTCTCTCTCAGGCGTTTTTATGGGACACTCTGATGATTTGGAATAAAATTGTAATTGATATGAATTTTGAACACAATTGTATTTGGGATTTCATAGTTTGTGGAAAGTATTTTGGTTAATCAAAAATGAAAAGTTTCTCTTGAAAATTGGGTCGTTACACACGTTATTTGTTTAAAAAAAGTCAGATTTACCATTTAAATTATTGTTAATTACAAATGTGTCATCTTTTATCTAAACCATTCATTAATGGTATTTTGGACAAATCCAACATTTATACAGTACTAACCAAACTTTTCCATTTCCTAGTTACAAACTACTTCCACTTGTCGTCGGACCATCGTCGGACCACCGCCAGACCGCCGTCAAACTAACATTAAATTCAATGACATTTTTCTAGTCGGATTTACAGCTTAATAGAACAAAAATTGTAGCTCCGATTTTTTGGTAATAATTTTTATTTTTTCAGCTAAAATATACAAAAATTTTGCAAAAATAAAAAAATTTGTCTTGAAAAAATCAATTTTCATTTTTCTAAATTGCATAATTATTTAAGAAAAAAATATCGTGTATACGATATATTCACAATTTAAAATAAATATTCACATTTTAATAAAGATAATAATTCTATAATACATAGTATAATACTTTCATGCATATCTTCACTCATATTTTAATACAAAATTTATATAAAATACAAAACTTAATACAATCCAGTTTTAGTTTAATAAATAAGATTCACAACAGAGCATAATACAATCTATTATACACTAATTCACATATTTAAAGAATTCAAACACAAACTCCACCACCACATGCCACCACCAACCATATATGCCACCGTCGTAGTTACACTTCCTTCCAAATCATATCTATAAATAAATTCATTAGTTGACAATTTAAATATTATATTCATAATTTAATTAACAAATTAATTCATTTATTCAGAGTTTAATGCTAAATAATTACAAAAAATAATACATTCTTACATATTTATACAACACAAAAAATTTATATATTTACAAGAAAAACTAATACAAACATTCATACATAAATCATTTACATTTTAACACAAAGTTCATTAAAAACTTACAACTTAATATAGTCTATTCACAGTTTAATACATCAATTTCACAACTTAATGCGTCAAGTCACAGTGTAAAACACAAAAATCATAGTTTTATACTTAAAATTCACAACTTAATATAGTCAATTCACAGTTTAAACAATAAATTCACAACTTAATACAATTAATTTAGAGTTCAAAATATAAACATCACAACTTATTACACAAATTCATAGCTAATACATTAAATTCGCAATTTATTTATCAAAAAATATGAGTTCAATCTTATTATCAATCTTAAACTCTTAAACAAGTCGGTTCACATTCACAGTTTAATACAAAAAATTCACAAATTAATACAATAAATTAATACATTTGTTCAACATTCGTTTTCAATAGTTATATTGATATATTAATTTTTAAAATCTTATTTCTCAATTAATCCACATCATTAATACTAATAATCAAAACATTAATATATTATTAAATATCATCGATACATTAATAAATATCATCAAATATGTTTTATGCCTAACGTGTAATACATATAGGTTTTAGAGTCTATTAACTTTAACGGAGCTTTCATCATTACGACACTTTACTGACAAATTTTTTTCTTTTTTCTGCTAATATAATAGACCTTTTCTCACTTTTTTTTAACGGCAAGCCAACATTAAAAAGAAAACTAACCAGAGACTAGGAGGTATAGAGTTTGAAAGGAAAGAAGACAAGAAAAAGAAAACAAAACAATACAGACAAAAAATTGACTACAGTCTAGAGTAACATTCAAGAACAGGATCACAACGCCAGTCAACCCATCTGAGGGGTTCACCCTTCCGCTTCCTCGCATAAATCCAGAACACGGACATAGATTGTACCTAATAAGCCAGCACCGAGTGAGATTTAACACCTAAGGAATGTGCCTTCAAGTTCCGAAAGCTCCAAACCACCCATAAAAAAGACTAGCATGATCACTTCGCGGATGTTTAACAGCCTTTTGTGGCCCTTCAACGGTTTTTTGCAATTTAGAAGGTCCCCAATTGCATAAACATTTGGGTGAAATAGTCGCCACCATCCAGATACTCTCTGCTATACTTCTTTTGTTATCCCACATTCAATAAAAAGATGTTTCTCAGTTTCTAGATCTTCACTACAGATCTTGCATAAAGTAGATGTTGTAATGCCATTTTTTGATAGATTGACCATTGTTGGAAGTCTCCCATGACTGATTCTCCATGCTAGAATATTTAATTTCCTAGGGATTAATGGGTTCCATTGCCACTTCTCATTAGAACGAGGGAGAGTGGCCATATCGATATAGTTTCTCAAGGATGCTACCGAATATGTCCCGGATGGCTCTAAATCCCAACTCCACTTCATTGTTCCAGGAACATTAATATGGTTTACTAGATGGAAATGATTTAAAAGGGGAACATTATCCTTTTCAAGAATTTTAGGAATGTTAGCAATTACACCTTAACACCCATTTTTCCTTCTAGCCACCGGGGGTCTGTTAAAACCACCATCATCCCCATAAATGGACTTTATTACTACAACCCATGCACTGTTCAGATTTACCTTGAAACACCACCACCACTTCCCAAACATTGCAATACTTTGAGCTTTCAAGCTGCCAATACCTAGACCGCCACTTTCTTTTGATGCAGAGGTTTCATCCCATGCTATCCACGTGATCTTTCTTTTTTCCAAATCACCACCCCAAAAGAATCTCATTCTGATCTTCTCAAATGTATTAATCACTTTAATTGGAGCTCTAAACTTGGAGAAATAGAAAGATCCTAGGCTACATTGGACTGCTTTACGAGCCTAAGAAGATTACATCATCCGCGTACAGGAGATGACATATGCTTGGGCCCTAGCATGGAACTTTTATTACTTCGAAGATTCCTATTTCTTTTCCCTTTTCCATAGAAATATGTAGCCCCTCCGCTGCAATGATAAATAGAAAGGGGGACAGGCGGTCACCCTTCCTAATTCCACGCTCCATGTTAAACTCTGAGGTAACGGCTCAAATACAAATATCAAAAACACTCGGCTAAAGGCATCTCATCTACAAAATTTAACATTAATGAAGCTTCCGATCACCACCACTAAATACTAAAAGATATCATAGATCAATCTACGCCGATTAAGGACCCGTTTGATAAACATCTTTGCAACTCCAAACAGATCTTTCTGGCTGAATGGACCGGAAAGACTATTTGTTGTGCTCAAAAATGGGTCTTTCCTGGTAAGATATGTATTTCCCAGAAAGCTCCAAAACCATATATTTCTGGCTAAAGAGGTTGGAAAGACAGTTATACCCTAAACACCACCTCTTTATTTCTTGAACTATTAATTTCATTTTGATAATTTTTTTAACTTTTTTTGTAGATTATTATATATTAATAAATATTATTTTTAATATATAACATTTATGTATTAATTAATTTTATTTTATTGGATTATTAATTTCTTTTAAATATTTTTTTATTTACTCTATATGGATTAATTCTATTGGATTATTATATATTAATAAATGTTATTTATAACAATATAACATTTCTATATTAATAAATATTACTTTATTGATTTATTAATTTCTTTTAGTTAGTTTCTTTTAATTCATTTTTATTGGATTAATCATTTTTATAGACAACACCACCATCATCCTAATATATTTTTAAAATATCATCCATCCCACCACCATCGGACATAAATTGGGTAAAGATTCACATGTTGAGTTATATACGAATAAATAGCTAGAAAGAATAACATTGTAACATCAATTTGAAAAAAAAATAAACTAAAAACAACTTAATCGACATTCTATTTGGATTTTTAAATGATTATTCTATAATTTTGATTTTTTTGACAATTTATATGTTTTTTATAATTATTCAGTAACTTCATCCATCACAATAAAGAAAAGCAAGGTAATACTGACATTTTTCATCATTCAGCACACTCAATTATATGTATAATAAAACAACATGGTTTCTTTCCCAGTCAGAAAACTTTCACATACAACACTTTCCCATAAAGCACTTTTCCGGACAGAAACTATCAAATATGACCGCAAGAAAGCCTCACCTAAAGGCACGCTCAAGAGGATAGAAACATCCCAGAAAAGCATTTTTCTAAGTAATTTCATATTTAATATGTACTCTATTGTATTTTCTTATAACTTAGACAGAAATGTCAACGAAAACTCTGATAGATCTCGATTTAGACAACTTACTTTCATGAAAGTGGAACAATAATCAACCTTTCTTCCCTTATCTAACCTCCGATCTATGCATTTTGCAACTTCATGATCTAAAAAGTTCTCAAGAAAACTTCATATGTGAGATCTAAGAGGCTGGAGGTAATTGGCAAGTTTTCCAGCAGTCTGAGAAAGCAGTATAATAGCAGACGATGGAGGGAGGTGACGAAGCTGGTAGGTAGCATTAGAGGAATGGACATCGACGACAACAAAAGTAGTGTCGATGGTGCATAAATCGACGGAGGCAACAAAGTGTTTCCGGTGGTAGGAGGGAGCGAGAGAAGAGAGTGTTTGATTTTTAAAAGGGATGATAAATTGATGAGAAATCTTATTCAAATCCAATTTTAACATCTAATTCAATCTTTATAAAACTAGACTGAAATTTGATTTTATTTACGAACACACACTTCTTTTTTTTTTAATAATTGATTGATGGAATTACCCTTTGTAAATATATGTTTATGAAATCATAAATATATCATTAACTATAAGAATAATATAGGTTAACTAAAAATATCTTTATTGAAAGTGGTTCTTAAAACGTCCCTAACCTTTAATGATTCTCATTTGATCTTTTATATATATATATATATATATATATATATATATATATATATATATATATATATATATATATATATATATATATATATTGTGTGCATGTATGATTGATTCTGGACCTATCATTTTAGTTATTTTAAGCAAGTAATTAATGCATATTAAATGCTGAAGATGTAATTAATATTCATTATATTTTCAACATATAATATGCATTAATTACTTTCTTAAAATAACTAAAATGATTGGTCCATAATCAATCATACGTGCACACAATAGATAGTGAAAACAAAATAACCTAACCCTATATATATATATATATATATATATATATATATATATATATATATATATATATATATATATATATATATATATATATATATAGGAAAAGTGAATATACATTACAACCCTACCTAACCTTTGGTACTAAACATCATGAAACTATGTCGTTTAGAGGTTCAGTATCTAAGCTTAGATGAGACTATAATATGTGTGTGTGTGTGTGTGTATATATATATATATATATATATATATATATATATATATATATATATATATATTCATCATTTTTAACCTCTTTCTATATTGATATTTGAAATTCTTTTTACATAAAATGTGCACCATATGCACATTTCAATTGAGAGAAAAACATTTTTTTAAATATTTTTGTCAATGAAACACCTTCTATAACAACGTTTTAGCCAATTTAGACGTTTATTTGAAAAATCTACAAAAAGTTAAAAAAAAATGTGCATATATGCACAAACTCAAATGTTCACGACTTTTCAACCCCGATTTTAGAGTTTATCTTATATTGAAAAAATAAGGGAAGATGAATTAAAAAGGTAATAATGTTCAAAAAAGGTACAAAAAACACCATTATTCTTTTTTTTAGTGAAAAAATACCAATAAAATGAAAATTTTGTACAAATAACACTTTATAGTGATCTGAGGTAACCGGTTACGTCAATTAAAATATTAAACGTGCTTTAATAACCTTCAACCATCAAATTAGGGTTCACTCTCCATCTTCATCCCCCTTCTTCATCTCCTTCTTCCCTTCACATTTAATACGGCTCCTATGGCATCTTCAAGCTCATCAAATTATTCTATGTCAAATTCGAACATATCCAAGAGTAGGAGTACAATTGATTATGCTCACCCTTGTCACTATGAGAAGCCTACCCAAGTTTGGACCTCAACTACGACTAATAATCCAGGTAGAAAGTTCAGTGTCTGTCGTAACTCACTAGTAAGTGGTTCTATCATTTATCATCTACTTCTCTTAAATAATTAATTTCTTATGTGAATTTTATTATGTAAATTGAAGGATAGGACGAAGAAGAAGAAATGTGATTTATGGGAATGGGTCGATCAAGATGAAGAACTAATAAAACAAGACAACAGTGAAGTCAAGATATCAATATTGGAAAATAATTTTTGGACTCATAAGGTGAAGGCAGATAAAGAATCAATGAGTTTCATAAAAGACATGGATAAATTAAGTAGGAAATATTCGAATCTCCAATGTTGTATGTTGTTGTTCTTTGTTATGTTTTTTATGTATGTTATACTGAAAATAAATGAAAATTGTAATATAATGACTTTGGTAATGTACTTTGAAAGTTTGGTTAATTAAAAGTCGTGTATCGGAATGGAATCAATGTTATATGGAAACAAAATTAGTTTTGATAAAGGAATGGTACCAATGATTCCTAAATATAATTGACTGCTCACACTGGAATGGAATCTGTGATCCTGGAATGGAATGGAATTAATCATTCCTGGTTAATATTGATTCTTCATAATGGAATGGAATTAATGATTCTTGGTTAATATTGATTCTTCACACTGGAATGGCATTAATGATTCCTAGTTAATATTGATTATGTACATTGAAATGGAATTAATGATTCGTTATTTTAACGTTGGGACCACATATATTACAAAAGTTGGACCGCATATTGGAATGGAATTAATTAGTCAACAATAATTCAACTTTCAAATAAAAAAATAACACATACATTACTAAAGTGGGACCACATACATTACATGCCAATATAATATTTAAAAAGACACATACATTACACGTAAGCACATGTACCTTCATCAGTTTTTAGCTTAAATACAAACAAGTTATCAAAATATGTGCCCAACAAAACATTCCCTTCCAAAAGATGCCCTTCACAAAAGTTGTCCCCAACACTGCTCCTAGATTGTGAGAGGATTTTCAAGACTACCCGTGTATTATCCTTGGCCACCACTTTCCTCCTCAACCTAACTTTTGTGTTCGTCTGAGAAGGACTACACTTTCTCCTTTTCAAAGTAGGAGCAACCACATGTTGATTTCCAGGATTCACCACTTGCTCATCAACCACTTATTTATCATCCACCTCTAAATCAACCCTATGTTCATCATCTCCAACCTCCTCCTCTAAATCACCTCCAACAAACTCAGTAGCCCCATGGCCTTGTCTCTGTCCCTGTCCCTCACCCTCAAATAGCTCATGGAAATCAAAGACATCTGAATCATATACTGTATTAACATGATTAAGAGGACATTTCCTCTTGTTATGACTGGTTGCGAACACAAACTACATTTAGAAGTGGTCCCAACTTTGCTAAAAGTGTGTTTGTGACTTCTTTCTGAAATGCATTTCTTTCTTTCATCTTTGGTATGTCAGGCATTCTTCTACGCTTTGGTGGTAAAATGGTATTCAAGTCATTTTCTGGCTACATTTCATATCCATTTATTGGCTTCACATTATACTCTTAACAGCTTCCAAACATTTTTGTTGTGTACCAAATTCCTACATACTCCTCTATATTTCCATTCAAGCACAAGATTGTAGAAATAGCATGGACACATGGTATACCTGTCAGTTGCCTTGATCTGCATCCATGAGTTCTTTTATGTAAGTCAATTGCATACACCTCATTCAACCACCTACTTTCATATTGATGAAAACCACTTGGAGTTACTCCCCAAAACCTATTATGAAATGTAACATATAAGTCAGTATTGAATAATATATCTATATGTACCATGTATAAATATAGTTATATACCTCTGTATTTTCTTCATGTCCTTAATCTTTCTTCTAATTGAGGGAAAAATCTCCAAGTTCCACTTAAGGCCCTTCCTTTTTTGAGTAAACATCATTTCCATGCTAAAGGATACATTTGGTTATTAGCATCCCTACCGACAACAGAAAGTATCTCACCTCTACAAAGTCCCTTTAAAAAACATACATCTACACCAATCACTCTTTTACAATCCTCCATCCAACCATCCTTCACATCCTTCAAGCAAATATACATCATTGAAAAATAGACTGTAGAATCAGGCATGATATCCACATCGAATTTCACTATGGAACCTGGATTAGTCCTCAATAGCTCCAAACCATAAGTCCTAAGCTTTTCATTGTGTGCCACCAAACTCCCTTCTATCTCATCCATTGGAAATTTTTTGGCGTTTCTACACTGACCAAAACTAACTTTTAGATAAAAATCTCTAAGGATTGCTACAGCCAAATTCCTATAACTTATTCTTGGATTATCTATTATGGTTTCCATTAACTGTTTTCCAATCAAACTATATGTGACCATTGCACCTAAATTGAAGGCCCTACAACAGTTATGTTCAAAGATTAAGGACTTAATCAGAAATGATATTTCTTTACTCATCCATGTTTCCCACAACCTAAAAGGGCATTTAGACTTCTCTTCACATTTGCAACATCTAACTAATAATCTAGTTGAATCACTTTTTTCATACAACAGTTTATGCCCATTAGCAACAACATAATTGCTTAACAAATGCTTTAAGTCCATAACGATCACAAAATTTCATACCTAAGACTGGAACCATTGTATCCCATTTTCAGTTAGGATCATGAACTGGATACTTATGAAGATCTTTCTTGACATCTTTGTTATCATTTTTCTTATCATCTACAACTCTTGGAGGCCTGAAAAATTTTCTTCTAATGAAAGGATCATCAGATGGCTGTATTTGTATCACTTCATCATCAACTTCATGCTCCATAACTCATTATCTGAAAGCTTAGAGTCTATATCATCAACATCATCTGTATTAACATCTATCGATCCATCTTCAACTATCTCTTCTTCAATCCACTCCGTAACTATCTCATGACTGTGATCAATGTACAGATTGATCATACCCCCTTTCTCATATCCATCATCAAGAAAACAAACATAATCATTTTCATCTTCTAAGGCTCTCAACCCATCTCTCAGTGAACATTGTGGAAGACAATAGTGCACTCTGATTCGTCCATCCTTGACCAACTTCTTCACATATGAGATGAACTCCATGAAACTCATGCTTCTGAAATCGACATTGCTAAAACCACTTTTATTGGATTGAAATACACAATCGGTTTGGGGAGAAAAGAACATGTATGATTTATATCGATTGTCAAGTTGGAATCCATTGTGGTGATTCTGTGGAAAGGATAAACGAATGAAGGAGAAGGAAGGGAACCCTTGATTCTGGGAGAAATAACGAAGGGTAAGGGCACATAAATTCTCATAAATCTTTTAATCGGCTAACCTACAATACCCGGTAAAATGGTATTTTGTTTTCACTAAAAAAAGAATAATGGTGTTCTTTGTATGTTTTTGGAATATTATTACCTTTTAATTCATTTTCCCAAAAAAACTAATAATATGTAAATTCATCATTCGATATCCTCTTTCTATATTGATATTCGAATAAAAAAAATTAGGTAAAACGTGCACCATATGCACATATACACATATGAAAATATGAATATATGCATTTGTGCACATTAATGTATAGATGAAAATATCTTAATAAGTTAAGACGTTGCAATAAAAATGAGTTGTTGGAAAAAAAATTTAAAAAGTTTTTGTACTGATGTGCATATGTTACATGCTTTTTTCGAGAATATCAATACAGAAAGAGGTTAGAAAATGATGAATTTACATTTTTTTTAATAAATGATAAGCTCTAAAACAAGGTTTGAAAAAGTGATCCTAATGATCATAAAAAAGTTAGTGACCCTAATGGATCCACCCTATATATATATATATATATATATATATATATATATATATATATATATATATATATATATATATATATATATATATATATGTATGTATGTATGTATGTATGTCTGTGTTCCAGATTGGATCAGTGTAAGGACTTAATGAGTCAAAAGCATGATTTTAGGAAAAATCGGGTGTCACAGCGTGGTCATAGGGAGGTCACGACGTGATGAGTCAAATGGGAAACGTGTATTCGGAAGCATGTCACAACATGACAAATCAAATGGGAAATGTGTAAGCGGAAAGCATGTCATGCCGAGACATGAGTATAGTCACGTCGTGAGGATGGCTGCAGCCCATGCCCATGATCTTTTATAGTTTCCTTCGTATTATAAAATATTAAACTTGGATTATGAGTTTCATTTCCAGCCTCCGTCACCCTTTTGATCCTTGAAGCAACCCCTAATATTTTCTTGTTTATTTGTGAGCTTATCCTTAGTGTTTTGGAGCCCTTGGATGGAAGAAGAAAGCCTTTATGTTGATATGTTCTAGATCTAGACTTTTTGTCCCTTATCCTTCTTGTTATGAATGTTTGGATGGAAGAATTCCATAAAGTAGAAAATTTTATGGTTCCTTGAGGTCCTTTAAGGGTTGTGGTTGCTGGATCTAGAATTGGACTAAGTTTTGAAGCCATTCATGTGATTGTAGTTCCATTTATTTAGCATTTTGACATAATATGAGATCAAGGCATGCATGTTTACAACGCATCAAATTTTTAGTATGATTTTGGAGTAAGAAGGCCCTTTGGAAAGTTGGAATGGATGGTTCAAATTATTAAAGGTTGATTGCATTTAGTTATCCCATCCTACTTTAGTTACGACATGACGAGGTGTTTTTCCCACTATTTTGGACTGGCTTGGTCACGACATGAGGGCATGTCCATCACGATGTGATGGTGGTTTTTGATCATGAAAGAGTTGTTTAAACCTGGAGTTTTGGTTCGCGGTTGAGTTCAAGGTCATGATGTGACCAAGGGTTGGTCATGACGTGGGAATCAGCTGGTAGTGATGTTGAGTGTTGACTTTGTGAGAACAAGCATATTATGCGTAGGGAAAAGGTTCGAAAACTCAAAGCTTGAGTTAATGCTTAAGATTAATGTCTGCTTATAATTATGTGTTCCATTCAATTCTGACAAGACAAGTTGAGACTAAAGAGAGAAATCAACAAAGTACTTCAAGTATTAAATATAGAACCATGAGTATAATCAAGGTAAAGAGAATAAACGAAAAAGTAGAATGGTTTGAAAGAATTTTATAGGAGAGAAAAGCTGAAAGAGATTTAATATGAAAATATGCTATCTTTGGAAGAACAATCCGTAATATTCTTGTCATTCAATCACTCTTTAAATAGTCAAGGAGGAACACCTTACAAACTGATTGTCATACGAAAGACCAGATAATAATACTACTTCGAACATAATGATTATTCAAATAAACAAAAGAGACTTGGTCCTATGTGATGTTACATCAAACAAAAGACAAGAATAATTAATGCATAGACTAGCACATGATCTCGAATCAATTCTTCATCTCAGCACATACTCCACTTCGGACTTTACCATCATCTCATATCACAAACATTTCGGACTCAAGACTGAATTCAGATCTTCAAGGGTTAGAGATTGCTAGAGGTTTACTTTTAGGTTCCAACAGACTTTGACTCTGACCGTTGACTTTTGGGTCAATTTCTAGTTTTTGAAGGTAGACATAGCGTTTATCTTATGTGGTTTTGGTAGGAGATGTTTAGTATCCGTTTGTTGGCTTTGATAACTGTTTGTTGTGGACTTCGTCGGTAAGGTGACTCTTCTTACTATACTATGTAGGATGCTAGTTGTCTTATTGATACTTACATGGAAGACTAGGTGGTGGCCCCTGACATATGTATGAAAGACCAAGTTGTGGCTCCTAGCAATTTTATGCAAGACCACGGTCTAGCCTTGACAGTTATATATATATATATATATATATATATATATATATATATATATATATATATATATATATATATGTTGCTAGTTATCTTTGTGATGCTTTCAAGGAAGACTAGGATGTGGCACTTGGGATTTGTCTATAAGACCCGGATTTGGCTCCTAGTATGGCAAGGAAAGACCATGATTGGCTCATGGATGATAGTGAGAGTAAGACTATGGACGACCCATAGCATTCCCTATTTTATGTATGGTATGGTGTATTTTGGGGAACTCACTAAGTTTTGTGCTTACGGTTTTATGATTTAAACATTTTCATGTACTTCCAGTTCCAAAGGGAAGGGCCCTGCTTGATTGCACAGCATCTGCTGATGGCTTTTCAACATTGATTACTTTTGATTTACTTTGATTTTTTTTAACAAATGGTTGTATGAATTTGATGGTTTTAAAAATGAAATTTTTGGTTGGTATTTTTGGGGCGTTACAAGTTGGTATTAGAGCCTTGGTTTTAGTGAGTTGAGCACACTCTCAGGTGTGTCTAAACTCAAACTAAGGAATTAGTATTTTTTTATAAGAAAATATTCTTTCTAAAAAGAGTTTTACAAAAGAAATGTGTGTGATGCATGCAAACAACCGATCTCAAGTAAGTGATTCGATACATGATATGCTATATGCTATGGAATGTTTGCATGTTTGGATAAGGCTAAGGATACCTTCAGGAATTGCATGATAAAATTGCTTGATTTGTGACGCGTTGTAGTCTAGGAGGAATTGGATTCTATGTCTTATTTGGAATTTATGTTGGTAAAATTAACTACTAAGTGTATGTTTAAAAATTGTATATGGCTAGGATCATAGAGCCCTAGTTAGAATGATTTAGCCTTATATCCTACTCATTGTCTATTTTTGGGCTTAGGGTAGAATCATTTATGTGACACTCTATTTAAACCCGCATTGTCTGGTTGTTTAAAAGTTATATATGGTTAGGATCAACCGACAGTTTTGGTCGAGGTTCCTAGTATTGCAGAAGCAAGTGAGTTGGAGGATGTCTTCTTATGTTTGATTCTAACTGTTGTAGGGTTGGGTCTTTTAGTCGAAAGATTATTTAAGTTTATTGGCATGTAATAGTATTCATGAAGTAGTTAGCTGACATTAGTAGGTGTTCTTTAGTAGTTGATGGTAGGGTGAAGTGGGAACCCTAAGAGAGCCTTGAAAGTGTTTCTTGGATTTGGTGTCAAATCCCATAACTATAACTAGGATGTACTTGACCCGATTATAGCATGGTCCTTTTGGGTTGCCTTCACTGGTGCAATTTGATAGGATGGACTTTTGAGAATAAGGTTATTTATGATTTATTAATATATTACAAGCATAATATATTATGAAATCATATTATTTAATTATTATTGATCAAGAATTAATTTGGAATTAATTTTGTGGTCAAAAGCGACTAATTAAATATATGGGGATTGGTTATGCATATCAATGATTATTATAGTGTGGGCCAATGATCCATGATTATGTAGATAGGCTAAACTAATCCATGGATAATCCATGGAGGTTAAACCCATGGAGCATAAGAATGTGGAAAGTCATGGGTCATTAGGGTTTACAAGGTGTAACCCTATCATTTGCTACACTATAAAATGGATCCCCTCGAGCCAAAATCGGTTACACATACTTTCCAAGAGGGTGAAGTTGATTTTGTCCTAGTAACCTATTCTCTCAAGCCTCTTCTTGCATATTGTTTTTTATGAAACATTAGAGGCATCACACTTGGGGTGCTCAAGCTTTCAAAGTTCAAGAACTACAAGTCCTTCTAAAAGGTAAGTCATCTAACTAGTTGTATCATTCAATTGTTCAAACGTATGCTAGTTAGGACAATGCTTTGGAAAATTGAAAATATGCATGTATAATTAGAGAAAACATAGATCCAAAGCATTTCGGGTTGCATGCACACCATAGGAGTGTTATAGTGCTCAAAACCTAACAGTGATATTAGAGCCTAGGATTGTTTTCTATTATACTTGATGCTTTTTGGTTTTCAAAGTTGAAAAAAATCGATTTTCTGCCTTCTGACCGGTGAACTCGTCGAGCCCACTGGCTGACTCGACGATTCGACCCAGTAATAGACCAACTCGACAAGTCCTGTTAATGTACTTGCCGAGTTGGTGCTCCTGTGTGTAGAATTTTGAGTTTTTTGCCAAAATTGGATTAGGATCATTACCCCGAACTGTTTTTTGAACCATGAAATCTATTTTTGATATGGTAATGATCATGCTTATCCAATTAAAAAGATAACTGTCCTAATTTCAATATTTGTATAAGTTTATATGATTAGGCTAATTTCTTGAAGATTGCTGATATGAATTATCTTGTTCTGATGAGTTTAATGAAAAACCCCAACTTTCGTATTTCTGAAAGACCCAAACTTTCATACTTCACAATATAGATACTCCAAAACATGCTACATGCATATTTATAAATAATATTTTACACTAATACTGTGATTACAAAAGACTGGATACAAACCGACTAAGTTTTTAGTATATTATAAAGTGTTATATCTATTACATAACTACCTAGGATATTATAGTTTTATGCATGCATAAACTCAAGTACAAAAGTAATAATATAAACTATTCTAAATCTTCCAACAGTATATGACTATATTGGATTCTCATTTCCTGCAATTATTAAACACTGAGAAGGGTAAGTGGTGACGCTTAGTGAGTTCAATAATAGATACAATATAACGTTATGCCAAATATATACATCAATATGGAAGAAGCAAAGGAAACAAGGAACAACATAGGCATATGTGAATCATGCGACAAGTTTTCCATATCAATCAATGAGACATAACAATTTTAATAATTGATAGACATCAATAAAGCTTCGACCCAAATAGCACAAAAGACATACACTTTCTGATTAAACATTTTGTTAGATTTCAGGCTTTTAACCCTATCTAACCTTCTGTCAATGCCATAGAATAGAAGTCATTCTCTTACAAGACATGCTCTACATGGCCAGAGGCTACATACCAGTACCACCGTGAATCTAAGTCCTTTCACTTATCACATGGTCAAAGGTACGACTTTGCTACCATAATAGTGAAAATAATAACATGAGATGATAACATGGAAAAGCACATAGCACATATAACACATAACATACAATTGTTCCTATATATTGAACTCACCGTGAAATAACCGAAGGAATAAATGATAATTTGGGCAGCACTTCGGCTCTAAATACGACTTTCTATGACAAAACCAGGGATTTTAGTTGAAAACTGGCCTTACTCGGGGAAAGTTTCAACTTCAAAATATAATCTTCTCGGGAACTTCGGGGCGTCGGAACTTTCTTCGGGTGTCAGGAATGATATCGGGGCTTTGGGGGGGTTAAAAGTGGCTAGAGAGGGTTTTTAGAGTGAAGGAGATTGAAAAATGGCAACCAAAATACGGGCAACCTCGCATCCATTTTATAGGGTCTGAAGCAGCTCACTACGTGGGGCTTAGTCTCGTTGTACACGAGGCATACAAGGCTACGTGTCCGATTCTCGGAAGGGAGGACACGAGGCTTAGACGTGCCTGCTATGTGGCCATCATGCGAAGATCGAAGACATGGTCAATCCGAGGTCCTGCCATGCGAACGATGGGCTGAAGCCTCTACGCGGGGCGTACCTCCTCGGATAAGGCTTCAAATTTTCATTTATTTTTATTTAAAAACTTCAAAAATTCATATCTTTTGCGTACGAGCTTCTTTTTGATGTTCTTTATATCCACTCGTAGGTTAGATTATACTCTACAACTTTTTTTAGACTCCGTCGGGTAATTTTGATTTCATTTTTAATATCAGGAAAGGAAAAGTCCGTTAAAAATTCATAACTTCTTCAACCGAAGTTCGTTTTCGTCTGTCTTTTTACCGTTGTACTACTATTGACAAGACCTTTGATTCTCGTTTAGGTTGCGTCGGCTAAAAATCACTTGATCTTTATTTCGAGTTTTTAGTTGTCTACTGCTATTCCGAAATTTATAAAAATCATAACTTCCTCATACGAAGTCAGATTTGGACGTTCTTTATATGAAAGTTCTCGGTTTAACGAATACTACAACTTTCATTTAGATCATAAAGGCTAAAAAGTATTTTATCGAAAACTCACTTTTTAGGTCATACGACGTCGTGCCGGTATGTTCCGAGTAATTCTAAACATAGTTTTACTTCATTTCTAGTAAAAACTATCTTGTTAGAACTCAACACTTAATATCATATAATATTTCTTAATATTATTCACTTTTAAAATTATATAACACGATAATTGAACGTGTATGTTACAAATACCTCCTTTTTTTGAGGATTTCGTCCCTGAAATCACAACGATTTAAATAACTGCAGATATTTCGTACTTATCTCATTCTTATATTCCCAAGTATAATTTGGGCCTCGATCCTAATCTCTGAGTTAAAGAGAAATCAATTAGCATTGCATACTCTTACTCCTATGTGAATTGGGGTTATAGACTCAACCCAAGATAAAGTCTTCACTTTTGCTACAACAACAATTCGATTGGTCATATTCTAATGACCTTTGATTTCGTAACACAAAAGACATACAACGAATCATACTCTTATTTCTATTAGTCAAACACTATCATAGAAGAAACCTTCCTTCATGTTCTAATGTGATATAATTATACATACTTATAAAGCTAGCATTTTTTCTTGAATCTCATGCATTTGAAACCCCCATTCTTTTTTTCTTTTCACCACATTTTTTTGGAATTCCCATGACTTTTCAATTTCTTTATAATAATAATTATAATTTGGTAGTTAGGTTAAATAAATATCAAATGTAAAGTGTATTCATATATAAAGTAAATTTCAATATTAAAATAATATCTTTAATTCTACTTATAAAATTATGTTTTTTTAATTTTTAACATATTATACTTAATTTATTAGTTTTAATATATTGTTGGATGTAAACCATCATCATTTTAAAGGTATAATTTTTTAACAATTCGTATAAAATACTTAAATTATTAATTAAAATATAACATTATAGGCTCAACTTAAATATAAATTTTATTTAACTTAAACAACCCAAATATTATTTTATAAATAGTTAATAGTGATAAATTGTAGTGTCTTTCTAATAATGATTGTAAGTTGGTTAATAAGGTTAAATAAATATCAAACCTAAAGTGTAATTACGAATGGACTAAATTTCAATTTTAAAATAATATCTTTACTTCTATTTATAAAGTTATGTTTTTAAATTTTAACATATTATACTTAATTTATTAGATTTAAAATGTTGTTGCATGTAAACCATTATCAGATTAAAGCTACAATTTTGAATAGTTTGGACAAAATACTTAAATTGTTAATTTAAATATAACATTACAGTGTCAACTTAAATATAAATTTCAGTTCCACTAAAAAAACCAAATAATATTTTGTAAATAGTTAAAAGTGATAAATTATAGTGATAAATGCAAAAACTAAATTGTAATATCAGTTTAACTAAAATATTTCCTAAATATATTTATATAATCGTTAAAAATTTTCAAATAAGTAGCTTAAAATAACTTATAGTAAAAATAGTTAAAAATAACTCTATATAAATGATTATATTGTTAGCTTTAAAATAATAAAAAAAAAAAAACAATGTTTGATGTTTTAAATAATTATAATGATAGAAATTAAAACATTAAGCAAATAAATTTTAAAAAATTAATTAACAATAAAAACAACTATAAATAACATCAAATCATATATTATATTTAATTTTATTCATGTGTAACTCGCGAGTAGAAGTCATTCAAACGATTGAGATTATGAAGTTATAATAAATGTATATATTATCGTATAACTCAAAATAATCAATATATTATATCAATTTAGTATATACAAATTATTATATCAAATTTAACAACAACGTTATTGTTATATTTAAAAAATCATATATTTGTAAAGACTTCAACTATATAGGTGTTTCTGCGCATCACAATGTCAACTCAAATATAAATTTCAGTTCCATTTAAAAAAACTAAAGAATATTTTGTAAATAGTTAAAAGTGATAAATTGTAGTGATAAAAGCAAAAACTAAATTGTAATTTCAATTTAAATAAAATATTTCTTAAATATATTTTTATAATCGTTAAAAGTTTCCAAATAAGTAGCTTAAAATAACTTACAATAACAATAGTTAAAACAACTCTATATAAATGATTATATTGTTAGCTTTAAAATAATAAAAAAAACAATGTTTGATGTTTTAAATAATTATAATGATAGAAATTAAAACATTAAGCAAATAAATTTTAAAAAATTAATTAACAATAAAAACTATAAATAACATCAAATCATATATTATATTTAATTTTATTCATGTGTAACTCGCGGGTAGAAGTCATTCAAACGATTGAGATTATGAAGTTATAATAAATGTATATATTATCGTATAATTCAAAATAATCAATATATTATATCAATTTAGTATATACAAATTATTATATCAAATTTAACAACAACGTTATTGTTATATTAAAAAAAATCATATATTTGTAAAAACTTCAACTATATAGGAGTTTCTGCGCAACGCGCGGCCATTCGCCTAGTATCTTCATAACTAGTAGCATTTCTAGCTAGTAGTTGCTTAATCTTTAATGAAAGTTGTTATACTTTTATCGACTACCTCGACCATCTCCTTCTTCAATCTTCCAACTGAAGTTTTGTCGCTACACAAGACATGGTTCTCTGAACCAATCAATTCACTTCACAGATCTATATTAGTCGTACTGGATTCTTTATGACCACTAAGGTCTAAACGAAAATCATTTTCTTAGTCATCACCGAAACGAAGGTAATGACATACTCGAACAAAAACGGAATTAATTTATATTTTCTTGGTAACCTTGTGACTTTCCAGATCCAATTGTGAGTCATGTGCTTCCAGTAGTATAGGCTTCTACTACTATTCACACCTACTCATACTCGTTCCAAGAATTGTCTCGCAGTCCCCAAATCACCATGTCAAGAATTTTTACAAAGGAACTTATCACACATGAATATGTTCAAACAAGTTCATACGAAAATTTCTCCTAGACTCAACTGGGGATTTTGTGTTTCTGTCAAACATATCTTGGATTTCCTATACTCGTCTTCTAGGATTCTTCTCATGCATATACTCGATCTAGCATATTCTAATACTTTTTCATAGGTCGACAAAAATTTTACTTCCAAATTCTTCATATAAAATTTTCTAAATCTTGCTCAATATCAATTGCGATACTGCCGAAGTATTGATCACCATCTTCGATTCTTATGACTCTATAAACAATCACTGCTTCAATCTAGACAACAGTGGAACAACATCATAGATTGCACCAACACATTTATCCCGTCCAAATGTGTTTTAAACGCACATCATTCTTCCAAAGATGTTATTATTTCATCAAACATACTTTAAATGTACAATACCACTCTGTAGGTATTAATACACTATTTATGATATCACTTAGTAAATATTATTTTACGATATCCCTCGATCGTTTATCTATAAAATTATCGATGTCAACTATCATAAGTCTCTTTATCACTTTGAAAAGTTACTTATCAGTTATAACACGGAAATTTTAGAATCTGGAATACTTAAAATTTTTTCTTCCAAACCAAGGTCATCAAAAGACCTTAAACTTTTTCAAGTAATAGCAATGTAAGTAAGCAACCTAAGGCATTGTATATTATTTATCATTTAGCACATATTAGAATATAAGGCATATGTCCTCTAATATTCTAGTGCTTGTGTCCATTTAGGTATTCAACCTAAAATATACTAGATACGCATCATATCATTATCCCCTAGTAATCCATGTTTAAGTCTAGAAAATCTCAAAATTCCTATTCACTTAAACTAATTCTCTGAAAATTTTGAAATAACTTAATATTTTAGAATACTTGGGTTTATTACTACCCAATGCCCCACTTAAATCATTCCTATGGTTTGTACCTATATACTTACAATGAATCCGTTCATATATTGAACTTCCAACGGTTTAAGTCTAAATACCAATCTATGGTATTTAGTTCACTTAAACTACTGCTCTAATAACATTGGTTGAAAGACCCCAACTTTCATATTTCTGAAAGACCCAAACTTTCATACTTCATAATATAGATACACCAAAACATGCTACATGCATATTTATAAATAATACTTTACATTGATAGTGTGATTACAAAAGACTGGATGCAAACCGACTAAGTTTTTAGTATATTACAAAGTGTTATATCTATTACATAACTACCTAGGATATTGTAGTTTTATACATGCATAAACTCAAGTCCAAAAGTAATAGTATAAACTATTCTAAATCTTCCAACAGTATATGACTATACTGGATTCTCATTTCCTGCAATTATTAAACACTGAGAGAGGTAAGCAGTAATGCTTAGTGAGTTCAATAATAGATACAATATAACATTATGCAATATATATATATATATATATATATATATATATATATATATGGCAGAAGCAAAGGGAACAAGGAACAAAAAAGGCATATGTGAATCATGCAACAAGCTTTCCATATCAATCAATGAGACATAACAATTCCAATACTTGATATACATCAATAAAGCTTCGGCCCAAGTGTCACAGAAGACATACACTTTCTGGTTAAACATTTTGGTAGATTTCAGTCTTTTAACCCTACCCAACCTTTTGTCAATGTCATAGAATAAAAGTCATTCTCTTACGAGATATGTTCTACATGGCCAGAGGCTATATACCAGTACCACCGTGAATCTAAGTCCTTTCACTGATCACATGGTCAAAGGTACAACTTTGCTACCATAATAGCGAAAATAATAACACGAAATGATAACACGGAAAAGCACATAGCACACATAACACATAACATACAATTGTTCCTATATAATGAACTCACCGTGAAATAACCGAATGAATAAATGATAATTTGGGCAGCACTTCGGCTCTAAATATGAGTTTCTGTGACAAAACCAGGGATTTTAGTTGAAAATTGGCCTTAATCGGGCAGTGTTTCGACTTGAAAATATAATTTTCTCGGGAACTTTGGGACGTCGGAACTTGCTTCGGGTGTCGGGAATGATACCGAGGCTTCGGGGGGTTAAAAGTGGCTAGAGAGGGTTTTTAGAGTGAAGGAGATTGAAAAATGGCAACCAAAATACGGGCAGCCTCGCATCCCTTTTTTAGGGTCCGAAGCAGCTCACTACGCGGGGCGTACGAGGCTACGTGTCCGATTCTAGAAAAAGAGGGCATGTGGCTCGGACGTGTCTGCTACGTGGACATCATGCGAAGATCAGAAACGTGGTCAATCTGAGGTCCTGCCAGGTGAACGCTAGGCATAAGGCTCTACACGGGGCGTACCTCCTCGGATAAGGCTTCGAATTTTCATTTATTTTTGTTTAAAAACTTTAAATATGAGGGCGTACCTCCTCATATTTTTTGCGTACGAGCTCCGTTTTTGACGTTTTTTATATCCACGCGTAGGTTAGATTATACTCTACAACTTTTGTTTAGACTCCGTCGGCTAATTTTGATTTCATTTTTAATATCATATTTTTAACGGGCTAGGAAAGGAAAAGTCCGTTAAAAATTCATAACTTCTTCATCCGAAGTCCATTTTCGTCAGTCTTTTTACTGTTGTACTACTATTGACGAGACCTTCGATTCTCGTTTAGGTTACGTTGGCTAAAAATCACTCGATCTTTGTTTCGAGTTTTTAGCTATCAACTGCTATTCTGAGATTTAGAAAAATCATAACTTCCTCATACGAAATCAAATTTGGATGTTCTTTTTATGAAAGTTGTCGGTTTAACGAATACTACAACTTTCATTTAGATCATAAAGGCTAAAAACAAGTTTATCAAAAACTCACTTTTTACGTCATACAGCGTCGTGCCGATTATGTCGTGAAACTTCAATAAGTCATAACTTCTTTGTTATAACTCGGATTTCGATGAGGTTTTCGCCTAAACGTTTCTAACGAGATTCTTTACAACTTTCAATAATATAATTTTACTTCTTTTCAACTTTATATTTTTGTTAATTTTCAATATTTGGCTTTTGATTGGAATCTCATAAGACTTCCAATATTTTCCGAGTAATTCTAAACATAATTTTACTTCATTTCTAGTAACAACTATCTTGTTAGAACTCAATGCTTAATATCATATAATGGTTCTTAATATTATTCACTTTTAAAATTAGATAACACGATAACTGAACATGTATGTTACATTTAACAGGATTATGGATGAATTATTTGATTATTGTGTTAATTAAAATAATGATCTAAATGCCTTTAGTGGACTCCATCTCAAGTTATGGAAAATAAAAACTTTTTTTTTCAATTGCATTAAACTCATAAGTTATGAATATGAAGAGTTTTGACAAGTTTCAAAACTTGCCCTCACGTTTTGGAATTTGTAAAGTCACACTAATGAAACATTAATTCCAAACCCTAGAGTTTTAAAAGTTAAAATTCAACCCTTATACTTTATAATATTATAAGTTTAATAATATATATATATATATATATATATATATATATATATATATATATATATATATATCATACATACTTATAAAGCTAGCATTTTTTCTTGAATCTCATGCATTTGAAACCCCCCATTCATTTTTCCTTTCACCACATTCATTTGAAACTCCCATGACTTTTCAATTTCTTTCTAATAATGATTATAAATTGGTTAATAAGGTTAAATAAATATAAAACCTAAAGTTTAATCATATATATATATATATATATATATATATATATATATATATATATATATATATTAAATTTCAATATTAAAAGAATATATTTTCTTCTACTTATAAATTTATGTTTTTAACTTTTAACATATTATACTTAATTTATTATGTCTAATATGTTGTTGTATGTAAACCATTATCATTTTAAAGCTACAACTTTTGAACAATTTATATAAAATATTTAAATTATTAATTTAAATATAACCTTATAGGATCAACTTAAATATAAATTTAGTTCAACTTAAACAATCTATAGAATATTTTGTAGAAAGTTAAAACTGATAAATTTTAGTGTATTTCTAATAATGATTATAAGCTGGCTAATAAGGTTAAATAAGTATCAAACCTAAAGTGTAATCATAAATAAACTAAATTTCAATATTAAAATAATATTTTTACATCTACTTACAAAGTTATGTCTCTAACTTTTAACATATTATACTTAATTTATTAGATTTAATATGTTGTTATATATAAACTATTATCAGTTTAAAGCTACAACTTTTGAACAGTTTCGACAAAATACTTAATTTGTTAATTTAAATATAACATTACAGGGTCAACTTCAATATAAATTTCAGTTTCACTTAAAAAAACTCAAAGAATATTTTGTTAATAGTTAAAAGTGATATATTATAGTGATAAATGCAAAAATTAAATTGTAATATAAATTTAACTAAAATATTTTCTAAATATATTTTTATAATCGTTAAAAGTTTTTAAATAAATAACTTAAAATAACTTACAATAACAATAGTTAAATATATATATATATATATATATATATATATATATATATATATATATATATATATATATAATGATTATATTGTTATCTTTAAAATAAAAAAAATTGTTTGATGTTTTAAATAATTACAATGATAGAAATTGAAATGTTAAGCAAATAAATTTTAAAAAATTAATTAAGTATAACAACAACTATAAATAACATTAAACCATATATTATATTTAATTTTATTCATGAGTAACCCGTGGGTAGAGGTAGTTCAAAAGATTGAGATTATACAGTTTTATTAGATGTATATATTATCACATAATTCAAAATAATCAATATATTATATCAACTTAGTATACAAATTATTATATCAAATTCAACAACAACAATATTGTTATATTAAATATATATATATATATATATATATATATATATATATATATATATATATATATATATATATTTGTTAAGATTTCAGCTATATAGATATGCTTCTACGCAACGCGCGGGCATTCGCCTAGTATATATATAAGACAAGTCGGTCTTACCGTTAGTAGGCCTCATTCATGAAGCCGATCTATAAGGGAGGTATAAGGTTATTGCCTATAAAATGGTGGTTTAATGGGTGTCCACTCTCACCCACCGCATCCTTGACTGATGGAGGGTCGTTAGCCGAACGGGTAGGATAGGACATTAATTCTCCCTCATTACAAGTATAATGATAAATACAAACTAATTAAACTTTTATTAAATTCACAATCTTAGTTACTTTAGGAAAATGTGAAAATGGTGCTAATCCATGAAATTACACTTTGCACCTTGTTAAGTCGCTAGTGGAGCGTGTTTGGTTAACCGGCTTACTAATCTGGGACTGACAATGTGTGGCAAAGGGTAGCTTGATGTTAACCATAGATCAATGGAGCGTGTATGGTTAAGCGGCACATTGATTAAGTGATCTGTAACATTGGGTGTACCAAGTTAATTTGCATGGTTATTCATACCTTGTTTGTGATCCTCGGCATCCTTGTCAAAAACTTGAAGGGCACAATCGAGATTTAAACATGCCATTCAAAAGTTCAATAAATCTCAAAGGATCTAGGAATTTCAATCCAATTAAAACTTAATAATCTAATTAATTTTTCATGGTGGAAATTGGTAAATCGTCATTTACCTACCTTTAAATATATTTACAATTGGATTACAGCATCCCTTTTTGCAATTGTAGAACATTGTGTTGGGTCATAGCCTTAATATTTCATTTGGGAGTAATATTAAGGATTATCATCTAACCTAAACTTTTTTCTTCTTCTTTTCAGATATCTATCCCAAACAATGCTTCCACCCCAATCCATTCAGGCTCTTTCTCCCTCATGAACCCATGTGGGAGGGTCATTTTCAATGGCTCTAACTTCAATGATTGGATTCGAAACATCCAAATGGCTATTCACTATGAGGACAAAGAATATGTCCTGGATAAAGAGCTCAAGGAGATTGATGTCACCACTGCTATTCCCGAACAAATCGCTGAACAAACTAGTCATGAGAGGGAAGTAACAAAGGTGTCATGTCTAATGATTGATACCATGACTGTTGAGCTGCATAAATCCTATGAGGACTATTATCCTTTTTAAATGTATCAAGACTTGATTGAAAGATACCATCAAAGTGATCGGAAGGAGAGGTATGAGATCATTTCATCCATGATTACAACCAAAATGAAGGACGGTGAACCCATCATGGCCCACTTGGAGAAGATGCACAGATTTGTGGAACGCTTGCTTAAATTGAATTCCAATTTTGATGAAGAGTTGGCCATAGATATAATTCTACACTCTTTACCTTCTTGTTATGATCAGTTTCGTATGACCTATCATATGAATAAGGAGGAGGTTACTCTTAGCAAGCTTTAAGGCCTACTAAGGATTGTAGAAAGCAACCTGAAAGGCAAGTCGGTTGTGTCTACTCCTACTACTACTTATGCCCATATTCTGGAAATCAGACATGGGAAGGGAAAGAAGAGGAAGGCTCCCTACAAGAGCCGCAAGGGAAAGTCTCTAGATGGATACTCTTCAAGTGGGACCAAAGCTGGTTCTGCTAATCCATCTTCCAATCCGAAGGATGGAGAGTGCTTCCACTGCGATGAAAAAGGGCACTGGAAACGAAGCTATCCCAAGTACTTGGAGGACATAAAGGATGGCAAGATCAAGCCCTCCTTTGAAGGTATTTACACTATTCAATATAATAACTCATCACATGCTAATTCTTGGGCCCTTGATACAGGTTGTCGATTTCACATTTTTTTTGATTTGCAGGGACTAAAAAGAAGTATGGATGTCGAGCATGTGAAGATAAACTTAATCATGGAAAATAGGAAAGTGTCGCTTGCAACCATGATTGGATTTTATTCTTTATTGCTTAGTAATGGTTTAGATTTAGATTTGAATAATTGTTGTTACTCGGCCGATATGGCGAGAAATATTATTTCCTTTCACAGTTTGTATAAACAAGGTTTTACCTTTTCTTTTAATAATGAAATTAGTGGTATTAATGTTTATTACAATGGTGTATTTTATTTTCAAGCATTACCTTGCAATGGTATATATGAAGCTGTGATGGTTGTAGATAACTTAGGAAATAATGTGTTACACATTGATTCTTCCAATGATTTGGATAAGGCATACTTACGGCATTATTGTCTTGGACATGTCAATAAGAAGTGCATAGCCCAACTCCAAAAGGATGGAGTCTAGGAGTCATTCGAATTGAAGTCGGATGACACTTGCAAATCTTGTTTACTTGGAAAGATTACCAAGTCACCCTTCACTGCTACTTGTGAAAGAGGTGAAGGTCTGTTGGATCTCATACACACTGATGTGTGTGGAATATTCAGAACCACCACAAGGGATGCTAACCGCTTCTATGTGACTTTTGCTAATGATTACAGTAGGTATGGCTATGTCTACTCAATCAAGCATAAGTCAAAAACTTTTGAAAAGTTAAAGGAGTTTAAGCAAGAAGTGGAGAATCAATTGGGCAGGAAGATAAACATGTTACGATCCGATCGAGGAGTAGAGTATCTTAGTATCGAGTTCCTTCACTATCTTAAGGAATATGGAATTGTTTTACAGTTGACGCCACCTAGGACACAACAGCTTAATGGTGTGGCTGAGAGGCGCAATGGAACCTTGTTGGACATGGTTCGTTTCATGATGAGTCGAGCTTCGTTACCTATCTCATTCTGGGGGTATGCCTTAGAGACTGCCGCCCATATCCTTAATCTAGTCCCTACCAAAAAGGTTTCCGAAACACCTCACGAGATGTGGACAGGGAAGGTTCCCTCATTAGACCACATAAAAGTTTGGGGTTGCGGGGATTTCGTGAGATGTGTGACTCATGACAAGCTCGAACCTCTGAGTGAGCGATGTATTTTCATCGGCTACCCGCAAAAGTCCTTTGGATATCTCTTCTATAGACCGAGTGACAATTTTGTTTTCGTCGCGAGGAGATGAGTCTTTCGTGAGAGAGAACTTATATGCCAAGGGAACAGTGGGAGGCCAATTGACCTTAAAGAGATTCAAGAGTCAAACGGTCAAGGAACCTCAAACACTAGCACTCAATCCGAGGAGGAAACTCTGGTTAAACCGATTGACGAGTACATACCTCTCAGGCATTCCAGTAGAGTTCGTGTTCCACCTATGTTATATGGTTTTTATATAGTAGTTGAAGGTGATACATTTATCAGTGATAGCACACTGGTAAATCTAGATGAACCTAACAACTACAAAGAAGCCATGACAGGCCCCGAGTATGCAAAACGGAAAGAGGCTATTGACAGCGATATTCAGTCCATGTATCACAATCATGTTTGGAACTTGGTTGACAATATTCCAGGTCGTAGGATGGTCGGGTGCATATGGATCTTCAAGAAGAAAACCAACATGGATGGGAAAGTACACACATATAAGGCGTGACTGGTTGCTAAGGGCTTTACTCAAACTCATGGATTTGACTATGATGAGACCTGCTCACCAGTAGCGAAGATTAAATCTATAAGGGTTATGCTAGCCATAGATGCATTTCATGACTATGAAATACGACAAATGGATGTCAAAACCACTTTCCTTAATGGAAAGTTGGCTGAAGATGTTTACATGAGTCAGCCATAGGGTTTTGTCAATGCAAAGTACCCTAATAGAGTGTGTAAGCTTCAAAATCCATTTATGGATTAAAGCAAGCATCTCGTAGATGGAATCTTTGTTTTGATGAGAAAGTCAAAGAGTTTGGATTTTCGAGAAGTAGGGATGAGTCATGTGTATATGTCAAAGCTAGTGGGAGCATAGTAAGCTTTCTGGTATTGTATGTAGATGACATACTGCTCATAGGAAATGACATCCCAACCTTCCATGAGGTTAAGTTCTGGCTTGGGAAGTGTTTCACTATGAAGGACCTCGGAGAAGCTTCTTACATCCTACGGATAAGGATATTGAGAAACATGAGTAAAAAACTAATAGGACTTAGTCAAACTACCTACTTAGACAAGGTGTTGAAGCGTTTCAGCATGAAGGAGTCCAAGAAAGGTGACTTACCTATCCAAATCAATACCAAACTGAGTAAAACTCAGAGTCCAAGTATAAAGGTTGAGATAGCATAAATGAGTCAAATAACATATGCTTCCGCAATTGGCTCGATCATGTATGCTATAACTTGTACTCACCCTGATGTGGCCTTTGCTTTGAGCATGGTTAGTAGATATCAAGGGAATCCTGGAAAAGCTCATTGGACTGCGATTAAGAACATTCTCAAGTACCAGCGGAGGACTAAGGACTGGGTCCATACCCTTGGTGTTAGTGATAACTTGAGAGTGACAGGGTATAGTGATGCCAATTTTCAAACTGACAGAGATACTTTCCGCTCTCAGTCGAGCTGGGTGTTTACCCTCAATGGAGGAGCAATAACATGAAAAAGTTTCAAGCAGGAGATTGTAGCTGATTCAACATGCAAATCAGAGTACATTGCAGCAAGCGAAGCATCGAAAGAGGCGATATGGTTGAAAAACTTCATCGGAGACCTTGGAGTCATTCCATCCATAAAGGAGCATATGGAGATCTTATGCGATAATGAAGGGGCGGTTGCCTTAACCAAGGAACCGAGAGATCATGGTAGATCCAGGCATATCGACAGAAAGTACCACTTCATAAGACATCAAGTAGAAGAAGGGCAGCTCGTGGTAAAGGGGATATCGTCGGAGGACAACCCATCAGATCCGCTTACAAAGGGACTGACAAGGGTTACACACTTGCAGCATCCAAGGGGCATTGGGCAAACAGACGATATTAGTTTTAGCGGTTAGATAAATAAAAACTTGTAATAGCTAAATTGTAATTGATATTTGATGATTAAATAAAAGAGTTTTTATTTATATGTAAAGTTACTGTCTTGTGCCAATTATTTACTATTGTTTCACTTTGCATGTTTTGACTTCCAGAATAATAAAATTATTCAAACCATCCACATTCGATCATACGTTGGAAGTATGTATGAAAGAATACTGTCTTGAGTTGTCTTATAGATTGTCAAAGGTGTTAGACATAACAAGAGTTTGTTACACCATTCATGAGTCCTCCTGAAATAAGATTTAACTAATGGATTCAACCCGCACTCACCTGAATTACTTCATGGAATTTATCACGAGTAATTGTGACATGATAATATCATATAATCTTCAAACCAAGATATATGAGCTGTTGACTACGAGTTCATTGTGCATTGATGGCATGAAAACGCATCAGTAACTTGATGTTATAAAACATGTCGTTGTGCATGATTTGATGTGTAGTTAGTATAAGCATATCATGTCGAAGTTTATTTGTTCCTTTTATCCTAAGAGGATTAAAAGTGATATCTTTGACCCCTCGATGATTCTGTTTTGATTATGTGTCGGGCCCAGTCAAAAATAAATTGATGTGTTCAGTTATGTTCAATGTCAAACGAATCGGAAATCGGGAAACAAATTGTAGGACGATAAGTATAACTATGTTCCATGTGTTTGTCCGCATATATATCTTGAGAACAGATGAATATATGATCCCTTATCTGAAGGACGCGTCACTGACTAGGTTAGAGTTTGACAGCGGCTTTTGAAAGCTTACAATTGCTAAGTCGGATCCTGAAGTCACATCGGCAGCAATAGTTATTAGACTTATCCAAGTGGGAGACTATTGAATTTGGTGTCTAAGCCCATAAATATAACTAGGATGAACTTGACCTGATTGTAGCATGGTCCTTTTAGGTTGCCTTCACTGGTGCAATTTGATATGATGGACTTTTGAGAATAAGGTTATTTATGATTTATTAATATATTACAAGTATAATATATTAATATGAAATCATATAATTTAATTAGTATTGACCAAGAATTAATTTGGAATAAATTTTATGGTCAAAAGAGACTAATTAAATATATGGGGATTGATTATGTAAATCAATGATTCTTATAGTGTGGGCCAATGCTCTATGACTATGTAGATGGGCTAAACTAATCCATGGATAGTCCATGGAGGTTAAACCCATGGAGCATAAGAATGTGGAAAGTCATGGGTTATTAGGGTTTACAAGGTGTAACCCTAGCACTTGCTACACTATAAAATGGATCCCCTAGACCCAAAATCGGTTACACATACTTTCCAAGAGGCTGAAGTTGATTTTCTGCTAGTAACCTATTCTCTCAAGCCTCCTCATCCATATTGGTGTTTGTGAACCATTAGTGGCATCACACTTGTGATGCTCAAGCTTTCAAAGTTCAAGAACTACAAGTCCTTCTAAAAGGTAATTCATCTAACTAGTTGTATCATTCAATTTTTCTAATGTATGCTAGTTAGGACAATGCTTTGGAAAATTGAAAATATGCATTTATAATTATAGAAAACATAGATCCAAAGCATTTAGGGTTGCATGTGCACCATAGAAGTTATGACAACCCAAAAGTTTCAATTCGGTAAATTCAATCAATTCAATCAAATGTCAGTCGTGTTTCTGCTATTTTAGCATTATTAAGGGTCTGTTTGAGGGTTCTATGCTTAGTACACTTAAGGATTGGGTGTAGGGTTATGACAGCTTAAGTTCATTGGTTTGCAATCGAGCCGGAAACTCCATCACAAGGAGTTTACGGCCATAAACTCTTGGCTGGCCGTAAACTCCCCCCTACATGATATCCCTCCATTTCTAGTTATTTCCTCAGTTTCCAAGTCAAGAAATCGAGTGTTCTCTCAAGTATCATCAAGTTCTTCATCCTAGATCTTCAAAAACGTAAGTGATCTCTGTTAGAAGCCGTCATCTTGTTGTTAATGTAGTTCTTGGATTTCGATTCTACCCTAACTTTGTTTACAAGTCTGATCTTGAACAGGTTTTTTGCAATATCATCATGTCACACGACGATTCCAACACAAACCCTATCAATATCTCCAACAGCATTGGATCCACTACTACAATTCACATTCTATATACTCAGGATTACGAAGTATGGACGTATCACTTTGAAGACTATGTGATTGGTTCTGAAGAGAATGGGTATTTAATACGGGAAGCGATCACTGTAGGTCCGTTCGCTCACTCTGGCACAAATCGAATCATCAAAACTCAAAAGGAGTACAACCAACTTATGCAATATTAAAGCGCTTAGAATGATCAGATTTGCCCTACAGTCTGACACCTTTCGGTTGGTTAGCTCATGCACGAAGGCGAAAGGGGTTTGGGACAGGCTGAAAGAGCTGTATTCTACTGATGTGGATCTTGAGCATTCAATCCAGACTCTATTGCTTTCAGAGTTTGGAGACTTCAAGCAGAAACCTGAAGAGAAGCTTATCCAATCTTCTTAGCAAAATGAAAAAGCATGGCATAGAGAGGAAAGTTATTGAGCAGAAGGTCACATTCATGAATGGCCTAAGATCCGAATGGATGGTTGTAGTGTGTACTGTAAAGGCCCAAGAACAATTCAAGGCTTACTCTTTGGTGAATCTAGTCGGGATACTAAAGTCACATGAAGGTGCTGTGACTAAAGAAACGAATGTGGTTTCTACCATGGATTCTTTCGCCCTAATTTCCAAAGGAAAGAATACAGTTGAAGAACAAGAATAAGAAGATTTAGATCTTTCTAAATCTGATCTGACCAATGAAGAATATGCTTTGATGGTTTCAAACCCAAAGAAGTTCATTCGCAAAAAGTTTCCCACCAATAAGAACCGAAACTGGCAAAGAAACTACAGTTCAGAAAAGGAAAAGGAGGAACCGAAGATCACTCCCCAGCAAGAAGAACCAAAGAAGGAGAGCAAGATGTCAAGTGACTCAGGATTTGATTGTCACTTTTGCGGAGTCAAAAACCACTTTGCCAAGGACTGTATGTTGAGGAAGATGACAGAGAAGAATGAGAGTGAAGACGATGAAGCATACCACCTGCGAAAGCTAGAAGAGATTAAGAAGAAGAAAGTTGCTGCAAATAACACTATGAATGTTCTTATTGTGGAGGAAAATGGTGCAGATGATGAATTTGGTGGTGTTGAAGGCTGGTCTACAGACTTAGAGGATGAAGAAGTGAGAAAGCCTACGCATGGCAGGGCTTTCGTGGCGAAAGAAGATAAGTATGTTGCTGAAGGAAAGTGTTTGATGGTGACAGCTGGAGTGTCAAAGATGAGGGGTTACATCACTTATAGGGGTCAAGATGAAGCGAAGGAACGAGAAGACAGGTGCTTCACTGCCAAGCCTGTTGGTGAGCAGATCCATGAGTGCCACCAAATGATCAAGAAGGTATAATCTATTCACGAATCATTAAAAATCCATGTCACGAACTATGAAAAAGAATTGAACATATTAAAATCTAAATTTTCTAGTTTAAGTGGCAGTTTAACCCAAAATCGCCTCACAAATTCTAAGCTAACGGATCAACTCAGCCGGGTGTCTTTGAAGAGTGAAGAAAGGCGAATGTGGGTTGAGCAAAAAGGGAAAGAGTTAATTAGAATTAAGGATGAGACAATTTATTTTCAAAAGCATAATTTGAAGCTTTTAAAGCAGAGAAATGTTTTTTCTTTAATTGCTAAACATTTATATTCCAATATTACTCAGTTGTATCTGGATTGTGAAATAGGTAGGAAAATTCACAATATGATTCTTCCCTTCCGTGAATTAAAGGAGGACGTAATTGATGCTGATGTTTATAATTGTGAAGTTGTTGTCTTGTCTGATGAAGTTTCTCCTGGCTATAAAATTGGTCTTGACAAAATTGAATCTTTTATCCTGTCCAAAGACTACAAGGACATGCTTAAGAATTTATTAGACGGAAATGATAAATTGAAAATTAAAACCGAAACCATGCAGAAATTTGACTCGTTGAATGCCAAGTTGAGTTCAAAAACAAAAATTAATGTTGAAAATACTTCTGAATTTGATGAGGATGATGATATGAATGAAATATCTATAGAAGATGAGGTAGATTGTTCTGAACTTGTCAAGAGCGAACCCGAATCTACCAAAAATCTCATTTCTGAAAACTCGGTTGAAATCACTCGTTTGTCCCAAAATAAGTCCAAAGTTATGAAAGAAAAGGTTGTGGTGTAAAAGAAGGTCCAAACCACGCCAAATCAAGTTTATGCAGTTACCGACGTTACACAGAAGCAAACTGCCGAATTCACAGCATTAGTGAATGAAGAGAATGCTGAAGGATGTGATGAATTTTTATGGTCGACGCCAATAGACAATGTTGATGAAACGGTCGATCTATCTGAGAAACATCATGGAGGGTTAAAGGCAGATATGTGGCAAAACCACTCAACAAGCCTACACGTTTTGATATGCCAACAACCAGTGGTACCAAAAAGATTCCAAGTGAATCAGATAAGGTGACCAGCGAAACCTCCTCGTTAAGAAACAAAACTCATGATGAAAGATCGAAACCGAAGGTCAACATCCATAAAACTTCCGAATATGTAACATCCGGATTTCTAGGGATAATATTTTGATTATTCATTTCGAGATAGGAGGAGTAACTCGACGAGTTGGTGCCTCAACTTGCTGAGTAGGGTCGCGTTTTAGTGACATGTTAAATGGATGGACTCGACGAGTCAGGTATCTGACTCGCCGAGTTAGCACTACAGCCACTGCTGAAGAAAACCCTAATTGTCCGTGTTTGTAACCTATTTAAAGGTCCTTATTGCCTTCATTTTCAGCAACACTTCCCTTCAAGATCCCTAATTGATCCAGTGAGCATAAAGAAAAAGAAGAAACTAATTTTTAATCATTTTGGGTGCATTCTTGCAAGGAACAAGGAGAGTGTTCAAGCTAAATTGTTGGAGGGGCTCAGATCTACTCCCATTCCATTCAAAGCTGTTGTGTAAGGTATAAATCTCTACCTGTTTTCGTATGGTTAGTAGATCTCATGAATTTAGGATTTCTTTACCCTCTTTTAAGTTGAGCTATGATGAAAGTGAAGTCCCCTTGAGGCATATACATCAGATCTAGAGCTTGAGAGGTCCAGAGAGTCCCAATCATCCAGCTTTATGCAGTCCCATTGGATTTTTGAGTCTAGGTTGTCATTTTAAGAGTTATTTCTTCAAATAGAGCTTGATGTGTGGTGTATGGACAGAAATATTGAACCTTTACGTGACTTTTGGGTGCTAGAAGGCTAGATCTATAAGTTACAGAAACAGATCTGACCTCAGAAGGTCAAATGAGTATTGCCATGAAGGAAACTTCTCAAGTCCATGAGAGGACTCGACGAGTCGGATTAGGCTGCCCCGCGATTAGTGATCAGTGGTAACTCATCGAGTGAAAAGGTTAACTCGATGATTCGAGTAAGGACTTAGCAAAATTTAGAGGATACGCATGGACTCGCCGAGTCACCCGAGTACACTCGACGAGTCTGGTCAAAGTTGCACCGTTGTCTAGAGTTTACTTCAGTTGACCTTAGGGTTGGTCAAACTGATTCAAGAGAGGTCAGAGAAAGGTAGAATGGTCTTCTACCTATTATTTAGAGATGAGAATATAAGGAGAATTTTGATTATAGATATTATCATTTTGATAGGCGGAGGATAGATCGGGGATATCGAGCACACGAGTTTACTAGACATCAAGCCAGGTGAGTCTTCTCACCATACTTTACCTTGAGTGGTAGTTATGTGTGACCGGAAGGTCGTATGTGCTTACATTGATTATTATGTTATCCTGCCTATGTGTTATGATGTGTCTTATTTCTTTGTGATTTATGCCATGCGGAGCTTCACAGACCAGACCAGAGGGTCCAACGATTTATGAGGCCAGAGGTGTAACGACCCAATTTTCACGTCCAAAAATTTCGTTTTAAAAACATTACTTTTAGAAAATATTAAAAGTTAAAACATTGTCTGATCAAATTATCACACAAGTGAACCATGTCTAAAAGCCAATTCATACATTTAATCAGAACATCAGAGTACAAATCCCAGTGAAGCTCGTAAATGCGGAAACCGGAGAGTGTGTGTGTATGTGACGTGCCGCTACCGCGCCGGATCCTTTCCCCTAGCTGAGGAGGTACCTGAAACCAAAACTGAAACTGTAAGCACAAAGCTTAGTGAGTTCCCCCATATTACCACATACCATGCAACATATAACAACCATTGTTCAGCTAGGAGTTACGGGCCTTGCCCACACTCGGGAAGATACGGGCCCTGCCCACACTTCGCTAGCCGGGAGATACGGGCCTCGCCCACACTTGTGAAGATACGGGCCCTGCCCACACTCAACCGCTAACCCATAACATACAAGTATCACGCAGACAACAAGTATGAGCAATTCTATCATATTAACAAACATTTCATACTTGACTAAACCCAGAGATACGGGCTCAGCCCACACTCTAGTACTAGCATCTCGTCTACACGGGTCGGCCTTGGTGCCTTAGACCCGTTCCTACTAGAAAGGAAACTCACCTCGAAATAGCTGCTGGTCCGTGTGGGAATTGATCACCTACTATTGCTGCTGCTGCTCCGGAAACCCTCCGACTGCAATTCCCACGATATACTCAATCAAACACTGCTCACTGGCCTTTGGGTAAAATGACCCTTTTACCCCTGACCTTGCCCTAAGTCAAAGTCAGAGTCAACTTTCAGTTGACCTCGACTCGCCGAGTTGGCTTTCCAACTCGTCGAGTCCCTACGCAAACGACTGCCCTGAATCCTGATCCTACCCGTCGAGTTAGGCGACGACTCGACGGGTTCGCCTTCATGACCAATATTCAAGTCCTTCATCCTACTCGCCGAGTTGTATGAACAACTCGCCGAGTTCATCTTCATCCGATGAACACTTATGCGAAGACTCGCCGAGTTGTATGAACAACTCGTCGAGTCTGTTCTTGATCTAAGGAGATTGCCTTGAACTCGCCGAGTCAGGGCATTGACTCGCCGAGTACCTCCATAGATGAGTTAAGCTTCCGACCCACTGAGGCACTCCCCGTGACTCACTGGTCACTCGATACTACGAAAAGGGGACAAACTCGAAGACTCGCGAGCAGACTCGCCGAGTCACATGAACGACTCGCCGAGTCGTTGCCATGCATTCCTAAAATATACCGATTTGCTCGATTCCAGTCCATGCCATTCATAGATCTGGACTTCTAGGACACGAATCACACGTAAAGTTTCCAACTTTACGAGTGGATATTCACCAATATGGATTTTAGGGCTCAAAATGTCTCAAAGGGGGTAGATCTAGGGCTAACAAGCGACATGGAGCCAAAAAGCTAACAGATATGAGCTCCTGGAGCTCAATCTTGCCTAGATCCAAAGGCCAAACGCCTTATTACAACATACAATGCACATACAAGCTTGGGGATTTGATCAAGAAGGACCCAAATGAAGTTTTAAGCATAGAATCAAGGGGAAAACGGGTTATACCTCAAAGGAACTGCTGGAAGAACACAAATAATGCTTGGATGGCTTCCCTTCTTCTGGATCTACTTCCTTCCTCTTTCAAAGCCTTCAAAAACACACACACTAACCTCAAACTCTCAAAGAATAGCTTAGAACGAGAGATACAGGGCTTTAAGGGTCAATGGGGGCCGGCTTGGGGCTGATAAGTCCTTTAAATAGGGTGCAAACCCCTGAAACTTAGGGTTTCATCCAACAGCTGTGACTCGCCAAGTCCAGGATATGGACTCGCCGAGTCACCAACTTAAACGTGTCCCGGGTCCCGCATCCACTCGGCGAGTCGGACATATGACTCGCCGAGTCCAAGGCTAAAAGAAAGGAAATACTCAAATAACATTACGTACCAGGAACCGGGTGCTACAAATCTCCCCCACTTATTTTAGACTTCGTCCTCGAAGTCTGCTGCTCGATCCTGAAACAGCTCGGGATAATGCTCCATCATCTCGTCCACCGGCTCCCAAGTCCATTCCGAACCCTTGCGGTGTTGCCATTGCACCTTCACTAGCTCCACCTTCTTGTTCCTCAAATCCTTCGACTTCCTGTCGAGGATTGCGACTGGGCGCTCAATGTAATTCAGGCTGTCATCAACCTGAATATCCTCCAACGGTACTACTGCAGAATCGTCCACTAGGCACTTTCGCAACTGAGAAACATGGAAAGTGCTGTGGATCTGGCTAAGCTCGGCTGGCAGGTCCAGCCTATATGCTACTTTGCCCACCCGGGCTACGACCCTGAACGGTCCGATGAAACGCGGGCCCAACTTGCCCCGCTTCCTGAATCGGATGACGCCTTTCCACGGCGACACCTTCAGGAGAACCATATCCCCGACCTAGAACTCTAAATCGGATCGACGCTTGTTGGCATAACTTTTCTGCCGACTCTGAGCAGTCTGAAGCCTGCTCCGGACCTGCTGGATCCTCTCAGTCGTCTTGAGCACCACTTCGGTGCTCCCCATGACTCTCTGGCCAACCTCACCCCAGCATATCGGGGTCCTACACCTCCGTCCGTACAACATCTCGAAGGGAGGGCGGTCGATACTCGCGTGGTAGCTGTTGTTGTAGGAGAACTCGGCCAGGGGAAGATAGGTATCCCAGCTACCACCGAAATCTAGCACGCACGCCCGCAGCATATCCTCCAGAGTCTGGATGGTCCGCTCGCTCTGTCCATCCGTTTGCGGGTGAAAGGCAGTGCTAAAATGTAGACGAGTGCCTAACTCGTCATGGAATCTCTTCCAAAACCTGGAAGTAAAACGCACATCCCTGTCCGAGATCACCAATACTGGCACCCCATGTCGTGCCACAATCTCCCTGATATAGATGTCTGCCAATTTCTCGGCCGATATGCTCTCCTGAATCGGAATAAAGTGAGTACTCTTGGTCAATCTATCCACGATGACCCAAATCGAATCCACTCCACGTGCGGTCCTGGGAAGCTTCGTGATAAAATCCATCGTGATATCTTCCCATTTCCACAGTGGAATATCCAACGGTTGCATCTTGCCATGCGGTCTCTGATGTTCGGCCTTGACCTTCCTGCAGGTCAAACATCGCTCGACATACCATGCCACATCCCGCTTCATGCAGGGCCACCAATAGTCTAGACGAAGATCCCTATACATCTTTGTCGCCCCCGGGATGAATAGAGAACCGGGACTTGTGCACCTCCTCCATCAAAATCTGGCGCACGCCTCCGTGATACGGCACCCACACCCTACGGTGTAGTGTCAAAAGTCCTCGGCTATCATAATCAAAGGAGGAAACCTGACCCACCACACGCTCGCTCTTCAGATGCTCCTCCTTGATAGCCTCCTGTTGAGCCTCCCGAATCTGCTCCAACAGGGGAGTCACCACGGTCATCCTCATACAAACGTCCCTGATCGGCGCTGCCTTGCGGCTAAGCGCATCGGCCACCACATTGGCCTTCCCCGGGTGGTAAAGGATCTCGCAATCATAATCCTTTACCACATCCAACCACCGACGCTGCCTCATGTTCATATTCGGCTGATCCATGAGGTACCTCAAACTCTTGTGGTCCGTGTAGATGGTACACCGAACCCCATAGAGGTAATGCCGCCAAATCTTGAGGGCGAATACCACCGCCCCCAACTCCAAATCGTGCGTCGGGTAGTTCGCCTCATGAGGCTTGAGCTGCCTCGAAGCGTAGGCAATGACATGCCCCCTTTGCATCAGCACCACGCCCAACCCAGAAACGGACGCATCACAATAAACCACAAAATCCTCTACGCCCTCTGGTAGGGCTAAGATCGGCGCCTCACACAATCTCTGTCTCAGCGTCTCAAATGCAGCCTGCTGCTCGGGTCCCCACCGAAAGACCACGGCTTTCTTCGTCAGCCGCGTCAGGGGCACGGCTATCTTGGAGAAATCCTGAATAAATCTCCGATAGTAGCCTGCCAATCCCAGGAAACTCTGAATCTCAGATGGAGACTTCGGAACCTCCCATCTCATCACGGCCTCGACCTTGGCCGGATCGACCAGAATCCCGTTCTGGTTGACGAGGTGTCCCAGAAATTGCACCTCGCGCAACCAAAACTCACACTTGGAGAACTTGGCATACAAGCTCTCCCTCCTCAAGGTCTCTAATACCTCTCTCAGATGCTCCTCATGTTCCTCCCGGGTCTTGGAATAAACCAAGATGTCATCGATAAAGACTATCACAGACCGATCCAGCATCGGTCTGCATACGCGGTTCATGAGGTCCATGAACGCGGCAGGAGCATTGGTTAGCCCAAACGGCATCACCACGAACTCATAATGGCCATAGCGCGTCCGAAACGCGGTCTTCTGCATATCTTCCTCTCTGACTCTCATCTGGTGATAACCCGAACGCAAATCAATCTTGGAGAACCAAGATGCGCCCTGAAGCTGGTCAAAGAGGTCATCAATCCTCGGAAGCGGGTAACGGTTCTTCACCGTTACCTTGTTCAGCTCCCGATAATCTATACACATCCGATGCGACCCGTCCTTCTTCTTCACAAACAGAATCGGGGCTCCCCAGGGCGAACTGCTCGGACGAATAAATCCCTTGTCTAGTAGCTCCTGCAGCTGCGTAGACAACTCCTGCATCTTGGGAGGAGCCAACCGATACGGTGCCTTGACTATCGGAGCCGCACCAGGAACAAGGTCGATCCCGAACTCCACCTGTCGCTCCGGAGGTATCCCAGGAAGCTCCTCTGGGAAGACGTCTGCAAAGTCTCGGACCACCGGAACCTCGCTCACTGTCGCCTTACCCGTCTCCTGGGTATCCATCACATACGCGACGTAACCTGCGCATCCCTGCTGAAGGTAGCACCTAGCCCTCGCTGCTGAACATACAGCGGGTCCATACTGGGGTCTCTCACCATGAATCACTAACTCTCCCCCGCTTGGGGTCCTGACCCGCACTAGCTGTTGTGCGCAATCTATCACCGCCCCATTAGGGCTCAACCAATCCATGCCTATAATCACCTTGTTCCCACGCAACGGAATGGGAACCAAATCTACCAAATAGCGCTCCTCAAACAAACGCAACACGCAATCTCGAAATACCGTCAATGCTCGCACCGATCGATCGTCAGCAATCTCCACCTCCAAAGGGCAATCTAACTCGTCCGATGACTCGTGAAACTTCCTGCTAAGCGCAAGGGAAACGAATGATCGGGATGCACCCGAATCAAATAACACCTGAACTGGGAGGCCGTTCACATGGAACGATCCTAATACATACATATACATACAGAGCACATATCAATAACATAACATCATAAAAATAAGATAGAGGGAAAGGATCATACCCGTCACCACATCGGGTGCAGCGCGTGCCTCCTCGGTAGTCAGCTGAAATGCCCGGCTCCTTACCATTGGAGCCTCTGCCTTGCCCTGCCGACCATCCGTGATCCGCAGGGTCGCTGGAGCTGGCGCCTTCACTGGCGCTGAAACTGTCAACTGGGGGCAATTGGCCTTCTTGTGGCCCCTCTGGTTGCAGTGAAAACACAGCAACTCCGATGTCTGAATAGCTGAAACTGGAGCAGTACAATCCCTGCTAAAGTGCCCTGCCTTGCCGCACTTGTAGCAGCCTACTGAACCCATCCTACATGCCCCCACATGCGTCCTGCCGCATTTCCCGCAGCGGCTCGGTCCTGACTGGCCTTTCAGCCTACCATCCGATCCCTTGGGCTTCTTCCCTGAAGCCCCTCCTGCCTGACCCTCCTCTAGTTTCCGTTTCCGGATGTGCTCCAAATCTATCTCCCTCTCCCTCGCCCTGGCAATCATGGAGTCCAGGGTAGGGCAAGCCGAAAAGCTAACATGCTCCCGGATGTCAGCTCGTAGCATATCATGGTAACGAGTCCTCCTCATGTACTCGTCACCGGCATACTGGGGCACTAACAAAGCCCTCTCCTGGAACTTGGCGGTGATCTCCGCCACAGTCTCCGTTGTCTGCCTCATGTCAAGAAACTCCCTGGCCAGCTGCTGAAGCTCGACCGCCGGTGCAAACTCTGCCCTGAACTTGGTCACAAAGTCCGACCAGGTCATAGCCTCGATAGCTGAGGCTCCCAACGAGCCACCCACTGACTCCCACCAATCCCGGGCTCGGTCCCGTAAACATCCTGCTGCATACCTCACCTTCGACCCCTCGGGGCAGAAGCTAGTCAACTGGGCAGACTCGATGTCTGCAATCCATCACCTGGCAACAATGGGGTCTTTCACCCCGTGGAAATCCGGCGCACCGCTGCCCCTGAAGTCCTTGAAGGACAGCGTGCGAGATCCTGACTGGCTAGATGCCATATCACTCCTGAATGCCCGAAGGCGATCCTCCATCAACTCCATGATCCCTTCCTTGATCGACCCAAAGATAATGGGAGTCGACTCAAGGATACCCCTGGTGATCTCTGACGCGATGAACTCGCGTAGCCCCTCATCAATCGGCTCGGACCCTGATCCCGAACCTGACCCCTCTCCTGAACCGCCATCCACTGGCCTCGAACGAAGTACCACCATTCTGCAATACATAGATAACGTTCATTAGTGATACTGATACTCCCTGAGGGATCACATCTACTTACAAGTTCCCTGGTCTTATCTTGGCCATCCTTGGTTCGGGTACGGATCCTCTGCTTTCAGTAGTACGGGCCCATACTACCTTCCACATCTATCCGTACCTTCTTCAAGGTTTGTCTCGACTCCACCAGATCCCTTTCACTACTGCTGATTACTGCTATACTCATCCTAGGCTTGCCCCAGGGAAATCTCTAGTTCCACTCTAACCAGTCCTCAGCTGTTGCAGGCCTCCTTGTAATGCCAGTTAGCCATTACCCGAATACCATCACATGTGACGAGGCTCAAATAAACCTTCGAGTACCCGACTCGTCCCTACAACGGTTGGACTCAAACAAGAGCTGCGCAGTAGGACCAAATCCGACACTCTAAGATTATTCAACTCTGGTCACACGTGACGTGACGCATTCGCCTAATGGCTAACCCCCACTATTCAGAGTCCCACGAAGCACGAAGCAAGCAACGTTCAGATAAGGGTAACAATCTCAATTAACTCTATCTATTTTCAGGAACTGAGCTAGCATAAAGTACTAACTCATACTACCAGGCATAACCTAAGCAGGCTATCCTATTTACTGGTTATTCAACAATTAGCATGCAAGTTCTCATACAACTGGAACACATAAAGCAGGCACATAAGGCATCACTCCTAGATCCTTAGTCCTATTCTAGCATGCTGTTCTACATAACATAAACTTGTATGGGTACTTTGGGGATACTTACTTGAGCTCGGCCGGTTGCGCACATCACACACTTTGTTCTTTCTCAAAACTCTGTTCTAAATTTCAGAAAACATTTTCTTTTAGAAAATCTTTTAAATCCCTCGATTTGAGTTCAGACACTCCCAAAGGTGTGTCCGAATCCCTCAAACCAGGGCTCTGATACCAACTTGTAACGACCCAATTTTCACGTCCAAAAATTTCGTTTTAAAAACATTACTTTTAGAAAATATTAAAAGTTAAAACATTGTCTGATCAAATTATCACACAAGTGAACCATGTCTAAAAGCCAATTCATACATTCAATCAGAACATCAGAGTACAAATCCCAGTGAAGCTCGTAAATGCGGAAACCGGAGAGTGTGTGTGTGTGTGACGTGCCGCTACCGCGCCGGCTCCTTTCCCCTAGCTGAGGAGGTACCTGAAACCAAAACTGAAACTGTAAGCACAAAGCTTAGTGAGTTCCCCCATATTACCACATACCATGCAACATATAACAACCATTGTTCAGCTAGGAGTTACGGGCCTTGCCCACACTCGGGAAGATACGGGCCCTGCCCACACTTCGCTAGCTGGGAGATACGGGCCTCGCCCACACTTGTGAAGATACGGGCCCTGCCCACACTTCGCTATCTGGGAGATACGGGCCTAGCCCACACTCCAACCTCGGAGAGATACGGGCCCTGCCCACACTCAACCGCTAACCCATAACATACAAGTATCACGCAGACAACAAGTATGAACAATTCTATCATATTAACACACATTTCATACTTGACTAAACCCAGAGATACGGGCTCGGCCCACACTCTAGTACTAGCATCTCGTCTACACGGGTCGGCCTTGGTGCCTTAGACCCGTTCCTACTAGAAAGGAAACTCACCTCGAAATAGCTGCTGGTCCGTGTGCGAATTGATCACCTACTATTTCTGCTGCTGCTCCGGAAACCCTCCGACTTCAATTCCCACGATATACTCAATCAAACACTGCTCACTGGCCTTTGGGTAAAATGACCTTTTTACCCCTGACCTTGCCCTAAGTCAAAGTCAGAGTCAACTTTCAGTTGACCTCGACTCGCCGAGTTGGCTTTCCAACTCGCCGAGTCCCTACGCAAACGACTGCCCTGAATCCTGATCCTACCCGTCGAGTTAGGCGACGACTCGACGGGTTCGCCTTCATGACCAATATTCAAGTCCTTCATCCTACTCGCCGAGTTGTATGAACAACTCGCCGAGTTCATCTTCATCCGATGAACACTTATGCGAAGACTCGCCGAGTTGTATGAACAACTCGTCGAGTCTGTTCTTGATCTAAGGAGATTGCCTTGAACTCGCCGAGTCAGGGCATTGACTCGCCGAGTACCTCCATAGATGAGTTAAGCTTCCGACCCACTGAGCCACTCCCCGTGACTCACTGGTCACTCGATACTACGAAAAGGGGACAAACTCGAAGACTCGCGAGCAGACTCGCCGAGTCACATGAACGACTCGCCGAGTCGTTGCCATGCATTCCTAAAATATACCGATTTGCTCGATTCCAGTCCATGCCATTCATAGATCTGGACTTCTAGGACACGAATCACACGTAAAGTTTCCAACTTTACGAGTGGATATTCACCAATATGGATTTTAGGGCTCAAAATGTCTCAAAGAGGGTAGATCTAGGGCTAACAAGCGACATGGAGCCAAAAAGCTAACAGATCTGAGCTCCTGGAGCTCAATCTTGCCTAGATCCAAAGGCCAAACGCCTTATTACAACATACAATGCACATACAATCTTGGGGATTTGATCAAGAAGGACCCAAATGAAGTTTTAAGCATAGAATCAAGGGGAAAACGGGTTATACCTCAAAGGAACTGCTGGAAGAACACAAATAATGCTTGGATGGCTTCCCTTCTTCTGGATCTACTTCCTTCCTCTTTTAAAGCCTTCAAAAACACACACACTAACCTCAAACTCTCAAAGAATAGCTTAGAACGAGAGATACAGGGCTTTAAGGGTCAATGGGGGCCGGCTTGGGGCTGATAAGTCCTTTAAATAGGGTGCAAACCCCTGAAACTTAGGGTTTCATCCAACAGCTGTGACTCGCCGAGTCCAGGATATGGACTCACCGAGTCACCAACTTAAACGTGTCTCGGGTCCCGCATCCACTCGGCGAGTCGGACATATGACTCGCCGAGTCCAAGGCTAAAAGAAAGGAAATACTCAAATAACATTACGTACTAGGAACCGGGTGCTACAAGAGGGTCCTCAACCATATCGCACCGGGAGGTCCAACCAGCTAGACCGAACCAAAGGGTCCAACGAACTATGCGACTGGAGGATTCCGCTGAGACACATTGACCAGAGGGTCTTGCAAACTGTAGCCTCGAGTGGCAAATTTGTTACATGTGGTATTTTGGGGAACTCACTAAGCTTCATGCTTATCGTGTTATGTGTTTTGTGTTTCAGGTTTTTTCTCAGGATCGCGGGACGGCACCGGCTTGATTTTACAAACCAGAGAAAGAATTATGTTCCAAGGATCCTAGATTATTAATTAATTAAACATGGAGTTGTTTTTGTAATTTCAATAAATGAGATTTTACGAAATGTGTTATGAAGGCCATATGATTTAAAATGAAACGGTTGTTTTGAAAAATTACGTCGTTACAAGTTGGTATCAGAGCTTTGGTTTGAGGGATTCTGATGCGCCTTCGGGTAAATTTGGACAGAAACTGAGGATTTGAGAAAAAAAATTCAAAGAAAGGATTTTCTAAAACGAGCAAGAGTTTCTAAAATAGAGAACGAGAAAGTGCAGTGTGTACAATCAGCCAGAGCCCGAATGGTGATTTCCCAAAATACCCTTACTTTTGTGTTATGAGATATTTTATGAGATATTATGCATGCTAGAGATAGGCTAGGTATTTCATATCTTAGGACTCGAGTGGCCTGATTTGTAATGCCCTAGCCAAGGAGTTGTTGTTATCTGTGATGTGCTCTCAAGTATGTGCTGAGAAAGAGTATCCAGCAAGAATCCTATGTAGAGAGGGATTTGAGTAGAGGAGTAATCTAGGAGAGATACCTAGATGAGCATTGGAGGAGCCTACTGAGAGAGTAGTTAGATGCCCGTGTCGGGTAGAGTTGCTTGAGTTCGGTGACACCTGTTGAGTGTGAATAGAGCCAATAGAGTTGTATCCTAGAGTGGTTTTACGTGTTGGTAGAGATTATTCGATGCGCAAATGCTGCTTGCTTCGTGCTTCCTAGAACTCTCGATGATGGGAGTCAGCTACTAAGTGAATATGATGATATTCAGGAGGTAGATGGCTGGCATCATTAGGAGTTCTTCAGTAGCTGATGGCGAAGAAGTGTGAGAACCTAGGAAGAGCCTAGGGGGTGACCATGGTCACATGAGTGCACTGACAGAGTAGAGCATTTCGTTGGGGAGCGAACACGCGTAACAGAATTGGTGATCGAAAAGGTTGAGCAGCTACCTAGAAACTCTAGGATGGTCCGTGTAGAAAGTATGGGTATATGTGGCAAGTAGTATGGGCCCGTACTACCAAAAACAGAGGACCCATACTCGATACAGGGGGTATTCCGGAGGATCTAAGTAGCAGATCGAGAGGTGATGTCATGGTTCGAGTACCATGATTTGTAGCAGATTGAGAGGTGATATCATGGTTCGAGTACCATGATTTGTAGCATATTGAGAGGTGATGTCATGGTTCGAGTGCCATGATTTGTAGCAGATTGAGAGTTGATGCCATGGTTCGAGCACCATGATCTGAGACAGAGTGGGAAGAGGTAACATGGGTTGAGTATCATGGTTCGTAGCAGATGGTGCTTATGCCTTTTTCTAGTTACCCTGTTGAGATTATTTGACTGAGGTCGGATGTGATTGAGTCTGGGGGCCAGAGGGCCGTGTTACACGAGTTTCGATGAAGCATACCTTGAGAGGGAAGTCAGTTTAGTTCTATGGAATTTTTGGTGAGATGCCAGTTGGAATTACAGGACTCAGGGATGAGTAAAGATGGTGTTTGTGGAGGATTACGGTCTGAGTTGAGCGATCAAACGATAGTGGAGATGTCAGCTTCTATAACCGGAGCAGTGCTATTTCTGTTCCTGTGGGAAACAGGAGACGTATTGAGATTTTCGGTTTTCGAGGTTGGGGGTGAGCCTTGTGGGGTAGCTTTGGTTAGAATATTTCTTCGGAGTATCAGGGCAGTATGTCTACCACGAGGTAAGGATATAGCATGAGCAGGTTATGAGTTGGGACTGAGATGGTCAAGGACCAGGATACACCCTATTTTAGCATAGTAGGACATGTGTTAGCTGCAAAAACGGGCGATCAAGAGGAGTATATCGGAGCGGTGGCTCTTTTTGTCTATTATGAGTATCGAGTGTGGAAATGAGGTCTCTGCTCTTATGATAATTCACGTGATGGGATGATGGTTGAGGAATCGAGGATGAGGAGTATGTTTATTCATTATTTTCAGACTGAGAGTCAGGGTTACTACTAAACAGCTAAGATGTCCGGTAGTGGAATGGTACGAGATTCTTAATGACTAGAGGCAGTCATGATGAGAAGTTTCTAAGGATTTCAGTTGAGATTCGGAGTATTTGGAGTTGCTTGATCTCCATTCGGGAGATCATCGAGCATTACATATCACCTTCCAAGAGCAGGTGCGATGTTACTGGTAAAAACAGTTTGTGGGATAGATTGTTGGTGAACCAATTGGTGATGGTTCGAACCCTGAGTGGGGAAGAACCGGGTACTTTTTGAGGAGATCAAAGAGTTGTTCAAGAGCGGTTAGAGAACTGGATATAGAAACATGCAGTACAGATTCCTGAGACCAGGGTTATTGGTGGTCAAGGCGAGGTTCATAGCGAGATAGAGCACGTGATACATGTTTGAGAAAGAATGAGTGTCTCCACGGCAAGTGGCAGTTGTTCGGAGACCTTTTGGTGGTTAGGAATCCTTCAAGGTTATAATGGCCAGTTTGAGGTGGTTGGCTTGAAGGGTTAGTTCGGTGGTTGAGAATTTCTGGTTCAAGGTATGGGCTATTTTATGCAGTGTGGGGAGGGAAGAAGTTGATTCGACAACCAACTTCAGGGTCGTTATGAGTATTCTTGCATGGTTTTTAAGCAATAGAGGAGGAACTTTCGGATTGTCGTTTACATGTTTTGAGTCGCTGACGAATCCTCCGTGTTTCAATTGAGAGTTGGAATATTTCGAAGTTACGAGTGGTGCGAGAGGAAGATCAGTTACGAGACTTTGAAAGGATTCCTTGCGGTATCAGGGTATGATGTTGTATATGGGAGATCGGTGGGTGAGGAAAGACTTTATGAGGTTCGGTGATGGTGTATCGAGGTATCCGAGCATGATGTCCTGGTTATCGAGTTATTTTGAGGCTTGAATTACAAGATACTAAGTGGAGTATCAAGTATCTATGATTCCAGGGGGATCCCTTCGGCTAGTGACAGCAAGTGAGAAGTTGTTGACATATTGCGGGGAGCCGTAGTACTCACAAGTCAGTAAGAGAGGGTGTGGTGATACTACGGGGAGCCGTAGTACTCACTAGTCAGTAAGAGAGGGTGTGGTGATACTGCGGGGAGTCGTACTACTCACTTGTCAGTGAGAGAGGGTGTTGTGATATTGCGGGGAACCGTAGTACTCACTAGTCAGTAAGAGAGGGTGTGGTCATACTGCGGGGAGCCGTAGTACTCATAAGTCAGTAAAAGGGGGTGTGGTGATACTACAGGGAGTCGTAGTACACACTAGTCAGTGAGAAGGTGTTGTGATACTGCGGGGAGTCGTAGTACTCACTAGTCAGAGAGGGTGTTGTGATACTGTGGGGAGCCGTAGTACTCACTATTCGGTGAGAGGGTGTCGTGGTGCTGCGAGGAACCACATTATTCGTTACTCAGTGCATGAATCAGAAGAGTTCTTAGGCTTGAGTAGCCTTACTGCATTGAGTAGGCTTGAGTAGCCTTATTGCATTGAGTATCCGAGAGCCTGGTGGCCAGATCAGGAAAAAGATGGTGGTCTCCATAATGGGCGGGAATCATTATATCCTGAGTTAGGCTGTGGAGACCGTAATAGGAAGGGATCGGAGAAATGATGTACGAGTGGGTTGCGAGTCATGAGTCATGAGTTAGGTGCTTTATTGGTACGGGTGGTTCCAATTTCGCGTCGGGCCAGACTCTCGAGTTGAGTTTGATTCTAGTGGTGTATCGAGTAAATGGATTGAGATTTCGGATTTAGAGATGGATTTCTTTTTAGAAGGGAAATTGATTTCCATCTGGTGTCTTGGAACTGGGTGGTTCGGTTCGTTGGTGTGGGAAAGGCTGCGAGACGCATGAGACTTACGGGTAGTTGTCGACAGACGTCGAGGGTGAGACAATTTTAGTTGGGATTATAGTAATCGCTTGGGGTAAAGAGAGCTTCGTTTCTGGTGTGTGAAAATGGGCCGAGATAGTTGTTATGAGAAGGAAGTCAGTGAGACGCCCTGGGGCATATGATTTTAGATGTCAGAGGACACTTTTGAGCGAGCTTGATTATTTTCTTGTGTCTGAGGACGGGGTGTTGAGGGTTCAATGTTCGGACGGATTCTTATAGCAGTCCAGTGGATGGGTCTCTGGTAGCATGAGATCCTTTCGTCTACGGAAGTGTGTTTGGGATCGTTTGGTAAGTCTGGCATGGGTGATCGGTAGCCGATTTTTGGGCTTATCTTTTGAGACTCGAAGGGGCAGTGAGTGATTGGGGTCTGTTATTTGAGGAGCGAATAACATGATGATATCTTGAGTGGACGGTCCGCCACGGACCAGACCATAAGAGTTCCAGATTTGGAAAGTCATAAGGGGTATCCTAGCGGCAGAGGGGTCGGTTTTGAGGGAGGAATCTAATTCAAGTGAGGGAGAATTGCAACATACAGATTTCCAAGGATAATATTTTGGGTATTCATTTCGAGATAGGAGGAGTGACTCGACGAGTTGGTGCCTCAACTCGTCGAGTAGGGTCACGTTTTGGTGACGAGTTAAATGGATGGACTCGACGAGTCGGGTATCTAACTCGTCGAGTCAGCGCTGCAGAAGAAAACCCTAATTGTATGGGTTTAGTGACCTATTTAAAGGCCCTTATGGCCTTCATTTGCGGCCACGCTTCCCTTGAAGAACCCAAATTGATCCAGAGAGCATAGAGAGAAAGAGGAAGCTAATTTTCATCATTTTGGGTGCATTCTTGCAAGGAAGAAGCAGAGTGTTCAAGCTAAATTGTTGGAGGGGCTCAGATCTACTCATATTCCATTCAAAGCTACTGTGTAAGGTATTAATCTCTACTTGTTTTCGTATGGTTAGTAGATCTCATGAATTTAGGGTTTCTTTTCCATCTTTTAAGTTGAGTTATGATGATAGTGAAGTCCCCTTGAGGCATAGACATCAGATCTGGACCTTGAGAGGTCCAGAGAGTACCAATCATCCAACTTTATGCAGTCCCATTGGAGTTTTCAGTCTAGGTTGTCATTTTAAGAGTTATTTCTTCAAATAGAGCTTGATGTGTGGTGCATGGACATAAATATTGAACCTTTACGTGACTTTTGGATGCTAGAGGGACAGATCTATAAGTTAGAGAAACAGATCTGACCTCAGAAGGTCAAATGAGTATTGCCATGGAGGAAACTCGTCGAGTCTATGAGAGGACTCGACGAGTTGGATCGGGTTGCCCCACAATTCGTGATCAGTGGTAACTCGTCGAGTGAAAGGTTAACTCTATGATTCGAGTGAGGCCTTAGGAGAATTTAGAGGATACACATGGACTCGCCGAGTCACCCGAGTACACTCGACGAGTCTGGTCAAAGTTGGACCGTTGTTTAGAGTTTACTTTAGTTGACCTTAGGGTTGGTCAAACTAATTCAAGAGAGGTCAGGGAAGGGTAGAATGGTCTTCTACCCATTCTTTAGAGATGAGAATATAAGGAGAATTTTGATTAGAGATATTGTCATTTTGATAGGCGGACGATAGATCGGGGATATCAAGCACACGAGTTTACTAGACATCAAGCGAGGTGAGTCTTCTCACTATACTTTACCTTGAGTGGTAGTTGTGTGTGATCGGAAGGTCGTATGTGCTTACATTGAGTATTATGTTATCCTACCTATGTGTTATGTTGTGTATTATTTCTTTGTGGTTTATGCTATGCGGAGCTTTACAGACCGGACCAGAGGGTCCAACGATTTATGAGGCCAGAGGGTCCTCAACCAGACCAGACTGGGGGGTCCAACGAGCTAGACCGGACCAGAGGGTCCAACGAGCTATGGGACTGGAGGGTCCCACTAAGACACATTGACCGGAGGGTCTTGTAGAGTGTAGCCTCGAGTGGCGAATTTGTTACATGTGGTATTTTGAGGAACTCACTAAGCTCCGTGCTTATCGTGTTATGTGTTATGTGTTTCACGTTTTTCTCAGGATCGCGGGACGGCACCGGCTTGATTGTGCACACCAGAGAAAGAATTTTGCTCTGAGGATCCTGGATTATTAATTAATTAAACATGGATTTGTGTTTGTAATTTAAATAAATGAGATTTTACGAAATGTGTTATGAAGGCCATATGATTTTAAATGAAAAAGTTGTTTTGAAAAATTACGTCGTTACAAAACAGATGTCTGAAAAGAAACATCAACGTGACAGGAGATACAAGAAGAATCTCACTGAAAGGAAACAGTTTTGGCAGTCCCAAAACCCAAATTACGTTCGATCAAACAAGGGTTCAACCTCTAAGGATAAAGGAGTATCAAAGAATCAATCTACTTCTTGTACTCAATGCTATTCGTGTAGCCAAGCAAACTGAAAGGGAAGTTTCGGTCCCCAAAATAGAAGCGAAAGAAACCAAAAGAGTGGTTTCGGTTCTCAACTCAACAACCGAAGCGGCAGTTTCGGTTCCTCATCCACAAGCGAAAGGACCTAAAAGCAAGTTTTCGCTTCTAAAACACATTCCTCTCACTCAAAGCACAATCCTAAAGAAGATGTGAAGGGAAAAGGGTATATCGTCTCAGAAGATGAAAAGAAGTTGAATACTAACCTAAGGAAACAAAAGCAAAAGTTATAAAACAATAAATATCCAATTCCTAAACCTAAGGTTATAGCATTAAAAGATAATAAAATCAAAGTTTTTACAATCAAAAGAAAAGATGAAACAACCCTAATTAAACGGACTTACTTGGTTGATTCTTTTATTGCTATACCCTGTTCTGTAAAAGTTTCACAAGGACCCAAGAAACTTTGGGTTCCTAAATCTGCTTGGATTTTGCAGGTTATGCATGGCGAGCAGTTCAACGACGAATGGTACATTGATAGTGGCTGCTCACATCACATGACAGGGAGAAAGGAAGAGCTTTAGGAGTTTCGAGCTCTTACGAATGGTGGTTGTGTCAAGTATGGCAACAACTCATTTGTCACAATAAAAGGCTATGTAATGATCACAAATGGCGAATTCTCGATCAGAAAAGTAGCATACGTAGAGGGCTTACAACACAATCTCATCAGTGTTTCACAACTGGTGGTGGGAACTGGACTGAAGGTTTCATTCGATGATGAAGGGTCTGAAATAGTAGAGAAGAAGACGAAAATAGTTCTTTTAAAATCCAAAAGAAAAGGAGAAATGTACCCACTGAACCTTAATCCCATTCGAGGGAAGCCAGATGTGTGTCTGCTAACGAAAGCACACTCAGACGAAAGTTGGTTATGGCACCGAAGGCCCTCACACCTCAATTTCAAAGACATCAACAAGCTAGTTCTTGGTGATCATGTGCGAGAACTTACAATACTCAAGTTTTATAATGAACATTTTTGTGTTGAATATGAAATGGGAAAGCAAATCAGGAAAATTCATCCAACGCGTGTCAACACGAAGATCATCGAACCACTTGAGCTTCTGCATATAGATTTATGTGAACCTTCGGCTATTAAAAGAATTGGTGGTAACAAATATATACTAGTAATAGTAGATGATTTTTCTCGTTTCACCTGGGTGTTCTTTCTTAAATAGAAATCAGAGGCTACACCAAAGCTCAAGGTTTTTGTTAAGCAAATAGAGCTTCAATTGCAAAAGCTGGTAAGAACTATTCGAAGTGAAAATGTGCTGGAGTTCAAAAACAATGAATTTGAAGACTTTCTTGCTGAAAAGGGAGTATCTCACAACTTTTCTGCTCCCTACACTCCACAACAAAATGGTGTCGTTGAAAGGCAAAACCGCTCGTTGTGTGAAGCAGCCCGAACCATGCTCAGTTTTGCCTCATTGTCGTTATATTTCTGGGTTGATGCTATTGTTGTTGCTTGCTACACCCAAAACAGATTTCTTCTCAACAAGCGTTTTTCTATTACTCCATATAAGATCTTGAACAATCGTAAGCCAAATGTCAAGTTCTTCCATGTGTTCGGTTCCAGATGCTTTATTTTTAATTCAAAGGAGCACTGAAACAAGTTTGATGTCAAAGCTGACGAAGGGATTTTTCTTGGCTACTCATTAAACTCCAAGGCATATAGGGATCTGAACAAACGTTCCAATAAAATTGAAGAAACCTATTATGTCACCTTCGATGACAACTACGTCAAGAAGCTTCAAACAACCGAAGGTTCAATGGAGGAAATCTTTCCCACGTCTAGTCAAGTCACTGTTTCCATTTCGAATTTATTTGAGCAATACATATTATTATTCAATGAGCCAGAGAAAGCCATTCACTCTGAAGCAAAGTCAGCTGACAATAAGATTGATACCTTGAAGCAAATCATTGATGATGCAATGAAGGATATTGAAAAAGAACAACCTGGAACTACCGAACAGCCTAGTCAAAGTGAACCTCCAAGAGAAAGTTTTACATTTCAGGGGGAGGGTTCATCTTCATTTGGTAACCTTGAATTACCATTCCAGGGGGAGAACCAATCAACTACCATATCAACCGAACGTCCAATTGAGGGGGAGAATTCAATGCCTGAAGCCGAAACTGTCTCATCATTTGAGGGGGAGAATGCAAATACAAATGACGATGATACTCAGTCAGAATTCAAAGAAGAAGTAACTGCTGAGTTGGATCCCTCCTATGATCCAAATTACCCTCCTCTCACCAAATGGACAGAAGATCATCGAAAAACCCAAATAATTGGTGATTCATCAGAAAGAGTTCTTACTCGTTCTCAACTGAAAGCGAAGCAAACTGCATTATTCTCTCAAGTGGAATTTTGCATGTTTAATTTGTTTGTCTCCAAAGTTGAACCAAAGGCTATCAACATTGCACTCAATCACTCTAATTGGGTACAGGTAATGCAAGACGAACTCAATGAGTTTGAGCGAAATAAGGTATGGAGACTGATTCCTACACCAAAGGATGCATCTGTAGTTGGACTAAAATGGGTATTTCGAAACAAAATGGACAAAGAAGGGAATGTAATTCGTAACAAAGCAAGGCTGGTTGTGAAGGGATATTGTCAAGAAGAAGGGATAGACTACGAAGAGACCTACGCTCCAGTAGCAAGGTTAGAATCAGTAAGAATCTTTATGGCTTATGCTGCTCACAAGAACTTTGAAGTGTATCAAATGCACGTTAAGTGTGCATTTCTAAATGGAGAATTAGAAGAAACGGTGTATATAGAGCAACCACCAGGTTTTGTGAACGAGAAGTATCCAAATCACTGCTACATTTTGGACAAGGTAGTTTATTGTCTGAAGCAAGCGCCAAGAGCATGGAATGAAATATTAACTCGATTTCTAAAAATGCCAAAGTTTAAACAAGGTTCGGTTGAACCAACCTTCTTTCGTAAGAAAGAGGGTGACCACCTTATGATTGTTCAAATTTATGTCGATCATATCATCTTCGGTTCCATGAATCCTGGCTTAACAGCAGAATTCAGGAAGTTGATGAGACTAAGTTTGAAATGAGCTCAATGGGTCCAATTAACTTTTTCCTTGGCTTAAATATTAGACAGGGATCCGAAGGAATTTTTAATAATCAAGAGGCTTACACAAAGACCCTACTTGCTAAGTTTGGAATGATGGGAGACTCAAAAATGAAGGTTCCTATGGCGTTTGGCACAAAGTTAACACCTGCTCTGGACAAACTGGCTGCTGACATGACCCTCTAGCGTCAAATGATAGGGTCCTTGATGTATCTAACAGCTAGTCGACAAGACATAATGTTTTCTGTGTGTTATTGGTCCAGGTTTCTATCTAATCCTCACGAACCTCACCTGTTGGCTATGAAGAATAACTTTCGATATTTGAAACGAACCTCTTCTCTCGGTCTATGGTACCCAGTAAAATCAGGGTTCTTTGTTCATGCATTCTCTGATGCTGATCTAGGAGGATGTGGACTGGACCGAAAGACCACTACTGGAGGATGCCAATTCCTTGATGGCAAACTTGTCAGATGGCAATCGAAGAAACAAATGTGTGTGTCTCTTTCTACAGCCGAAGCAGAGTATATAGATGCAGCATCATGCACATCACAGGTCATTTGGATACAAAGTTAACTTCGAGACTATGGCCTGAACATGAAGAAAATTCCATTATATTGTGACTTTTAAAGTGCAATAAGGATATGTCACAACCCAGTGCAACACTCCAAAACGAAACACATAGCACTGAGGTATCATTTTATTAAGGATCACGTGGAAGACGGTAATATCGAAATACATTTGGTAAGAACCACTGATCATTTAGCAGACATCTTTACAAAAGCCTTGCCTGAAGCAAGTTTTAATAAAATATTACAAGGCTTAGGAATGATGGAAGCTTAATTGGTACTGAAATCGCTTCTGCCTCATTAAAAGTTGGAAGTGAAATAGAGCAAACGCTCGGTCTATTTCGGGTCCTGGTTTTTCGGGAACCGAAATGAACCGAACGCTCGGTCCATTTTGCCTCATATACAATGGTGACATTTCTGTTGTATCGTTTGTACACTTTATTGTATCTTAATTTATTTTATGTTTTTCACTTACTTTTCATAAAATTCAAAAATATTTTATTTTCTGTTTTTTATTATTTTTCAGAAAATTTCTCTAACTCCAAAAATATTTTATTCTCTGTTTTTTTTATTCTTTTTCAGAAAATTCCAAAACTTCAAAAATATTTTATTTTTGTGTTTTGTTTCTTTTCTCCCTTAGGTTTGAAGATCACAGACGCTATACCAATTGGAGCTAGGGCAGGTATGATATTTCTATCTATGTACTAGTTAAGTGTCCCTAGAAGCATGTTAATGTATGTAGACCGAAGCCACTAAGACTGTGAGTGAAGCCTTAATGATTCGATCGACACCAATCGTTTCTTCCCAATTAGGCTGCTAAATTCACTCAAGTCATGAGCTACCTTAGTCTCCTCATTTTGAGTTAAGAGTTTTATGTTTTGTCATTCTCAAATAGCAGAAGTACTTACGAATCCTTAACCACCTTATCTTATTTCTCCATATCGTTTCGCTCCACAATTGTAACCCTTGAGACTCTCAGAAATTACCACCGAGGTTTATGGTTATACAACATCTGTGTTGATGATCTTAGATACGTTCACCACGTGCTAAGTGAAACCCAAAATCCAACACCTTTATGAAATTATCTAACACCAAGACGCTTGTTATCTCAAGAAATATCTTTTTATATTTGTGTGATCTTTATGAAATTATCTAACACCAAGACTCTTCTTCCCATAAGAACCAGTTTCATTTTTGTTTTGGAGATTTCATCTTAACACCCAGTCACTGAAATAGATCCAAACCTACTTGTTTAACAGGCTACACCGGTCTCACAAGTACTTCTTCCACTTTCGGTCTTATGTCAAGTACCCATGTATGGATTGAACCGAAAGCCACCCTAATAGGTTTATATAAAAAGATGCCTTTCAATATCTCTTCACATGCATTTGATCGTAATTCAACGGGAAACCAACCAAGCACTTTGAAGTCTCTCTTCACTTTGAAGATAGAGATTCGTGCCCGAGATCCACTGTTTTATGTCTTCCTAGACATCACCTATATCTCACAAATTATTTGCTTTATTTCTTTATCTTTGACACTATCTTGCACGAAAATCTTTGATATTCCAAAGTATGGTTCAGTTTCTAATAAGCTATTTTCGGAAATATAACTTCGGTTCATTATGATGGAATGGAATCTTTTAAAAGCAAAAGGATGAGTCGGCATGAATTTGAAGGGTCTGGAATCTGGAACGATAAGGTTGAGATAAACATGGAAAAGCCCGTGAATTTGAAAGGATAGTTGATGTCACGCCTGTCATCACCTTTTTTGGTGTAACAGTTGTCCAATCACGATTTTCTAGGCGTCGATTGAAATAATTTCGCTTGTGATGTGATTGCGATTTGTTTCTCTCTCCTGATTGACAGTATAAAGGGTTTTTCAAAGACGAATACCGACGATTCTTCCTCCACTGTTCATCATCTTTTTCATCGAGCTTCAACAATGGTAGAGTCTTCTTCAGTCCAAGAAACTTCTGCTTGATCGACTCTTCTATCTATCAAGGCGAATCAGAACCTTCTGATTGATCTCACACCGTTTGCATATGATCCATATATGCTTAATGTGGTGGAATGTCTCAAGTACTCTCCACTCGTTATCGCATTGACAAAGGTTGAATCAGTCCCAATGTCCTTTCTCTCTCAGGTGTACTCTACTGCAACATATGACAAGACAAAGAGAGGGTTTTCTTTGAAATTCTCGATCAAAAGACGTCAATTTCCAAGAATCAGTTTTGCTCACTGCTAGGGCTTTCTTACGAAGCCTGTATGGCCAAACTTGACTCCATCACCGCTACTCAGCTCTTTTCAATGTTCTTCAATATGGGGTATACGGAACTCCTCACGACAGTGACTAAAGTCAAGAAGTCTTGCCTTCCTCCTCAATGGATTGGCCTCTTCACTATGTTGTTCAAAGGCCTTTCTGAGAGGGTTGCTGGTTCAGATGGGGCTAGCAAGGTTTTCATGACCCTTCTCTATGGTCTTTACACTGGAATCAACACGGATTATGGATCTGTTCTTTGGATTCAGTTGGTGCAAAGTCTCTCCTCTACTTCGCGTCATTCCGAAATTTCATGTGGAAGGTTTTGGACTATCGTTACTCACTGGGCTATGGAAAGGTTTCACGTCCCTATTATGGCAGACTCATTACTTTCTTCGATCGCTACTTTTCATACGACTAAGATCATAGTCACCGATCCTTTCAAGTTTCCCTTCAACGGGTCTATTCCAGCCTCTATGTATGCTTGTGTGCCTGATGCAAGCAAATTGTTCCAAGAATACAAGAAAATTCCATCTTCTGGGCCAAGGGAGTTAACTCCGGAGATGATCAAGTCCATAGAGGAAGCTGATAAACCAGCAAAAAGGGGCAAAAAGTCTGATTTGAAAAAGAAGGAGAAGGAGGGTCAAGTGTCCAAGGTGACTACTCCAAAGAAGCAAAAGTCTGAGAAGGAAGCTCCCTCACAACCGAAGAAGAAAAAGTTTAAGAAAATGGCCAAGAATCGATGGTGTGTTTCCACTAGTGATTCAGAATACACTCCCTCAAATCAGCAACCGAACACTCCAACAAGCGAAAGTGAAAGTTCTGACTTAGACAATGAAGGTTTGGTCCGTGGTGGTACACATCCAAATTCGCCTACGCATGAGGTACCAGTTCGCTCCAACCCACCTTCACCTCCACCTATCTCAATCCCAATAACCATAAACCCAATCCCACCTGTTATCACCTCCCAACCCATAACAACTATTCCCATTCCTACTCCAATATTCTCTGAAGCAACCACCATCATTGATACCCACACTACCGAACCTGAGGTTCGTGCCAACGTATCTGATACGGCGGTTCATACCTCAGTGGCTGAAACCCCTGTTATCTCAAAACCTCTCTCTCCAACACCATCAATAGAAACCGCCACAGTTCTTAGGGGTGAGGAAGTCGAATTTGACTCTTTCTATTATAGTCGATGGCCAGAAATTCATCCATGAACCACTGCTTCTCCATAGAAAATATGCGAATTTGGCCGAGTTGGCTCTAATTCAATGCCTGTCTCCATCGAGAGTTCACGGATAGACTAGGAATCCTCTCAAGGATGGAGGTGGGTCAATGCCTCGGTTCAGACCCTAAATCAATCTCTTCAACAAGAGAAAGAGCATTTTGAGGCGTTTCGAAAGAACCTAACCTCTGATCACGTCAAGTATCAAGCATTTGTCACTCAACTCAAAATCCAGACTCTGAAGCTCTATCAAGCGAACAAGGAACTTGAAGCACTGCGTTCGGCGCGGTCTGTGGTAAAACGATCTGTTGGTGATGTACACTCGATTCTTCTTCATCTTATCGAAGCCCACGATTCAGTTCTTCCGATCTCGGTTCGATGTCACTTGGCTGAGAAGTTGAGTCCTGGTCTTGGCATTCTAAGTCGAATTGAGGGTGTTTCGGAGTCCGTTGTCCCTCCGCAACAAAGGGGTGAAGAAAAGAAGCCTTCATCTCAACCATCGAAACCTTAACAACCGAAACCATAACAACGGAAGGTGGTTACTGAACCGAAGGGGAAAGAAGCTTCGGGTTCTGGTATACAAGATAAAGGAAAAGGCATTGATGTTGATGATGATGATGAGGACGATGTTGATGATATAGTAGAAACGGCTCCAAAATCAATTTCTCACAAAGTCAAGCCCACCGTTCAAGAGATTAAAGAAACAGTTAATGAAGCGATTAATCAGGAGATTGAAAAGAGAGAAGCAAATCTTCTTAAACAAAGGAAATTGAAGTTCCCTCTGTGGTCGTTGGAAAGGCTTCGGAAGGAGGTAATTAAAGCTCCAAGGTCACATTGGTTAGAGCCTGTTCTTTCATTTGATGTTGAGAATTCTAAAGATTCTCAATTCGATATGCCAATCACCCGTAAGGCTTTCATCTTTCATTGTTTTGAGTCTATAGTGGCAATTCCTTCTCCTGACCCAAAGATTGATCAAGACTTGCACGAGTACTATCATGAGTTCTCTCAACCACAGTACCTGACTTGGAGTAGCAAGAAGATCACAACAGTTAAAGTATTGAAACCTACTCCAGCAGGGAAGTTCATTAATATCAAGCTCAAAGTGACCCGAGGATCAGATGGTTCGGTTCATACGATCTTTCTTGTTGATTTACGAAATCTGAATCCACATGATTGGATTCTCCTGAACAACATCTTACTTTCCAACTTAAAGGAGTATGAGCCAATTATAGGTCACATCAAGCGTATGATGGTGTGTTACATTCATGAAGTACCAAAGATGGATCAGGAGATTGCTACTGCTATACGAAAGAAGCCCTCAATCAAGCCAATCGGGAAGGCAGGTGACATTAAGCTGATAGTGAAGGGTAACATAGACCCACAGCTTTAGACTGTTATGTTTCTTAGAAGCGAGGGTCAAAGGTGTCTATTTGCTCCTGCTAATAAACACCTATTCTCTAATTCCTGCTTGGAGCACATTCTTGAGATTATCCATGGGTGTGATCAAAACAGTGAGGCGGACAAGAAACTGTTTTCGAATATGCTTCAGTGGTATATGGCTTTCAGACAGACTCTACTTGTTATCATACCAAGGTTGCTCAAGGTTGTGAAGTGAACTCCTCAACCACCACCAAATTGAAGTCTCGCCCCAATTTACGCAAAGGGGGACATTTTTGGATCCATTGTGTTGCATCTTGGGCTCGGTTATTAGTCCAATTTTGTCACCGATTTGGGTCTATCCAGCCGTGTGTTTTGTTTTAGGGTTTGTATATAAGTTGCATGCATGCAATCTTATAATTAACGCTTTCATTATTATTTTCATTGATTGTATTGTAAAAACCCTAGCTCACCTCTACAATGGAAGTTCTTAATCGAGCTCTACAGTGGATGGACGTATTCTGATGATCACTGCAAGAGAATCAACCTCGGAGTCACCACGAGCAGCGATACGTCTTCTAATTAAGAATTTCTTTAAAAATTAATTTATATTTATATAAGATTAAAACTTGGGGAAAACATTTAAAAGTAATTATAAATAACTCACTTTTCGGAACAAGTCACAGTATTCAAGAGAACTAAAAGATCCGTTCATGGAAGCTATGATGGCTTAGTTTATACATCAGGGTTGTGTATAGCTGAGATGTTGCAGACTCAGAGTGATTGATTCCACCTTAATTCATGTTCCTTGTTTGGTTGTGGATTTGGGGCAGAGTTACTCAGTCGACCGTCTTATTCATCTTAAATATACATAACTTGTATATGTTACGTGATCATAGTGGTACCGAGGAGGATCATAATATAGGTTATCAAAACTAGTTATCAAAACACTTGCATTATATGTACTCACTTATCGCGGTACGATACGTAGAAGTGTTAACATCAAGGGGAAAATAGAAAGCACTAGAAAGTATACACAGAGTACATTGTCGAACACACTAGGGGTACATCATCGTATATCAAACATTTCTTTCAAATCGGCCAAACTTTTGTTCAGTAAAGAGTCTGTTGCTATCATTCGTCATGAGTTGGCGTGGTCCTCACCATACTAAGTTCATATGTTACCAACACCTCGACCGTCAAATTCACGAAACCCTCGTCATACAAAACGACAGCCTAACCTAGACCTCGGAATTGTCTACCTCGTATTCTAAACCCTGAAGTACTCATGCAAAGAGTACTCTGCCCTCCAAAACCTTGCCGTTGTATATTCAGCAAACCTTCCAAGTTACCACTCGTCCAACAGATCAAGTTCAAGCACAGAGGCTAAGGAAGAATACAGTCCACATATCACTAATAAGTGTATACGCTAGAGTGGTATATAATCATGATTATGCATATTTACTCTATGTGTTTCCACCCTATCTCTTGTTCCTTGTTTGGTTATGGACCTGGGGCAGAGTCGCACATCCGACCGTCTTACTAGTCTTAATTATATACAACTTCTATACACAAGGTATTAATAGATGGACCAGGTATGAATCTGCTAATAGACATTAGGGCAAAGTTTCCAGGTCTATGAGTGGGTATTCTGCTAATTTGAGGACCACAACCCCAGTGGTACTGCTAAGAAAGCTAATTTCGGGACGAAATTCCATCTAACGGGGGGATGTTGTGACAACCCAAAATTTTCAATCCAGTAAATTCAATCAATCCAATCAAATGTCAGTCATGTTTCTGCTATCTTTTAGCATTGTTAAGGGTCTGTTTGAGGGTTCTAAGCTTAGTAGACTTAAGGATTGGATGTAGGGTTATGAAAACTTAAGTTCATTGGTTTGCAATCAAGCCAGAAACTCCATCACAAGGAGTTTACGGCCGCAAACTAGGAGTTTACAGCCGTAAACTCCTCCCATATACATGATATCCCTCCATTTCTTGACATTTCTTTAGTTTCCAAGTCAAGAAATCGAGTTTTCTCTCAAGTATCATCGAGTTCTTCATCCTAGATCTTCAAAAACATTAGTAATTCTTCCATCTTTGAGTTGTTATCCTTCTTAGTCATGTATCATCCCTTGATTTCATCCATGAAAATCATCTTTTTGGATAGATCTTCAAGATCTTCATCTTTCACCAAGAACACATACTTGTTCTTGGTGTCCGTGAACCCTCTTTGAGCCTCCAAAACGTAAGTATCCTTTCCTTATGCTTAGTATATGTTAGAAACTCGTGTTAAACACCGTTGAAAACAACCATTTCCCAAGAACAATAAGAGTTTATGGCCATGAGCATCTCCTTTGGACTTAAACCCTTGTTTTGGACATATCTTGAGCCTCAAACACTTATAGATGCTTGTTAGCCCTTAGAACTCTTGAACCCTTGAATCCCTATGAAACAAAAACTAAAAATGTATCCATTTTGGAGAGTTTACGGCCGTACACACTTGGTGTGGTCGTAAACTCAAGTTTGGCCGTGAACACACTTCCCTTGGCCGTACACTCGCCTTTGATCAATCACATGCGATTCTAACACTTAGTCCAAGTGTTTATTAGTCCCTAAGAGTGTTTCCTTACATGTTATTTTCTTTAAACACTAAATTCATGCCAATATATTCCATTATATGTCATTAGGACTCGTTTGTGTCTCGGGACTTCATTCGTGGAACTTCTCATCCTTGCGCGCATATTCGATTGAATCACCCACATAAGGTGAGTTCATAACCCTATAATCAATCTTTTAACTGTTTTAAATGCTTTTAAGGGGGGATACAAGTTGGACACAATGATAATTGTGTAAATGTTTTGTAATAAACAACTTTTAAAGGATTGCTTATGTATTAATAAGTGATCAAAACATTTCGAAAACTCTTTTAAAGTTATGTTACTTTATAGTTTACAAAACTCCATTTTTAAAGTACAAACATAACTTCGTAGATAAAATGAGTCTTTTCTTCAAGTCAGTATCAATTCAAGTAAACATACTAGTAAACTATAATAGGTATAGTTTAGGGGTTCAGTTCACACGATAACATAGAGAACATATTATAACAAGAAACATGGAGGGAGATACAATACACAATAACAGAAACAACATACTATATACTATAACAGAAGAACAAATTATGATTAATAAAATTATACCAATGATCACTAACTCATTGTTCTAAACATAAGGTGATAATAAATGTGGTATACAAGAACAAGATAACTTTAATGTGAGACTACTTCACGGCTTAGCAATTTGTTTGCTGAAGTTGCGTTTTGTAACCATAATCTCTTGCAGGGAGAGAGTATAGTATGGGTATAACCACATCACATTATGACCTTAATAAAACAATCTGGTTTTAAGGTAGTCAGTACTTCAGTTTTTTAATATAAAAGACAACTATGTACTTACATTTTTCCCATTACTTTCATATTGTGACAGTTCCACTTGAAAGTTAATGCAAACTATTTTCGAGTTAAGATAGTTATAAACTAGGGAAAACTTACAAGCGATAAACAGAACAGTCGAGTCTTAGTAAATTTAGTAGAAAGGGGCCTATAATGCTAGCTTTATGATTCCTTTGTTTATACATCAGGGATATGTATTAATCGGGTCCGACGGATAGTAGGATGTGTGTTTTTCGCTTCATTTCATGTTCCTTGTTTGGTTGTGGGCTTAGAGCAGATGCACCCAGTCTACTATTTATTCGATCTTAGCTATATATATTTTGTATACACCAAGCAATCATAAGGAGTACCAGGTATATGTTAGGTTATAATATACAAATTCAATACATCGTTTTCTAGTACAAAACATACTTTTCAAATAGAAAATTTGGTAGACAAAACTAGAAACATACCAGTAATGGGTTTAATCCATTTTATTAAACCAAAATAACTTAAAGGACCCTAGGTGGTTAACTCTATAATACCTTAGCTTATATATCAGGGTTATATATAATTAATACCCGATAGGTAGTTAGATGTGTGCTTTCCGCTCCATTTCATGTTCTTTGTTTGGGTGTGGGCTTAGGGCAGATTCACACAACTAACTATCTACTCGATATTAGATTATATATAGCTGGTATAAACTAAGTGATTATAGAAGGAACCATTGTGGATACCATTTTACTAAAAGAAATAAGGGTTTTCTTAAAGAATGTTTTCATCAAATATAAAGGAACTATTGCAGTTAACTCTGTGAGTACCAAGTGAATACACCAGGGTTATATACAACGATGATCTAACAAACAATGGGATGTGTGCTTTCCATCTTACTTCCTGTTCCTTTTTTGCTTATGGGCTTAGGGCAGATACATATAATTGATTGTTTGTTTACTGTGGGTTTTATATAACTTGTATCCATTTAGTACTCATAGAAAGGATTGTAGAGTCATTTTTACTTATCTTTCATCATTTCAGAAGATGTAGGATTTCTGGAGGAACAGGCAAACTTTTCTAAAAAGAACTTACAACTTACTTACATCACTAAAATCTTATGAACTCACCAGCTTAAATGTTGATCTACTCTTTCAAAATAACTTGTATTCTCAGGAGACTAGTAGACAAGTACGCGCACTGGGATTCAGAAGATGGAGCATAATAGCTTTATATATTGTTTTGTTATTTATATATTTAGTCTATGTTATATGAACCACATACTTTGTAAACGCTTTCTTTCTAATGAAATGGTTGTTTATTACTTCGATTACTATGATGCATGTCTTGTGATACTAAACATGGCGTCCTCTGCCCCTGAATGTTTCCGTCGTTCCGGTTTGGGGGTGTGAAAGGAGTGTTATAGTGCTCAAAACCCAGCAGTATTTTGGTGTGAATTGTATGTTGTTTAGAGGGTTATGGTGTATCATTATAAGGAGGTGGCTTAGAGCATTCAATATGATTCTTGAGGAAAGTATAGATATGTGTGGAAGGTAGTATTGAACCCATACTATTGAAAACACAGGATTCATACTCGAATAAAGGAAAGTCATGAGGATTCTAAGAAGCTTTTAGGATGAGGAATTCTTCAGGTATGTTCTGATCATTTATTTGGTTGCTTTTCAATATGGTGATGAGCACTCACGGAGTCTAGGTTCAGGCTCAGGTGTTGAGCCGATTGATGATCAGATACACGAGTTTGTTACGTCTAAGATCGCTCGTGGTACTTTAGAGGTGACTCCCATGAGGTTTGGTACCATGAAGGAGGGGATTATGAAGTTGTTTGATGAGCAGCTTGGGGATTTTCGTGCGGAGATTGCGACTAGTCATATTGGAGCATAGACTCTCTATTTTCGGGAGTTCAATGCTTGCAGAGCCCCAAAGTTCTTCGGGAAAAGGACCCTATTGCTAGTAAACGGTGGATTGCTGAAATGGAGAAACTGCAGCGGACTAGTTTCTTCCATGAGGGATCGAAGGTGAGATTTGCATCATCCTTTCTGAGGGATGGAGCTCACGACTAGTGGGAGGAGGTTGGTTACTCTTTTGGAGTTGAGGCCATGGCGGCCATATCTTGGGATGATTTTGTGGTGAGGTTTAGGGCGAAGTTTTTGATGGGTATTATACAAACAATCCTATGTGTGCATGCAACCCTAGAGTATGATCTATGTTATCACTATTAGTTATACAACATTATGAACACATAAAGAAACCTAGTATGCTTCTAGGAATTTCGAAAATCACAAAGAAGGATGAAATACATACCTCTTGTTGTTATATTGTAATAACAACTTAAATCTTGAATCGTCTTGTCTTTGAAAGCAAGTACCACAAGTGTAGTGCATCTAATGGCTCACAAACACCAAGAGCAAATAGAGAGGCAAGAGAGAAAGAGGAGAGGTATGAAATTCGGCTCTAGGAACCCTAGATCAAGGAATGGACGAATTTCATATGCCAAGGGGTGTTTATATAGGTGTAGGGATTAGGGTTTCAGTCCTTATCCTTATCTGGTTGCTTGCCCACCAAGCAGCCCAAAAGGTAACCCTAGAACCTTATCATGGACGAATTATAAGGCCTAATCCCCTTGAATTTGTCCACCTTATCCCATAGGGCATCCATTGCCCTATTTTGCAACTATCACATAATGACAGTTAAGCCCCCTAGTTTAGTTAACTTCTTTTAATCACAAAATTAATTCTTAATTAATTCTTGACCAATGTTAACTAAATAATAATGATTTATCCTTTAATATATTATTCATATAATATATTAATAAACCATAATAACCTCTTTCTCTATTATTTCTCCAGTCAAGTTGCTTTGGTGAAGGCAACCCAACAGGACCATGCACAACCGGGTCAACAACTTACCAAATATGGTTACAGGCTTAGACACTAATCCAACAGTCTCCCACTTCGATAAGTCTAGTAACCATAAATGCAAGTACAATTCGATTAGCAATTATAGCTCTCAAAGACGCTGTCAAACTCTGATCTTATCAGCAACCTGTCCTTTAGATAAGGGATCATATATTCCTCCATTCTAGATATCGTATAGACGTAAGACATGGATTAAAATCATCCTCTCAGTCTATGTGTTGTTTCCCGATTTCCGATTTACGACGACTGACTAATTGAAGAAATCAAATTAGCCCTAGCCCGGTCGAGCATTTATGTTTGTCATCACTAAATCATCGAGGGGCCCATAGATATCGCTTTTATCCCACTTTGGGTAAAAGGAACGGATAAACTTCGACTCAATGCTCGCTTGCACTCACTCACCAAATCACACACAACAATATGTTTTATAACACCAAGTTACTGGTGCATTTACATATTATCAATGTGCAACCGACTCGCAAGATACAACTCACACATCTCCGTTTCAAGAATATAAGATATTATCGTCTCACCAATCACTCGTGATAAAATACATGAAGCAATCCAAGTGAGCGTGGGTTAAATCCAATGCTCAAAATCATAAGCACTCATGAATGTTGCAGCAAGCCTTTGCTATGTCTAATACACTTTAGACAATTTACAAATCAATTCATCACAATCTTCATTCATACCTACTTCCAACATATGAACGACTGTGGACCATTCGAATAATTTGATTATTCTTAAATAATTAATTATTCAGGAAGTCAAAACATGCAAAGTGAAACACAAGAATAATATTAATCATATATGGTCCCAATCCTTTGATTATAAATAAAACACCTTTTATTTATCACCATATCGATTACCCATTATTTGTTGTTTCGGTTAATTAACTTATTACTTGAATTATTACTACAAATGTCCCATGCTCTTAGCATGCACACAATGTTTACCCATGGTCCCTACTTTGTGAAATAGATCAAATGAACACATTTCCAATCATACTCATTTCACAACTCCCAATCCTTATCACAAGTGTAAGAATATCAAATTCTTGCCACTTATAGAATATGTTATATTCTAACGTTTTATGCAACGATCCTTTCGTAATGTCACTGCACTAAAGTCATAAAGACTATTGCCAATGAAATTACACATTCCTCTATTGGAGATTGTTGCAAGACAATTCCATAGATACGAAGTCTCATATTTAAGGAATATTCCTTTGAATATCCTTCTGCATAAAAGTTTCTAATCTAGACATACAGATTCTTAACGTCCAACTCCCAATATAGAAACATTTCCACATTTTCCATATGACAACTCATTCTGAATAGAATCTTATCTATTCATAATAATGTCAATATATTCCATCCACGACTATACTTCCAACTATCCACAAGCGACCAATCCTTGGCGAACCTTAGATTTTCCTTGACAGTTGTTCAATTATTTTAGTCAAATCCAGTTCTATTCCCTTTTTCCCTCTAAATGTCCTAAGCATTTGGAAAATTTTAGAACGTTCAGTTATTACAGCATATGTGATCGATCCTATACTCGAATCATATGGAGCACGAAGCATAATGTCTTACATAAAGACGTGATACTTTATCAGTCTTTTGCCATAATATTTCTATTTGCCATGTTCTCAAAACTCGAATTAAGAAAAGGGATGTCGTAATCAAAATCGAATTTTGAGAATGCAATTCATATATTTGACTAAATTTGATTAAAATTTCTCGATCTAAGCTCTTAGATTTCGAAACGAAGTACAATATTCACTCCCTTAATTATAGCAAAACAACTTTTCAACCCTTGCAACTTTGCAAATTAAAACACTTGTTTTCTATAATTAATATTGCTAACTTTCAACTTACCATAATTATCATGCTCCCACTAACATGATGATTATATTCATACCAGCATAACACTTATGCTCCCACTAGCTTTGACATGTATTCAGAAAACAGTTGAACTTCTAGAAAACAATGCTTATTGAGTTTCTTAAGTTCATATTTCTAATACTAAGACGCTTCGATAAGACTTTATCTAAGCTTCTCAATCGCATACACCTTTTCTTAGATAACTCATGTGTGTGTCTAAATGATTCTAGAACTTATAGCAATAAGTCTAAAATGTTCAGACCCATTTGTCATTTCCCACAATTCAAACTATGAAGAGGGATGTCGTAATCATAGTTGAATTTGAGAAACCCAAATTACATAATGCTATCTTCAAAATCTCTCTTAGTGAAAGCGTTTCCTCACAATCATTTTCATGAAGGAGAGAAACCTTATGACACTTAGATTTTATTGTGTATGTGCCCTTATCCATGTGAATTTGTTATAACCATAATCACAAGATAATGTTAGTGACAAATCCAAACTCTTATGGACAGAACATGTTCATTCTTAATTTCTTGCCATTAAGGGTCCCACCATTGCTTCCAAGTTATTGAGCAGCTCAACCCTAAAATTCAATGTACTATCCATTGATCAAGGTGCCTAGCTCCTATGTAACCCATTGAGAACTCGCAGAACTCACATGCATAGTTGACTAAGCTAGAATGGCACATAAACAACTATGTGTCAACATGATAGGTTACGAACCTCAAGTCATGTGCTAGTGATTTTTAATTAGGTTTATTCTTGATTAGTTCTTGAAAACTTTTCAAGATCATATAGACTCCCACTGACCTCTTGACATATATGATTCTTTTGTCAAGAAACATTCCTTGACAAAAAAAAATATTCAAGAGTTAGCGCGAGATTCTATCAAGACTAACACTTAACTTAATTTGTTCTAGTTGGTCTTTGTCTTCTTCAAGGCATCACAACTTACAAATTTCAAATGTGTAGGAATAAGAAAACTTTCTCTATTCCATATTTAAGTGTTATAAACCTACTTAATATGTGTCACTCGATGTCACAATCTTAACTTAATTATTTGATATTGGAATGAAGTATGATTCATCTTAACGTCTTAACCACTATAACAATTCTCGATTCCTCTTCTTAGCCAAACTAGTGCACTAAGGTGTCCTTTGAGGATGAATTGTAATATGGTTCTATCAATTATCAAGATGATCATAAAACACGATACAAAAGTACTCTCCCTTCTTCTTAGATTGGAGAACCATTTTATCTTTCTGCCTAATTGATTCTTCTTATTTGTTCTGCTATTATTGAGACTTTTCAATAATTCAGAATTATACTTAATCTTGTAAGCATAACCATATTTACTAAGCCTTTCGTAAATCATGACGAATAATTTTATTGTTATTTATGGTAGAGTTGAGTATCACACAACATTATGCACCAGACCTTCTAGTCCTTCACTTGACTCTTTTTCAAGGAATTAGTCTTAAAATTTCTAAGTATCAAGATTTCCACACATCTCATGATTCAAATCATATGATTCCAAGATTCTGTCCAATTGAAACTTAGGTGATGGGAATCTTTCCTTACATAGAAAAACTACCATAAATAGTATAACCAAGAATCTCATCCACTTAATATTGCTTATAATAGAAACACATAAACATCAATTCTCATAATTGCCATCGCAAGGAAATATAAATAAGACAAAATCAAAATTTATTTTATTGCGGAAAAATATATCCTTACAATGCAAATGAAAACTATGCTATTACATATCCCTAAGAAATAACTCTAAGCAGCAGCTTAAAATCCAATTATCGAATCCATGCGATCGTAATCCATTTCTTCGCGATAAGACTCAACTTGCTCATTCCATTTAGCTTCCTTTCTTTTCTTCGATCCTTTAAAACACCAAATGTAGTCTTATCACATCATGTTATTAAGAATCTCCAAATATGAACTTAATGGAGTTAGATAGTGGATTTTTCCTAAAGCAGATTCATACATCTTGACTCTCCCATCGCTTAGATCTCTTAAGTAGTCAAGGCAGCTTCGTAACCAATGCCCTTTCCTTTTGGGAGTAGAAACATATGGATTCTTATGGAATGGTACACGGGACTATCTCAAACTCAACCTTTCTCTTGTGTAGAGAAAACTTTTATGGACTTCCAATGTTGCCATTTCCCATAGAAGGTTGGGATATTGATTTATCAGACAAAATTTGCTCGACCAGTGCGCAAAATCATTTCTGATTCAGCAGCAATAAGCAAATGAGTCAAATCAATAAGGGTCATGTCGTGGTCCATCATATAGTACTCTCTAATGAACTTACCATATGATCTGGGAAGTCACTGAACAGCCAACTTCCTTGAGACATCGACACCTAACAATCTTGTCAATGTGTGACTTCATCTTTAAGACGTATGTACACACAGACTTTCCATCTTTGTGTCTTATTGCCAATAGGGCTTGAGTGACCTTGAACTTTTCAAGTTTTTAAACACGTGGGTTAGGGAGAATAATTGGAGGAGGTGGAGAGATGAATCATGATTTCCATTTCCACAATCCAATCGTGGAACATCATCTTCACGTGGAAAACCTTTTCCAACGGATTTAGGAAGACCATAGTTGTCAGATTTTGACATCTATGAAACGGGAGAAAATTCAAGTTTAGTTGATTGAGTACTTAATAAAACATCCAAATGAGATATTCAGGCTAGGATCCAACACAACATCCTACAAATTGGAAGAGGGATGTTGTAATCCAACTTGCAGAACATTTGAAGGTAAGTGAATGACGATTCACTAATTTTCCACCATGAAAAATGAAAAAGGAATTTAAGTTTTAAATGTATTGAAAACTCCTAGATCTTTTGAGATTTATTGAACTTTTCAATGGCATGTTTAAATCTCGATATGCCCCTCGATTTGTGACTGGGATGCCGAGGATCACAAAACAGGGTGTGAATAACCATGCAAATATATATGGTGCCCCCAATGTTACAGTCACCTATTCGATGTGTCGGTTAACCACACACACTCCATCGAACTATGACAACTATCGAGTCACCCTTTGCCACATTTGCATAGAACCCAATTAGTGTGCCGGTTAACCACACACGCTCCACTAATGTCTTAGGAAAGGTACAAAGTGTAATTTCATGGAATTGAATCAATTCACTTTTGCCTAAAGTAACTAAGATTGGGAATTTTGTAAAACATTTAGCTAATTTATTTTTCATTATAATTTTAATGAGGAGAGGGTATGCCTTATCCTACTCATTCGGCTAACGACCCTCCACCAATCAAGGAAGCGGTGGGTGAGAGTGGACACCCATTAAACGGCCATTTTATAGGCCATAACCTTATACCCCCCCTATAGATCTGCTTCGTGAATGAAGCCTCCTAACGGTAAGACTAGCATTTAAGTTATACATATATAATATTAGGCTTTTAATGTTATACATACTATAAGGGTGTATTTTACACTTTTAAAATATTAGTTGGTTTAATTTTATAAATTACACTATTAATTTAATTAAATATAAACCATATCATTATGTATTTATTAACTCTCTTTTAATTATACATTTGATTAATTTAATAAAACCATAAGGGTGTAATTTCAACTTTTCAAAATTAGGGTTTTAGAATTTAGACTTTCAAAAATTAAACATTTAATCAAACAATTTAAATTCCAAAACTTGAGGGCAAGTTTTGAAAATTTTCAAAACAATTAGGTTTTAATTATATTTAAAATTTTCGAAAAATCAAACTTTTAATTTTTTAGAATCTGAAATATTAAAACATTGATTTAATAATTATCCAAAATTAAACAAGTAATTTGAATTATTAAATCTTGGAGGATATCTATTAAATTAAACAATTATTTAACCTAATCCCATAAATCCCCTAAAATTCTAAATTGTGGGATGCGATAATTCAAAATCTTTAATTACCAAATTTAAACACTTAAAAGATAATTACAAGATATGGCATTATCCAAATCCCTAGAATTTAGGATGTAATCTTAGGGAGGAGGCCAATTTCAAAATTCAAGGGTTGGATAACCCTAGAATTCGAAATCTTGGAGACTAAGGAAAGGGTTTGGGAAACCCTAACCAAATTTCGAAATTTAAGGCTTATGAACCCTAAATTCGAAAATCATGCCTTCAGGGTTTATTGGCTATAAACCCTAATATGTCAAATTCATACTTTTGTATAGAAAACTAATTGAAAACAAAAACCAATGGCTCTGATACCACTGATGGGTATTATACAAACAATCCTATGTGTGCATGCAACCCTAGAGTATGATCTATGTTATCACTATTAGTTATACAACATTATGAACACATAAAGAAACCTAGTATGCTTCTAGGAATTTCGAAAATCACAAAGAAGGATGAAATACATACCTCTTGTTGTTATATTGTAATAACAACTTAAATCTTGAATCGTCTTGTCTTTGAAAGCAAGTACCACAAGTGTAGTGCATCTAATGGCTCACAAACACCAAGAGCAAATAGAGAGGCAAGAGAGAAAGAGGAGAGGTATGAAATTCGGCTCTAGGAACCCTAGATCAAGGAATGGACGAATTTCATATGCCAAGGGGTGTTTATATAGGTGTAGGGATTAGGGTTTCAGTCCTTATCCTTATCTGGTTGCTTGCCCACCAAGCAGCCCAAAAGGTAACCCTAGAACCTTATCATGGACGAATTATAAGGCCTAATCCCCTTGAATTTGTCCACCCTATCCCATAGGGCATCCATTGCCCTATTTTGCAACTATCACATAATGACAGTTAAGCCCCCTAGTTTAGTTAACTTCTTTTAATCACAAAATTAATTCTTAATTAATTCTTGACCAATGTTAACTAAATAATAATGATTTGTCCTTTAATATATTATTCATATAATATATTAATAAACCATAATAACCTCTTTCTCTATTATTTCTCCAGTCAAGTTGCTTTGGTGAAGGCAACCCAAAAGGACCATGCACAATCGGGTTAACTACTTACCAAATATGGTTACAGGATTAGACATTAATCCAACAGTTTTCACCTGCCATTAAGAAGTATCAATTAGCAAGGGAGTTTCAGGACCTTCGCCAGACGACGAAGACTGTGGCTAAGATCACCACCAAGTTCAGGGGGAGGGATTTACTGAGCATGTCCAATTGCAGGACCTTGGAGGATATGACTGCCAGATCCCAAGAACGGGAAATTGATTTGGAGCTTCTAAAGATGCAGAAGCCAGTTCAGACTCAGGGAACGGAGGGCTCAACTAAGAAGCTCAAGACTTTCGAATCACGAGCTAGCAACCAGTAGGGTCGAGGTCATTGCAGCAAGTGTTGGAAACTGCATGATGAGGTGTGCTGATCTAGGGGTATGGGATGCTACAAGTGCGGTGGGATTGGTCATTTCAGTAGGGATTTTCCCTGGGGTTCGAGTCCGATTCGTTTTCACTACAACCAGGTGGCCACAATAAGTCTGATTGTCTGATATTGACGACTTGAGCAGTAAGAGCACCTTCTCCAACTACGATGAGGAGTTTTTTTAGGGTGCAAAGCTCTCTCTTTGGTGATAGGTTAAAGGCTTCACCCTATTTATGACATGTGTGGAATTCAAGCTTGTGACTTATGGGTTGGGCTTCCCTATATATAGTAGTTCAATATTTTTTGTAGGGTGAGAGAGCTCCCGTTTTGTATAGATTAGTAGATTAATTTGAGAGAGTGGGAGCAAGCACATGCTACTACGAATTTTGTTCTACTCCAATTTATTTATACAATTGTGCCTAAATGGTAATTCTTTCTTTTCAATTCTGCACTTCTACATTCTGCAATGTCAAATCAAAGCTTCATGTCCTAACAAGTGGTATCAGAGCCAAACCATGAAGATTCAATATTCAAGCGATCAGTTCAAGGAACAGTTCCCGATTTAACAACCTTCAAGTGTAATCGATTCAAGATTCAAAATATTTGGTGAGACTCTCCAATTCTCTAAATCATGTACATCGTTCTTTGAAACCCGTGCTTATAATGATTTTCCTGTTGGATCTCTTTCGTTTTAAGCCAAATTTGTTGATCCAAGCAATTTCCTTTCATTAATTTAGCCCAAACCAAATTATAATCATTATGATCCGATTTTATGCATTCAAGAGCCCAAAACACAACATGTTATTGTTTACTATTCATTTGATCGAAGTTCAAAGCCCAATTACTCTTGATTTAGCCCAAATTTTTATTTATTTTGTTAATATGTTACTATTCATTGATGTATTCTAATTTCTGAGTCATATGAATATGTATTTGTTGACCTGAATCCTATCTTGTTCACATTATGTGCTCAATTCTCGTTCTTCTCAATTTGTACCTCCTTGAATCGAGAAAAGATATGTGCTCTTGGATTTTTATCGCATTACTCCATCTTTTTATGTTGATCTTCTCTTGCTTAATAAGAAGTATTGAGTTCTTGATTCAAACTATGTCCATTATTATCATAGTTTTGATTTTCTTGAATATTACCAATTTCAATAAATGTTCTTTATTATTAAATTCAAATTGAATAAGCTTTGTTTTAAATCAGATTACATTTGATTGTGCTCTTGTTTTCACTAATTGATTTTGATTCTACTTTCTCACCATTCTTGAAGATATAATGGTTTACTGACTATTTGAATGATTGGAGATTGTGTTGTATATTCTGCCTGATGAACGTTCAAGAACAGATGAAGAACACTGTGATAATCGTTTATATTTGATCTGAAAATCGATTTGAAGGAGATCAATTTGGTGTTTATTGAGAAATTGATTTGGAAGTCAATACTATCGAATTTATGGTGTGGTTTATGTAAGTGACTAGTGAAGTAAAGCCTTTGACAAAGCAATCGATGGTCATAGGAAGTAAGGGGTTGTTTGATGTAGGGTCTAACTGGGTCAAAAAAAGACTAGGTCCAAAAAAATTCAATTGAGATGTTTGATAAAGATTAAAAAAATAAAGGACTCGGTCCAAGTTTTTCATCAGTTTCGGTCCTTTCTTTGCAATCCACGGACCGGGAACAAAAACGATGACTTCCCTTTTTGCCCTGTTATTTTTTTGTACGCCTCCATTGAAGAAATAGAGAAACCAAAGGCTGAAGTCGTTCACTTCGAGTCAATTTCTTCCCCCGACGAAACAACCGGAGCAGCCTACTTCCAACAACGAGGTATCTGTTTCTTCCCATCTTGTTCCTAAGTTTATTGGTATCGATTTTTTCTGTATAACACCCTATTGGTATCGATTTTTTTTTCTTTTTGCAGATCTATTTATGAGTTTTTTTGAGATTTTTGATTGGCTAGTTGTTGCTATGATTTTATTCTTGTTTTGCTGGGATTTTCAATTGAGTTTTTGTTCCTCTTTTGTTTAATTTTTTTTACTGTTTCTGTGCTTTTTTTTTGTAGATTCTATGTGCTTTTATGTAATTTTGTTATAGAAGTAATGCAAATTGTGTAGCCTCGAATTGCTGTTAAAGTTACAATCAAGAAATATGTTGTTTTTTTTCTTTTTATTTTCATGTTTTTTAGAGTATTGCATAAATGAAGTTAATTAATAATATATTATGGTTTAAGATTATTGCATAAATGTATTATTATACAAAATGTTTTCGAGGGTAATATAGTCGTTTTGCTCGGTCAGTCAGATGCAAAATCAAACAACAAGATTTAGTTTGAAGTTAACTCGATCAGAACTTCTAACCCAGTCAGCTTCTAATCCAATCAGCTCTAACTCAGTCAACAACTATCAAACGACCCCTAAGTGAGTACTCAAGTGAATGTTCAAATTCGTTGTTCCATTTAAAAGTAATTTATTGAAGTTTTGATGCAAAGGAGTTGAATATCGAAGTCTTGCAGTCAAAATTGGGCTTCAATCTCAAAGTCAATCTTCAATGTTTAAATCGAAATTTTCTTTTCAATATTGTATATGTTGATCGAACTGGAATCGAAGTTAAAATGAGATGGTATCATATTTGATCAAAGTGAACAGAGTAATAGTCGAAGATGGCTTTGGATGATTATGGAATGGAAGAGTGTCAAAAGGATTGATATTCACGAATTCAATGGTTGAAGTGTATGGATTTTTGATTACCGACTGATGGGCGATGTACTTTGGATATATGGTTTCTTGAAGTCAAAATTTGATTTTTGCTTGCAAAAAGTGTTCAAGTCTAAATCGTATATTCTGTTGAAGAGAACGTCAAACTGGCGCTCTAAAAGTCAAACCTAGAATTTCCTTTTATTTCAATGGTGTATTCAATCACAGGAGAAATTTTGTTGTTATCGAAGCTTTTTAGGGAAGAAGATTATTGAAGGCTTGGAAGGTTCTTCAATGTTTGTTTGATAACTCTTTGATGGTGGCTCTTCGTTAAATTAATCTTCGATGCTAGCAGTGTTCGAGACGAAGAGGATATGGTTGAAGGAATCAAAGCTTCGAGTCGAAGAATTGGAAGATCAAAGTTCAATCGTGTTTCCTGCTACGATGTTCTTATATCAAGATTTGGAGAAGAAGATAACCAAAGTTACACATTTGATCCCTAGTCTTTCAGCAACTTCGCATTTTTCACCAAAAAATAGAAAGCTTTGCTAATTTTGGAGAAAATTTCTTGGGATTTCAAAGTTTATATTTTTGCAAAGTTTTTTCTTGCCATATGAAAAAATTTGTTTCGGTTCAATTCCATGGGAAACCGAAAATCAAAATCTCAAATTTCGACTAAAAACAATCTCAAATTGTTTGATTTTTCCGGATTTAATGCTTCAAATTTATTCTACTCGTTGAGAGGGAGTATAGCATTGACAAATCCAATTTGAGAAAATTCTCATTCCGATTTGAAGGTTTTATAATCATATTTCGATTATAAAAGGGGGACAATTCGGCATGGGTATTCGAAAGATGTTTTTGGATCTTCATACTTTTAGTGAATGATCTTTTATGTTAGATCTTGAAGACCGATGTGACGTTGAGGGGGATTTGTTATTGATTATGAAGTGATTCAAATTTGATATTCCGAAGTGGGTTTTTTGATGATTTTAGATTTCTTGATTATTTTTGGGATGTGCTTTATGCTCAAGGATGGGTATTTTTCCTTGAAGTTTTGGATGCTCAAGGTTGAAGTTGCCACTTGTAGCTTTGGATTGTAACGTCTCACATGCTAGAACCCGAATTAGAAGACTATAGAAGATTTGATGATCACTTCTACATTCTTGTCACGATTGCGGTCTTAATATTCTAGTCGCTCTTTTGGAACTAGAAACAAAGGCATTCATTTCAAGCTTTGACGGGAATAATGTTGGGGTGCAAAGCTCTCCATTTTGTGATATGTTGAAGGATTCACCCCTTTTATGACATGTAAGGGTGTAAGTCTATGGGTGTTTCGTCTGGAGAGCTAGCAGCTGGATTGATTTGATGATTTCAGCACAATGGGTCCGAAGAAGTTGCAGTGTACGTCAATTGAATTTTTGGTATTCGGTATTGTAGAGATTTTCATGGTTGTGAGGTATAAGGGATTGGTTAGAATGCCAGTGCGGGGTTAATTGTTGTCAGGTGCATGCCTTCAGGGATGTGCGTGTGGTCCTCTCCCTAAACATTGTTAGGAGAAGATCTTGATGTGGCTAGTTTTTCCTTTTGGAACACTAATGATTTAGTTAAGAGGAGCTTGAGCCACTTAGGTAGAATGTCATTCGAAGGGTTGGTTAACTCGTTGAACCAACTATTATCTTTAGTATGGAAGGAACTATTTTTGTTCTATCCACTTTAGGTCATGTTTGATGCATGTTCTCGTGGGATTTGCTTAGTAGTAAGAGGGTCGTTGCATTGTGAAGGTTTTTATTGCTCGGATACACTTCAATTATAATAAACAAGAACAAACAAATAAAGAATAGAAAAATTAAAGAAAACATAGAATTCACCAAATTGTCTTTCACCAAGAAAACAGGTTCTCACAAAGACGGTCACCAAGACATTAACATTAGTGTTTCATCCGAATGTTGAATATATACTAAACTATACTAGTATATCCCTTGATTGAAGGAATTATATCTAATTTATACTAAGAACCGATCTTTATCACAAATATATCAGATATGCTAAATAATCTATACATATTTGTATAACTACCTAGCATACAAGATTATGTTAGATTGTATAACTACGTGAAGTTGATCTTCATGCTGATGCTGATAATGTCTTGAGATGTTGGCGCTGATGTTGACGTTGGCACTGGCGGTCAGCGTATAGAGTGTTTTACTCATTAGATCATAAGGTGTGACCTTACAATCTCCCCTATCTAATGATGTCAAAATTAATCTTCTTCTTTAGAGGAGTCATCAAAAGAACCATTGTAGAACTTGTTAGCTTTTCTCAAGATTTCAGGAGGTACCCATCTGAATTCATCAATTTTAAGTTCTTCCAATCTTCTACTAAGCTCCAGAGAAATCAGCACACGATATCCTCTTTCTAGATCTATATGACTAATTCCTTCCATGCGAAGATGAAATAAATTCTCAATGGGTGTAGCGGAAAGATCATGAGTGTGTTGAAAGCACATACGGTTTTAACTATCAATATAGAAAATACCATGCTCTGGCTCTCAAATGAACATGTACTGAACTGGATCAACACCTACTAGCAGTTCGTTGTTGATGTAACGAGTGCCATATGGAAGAAGAAACTTAGTATTCTTGGACTTTCTGGGGACGCCTGTTCTTCCTAAAGTGGATGGTCTGGATGGACCTGCTGATGGCACAAGATTTAGCTTCTTAACTTTGTTGAGCAGCTGCTGAATTGCTAATTTCACCCCTTGAGCATGAATAACTTTATGTTTGTCAATAATTTCTTAAATTTTTATCCACTTGTACCCAAATTTTACTAGCTCACGAGTAAATAAAACCTCATTGTATTCATAATCAATCTTCTTCCTGACCAAGTGAAGTTTTAATCACACGTTCCTTGGTTTAGTACATCTTACCATGATAATAGGATCAAGCTTTGATCTACGAGCCAGAACATCTCCAAACTTCTTTCTGTTGATCCTATCATTCAGCTCTGAAACCCTATGTTGTTTTTGTTGGATTGGGTGTCTAAGCCCATAACTATAATTGGTATATATACTTGAATTTATAGTAGCACAGTCCTTTTGGGTTTCCCTCAAGACTAGCAACTAGACAGGAAGATTTTTTGAGAGAGATGTTGATTTATTATTTGATTAATAAATTGAAATAAATAATTTGTTAATATATTATGAGAATAATATATTAATTAGAAATAGTAATATTTAGTTAATATTTAATCAGAAATTAATTGGAATTAATTTTGGGAATAAAAGGATTAATTACAAGTGCAGGGACTGAAATGTAATTATTCAATAGTTGAGCAAGAGGCAATCTAGAACCCTCCATAAGGCTTGGGTGGTTTCTTGAAGCCTAAGGGTTCTAAAATAATCCCTAGTGGATAATCAAGAAAATTGATAATTACCCGGTTTAAGATAATCTTGGATTTGGGCTTATCTAGGGTTTCCTGACTGCACTATAAATAGAGCACTAACGCTATAAATTTCGGCCACCTGTTCCTTTGAAGTGCTAGCCGAATTTCAAAGCCTCTCTCCTCTTCTTGAATCATCTTCCTTTTCTAGTGTTGGGTATGAACCACTATAGGCGTGACATTTGTGACGATTGCTCTCAAGGTTTCAACACCACAAGCATTTTCATTATTATTACTAAATAGCAATAAAGGTATGTTTCTCCTAACCGTATTTGTGTTTTCGAAAATATGCTACTGTTCTAGGGTTTCCATTTTGTTGTTCAAGGTTGTAGTTTCAATTAGAGAAAACATAGATGAAATATTAGGGTTGCATGCATACATAGGAATTATATGTTTTGCATAATACCCATCAGTGGTATTAGAGCATAGGTTTAGTTTTCTATTGAATTGTTATAATCCTTGAACTTGAACAAGTAGAAGCAAACATAATCTTCATTATGTTTTGCCACCAGGACGTGGTGACCTTCACCACGACGTGGTGACCTACGATTTTGTTCGACCACGACGTGGTAATTGTTTACCACGACGTGGTGGGCTGTCAGATCCATAAAATTCGGTTTTATTGTTATCACATGAATTGATTAGGATAATTACCTTTAATAATGTTATAATTGTATAAAACTGAATATTTTTTTAAAGTAATTTGATATCCTTATCTTGAATTCATGATTGGTTTAAAATTTAAATTAAAAAATTAATTTCTTAATTTTTCAAAATTTAAAATATAACCTAGTATTTTTTTGAAAAGTTTTAAAAAAATATATCCTTATACTATATGTAACATTTAAAGTCTAATATTACTATATGTATAAGACAAGTTAGTCAAACCGCTAGTACGCCTCATTCACGAAGTCGTACTATAAGGGGAGTTTAAGGAAGCGGCCTATAAAATGACCGTCATTGGGTTTCCACTCTTACCCACCGCTCCCTTGTACGATTGAGGGTCGTTATCTGAACAGGTTTTACAGGACAACCTAATCCTCATTAATAAGTATAATGAATTATAAAGTAACTAAACATATTTTTATAAAATTCCCAATCTTAGTTACTTTAGGAAAAATGTGAACTTGTATGCTAATTCATGAAATTACACATTGCATTTTATGAGTCATTAGTGGAGCATGTGTGGTTAACTGGCACATAATAAGGACAAATGAAAAGTGGCAATTAGTGTCTCGAAAATTATCAATGATTAATGGAGAGCATGTGGCTAATCAGCACATTAAAATGAGATGATAAATGACATCAAGAGTACCAAGTTAATTTGCAAGGTTATTCACATCTTGTTTGTGATCCTCAGTATCCCAGTCACAAATGGAAGAGCATAATCGAGATTAAACATGTCATTGAAAAGTTCAATGATTCTCAAAAGATCTAGGAATTTCATTTAAAACCAAGTTCGTTCAAATTTTGTTTTTCGATGGTGAAATTGGTAAATCGTTATTTACATACCTTTATGTAATTTACAATTAGATTACAACATCCATTTTCTAAGTTGTAAATTATTTAGTTGGATCCTAGCCTTGATATTTCATTTTGGGTGTTATATTGAGAATTATTCTTATCGAACTAAAACTATCTTTCTTCTCTTTCAGATTTCTACTCCAATTGATGTGTGTGGTTCCTCCTCCTCCAACAACAAAAACAACTTCTCTCTGTTTGAAGGTGTAATTGGGTGGCACCAACTACAACGATTGGATGTGCAACATAAATATGGCCCTATGTTTTAAGGACAAGGAAGATGTCCTCGAGAAACTATTGGATGAAATTGACGAAGAGAAGGCCACTCCTGATGAATTTGTCGCCTACCAGAAACACTATAATGATGCCACAAAAGTTGTGTGCATCATGGTGGCCATAATGACTCTAGAATTGCAAAGGCACTATGACAATTACTGGTCATACAAGATGAACAAGGACCTTATGCTACGAATACGAATACGAATACGAATATGAATAGTAATAGGAGTAGTATTAGGGAAACGAATACGACTACAAATACGAATACGAACACGAATAAGTATAAGAATATGTTAAGAATAAGAACACGAATACGAAGATATGTAGCTAAGTATACTTCAAGATAACACCATTAGGATATCAGAATACCTAGTTAATACAATAGGTACGAATGGAAATAAATCAGTATATCGAATTTCAATAACTAAAATATTTTAGGAAAGTATGGGACTTTCCTGGGGAAACGTTACATAACTAGAAAAGAGTAATAAACTAGATAACTATATATCTTTCACACTTAGTAATATATAATCAGGAAAGTATGGGACTTTCCTGGGATCATAGTTAAACATAACCAGAACCGTGTAACCTAAAAATCAACCAACCTTTTCTTTTAAGAAAATATGGGATTTTCTTGGATATCAAACTTTTCGATAAGTCAAAGGAAACTCGTACATTTTTACAAAAACAAACATCTTATGAACTCACCAGCTTTATGCTGATTTTCAAACTGCTTGTATTCTGAGATCAACATTAGACAGGTACCTAGCAATCCTTTTGGAGAAGACGGAGCGTACAGAAGACTCGTCTCTACTTTTGTTCATATATACTATGTATTACGAATGTACAACTTTACTTTTGAACAAATGTAAACTTTGATATGTAATGTAATGGTTGTTTACTTTACTTACTATGTGCATTGGATTTGATACTCAACTTGGAGTCAACCCCGGAAACGTTTCCGCCTTTGGTTTTCGGGGTGTGACAGTCGTCAAGTACAGGACCCAAAGGAAAATCCAGTTCTGATGCTCCCCTCTGTTTATGACCCCAAAGAGGCCACTTGATTCTATTTCAATAACAAGGGGCATTGGAAATGAACTTGCCCGAAATACTTGCAGGATATCAAGGATGGCAAGGTGAAGCCAACCTCGGCAAGTATTAACACTATTTTATCTAATAACTTATCATATTCTCATTCTTCGGTCGTTAATACAGGATGTGGGTTTCACATATGCTCTGATTTTTAGGGGCTAAAACGAAGTAAGTATGTGGAGCATGGAAGGATGAACTTTATCATGGGGAATAAGCGATCTTCACCTGTCACCAAGATTGGAGTTTATGGCTTACTGCTTGGTAGTGGGTTAGTTTAGATTTAATAAATTGTTGCTATCGTCAGAGATGACACGAAACATCATTTCATTTCATGCTTTATTTAAACAAGGTCTTAGATATTCTTTTAACGATGAGAATGGTTATTTTTCTTCTTATAAAAATGGTGTTTTTTATTTTAATGTTTTACCTTGTGATGGTATGTATGAAACTGTGATGATCATAAACAACTTAGGTAATGGTGTTTTTCAAATTGATTTGTCTAATGGTATAGACAAAGCATGCCCGTGGCATTGTTGTCTTGGACATGTTAAAAAGAAATGCATCATCCAACTCCAAAAATAATGAGTGTTGGAATCATTTGACTTAAGGTTAGATGATACATGTGAGTCTTGTTTACTAGGAAAGATGACAAAATCACCTTTAACTAGTTCTTGTGAAAGAGGTGAAGGATTGTTGGATCTTATCCACACAGATGTGTGTGAGCCCTTTAGATCCACCACAGGGGATGAAAATCAATTGTATGTGACTTTTACTGATGATTATAATAGATATGGCTATATCTACTTAATCGAGCATAAGTCAGAAACCTTTGAAAAGTTCAAAGAGTTTAAACATGAAGTCGGGAATCAATTGGGCATGAAGATAAAGATTCTTAGATCCGATAGAGGTGGTGAGTATCTTAATATCGAGTTCCACGACTACCTCAAGGAATGTGGAATAGTTTCACAATTGTTACCTCCTAGGACACCACAACTTAATGGTGTGGCTGAGAGGCGTACTCGGACCTTGTTAGACATGGTTCGTTCCATGATGAGTCGAGCTTCACTTCCAATCTCTTTCTGGGGGTATTCCTTAGAAATTCATGCCCACATTATTAATCTTGTACCAACAAAGATAGTTTCTAAAACACCTCACAAGATGTGGAAAGGGAAAGTACTCTCGTTAGCACATATCAGAGTTTGGGGTTGTGAAGCTTTCGTTAGACGAGAGACTCACAACAAGCTTGAACCTTAAAGTGAGAGATGTATTTTCATCGGCTACCCACATAAGTCCTTTGGATATTTGTTTTACAGACCTAGTGAGAACGTGGTCTTCGTAACATGAAGGGGAGTCTTTTGAGAGAGAGAGAGATAGAGAGAGAGAGAGAGAGCTCATATGCAAAGAGGACAGTAGGAGTACCATTGATCTTGAATAAATTCAAGATTCAAATCATGAAGGAACTTCTAAAAATGTTAGGGATCAACTTAAGGAAGAAACTCTAGTTGAACCAGTTGATGAATCCTTACCTCTTAGGCGTTCCACTAGAATCAAAATGGAACCTGAGTTATATGGTTTCCATATCACTACAGGTGGTGATACATTTATCAGTGATAGTATACTGGTAAATTTCGATGAACCAGCTAATAATAAGGAAGCAATGACTTACCCTAAGTCAGCCAAGTGGAAAGAGGAAATGGATAGCGAGATCAAGTCCATGTATGACACCCAAGTTTGGAATTTGGTTGATAATGTACCAGGTCACAAGACAGTTGGGTGCAAATGGATATTCAAGAAGAAGACCGACATGGATTGAAAGGTACACACTTTCATGGCTTGACTGTTTGCAAAGGGCTTTACTCAAACCACAGGGTTCACTATGATGAGACCTTCTCACTAGTAGCTAAGATAAAATCTATTAGCATAATGCTAGCCATAGTTGCGTTTCATGACTATGAAATTTGGCAGATGGATGTCAAAACCACTGTCCTTACTGGGAACTTGGTTGAGGATGTTTACATGAGTCAGCCAAAGGATTTCATGGATGAAAAGTAACCAAATAGAGTGTGCAAGCTTGAGAAATAAATCTATGGATTGAAACAAGCTTCTCGCATATGGAATCTTTGTTTTGACGAGAAGGTCAAAGAGTTTGGTTTCTCTAGAATTGAAGATGAATGTATGTCAAATCTAGGTGGAGTACAGTAACCTTCCTGGTTTTGTATGTTGATAGCATACTTCTTATAGGAAACGACATTCCAACTTTGCAAGAGGTTAAGTCTTGGCTTGGAAAGTGTTTTGCTCTGAAGGATCTGGGAGAGTATGTTTATATATAGGGGATAAGGATTTTGAAAGATAAGAGTAAAAGTCTAATTGGACTTAGTCAAAGTACATACTTGGAAAAGGTACTAAAGTGTTTTATTATGGAGAATTCCAAGAAAGAAGAACTACCCATACAGAGTAATACCAAACTGAGTAACACTTAGAGCCGGAGTATTGATGTTGAGATAGCAGAAATGAGTAGAGTTCCATATGCTTACGTTGTTGGATCTGTCACGTATTCTATGGCATGTACTCGCCCTAATGTGGCTTTCATTGGATTTTTATGCCCAAGAATAATTATGGAGTGATATTGCTAATAATATATGATCCTATAGGGTCACACCTTTATCAAGTTGGAACATTTTGTATATTTATTATTAATATGATTATTAATAAATAATATCGATTTTTGTATTTTAATTAGAGAATAATTATTGTTTTGTGAAAATAATAATCATAAGAGAGTATTACTAGTTATTATTTCATATGTTATCAATTAATAAGTCATGCACAACATTTTGGACTAGTAGGATTCTTTTGTCTTTTACCTAAAGACAAAGTTTATATTTTATAAACTTGGAGTTTATAAAAAATAAAGAATCTTACTTTTTAAAAGGCATAATGATGGTGTGGGAGGTTGCTTTTTCAACCTTCCACCTTTTATCTCTCATGCTTTTAAAGGCTACCATTACTTTAGATTATTTTAATGGTTAGGCCTTATTCTTCATGGGTTATATAAGAGATGCATGAGTCTTGCATTTTTGCAAGAGGGAAGCTCTTCTTCTTCCTTTCTTTCTCTCTAAAACCATGGGTTTTCTACTCCTCTTCCCCTCTCTCTTTTGAAGTTAGTTTGGTGGTTTAGAAGACCTCTTGAGTTGTTCCCTTTAGTGCTTAATTGAGTTAAGCATTTATAGGTTTAAGACATTAAAGAATAAAAGAAGGAACTAGCATTCCAATGTCTTACTCTTGATGGTGGATACTTGTAGAGAAGATCATACACTTTGATCATTTGTTATCTACATCAACACCCCAAAACCAAGTGGGTTCCAAGGCTTCAAAGGTTATCTCTAAAACATCTTGTGGTTGTTTTTATTTCATTCTAACCTCTATAAATGGATCCATGATGGTTTGGTTTTGTTATGAGCTAAAAATAAACTTGTTATTTTTAAAATCTTCCATTGTCGGTTTTTATGAAAAACAAACTTTTATTTCGTATCAAAACCCAACAATGGTATCAGAGCCATCATTTATATGTTATAATGATTTTTTTTATGTTTGATAATCTTTGGTTTTTGGAAAACAAGCATGAATTTTGTTTTTTTAAGAAAAATCCATATTTGTCTTCTTTGGCAACTTCTTGGTTAAACATGTTTATTTTTAGATATAACCATTTTTCATGGATTTTGGTTATATAAAAGTTGCCTTAGAAAAAAAAAACAGTTGGTCGTTATAATATTTGATATGTTGTGTATAAACAAGCTATTTGGACCTTTGTGTTGTGTTTGGTTGATATTTATTTATTCATAAGATGTAATAGATAAATAGGTAATTTTTCATTTGTTGATTTATTGTAATAAATTAGTTAGACTAGTTGTATTACTTTTAAATGTAACAAGATGAAGAAAACACATTTTGAAGTGTCCCTTAAGTCCTTTAGGAAAGACTTAATAATTCATGTGATGACTAACAAAAATTATTACTAGACATGGCTTGGTTTATACACATTATAATGCATGTTTGTGATGTTTATTTGATGTTAAATGTATGTTATATTTTCTATATGAAAATGGTTTTTAAATGTCAAATAATATTTTTCCATAAGATAATATCACTTCGAGTTTGAGTAAAAAATATTTAAAAGATAACATAAGATGTTTATAAATGGATATTTATAAAAACGTTTTACCGGTTACCGGTTAAAAGTCATTTTTTTTTAAAATAGTGTTATTGTATAACTTATAAATACCCAACTTTAAAATATTTGAAATGGTTTAAAAGATGTTTAAATTTATATAAACTCCATGTCTATATAATAAATAAGGTGTTTTTATTAAAAAGACTAAAATCAGTTTATGGCGTTATAACGACAAATAATAAAACTAGTGATTATTTTTTGTGTCGAAACTCAATATATGATATTGGTCTTTTAAACATAACGCAACATGTTGATATTATGTTTTATGCATGCTAAATGAGATTTAAAACATCAGTATAATGACCTAAGTTTTGGTTTATCAAAATATGACTTTTATCATAAGATGCATAAAGTTGAGTTTATAAAATAAAATGAGTTGATTCTATACATGAACTCATAAGCTTTTTATTTTAAAAGGAGATTTAAAATAGTGATTTTATAAATCATCCAAAACTCCAAGTCTTAAATATAAAATATAGTTTTATTAAGACTATTATAGGTTCTTAAAACTGATCTACGACTAAACTTTAAAATACAGGTGTTAGGATTAAAACCCTAATTGAGATTTGATGAACAAGATGCGGAAAATAAGAACAAACACAAATATGAAGATTAGGTCGAATGATCACTCGATTTATTGAATTATGAGGAACAAATTACACTTAAGAAATAAGAATCTAACTATACAAGAAACCTCACAACGTGGCGGCAACATTTTGTCTCACTCTTAACCCTAATTGTGAATAATACATGACTATTTATAGGGAAAAGACAAGTCTTGGGCTTTTAACCTAGAATTCATCAAAGGGGCCCATTGCCATCATCCATGGAGTGCTTTGAAACCCTACAATCTCCCCCTCAAAGTATGGAATGGATGACAATGCTTTAACTTCCAAAACAAGCATCTAGCGAATAAAAAGATCTGCAACGAGGAATATATGAAGCAATCCACGAATATTGATTCTTCAATAGTCTTCAAACACAAGCTCTAGGATATATAAACCAAGCACTGAAGTAATGTCTTTAAACTTCATTTTCGAATGTAATCCCAAAGAATCTTCATGAAAACCAAACCCGCCATAAAAACCCATTTCATAACAAAGAAATCGAATCACTTCGTGTGTTTGAAGAGCTCCCCCTCCAAGTCACAATGATCTTCAAATAAGCTAATCATATAAGCCATCAAAAAATATCATGTAACAACCCAAACTTTAAGATTCGTAACGCCACTTGATCGAGAAAATACAAGAAGTCAGAGATATAACAAGTCCTTAGCAGAGCTCGATAAAGAACTTCCGCTGTAAAGGATACTTCTCTATAAAAGCTTTACCAGAGCTCGATGAAGAACTTCCGCTGTAAAAGCTACCTTCATAATTCTACCACAAGCTTTATCAAAAATCTTCAAATTTGAAAAGTTACAAATCCAATTTCGAATGAACATACCAAATTCTCCCCCGATTTATAATCAAAAACATGATTATAAAGCCTTCAAATGGTCATGAGAATGATCATGAATGGATAAAAATTTACTAAGCTCCCCCGCGACAAAGTGATATACACAATAAAGTATAAAATCCGAAAAAGTCGTGAAAATTTGTCGTTATCACGAAAAACGACTTTCCGAACCGCCAAGACTTGGTGGAATCATTATTTTGTTGTTCACGAAAAAATATGAGCATTAAAGAATTCAAAACTATTCACCGGCCCTCAATGTAGTAAACTCTTCTGAATATTGGGCCAAAACTGTCACTTGCTGAAAGACAGGGGCTGGAAATGTAACTCTGCATGAATTTCCCTTTTAATTGTAACACTTTCTGAGTATGATTCAAAACTGCCAAGTGATGAAATATACAGGGAGTTGAACTATTAAATCACTGAAGTTTCAGGGACCATAATTGTAACTTGAGTCATCTTCACCATGTTACCCCTAATATAAAGCACACGACTGATTAAACTAATGCAGGGACAAACACGACTGATTAAAAATGGCGATTTATACGAGTGTTCCCAAACGTAACCATAAATCCGATACCAATTGATAAGTTATGAACAAACTTAAAGATTGATTAGATCTTCTTAACAGGTAATGCGATAGATGTAAAAGCAGTAAATAACACAAGTATGGATCAATATGTGTCGAATGATTAGATCAAATAATCCTCAGCAGAGCTCGACTAAGAACTTCCGCTGTAGAGGATTTTAGGGTTACAAGAACGATAACAACAAACTTGCTGAAATAATTCTCTGATCGTTCTATTCTATCGTTCCTCTCAAGGAAGCATGCAAGCTCCTATATTTATACTAAACCCTACTAAACTCACGGATGGACAGGCCCATACCGGAGATACAAAATGGACTAACTACCGAGCCCAATAGACGCAACTTATTACACAGAACACGACCCAACAATCTCTCCCTTTACGTCAAATTGGAGCGAGACTACTTCTTCTTCGGGCCAGCAGCGGGAGCCTTCTTTACAGTATCAAACAGACGTGTAATAAGAGCGAGAATAGTCTGTCTGAACCGAATGTACCATTGAATCATATCATCAAAGTACTTGATATCATCCGCTGTATTCTGCTTGCATCTGTGGATGATCCCCAAAACGTGCTCCAAACTTGCAGTGGTATAGAGATGTTTGTCAGCCAAGGCGAAAAGACATTTATGTCCTTCGTTTCCGGTAAACATGACCGAATTCCTCCTCGAGTCAATCTTCCCCATCTGCATTTGGTTGAGATCACTGGCAGAGCCAACAGGAGATATTTTAGGTTTCTTCTTAAATACACTCGCAATCACCTGATCCATCAATGCAACTTCCATGATGTAGCACACGAGCATCCTCTTGAAATGGTCAATGATCGGACCGTATTCAGCTTCATTGGTGAGGAGGATGTTGTGCAAGATAATCCAATCATGGGGATTAAGGTTGGGAAGATTTGCAAGGGAAATAGTATGTTCTATTTTGGCAGATCCCTGAAGTACCTTGAACCGAACGTTGATGAAGTTACCTTCACTGTACGGCTTCAAGACCCGAACGTTGACAATTTTCTGAGCGCTCCAAGTCTGATATTGGGGTTGAGCAGCCATCAGATAGAAATCGATTAGGTCCCGATCAACCTGTGGATGAGGATGAGGGAATTCTGCAACGTTGGAAAAGGCATGAAAGATAAAAGCCTTTCGGGTCAGTGGCATGTCAAACTGTAAGTCGACAGTATTCGAACGATCTAAAGATATCATAGGTTCCAGCCACAAGATACTCGGTGTGTCAATGGCTTCTTTAATCATCCTCTCAAGAGTCCAGGAAGGAAACAGAGTTTTCCTGCTCTCAAGAAGGTCGTGGGCTTCCTTCTGTTTACGTTCGGCTTTTTCAGCCTCTCTTGCCACACGAGCACTGATGTCAGCCTCATTGCGTCGACTTTTACGCTTCAACAAGTAGGCGATTGTTTCTTTGTCTTCTTGTTCTTCTTCCTCAGCAATATTTTTTCCTTTGTCTTTCACACCGGAACCAAAGGCTTGGCCTACTGGAGGAGGTTCGGTAGTGTGAGTAGCTGTGGAAGTAGGAGGTGGTTGAGACATTGTTTCTTTCTCTCCCCCTTGTTTCGGAATGGACACGAAATCAAGGAGCCCTTCGATTTTGCTGAGTAAGGCGAGGGCGGGAGCGAGCTTCTCTGCAAGGTCACGCCTCACAGTGTAGTTAAGAATTGGATCATGTGCTTCTAGGATGTTGGATATGGCAGAGTGGACATCCGAAACACACGATTTTATGACCTCCCTTTCAGATCGAAGAGATTCAATCTCCTGTTGAGAGTTGGAGAGTTGAATGCTCTTGACCTTCAGAGCAGTAGTCTTCCTTGCGAAAGCATCCATGAGAGTGTTCTCGGCAGCCAAATCTTCTTGAAGCTTGGAGAGACGTTCCTCGATGGTTGTTCGGAAAGCTGAGTTGTCGTCAGAAATTGTTTGACGAAGAGAAGCGAATGACTTCAACTCAGTTGCGACTGATGTTGTCAGTTGGTGGACAATCGGTTCCAGCGTAGTCTTGGCGGCGTTGGCACTCTCCTATAAAGACTTCAACAGGGAAGAGGCATCAGTAAATAGTTTATCGACTTTTTCAGTCGCTTCCTGACAGGCTTTGGTAGAAGCATCTATGATGGTGGTTGTAGAAGCAAGTGAAGCTTGCTGAGCTTTGGAGAAAGCATCAACAAGTTTCTGAACTGCAGCTTCAGATATGGATGACTGAGAAGTGGAAGATAAGGCGATGAGTGAGTCAATTTTATCATGGAGCTCCTGGAGATGCCTTTTCGTGACAGGAGCGTCGCCATCGTCATCACTCTGTACTTGAAACGGGCTATAGTAGACCGAGTCAAAAGTCATATTCTCCCCACGAAGGAATGGTTCTTCTCCCTCTGATGGTGGTGGTGAAGCTGGTGGTTCGGGAGTATGGATATGTTCGGGTTGGGTAGTTTGTTCAGGTGTAGGTGTGGTTTCAGGTGTTGGGGCAGATTTAGGTGCGTCAGTATGAACCCCCGTATCAGATACGTTGGTTCTAACATCTGCAGTGGTTGTTGTGGTTGCTTCAGTGAATATTGGTGGTGGTATTGGGATGGAAGTGGATGGTATGTGAGTAGTGGAAGTTATGGGGGGGAATAGAAATAGGAATGGTTTTAGGTGGAGAGGAAATTAGAGAAGTAGAGACATGAACTTCAGGGGTTGGAGATCGTGGTGGAGTGTTACCACGTTGATAGCCTTCAGAATCAGAACTATTACCCTCAGACTCGCTTGAGGAGGAAGCGATAATTAACTTTCGTCGCGGTTGGGTTTTTCTCCTCTTCTGCTGTGGAGACTAAGCAGCTTTGGTGGGTTTCCTCTTCTTTGGAGACGGGCCTTTCACCCCCTTGGCCACTTGTTTTCCCTTATCAGCCTTCTTGCCTCTTGGAGCAGGCTTGTCGGCGTCATGAATGGATTTTAGCATTTCCGGAGTAAGATCCCTCGGACCAGAACGTCTGAACTCCTTGTACATCTGAATAATCCTACTGTCAGCCGAAACATCACCATACATCGTTTCTGGAATAGACCCGTTGAACGGAAACTTTGAAGCATCCGACACAATGATCTTTGTGGTATGGAAGGTACCAATCGAAGACATTGGAGCACCTGCGACAATGGGGACGTGGTACTTGTCCATCACCCATTTCGTGATAATAGTCCAGAATCCAGCATACGAAATCTCTGAATGTCTGGAAGTGGAGGAGAGACTCTGAATGAGTTGTTGCCACAGAACAGACCTATAGTCTATGTTGATGCCATTGTAGATACCATACATGATGGAGAGAAATAAACGGCTGGCTCCATCAGACCCGGCGCTTCGTTCAGATAAGCCCTTAAACAAAACAGTGAACATCCCATTCCACTGTGGAGGTAGGCACAACTTCTTGAATTTCGCCACCGTAGTAAGCACCTCCGTGTATCCCATGTTGTAGAACATGTTGAACAGATGACACATGGGGATGGATTCCGGATTGACCCTGGAAGAATCTGCGACAAACCCTAACAGTGAGCAGAACCGCTGCTTTGAAATCGACGCCTTGTGTTCAAAGATATCAAAGAATATTCTGTCGACGACCTTGTCGTAGTGACCGGTGGCAAAGATCTGTGACAAGAATTCCATCGGAACAGTTTCAGCCCTGGTAAGTGCAGGAGCGATTGGAGAAAACTTCAGACACTCGATGATAGGGAACATGAATGCATCATACGATTGAGGAGTTAAATCGATGATCAAGCTTTGCTGTGGGCGGATGGGAAAAATGTGGGATGTTGCGTGAACTGAGGAAGAATCTGCCATTGTTATGAAGAAAGTGAAGGAGATGATGAACAGTGAAGGTTTAGGGATTTCTTGCTCTCTGTGAATTATAATTGCAGTAAAGAGGTAAACAGTGGAGGATGTTGCCTTTTATACTGTGGTTTAAGGAGAGAGAAAGATCTTCCCAAATCTTCTATTGAAAAATGAAGGGTTTTTCGGAGTTGACTGATGCGTGACAGTTGGGGTTGCCGATGAACACGCATGAGAGAGAATGTCAGGCCCCTAATAACACACCGTCCCATCAGGCGCCGTTTGGAGATGAAACGGTTCAGATTCGCACGCGTCCCTCTTGCGCCGTTTGAAATCAAATCGATTAGACTCACGCCTGAGTCATCATGTCGTCATCTTATCCCTTTAGAATAAAACATCATCTTTTTAAAAAAAATCGCCCACATGGATCAATATTTACCACATCCTTTAATAAATCACCAATCTATTTAAAATGCCTTGTAATTAATAGAACCTGAATTTTGGAAAATCAAAGATTTTCGTGCTTAGGGTGTAAGAAAAGAAATAAAGCAACACTTTTGGGAAAATATGTGATGTCAATAAAGACACGAAACAAATGATCCCGGGCACGAATCTCTTCCTTCAAAGTCAAGAGAGACTTTAAAGTGTTTGTGTGGTTTCCCGTTGAATAACGATCAGACACTTATTAAGAAGTGTTGAAAGGCTTCTTTTAATTAGGCTTATGAGGGTGGATATCGCTTCGATCCAAAATTCCTAATCTTGATATAAGAAAGAAATCAAACGAAGTACTTGTGAGACCGGTGTAGTCTGTTGAACAAGTAGGTTGGAGATAATTTTAATTTGGCTAGGAAATTTATAAAATCTCAACAAAAGTTAAAACTGGATCCCAAGGGAAGAAATGTTATGGGTATTAACAATTTCATAGGAATCACTCAAAAGAAAATTAGAGATTTCATGTGGTACTTTCGTCAATTCATTAGTGAAAGCTTGAGCAAATTAATTGTTCACCGTCAATGCATAATGGGTATTGAATTTTGGGTTTCACTTAGCACGTAGTGACACGAAGCTAAGATCATGAACACAGAAATTGTGCAACCATAAACCTCAATGGTAATTTCTAAGAGTCTCAAGGGTTACGTTTGTGAAGCGAATGTGATGGAGAAATGCAACGTAGATGGTGTAAAGAAATCAAAGTACCTCTGCTATAAAGATTAGGACCAAGCAGAAAACTCATATCTCATGTGAGAAGAGAGTTAGGTAGCTCATGATTAGAATAAATAATAAAGTCTAATTGGGAAGACAAGGTTTGTTTATACCAAGTCAGTAAGGCCTATTATTCAGAATCAGGTGAGGCTTTGGACACATACAGCAGCATGCTTCTAGGGACACTTACCTAATGAAATTATATACCCACAAAAAAAATGAATAAATAAAAATAAAATAAAATAAATGAAAGCCAAGCTAAAAATAAAAAAAATATTTTCGGAGTTTTTGAATTTATGAAAGAAAAAAAATATTTTTGGAATTTTTTATAATAAAAAAAATTAAGACACACAAAAAAATTTTGGGAACCGAACCCGAGCGTTCGGTCTATTTCGGTTGAGAAAAACTTTGGAACCGAACCCGAGCGTTCAGTCTATTTCGGGTGAGAAAAATTTTGGAACCGAACCCGAACGATCGGTTGATTTCGGTCGCCAAAGAAAATAGATTTGAAAAAGAGAATAACTTTGACAATAAGAGAAATGAATTTGGAAAACTTATACATAAGATCTACAACCAAGGAAACTACTTTTGAGTGATGAGCGAAAAGCATATAATGCAACCGAACCCGAGCGTTCGGCTTATTTCGGTACATTAGCACAAGACACGAACCCGAACGTTCGGTCTATTTCGCTTCTTGCTTTTGAGCTTTAAGAGGTAATTTTTGGTACTGACTCTGATTCCATCATACCTAGCCCTTGTAGTATTTTGTTAAAAGATGCTTCAGGAAGAGCTTTGGTGAAGATGTCAGCCAGTTGATCAGTGGTTCGAACAAAGTGTATTTCGACGTTCCCATCTTCCACATGATCCTTAATGAAGTGATACCTCAGTGCTATGTGCTTAGTCTTCGAGTGTTGCACTGGGTTATGACAGATCCTAATTGCACTTTCAGAGTCGCAGTGGGATCTTTTTCATATTGAGTCCATAGTCCCGGAGTTGGCTTTGGATCCAAATCACTTGAGAAGTATAGGAGGCAGCTGCGATGTATTCTGCTTCAACGGTAGACAGAGACACACAGGTCTGTTTCTTTGATTGCCAACTAACCAACTTCCCGTCAAGGAATTGGCAGCCTCCAGTGGTGCTTTTCCTATCGAGTCCACAACCTCCAAGGTCTGCATCTGAATAGGCTTGAACGAAGAAACCTGAGTTGGATGGATACCATAAGCCGAGAGAGGTAGTTCGCTTGAGATACCGGAGTATGTTCTTCACTGCAAGCATGTGAGGTTCACGGGGATTTGCCTGAAATCTAGCACAGTAACAAACAGAAAACATTATATCAGGCCTACTAGCAGTAAGGTACATTAAAGAACCGATCATTTGGCGATATAGCGTAATGTCGACTGCTGGCTTATCCAAGGATGGAGTGAGCTTGGTGCCGAACGCCATTGGAACTTTAACCTTTGAGTCTCCCATCATGCCAAATTTAGCAAGGAGAGTCTTTGTGTAAGCTTCCTGGTTAATAAAGATGCCTTCGGGTCCTTGTCTAATATTTAAACCAAGGAAAAAGTTAATTGGACCCATTTAGCTCATTTCAAATTTAGTCTCCATCAACTTTCTGAATTCAGCTGTTAAGCTAGGATTCGTCGAGCCAAAGATGATATCATCGGCATAGATTTGAACAATCATAAGGTGGTTACCTTCCTTCTTACGAAAGAAGGTTGGGTCAACCGAACCTTGTTTGAATTTGGACATCTTTAAAAACTTGGTTAGCGTTTCATACCAGGCCCTCGGTGCTTGTTTCAGTCCATATACCGCTTTGTCCAGAATATAACAGTGGTTGGGATATTTTTCATTGATGAATCCAGGAGGTTGCTCCACGTACACCGTTTCTTCGAGCTCTCCATTTAGAAATGCACACTTTACGTCCATTTGGAAGACCTCAAAGTTCTTGTGTGCAGCATAGGCAAGAAATATTCGAACAGATTCCAGCCTAGCCACCGGAGCAAAAGTTTCCTCATAGTCGATTCCTTCCTCCTGGCAGTATCCTTTCACCACTAGACGAGCTTTGTTTCTAACCACATTGCCTTCCTTGTCCATTTTATTTCTAAAGACCCATTTGAGACCAACAACCGAGGCATCTGGAGGAGTTGGAATAAGGCGCCAAACTTTATTTCTTTCGAATTCATTAAGTTCGTCTTGCATAGCTTGAACCCAATCGGAGTGATCAAGAGCAGTGTTAACTGTCTTTGGTTCAACTTTTGAGACGAAGGAGTTAAACATACAGAACTCGACTTTTGAAAATAAGGAAGTTTGCTTTGCCTTTAGTTGAGATCGGGTGAGAACCTTTTCAGAGACATTACCGACAACCTGTGAAACAGGATGATCTCTGGTCCATTTGACGAGAGGAGGGTAATTTGGATCATAGGATGGATCCAATTCAGCATTTACCATCTCTTCTAGCTCAGATTGACTATCATCGTCATAAGACATATCAGCATTCTCCCCCTCGACAGATGAGCTTTCAGGTATATCTTGACTTTCCGGAGCTACAGGAGTTTCGGGTGGAGTTGAGCTTTCGGGTACCACAGGACTTTTTGGTACAGATTGGCTTTCAGGTATAGCTGGGCGTTCGGGAGCAGCTGGAGAACAGTTCTCCCCCTCAACATGTGAGTCCGGCTGTGAAGAAGAAGGTGGATCCTCCCCCTCAACTGAAGCATCGTGTTGTGGAGAGTCGTTGGAAATTGATCCTCCTTCGTTCATTTGCTTGGCAGCATTTTTGATGAGTTTCTTCAGATGATCTACTTTGTTGTCTGTTGCACCAGCTTCTGAGAGAGTGGCCTTCTCTGGTTCATCGAATAACTCTACAAACTTCTCAAATAGGTTTGCAATCGAGGCTGTGACTTGGCCTGTTTGAGAAAAGATTTCTCCAACTCTGTCTTCACTGGCCTTCAGCTTTTTGACATAGCTGTCATCGAAAGTCACATAATAAGTTTCTTCAATTTTCCTCGAACGTTTGTTCAAAACCCTGTATGCTTTCGAAGTGAGAAAGTATCCCAGAAATATCCCTTCATCGGCTTTTATGTCAAACTTGTTACGATGTTCTTTAGAATTGAAGATGAAACACCGTGAGCCGAATACGTGGAAGAATTTGACATTTGGCTTCCTGTTGTTGATGATCTCATAAGGAGTGAGATTAAAGCGTTTATTGAGATATGACCTGTTCTGCGTAAAACATGCTGCAGCAATAGCATCAGCCCAAAAATATAAAGGTAAAGAAGCAAAACTTAGCATGGTTCGGGCCACCTCACACAAAGATCGGTTTCGTCTTTCGACAATTCCGTTTTTTTGAGGGGTGTAGGGAGCTGAGAAGTTGTGACTGGTTCCTTTTTCTGCCAAGAAGTCTTCGAATTCTTTATTTTTGAACTCCAGTCCATTGTCGCTCCTGATGTTGCGAACGACTTTCCTCAGCTGCACTTCAACCTGCTTGATAAACGTCTTTAGCTTGAGAGTTGCTTCAGATTTGTGCTTCAGAAAGAACACCCATGTAAAGCGTGAAAAGTCATCAACAATAACAAGAATATACTTGCTACCGCCGATGCTTTCGATAGATGATGGACCACACAAGTCAATGTGAATTAACTCTAATGGTTCAACAACTTTAGTGTTTACAATCGATGGGTGACTTTGACGACTCTGCTTCCCCATTTCACATGCAACACATAAATGTTCTCGATCGAATGTGAGCAATGGAAGACCTCGAACATGACCACCTGTGACAAGTTTGTTGATATCCTTGAAGTTGAGATGAGAGAGCCTTCGGTGCCACAGCCAGCTTTCGTCAGATTGTGCTTTGGATAACAGGCAGATAGCTGGATTTCCTTTGATAGGTTTGAGATTCAGGGGAAACATTTCGCCTTTGCGCTCCGATTTGAGAATTACTCTTTTTGTTTTCTTTTCAATTATCTCCGAACCCTCATCGTCGAAAGAGACCTTGAGACCGGTTCCTCCAACAAGCTGAGATACACTAATGAGGTTGTGCTGTAGTCCTTCAACGTATGCAACCTTTCTGATTGTGAAATCTCCATTTGTTATCATTCCATAGCCTTTTATCGTGCCGAATGAGTTGTTCCTGAACTTGACATTTCCTCCGTTTGAAAGAGACCGAAATTCCCTCAGCTCTTCCTTCCTTCCTGTCATGTGATGTGAGCAGCCACTGTCAATATACCATTCTTCGTCAAACTGCTCGTCACTAATAACCTGAAAAAATTAAGCAGATTTAGGAACCCAAAGTTTCTTGGGTCCACGTGAGCCTTTCACAGGAACAGGAATAGTAAGAGAGATGTCAACAAGATATGTTCTTTTTATTAAAGTTGTTTCATCTTTCTTTTTAATGGTGAAAACCTTAATTTTGTTGGGATTTGTTACAGACAGTTTGGATTCAGGTTTAGGCACTGGGACATTGGAATGCTTTTGATCAGTCTTGACTGAGGAAACCTTCGATTTTCCTTTCAAATCTGTTGAAGATTTTGGATTTTGATTATGAATAGAATTGGATTTAGAATGAGATTGAGAGGAATTAGAATGAGAGAAGTTAGACTAAGAAGTTTGTTTGACTTGAGGTTCTAGGTATCCCTTTTGTTTTTGATTATTAGTGGGACCGAACCTTGAACCTTGATTGTTTTTGCTCTCGGAACCGAACTTTTGCTTTCGGTAGCTGGTGTTCCCTGAACCGAACCTTTCCTTTCGGTTATTGTGATCCTCAGAACCGAACCTTTCCTTTTGGTTGTTATTACTTTCTTGCTTTCTAACAGCATTTTTCTCTGACGTTGGATTTCTGTCATGATAAGAGAAATGGGCGTTTTGAGATCGCCAAAAATGTTTTCGTTCAGAGAGATTTTTCTTGTATCTCTGATTCCTTTGCTGCTTCTGATTCTTTACTTGCTTCGGCTATCGATGGATGTTGGCTTTTTGCTTTTGCTTCTTATCAACTGGCTCACTTTGAACTGATGATGTTTCGTTTGAAGGAGTAACATCTTTTTCTGCAGGAACTCCTTTCTCTTCAGGAACGTCTTTTGTACCACTAGTACTTGGCACATCGAAGTTATCAGGTTTGTTCAAAGGCTCTGGCACATATCTGCCTTTGGTTTTCCAGGACGTCCGTTCTGACAGACCAAGGGTTTCATCAGCATTGTTGATGGGGGCAGACCAGAAGAACTCATCACAGCCATTAGTATTATCTTCATTTACAATGGCTGTGAGTTCGGCTGTCTGATGTTCGGTTACTCCTGTGACCTTATACACCTGATTTGGAGTCGTCCTTACCTTTTGGTATGCAACAACTTTTTCTTCAAGGATCGGGGACTTTTGGTGGGACAAACGAGCAAACTCCACAGAATTTTCTGAAATAAGATTTTTGTGGTTTTCAGGTTCGCTCTTGACAAACTCAGAACAGTCAATTTCATCCTCTACAGAAATTTCACTCATATCATCATCCTCATTAAGCTCATATGCATTTTCAACATCAATTTTATTCTCTGAGCTCAAGTTGGCATTTAATGAGTCAAACTTTTGTATGGTTTCGGTCCTTAGTTTCAGTTTGTCATTTTCATCCAAAAGATTTTTCAGCATGTCCTTATGGTCCTTGGACTTTATGAAAGATTCGATTTTGTCTAGACCATACATATACGTCGGATTTACATCCTCAGACGAAACTACACTTTCGCAATTATATGCTTCTACGTCAATTTCATCTTCCTTAAACTCAAGAAAGGGCAAAATCATGCGATTAATTTTCTGTCCTATTTCACAGTTAAGATGAAGTTGAGTGATGTTAGAATAAAGACGCTTAGCAATCAAACAAAACACATTTCTTTGTTTCAAAAGTTTTAAATTGTCTCTTTGTAAATAAATGTTTTTTTCTTTGGATTTGATCAACTCTGACTCCTTCAGCTCTATCCACATCCTCCGTTCCTCACTCTTTGAAGACACCCTGCTTAATTGGTCAGTCATGTTAGAATTGGTGACCCGTGTTTGAGTTAAACTGCTGTCTAGATGAGAGATTCTTGAATTTACATTTTTTAGTTCTTTTTCATATGAATTTTGTGGGACTTTGAATGAAACAAAAATGGATTGTACCTTCTTGATTAATTCATCAAGCTCATTAAACTGCACACTGAGAGGTTTTGTTGTGAAGCACAAGTCCTCTCGTTCCTTCATGTCTTCATTCCCACCGTCTGTGTTGTATCCCCTCATTTTAGATACATCCGACACCATCAAACACCTTCCACCGCTTCCTTCACCTTTCGCAACATAAGCCTTTCCATGAGATGGCTTTCTGACTTCATCATCCTCAGACTCGGTTGACCAGACCTCAACGCCACCGAACTCATCATCCGCTACCGAACCCTACACAATTAAAGCATTCATAGAAGGGTTAGCAGCAGTTTTCTTTCTCTTGATCTCTTCCAGCTTTTTCATCAACACAGCTTCTTCATCCTTTTCTGCCATTTTCTTTAGGACACAGTCTTTGGCATAGTGGTTCTTTCCTCCACAGTAATAGCAGTTCACCCCAGAATCCCCTTCAGCTTTCGGCTCTTTCTTTGCTTCTTCTGCCTTCGGTTCCTCCCTCACTTTTTCAGAACTATAGCTTCCTTGCCAATTTCGGTTCTTATTGGTAGGAAACCTTTTCTTAATAAACCTCTTTGGATTTGACACCATCATTGCATAGTCTTCAGAGGTAAGGTCATAGTCTTCTAAGTTAAGGTCTTCATCTTCCATCACACTTTTGCTTTTAGAAAAAAGAGCTAAGGAACCCAAGCTTGAAACCACATTCTTCTCCTGCAAGACAATCTTTTCTTGGGATTTCAAAATTCCTACCAGTTTAGCCAACGAATAAGATTTGAATTGCTCATGAGCTTTAACAGTGGACACAACCGCTCTCCACTCAGATCTAAGACCATTCAAAAATGTAACTTTTTGTTCAATCAACTTCCTTTCAATATCGTGTTTAATCATCTTACTGAGAAGATGATTGAAGCGATCGAATGTCTGAGTAACAGTTTCCTCGGGATTCTGCTTAAATTCGCCAAACTCAGACAAGAGTAAGGTCTGAATGGAATGTTCCAGATCTTCGTCTGTGGAATATAACTCTCGTAGCCTATCCCATATTTCTTTGGCAGTGCTGCATGAACTCACTAGCCTGAAAGTATCCGATTGAAGAGCAAATCTGATTAGTCTCAATGCTTTAATATTGCACTGAAACTTATCCTTTTCGTCTTGAGCAATATCTTTTACGTCCTTCAACAGATCATTATACTCTTTCTGTGTTTTAATGATTCTAGACGTTGCTGAATGAGCGAATGGTCTAGACACGATTGCTTCCCAGATAAGGTATCCATTGTCTTCAGATCCAATGACATAATCTTCAAAGTGATGTGCCCAGACTTCGTAATCCTGGGTGTAAAGGATGGGAATCTTCGTCGTTGATCCAATGCTATTTGAGATGTTTATGGGATTTGATTGTGACTCGTCCATGCTTGATCGTAACCTGTTTGAAAGATTAGACTGTAATATATATAAGATTAGGGCAAAATAAATAAATGTTGAGTTACGTCAATTATGGGATGACGGCTCAATAAATATTAGTTAATGCGGAATAACCCTAATCGCAACCTTTTTCACAGAAAAGATGTGTATGAATTACACAGCCTCCTGCTCTGATACCACTTGTTAGGATTAAAACCCTAATTGAGATTTGATGAACAAGATGCGGAAAATAAGAACAAACACAAATATGAAGATTAGGTCGAATGATCACTCGATTTATTGAATTATGAGGAACAAATTACACTTAAGAAATAAGAATCTAACTCTACAAGAAACCTCACAACGTGGCGGCAACATTTTGCCTCACTCTTAACCCTAATTGTGAATAATACATGACTATTTATAGGGAAAAGACAAGTCTTGGGCTTTTAACCTAGAACTCATCAAAGGGACCCATTGCCATCATCCATGGAGTGCTTTGAAACCCTACAACAGGATTTTAGTTTATAATTGATCGCAGTTAATGGCAAATAAAATGAAATTTTATTTGGCACCTAAAGAACCTCATAACAAGCGATATGAATTTTACAAAAGGGTGCATGAATTTTTGGATGCTTGCAATATTCATGAGACCATGTTTTTATAAACTATAATTATAAAACAAATATAAAGCCTTATTTACAAAACTTCAAATCTATGCAATCCATTTAAAATTCACTTGGGATTTTTGTGCAGTTCATATGGATTTTAGGGTCACCTCATTCATTTGAGTTGTCAAAAATAGTCAAGGTGTTTTTGTATTTGCTTATGGGATAAAGGTCACCTAACCATTTGTGAAATAGAACTCACATGTTTTTTAAATTGATGACTTGATCAATTCCTTATGTGATAAAGGTCGCCTAAGCATAAGAGTTATGAGGCATATATGGGATAAAAATGCCAAACTGAACAATAGTTGTTTAGGATCCCATAATCTAGGAGTTACATATCGTATGCTATTGGTAATCGCTACCTACCAAGTTTGATTAAGTTTATGGGATAAATTAATATTTTAAGAAACAATATAAGGTATTAATTTTTAAAGACAAGATATTGAAAATACTAAATGAAACTTTGTAAATTTTGTTGATAACTATTAGTAATTTTACGCCCTGCAAAATCTCTCTCTTGTTGAGTTTCAAGAGACAGTAACATTTGATGGTTATAATTTATATAACTAGTATTTTGAGGTTCTACCTTTAAGATAAATAGAAATTATATATAATGAAAGATCTCATACCTGAATAACCTCTGCAACTAGTTAGTATGATCATGATACTTAGATGAAAGTATTATTGTGATGATGTTGATGTGTCTCACATCATACTAAAGAAATTAACCATGACTTGCAGAAAGTCTTGGATAATTATGAAACATATCAGATGTCTCATCAAGTAAAGCAGATATTTAATCAGAACACTAGAAATAGCTTCAAGTATGTTCAATAAAATGAAGTCTAAGAGATTGTGCACTCATATAGAATTATAGTTCAGTTTAGGGAAATACAGCATAAACCCAGAAATCAAGAAAGGACCAAATGATTAGTGTTGTTTCTATTGTGGAAGAAACTGAACACTAAAGGAGGAATTGCACCTCTCATCTCATCAAGCTGAAGAAGTCTAAGTTGGACAAGACTTCAAATATCTATATGATATATTTTTCCATCGTTCACTTGTGTATGCAATACTTCATGTGACACTAATAATTGATATTATGTGTTGATGATTGGAAGAAATAATCAACTGATTACAAACGAATGGTATTTTGTGTTGAAGATATAACAAGTGTTATTATGGTCTTTTATTTAAACAATAGATGTATTGTACCTATTCTTATAGGAACATGTAACAGTTGTAATTTATGAATAAATCTAGATTTACTTATCGTTTAACGGATGTTCACATTCATGTTCTAAAACGATGTATTATGTGTTAAAGAATATTTTCTCATAATGTTATTTATGAAGTAAATCTATAATCCTTCATTAAATTAATATTTCTGATCATAACACCTATATGATCAAATGATATTTGATTGGAACTTATCTATGTCATAATCATCATGACAATATAAATAAGAAATACATATACCAACTTCAAAAGGATGGAATTTTTGAAGGTAAATGAGCTTGATTCATTTGATATATGTGAATCATATTTATATGGGAAGATGATTCACAAATGTCTTTATCTATTAGTAGTTAAAGAACAAAGGGCTTGACAAGGAATTAAACATAAGTGATGTATGTAATATTTTCAATCTATGAATAGATTTGGTGATATATACTTAATCAATTTCACTGACCACTTTTATTTGCTTAAATTGTTTCATAGTGAACATTGAAATACAAATTAATGAGATCATCATTTACCTTTCGTTGTGATAAAGAAAATGAGTTTTGTAAACCAAGTCTTCTTGGAATATCTTAGGAGTTGTGGAATCGATTCACAATTCATTCCGACAAAAACACTCACTCGTCATTAGTAGGTTCCTTGTGGCACAGGATCACCTAGTCACTTGAATCTATCTTTAGATATTTGAGGTAGTCTTCGTATTCTCTAGTGGGATAGGGTCACCTAGCCACTAGTAGAATGTCGATAGTACAAGTTTTTGAAGAGGATATAAATAGACCTTGCAATCTATTGTATGATGTTTTAAAAGAACTATTTACTTTACAAAATTTTGTAATTATGCTCACTGCAACAAATATATATTAAATATATATTTCCAACCAAACAAGTGGATTAGATACTTATATTAGACTAAGGATGAAATGGTTTATCCTTATCTAAAAGGTATAGAGTTATAGAGCTTATGTTAGACAATAGGTTTAACCATTCAAGCATCTACTAACTGCATTTTTGTAGATTATCCTAAATGATTGTTTAGGATGAAGTTTCTACTAATCCCACTAATTGTCATTCCAAAAGACAAGTGATTACAAAGTGCCATTTCTAAGTGGGAGCAATTTGGAGATTTAAGAGCTAAAGATCCATAAGCTAAATGCATTATAGTTCAGAACTAGCAAGTTTTCAACTGTTGTTGAATCTACTCAATGGTTGGTCAGAAAATAATAAAACACATAGAGATGCATTCCATCTCTCATATCCGCATGATATCTTGTAGAACGTAGGATTATATGATCACTTATCTTAGGACATGTAACTGACTAGGTCAAAGTTTGACAATAGCTTTAGAGAGCTACAATTTGCTGATCAATTTTAGAAGAATATACTGGTAATTATAGTTTTTAAACTTATCCAAGTGGGAGACTGTTGTATTAGGTGTCTAAGCCCATAAGTATAATTGGTATATACTTGAATTTATAGTAGCGCAATCCTTTTGGGTTGCCCTCAAGACTAGCAACTAGAAAGGATGATTTTTGGAGAGGGAGGTTGATTTATTATTTGATTAATAAATTGAAATAAGAAATTTGTTAATATATTGTGATAATAATATATTAATTAGAAATAGTAATATTTAATCAGAAATTAATTGGAATTAATTTTGGGATTAAAAGGATTAACTAAAAGTGTAGGGACTGAAGTCTAATTTTTCAATAGGTGAGCAAGAAGCAATCTAGAACCCTCAATAAGGCTTGGACAGTTTCTTGAAGCCTAAGGGATTTTAGAATAATCCCTGGTGGATAATCAGGAAAGTGAATAATTATCCGGTTTAAGATGATCTTGGATTTGGGCTTATCTAGGATTTCCTGACTACACTATAAATAAAGCCTCAACCCTAGAAATTTCGGCCACCTATTCCTTTGAAGTGCTAACCAAATTTTAGAGCCTCTCTCCTCTTCCTGAATCATCTTCCTTTCCTAGTGTTGGGTATGAAGCACTAGAGGCGTAACATTTGTGACGCTTGCTCTCAAGTCTTCAACAACACAAGGATTTTCACTATTATTACTAAATATCAATCAAGGTATGTTTCTCCTAACCCTATTTATGTGTTTGAAAATATGCTAGTGTTCTAGGGTTTCTATTTTGTTGTTCAAATTTGTATGTTCAATTAGAGAAAACATAAATCAAGTATTAGGGTTGCATGCACAACTAGGAATTATATGTTTTGCATAATACCCATAAGTTTGTCCACACTATTATTGAATAACTAAATTTTATTGACTTGATCATTAGTGCTTTGAACATCAACACTTTCATCAGCAGAAGCAAGAGCCTAAGCAAGTTTGAAGTACATACGTTTTCCTTTTCTTGCTTCTTTTTTGGCTCGAATAGCGTCATTATTCTCTATCATAATTTCTATAACTTCCTCAACAATTATATCCCATTCTTCAGCTAAAACATTCAGATCAGTAATGAGCTTGCTTTTCTTTAAAAGAGGAAAGGCTGAAGGATCACCAACAGTAGAAGAGCTTCCAGCTTCAGCGTCATGGGCTCCCCTAAGAAGGAAGCCTTCCTCTTTTGAAGATTGAGCTGATCATTATTAGACTCTATGTCACTGTTAGTTCCTTGAGGAATCTCCCCTCAAATTATGAATTGGGGTTGATGAAACTCAAAGGAACAGTAGGAACAACAACTTGTGGCATGAATCCTAGATCAAGAAAACCTTCATAGTCATCAGTCTCCGATTGATCACTAGAGTTTGAGATATGTTGATCAGCTTTTGTTCCATCAGTGTATGGAATGTTGCTCTCTTGTTCAGCTACAATGATTGTCTTTTCAACCCTTTCTGATTTAGACAATTCACGTTGAGATGAAGTTGATGAAATTACCACCATTTGCATTTTCTAATCAGGGATTTATTAATTATTCACCCCTTTTTGGCAACATCAGATTAGGGAGGAGAACTGGGAGATGGTGAAGGAGTGTGAGGAGGAGGATGAGATGGTGTAGGAGGATTTGATGATGGAGGTGGAGGTGGAAGTGGATTATCACTTGGATAATTTGATGAGTGTCATCAATCACCATATCATCATCACCCAGGTTCATAATGTGTTTCATATCAGACACATCCTTTTCCACTCTAGTCATTCTTTCTCCCGAAGACTGAGTTAACTGCACTAACAGAGAGAGTTTAGAAAGTATAGTAGTTTGAAAATTGGAGTTGGATTCCCACTAATAAAAGGCATCGCTCTGAATAGGTGTTAGCATAGGAGGAACAGTCTCAGCTTGAGGAGATGGAGACGATGATCTTGGAGAAATTACATCTTTGATCAGTGGGTCAACAGTTTCCACTTGAGGTGGGGTTTATCCACGTTGTAACATATCTTTTGTAGAATGAGTGGATGAAGAAGTAGTTGAGAATCGAATGTGCTTGTTCAATCTTGGAGGAAAATTCATTCCCAGAACAAATTCATATTTATTTGTGGCATTCTCATCTTCTTCATCATCAACATCTTCTTGTTGGGGTGCAAAGTTATTCATTCATGACTTTGTAAATGTTTGAATTTTTTAAAACCCACTTGCATGTGGTGCTTTAGCCTTTATACCCATTTGTTAGAGAGTGAGAGAGAGAGATGTAAACACCTCTATAAATAGTGGGCTCATACCACTTGTAGAGGTGTGCTTGAGAGATGTAAAAGTGAGTGTGTAAGTGTGTGTTATTTATGTAGTCTAGATCTAGATCCTTTTTGTGTAACACCATATACATTCAATATATCTCTTAAACACCCAAATCACCATGTTCAATTGTGCAAGCTTTAATTCCGCATGCCAAACCATGTTCTTTGTCACTACAATTGGTATCAGAGCTTGGTTTTCACGATCAACGTGACTTTTGAAGAACGATTCTCGGTTTGGCAACTTTTGTCGTAATTTGAGCAATTTTTGTGAGTCTCTCTCTATGATCTCTCTTAATTTCATTGAATTCGTGCTTTGCGTTTTTGATTTGTGATCATTTGACTCATTGGATCAAATTTTTCTTGAAAAACCCCATTGTTGATCCAATAATTTTTCGATGATCAAGCCCGATCCAATCATATTTGTTGTTTGATTCGATTCTTGAATTTTTGAAATTGCTCACTTGAATCCAAATTTTAATTCTAAATTAGTTTGATTCTTCGATCCTTTGTTAATCAAAATTTAGATTCAAACAAAATAAGCCTAAGATTGTTTATTGTTCATGTCCAAATCTTGAGTCCAATCTCACTGTTCATTGATAAATCAGTTGGGGCCCAATCATTCAATTAAAAGATCCGATCTATGTGAGTTAATCCAAAAGAAATACGATTCTCAGTCGACTTTATTATACGCTTTACTGAGTTGTACATTCTTGATTCTCATCGTGTTCGTGTTTCCTGTGTTCTGATTTCATCAACTTGATAATCCGTTGAAATTGATTAATTTGGTTTGAAATTCCAACTTTGTGAATCGATCATAAGTATTGAGTTTATCTCTTTGATCGATCATGATCAATACAGTAGAAATAAGTCGATATGTGAATCCATGATTTTGTTGAAATTGGTCAAGATCTGAATTCTCGATCAAATGGTGTTCTTTTATTCGGTTGGAATCAAATTGAAATTCACACTCAGATACTGTGTTCAACTGAATGTTCGATCGATTGATGACTGATGATTTTGAGATTTCGATTTTAACTATTGATGGTTTAGTATCGATGATTGATAACGAACAGGTTTTTGAAGTCATAATCAATGATGTTGATATCGATGGCTTGTATCAAGGTTGATTTGGAGTCGATTTCTAATTAGATTGTAGAACTAGAAATCAGAATGGCTTATTAAGGTCGTTGGTTGATAATCAAAGATTTCTTATGATTAGCTTTTGGTTCTTGAATGGTTGATTGAAGAACAGTGTTCGATTTTTCTTAGATGATTTGGTTTAGGAATAGAATGGTTATGAGCATCGATTTTGAATGTTTGGACTCGATTATTCGCTGAGTTCGTGATTTGAATGATAAATGCGAACTCTGAAAATCGGATGATTCGATTGTCAAAGAATGAAGACTTGTTATTGGGTTGATTTTAAAATCGATTTTGGTGTCAATGTTCGAACAGTTAAGCGGATTGTGATGTCAATTTTGAAGTTATCGATTTGATTACAGAGTCGATAGTTTGATGAGTTGGGTTACACGAAAACGAAGTTTGTGATGCATTAATTTTTGATGATCTGGGGACGAAGAAAACTTAGATTGGGAATGAAATGCGAACAATCGATGGGTATAAGGATGTGATATGGAGTTCGCATTTGTCTTCAACAGCAGTTCGCATTTGATTAACTGGATTGAATGTTCGCAAATGGTGATATGGTTCGCATATGAGATCAAAATATGAGTTCGCATTTGGTTGATTGGGGTTAAAAATGCGAAGGTGATTAAGGTTGAAATTCAGTTTGCATTTGGTTACTTTGGATAAAGATGCGAAGTTTTCTTATACCTGGTTCGCATTCATGTCTCAATCACATGCAAAGTTTATAACCCGTTTAATGAAGAAGAAAGTAAATTGTTTCGCATTTGGTCCCTGCTCTTTTCACGAAATAATATAAATGGTCTAACTTCGCAAAATGGGATAATAAAATGACCAAAAGTGCAGAATTTTCATTTCGCATCCCTGCAGTTTTCGCAAGATGGCAAATTTTACCCAGTTTCGCATTTGGGGTAAAAATTTTAAGAAATTGGAATATATTCAAATCAGGCCCCTGCAGTTTGTGCGAATTTCCACATTCTACCCAGTTTCGCAAATGGGGTGTGTTTCGCATATTTGGTTGTTTTTGGCGCAACGGGTCACTGCAGAATTTTAAAATTGACAATTTCTACCCATTTTTGAGAAATTTTGTCAAGGCGATCTGTGAACGAAGCTAAAAATTCAATATTTTTTGGATTTTTCGGATTGAAGCACAATGTTTATGCCACATGTTAAGGGGGAGTTTTGACACGAAAAATTCCAAATAGAGCACGTTCTTTTTCCTATGGAGTTTTATAATCAAATTTCGATTATAAAAAGGGGGAGAAGTTTTATATGGAAATTCGAACTTGAATTTTTCACATTACGCGGATTTGAAGACCAAAGTGATCTTGAAGTTTTGAAGATTACGAGATGATGCAATTGGAAGTTTGGAAGTGATGTATTCGAAATGGGTTTGGAATTATTGAAGATTTTTGGGGTGTGTTTTTATGCGCAACTTTGGGGTGATTATTTTGAGTTTGGAATACTCTTGATCATTCGTTGCTGCTCGGATTGTATGGTCTCACATCCTAGAGCCCAAATTGAAGAATCATGGAAGAATTGAAGATTGAAGTTCGTTTCGACATGTGTCACCTTTGAGGCTCGAACCGCGTAGTGCTTGATTTTGGAAGATTTGAAGCGGGTCATTCATTCCTAACTTTGAGGGGGAGAATGTTGGGGTGCAAAGTTATTCATTCATGACTTTGTAAATGTTTGACTTTTGTAAAACCCACTTGCATGTGGTGCTTTAGCCTTTAGACCCATTTGTTAGAGAGTGAGAGAGAGACATGTAAACACCTCTATAAATAGTGGGCTCATACCACTTGTAGAGGTGTGCTTGAGAGATGTAAAAGTGAGTGTGTAAGTGTGTGTTATTTATGTAGTCTAGATCTAGATCCTTTTTGTGTAACACCATATACATTCAATATATCTCTTAAACACCCAAATCACCATGTTCAATTATGCAAGATTTAATTCCACATGTTAAACCATGTTCTTTGTCACTACACTTCTTCTTCATCAGCCCCTTATTCTTCATTATCGTTATCATCCTCTTCTTCGAAGTCATAGGATTCAACAACATAGGGTTTTTCAATCCACTTTTTCATTCTATGGGTGATATGAAAATCATCTTCAGAAGGAGCAACGTTGGTGATCTTAGATGATAGTGCAGGAATTGGAATGGTGATCCCATGAATTTGAATATAGCCTTCATCACGGGCCAAATTCAGTCCAAGTCAACAGGGATAGGGAACATACACTGGATTTTTGTTCCCAGTGATACAATCAATCACCTGATCAAGAAAGAGTTGAGAAAAATCCAGTCTTTTGTTGCACACAATGGAAAACAAATTTTTTTCACATAGAGATTCAGTTGATCCAAGCTCCCTGTTTTGTGTCTAAGGCATTTGCCAATTACCCCTGTTAAATACTTCCACCCTACACCAAAACATTGACAAAGAGTGTATTTGGATCGATCACGAGAGGTTCCCTAAAGATAAAAGTTATACCCTAATCTTTCACGGACGAACTTGCACTTTTCTTTCGAACGAGTTTCTGAATAATTTTCTAATCGAGGAAGACGAAGAGCAGTTTGACAATATTCCACATCAATAGTAACCCTATATTGACCATCGCTAATGGTTCAAGTAATGGTTTGAGCATCAGAATCAATAGAGCAGGAATAATAGAACTGACATACTTGTTTAGGGTAGAATGGCTCTGGGAAGTCGCATAAGGCATATTGAAGAGGGCAGCTTTTGAGTTAGTCGACAAAGTGTTCAATTCCTGAGTTCATGAACTGTTTTGGGGTGTCATCAAAATACGCCATATTGTTTGCTTGAATGATGATGGGAGAATTAGGGGCATGAGGACGTTTTACAATATTAGCGTTAACGGTAAACTCGTACAAAGGCTTTGACATGGTGAGATCTTAAGGAAGATGATGGTTGAAAGAGCCTTTTTTCGAGAGAAAAACAATTGCTTGAATGACTTGTGACGATGACCTAGGAGAGAATTTTCTTAATTTGTCTATAAATTTTCTTACCTTTTACGTGACCAATGATTGAAGAGATCAGTGCCGTAAAAATATCGTATCCCAAGATATTGATCAATCTTTTAATTGTTATCCAAAATTTATCGTTAACATAGGTAAGTTACATCAGTGAGACATACCATCTGCAGCAATGGAGATCAGTGGATGCAATCGGCGTATCAGAATTGCAGCTTGAAATCCAATAAGTTTGTGATGTCTCCTAATAATATAGGTTTGAACTACCATTCACTGCCATGGTATTGTGAGATTTTGTCAGCGTATGGTTTCATACGCTGACTCATAGATCATTTTTATTAGAAGAAAATGGCAAGATTGGTATGATATGTGGAATACATTCTGGTCTGAAATGTACCCATCGACAAAGATTTTTCAAATACTCATCAGCATTTGGCTTCATACGCTGAATCATAAAATTATAAAGAAGAATATATGGAGAGATGGATTGATGCGTGTGATAAGCTATGATGTTTTAGCTTAACCATCGGAATAGATTTTTCAAACTCTCATCGGTGTATGGTACATTACACTAAATCACAAAGCTTTAAAGAAGAATGTAAGGAGAGAATAGAGTGTTGCAATCACACTATGGTGGAATAGCATGAATCATTAACAATGATAACCCATAAGAAAGAAGTGGTTTAATCCTTGCATCATAGAGTTAGTTACAGTCTAGAATCAAAGATTCGCCATCAATTCGTAATGGTACCATGTCATGCCCCAGTCTTGGAGGTCAAGGACATGAACAACCATTTGTCATTAAAGGACCAGACAAGTATCTCTTATAATGATGACTGTGCAATTAGGGTAAGCCATTGGGTTATGCTCACTGTTTCAGGAGAACATGAAACGTGATGCATACAGTAAGCATGCTTCCAGGGATAAGAGTCAGGTAAGATAGTTATCTAAGAATAAACACCCAATACTTTTTATAATTTTTTTATTTGGACCAGGCAGTCTCACTTTGAAAGTTTAGACGATGCTAGACAATCAGCATGATGGAGTGACTTGATGTCATATCAGAAAATAGTCTCGCTGATGAGATACTTAGAGAGATATAGACACATACAGCAACATGCTTCTAGGGATAATGAATTGTCAATAGTTACATACTTGGCTTATGAAATGCCACCGTCAAATCTTAAAAAAAAGGTACAAGATAAAATAATAAATAAAATAAGATTACAAACAAAAGAGTTAGTCAAACAAGGAAATATTCTAAAAGCGATATTTTTGCAGCTTTTTCATAAATAAGATAAAGACCCAATTCATCAAATCCTTTGAATTGAATGGTCATAAATGAACTTCCCTTTCTGAGAAATATGTCCATCCATAATTTCTATAAAATAATGAAAAAACAAGATCAAACATATCAAACCAAAAACAATTCATAGAGCCAAATAGAAAATGGCTTTAACCGTTGAAGTATTGCAGATTGATTCCAAGCATCATGTTCACCAAGAACAAAAGAAGAGCATGAAACAGTATTTTTCAGGTTAAAAGGATCCAATCTTTGTATACCTTCGAGTTATGAGAGTCACCAAGACAAAAATTGAAGGTTCCACTCATTGTGATCAGTGAAAGAAGTGATGATGACCATCGTCGTGTTGAAGAGGTCTTTGGATTTAAGAAGGGAGTCAGTGTAGCATTGACAACACCTATGAAAATAGATGTGCTAAAACACCTAGCTTCACGTCATCCCATTGCAATAGAGATAGGCTTTCCAGGAAGGAAGAGATATGTGTCCAGAAGAACACATTTTGGCACAGTTCTCTCCTATCTTGCCTCATCAACACGATGCTTCATGTCGATCAGCATGAGCATCAACTAACTCTAGTCTAAAGATGCTACACCGAAGGGATGATACATTGATCCTTTTCAAGGGTACAAATCAGTTCAGGTCACTATCGAGAGAGAAGAACATGCATCAGAAATGTTAGCAGCAAAATGTACAATGTATACTTCTTTGGTAAACTAAAAGTTAAAAGGAATTTTTGAAGCATAAAATCAAAATAAACTAAAACGGTAGTAGCTTGTGTTCTGAAGTTTTAAAGTATCAAAGCATAAACAAAATTTAAAACATATAGTAACATTGTCTAAACAAGTAAAATCAAACCATATAAATGTTCTTGTCCCTGAGAGCAGTAAGCACAATTTTGTTCTTAGAGTCAAAAACCTTTCCTTCATGGAAATAAAAGAGAACCTTATAACCAGTGTCACAAAGTTGACTGACGGAGATAAGATTGCTTTTTAGACCCTTGATATAGAGCACATCCTTCAGCTTGAACGCCGCACTCAAAAGTTCCAATTCCCATGACAGCTTCTTCATTGTTGTCTCCTAAAACCACCATAGGACCATCTTTCTCCATAAAATCCGTTAAGAGGGACTTGAGATTGGTCATGTGTCTAGTGCTCCCACTGTCTAGGAACCAAGTATGTTCTAGATTTTGACTTGATCCTTGGACAACTTGAGAGATATCAGCATCACAGATATTGAGATTACCATCATGGGAATCATTGATAAGATCCATTAGATCCTTAATTTTCAGCCCCTCATCTTCATATTTCTCCTCTTCTTCCACCCATTCTTCACAATCCTCTTGTTTTGCATTGAAAGCTTTTAGCGGAGAGATGTTCTCCCTCTTCGTGTGAGCTAACAGCTTCTTGTACAACACTTCATAGTTCTTTGGACTTTGAGCTTCTTTCTTCTCTTTGCAGTCCCTGGCAAAATGGTCAGGGCTTCCATAGTTAAAAAAAGTACTTGATTTTTTCTTCTCTGGAGTGATCTCCTTGCTAAACTACCTCCCTTAAACTAAGCTCTTCAAACAACATTTGATCTGCTTTCTTCATATCGTTTAACAATAAGTGCAGCGTTGGCAACAAGTTCATCAGTGATTTCTTCACCACTCTCTTTGCCTTGATCTGATTCATCTGAGTTGTTGATATGCTTTGTTGCTTCCTTTCGAGAAACCAAGGCTACAGACTTTTCCTTTCTAGATTCCTTCATGATGTCTTTATGAAGAGCATTTGTCTCTTCGTAATTTCATAGATTTCCAAAAAAGGAATTCAAATCCATGGCATTTATATTTTCACTATTCTTAAGGACATCAGTGTGATATTCCTAGATTTTCCCAAGAGGGTCTAGGAACTTCATAACCAACTTAGAAGAATCCTATCTTGTACAAATCATTAATCTTGTAGTTAAATATGTTAAATGTTTGGGTTAGTGACTCACCTTGATGAGAAAAGAAGTGCTCATATCTCTCATTAAGGTTATTGATGGTAGTGGCTTCAACTTCCATAGTGTCGTCATAAGCCACTATCAGCGTATCACATATCTTGACTTGACTCATAATTATTTACAAGATGATACACGTGATAGGGAAGAGAGTTTTCTATCACTTCTCTAGCTATCATATTTAGACTAATCAGTTTCTTGTCATCGTGGTCATAACTAGTCTCTGGTTTTTTATTTAAGGGGCCAATGGGAGCATTGTTGACTATAGTTTTATACATAGGAACATGAGGAATTTTTTCAAAAATTTTAAGCATCTCATAGTCCATGGTTTCAAGAACAACCACGGCCTTAGTTTTTCACAGGGCGAAATTGTGCTCATCGAAAAGAGGAATTTTGTTAAGACCAAAAGATTTAGGATTATAGGAAGTCGACATGATTACTTAAGTGTATCAAAAACTTACTCTGATACCAACTAAAGATTTGTATCGATCGGATACACTTCAAGTATAATAAACAAGAACAAACACATAAAGAACATAAAAAGTAAAGAACACAGAGAATTCACCAAATTGTGTTTCACCAAGACATTAACATTAGGGTTTCACCCCAATGTTGAATATATACTAAACTATACTAGTGTATCCCTTGATTGAAGGGATTGTATCTAATATATACTAAGAACTGATCCTTATCACAAAGATATCGGATCTGGTATCTAATCTATACATATATTTATAATTACCTAATATACAAAGATTACATTAGATTGTATAACTACATGCTGATGTTGATCTTCATGATGACGCTGATAATGTCTTAAGACGTTGACGCTAGTGCTGCCAGTCAGCGTATTGAGTGTTTGACTCGTCATATCATAACGTGTGACCTTACAGATTGGTTATATATCCATTTTCGACAGTTGGTTTATTCATTCTTTTTCATCTATTGAAATTGTTTGAGGATTTTGGAGTTGTGTCATGGGAAGGTGCTTGGAGGCGTTAAGCTTTCATCGAGATGGTAAGGTGTATTTATCCTAATTTTGGGATATATATATATATATATATATATATACACACACACACACACACACACACACACACATATATATATATATATATATATATATATATATATATATATATATATATGCGAGGTCGGGTGGTTATGGAATTTTAGTTCTTGCAAGCTTAGGTTTGTGACAGCCATGAGTAGTGAAGTTATGGGATGGCTTAGGAATTCGTATGGTTATGTAGTTGGCAGGATGTAGTTGAATCCAAGTGGGAGAGTACCTCTTGGGAATAATGGGAATATTTCCAAGTGTGAATCAGCATGGAATTTTATGCTCGAGGAGAAGAGGATAGCAAGTTCAGATTGAATCGAAGCTTATGCAAGGGATAGTGTTCAGTGGGTAGTTGTAATTAAGGAAGCAAATATTGAGGATTCAAGTTATCTTGTTCAAGGATGTGAAACATCGGCAGTAGCCCATGCTTTCATGTCTAGGATCAGGTTGAGGGTTGTGTTAGAACCACTCTGCTTGTTCTTGTCTGATGAAAGTTTTGGGGTTCGAAGCATGACCCGAATGCCTGTTTGGGTTTAGTGGGTTGTGGTTTTGGCTTGTTTTGATTTTTGACCAGGTATTTTGGATAGTTCAAAAGACCATGGGCTCGACCCATGGCGGTTGTAAATGTGTTATGAGACTTTGGGGTGGCTTGTAGCATTCACTAGCTTGGTAGGCAGTTATGGAAGTGTTGTAAGACTGTGGGGTGGTCCGTGGAATTCACTAGCTTGGTAGGCAATTGTGGAATTTTTGTAAGACTGCGGGTTGGCCCATAGTATTCACTAGGTTGGGATAGGTTGTGGGTAAGTGTGGAAAGGTTACAGTCTAGCCGCAACATTCATTATGTCGAGTTAGGCCACTACATGAGCGGTTATAAGAATGTGGGAGGACCACGCCATTCATAGTATTGAAGTAGGTCATAGGCCAATTTTGGTCCAAGTGTGATGTAAGGCTACAAATTGGCCATAGCATTCACTTGGAGTGAAAACGGACTTATTGTAGTTCATGTTGGTTGGACAGTCATTCTTTGCTTAGACTGGAGGGTTGTGGGAGTCGTGTCGATAACGGGCTAGGACAACCTTTGTCGATTAGACTCTTGGTTGGAGTCTTGATGTTTGGCCAGGTGTCAAGTTTTCAACTTCAGTATTCGGCTGGGAATTCTGTATTCTAGTTATTTAAAGGGTCAGTGCGAAACCAGAGAGATCTCGGGTAAATCGAAACTGCGAATTTTTTTGGTTATTTGGATCGGATGTAGATGTTGGTATGGCACCAATGGTTGAAAATGTGGTGGAAATAGGAAAGAAATACAGGTGTGTTTTCCAACAAAACATGTTTTCTTAAACTATGCTAATCATTACCTTAATATATACAAAAACATAGTTTTGTTCGTTTTTTTATGGAGTTATTTTTATCGAAAAATGATTTTAAATATATCAAATTTCATAATTTTTTATTCTTTATAAATAGACATCTATATTGATATAGTTTTAAAATAAAATACATTTTTTATTTTTTTTAGTTTCCGCTATCATTGTTCATAAGTGAATAAAAATACATCAGATTTTTGCTACAGTACATTCGTTATTCACTTATGAATAAAAAGTATGATTAATTTTTTTACAATTTAAGTATCATTCATATATGAATATAGCATATAATAAACATAGTATATTCATATTTATATATTAGAAGATGCATTCACTTGTGAATATTACATAGTATATTGACTTGTGAATATTAGATGGTATATTCACTTAGGAATATTAGATGATATTTTCATATGTGAATATTACATGGTATATCACATGTGAATATTACATAGTATATTCACTTGTGAATATTATATTGTATATTCACTTATGAATATTGCACTGTATATTCACATATGAATATTACAATGTGTTTTTACAAATATATATAATTTTTATATGTTATTCACATATGAATAACATACAAATTTGCATATTTGTTTTGTGTTTTAATAATCATATACTGATTTAGGTGAGATATAACAAAAAAATATCTAAAACAATCTAAATTAGAAATTCAATAATAACTAAAATAAAGAAAAGGGTATCGTCTTTTATTCGAAACGTCTATATTCATATGCGAATATAACGTGGTGATTTTGTTTATGTATTTTATCAAACAGTTTGAGTGCATACAAGTTAACTTTTTTAAAACTGTTAAAAACATGATACTTTGACTATTTAAATCTTACAAAATAGTAGATTGATAGAGAATTATATGAAATTTTTCAAAAAAAAAAACAATTTGATCTTTTTCTAACCTTAATTTTAAAGTTTTGTTTGATAATCGATGTTGAATGAATGATATGAAGTGGATTTTTTGTTGATTATCGATGATGTTGATCTAATGACGTTGGGAGTATAATTAATCGTAGATGTTGAAGATATGATCGTATTCAAGCAGAATTGAATGTTGGATTAAAAGAACCAAAAACGAATTTTTGTTGTCAACTATTGAATGGTGTTGATAAACGTGTTATTGACGAATATCGATGATTGATTAACACTGGATGACGTTGATGAGGGTTTAATTGAAGAAATCTGGATGATTGATGAATGTTGGAGGAGAAATTTTGGATGATGAACGATCAATTAGGAATGGATTTGAACTGTTATCTAATTCTCTACAGTTACGTAATTGAGATTGAATGTTATTATCATATTTCCAAGTTTGTCTACGTGTCTTTTTATATTTACATTAAATGATTGGCTGAGAATGATTTTATTCTCAACTTTTTTTTCTCAATTGAACTCCTCTCTCTCTCTCTCTCTCTCTCTCTCTCTCTCTCTCTCTATATATATATATATATATATATATATATATATATATATATATATATATATTAAGGGATGATTATGTGTAATTTAGATGAATATTGAGATCTGTATATAATTTCACAAAGAGGGAGAGAAATTCAATTTAAGTATTTGAATTTAATTTAGAGGAGCTGGAATGCTGGATGGGCAACGTGGCCATAATTAAGACCAATCTTGTACGGTATAATGTACGCCAACTTTAATACGTACAACTCCTACCAGTACAAATCTAATATATAGAATAATACCCTGCATGGGACAGAATGCTCTCAATGCCGGATCTACATTTCTAACATTTGCTATTTTCCTATTTCATTAAATGTCTATCTAACAAAACTTTAAAAGTGTTTTTTTTTTAAATATTAAATTAGTTTATTAAATATACTTTTTCTTTTTCTAGGATTGGAACTACAAACTTAGATAATTTTGTTGGATAAATAGGATTTTGAAATGTGATATAGTGTTTAGTTTTTTAGAAGGGCGGATATAATTACAAACAATTAGCAAGGTGCTAGTTAAAGTTACAAAATAGCAGTATAAGCATAAGAAAGAGAGCAACACCACATATTTCAATTAAAACAACTTATTATTGGATTGATGTTTGAACCATTGTAAGTGATTTGTTGAGTCTAATTTGTTGTATTCATAGAGGAGCATCTTAACTTCTTGAAAACAAGGACATTTCCCATGAAACTCATTGAAACTTGAGTGAATCGATCACTCATCACATTGTTATCCAACGCCCTTAACTAACGAATCAAAATCATATATATATACACATCATCTTTAAGCCAATTGTTTAACAAATTTCTTTGTTTTATTTTGGTAATATGCATATGTGCATAGATCCGAAAAGTACGTACTTGTTGTGTTTTTCCAAACCGGTTGTTTTACGATTGAAAGATGATATACACATAAGATTTAGGTAGTGTTTTGAATGAAAAATATTATATTAATAAAAAAGTTATAGGATTCTTAGAATTTTTTTAGTTCCTCAAAGATCTTAATTACCTCAATCATATGTGCATTTTATTTATATATAATATAAAATGTTATTTATATAAACTAATACCATTAGCTTGTTTATTCCACTAGGCATGTTTGTTATGATCTCCCAAGGAAAAAGTTGAATGGTTACTTTAATTGAAATAATTATTTTTGTCATGATGGAATCATTGAAGCGTTTTCGTATGAACAGTGATTTATTTTATTTTGCTTATTTTTATGAGCATGTTTTTTCACTTCTATTGAATAGGATAAAAGTTCTAATGTAACATTTTCTATTATATAACCATACAAATTATTTGTAATTGCATGATGTTAGTGAAATTATAAATTTTCTGATCTACACATAATTTCGTATTATATTTTTATCTACATTTTACTGAACTTTTGTTATCTCAAATTTTTATGATTGGGAACAAAAAAAAAATAATAATTAAAAAGAATACATAAAATAGTGTTCAAAGTAACATATCGAACAAACATGATTTACTCAATATGTTGTATATTTTTTTTATTTGATCAATTTCATTCATTCAATTTAATTAAAATTTTTTGATAAATTTAAAGAAAGAAAATAAATAATGGATAGAGTTGTGAAAATTATTGAATGCAAATTATTTTTTGAAAAAACATCTAGAATAACCATTTTTTTTTTAATTTCCTCAATTTCATCAAACAAAATGTTACCTCCTTATTTATAACATAAGTAAATTTTGAGTATTAAGACTTTTAAAAAAAAAACAAAATAAACTTTTAGATCAACCATTGTATTAAATACTAATATCATGACAGTTGTAGATGACCATGCAATGTAATGCATGATTTTTTATTTATTTTATTTCATTTTAGATTTAATAAAATCCATTAAATAAATAAATAAATACTGATTTCTCTTTATAGGTGCTTGGTTGTTTGGTGACCTAGTCTTAAGATCCCGCACCTCTTTCAACCAATGCTCACTTGGCATTATAAATAAATTCAAAAAATAGGTAGTAGTGTAATTAAAAAAAAAAAAAATAATACTTACATTCTCAATATAAATTAGTTTTATAATAAAAGTTAATGAATAAACTGAGGCAAAGTACTTCCACATTTTGACCTTTAATTCAAAAATAAGGTTTTTATTAACTTGTGGATTCAAATTTTTATTGATATTGAAGCTAACAGTATCTTTCTATGATATGACAATTCACAATTGTGAGTATGCATGGCATGAAACCATAAATCTCATTTCTTTTTCTAAAAAAATCCCAAAATATATATTATCAAATACTTCATTAAACATGTGATGCTTAATTTAAAAGATTTAGTTAGTATTATTGAAAAATCATAATTGTTATTCCAAAATAGCTATCTTTACACGATATGACAATTGTAAGCATGCATACTATAAAACCATAAATCTCATTTTCTTTCCTAAAAGATCGAAAACTACATATTTTATTAGATACCATTTTCAAACATGCAATATATCTTTCTTTCTTTTTTTCAAAAATAGTTAGTATTATTGGAAAAGAAAAGATATAAACTATAAAGTCTTCATTAACTTGGCTTTATATGTTTAGGCAAAAGGCCACTTGTTATATAAAGAGTCTCATTGTAATTTTTAACTTGGAAAACAAGTGTTATTATTCCACGTGCCCCTCTCTCTCTCTTCACGACTTTCTCTCTCACACACTAACACCATGACTATGTGATGGCTTTTATATAAAGACTCCAACTTTTGCGATTATAGACATTGAAGAAAGTACAACAAGCACACACCAACTTCTCTTGACTCTACTACTCTACTTGCTTTGTAATCTTTGATTCAAAAAGGGCAACAAAAAGATACAAAAACAGAGCATCCAATCAAAATCTGTCATCTTCAACCCTACCCATCAAATCAAATCCTTTTCAAAGGTAACTCACTCATTCATCCTCTTATCTCTTAATCTCTTCCATTCTTGTGGAATTCTTTTGTTAGTCAAAGATATGGGATACATCATGTATCATATATCATATATCAGTATAGTATCCTTGTTGCTTTTTGTATATGCCTATAAGGTTCTCGACGAAATGCGTCAATGGCGTATCTTTTTGCGTCTGCGCATTTCAAATCATTGATAGTCAAACCTTCGATTTCTCTTTGTAAATGGCGAATTTGTACGAATTTGATGGGAATGTTAAATGTATGATCCGATCTCTGTTAATTATCGAATTGGGTAATTAATGCGTCGCATTTAATTTACAGGGGAAATCAAATCTCACAGCTGTTCAAAATCAAATCATCTTTCTGAGTTGCATGGGGCTATCATTTTCGTGCCCCTATACTGCGTTCACAGATTTAGAAACGATTTCAAATTCCATCAGTTCGAAGAAAGATGAAGTTAACAGTATCGATGGATCTATCATCTCTGAATTTTCGACTCAAGAAACAGAATTAGATTACGCGAAAATGAAGGAAATGTGTAACGGATTATCAGGATTCGACAATGTGATTGATGAATTCACGAAAACCTCCATTTTTGATCCTGGAAGCCCTGAACATGAAGCTGCAATAAAGTTACAGAAAGTTTATAAAAGCTTTAGAACGAGAAGAAAGCTCGCAGATTGTGCAGTTCAAATTGAGCAAAGCTTGTATGAGTTTCTTTTTTTTTTTTTCTTTTTTTTTTTATAATCCAATTATTTTATCATCTTTAATTTTCATTAACGTAGTTTTATATATAATTATATAGGTGGAAGCTTTTAGATTTTGCAGAATTAAAAAGAAGTTCTATTTCATTTTTCAATCTTGATAAACAAGAAACTGTTTATTCACGTTGGTCAAGAGCTAGAACAAGGGCTGCAAAGGTATAAATTGAAAAACTAAATTAAATATTTTATTAATTACATATTTTAAAAAAATAATAATAATAAATAAACAAGTTCTATAATTTTTTTTCAGGTAGGAAAAGGTTTATCAAAGAATAGTAAAGCCCAAAAACTTGCGTTGCAACATTGGCTCGAGGCTGTAAGTGAATTAATTAATTAATTAATTAATCTCAAATATTTTAAATTATGATTTATGATACTCAATATATAATTTTTATTTAATTAATAATCAATATTTATATAATTATAACAGATTGATCCAAGACATCGTTATGGCCACAATCTTCATTTTTATTATGGAAAATGGTTGCTCTCTCAAAGCAAAGAGCCTTTCTTTTATTGGTAATTAAATATTTCCATATTTATATTATTCATTTTATAATATTTAAAACTCTTTAAATCTAATATATAATTTTTTTTTAAAGGTTGGATATAGGAGAAGGAAAAGAAATAAATCTCGTTGATAAATGTCCTCGATCAAAGCTTCAACAACAATGCATCAAATACCTTGGCCCCGTATGTACTTTAATAATTTTTTATTAAGTCAAATTTTTTTTTTTTAAAATACAAAATTTTTATAAAAATTTATTATTTATGATGTCGATGTATAGATGGAGAGAAAGGCGTATGAAGTTGAAATGGAAGATGGGAAGTTGTTATACAAACAGACGGGTGAGTTTGTTGATACAACAGGCGAACCAAAAGGTGCCAAGTGGATATTTGTTTTAAGCACATCAAAAATTTTATATGTTGGAATAAAGAAAAAAGGGTCTTTTCAACATTCAAGTTTTCTTGCTGGTGGGGCCACGTTAGCAGCTGGGAGAATCGTTGCTGAAAAAGGAACCCTAAAGGTAATTTTTTTAGTAACAATTTTTTTTATTAGGACATTATATTTCGAAAAAATGTACAAAATATAAATATGAAATTGGTATAATTGAATATATATTTCAGAGTACATTATTATTTTTTGCATTGAAATTCTAACTTACTTTGTTTTTTTGTTTTTTTCATTAGGCGATTTGGCCTCATAGTGGACATTATCGTCCTACACAAGAAAATTTTCAAGATTTTGTTTCATTTCTCCATGAAAACAATATAGATACGACAAATGTTAAGGTAAAACACACAATTCAAAATCATTTTTTAGGGTTTTATGTAGAAAAGTCTTATTATTTTGGGAAAATTTTTGATAAAGTTGAACTTTTTTTTTAACAGAAAAGTCCCGATTATTTAATTTTATAAGATGATCTTTCATTTCCTATTAAAATAAAAATCAGGACTTTTCTGTTAAAAAAAATTAGGACTTTATCAAAAAATTTCCCAAAATAATGAGACTTTTCTGTATAAAACTTTTTTTTAAAAAAACATATTATACAATATTCGTTCTTATATATATTTTTTTTTATATTCTCAGATGGATTCAGATGAAGATAAAGATAAAGAATTTCATGTCAATCACATCAATAGTGTTCATGTAAGAACACATTCATCAGAAGAAGAAGGAGAAGAAGAAGAACCAAAAAACGATGATCATATTATAAAACAAATTCAAAAAGACGAAATTACCCTCGAGATACCAAACATCGATGAAACTATTATTCCCCTAAACAACCAAGAAACAATCTTGGATGGATATGAAGCAGCAGAAGATTCATTCAATTTACAAGAAATCAAAACTCCATTAGCACATGATCATCAACTTTCGGATGATGAAGAAGATGAAGAGGAAACAATCATTCAAAGGATTAATTCAAATCAAAATTCAAATTCTTTACAATTAGGAAGACAGTTATCTTGTAAATGGAGTACAGGAGCTGGACCTCGAATAGGTTATTTACGAGATTACCCCTCGGAGTTACAATCACATGCATTAGAAGAAGCTAATTTGTCACCAAAAAGTGCCCCATGTAGTCTTAGGTATACTAACACAATGTTATGTACAAGTCCTTTTTCTTTTGAAAATAGGAGTTTGTTGAGAAGAAATAAGAGACCTTATAGGACACAATCAACTCCATTAGATATTGGATGCATAGATTTTTAGAAAAAGTCATTGATTTTTTATTTTTGAGTTAGGGAATTGTTTGATTAAAATTTGTTAATTCTTTTTTTGTTTTGATGTTAGGGATTCTTTAGAAGTTCAATCATGTATACAACCTTTAGTTTTCTTCTTCTTTGTACAAAATACATATGGAAAAGGAAAAGGAAAATGTAGATGTGTGTACATGGGTTGTAATGAAAGATTATTCTTTTTTGACATTTGTCCTTGCAAATGTGGAAATATTGGGTTGTAATTTATGATAGAGTTAATTTAAAATAGAAGCAACATTTTTGGTATTTTTTTCGGTATAAGTTCAAGATTTTCTTACCTTTTCTATTTTGGCCATTTTCTCTGGTTATTATTTGGTAAAACGGTTTTTTTTCCCAATAAATAATTGAAATGATGTGTCTTTTTATAAAAATATAAGTTTATGCTTATTTGCATATTAAATTACAAAAATGGTCCTTGTTATATATCAAAAGGGAGGGGTTGATAGACAATGATGGAGTGGCACTAATAATAATAATAATAATAATAATAATAATAATAGTCAAGAAAAACTACAACTAAAAAATTAAATTAAAAAAATTCACTACGATAAATAGGATGACAATTTGACATTTGTAATATGTCCTATTTATTTTGGGTTTTTCAACTAAAAGTGAAAGTTAAAAAAATGTTGAAACTAACAATAACTTTTTAAAACATTAAATTAAACATTCTAATATTAGATGGGTTTACAACGATATTAGGCCTTAAGTAACCAATTGGGTTACATGATTAATGAATTCAAAAGACAACTATATTATTTTGGATCAATAATTTCAATTTAAATAATACAATAAGAAATAAATAACAAGTGTGTACTTCTATGTACCACAATGAGATCAATAGAATAAAAGTCAAAAGGTGTGGTTTAGAACCCCCCACAAAAGTCCTTGAAAACCCAATATTTTGGTCCATTATTTCAAATTTTATAATTTAAAAAGCTCTACTTATCTTGAAGGTCCACATTTTCGTTAGGCAGTGGAACATGGAAAGTACATGTGATTGAGATGCACAATCTTCATTTTTAATTATTTTCTAAAGCTTGACACCAATTTCAACTTCCATGTTTTCACGTTTGTCACCATAAATAAAGCAATGGTTATTTACAAATTTGATCCCCATATTTACCAAAAATTGCAAGTTTAGTCTAAAATTTGAAATTATCCTAATGTCATCCTTAAGTTTGTATTTCATTATGAATATCATAAAAAATGACTTCAAATTTGTAGTGAACTTACGATTTTGTTTAAAGAACAAGGACTGTGTGTCTATGTTTGTAATGAAATGCACGCTTAAAAACGATATTGGTGTAGTTTTAAAATTTAGACTGAATTTACAACTTTAGTAAAACCTAGGGACCAAATTTGTAATTTACTCTAAAAGTAAAAAATAAAAATAAATGACGTCAGACTTTAGGGACGTCTCGAGTTTAGGTCACAAAAGTTTTCACGTAAATCTATATATTTGATTCCTTATTTAATGTATGTTTGATAGGTATGATCTGTCACAACATACCTCTATTGATAATTGTAGGCATTTTGCCATTGTATATTGTGCCATGTTTTTAATATTTCATATAATAACAAGAGTAATATATATAATAAAAGTCATTATATATGTTTTTTCTTGTTGCATTTTAACCTTATTTTATTTTAGTCAATCAATAAAGTCATATATCTTTAAAAAAAACTCCACTGCAATCCTATATTTTCAGTTGAACATGTATTAAAGTCATATATCTTTAAAAAAATATTTATTAATCTACATGAACTTTCTAGAATGAATTCTTATATGCGTACATTCTATGCATATAACCTGCTAAACAAGCAAATATAGAGCCATTTCAAGAAGCATAATGTTAATTTATAGATTACATATTATGATGTCATGTAGATAAGTAAGTTATATTAGTTTTAACACATTATAAACCATAAGGAAAATAAAGGGTCACAATAGTTGTGGTGGAAAATTCTTTGAAAATACATGATTTTTATTAACCAAAATAAAATATAATAGTTAAACTGTAAAGAAATATAATGACTTTTACATATATTATCTTAAATAATAAAGTTGGTCTTTTGAAAGAAAGAATATGCACTTTTATCTTTTTTCTTTTAAGCCACTTTTTTGTTAAATACTTTTCTTCACTTGTTCATAACATATCAATATATCATTGATAAATCCAGATTCATAGTTAAGATTTATAAGTTATATAAAATATTTTAATGAGTGAAAAGCATGAAATCTAAGAATATAACTGACGTGGTAGATTGGAGGTCAAGGAAACAAAAACAAAATGACACTTAGCATGATCTACAATCTACAACAAGATATGCTCAAAATCTTATTTAAGTTTCGGTTTCTTTTGTTCACTTTTGGTTCAATGAATCTTTAAGGGTCCATTATGTTGACTTTACAATAATATGAATATATAATAGAAACATTAAACTTGCCACTTGATAATAATTCATTTCTTAAATACTTTGAGGGTTTAGATGTACATTCTCAACATATGGATATGCATGATTAATATAATTAAATAAATATAATTGAACTCAATTAAATATGCACTTCATTCATCATTGAAACATGATTAAGGAGATTGTTTGACTAATAATCAAATGCATTAAACGTCTTTTAACAAAATATATTTAAAACAAAGTAAAACTTAAATCCATATGAGAGATAATGGTTGTTTTTTTAATTCATATAGGAGTTAGTGATAAAGTTTCACAAACAAGTTTATAGTTTAAAACCTGACACATATAAAATATTATTAGTGCTCTGCGATTTATGCCTCAAATGGACTTTACGGTGGGTTTTGTGTGGGTTGTCTAGAAGATACATTTTTCCATATTAACAACTAACTAACTAAACTCTCCGATCAAAACATTCTAAAGAGTACAATATACTTTCTAGAGCAACGAAAAAACAAACAAAAATGTTAATTTTTATAAAGTCAAAATAAATGGTAAACGTGATAGGTCAATCGCAAAACACTAACAATAGTTAAATTTTATCATCTGAGAGGCTCACGTAAACCCTCTTCAAGGCCCACATGGTAGGTCAATTGCAGAACACTAACAATATTTTAATCATGTCAGAGTCTGAACTCTAAACCTACTATTTAGAATTTTGCATCTCAGCCACTAAGCTGTGTTGACGAGGCATAAAGTCAAAATAAGTACCCATTCAAAAATCTTATATTGAAGTCTTAAATTTTCTAAACTCTTGATTTTATATAGAATAAATAAAACTTTTTTTTCTCTAACTAATACACACTTGTATTTTTTGAGGGGGTGAATATGTAAATTTGAAGCAAGCATTATTGGGAACTCCATGACTCCAAGACGTAGAAACAAGCATCTGGTTGGAGTCAGACTGAGATGCAAAATGTTGGAAAGAAGTGATTATTTAAACAACATTTACAGGGATGAAGGCTTCAAATTGTTTCTAAAAGTAGAGACATATCTTATAAATCTAGAAACTGTTTTTATGATCATGGAATTTTGTTTTATACTTGTAAATCTTCATGGTTCAAAGAACGGACAAGACACCAAGGTGAGAATCAAATCATAGCAGTTTCTAAGGTTTGATTTTATACATGTTTTAAAAAAGGTCATTTGTTTGTTTTTATACGGGAATTTGGTGGGTTATGAACGGTTGTGTTGTTTTACTAGTGATGTGTATATATTGGTAGTTAATATTACAAGAAAACTTTTCAAAAATAATATGTAGTGGTTACATGAAAGGTAGAAAGGATTATAACATATAAGGAATCAAGATCTTTGTTATTTGATGTATTGTGAATGGATACAAAATCACATATACATTGTCTATCGATTTATATACATTGTCTACTGACTTAAATGTCTAAATCGTTGTGATTAATAATATATATATATATATATATATATATATATATATATATATATATATATATATATATATATATATATATATATATATATATATATATATATATATATATATATATATAAGTTTCATAATTTCGAGAAAAAAAGTGCTACTTGTGGATAAAACATGTTATGATTGCCTTCGATGTTATGGTATTCTAAAAAAATAATAATGATAAAATAAAATAACTCGGAATCAGAATTACCTACAAGCACTAGTTGCGTTACACGTTGTTTTGTTAATTATATCATTTAGATTATGTTTGGTGGATTAGCTAAAGTTAGTTGCTAGCTGAAAAAATAGTTGTAACCTGGAATCTAGCTCATACAAAAACGACGTTTGAAAAATAGCTAATAAGGTATAGCTAAAATATGTAAAATGACAAAAAAAAAAATAGCATACGGAACAATGAGTTTATTTTTATAATTTATAAAGAGTATATTTGGGAACATTTTAAAATATGTAAGTAAATTCATTATATCGTTAGTCTGTGTAGCTTTTTAAGAAACTAATACGTAATCAATTTTTTGGTTTGTTAAACATGACAACCTAAGAAATCACGAAAAATAATTTCGATGTGCTTAGTGATCTAAAAGAAACTTGAGACAGTTAGAGGTGTTGGAAATTTTGTGTGAAAAGGAAGTATGCTGGTGGTCAAAAATGTTTGGATAGATTATAATTTCTTTAAAAACTCTTTTCTACTCAAGAATCTACAATATTTTTCACAATTGTAGAACAAAATACTTAAATGCATACTTCTTAGGCACAAGAAATAAAACAAAGTACCAGGTTCATATCGGGAACTTCTAAGATCATGAATGTTCCAAAAAGTGGTGTATCTAGAATATATATACACATTCTATCCGAAATTGGATAAGAATGATGAAAACAACGGTTTTCAACAGTTAAAATACTTTATATACATCAAAAACCGTTTGTTAACTTGACAACTAGAACTGTCCGATACAAATGATATAGGGTTGACAGCTAGGCCTACACGTGACAATTTGGGTGGGTTATCGAGTAGCTTGGATGCTCCCTATACAGTCCCAAGAAGTTTTAGTTTTACCTTTTATTCTCTTATTTTGTCTATACTTTTCCATTGCACTTGTCATCCAAATGTTGTTTAGGTTTCGGGATCACCGCAAGGGGAGTTGCCCCTTGACCCCACCCACCTCTTCTCAATCGACTAAAATCATCTTATATAAATGTGCATTCTACGTTATCAGACTTGTATCATATCACAGTTTGATCTCATTTTGACTCTCAAATGAATTTCAAAATAACCAAAATGATCGAAAAAAACTAAAATCCCTAACAAGACTTTCAATTTTTTTTTTAACAAAGCAGATGTTGGAAGTCTTTCACATTTAAGTAAACTAGCATTGTTAGATCAAACTAAGGGAATATTTGGCTCAAAGCAAGAATTTAAAGGTAGAGGCAATGTGCAAACATTGTATAAAAATTGATTCATATATTTCTGTTTTAATGGATCATGAGGACAATTTGATGTCATTTTCAAGAGATCCATTGGCATTGACTGAAAGAGATGGGCCATATTTAGATATAGGCTATAATGAGGTATGGGTCAATTTGATCAAATGCATAAAATAGTTGGATCAAGCTCATTGTTTATTATTATTATTATTATTATTATTATTATTTTGAACAACAAATCATTTAAATTTAAACTATTCCAAAACCGAACCTTTGATTTCTTTGATAATACCTAATACCATTGGACTTGCAAACCCTTTGCATCAAGCCCATTGTTAATTTGTTACTCTTATATTCAAGCAAAAAATATTATATTTTTCTTTCTATTCAAGCAAAAAAATATCATACTCTTGTAATCAAAAAACTGTAACTATAACTATTTGTCACTTTCTTCAAGCATCATTCATAGTTGTATCTTAAGTCCAAAAATCTTCCATAAAAAAATCAAAATAATTGTCACATGTCACTCTCTCGTTAACTTGGACACATGTCATTTTTTGGTATTTTTGATTAATTGTTATTTTCATTTGTCATTTTCTTATTTTTTTTTTTTATCTTTGCGTAATTAATACATCATATTTACATCTCAATTAATCATAGCCTTAACTAAAAATAATCAATAAATTACGATATTAGTATTCAGATAATATTTAATATGTTTCCTTTTAAATTTCAAATTTAAATAAATTTTAGTTTAAACTTTTATATTTAACTTTTGTTTTATCAAAACCGTATAACATACGGGTCTAAATGAGATAATATAAGTAAACAAACAACCATTAAACACTTAAAACTTTTTTCTACTCGCATCTAAACCAACATCTAGTCATTGTAATCAAGAACACGTTTTGTTAAAACATACACATAACATGATTACACAATTTCTCATCAACAATTTGTAGGTTTCATGTTGCAAAAGGTAATAAAAAAAATAATAATAATTTGTTGCTATTGTGGATACAAAATAAAGTAAAGAATAAACATACATATACCACCCACATTTGCTTCAAAATTTGTATTCTAAATGGTTTCATACATTGATAACATTAAAACAAGTATATGTCAAAATCAATCATATAAAAAAAATACAAAAAAAATAATAATAATAATAATAATAATAATAATAATAAATACCACCAACAAAACACATAGGAACTCTAATACTAATTCCCCAAAAAGCTTCTATCTGCATTGAATAAACATGACAAATTGTTACTGGTTTGTTTATAATATAATAAAAAAGATGAAAATCGTAAAGATTATAAAAAAAATTAAAAATAAAAGAAAATAAAATAAAAAATTTACCTTCTTTTAACGTTTGCGTTCTGTTTTCCACTTGTATACTGGTCTAGAACTCGGGCAAACAATCTCATCTTCACGCAGCTTTCGTTTTTTACCCTTTTTCTGCATATACAAATTAATATTTACTCAAATAGTCCCTGTGGTTTGGTCAAAATTGCGCTTTTAGTCCCTAACTTTTTTATTTTTGCACTCGGACCATCCCTAAGGTATTTTTTTGTTACTACTTTCGTTCCAGCCAGACATAAAAAGACTATACTGCCCTTGTCTTTTTCGTTATTTTCTTAGAACCACAGGGGCAATTTTGGAATACTATAATATACAAATAAATAAAAGTACATAACTATATATACCTGTAATTCTTGTTTCATTGCCATTTCATTATAAACTTTCTCCAGTTCTTGAACTCTTCCTCTTCTTGCTTCCAACTCTCTGTAGGAAGCAGCTGTCCTCCTGCAAAAGAATTTGGAAAATTATTTTTTTTTTTAAACAAAATATTTTTATGTTTATAGAATTAAAATAAAATATATTAATATACTACTTTACCTTTTAATTTTATCAGGCAAATCTTCAAAAGCGTGAAATCCACCAACACTCTTTGTTTCTGATAGTATTCTCTTAGCATCTTCCCTGAAAAAAAAATTATATATATATATAAAAGACCGTATATTTTGTGTTTTTTCCAGATTAAACCTCATCTTTATTTTTTTCATGAAAAACACCTTGTATCTTTTCATTTTTTCCGAAAAAGCCCTCAACTGTCTTTTTTTTCCGAAAAAAAAAAAACCCTAAACCTTCTAAATGTTTGCAAATAAATCCTCAACTTTTTTAGCTTTTCCTGAAAAAACCCTCACATTTTACATAATCTCAAAAAAGGTCTTATATTTTGTGTTTTTTTCGGATTAAACCTCAAATTTATTTTTTGCCTGAAACAGACCTTGTATTTTTTCATTTTCTCCGATCTGGCCCTTTTAGTCAAATTGTAAAATGTGAGGTTTTTTGAGAAAAACTAAAAAGTTGAGGGTTTATTTGGAAGCATTTAGAAGGTTGAGGGTTTTTTTGGAAAAAAAATACAAAGTTAAGGGCGTTTTCGGAAAAAATGAAAAAATACAAGGGTGGTCTTTTTTTCAGGCAAAAAATAAATTTGAGGTTTAATCCGGAAAAAACACAAAATATACGGTCTTTTATGTGACTAACCCTAAAACATATTTATTGATAGCATAAATTCCAATTAGTTTTTTTCTTTTTTTTATGATAATAAATAAATAAATAAATAAGAGACTAAAAGAGGTTCAGACCTATCTTCAGCATAATATACATGTCTGTTTGAAGGCTGAGAATCAAGTGAGTGTAGTGTTGCAGTTAGCTTTTCAATTTTCTGCATTAAATTAAAATAATTTAAGTAAATAAGTTATAACACACTCTCAAATATACAAAACAATCAAAAAGAAAAAAAATCAAATTACTAACCTTTTTCTCAGATTGAACTTTCTGCAAGATATAACCAATATCTTGTGACTTCATCAACAGGAGTTCTTCTTGAGTGTATTTGTTTGGGTCACCCCTGAAGAAAATAAATAAATAAATAAATAAAAATTGGTTTTGATTTTTTTTAAAAAGATGGAGGTGGGGTATGGAAAATTACGCCTGTTTATGTACTCCATCAACAGTCTTGGAGTTGATCATCTTGAAGTAGAATTCATCTGGATTCTTGAATGCTGCCTTCTCCTTGAGTTTCTGTTATGAATTTTAGCAATAATGTAATAATTTTAGTTATATTTTGAATAAGAAATTAAGATATTTTCAAAGAAAAAGTAGTTTTAATTTTGCTTACTTGTAAGTAATCCTCTTTTTTATGAAAGGCTTTTGCACGAACAACATAGTCCTTGTGTTTCTCAAGAAGTCCAAACCTTTTCCTTTCTTTTCTGAATGTAATTCAATTCATTATAAAAAAATTGTAAGAAGAATATGTAACAAAAAAGATGAAATTTATTGAAGGATGAAATGTCAGTATGTTACTTACGGTTGAGATCGTTCCTTGTGGGCCCGTCTATGAACAGCATGCTTTAAGGATGACATTTTCAAGGATTAACTGCAAAGAACAATGGAGGGAGAGAAAGGGTTCTTTAGATTGTAACCCTTTGAAGAAAAAGATTCAGAAGTTAATGTTATGATTAGTGAGCCTAATTGTAAGATTGAAACAATGGAAAAAGTGTCGCTAGAGTAAGTAAAGTTAAGCCTAGCTGACATATCAAAGCGAGATAATGAAATCAACTAATTGAATACCCAGATTAATCTCAGGATAGATGGAATACTGATATTGAAAGGCTGAAAACGGAAGTTAGGGAAAAGTGATGATCTGAATCAGAAGCATGATGATCTAATGCCATGTACAGATGAACTGAAAACGATTTCAGAAAAAAACGAGAAAAAAAAAACGATCTCTGTTAAGAAAAGTTGATTACATGAATCTGCCGGAGTCGATGGCGGAGGAGTGTGTACGAGAGGGGGGTGAGAGGGAAAAGATTGGGGCCGACGATGATCAGAAGAGAAGAGGGAGGAGGCGGACGTGAGGAAAAGAATATTAGGGATTATGAAAACTGCGACCGATTTTTTTTCTCAAAAGGTTCAACAATATAGCAACCTTGAACTTAATGCAATGCAGCTCTCTGAGAACGATGAGTTCGATATTAAGAAAAAATTGACTCTGTTTGGTGATTATAAACACTAACTACTCTAGTATTTGATGAAGAAGAAATACAAATCACAGGAACACCATTGTTTTCGCACTAATTAACAATAAATTTGACGATTTAATTAGGGCAAACAAGTAAGGGTATGTAAAAACAGCCACATAAAACTTGGGGAAGCTCAAACGAGAAAACAAGTAGCGTGCGTACCGGAAGTATGAGCGAGAGAGACGGCCGCGGAAGAGGAGGCGACAAGGGCGCACGGCGGCGAGGAGAAAGCTTATAAGATGATAGTTGGGACTGGAGAAGGAGAACAAACTGTGTTTTATATGTAGTAAATATGTCATAATTAAAGGTTAGTCCCTGTAGTTTAGAATTTGTTACACTTTACTACCCAAAGCTTTACCTTTCCCACATAATTAGTTTAACCACATAAGCTCCACTAACGATTTGGCAAGTGCAAAATGCAATTTCATTGAATAACATACATTTTCACATTTTTCCTAAAGTAACTAAGATTGAAAATTTATAAAAACATTTAGTTACCTTATATAATCATTATACTTATTAACGAACAATTAGTTGTCATATTCTACCCATTCAGCTAACGACCCTCCACCAATCAAGGAAGCAGTGGGTGAGAGTAGACACCCATTAAACCACCATTTTATAGGCAGTAACCTTATACCTCCCTTATAGACCGGCTTCGTGAATGAGGCCTACTAACGGTAAGACTGACTCATATATATATATATATATATATATATATATATATATATATATATATATATATATATATATATATATATATATATATATATATATATATATATATATATATATATATATATATATAGTTAGGTTCATTTGAGACCACCTATATTTTGTGAGACCGTGAGACGCATTTTTTTATTTTTTTTTATTTTTTTTATTTTTTTAGTTAATTCAAGTACCGAAAATAATATTTAAAAAAAAAAGAATTTTTTGATTTTTCCATTTATTTTGCATTTTAAAATTATTTTTAGAATATGTACAGTGTAATATTCTATTTAGAATATTTCACGTATTTTTCAAAAAAAATGGAATTTTTTTTTATTTTCTTTTAGTTAATTCAAGTTCCAAAAATAACATTTAAAAAAAGAATTTTTAGATTTTTCCATTTATTCTGCATTTTAAAATTATTTTTTAGAATATATCAGTGTAATATTCTATTTAGCATATTACACTTATTTTTCAAAAAAAACAGAATTTTTTTTTTATTTTTTTTATTTTTTTTAGTTAATTCAAGTTCCGAAAATAATATTTAAAAAAAGAATTTTTGGATTTTTTCCATTTATTTTGCATTTTAAAATTATTTTTAGATTTGGTCTCACAGTCTCACAAAATAAGAATGGTCTCAAATGAACCTGAACCTATATATATATATATATATATATATATATATATATATATATATATATATATATATATATATATATATATATATATATATATATAATCATTAATCTTATTATATAATAGTATAAGGGTTGAATTTTAAACTTTTAAAACTCTAGGGTTTAGAATTTAAATATTAAACTTTTTAATTAAAATTTAAATTCCAAAACTTGAGAGCAAGTTTTGAAACTTTTCAAAACCTTCTAGATCAAATTTCAGACAATTTAATTAATCAAATAATTTGTGATTATCTAAATTTGACCTAATTCAGTTATGACAAGATAATTCATATTAAATAATACAAATAAGTTATTTTATCATATAAATAAGTAATTATCTTATTATTTACCAACTATCTTCTAATTGGATGAGGATAATCAATACCATATTGAAAAAATCGAATTTTATCGGTTAAAAACATTTATGGTAATTATCCCAACCCAATTCAAGTCAAAATCCCGAAAAATCTGCTAACAGACGAGCCGACTCGCCGAGTCAAAGACTGGACTCGTCGAGTTCATCCGGCAGAAGTAGATTTTTCGACTTTTTCAACTTTGAACAATTTAGCTATGCATCAAATACAATAGAAAAATGACCTACGCTCTGATACCACTGTTGGATTATGAGCAAAACAACAATTCTATGGTGCATATTCAAACCCTAAAGCTTTGGATATAGGTTTTTCTAATTGTACATGCAATAATCATCCAAAGGTTGTAAACCCTAAATCTATCATATAGAAATCGAAATCAACATAATTAAACAAGTAAGAATATTACCTTTCAATTGTAGCTTGAAGATCCTTACCTTTGAGAGCTTAGTATCACAAGTGTAATACCTCTAATAGATCACAAACACCACAAGCAATTGGAGAATGTTAGAGAGAGGGAAGGGATTCTAATTTCGGCTCTAAGACCCTTAGGGTTCAAGTGGCCTAAATTAGATGCCCAAGTGGTCTTTATATAGGCGAGGAATTAGGGTTTCAGTCAAAGACCTAATCCGGTTGCTTAGACTCTAAGCAGTCCATAGGAATCTTCCAGAATCCCTAGCCTTGGACGAAATCCTTATGGGCTCCTATAAGATTCCGTCCACCCCTTTCCAAAGGGTTCCTTAGGCCATTTTGCAATTATCACATAATTACAATATCATTCCCCTTAATTTAATTAATCTCTTTTGACCGCAAAATTAATTCTAAATTAATTCTTGACCAATATTAATTAAATAGTATGATTTATCTTTTAATACATTATTTTCATAATATATTAATAAATCACATTTGTCCTCTTTCTCCATTATTCATCCAGTCAAGTTGCTTTGGTGAAGGCAACCCAAAAGGACCATGCTACTATCGGGTCAAGTAATACCAAATATAGTTATGGGCTTAGACACCTAATCCAACAATAAGACCTTCTGGAAAGTTAGAGTTCAAGGCTTAATAGATTAAGGACTTAAAAGTTGGATTTTAGGCCTCAGACTGTTCGCACGATGTGAGACACAAGGTTTCACGATGTGAGGAGTGGTTGATCCTATTTCTGATGAGCTTGTTAGGGCTCACGACGTGAGGAAAGGTTGTATGCATCGTGAGGTCAGCTCAGGTGTCATTCCTTAACTGAGTTGGCTAGGTTGAGTCGTGATGAGTTAGGATCAGATCGAGTGAGCTCTCACGACGTAACCAAGGACTAGTCACGACGTGAGATGTGATTTTGGGCTTTTGGGCCCTAGTTTTTTGTCTTTAGGCCTTCTTGGATTAGGCCCATGATGGGTTTTCGGGCCGATTAGGAAGTTGGGCCATATTGGGCTTTTTTGTGCTATTGGTTTGGGCCTCGAATTTTAGGTCAAGTAAAAAAAAATAATAAAATGCACTTTTAACCTGCGAGTTGGACAATCGGACTAGGATTCCAGCTATGGGTTGTGGACTAATTATTACTTATATATTATTTAATAATGTTAGTGCGGGGATTTTCTGAATCAGTAGTCTGAGCTTTTATCTGAGATATTTAGCAGCTTGAGGTGAGTCTCCTCACTTTACTATGGGTCGAAGGCACCAATGCCGACCCATTGGCTTATGTATTATAGGAAGACCAGGGGTGGCCCTTGGTATTTGTATGAAAGACCCAGAGGCGGCTCCTGGGAAATTGTATGCAAGACTAGGGATCGGATCCTGGCAGATAGGTAGATAGGTATATATATATATATATAAATAGTATGCTAGTTGTCTTTTTGATACTTACATGGAATACCAGGAGGTGGCTCTTGGCACTTATCTGTAAGACCCATGGTTTTGGCCCCCCGCCTGGAAAGGAAAGGTCATGATACGACTCGTGGCGTAATGGCAAGACTATGGTTGGCACATAACATTCTCTATTGTATGGTATGTGGTACTTTGGGGAACTCACTAAGCTTTGTGCTTACGGTTTATTTTTTATGGTTTCAAGTACTTTCGATACAAAAGGGAAGGGTCTGGTGTCACTGCACTGTATCCACTCATGTTTCCACAACTTTATGATTTTGGGATTGTACTTTGATAACTGTTTTTACCTTCTTACACTTTTAAATGATTGGAAATGTTAAATGGTGTTTACGGTTGAATTAAAAATGAAATTTTTACCTTCTAATTTTTGGGATGTTACATTTAGTCGTAATAAATGTGCTATTAGGATTAATGTTTGTTTTTCTTTTATTCATTCGTCTCTTTCTTATTCTATTTCAGTATTATAGTCAGTTGTACATGCATAAATTTCTATATTCGAGTCTATATCTAAATCTTCAATAGGTTCATATCCTAAATCGTAAGCGATTTTTAATAAATTAGTTTCTCGTTCTTTTTTACTCTTTTTTGGACATTCAAAAGCCTTGTGTCATTTTTCATGTCATATCCAAAATTTACAAATTTTCTTTTTAGATGGACAATAGATTGATGTAGATTTATATTTATGCTTATACTGCTTTCTATCACGAAAATATTTTTGTGCACCTTGTTTATAATATTGTTTATATTTAGGTTTATAAGTTCATCTTTTCCAAATCTTCTTTTTATGTCTTTGTAGTCTGGAATTTTACAACCATATTGACTAAATTTATTAGAAAGATTTTCACAGCATAGATTAATTTTTGCATCTTGTGTTGTTTTTTGTTTTAAACATTTCTTTTGCATCCATGCTTTTAATATACTAATTCGTGCTCTAAGTATCTGCTACTTTGTTTTCTTGTAGAGCTTCGTCAAAATCTTTTAATACACTTTGACTTAATAATGATGGTAATTTTTTATAAAACATGTCTAATGTTATCTTTCTAAATTGTAGTAATCTTCATAATATTCACATATGAAAGGATCTAAATAACACATGTTACAAATACGTAAGTTAGTTAAATACCATAATGATTCGAGTTGAAAAGATTCTTGGGATGCTTTATCCTCTATCTATTTTCCTATAAATTCTTGAATAAGGCAATTTAGAACATTTTTGAATGTTTCCATGGCATCAGTAGTAGCTATCATCATTGTTTCGTTTTCATCGAAGGATGAGAGGAAACAATATGCATTTCCCTGTGTCTTATGCATAATATAATTTAGAAAAAAATTTGGATGTAAAATTTGTAATTAATCGGTTAACTGGATTTATATCCTCATTTTATTACTCAATTCTTGAAGTTTCGCTTCGGGAGTTCGGTCACAATCAATAAAAAATATATCTGAATTTGTTGGGAAAGTAAATAATTTTGGTGTATATTGGGGTGGTACTTTTTCACATTAATTTTGTTTATTTTTTACCATTTCTTGGCGGTATAAAAAATTTTATTTTAAAGAAAGAGGTCAAAATAAAAATAAACACGGAAATAAATAATAATTATGAATGATGATAGTGTAACTGTTGATGTATTCCACTGGGAATCCGTCAGAGATAACGGAACTGCTAGTTCGACAGACAGATCGACCAAGGAGCAACGCGTGACTAACGTCGGGCCTTTGCCCTTGCCTTCGAGACCCCGTATTCGTTCCTTGGTGCCCAAGGGCCAAGGCTAACGTTGAAGACAAAAATGTACCAAGAGTTCCCCAGAACAACAGGTGTAGTGCTCTGGACGCCGCTTCTGGCATAGTCTGAACCAATAGCGAACAACCACCCACAGAACACAATCCTCCAATCAAAAGCCATCAGCCCCTGCAAAACCTGAAAATGTAGAAGATACTATCGGGGATCTGTTCCCCCTATCCACAGATATAAACGACATCCTTCTCCCCCAAGAGAAGGGGCCAAGATCCAAAACCCTTTAACACTATCTTTACGCTTTTAACCCCTCCCCCCCCCCCCCTCTCTCAGACCCTCATTGACTTGATCGTCGGAACCTTGTTCTAGGACAACCTCCTAGACAACGACTGATGGTCTTATCTTCTTTGTTGCCACAGGCTTTTCATTTCCACCCTCAGAAAAGACGGAGTTAAGCCGGTGACATATCACAATAGTTGGCGCCATCCAGGCTTACACTCAGTCCTGCAAAACCCACTCGACAACACCAGACGCCGGAAATGACAGAAAAAGGACCAAAGCAACAAGAAGGTGACATCACTAGCTCGGTTTGACCAATGCAGTCCCTCGACAGAAGCGGACCGTCGACACTGGAAGGACAAACGCTAGCACAAACACCAATGACGTCATCATTCGGCTCCGCGACAGAGTTCATCGCTAGTTTATGGCGACCGACACCGCCACAACGGCACATCCGACCACAATGACCACCACGTCGCCCCAAAGGGCACCGACCACACAATCACAACCAACAACTCGCCAGCATCCATCTACGCGGCAGGTAGGGACCAACACATGGTGCTCGAGCACCATCCCATCCGTTGTACAACCAATGCCTGTAGATCACCTATCTTCCTCGATGGTTGCCGTGTCGCACGTCCCTCTATTCGCACAACAACTAGCGTTTAACCCATACTCCTACTCCCGCCATAACCATAAAGAGCGAAACGATGGAAACCACAACAAATAAAGCAGACATTCGAGACATTCCTCTTGCAGATTCTTCCCGTTCGTCACAGACGATCCGAGGAGCCACAAGTCGGAAATACACGTCGTAAAAAAAAAACCCATATCGGACAGAGAAGGACAAAACCAAATACTGCGAATACCAAAAGAGAAAAACACACGATACCGGGGAATACGCGATACTCAAAAGAGAAGTATCGGACAAGCAATTGAACGGAGACCTAAAAGAAATAGCATGAACCCTAAGGTCAAAGTTCGAAGCTAACCAAAAAGATAAAAGAACCCGCAAGGAAGCAAGCAAACAACCAATCAAAAAAGAGGAGATTTTCACAATAGCGAGACCCAAGGATCAAGAAAAATAGCAACGGTCGGCCAAAGGCAATGCGATCCCACCCGGAGGCACTGTAAACATCAGTTTCTCGCCATCAAACCCGTAAGTGCCTGACTGTGACCCAAAAGATCCAACATAATCCCCGCCATGGTCACACAGCAGAAGACCTGGCAAGCCTTAGTCGACGGAGGTAGCAACACCGATATCCTTTACGAATACTGTTTCAAGCAACTCTCGCCATGCCGGAGAAGGAACCTGAAACCCCCAGCCCAGACACCACTTGTTGGCTTCACGGGACACAAAATGTGGCCACTCGACACCATAAACCTACCATTGACTATAATCAACGCCGATGGGAAGGAAAAAGTAACCAGTACTATCAAGTTCTCGGTAGTCAAGCAAAGGTCCAATAACGATATAATCTTTGGGCACCCGACTCTTTTTCAATTACAGGCTATCCTATCAACAATACATGGCACGGTCAAGTTCAGAACAACCAAATGTTCAACAACGGTCACAATCATTAACACACGAGCAAAGCCAATCTAGGCAATCGTCATGTGGGCCACCGCGCGCATCCAAAAACAAAGATGAGCCATGATACTCACATCCAAAATGGTCAAAGACAAGGAGAAAGATACCCACACCCACGATAATAAGAACAAACACAAGCCCCGGGCATGTATCCCAAAGGGGGAAGGGCGCGGTAGCAACAACATTACCATGCTAAATACATTGTGTATTGTTAGTATGAACACCAAGAAGGGCTGAATACCACTAAGCATACCCACACGCCTTCGCAAAGTGAAGACACAAAGTACGAAGAAGAAGCCTGATATAAAATAAAACCAAGAGATCGCAAAAGTCGGGGAGGGAAAGACAGGGAACCACCCTGCAAAAGAAGATACAGACAGAAGGCTACCAGCAACGGTAAGAGCCCGCAATTGGCAGAAGCTTTCCCCAGGAATGGACCTGGTCCAAAACCCCGCGAAAACAGAATCAATAACAACAACGCAACACCAGAAGACACAAAACCTCCCAAAGATACTAACCAAACAACCGGCACTATAGAATGGAAGAGATTGAAAATCGTCTTCCGAATGACGATTGTCCCAGAAACAACCAGTCATGTGAAGGCAAACATCAGATAACTTGTAAGCACAAGAAAGGCACAGAGCAAGAGGACCAAGATGAAGAAGTCATCCCAATGACCTGCAAGCCCTAGGGCCCAAGCCAATGGTACTATCTTGGAAGGAATCAGGAGAATGGGCTATAAAACATACTGCAATACAAAGTATATTGAGAAAAGTCACCTTGAAGTCTAGCAGATAACAACACAACTCTTGCAAATCCAAAATCTGGTACTACATGTTACCTATAAAACAATCAGGGACCAATCCTTAAACTATAGCCCAAACCCTCAAATTGTCCTAAAGCCCAACTTGGTCAAAAAGTCAACGATCAAAGTCAAATTCAACAGTCGAAAGTCTCACAGCCGGCCACCACGTCATTTCCAAGCTTCTGCCATGTCGTGGTGGCCTCAGGACAAAATAGTCGCTATGATTGTCTGCCATCACATCGTGGAATCCAACCCTACACTTTGGAACTGTTCTGGCCTTCTTAATGTATCAAGCTCTTAATCCCTCAAGCTACCTATCTATACTTTCCAAAAGGCTTTCTCACACCCAAAGGATCATAAAAGTTGACGCTTTATAGACATGCACTTCCAATGTATGTATTAAACTCTAGCTAGGTCAAAAATGAAGAAAATAAGGTCAAAACCTCATGCAAGGATTCAAAACTCAATCATTCATCAAATCTAGGACATATAATCACAAGAAGACCTCAAGGATCCATAAAGTTGCTAACTTTATGGATTCCAACCACACCAACTAACCTAAATATGAAGAACAAGACAAAGAAACTTCGATCTAGAAGCATGAAGCATAAAGCTTGGAACTTGAGGACTCATAATGGTCCAGAAGATAAGCTAGGAAGTGGAGGAGGAGCTTGCTTGTTGGATCTTCTCACAAAGGATGCCTTCTTCTTCTTCTTCTTACCAAAAATCACCATAAAACTTCAAAAACTCAACAATGGAAGCTAAGGGTTCTTTTAGGTCGAAAACGAGGTGATGGAGGATGAGGGTGTGCAAAATATAGCCATCACATCCCTTAAATAGAAACTAAGGCCCGAAAATTAGGGGTTTTATGTCCTGGCCTCCGTCACATCGTGGTCAGCATCATGTCATGTTGTGAGGACCAAAATAAATGTGTGTTTCATTAGGCCTTGACCATGTTGTGGTGCATCATTTTCCACATCGTGGTCTCCAACAAACTTCTTTAATTATGACTTGAATTGCGAAAACTCAAGAATGATATTTACCTTGAACTCAGTGTTACACTTTTAAAGGGTTTATATGAACTAATAACATCTATTAAGGATTAGGACACCATGACTTCATAACTAGGGGTGTTTACGGGGCGGTTCGGATTGGATAGTAAAAAAATTATAAACCGTGACAACGGGGCAGGTACCTTGCTAGCACTAACCGTAACCGAACCGAATTGCTAAAAAAACTTAACCGAACCGAACCGTATAAACGCGGGTAACCACGGTTCGGTTCACGGGTATCCGTTAAATATAAAAAATAATAATCAATCAAAACTACAAACTCCATTTTAAACAATTCTTTTCTAAAAATAAAAAACTCACAAACTTAAGAAAAAAAATCAATGCTTGATAATAAACTAACTCTTTAATATTATAAAACCAATCATCAATTCTTTAATATATTGATATTTGATATTTATTAATTATTGTTTTTTTGCATGTGGCGTCAAACTAATTCTTTGGTTACGAAGGATAATTAATTTGATATCATAAAACCAACTTCACTTCTAGATTTTCTAGATTTACGCATAACAAAACACAATATATTCGAATTACAGTAAAAAAAGTTATTTCTTTGATGTATAAATTACAATCAAATATATTAATATAACCGAATCTCATATATATATATATATATATATATATATATATATATATATATATATATATATATATATATATATATATATATATATATATAGACAAAACTTCAAAAATGGTCCCTGTGGTTTCCAGAAATATCAAGTTTAGTCCCTAAGTTCAAAAAACCTCACAGATGGTCCCTGTGGTTTCAAAACTTTTAGCAAATGGTCCTTCCGGCTCACTTCGTTAGCATTTCACCGTTAACTCATTTTTTAATAAAATATTGCAGGGGTAATTTCGTCATTTCAGTTGTAACCTCCTCTCTTTAATATGAAATGATTACTTGCTTGCACATCACTACCCGTCCCTCTCCCAAGAAGATAACCAGTTACAGGCTTAGTCATCGGGTTCATTCCCATCGTAGAAGCAAGAACAGAAATTGGGATTTAGGGTTTTAAGCTGCAGAAATTGCAATGGTGCTATCAATATGGTGTTTTCGAGAAAAATTTGTAACCGTGGAGGACTTAGGAAAAACATACGGTACAATACTACAACAAAACTTGTTTTTTCTTGGTCTATTGTGTTGACGTAAGGAAATCATTGATTTTACTCTTTCTTTTTTTTTGTGTTTACAGAAGGTTATGAGAACTATTTCACGTTGAAGATACACTACAGTGGTGTCTTCACCAAAGCACCTGGAAGGAAATACGTTGATGGTGTTGTAGCATATGTAGATTATGTTGACACTGATTTATTTTCAGTTCATGAGCTTGACGACATGGTTCGAGAACTAGGGTACAAAACTGAGCAAACCCTTTACTACCATTTTTGTATCCCTGAATACCCTTTGGACTATGGCTTAATGCCTTTAGGTAATGATCAAGATGTACTTAAAATGGTATCATATGTCCCTAAACACAGACTTATTAGGGTGTATATTGAAACTGGTCAGACAAGGGTAGGTAGTTATTACAAGTCTCCTTCTAAAGTTGTTATTGAAGAGTTGGAGCCTGATAGTGTGTCACCTGAAATGAATAGAAAGAAACCTTGTAGGAGAGAAGCAGGCTCATGTAGTAGAAAGCTTGATCTAAACAATTCTATGAACCCTGATTATGAGCAGTCACAAGTGTTAGATGTTGATGAAGGCCATGATTACTCAAAGAGTATTCTACCATTTATAAGGTCACAAGGTAAACAAAGTCATGTCATTCAAAAGGAAGTGGTGAATCATGAAATTGAAACTCAAGAAGAAGTGATCACTAGTGCAGTTGAAACTGAAGAACAATTGGGAACTTACCATGTACAGGAACCAAGCTGCCAAGCTGATAATGGAGCTAATACTACAACAGTTGATGACTATGAACCATTTGTAGAGGATTACTCACTTTATGCTGATTATGATGCTGAGTTTAATGTTCAAACTTCATTTGAAAAACAACCAGAAGTGGATTATCTAGAGGGTATGGTGAGTGATGATAGTGGAGATGCTTTCTACTCTGAGAGTGGCCATGGTTCTGAGGATAGTGGAGATGATTCTGATGACAGTGAATACAATGTGGATGAGTCTAACATACAATTTGATGTAGATGTAGACATGAGTGAATTCCATAATGCTGTTGATGTAGATGAACATGGAATCTTGAACAATCATTCAAAAGATGATGGGATTGGAGTGGTTGACTTTGATAATGAGTTGGAAGTTATTGCCACTGATGATTATCAATTTGCAGGATTTCATGAAGATGATAGGAAGAGACTGCTAAAAGAGTTGAGTAAGTCAAGTACATGCTCACATGGAGAGGTTCATGTTAAACCATTTCAGATTGGTCAGGTCTTCAAAACCAAGGTTGATGTTAAAAACTACATGAACTCACATGCTGTAGCAACAAGGAGGTCTTTATACCTAGCCAAAAATGACAAAATCCGGATTAGGGTGAAATGTAAAGGTGTTGTAAGTAAGCCTTCTACAGGAGTTGATAGTGGTGGGCCCTCAACCAGAAGTAGGGCAAAGTGCAAGGGTAAAGATGTAATTGCCAATAAAGGTACATGTCCATGGGCAGTCCAAATATCGAGGGCTAATGAAAATCAGGATTGGTTGGTGAAAACAGTACAGGATGAGCATAAATGTTTGCAAACAAGGGCGGTTAAAGCTTGCACTTCCAGATACGTAGCAAACTTAATTGTTCAACAAATACAGAGTAACCCTAAAATTCCAGTGAAAGCTTTACACGAAGAGTTGTGCAAGAAACTGGAGGTAGGAATGTCATTGCAAAAGGTCGCTAGGGCAAAGTCAATGGCTAAGCGTATCATTAGTGGGGACTACCAAGTACAGTATGGATTTTTGAGGGATTATGTGTTGGAGCTACTCAACACTAATCCTGGTACAACAGTTCGGATTGATGTGTATCCAGAAACCTCCCTGTCTGTTACCACAAGAACTTTTAGAAGAATATATGTCTGTTTAGGTGCATTGAAGTTAGGATTCAAATCTGGATTAAGAGATTTTCTAGGTCTGGATGGTACTTTCATGAAGGGCCCTTACCCTGGGCAAGTGTTAACTGTTGTAGGGTTGGACTCAAACAATGGCATATACCCTGTAGCATATGCAGTGGTAGAGACAGAATCAACAAGTAGCTGGACCTGGTTCTTGGAACTGTTAGGAGAAGATCTGGATCTGGGACCAAATTCAAACTTTACCTTCATTTCAGATAGACAAAAGGTGTGTACCACCTAACTTTTTTATTACCTTTACTAAATACATTTGGTTAACTAATGTTGATTACATTGACTTTTGTTTAGGGAATAATACCAGCAATGGAGAAAGTATTCCCTAGTGCAGAACACAGGTTCTGTTTGAGGCATATCCAGGAAAACATGAAGAAGCAATGGAAAGGAAAAGACTTAAGTGACCAGCTTTGGGAGTGTGGTAGAGCAACAACAGTCAATCATTTTAACAGAGCAATGGATGAGTTGAAGAAGATCAATGCAGAGGCTCATGCTTGGGTGTCTAAGATCCCAGCAAACACTTGGGCTAAATCTCACTTTAGTGGTAAGTTTCTAGAAATTTATTGAGAATTGTTAATCTTCCCTTTTGTGTGTTTACTATATGTGTAATTGTCTTCTGTTAATATATATTATTCAGGAAGGGCACATACTGATTGTTTGTTGAATAACCTTTGTGAGGTATTCAATTCAAAGCTAGATGAAGGTAGGGATAAACCTATTATCACTTGCTTAGAGTATATTAGAGAGTATCTCATGAAGAGGTTATGTGTGGTGCAAAAGGAAATAGATAAGTGTGAAGGACTTCTAACCCCTACTGCAACTACACTGTTTGAAAATATTAAGGCTGATGCATCAAAGTATGTGGCTAAATACAATGGGGCAGGGAAGTACCAAGTGGCAAGCACATGGCAAGACCAATATGTGGTAAATTTGAATGATCACAGTTGCAGTTGTAGGTTTTGGGAGATTACAGGTTTCCCATGTAGACATGTTGTTTGTGCTATATGGGACAAAATTGAAAATGGTGAAAATGCCCCACATGTTGATGAATGGGTCCATCCTTGCTATAGGTTATCAACATGGAAAGCCATGTATTTCAACAAAATTGATCCATTGAATGGACGTACAATGTGGCCTAAAAGTGACTGCCCATTCACTTTACTTCCACCAAAACATAAGACACAGGTTTGTATTTAAAGTACACAAAATATATAGTATACATGTGAACATGGAATGAATTCAATTTTAACTATAGTATATCAACATGTGTAGGTTGGGAGGCCTAAGAAGAAGAGAAGAAGGGGTGTTGATGAGCCAAACAGCCAAGCTGGTAGATTGAGCAGGAAATATTTGGCAGTCACTTGTTCAAAGTGTCATAACAAAGGGCACAATTCCAGAACATGTAAAGGGCAGGGAGGCAGTGGTGAAGTTGGAGGAGGCTGAAAATTGACTTTTTAGTGGTTATTAGGATGTTGGTGTTGTAGGTATTTAGAAACTTATGTAATGTGTACTTGTTTGAAGATGTGTTAAGAACTTGAAAACTTTGCATGTAATGCTTGTGTTGTAGGTCTTTTTAAAAATTTGCATCATGGTTGTGTTAAGAACTTTATAACTTTGAATGTAATGGTGTGTATGCACTTTTTGGTGATGAATTAATATGTTTTGTGTACTACCCTTCACTTCACAAATCAATTAATAACAATGTACATTTCAATTGCAAATGAAAACCATCTTCAAGATGCAATTACAATACACTTAACAATTACATTTCAAAAACATTCAAGAAATTGAACAATGAACTATAACAAACTACATTCCATTACCATTACCATTACCACTGCATTACACATTAATCTGATACATAAACCAAATACAACAACACCAATTCCAAAACCACCTACATAAACTGAAAGCAAAAAAACCCCTATCCGATTAAAATAAAAAAAACCCTGCAATGGTTACAAACCAAAAACCAAAACTCCATTACCATCCAAACCTTCAGAAGATACTTAGAGATTAAAATAATACCAAAAAAAAACACCCATGAACAAAACAACATCAGCTGGTAGTTCCACAATTCTGCAGTTACAATGGCGACCCTCTCCTCCAATCGATTCATTGATCTTATCAAACCTGGAATCACCACCAATGCCCTAGCACACATACGGGGATCAGACCATCGAATGAAACCACATCTTTTACAGTTCCAAAATTGCCTTCCAGGGTTACGATCCGTCCATGAAGTGATCTTCGTTGCTTCATTCCCACATCTGCAAGTCACCATCTTTGAATCAGAAGCGATTGGATGTCGTGAAGGGTGCAACGGTCGAGCAACAGTGGAAAGGAGGAGAGATGATCGACTGATGAAGCTAAAGGATTTGCCCAAAAATCGGACATGCAATTTCTTTTAAAGAGAGGAGGTTACAACTGAAATGACGAAATTACCCCTGCAATATTTTATTAAAAAATGAGTTAACGGTGAAATGCTAACGGAGTGAGCCGGAAGGACCATTTGTTAAAAGTTTTGAAACCACAGGGACCATCTGTGAGGTTTTTTGAACTTAGGGACTAAACTTGATATTTCTGGAAACCACAGGGACCATTTTTGAAGTTTTGTCATATATATATATATATATATATATATATATATATATATATATATATATATATATATATATATATATATATATATATAAGGGTTCAGTTCGGGTATCCGCGGTTATCTAAATATCCAAACCGAAACCGACCCGTAGGTACTCGGTTTTTTCGGTTTCGGTTTTTTCGGATTCGGTTTTTTTCGGTTTCGGGTTGGCCGGATCGGCTCGGTTTTCCGGTTTTTTTGCACACCCCTATTCATAACTATGTTTGGAACCTTAATGTAAAGGATTTGAATCATGGATAGAAATAGAATTGAGACGAAGTTGATGAATAAATCATGGTTTGGAATATTGTAACATCCGGTCCAGGTATAAAGAAGCTTTTATGTATTAATCTTAATTGCGGTGGTCACGACATGGTCGAGCATCATCACGACGTGGCGAAGCATTTGGTATCGCGAGTTTTAATGACCACCATGATGTGGTGGACTATAACCACGACGTGGTGGTGGTTAAATGAGAAACGCTAATCTTCGGGGTTTGCGCCCCTATTTAAGGGAATATGATGGCTAGGATTGCTCACCCTCAGCCTCCATCACACTCTATCAGCCTCCAAGCAAACCCTAACCTCCAACTTTCCTTTTGAATCTTTGGAGTTGATTTTTGGGCATTAGAAGAATAAGAATGTGACTTTTGACCTTTGATTCAACATGGGACTCTTCTCATCTTCTTGTTGTGCATCTTTTGGAATTTTGTAAGCCTTGCTTAGATCTAGGTTCTTAAGCTTTGTTCTTCATGTTAGGAATTACTGGAGTTTTGGAATTGCATAAAGTTCCAACTTTATGGATCCCTAGAGTCCCTTTAGGGTTAGGAGTGATGGATCTGGAATTTATTAGAGTTTTAAACCCTTACATGTAATCTTGGCCCTTTTTACTCTATTTTGACCTGATTTGAGTTCAATACATGCATTGGACATGCATGTCTATAATGCAACGCTTTTTATGGTTCATTGGATGAGAGAATGCTTTATGGGAAGTTTGAATGGTTGGCTTGATAGATTAAGAGCTTATTAGAATAAGTTGGTCTAAATAGTCACCACGACGTGGTGATTGGTCACCATGACATGATGGATGGTTGCCATGCGATTGTTTTGTCCTCTAGTCACCATGGCGTGGTCGGAGTTAACCACAACGTGACGAATGGCTAAGTTGACTTGTTAACTTTGACCTTTGACCAAGGTTTGACCAAGTTTGACCTGAGGGTATTTTGGGTATTTTGGTTAATATTTTGAGACAAGGTCACTATTTGTTGTATAGGTGACTCGTAGAGTTGATAAGCGGAGCTGTGGTGTGATCAGCTATCTTTTCAGATTGAGAGGTGAGTTTTCCTTGCTGTACTTGTGGGTCAAATGCACCAATGCCGTCCCACTATATTATGTATCATGATATATAAGATGTTGTTGTGTTATAGTGATTTGTTAGATCTGTGACCTGGTATATAGGATGTTGTTATGCAACAATGATCTGTATATCTACCTGTTATATGTTGATTGGTTATATGTTTGTCTGTTATGTATATGTCGACATGTTATGGTTTTGGGTTGAGGCTTTACTTCTATGTGCGTGAGCCAATAGACCGGGGGTACTCTAGTCCGATGACTGAGTAGAACCGAGGGTATTCCAGTCCGATGACTGAGCATACCTGTTGTATAGTGGCATTCCAATCTGATGACTGATTGGGTCGGGGGTATTCCAGTCCGATGATTGATTGGACCCAACATGCAATGTTGTATATGTTATATTGTGTGGTGGTACTTTGGGGGAACCCACTAAGCTTTGGCTTACAGTTTCAGTTTATTGTTTTAGGTACTTCAGATGAACGTGGCAAGGCGAATGCGTGATCGTACACATCGTTCGGTGACATGTTTTTAGAGATGTTATGTTACACGGGTCTTGGGAATATTTCTATTGACACTTGAATTGATATGGGTTTGATTTGAAAAATATGGTTTCTTTTAAATTAAAAATGAAAAATTTTATCGTAATTTTGAGGATGTTACAAATATCATCATGTAACACCCATTTTCCCAGGCAAGACCTTGGTAGCAAATTGTTGGTTTTAAAGACGAATATTGTGGGAGTTTAGTTTAATCGTAGCGCATGTGGTTTAGGCGTAGAACGCTTTTGGTGCCTGTTGAGTGCAGAGCGCCCAAGTATAGGCGTGACGCCTTATATGACAGAAAAAACCCCGATTTCTTGGGCTTTCGGCCCTATTTAAGGGCACTAAATTCTATGGTTGCTTCATATTTCTGCCTCCATCACCCCCAAACCTTTGATACCCGAAACCCTAGCCCCTGTTGTTGCATTTTGGAGCCTTAGTGACCATTAGCATGTTGCTTGAAGAGAAAGGAGGTGTTTTTAGTGATTCTTAACAAATGAGTTAACCACTTGGTGCTTTGGGAAGAATGATCCAACAAAGTTTATGTTCTCTTATGCTATCCTAGACCTTGGAAAGGTATAAAGCTCCAAAATTTATGCTTCTTTATCTTAGATCTAAGTGTTTCTTGCTCTTTGGTCCCTTTTTCATGATTTTCATGGAGCTTGGACAACTCCAAGTCCATATGGTTGTTAAGGAGGATTTCTAGACCTTTTGGTTGATGTGCAATGCATGATTAAGTCCTTTTTTGTCCCATTCTTGTATATTTTGACCATTTTGGGCTCTTTAGAGTCAGAGTTTTTTTATTATGCACGTTTGAGCCATGAATCTGGATAAAGGGGAAACTTTATCCATTTAGACCTTCATATGGTTCATATATGAGAGTTTGAGTATTTGAATTAAAAGATTAAGCACTTAATGAAAATACATTTCTACCCTGATGTGCGTGGTGCGCTCCTTAAATGTTTGAATTTTTAATTCACTTTAGACTAATCACCTAATTTAGGATTAAATCATTATAGTTAACCGATTGTTCAAATTCATAATTGTTTTAAACAACTAGTAATAAGTGACAAGTAACAAATTGGTTCCACGTTGGGATTTAATTATGTTATAAACTGAAAATCATATATTTGTACGCTTCCGAACGTGTGAAAAGTATTGAATATTGTTGTGAATTTTACATTGTTCATAATGTTACTTTTTAGTTTAATTAAGAGCTTATTTAATTAAGTTAGTAAAAAGTTATGGTTAATCAAAGAGATTGTTTTGGTTAATTAATATTGTTAAAACAGAACTTGCTAGAGCTTATTAGTAGTTTCCCGTACTAGCTTAGATATAACACATTTTAAATAACCATATCTATATTAATTGCATAATTAAGAGAGTCGTAGCAGAACTAAAACCTTTTTTATTATGGAATTTTATTAAGTTTATTTTAATCAATGTCGTTTATTTTATAATCTTATGCAAAATTCCTCTTTTTATATTTTATGTTATTTAGTATGTTCTTTATGCAAAACGCATTGACTATTAGGTTGTGTCCGTGATGATTCGGTCATGCTTCCCTATACTACCCAATAGTACTACCAAACAATGATTTTTATTTATTTAAATGCAAACGACACGTTTAACGGTATTCTTTTAGGGCTATAAGACCACTATCCATATGAGCATACATCAGGAAATGGTGAGAAATAGGGACATTTTCATCATACTTAGTTCTCTCATCATGGTAAAAAGACCAAACATTGTAAACTCCTCATTGTTAATGACATCAAAATAGGCAACTTCGTCGTTAATGTAGCTTCTTCATGTGGAAGGGGTGAACATCCAATTCTGATGTGTCTTTATGTTGAAGATGTTTTATAGCCTCCTATACAAACCCAACTAATTAAGCAAATGGTTATCAGCAAAACAGAGAATAAAGTGCAATAAGATAAACAAATAAATAATAACATAAAATCAAAATGAAGAGAATCAAAGGCAATAACACAAACACACAATCATAGTTAACATAGAATCAAAAGTCAGAATAAGAATCATAGTTAATAATAGAGAATCAAAGGAAAAATAGAGACTACAAACCATATATACACTTTTATGTCTACATGAAATATTTTACTTCCCATACTTTATATTGTGCAAAAACATGCACTTGAATAAGACGATCTGCTTAAGTAGGGTTTAACGAACTTGAGCTCTAATTATGTTACTGAAATGTGTTGAACCAAGGAGACAAATAAAGACATCAAATTGTGCATTATGAAAGACGAAATTACCCTCATGTGTAGTGGCGGACCCAAAAAGAAACATCACATGTTGCACAAAATCTCTAGGAGTTTCACTACTAGAAAAAAAATTCATTTTCTACTGTAGTTTTCATCACAAAATCTGTCACTAAAGAGTTTTGCCGACAAATTTGAGTAGGGATGAGCATATGGACCGGGAACCGGCCGGAACCAGAACCAGAACCCGATGGAACCCGTCAGGTCGGGACCGGGGTGATATTCTTGTGGATTTTTGGAACCGGGAACTAGTAGAACCGTATGTTGCTATTTCTCGATAACCGGTTCCAACATTGAAGACATGGCAAGAACCGGTAGGAACCAAAACCGGTAGAACCGACGGTCCGATTCAGTTCCTATTTTCCACCAAATTCGGTTCCGATTCAGACCAGTTCTAGTCGGGTCGGTTCTTTTGCTCATCCCTAAATTTGAGGAGTAGCACATGCTAACCTGTGCTACATATTGGTTCGGCGATGCTCATGTTGGCAACACATGAGGGTTCTTAACTATGGAAACAAATGGGGATTAGTGAGAGAGACCAAATCTACTAATTTAGTTCGAAATAAGATTCAATTATGCAACAATCAAGAACTTTGGACCAAAGGTGTTGTATTGAAGAAACCTCCGGAACCAAAAATGTAGTTTACTCTAAAAACTTTGTTAATAAAACATTATAAAATATTAATTAACGCCAAAATGATAAAAATCATTTAAGGAAGCGCCAAATACAACTTTCAAGTTCATGAAGACCTTGGATGGTTGGACTGTTCATTGTATGGGTGGCATAACTGTCACCACAATTGCATGATCCACGCTCACCACATTTCATTTGCAAATCGCCCAAAATTCAGTTCGCAGAAAGTAAACCATCCGCCATGGAAGCTCTCAGAGCTCCCTCCCCTGTTTCTCCACCTTCACGTATCAGAACCCAATTACCCAAACCCATTTTCAGTCTTTCATTTACTCACAAAACCCCCAATTCACCCTTACCCAATCTAACCCAATTTACAAAACCCAAATTCAAAACCTTCACTACCATTTCTCCATCTGTTTCAACCGAACCCACATCCCCACCTGAAGAAGAAACCGAAACCCTTGAACAAGATGAAAAATTCGACTGGTTTTCTCAGTGGTACGCGCTCATGCCTGTGTGTGATCTGGACAAGAGGGCGCCCCATGGGAAGAAGGTGCTAGGTCTCGATGTTGTTATCTGGTGGGATAAGAACGATAACGAATGGAAGGTGTTCGACGATAGTTGTCCACACAGATTGGCTCCACTTTCCGAAGGAAGGATCGATCAATGGGGAAGGCTGCAGTGCGTCTACCATGGCTGGTGCTTCGGCGGCTCCGGCGACTGCAAATTTATCCCTCAAGCTCCCCCTGATGGTCCTCCGGTAACACACCCGATCCTTTTAACCTTTCTTCCCTACAATTTCATACACGATTTCATCATGAATTCATAGGTATTTTTCAATTGCAGGTTCATACGTTCCAGAAAGCATGTGTAGCTGTTTACCCAAGCATTGTTCAAAACGGAATTGTTTGGTTTTGGCCTAACACTGATCCTGAATACAAAGATATCCTCACGAAGAAGAAACCTCCATACATTCCTCAACTCGACGACCCTTCATTTACATTCCAAATGTTTAACAGAGACATACCATATGGGTATTCATCATTCAATCTTTCAAATTGTCTCCTATTTAACAAAAAACGAATCCATTCATCGATCAAGAGACTGACATTTCACATTTTCAGGTACGAAATCTTGATTGAAAACCTCATGGATCCCGCTCATGTTCCATACGCACATTATGGCATAATGAGGATGCCACAACCCAGATAAGTACTCTGTATTCATTCTTCTTCTTAATTCTCTGCCATTTTCAAAAATCATTAGCCTAACACAAGTTTTTCCTTCACTGTTAAGCAAGATCGGGAAGGGGGAAGACCTCTTGAAATAAACGTAAACAAAATAGACAAAAATGGTTTCACTGCAAACCAACAAAATAGTCAATGGCAATTCGTTCCTCCTTGTTTGTTTTATGGAAGTGCAACAATCGGGGGAAATCCAGATGACGTGTCTGCCACCTCAGCAGGAAACACAAAGGTAATGCATTTAATTTATACTTTATCCTTTTGGTACTTAATTACATCAATTCGATTGATTTTCAGGGGCAATTAAGTCAAAAGCCACCTCGACAATTGCTTTTGATCTTTATATGTATGCCAGTGAGTCCTGGAAATAGCAGAATTATCTTTATTTCGCCTAGAAACTTTGGTGTTTGGATTGATAAAATTGTCGCAAGATGGATGTATCATATTGGGCAGAATTTGATTATTGATTCTGATTTGTATCTTCTTCATGTTGAGGTAAAACAAAACAAAACCCTAATTTATAATGAATTAATTAATGGAAGTATGTTGCTATATATTGATTTTTACTTGTTTTTGATTATGAAATGTGTAGGAAAAGAAAGTGATGGAAGCTGGATCTTCTAATTGGAATAAAATATGTTTTGTTCCAACAAAAGCAGATGCAAATGTGGTTGCATTTAGAAAATGGCTAAATAAGTATTCAGATGGAAAAATCGATTGGGGAAACAAATTTAATGGATCTCTGCCACCAACTCCCGCTAGAGAACAACTCATGGACAGGTAATTTTTCAAAAAAAAAAAAAATCAACAATGATTAGGTTATAAAGTTAAATGCAAGAAATAGCAATGTAATTTCATGTATTTGTTTTTTGTAATATAACACTTTTATTTCTTGATTCTTGTTGTTACAATATTGTACTTTGACAAGTTAACCTAATTATAGAAATGTCATCCAAATTATATAACAGTTTTCATTGTTATAATTGGGTGGATTTTTTCAAAGGAAATAAGAAGAAATTTAAGGTATAATGTTGTAATTTGGTAGATTTTTGGGTTAATTGTATAAAGGACGTTATAGTTTGTGTTTTTTTTTACGGATTAAACGTCAAGTTTATTTTTTGCCTGAAAAAGACCTTGTATTTTTTCATTTTTTCCGATAAACCCCTCAAAATTGTCGTGTTTTCCGAAGAATCCCTCAACCTTCTAAATGCTTCCAAATAAACCTCAACTTTTTTAGTTTTTCTTGAAAAACCCTCATATTTTACAAATTTTTTGGAAAAAAAGGACTAAAAGGGTCTGATCGGAAAAAATGAAAAAAAATACAAGGTCTTGTTCAGGCAAAAAATAAACTTGAGGTTTAATATGGAAAAAACACAAAATATAAGGTCTTTTATGAGATTAACCCTAGATTTTTCAAGAGAAAAATAGGAAGTATGTTGTAGAAAAAAAAAATGAAAGTAGGATGCTATAATAAACAAATAAATAGAAGTATCGATACTAATAAGAAACAATTGTAGTTTAAAAACTCTACCATATTATCGAAATATTGAAAACTCTACCAAATTATTGAAATATCATCCAAATAACAAGCAAAATTTTCAATGTTATCATTGGAAATTGAGTAGACTACGTTTTTCAAGTAAAATAAAATAAAATGAAACTACCATGTTTTAGTTGAAAGAAATGAAGGTAGGATGCTAAATAACATATAAAGAAAAGTACGTTGCTATTTCTTGTATTTATTCCTGAGGTTAAATACTTGTTTTTGTATATCAAAACTCATTGACTTATTGACTTGTTGACTTTCAGGTATTGGAGCCATGTGGTGAATTGCACGAGTTGCAATTCGGCATACAAAGGTCTTAATGCACTTGAGGTGTCACTTCAAGTGTTTTCACTTGCTTCAATTGCTATTGTGGCTGCAGCCAAACAAGGGATGATATCGGTTGCAGCAAGGAATACACTTGTTGTTCTTGCTATTTTGTGCTTTGTGGGATCAAAATGGTTGTCTCATTTTATCCACAAAAACTTTCACTACCATGATTATAATCATGCTTTTCGTTGAGAGTTGTTGTTTTGAGGATAATACTTGCTTTATAGAGCTTGTTATTGTGCCCATGGTTGTATGTAGTGATAAACAAGACACGAGACATTGATATCATTTATAGTGAATACGTATAAATTAAGTCTACTCCTTGTTGACCGAATACTTTATGTGATTTGGTCTAAGTTTTACCTTATAAATCTATTTGTTTCATAGCATTTTTCCATTTCTTATGTTTGATTGACTCATGGTAGAATCAAGGTTTGTATTATGAGGATCATAGACTTTGTGAAGAGATGATAACCTATCATATGTCAAATACTTGGATAAAGAGTAAGGTTTATGTGATGTGAGTATATGATTCACTATATTATAATGACAATCTTTAGGATATGAGTAAGGCCTAGATGACATTTTACCCATGGTTCATCTTGAGGTGTTTCACATGAAATCTAATAATAACTAAGTGAATCATTAGCTACAACTTTGAGAAGTGGAAGGGTTCAATGGGATCTTTTCTTGATGAGTGATGGAAAGGAATATGTCCTCATGAAAGACTAGAATCTTTGAAGTACAATATGTTTGTTTTTGTTCCCATGAAAACACAAGATTTTAATTGTGGAGAAAACTTTGTAATGTGATGTGGCCTTAAAGGCTAAGGATCTAGTGGTAGCTTTTTACAAGGATACTATTATACGTATCCCATTGTTAATTGTACCCCAAACCTCTAATTACCGCTTAATTATCTTCTAATATCAATCACATAAGAAAGCTCACCTTATTTATTTATTTATTTTTGTCATTTTGTTGAAAGACTATTCTCCTGTGTTTGACACCCACGTTTTTTCCGCCGCCTAACCTTGCCAATCTATTTCTTTCTTCTTCCGCAACAATTAGTAATGCGATACAAGACGTCTTCTCCAACTTTTGACTCCAGATTTGGGAGTGTCCTCTTCTATCTGTATCCCGGACATTCTTCTGTATCTCCTCCTTTTCTTTCTGTTGTTACCAGCGACTTTACCACCGTTGGTGGTGGTCAATGAAGGCATCGACGGAGGGTAATAATGGCCACCGGAGCTAACCATTTGTTCGTTATTATTATTATATAATTATTTTTAAAAACATTTTTTTCTTATAATTTTTTTGTGTTGTACAAAGAGCTATTCAAATTTATACAGTCGTTTGAATAATTGATACAAGTTCGAATAATTGATAGACATTCAAATTATTATTAATATCAATTCTTTTTTTATTAAAAGATATTAATATTAATTCTTATTTCCAGTAATAGTGAAAATTAGTTAATAACCGACATATGCTCTAAACATCATGCACCGTTTATGTAAAATTAATTAATAATAATAACAAATCAAATAAATTAAAGAGTAAATTACACGAATGATCCTTGTGGTATTGTGCTACTTGCGCGTTTAGTCCCTAAATCGGGTTTTCCATCTGTGGAGTCCGTAAATGCCAAATTTGTTACACACTTTATACCTATTATACATTTTTGTTGCGTGCTTAGTCCCTATTTGATATAAAAAGACTATTGTGTCCTTATTAATTTCTTTTATAATTAATTTAATGATTTATATATTTCTTTTATAATTAAAATTTTGATTTAAATATTAATAAATTTAAAAAAAATCATTTTTCCTAAAACATAAGCAACATTTAGAATAATTCCCTCAGCTCCTTCTTCTTCGCCTCTCCTCTTCCACTATCACACACCACCAACATCACCGATAACCATCACCGACACTTGTATCAACGTCGACCACCCCATGCAACACAAGGAAATCGCACAATTGTAGCCCACCCTCCCTTACGCCCCTTACCTTATCACCCCTTCTTTTTCTATTTATTTCTTGGCAGACATCAAAACCACCATAGGATTTGCCATAAAACTTGAAAAACTCAAGAAGTCGCCGACAAACTCACGAACTTGTCATTACACTCCATCACCATCACCACCACACACCCACTCGTCGTAAAACTCCTCTTGTTGGAGTAATCACCAACGTCTATGTTCAAATCTAGAAAAACTCAAACCCATAAATCCATTTAACGTAGGAATGAGCATTCGTCATTCAAACCCCAGAAAGCAACAAGCAACAACAGAAAGAGAGGTGAGAGAGTTATGAAACAATGGTAACAACAAACAATGATGAAAGCATCAAAAATCAAAGAATCGTGCCTTCGAATCATAACAAACCTCAACCATGATCTCTATTAATTACATGTTCAAATTCTAACCTCAAAATTCATCCCTAATTCAAATTCAACCACCATTTCCACCCTTAGATTATCAATCTCCGGAAACGTGAAAAAATTAAAATTGACGTAAACCCTCAAGATAATTGAAATATCGTTTGAACATAGAACCCCAACCATCTTCATCACCTGCAAATCGAATAATATAAAAACTCAGAAAACTATAAGTTCTAAAGTTGGTTCAGTTAGTGTCAATGTGTGAAAAGAGGGTGCCATAGGTGGTGGTCTCCAAATGTAAAGTATTAGACTGGAGGGTGTATCCATCTTTCACCACTTAATTTTTCAGTTTCACGTCAGATTTCCACTCACTTACCTTTCACTCAACAAAAGGCAGGAAATGGTCACCTTTTATTACCCTTTTTTTTTTTGTAACATCCTGTTTCGGTTCAGTTCTTAAGTCAGGGTTGTGGACCGAACTTCGATCATGTAAAGACTTTAATCTTTGAGGAAGTAAAGTTTAGACCTTATTGAAGGTTGATAATGTTGGTTCTGATATCTAAGCCCTTGATTTGTGTGCTGGAACAAAAGGGTAGAAAGTAAAAAGTTATATATCGGGATTCTTGCATGAATTAGTATTTTAGTTCGACATGTGTTAAACCAAAAGTAACTAGATGGAATTCTAGGGCTCTTCAATATCTTTTTGTGCACATAAAGAATGTCGAAAATGGAGTTGAAACGAAGAAGTTATGGTTGTTTGAAGTTGAGCTGGAAGATAGGGGTTTTGCCCTATGCAGGGCGTAAGGAAGCTATGCATGACGTAGTGGCTGATAGAGGAACACGTTTTAAATGATCTACGTATGGTGTAACTCGTAACTAAGGTTAACAAAAACCCCAGGTCTAAGGTTTTGAGCCTTATTTAAGGACTCTAACTTCATGGGATCCCTTCCATAACCAGCCTCCTTCACCTATCGTTCCTTTGAAACCCTAACCACCATTTGTGAGTCTTGTAGATTTTAGTGTGTTTTTGGGTGCATTTTTTGAAAAAAAGAGTCCATTGAAGAAGCTTTGGCGAGCTTCAATCTTTGTAGATCCAGACCTTGCATTTCATCAACATTCTCAAGGAAGTATAAAGCCTGCATCTTGATGTTCCTTTTGTTAGATCTAATTAGTTCATGGGTTTTTATGCTTTTTGTCCCATAATCTTAGTTCTTGTGAGTATGGGTTACTCCAGGCCATGTGAGTGCCTCCTTCTAATGTTTATGAGGTTATTGAGTCATAAAAGTGAGAGCTTGGGCACTCTCATTGATCCATGCATGAGTTCTTGAGCAATTGATACCTTTACAGACCTAGGTTTTGGTATTGTGCTCTTTGTGACCATGAAAATGGATAAAGTCGGAGACTTTATTCGTTAAGACATTCATTTAGATCAGATATGGGAGTTTGAGAGTTTGGCTTGTTGTATTATGAGTTTAATAAAAGTTATTAGGATCATGGGCACTATGTAGGGCGTAATCTAAGTACACATAGCTTAGCTCTATCCAAGGCGTAGATTGGTTACGCAAGGCGTAAGTAAACTGAGCGTTGACTGTTGACTTTTTGGTTAGCTTGACTTTTGGACTCAATATTGAAAGGGCAAAATGTTCTTTTGTTCAAAAGAGGTTTAATTATGAGCCTAGACCTTTCGCGAGTTAGTCTTTTCCTTAATTGTTAATTAGGGTTTTATTATAGATATGTTTAGCAAGAGGAGGCTTGATAATGTCGGCTTGAGTGGGTGGTTTATGTTGTCTTCAAGATTGATGTGAGTCTCTTCACTATACTCGTGAGTCGAAGGCACCAATACCAACCTACTGGATTATGTTTGTAGAATGCTAGCTGTCTTTGTGACTTTTTCACGTGTATGTATGTTTTTATGGGTTGAGCCCGACTATATGGGTTGGGCCCGATTATGTATGTTTTACATGGGTTGGGCCCGATTATGTATGTTTTACATGGGTTGGGCCCGATCATGTATGTTTTATATGGGTTGGGCCCGATTATGTATGTTTTATATGGGATGGGCTATGGGCTCGGCCCGAATGATATCGGTGTTGGAACTTTGCTTATAGCCTAAAAGCATTATCCCACATTAAAGAAAGAAAGAACCTTGACTAGCTTTATAAGCCTTTGTCTCCACATATTCTTAAATGGATAAAGCAAGACAAAAAGGCATTTATGCTAGAATTGTGGTATTGAGCTATCAAATTAGTCTTGAATTAAGCTTGTCATTAAATATAATTAATGGTCAAAAGATGGCCTTAGGCCTTGGGGTCTTCTTGACAAATTAATTAATTTTTATATACACAAATTCCGAAATTGATTTTTTAATTACAAAATCTGTTAATTGTTAATTAACTGAATTGAAGTTAATTAGGCAGTTAATTTAGGTTTTAGAACAGGTATGATGGTTGACAGTTTTTAACTGCAATAAGACAGACTATAAATAAATGATTAATTGACAGATTAAAGGGTTGATCACATACATAATAACACCACTTTCTTTCACTCTCGTTTTTCTTGAAAATCAAGGAAGCACGAAGAATTTCGTTAGGATCAAGATTCAATCTTGATCAGAAAGATTCAATCTTGATCAAATTGTTGTATCCTCTAGACAGATCCCTACTAGGGAAATTTCTGTCTTAGAACACTGCAAAGCAGACCTCAATCTCTACTTAATTTTGTGATTATTGAAACTGTTGTAAACATCCAAATACAAGTATGCTCTTCTGATTTGTGAATCTTTGTATATTAATTTGATTTATTTATGTTTTTGTTTGTCCAATTTCAAATTTGATTACTTTTGTCATAACAATGGGTTGGGCCCATTACTTGTATGGTATATGGTATTTTGGGGAACTCACTAAGGTTTAGTGTAACAACTCAAATTTTCAAACAAAAATTTTCATTTTTAAAACATAAATATTTCCATTAAAAACCAAGGCATAAGCAGTTTAATTATTCAGTCAATACAATAATTCAAACTCCCAAGATCATGAAACATTCTTCAGTGTGTATCGATCATGCCGGCGCCTTCCCACGGTCCTCGCTAGTACCTGAAACACATACATACATAACAACTGTAAGCATAAATGCTTAGTGAGTTCCCCAATATACAACTTACGCACATACGCCTTTCCAGGCCCGACCTTCCGGTCCATGTGTCTCAGGGGACTTCCGTCCCTGCTGGGTAAACCTTCCGGCCTTACCCACGCCGACCTTCCGGTCCATCACACATCCTTCGGTCCATGTGTCTCAGGGGACTTCCGTCCCTGCTGGGTAAACCTTCCGGCCTTACCCACGCCGACCTTCCGGTCCATCACACATCATATCGCCTTCCGGCCCATAACACATAGCACATATAACATATAACATACCACATATAGCATACATAACACATATCATATCCGACCTTCCGGTCACACAGTCAAACCCTTCCGGGTACAGTATAGTGAGAAGACTCACCTCGTAAGTGCTGAAAGCTAGCAACTCCTGAAATCACTCGCGCACAAACCAACGAGCTACAACCCTCCTATAACATTACATAACTCATTAACACTCATATCAGCTAAGTGTGACTATCCCTAAGAAGTCAGACTTAGGTCAACTCTGGTCAACGGTCAACGGTCAACTCGACTGGACTCGGCGAGTACCATGGCGACTCGGCGAGTCTAGTCGTCCTCACAGATTCCTGAATATTCCCTTTCTACTCGTCGAGTATACCTCTCGACTCGACGAGGTCCTCGTGGAAGAATCGCGGGGCTACCCCGACTCCACTCGCCGAGTCTGATGAACAACTCGGCGAGTCTCAGCACATCTTCAAGCTACTCGCCGAGTCTGAAGAACAACTCGGCGAGTCCATGCCATGCAGACGAGTAACTGCTTCCTGAGATAGGTCTCGTCCCGAAGTACACATGCATGGGACCTTCTGGACCTCTAAAGGTCCTAATACATGACTATAATCGTGGGGTAACAAGGCATTTCTTCATCAAATCACTACATGGGTTCTATAAACCCTAATTTCATAAATACATCAAAATAACAGATTTGGTCCGAGTTATTACCTGGAATCGCACTCTCTGTGTCCCCCAAATCTCAGGGCTCAATCCTCCTTGATATTCCTTTAGCCAAATCCTTCTTCTTCTTGCCTAACCACTTCTTCCAAAGTTCCAAAGCTTTCTCCCTTGCTCTAGGCGTCCACAGCGATTAGGGTTTCTCTCAATTGACCAAAAGACTGGAAATGACGGCCTAAGAGGTGTTAAATACGATCCAAACTGAACGGTTAGGGTTTCTGCTGAACAGCGTCGACTCGCCGAGTCCATATCTGGACTCGTCGAGTCCAGTCGCGGACCCGCGACCAAGTCCGCGATCCTACTCGGCGAGTCTAGGCTCCAACTCGCCGAGTCCCCTCTTAAATCACCCCAAAAACATAATTTTAATAATACCTGGGATTCCGGGCTGTTACAATTCTCCCCCACTTGGATTAGACTTCGCCCTCGAAGTCTCGTTCTGCAAATAGTTCCGGATGCTGCTCCCGCATTTCGCGCTCCGGTTCCCAAGTCATTTCTGATCCCTTACGGTGTTGCCATTGAACCAACACCAGAGGTACCTCCTTGTTCCTCAGAACCTTGATCTTTCGATCCCTGATAGCCACTGGTCTCTCCGCGTAATTCAGGCTCGCATCCACCTGAATATCCTCCAATGGAACCACTGCCGACTCATCGGCTATGCACTTTCTCAACTGCGACACATGAAAAGTGTCATGGATCTGACCCAACTCCGCTGGCAACTCCAACCGATAGGCTACCCGACCTATCCTTGCAATCACACGAAATGGCCCAATATACCGGGGCCCCAACTTGCCTCTCTTCCTGAACCGAATCACTCCTTTCCAAGGAGAGACCTTCAGGAGAACGAAGTCGCCGACTTGAAATTCAAGCTCGGATCGACGCCTGTCTGCATAACTCTTCTGTCGGCTCTGGGCAGTCAATAATCTTTGTCTCACTTGTTGAATCTGCTCTGTCGTCTGGAGTATGATCTCCGTGCTGCCCATCACTCTCTGTCCCACCTCTCCCCAGCAAATGGGAGTCCGACACCTCCTACCATACAACAGCTCGAAAGGCGGCATACCAATGCTTGAATGATGGCTGTTGTTGTAGGAAAACTCTGCCAAGGGTAAATACGCATCCCAACTACCCCCGAAGTCTAACACACACGCTCGGAGCATGTCCTCCAGTGTCTGAATTGTCCGCTCGCTCTGACCGTCTGTCTGGGGATGGTATGCGGTACTAAAATGCAATTTAGTACCCAGCTCCTCATGAAATTTCTTCCAGAATCTGGAAGTAAAGCGCACATCACGGTCCGACACAATCGAGATCGGCACCCCGTGCCGAGATACCACCTCTCTCACGTATATCTCCGCCAATTTCTCCGCCGAAGAACTCTCACTGATGGCAAGGAAGTGTGCACTCTTTGTCAACCTATCCACGATCACCCAAATTGCGTCAACTCCCCTAGCAGTCCTCGGCAATTTGGTGATAAAATCCATAGTAATCTGTTCCCACTTCCACTCGGGGATCTCCAATGGCTGTAACTTGCCATGCGGTCTCTGGTGCTCAGCCTTAACCCTACGGCAGGTCAAGCACCTCTCAACGAACCATGCCACGTCCCTTTTCATACAGGGCCACCAATATTCCTTCTTTAAATCCAAATACATCTTTGTAGCACCAGGATGGATCGAGAATTTCGATCTATGAGCCTCTTCCATCAAGGTAGTACGCGTACCGCCTACGAACGGTACCCAAATCCGACCCTGAAACGTCATAAGGCCTCGACTATCCTTGACAAACTCTGAGATTAACCCCACAACCCGCTCTTTCTTCTGCATTTCTGGTCGCACGGCCTCCGCCTGGGCCCCACGAATGGCGTCCAATACTGGAGTCATCACAGTCAGTCTCAAGCATACGTCTCGCAATGAAGTGCTCTCCGCCCTGCGGCTCAATGCATCGGCTACCACATTAGCCTTGCCTGGGTGGTACAGGATCTCACAATCATAATCCTTGACCACATCCAACCACCTCCTCTGACGCATATTTAGGTTGGGTTGATCCATCAAATACTTCAAACTCTTATGGTCCGTGTATATCGTACATCGAACCCCATACAAGTAGTGACGCCAAATCTTGAGGGCGAACACCACTGCCCCCAACTCTAAATCATGCGTGGGATATCTCGCCTCATGAGGCTTCAGCTGCCTCGACGCATAAGCTATCACATGACCCCTCTGCATTAACACTGCACCCAATCCCGAAATCGATGCGTCGCAATATACCACGAAATCTTCCATCCCTTCTGGAAGAGATAATACCGGGGCTTCGCACAATCTTTGGCGAAGTGTCTCAAAGGAGGTCTGCTGATCGGGCCCCCATGAGAACGTAACACCCTTCCGGGTCAATCTGGTGAGTGGCACTGCAATCTTGGAGAAATCCTTGATAAATCTCCGATAATACCCTGCCAACCCAAGGAAACTTCTGATCTCAGAGGGTGAATTCGGCACCTCCCAACTCATCACCGCCTCAACCTTGGCCGGATCAACCAATATCCCTTTCTGATTAACCACATGCCCTAGAAACTGGACCTCCCGCAACCAGAAGTCGCATTTGGAGAACTTTGCATAAAGTTTCTCCGACCTCAATACCTCAAGGACCTCCCTCAAATGCTCCTCATGCTGCTCTTTCGATCTCGAATACACCAGAATGTCGTCGATAAATACGATCACTGACCGATCCAACATCGGCCTGCATACCCTGTTCATGAGATCCATGAACACAGCCGGGGCATTGGTGAGTCCAAAAGGCATCACCACAAACTCATAATGTCCATATCGCGTCCTAAACGCTGTCTTCTGGACGTCTTCATCCCGTACTCTCACCTGATGGTATCCTGACCTCAGATCGATCTTGGAAAACCAAGATGCTCCCTGCAACTGATCGAATAAATCATCGATCCTCGGCAACGGGTAACGGTTCTTGACCGTTAGCTTGTTCAACTCCCGGTAATCAATGCACATCCGGTGTGAACCATCCTTCTTCTTGACGAACAAAATAGGTGCTCCCCATGGCGAGCTGCTCGGCCGAATGAATCCCTTTCCCAGCAACTCCTGGAGTTGCGAGGACAACTCTTGCATCTCTGGAGGTGCAAGACGATAGGGCACCTTGGCAATAGGCGCTGCCCCCGGAACCAGATCGATACTGAACTCTACTTGCCTCACAGGTGGTACTCCCGGCAACTCCTCGGGAAAGACATCTGAAAACTCGCGCACCACCGGAACTTCCTCAACTGACTTCGGTTTCTCAGAAACCTCCCGCGTATCCATCACATACGCCACGAAACCCTTACAACCCTGACGTAGACACTGCCTCGCCCTAGCGGCCGAACAAAAAGCTGATCCCGAACGGGTACCCTCGCCGTATACCGAAAGAACTCCCCCACTTGGGTCTCGTATAGTCACCAACTGACGCTCACAGTCGATGACAGCGCCGAACCGGCTCAACCAGTCCATGCCCACGATGACACAGACATCCCCCATCGCGATAGGAATCAGGTCAATCTGGAATCCAACCCCGAAAATCTCTAGTACACATCCCCGAAGAACCTCCGTAGCACAAATCACCTTCTCGTCGGCTATAGAGACTCTCAAAGGTCGACTCAACGACTCACGACTAACGCCAATATGCTGACTAAAGGCCAAGGACACAAAGGACCTACTCGCACCCGAGTCAAATAACACTAAGGCAGGCACAGAGTTCACAAGGAAAGTACCTACGCGCATAACAACATAAGCATAACATATCGACATTAAAATAATTACATGAATTACGACATACCTGCCACAACATCGGGCGCAGCGCGGACCTCTTCCGCTGTCAGCTGAAAGGCTCTTCCCCGAGCCCTCGGGGCCTCGGCCTTCACCGGTCGAGTCGCAGTAACTCCGGCAGCAGGTGCAGATCCCTGAAGAAGCTGAGGGCACTCGGCCTTCCTATGGCCAGTCTGGTTGCAATGAAAGCAAACCGAAAATCCCTTGGGGCACTCCCTAGCAATGTGCCCCTCCTTGCCACACTTGTAGCAAGCACCAGATCGACATGCTCCATCATGACTCTTGCCGCACTTCCCGCAAGTGCGACCCTTCGAACCTCCTGTCCTCGAATCAGCGGACTTGGTCCGCTTGGCTGCCGGCTGGAACTGAGCCGGTCGCCGATCCACCCGCTGAGACTCGGCCTCCTCCCTAGCCTGAGTCTCCAACTCGATCTCGCGCTTCCTGGCATTCGCCTGAAGCTCAGCAAAAGTGTGGTAAGTGGAGTTTGACACAAACTCCCGAATATCCCTCCTCAAGACACCCAAGTATCGGCTCATCCGAGCCTGCTCTGAGGACACCAGCTCAGGGCAAAACATCGCCCTCTCATGAAACTTCCGTGTAATCACCGCAACAGAATCGGTACCCTGCTTGAGGGTTAAGAACTCCTGCACCAATCGTTCCCTCTCCACCGGGGGAACGTACTCATCCCTGAACATGGTAGTAAATCCCTCCCATGTCACCGCTGTAGTCTCTGCCAAAGTGAAATTCGCTGTCACGAACTTCCACCAGTCTTTCGCTCCCAGGCGGAGCTGGTTCAAAGCGAACCGTACCCTCAGGTGCTCCGGGCATGAACAAGTATAGAAGCACCCCTCTATATCTGCGATCCACCTCATCGCAGCAATCGGATCCTGCGTCCCATCGAACTCTGGTGGCTTCGTGTTGCTGAACTCTCGGAACAGCAATGAATCACCCCCCTGTGGCCTAGCAGCGGCCACAGCTGCGGTAGCTGCAGCGGTTGCAGCCTCAGTCAATGCGGCGTACCGCTCGTCGAATGTCTCCATCAGAGTGGTCTTGATAGACCCAAACATCTCCGGGATCTCAGCCCGGATCGCCGCCGCCACCTCCTCGTGGATCATCTGACGAATATCCTCGTCACTCATACCGCTCGAACTTGCCCCGTGCCGCGGTCTAACCATGATATCTCTGAAATACAACATAAAACTATCAGAGATTCTACCGAGTATAATCGTACTCGACACGCAACCCTACTCAGTCCCAGATATCCAGGGATTCTTACTTGGGCCTCCCACTGACCCGGTGTCCTCGGTAGTACGGGCCCAATACTACTGACCACACCGCATCAATGTTCATCCCAAGTCCTCCTCCCCAAACTCCAGATAGTGAGTACTCTACTTCTGATACGCTCTATTTACCCGCATACTAGCAAAGCATCACATATAGGCAACTCCCCTAGACTAAGGCATCACAAATCAGGCCACTCTAGTCCTATCATGAATACCTAGTCTTCTAGCATGCATAACAATTCATATCATATAATATTGTAAGGTATTTTGGGGATCTTTACCGTTCGGGCGCTGACTGATCGTACACACTGCTTCTTTCTTGCTTACCACAAAACCATTTACCCAAGTTTATGCCTTTATTTGAAAAGTTTCCTCAAATCCTCGGTTTGAGTTCAGTTACCCCCGAAGGTGTACCCGAATCCCTCAAACCAAGGCTCTGATACCAATTGTAACAACTCAAATTTTCAAACAAAATTTTTCATTTTTAAAACATAAATATTTCCATTAAAAACCAAGGCATAAGCAGTTTAATTATTCAGTCAATACAATAATTCAAACTCCCAAGATCATGAAACATTCTTCAGTGTGTATCGATCATGCCGGCGCCTTCCCACGGTCCTCGCTAGTACCTGAAACACATACATACATAACAACTGTAAGCATAAATGCTTAGTGAGTTCCCCAATATACAACTTACGCACATACGCCTTTCCAGGCCCGACCTTCCGGTCCATGTGTCTCAGGGGACTTCCGTCCCTGCTGGGTAAACCTTCCGGCCTTACCCACGCCGACCTTCCGGTCCATCACACATCCTCCGGTCCATGTGTCTCAGGGGACTTCCGTCCCTGCTGGGTAAACCTTCCGGCCTTACCCACGCCGACCTTCCGGTCCATCACACATCATATCGCCTTCCGGCCCATAACACATAGCACATATAACATATAACATACCACATATAGCATACATAACACATATCATATCCGACCTTCCGGTCACACAGTCAAACCCTTCCGGGTACAGTATAGTGAGAAGACTCACCTCGTAAGTGCTGAAAGCTAGCAACTCCTGAAATCACTCGCGCACAAACCAACGAGCTACAACCCTCCTATAACATTACATAACTCATTAACACTCATATCAGCTAAGTGTGACTATCCCTAAGAAGTCAGACTTAGGTCAACTCTGGTCAACGGTCAACGGTCAACTCGACTGGACTCGGCGAGTACCATGGCGACTCGGCGAGTCTAGTCGTCCTCACAGATTCCTGAATATTCCCTTTCTACTCGTCGAGTATACCTCTCGACTCGACGAGGTCCTCGTGGAAGAATCGCGGGGCTACCCCGACTCCACTCGCCGAGTCTGATGAACAACTCGGCGAGTCTCAGCACATCTTCAAGCTACTCGCCGAGTCTGAAGAACAACTCGGCGAGTCCATGCCATGCAGACGAGTAACTGCTTCCTGAGATAGGTCTCGTCCCGAAGTACACATGCATGGGACCTTCTGGACCTCTAAAGGTCCTAATACATGACTATAATCGTGGGGTAACAAGGCATTTCTTCATCAAATCACTACATGGGTTCTATAAACCCTAATTTCATAAATACATCAAAATAACAGATTTGGTCCGAGTTATTACCTGGAATCGCACTCTCTGTGTCCCCCAAATCTCAGGGCTCAATCCTCCTTGATATTCCTTTAGCCAAATCCTTCTTCTTCTTGCCTAACCACTTCTTCCAAAGTTCCAAAGCTTTCTCCCTTGCTCTAGGCGTCCACAACGATTAGGGTTTCTCTCAATTGACCAAAAGACTGGAAATGACGGCCTAAGAGGTGTTAAATACGATCCAAACTGAACGGTTAGGGTTTCTGCTGAACAGCGTCGACTCGCCGAGTCCATATCTGGACTCGTCGAGTCCAGTCGCGGACCCGCGACCAAGTCCGCGATCCTACTCGGCGAGTCTAGGCTCCAACTCGCCGAGTCCCCTCTTAAATCACCCCAAAAACATAATTTTAATAATACCTGGGATTCCGGGCTGTTACATTTAGCTTACGGTATGTGATTTAACATTTTTCAGGTACTTCCAGTTTCAAAAGGAAGGGACCGACTTGACTGCATAACATCCCCTGATGACTTTTCCGTATTGATTATATTTTTTACTCTAATGTTTGAGAAGTACAATTCACTCTCTTGGTTTTGGAACAGTTTACTGTATGATATAAATGGTTTAAAAAATAAAATTTTATCAGCATTTTTGGGACGTTACAATTTTAAAAAATATATATTTTTGTACACTTATTATACTCGTTTTGTAGGGAATTAAAAACATGAATTTTAATATATTTTTTTATAATTATTTAGTATATATATAATTTAACAAATATTATAAAAACCAAAAAAAAAGGTTGACCAGTCACACGAGGAGAGAGAGGGTGGGGTAGCTGATGAATTATCTCATGGTTTGTTTCATTAAACAAGTTTGATGTGTAAATCCATACAATAAGAAAATTCCTTTGTTTCATTAAAAACTTCTTTTGATAAAACCTAATTTTCCAACGAATCAATCTCATTTCATGCAAAATGGAACCCGTGTGCTATTCTTCTTTCGTTTTACGCTTTCCAAATCGGATAAAACCATTGTCGGATATGCAGGTCGATCGCGCGTGATCTAGGGTTCGTTAGAGGGTTGTTCGTTTTCGAGGAAGGGGTAGTGGTAAAGGAGGAGAGAAAGAGAGAAAGAAGGTGATGTTGGGATGGTTTACGTGGTGGTTTCTAGGTTATGGTCGATATGAGTGACCAGCGAATGATGTGAATGAAGTGATTTGGATGAAGGTGAGTAAAGAGGTGGACGAAGGTGGTGGTGTGAGTGGTGGCATTGGTAGGAACGAAAAATCAAAAACAATGTAGGCCTTTGGAGAGTGAACAATAGAGGTGGAGGGATGAGGTTGAAATATGTCCTTTTAAATTTTATATTATTAAAATTCCTAACCAAATTAAAGAAAAAAAATATATGATAAAACGGAAAATATTCTTTTTATATGGATATCCAAATGGAGGTTGTAATTTGTTAAAACTGTAGCGATGTAACCTATTATTTTTTCAATAGCCAAAACTGAAAATTTGGCAAAATCACAACGACCAAAACTGTAACTTACTCTTTTCTTATATAAATAAAACTATTGGAGAAGTATAACCAAAAAGCCGCTGTAGCACAACTCTCTTTAAAGATTCTATCTTCCGGCTCTCTTCACTGAGAGTCCCAGGTTCATGCCCTGGCAGAGGCAAAAAAACATATTTTTTATAGAATTTTCCAATTCTTTGCTCTATATTTTGTTTATGGCTGCTTCGGTAGGTTTACTAACTAGTCAACTTCAGTTACAAATGATCTCCACTAGCTGGTAGTGATCTACCGAATTTATAACCCCACTGTGGTGAGTTTGGATGTTTGAATCTTTGGACTCCTCCATAAATCCTCTTTAAATGCTTCTTGTGGGGAAATTTTCCCTGGAAATCCCATGAGGGGCTGGGTTTGCCCGCTTTGCGGAGTTCAAACTTGGGATGCATGTTTAAAAGTACGTGTAGACTCCGTTAATTCATTTGCCGTTTCCAAAAAAAGTCAACTTCAATTGACCTTAAATATTTTAATTCTTTATTTTTTTAATTTTATAAATAATTAGTGTTTTAACTTTTAAACAATGTTTTAAAAACCGGTTTGAACCAGCCGGTCAAACCGAGAACCGGAGGAGCGAGCGGTTCAACTATCACTGATTTTACATTAATTTCTGAACCGAATTGAACCACCCGGTTTTTAGAAAAATCCGGTTGAACCGGTCAAAATAAACCGGTTGAACCGATTAAACCGGATAAAAACACATGAAAAAGAATCATTTACATAATAAACTTCGGTGATTTATTTCATATTTATTTAGCTTTCTCTAAATAAAAACATATGGTAAATGTTGTAAAGTTTTTTGATGTGTTTGTATTAATCTAAAACTATATTTCATTACACTATTATACTTTATTTTCTTTTTGACGTATATGGATTGATGTAAAACACTAAATCTTATGGTTATGTGTTATTTTACTATATTTCGATTCATCTACAACTTATTTTCTGTGTATTTTTAGTTTTTGAACTTGTAAACATCAAATTTATGATTTATATATGTACGCATATAAAGGAAAATAGAAAAAAAAACATGAAAAATATAGCAATCGGTTGAACTGGGAACCGGTCACCATACCGATTCAACTAAAAAACCGGTTTTTAAAACATTGGATTTAAACCAAATTTTAGGATGACTATATCACCACAATAATAATATACTTTATAGTACTATATTTTATACGCTTTTAACTAATTTGACTGGTTTCCTCATATATATATATATATATATATATATATATATATATATATATATATATATATATATATATATATATATATATATATATATATATATATACACACACACTATAATAAATGAGGGTTTTTTTTGCCACATGTCCTCTTCTCCTTCATTTGGAAACATGATATTTTCTAGAATTTTTAAAATTTCTATTTTCCACTTGTCATTTTATTATATTTTTCATTTTATTAAATTAAAATTCAACATTTAATGTGTAAGGTAATATATATGTAAAATATTTATTAGAAAGAGTTTATATATGTAATGTATTCAATACATTAAAGTCTCATTAATTTTAATAATTCAAAATTTTTCTCATTTTCTTATAAATCCAAACTTTTCAAATTGTTAAAATTTTATACTTATTTTTTTTAATTAAACTCATGTAATACATGGGTCTCACACCTAGTGTGTGTGTGTCTCTCTCTCTCTGTATATATATATATATATATATATATATATATATATATATATATATATATATATATATATATATAATACACAAGTAAAAGTTTTTAAGCCTTATTATTATTTTTTAATTTTAACTAAAAACCATACTGAATGGGAATATGCAAACCAAAAGCCACATTAGGGGTTGATATAATATATAAAGAAAAAACAAATTCCTTGCTTTTTTCACATGAACCCTTCTTATTTTTGTATATATCAGGTGTAAAAATGTCACACCCCTGAACCAGGACGACGGAAACGCCCGGGGGTGAATGACGTCATTGTATAGTATCATAACAATTGAATATGAATGAAACATAGCAACCAAACGACATACATTAAGATGACAAACTTACATTGTTTACATACTGTATTTGTTCACAAATTACACGAAAGTGAAAGAAATGTAAATTCCTTAATGCAGCAAAATATCCAATATCCATGGCTCAAGTACTTGCTTACTGAGTTCCTGAGAATACAAGTCATTTTGAAAAACGTCAACATAGAATTTTGGTGAGTTCATAAGCATTTTTTGTATGAAAACGGTTTGTATCGGTTTTGTTTGAAAATGTTGTATGTTTCCAGAAAAATCTGATATTTTCTATCATAGTGTGTTGTATGTCTTATACCAAAGACTGAAAATGTATGTATGCATGTTTCCTTGTATCTTGTATATATATGTACGTTTCCCATACAATCCTATTTTTTCTGATGTATAAAAAGTTGTAGTCTTAAAACCCTAATACCGGAATAACCATAGTAGTGTACTGAAAATGGTGTGTAGTTTTATATTTAATAAAACAGTGAAGTGTATTTTTTTCCCGTAAATCAAATGTAGTGTTGTTAATCCTTATGTAAGTCTTTATAACCATGTTTAATGTGACTGGTATGCCTGTCATGACGTTCTTCAGGGGTTGGTTTCGGTAAGATATTTGTCACCCTAGACTGGCCCCGTCTAGCTGTAGCGAACAACTCAGGGTGGGGGTGTCAATCCCCGTATAGATCTATACACAACTATCTCGCTCTCCCTCCAGGAGACTCTGGTTATAATTACAGGACTTAGAGTGTACTCTAGGTAGGTACGGTGAGGATAGTGTCTCACTAGAGCATTAACGGATTTACGCAATTATCGACTCCCTTTATTGAATAATGAGACAACTTTACTAGTGCAAATTCGTGACAGGTGTTTTATGACACACGATTTACAGGTTTTCATAACATTCAGTTTATGACACGCTTTTTACAGTTTTCATGACATACAGTTTTATTACCCATGCTATATGAGTTTTTATGACATACAATTTGTGACACGCCAACATTTCTGTCAGAAAATCTATTTTGTATACCATTTTGATTAAACTATTTATAATACTTTTTATAAATAATCATTAGTGAATATATCTATTGGTAACATATGGTGTAAAAAATAGCATAATATCTTGGGTTTTATGACCATCAAAATAATGAAAACATAATTACGACCATTTTACTATTAAAATTATTTTTAGTAAAATATCAAACTTTGTATTTTGTTTTGCACCTTGTGTTTGAAAGTTTTTGTAACATGAAATACTTTATTTTGGTTTGACTCAAATAAGTCACAAATTTTTAACACCATAAATGATAAACTCAGTATTTTATCCAAATATTTGTGTAGGTCTTAAAAGGAGGGCATGCATTTATTCAAGAGTTTAACATACATGGACATATATATGCATGCCATGGTTTCGAAATTTTTGAGTGAACAACCCATGAACACTAAATTTTGTGTAACAAAAATTTTACCACACACATTTATCATGATTTTATGTAGCTAAAACATTATAAAAACCTTATTACTTACGGATTTGTTCCTTGTTTCAACACCTAACTAAGATGCATGCAAATATCCAATGGGTAAACTTATTCTAGCATGTATGAAGCTTGCAAGTCACGATTTTATGGTGTGTTAGCATGGGGTATTTAACATCTTGAACACAAATTGTTACATAAACACATGAGTGCATGAAAATAACCAATGGTTAAACAAACTTGACTTGTATTCCCCCCCCCCCCCCACCCCCGCCCCGCCCCCCGCGCGCGCGAAAAGCATGAAAAATACAAAAAAGGTGGGGGTATGAAGCTCACCTTGGTTGATTTCGTGTGGTAGTAGGAAGGAAAACGTAAAAGATGTCGAGCCTAGCCTTGCACAACTTGAAGAACACTCGAAAATTGCTAGTGTTCTAAGGACTCTATCACACAAAAATGGTGTGTAAACAAGGTGATCTTAACCTAAAATGTATAAAATCATTTAGGTTTTACAAGAAACTTACCAAAGTTTTCTAGGACCACTTGAAGAAGTATCTTTCCTTGGAGGTGGTTCACGAAATTTGGAGAGGAAATGAGAGTGTTTAAAGAGTGAAATGAGTGAAAATGATCTTAGTGTGGGTGTGTGTGTGTGTGTGTGTGAGGGGGGAGGGGTTGGTTGCTTCCTTGTTATTTGGTGGGTAATTAACCTAGAAGTATGGTGGTCATTAGTACCTTTGCATGGATACATGAAGGTTAATTATATGGAAGTTTGTGGGGTAAAGTGAGGTGTCACCACCTTTTTGTATTTTTTTTCCTTTTTTTTTGTTGTCTACTCCCAACCGAAACCTATAAGGTTTTCGGCCCCTATGGCTCTTTCATGGGAGTTTTCGGTTTTAGGGTGGCCGAAAACACCCTATCTCCTTAAAGAGTTTGCGGTTTTGATGTTTGCATGGGCTTCTGGCCTTAATTGGGCCCAATAAAAAGGGTTTTTGGTCAAATAAGGCCCAAAGAGAAGGTTTTTGGTCCAATAAGGTATTTGGGCCGAGAACTCTGAGCAAAACCCAAAAATTGATTTTGTCCAACTATTGGATCGAACTTGGGATTTCATGAGGTTATGACAACTTGATTCTAAGTGTGCAAACATATGTATTCAAATAACATTGTAGTTTAGATTTCACTATTTTCATGCAAAAGGTTACATAGAGGAAATTGTTTGCAAACTTCACAATCTCAACCCTAAATTGCTAGTTGTGACATGAAACTTATGTAATATACAGGTTATTAAAAATAAAAGTTGATGTACTGCATGAATTTATTAAAAGTAACAGACTTTTCAGATTAAATTCAAAATTAGATTGGAAACGTGTATGTCGACCATTAGATTAAAATTGGAAAAAGTTCAAGGCAATGATGTTCATAACGACCAATAGGTATGCAATAATAGCAATAGTTAATACAAATATGCATTGGTTATATCACAAAAGGTCTACATAAAAGTAATTAATCAATAAACTAACATCAATTTGTAACATAAAAAATATTAAAGAAAAATCAAATAAATTACCCTATAGAAAAAGAAATACCGTTTGGCGTGGTGGACATATAATTAAATATTCTTTTATCCAAATATAATATTCCAAATTTTCTTTTGTCTTTAGCATTGTTAGATAATTGACTTGTAATATTAAAATTAAAAGTAGATTGGAAACTTGTATGCTGATATCCACATGATATATTTAAATTCATTGTCACCGACAACATGTGATATTTAATAGTAACAATAATTAATAAGAAAATGTCTTGATTATGCGACATAAAAATGATACGATATAAAATAATATTTTTATATAATACATTAAATATCAAAAATAAATGACAATCAAACTAAATTGACGTGTAGATAAACAATTATCAACTGACATAGTGGACATAATATTGGATTTTTTTTATCCAAATATAATTTTTTATTAATTTGCGTCTATATATCTTTAAGGTCGTTGGAATACATAGATATTTGTATCTTTAAAACAATAATAATTCATATAATAAAACTATAATAAAAAATGTTATTAAAATTTAGAAGTCTCGATTGTTGATTATACCCCCAAACACCTAGTTAACCCTTTTAATTTTCTTCTAACATCAATCACATAAAAAAACTTATATTTTTTTTCTCATTTTGTATTTTGTTGTATTGTTATTGCTATTGTTATTGTTAATTTATATTAAGCTTATGAACAATGCCTTGTATTGAGAGGCCCAATACCAATACCAGATTGTTTCAAGTTGTTTTGCATGACACTCCTCCGATAGTCTCATGTGTTTGACACCCATTATTTTTCCCCGCCTAACCTTGCCAATCTCTTTCTTTCTCTTCCACAACAATCAGTAATCCAATACAAGAGGCCTTCTCCAACTTTTGACTCCAGATTTAGGTGTGTCCTCTTCTATTTGTTTCCCAAACTTTCTTATGTATCTCGTCCTCTTTTTCTTTCTGTTCCCAACGAATTTACCACCATTGGTGGTGGTTAATGACAGCGTCGCTGGAGGGTAATAATGGTCACCGGAGCCGAACTTTTTATCATCATTATTATTATATAATTATTTTTAATATTAGTTCTTTTTCCTATAAATTTTTTTGTGTTGTATAAAGAGCTATTCAGATTTATACGGTTGTTCGAATAGTTAACAAATATTCGAATAATTGATAGACATTCAAATTATTATTAATATTAATTCTTATTTCCAATAATAATGAAAATTAGTTAATACCCGACAAATGTTCTAAACATCAGACAACATCTATATAAAATTAGTTAATACCCGGCAGATGTTCTAAACATCAGGCACCATTTATGTACAATTAGTTGATAAATAATAACCAATCAAATAAATTAAAGAGTAAATTACCGGAATGTCCTTTGTGGTATCGTGCTACTTGCACGTTTAGTCCATAAATCGGGGTTTTTCATCCATGGAGTCCTTAAATGCCAAATTTATTACACACGTTACCCTTATTATACGTTTTTGTTGCGTGGTTAATCCCTATTTGATCTAAAAAGACTATTGTGCCTTTATTATTTTTTGAGAAAATTTAATATATACCCTAAATAAACAATGAAATATCATATTTACCTTAACTAATATCTAAATATCATATATATATCCTAAACGAACAACCATAATATCATAATTTCCCTAATTTTAAATCTTAATACTTTTATAATCATTAATTAGTATTTAAAATCATTTTAATTATAAAAAACAAATAAATTGACCATAATACCCCTTTCCAAACACATTACCAAAGCCCTACATTGATGAAAGATGCAATCCACGCACGTCGCCTACATGATTCTTGCCCCGTCGTCATCTGCTCCACAGAAAACCTCGATTGATCATAGCCAATTAGGGATTCCGGTCATTAGCGGCGTGACACCATTTATGTGACAACATAGATGAACCCCATGATGATTCAAACTACTGTCCTAGTGAAGAAAGCTATTATAGTCACCTTAGTTTTGAGAATGAAGATGAGCCAACAAATGATGATGAAGAAGCTTAGTCTTTTAGTAAGAATACTCTATGCATGAAAGTTGGCACAAAATTTGAAAATATGGTTGCTTTTCGGAGAGCTTTGAACCATTACGCAATCATAAATGAGTTTGACTACTATATTAAAAAAAGTGACTCGACACGATTCACAGCAAGGTGTGAAAACATAGATTGTAATTGGAGAATTTATGTGCCTGTCATGCAAGATAGTATTACCTTTGAAGTAAGTACCTACCTAAGTTATTTTTAACATGATTTCCAATTAAAATTTATTTATATATGTTAATTTAATTATTGTGCAGGTTAGGAAACTTAAAGGACATACTTGTACTCAAAGGAACATGGGTGGTAATAAGCGTGCCACTCAAGGATGGATTGCAAATATAGTTACTGACAAGTTGAAGTCTAATGGGGACATTTCTTCCATGAAGCTTAGAAAGTGGATTATGAAAATTCACAATGTTAACGTACCATACCTGAAAGTATTTAGAGGGAAAGAGCAAGCATATACTGATATGCATGGTAAATGGGAAGACTCTTTCATGAAGATGGATGTATTTAGGGAAGAATTGCTAAATAGGAACTAAGGAAGCGTTGTCGAAATTGACTTTGATGTAGTTGGTGGCAAGAAATGCTTCAAAAGGTTTTTTATTTCTCTGGACGCTTGTTCGAGAGGGTTTCTTGCTGGTTATCATCCTTATATTAGTCTTGATGCTTTCCATTTAAAAGGAATATTCAACGGTGTATTGGCCGCTGCAACTAGTGTTGACGCTAACAATTTTATCTTTCCGATAGCATATTGTGTGCTTGAATCAGAGAACACACAATCATAAACATGGTTCCTTGAATCACTTCAAAAAGAAATTGGGACACTAAGTGGTCTTGTTATCTCATCAGACATGCAAAAAGGGTAGAAGTTGCCATCATGCATGTTTATCCTAATGTTGAGCATAGAGAATGCATATAACACTTATATAGAGAATGTATACAATCATGGACATCATGGTAAATTCTTCAGCAAGAAACTATGGAGGGCTGCAAAAACCTACTTGCCTACCAAGCATGATAGATTATTGAAGGACAGAGGTGATGTAAGTCAAGACTCCATCACATATCTAAATACCAACCACAAAAAGGTATGGAGTAGAAGCAAGTTTGGCATAAGTTCGAAGTGTGATTATGTCACTAATAATATTTCAGAATCATTTAATTCTTGGATGGATGTATTGCGCTATCAACCTGTGCTTGATCTACTTGATACAATTAGAGAAAAACTTATGAAAAGATTTGATAATAAAAGAATGTTAGTGAACAAATGGAATGATACATTGGTTCCTATTGCTAAGAATCATGTTAACGACATTTCAAAGGTAAGTATGTTAAATTATAATTGAATTACATATCTATAATCATCTTAACAATATCTTTTTTTATGTAGAACTTGGGTGAATATGAAGTTTGTAGAAGTTGTGACAATAAACCTGAAGTGAAATGCAAGGGACAACATTGGGAGGTCTACCTAGATGAAAGAAAATGCAGTTGTCGGGCATGGCAAGTTATGGGCCTTCCATGTGTACATGCAACAACTTTTATTGCTTTTACGAGGGATGTTAATTAGGACAAACATGTTGATTCGTGTTACACTATAGAGAAATTCAAAGAAGCATATGCTTTTGAAATTTCTCCGATGCCTGGAGCGGATGAATGGATGCAAAAAGATGGGGAGAAAATATATCCACCTATTATCAAACGCCCGGTTGGACGGCCCAAAAAAGGATCAAATCATTAGATGAGTCGAAAAGAAGACACAAATGTCTACGATGTGGGGAGTACGGACATCGTGAAAAGACATGCAAGAACCCCGCACTTCAAGGTTTAGATCGAAGTGAAATTTCGACCTCAAGAAAAAGGAACCGGTGTCCGTGATAGTTGGTTGTTTTCAAAAGTTTTTATTGTTAGTTAAAATTATTTTGTTTTTGAAAACTTTGTAAAGTTGTTTGAGACACATAAGGTTAAGTGTCAACATGAAAAAATATTTAGCTTTTGATTTTTTAAACTTGGTAAACTTGTTTATTAGTTGAATTTGATAAACTTGATTTCTTACTCTTAGATCTAGTACTTTGATTTTTTTTAAGATTATATATATATATATATATATATATATATATATATATATATATATATATATATATATATATATATATATATATATATATATATATATATATATATATATATATATATATATATCGATGGTTTTTCTTATAGACTAATAGGTTAATAATTACTTTTATTATTATCATTTCTCATCTTTATTGTTTATCTTTCTAATGACAAATGTAATCACAAACATATAAAATAACGTCTTAATGGATTAAAACATTTTTGTTTATATTAAGTCATAAAATGATCATTTTGGGTAAATATGATATTTTGACAATTTAAGGGTATATATGAAATTTTAAATATAGTTTTATAAAAGGGGTACAATAGTCAATAAATAAAAATAATGATTTAAAATGATTATAAAATATTAAAAAAAAACATTTAGGGCAAATATGATATTATAGATACTTAGTTAGGATATATAGGATATTTAGAAATTAAATAGGGCAAATATGATATTTCATTGTTTATTTAGGGTATATATGAAAGTTTCCCTTATTTTTTTTATAATTTATATATTTCTTTTATAATTAAAATTTTGATTTAAATATTAATAATTAAAAAAAAACATTTTTCCTAAAACCTAAGCAACATTAAGAATAGTTCCCTCAACCCCTTATTCTTCGCCTCTCCTTTCCACTATCACCCACTACTGACACTCATCACCGACACCTGTATCAATGTCGATAACCCTATACAACACAAGGATATCTCACAATTGCATCCCACCCTTCCTTACACCCCCTTGCACCATCATCCCCGTCTTTTTTGTATATTTCTTAGTAGGCATCAAAACCACCATAGGCTTCGCCATAAAACTAGAAAAACTCTAGAAGTCGCCGACAAACTCACAAATTTGTCAACAAACTCCATCACCATCACCACTACACACTCACTCGTCGTAAAGCTCCTCTCATTATAGTAAATCACCATCGTTGATATACAAATCCAGAAAAACACAAACCTAGAAATCCATTTAACATAGAAATGGACATTCGTTCATTCAAACCAGAAATCAATAAAAGAGATGAGAGAGTTATGAAACAATGGTAACAACAAACGATGACGGGAAGTGTAACACTCATAAATACGGTCCAGAAAGTTCATTTTTAATTATCAAATAAAACCATAGTTATCAAAACATTCCATCAAAACACAAGTCAAGTATTTAAAATATTATTATCAGAGTCTCCAAATCAAAATATCAGAGGAAACATCCCAGGCTAAACATAATGGTGTGTACACTGTAGTCATCTCGAGCTCTTCCCCTTGCTACCAGAAGTACTTGAAACCAAAACTGAAATCCATAAGCACAAGTATTAGCGAGCTTCCCCAAATTACCACATACCATACACATAATCACACAATCACATATAAACATATTGTGTGCCCCGCCCGGCATCGGACATAGTCCGGCATCGGGCCCCGCCTGGCATCAGACCATAGTCCGGTAAGCATATAAACATATCAACAATACACAAATAATAAACACATAATCATAAGCATATAAACATTCATTGGGCACCGCCCGACATCAGACCAAAATTCGGAAAGCATATAAACATTCATCGGGCACCGTCCAACATCGAACCTTAGTCCCGAAAACATATAAAAACAGACACATGCAAGAATCACGAAGACATCAAGCATACAAACATTCCTCGGGCATTGCCTGAAATCAGACCGTATTTCGGAAAGCATATAAACATTCATCGGGCACCGCCCGGCAACGGACCGAAATTCGGAAACATATAATCACACATACGGGCCAACATTGGTGCCTTCGACCCGTTCCTACAGGTGGAAACTCACATTGCAAAGCTAAATGCAGAATGTCACGGCAAGGAATCTCTAACGGCTGCTTCGGCGACTCCCCTAACTATCATTACCAAAATAACACTTGGTCAAAAACCAATAATCCTTCTTAGGGTAGAATAACCATTTTACCCCTGATCTAATTTTGTCCATGCCTAAGGCCCAAAACAATAACATGAAAGTCCCAATACTAGGTAGACTTCCCAAGCCCACTCATGGCCCACCAATGGCCCAATTTTATAAATTAGGCCCAACCCTTCTAATGGGCCTTACCCTAGACCCAAAATAAGACATAATCCATTAAATCCCAAAATGATTCTTTGAATGAGAGGTCTCACACTCCAACGGTTGGAATTAAACAAGAGCTACGCAATAGAGTTAAAACGTAACCTTCTAAAACTATTTAGTTCCCATAATATGTAACTTAGCATATTCGCATACTAGTTAATTGAATCTAGTTAGAACTCTTAGAAAGCACAAAGCAAGCGACATTCAAGCATTAAGTAATCAGAACCAAGCATACCCTAATCATGTCATCCTATCACTGACTAATCAGTACTAGCATGCAACTCTACCAACTCATACCATAGGCATACAAAACATCTCCCCTTGTAAGTCCCAAATTTTCTTGATGTATCAATCAGATCCAACTGATGGTGCGGAATTCCAATCAATTGGATGATGCAAGATCAAAATAGAGAAGAAGGAGAATAAGAACTTGATGAATCTTCAATGTTTATATGATTAGAATGATATTCCAACACAAGATCCGAAAACACACACTAGTTCTCTCTTTAACTTTCTATCTCTACAATATGCTCATCTCTTATCTAATTCTATGGCCAACCCCTACTCCTCACCTTTACATCTATATTTATACTAATGGACTAAAACCCAAGGCCCAAACCGAAAACCCATGAGTTTTCGGTTCAAGCTACAATTACACCTAATAATATTTTCGGCCCAAGACTAAAAATAATAAATGCTTAGAAAAGCAAAGTATAAACCATATTTTTGACCCAAAAATCTCCCCCTTGGTTTATAGCATTCATTTCTTTGACCCAACAAACTCCCCCTAAAAATGTATTTTCTATGTGAATCTTCAAATTCTTCCCAACTTCAAGATGAACAAATGAATCTTCTATGTGAAAGACTTCATCTTGAACATTTGGGCTTTTCTTTAAAAATTTGACTCTAAACGCATGTTGGGTGTGGAGGATTCTTGTATGGATTCTTGAAAATCTGCGCTTTCAGCTTGAGAATCTTCAGAGAGAATAACAGAGAGACCAATTCTTCTAGATCACATCAGCAGGTTCATAGATAGTAGCAAATTGATTGAGGAGGCTTCAATGCAATATGCCACATAGCCTTCATGTACAGCGTCACCTTGCTTTTGGGTTGGAAGATTGTATGTTGTAAAATAATCTTCATTTCTAGTTCCTTCGAATGAATGTTCTTGAATAATCACCGTGCACCTTGAAAAGTAACCATTGACTAAAAAGTCCCTGTGGATCACAGAAAGAATCATAAAGACCCTTCTCACCACAGTTTTTCAAGGATGAATCATTGGCTCAGAAAGAGACTGTAAGTCCCAAACTATGGATCCAAATCAGTAATCAGTAAGATAATGGCAATCAAATAGAGTGTTAGAAGGAGTAGAAGAAGAATCAAAGCAAGAATGCACACATTTATATCATATAAATGTCAAGTACACCCTGTCACACATACACTGTTCATCCATACTTTCTGACAAACTGACAGCCCTTTATATACTACCCATACTAGCACACAAGAGTGCAGCCACACACGACATGTGCGGCCGCACACACGTGTGTGGCTGCACACACACAGACTAATCCAATCAAACCACTACACTATAACTCTATCAATCTACCATAATCTATATAAAAGAATGCCTAGCCCAAACCACAAAAGTATAACCTTTCAATCTCCCCTTTGGTTTGAGGCTAGCATAGACTTAGTATTCAATCTGAGGGCTTTTCAAACAGCTTCAAATCAGACTTTCCCATGGATCCCATCCAAAGTCTCCCATTAATGATTGTTGCGACCATTCCAGTGAACTCTTTTGCAGCAGCTTCCATGACATCCTTTCGGCATATGATTTGGTGACGAGACAGAGTACGAATATCTCTTTCTTTGAATATTAGAAGATCCTTAGCACTTATCAGCCTTAAAATTTGTTCTCTATCCTTGAATTTTATGGCAGCAGTGGCAGTTTCATCATCGTACGCCCATAATTTTATATTATCAAGGTACCCCTCATGAAAGTGTTGAGGGATAGGAATTTCCTTCTTCTGTTTCGTTGCTGGCCATAGGATAATCTTCATGGGCTTGCCTGATTCAGGATCCAAAATTTCCTTATCTTTTCTATATAAGGCTTTTGCAGTTTTCATTTTTGAGAAGTTTTCCTTGACCTGCCTGTCAAGAAATCTTTTGAACTTTGTTGCACTGAGATCTTCTGAATGATTATGGAATGGGGCTCTTGAAAGTTCAGCAAGATACACTTTAGTCCATGAGTTAAAATCATGAGTACTTTTGTAATACTTAGGAATTCCTGAGTTCCTTTTTATGACCCACATGTTTGACTCGGGATCAAAAGCCCACATTCTGATTCCAGATCTGTCTCCGAACTCGTCACCAAATTTTCTCTTTTTGAGATCCGTCACAGTCAGCACATGATCTTTAGCTTTGTGATTCTCATTCGAGTTTTTCATAAATAGTAATCCTTCACTTTTGCTGGCAGTGACGGTTCTCTTCCCTTGTTTGATTGTAATGTGGGATCTGCTATTTTCAGGTTCTTTCTCAAACCGATCAACAACGGTAGTTGTTCTAGGAGGAGGTGGATCAACTAGAAATTCGCCATGAGTAGATTGGGTGGGAGCCATGGGAGGATCTTCAATTCCGTGCGGCTGTTGAAACAAAGCTTTAACCTTATCACCGAAGGCATCATACAAAATATTCTTCAAACTGAAGTAAAAAGCTGTCAAAGAGCCGGGATTGTTTGCAGATCCTTAATCTGTTTCGTTTTCATTTCATCTCTTTCTTTGAGCTCTTCTATATAAGAAGTGTGTTGTTCCAGTAGAATGTTCTTCTCTATAAGTTCTTGCCTAAGAATACCAATTTCTTCCCGCAGTTTTGGCACTGAAGTATTGTCATCACCTGAATGCTCTTCCTCGAAAGATATGCCTTTACCCCAGGAGGAAGAAGTTGGACTGTTTTGAGCAAGGTGCTTAGCCAATCTGATCGAGGCTTCATCCAGTGAGGGCCGTGTAGGAGAATACTCTAGAATAGAGGATGAACCACCTGCTTCAAATATTGTGCTCGGGCCTTCTTCTGACTATAGTGGTGGCGTGGAAACTGTAGTGGTGGTAACAGTGGATAAGAGTGGTGGTGCTTAGCTTACAGTGGGCACTCCCAGTCTTGAATCTGATCGTCTTCTTTTCAAAGGAGACAAGGAGGTTTGGGGCTATGTTGAATCACTCAAAAGCGGAGTAGAAGTAGAGATAGTTGAATCAGAGGGAGGAATCTCTGAAATCACATCTCTTGGACATGAAGAGAACCCCATAAGATTGGAAGAGGAGAGAAAAATTTTGAGAGCATTAACGTCTTCCCCAGTATTGGTTGCTGGTGGAGCAACTTCATTGACCTTTTTAAAGCACCTGTTGTCAAACCCCGGAAGTGGACCAAAATCATCATCGTCAAGATTGAGTTCAATGTTCGAAGGGATATCATCACTGATCCCAGTAAAATCCAGCTCTTTCAAAAAATCAACATCTTCATGAAGATCCTCATCGCCTTCTTCATGAACAGACTGTGATTCAACTTCCACATTGTGTATATGATCATGTTCCTTTGCCACTATCGCTATAGGAGAAACATGAACTACTTCAATCTCCGGCTCCGAAGTTGAAATCAGAACATCATCAGTCTCTGTAGGATTAGAGTGATTGTCTGAATCTGATTGATCACTGTCTTCAGCAAAAATTCCAAATCTTATTAAAGGGAATTTCCCTTCAAAAACAAACTTTCCACCCCTTTTCTGCTTCATCAATCGAAAAGCACTTGGACCGACAGACTTAAGATCCAGTGTCTCATTTCCTCTTTTGAGCTCAAAATGCATGACATTAAAGATAATTTGAAGCAATCTCGGGTACATCAAAAATTTGTCTCTCTTGTTTCCTTCAACATTTAGAATCAATTCGTGCAGGATAAATTTTGAAAAATTAAACTCGATCCCTGAAGCCAAGGCTGTAATGGCTCTTATGTTGAATAGAGAGATTTCGTTTCGTCTTGATCTCCTTCAGGAAATATAGCTCACAAATACATGAGCTAAATATTTCCAGCAAGGAGGAAGTAGTTTCTTGATTGTAGGAGGAAATGATACTTCATACCCCATGTGGTCCAGAACGTCTTGGGTTTGATACACGTCAATTTCCATAGAATACTCAGGCCTGTCATTGATTTGAAGTGATTCCCGAATAACACTTTCTGAGATCAGAATCTTCTTTCCTTGTATAGTTACTTCAAGATACTTTTCTTCCTTGTCATCTTTCTTAACGATTGCACTTCTCCAAAAGTCTTTGATCAAATTCTGATATATCGCCGGACTGGTCGTCAAAGCATGAACCAGACAACATTTTCTAAGACCTTCAACAATGAATTTTAGATCATTGTGAGCAGCTAGAGGATTTTCAAGAAAGATTGCTGAGTTGTGCACTTTTGCAAATTCAATATCTCCCATGTTAATCTGAAAAACACAAGCATACATTAGGGCAAAAAAATATTTTTAACTATTAAAAAATTGTTAATTTTGGGTATACAACCATACACCTATATCCATCCACACACAGAGTGTGCAACTGCACACAGTGTATAGTCATACAATTATTCCAACTGATCATGGTCAGCCACACACAATGAAGTGTGCAACCGCACACGTAGATGTGTGCAACCGCACACATAGAAGTGTTCAGCCGCACACGCGATTTATAACTTAAAGGATGTGTGCAGCCGCACACGTCATCAGCCGCACACGGTCTAGCCGCACACGCGTCTGCGGTCGCACACACGCAGTCAGGAATAAAACCCTCGATTAACCACCTTTTCTTGATCGATTTTGCATAAAAATCATATTATGGGTGTCGATTTAGTAGTTCTTACAGTTATCAAGCTTCAATTTATGGAAAAATGATAGATTTGAATGTTTTTTCAAGAGAGAGAAGATGAGAGGCGTGTACGGTTAGTCCTTAAGAGAAGGTAAACAGTGACAGAACTGAACCACACACCTCCCTTTTATACATCCTTCACTTGGGCTTCCTTTTCCCTTTTTTATTAAAATAAAATCCCAAGACCAATACTCAAAAATTTTCAAAAATAAATCATTTTGAGGATTAAAATTTTAAAAGAAAATTTTTATATCACTCCTAAAAATAAAAAAAATAAAATAACATAAAATAAAAGGATAATAGTAAAAATATAATTCTAAACTAACTTTAATTCTAAACTAACTTTAATCCTCTAACTGAAAATTGATTAACCTTTTGTGATGTGGGATCAAAGTTGTTAGACAATCGTTTTTCAATTTATCAGTACATCCCCTTTCATGAATAGATCTGGTCGATCGCCGATATTATGGTCCACTTAAACACGAAGAAATGTGACAAATTTAAGGAAAGCTATCAATGACTAGAGCAATTGACCCTAATTTCCTAGATAAAACATCCTAAGGACCATTCATGTGACGATGATCAAGGATATTTGTGTCCACCTAAATTGAGCAGCGAGATCTACAGACAATCTAGAATTGTTCAATTTTAGATGTAGTAGAACATGTTTCCCGCTTCCTGACATACCTTGATAATCAAAGACTTCCGAGATACTCCTTACTTTAGGTGAGCAGACTATTATTAGGAGAGAGAATTGATTTAGAATGCATATGTTGTACACCCAGTTCAGATCTCACGATCACACAGAGGATGAAACATATGACTAATTAGAATTTCAGAAGGATTGAGAAGAAGAAGGTTTCATATGCTGTGTACCAGGTCGGACTATGAATCACATGAAGGAGACATCATATGACTAACAGACAGAAAGAATAGCATAGATAGAAGATGCAGAGAGACAGATTTGCATATGTTGCAGTCCAGGTCGGACCTTTCGATCACACAGAGGAGGCAACATATGACTAACTGTAAGAAAGAAGGGAAATAATTTTCTACAGACCTAATTTATCGGAATTCCCTAGTGGCCCAATCAATATAAGAATTAAGGACAGAATTCATACGTCAAGGAAAAGTTAAACCATAGTTCTAGATACGGGTTAATTTAATGTGACTGGTGGATTCTCATGTATATCTCCCTGCTCAACCTACCCAAGCATCATATTGTCAGGCTATATGGAACTAACTAGATCAAGAATTATGAAGTCTCTAGATTCCTTAAGTTTCATCTGAACCTAGTCAAGTCCATTAAAGTTCTTCGTGCCTACCATCGCATCGAACATAGTGTTGGATTAGTGTCTAAGTCCATAACTATTTTGGTATGTACTTGACCCGATGGTGCATGGTCCTTTTGGGTTGCTTTCACCAAAGCAACTTGATAGGATGAATTATGGAGAGAAAGGATTAAATATGATTTATTAATATATTATGAGAATAATATATTAAAGGAGAAATCATATTGTTTAATTAATATTAGTCAAGAATTAATTAGTAATTAGTTTTGTGACTAAAAGAGATTAATTAAACTTAAGGGACTAGAATTGTAATTATAAGATAATTGCAATTTGGGCCATGGATTGCCTTATATTAAGGAGTGGACGAATTTTATGGGGAAGCCCATAAGAAATCGTCCAAGGCCTTAAGGAAAGAAGTCCATGGGTTGCATAGGGCTTAAGCATCCAAATTAGGGTTTCCTTGTTAGATAACCCTAATAGCCTAACTATATATACATCCCTTATGACCCAAAAACGTGGCTAAGCATCCTTCTAGGGTTTCACACGTTTTTGGGCAGCCTCCATCCTCTCTCATCTTCATCCTCTTGCTTATGGTGTTTGTGAACCATTAGAGGAGTGACATTTGTGACTCTAAGCTTTCTAAAGTCAATACAAGGAGATTTGGGATTGTTATTGCTACATAACAATCAAGGTAATATCTTAAACCCATTCTTATGTTAATATGATTACTTGTATGCTAGAAAATAGGGTTTATAGTCTTGGATAACTTGCATGTACAATAGAGAAACCTAGATCCAAACATTAGGGTTTGTATGAGCACATAGGATGTTCTTAGGACCAAAACCCATCAGTGGTATCAGAGCCTAGATTGGTTTCTATTGTATTGATGCCTTGTATGTTGGAAAAATTCGTTTTTTGTGGTTCTGCTTGCTGAACTCGTCGAGTCCCTAGATGAACTCGCCGAGTCCCTAGATGAACTCGCCGAGTTCATGCTAACTCGACGAGTCCATGCCTGACTCGACGAGTCGGCTGGTCAGAATGAGGGAAAACCGGAATTTCATGCTGTTTTTGCTTGAGGATACTTGCCTTATCATATTAGATCAATATAAATCCGATTTTTTGATATATATATGACTATATTCTTGATCTAATTGAAGATATTTATCAATTAATAAAATATTTGTTTCCTTATGTGATAATTGATTAATTATTTTGATTAAATTGGTAAATTGTTTTGCAAGAAATCATTAAATAAATCAAATATGGATAATTATGTGATTAAATGTTAATTTAGATTATTTGTTATTTGATCCTTGTGTTATGAAATGTTTCATGTTTTCCCCTTTAGGTTTTATAGTTTAAATTTGAACCCAAAAAGTTTTGTTGTTTTGAAATTTAAATAGTTGAAACCCTAATGTTTTGAAAAATGTTTCAAAACCTGCCCTCAAGTTTTGGAATTTAAATTTTGATTAATTGTTTAATTTTGATGTATATTTAAATTCTAAACCCTAATGTTTTGAAATGTTTCAAAACTTGCCCTCAAATTTTGGAATTTAAAAGTTGATTAAAGGTTTAATTTAGGAATGTTAAATTCTAAAACCCTAGTATTGTTTTTGAAAAGTTCAAATCACACCGTTATGGTTTTTTTAATTAATTAAGGTGTATAATTAAAAGAGGTTTAATAAATCCATAAAAGTTTTGGTTTACAATTTAATTGAATTAAAAGTATAATTATTAAATTTGACCACCTAGTATTTTAAAAGTGTAAAATACACCCTATACTATATATAACATTAAAAGTCTAACATTATATATATGTATGAGTAAAAGTCAGTCTTACCGTTAGTAGGCCTCATTCACAAAGCTGGTCTATAAGGGGTGTTTAAGGAAATTGCCTATAAAATGGCGATTGAATGGGTATCCACTCTTACCCACCGCACTCTTGACTAGTGGAGGGTCGTTAGCCGAACGGGTAGGATAGGACGAAATCTTCCATTATAAGTATAATGAATTATTAAAGTAACTAAATGTTTTACAAATTCCCAATCTTAGTTACTTAGGTTAAAGTGAATAGATGCAATTCCATGAAATTACACTTTGTGCCCTTGCAAAGACGTTAGTGGAGCGTGTGTGGTTTACCGGCACACTAAATGGTTCTAAGCAAAGGTAGCAAAGGGTGACTCAATGTTTGTCATAGTTCGGTGGAGCGTGTGTGGTTTACCGGCACATTGAAAAGATGACTGTAACATGTGAGGGCACCATGTAAGTTTGCATGGTTATTCACACCCGCTTTGTGATCCTCGGCATTCCAGTCACAAACTAGAGGGGCATATCGTGATTTAAACATGCCAATGAAATGTTCAATGAATCTCAAAGGATCTAGGAGTTTTCATAGATTTAAAACTTAAATTTCTTTTTCGTTTTTCATGGTGGAAATTAGTGAATCGTCATTCACTTACCTTCAAATGTTCTGCAATTTGGGTTACGGCATCCCTCTCCCGAGTTGTAGAATATTGTGTTGGGTCCTAGCCTAAGTATTTCATTTGGGTGATTTACTAAGGACTCAATCAATCAACTAACTTGAGTTTGTTTTCTCCCGTTTTGTAGATGTCAAAGTTCGACAACTATGGTCTTCCTAAATCCCGTGGAACAAGCATTCCACATGAAGATGGTATTCCACGATTCGATCAAGGAACAAGAAATCATGCTTCACTTCCTCCACCTCCTCCAATTATTCTCCCTAACCCACAAGTTCAAAGGCTTGAAAAGTTGAAGATTACTCAAGCCCTTTTGGCAAGTAAACATAAAGAAGGAAAGTCGGTGTGTGCACACGTCCTAGGGATGAAGTCACACATTGATAGGTTAAGAATGTTGGGATCCGTCGTCTGTGAGGAAATGGCTGTTGATTGGGTTCTTCAGTCACTTCCTAAATCATATAGTGAGTTCGTAAGAGAGTACTATATGATGAACCGCAACGTGACCCTTATAGATCTCACCTATATGCTTATTGCTGCTGAATCAGCAATGGTTTGGCGCAATAGAAAAGCAAAGTTGATTGGTCAATCTGCCTTCAAGACCTCTATGGATATAGACAATGGAAACGAAAGACATGCTATGATCGAAAAGTTTGATCATAAGAGAAAGGCAATGTCTGAAGTAGTTCCATGTCATGTTCCAAAAGAGTCAATTTGCTTTTATTGCCAAGAGAAAGGGCATTGGAGACGAAGCTGCCCCATTTAACTAAGAGATCTAAGAGATGGGAGAGTCGAAACGTATGGCTCTAATATAGGTAAAATCCATTAACTAACTCTTTTAAGCTTCTATTCTAGATTCTTAATACATAATGTGATAAAATTACAATTGATGTTTTGGAGGATCGAAGAAAAAAAAGGAAGCTTAAAGGAAGAAGTGAGCAGAATCTAACCGTGAAGGACTGGATTTCGATCGCATTTCTCGAAGATTAGATTCTTGAGCTACTACTTAGAGTTAGAATTAAATTGCTAAGAAAGATGTATTAGCATAGTTTTTCAATGAATTGCATTGTAAGGACAAATTTTTCCGCAATAAAATAAATTTTGATTTTATATTATTTATTTATCCTTGCAATGGCATGCATGAAAATTGATGTTTGAAGGTTTCTAATATTATCAATAATGGATTTGATTCTTAATTATGTTGTTTGTGGAAATGTCGAGAATTTACCAAATAGGGAGAGTTTCTCATCGCCCAAGTTTCAATTGGACAGAAACTTGGAATCATGCAACTTGGTTGCACGATGAATGAGAAATTTCATATTTGGAAATTAGAGTAATTCATTGACAAAGTGTCAAGTGAAGGACTTGGAGATCGAATACACAAAGTTGCGTGTTGATCAAGGCCACCATAAGAGTAACAAAGATATTTGTCATGATTTACTAAAGGTTTAGTAAATATGATTATACTTACAAGATTAAGTGTAATTCTGAATTGATTGAAAAAGTTTAAATGAATAGCAGAACGAATAAGAAGAATCAAGTAGGCAGAAAGATAAAAGTTTCTCCATTCTAAGAAGAAGGGAGAGTACCTTTTATGCTTTATGATAGGTCTTAATGATTAAGAACCATATCTCAATTGATCCTCTAAGTGAGTCTTAGTATAATTGTATGTCTAAGAAGAGGAATCAAGAATTGAAGAAATGGTTAAATCAAGAAGTCAATCATACTTCGTTCCAAAACAAGTCTTAGAGTTATTATTGTGAAACTGAGTGATAAGTATTAAGAAGGTTTATAACATTCATCAAATGTGGAAAGTTGTGATGTCTTGGTTAAGACAAAGACCAACTAGGACCAATTTATGAAGTGTTTTGATAAAAACTACACTAACTCTTGAATATTTGTTTGTCAAGAAATGTTTATTGACAAGAGAATCTTATATGTCAAGGAGTCAGTGGGAGTCTTAATGGTCTTGAAAGGTTTCAAGAACAAATCAAAATAAACCTTATCGATCATCACTAGCACACGAGTCGAGGTTTACAACTTATCGTGTTGACACTATATTGTTTCTGTGCCATTCCAATTAAGTTAATTATGCATGTGAGCCCTATGAGTTCTCATTTGAATGCATAAAAGGCAAGGACATTGATCAATGGAAAGTACATTGATAGGAAAGGGTGAGCTGCTTAACTACTTGGAAGACATGGTGGGCAGCTGTGCTACCATAAGGCAAGAAATCAAGATTAAGAAAGTTCGGTCCATATGAGTTTGAATTTGTCGTAAACTTTGGTTTTGACAAATTCACATGGATAGGAACACATACACCATTAAAATCTAAGTGTCATAAGATTTCTTCTTCATGAAAGTGACTGTGAGGAAATGCTTTCACTAAGAAAGATTTTAAGAAGATAGTGATTATAAAATTGAATTCTCAAATTTGATTATGGTTACGGTATCCCTCTCCATAATTCGAATTGTGAGATTTGGCAATTAGTCTTAATTGTTTAAGACACATATGAGCTATCTTGGATAAAGGTGTATGGGATTAAGAAGCCTTAATAAAGGATTATCAAAGCACTAAGTATTAGAAACATGAACTTAAGAAATTCAATAAGCATTGTTTTTCTGAAAGTTAAGTTGTTTCTGAATACATGTCAAAGCTAGTGGGAGCATAAGTGTTATGTTCATAATAATCATCATGATAGTGGGAGCATAAATGTTATGATTGTATGATTATTAAGGAAATTATTGCAAGTTGGCAATATTAATTATAGAAAAAAGAGTCATTCTTTGAAAAGTTGTAAGGATGGAATAGTTGTTTTGCTATAATTAAGGGAGATAATATTATGCTTCATTTCAAATATAAAGGCTTAGGTTATGGAATGTTAATAAATTATTCAAAGGTACATAGTGTGTTTTTTAAAATTTCGATTATGATTACGACATTCCTCTTCACAGTTCGAATTTTGAGAACATAGCAAATAAAATATTATGGAAGAAGATTGATGAAGTATCAAATCTTTATGCATTGTGTCCCATACACTTCGGGTATAGGATCGATTGCATAGGCTATAATATTTGACCATTCTAAAATTTTCCAAATGTCTAGCGCATTTAGAGGGAAAAAGGACAAAAATCGGTTTTGACTAAGATAATTAAACAACTATCAAAGGACAATCCAAAATTCGTTTAGGATTGGTCGCTTGTGGGTAGTTGGAAGTATAGTATTAGAAAATATGGAAATGTTTCCATATTGGATGGACCATATCGACATTATTATGAATCGATAAGATTCTATTAAGAATAAGTCGTCATATGGAAATTATGGAAACGTGTCCATATTGGGAATTGAATATTGAAAACCTATGACTAGATTAGAAACTTTTATGCAAAAGGATGTTCAAAGGAATGTTCTTTGAGTGAGAGATATCATATCTAAGGAATTGTATTGTAACAATCTCCGATAGAGGATTTTTTAATATCATTGGCAATAGTCTTTGTGACTTTGGTGCAGTGACATTACGAAAGGATCATTGCAAGAAATGTTAGAATCTAGCATATTCTATAAGTAGCAAGAATTTGATATTCTTTCACTTATTCGAACGGGCCACAGCCATTCATATGTTGGAAGTAGGTATGAATGAAGACTGTCGTGAATTGGTGTGTGGATTGTCTAAAGAGCATTAGACATAAGCAAATGTTTGCTGCAATGTTCATGAGTGCTTATGAATATGATTTGAGCATTGGATTAAACCCACGCTCACTTGGATCACTCCATGAATTGTATCACGAGTGATTGGTGAGACAATAACATCTTATATTCTTGAAACCGAGATGTGTGAGTTGTATCTTTCAAATCGGTTGCACATTGATAATATGTAAACGCACCAGTAACTTGGTGTCATAAAACATATTGTTGTGTGTGATTCGGTGAGTGAGTGCAAGCGAGCATTGAATCAAAGTTTATCCGTTCCTTTTATCCTAAGTAGGATAAAAGCGATATCTTTGGGCCCCTCGATGATTTAGTGATGACAAACATAAATGCTCGGCCGGGCTAGGGCTAATTTGATTTGTTCAATTAGTAAGTCGTCATAAATCGGAAGTCGAGAAATAGTACAAAGAGAATGATTTGAAATCATATCTCATACGATATCTAGAATGGAGGAATATATGATCCCTTATCTAAAGGACACGCGTATCTGATAGGATCAGAGTTGACAGCGGCTTTGGAAAGCTACGATTGCAGATCAGGATCTGAAGTCATACGCATAATAGTTATTAGACTTATCCAAGTGGGAGACTGTTGGATTAGTGTCTAAGTCCATAACTATTTTGGTATGTACTTGACCCGATGGTGCATGGTCCTTTTGGGTTGCTTTCACCAAAGCAACTTGATAGGATGAATTATGGAGAGAAAGGATTAAATATGATTTATTAATATATTATGAGAATAATATATTAAAGGAGAAATCATATTGTTTAATTAATATTAGTCAAGAATTAATTAGTAATTAGTTTTGTGACTAAAAGAGATTAATTAAATTTAAGGGACTAGAATTGTAATTATAAGATAATTGCAATTTGGGCCATGGATTGCCTTATATTAAGGAGTGGATGAATTCTATGGGGAAGCCCATAAGAAATCGTCCAAGGCCTTAAGGAAAGAATTCCATGGGTTGCTTAGGGCTTAAGCATCCAAATTAGGGTTTCCTTGTTAGATAACCCTAATAGCCTAACTATATATACATCCCTTATGACCCAAAAACGTGGCTAAGCATCCTTCTAGGGTTTCACACGTTTTTGGGCAGCCTCCATCCTCTCTCCTGTTCATCCTCTTGCTTATGGTGTTTGTGAACCATTAGAGGATTGACATTTGTTACTCTAAGCTTTCTAAAGTCAATACAAGGAGATTTGGGATTGTTATTGCTACATAACAATCAAGGTAATATCTTAAACCCATTCTTATGTTAATATGATTACTTGTATGCTAGAAAATAGGGTTTATAGTCTTGGATAACTTGCATGTACAATAGAGAAACCTAGATCCAAACATTAGGGTTTGTATGAGCACATAGGATGTTCTTAGGACCAAAACCCATCACATAGAGCCTAGACAATTCAACTTTAGTACTTTACACAGATCCAAATTGCCTATTATCACCTTTTGATATCACTTCCCAATACACATCATTGCTCACACATATTTTTGTTTTCTTTTTTTTGTTTTTCTAATGTTTTTGGATTTTCTGATTTTCTATTGTTTTTGGATTTTTTGATTTTCTATTTTTTTTGGATTTTTGTTTATTTCTCCCCCTAAATTTGTGTATAGAAGAGAATAAAAATAAAATGCGCAAATTTAAACTAAGCTAAATAAAAAAATTAATCCTCAAAGCGAATCATTTTCAAAAAGTTGACCAGCACATCGAATCGAGCTTTGTTAAATGGCTTGGTGAACAGATCCGCCACATTATTATCAGAACGGACATGTTCTAGCCGAATGAGCGAGCGCTCATAACATTCTCTGATAAAATGAATTTTGATGTCGATGTGCTTGGTTTTTGAGTGATGGACCAGATTTTTGGCAATTTGGATCGCAGCCTCATTATCACAGAATATAGGGGTTTCTTGAAAATGCAAACCGTAATCCAACAGCTAATGTTGGATCCATATGACTTGAGAACAACAGGCAAACGCAGCGACATATTTTGCTTCTGCTGTTGAGGTCGAAACAGTATGTTGCTTCTTGCATTGCCAAGATACCAGCCTATCTCCAAGAAATTAACATCCGCCTGAGGTCTATTTCCTGTCAAGCTCGCAACCACCATAATTGCTGTCTGCAAAAGCGTAAAGGTCAAGTTCATAATTTTTCGGATACCAAAGACCTAATTTCTGGCTGCCTTTGATATACCAAATTTTTTTTAATAGCAGTAAGATGAGACAGTTTAGGATTAGCCTGGTAGCGCGTGCATTGACAGACTACAAACATAATGTATGGGCAACTCGCAGTCAGATACATCAGCGATCTAATCATTGATCTGTAGTACGTGTGATCTACGGATTCGCCTTCAAGATCAGGAGTTAGCAGTGGTCTCTACGCCATGGGCGTCGAAGCAATTTTAGTGTCTTTGAACCCAAACTTCTCGAGCATATCGTCCACATATTTAGCTTGATGAGTAAGGATCCCGGCTGAACACTGTTTGACCTGAAGCCCCAAAAACATGTTCATCTCCCCCAATGAACTCATCTCGAACCACTTTTTCATGACGTCCTCGAATTCTTTGCAAAGTTGAGGACTCGTCGACCCAAAAATGATATCGTCCACGTATATTTGGACAAGAATCTGGTCTAAACCGACATGCTGATGAATAGGGTTTGATCGATAGTGCCACGGGAGTAGCCATGGTCGAGCAAGTGTTGTGTGAGTGTAGCATACCAGGCTCTAGGAGCTTGATGCAATCCATACAAAGCCTTGTCTAACTTGTAGACATGATTAGGAAGTTTGGAGTTAACAAACCCAGGGGGTTGGTTAACATAAATCTCCTCCTTCACCTTGCCATACAAGAAAGCTGTCTTGACGTCCATTTGGTATACAGTGAAGTTCATGTAAGAAGCATAAGCGAGGAAGATACGGATAGCCTCCAAGCATGCAACCGGAGCAAAAACTTATGTATAATCAAGACCCTCAACTTGTCTAAACCCGTAATGACCAATCTCGCCTTATTTATTACAATTACACCCGAATCATCTTGCTTGTTTCGAAACACCCATCTAGTGTCGAGAGATTTCTTGCCTTTAGGTAGCTCCACCAACTTCCAAACCCCGAGCCTTTCAAATTGATTAAGCTCGTCATGCATGGCATCAACCCAGCTGGGCTCATTCAAAGCAATTTTGACATTCTTGGGCTCTATTTGAGAAACAAAGCAAGAATAGAGACATGTGTTGACGTCTCCACTCTGTCTTCTCGTTCGAACACCGTCGCTTAGCTGGCCAATGACATTGTCTATCGGATGATCGCACTGTATGCGATAAGGAATTTCGTGACAGATGTCATTGAATGAGACTGGAAGATTATGGATATTAATGGCTCCATCATTTGCTGAAGAATTCACAGTAGATGTACCGGCGTCATGAGGTGAATTTGCGACAAACTCATTTGCGATTTGTTCAGGAAAAAGAAGTTCCATTAGATTTTGAGTGATAGCGGAAGTGTCTTGGTGCATCAACTCTCTTTCATCTGGAGTTAGAGGAGTAGCATCAACATCTGGAGCATCTTGTGGTGTTGGAGACTCTGGAGAAGCAGTTGAAACAGATGACTCCACCGGGAGATCATTAGAAGAAATCAATGGCGGTCTGTAGACAACCTCTTCCTCATCGTCTTTAGTTGTAGTCTTCGAGCCAGAAGAAGACCCAACTTGGTTATCAGACGACACACAAAAAGATTTGAATAGAGATGTGTAATCAAATAACTAATCAGGACCCACTCTAGCATCTGTCTCATTCTCTTCAAGCCAACGAACATCGAAAGACTCCAGAATTTGTTTTGTCTTCTTGTTGTATACCCGGTAAGCAGTACGAGCAGCGTAACCAATGAAATAACAATCATCAGCTTTGGCATTGAACTTAGGGTTGGATTCCAAGTGAAGAAGGGTGCAAGGGCAACCAAATACTCGAAAATGGCTGACAGATGGCTTGTGTCCATAGAGGATCTCATATGGTGTCTTTATCTGGGCTTTGTTGATCAGGACACGATTTTGAACATAACAAGTTGTGTTGATCACCTCTGCCCAAAAGAAAACTGGAAGTTTAGCATCACAAAGCATCTTCCTTGCAGCGTCTTGCAGTGTTCGATTTCTCCGTTCAGCAACACCATTTTGTTGTGGTGTCCGGACGGAGCTAAATTGACGCACGATCCCTTTCTTAGCGCAAAAGTCATCAAGAACGACGTTCTTAAATTCAATTCCATTGTCTGTGCGAAGCGCCTTCACTCGGTTGTTGGTTTGGTTCTCAATCATTACAATGAACTTTTTTATAAGATCGGCTATCCCAACTTTGTTGGACAGAAAGAAGACCCACGTGAAATGAGAGAAATCGTCTATCACAACAAGACAATACGAATTTCGATTGATGCTGAGAACGTTGACCGGACCAAACAAGTCCCTATGCAACAAATGGGGCACCTGACTGATGGAGTTGACCTGTTTTGGCAAATGTGGTTTCCGATGGTGTTTGCTTTGAGCATAGGAAATACATTTTTCAAAGGTAATAAAATCTATGAAAGACAGACCACAGACCATTTCGTTCTTAGCAAGACGATTTAGATTCTTTGCATTTGCATGACCAAGTCGACGATGCCACAACATTGCATTTTGTTCTGAGACCTTGGAAAAGAGACAAGTGACTTCATCAGGTATATTGCTGTTTATGTCGATAATATAGGCATTCCCATACCGCTTTGACATTACGAGAATCCACTCTTCCGGAATGACAATGCATGGCTTTAAGATCAGACATTCTTTATCTGTGAAATGAGTTGAGTAGCCTTTGTCGCAAATATGGGATACGCTCAACAAACTGTGCTTTAATTCAGGGGCATAGTTAGCGTTCTCAAAACTTAGCACTCCATTTGAATCTGTTCCCTTCTGAGTTATATTTCCGCCTTCTCCGCCCGCGAAAGAGACATATCCCCCATTAAATGTCTGAATGTCGCGTAATTGGGATATATCTCCAGTCATGTGCCGGGAGTAGCCGCTGTCGACATACCAGGGTCTGACGACATTTTGATGTGGTGTCCGGACAGAGCTAAATTGACGCACGATCCCTTTCTTAGCGCAAAAGTCATTAAGAACGACGTTCTTAAATTCAATTCCATTGTCTGTGCGAAGCGCCTTCACTCGGTTGTTGGTTTGGTTCTCAATCATTACAATGAACTTTTTGATAAGATTGACTATCCCAGCTTTGTTGGACAGAAAGAAGACCCACGTGAAACGAGAGAAATCGTCTATCACAACAAGACAATACGAATTTCGATTGATGCTGAGAACGTTGACCGGACCAAACAAGTCCCTATGCAACAATTGGGGCGCCTGACTGATGGAGTTGACCTGTTTTGGCAAATGTGGTTTCCGATGGTGTTTGCTTTGAGCATAGGAAATACATTTTTCAAAGGTAATAAAATCTATGAAAGACAGACCATAGACCATTTCGTTCTTAGCAGGACGATTTAGATTCTTTGCATTTGCATGACCAAGTCGACGATGCCACAACATTGCATTTTGTTCTGAGACCTTGGAAAAGAGACAAGTGACTTCATCAGGTATATTGCTGTTTATGTCGATAATATAGGCATTCCCATACCGCTTTGACATTACGAGAATCCACTCTTCCGGAATGACAATGCATGGCTTTAAGATCAGACATTCTTTATCTGTGAAATGGGTTGAGTAGCCTTTGTCGCAAATATGGGATACGCTCAACAAACTGTGCTTTAATTCAGGGGCATAGTTAGCGTTCTCAAAACTTAGCACTCCATTTGAATCTGTTCCCTTCTGAGTTATATTTCCGCCTTCTCCGCCCGCGAAAGAGACATATCCCCCATTAAATGTCTGAATGTCGCGTAATTGGGATATATCTCCAGTCATGTGCCGGGAGTAGCCGCTGTCGACATACCAGGGTCTGACGACATTTTGTTGTGGTGTCCGGACAGAGCTAAATTGACGCACGATCCCTTTCTTAGCGCAAAAGTCATTAAGAACGACGTTCTTAAATTCAATTCCATTGTCTGTGCGAAGCGCCTTCACTCGGTTGTTGGTTTGGTTCTCAATCATTACAATGAACTTTTTGATAAGATTGACTATCCCAGCTTTGTTGGACAGAAAGAAGACCCACGTGAAACGAGAGAAATCGTCTATCACAACAAGACAATACGAATTTCGATTGATGCTGAGAACGTTGACCGGACCAAACAAGTCCCTATGCAACAATTGGGGCGCCTGACTGATGGAGTTGACCTGTTTTGGCAAATGTGGTTTCCGATGGTGTTTGCTTTGAGCATAGGAAATACATTTTTCAAAGGTAATAAAATCTATGAAAGACAGACCATAGACCATTTCGTTCTTAGCAGGACGATTTAGATTCTTTGCATTTGCATGACCAAGTCGACGATGCCACAACATTGCATTTTGTTCTGAGACCTTGGAAAAGAGACAAGTGACTTCATCAGGTATATTGCTGTTTATGTCGATAATATAGGCATTCCCATACCGCTTTGACATTACGAGAATCCACTCTTCCGGAATGACAATGCATGGCTTTAAGATCAGACATTCTTTATCTGTGAAATGAGTTGAGTAGCCTTTGTCGCAAATATGGGATACGCTCAACAAACTGTGCTTTAATTCAGGGGCATAGTTAGCGTTCTCAAAACTTAGCACTCCATTTGAATCTGTTCCCTTCTGAGTTATATTTCCGCCTTCTCCGCCCGCGAAAGAGACATATCCCCCATTAAATGTCTGAATGTCGCGTAATTGGGATATATCTCCAGTCATGTGCCGGGAGTAGCCGCTGTCGACATACCAGGGTCTGACGACATTTTGTTGTGGTGTCCGGACAGAGCTAAATTGACGCACGATCCCTTTCTTAGCGCAAAAGTCATTAAGAACGACGTTCTTAAATTCAATTCCATTGTCTGTGCGAAGCGCCTTCACTCGGTTGTTGGTTTGGTTCTCAATCATTACAATGAACTTTTTGATAAGATTGACTATCCCAGCTTTGTTGGACAGAAAGAAGACCCACGTGAAACGAGAGAAATCGTCTATCACAACAAGACAATACGAATTTCGATTGATGCTGAGAACGTTGACCGGACCAAACAAGTCCCTATGCAACAATTGGGGCGCCTGACTGATGGAGTTGACCTGTTTTGGCAAATGTGGTTTCCGATGGTGTTTGCTTTGAGCATAGGAAATACATTTTTCAAAGGTAATAAAATCTATGAAAGACAGACCATAGACCATTTCGTTCTTAGCAGGACGATTTAGATTCTTTGCATTTGCATGACCAAGTCAACGATGCCACAACATTGCATTTTGTTCTGAGACCTTGGAAAAGAGAAAAGTGACTTCATCAGGTATATTGTTGTTTATGTCGATAATATAGGCATTCCCATACCGCTTTGACATTACGAGAATCCACTCTTCCGGAATGACAATGCATGGCTTTAAGATCAGACATTCTTTATCTGTGAAATGAGTTGAGTAGCCTTTGTCGCAAATATGGGATACGCTCAACAAACTGTGCTTTAATTCAGGGGCATAGTTAGCGTTCTCAAAACTTAGCACTCCATTTGAATCTGTTCCCTTCTGAGTTATCTTTCCGCCTTCTCCGCCCGCGAAAGAGACATATCCCCCATTAAATGTCTGAATGTCGCGTAATTGGGATATATCTCCAGTCATGTGCCGGGAGTAGCCGCTGTCGACATACCAGGGTCTGACGACATTCCTCCGCAACTGTCCCTGCACGATGAGCATAATCATTTAGATTTGGGGACCTAGGTCATCACAGTCCTGGGTTGACCCTTCACTTTCACAGATTCATTTTTCAAATTTCCTTTATCAACAATTACAGAGGAGGATGATGACTGATCAGATTTTAATTTTGGCATCCATTTATATTTAGGTTTTGAGACAATTTTCTTTTCAGTTTTCTTTGGGAAGACAAATTTTCTCGTTGACGAAATCGACTTAGATTTAGCTTGGGTCGATTTTGGCAAACTGTTTGTGAATTTTTGAAAAACTTGTTTGTTCTTTTGAAAAACTGCCATTTTCTTATTTTGTTTTGCTTTCCAGTCATCATCTCGAGATCGAGTTCTTGAGGACTTTCTAATTAAAGACCGTCCTCTAGACTCATTCTTTCCTCTTTTTGACAAGTGATGCACAAACATTCGATTTAAGCAATTTCTGTCAATGTGACCAGCAGTACCACAATTGAAACAAATCTGTTTATTATCATTTGATTGAGTACTACTCTTGTCAGATTTCTTGTTTTTATTATGTTTTCTAGCATTTTCACATTTTCAGGAACATGTACTAGATGGTGTAGCAAACGTGGAAGATGTAGAAGCATTCAAATCAGATTTAGCAATTTTATCAGAAACAACACCATCATTATCAGAATTATCAGTCTGAAATAATACACCACCAGAAATAGAAACGTTAGTGTTTAAATTTAACATAGACTCGTCACAGAATTCAACACCAAACTTAGACACAAGATTATTTGAATCAAACTTTTCAGCTTCACGCTCCCCCTGAACTATTGACACGTCTGCACTTAAGGTAGAAATGTTAGTATCCAAAATCTTATTATTAGACTGTATTGCTTGCTCAGAAGCTGACTTTCCATATACCATGTAAGGTTCTCTGTCAATTTCTTCTTGAGACAAGGGAATAGCAGTGTAATTATGATTAAAGGGAGGTGGGACACTCTCAAATCCTAGTCCAACTTTTATCTGATTTCCATGAGTAATATTTTTCCAGTGTATTTGTCCTTCGATCATTTTTGCAACAGTTTCACTTGACCTATCGAATTTTTTAAAATTAAATTCAGCATTTTCAAAACGATTTTTCAATGCGTCAAGTTCCGCGGTTACAACATCAAATTTTCTTTTGAGATGATCATAGTTCTCGCATTTGTTGCTGTAATCCTCTTGTAGTTTCTTAAAGTCGTTTGTTTTATTTTCTAATTGAATTTTTATGGGCTTTTGATTTTTCCTAAGTGTGTATCCCTCATATTTAAGGTCATCGTTCTCTCTTTTGATTATTTCAATTTGGTCTCGCAAGAATTTAACAGTTTTAATACATGACTGAGAATAACCAAATTCTCTAACCTCAGGTTTGGCAGGTTCTGGAGTGGTTTGCACCATAAATGCAAACTGAAGATTCATCATCTGTTCTTCTGGGTCTTTCTCTGTTTCTTCTCCGACAACATCCTTGATTTGGGCAAGATGTGCACTTTCAGGTCCTGAAATGTTTAGGGCCTGAATTTAATCTTCCCAACTAAATGACTGGGCCACCGTTGCCAAGTTAGCAGTCTGGTTGCTTGAAGATGATCCTTTGTTAACATAAGTCACTGGCACCATGGTTCGCTCAGAGTTCTCTCTTCGATCTGGCTTCGGACATTCCCTTGCAAAATGTCTAGGCTCATGACAATTGTAACATCGCAATTTTCCTTTACTAAATCCCATTTTCTTGTCAGAATTTACACTCCAATTGTTCTTTCCTATTTTTTTAGAGAATTGCTTGGCCCTGAAAACCGCCATATCCATTTGCCAAGTAATGTCTATCTCTTCCACATCCTTAGGATGGATCTGTTCGAGGTTAGCGAATGAGAGTTATGGAGAGAGTTCTCCGGCCACAAAGGCATTGTAGCAGTTTACTAAACCAGTGGCGAGAGCCAGATTTTCTTCCTTTTCATTTGCAGATGAACCTTGAGAACTAATTCCATGAGATTGAACTGAAACAATTGTGGATGACCCAACACTAGAACCAACTTGTTGAGTTAAGGTTTGAGATTGAGGGACTTGAGTTTTGTCACACCCCCAAACCAAGGATGGCGGAAATGTCCGGGGGTGGCAGACTTCATGTATAGTATCACAACAACGAGTATAATAGTGCTCAAAGTAAATACAACCAATCATAAATATAATTGAAAAAGTTACACCAAAGCATATATTTACATGATTCAAATCCATTACATTATGATGAAAAAATTAACTGTTTGACGATTATTCGTCCCATCCTCAAGACACTGTTGTTTCCTGTTTCACTGAATTCCTGAGAATACAAGTAGTTTTGAAAAAAGTGTCAACAATTAATTTGGTGAGTTCATTAGCTTTTGATAGTAAGAGTTTGAAAATCGATCTTTGTAATGAGTTGTATGTTACCAAGAAAAATCCAATATTTTCCTTATAAAAGTTATGTGGTCCTAAATACCCGGACCGAGAATGAACAAGTATTTTTCATACTTAAAGAGATAAAAGTGGTTTTAAATTGGCGTAAAACCCATTCTAATTTGAGAAAAACCATTAATGAATGATGTGTAGTCTTAAATACCAAGACCGAAAGTATACCATAATATCTGTAATTATTGATATAAAAAAGTGATTTTAAATCGACATAAAACCCCTTTTGATTTATAAAAATCCCCGTAAACTTTATGTATTCTTAACTCCCTATGTGAGCGCTATAACCATACTATGACTGAATAAACCTGCCACGACGTTTCTCAGGTGTCGAAAACTGATATGACATTTGTCACCCGTAGACCTGCAGGTCCTACTGTAGCTAGTAGCAAGGTGTGGGGTGTCAAACCCAATATAGATCTATACACAACTATCATGTTCTCCCTACAAGAGACTCTGATTATAACTACCAGGAATTTGGATTCTCGTACTTGGACGTACGGGGATAGAATGTCTCACAACCTAAGTTAACAAGTTTACGTGTGGAGTGCGTGAGTGTGGAACCTTTTTCTGTGGGAATAAAACTTCCGAAAAATGTTTGCTGTGTTAATAGAAACATAAACCACACCTATTATAGTTTATCAAAACAAGGGTAGTAATAGTAATGTACGTGGACTATATCCAATGTAGTTTATTCAATCGTTTGAGTAAAATGGATGTAGTTTGATTTTAACAATTGTGTTATCCTTTATATTTCATATGTATATATATGTTAAAATACATTTATTAACTGATGCATGTTTATATACTAAGACAAATGTCATTTATTTGCAATAACACACATTCACATAAAGATATACACCTTGCTCAACATGTTACAAGGTGAAATTAAATTGATAGCATTTTTCTGTTGTTAACATTTTCTTTTACTGTTCTTAGAAAATTTATAGAAAATTTATAAAAGGTCCAAATTAGAATCAGTAAATTCTGAGAGTTTGTAAAATGAGTCTAGTTTGTTCATAAATTTTCCCATGATTTTTAGTGACCTCTAACTTGTGTGAACAAGTCCATAATCACAGACTGGTCCGGATTGATGTTTAAAATGATAGACAGTTTTGTAAAAATCACCATAAATTGTAGAAAAATTGTATGGAGATGTGCAAGTAATAATTTTAAAGCTAAAAACTTGAACTACATGCAACTAAAAAAATTTTGAAAACTAAAATGTTTAAGTTGCCCAAAACAGTCCATGAATGGAGTGAAACTTTTCTGATGAAAGTTGTTAGAAGAATTTAATTATGTTCTCGATGAATTAACTTGTATTCTCCCCCTTAAAACTTACGAAAACATGAAAATTTTGGGGGTATTAACTCACCTTATGTGATTTCAGTAGATGGATGGTGGAGGAAAGAAGTGTTCAACTCAAGAACACTTTGGGAGATTGCTTGAAGGTTCAAAGATCTAACACAAATATGATGGAGTTTGTGTAAGATATCTATGATTTGAGTAAAAGGAAGTGAAATAATCATATGGAGGATGTTAATACTTACCAAAAGTAGAAGAAAAGCTTGGAGAATAGCCTTGAATCTCGAATTTTAGAGAGAGAAAATGAAGTTTGTTCTTGAGGGAAGAATGAGAGGAAATGGAAGAAATGTGAGGAGAGAGGATGTATGTTCCATCTCTTAGAATGTGAGAATGATGTGACTAGGTATGGTGGGAGGAGTGTGATTGGTCATGGAGTGGGTGTGGGGGTGGTTGCTTGTGTCATTAACTAAAGGAAAGTCAACACTCCACCTCTTGTACTTCACGCACTCTTCTTGGATAAAGTTTATCCCCAAAAACATGATTAATTAATAAATATGGGGCCTTGTATGTTAAAATAAAGTTTTGGGTGAAAATCTCGCGTAAAAATAATTAAAAACGAGCTTAAAATGCAAAAATATTCGAAAATCGGGTGATTTTGGCATTTCTGTGAGACCTTTCGCACGTAGGCCGAAGTTCGGTCCTAGGTGTTTCGCATGAAAGGGGGGAAGAAGGCGAGGGTGAGGCTCGGTCTCGGCTGGGCAGCGAGGCTCGGTCTTGGCTGGACAGTGAGGCTCGGTGTCGGCTTTGGCTGGGAAGCGAGGCTCGGTCCTCCTACTCTCGGCTCTTCTCAGATTCGGTTCCTCCTAGTCTCGGTTCCAATAGAGTGGCTCGGCTCCTAAGAGGTTTCGGCCTCTAAGAGGAGTTTCGGCTCCTCAAGGCTGATTTTCGCGCTTGTACCCCGTTTCAAGCCTGACCCGATTAAGGGTCGGGATGGCCCGAATGACTATAAAAAGTTACGGAAACTTTTGAGAGAGATTTGGGAGAGATTTCACATTCTTGGAGAGATTTCTCATACAAAGAGAGATTTGGGAGAGATTTCACATACTTAGAAAGATTTGGAAGAGATTTCACATACTTAGAGAGATTTCACATTCTTAGAGAGATTTCTCATACAAAGAGAGATTTAGGAGAGATTTGACATATGCGGAGAGATTTGGGAGAGATTCTAAATAGAGAGAGATAGAGTGGAAACGATTGATAGAGGTTTCGTGTGTTACATTTGTGAGTGTCCGGCTTCGCAACGCAAGGTCCGTAAACCCCGTTAAGCCATGTTTAAGGATCTTACACCCTCTCGATGAGTATGCAACATTGTTTCATCGGTTTGGTTCATTACTTAACACCATTTTAGGTTAATGAAATCTAGATATACAAACTTTTCAATTTATGATTTATCATTAGAATAACGAGTTGTACGGAAACAACATAGCGTAAACCCTAGTACACAAGGCTTAATTGAGTTGACTGGCTTGACTTGTTGACTTTAGGTGACTTTGACTAGACCGGGAATTGACGGTTGTCACAAGTTTGTTGCATTTGAGGTATGGTGTATGGGATGGGTTTATTAGTTACATAAGGTTGAACTTGAGGAGCATGAACTTGAGGAGTTTGATGAGTAGTAAAGCTTGAGAAGGCGGTGTTGTTGTTGTTTTGAATTCCAAGATTAGCTGTGGAGTATGAATTGACATGGTTGATCTCTCTTTGTTCATCATCAAGATCACAAGCCTTGATAATCGCCATTGTTTCGACCAAGCTTAATCGGTTCAGGTCTTTAGTCTTATTAATCACTAAGACATTCATATCCCAGGATTTTAGAAGTGAATTTAGCAGCTTTTTGTTGATCTCCGATCTTGTAACCATCACACCAGCAGAGCTCATTTCTGTGGTGAGTGTGATAAACCTTTGCAATTGATTTTCCAGTGTTTCTCCCAAGACATAGTTGAACATATTGAATTTTTGTCGCAACATATATTGCCGACTTTGTTTCATGTCTTCGTTGCCTTCAAAGACTTCTATCAGTGCTTCCCACAGAGCCTTTGCTGATGTATACTCACGAAATCCTTTAGCAATCTCCGGAGATAATGCCATGGTAAGTGTAGCAAGTGCCTTTTCTTGTTCCTCGACTCTTTCAAAATCGTCATCAGTGTAGTTTTCAACCTGTTTGTCAGCTACAGTGCCATCTTCTAGAGTTGTTGTAATGCGAATCGGACCTCTTAAAATACTTCTCCAAATTTTGAAATCCTTCATCTTGATATATTTTTCAATTTGATATTTCCATTCAGGAAATCCTTCTGCTGACAGCAATCAGGGAATTCGAGTAGTGGTCCCTATAATTGCATCCAATTCTTGATGAGCAATCATGCTTTGAGATTCCATGTTTAAAGCTTTGAACAATTTAGATGAATGTAACCACACACACTGCAACAACACACTCTAACCGCACACACTGACTTCACACTACAACCGTACACACTGGCTGCACACTCCAACCGTATACACTGCTGCACACTCCAACCGCACACACTGCTGCACACTCCAACCGTACACAAAGGCCACACACCTGACTGAACACACTGGCCGCACACTTTCAAACAAATTCAACTGCACTCCTTCAAAGATCTTCAACCGCACACCTTCAAGCTTCAGTCGCAAACCTTCAAACTTCAATCGCGCACCCTCAAACTTCAACCGCACACCCTCAAACTTCAACCAAACACCCAAAAATCCCAGATTTTTGAATGAATTTTGATTTCAAACCATCAAAAACAATGATTAGCAGCAATTCCTTGATCAAAGAGTATGAATGCACTTCAAAAACAGCAAAATTTCGCAACCGCATACTCTAAAATGCTTCAAATTGATACCGAATTGGTTCTGATACCAATTGGAAGTCCCAAAATATGGATCCAAATCAGTAATCAATAAGATAATGGCAGTCAAATAGAGTGTTAGAAGGAGTAGAAGAAGAATCAAAGCAAGCATGCACACATTTATATCATATAAATGTCAAGTACACCCTGTCACGCATACACTGTTCATCCATACTTTCTAACAAACTGACAGCCCTTTATATACTACCCATACCAGCACACAACAGTGCGGTGTGCGGCCGCACACACGTTTGTAGCCGCACACACGTGTGTGGCTGCACACACACAGACTAATCCAATCAAACCACTACACTATAACTCTATCAATCTACCATAATCTATACAAAAGAATGCCTAGCCCAAACCACAAAAGTTTAACCTTTCAGAGACTTCTCGCAATATCTGTGTGAACTCGGAAGAACGCACTGCGATTTGTTGAGTATCGAAGAACTACTCGTGGCTAGTTTTGATGTTAGCCCCTGTATATATCCTTGATCATATCTCAATACAATTATCAAGTTAACGAGTTAACTTGGCCCTTGGCGAGATGTTCAGCGATACTTGTTTCCCTGTTGGGTGAATCGCCCTGGTGCCGTGACAGTTCTTAGGTAAAGAAAGCTGACAAGACCAACCTGACAATTTTTACCGTTTCAGTCTTTCAATTCCTTAGATATGATAGTTCTTTAGAAAGAAGCTGCCTGACTGGCATTTTTTTACAATTTCACACCAGGTATGAACCATTATCCGTCAATTCATGGGTAAAATCTAGAACATTAGAAATGTTCACCGTCAATTCAGAATTAAAGGGTTATGGATTTTGGGTTTCACTTAGAGTCATGGTGACAACGACATCTAAGATCATAAACACAAACTTTTTGGCAACCGTCAGCCGAGTTGTTATATACTTGAACCTCAAGGGGCATTGGTACGTGGAAATGATTTTATGGAGAAAATTTTAGATATGGGTGAAGAATGGTTGGGTGTTTCACATTGGTCATGGTGAAAATGACATTTGATCATTAACATTTGATGTGAAGACTCCTATTAAGACTGGTATATGTCTCAATATGGAAGAGTCTTTCACTCGCATTTGAATTTCCATCAATTCCTTGTGAAAGTAGTGTGAAGTGTAAAGACCGTCAATTCCTTTCCAATTTCAGGTTTCTTCATCTTGCTCAGAATATTTTGATACATACTCCTTGAGTCTCATCTTCTATTGGATTCACTTTTCAAGACAAATGAAAATTTTGAGATAAACATAAAAAATAAAAGTAAGCTTAGCACACTAAGAAATAAAAATAAAAGTAAAATACGCTCAAAAAACACTATTTTTGGATTTTTGATTTTTCTGAAAAAGAAATAAAAACATAAATGAAAATATTTTTGTATTTTTGAAAATTTATAATTTTTTTATATTGTTTTTTTTTAAGTTCTCCCCCTAAATTTGTGCATAAAAGAAAATATGAACACATTTAATAAAAAAACAAAAGAAAAAATACAACAACTTTTGGGATCAACGTCGTCAGACAATTTAACTTGCCCTTTATCACCAAATCTCATATAATTTCCCAAATGATTTCCTACAAAAGAAAAACATATTTTTGTAATTTTTGAGTTTTTTTATATTTTTTTTTGTATTTTGATTTCTCCCCCATAAATTGAGCACAGGGAAGAAATAAAATAAATGCGCAAAATTAAAAAAAATTTGTCTTTGAAACGAATCATTTTAAGAAAAACTCAGGAGTATCGAAAGAATTCAAACCGAAAGTCAGCAATTGAAAACGCAAGCAGCAACAAATTTAGCCTTAGTTGTGCTTCAATCTCGGAACAGATCCAAAAATTCTTCACATTATTAAGCACAAACCCCATTTGTGATCCTCTCCTTTTCTTCCTTTCCCGCAAAGGACACATACTCTCACTTAAAGTTCTGAATGTTGTACAGTTGAGAGATGTTCCCTACCATGTGCTTGGAACAACCATTATCAACTAACCGAAGTCTGACGATATTCCTCCATAGCTGCTCTAATACAGAGTGCGGGATCAGTTGGTCTTTGGAACTCAGTCCATTTTGAAACGGGGTTGACCTTTGTCATCTACACACAGTACTCTCTCCCAAGACATATCCTGCTTATCACAAACAGAAGATAAAGAAATATTAGAATCATTAGAAGATTTTGGAGAGTGAACCTTTGGTACCCATCTGTAGTTCGGTTTAACACATTTCTTCTTCGAGCGGATGGGTGCCTCGACACTTGATTTTGAACTTGAAGACGATCTTCGAGATGACTTTGATCTAACTGATCTTGGTTTCACCAGAGCATCTCTTGGATTGGACTTCTTGGCTAACATTCCCTTCTTAACTTTGAGATTTTGATTATTGGCCTTCTGCGCATTCCAGTCACCATTGTTTGAATGTGGCCTCGAAGGGTTTCTTTTGGAAAAGATCCCTCTTTGAGCGTTCTGCCAGCCTTGTGCATAGTAGGGAACATATGCATGATTTGGACAATTTCTGGCAATGTGTCCAGGTGTTCCCCAGTGAAAACATGTATGTTTCTTCACGTAGGAGTTGTTTCTTCCTACCCCTGGTGGCGTGTCCTTGCCTTGTGGATGATAGTTCCCACAAGCACACTTGTAGCAGACACTCTGCTTTACTTGTTTTGGTGGCCTGTATTTACCAACAACAGGTTTAGAAGTAACTGAGTTAGAAGCAACAGATTCAGAGTTCAAGGAGTCATTGGTTTGACAATCATCAGAATTTGCAGAACTAGAATTAGTTCAGTTCTCCTTGTCCTCATCCTCTACTACTTTACCTGCACATGAAGAAGAAACATCAGAAACGTTCACCTGAATAACCTCAGTAGGCCTAGATGGTTTAGTCTTAACTGAAGTTGGGACATGGGTTTGGCCATACTGAGTAGGAACTTCTTCCTCATTGGTCTCAAGGGGTGGGTTATAGTTTTCATTGAAAGGAGGTGGTACACTATTATACCCTAGACCCTTAGATTGGTTATCTTTGAATTTTAATTGCTTTTCAATCACGGACGCAACTACCTCACTTGATACATCAAATTTCTTAAATGTAAAATCTACATCTTTATATTTAGCTTTCAATGCATTAAGTTCGGCAGTTAATTCGGCCATTTCCCTTTTAACATAGTTGTAAATTTCACATTTATTGCTATATTCTTCTTGAAGCTTTCGGAAGTCCTTTGTTTTGGCATGTAGTTGAGTTTTTAAGGGTTTTTTTTGGGCCTTCCTAAGATTATATCCTACATATTTAAGGTCATCATTTTCTCTTTTTAGTAATTCATTTTGTTCACGAAGAAATTTAATTGTAACTTCACAAGATTTAGAACATGAAACTTCATTGACCAGAATGTTTGAGGAACTCATTTAGAAAAAATTGCCTTTTGACTTAAAACCTTAAAAGTTAAGCTTAACAAGTCAAACTTAAAAGTCAAACCGAAGAGCTAAACGTAAAATTTTGAAGGTTAAACGAGAAAGTCAAAGTTTAAAGTCAAATGTCAAAAATGAAAGACAAAAATTAAATATCAAAATTTTGGTTGAAAATGAAATTTTAAATTTTGAAAAAAATGAATTTTGGGCTGAAATTGTAGAAAATGCGAAATTAAGGTCGAAGTTGCAGTCCATATGAATTAAATCGGGAAGGAAAATAACATCTCGCAAGCTAGATGAGTTGGTAAGGCGGGGGTTGATGATACGAGAGGTCGTGAGTTCGATCCTTGCAACCCCCAAAATCCTTTTGATTATACGTTGCACACGTGAGGATCACACACTTGGGCCGAAGATCCGAGGGGACCGTAAATGAGGACTAGACGCAAACGAGGCTGGACCAAACACGTGCACGAACTACGTACCGCAAACGAGATTTCGACCGTAAAAGCTTCTTCAAGCAGTAAATGCTTCTTCGACTGTGAAAGCTTCTTCGGCCGTGAACCCTTCTTTAGTACGACCTTAAACGCTTCTTCTGACCGCAAACCCTTCACAGGGTTTTCACCCTTTTTAAGCCCAAAACTCGATCAAAAACTCGTTTTTATGAAAAATTTGAAGAACAAACCCCTAATATTTCTTCAAAAACTATTCAAAAATGCAAAATCCTTCAAGAAAAAGTACAAAAATGCTTTAGATCTTGCTAAAATGATTGATACAATCCTAGCTCTGATACCAACTGTAAGTCCCATATTTGCTTGATGTATCAACCAGATCCAATTGATGGTGCGGAATCCCAATCAATTGGATGATGCAAAATCAAAATAGAGAAGAAGGAGAAGAAGAACTTGATGAATCTTCAATGTTTATATGATTAGAATGATATTCCAACACAAGATCCAAAAACACACACTAGTTCTCTCTCTAACTTTCTCTCTCTACAATATGCTCATCTCTTATCTAATTCTATGGCCAACCCCTACTCCTCACATTTACATCTATATTTATACTAATGGACTAAAACCCAAGGTCCATACTGAAAACCCATGAGTTTTTGGTTCAAGCAACAATTACACTAAATAATATTTTCGCCCCAAGACTAAAAATAATAAATGCTTAGAAAAGCAAAGTATAAACCATAGTTTTGACCCAACACCCCTAGTATTTTATCATGCAAAAACTAAGCATATCCTTAGCCCTAACTAGCATGTGATTCATATATTCACAGATCAAATCATATTAGATAACATATATGGGTATTTTGGTAAAACATACTTGACCTTGGCCGATTGCATGCACCACACCCTATCTTGTCTTACAAAACACTTTTCTTAAAATACATTTCTTTTTGAAAAATTCTACCAAATAGTCAGTTTGAGTTCAGATACACCGAGAGTATGTCCGAATCCATCGAACCAAGGCTCTGATACCAACTTGAAACGTTGCAAAAATAAGACCCAAAAATTTTATTTTCTTAATTTAATAGAATCAGTATTCCAAAACATCATCAATACAATCCAAATAAAATAAGTGTATCAAGCGTCATCTCAAATAAGAGCAAATCATAAAATGCGGAACGAGGTTGTGTGCTCTCTATAATGATCCTGAGCCCTTCCCCTTGGAACTGGAAGTACCTGAAACATAAACCTAAAACCGTAAGCACAAAGCTTAGTGATTTTCCCAAGATACGACATACCATTTGTAACGTCCCAAAAATACGAGCCAAAAATTTCATTTTTAAAACATATACTTAGCAAAACATTAGAAATATAACGTTCACCGATCATCTCATTTCATAAAAGATATCGCATGTCTGGAAAAACATTTTCATAAAACGTAATACTGTCAGAGTACAAATCCCCAGGAAGATCTCATAGTGCGGAATACAAGGCATTTGTGTGATGGGCCGCTACCGTGCCAACTCTTTCCCCTTCGAAGAAGACGTACCTGAAACCAAAACTGAAAACTGTAAGCACGAAGCTTAGTGAGTTCCCCCAATATACCACATACCATACGATCACATAACATACATATATTGTCCGGCATATCTGGGTTCCCGACCTACCCCTTCGGTCCTCTCGACCGGATACTGTTTAGCATATCTGGGAGCTGGCCTCCCCTTCGGTCCTCTCGACCTGATACTGACCAGTATATCTGGGAGCTTGCCTCCCCTTCGACCCTCTCGACTGGATACTGACTAGCATATCTGGTTGCTGGTCTCCCCTTCGGTCCTCTCGACCGGGTACTGGGGACTATTTCACCCCCTACTACTACCACATAACACATATATCATATAATCTATCTGGAATGGTTGGGCATGACCACCCCTTCGGCCCTATCGACCGGTAATCTGGGGGACTATCTCCCCCCTACTATCACTAGCACATAACATCGTATCATACTAGCACAATAACATAACACAGGTAATAGCAACCTTAGATGAATATCACAGAGACAATCATCTATCATACAACTTCTATTGGTGGGCCGACATTGTGGCCGTAGACCCACCGCTACTGGAAGGTAACTCACCTCAAAGTAGCTGTTGATCGGTGTGGGAACTGACTGTCTTCTGTTGCTGCTGCTCCGGAAATCCTCCGGCTATAATTCCCACAAAACACTCAAGTCAAATGCTGCTAACCGACCTCAGGGTAAAGTGACCATTTACCCCTAACCAAACCAAGAGTCAAAGTCAAAGTCAACGGTCAGTTGACCCGACTCGCCGAGTCCCTATCCCTTTGTCTGACCATAATCTCGTCTCTACTCATCGAGTTAGGCATTGACTCGACGCGTTTTCCTTCTAAACCAAAGTCCAATAGTCCTTCATCCTACTCGCTGAGTTGTATGAACAACTCGTCGAGTTCATCTACATCCGAAGAACACTCTATGCTGCGACTCGCCGAGTTGTATGAACAACTCGCCGAGTCTATTCTTGAGGCAAGAAGATTGCCTTGGACTCGCCGAGTCATGGAATTGACTCGCTGAGTTACTTCATGAGTGAGTCTGGCTTCCGACCCACTGAGTCACACCCCATGACTCACTACTCCAACCCGCAAACACGAAAAGGGGAAAACTCGGGGTCTCGCGACTCGACTCGCCGAGTCCGATGAACGACTCGCCGAGTCTGTCGCATGCAAATACTGTATACTCGATTTTGCTTGAATCCAGCTCATGCCATTCATAGATATGGGTTCCTAAGGCTTGATTAACACGTAAAGTTTCCAACTTTATGTGTAAATAAACACCAATGAAGGTTTTAGGGCTCAAAATGCACTAAAAGAGTAGATCTAGGGCTTTCATGCAATATGGCTCCATAAAGGCAGTAGATCCAAGCTCCTGGAGCTCAATCATGCCTAGATCTGGAGGCTAAACAACTTATTACAAACCCTAATACACAATCAAGCTTGGGGAAAGGCTCAAGAAGGACTTCCATGGAGCTATAAGGGACTATAAGCATGAAAACAGAGGGAAACTGAGTTATACCTCAAGGAAATCACTGAAGTAACACCAAGATGCCTGGCCTCCTTCTTCTCTTCTTTATCTACTCTCCTTCCCTCTCAAAATCTTCAAGAAAACACACCAAAATGCTTCAATCTCACAAGGAACAAGGCTTGGACGAAGTAGACAGCTCTGAGGGTGAAGGGGGCGATCTTGGGGGCGGATAAGAGGGTTTAAATAGGGTGCAAGCCCTTGAAATTTAGGGTTTCATTAGACAGCGGGGACTCGCCGAGTCGCCAACTTAAACGTTTTCCAAATCCCGTCTCTACTCAGCGAGTCGGGCCTACAACTCGCTGAGTCCAAGGCTAAAAATGCAAAACACTTAGATAAATTTTACATACCAGGAACCAGGTGCTACACCATTCATATATATAACACATAATGGGCCCCACCCAATGAGTATAATGAGCCCCTCCCTAACTTGCATAACGGGCCCCACTCAATGAGTGTAGCGGGCGTCGCACTAACTCGCAAAACGGGCCCCACCTACATACAATTCATATAAGCATAACATTTAATAGCATACATAATAACCATTGATCCCCTCTCAGTAAGAATACAAGCATATACACATACCAGTGTCATACAGACAATGAGTATTCTAACATCACAGATCATGGGTCGACAGTGGTGCCTTCGACCCGCTAAACATGGAGAGGAAACTCACCTCAAATTGCTGAATGACACAGAATGATCTATGGCTGCTGGTCTGACAAATCCCCGAGCTATCAATACCAAATAACATCCAATTAGAATTGGATTCCAACCCATAACCATCAATCCTTACTTAGGGTAAAATGACCATTTTACCCCTTACTTAGTTTGGTGCAACACTAAGGCCCAAACCTACAATCCAAAAGGCCCAATTCCAAGTTAATCATCTAAGGCCCAAATATGTCCCAATTTCTCAAATTGGGCGTAAATCCCATTATGGGCCCTCTCAAAATAAATGTCAACCCAAAACCCGATAGCCCAACCCGAAGCCCAAACATCCGAAGTCCACTATGTTGAGTACGCAGAGCGTACTTAGCTGTATGCTAAGCATACACACTTTAGGGCTTGTACGCGACGTGTACGAGCTTGTATGCCTAATGTACTCACCCATTCAGCCAAATCTTATTTTTAATCCTTAATCCGTTAAGATATTGTTCTAAAACGTAGATCTGACTTCCTTGAGCTGGATAATCACGTAAAGTTGCTAACTTTACGTTCATGCATGTCTACATGAAGCTCTTAAAGCTCAAAAGGACTTATTAAGTGACTTAATGCATGTATGTGACCATAAACCTCATAAAGCTTGCACCTTTATGCTTAAGAACCTCATAACAAACTCATATCTAAAGGAATAAGCCCTTCAACCGTCTTAACTCATCAACCAACCCAAAAGGGACCCAAAAGCATGGAAATCAAGACATAAAGAGATCCAAGCATTCAAAATCCAAGGTATGAACTTGATACCTCAAAAGACTTGCAAGATAAGTGATGATTCTGGATCTCTAAGTTTCTCACCAAGCTATAAACCTTCTACCTTCTTCAATCTCTTCAAAATGAGCAAACAAACGCCAATTTCTTCTCAAGGACTCAAATGCACAACAATGGAGGCTAAGGGTTAATTTCTAGGGTTTTGGAGGCTTAGAGACTGGTAAATAGGCCAACCCTAAAGACTTAAGGTGCTTATATAGGGTGTAACACCCTAAATTAGGGTTTCATTAAGTCGGGCGTACTCCTTGCATACATAAGTGTACGCCCCGCGTATGTGCCCGGAGTCCTGATCAAGTCTCACATAAGTACGCTAAGCGTACCATGTGGTACGCCCTGCGTACTACTCCAAGGACCAAATATGCAATAATTAAATATAAAAGGGAAAATAAAGAACATACCCAAATCTAAGTGTTACAAAAACCTAGATCTATCAAGAGAGAACCAAAAAGGTGGAGACTTGATGACTTACAAAGGGTTCAGAAGGTATACACAAGGATTAGAGGTACGATGCTTAATGATTTATTCACAAGAGCTCATTCTTCTTCATTCCAATATCACGAAAACTACCAAAATGAGCCAAGACCTTCAAAAGGGGGGCCAGGGTTTATCAATGGTGCTTTGGAAGTGATGGAGGCTGAGGATGGAGGAAACCCTAGCCATCACTTCCTTTAAATAAGGCTCAAGACCCGAAGTTTAGGATTTTGCAAAAAAATGAGTCACCACGTCGTGACAATTGAGTAACCATGTCGTGGCAGACACCTAAATAAGATACGCGATTATGGTCGTATGCCACGTCGTGGTGATCCATTCACCACATCGTGGCCATCAAAATTTTCATAATTTGAAATATAAAATCATACCTAGAATATTAGTGTTATATACTGGGATATCAAAAATAAAAAATAATATGATTATGAAAGCGTAAAGAAATTTTTTTTTTTTCGGTTATGAAAAATAAGGGATGTTACAGTCTAGTATTAAACTAAGATGTATAAAGGATGATTAGTTCTAGTCAAGTTGGATAAAATTATAGTTGTATACTTTATTGCTATAGTACGGTATAAACAAGGAAACAATTTTGGAAGTTGATTACAAGCATTGTAGTCTTGCCTAGTGATTAGATAAGACTTATAAAGGATGGTTAGTTCGAGTTAACTTGAAAGAGTGCTAGTGATATCCTATATTGTAAAGGTATTACATAGGTAGGAAATTTGTGTTGATTACGGGTATTATAATCTTGATTAGTTATAACCTAAGACCAAAAGGGTATGTTTAGTTCAATTAAGTCTGGATATTGAGTAACATCACATTAAGGGTATGTATGAGATGGGAATGGAGAGTAGAACTCTGTTCGATGACACTGATGATTCGTGGGGTACATGTGACATACAAGAGTACTATATTAGTATTCCTCTCCTTTTTGGATAGCCAAAAATGATGTTTTTGTATTAGGTTACTAATAGGCATGTTTGAGTTATCTAGTGGAGTATAAATGACCACCCTTGACTAAACTGTCTTGTGGTGTTAATGAATCATACTAATACAAGGAAAATGTTTATATGTTAATTCGAGTTACTTTATCCCTCATTGTTGCCTTTATTGACTAACGTCTGCTACTAAGAAATCACTGAAGCAGTATAGTTAACTTGTTCCTTAGAGTGATCCCCCATGATAGATGTTATAAGATCATTGTTCTAGGATCAATATGTGAGGATCGACGAGGTGGGTAACTAAGGGTAAAAGATCTTATAGATATGTTATGTTGTTGGATAACAGTTGGTTTTTGCAGGTTACTGATTATGGATTAATATCATAATAATATTGTGGGATTGGAAACTCTATATATCTCACCAGGTTTCCTAACTGAACTACTCATTTTATATGCATCATAGGTAGTAGTGTTAAGACTAGCGAATACTTAAATAAGATGATGAATGATTAAAGAGAATGTGCAATAGTGTTTAGGATCGTTATGTCTTTACGATGTAACTATCTTATGTATTGATTATGATATCCTTAGAGTTTAATTATTTTGAAACAAATATATGTACTCAAAAAATGTTTTAATATACTGAGATTTTTTGCAAATAAAATTGTTATGATTTTAAATCAGAAGTTGAGGCGACCGGAAAGGAGGCGAGTGAAGTGAGGCCACTTTAGAATCCTTCTGCCAAAGAAGCATAAAGATAAAGTTTTTTCGGTTATGAAAAATAAAGGACGTTACACATACATAGGTGTGGAAAAGGGTGGGTTAAATTTCATATAAGGAAAAAGGGGTGAAGTGTATAAAAGATGAAGAGGGAAGAGGAAAAAGGTTGCCTTGAATATGATGGAGGTGGGGGATCTATTCTATTTATTTATTATTAAAACTAGTTAAAAAATATAAAATAAATTAAAGAAAGATATATAGTCAATTTACATGTATGAGGGACCAAACACACATGCAATTGAAATGTGGACTATTGTGTAACATATTTTATAGTTATTGATACTTTTTGCAAACGATATGTACTAATTGTTCAAGTTTGTCCCTATATTGACATTGTTCCGTGATTGATCTTCTATGTGACTATGTGAGCCCTAAAACAAGTTTATATAACATTTTGTTAAACACTCTCTTTACCAAATGTTAAGAAATCATGTTGATATTTCGAAATAGACATATCTATTCGAAAATATCTTGTATCTTAAAAGTATTTAGAAAATATTAAAAATGTTCAGAGAATTCAATTTACTTTCGAAATTCAGTACTTTTCGAAAATTTTCATGGAAACAACACTTATTCTATTTGAAAGTATCAAACTTCGAAGAACATCGTATTTTGCAATTTTCGAACTCGTTTGATTCTTAGATAATATATCTTTTGTGGTCATTAAGGTCAATACTTAAAAAAAACAACATAAATGTATTTTAGGGTAGTAGTTGTAAACAAGGTAATAGTTGAAGGTCACTTCCTGAATTGTATACATCACTTGCTTGGTGTTGTTGGATGTTTTGTCTTTTGGAGAGTTAAGTAGCTTTTTGCGTGTTTACTCAACTCGAAACAGTCGGTGTAGTGTATCTTTCTCAGCTACTTCAGTGTTCTATCTTTCATTCCAAGCATCTAACTTCATCTTCCATTAGATCCACTACTACATCTGTCCTCCATTTCAGATCTGTAGTAATTCAAGTCTTGATCATGCATTAACAATAAAATCGCCTTCTGGAGTACCTACAGATCTATATCAAAACCAGAGGTAAGCACATCGAAATACAAATTTTCAATTCGGATTTCTTTCTGTGTGATATCGTTTACATTGTCTTCTTAGTTTTCCTAATTCATCATATGAATGATAATACGATATGCTAAAGGAACAATTTTTACCTTGAATTTCGTTAGTGTATAGCTGGGATTTAGATGAAAGAAGCCAATTCTACGACAGATCCGATCGGGCAAAACCTAATAAAGCTCATAAGCAATGTCTGCTTCTCCGTGTTTGTATTCACTGTTCTTGTATTTACTGTAATCGCGATAACATACCAACCACCCGATCCATGGGAATCTTCGAGAGCCCTAACTAGGGTTTTCACAGAGGTGGAAAATGCCACGTTTCAGACAGATAACTCAGTCCTCAAAACCGGGGAAGACATCGGAATGGCTCTTCTCAGCCCAAGTCCAGCTCCTTCCGAAGCTGATCTCGAGTCAAGCGACTCACAAAACTCCCCAACAATCGAGAAATCAGAAGAAAAAGGTACGAATCTAAGCTTGAGCTCTGGTGCTTGTGATGATACAAAATTAGTAAACTGTTCCGATAGGGGAGTTTTGATGGCTATCAAGAAATTCAACCTAAAACACTTCAAATCAATAGTGTTTCTCGACTATCAAACACCAGTCAACACCTCAAATCCAAACGAATGTGATGTCACATGGAGATTCCGGAATCGGAAAGAGAAATCCTGGAGAAGGTATAGAGATTTCAGAAGGTTCAGGATCGGATTCACCGATTCCTGCACTTACAAAGTAATCGGAGCAAAAGGATGGCATTCCGGTGTCAATGCACGTCGTCCCAGGAATAGAATCAACAATTCCACCAGAACTGGAATTCGATCCAATTTCTCTTCTTCTTCTTCTTCTTTCCGTGATGATGAAATCAACGACACAATTCCAATTCTAGGTTCAGATCAATCTTTCAGAAACGGGAAATATTTATACTATTCACGTGGAGGGGATTACTGTAAGAACATGAATCATTACATCTGGAGCTTCTTATGTGCCCTAGGTGAAGCTCAATATTTAAATCGCACATTTGTTATGGATTTAAGCGTTTGTTTAGCATCAGATTACACATCAAGTGGAAAAGACGAAGAAGGAAAAGACTTCAGATTCTATTTCGACTTTGAACATCTGAAAGAAACTTCTTCAATAGTTGAAGAAGAAGAGTTTCTCAAAGATTGGAGAAGATTTGAAAAGAGAAACAAAAGGAAAATCCCCTTAAGAAAAGTTCCATCTTACAAAATCACACCAATGCAATTAAAAAAAGATAAATCCACAATAATCTGGAGACAATTCGATACCCCTGAACCTGAAAACTATTGGTATAGAGTGTGTGAAAGTAAAGCTTCAAATTACATTCAAAGACCATGGCATTCATTGTACAAATCAAAAAGATTAATGAACATAGTTTCTGAAATAAGTGGACAAATGGATTGGGATTTTGATGCTGTTCATGTTGTTAGAGGTGAAAAGGCGAAAAATAAAGACATGTGGCCTCATTTAGATGATGACACATCACCTGATAATTTAGTTGTAAAGCTTTTGAATGTTATACAACCATGGAGGAATCTTTATGTTGCTACAAATGAAAAGTTTTATAATTATTTTGATAGATTAAGGTCTCATTATAAGGTTCATTTGCTTGATGATTATAAGGAGTTATGGGGGAATACAAGTGAGTGGTATAATGAGACACGTGTCTTAAATGGTGGAAATCCTGTTGAGTTTGATGGATATATGAGAGTTGCAGTGGATACTGAGGTTTTATATAGAGCAAAGACACAAGTTGAGACTTTTTATAATTTGACTAAAGATTGCAAAGATGGGATAAACACGTGTTGACCAGGTTTGACTTTTTTTTCTTTATTGCATTGTTTCATTTCAATATGTTTTATCTTTATGTTAATGTGATGATGAATGTTTTCACATATAGGTTGTTTATGGTGTAGAGGGGTAGAATTGGAAGATTGTGATGAGAATGAAAGAGGAAGGAACATTGGAAAAGCTTAAAAAGTGATTTGTAAATTTGTTTTGTTTGTTTGTTTAATTGTATTTGATAGATATTTTATGCAAAAATGATATGGAAATGAGCAGTTTTTGTGTTTAAAATTGATTTGGGTAAAAAATGTAGGATTATTTTTAATATATATTCCATGTAGAATATTTGTTGTGGAATTCAAAACTTATACTTTCTAAACTCATATTTGGTTGTGAAGATTTCACGACAATATCTTGATGTTTGATTAGAGATGGAAATTCTACTCGACCCGGTAGGGGAACCGGTTGACCCGCCCTAATCGGGGACGGGTATTCCCCGCCAAAACAGGTACCGGGTACGGGGCCGAGATCCCCGTTATGCTAAAACCGGGGATGGGGCTAGGGCCGGGTATAACAATCCCCAACTCGTCCAGCCCCACTTTGATGACTATATATATATATATATATATATATATATATATATATATATATATATATATATATATATATATATATATATATATATATATATATATATATATATATATATATAGGGTTAGGTTATTTTGTTTCTAGTAATTATTGTGTGTCAGAATGTACAGATCTGGACCATCGGATGGAATATAATCAAAGGTCATGATCTGAGGGTCTATGATAGTAGAATATGATAGTATGTACCATATAATCACACAAATTTGAGCATAAGGACATTTTAGTCAATTAACCTATATTAAAAAAGGAAATTTTCGGATTTTTAGGGATAATTAATTCATTTATTTTTAAAAATCTGAATATTTAAAATTAATTTAAAATTACAAATCCGATTTTATTTTATCAGAATGATAGAATTTTAATCATAAACCAGTAAATATATTTTTCGATTTTATTCTGTCAGAATGACAGAATGTCAACCATAAACTAGTAAATATATTCTGAAAGAATATACAAAATCGATTCTTGAACTAATAATATACCAAATAATTACATTGTATGATTGTGATTCATTGAATAATAACAAAACATTCTGAAAGAATAACAAGTATAATTCTTAAAAAATAACAACATTCTTAAACAATGAGTGTGATCATTCTTTAATTCATTCTTCAAGCCTTTCCATCAGGTTTTCAAGCCATTCTTCAAGCCTTTCCCTGCCTTTTTTGGTTTTCTAGGTCTGATCAATTTGTAGGATTATATGTGAAGAATATTCCTCTTCTTCATTCTGAAAATTCTTCATTTTGAAAGAATAGTAGCCTTCTTCAAACTAAAGCCTTTTTTATTCTAAAAGAATATTGCCCTCATTCTTAAAGAATTTTCAGGTTAACATTCATTCGCCCTCATTCTGAAAGAATTTTCAGGTTAACATTCTAAAAGAATATTGCCCTCATGCTGCCATATCAGCCAAGCTAATGATGATATTCACATGCAAACAAACAATAAATCATCACAAATCAAGGAATGTGAATGGAATGGAATGAAAGTATGGAATGGAGTCAGTCATTACCTTGAGAAGGTGCATTAACATAATAAGCAAGACCACCAATTGGAACAGATTGCTCAGAGTATTCAGATTCCTTCCATTTTCCCAACATATTAACCAAGAAATTCCCACTGTACTTTCTATGCAACAACTGAAAAGGAACAACAACAACAATATAAGTAATTATTCAATTCAACAATACAAGCAACATTGAAAAGAACTGATATCAGAAAAAAAAATTGATTCATTTTGATATAAATCATAACACTTTCATCCATAAGAAAAAAAAATAAACAGGTGTATATAGCCAGGATAAAATGATGAGGGCGAATAAGACCTTCAGTATTACATAAAATATGATTAATTTTTCTACACATTGTTCATCCATGGAAGCTATTTCAGACACCCTATTCATGTTATCGCTACTTTGGAGTAGAGTCAATCAAAAGGGAAGATCCTAACAAGTTGAGTCGATGGTGGTATAGAGCTCGACCCCTAAATTTAAAACCTTAGGAAACCTAAAACAAAAGAAACTGTTATAACAGTGTATTGTATCGATTGAGGAGCAATTGATTTGAGATTATGTTCGATTTTGCTACAAACCAAAAAACATACATAAACTATTACCTGGACCATAACAGGGGTAGTCACCGGTTATGGGTTGTACACGAAAATTTCTTAAGCCGCCAACATTGCTTAAAATACATGCTTACCTGGTGTTGATGGGAATATACCAAACTTCAATCGGTAGTTTACGGTGGAAAATTCGAAGTTTCAACCTGTGATTGCCTTAATTTAGGGTTCGACGGAGGAGCACCGGTGTTTCACAATGACAAAAACAAGAACGATGATGGTGAAATCAAGCAGTCGACGGTGTGTGTGAAGACCATTGATAAATATACGGTGTTTGTTACCTTAAATTTAGGGTATATATTAATTGAATTATCATTTTACCATAAATAAATATACTAAGTTTACCATTATACCCTTTTTTAATTTATTATATGATTTATTATTTCCTGAATTCTCATTGGTGCATTTAGGCACACAATAGTTGCTAAAAACATTTAAACCTAACTCTCTCTCTCTCTCTCTCTCTATATATATATATATATATATATATATATATATATATATATATATATATATATATATATATATATATATATATATATATATATATATATATATATATATATATATCGATCATTTATTGATTTTCAATTAAGTACACTAAAATGAATTGATGTATATTAGGCCATTAGAGATAGAGTCCATATACCAAATTATGTTCCCAATTCCAAGAGTTAGTTCATCAATCGTTACTTTGTTCGTCGATCTGTATACCAAATCGACACTTTTTGTTTTGATGTCTGTTAAACTTTATGATTGATGTAAATAGGATCTGTTTATGACATATGGTTTTGATCACTTATTAAAATTCGTTTTTTTAGTAAGTTGAGTTTATTATGTTGATAGATTGGGAATGGGGCGGGGATGGGTTGGGGAAAAGCCCAAAATACAAAGGGGAGGGGATTTGATATCCCGCATCCGTCAGGGATGGGGATGAGGTCGAGGTTAGACATGCGGGGATGAGGACATGAATGGTCAATACCGCCCCAAACCCGTCCCATTTCCATCCCTATGTTTGATACTATGTACATATGATTTTTATGAAAGTAAGATGTTTCAAGATATTACATGGTTCAATTTATATATTTGGTGTGCTAGCTGGTATTGATCGATACCGTTCCTGATTTTTCGAATACCGAATTTGGTTGAAAGTCAACTCTGAGTATTATATCGAATTAACGTTACTGGTACCGATATTGGGAATGATATCGGTTTTCGGTACTAGTACCGGTAGCGACAGTAATCCTGAATTTCGTGGTTCTGGATTTTGTGATTTTGGAGTACTGAGTATCATCCCATATTTTTAAATTTGGTACGGTTCAGTAACAATATAGAATTGAGACTTGGTACAAATTGCTCATCCCTATATAAGAGTTGTTTAAGAGTAGATTATGGCAATGTCTGATGTCCTAACTAAAAAATATAGATGATAACGAAAAAATAGTAGCTATTACCTTATAAGCTAGGTGATAAAAAACTATTGTTTGGTAAAACTAACCGATAAATTATCTGAAATATATAAAATGATGTAAAATAGTGTTTAGAAGAATATATTTTTTTATAATTATTTAAAGGTATATTTAGAAAATTTTAAAATAACTTTGAAAGACTAGTGAGAATAACTTTTTAAAAAGTTATTTTACCATTTTACTTTTTGAACCGTCAAATATAACAATTTAACAAAAATAATTAATTTTCCAATGAGCTGTTTAGACCTTTGCCATTTAAAAGATTTTTTTTATTAAATACGTTTTTTTTCGTTACACTTTGATAAAGTTACTCCACACACACACACACACACACACACACACACATATATATATATATATATATATATATATATATATATATATATATATATATATATATATATATATATATATATATATATATATATATCACGTGTGTAGATCGGATGACATGACCTTATTCTACATATAGCTATCAAACATGTATCATGGAGAACCAACCAACATGCTACCAACCAAATCATACAAATTCAGTAAACTTGGTACAATAATATTATTAAATTCTAAATACAACCGTACCAATCGATATATATATATATATATATATATATATATATATATATATATATATATATATATATATATATATATATATATATCCTGATGAGGTTTCAATTAATCTCTGATTGATCCATACCGACCGACAATAAGGCTCCTAGCTATTAACTTATGCCTACACATCGAGTGAAATAATAGAAAACCATGAAATTTTAACACTTTGAAGAAGTTTTATCTAAATAGAAACTATTTGATGAATTATTAGTGTTGTATTAATCATGATAATTTATTTTGTTATGATACTAGTGATATTTATGAACTTTGTTGTGATATTACTCAGATTAATAGGTCAATCAATCCTTTACTTATACTAAATTGATTAGTTATCAACACAATCGAGTACTTAGATTGATCAGATCATTTACTCACATCAATCAGATCAATTAAATCAATCACTTATATTAACATCAATTTCTCATATCAAGCATTCAGATTGTTCTAATCAATTACTCTGATCGATCATTCTAATTAAATCAATCACTCGAATCAATTTCAATTGTGTAGGTCAATCTCTCTGATCAATATCAATCGCTCAATTTAATCGATTGGATTGCTCAAATCAATTGGAACGACTCCCCACATTAATGAACCTTACTACACCCGACTCAGGATAATCTCCCAACAAAATTTATGGTTTTTCTCAATCCTTCCAGCCTTGTAACTCAATTATGCGAACTCCGATTTGGGCAAGATTTATATTATTGGAAATCCAGTTAGGAGTACTCCAAATTTTATATAATCCGCTCCATCTAAATATGTCCAAAACTGAAGTTATTCAGCTGTGAGCATGAAGGTCTAGAACATTTCAACGATTTCACGTCTTTGAAGAACCAACTTTAAGCAACCATATCTCATTCACTACACTTCCGTTTTATCTGATTCTTTTTCCGATGTATTCTTTCTTATATAGACTATAACTTTACTTTATAAAGTTATTTATGATCAGCTATAAATATTGACTTTAAAGCTTCAAAATTGACATCTTGCAGCTGTCAAATCTCCAAATCAGCTTTCAATAACTATTTATTTATGTATTTATTTATTTTTACTCAAACCCTTAAGGTTTGTTATTATCTTATACCCATACACTTCAGGATCTTTATCTTCACATTTTCTTCAACCGTGTACCGTGATTTATTAGTATGGTTTATCATATAGCAACTCATAATCTTTGTTCCTCATCTATTCTCTACAGTTTAAGACTAGGAATGGATACACCAAACCTAAATCACTTAAACTATAACTCTGATACCAATTTGTGTCACGCTCGATCTAAAACATCTAATCTATAAGAATTATCGAGATTTTATTTATTAATGCAGAAAATATACTCAAAATTTAAAATCTTTATATTCCAGGTTAAATCAAATAAACACAATATAAACTTTATCTATTTATATAAAATGGAGCATACAACACTAGGTCTGGTGAGTTATTCTCCTATTTTTTTTTTTATTAACATTATTTCTCTTAGATTATACTCTTCCTCATAGTTACTTCTCTAATCTTTCTCGCTCTCTGCATATATCTTAATATAAAATTTAAATATATAATAATCATAAGGAAAAGTGAGAGAAATAACTCACTTTGTTTTTATGGCTTTTTTGGATAATATTCCAACTTGGGATTTCATTGATCGACCCGTTAATCTCAATTATATAATCACAATTTTCTCATCAACATCACTAACAAAATCAATTATACACTTCAACTCACAAACATCAATTCTCGTATGTGAAACCATATCATAATTGCATCATTAATGAAATCTATAAGTATATCAATCCATAAATACTCATAACCAATTAAATTTATATGTTATATCATCATATACATCATATTTCAACATTCAAGGACTTAATTCATTAAGTCATATTTCTTCACTCATGAACCCTCATCCTTAGAACATACAAGGTTCAATAACATTGTATTAAATTGAAATCAAGCCACAATATATCATATAACATCCTAATTTCATTAATTAAACTCAAACCCGATATCTAGGGTTTCAATCAAAACCTTCAAGTCTTGGACAAAATTCGAAATAAGAGTGTTATAAGTGATAAATTTGACCTTGATTCAGCAAATCGAGGTTTAAATTATGTTATCTCTTCAAAAATCGACCTTAGGGCTTAAGTATGTGTTTTTCGCACCCAGGGGTTTGTTTGGGTGTTTGGGTTCGGAATAGAACGTTCAAATATCTTATTTTTCTATGTTCTGATAAAGCTCACGTCATTACCCTATCTTGTTTACGTCGTGACATCTGGCAATCAACAAAATACATTGCTGATATCATTCAAACATTAGACATTTTTATCCTATATTCAAATGCTCATATCTCCTTCGTTTCTTATCCGCTTTTAATGATATTTTTATCCACACAAAGGTGGAAACATGATCTACATGTTTATTAAGTCATATCTTACTGAATTAATTCATATCTTAATCTATTAGGTCAAGAAGTTAGCCTAAAAGCATAAAAATGACAATTTTACCCTTATGGCTAAAGTTACACTTTCATGTATTCTTTCTCTAGAACTCACACATATAAACACTTATAATGACTTAAATTTGTATTAGAAATCCTCATGAAGTTAAAACTGATAGGTTTTGAGCACTATAACATTCTTATGGTGTACATGCAACCCTAATGCTTTGGATCTAGTTTTTTCTCAAGTTATACATGCAATTCATATCCAAAGCATAAACCCTAATAACTAGCATACCAATTTCGAAAATTGTCATAAACTAGGGTTAGAAACATTACCTCACTTGTTATGTAGCAATAACAAGAACCCCTTCACTCTTGACAACTTAGTGCCCCAAGTGTTGCACCTATAATGGTGTCACAAACAATCTACACAACAAGGATGACTTGGAGAGGTAGAAATCGTCCAGGTTATCTTCTAAAACTCATAGGACAAAATCCTTTGTGATAGAGGGTTTATATAGTTGAGGCTATTAGGGTTTTTCAGGTGGAAACCCTAATTTCTTTGCTTAGGCCATAATTAATCCATGAACCCCCATATGACAGGCCTTGGACGAAAACTCTATGGGCTTACCATAGATTTTCGTCCACCCCTTATCAATAAGGTCAATTAGCCCAAACTACAACTATTACTGATTTACATAATCAGTCCCTCCATTATTAATTAGTTCCTTTAATCCCAAAATTAATACTAGATTAATTTCTAATTAATACCTAATCAATAATATGATTTCCAGATAATATATTAATCTTGTAATATACTAATAAAATCATTCTGACTACCAATTTATTATTCATATAATAAATTCTACCCTATCTCTCCATTTGTCATCCTATCAAGTTGCATGAGTGAAGGCAACCCAAAATGACCATGCTCATAATCAAATTAAGTACATACCAAAAATAGTTATGGGATTAGACACCTAATCCAACAGTCTCCCACTTGGATAAGTCTAGTAACTATTATTGCAAGTACGACTTCAGAATCTGATCAGCAATCGTAGCTTTCAAAAGCCGCTGTCGAACTCTCATCTTATCAGTAACGCGTACTTTAGATAAGGGATCATATATTCCTCCATTATTCAAGATATTGTATTGACATGAGACATGAGTTATAATCATTCTCTCTGTCCATGTGTTGTTTCCTGATTTTCGATTTACGATGAATGACTATATATTATAATTGAGCACATCAACTTAGTCCAGGCTTGGCCAAGCGCTTAGGTGTCATCACTAAATCATCGAGGGGCCCACATATATCGCTTTTATCCTCTTAGGGTAAAAGGAATGGATAAACTTCGACTCATATTCTTGTATTATTTACTCATCAAATCACACACAATAATACATTTTATAACATCAAGTTACTGATGTGTTTACATATTATTAATGCGCAACTGACTTGTAAACAACAACTCATATCTCTCCGTTTCAAGAATACAAGATATTATCGTCTCACAATTACTCGTGATAAAATCCATGAAGTGATTCAAGTGATCATGGGTTTAATCCAATACTCAAATCTTATTTAAGGAGTACTCATGAACAATGCAACAAACTTTTGCTATGTCTAAACGTTTAGACAATATACAGTCGGATTCATGACAGTCTTACCTCATTACTTACTTCCAAAGTATGATCGACTGTAGATGTTTGAATAACCTAGTTATTCGGGAAGTGAAACATGCGAAGTGAAACACAAGAATAACCTAATTCAATATGGTCTCAAAACTTTTGAATATAAATAAAACACTTTATTATTTAATCACCATATCAATTAGATCTTACTCATTGTATAACGTTTCGATCAATCAACTTGATACTTGAATTAAAACAATAGTCTTCCCATGCTCCAAGCACGCACGCTATGTTTATCTATGGTCCTTACTTTATGAAATAGATCAATTGAACACATTTCCATTGATGCTTATTTCACAATTCCAAACTCTTAAGTATAATAATTCCAAAATCTCGCCATCACTCGAATGTGTTAGAGTCTAAACTTACATGCAATGATCCTTTTGTAAAGTCAATACACCAAAGTCACGAAGACTTGGACAATTATATTACAAAACATTCTAGTAGAGATTTGATACTAAAGAATTCCATGGACACGAAGTCTCATATTCAAAGTACATTCCTTTGAACATCCTTCCTGCATACAAGTTTCTGTCTTACACATAGATCTTAATATCCAACTCCCATTATGGAAACTTTTCCATAATTTCCATATGACTATCCATTCTAAATAGATTCCTATCTATTTAGAATTATATCAATATGGTGCATCCATTACCATACTTCCAACTGTTCACAAGCAACCAGTCCTTAGCGAACCTTGGATGGTCATTGACAGTTGTTTAACTACTTTAGTCATATCTGATTCTGGTTCTTTTTCCCTCTTAATTCCCTAGGCATTTAGAAAATCAAATCGATCAAATATTATATCATATGCAAACGATCCTATATCTGAATCATATGGTATACAATTCATAATGTCTCACATAAAGACATGGTACTGGACCAGTGTTTCATTATAATATTTCCACATATAGAAATTTCAATGTCGAAACATTTCAACATTGTTATACATATATGCTCATTACTAAGTCCGATTAATACTTCAATCTAAACTTATAGAGTTGAAATAAAGTATAAGTATCCTCTCCCTTACAATAGAGAAACTACTTCTCAAACTCTGCAACTTTGCAAATTAAAACTTTGTTTCCTATATACAACATTGCTAACTTGCAACACTCAATGTAATAATTGTGCTCCCACTTGCATAATAATTACTTTCTTACAAGCATAACACTTATGCTAGCTTTGACATGTATTCAGAAACCAATTGGACTTCTAGAAATCAATACTTATTTACTTTCTTACTAAAGTTCAGATTCCTGATATGAGATGCTTCAGTAAGCCTATATCTATGCTTCTCAGACTCATACACCTTTCAATAGACAACTTATGTGTGTGCCTAAACCTTTTTAGAACTTATAGCGATAAGTCCTAAATGTTCAAACCATTTTCCATTTATCACAATCGAACCATGAAGAGGGATACCGTAATCAAAATCGAATTTGAGAACACAATCAGCACACCAGCTAACTCTTTAAAATCTTCCCGTGAAAGTGTTTCCTCATAATCATTTTCATGAAGCAGAGTGAAACCTCTTTCCACTTAGATTTTTATGGTGTATGTGTTCCTATCCATGTGAATTTGTCATTTCCAACCACTATAATAAGATGAGGTTTATGACAAATCCAAACTCATATGGACTGAACTTTCTTATCTTAATTTCTTGCCATTTGATAGCACAATGATCTACCATTGCTTCCAAGCTAATCAACATCTCACCCTTATGAGTCAATGTACTTTCATTGATCAAGGTTTTTTGCATTATGCAATGAAATGAGAACTCATACAACTCACATGCATAGTCAACTTAACTGGAATGTGCACAGAAACAAGAATATGCCAACACAATAGGTTACAAACCTCAAGTCGTGTGTTAGTGATAAACAGTAGGTTTATTCTTGATTAGTTCTTGAAACTATTCAAGATCATCAAGACTTCCACTAACCTCTTGACATATAAGATTCTCTTGTCAAGAAACATTCCTTGACAAAAAATATTCAAGAGTTAGTATGGGTTCTTATCAAGAAAAACACTTCATACAATTGGTCTTAGTTGGTCTTTGTTTGATCCAAAGAATCTCAACTACGAATCTCAAATGTGCATGAGCAAGAAAAATTTTCTACTCTACATTTCATGATGTGCTATAATCCTAGTTAGGATATGCCACTCAAGACACAATCTTAGAGTATGACTCTAAGACTTGATTTTGGAACGAAGTATGATTCATCTTCTTGATTTAACCATTTTAACAATTCCTGATTCCTTTTCTTAGTCATACTTCTGCACTTAGGTGTCCTTAGAGGATCAATTGTGATATGGTTCCATAATCATTAGGATGATCATAAAACACGATACTAAAGTACCATCCTTTCCTTTTAGATTGGAGAAAATTTTTATCTTTCTGCCTAATTGATTCTTCTTATTCGTTCTTCTATACTTTGAAACTTTTCAAGGTATTAGAATTACACTTAATCTTGTAAGTATAACCATATTTACTAAACTTTTAGTAAATTATGATGAATAGTCTTATCGTTCGTTGTGGTGTACCTGGCCAGTACACATCAATATGCACTAGATCCTTAGGTCTTTCACTTGACTCACTCACATATGTGAACAAAGAATTAGAATTAATTTCCCAAGAATGAAGAATCTCATTCATCACACAATCGAAATCGTATGATTCCAAGTTTTTATCCAATTGAAACTTGGGTGATGAGAACCCTTCCTTATTTGGTAAATTATGACATTTCCACAACGATATAACTAAGAATCAAACTCATTTCCAACATTGCTAACACCATTTAAACACCAATTCTCACTAATGCTATTGCAAGGATAATATAGAATAAGACAAAAATCAAAATTTTCTTTATTTATAAATATTCAGAAAACCTTTCCTTACAATGCAAATACATATGAAAACTATGTTACTATATGTCCCTAAGTAATCTATCATAACTCCTAAACGGCAGCTGAAAAATCTGATCATCGAAGCATGCGATCGAAATCCATCTATTCATGACCAGACTCAGTCCACTCTTCCTTTAAGCTTCCTTTATTTTCTTTAATCCTACAAAACATCATAATGCAATCTTATCACATCATGTATTTAGAATCTATAAATAGGAGCTTAATAGAGTTAGATAGTGGACTTACCTAAAGTAGAGTCATACATTTTGACGTTACCATCCTTGCGATCCTTCAGGTAGTTACGACAGGTTCGCATCCAATTGATGGGTTTTGGTCATAAGACATCCTATGTGCTCATACAAACCCTAAAGCTTGGATCTAGGTTTCTCTATTGTACATACTTTGAATCCAAGACTTTGAACCCTAATACTAGCATATGGAAATCAGAATTCACATGTAAATAGGTTTAAGAACATACCTTGATTGTTATATAGCAATAACAATCCAATTCCTCCTTGAATTGACCTTGGAAAGCAAAGAGTCACAAGTGTCACTCCTCTAATGGCTTACAAACACCATAAGCAAGTGGAGAAGGTATATAGAGAGAGGAGGGAGGTTAGAATTCGTCCTTAGGACCTCTTGGGAAGGGATACACGAATTCATGGCCTTGGGATTGTTTATATAGGTGTAGAGATAGGGTTTCAGTCATTATCCTTATCTAGTTGATTATCCATTAAGCAACCAATAAGATAATCCTTGAATCCTTATCATACTCAAATTCTAAGGCTTTCCAACCTTAAATTCGTTCACCACACTTATAAGATAATCCTTACCTTATTTTGTAACTATCACATAATTACAAATCAGCCCCTCTAGTTTAATTAATTACATTTGATCACAAAACTAATTCTTAATTAATTATCAACCAATATTAATTAAACAAATATGATTTCTCCTTTAATATATTATTCTTATAACATATTAATAAATCATATTATTCTCTCTCTCTTTATTAATTTCTCCAATCAAGTTGCTTTGGTGAAGGCAACCCAAAAGGACCATGCACCATCGGGTCAAGTACATACCAAAATAATTATGGACTTAGACACTAATCCAACAGTCTCCCACTTGGATAAGTCTAATAACTATTATGCGTATGACTTCAGATCCCGATCTGCAATCGTAGCTTTCCAAAGCCACTGTCAACTCTGATCATATCAGATACGCGTGTCCTTAGATAAGGGATCATATATTCCTCCATTCTAGATATCATATGAGATATGATTTCAAATCATTCTCTTTGTACTACTTCTCGATTTCTGATTTATGACGACTGACTAATTGAACAAATCAAATTAGCCCTAGCCCGGCCGAGCATTTACGTTTGTCATCACTAAACCATCGAGGGGCCCAAAGACATCGCTTTTATCCTACTTTGGATAAAAGGAACGGATAAACCTTGATACAATGCTTGCTTGTACTCACGCACCGAATCACACACAACAATATGTTTTATAACACCAAGTTACTGGTGCGTTTACATATTATCAATGTGTAACCGATTTGCAAGATACAACTCACACATCTCGGTTTCAAGAATATAAGATGTTATCGTCTCACCAATCACTCGTGATACAATCCATGGAGTGATCCAAGTGAGCGTGGGTCTAATCCAATGCTCAAATCACATTCATAAGCACTCATGAACATCGCAGCAAACATTTGCTTATGTCTAATACTTTTCTAGACATTCCACACACCAATTCACGACAGTCTTCATTCATATCTACTTCCAACATATGAACGACTGTGGCCCGTTTGAATAATTCGATTATTCTTAATAAACTCAATTACTCTGGAAGTCAAAACATGCAAATGTGAAACACAAGAATAATACTAATCCCATATGGCCTCAAACCTTTGAGTATAAATAAAACACCTTTTATTTATCACCATATTGATTACTCATTATTTGTCGTTTCGGGTAATCGACTTCTTACTTGAATTCCAACACTTGTCTCATGCTCCTAGCATGCACACAATGTTTACCTATGGTTCTTACTTTGTGAAATAGATCACATTGAACACATTTCCAATCATTCTCATTTCACAACTCCAAATCCTTTTCATAAGTGAAAGAATATCAAATTCTTGCTACTTATAGAATATGCTAGATTCTAACATTTTATGCAATGATCTCTTTTGTAATGTCACTGCACCAAAGTCACAAAGACTATTGCCAATGATATTACAAAGTCTTCTATCGGAGATTGTTACAAGACAATTCCATAGATGTGATGTCTCTCACTCAAAGCACTTTCTTTGAACATCCTTTTGCATAGAAGTTTCTAATCTAGTCATGGATTTCTCAATATTCAATTCCCAATATGGACACACTTCCATATGTTCCATATGACAACTCATTCTTAATAGAATCTTATCTATTCGTAATGATGTCGATACGGTCCATCCAATATGGAAACATTTCCATATTTTCCAATACTATACTTCCAACTACTCACAAGTGACCAATCCTTGTCGAACTTGGATTGTCCTTTGATAGTTGTTTAATTATTTTAGTCTAAACCGATTCTAGTCCTTTTTCCCTCTAAATGTGCTCGACATTCGGAAAATTTTTAGAATGGTCAAACGTTAAAGCATTTGCAATCGATCCTATACCCGAAGCATGTGGGACACGACGCATAATGTTTTATTTGCTATGTTCTCAAAATTCGAATTGTGAAGAGGGATGCCGTAATCATAATCGAAATTTTAAGAACACACTTTGTACCTTTGACTAAATTTTATTAACATTTCTCAACCTAAACCTTTAGATTTGAAATGAAGCATAATATTCTCTCCCTTAATTATAGCAAAACAACTCTTCAACTATTGCGACTTTGCAAAGTATGACTCTTGTTTTCTATAATTAATATTGCTAACCTTGCAATACTTTCCTTAATAATCATACAATCATAACTTTTATGCTCCCACTATCATGATGATTATTATAAAACATAACACTTATGCTCCCACTAGCTTCGACATGTATTCATAAACATCTTAACTTTCAGAAAACAATACTTATTGAATTTCTTAAGTTCATGTTTCTAATACTTAGTGTTTTGATAACCCTTTATCAATGCTTCTTGAACTTATACACCTTTGCCTTCGATAGTTCATATGTGTGTCTAAACAATTAAGACTAATTGCCAAACCTCTCAATTCAAATTATGGAAAGGGATACCGTAACCATAATTGAATTCGAGAATGCAATTTTACAATCACTATCTTCTTAAAATCTGTCTTAGTGAAAGCATTTTCTCACAATCATTTTCATGAAGGAGGAAATCTTATGACACTTAGATTTAAATAGTGTATAAACGTTCCTATCCATGTGAATTTGTCAAAACCAACGTTTACGACAAATTCAAACTCATATGGATCGAACTTTCTTAATCTTGATTTCTTGCCTTATGGTAGCACAGCTGCCCACCATGTCTTCCAAGTAGTTAAGCAGCTCACCCTTTCCTATCAATGTACCTTCCATTGATTAAGGTGCTTTGCCTTTTATGCATTCAAGATGAGAACTCATAGAACTCACATGCATAATTAACTCGATTGGATTGGCACAAAATCAAAATAATGTCAACACGATAGGTTGTCAACCTCAACTCGTGTGCTAGTGATGATTGGTAAGGTTTATTTGATTTGTTCTTGAAACCTTTCAAGACCATTAAGACTCCCACTAACTCCTTGACATATACGATTCTCTTGTCAAAACAAATATTCAAGAGTTAGTGTAGCTTTTATCAAAACACTTCATAAATTGGTCCAAGTTGGTCTTTGCCTTATTCAAGACATCACAATCTTACCACATTTAATGAAAGTTACAAACCTTCTTAATACTTATCACTCATTGTCACAATCTTAACTTTAAGATTTATCATTGGAACGAAGTATGATTGACTTCTTGATTTAACCATTTCTTCAATTCTTGATTCCTCTTCTTAGACATACAATTGTACTAAGACTCACTTAGAGGATCAATTGAGATATGGTTCTTAATCATTAAGACCTATCATAAAGCATAAAAGGTACTCTCCCATCTTCTTAGAATGGAGAAACTTTTATCTTTCTGCCTACTTGATTCTTCTTATTCGTTCTGCTATTGATCTAAACCCTTTAATCAATTCAGAATTACACTTAATCTTGTAAGTATAATCATATTTACTAAACCTTTTAGTAAATCATGACGAATGTCTTTGTTACTCTTATGGTGGTCTTGATCAACACGCAACTTTGTGTACTCGATCTTCTAGTCCTTCACTTGACACTTTGTCAACGAATTAGTCTAATTTCCAAATATGAAATTTCTCATTCATCATGCAACCAAGTTGCATGATTCCAAATTTCTGTCCAATTGAAACTTGGGCGATGAGAAAACTCTCCCTATTTGGTAAATCCTTGACTTTTCCATAAACACCATAAATAAGAATCATATCCATTTGTTGTAGAAATATGCAAACACCAATTTTCATAACGATTTCATTGCAAGGAAATAAATAAATAAGTCAAAAAAAAAAAATTTATTTTATTTATAAAAGCAGCGGAAAACATATGTCCTTACAATGCAAAATCCATTGAAAACTATGTATTTCAAAAGAAAATTTTCTAACAACTCTATCATAACTATCTAAGATCAAAATCTAATCTTCAAGTCCATGCGATCAAGATCCATTCCTTGTGATTAGATTCATCTTGCTCTTTCACCAAGCTTCCTTTCTTTTTACCGACCCTACAAAACATTCAAATGCAATCTTATTACATCATGTATAAAGAATCAATGAATAGGAACTTAATGGAGTTAGATAGTGGATTTTTACCTGAAGCACAGCCATACTCTATGACTCTCCCATCTTCTGGACTTTTCAGGCTCTTTGGGCAGACTTGTATCCAACGCCCTCTCTTTTGGCAGCAAACGCAGGTCGGTTCTCCTAGAATGTCCTCGGAAGCATGGTCGGTTGACTCTCCCAACAAATACGCTCCATTGCTTCGCCAAATCATTTCTGATTCAGCAGCAATGAGCATGTAAGTTAGGTCAATGAGGTTATCGTCATGATTCATCATATAATACTTTCTTTTGAACTCATTATATGATTCAGGAAGTGACTGCAAAACCCAATTCACAGCCAACTCATCTGGGAATGACACACCCAACATTATCAACCTATCAATGTGTGATTTTATTCCTAGAACGTGGGCACACACGGGTTTACCATCTTCATGTTTCATTTCTAATAGGGCTTTAGTGATATTGAACCTTTCAATTCTTCGATCTTGTGGGTTGGGGAGAACAATAGGAGGAGGAGGAGGAAGTGAAGCATGATTTCTCGTTCCTCGATTAAATCGTGGAATACCATCTTCATGTGGAATACTTGTTCCACGGGATTTGGGAAGACCATAGTTGTCGAACTTTGACATCTACAAAACGGGAGAAAAACAAATTCAAGTTAGTTGATTGATTGAGTCCTTAATAAATCACCCAAATGAGATACTAAGGCTAGGACCCAACACAATATTCTACAACTCGGGAGAGGGATGCCGTAACCCTAATTGCAGAATACTTGAAGGTAAGTGAATGACGATTCACTAATTTCCACCACGAAAAACGAAAAAGAATTTAAGTTTTAAATCTATGAAAACTCCTAGATCCTTTGAGATTCATTGAACTTTCAATGGCATGTTTAAATCTCGATATGCCCCTCTTGTTTGTGACTGGGATGCCGAGGATCACAAAGCGGGTGTGAATAACCATGCAAACTACATGATGCACTCACATATTACAGTCACCTATTCGATGTGCCGGTAAACCACACACGCTCCACCGAACTATGACAAACATTGAGTCACCCTTTGCTACCTTTGCTTAGACCCATTTAGTGTGCCGGTAAACCACACACGCTCCACTAACGTCTTCGCAAGGGCACAAAGTGTAATTTCATGGAATTGCATCAATTCACTTTTGCCTAAGTAACTAAGATTGGGAATTTTATAAAACATTTAGTTACTTGATAATTCATTATACTTATAATGGAAGGTTTCGTCCTATCCTACTCGTTCGGCTAACGACTCTCCACTAGTCAAGAGTGCGGTGGGTAAGAGTGGATACCCATTCAATCGCCATTTTATAGGCAATTTCCTTAAACACCCCTTATAGACCAGCTTCGTGAATGAGGCCTACAACGGTAAGACTGACTTTTACTCATACATATATATAATGTTAGACTTTTAATGTTATATATAGTATAGGGTGTATTTTATACTTTTAAAATATTAGGTGGTTCAATCTAACAATTATACCTTTAATTCACTTAAATTGTAAACCTAAACTTTTATGGATTTATTAAACTTCTTTTAATTATACACCTTAATTAATTAATAAAACCATAAGGGTGTGATTCGAACTTTTTCAAAACTATGCTAGGGTTTTAGAATTTAACATTCCTAATTAAACTTTTAATCAACTTTTAAATTCCAAAACTTGAGGGCAAGTTTTGAAACATTTCAAAACATTAGGGTTTAGAATTTAAATATGCATCAAAATTAAACTATTTAATCAAAATTTAAATTCCAAAACTTGAGGGCAAGTTTTGAAACCTTTTTTCAAAACATTAGGGTTTCAACTATTTAAATTTCAAAACAACAAAACTTTTGGGGTTCAAATTTAAACTATAAAACCTAAAGGGCCAAATATGAAACTTTTTACAACAACAAGGATCAAATAACAAATAATTCAAATTAACATTTAATCACATAATTATCCATATTTGATGATTTCTTGCAAAATAATTTATCAATTTACTTAAAATAATTAATCAATTATCTTATAAAGAAACAATTATCCTATTAATTGATAAATATCTTCAATTAGATTAAAATAATAGTCAAATATATCATATAATCGGATTAATATTAATCTAACATGATAAGGTAATTATCCCAATGCAAAAACAGCAAGAAATCCCGAGATAAGCACTGTCTGACGCACCGACTCGCCGAGTCACCCTCTGGAACTCGCCGAGTAGGGCTGACTCGCCGAGTCCAAGAGTGACTCGCCGAGTCAGGTCGAACAGTGAGGCCAAAACACGATTTTCAGTTACATCAAGCATCAATACAATAGAAACCAATCATGGCTCTGATACCACTGATGGGTTTTGGTCATAAGACATCCTATGTGCTCATACAAACCCTAAAGCTTGGATCTAGGTTTCTCTATTGTACATACTTTGAATCCAAGACTTTGAACCCTAATACTAGCATATGGAAATCAGAATTCACATGTAAATAGGTTTAAGAACATACCTTGATTGTTATATAGCAATAACAATCCAATTCCTCCTTGAATTGACCTTGGAAAGCAAAGAGTCACAAGTGTCACTCCTCTAATGGCTTACAAACACCATAAGCAAGTGGAGAAGGTATATAGAGAGAGGAGGGAGGTTAGAATTCATCCTTAGGACCTCTTGGGAAGGGATACACGAATTCATGGCCTTGGGATTGTTTATATAGGTGTAGAGATAGGGTTTCAGTCATTATCCTTATCTAGTTGATTATCCATTAAGCAACCAATAAGATAATCCTTGAATCCTTATCATACTCAAATTCTAAGGCTTTCCAACCTTAAATTCGTTCACCACACTTATAAGATAATCCTTACCTTATTTTGTAACTATCACATAATTACAAATCAGCCCCTCTAGTTTAATTAATTACATTTGATCACAAAACTAATTCTTAATTAATTATCAACCAATATTAATTAAACAAATATGATTTCTCCTTTAATATATTATTCTTATAACATATTAATAAATCATATTATTCTCTCTCTCTTTATTAATTTCTCCAATCAAGTTGCTTTGGTGAAGGCAACCCAAAAGGACCATGCACCATCGGGTCAAGTACATACCAAAATAGTTATGGACTTAGACACTAATCCAACACCAATACCCTTTCTCTTGGTACTAGAAACAAACAAACTCTTCCAGAATGGTGCATGGGATTATCTCAGACTTGGCCTTTCTCTTATGATCAAACTTTTAGATCATGGTCGATTTCTCTCCCTTAGGAGGAGAAAACATCTTTGGATTATCACCTTTGCCATTGTTAGGGTCCACAGAAATTTGGAATGAAGATCTTCCAATCAAATTTACTTGACCAATGCGCCAAATCATTGTTGATTCAGCAGCAATTAGCAAATATGTAAGATCAATAAGGGTTACGTTGTGATCTGTCATATATTAGTTTTTAACAAACTGACCATACGATTCGGGAAGTGATTGAAGAACCAAGTTAATAGCCAACTTCCTCGGGAAAACGACACCCAACATTCCCATCCTTTCAATATGCAACTTCATCTCCAAGATGTGAGCATATACAGACGTTCCATCTTCGTGTTTGCTTGCCAATAGGACTTGAGTGACCTTGAACTTTTCAAGTCGACGAATACGTGGGCCAGGGAGAATAATTAGAGGAGGTGGAGGAAGTGAAGTATGATTTCTAGTTCCTTGATCAAAACGTGGAACATCATCTTCATGAGGAAAGCTTTTTCCAAAAGAATCGGAAAGACCATAGTTGTCGGAACTAGACATCTACAAAAGGGAGAAATTCAAGTTAGTTAATTCAATCCTTAATATAACACCCAAATGAAATATTAAAGCTAGGACCCAACACAATAATTCACAATTCGGAAGAGGGATGCCGTAATCCAATTATGAATATTTATCGGTAGGTAAATGAAGATTTACAAATTCCACCACGAAAACAAAATTTTAAACAAATTAGGTTTTAAATGAAACTTCTAGATCTTCTGAGATTTATTGAAATTTTCAATGACATGTTTAATCTTGATTATGCCCTTCAAGTTGGTGACTGGGATACCGAGGATCATAAACAAGGTATGAATAACCATGCGAATTTACTTGGTACTCTCGAAGTCATTTATCACCTAATCAATGTGCTGGTTAGCCACACACACTCCATTGCTCTATGATAATCTACGAGCTACCCATTTCCATCCTACATTAGTCCCATATTAGTGTGCCGGTTAACCACATATGATCCTATAACGACCAATAAGGTGCAATGTGCAATTTCATGGGTTAGCATCAAATTCATATTTTTCCTAAAGTAACTATGATTGGGAATTTATAAAATGTTTAGTTACTTCGTATTTTCATTATACTTATTAATGAGGATGTCCTACCCTACCCGTTCGGCTAACGACCCTCCATTAGTAAAGGGTGTGATGGGTAAGAGTGGATACCTAATTACGGTCATTTTACAGGTCACTTCCTTAAACACCCCTTATAGATCAGCTTCATGAATGAGGCCTACTAACGGTAAGACTGACCTTTCACTTATACATATATAATATATTAGACTTTTAATTTTATAAAGTATAAGGGTGTATTTTAAACTTTTAAAAAACTAGGTGGTTTAATCTTTTAAATAAATTAGACTTTTAATTTAATTAAACTTAAACCTATCTATGAAGTTATTAATTATCCTTTAACTAAAACACTTAATTAATTAATTAATACAATCCATTAGGGTGTAATTATTGTTTTTTAAACTTTTAAAACACTAGGGTTTCAGAATTTAGTATTTCACAATTAAAACTTTTAATCAAATTTTAAATTCCAAAACTTGAGGGCAAAATTTGAAACTTTTCAAAACTTTTAGTTCAAATTTAAAACTATTAAATTAATCATATAAGTTTATCATTATCACAAATATGAGCTAATCCAATTTATTTGGAAAGAAAATTAAAATCAAATTTTACAAATAATTAATTTATTACATAATCATGTAATTACATAAAAATTTGACAATTTTCTTTTAATTAGATGAGGATATCCATTACCATATTACAAAATTCAAATTTAATTAGTAAAAAATATTACGGTAATTATCCAAATCTAATTTAGGCCAAAAATCTGAAAATGCTACCACAAGACGAACGAACTCGTCGAGTTAGGGCATGGACTCGTCGAGTTGGTCCAACTCGTCGAGTTTCCTCATGGGAATCGTCGAGTCCCACAGTTAGAGGCCAAAAACAATTCTATTTCAACTTTGTAAACAATAAAATTGCATCATACAACAGAAAAAACACCCTAAGCTTTGATACCACTGATGAGTTTTGAGTACTACAACATTCCTATGGTGTACATGCAACCCTAATGCTTTGGATCTAGCTTTTTCTCAAGTTATACATGCAATTCATAACCAAAGCATAAACCCTAATAACTAGGATACCAATTTCGAAAATTGTCATAAACTAGGGTTAGAAACATTACCTCGCTTGTTATGTAGCAATAACAAAAACTCTTCGACTCTTGAAAGTTTAGTGTCCCAAGTGTTGCACCTCTAATGGAGTCACAAACACTCTACACAACAAGGATGACTTGTAGAGGTAGAAATCGGTCATGTTATATTCTAAAACTCATAGGGCCGAAATCCTTAGTGATAGAGGGTTTATATAGTTAAGGTTATTAGGGATTTTTAGGTGGAAACCCTAATTTCTTTGCTTAGGCCTTACGTAATCCATGAACCCCTATATGATAGGCCTTGGACGAAAACTATATGGGATTCCCATAGGTTTTCGTCCATCCCTTATCAATAAGGCCCATTAGCCCAAACTACAAGTATTAATGATTTACATAATCATTCCCTTAATTATTAATTAGTTCCTTTAATCCCAAAATTATCAATAAAATGATTTCCAAATAATATACTAATCTTGTAACATACTAATAAAATCATTCTGACTACCAATTTATTACTCATATAATAAATTCTACCCTATCTCTCCACTTGTCATCCTATCAAGTTGCATGAGTGAAGGCAACCCAAAAGGACCATGCTCATAATCAAATCAAGTACATGCCAAAAATAGTTATGGGTTGTGACAACCTGAAATTTCCATTCTGAACAAACCATATCAAGACAATAGAGCATAGAACAGTTTCAGTGAAATTCCAGACTTCGGGTATAAGTTTGGTAGTTTTTCAGGATTTACACTTAAGGAGATATCTGGAGGGTGGTTGCACTAGGGTTTTGTGCAACACCGTTATTCCGACACTCTGTTATATGAGAAATCATTTCAGGAATAAAAATATTTTCTGCCAAAAATATCTCAGGACTATAAATAGAATTCTGAACCAAATTCATTCATTATTCGCATTTCCAACTAGAGAAAAGCCATTTTCTCTCTCACGGATCTTCGGGTTTTTATCCCAAATCGTGAGTACCTCTTTCTAGTAGTGTTAGAAAGCTTAATATGTGTGTATAACATGATTTAGAAGGCTAAATCACTAGATTTAGGAGTTTACTCCACAAGGTGTTCTTGGGCGGTAAACTCCCGAAACAAAGCCTAGACCGACCCTTGTGTTATGCTACCGCCTTAGACTCATTTATATGTGTGTTAGGGACATGAAATCAAGCAAGAACCACCCAAGTTTGGGAGTTCACGGCCCAAGAGTTTCTTAGGCCGTAAACTCCAAAATCATACTCAAAATGGTGCTTTCAAGGCACCTAAGTCCTTAGGCTTTTACCTAGACTTGTTCCCAATAAATCAAGGGCTTTAAACACATCAACATCACCTTCCAAAGTGAGTTTACGGCCAAGACATGGTTCTTGGGCCGTAAACTCATTAAAAGGGCACCAAAGTGTGTCAAATGCCTTCATATGCTTTAGGTAAAAGTCTAGAACCTATCCTTCATATACAAGAGACTTGAAAACAACAAAAACACCATTCCAAGGGAGTTTACGGCCGTAAACTCCAAAGGAAATGGCCTTGGGGCCGTAAACTCCTCTAGGGAGTGTTTCTAGGCCTTAAACCCTTCCAAGGACTTAACCACCAAGTTGGAATAATTCTAGGAATCATTTGGAACTTCAAAACACACAATACACCCATGGTTGGGAGTTTACGGCCGTAAACTCAAGAGTTTACAACCGTAAACTCCATGTGTGTTAGTATATGAGGAGTAAACTCATATATGGGGTCCTTTGGAACCCTAAACACAAGTGCCTTGTCCCACAATAGCTTAGATGCAATCCTTAGGGCTTAAAACACTTATATAAAGTGTTTATTATGTCTAGGATGTCTTAACATTATCAATTAGTAATTTGAGACTAATTGAGTGCATAAATGTGTGATTATATGTTCATTAGGATCGTAGTGTGTGTATAAGTCCTCGCTTGACACCTAGCAATCCTATACCGTTCAGTTCATCCCAATCACCAACTACAGGTGAGTTCATACCCCTTAATCAATGTTTTAAATGATTTTAAATGCTTTAATGGGCGGGGGGGGGGGATACAAGTAGAAAACAATATGTTATTAAATCAATCTTATGTATTTTAAAACTGTGTTTTCACTCAGTAGATTTCATATATTTCAAAAGGTGTCACATGAAATGGTTTTCTATCTTAAAATACCTTGATAACAAAAGTATTAGTTTTGAAATGTTTATTAAAATGACATCAAGTCACTCTTAATTATTGTTCAAAACTCCTAGATATCTTGCAAAACCATTATTTTACCTTCTTGAATCAAACTATACTTATGCGCATATGTTCATTTATATGTTAGAGATTATAGTTTTCACCCTTCATTTAGTTTCCAATACTCTTGGGTACCAAGGGTGCATAAATCTACTTGAACAACCAATTACTTTCCAGTTAATTATCATAGGGATAGTTAGAAGAAACAAACATTTATTCCTATTACAAAGAATCACACAAGAGTCAGTTCATTCATGAGTCTATACCAATACCTTACATGATACATGAGTACACTTACTTAGGATTACATGATACATGAATATGTTTACATATACTTACCTGTTACATGAACACACTTACATGAATACCATACAGGAACACTATTACTTAGGTGCATTATCCTGTATTTACTTACCTGGATACTTGTACTTAGAACTACGAGGATGATTTATTAGTACTTACTGTGTAAATTATCTTTCCTATCTCAGTTCAATGGGATAATTCGGCGGGACTTACCATTCCGAACCCCACTGATTAGCACCAGTGGTCGATGAACGTCTACGGATGTCTAAGGTTGTCACTTATTTAGTAGTCAGTGACGGGACTAACCATCCCTCTGTCCACTGTTGCAACAGTGGATGAGATGTGAATCTTCGGAGGATCACTAGGTTAGCGATCTGTATTAAGAGATCGATATCGGGACTAACCCTCCCTCCACCCTGCTGCCGCTACAGAGGATGAGGGGACACTCTTCGAATGTCCATAGGGTCTATCTTTCGCTTCGGCGATGTCGTGTTTGTCCTGGTAACCCAAGATAATAACACTTACATGATTATATTTTCCTGTTTACTTTATTTTGTGATACTTTCACATAAACGAGGAGTTAGACTAAGTACTCTTGTAGTAGTCAAGAGAAAGGAAAAGCTATCATATTACTTTCAAAACATTCGGGTCTTGGTAGAAGACTACCTAGTCATTACAAAACATTCGGGTCTTGGTAGAAGACTACTTAGTCATAACAAAACATTCGTGTCTTGGTAGAAGACTACTTAGTCAAAACAAAACATTCGGGTCTTGGTAGAAGACTACATAGTCATAACAAAACATTCGGGTCTTGGTAGAAGACTATCATATCATTTTCCTATGTTACTTTATTTTGTGATATATTCACATAAACGATGAGTTAGACTAAGTACTCTTAGTACTAGTCGATAGAAAGGAAAAACTATCATTTTACTTACAGAACATTAGGGTCTTGGTAGAAGACTATCATATCATTTTCCTATGTTACTTTATTTTGTGATATATTCACATAAACGATGAGTTAGACTAAGTACTCTTAGTACTAGTCGATAGAAAGGAAAAACTATCATTTTACTTACAGAACATTAGGGTCTTGGTAGAAGACTATCATATCATTTTCCTATTTTACTTTATTTTGTGAGATACTCACATAAACGATGAGTTAGACTATGTACTCTTAGTACTAGTCGATAGAAAGGAAAAACTATCATTTTACTTACAAAAAGTTTAGGTCTTGGTAGAAGACTATCATATCATTTTCCTATGTTACTTTATGTTGTGATATATTCACATAAACGATGAGTTAGACTAAGTACTCTAAGTACTAGTCGATAGAAAGGAAAAACTATCATTTTACTTACAAAACGTTTAGGTCTTGGTAGAAGACTATCATATCATTTTCCTATGTTACTTTATTTTGTGATATATTCACATAAACGATGAGTTAGACTAAGTACTCTTATTACTAGTCAATAGAAAGGAAAACCTATCATTTTACTGGTCATAACAAAACATTCGGGTCTTGGTAGAAGACCACATTTCATACTTATATCAACTGTTCTATTTAAGGATTTATACGACATTCTTAACAAAATTCCAAAACAGGACAATAACACATAAATACTTATGAATTCACCAACTTTAAAGCTGATACTCGCTTTCAAAATAACTTGTATTCTCAGGTCATCAGTTAGACATGTGCGATGGCCATGTTACCGGAGAAGATAGAGCACAGACAAGACTCGCCTTATTTTGATTATTCATTTTATTGTCGTACATTATGAAAGAACACACATGTATTAAAACTATACTTATAATGCAATGGATGATGTTGTTGCTTGTTTATTATGTTACACTGTTGTGATACTGTACATGACGTCCTCCACCCCTGAACGTTTCCGCTGTTCGTGGTTTTGGGGTGTGACAGATTGGTATCAGAGCATTGTTTATAGTGAATTAAGTATATCAACCCATAAAAGATATACTAACTATAAATACATGGGATTAAAACACTCTGTCTAAGAGAATATACTTTTAGGTAATAAAATATTTAACAAAGTATACGTGCCTGCATTCATACTAAAATCAGTGTCACAATGACAAGAACAAAAGTATTACGATTGTTGAATATCACAGGTAAGCTCGGGGATGTATGGTCAGTATTGGGAGTGGCATAGCCTGATCAACTATGCTGTTCCAAAGATTGATTAGCACATGCCCAAGAATGGTTGTGATATGGCAACAAGTCTAAAAACTTACCAACATCACCACAATGAGAACATTATAACAGAACCTAAGTCTAAAATACCATTGGAGTGTTTTGTGTTACTATAAGTACTTTATACTTGAGAACTAAAATGGAATCTTCATTCCTAAGTTGATAATTGCTAAGTGGATACGCTAAATTTATATGTAACTAGGATGTTATAGACTTAGAATCGGTGAAATTTTTGCTTTACCCTTATTCCTTGTGAATTTGGAGTTGAGGTCACTTATTCGAAGGCCTATCCTGTGTTGATTACATATAACTGGTATGCACTTTACAAATAGCGATGGAACTAATGAAGATTTCCTAAATAATTATCTAGATAGTTCGTCTAATAATTATTTTCTTACCCCAAATTCTCGCGTAGATAACATGGCTGGATTCCATCCCCACGACGACCTGTTCCTTCCGAACGCGGTTATTACTGGATAGTTTGGAGAAGAACCAGATAATGATCATCCAATCCCTCTGAATGATCACCATGTTGAATAACTTTCAGACGATGCCATCTCCGAACCCGAGGTTGAGAACCTACCTCAGGCAACTCCCTTTCCGATTCCTAACCCTCGTCCGACTTTTCATGGCCCGACGCCAGAGTGGGTGGAATGTTTGGAAACATGGAGCCAAGGACAAGATCAGCCCATGCCATTTAATGGTGACCGAAGATTCTATGACCTGAGCAATGGGGGCTCAGCAGACAGAATCATGCCAATTCTGATCCGAAGAGTTGCCCGAAACGAAATTCAGGGCAGTACAGCTCTACAATGTATCGCAGAAGTCGATACAAATGGAGGAATGCATATGCTTCGCAGCAGTCGCCTTGAACATGCTCGTGAGAGGTCTGAAAGAGACCATGAAACCCTGCTGCAAGCACTGGCTGAATCACGAGCCGAAGTCATGGAACTTCGAGTACGCCAGAGAGTATACGAAAGACACCTACTTGATGTAGAATGCCAACTGGCTGAACTGAGAGTTCACCAGAGGGATGATCGTCGCTAGTAGTAGATACTTTACTTTATTTTTCCTAGTTAGAAAGGAATCGTCTTTCTGTCTATGACCGATGTGGTATTTTCTATGAAACTATCTTGTACTGTAAGTACATTAGTTAGGTCTTTATACTGTCAGGAACTATCCCCTCTGGATATGATGTAAGACCTTTTACAAGGTCATTTTCCCGAATCTGTACGTCATGAATATCAAAGATATTGACAGTCGGCTAACTTCTGTGTCGTTCCTTATTCGAATACTCTTATCATACTTTCATTAGAGTCTATTTAAAACATGCTCTAGTCAAGTCATTGGACTATAGCAATTTGACTCCGAAGACATCTCCGAGTCTCTTTTATTGGTTGGATCACGTTATTCGCCAACCATTGATACTTCGGCTAGAACGAAAAACATCTTGAGACCATTGCATGAACTTACTTCCGATCTTTGCTAGGACCGCATCATAGGGATGTAGGTAAAACCTTCGTGAACATACTTCCATTCCATACTAGGACTGCATCATAGGGATGTAGGTCGAACCTTAGAGAACATACTTCTATTCTTTTCATGAGCGATCGAACTACGTCTAGGTTCAACCATTCTCGCTCACAAATTCATTTTCTTTCGGTGTAACAGAATCATGTCACCCAAGAAGAATGATCAACCAATCAACCAAACACCAACTCTTCAGATTGATGCAGCTACCTTCCAAGTTGTAGTCTCGGCTGCCGTGTCAGCCATTCTAAACCATCTGAACGCTAACAACGCAAGTGTTAGCGGAATTGTTAACAACTATTCCCATCCAAGTAACAATCCAGTACCGCAACGAGCATCAAACTACCACGATACCCCGAGTGCCGAGACTAAGAGTAACAGCCGGAAGTTTTGGGCCAAAAGGAAGAACAAATCGCTTCGAAGGGCGAATAAGAACACAGCTATGACATCTGCACCTCCTACTACCATTCCTTAGGGTGTCCCAATTGTCCCTACACCAGCCAAACTTTATGCTGGAAGTCTCCCAAAATGCATTAAATGCAGTTTTCACCACCATGGACCTTGTAAGGAGATGCAGTGCTCACACTGCAACAGGAAGGGGCATATAGCCTGTTTCTGCAGGACGCCAACAGCTCAGGACGCTCAAGTGCCAAACACCAGTGGGAACCAGGTTTGCTACGGTTGTGGCAAAGTAGGTCATTACAAAAGGAACTGCCCAGAGGCAGCAAATGCTGGCACACACGGCAGTATGCTACCGACCACCGCCGCAGGAGAGTCTACTCCGGACCCCCGTTAATGTGATTTAGGCGTTTCGTTGTAACAGACTTAAGAACCATCCCAAAACTAGTGCAACCAGAGTCTTATCTTTTGCGGGATCCCGTCCGTTTAGGGATGCTCGAGCTGCATATACTTGTCTTTTGTAGTATACCTTGTTCGCAGCAATAGTCTTGTAGTAAATCCTAAGTACGTAACTCTGTTAATGGTTGCACTGTTGTGTTTTGTCTGTAACGCCTTATGTTCAAATATAATGTCTTTAGTTTCCATATGTTTCCGACTTTATCATACGACTCGAGTAAATTTGATCCTCGAAATACCAGCTTCATAAGTACATCTCTTTCTCATAAATCGTCTTTTAGCAAAGCCGTTATATCAGAACACCGAAGTCCTCATACAAGGAGTACCTTATAGTTCTTTTCCTTTCCGAAGGAATCCCCACTGTATTACTCGTGCAGTACGTCAAGCTCAATTCCAGGATTCATACGGTTAATCTATCACTGAAGAATGTATACATGAGAGTGATATATAATCAATGTTCTACAGGTTTAGAATTAATGATTCCACTTTAACTTCTTTTCCCTCGATGGGATGTGAGATTAAGGAAGAATCAGTTATTCGACTACCTTTTCAGTCTTAATTATATACGACTCGTATACACGAAATTGTGATCATTGAATCACGTATGAATTCTAATATGAACTTCAGGACGGAGACTGTCCAGGAGTACGAGTAATTGCATTGGCATAGGAACAAACTTAGAACCAATATGACTCTTATAACCAGATCGCCTTACAGTCTAAACACCTACGGAAGATACAAGAACAGCCCGGACAACACCGCGAACTACTCAACAATAGAATTAGAAGACCAGGCTTCTCACGCTTGAGAGCTCCGGTCTTATTATTACCAGAAGTCGACGAAGTGCATTTTATGTACCTTGACGACCGGCGACTTCATTAAGATTTCCTTTAGAAATCGTTGTCTCTACCTCGAATAAACGAACTGATTGAACAACCACAGGGAAAGTATTACTTTCAGAAATGGACCTGAGATCCGAATATCACCAGTTTGAGTGTTAGGGAAGGATGTCCTAAAGACTACCCTCCGAACTCGATACAAACACTTCGAGTCCTTAGTGATACCCCTCGGATAGGAACAATACGCCCATAGTATTCATGAGCTAAATGAGTGGAGTACGCCTTTCTTAATGGGATCAGTTTGTCATTTCTCCATGTAATGGCTTACTTATCTACCCTCGTAGTAAGAAAGAACCCATAGAAACATTACCCTCGGAGATACTTTTCGCAAAGTTCTCTAATCAAGAGTTTTGGAATTTAGAGTCAAATTTCCTGAGACACAATATTAGTGTTGTGGAAATTCTTGAGTACTCTGTCAAATTATCCAAAACCGTTGGGAATTTGTCGGCACCGTAGTCACCGACGGAAAATTCGCCAAATTCTAGGTCTTACAGACCTACTATCATAGTCCATTCGGAACTCCCCACAAATTTCAGGTACCCTTTCGACTTTGACCCAACAAGGGATGGCCCTTGACTGGGAAGTAAGCGAGAGAAAGAACATTTGGAATTCCAAGTGAGAGACCAAATTCTTTAGGAAACCTCACTCTGGGAACGGCTTAATATGCTTCGTAAAGCGTGGAAAGCTAAAATCCAATATAGTTAGGACCTCCGAGATTCTTTCCAGAATCGGTCCTGCATTTCATAAACTAGACCTACTCCGCGAACTCAGTAACGTACATTTTCCCCTTCACGTCTCGAACTTGAAACAATATCCTTCCGTTAGGACTTTCGTAATCCCTCTCGACGAGATCGAGATTTACGAGACCCTTGCCTTCGTATTAGAACCGTAGTGAACCTCTACCGAGAGGTCAAGCAGACGAAGCAACGCCGTCGCCCGTTAGCGAAGGTTCGTTGGGATACCAACTGAGAACCCGATTTCACTTGGGAGTGCGAGAGCAAATCGATTAGGAAGTTCACATAACGACTCGATCATTCGTACATACTTACTTGTCTAAATTCTAATTTTGGGACGAAATTCCCTTTAACAGGGGGATGATGTGACAACCCGAAATTTCCATTCTGAACAAACCATATCAAGACAATAGAGCATAGAACAGTTTCAGTGAAATTCCAGACTTCGGGTATAAGTTTGGCAATTTTTCAGGATTTACACTTAAGGAGATATTAGGAGAGTGGTTGCACTAGGGTTTTGTGCAACATTGTTATTCCAACACTCTGTTACATGAGAAATCATTTCAGGAATAAAAATATTTTCTGCCAAAAATATCTCAGGACTATAAATAGAATTCTGAACCAAATTCATTCATTATTCGCATTTCCAACTAGAGAAAAGCCATTTTCTCTCTCACGGATCATCGGGTTTTTATCCCAAATCGTGAGTACCTCTTTCTAGTAGTGTTAGAAAGCTTAATATGTGTGTATAACATGATTTAGAAGGCTAAATCACTAGATTTAGGAGTTTACTCCCCAAAGTGTTCTTGGGCGGTAAACTCCCGAAACAAAGCCTAGACCGACCCTTGTGTTATGCTACTGCCTTAGACTCATTTATAAGTGTGTTAGGGACATGAAATCAAGCAAGAACCACCCAAGTTTGGGAGTTCACGGCCCAAGAGTTTCTTAGGCCGTAAACTCCAAAATCATACTCAAAATGGTGCTTTCAAGGCACCTAAGGCCTTAGGCTTTTACCTAGACTTGTTCCCAATAAATCAAGGGCTTTAAACACATCAACATCACCTTCCAAAGTGAGTTTACAGCCAAGACATGGTTCTTGGGCCGTAAACTCATTAAAAGGGCACCAAAGTGTGCCAAATGCCTTCATATGCTTTAGGTAAAAGTCTAGAACCTATCCTTCATATACAAGAGACTTGAAAACAACAAAAACACCATTCCAAGGGAGTTTACGGCCGTAAACTCCAAAGGAAATGGCCTTGGGGCCGTAAACTCCTCTAGGGAGTGTTTCTAGGCCTTAAACCCTTCCAAGGACTTAACCACCAAGTTGGAATTATTCTATGAATCATTTGGAACTTCAAAACACACAATACACCCATGGTTGGGAGTTTACGGCCGTAAACTCAAGAGTTTACAACCGTAAACTCCATGTGTGTTAGTATATGAGGAGTAAACTCATATATGGGGTCCTTTGGAACCCTAAACACAAGTGCCTTGTCCCACAATAGCTTAGATGCAATCCTTAGGGCTTAAAACACTTATATAAAGTGTTTATTATGTCTAGGATGTCTTAACATTATCAGTTAGTAATTTGAGACTAATTGAGTGCATAAATGTGTGATTATATGTTCATTAGGATCGTAGTGTGTGTATAAGTCCTCGCTTGACACCTAGCAATCCTATACCGTTCAGTTCATCCCAATCACCAACTACAGGTGAGTTCATACCCCTTAATCAATGTTTTAAATGATTTTAAATGCTTTAATGGGCGGGGGGGGGGGGGGGGATACAAGTAGAAAACAATATGTTATTAAATCAATCTTATGTATTTTATAACTGTGTTTTCACTCAGTAGATTTCACATATTTCAAAAGGTGTCACATGAAATGGTTTTCTATCTTAAAATACCTTGATAACAAAAGTATTAGTTTTGAAATGTTTATTAAAATGACCTCAAGTCACTCTTAATTATTGTTCAAAACTCCTAGATATCTTGCAAAACCATTATTTTACCTTCTTGAATCAAACTATACTTATGCGCATATGTTCATTTATATGTTAGAGATTATAGTTTTCACCCTTCATTTAGTTTCCAATACTCTTGGGTACCAAGGGTGCATAAATCTACTTGAACAACCAATTACTTTCCAGTTAATTATCATAGGGATAGTTAGAAGAAACAAACATTTATTCCTATTACAAAGAATCACACAAGAGTCAGTTCATTCATGAGTCTATACCAATACCTTACATGATACATGAGTACACTTACTTAGGATTACATGATACATGAATATGTTTACATATACTTACCTATTACATGAACACACTTACATGAATACCATACAGGAACACTATTACTTAGGTGCATTATCCTGTATTTACTTACCTGGATACTTGTACTTAGAACTACGAGGATGATTTATTAGTACTTACTGTGTAAATTATCTTTCCTATCTCAGTTCAATGGGATAATTCGGCCGGAATTACCATTCCGAACCCCACTGATTAGCACCAGTGGTCGATGAACGTCTACGGATGTCTAAGGTTGTCACTTATTTAGTAGTCAGTGATGGGACTAACCATCCCTCTGTCCACTGTTGCAACAGTGGATGAGATGTGAATCTTCGGAGGATCATTAGGTTAGCGATCTGTATTAAGAGATCGATATCGGGACTAACCCTCCCTCCACCCTACTGCCGCTACAGAGGATGAGGGGACACTCTTCGGATGTCCATAGGGTCTATCTTTCGCTTCGGCGATGTCGTGTTTATCCTGGTAACCCAAGATAATAACACTTACATGATTATATTTTCCTGTTTACTTTATTTATTGATACTTTCACATAAACGATGAGTTAGACTAAGTACTCTAGTACTAGTCAAGAGAAAGGAAAAGCTATCAAATTACTTATAAAACATTCGGGTCTTGGTAGAAGACTACCTAGTCATTACAAAACATTCGGTTCTTGGTAGAAGACTACTTAGTCATAACAAAACATTCGGGACTTGGTAGAAGACTACTTAGTCATAACAAAACATTTGGGTCTTGGTAGAAGACTACATAGTCATAACAAAATATTCGGGTCTTGGTAGAAGACTATCATATCATTTTCCTATGTTACTTTATTTTGTGATATATTCACATAAACGACGAGTTAGACTAAGTATCCTTAGTACTAGTCGATACAAAGGAAAAACTATCATTTTACTTACAGAACATTAGGGTCTTGGTAGAAGACTATCATATCATTTTCCTATTTTACTTCATTTTGTGAGATACTCACATAACGATGAGTTAGACTAAGTACTCTTAGTACTAGTCGATAGAAAGGAAAAACTATCATTTTACATACAAAACGTTTAGGTCTTGGTAGAAGACTATCATATCATTTTCCTATGTTACTTTATTTTGTGATATATTCACATAAACGATGAGTTAGACTAAGTACTCTAAGTACTAGTCGATAGAAAGGAAAAACTATCATTTTACTTACAAAACGTTTAGGTCTTGGTAGAAGACTATCATATCATTTTCCTATGTTACTTTATTTTGTGATATATTCACATAAACGATGAGTTAGACTAAGTACTCTTAGTACTAGTCAATAGAAAGGAAAACCTATCATTTTACTGGTCATAACAAAACATTCGGGTCTTGGTAGAAGACCACATTTCATACTTATATCAACTGTTCTATTTAAGGATTTATACGACATTCTTAACAACATTCCAAAACAGGACAATAACACATAAATACTTATGAATTCACCAGCTTTAAAGCTGATACTCGCTTTCAAAATAACTTGTATTCTCAGGTCATCAGTTAGACAGGTGCGATTGCCATGTTACCGGAGAAGATGGAGCACAGACAGGACTCGCCTTATTTTGATTATTCATTTTAACTGTCATACATTATGAAAGAACACACATGTATTAAAACTCTACTTATAATGAAATGGATGATGTTGTTGCTTGTTTATTATATTACACTGTTGTGATACTGTACATGACGTCCTCCACCCCAGAACGTTTCCGCCGTTCGTGGTTTTGGGGTGTGAAATGGGCTTAGACACCTAATCCAACAGTCTCCCATTTGGATAAGTCTAATTACTATTATTGCAAGTACGGCTTCAAAATTTGATAAGTAATCGTAGCTTTCAAAAGCCACTGTCGAACTCTGATCTTATCATTAACGTGTAGTTTAGATAAGGGATCATATATTCCTCCATTCTACAAGATATCATATGGACATGAGACATGCATTATAATCATTCTCTTTGTCCATGTTTTGTTTCCTAATTTCCGATTTATGACGACCGATTATAGACTACAATTGGACACATCAACTTAGTCAAGGTTTGACCAAGAACCTAAGTGTCATCACTAAATCATTGAGGGGCCCACATATATCGCTTTTATCCTCTTAGGGTAAAAGGAACGGATAAACTTCGACTCATATGCTTGTACTATTTACTCATCAAATCACACACAATAATACGTTTTATAACATCAAGTTACTGATGTGTTTACATATTATTAATGTGCAACTGACTTGTAAACAAAAACTTATATCTCTCCGTTTTAAGAATAAAAGATATTATCGTCTCATAATTACTCGTGATAAAATCCATGAAGTGATTCAAGTGATCATGGGTTTAATCCAATACTCAAATCTTATTTAAGGAGTACTCATGAACAATGCAACAAACTTTTGCTATGTCTAAACGTTTAGACAATATACAGTCGGATTCATGACAGTCTTACCTCATTACTTACTTCCAAAGTATGATCGACTGTAGATGTTTGAATAACCTAGTTATTCGGGAAGTGAAACATGCGAAGTGAAACACAAGAATAACCTAATTCAATATGGTCTCAAAACTTTTGAATATAAATAAAACACTTTATTATTTAATCACCATATCAATTAGATCTTACTCATTGTATAACGTTTCGATCATTATTTAATCACCATATCAATTAGATCTTACTAATTGTATAACGTTTCGATCAATCAACTTGATACTTGAATTAAAACAATAGTCTTCCCATGCTCCAAGCATGCACATTCTGTTTATCTATGGTCCTTACTTTATGAAATAGATCGATTGAACACATTTCCGTTGATGCTCATTTCACAATTCCAAATTCTTAAGTATAATAATTCCAAAATCTCGCCACTACTCGAATGTGTTAGAGTCTAAACTTACATGCAATGATACTTTTGTAAAGTCAATGCACCAATGTCACTTTGTTTTTTTAGGTCTTTTTATGATGATATCCAATTTGGGATTTCCTTGATCAACCCGTTTATCTTAATTACTAATTACAGTTGTCTCATAAACATCATTAACAAGATCAAGTATACAATTCAACACACAAACATCAATTCTCGTACGTAAAACCATATCATAATTTCATCATGAATGAAATCTATAAGTATATCAATCAATAAATACTCATAATCAATTAAATTTATCTGTATATCATCATATACATCATAATTAAACATTCAAGGACTTAATTCATTAAGTCATATTTCTTCACTCATGAACCCTCATCCTCATATATTAAATTTAACGTACAAGGTTCAATGACATTGTATTAAACTGAAATACAATGTCAAAACCTTGTTTCATTAATTAAACTCAAACCCCTCATCTAGGGTTTCAGTCAAAACCTTCAAGTCTTGGACAAAATTTGAAATAAGAGTGTTATAAGTGATAAGTCTTACCTTGATTCATCAAATTGAAGTTTAAATCATGTTCTCCGTTCAAAAATCGACCCCTAGGGCATAAGTATGTGTTTTTCGCACCTAGGGGTGTGTTTGGGTGTTTGGGTTTGGAATATAATGTTCACATATTTTTTTTATGTTCTGATCATGCTCATGTCATGAACCTATCTTGTTCACGTCGTGAGTTCTAGCAATTAGTGAAATACGTTGCTGATATCATTCCAACATTAGACATTTTTATCCCATCTTCAAACGCTCATATCTCCTTCGTTTCTTATCTGTTTTTAATGATCTTTATATCCATGCAAAGGTGGAAACATGATCTACATGTTTATTAAGTCGTATCTTACTAACTTAATTTATATCGTAATCTATTAGGTCAATAAGTTAGCCTAAAAGCATAAAAATACAAATTTTACCATTATGGCCAATGTTGCATTTTTCATGCATTATTTCTCTAGAACTCTCTTATATAACCACTGATAGTGACTTAAATCTTGTATTAGAAATCTTCATGAAGTTAAAACTTCATATTCTCACCTTTTTCTCATAAGTAACCAAATTGCACTTTTGGTTAGTATTGACTAATAGTCAAATCTTTCTAAATTTTCGGTTGTTACAAGTCTTCCCCCGTTTAAAGGATTTCTTCCTCGTAATCATTTCTTCATGGTCTCGGTTAAATTATCATTTAAAGATCTATAATCTCATATTATTCTCTTATTTAACCTCATAACCCATAATAACAGTATACTTTCAAATTCTTTGAATTATCAATGCAATGACCAAAATTTCTCAATTTCTTTACTCTAAATGGCTGCAATGGAAATCAATTTCTATATCTATTCTTATGCAATATTGTGGCATGTTCAATATCATTTTTTATATATATTTCCTCTAATTCTCATCTTATGTCCTCTCGTCTCTTCTCAATCTCGTCTCATTTTTCAACTCTTTTCTTATTTCAATTTCATCTACCTCTTTGGTAGTAATCAATTTTAATTGCAAGGGAAAATGGCCTTGACAATTATAAATCATTACTTCTCTTAATCATTAACATGCTTTTAGATATTGGAATTAATCAATATTCTTCTTAATTTTAAGAATATTTCTCTATTACTCTCTTGTATCTTTTATTTATCTCAAATCATTATCATAACTCAAGTTAGCCATTTATATTAGCATCCTCAATAATTATTTGGCACTCGAATAACGACTCATCCTCAAGTCACGAGTGTAATTACTTATAGCAGTTATCATCATTAAATATCAATTAGACACTCTGCAAGTCGATCTTATTATAAATTATATTTCAAATATTATCACTCATTCACGAATTATTTAAATCAATTTTTAATCTCCTTAGTCTCTATGAGACACGCAATATGATTAATTTATTCAAATATTCACAACCACTTAGATCAATCACTCAAATTACTCAGATCAATTTCTCAAATAAATCTCTCGAATTACTCAGATTATTGATTAGTTAGTTAATTTACTCAGATCAACCGAGTCAATCACTTAGATCCATATTACTCATTCAAATCAATTACTAAAATTGCTCGAATCAATATTATTTAATTATGTCAATTAATCTACTCAATGTCAATCACTATGATCAAAATCAATTACTCAGATCATTCACTCTGATCTTTATCAATTACCAAAGTTAATCTCAGTCGTTCAGATCAATCACTCGGATCTGTTACTTTGATCAATTGATGTAATTGCTAATCGTAATCTTACTTAACATTGGATTTGATAGACAATTGAATAATTGATTCCACCCTAAGCCCACAACCAAACAAGGAACAAGAAATAAGGCTAAATCAAATATTCTCAGGCTATAAAATGCTATCCTTGTTAATCTACTCAAATGCTCATAAATTACATAGATCAAAATCAATTACTCGAATCAATAACTCAGATCAATGACTTAATATTTTTCCCGTATCAATAAATAATTCAAATCAACTACTCAAATTATTTACTTAGATCAATCAAATTAATCAGATCAATCACTCATATTAATATTATTCGGATCAATATCATTTACTCAGATTAATAGGTCAATCATTCCTTTACTTATATTAATTTGATAAGTTATCAACACAATCAATTACTTAGATTAATCAGATCATTTACTCACATCAATCAGATCAATTAAATCAATCACTTATATTAAAATCACTTTTTCATATCAATCATTCAGATTGCTCTAATCAATTACTCTGATCGATCACTCTAATTAAATCAATCACTTGAATCAATGTCAATTGCGTAGGTCAATCTATCTAATAAATATCAATCGCTCAATTTATTCAATCGGATTGCTCAAATCAATTGGAACGACTCCCCAAATCAATGAACCTTACTATACGCGACTCATGATAATCTCCCACCAAAATTTATGGTTTTTCTCAATCCTTCCAGCATTGTAACTCAATCATATGAACTCCGATTTGGACAAGCTTTATATTGTTGGAAATCTTGTTAGGAATACTCCAAATTTCATATAATTCGCTCCATATGAATATGTCTAAAACTACACTTCCGTTTTATCTGATTCTTTTTCCGATGTATTCTTTCTTATATAGACTATAACTTTACTTTATAAAGTTATTTATGATCAACTATAAATATTGACTTATAAAGCTTCAAGATTGACATCTTGCAGCTGTCAAATCTCCAAATCAGCTTTCATAATTATTTATTTATGTATTTATTTATTTTTACTCAAACCCTTAAGGTTTGTTATTATCTTATACTCATACACTTTAGGATCTTTATCTTCAAATTTTCTTCAAACGTGTACCATGATCTATTAGTATGGTTTATCAAATACCATCTCATAATATTTGTTCCTCATCTATTCTCTATAGTTTAAGACTAGGACTGGATACACCAAACCTAATTCACTTAAACTATAACTCTGATACCAACTTGTGTCACCCTCGATCTAAAACATCTAATCTATAAGAATTTTGAGATTTTATTTATTAATGCGGGAAATATACTCAAAATTTAAAACTTTTATATTCCAGGTAAAATTAGATAAACACAATATAAACTTTATATATTTATATAAAATGGAGAATACAATAATAACATCCTACAATCTAAATCTTGATTTTGTGCTCCTGTCTTCTCTTCCAGTAGCACGATTGCTAATACTTTTACCAGCAAAAACACATAAATCCCTACTACATCAGACACTAGGTCTTGTGATTTATTCTCCTATCTTTTATTAACATTATTTCTCTTAGATTATACTCTTCCTCATAGTTACTTCTCTAATCTTTCTCATTGTATGCATATATCTTAATTCTTCCACCATAATACATCTCACCTTTACTTGATATCATATTTTCCGTTTATGTCTCATGTGTATTCAATATAATGTACTCAGTTATATCCTATTACTTTTAAATTTCACTCACTACACACACACACACATATATATATATATATATATATATATATATATATATATATATATATATATATATATCATCTAGTATATCTCATCTCAAACTCAATAGCGTATGCTACTTATAAATTATCATATACTCGATCTCCGATACTCTATATAACTCATCTCATACTCAATCTCATACACTCTACATGTATTATCTTTACTACACTCTGTTATATGTCATTTCTGATCTGTCGCTGAAAGTTTTCATCATAAAACAAAATGGTTTTGCACTTTTTCACGTCGTGACTCATCTGTGCCACGTTCTGAATACTGTAATTTCAGCAACTATCTTAATTTTCCTGATTTATCCACAATCATCTTATCCCACTCTCACTTTAGTAAGTCCTTCCCATTAAAAACTTATTTATACTCTAAGATTACATCAATCTTTTATCAATATAAAAAAATCTCATCAATTTGACCATTTCCCAAATGGACCAAAATACCTTCATTGGTCTAATAATTTATTTTGAAAATTTTGTCTATTTTTAATACATATACTTGTTGCGTTTTAAGCACTATAACACTCTTATAGTGCACATGCAACTCTAGATGCTTTGGATCTAAATTTCTCTAATTATACATGCAATTTTAATTTTCCAAAGCACACACCCTTACTAGCATACAATTTGAGATATATAACATAAAACCAAGTTAGATGAATACCTCTTAGTGTAGCTTGTAGTTCTTGTCCTTCAAAAGCTTTAGCACCTCAAGTGTGATGCCTCTAATGTGTCATAAACACAAAATGCAAGAGGAGGCTTATGAGGAGTGGCTAGATAGAACAAAAACCAGTTATAGCTCTTCACAAGAATGCATTAGCCAATTTTAGGGGTTAAGGGGGCGATTTTATAGTGTGGCAAAGACTAGGGTTTCATCCATGCAAACCCTAATTTACCATGACCCTTCATATTTATTAGGTTACATGGGTTAAACCTTAATGGACTATCATATAGGTTTAGCCCACCCTAATCAACTATGGATCATTAGCCCAACTATAAGTATTGTTGATTTACTAAATCAGTCCCCGTAAATTTAATCAGTCCCTTTTGATCACTAAATTAATTCAAAATTAATTCTTTATCAAAACTAATTAAATAATATGACCTCTCAATTAATATATTATACTTATAATATATTAATAAATCAAAAATAACCTCTTCTAAAAAATCCATCCTATCAAATTGCTCTGGTGAAGGCAACTCAAAAGGACCGTGCTACTATCGGGTCATGTACATACCAATTATAGTTATGGGATTAGACACCTAATCCAACAGTCTCCCACTTGGATAAGCCAAATAACTATAACTGCTAATGCAACTTCAAAATCTGATTAGCAATCGTAGCTCTTAAAAGCCGCTGTAGAACTCTGACATAGTCAGTGACGTGTCCTTTAGATAAGGGATCATGTAATCCACTGTTCTACAAGATATCGTGTGGAAAAAGACATAGAATAAATTCATACTCATTTTCCAACTATTTGTTTTCTGATTTCCTATTTGTTTGACATAGAACTTAATTGAACACATCAATTGAGTCCTGATCGGACCTGACACATAAGACAAAACCAAATCATCGAGGAGCCCAAGATATCGCTTTTAATCCTCTTAGGATAAAAGGAACAGATAAACTTCGACTTATATTCTTGTACTAACTACTTGTTAAATCATACAAAACAATACGTTTTATAACATCAAGCTACTGATGTATTTTCATACCATCAATGCACTACCAACTCGTAGTCTACAACTCATATATCTTGGTTTGAAGACTATATGATATTATCGTCTCACAATCACTCGTGATAAATTCTATGAAGTGTTTCATGTGAGTGTGGGTTTAATCCAATACTCAAATCTTATTTCAAGAGCACTCATGAATGTTGTAGCATAATTTTGCTATGTCTAACACTTTAGACAATATACAAGCCAATTCATGACAATCTAGCCTCATAACCTACTCCCAAAGTATGATCGACTGTGGATAGTTTGAATAATCTTATTATTCCAGAAGTCAAAATATGCAAAAGTGAAACAATAGTAAATAACTGACAGAAGATAGTAACTTTACTTATAAATAAAACTCCTTTTATTTAATCATCAAATGTCAATTACATTTTAGCTATTACAAGTTTCTAAATATTTATCTAATCACTAAAACTAATATCGTCCTTTAGCCAAATGCTCCTTTCATGCTGCAAGTGCTTAACCCTATTCAGTCCCTTCATAAGGGGATCTACTGGGTTATCCTCTGACGATACCCTCTTTACAACGAGGAGTCCTTCTTCTACTCGATGTCTTATGAAGTGGTATTTTCTATCGATATGCATGGATCTTCCATGATCTCTCAGTTCCTTGGTTAAGGCAACTGCTCCTTCATTATCGTAGAAAATATCCATAGGCTCCTTTATAGATGCTACAACTCCAATGTCTCCGATGAAGTTTTTCAACCATATCCCCTCCTTCGATGCTTTGCTCGCTGATATATTGAAGAGAATTAAAACTCTAGATTGATTAGATCTTTCCCAGATAAGTATATGAAAATCAAACAAGACAAACACAGTAAGAGTATGAACACATAATTGAATCAACATATGTGCTTATGATTCAACAAAGTCACGCCTCAGCAGAGCTCGACAAAGAACTTCCACTGTAGAGGCAAGCTAGGGTTTACAAAACTCAGTGAGAAAAATAATTAAAAGCCTTAACTACTAAGACTGCATGCATGCAACTTATATACTAAACCCTAGAACAAAAACATGCATGGTTGGACAGGCCCAAAACCGGAAATCAAAACTAGGCTAAGGACCGAGCCCATGACGCAACATAATAATCCCAACAATCTCCCCCTTTGCGTCAAATGAGGCGAGATATTATTTTTTCTGTGTTGGCTTCACGGTTTTTATTACTTTGAACAGCCGAGGAATTATTGCAAGAAGTGTCTGCCAAAACTGGATATACCACCTCAGCATATCAGTGAACAACTTCTTGTCAGCAACACTGTTTTGATCACACCTCTGAATGATCTCCAAGATATGCTCCGGGCAAGAAGTTAAGAAGAGGTGTTTGTCAACGAGAGCGAAAAGGCATCTCTGACCTTCTCCTCTGATGAACATAACAGTGTGGTACTTCGAATCAATCTTCCCCTTGACCATAGTGTTGACATTGCCTGCTTTGCCCATAGTTTTGATCGTGGTTTGCTTGTGAATGGCAGAAGCAATCTCTTGGTCCATTTTCGCTACCTCGTGAATGTAGCACACAAGCATTTGCTTGACATGGTCAATTATTGGCTGGTACTCCCGTGGATTTGACAAAAGAATGTTGTTGAGGAGTATACAGTCATGGGGATTAAGGTTCGGTAGATCAGCAAGGGTGAAGTTGTGAACTGAGCCTTCGGTGCCTCGAGTCACTTTGAATTTAACATTAATAAACTTCCCCGCTGAGTAGGGATTCAAAACCTTGATAGTAGTAATCTTCTTCGAAATCCAGGTCACATACTGGGGTTGAGCAAACTCCAAGTAGAACTCCAGTAGATCCCTATCTACCTTCGGGTCTGGAGAAGGAATGGCAGCAGTTGAATTAAAGCAGTGAAAGATGAATGCCTTTCGCGTGATCGGTATATCAAACTGTGCATCCTTGGAGTTCTCGAGCCCAAATGACATTACAGGTTCAAGCCAAAGTATGTTGGGCTCATCAATAGCACACCTTTGAAGCGAATCTATAGTCCAGACAGGAAACATGGACTTCTTCTTTTCTAGGAGCTCTGCCTCCTTTCGCTTTAGCTCGAGCTCAGCCTGTTGTTTCTTGTATTTTTCTTCCAGCTCTTTCTCAGAGGGATTTGCCTTCTGAAAAGGCTTTTCAGGATTCTCAGCATAGATATCATCTTCATTGTCTGTGTCATCCTCCCCAATCTTCTTCTTCTTTTTCTCCTTGTTACTGACCGAAGCTTCATTACCCTTCGGTTTAGCAGATGGTTTCAGTCCAGGAGGAGGTTGATTTATTGCCTTCTCTCCCCCTTGTTTCGGCTGGACACCAGTCACTGGAACACCCTCGATACGACTAAGGATGTCCAATGCTGGCCTAAGCTTGTCAGCCAAGTGTCTCCTGATTGTAATGGTGATGATTGGATCATGCGCTTTAATGAGATGAAGGAGGATGGAGTGAACCTCAGGAGTAGAACTCCGAATGACCTCCCTTTCTGACTTCAGATCATTGAGCTCAGCAGTAGCAGTACACAGCTTCTAATTTTGCATTTTCAGTTGTGAGGTTCTACTGTCAAGCTCATCCATGATGCGATTCTCTACAGCTAATTTTGTCTCAAGTTGAGTCAGGGGATCATTAGCATTAGCATGTAGAGACGCGTTGGCAGCTTCGATCTCTTGGCGTGCAGCTTCAAGGTGGGACCTTCCAGACTCAAGGGACCCTTGAAGGTTATCCACCGAAGCGTTGACGGTTAGAGCATTCTTCTTAGCAACCGCCTGTAAAGAATCTAGAAACAGGTGAGCTTCAAAAACTAGTTTAGCGACTTTTGCGGTCGCTTCCTTGCACTCCTTGGTAGAAGCCTCAACAACAGGAGAGGCTTGTTGACATTGTGAAGTGGAGACTTCAATCGCTTTAGCTGCAGCAGAGAGTGAGGCACTGTGTTCTTGAACAACTGATGAGAACAAGGCCTTTAAGGCAGCTTCAAAGTATGCTCCAGAGGAAGAGGATGAGAGCAGTTGATCAAGTTTTTCGTTTACTGCCTTGAGATGATGCTTTGTAACAGGCTCATCATCATCATCATCACTCTGTACACGGTAAGGATTGAAATACGTGGAATCAAATTCCAAGTCCTCACCGCCTAGAACAGGGGTGGTTTCTGTGGACGGAGTAGGAGATAAGGGTTTGGTAGTGGCTGGAGGTTCGGTTGTTACAGGTGGAGTGGGAGCGGTAGAGTGAGCTCCTGTGGTAGTAGTGGTGGTAGTAGTGTCTGTGAATATGGGAGTGGGGATGGGAATAGTAGTGGATGGTTGAGTGGTTGGAATGGGAAATATTGGAGGGATGTATATTGGGATGGTTACAGTTGGAGGTGAAGGAGGGTGGTAGCGAACGAGAATTTCTGGGGTAGGGGAGCGAGGCGGAGTATCACCTTGACCCGAAGCCTCATCATCAGAGCTTTCGCTCTCAGATTATGAAGGAGGAGCAGATCTATGTTTGGGAGGAACATACTCTGAGTCTGAATCACTGGAAGATTGGAGTATGAGCTTCCTAGAAGGCTTCTTTTGTTTCTTCGGTTAAGCCTGTGATGTAGCAGCCTTGTCAGACTTTCGCTTCTTGGGGGTTTGCCCCTTGGTTGGTTTGGAAACCGGTGCCTCCTTCTGATTCTCAGTCTTCTTGCCTCTTTTCGCTGGCTTGTCAGCCTCTTCAATGGAGCGAACCATGGCTGGCATAAGCTCCCTTGGACTTGAAGATGGAATCTTCCTGTATTGTTGTAGAACATTACTCGCTGTAGAGATATGAGCGAGCATGGTTTTAGGAATAGATCCAATAAAAGAATACTTGGTGGGATCTGTGACTATGATTTTGGTTGTGTGAAAGGTATCTATGGAGGAGAGAATAGAATCCGCCATGATTAGAACATGAAGGCGGCCCATTGCCCAGTTGGTGATTATAGACCAAAATCGCCCACAAGAAATCTCAGAATGCCTGGATGAAGAGACCAAGCTTTGGACGAGTTGCTTCCAGATACTCGTTCTAAAATCCAAATCGATCCCAAGGTACAGTCAATATAGCACCGTCATAAAATACTTGCTCGCACCATCTGAGCTGGCGCTTCGCTCAGAGAGTCCCTTGAACAGCAACGTGAAAAGGCCATTCCATTGAGGCGGAAGGCAGGACTTCTTGAACTTGGTTATTGTAGTGAGGGTTTCAGTATACCCCATATGATAAAACATGGAAAACAATTGACCAGTGGTGACGGATTCAGGGTTTACCAGAGATTGTTCTTGAGAAAGACGAATTAGGGCACATAAGCGGTGCTTGGAGATAGAGGTCTTCTCATTGTGGATTTCGAAGTGAATCCTTTCATGAACCTTGTCGTAGTAAGTAGTGGAATAGACAAGGGAAAGATAGGACATTGGTACGACTTCGACTTTGGTCAGCGCTTCGACGAGAGGTGAGTATTTGAGACACTCAACGACATATAGCATGTAGGGTTCATAGATAAACGGAGTGAGATCGATGATGAGGTTCTGTTGAGGTTTGATTGTGAGATGTGGTTGACGAACAGAAGTATCATGAACGGACAAAGAGTCTGCCATTGTAGAAGCTTGGAGAAGATGATGAATAGTAAGAGAAATCTCCTTTGTTCTTTGTGAGAGTTTGGTAAGTGATAAAAGGTTAAAGAGTACCGTTCCAATTCCTTTTATACGTACAAGGAGGAGAGAGAAAAATCCGGCTGGGATCTTGGATTATTTCAAAAAGAGCACCCGACTTGACGGATGAACAGTTGGCATACCGATGATGACGGAGGAAAGAGAAAGGACGTTTCCTTTTTGCACGCCATTCCATAAAATGCCCTTTTTCAAATCGCCAAACCGATTGGATAACCGCTGAGTTAGCTTTCACTTTATCCCAATCGTCACCCCAAGGTCCATTTGAATCGCCATTGCCTGTGACGCTTTATTAAACAGTCTTAGAAGAACCAGAGTTTAGAAAATTAAAATTTTCGTGCATAGAATGTAAAAGATAATGAAATAAAGCAAACTTTTTGGGATAATCTGTGATGTCTTAAATAGACATAAAACAATGGATTCTGGGCACGAATCACTTCCTTCAAAGTCAAAAGAGACATTAAAGTGCTTTCTTGGTTTCCCATTAAATAACGATCAATAACTTGTTAAGAAGTATTGAAAGGCATCTTTTTGAAGGTTATAAAGGGTGGCTTTTGCTTCAATTTGTAGTTTCGATACTTGACATAAGACCGAAACTGAATGAAGTACTTGTAAGATCATTGTGATCTGTTAAACAAGTAGGTAGGATAAATTTTATAGTGACAAAAAGAAGTAAAGAAATCTCAAAAAAAAATTAAACTGGATCTTTAGGGTAAGAAAAGCCTTGGTGTAAGACAGATTCATAAAGATCACTCAAAAGTAAAAAGAGATTTCATTAGGTAACAAGTAAGATCTTGAATATGTGAATTCACCATCAATTCATTAGTGGTGTTGAATTGTGGGTTTCACTTAGTACATAGTGGCATGAAACTAAGATCATTAACGCAGATTTTGTATAACCATAAACCTCAGTGGTTAATACTGAGAGTCTCAAGGGTTATATTGGTGAAATGAAGTATAATGGAGAAAAATGATGGAGATGGTTAAAGAAGTGAATGTACCTATGCTTTAAAGAAAAAGAATGACCAAGCAGAAAACTTTAAACTCAATGTGAGTAGAGTAAGGTAGCTCATGATTAGAGTGAATATTACAGCCTGGATTGGGAAACATGATTGGTATATATCATGTTATTAAGGCTTCACTCAAAATCTTTCGAGGCTTTAGTCAACATACAATAGCATGCTTCTAGGGACGCCTAACTAATAAAAACATTTACCTGCCTTAGCTTCGCCATCGAGAGTCACACTTACAAAAAAACTTTAGATAAAAAGAAAAGTAAGAAAATAAAATAAAATAAAATAAAATAAAATAAAATATTTTTGTATTTTGTGAGAACTGACCAATTGAACGAAAGAGAAAAATATTTTTGGATTTTATAAGTAGAAAAGAAGTATTTGAAAAGTGTACAAAAGAATACAATCAAAATGCCTTGATAAGAAAAAGAAGCGAACGAGTTCAGAAGGACCGAACCCGAAATAGATCGAACGTTCGGTTCATTTCAGTTCATGGTCGACCTTCACTCGAAATAGACCGAACCCGAAATAGACCGAACGTTCGGTTCATTTCGGTTCGCTCCATTTTGCTTGTTACCTTTATTGAAGCGAAGGCGATTTTGGTACGGATTCGACTTCCATCATTCCTAGGCCTTGTAGTATCTTATTGAAGCTCGATTCAGGTAAAGCCTTAGTAAATATATCAGCCAGTTGATCGGTTGTCCTGACGAGGTGAATTTCTACGTTACCATCTTCGACGTGATCCTTGATAAAGTGGTACGTCAGTGCTATATGTTAGTCTTTGAGTGTTGCACTGGGTTGTGACAAATCCTAATTGCGCTTTCAGAGTCGCAATATAGTGGGATTTTCTTCATGTTTAGCCCATAATCCCTAAGCCGACTCTGTATCCATACGACTTGAGATGTGCATGAAGCTGCATCAATGTATTCAGCTTCTGCAGTGGAGAGAGAGACACACGTTTGTTTCTTCGATTGCCAGCTAACCAATTTGCCATCTAGAAAATGGCATCCTCCAGTGGTGCTTTTACGATCTAATCCACAACCACCTAAGTCAGCATATGAGAATGCTTGAACAAAGAATCCTGAGTTGGCTGGATACCACAGACCAAGAGAGGAGGTTCGCTCCAGATAGCGAAAGATGTTTTTCACGGCTAGCAGATGAGGTTAACGTGGGTTAGCTTGAAATCTTGCACAGTAATAGACTGAGAACATTATGTCAGGTCTACTAGCTGTGAGATACATCAGAGACCTAATCATTTGATGATAGAGTGTCATATCAGCTGTTGGTTTCTCCAATGAGGGTGTAAGCTTTGTCCCAAAGGCCATAGGCACTTTCACTTTGGAGTCTCCCATCATCCCAAACTTAGCCAATAGTGTCTTGGTGTATGCCTCCTGATTAATAAAAATGCCTTTGGGTCCCTGTCTAATGTTTATTCCAAGGAAAAAGTTAATTGGACCCATTGAGCTCATCTCAAATTTAGTTTCCATCAACTTCCTGAATTCAGCTGTTAAGCTAGGATTCGTGGAGCCAAAGATGATGTCATCAACATAAATTTGGACTATCATAAGGTGGTTACCTTCTCTCTTGAGAAAGAAGGTTGGGTCAACCGCACGTTATTTAAATTTAGACATTTTTAAGAAACGAGTGAGAGTTTCATACCATGCTGTGGGAGCCTGTTTTAGGCCATATACAGCTTTGTCAAGGACATAACAATGATCTGGATACTTCTCGTTCACGAAGCCTGGCGGTTGCTCAACATACACAGTTTCTTTAAGTTCTCCATTGATAAAGGCACATTTGACGTCCATATGATAGACTTCAAAGTTCTTGTTTGCAGCATAGGCAAGAAGTATACGAACAAACTCTAATCTTGCAACAGGAGTGAAGGTCTCTTCATAATCGATGCGTTCATCCTGACAGTAGCCTTTGAAAACCAACCGAGCTTTGTTGCGAATGACATTTCCCTCCTTATCCATCTTGTTTCTAAATACCAATTTAAGACAGACAACCAAGGCATCCTTTGGAGTTGTAATAAGTCACCATACTTTGTTTCTTTCAAACTCATTTAACTCATCTTGCATCGCTTGAACCCAGTCTGAATGATCAAGTGTAGAATTAATGGTCTTCGGTTCAACTTTGGAAACAAAGGAGTTGAACATGTAAAACTCTACTTGTGAAAAGAGTGCAGCTTGTTTCGCTTTGATTTGAGATCGAGTTAACACCTTTTCAGAGGATTCCCCAATAATTTAACTTTGAGGGTGATCTTTGGTCCATTTTATAAGAGGTGGATAATTTGGATCACAATTGGGATCCAATTCAGCATTAACCTCTTCTTCCAATTCTGACAGTATGTCATCATCATTGACAATGGTGTTCTCCCCCTCGAAGGATGACGCCTGTTTAGTATCTGGATTGGTATCACCTCCTTTGATTGGATTCTCAGAAGAACTAGAAGAATATGACTGTACGTCCTCCCCATGGAACGATGAACCTTGATCATGATGAAGAGATGGACCCTCCCCCTGGATGTTCGGACGGTCTTCGGTTTCTTTGGGTTGATCATCAGCCATCCTTTAAGCAGCATCATCGATGATTTGTTATAGATCATCAACTTTGTTGTCTTTTGCCGTTAATTCAGAATGAATTGCATTTTGAGGCTCATCAAATAGAAGAAAATATTGATCGAAAAGATTTGAAATAGAGGTAGTAACTTGACCATTCTTTGGAAAGATTTCTTGCATTGCATCTTCTGTTGATTTCATCTTCTTAACATAACTATCGTCAAAGGTGACATAGTATGTTTCTTCAATCTTCTTTGAGTGCTTATTGAGAACTCTATACGCCTTGGAGTTCAGGGAGTAGACTAAGAATATTCCTTCATCAGCCTTAGCATCAAACTTATTTCGATTCTCTCTGGAGTTGAAGATGAAGCATCTTGAACCGAACACATGAAAGAAGTTCACATTCGGTTTACGATTATTCAAAATCTCGTAAGGTGTAATGGAGAATCGCTTGTTCAAATATGATCTGTTTTGAGTATAACAAGCAGCGACAATTGCATCAGCCCAGAAATACAGAGGTAAGGACGCGAAGTGTAACATTGTTCGAGCTGCTTCACATAGAGATCAGTTTCGTTTTTGAACGATACCATTTTGCTATGGAGTATATGGGGCCGAGAAATTGTGAGTCGTTCCCTTTTTAGCAAGAAAGTCTTCAAAATCTTTGTTCTTGAATTCCAAGCCTTTGTCGCTTCTCACGTTACGAACGACTTTCCTTAGTTGAGTCTCTATCTGTTTTATAAAGAGCTTAAGCTTTGGAGTGGCTTTAGACTTTTGCTTCAAGAAGAACACCCATGTAAATCGTGAGAAATCATCCATAATAACCAGAATGTACTTATTTCCACCAATGATTTCAATGGACAAGGGTCCACATAGGTCAGTATGTAACACTCTAATGGTTCTATCACTTTTGTATTGATAATAGAAGGATGGCTTTGCCTGCTTTGCTTTCCCATTTCACAGGCAGCACAGAGGTGTTCTTTGTCAAAATTTAGAATTGGAAGACCTCGAACATGATCACCTAAAACCAGCTTGTTGATATCCTTGAAATTCAGATGAGAAAGTCTTCGATGCCATAACCAACTTTCGTCTGAGTGAGCCTTTGTAAGTAAGCAAATTGCTGGTTTACCTCGAATTGGGTTGAGGTTCAAAGGATACATTTCGCCTTTTCGCTTTGTCTTCAGCAGAACGTTCTTGGATTTCTTCTCAACAATCTCTGATCCTTCATCATCAAATGATCTTCAATCCAATGCCAACTACCAGCTGTGAAACGCTGATAAGATTGTGTTGGAGCCCTTCAACATACGCCACTTTTCTTATTGAGAAATCGCCATTAGTGATCATTCCATAGCCTTTGATAGTACCGAATGAGTTGTTTCCATACTTCACAATACCACCATCCTTGAGAGACCGGAACTCCCTCAGTTCTTCCTTCCTCCCTGTCTTGTGACGCGAGCAACCACTATCAATGTACCATTCTTCGTCAAACTGCTCGTCACGTATAACCTGCAAAATATTAAGCAGATTTAGGAACCCAAAGTTTCTTGGGTCCTTTTGAGCCTTTTACAAGACATGGAATAGTAAGAGAAATACCAACCAAGTAAGTGCGTTTAATTAAAGTTGTTTCATCTTTTCTTTTTATGGTGAAAACTTTAATTTTGGTTGGTTTGGCAGGATTGGTATTTGTGGTGTTGACAACAACATTCTTTTGGAAGTCTGTTATCTTCTGGAAAATGTTTTCCTTTTCCCTTTAAATCAATTGAAGGACGAGAATTGGAATGTGAAGTGTTGGATTCAGAAGTGGCATTGAATCTCCTGTGATTCTGATTGGACTTGTAGGGATGGGGACCGAAACTGCTCTTTCGGTTGATATTGCTTCGAGGACCGAAACTCTCCTTTCGGTTCCTTTCGGTCGAGGGACCGAAACTCTCCTTTCGGTTCCTTACGGTCGAGGGACAGAAACCATCCTTTCGGTTGATGTTGTTATGAGGACCGAAACTACTCTTTCGGTTTCTTGATTCTTCTTGAGATTTGTGCTTCCTCTCGATCCTTATAAAGTGAGGATTTTGTGATCTCCAAAACTGTTTTCTTTCTGAGAGATTCCTCTTGTATCTCAGATTTCTTTGGTGTTTTCAATCAACCACCTGTTTTGGATTTCTATGGATGTTGGCCTTTCTCTTTGAAGTATGAGCACATCATTCACTTTTTGTTGAGGATGTTTCACTAGTGGTTTGCACAGGTTCGCCCAATGAAGTTTTGGTTCCACTTGTGCTTGGCACATCATATCTTCTAGGCTCATTTAGTGGTTCGGGTATATATCTACCTTTCACTCTCCATGAGGTCTTCTGAGATAGGCCCTTCATCTCATCAGCGTTGTCTATTGGTGCTGACCAGAAGAACTCGTCACATCCACCAGCATTCTCTTCTTCCACCATAGCTGTCAGTTCTGCAGGCTGTTGTCGAGTGACACCAGGTACTGTGTAGACTTGATTTGGAGTGGTTTGTACCTTTTGGTACACAAAAACTTTTTCTTTGAGAACTTTGGTCTTGTCAGTTGACGAGCGAGCAAACTTAATAGAGTTTTCAGAAATCAGGTTTTTGCGTGACTTAGGTTCGCTTTTGACAAATTCTGGATAGTCCACCACATCCTCTATAGAGATTTCACTCAGATCATCATCCTCATTAAGTTCAGATGCATTTTCGACATCAATTTTATTTTCCGAACTTAATTTGGTATTCACAGAGTCAAAATTTCCGTACAGTTTCGGTTCTTAATTTCAATCTATCATTCTCGTCTAACAAATTTTTAAGCATGTCGTTGTGGTCTTTGGACTTAATGTAGGATTCAATTTTGTCCAGACCTATTTTATACGCAGGAGAGTCCTCGTCAGAGGATACAACGCTTTCACAGTTGTAGGGTTCAACATCGATTTCATCCTCCTTGAACTCAAGGAAGGGTAAAATCATGAGATGTATTTTCTTTCCTATTTCACAATCAAGATGCAATTGAGTTATGTTAAAATAAAGTCTTTTAGAAATCAAACAAAACACATTTCATTGTTTAAGAAGTTTAAGATTGTCTCTTTGAAAATAAATCGAATCATCCTTAGACCTAATCAACTCTTTCTCCTTCTGCTTTATCCACATCCTCCTTTCCTCACTCTTCGACGATATCCTGCTGATTTGATCAGTTAGGTTAGAATTTGTGACACGGGTTTAGGTGAGACTGCTACTTATGCTTGAGAATTTAGATTTTAAGTTATTTAATTCCTTTTCATAGTTAGTAACAAGTATATTTAGGGAAGAAAGAATATTTTGTACCTTCTTGATCAACTCATCACATTCGTTGATCTGTGCGCTGACAGGTTTAGCAGCAAAACACCTGTCCTCTAGCTCCTTATCGTCTTCTATTCCCCCGTCGGTTGTATATCCTCTCATTTGAGACACACCTTTGGTCACCACAAAGCACCTTCCTGTTACAGGATCTTCTTTCGCCGACATAGCCTTCCCATGAGTGGGCTTCCTTACTTCTTCATCCTCTGAATCTGTGGACCATACTTCCACACCGCCAAATTCATCACGATTTTCTGTATCCTGCACAATTAAAGCATTCATAGTAGTATTGTTAGTAGCAAACTTTCTTTCCTTGATTTCCTCCAATCTTCTCAGAAGGCTCGCTTCCTCATCGTCATCATTTATCTTTTCTTCTTTCTTTTTCAACATACAATCTTTTGCAAAATGGTTCTTGCCTCCATAGTAATGACAATCAAATCCTGAGTCTCCACCAACTTTCGCTTCTTTCTTTGACTCTTCAAACTTTGACCCCATCTTTGGTTCCTCCTTGATCTTTTCAGTGGTTTAACTTCCCTTCCAGTTTCGGTTCTTGTTGGCTGGGAATTTCTTCTTAATGAATTTTCTGGGATTGGATACCATCATGGCATATTCTTCACCGGTTAGATCATAATTAGCAATATCCAATTCTTCTTCTTCTTCAACCGAGATTTTTCATTTAGAGACAAGAGCTAAAGAACCCAAACTAGAAACCACATTCGTTTCCTTAGACAGTGCACTTTCATGTGATTTCAACATACCTACTAGTTTCGCCAGAGAGTATGACTTGAACTGTTCATGAGCTTTAACTGTGGATACAACAGCCATCCATTCGGATCTAAGACCGTTCAAGAAATTAACTTTTTGTTCAATAACTTTCCTTTCAATCCCATGCTTTATCATCTTGCTTAAAAGATTATTAAAGCGATCAAAGGCTTGAACTATTTTCTCTTCAAGCTTCTGCTTAAAGTCTCCAAATTCAGAGAGTGAAGAGAATTGTTATCAAGATTTACGAAAGCAAATATGATTTGAGTGATTGAAAATTTAGAACACGAAGAGTAAATATTAATCAGATCTTATATTGATGAAGACTGATTACAGAGTAAGCAGAAAGGATATTTGTGTTTCTGAAAGTTATCCTCTACTTCTATCCTCAGTCCATATTTATAGGGAACATGAGTGTACAAAAAATATACTAAGTCTAAAACATTAAACTTCGCACAAATATGACTTAGTAAAATAACATAAAGATGCGAAACTATACAAACACAATATTCGACTTTTACAATTTTGCTTCTACAATCTTCCCCTTTGTAAACAGTCAAAGCTATTCAGTCCATAAGCTTTTGAACAGCAGAATGAATTGTCTTTCGCACTTCTCCATACCAGGAAATCACCTTCTTGAGATCCTTCTTGTCTCCTTCATTGTTCTTCTTGCAATTGTTCATACGAACAATAAAGTGCGTATATTGCGAAGAAGTATATCTTTCCACCTCTGAGACTTTAAACAAGAATTTCTTGGGCTTCCCCTTTGTATCTCTTCCTGAAAACACCATGTCGAAAGGTTTCATGCATATTTCCCCAACAACATATTTCGATAATGCTGACTGAGATAAGGTTTCTTCCCAAGGAACATTCACTTCTCTTCCCAACACATTCGCCAATTCTTCATCAATAAGAGCCAAACAATCGAAGTAATTGTCGATGTATGTCTTAACATGTGCGAAGCCTATGTTGAACACTTCAGTCTCAAAGCCTTTGAGCTTATTCTCTTCCATATGCTTCAAAATCAGGGCCACTTGAATCAAATCGTTGCAGTTCATCAGAGGAAAATCAGCTACAGTGAAGTCATACTGCTTGTTGTCTGCTCGAATAACAAAGTAACGAAAATTTTGAAGCATGTCTTCAAACATCGCATCTTTCTTGATTGTTAGCACCTTTTTGATCTTCATTAAAGACCAAACTTCATACGGATTGTTCCCCAATACAACATGAAATCTGATTTCCATGTGTATATAATCATCAGGATTATCAAACTTCTCGCTAATCTTGTACTGAGCAGTAATGAAGAGCATTTCGTTGATTGGAAAATCTACCTGACAATTGTCTGAATTCGCAATATCATAACTTCTTTTTGGATTCTTCTCGAATTCATACATTTCCCTCCCCACAACTTTTGACTCAATGGTTTCGTAAGAATACAGCTTCGCAGGATCTCCTTTGTTCATCGTGGGAGGATCACTTGCCCTTTGCCTCATGATGCTTTGTACTTGCCTCATCCTTTCCAACTCTGCCTCAGCCTCAACTTTCTTCTCCTCCTTCGATTTTTCATACTATATCCCTTTTCCTTTTCCCACAACATCTGTTTGAGGTTTTGAACTTGAACCTCCTTCTTTTTCCCCAATTGAAATTCCTTTGGCAACCGGTCTTGTGGTTATTGTAGTTGAGGAAATAGGCTTAGTAATTATTGGAAGAGTAGATTTAAGCTGGGTAGATATAACTTTTCCCATTGTCTTCGCATCCTCCTCTTTACTTGAATTCTTCTCTCCCCCTTGCACCCCTGTGAAAGCAGGTGGGGCACTCTTCGGTAGTAAAGACGTAAAATTTGCAATTGGAGCAAGAGCTTTCTGAATTTCTTGTTCTAAAGTATTAACCTTTAGAGACAAGAACTCAGGAGTGAAAATTTGAGAAGACGAAGATTGTGAAACTACGGTTTTCAGTTCAGTCACCAACTTGATCAGGTGATCAAACTTCTCCTGGGTTTCTTGGTGATTAGCTTCAAAGATAGGGGCAACAACAACCTTGTGTACTTCTGTAGCAACCACATCAATCTTCTTTTGATTTTCGACATGTTGAGAAGTAATATCCCTGAGCTCCTTCGCAAGTTCGGTTTTCAACTCTTCAAGCTTAAAGTTGACATCCTCCCGAACTTTCTTCACATCCTGTACAAAGAGAACATGACGTTCTTTTGCAACAGTTTTCAAATCCTGGACCACCGAAGAGAAATTACTCCCTTGAGTTTTAATGTGAAGCTCATTATTTTTATCAGACTGATTAACCTTCTCTATTATACGGTTCTCAGCACCCTTAAGCAATATATCAACCTCCATTGCTGACATAGAAGACATCCTGCCAGAATCAGCTTGCGACTGAATAATGGCATTCAACTTATGATTCAGGATTTTAAACTGCTTTCCTGTCATAAGCATATAATCAGGAATATCCTCCTCCTCTGAATCAAAATGAATGTCTTCAAGTACTCCTCCAAAGGCTCCTCCTTCAGTTTCATTATCAGATAAAGGTTGCGAAGGTTGAGGAGTTTCTGGTGATTGTGAGGGAAAAAGGGTTGTAAATGGGTTTTAAAGATGATGATCAAAAATTGATGAGGTTGTGGATAGAGTTGTAGATGGAAATGAAACAAGTGGTAAAGAAATAGGTAAGGTGATTGGTAAAGTGGTTTCAACACTCGTGATAGGTGCCCCCGTATCAGATACGTTGACAACCGTATCAGAAATAGGTACCTCCTCAGAAACTGATTTGGTAGTGACTATTTCGAGTGATTCTGTGGGTGGTGTTGTGGTAGATATTTGCGAAGTAGGGGTAATGGAAATGATTGGTAAGGAAACATTTACCGTAGAAGACACCGGTGGAGTTTCTGGAATTATCTCTTCATCAGATGATTCATTGCGAATAATAAGCTTTCGCTTTTTCAACAATGTTTGTTGCATCTGTTTCGCAACATCTTAAGCACGTTGTTTCTTAGATCCTGGAGAGACCGGAGCTGGAATATTGCGAATGGTAACTCCTTTACTGCTCACCTCAGTCTTGCGAATCTTTTTCAATACCCCATACTTGGAAGGTATTGTTTTTCTTCGATTTAGATGAAGTCTCTTCAATATGAACATCTTCATCCTGAGCCTGTTGCGAAGATGGACCTTTCGCATCCTTCTTTGTGGGCTTCTTCTTCTTTGATGGTGCGGCAACATCTAATAACACTCCAGTAGGCACCGATTGATCGATTGTTTTCAAATATCTCACCAAGACCTTGTGAGTTTGAGAGAGTTTGCGAAGCATCGCATCTGGAATGCGAGCAACATCAGTAAAATTTCCTCATCATCTTCCACTACCTTTGGAAATTGATATAGAGAAAATTCAGCAACTTCAACATCCTCCGTGACTGGAATCCCTTCTTTTTCATATACCTTCTCCAGAATTAAGCTCCAATACCTCGCACACGAAATCCCTTTTTCAGAATTTGTGTTTTCGAGACTCTTAACAAATTCCTTCCATAACTGGGTTGCATAATCGACGTTGATATCATAGTACAAGCCCATAACCATGGCATATACTTCCATTCGTCCCCTATCCAAACCAACTGTGCGTCCTGTTATGCATCTGAGAAAAATACCAAACAAGAAATTCCATATGCACGACAACCTAGACTTTCGAAAGTCACTTATCTTCTCAAGCTCTGGTTGATGGCCCATCTCATTGAACATGTGAATGATTTGAGGGTTAACAAGTTTGAAAAATGGAGGATTGTTCGGAATCTGCAAGAATTCAACAAACATCTTCTTGGAAAGTTTTACCCGTTTGTTGTTTATCAAGTTGAAGGTTATCACATCAGTAGTATGGTTGTATGATGCCGTTGAAGCCGCCAAGGATAACCATGTCATCGGAACAGAGAAGAAACTAAACATGGCAGTGGACAAAGGTGATCGTTTCAGGGCAACAATGAGCATCTTCAAACCTTCGGGATAAGAAGAGACATTTGGATCAACTTTATAATTGGTGCTTATGATTTTCATCAGGGATGAGAAAGAACTTCATCAGTGTTGGATTGAGTGGCAGCCATTGTTAGGGTTTGATAGAGATGAAGTTGAACAAGTTTGAATCTTTGGAGGTTTGTGAGAGTTCTGTTCGCGTAACCGTATATAGTGCTCTGGATCCCCCTTTTATAGTTTACCCAAATTGATTTGAAATTAAAGCGGGATGCATTTAATGTTATCCGATGTGGCACCTTGAAAATTGGATCATGACTGCAAAAGATAACCATGCTTTAAAAAGTAACTGTCACATCTCCTTGAAAACCGGATAGAATACCAACCATCTTGAGTACACAGCCTGTCAAGTTTCCCGTTATAGAATCTGAACCGTTAAAACCCTTCGCATGGAGGCACGACTCTTTCACTTTTGGGATGTAAAGTGAAGTCATATGCCAGATTTGCGAAATCATCAGCCTGAGTTGCTTTTACTCAGAACCTCAAGGATTTTTTGTGTGCAAGTGTGTCAAAGAAATAAGATAAGAATCAAAATTTTTTTTTGGATTTCTGTGATGTCAAAAATAAATTTTGACACAAAAGCAAATGAACCCCAGGCAAAGATTGCTTCGTTAATCCTCAAGAGAGATAATCAACAGCTTGTGTAGTTTCCCGTGAATTACAATCGAATACTTTTAGATAAGTATCGAGGGGCTTCTTTTAAAAGATATTTTGGGTTGGTTTCAAATTTCATTACATATCAGCCTTAACATAAGATGAGAAATTGTAAATGAAATTACTTGTTTAACCAGTGTAGTCAGTGACAAGTTGGCTTTTGAAAATATTTATCATGACTAGGATTTGCGAATAAAACTCACACAGAAATCATATTCATAAAAAAATTTGAACTGGATCTTGTTGGGTAACAAACATCGTGGGTTGCGAATGTTTGATCAAGACAACACATGCGAATTGAATATGATTTGGAGTTTCGAAATTTTTGTACTGAAACAAAAGTTTCGTTAAAATCTAGAACAATGTTCCCCGTCAATTCCTTAAGGTTTATGATTTTTGGGTTTCACTTCCATCACGGTCTCATGATGTTAGATCATAAACACAGACTTGTGATTTGTCTAGGTTTTGATTGGTTTTGATCAAAGACCTCAAGAAAAAATCTCTTCAAAAATTTTGATTGAAAGAATTGTTTGGTATAAAAAGATTGGTTAAGAATCGAAGTGTACCTCTGTTATAATGGACAAAAAAGAAAACTCTTAACTCATTTGAGAAGAGTAAGGTAGCTCTTTTGACTTATGCGAATATAAGCCTTTTGGGAAGAAATTTTCATGTGATAATTTCATCAAGGCTTTCTTTTCTCACACATAGAGTCTTGTTGAGGCTTTTGGTCTACATACAACAGCATGCTTCTAGGGACATCCTAACTAGTTTTTTTAAAAAATTGATACCTTCCCATAGAAACACATAAGTATGACCTTTTCGCATTAAGCCCTGTACTAAACTCGCAGCACACAATATTTAAAGAACAAAGAAAATAAAAATAATTTTGTGATTTTTGAATTTTTCAAAATTAAAAACATAACAAAATAAAATCTTTTTGGATTTTTAATTTTTCAAAAACAAAAATGAATAACCATAAAATCTTTTTGGATTTTTAATTTTTCAAAAATTAAAAACTACAAAATGAAGCGTAAACCTAACTTTAGTTGTTATGATCGCAAATGCGAAAAGATGTGAATGCGAAGTCATGCGAAGCCTCTGGATGAACAGTAACATCTGAACAATTTTGACTCATAACTGCTGAACAAGACTTTCATGCTTGAGTTTTTAGAATTGAATTCGCATCAATCATCCCCAAACCTGCTAAAATTCTAACAAATGATTTTTCATCAAGAGGTTTTGTAAAAATATCAGCAAGTTGTTCAATTGTTTTAACAAAATGAATTTCAATATTCCCATCTTCCACATGATCTTTGATAAAATGATATCGAAGAGCAATGTGTTTTGTCTTTGAATGTTGTACTGGATTATGACAAATGCGAATTGCACTTTGCGAATCACAATACAAGGGAATCTTTTCATGTTTATTGCATAGTCACGAAGTTGACTCTGAATCCAAATAATTTGCGATGTGCAAGCAGCAGCAACATTGTATTCAGCCTCAGCAGTTGATATAGCCACACAAGTTTGTTTCTTCGATTTCCAACTCACCAACTTCCCATCCAATAGTTGACATCCACAACTCATACTTTTCCTATCCAAAGTACATCCTCCTAGATCAGAATCTGAAAAGGCTTGAATGAAAAACCCCGTTTTCGAAGGATACCAAAGTCCCAACGAAACTGTTCCCTTAAGATAGCGAAAAATATTTTTCACTGCAGTCAAATGAGGTTCTCTGGGATTAGCTTGATATCTAGCACAGTTGCAAACCGAAAACATAATATCAGGTCTACTTGCAGTTAAGTACAATAAAAACCCTATCATGCTTCGATAAAGTGTTAAATCAACAGCAGGTGCATCTAACGAAGGAGTTAATCTTGTTCCTACTGCCATTAGTACTCTTAGTTTCGTGCTATTGGTCATTCCAAACTTTTCAAGAAAGTTCTTCGTGTATTTTTCTTGATTGATTAAGATTCCATCCCTGTTCTGTCTTATATTCAAACCAAGAAAATTATTAATTTTTCCCATCATGCTCATTTCAAACTGACTTCATTAGATTTTCAAATTCTATTGACAATGCTGGGTCAGTCGAGCCAAAAATAATATCATCAACATAAATTTGAACAAGCATTAAATGATTCCCAACTTTCTTGCGAAATAATGTGGGGTCTACTGATCCTTGTTTAAATTTAGATTGTTTCAAGAAATTTGTAAGTGTTGCGTACCAGGCTCTTGGTGCTTGTTTTAATCCATATACAGCCTTATCTAGGATGTAAACATGATCAGGATGTTCATCATTTATAAACCCTGGTGGTTGTTCAACATACACAGTTTCTTCTAGTTCTCCATTTAAGAATGCACACTTAACATCCATTTAATAAACATCAAAGTCTTTGTGAGCTGCATAAGCTAAAAATATGCGAACTGCTTCAAGTCTTGCAACAGGAGAAAATGTTTCTTCATAGTCTATTCCTTCTTGTTGTGAATAACCTTTAACCACTAGTCTAGCTTTATTACGAATAATATTGCCATCTTTGTCGGTTTTATTTTTAAAAATCCATTTTAATCCGACAATTGAAACATCAGAAGGTTTAGAAATTAATCTCCAAACCTTGTTTCTTTCAAATTCAGCCAGTTCAGATTGCATAGCAACAACCCAATCTGAGTGTTCCATAGCATCCTTTACTGTCTTTGGCTCTATTTTCGAAATAAAGACATTAAACATACATAGTTCTTGGTTCGCATCCAGTACCTCATTTTTCGCACGAATTTGAGCTCTTGTCAACACACCATCTTGTGGATTACCAATTACCTGATCTTTTGGATGATTTCTTGTCCATTTCTCAAGTGGTGGAAAATTAGGATCAAATTCCAATGGTGCATCTTCATACATATCTTCATTTTCAGATCCCGCAACAGAAAAATTATCATTTAGTTCATGAAACTCATCATTTTCATCAAGATTAATTGTCTATGTTTCATCATGCTCCCTTTCAACATGATATTCATCTTGATGCTCCCCCTCAAAATGATGTTCCTGTTGATTTTGCGAATGCTCCCCCTCAACTTGATGATTCATATTTTCATTCTCCCCCTCGAAAGTTGGCTGACAATCTTCATTGTTAATCGTATGCTCCCCCTCCATACGAGCATCAAACATACTTTCGCAAGATATTAACCTTATAGTAATTGTTGAATCGTCAGTATGTTTTGAGGATTCTGATGTTTGATTATCAGGAGCATTATTTTCCGCTTCAAATGCCCTGTCAGGTATTCCGAAAATTAAGTCATAATCAAAATCATTTATTTCAGAATTATCAATTTGTGTATATGAATTAGCAAGAATAGATTTATTTTCAAATTTACTATCCGTTTGTTTAAGATAGTAATCATCAAATGTTAAATTGAAAGTTTCTTCAACTTTTCTGGTTCTTTTGTTGAGCACTCTGTATGCAACTGAATTGTGCGAATAGCCTAAGAATATGCCTTCATCAGCTTTAGCTTGGAACTTGGACAAATTATCTTTGAGATTCATGATAAAACACCTGCAACCAAAAACATGAAAGAATTTGACATTAGGTTTCCTATTATTGATTATTTCATATGGAGTAACAATGAATCTTCGATGGATGAATGATCGACTCTGAGTAAAACATGCAGTGAAAACTGTTTCAGCCCAAAGATATTGAGGTAGATTCGCATATGTTAACATGGTTCTGGCTGCTTCGCATAGTGATCGATTTCTTCTTTCAACAACACCATTTTGTTGCGGAGTATATGGTGATGAAAAATTATGCGAAATGTCTTTGCTTGTGAGAAAAGAATCAAGAGTTTGATTTTTAAACTCAGAACCATTATCACTTTTAATTTTGCGAACATTCTCTTTTAGACTAATCTCAATCTTTTTGATTAAATCAATCATCGTCTGAGCAACTTCAGATTTTAACCTGAGAAAAAAATACCCATGTGAATCGAGAAAAATCATCTACAATAACTAAAATGTACCGCTTTTTATTGATTGTAGCAACAGTCGACGGTCCACATAAGTCAATGTGAAGAAGTTCTAATGGTTCTACGATTTTTGAATCGATCACAATCGGATGACGTTTTCTATGTTGTTTTCCTTGTTCGCATGCTGCACACAGAGAATCATTGTCAAATTTTAGTACAGGTAACCCTCGAACTAAATCTTCAGTGACAAGTTTGTTAATATTGCGAAAGTTCAAGTGTGATAATCTTCTATGCCAAAGCCAACTGACATCATTAGATGCTTTTGATAGTAAACACACAGCAGGTTTTCCCACAGTTTGATGTCCAGTGTAAACATATCACCATATCTTTTGGATTTGAGAAGTACTTCATTGGACTTCGCATTTGAAATGATACTTCATTCTTCATTAAATACAACTTGGTTTCCAGTACCAACAACAAGTTGTGACACACTTATCAAATTATGTTGAAGTCCTTCAACATAAGCAACTCTGTTCATAGTGAATTGTCCATTTGTGACTTTCCCATAGCCTTTCACTTGACACTTGTGATTATTCCCAAATTTGACTACTCCTGCATTTTCCAAGCTTCTATAATCTCACAAGTTTTCCTTTCTTCCAGTCATATGACGAGAGCAACCACTATCAATATACCATTTCGTATCATATTGCTCGTCACACATCACCTGCATTTATTGGAAAATTTTAGGAACCCAAGACTTGTTGGGTCCATCATTAGTAGAATGAAACAAATGCTTTGAATTTAAAAACCATGTTTTCACTTTGTTTGTGACAGAATCCATTATATCAACAACATCAGATCTAGATATTGAAATATAGTCGTTCAATAGTTTTGGATTTCCATTGATTGTAATCTTAACCTTCTAAAACATTCGCATTTTTGATAACTGGTTTCCATTTTTGAACCGGAACTTGCGAATGATGAGATGATGAACTAGCAGTGGAAGAGTTATTTGCGAACTTGTCAAATGCATTCTTAATTTGTTGCTCTGAAAACTTCCTACTTTGATATTTTCTTCCTTTCCCTTCAAACCAACGATTGATTGTACTTACATCAGATTTTCCTTTTGTATATGAAACTTTGGTCGGTTTTGAGACTGAAAGATTTGGAAATTTTGGTTGTTTTGGTGAAAATTTCACTTTTGCTTGAGTTGAATCTTTCAAACTTGACGAAATATTCGTGAATTTGCCAACATTTTGAAACTTTTGATTATTTACAAATTTTTGTGAATTCTCAAATTTTCGATTGTTGTCATATTTGCGAACATATGGAATTTTGTCAACATAATTTATTGGTTTATGAAAACTTGAATCTGTTTGTTTATATTTGCTTTGAAATTTTGATGATGTTGTTTTTCAAATTTGTTCTTTTTCTGCTCTTGGTTTGTCATTTGACACAACTTGCCAGAAAATTGCTTTTCTTGCTTTTCTTTTTAAAACATTATTTTCTGTTGAATAATTTCCAACCATCAATTTGAATTCATGAGAATTTAATTTCACTTCAGCCTTTGGTTTTTCAACTTTTTCAAAAACTTTGTTTGATTTTTCACCTTTAACCACCCATTTTTGTAATGATTTTTGTTTTTGAAACACATAAGAATTTTGAGTTAAATTGCTTTCTTCTGTGTTTTGATTTGCGAAAAAACCTTCAGTGGTTGACCTTAGATTATCTTTTTCAATCATTTTGTTGAATTCAGGATGAATTTTCTCAGCATTTCCAATAGTGACAAAAACTTGATTTGGAAAAATGGTTTTATCAGTGCATACAAAATTTGGATATACCACAGTGTTGGTTTCCAAATAATGTGCGCCTTTGTCATTTAAAATTTTGTCAAATTCTTTTGTATTCTCAAACACTTGATCAACCACAACTCGTGGAGGTATTTCATGTGAATCTTTCATTTCTTCTTTGTTTTCTTCAGTATCATCAGATTTCCAGCTTTCAACTTCCACATTATCAAACTTACAATGTTGCGAAGTTGAAGGTTTATCAGTTTCATCCTCTACTATCGAATCAACTATAATATCTTTACCTTTGATCTTAGATGTGATATTAATGATTGACAATTGAGAACAATCAACATCTTCTTCCTCTTCTATCTCACTGATTTCACTCACGTTATCTGAATTGTCATCAATATCAACATAATTGAATTGTGAGGCAAGAGTTGAAGTTTCTGTTTTCTTTAAGATTTTCACTTGTTCACTCTTTGTTAAACTTTCATTGACAATGTTAACCAACTCATCAGCATTCAGAAATTCATCAATTTTAACAATACCATATGGATATCTATCATCAGGTATTTTGTCAAATTGAGCAATCGTACTTTCGCAATCATAAGAAACAACATCAACTTTTTCACGTTCATACTCAAGAAAAGGTAAAAGTTTCCTATGTTGTTCTTTGCTTATGTCAGAAGAATGATGTAAAGCAGTTAATTTTGCATACAATCTTTTGGCAGAATTACAATATATGTTCCTTTGTGCTAGCAACAACATAACGTCATTTGTAAGATTATTCCTATCACAATCTACATTTTTGATCTACATTTCAAGTTTATCTACTCTGCTCCTTTTTATTTCTAATTCTCTTCGTGTCTCACCTAGTTGCATATTTAATTTTTGAGCTTCAGTACTAGCAGACACAATAACAGAATCAAAATAAGCCACAATATCATCAAATGAAATGATTTCAGCATCATAAGCAGATAAAGGAATATTAAAAGATTCAAGTATTGCACATACCTTGGTGGTCATGGGTGATTTGTCCATTGATTTGGATACAAAACATCTCCATGAAATGTCCTCTTCGCAATCTTCAAAACTTGCGAATATGGCTCCATATGTGGGATGCCTCATTTCTTCATCATTAGATCCTGATGACCAGATCTAATACGTTCCACTCTATTCATCAGTAGATTCACCCTTTGCAACTAAAGACACTCCTTTTGTTTTAGCGCGCAACTCTTCAATCTTTTCAGAATAATAAGCTTCATCTTTAACTTTTTCTTTCTTTTCTTCTTCTCTTTCGCAACATGCAATCGGCTGCGAAGTGATTCGCACCATTGCAGTGGTGACAATAGATTCCTGAGTTACCTTCAGCTTTTTCACTTCTTTCGCATCTTTTTGTTTCTCATCAGCTTTCTCCATTTTCTTTCTCTCCTCTCATCCAGTTTTTGTGACTCCACTCTTCACATCACTAGCCTTTACTTTTGGATTAAAAGGCTTTTTGAAAAACTTCTTAACTCTGTTGTTTGAGTAGAATGCCACAGCTTCATCATCAGAGTTCATAAAAAATCCTTCATCATCTGAACCATCTTTTTCATTAACATCAACATCTGATACCTTTGAAACAAGAGCCAAAGGACTTCCAATACTCAGTTTTGATTCTTCATACATTTCTGAAACTTCACTTTCATGTGTTTTCAGCTGATTGTAGAGATCATTCGAATGTGTTGTATCAAAACTTTGTTGATTCTTAATGATTATGCTCACACTTCGCCATTCCTTGCGAAGGCCCATAATGAAAGTTAAATTGAACTCCATGAGAGACCTAGTGATTCCATACCTATTGCAGCGAAACAAAAGCTCATTCAGACGATCATAGTAATTTTCAAGAGTTTCAGTATCCTTTTGTCTGAATTCTTTCAGTTCAACTAGACATTGCTTCACAGAATTGATCTTCGTCTTTTCGCTACCTTGATACTTCTCTTTTAAAGTGTTCCAGGTCTCCTTTGCTGTTTTACAACTACGAATGTAATTATAAACCACGGGAGGAAGAGCACCTGTTAGTTCCCTCATGCACCTCTTTTCATTATTCTTCAACCGTTTTTGTTGATCAGCAACTTCAGCAGATGCAATAGAAGGTCCAATTGGTTGAACATTAGCAGGAGCTTGCACTGTTCCATCGATACAATTCCAAAGTTCTTCATCAATTCCATTTAAGTAATCTTCCATTCTATCAGCCCACTGATCATAGTATTCTGGAAATAACATCGGAATTTTGGTTGAGGAACCAAGCTAGTGAGAGAAGGAAGTCATTCTATTCATGTTGAAGTTCGCCATTGATAATCACAGAAATTTTCAGAAAGCTTGAAAAACTTGATGAAATTGAGAATTGATCAATTGAATTGATCACAAATCACTGATCGATTACTCGACTAAACAATTCAAATACAGAACCAATTCAAATCTGAAGATCAAATTTGATTTTCAAAACAAAAATGCGCGGAAAATTTTGAGTAATGTTGCAACTCAAAAAGCAAATGATTCTAACATGAAAATCAGATCGATGCAGTTTGAATCATGCTCTGATACCAATTAAAGAGAATTTTTATCGAGGTTTATGAAAGCAAATATGATTTGAGTGATTGAAAAGTTAGAACACGAAAAGTAAATATTAATCATATCTTATATTGATGAAGACTGATTACAAAATAAGCAGAAAGGATATTTGTGTTTCTGAAAGTTATCCTGTACTTCTATCCTCAGTCCCTATTTATAGGGAACATGAGTGTACAAAAAATATACTAAGTCTAAAACATTACACTTCGCACAAATATGACTTAGTAAAATAACATAAAGATACGAAACTATACATACACAATATTCGACTTTTACAAGTTCGATAATCCTGATGATTATATACACATGAAAATCAGATTTCATGCTGTATTGGGGAAGAATCCGGATGAAGTTTGGTCTTTAATGAAGATCAAAAAGGTGCTAAAATCAAGAAAGATGCGATATTTACTCTTCGTGTTCTAACTTTTCAATCACTCAAATCATATTTGCTTTCGTAAATCACGATAAAAATTCTCTTTAGAGAGTAAGAGAGTTTGAATTGAATGTTCCAAGTCTTCGTCAGTGGAATACAATTCTTTTAATCTGTCCCAAATCTCTTTAGCAGTGGCACAAGAACTTACCAAACGAAACGTATCTGACTGCAAAGCAAACCTTATCAACCTCAGGACCTTGATGTTGCATTGAAACTTTTCCTTCTCATCTTGAGGAACATCCTTGACATCATTAACAAGCTGATTGTACTCCTTCTGAGTTTTGACAATCTTAGAGGTGCTTGAGTGAGCGAATGGGCCAACAGTGATCGCTTCCTAGATTAAGATCCATTATCCTCCGATCCAATCACATAATCTTCAAAGTGATGCGTCCAAACTTCATAGTCTTGTGTATACAAGATTGGAATCCTTGTAGTAGAACCAATGTTGTTGGAGATGTTGATTGGATTGGTTTGTGAATCATCCATGGACATTGTAATGATTTTTGATTGATTACCTGTAAAAGATCAGACTTGTAATATATCGTTAGGGTTAGATCAACGATTAATGAGATACGTCAATATGGAATGACGGCTCAATTAATATCAATCAATGCGGAATTAAAAACCCTAATAACTTCTTCAACAGAAGAGATGTGTATGAATTACACAGTCTCCTGCTCTGATACCAATTGAAGAGAATTAAAACTCTAGATCGATTAGATCTTTCACAGATAAGTATATGAAAATCAAACAAGACAAACACAGTAAGAGTATGAACACAGAATAGAATCAAATATGTATGATTCAACAAAGTCACGCCTCAATAGAGCTCAACAAAGAACTTCCACTGTAGAGGCGAGCTAGGGTTTACAAAACTCAGTGAGAAAAACAATTAAAAGCCTTATCTACTAAGACTGCATGTATGCAACTTATATACTAAACCCTAGAACAAAAACATGCAAAGTTGGACAGGCCCGAAACCTGCAATCAAAACTGGGCTAAGGACCGAGCCCATGACGCAACATAATAATTCCAACATATATACTCCGATTCACACGTCGAATCAAATATAGTCTCTTGTTTGGAACTTTTCCATGTAACTGCTCCTTCATTTAGGGTAAGCACCCAACCCGACTGAGTGCGTAAATTATCTCTGTCGGTCTAAAAACTGGCGTCATAATACCCTGTCACTCTCAAGTCCTCATTCCCACCGAGGGTAAGGACCCAGTCCTTAGTACTCTGTTGGTACTTAAGAATGTCCTTTATTGCATTTCAATGAGCTCTACCAGGGTTCCCTTGATATTGACTAACCATCCTTTATCTTCTCATCAGTTATCAGGCTCTGAGCCTTACTCAGTTTGGTATTGCTATGGATAGGTAAGTCACTTTTCTTGGAATTCTCCATGTTGGAATGCTTCAACACCTTGTCCAAGTGGGTACTTTGACTAAGTCCTATTAGTATTTTACTCCTGTTTCTAAATATCCTTATCCCTAGAATGTAAGTAGCTTCCCCAAGGACCTTCATAGTGAAACACTTCCCAAGCCAGGACTTAACCTCCTGCAAGGTTGGAATGTCGTTTCCTATGAGCAGTATGTCATCTATATACAATACCAGAAAGCTAACTATACTCTTACTAGTTTTGACATATACACATGACTCATCTTCGCTTCTCGAAAAACCAAACTCTTTGATTTTCTCATCGAAACAAAGATTCCATCTGCGAGATGCGTGTTTCAATTCATAAACGGATTTCTCAAGCTTACACACTCTGTTAGGGTACTTTGCATTGACAAAACCCTCTGGCTGGCACATGTATACATCTTTAGCCAACTTTCCATTAAGGAAAGTGATTTTGAAATCCATTTTCCATATTTCATAATCCTGAAATGCAACTATGGCTAGAATAACCCTTATAGATTTAATCTTCGCTACTGGTGAGAAGGTCTCATCATAGTCAACTCCATAAGTTTGAGTAAAGCCCTTCGCAACCAGTCGTGGCTTATATGTGTATTTTAATATCCATGTCAGTCTTCTTCTTGAAGATCCATTTGCACCCGACTGTCTTGCGACCTAGCACATTGTCTACTAAGTTCAAAACTTGATTGTCATACATGGAATGAATCTCGTTGTCCATAGCCTCTTTCAATTTTGAAGACTCGGGGCCTGCCATGGCTTTCTTGTAGTTGTTAGGTTCATTCATATTTATCAATGTATTATCACTGATAAACGTATCACCTTCAGCTGTTATATGAAAACCATATTACACCGATGGAACACTAATTCTACTGGAACGTCTCAGAGGTACGGATTCATCAATCAGTTCAACAGGAGTTTACTCCTCGGGTTGAGCACTGGTTTTTGAGGTTCCTTCATCATTTAACTCTTGAAGCTCTTCAAGGTCAATTTGCCTCCCACTATCCTCTTGGAACATGTTTTCTCTTTCTTGGAAAACCCCTCTCCTCACAACGAAGACAACATTGTTACTCGGTCTATAGAAGAGATACCCAAAGGACTTCTGCGGGTAGCCGATGAAAATACATCGCTCACTACGAGGTTCGATCTTGTTGTGAGTCTCTTGTCTTACAAAAGCCTCGCAACCCCAAACCTTGATATGTGCTAACAAGGGAACCTTCCCTGTCCACATCTCATGAGGTGTGTTGGCAACCTTCTTAGTAGGGACTAGATTAAGGATATGGGTGGCAGTCTCTAATGCATACCCCCCAAAATGAGATAGGTAATGAAGCTCGAATCATCATGGAACGAACCATGTCCAAAAAGGTTCGATTGCGCCTCCCAACCACACCATTCAACTGCAGTGTCCTAGGTGGCGTCATCTGTGAAACAATTTCACATTCCTTAAGATATCGTGAAACTTGATACTAAGATACTCACCACCTCGATCGGATCGGAGCATCTTTATCTTTCTGCCCAATTGATTCTCTACTTCTTGCTTAAACTCTTTGAAATTTTCAAAGGTTTCTGACTTATGCTTGATTAAGTTGATATAGCCATGTCAACTGTAATCATTAGTAAAAGTCACATAGAAGCGGTTAGCATCCCTTGTAGCGGATTTGAAGGGTCCACACACATCAGTGTGAATAAGATCCAACAAACCTTCACCCCTTTCACAAGTACCAATGAAGGGTGACTTGGTCATCTTTCCAATCAAATAAGATTCGCAAGTGTTATCCGAATTTAAGTATAATGACTCCAAGACTCCATTGTTTTGGAGTTGGGCTATGCGCTTCTTGTTGACATGTCCAAGACGAAAATACCACAAGCATGCCTTGTCCAAACCATTGGATGAATCAATATTCAATACATTATTTCCTAAGTTATCTACAACCATCACAGTTTCATATATACCATTACAAGGCAATGCTTTAAAATAAAATACACCTTTATAGAAAACATTAATAGAACCAATTTCATTATCAAAAGAAAATCTAAAACCTTGTTTATACAAACCATGAAAAGAAATAATATTTCTCTCCATATTCGATGAGTAACAACAATTATTCAACTCTAAATTTAACCCACTACTAAGCAATAAATAATAAACTCCAATATTGGTGACAGGTGACACTTTCTTATTCCCCATGATTAAGTTTATCTTCCCATGCTCCATGCAAATCAGAACAAATGTGAAATCAACAACCTGTATCAAGGACCCAAGAATTAGCATGTAATGAGTTATTAGATAGAATAGTGTAAATACCTGTAAAGGTGGACTTTATCTTCCTATCCTTAATGTCCTGCAAGTATTTGGGACAACTTCATTTCCAGTTCCCTTTTTCATGACAATGAAAGCATTCTGCTTCCATTAGATTGGTAGAGGGTTTAGCAGAACCACCTTCGGTTCCACTAGAAGAGGATCCATCATGGGACTTTCCCTTGTGGCTCTTAGAAGGAGCATTCCTCTTCTTTCCCTTCCCATGTCTAATTTCCAGAATAAGGGCAGCAACAGTAGGATTGGATACAACAAACTTGCCTTTCAAATTGCTTTCTACAGTTCTTAGAAGGCCTTGAATCTTGCTCAGAGTGACTTCCTCCTTGTTTATATGATAAGTCATTTTGAACTGATCATAACAAGTAGGTAAAGAATGTAGGATGATATCAATAGCCAACTCTTCTTCGAAGTTCACATTTAACTTCAACAAGCAGTCCAAAAACCACTGCATTTTTTGCAAGTGGGCCGTGATGGACTCTCCATCCTTCATTTTGGTTGCGATCATGGAGGTAATGATATCATACCGTTCCTACTGAGCACTTTGATGGTACCTTTCCATCAAATCTTGATGCATCTTGAAGGGCCAGAAGTCCTCATAGGACTTTTGAAGCTCAACAGTCATGGTAGCAATCATAATGCAAGACACCTTTGTCGCGTCCCTCTCTTGAAACAGGTATTCCTCGATTTTCTCGGGAGTAACAGTTTGTTCATCAATCTCCTTCAACACTTTATCGAGGAAATATTCTTTGTCCTTGTAGCGAAGGGCCATACAAATGTTTCGAATCCAATCGTTAAAGTTTGACCCATCGAAGATAATTCTCCCAACCAAGTTCATGAGGGAGAATAAGTTAGAAGATTTGGAGCCTCAACCATTGTTTAAGATAGACATCTGGAAACGGAAAAAGAACAAAGTTTAGATTAGATGAGGATCCTTAATATAACACCCAAATGAAATATTAAGGCTAGGACCCAACACAATATTCTACAATTCGGAAGAGGGATGTCGTCATCCAATTGCAAAATATTTGAAGGTAGGTAAGTGATGATTTACCAATTTCCACCATGAAAAAGTAAATTGATTATTAACCTTTAAATGAATTGAAATTCCTAGATTCTTTTGAGATTCATTGAACTTTTTCAATGGCATGTTTAAATCTCGATTATGCCCTTCAAGTTTGTGACTGGGATACCAAGGATCACAAACAAGGTGTGAATAACCATGAAAATTGCTTGATACTCTTGATGTCACTTATCACCTAATCAATGTGCTGGTTAACCACACACGCTCCATTGATCTATGATAAACATCAAGCTACACTTTGCCACCCTTGTCAGTCCCAAATTAGTGTGATGATTAACCACACATGCTCCACTAACAACTTGGCAAGGTGCAAAGTGCAATTTCAAGGAATACCACCATTTTCACATTTTTCCTAAAGTAACTAAGATTGGGAATCTATAAAAGTTTAGTTACTTTATAATTTCGTTATACTTATTAATGAGAATTAATGTCTTATCCTACCCATTCGGCTAACGACCCTCCACCAGTGAAGGAAGCAGTAAGTGAGAGTGGACAACCATTAAACCACCATTTTATAGGCATTAACCATATACCCCCTTATAGACCGGCTTCGTGAATGAGGCCTACTAACGGTAAGACTGACTTGTCTTATATATATATATATATATATATATAATTGTATAATTATTAACTTTTAATACTATAATTGTATAAGGGTTGAATTTTAAACTTTTAAAATTATAAGTTTTGGAATTAAATGTTTCAGAAGTGAGACTTTACAAATTCCAAAACTTGAGGGAAAGTTTTGTAACTCCTCAAAACTTTTGGTTTCCATAACTTATGAGTTTTAATGTTCATGAATGAGACTTTTCATATTTCATAACTTGAGGAAAAGTTATGAAACTCTCTTCAAGAACAAAATAGATCAGTTATAACTTATTTAATTACCATATAATTAGTTATTTATCAAGTTGATCTAATCTAACTTATATAGCAAAACAATTCACATCAAATAATACAAATAATCAACTTCTTATCTTAAAATTTGACAATTGTATTTTAATTGGATAAAGATAATCACTACCATATTAGAAAAAAAACTTTTTTTAATGATACACAACAGCTTGTGGTAATGATCCTAATCTAATTCTTGCCAAAAACACAAAAACTGCTATCTAATTATCAAACTTGTCGAGTCTGGCAATGGACTCGTTGAGTTCATCATCTAATTATCCAACTTGTCGAGTCCAATCATAGGACTCATCGATTTGGGCAGCCAGAATCTAGAAATGTGACCTTTTCAGCTTCAAAAATAACACAATAGCATCAATATAATAGAAAACAATCCTAGGCTCTAATACCACTGTTGGGTTTTAAGCACTATAACACTCTTATGGTGCACATGCAACCCTAGATGCTTTCGATCTATGTTTTCTCTAATTATACATGCAATTTCAATTTTCCAAAGTACATACCCTAACTAGCATACAATTTGAGATATACAACATAAAACGAAGTTGGATGAATACCTCTTAGGGTAGCTTGTAGTTCTTGGCCTTCAAAAGCTTTAGCACCTCAAGTGTGATGCCTCTAACGTGTAACAAACACCAAATGCAAGAAGAGGCTTGTGAGAAGTGGCTAGATAGCACAAAAATAGATTATAGTTCTTCACAAGAATGCATTAGCCAATTTTATGGATTAAGGGTGTGCTTTTATAGTGTGGCAAAGACTAGGGTTTCATCCATGCAAACCCTAATTTACCATGACCCTTCATATGTAACACCTGCTTCCTGGTACACATTTAATTCTAGAAATCTTTATATTTTCTCTGGGACTCGACGAGTTGGTGGCCTAACTCGGTGAGTAGAGTCGTGACCCACGGGAAGTTTAAGTGAACTACTCGACGAGTCGGGAGACCGACTCGGCGAGTAAGTGTTGTTTGAGTGAAACCCTAAATTTGAGGGTTTGCACCCTATTTAAACAACTTATATCCCCCCATCTCAGCCTCCATCGTCCCTTATACTTCCAGAAGGCATTATCTTGTAACCCTAGCCTTGTTTAAGGCCATTTTGTGCATTTTGGTGGATTGTGAAGCTTGAGAAGAGGAAAGGAGTTTGGGAGTTTAAGTTGGAGCTTGGAGATCCAGAGATTGTGTTCCATTTCCAGCTCACTTAAGGTAAAAAGCTCCTATCTTGATCTTCCATGTATTTAATCATCTTTAGGGCTTGGATCTTGGTATATTTAGGGCTTTCTAAGCCATTTTCGGGTTGTGAAGTGTAATATGGAGTTATGACTTCAAATCTTGTACTTTGGAGGGGTCTCATGGAATAAAGGTGCCAACTTTATGGCCATGAGAGCCCCGTGCATCCTTTAGACATCATTTGTGGTCCTTTAGAGCTAAAAGACCCATCCATAGACGTAAAGTTCGTGGCTTTACATGCTATATCAACTCTAGGAGGTCAGATCTACCCTTTTGATGATATGAGCTTAGCAGAAATCAAGTTTATGGGCATGGAATTTAGTGGACTCGACGAGTTGTTCTTGGGACTCGACGAGTCGGGTAGTGGTTCTCCAACCTTTGTTGTTTTGGGGGTCTGGTTGAGTCTAGAGAAGGACTCAACAAAGATGGACGAGATTGTAGACCTGGAAATCATGGGGCTCGACGAGTGCATGAGCAAACTCGGCGAGTTCAAGGCAATCTCCTAACCAGGAAGAAGGACTTGACGAGTTGTTCATACAACTCGACGAGTCATAGACTGGACACATTCAAATGAGCGGATGAACTCGATAAGTTCAAGGGAGAACTCGGTGAGTCGGATGAAGATAGTCCTGATGGTATGATTAAAGGAGAACCCATCTAGTTGTTGCCAGACTCGATGAGTAGAGTCGAGGATTGTTTGGGTTAGAGGAGTATCGACTCGACGAGTTGGTAGACCAACTTAGCGAGTCAAGTCAACTGGAGGATGTCTTTGACCAGATTTGAGTTGACCCTGGTTAGGGTTACAAGTACAAGTTGATAACCTAGAGGAATTGTTGTGTAGGGATCGAGGAGCCGAGGAGAGTCGATTTCCAGGCCTAGGACAGTTCGGACGCTACACGACTTTGAGGTGAGTCTTCTCCTAGCAGGGTGGGTCTACGGCCACAATGCCAGACCACTAGTAAGATTTTTGGTTAGATAATTGTCTTTGTGATAGTTATCTGGGATTGTTATGAGATATGCTTGCCGTGAATGATATGATTATGCTTGATATGCTTACCATGCTTATTATGTGTTAGTAGTAGAAGGGGTGAAATAGTCCCCGGTTACTGGTTGAAAGACACCGAAGGGGAGTTTTGTTCCCATATACCAGTTGAAAGATACCGAAGGGGAGGTTAGTTCCTAGTTACCGGTTGAAAGATGCCGAGGGGGAGTTCAGCTCCCGGTTATGCCTGATAGTTACCTGTTGAAAGATACTGTGACAACCCGAAATTTCCATCTTGTACAATAGATCAATTTAATCAAAGTTAGACTCATTTTTCTATCTTTTAGCGCGGTTTATGGTCTATTTGAGTGTTCTAAACCTAGTACAATCAAGGTAGGACCCTAGAAATGGGCTAAATCGAGTCATAGAAAGCAAATTCAGACCAAACACTCCAACATGTGGAGTGTGCGGCTAAACACGTATCTCAGCCACACACTCTTGCCTATATAAGCCATCCTTAGTCACTTTTGAACACTTCTCCCACTCCTTCAAGGCTGGAACACGTTTTTCTCTCAAGTACCATCCAAATCTTCATCTTGATCTTCATAAAAGTAAGTAATCCTTCCTTTGATTTTTTGATTCTTGAACTTAACTAGCCTTCTTCCCTAATTTGATCCATGAAAAACACGTTTTTGGTGTTAGATCTTCAAGAACACCAAGAGCACCAAGAACACACACTAAACTTTTTGGAGTTTAACCATACTTCTAAGCCTCTAGATCGTATAAACACTTATCATAGCTTGTTATATTCCAAGAACACATGAAGATCTATTGGAAACACGCCATTTCTCATGATCTTCAGGTGTGTACAGCTGCACACACCATGTGTACGGCCGCACACACCTTGTGCAACCATACACACCCCTTTTAGGTCCTAAAATGGCAATAAACTCCATATAAGGCTAGAACATGAAGTAAGAAACCTTCCTAGATGAGTCCTAAGGCCTTAAAATACGTTTTTGACACACTTCATAGGGAGTGTGCGGCCGCACACCCTGGCCGCACACACACTAATATGGTGTATTTTAACCATACACTCCCTTATATAGCCATATACCCCTCATATACAATCATACGTGGTTGTAACACTTCTATATAAGTGTTTACTAGTCCCTAAGGTGGTCCAAATTCAATAATTAGTTGTTACAAGCACTAAATGTATACACATATATGTCATTATATGGTTAATAGGATTCGTTTGTGCTCAAGTCCACAATTGACACTCAACTTCCTAAACCAATCTTACAGTCGCATCACTCACTACAGGTGAATTCATACCCCTTAATCAACCTTTTTAAATGATTTTAAATGCTTTTATGGGGGGGAGGGGGGATAAGTTGAATATCATATTTATTATATCAATCACATGTGATTAATAACTATCAAACATATGGATTTACTATACTTTCAAACCGTGTTACTAAACAAATGACTTCAAACTGCATATCAAACCCTTTTACATGTTAAACTCTTTACTAAACTCACTTTTATGTACCAAACCTTTTCTATTTCAGCTTTTAAACATATATATTGTTAAAACCATGTCTATTACATATATAGTCATATAAGTAAGGATTGAAGGACTTAGGACTGCCAACTCACTTTATTTCCTGTTCCTTGTTTGGTTGTGGACTTAGAGTTCCCTGTTGTTTGTCCGAGTGTCATTGGATCCTCAGTTATATATTATGTATATATGTATAGATATAAAGACTTTTATCTCAGCTCAATACATTCAGTCATACAAACGATTCTACTAGTAAATATAATAGGTATAGTTAGGGTTATACTACTCATTACTACCAGTCCAATGAAGCATACAAAGAGTCAGTTCATTCATGAGTCAATACTTACTATTATGAGAAACTATACAACTATACTATGATGAGTAACTAAGAGAACATACTATTATGAGAAACTATACAAGTATGCTATGATGAGAAACTAAGAGAACATACTATTATGAGAAACTATACAACTATACTATGATGAGAAACTAATAGAACTTACTATTATGAGAAACATTACATATACATTTACAAGTAAACAGAAGGAACATACACCAACTTAACAATTAGAATATGAGATTTACATCTACATGACGCGGATTCCACCGTTGTCATGTTAGTAACAAGTGTCTCCTGGAGGGAGAGCGGGCATTGTGTGTATAGATCTATACGGGACAGACTATCCCACACCTCGAATGCTAGCTACAGTCCCCGGCCGACCAAGCCAAGGGGTGAAAAATGTCACATTTATTTCGACGTCTTTCATCGTCGTTTTTTACAGCCATCAATCAGTATAGTTACAAATCTCACCTTATCTTATAATTTATTGGCTTTAAGATAAGTAGTACTAAGGTAGTTTCCACATCCAAACTACAGTACCATATCATTTTCCCATCGCATTCGCTTTATGATCTTTTCACGTAAACGGTAATGTATAAACTATATTTTGTTAATGATAGTCACACTTGGGAAAATTACACACTTTTACAAGAAACGAACATACAAAACAGTCAGGCCTTGGTAGAAGGCTACTTTTAGTAGAAAATATAGGATTTTCTAGGAGTTACAAACATTTAAAAACATTCACATACTTTTACTACAAACGTTTACAAACTCATATTTCAAACACTGTTACAAACATTTTGATGCAAACAATGATGCTAAAATACTTATGAACTCACTAGCTTTAAAGCTGACAAACTCTTTCAAAATAACTTGTATTCTCAGGACATCAGTAAAGGTACCGACGCCAGCTTTTGAGAAGATGGAGCGCATTCAAGACTCGTCTTACATTTTGCTTTACATTTTTGGTGTCATATAAACTATACCGAACACACTTGTATTAAATTATCTTATTAATGAAATGAATGATGTTGTTTTCTTGTTTACTATTATGATGTGTTGTGATATTGTACATAACGTCCTCCACCCCAGAACGTTTTTCGCTGTTCCGGTTTTGGGGTGTGACAGATTTGTATCAGAGCATCGTTTATAGTGAATCTAGTATATCAACCCATAAAAGATATACTAACTATAAACACAACGGGATTAAAATACTCTGACCAAGAGTTTATACTTTTAAATAATAAAATATTTAACTAAGTATACATACCTGCATTCATACTAAAATCAGTGTCACTAGGGCAGAACAAAAGTATTACGATTATTGAATATTACAGGTAGGCTTGGGGATGTATGGTCAGTTCTGGGAATGGAATAGCCTGATCAACTATGCTGGTCCGATAAGTGATTAGCATATGCCCAGGACTGGTTGTGATATGGCAACAAGTCCAAAAGCTTACCAACACTACTACAATGATAACATTAGAACAAAACATGAACTTAAATACTATAGATGTATTTTGTGTTACTATAATTACCTATCTGAGAACTAAAAAGGGTCTTTAGTAGTAGCTCAATAGTTGCGAAGTGAATACACTAGGGTTATATGAGATTAAGGTGTTAAGACTTAGAATGTGTGATCTTTGCTTTACTTCATGTTCCTCGTTTGGTTGTGGACTTGGAGTTAGGGTCACTTATTCGAAGGTCTATCCTGCTTTGATTTCATATAACTGGTATGCGCTATGCAAGTATTGAAGTACTGGTAAGGATCATCTTATAATTATCTTAATTAGCACGTCTATTTATGTAAGATTCATATATCCCAATTCTCGCATAGATGACACGGCTGGACCCCATCTCCACGACGATCCGTACTTCCCGAACGAAGGCAATGCTGGATGGTTTGGAGAAGAGCCAGAAAATGAGCATCCAATCCCTTTGGATGATCATCATACAGAAGGCTTCTCTGATGGTTCCGACTTCGAGCCAGAAGTCAACAACCTACCCCTTGTGGCTCCAGTCCCAAATCCTAACCCCCGACACCTGCATGAGTGGAATGCTTGGAAACATGGAGCGAAGAGCAAAATCAGCCCATGCCATTCAATGGAGACCGAAGATTTTATGACCTGAGTGAAGGGGGTTCAGCAGATAGAGTCTTCCCAATCCTGGTCCGAAGGGTAGCCTAAAACGAAATTCAGGGCAGGACAGATCTCCATCATATCGTGGAGGTTGATGCCAACGCAGGAATGCATACGATCCACACCATTCACCTTGAAAATGCTCGTGAGAGATCTGAGAGAGACCATGAGGCCCTGCTGCAAGCACTAGCTGAAACTCGAGCCGAAGTCATAGAGCTCCGAGTACGCCAGAGGGTGTACGAAAGATACCTACTTGATATGGAACGTCAACTGGCTGAACTAAGGGTTCACCAGAGGGATGACCGACGCCAGTAAGAGACGCTTTATTTTCTTTCCTTGTCATAAGGAATCGTTTTCCTGTCTATGTCCTATGTAGTACTTTTCTATGTAACTACCCCAGTACCGTAAGTACTTTTACTTAGGCCTTTATGCTGTCAAAAGTTTTCTATGCCGGATATGATGTAAGACCTACTACAGGGTCAATTTTCCCAAATTTATTACATCATAAATATCAATGACATTGACATTCGGCTAATTTCTATGTCAATCTTTGTTCAAATACTTTTAGCATATTATCATTAGAATTCTATCTGAAACTCACTCTAGTCAAGTTATTGGACTATGGTAATTTAACTCCGGGATCATTTCCAATCCTCTTTCAAAAGTTTGATCATGTCATTCACCAACCAATGATACCCTAGTTTGGACGACAAACGTCTTGTGACCATTCTATGAACTTACTTCTACTCTTTACTAGGACTACATCATATTGATGTAGGTCAAACCCTCGAGAACTTACTCTACCCCCTTACATAAATGATCGGAATACATCTAGGTTCAACCATAATCGCTCACGAACTCCTTTTCTTCTATATAACATAATCATGTCATCATCCAGAAATAGCCAGCCGAACAACGAAACTCCGATTCTACAGATCAATGCGGCTACCTTTCAAGATGCAGTCTCGGCTGCCGTGACAGCTGTCATGACTCACCTTAACGCTAACAACGCAAATGTTAGTGGGATTGTTAGCAATAATCCCAATCAAAGTAACAACCAAGTACATCAACGAGTAACAAAATACCACGACACTCTGAATCTCAAACCCAAGAGTAATAAACGAAAGTTCTGGGATAGATTTAAAGGAAAATCAACCCAAGGGACGAACAAAAGACAACAAACTATGGCAGCCTTCGCATCCACGACATCTGTAACTCCTACTACCATCCCTACTTGTATCCCAGTTATCCCTAACACAGCGAGACAGTATGCTGCCGAAGTGCGATAAGTGTAGTTTCCATCATCAAGGTAGATGCCATCAGTTACACCGCAAGAACTGCAACAAGAACGGGCACACTACCCATTATTTCAGAACTTGGATCCAACACATTACTTCGATCACCAATGTTGAAATTTCTCAGATATGCCATCTGTGCAGCGTAATGGGACATTTCAAGAGGGACTGCCTGACAAAGAAGAACGAAAGGGGAACAGGAGGAGAGACTACTCCGGACCCACGTTGAAATAACTAGGGCGTTTCGTTGTAATAGACTCATAAACTGTTAAAACCTAGTGCAACTCGAGTCGTATCTTTTGCGAGATCCCGTCAGTCAGGGACTCTCGTGCTGCGTATACTTGCTTTTTGTAGTATACCCTGTTCGCAACAATAGTCTTGTAGTTAATCTAAAGTACTAAAACTCTGTTAAAAGTTGCATTGTTGTGTTTTTTCTGTAACGCCTTTATGGTCTAGTCTAATACCTTTATTTCCAAAGTGAGTCTGTGACAGTCCGAAAATTTTTCCGTCATTGTAACCCATTTCTGCTAATAAAACTCGTTTGTATTCAAATTTTTCCGTTAACATTTTGAATGAGAGTAATCAAATTAAGACTTTTATTGTGACTTCATGAGTGTCCAAACGCATTAGAAACACTTGAAAACACCCCCAAAATTTAGTTGGAAGATTTTTAGTTACGACCACGTCGGGTTATTACAACTTAATCAGGTACGACCATAAGCCTCGTTTAACGTCAGTATCGGGTAGATTTCCACCGAGCGTCAAACTCAAACCCTATATAAGGGTGAGTGGACTTCATTTGAAGCTTTTCCACTCTCTCTCTCTCTCTCTAATCTCTCTCTCTCTCTCTCTATAATCCAAGTTTTGATCCAAAATCATCCATTTCAAGCTCCAAATTGTTAAGTAATCTGTCCTAGCTTATAGTTTAGCTTGTTTAGCCTTCAAATCCGTGTAACGTGCCAAAAACATATGTTTATGGCCCAGGAACAATCCCAAATTGTAAACACCCATAAATGGGGTTTTGGAGCCCCAAAACCCTTCCAAATCACTTCTAGTGCTTAGATATGACTTAGAGGCTTGCATGAATGGACTTGGAACACCAAAATCTTATCATTTGGGGAGTAAACATGAGTTTACGGCCCAAGAATATTCTTGGACCGTAAACCCTCCTTCTTAGGTGGTAAACACCTTTTAAGGTGTTAAATTGCCCCTTAAACACCTCCTATGGCTTGGAATAATGTCTAGAACCAACCACCATTGTGTTAGGGACCTTAAACTTGAAGGAAACCATGTGCTTAGGAGATTACGGCCGTAAACCCCCCAAGGAATGGTTCCTTGGTCATAAACTCATATAAAGTGGTCAAATGGCGCCCTAACTTCCTTCCAAGACTTGTATATTGGACTAGAATCATTTATGCTTAACCTATGACCATCAAACCACAAAAGGAATGTGCATGTGAGAGTTTACGGCCGTAAACTCCTTGTTTACAACCGTGAACGCCTTAAAATTGGTCCATTTGATGATTCAATCACTTCCCATGCCCTAGAATTGAACCTAGCCTAGTTCCATAAGTGTTGTAAGACCATTCAGCATCCAAGAACACACCACCCATGAGTTTACGGCCGTAAACTCATGGGGATATGGTCTATGGGCCGTAATCTCCCTAGAAGTTTACTCTTGAAGAGAAAAATCCATATCTAGGCCATACACCCCCTTAGATGCAACCCGGATCATTCCTAACACTTGAGATAAAGTGTTTTCGCGCCTCGGAGTGTTTATCTTACAAAATTAGTGGTGCAAAGTCTAATTAGATACAATTATGTATCTCTTCATATTACATAGGAACCTCGCGTGTATTCAATCCCTGAACTGACACTTAGCATCCTAACCGACACATTTCTCGTCTGGTAAGTTCATACCCCTACACCTTTTTCCGTGTTTTTCAATGTTTTCAGGGGGAATACAAGAAAAAGTACAAGGAAATCTTGTACTCAAACTTATTATTTCATTTGAAATGTTTCATATTCCGTATGCTTTAACAATGGAAATCGTATTGACCAACCATTTAACTTGCAGAGTTAGCATTCAGACTAATTGTGAAACTCATTATAAAATGTTATAATTTATGTTATATTTTATAATTTACGAAGGATTCATGCTAATCATAAAATAGGATTATTACTAACATTATACGCCTTTGGATGGCACCAGAGCTTCGAAAATACAACTAATGTACGTCTTTGAGTGTCACCAGAGCTTCAAAAATACGTCTAAAATACGCCTTTGGATGTCACCAGAGCTTCGAAAATACAGCTAATGGACGTCTTTGAGTGTCACCAAAGCTTCGAAATTTCGTCTAATATCCTCCTCTGAGTAAAACCTGAGTTTCGAAAATACGTCTATTAATATACTCCTCTGAGCGAAATTAGAGTTTCGAAAATAAAATTCTTGTTAAGTATGGTAGATATTCGATATTCGTGCATGGATAACCAACCATCAACTTTTAGGAAAATAAGGGTTTTTCCTGGGATAATTTAACTTCTCTTAACCAGACTGTTTAACAAATGGATAACTAAACTTCTCTTATAAGAAAATATGGGATTTTCTTGGATAACAACTCTTTCAGAAAACTAAAGGAAAGTTGTTCTTTTACCAGAAACAAACCGCTTATGAACTCACCAGCTTTATGCTAATATTTTCAAAACTACTTGTATTCTCAGGTTCTCGTTAGATAGGTATCATGCGTTCCTTTGGAGAAGACGGAGTATTTTAGCAGTCTCGTCTTTACTTTTGTTATACTAATGTATATGTAAAACATGCATTATCTTGCTTTCAAACAAATGTAATTGTTCCTATGTAATGTAATGTTTGTGTTTACAATGCTTACTATGTACATTGGTTGTGATACTCTACATGACGTCCTCCGCCCCGAAACGTTTCCGCCATCGGTTTCGGGGTGTGACAGATTGGTATCAGAGCCCTTGTTTATAGTGAACTAAGTATACCGAACCTTACATGGTATATAACTATAAACACTAAGGGGCCGAAGTGCTCTGAACTAAAAGTATACTTTAAAAATATAAGTATTTTTACTCCAAGTATACAAGAATACCTAAACGCCAGAAACCATAACCTCGAGTAGAACAAAACATAAGTAATTGGGTGTTGTGCATTGTGGTTAAACCTGGGCAGTTATGTAGTCGTGTATAGGGTCAATATAGCCTGATCAACTATATTCATTCGAGACACGGCCAACATGTGCTTGGGAGTGACTGTGGTGTGCAGCAAGCCTAAAACTTACCTAATATCCAAACAATGAGTCATCGTCGCAGCGAAACATAAAAATACTATGGGAGTATTTTCTAGAGCCAACTTCGTTATAGAAATCCTCGTTCAAGTGTTGCTACTCATTCCCCTTAGCAAAAAATTCCCTTGCTTTGGTAGCTTTTCTGTATATTATCGCATAGTAGAACACTCTATCTGTCATAATGAGATATAGTTCCATATCTCTTGATTCAATTCAGAGGACTTAGTATCCTCTCTCTCCTGATCATTTTAGATCAAGATGCCTCCAAGGAAAAGACCCAGCTCAAAGAACAACAATCCTCCTCCACCACCACCTCCATCTCCATTTGATCTCGCCATGTTCCAAGCAGCAGTTACTGCTGCTGTGGCTGCTGCTATGTCACAAATGAACCCTAGTGGTTCAGGCGGGCCAGGAGGTGGTACTCAGCCCCAAAACCAGGAAGGTAGCCAGGGACACCGGAAGGAGTGTTCCTACAAAGACTTTATGAACGTGAAACCGACACCTTTCAATGGCACTAGAGGTGTTATTGCTCTGACTCAACGGTTTAAGAAGATCGAGTCTATTTTCGAAATCTGTGTTTGTTCTGAAGCTGACAAGGTGAAGTTCGCCGCCTGCACTTTCACCGATAAAGCCCTGACTTGGTGGAATGGTCGAGTCAAATCCTTAACCCTACCTGTAGCCAATGCTATGGGTTGGGAAATCATGAAGGAGCTTCTGCTTGCGGAGTACTGCCCTCGGGGCGAAATGCAGAAGCTGGAGCATGAACTCTGGAACCTAAAGATGAAGGGTTCCAATATCGCCACTTACACTTCTAGATTTGATGACTTGGCGCTTCTTTATTCGGGTAAGGTTACCCCGGAAAGCAAAAAGATTGAGAGATTCATCTGGGGGCTGACCCATCCAACTAAAGGAAATGTTTTAGCTGTGAAGCCAAACACCTACGGCAGCGCCAAATGCCTAGCACAAACTTTGATCGACCACGGAGATGATATTGAGGAAGCGGCTACCACTCATGAACCGACAAAAAGGAGTGGTGAGAAAAAGAAAATTTTGGAAGCAGAAGAAGAGTCAGTCTTCATAGGAGTCCTCGAAGAAGCAGTAAACTGTGGTAGTCCACGCTGCTACTACCCATGTTGTTGTTTCTTTCGTCGCTTCTACAGCTCAAGCACCTACCAGTGGATATACTGTTACCTTCCCATGGTGCAACAGGTGCAATTACCACCATCGTATCCCTGGCCCATATCGTGAAAAGTTTTGTAAAAACTGTGGCCAGGAGGGTCACCTTGCACGAAATTGTAGAACACCAACCCAATCAACCAATCAAGCTTCCGAAGTGGGTGTCGGTCAGGCCTGCTACTGTTGCGGTGAAGTCGGGCATTTCAAGCGAAACTGTCCCAAGGCAGCAAAAACTTGCAACACCGGGAGAGTTCTAACTATGGGACGAGATGAGACAGTCACCGATCCCACCATTGCCACATGTATGTTCCTCCTCGACAACCCTTATGCTTGCAATCCTTTTCGATTCTGGTGCTGGAAGAAAATATGTTAGCTACCCATTCAAACATCTTCTTAAACATAGTCCTCAACTAGTAACCGAAACGTTTCCGTCGAGATGGCTAACGGTGAGAAAGAGAATGCTAACAATATATTCATAGGCTGTACCCTTACCCTGAACGATCATTCCTTTCCCATCGACCTAATGCCAATTTCCATAAAGAGATTTGATGTTATCATTGGCATGGATTGGTTGAGCCCCAATCATGCTGATATCCTTTCTTATGAAAAAGTTATCCGCCTCAATCTTCCTTTTGGTCAAATCCTCATGATCTACGACGATAAACTTAACTCCAATCTTCGCATCATTTCATGCATCAAAGCTGAAAAGCTTCTGCGAAAAGAGTGTTATGCATTTCTAGCTCATGTAATCAACGAGAAACAGGAAGTAAAAGACCTCGAGAGCATCCCCGAAGTCTGCAACTTTCCTGATTTCTTTCCCGAAGAGCTCCTGGGAATTCCTCCCCAACGTCAAGTCGAGTTTCGCATCGACCTAATTCCTGTAGCTAATCCTGTAGCCAAATCTCCATATCGCTTAGCGCCAGCAGAAATGCAGGAGTTATCCAGTCAGCTCAATGAGCTACTTAGTAAAGGGTTCATCAGACCAAGTTCCTCACCCTGGGGAGCCCCGGTATTGTGTGTGAAGAAGAAAAGATGGATCCTTTCGGATGTGTATAGACTACCGCGAGTTGAACAAGTTGACCGTCAAAAACCGTTATCCTCTTCCTCGAATAGATGACCTTTTCGATCAAATTCAGGGAGCCAGTTACTTCTCAAAGATAGACCTTAGATCAGGGTACCATCAACTACGAATTCACGAGAATGATGTTTCCAAGACAACATTCAGGACTCGATATGGTCACTACGAGTTCATAGTGATGCCCTTCGGTCTAACCAATGCACCGGCAGTGTTCATGGACCTGATGAACCGGGTGTGTCGCCCCTTTCTGGACAAGTTTTTCATAGTGTTCATTGACAACATACTTGTCTATTCTAGAAGCGAAAAAGATCACAAACAACACTTGAGGATAGTGTTAGAAACTCTTAGATCAGAAAAACTGTATGCAAAATTCTCCAGGTGCGAATTTTGGATTCAGAAGGTAGCATTCCTTGGTCATGTGGTAAGCGAGGAGGGTATACACGTGGACCCGTCAAAAATTAAGGCGATAGAGAATTGGTTGGCACCAAAGACACCTACATAAATCCATCAGTTCTTGGGTCTCACTGGCTATTATCGCAGATTCATTCAGAATTTTTCCAGAATCGCCAAACCCCTAACCACTCTGACACAAAAAGGTGTACCCTTTTGTTGGAGTGAAAATCAGGGCACTGCCTTCCAAAACATTGAAGTGAGCCATGTGCAACGCACCTATCCTGTCCCTGCCCGAAGGGACAGAGGATTTCGTTGTCTATTGTGATGCGTCCAATTAGGGCTTAGGTTGTGTGCTTATGCAGAGAGGAAAGGTTATCGCTTATGCCTCGAGACAACTGAAGGCACAAAAAGTTAACTATACAACTCACAACCTGGAGTTAGGAGTAGTGTTCTTCGCACTGAAGATTTGGAGACATTATCTCTATGGAACCAAGTGCACGATCTTCACTGACCATAAGAGCCTGCAACATATCTTCGATCAGAAAGACTTAAACATGAGACAACAGCAATGGGTAGAACTGCTCAGTGATTATGAGTGCGAAAATCCGCTACCATCCCGACAAAGCCAATGTGGTAGCAGATGCCCTTAGCCGAAAGGAGAGTTCAAGTCGCAAGGTGAAGACACTGACAATGACCATCCATTCCCACTTATCCGCACAGATCTGAGAACGACTGAAAGCTTCATGAGACAGATAAAGGAGTTACGCCGATAAACGACGGAAACCTCTGGAATTCTAGGTTAGAGATCGTGTCCTGTTGAAGGTCTCACCCTGGAAAGTCATGTTACGCTTTGGAAAGCGCAAAATACTTAACCCGAGGTACATAGGACCTTTCGAGATCCTCGCTAGGATCGGTCCCGTAGACTACAAACTTCGACTACCTCAAGAACTTAGCAACATCCATCCTGTCATCCACATCTCTTTACAAATCCATGATTTGTATCTTAATTCTAAATTTCAGGACAAAATTCCTTCTAACGGGGGGATAATGTGACAATCCAAAAAATTTTCCGTCACTGTACCCGTTTCTGCCAATAAAACCCGTTTGTATTCAAAATTTTCCGTTAACATTTTGAATTAGAGTAATCAAATTAAGACTTTTATTGTGACATCATGAGTGTCCAAACGCATTAGACACATGTGAAAACACCCCTAAAATTTAGTTGGAAGATATTTAGCTACGACCACGTCGGGTTACGACAACTTAATCGGGTACGACCATAAGCCTCATTTAACGTCAGTATCGGGTAGATTTCCACCGAGCCACAAACTCAAACCCTATATAAGGGTGAGTGGACTTCATTTGAAGCTTTCCACTCTCTCTCTCCCTCTCTTTACTCTCTCTCTCTCTACAATCCAAGTTTTGATCCAAAATCATCCATTTCAAGCTCCAAATTGTTAAGTAATCTATCCTAGCTTATAGTTTAGCTTGTTTAGCCTTCAAATCCGTGTTTAAATCATCCAAATGTGCCAAAAACATGTGTTACGGCCCAGGAACAATCCCAAATCGTAAACACCCATAAATGGGGTTTTGGAGCCCCAAAACCCTTCCAAATCACTTCTAGTGCTTAGATATGACTTAGAGGCTTGCATGAATGGACTTTGAACACCAAAATCTTATCGTTCGGGGAGGAAACATGAGTTTACGGCCCAAGAACGTTCTTGTACCGTAAACCCTCCTTCTTAGGCCGTAAACACCTTTTAAGGTGTTAAATTGCCCCTTAAACACCTCCTATGGCTTGGAATAATGTCTAGAACCAACCACCATTGTGTTAGGGACCTTAAACTTGATGGAAACCATGTGCTTAGGAGATTACGGCCGTAAACCCCCCAAGGAATGGTTCCTTGGTCGTAAACTCATATAAAGTGGTCAAATGGCGCCCTAACTTCCTTCCAAGACTTGTATATTGGACTAGAATCATTTATGCTTAACCTATGACCATCAAACCACAAAAGGAATGTGCATGTGAGAGTTTACGGCCGTAAACTCCTTGTTTACAACCGTAAACGCCTTAAAATTGGTCCATTTGATGATTCAATCACTTCCCATGCCCTAGAATTGAACCTAGCCTAGTTCCATAAGTGTTGTAAGACCATTCAGCATCCAAGAACACACCACCCATGAGTTTACGGCCGTAAACTCATGGGGATATGGTCTATGGGCCGTAATCTCCCTAGAAGTTTACTCTTGAAGAGCAAAATCCATATCTAGGCCATACACCCCCTTAGATGCAACCCGGATCATTCCTAACACTTGAGATAAAGTGTTTTCGCGCCTCGGAGTGTTTATCTTAAAAAATTAGTGGTGCAAAGTCTAATTAGATACAAGTATGTATCTCTTCATATTACATAGGAACCTCGCGTGTATTCAAGCCCTGAAATGACACTTAGCATCCTAACCAGCACATTTCTCGTCTGGTGAGTTCATACCCCTACACCTTTTTTCCGTGTTTTTCAATGTTTTTAGGGGGGAATACAAGAAAAAGTACAAGGAAATCTTGTACTCAAACTTATTATTTCATTTGAAATGTTTCATATTTCGTATGCTTTTAACAGTGGAAATCGTATTGACCAACCGTTTAACTTGCAGAGTTAGCTTTCAGACTAATTGTGAAACTCATTATAAAATGTTATAATTTATGTTATATTTTATAATTTACGAAGGATTCATGCTAATCATAAAATAGGATTATTACTAACATTATATGCCTTTGGATGGCACTAGAGCTTCGAAAATACAACTAATGTACGTCTTTGAGTGTCACTAGAGCTTCGAAAATACATCTAAAATACGCCTTTGGATGTCACCAGAGCTTCGAAAATACAGCTAATGTACGTCTTTGAGTGTCACCAGAGCTTTGAAATTTCGTCTAATATCCTCCTCTGAGTAAAACCAGAGTTTTGAAAATACGTCTATTAATATACTCCTCTGAGCGAAATTAGAGTTTCGAAAATAAAATTCTTGTTAAGTATAGTAGATATTCGATATTCGTGCATGGATAACCAACCACCAACTTTTAGGAAAATAAGGGTTTTTCCTGGGATAATTTAACTTCTCTTAACCAGACTGTTTAACAAATGGATAACTAAACTTCTCTTATAAGAAAATATGGGATTTTCTTGGATAACAACTCTTTCAGAAAACTAAAGGAAACTTGTTCTTTTACCAGAAACAAACCGCTTATGAACTCACCAGCTTTATGCTGATATTTTCAAAACTGCTTGTATTCTCAGGTTCTCGTTAGACAGGTATCCCGCGTTCCTTTGGAGAAGACGGAGTATTTTAGCAGTCTCGTCTTTACTTTTGTTATACTAATGTATATGTAAAACATGTATTATCTTGCTTTCAAACAAATGTAAATATTCCTATGTAATTTAATGTTTGTGTTTACTATGCTTACTATGTACATTGGTTGTGATACTCTACATGACGTCCTCCGCCCCAGAACGTTTTCGCCATCGGTTTCGGGGTGTGACAGAGTCTGATATTATCATAACTTGAGTCAATTCGGTCCCCACAAAACTAGTTTTGTGCGTATATTTCTTTTCTCGTATGGTACGTCAAGTTCAATCCGAAGACCCATACTATTGTGAAAACAAGGAGAATTTGAAATTTAAACTGAAAAACTGCTTCTGTATTATATTCAAGGCTACAATTTATAGACAAGAATAAACATGGAAAGAGCTCTAATCTAGGCAAGCTAGCTATACAAATAATCACATTAAAAATAAAGATTCCCTTTGACAGATTTTTAGGGATCAATCATGATTCTGATTTGACTTTCCACTCCAACACTCCCCCTCAAGTTGGTGAATGTATATCCCACATTCCCAACTTGGAAACATTGCATTCGAAATCTGTTTTCAGCAATGCTTTAGTGAACATGTCAGCTTCCTGCTGCTTTGCTGGTACATAGTTGAGACTGATGGTACGATTCTCTACTTCAGTCTTGATGAAATTTCTGTCTATTTGAACATGCTTCATTTTGTCGTGTTGAATAGGATTATGGACAATTGCAATTGCGGGTTTACTATCACTATTAAACTTCATTGGACCATCAACATCTATTTTAAAATCTTCCAGCAGCCTTTTAATCCAGATTAGCTCACAAAGTCCTTGAGATATTGCCCTATACTCTGCTTCAGCACTGCTTCTAGCTACCACAGTCTGTTTCTTACTTCTCCAGGTAACTATGTTTCCCCATACTTTAGTACAATAACCTGTTGTTGACTTGGCATCATTTGAGCCTCCCCAATCTGCATCAGCAAACCCTTCAATGTTTCGTTGTTCATTTTTCTTAAAAAAATATTCCTTTTCCAGGTAGGCCTTTCAAATACCGTTGAATTTGTTGAACAGCTTCGTAGTGTCTTTTTGTGGGAGAATGCATATACCGGCTTACTACACTCACGCTGTATGCAATATCAGGACGCGTTAGAGATAGGTAAATTAACTTACCTACAAGGCGTTGGTACTGCTCTCAATCAACTGGAGGGTCATTATTGCTGATTTTAGATGTCCAGTTTCGCTCTTGAGGAGTACTTGCTGGTTTTCATCCAAGTTTTCCTGTTTCTTTCAAAAGATTGAGAACATATCTTCGTTGGGACACAAATATTCCTTGCTTGCTTCGAGCAATTTCCATTCCAAGGAAATATTGTAACTTTCCAAGGTCCTTAACCTTAAACATGGAATGTAACCTTCTTTTCAAGTTCTCAATCTCATGAATATCATCCCCAGTGATGATCATATCGTCTACATACACAAGTAATATCGACTTCTTACCATCACTAGACTGTTTTATAAATAAGCTGTGATCAGCTTGACTTTGCATGTACCCAAATTGCTTCATAACTGAGCTCAGTTTATTGAACCATGCGCGGGGTGACTGCTTCAAACCATACAAAGATTTTTTCAATTTATACACCTGATCCATTCCCTTATTTTCTTAAAACCATAGAGGAAGTTTCATGTATATGTCTTCTTCTAGTGTTCCATTGAGGAATGTATTCTTTATGTCCAGTTGGTGTAGTTCCCAGTCTAGACTAGCAACAAGAGAGAGAAGAACTCGAATGGAGTTTAATTTTGCCACGGGAGCAAACGTCTCTTCATAATCAATCCCATAGGCCTGGGAGTACCCCTGCGCAACTAGCCTTGCTTTGTGTCTTTCAATGGTTTGATCAGCACCGACTTTAATTGAAAAAATCCATTTGCACCCAATTATCTTTCTTCCTTCAGGTGTTTTGACCACCTCCCAAGTCTTGTTTTCCTTAAGGGCATTCATTTCTTCTATGACAGCTTTCTTCCACTTCGGATCAAGTAGGGCTTCATGGATACTTGTAGGAGTCACTTCTTTATCCACTTGTGAGAGAAAGGCCTTGTATTTTGAAGATAACTTATTGTATGAAAGTTTCCCTGAAATCGGGTATCTACAAGATCAAACCCCTTTCCGAGTAGCAATAGGGACATCAAGATCATCAGGATCATGTGTTTGAGCTTCTTATGGAGCAGGTGTTTCAGGAGATGATGATTGGCAATTACCAGGTCGTGGCCTTCTGGAGTATACTTTGAATGTGGGTTGTTGTCGTTCTTCCCCTTAACCAGTTTCCTCAATGGTTGGTGGTGTTGAAGATAACATAGGGGATGTAGAAATAGGCTCGGACAATGACACGAGAAGGGAAATTGAGGGATCCCAATGGATTTCTTCACTAAGGTTTGCCCCTGAAGAGATGTAGTGGGATAAAAACTTTGTGTTTCAAAAAATGTGACATCACAAGTTACAAACATCTTTTTTGAAGATGGACAATAACACTTATATCATTTTTTAGCTGACGAGTATGCCAAAAAAATGCATTTGATAGCTTTAGGATCTAATTTCCCTCGAGATGGACTTGTATTGTAAACATAGGATTTACAACCAAAGACACGTGGCGAAAGAGAGTTTAGAACTCTGAGTTTAGGGAAACATTTTTGAATACATTGTATTAGGGTTGAAAAAGCAAGAACTTTTGAAGGAACCCTATTAATTAAATTGGCAGCAGTAAGAACAACTTCACCCCAGAAAGAGTGAGGGACATGACAGTTTATCATGATAGCCCTAGACACTTCAAGAAGATGGGGGTTTTTTCTCTCAGCCACTCCATTTTGCTGTGGAGTTTTGTACAAAAAGATTGGAGGAGAATACCATGTTCAGTTAGATAAGCTTTGAGATCATTAGCAAAATACTCTCCGCCATTATCAGATCGAAGGACATGGATTCTGGATTGGAACACATTTTCTACATGCTTGTGGAATTTTTTTAAAAACTTCACCACAATCAGATTTGTTTTTTTAACAGTGTCTCATTTAGGGTTTTGAGTCTGGGCCCTGTACGCCCATCATACACCTTGGTATGCCCACGTACTGGGTTGAGTCTGCATCAAAGGCACACCCATGGGTACACGCAGTGTACTCTTCAGTACGCCCAGCGTACCCGCTTGACACCATTTTTCTACTTTGGGATAATTTGACAACTTGGGAAACGAATAAGGATTAAAGAGAAATACCTGAATTTCGGGGTGTTACATGAGCACTTTTCAAAAATCAGTTTAATACGACCTCACCTCGTGGGTTTTATTATTCATTTTGTGGTTTCGATTTATCCACAATAATCGGAGTTCTTTATTCCATATTCATGTCATGGCTCACTATTATCATGACCAGAGAGTTAATAAAGCTTGTTATAACTCTTTCTCTCAACCATAAAATTTGGCGTATGCTTTCCCACAATGATGAATTATGCTTTGAAGATTTTCTACACTACATTTATTGAAGATTCAAGCCTCGTATTCATATTTTTCTGGCACATTTACATATCTCACTTGTTGACGATCCAAGTTCCATTATTAAAGATGTTTATATTCAAGATGTTCAAGTTATCTAACACGTGCATAATTTGACCTCACCACTACTACCCCAGGAGAGTCTATTTGTTTTTCTCCCCTTTATTGCTTTTAAATTATTTTATGCATACAATGAGGGCAATGTATGTAATAAGTGTGGGGTAGGGGGTTGAAAAACTAAATTGCTAGAAAATTTAGAAAATTTAAAATTTTAGAAATAATATTAGAAAGAGATTTGAATTAATAATCTACAAATTAAATATAGTGATGATAGTTTAAACTTAAATTGCTAGTGTTGCGTGAGATGATCTGATGAGAGCTCAAATGTTTAACCGAGCCAACATATGTTATAGTATATTTGTGGCTTCCCAAGCCTAAGTGAACAGTCATGAGATATGAAAGATAATCTGGTAGTTTATACGGCATAATATGTTTTGCAGCCTATACCTGAAATCTATACTTTAGAGCTTATATAGACATTGCACTTAGACTAATACCTTTAACCAATAAAGGTTGAAGTTAAGCTCCCTTGCTTAATCATGTAGGTTTTGAGTGAAAAAAAGTGAGGTACATGTAGAGAGAGAGAGAGAGAAATTACCAAAAATTGAAAGAATTTTGGAGCAGTCAAAGTATAAAACTCAAAGATCAAAATTCTGAAGAATCAAAAAGTGAAGATACCATAAATCAAAAAAAAAGTGGTGAATTCAAAGAAATAAAAGATCAATTATTCAAAAAAATGAAGAATTCCAAAGAGCTCCATTATGGTATCAAAAGTTGTAATTTTTCTAGATTATGTATGTTTGGGTAGCTTAACCAAAAATACCTTGAGGTTAAGAAAGATTTCTGAGGATTGATTTGGACGGTTGCAGAAATGAGTGTCATATAAGCTAAGGGGTGAAGGTTCATAAGGATTGTGAGTAGCTAACAATGGGGAAGTTGTTAGGATTTTAGACACAAATATGCGCATTGAGGTCTTGGTATAATAGCTGAGTTCAAAATGGATTGTTTCATGTGATGTTGGTGATGAAAGTTTGATTTAAAAGTAATTAGTTTTGCTTGAGGGCAAGAAAAAGATAAGTGTGGGGTATTTTATATTGCCATATTTATACATAGTTTTAGGCAATAATTTAATACATGTTTATACATATTTTGGTTATTTGAAAAGATAAATGATACTTATAAGATTGTATTGTATTTTGTAGCCAAAAGGAGTCATCTTGAAGAATAAGCATCAAAAGCGACAAGGATTGGGACTTTGGAGGTCTAAAGCTTAAAAGATGAAGAATTCAGTAAAAAGAAAACCTCACGATGTGAGGAATAATATCTCATGACGTGAGTACTAAGTTTCTAGAAGATAAGCATCCGGAGGCCAGAGTCCGTGTTCGATACGTGTTGGGACAGATCTCACTACGTGATAACATCCAAGGAAGGAAGAGATAGTTTAGAAGTCGATTTTTAGAGAAAAAGAAGGCAGAGAATTAGTGATAACATCCAAGGAAGGAAGATAAGTTAGAGATTATAACTTTGCTCTTAATTTGGTACAACTACTATGTTCTTATTAATAAAGATTGAGTTTTTGATTGTTGCTATGAGTAGCTGAATCTAGCTACTTCTGTTTAGCTAGATGAATCTTGAACTCATGGTTTAGTTATTATATTATGGATTTTTCTAGTTGGTATTAAGCTTGTGTTTGATTGTTTATACCTAGCATGCTAAAATTTGATACTTATATTGCTTTAATTCATATTCTGTGTAGTTAGTGAACATTAACCTGCATGAATTTGATTACCTAGTAATTTAGTAACCATTAGATTATTAGAGCTAAGATTGAACCAATCTTAGATAAGTAATTAAAGTATTAAAGTTTAGTTGTGTTGGAGAGCATATTTTGCGACTACAATTGTGTTTGTTAAATCAATCTTACATAGATTCAATCATAATTAATAATTGATTATGTGTTAAATTATGTGTGACCATACATAGTTCTACATGAATTAGTTATGCATTAGTATATTTGGAACTAAATTGCTGATAATATATTAATTGGTAACCAACTTGAATTATCCATAATTAACAACTAACCATTGAAGAAAAGTGGATTCGAACTAAATAGAAGTGTTCTTAGTAATTGATTGAATTTAAATAGTTGATTGTTTAAGTTTATCTGAACTTGCAAAGTCAGATAAAAACCATTTAAACTGTTGCTTAGATTTTTAGGTTAATTTTGTAGCAATTAGATTAAATAACTAAATATGTTCCCTGAGATCGATACGCAACTATTTTTGATATACTATTTGCGAAAAGGTACAATGCCTTAGTCGAATAACTAGTTTGCTAGTAGGTAAAATTAGGTGTAGCTATTACGACACATTAGTACATAGTCCCTTTCATGAACATGATTTAATATAATTTTTAATTATAATATTAAATATCTGTTGAAAGTCGTATGTGAATTATGTGCTTATTGCCTAGATTATATGATTTAATATATATATATATATATATATATATATATATATATATATATATATATATATATATATATATATATAATGTGCTATGTGCGAACAAGATATTGTTCTATTTTATGTTAGGATAAACGTATAATATTATACAATGATATTAAAAGTAGAACTATTGAGAAGATAAATGACTAATAATATTTAATACTCTTATGGAAGAGATATACACTAAGTTAGGTTCGTGTCACCCAAGAATAGAGTTGGCATTAAAAGTTGGTTACATGCACTGTAATCTAGTCTAGGGATAAACTTAGACTTATGGAAGATACCTAGTTCAGTTAAGTTGATATTACGCAGTCTCATTAGGAGAATGTGCGTAACTTAGGAACGGAGAGTAAAGTTCTGTTCCATGACACTATCAGGTGTCGATGTACGTTAGCTTCGTATGGGATGACTAGAAATGGTGGGTCCCGATCAGGAAACTGTTAGCGGTATGTCTGGTAATCTCTCAGAGTAGGTTGACAACACTTGACCATTCTAGGTGGTCTTGAGAATTATGTTGTTAGTGTGGGCTCATAACCTCCAGACATAGACAAAAGGGAATACCATATTCATTAAATTACTCTGAGGGCTTGGGTGCCTTAAGACTTACATCGATCAAGGGATCCCTTAGCTATGTAGTCAAATCCTTACCTTAAATGGTTCATTAGAGAGATAATTATCTCTAATAATCTTGGACTAGGATTTGTGAGGATCGGTTGGAATAGATATGTAAGAATGTAATCCTATATGGATTTAGTATGGTGACGGTTAGTTTTACGGGTTTGTTAATTAAGGAATATTATCATATCCATGTTATGAGTTTGAAATCCCTATGTATCTCACCAGGTTTCCCCACTTTGACCCACTTAATTTATATGCATCACAGTTATCAAGACTTAAGCTACTGGAACTTGATTAGGACACTGACTTATTAAGATATAACCCGCAATAATATTCAGGACCATCAGGTCTTTACGTTGTCACTTAGGTATCTATATTGATTATGACATTCTTATTGTTTTAACATTTTGGAAAACACACATTTGTAATCAAAATGATCTTTTGTACTAGAATTTTCTACAAAAATATATAAATGATTATAAAACGTAAAGAAAAGTTTTAATTGGTACTGAAAATTAGAGGATCTCACATTTGGTATCAGAGAATTAGTTTTAGTGAACTATGAATTTGTAGGATTTCTAGACTTAAACTTAGAGATTAAGCATTGATGGTGAGGTGTGTGCCATTTATATTTTAGCTCGTAATCCTGAATAAACGCAAGCACCAGGATATTTTACAGTATAGGCATTAAATAATATTAAGTGCTAAAAAATTTATATATATATATATATATATATATATATATATATATATATATATATATATATATATATATATATATATATATTGTAACACCAGCAAAAATTAGGTCAAAAATAATTTATTCAGTAACTATAATTGGGATGTGCGTAGATATCGTAAAAGGTTTTCAAAAATATAAAGAACACTGAAATCTGAGTTATAACAAAGAAGTTATTACCAATTTAAGATTCGTAGCAATACCGGTAAAATGTTGTTAATCATAAAACGCAAAGTTTCAATAAAATACTTTTTAACCTTAGGTATCTAGATGAAAGTTGTAGATATCATTAAACCATAAACGTACACACAAAAAAAACACCCAAATCTGACTTTGTATGAAGAAGTTATGATTTTTCGAAGTTTCAGACATAACAGTGGACAGCTAAAAACTCGAAATAGAGATCGAGCGACTTTTAGCCAACGCAACCTAAATGAGAATCGAAGATCTAGACAATAGTAGTAATCCGGTAAAAAGACAGACGAAAACGGACATCGGATGAAGAAATTATGGATTTTTAACGGACTTTTCCTGTCCCGGCCTGTTAAAAATGTAATATTAAAAATAAAGTCCAAATTATCCAACGAAGTCTAAACGAGAGTTGTAGAGCATAATCTCACCTACGCGTGCATATAAAGAACGTCAAAATCGGAGCTCGTATGCGAGAGATGTGAATTTCTGAAGTTGGGATACAAAATCTGAGGCTGTCAGGCAGCCCACGACGTGAGCCGGAAGCTCACGACGTGAGAATTTGATTGATGGGTTCCAGGCCTGGCCAGCAGACGTTGTGTCCAAGGAAGAGATAAGATCAAGCTTGAAGACGTTGGATAGATGTTCACGACTTGAACTCCTTCAGGTTCACGACGTGAACCCTAAATCAGGCCTATAAATAGAACTCAAGGGTGTTCCGGGTTTAGTTGCCCAATTCTTCTCATTTGCCGTGCTTTTGCTCTGCATTTAACCCCTCGAAGCCATCCCGAAGCCCCGGTTTTCATATCCAAGTTGTGAAGGAAGTTCTATGCTCCCGAGATTCCCGAGAATCCCGAGAAATCAGCTTTCTCCAGTCGAAGTTCTGCTCGATTTTTGTCTCACCTTCTTCAAGCTACCAGGTGAGTTCATACCCCCATTTCCACGCTTTTAACTAATTTTAAATACTTTTGAACACTTTACGGGGGAAATACAAGTAAACACATGGTTAATCCCATGTGAAAACATCAATCTTTTGTTATACATTTCATGTTGTTTTTATAACTATCATAGGGATTTTGTTAACATGCAAACATCTTACACCACTTTACCCTCCCGGGATGAAACATAGTTATAAATATTATAAGTTTTATTTATATGTTTGCATCATATCAAGGGTAACCATTTTTACTATAACATTCGTAAACATGCAAGAATATACAAATCATTATTATGCCTTTGTCAACACTGTAGAAAAAGGGTAATTATTTCAGAGACAAACATATTCATTTCTAATACGTGACTTAATTGAGAATCCGTGAGTCATTTGTCTTCACTATACCTATCAAGGTACAACTAGCAAGTCCTTTTTTATAACCAGAATCTCCCGTCCGGAGAACGTGACAAGTGTGTATAAATCTATACAGGACTAACAATCCCGCACCCTGACTGTTAGCTACAGTCTGCGGGGTGACAAGTGTCATAACATTTCGACGCCTGAAGAACGTCGCTACTAGCAAATTATGATAGTACGGTTAAGAAAACTCACTGGATAGACAATTATTATGGTATGATGTTTTCACGGGTAAAAGTGCCTATTATAGTTATTTTTCGCATATAAATATGATCTTCTTTTAGTTTTGTTTTACAATAAGACTATGCATCATCATTTTAAGCATGTCATATTGCTTATAGGTTACGGTCTTGGTCACTGAAGACTGCTTTTTTACTTTTAGGAAAATATGGGATTTTCCTGGTTCAATACATTCATTTCATGCAAACAACGATTCATTCGGTCTTGGTCATTTAAAACTACATTTCATTTGTTAAGAAAATATCGGATTTTCTGAAGAACATACACAAACTATGGAATGACATACATTTACTCAAATCACTACTTATGAACACAACAACTTAATTGTTGACACTTTTTCTTTGAAATAACTTGTATTCTCAGGAAACTACTAAACTAGGTTACATCTACTTTTAAAGTCTAACGCGCTGGCGTTAGTAACATATTTTGGATCACCGTATTGTATTTGATATTCAAACATGTAATACATTCAACCATGTAAACTTTTCAAATACTTATACTATGGTGGTATGTACTTTCTTTACTATTCAATTGTTATGATACTGAATATGATGTCCTCCGCCCCCGAACGTTTCCGTCGTTCAGGTTTGGGGGTGTGAAATATATATATATATATATATATATATATATATATATATATATATATATATATATATATATATATATATCATAATATAGGTTAAATACCCTATTTGCTATATTATGCACTAGCGTACTTTAGAAATACCTTATATGTGCTAAATGATATGTATAACATGTCTTAGGTTTTTACTTAGATTGCTAAATACTAAAAAAGTTAAGGTATGTTGCCGACCTAGTATTAGGAAATTTTATGAGTTCAGATTTCTAAATGTTTAATTACGGTGTTAGAACTGACACATAACATTTTGGAGTAATAAGGAGGATTTCGCCTCTAAATCTTCCCTATTTATATTTTCGTCTCAGTACATTGAATGTCAACATTGGTATATAAAACATCATGATCATCACAAGGAATGGTATAGTTGTCGCAAACAAAGGAGGTCCAACACCTCAAAGCCTCATACTTTAGGTTAGATACCTAAATTCCTATTAGATAGACATAAGCACTAGATTACTTTAAGCTATAGGCCTTAATTGCTACTATGTGCTAATAAATTTATTTTATAGTATGCTTATGTTGTGTACCTTACTTGCTAATATGTGCACTAGTATACTTTAAGAGATATGCCTTATAAACTAATACGAGCTAAATAATATGTATTATAGCAAGCCTTAGTTTTTTAGTATGTAAAGAAAAGTTTTTTCGGTTCTGAAAAATAGCGGATGTCACATGACTATTGATCAAGTAATACTTTTGATAAGTACTTGAAAATGTAAACCACCACCAAATCTAGGAATAAACATTTTAATTGTAATTTATGCAATTTAGGAAGAAAAAAAAAGAAATCGCCAAAGGAAGAAGAATGTAACACTCAGATCCCGAGGTACTTCACATTTTCATGTTTTTTTGTCATTTTAGGGTTTGCCATGGTGTGGTGGCGTCACCACGACGTGGAAAATAAATATATGATCGCGGGTTCATTTAAGCCACCATGACGTGGCAGTATATGGCCACGATGTGGCAGTTGCCATTTGACAAACCTTATTTTATGGGTTTTGCTCCCGATTTAAAGGAATAAGGAGGCTAGGGTTTATTCACCCTTAGTCTCCATCATCCTCTTTGAGACCTAAGAATCCCTAATCCCATTTCCTCCTTGATTTAAGCCCTTTTGGTGTCTTTTGAATCCCTTAAAGAAGAAAGAATAAGAAGTGAGCTAAGATTCAACAAGAACACCCTCATCCTTTGTTGTAGAACTCTTTTGGACCTTTTTAAGTGTCCAAGACTCGATTTTAATCATGATAGGTTGCTAGATACTTATTTTTGTCCTAAGATCTTCATGTTCTTGTTGGTTGGAGTGGTGAGATCTCATAAAGTTTGCAACTTTATGAATCTCCAGACCATTGAAGGCATTTGATGCTTTGGGTTTGGATAAATAATGAGTTTTGGTGCCATGCATGGATTTTTGGCCATAAACCCTCTTTTTTATCTAATGGGAGTTCAAGACATGCATTGAACATGTATGTTTAGAAAGCATGGATTTTTATGTTATTTATGATGCTAGAAACCTCTTTAGAAGTGTTGCACTAGAGTTCTTCAAGATTAAGTGCTTATTGGTTTAAGCCAAGTTGTGATTTTCCTCTTTTTGGACGTAGGAATGAGATATCTATATCTTGTATAGTTTAAAAGGATAAAGTTGGAAACTTTATCCACTTGGACAATAGAATGGACCATATCTAAGCTTTGGAACCCTTAGAATTGAAGAAAACAGCTTAACCAATTAAGTTGTTGGGAGCCCAATGACAACGAGTGGCCTTAGGTCGTCATGGCGTGGTGACTTGGCTAAGGCTCATCTGTTTTGTCGATTAGCGGCTACGGCGTGGCCAAGAATGGTTGCGACATGATGATCAGTTAAAGGTTGACTTTTGACCAAGTTTGACTAAAGGGAATTTTCAATAATTTATATATTAGTTTGAGATTTGGGTCCTTGTTATTCGCATAGGTGATCTGTAGAGTCAACATTTGGAGCAGTGATCTATTCGATGATTTTTTAGATTGAGAGGTGAGTCTTCTTCATTGTACTTGTGGGTTAAAGGCATCAATGTTGGACCACTAGGTAATTTATCCTAGTATATAGGATGTTTCTATGTTGTAGTGATATGTTAGATCTGCATGATTATCTATTTGCTGGTTATATGTTAATTTGTTACATATGTCGACAAAGTTCGGTTGGGTTAAGGCATTATTGGTTCGTGTAAAAGCCAACAAACTTGAGAGCAATCCAGAAATAATTTGTAGGCTGGGAGGACATTCCAGAATTATGTTCTAGGCTTATATTGTGTGCTTGGGTGAAATCCATACCTAAGTTGTGGTTCTAAAGGAAAATCCAGATTTATGTTCTGGGCTTGGGAGCAATCCACACATGAGCTATGGGTCAGGAAGGCAATCTAGACTCATTTTGTAGGCTCAAGTGTAATCCAGTCCAATGATTATAGACCCATTATACATGTTGTTATAAGTTTGCATGGTGGTGCCTTGGAGGAGCTCACTAAGCTTTCGCTTACAGTTTGCTTTTTACGATTTCAGGTACTTTAGAGGACAAGTGTAACATCCTATTTTCAAAACCAAAATTTTTATTTTTATTAGGGTAAAACTTCCCAATTTATTAATCCATTAGTTAATTTAAACCGTTATTCCAAATTACATTTATAAAAAATCAGAGTATTGTAGAAACACATAATATACAATGTTACTAATGAGTGTGTACAGTCCCGCCTTCTCCTTCCAACCAACAATAACCGATGATACCTAAAACCATAAACAACTGGGCAAGCATACAGCTTAGTGAGTTTCCCCTAAAATACCACCATATAAACAAATCATATATACAATCAAACATGTCAGAGTTAACCATTGGGTTGGAATACCACATGCCCAGTAGACCTCCGGGTCCAGTCATTCTCAAGATGGAATACCCTAGGTCGGAATGCCAATATACAACAGGTCCATTCAGCCATCGGGCTGGAATATCCAGGATTTGTTGGTCTACCGCCTCAACCCTACCGCTCTTCACGAGCCTCCGTGCCTGTGACTTACATTCAGCCCGCACCAGGTGTCTTGGCCTACTACACAAAGCAGGACCACCTCAACCCAAATGAAACACAATATGTCGAAATATAAACAATCAAGATCAAGTGGGCACATAATACATGAAAAAAACAATCATATAGTTCACTACTGCCCACTAATCCTCTCACAGCATACAGTCTCGCTACCAGCTAATCCCCATAGAATTCGTAACCATTGGTAACCAGATGTGAGATAGCCACCCGAACAGATGGTCCTACTCTAGAGCCACAACTAAACAAGGAACAAGCAAGATAGGCTAGACCAAGAGTTTTTAGGCTATCCTACATGGCTACAGACAGTCCCTAAGGGCACTCCATAGATGATAACCACACAGATAACATACAATTCTACAATTCATTACAACATAGTAGTATACTCAATACCAGAACACAAATCTAATAGACCACTATAGCATAGCAACATATTTAGTGCTAGGATACAGATCTTACAAATCACTACAGCATAACAGTATACTAAATATCAACAATCCAAGAAATGCATGGATGTATATACTTAGAGGTGAGATAGTCACCTGAACAGGTGATCCTACTCTAGAACCACAACCAAAACAAGGAATAGGAAAAAGATCTTAGATCAATAGTCCCCAGTCTATCATACATAACTATATACAGTCCCTAGGGCATCCCTTTACTACCAGATAACCAATGCTAGTGGGACAACATTAGTGCCTTAGACCCACGGGTATAGTGAGGCAAAACTTACCTTGATGTGCATGTAGATAACCACTATAGCAATGAAGGACTCTACCAGCTTCAACTCACTTCCAATCACCTACAGGAAGATACTTGAGTCAATATCCGATCACAGGTCATAGTTACGTGCAACAGTGACCACCCTACATGAAATGACGATTAGGGTTTCATATAAAATAAGGATTAGGGTTAAGTAATAACACTTAACCCATTAAAGACTTAATCACTTAAGAGTATGACTGATTAAGGTTTGACTTAGTTATTCTTGGGTGAATAACAATCCAATCAAAAACCCGAATACGCACCCGTTTATTGTCCAAATAAAGCTCCCCGATTCTAGGATTTTCACATAAAATGATAACTAGGGTTAGTGTTCCACACTTAACCCCTTAAGGATTTAATCCATTACCCCTATTATTACATTAAGTTAATTGTAGGGGCATTATTAAGTATTATTTTGAATTTAATTAACAGCTCGTGGGTCCCGATCAACTCCAAAAACTAGGGTTTCTTGACATTAGGGTTTTCTAAACCCTATTTAGGGTTTCCAACTCCTATAGTTAGATGATTAGCTAATTAAATAAATATATATTTTAATAAATCGGTCACCACCCACTGCCACCTCGGGTAGTGGTGGTCGGCGGTGGTCCATGGCGGCAGGAGGTAGCAACCACCATTTTAAAGGCGGGAGTTCTAAATTTTAGGTCCAAACACTATCCCAAAGCCTCTCGGTTTACATGTGACATTAATCCAACACCCACACATGCACACAACCACCCGAAGTGGTGGCTGGTGGTAGTAGAACAACGACAGAAGGTGGCAACCACCACCTCATGGTGGTGGTGGGTTTTTCTTTGATTTTTCCAGCCAAGAATATCCATACAAGATATTCTCATTAGAACAAGCACACAAACCACTATATACACATGCACACACACAATCACCCTCACACGGTAACTGGTGGTGGCAGAAAAAGTAGAAATGGTGGCAGCCACCATGGTTGGCTGCCATGGTGGTCCTCTTAATTTACGGCCAACAGCACATCCAAAACACACTAAAACACATATGAACATGTGAAACACATACACAAATGCGTCTACGGCAACCCTCTTCAGGGGTGATATGACAACCGGAGCAGCCGATGGGAGGGTCGTACGAGCGGCGGCGACAGCGGCTAGCAGCTACATGACAGAAAGAACATGAGGGACAGTTAGAGCAGCATCGAAAACAGTCATGTTGTGGCTGCGGATGATGACAGAAAAGAAGAAGAAGAAGAAGAAGGTGGAGGAATGGTAGCAACAGACGCACTCACGATCGCCAACTCATTCTTGCCAGAAGGGAAAGAAGTCACAACGCTTAACGGTTCGGTGAAGCAAGGAACAGATGTGACAGTGGCGGTTGTTCACAGCAGTAGGTTGGCAGTGGCTGGGGATGGGGGAAATAAGAGTGGCGGCCGAAAATGATTCTAGCGTTAGGGTTTGAGGATGCTTCCTTAAAAATGACATGACATGAGAAGGTGGCGGTCTTAACCCGTCATTGATTCAACTTATGCCAATTTCCTATTGTTAGTCCCTCCCTCTCAAATTCTTTTCAAATTAGATCCATAATTTACAAAACAACCCTAACTTTCAGAATTCATTACAATTTAAGTCCTAATATTACAATATAGACCCCCAAATTCTGGAATTTATACCATTTAACTCCATATGTGTATCATCTTGTTTATTAAATAAATTAATAAATAAAAATCGAAGAACGAATAGTCTCCCTAAATCCATATAATTTAGTGGGGTGTTCATTTTGGGGAGCCGAATGTTATAATTTGGATTATTCGGGGGTTAAAAGTGTAAGTTTTGGATTTAATTTGAAAAGGATTTTAGAAGGCTTAGGGGCACTGATTGGTAATTTCGGGACCTATTATGAAAGGACTATTGGAGACGAGGGTTAAAGGGGTAAATTTTGTATTCATTCTAAAAAGATTAATAGAAGGAGGGTCCATTGTTGTAATTATGGGAGAAGTTTCATGGGGCTCGAGGTATAAGACCCGTCACCCCGGTAAACCCTAACCCTACCCATGTGTTCCAGCCGCCACCACCTTATACCCCCCCCCCCCCCTTCGACTCTGGTGCCGCCGCCATCATCCCATTGCCGATCAGCGAACCACCAAATATCTACTCCATCGGACTTCTACCACTCTTCTCCTTCTCCTTCTTCAGTCACTGCCATGTGACTCCTTATCCACCACCCGCTACTTCGCTGTTGGAGCGCCACCACTACTGTCGGTGTGCCATTTTTGCTGCTACTGTTGAGGACAATGATGAAGACGGGCGTTAGGACATCGAGAACGAAGAAAAACAACCCACAAGTCGGTGTTAACGTTGGTTGTAGCGCTGCTGCCCCACTGCCGCCTATTTCCATTGAAGACAAGGATGTCATCGGTTTCTCATGGATGGCTTAGTCAGAGGTATCGTTCATCTCTGTGTTTTTCTATTCCTATGTAAGCTACTACCAAATGTTGTGACCTCCGGTGGTACTGCCACTGTTGCCGTTAGTGTTGCTGCCACTCTCTATTGCCACCACCGTACGCCACCAGGTGGGTGGCTGGGTTTTGTTGCGAATAGGAAGCATGTGTGTGTGCTTTGTTGGCCGTAATTCTTGAGAACAGTCACCATCACCACCATGAGGTGGTTGCTCCCACAATGTACCACCACCGGCCACCACAAGGGTGGTTGTGTGTGAGTGTGTTTATGTTAGTGAGTGTGTGTGTGTGTATTGGGATTTGCATTGTAAATTGTAATTAGTGCTAGTGTAATAAAAAAAAAACTCAAATTTTCCTAATGAAACCCTAATGGGCCTATTGTCTTAGCTTTTGGGCCTAATTAGATTGTGTTGGGTTGGAAAACCCTAATTTTTGAAATGTGTATTTTGGATTTGTTGGGACCTGTGTTTGGACCATTGGATTTGGGATTTTAAATTAATTTCGACCATATTACATGATTGACCTAATAGATTGATGGAATTAATGGATTAAGTCCTTAATGGGTTAAGTAAGAAACACTTAACCGTAATCGTCATTTTATGTGAAAACCATAATCTTGGTTGGGCCTTTCTATTGGGTTTTGGTGACTAGGTTGTTGATGGGCCATCCAAGAATAATCATATGGACTAAGAATATATGGATGCGCCTTAGGGTAAGGCCTATGTGAAGGTTTAGGCAAAATTTGGAAAATTGGGTCATAGATGGGTCATAACTAGGCCTTCAGGATTATAAGAGATTAGGTCATTTGAATACCAAGTGGTTGCACTGGATTAAATGGTTGGGCCTTAAGATAAGCCCATGTAGAGGTTTGGGCCCAATTTGGAAAATTGGGCCATGTGTTGGGCTTTGGTCCATAGTTTGACTTTTGGGCCTTTGGATTGGGCCTTAGACTGAATAAAGCTAAGTTAGGGGTAAAGTAGCCTTTTTAGCCCAAGCATGGACTTGTGGTTACGTATTGGAACCCAATTATTAATTGGATGTCGTTTTGATGATGACAGTTCGGGAACGCGTCAACCAGCAGCTAGAGTTTTATCTGCAGGACTTCAATTGTGCGAGGTGAGTCTCCTCACCATATCAATAGGTGTAAGGTACCAAGGCCGGACCATTTTATTATATGTGGTACACTAGTTGATGTAGTGTTATGTTGCATGTTAGCTAGTTATATGCTAGGAGGTATGTTAGTCGTATGTGTGTTATACTTGTATGGAAGACCATGGTAGAGCCCATGACACTTGGATGAAAGACCATGTGGAGAGCACATGGCTTTCTTATTAAAGGCCATGGGGGGGAGCCCATGACACTTGAATGTAAGACCATGTGGAGAGCCCATGGCTTTCCTATTAAAGACCATGGGGGAGCCCATGTCACTTGGATGTAAGACCATGTGGAGAGCCCATGGCTTTCCTATTAAAGACCATGGGAGAGCCCATGGCAATTAGGTGTAAGACCATGCGGGGAGCCCATGGCATCCTGGAGTAAGACCCTAGGGGAGACCACATCATCCTTATATGTTTATATGCTTGGCTTGTGTATGCTAGTTGATTATGTGACATGTGGTAAGATAGTTGTTTTTGATAGTATGTGATATGATAGTTGTCTTTCTTATACTTGAATGGAAGACCCCTGTAGGAGCCCGTGGCAGTTGGATATCAGAACATGTGGGGAGCCAATGGCAATCCTTATATGTTTATATGCATGGCTTAGGTGATTGTTATGGTTTATGTATCTTCTATAGCTAATACATATTATGTGATTATATCGATTGTGTGGGTATGCTCTAGGGAACTCACTAAGCTTCATGCTTACAGTTTTGTTTATAGTTTCAGGTATCATTGTTTTGGAAAGGAAGGGCTCAGTTTGATCGCAGCACACACACACACATGTTTTTCGTATTATGTGATTTTGGGACGAACTCTAATGAATGTTTTACTTAATGATTATTTGAAATGTTTGAAATAAATGGTATCAATGTTTTAGTAATATTAAAAATGAAATTTTTACTATTGATTTTTAGGCCGTTAGAAGCAGGTATCAGATCCTTAGTTTGAGAGATTCAGATATACCTTCGGGCGTGCCTGAACTCAAACTGATGATCACTAAAGTTTTCCAAAAAATGTTTTAAGGAAAGAATTTATAAGACAAGAAAGGGTGTGGTGCATGCAATCAGCCGAGCTCAAGTAAGTTTCCCCAGAATACCCATATATGTTATATGTTATGACTTGACTTTTGAATCTGTGAATCGCTGCTAGTTAGGGCTAGGGGAGATGCCTTTATATGTTGTATGAGCGGGTAGACTTGCATGCTAGTGCTAAGTAGTCGGCAATAGATTAGCCTAATATGTGGTGCTTGTACCCTTGTGAATATTGGATGCCATGCTAGAAAGAGAATGATTACTGGTGTAACGCCCCGACTCTCATGTGATAATTTTATTGCTTTAATTTTCATAAATTGCAAGGTCTACTCGATGAGTTGGATGCCCTGACTCTCCTTTAGCCCCTTACAGCCTCTTGAGAGTCCAACAAACCCTAATACATGTGTGTGCTTCATTCTTGTGTGTTTCAAGTTTTGGAAGGTTGATATTAGTGAGAAGAGCTTGGAGAGAAAGTGGCTAGAAGCAAAGAACATGTGGGGATCTAAAATCTACCTCAGTTTGCATCTTTTAGAAGGTATCAAGTCGTTTCCTTGACCTCATTTCATTCTTGATCTCTTTAGGTTAAAGATTTGGGCTTTTCTAGCATATTTAGAAGCTATTCTTCGGTATGAGCAAAGATCGGAAGTTGTAACTTTAGATATGAACTCTATTTGGTCTCTAAGCCCATAAAGCTTTAAGCTTTAGCAAGTATGAGCCTCTCCTTAAGTGTAAACCTCCATTGCAAGCTTCGTTTTGACATTATGAGCTTTGCATGCACGTAAAGTTTGCAACTTTACGTGATACTCATGCCTTGGGAAGATGGATCTGCAATATCGGACCTTAAAATGGATTTAAAAGCATCTGAATGGATAATGAACTGAATGGAATCGGCGAGTTGCATGGACAACTCGGCGAGTTCGATGAAGATTGTCGTGTAAGGACTTCTGCATGGACTCAGCGTGCCAGAGGGGTGACTTGGCGAGTCAACTTGGGTTTTCCCAACATTTGGACACGCATGAACTCGGCAAGTTGCAAGAAAACTTGACGAGTCAGTGGGGGTTTTCACGAATACTCGAGTTCTGGAAGGACTCGACGACTCAGTGACTGCACTCGACGAGTCGGGTCAACATGGATTGTTGATCTTAATCGTTGACTTCGAATTTGACGAAGGGTTGATTATTTAACTTCTGAGGCATTTTTGGAAATTGGAAATTTACAAGTATGGTTCTATAGTGAATATAGGTGGTGGAGTTTGTGGCGGTGATCCGAGAGTTTGAGCTTATCTTTTAATTCAACAGTTGCGAGGTGAGTTATCCTCACTATGCTCAAGGGTATGAGGCACCAACGCCGGCCTTTTTCGGATTGTTATCTTGATATGTTATGCTAGTATGATCTGTTAGATCGATATCCTAGTAGGTAGGATGTTATATGTTGTCATGATTTGTTAAATCGATATCCTGGTAGATAGGATGGTATATGTTGTTATGATCCGTTAGATTAGCATCCTGGTAGAAAGGATGTTATATGTTGCTATGATCCGTTAGATATGTATCCTAGTAAATAGGATGTTGTTATGTTGTTATGATCTGTTAGATCGGTTTGCCTGTCTATAGACTGTTATGTAATTATCTGATATATATATATATATATATATATATATATATATATATATATATATATATATATATGCACATGTTTGTTTGGCGGTTGAGGCTTATCTACTTTGTGCGAAAGCCAATAGCCCTGGGCATTCCAACCTATTCGTTGCGGGTCGTGGGTATTCCATCCCGAGGATGATTGGACTCATAGTATGTGGGAATTCCAACCTGTTGGTTGTGGGCCTGGGGTATTCCGTCCCGAGGATGATTGGACCCGTAGTATGTCAGCATTCCAACCAAATGGTTGAGGGTCTGGGGTATTCCAACCCGATGGTTGACTGGACCCATAGTATGTTGTTTACGTTTATATGTGTATTATCGAGTGTATGGGTATTTTGGGGGAACTCACTAAGCTTTCGGACTTATAGTTTTCAGTTTATTATTTCAGGTACATCAGGGATCGCGGCAAGGCAAAGGCATGATCGTACATATCCTCGTGTTTTGTTTATGTTTCTGGGAAATATCTTATATTATACATTTTGAAAACAAGTCTGTAATGATTTAATGGTTTTGGAAATGTCTCTAAAAGTTCAAATTTTGCATGATTTTATGGGTGTTACAACGGGTAATAATAACTGCTAAGTGTATGCTTTTAAAATTGTATACGGTTAGGATCTTATAGCCTTAGAATGATTAATTTTGCCTTATTTCCTGTTCCTCGTCTGATTGTAGTCCTAGGGTAGAGTCTATTAGATCCTATTATGTGTATAATTTTCATGCATAAGGCAGCCGACAGTGAGGATGGATGGATGTGGATATCACGAGTTGTTTTTATATGGGTTGAATGTTCTATGATAGTTCTTTGGATCAGAGTGCTACTGCATGAATTTTGTTTGCTTTATGCTTTGTGGAACTTTTGAGTGATGGGAGTCAGATGCTAAATGGATATGATGATATCCAGGAGGTGGATGACTGGCATCATGGGAGCTCTTCAGCAGTTGATGGTAGGGCGAGTTTGGGAACCTAGGAAAGCCTAGGATATGCTCCAGTGAGTTAGTGGGGTGATTTAGTGAGGTTGGGAACCTAGGGGGAGCCTAGGAGGTGCTTCGGTGGATATTGTGTTGCTATTTAGCAGACATTTAGTACATCATGGGAGTAGGTGACTTAGAGGATTTGGGATGATTCCAGAGGAAAATATGGATAGGTGTGGAAGGTAGTATTGGGCCTGTACTACTGAAAGCACATGATCCATACTCGAATCGGGGAAAGTCTTGGAGAATCTAAGAAGCCTGGGAAGGAGAATTATTGGTTATGATTGGACAGTTGGGATAGCTGTTGTGCAGAATGTAGATGAGCACGCAAGGGGAAGGACCAGCATTTGGTCCTGACTCCGGTGGTGAGCCAGTTAGCGGAAGAAATGCCAGAATTTTGAATTCGCCTTGGATATCTTGTATCAGGTGGCAATGATTGATTGTGAGATCTATTGCACTTTTGGATTGGAGATTATGTCTTCAGAATAGTTGTAGCCCGGTTTAGGACAGAGGTTGCTTCAACTGTTGCAGTTCAACCTTGAATGATTGAGCTGATGAGTTTGCCAGGGTGCGAGACCCTGAATGATATGATACCTAGAGCTCAAGGGAAGGGATTAATTTGGAGCACAATGGGAAGAGGAGATCAGATCAGGTGCACATATGGGAGGGACCCGGAAAGAGACCCAAGAGTTCGGGTCAGCTTTTGAGCGGCCAGCAGGGCCAGATTCAGTACTGTACTTGCAGGAAACTACACGAGTGAGTTTTTGGTTTCAAGAGTTTTAGTAAGCTTGTCTCTAGGTTTGTTTCCCTGCTTGTGTTTGGATTATACCTTCAAACATTGTCATATGCCATTTGCATACCGTGAATTACGGGGTGGTTAGTGAAGGTCATTTCCCTCTTTGCCGTTTTTGAGTGTTCAATGTTATCTAGGTCTATGGTCGAGATTGGTTCAGGGATGTGGTGCAAAAGGCCTACAATCAGGATTGGTGACTCGGCCATTGTGCTTGAGTCGGCTTTTGGAAGTGCCAGGGGAAGTGGTCTACTGCGAAGGTTTTGATTGGGGAATCGGGTATTTGGACTTCAAGATATAAGTGTGGCATCATTTCAAGATGTCTGAGATTACTAGTTATGCAAAGATTTGGGAAGTGTTCGTCTGATCTTTACGAGTTGTGTGGTCTTTTGGGTTTTGGGCCAGTAATAGAACACTAGCATGGGTTAGCAATAGGTTGTCAATAGTTGGTTATTGAAGATAAGAAGGATTGGGAATCCTTCAAATGTCATGTATTGCAAAGACTTAGTTGAATCTAAGTGGGGGAGAATCACATAGGTATTCAGGATAGGAGCAGGTATGAGACCGGGATGGGTTTCTCGTCCTCATCGAGGAAAACGGCAGCCCAAGCGGCTATTTGGTTTGAGGGTTGTGTGAGTTTGGAGTTCAGTAGAACTCCACAACGTGTAGATAGCGTCCTCTTGGGGCTTGATAGCAGAATTTGGGGAAACAGGTTGGGGCTCCAGACATGAATTGAGTTCAGTTCGGGTGTTCGGTCGAGTGCCTGCTCGAATTTTTATGCATCTTGAACAGATAGATTAGGGGTAAGGCATTGGGTTGCGGTTGTGTTAGGATGAAAGTGTTGTAAGACTACAAGGGAGTCGTAGCATTCATTAATGGTCAGTTGGGGTGAAAGTGTTGTAAGACTACAGGGGAGCCATAGCATTCACTAATGGTCAGTTAGGATGAAAGTGTTGCAAGACTACAGAGGAGCTGTAGCATTCACTCATGGTTAGTAGGGTGAAAGTGTTGTAAGACTACGGGGGAGCCCTAGCATTCACTAGTAGTCAAATAGTGTGAAAGTGTTGTAAGACTATGGGGGAGCCGTAACATTCACTCGTAGTCAGATAGTGTAGAGAGTGTTGTAAGACTGTGGAGGATTTGTAGCATTCACAAGCGGTCAGATAGTGCGGGAAGTGCAGAAAGACTGTAGGCTAGCTGTGATACTCACAGATTCGTTCAGATGACTTAGGGTAGGTTGTGCCAGTTCGCAAGGTTGTGAGTAGGTCACAACATAATTAAATCAAGAAACAGTAGGTCGAAGGAGGCCGGGTATGATGTAAGACTACAGTTATTCTGGTAGCTTTCACATCTTTGCGTTGGACTCAGTGGCGAAAGGTTGTTAGCCTATCATGATCGGATGGATCAAATGGATTGAAGGGGCCATGAGTGACGGTATAGATAGGGCAGTTATTGTTAGACGATGCATCCTTCAGAGGTCGCATAGGACTGCTGCGTGTGTTTTTGGCCCAACAATCGGGTAGGTATCCGGTGTTCCGGACAGTTAGCGAACAACTTGGGACCAGGGAGGTCCCGCTTGTTCTTAAGGAAAGCAGTTATGTGGTAGCAAGATGAGTTGGAGTGGTTTCAGTGATTTGGGGGTCCGTGTGTGGAGTTGTTTGACATTCAGGGCATATACTAACTTGTTTATAGTTGGACTAAATAATATCAGGAGGTTGAGTAGACAGTTGGAAGATAAGTGCAATGAATCCAGCAATGATTCAGGGTGAGCGGTTTGTCAGGGAGACAGACCATCTCGAGACTTCAGGCTTTAGATTGAGTAAATGTAATCATGTTGCAAGGAATTGTTTCATCTTCGGGTTTTAGAACCATACGGGGTTGGTTTTGGTTGCCATGGATAAGCTATGGTATGCTTAGGAATGTTGCCATGTTGTTCAAGTTATTTGGCATGTGAGGAGTGGTGAGGAGTGATTTAGAGGACGAAATCTAATTTAAGTGGGGGAGAGTTGTAACATCATGTTTATAAAATAATTAAATAGATAAAAATGGACGAACGAATAGTCACCCTAAATCCATATTATTTAGTGTGGTGTTGGTTTTGGGGAGCTGAATGCTATAATTTGGATTATTCGGGGTTTAAAAGTGTAAGTTCTGGATTTAATTTGAAAAGGATTTTAGAAGTCATCGTGTGTTTGGTAATTAATGGACTTAAATTCAAAGGATTTGAAGGCTTAGGGGGGTGGGGACTGATTGGTAATTTCAAGACCTATTATGAATGGACTTTTAGAGACATGGTTAAAAGGGAAAATTTCGGGTTCATTTTGAAAGGTTAATAGAGGGAGGGACCATTGTTATTATGGGGAGAAGTTTCAATGGGCTCGAGGTATAAGTCCTGTCACCCCTGTAAACCCTAACCCTAGCGATGTGTTCCGGCCGCCACCACTTTATACGCCTCTTCGTCTCCGGCACCGCTGCCATCATCCCGTTGTCGATCAGCAAAAATCCAAGAAACTACTCCATCGGACTTCTGCCATTCTTCTCCTTCTCTTGCTTCAGTTTCTTCCATGTGAGGCCTCGTCCACCACCCGCTACTTCGCCATTGGAGTGCCACCACCACTGTCGGTGCGCCATTATTGTCGCTGCTGTTGAGGCTGAAGATGATGACAGACGTTGGGACGTCGGGAATGAAGAAGAACAACCCACCAGTCGCTATTAACGTTGGTTGTAGTGTTGCTGTGTGACAACTGTCAAATTCTGGTCAATTCAAAAGTCAAATAAAGTCAACAAGTCAAACCGGTCAACTCAACTAACCCTTGTGTACTAGGGCTTACGTTATGTAATTACTAAACAACTTGCTATTCTAATGAGAGATCATAAATCGAAAAGTGCATACATCTAGATCTCCTTAACCTAAAACTGTGGTACGTGGCGAGCCAAACCGATAAAACAATGTTGCATACTCATCGGGAGTGTGTAAGATCCTTAAACAAGGCTTAACAGGGTTTACGGACCTTGCATTGCGAAGCCGGACACTCACATTTGTCACACACGAAACCGCTCTCAATCGTTTTCACTCTATCTCTCCTTATCGAAAATCTCTCCCAAATCTCTCCAAGAATGTGAAATCTCTCCCAAATATCTCTTTATATGTCAAATCTCTCCAAGAATGTCAAATCTCTCTAAGTATGTAAAATCTCTCCCAAATATCTCTTTGTATGTGAAATCCCTCCAAGAATGTCAAATCTCTCCCAAATATCTCTTTGTGTGTGAAATCTCTCCAAGAATGTCAAATCTCTCCCAAATATCTCCAAGAATGTGAAATCTCTCCCAAATATCTCTTTATATGTGAAATCTCTCCAAGAATGTCAAATCTCTCTAATGATGTGAAATCTCTCCCAAATATCTCTTTGTATGTGAAATCTCTCCAAGAATGTCAAATCTCTCCAAGAATGTGAAATCTCTCCCAAATCTCTCTCAAAAGTTCGCGTAACTTTTCGAAGTCATTCGGGTCATTCCGACCCTTAACCGGGTCAAAAACCACTTAAAACGGGGTAAAAACGAATAAAATAGGCTTAAGGACCCGAAACCCTCTTATTAGGGCCGAAGCCTCTTAGAACCCGAAAGTCCTCTTAGGGACCGAAACCAAGAGGACCGAACATCTGCTGAACCGAAAGCCTTCTCAGTACCGAACCCGAAGGGTCCTCTCAGGACCGAACCTCACACACACACCCGAACCCGAAGGCTCCTGGAACCGAACCCGAAGGTACTGTTCATTTCGGTCCATTTCGGTTCTGATGCCTTTGGACCGAGCCCTTCGCTTCCTATCGCTTCTGGCACAGCATCAGAGGGGACCGAACCTCGGCCAAGACCGAGAGGTCTCGCTGGGAAGCTTCTTTTCTCCCGATTTTCGTTTAGTTTTGCGTTTTAGGCCCGTTTTTAATTGTTTTAACACGGGATTTCCACCCAAAACTTTATTTTAACATATATGACCCCTTAATTAATGATTAATCACGTTTTAAGGATAAAACCTTATCCAAGAAAAGTGGATGAAGTACAAAGGTGGAGTGTTAACTTTCCATTATTCTATGACACAAGTTACCACTCCCATACCCACTCCATGTCACTATTCACCATCAGCCCATACCTAGTCATTTCATGGTACTTTTCCCACCTTTTTCCAACCTCACAATTGGTCAAAGGCTAGAAAAGTCTCCTCTCTCCTCACACTTCTCTCATTTTCTTATTCTTCCACCAAAGATCAAACATATTTTCTCTCTCACTTCCTCTCTCTAAAAATTCAGGATTCAAGGCTATACTCCAAGCTTTTCTTCTACCTTTGGTAAGTATTAACATCCTCCTTGTGATTATTACACTTCATTCTACTCAAATCATTGATTGCTTACACAAATATCGTCATATTTGTTGTTAGCTCCTCAAATCTTCAAGCATCTCCCAAGTGTTCTTGAGTTGAACACTTCTTTTCTCCATCATCAATCTTCTGAAATCACTCAAGGTGATTTCATACCCCTACATTTTTATGTTTTCTCAAGTTTTTAGGGAGGGGGGGGGGGGGGGAATACAATTTAAAACACCAAGAACATAACTAAACTTTTCTAACAGCCTTCATCAGAAAAGTTCAACTCCATTCACGGACTGTTTTGGACAACTTAAACATTTTTGTTTTCAAAACTGTTTTAGATGTAAGTATTTCCATTTCTTAGCTTTAAAATGACTACTTGCACATCTACATCCAATTTTTCTACAATTTATGGTGATTTTTACAAAACAGCCTATCTTTTCAAACATAAATCCGGACCAGTCTGTGAATATGAGCATTTTAATACAAGTTAAAGGCTTCCAAAAATCATGATAAAAATTATGAGTAAACTAGACACATTTTAGGAACTCTCAGAATTTACGGATCTAGTTTTCGACTTCGTATGATTTTTCTAAAACAGTGCAGAAAGGTTAAGAATTAGTTAACAGCTTATAACTTTCAAAACACTTTGTAACATGTTGAGCAAAGTGTTAAATCTTTGATGACTTCATATATTACATGTATTTCTTGTAGTGGTATATTTATATAATAGGAAATTACTTACTGAATTTATAAGAATCCTCCATCATAACCATTAGTACAAAACAAAGCAAGATAAACTTAGCTATATTGTACTATACATTTGATTTACATAGAAAGGGTTCTTATACACCACAAATAAACATACTAAACTATAATAAGTATAGTTAGGTTGCATATACATTTCAAACATTTTGATAAACTATAATAGGTATAGTTTATGATCATTTACATTACAAAACGTTTTCACATATGAATGCGGTACATTCCAAAGTATCAGGTTTTCATATAAATGGGGTACATTGGAATGTACCGGGTTTTCATATAAATGGGGTACATTCCAAAGTACCGGGTTTTCATACAAATGAGGTACATTCCAAAGTACCGGGTCTTCATATAAATGGGGTACATTCCAACGTATCGGGTTTTCATATAAATGGGGTACATTCCAAAGTACCGGATTTTCATATGAATGGGGTACATTCCAAAGTACCGGGTTCACATAAGATAGTTATTATGATATTAAAACTATATTTCATCTACAATTGTTAGAATTCAACTATAATCGTTGAGCGTATATGCTAAAGTCGTATAAGAATTTAGTCTCGATTGGCTTAGAATTGGTGGGGCCCGCCTCATCTCCTGTTCCTCGTTGGGTTGTGGACCTAGGGCAGACCCACTATATTCAACGGGTTATCTAACTTAAATCTTATATAACTTATATACGCTGGACTATTATAGGAGAAATCTACAGGTCATTCTCGGGTTCATTAACACATCATATAGGAATATTCTGTTCAAACTTAACTAGAAAATATTGGATTTTCTGGAAATCAAACTCTATCGATTTTACAAGGTAAACGGTTTCTACTTCAAACAAAACTCTTATGAACTCACCAACTTAATTGTTGACACTTTTTCAAAACTACTTGTATTCTCAGGAAATCAGTGAAACAGGAAAACTTCAGCGCTTTGAGGATGGGACGTTAAACCGTCAACAATTTATTTTTGTCATCATAATGTAATTGATTTTGAAACATGTAAGCATATACTTTGGTGTGACTTTTTGAATTATATTTATGATGGTTGTATTTGCTTTGAGCACTATTATACATGTTGTTGTGATACTATACATGAAGTCCTCCACCCCGGGACGTTTCCGCCATCCTTGGTTTGGGGGTGTGACAGATTGGTATCAGAGCATTGTTTATAGTGAACTCAGTATATCGAACCACATAAGATATACAAACTATAAATACATTGGGACTAAAGTCTCTGATTTAAAGTTTTCAAAACAACTATACTTTTAGAAATAAATAGTTTCTTACTAAAGTATACATGCATGCATACATACTAAGGTCAGCATCATTCTAGAACAAAACAAAAGTAATGATTGTTGGATATCACAGGTAAGCTCGGGGATGTATGGTCAGTCTTTGGAGTGGCATAGCCTGATCAACTATGCTGGTCCGAGGAGTGATTAGCATATGCCCAAGAATGGTTGTGATGTGGCAACAAGTCTAAAAACTTACCAACACTACCACAATGAAATACCATAGGGGTATTTTGTGTTATTATAGTTACTTATCTGAGAACTAAATAGATTTTTATCAATAGGTCAATAAATTCCTTAGTGGATACATAAAAATTATATGTATCCAGGACGTCATAGACTTAGAATCTGTGGATCTTTGTTTTACTTCCTGTTCTCGTTGGATTGGGGATTTACAGTTAGGGTCGCTTATTCGAAGGTCTATCCTGCCCCAAATACATATGAATAGTATGCACTAAACAATGTACTGAAGTACCTGATAAAGATCATCTTATAATTCTCTAATTAGTATGTCCACTTAGTTATTTCTTATATTCCCTTTTCTCGCGAGGATATCGTGGCTGGATTCCATCCCCACGACGACCCGTACTACCCTAACCACGGCAATACTGAATGGCTCGGAGAGGAGCCAGAGAATGAGTACCCAATCCCTATGGATGGTCACCAAGCTGAAGGCTTTGCTGATGGTTCTGACTCCGACCCTGAAGTGGAGAACCTACCCCGATGGCTCTTGTTCCGAATCCTAACCCTCGTTCGGTTTTTCAAAGATCGACGCCTCCTTGGGTAGAATGCTTGGAAACCTGGAGCGAAGAGCAAGACCAACCTATGCCGTTTAGTGGAGACCAAAGCTTCTACGACATAAGCGAAGGAAGCTCAGCAGATAGAATTCTTCCAATCCTGGTCCGTAGAGTTGCCCGAAACGAGATTCAGGGCTGAACAACTCTCCATCATATCACAGAGGTCGATGCAAATGTAAGAATGCATACAATCTGCACCAATCGCCTTGAGCACACTCGTGAAAAAAAAAATCTGAGAGAGACCATGAAACCCGGCTGCAAGCACTGGCTGAAACACGAACCAAAGTTATAGAACTCCGAGTACGCCAGAGGGTGTACGAAAGGCACATGCTTGATATGGAGCGGCAACTAGCTGAACTGAGGGTTCACCAGAGGGATGACCGATCCCAGTAGTAGATGCCTTACTTTCTTTCCCTGTAAAAAAATCGTTTTTCCTATCTATGTCCTATGTGGCATTCTCTATGAAACTATCTTGTACTGTAGGAAATTTTGGTTAGGCCTTTAGGCGGCCTAAACTCTCCTGCTCCAGATGTGATGTAAGCCCCTCTACAAGGTTAATTTTTCCCCAATGGGTTACATCTTAAACATCAATGACATCGTCAGTCAGCTAAATCCTATGTCACCCCTTGTCCAAATACTTCCATCATGCTACCATAGGAGTCTATCTGAAACCCACTCTAGTCAAGCTGTTGGACTAGAGTAACTTAGCTCCGGGATCGTTCCCAATTCTCTTTCAAAGGTTGGATCAAATTTCAAGGTTTCACTTGGATACAAAACCTACTAAACTCATGAAGTTCATTCATATGGACTTCCTTTATGAATTACATATAAGACATTCTTAAATCGGAGCATAATGCAGAAGAGTCTAATTCAATAACAACTGACTTGTCTTTGCTAGTAGAAACTTACCATCTGATCATTCTTTTGCAAACTTATGACAGAACTATGCCACCAAGGAAAAGACCCAGACCTTCCGGCAGCACAGCACCACCATCTCCAACGCCACCTCCTCAGTTTGATCCTGCAATGTTCCAAGCTACAGTAACAGCAGCCGTGGCAACTGCAATGTCACAAATTGGTACAAATGGTGCTGGCAGTGCTAGATCTGGAGTCACAAACTCTAACCACGGGGACAGTACAGGACGCACATAGAAATGCACTTACAAGGACTTTACAAATGCAAAAACCCGATTCTTTCAATGTAAGTGGGGGCGTCATCGCACTAATTCAATGGTTCGAGAGAACCAAAGCAATCTTCGAAATCTGTGCTTGCCCCGAAGCGAGCAAAGTCAAGTACGCGACATTCACCTTCATCGGAAGAGCTTTCACTTGGTGGAACGACAGAGTTAAGTCACTTACGCTTACAGTGCCTAACTCGTTAAGTTGGGAGGACTTAAAGAAGATGATGCTGAAAGAATATTGCTCAAGAGGCAAAGTGCAAAAGCTGGAGCAAGAATTGTGGAATCTCAGAATGGCAGGCTCTGACCTTACAACTTACACCAACCGATTCTGTGATCTAGCACTCCTTTGTCCCGCTATGGTCACCCCGGAAGACAAAAAGTTGGAGCGATACCTCTGGGGATTGTCCCCCGAAATTCAAGATAGCGTGCTGGCCTCAAGACCAACTACCTTCGACAGCGCCAAGGAGTTGGCACAACAACTCATCGACCATCGTGCCAGTCATAACACTACGACAACCACGCCAATTTTTGTTGTTCATGCTGGCACAACCCTCACCACGCCAACCCCCATGAAACAATACGCTGGAACCCTTCCGAAATGCAACAAGTGTAACTTCCATCACACTGGGGCTTGCTGGAAGATGCATTGCAAAAACTGCGACAGAGAGGGGCACACTGTCCGTTTCTGTAAGGCACCAGCACGACCCATCAATCAGGTCCCTGGCCTTGGAGTAAGCCCAGCCTGTTACAAGTGTGGAGAAACGGGACACTTTAAAAGGGATTGCCCAAGAACAAGAGATGCCAGTGGTGGTGGAAGGGTGCTTGCGATCACCGAAGGAGAGACCACCCCGGAACCCGCAAATATCAGTACGTGTTTCTAACATCGACGTTTAAATTCTAAATTTCTTTATATGTTAAATCTAGCATCGATTAAAGCATGCATAGTAGTAATGCCAAGGATTAAACTGAGAGCATAAACAATAAGAAATTCTAAGGCCATCATGTGACATCAGGCGGGTTATTCCTCACCATAATCAATTTCTTGTACTGCGAAAAGTTTCCCCCATCTTTCCTCCGAATTCTTGGATCCCCATTCAAAGTGCAAATTTCGAGACGAAATTCCCTCTAACGGGGGGGATGATGTGACAACCGTCAAATTCTGGTCAATTCAAAGTCAAATAAAGTCAACAATTCAAACCGATCAACTCAACTAACCCTTGTGTACTAGGGCTTACGTTATGTAATTACTAAACAACTCGATATTCTAATGAGAGATCATAAATCGAAAAGTGCATACATATAGATCTCCTTAACCTAAAACTGTGGTACGTGGCGAGCCAAACCGATAAACAATTTTGCATACTCATCGGGAGTGTGTAAGATCCTTAAACAAGGCTTAACAGGGTTTACGGAACTTGCATTGCGAAGCCGGACACTCACATTTGTCACACACGAAACCGCTCTCAATCGTTTTCATTCTATCTCTCCTTATCGAGAATCTCTCCCAAATATCTCTTTGTATGTGAAATCTCTCCAAGAATGTCAAATCTCTCCCAAATCTCTCCAAGAATGTGAAATCTCTCCCAAATATCTCTTTATATGTGAAATCTCTCCAAGAATGTCAAATCTCTCCCAAATCTCTTTAAGTATGTGAAATCTCTCCCAAATATCTCTTTGTATGTGAAATCCCTCAAAGAATGTCAAATCTCTCCCAAATATCTCTTTGTATGTGAAATCTCTCCAGGAATGTCAAATCTCTCCCAAATCTCTCCAAGAATGTGAAATATCTCCCAAATATCTCTTTATATGTGAAATCTCTCCAAGAATGTCAAATCTCTCCCAAATCTCTCTAAGTATGTGAAATCTCTCCCAAAATATCTCTTTGTATGTGAAATCTCTCCAAGAATGTCAAATCTCTCCCAAATCTCTCCAAGAATGTCAAATCTCTCCCAAATCATTCCAAGAATGTGAAATCTCTCCCAAATCTCTCTCAAAAGTTCTCGTAACTTTTCGAAGTCATTCGGGTCATTTCGACCCTTAACCGGGTCAAAAACCGCTTAAAACGGGGTAAAAACGAATAAAATAGGCATAAGGACCCGAAACCCTCTTATTAGGGTCGAAGCCTCTTAGGACCCGAAAGTCCTCTTAGGGACCGAAACCAAGAGGACCGAACATCTGCTGAACCGAAACCCTTCTCAGTACCGAACCCGAAGGGTCCTCTCAGGACCGAACCTCGCACACACACCCGAACCCGAAGGCTCCTGGAACCGAACCCGAAGGTACTGTTCACTTCGGTCCATTTCGGTTCTGATGCCTTTGGACCGAGCCCTTCGCTTCCTACTTACCTTCGCTTCCGGCTCAGCATCAGAGGGGACCAAACCTCGGCCAGGACCGAGAGGTCTCGCTGGGAAGCTTCTTTTCTCCCGGTTTTCGTCTAGTTTTGCATTTTAGGCCCGTTTTTAATTGTTTTAACACGGAATTTTCACCAAAAACTTTATTGTAATATATAAGACCCCTTAATTAATGATTAATCACGTTTTTAAGGATAAAACCTTATCCAAGAAAAGTGGGTGAAGTACAAAGGTGGAGTGTTGACTTTCCTTTATTCTATGACACAAGCAACCACTCCCATACCCACTCCATGTCACTATTCACCATCAGCCCATACCTAGTCATTTCATGGTACTTTTCCCACCTTTTTCCAACCTCACAATTGGTCAAAGGCTAGAAAAGTCTCCTCTCTCCTCACACTTCTCTCATTTTCTCATTCTTCCACCAAAGATCAAACATATTTTCTCTCTCACTTCCTCTCTCTAAAAATTCGAGATTCAAGGCTATACTCCAAGCTTTTCTTCTACTTTTGGTAAGTATTAACATCCTCCTTGTGATTACTACACTTCATTCTACTCAAATCATTGATTGCTTACACAAATATCGTCATATTTGTTGTTAGCTCCTCAAATCTTCAAGCATCTCCCAAGTGTTCTTGAGTTGAACACTTCTTTTCTCCATCATCAATCTTTTGAAATCACTCAAGGTGAGTTCATACCCCTACATTTTTATCTTTTCTCAAGTTTTTAGAGGGGGGGGGGGATACAAGTTAAAACACCAAGAACAAAACTAAACTTTTCTAACAGCCTTCATCAGAAAAGTTCAACTCCATTCACGGACTGTTTTGGATAACTTAAACATTTTTGTTTTCAAAACGGTTCTATATGTAAGTAGTTCCAGTTCTTATCTTTAAAATGACTACTTGCACATCTCCATACGATTTTTCTACAATTTATGGTGATTTTTACAAAATAGCATGTCTTTTCAAACACAAATCCGGACCAGTCTGTGAATATGAGCATTTTAATACAAGTTAAAGGCTTCCAAAAATCATGATAAAAATTATGAGTACACTAGACACATTTTAGGAACTCTCAGAATTTACGGATCTAGTTTTCGACTTCGTATGATTTTTCTAAAACAGTGCAGATAGGTTAAGAATTAGTTAACAGCTTATAACTTTCAAAACACTTTGTAACATGTTGAGCAAAGTGTTAAATCTTTGACGACTTCATATATTACATGTATTTCTTGTAGTGGTATATTTATATAATAGGAAATTACTTACTGAATTTATAAGAATCCTCCATCATAACCATAATTACAAAACAAAGCAAGATAAACATAGCTATATTGTACTATACATTTGATTTACATAGAAAGGGTTCTTATACACCACAAATAAATATAATAAACTATTATAAGTATAGTTAGGTTGTATATACATTTCAAACATTTTGATAAACTATAATAGGTATAGTTTATGATCATTTACATTACAAAACGTTTTCACATATGAATGGGGTACATTCCAAAGTACCGGGTTTTCATATAAATGGGGTACATTGGAATGTACCGGGTTTTCATATAAATGGGGTACATTCCAAAGTACCGGGTTTTCATACAAATGGGGTACATTCCAAAGTACCGGGTCTTCATATAAATGGGGTACATTCCTGTTGGAATAGTGTCTAAGGCTGCAACTATATTAGGCAAGTATTTGACCCGATTATACATGGTCCTTTTGGGTTGCCTTCACCATAGCAACTTGACAAGATGATTTATTATGAGAGAATAGATATTATTAATATATTATGAGAATAATATAAGGAATAATAATATTGTTATTTGATTAATATAAGTCATAAATTAATTAGTATTAATTTGGTGACTTAAAGAGATTAATAAATAAGAGGGTATAAACTGTCAATTGTTTGATAGTGACACTTTGGGCTGTAATTCCTTATTGGATAGAGGATGGACGAATTCTAGGGCTTGGGATAGCCTCAAATTCGTCCAAGGCTTATCTAAGGAAAGGATCTGGATTGCTTTAAGGAAAGATTATCCAACTAGGGTTGAAGGGTGAAACCCTTGGAGCCTTACAAGTATAAATAGACCCCTAGGGCAAGGGAAATCGGCACCTCTGCTAAGGCAAAGAACCCCTGGCCGATTTCTAATCCCTCTCCTCTCTCTCAAATCATCCTCCTTGCTAATTGGTGTTTGTAAGCCATTAGAGGAGTGACAATTGTGACTCTAGAGCTCCAAGACAACAAGATCAAAACAAGAGATTCAAAGGTAAACTTCTAGATCTGATTTTGTATTGTTCTTATACCTAAATAGTCATTAGAAGTCTTGGATTCAAAGCATATTTAATTAGAGAAACCTAGATCCAAGCATTAGGGTTTTGCATGCGCACATAGGAAAGTTCTTATGGCTAAAACCCATTAGTGGTATCAGAGCCTAGATTGGTTTCTATTAAATTATTGCTTGTTTGTTTGAATCTTGTTTGCAAAATTCGAATTTTGTGTTTCTGTGTCATGAATTCGACGAGTCCCATGGTGGGCTCGACGAGTTGGCCTGACTTGACGAGTCCAGTTGGGAACTCGACGAGTTCGAGCGTCAGGAAGGGCCAGATTCGGGATTTTTTGATATTTATCTTATGGAAACTTGCCTTTATCATATTAGATCAACCCTAATCCGATTTTTTGATATATATGACTATAATCTTGATCTAATTAAAGATATTTATCAACTAATAAAATATTTAATTTCCTTATGTGATAATTAATTAATTATTTTGATTAAATTGGTAATTATCTTGCAAGAAATCTTTAAATAAATCAAATATGGATAATTATGGAATTAATTGTTAATTAAGATTATTTGTTATTTGATCCTCCATGTTTTAAATGTTTAAAACTTGTCCTCAAGTTTTGAAATTTATGTTTTGTGATTAAAAGTTTTAATTTAGACAATTTAAATTTCAAACCCTAGAATTTTACAAGTTTAAAATACAACCCTATATTAATATAATATTACAAGATTAATATATATATATATATATATATATATATATATATATATATATATATATATATATATAACTAAAATGCTAGTCTTACCGTTAGTAGGCCTCATTCACGAAGCCAATCTATAAGGTGGGTATAAGGTTGCGGCCTATAAAATGGCGCTTAATAGGTGTACACTCAAACCCACCGCTTGCTTGATCGGTGGAGGGTCGTTAGCCGAACGGGTAGGATAGGGCAACCTCATCCTCTCATTAAAAGTATAATATGAAATACAAAGTAACTACAGGTTTTTCAAAAATTTCCCAATCTTAGTTACTTTAGGAAAAGTGAATTGATGCAATCCCATGAAATTACCCTTTGCACCTTGCTAAGAAGTTAGTGGAGCGTGTGTGGTTTACCGGCACACTAATTGGTTCTAAGCGAAGGTGTCAAAGGGTGATTCATTGTTTATCATAGTTCGATGGAGCGTGTGTGGTTTACCGGCACATCAAATGGGTGATCGTTACAATGAAGGCACCATGTGAATTTGCAAGGTAATTCACACCCGCTTTGTGATCCTCGGTATCCCAGTCACAAACAAGAGGGGCATATCGAGATTTAAGCATGCCATTGAAATGTTTCAATGAATCTCATCTAAACCTAGGAATTCTCAAATTCGTTTAGAACTTAAAGTTAGGTTATCATGGTGGAGAATTAGTGAATCGTCATTCACTTACCTTCAAATTGTTTGCATGTTAGAATACGACATCCCTTTTCTAATATGTAAATATTGATGTTGGATCCTAGCCCTAATTTTTCTTATTGGGTGATAATTAGGGATTCATATTCTAGTCTATCCTTGTCCTTTCTATTTGTAGATGTCGAACGCGAACAACGTTGCTGCTAGTTCTTTCACATTGATGAGCCTTTGTCAAAAGGTCACTTTCGATGGAACGAACTTCACCGAATGGATAAGATACATTCGCACTATTGCTTGCTATGAGGATAAGGAGTATGTCCTCGATGAGAAGCTCGAGAAAATCAACCCTGAAATCGCTACTCCGGCTGAAATGACCGCTTTTGAAACTCACGAGCGAAATGCAACGAAGGTACATTGCATCATGATAGCCACTATGAACTCCGAATTCCAAAAGTCCTATGAGGACATGTACCCGTATGAGATGCATCAAGACTTATTGGAGAGATACCACCAAAACGCGAGACAAGAGCGTTATGAGATTTTCACTAACATGATTTCCGCTAAGATGGGTCATGGAGAGTCTCTTACCGTGCACCTGCAAAAGATGCAAAGGTATGTCGACCGTCTTCGCAAGTTAAATGTTGACTTTGGGGAAGACTTGGCGATCGACATGTTGCCTCACTCTTTGCCTCCAAGCTACAATCAATTTAGGATGACCTACCACATGAACAAAGAGGAGGTCACCCTAAGCAAACTCCAAGGTCTCATGAGGGTCGGTGAGAGCAACTTCAAGGACAAGTCTGTTGCACCAACTCCCAATCCACCCGCTGCTCCTGTCTTGGATATTGGACAAGGAAAGGGAAAAAAGAGGAAGGCTTCGTCTAAGAACTATCGCAAGGTTAAAGCCCGAGATGGTTCCTCTTCTAGTGGGACCAAAGTTGATCCTGCTAAGCCCTGCCCTAACCCAAAGGAGGCAGAGTGCCACCACTGCCACAAGATAGGACATTGGAAGAGAAGCTGCCCAGAGTACCTGCAAGCCATCAAGGAAGGAAAGATCAAGCCGTCTTTCGCAGGTATATACACAATTAAATCTAACGATTCATCTCATGCTATTTCTTGGGTTCTTGATACCGGTTGTGGTTACCACATTTGTTCTAATGTGCAGGGACTAAGAAGAAATAGGGATGTGGAGGCTGGAAGAATAAATCTAATCATGGGGAATAGAAGATCGTCGCTTGTGACCAAGATTGGAGTGTATTCTTTAGTGCTTAGAAATGGTTTAAGTTTAGATTTGAACAATTGTTGCTATTCGCCAGAAATGGCTAGAAACATCATTTCATTTCATGGTTTGTTTAGACAAGGTTTTAGATTTTCTTTTAATAATGAGAATGGTTCTATTTTGGCTTATCTAAATGGTGTCTTTTATTTTGAAGCTATACCATGTAATGGAATTTATGAAACTGTTATGATTGTTGATAACTTAGGAAATGATGTTTTAAACATAGATTCTTCCAATAGTATGGATAGAGCATCCTTGTGGCATTGTCGTCTTGGACATGTCAACAAGAAGCACATAGCCCAACTCCAAAAGGATGGAGTGTTGGAGTCATTCGACCTTAGGGAAGATGACACGTGCGAGTCTTGTTTACTTGGAAAGATGACTAAGTCACCCTTCACAAGTACGTGTGAAAGGGGTGAGGGTCTATTGGACCTAATACATACCGATGTATGTGGACCGTTTAGATCAACCACAAAGGATGGGAACCACTTCTACGTGACTTTTACCGATGACTATAGTAGATATGGGTATATCTATTTAATCAAGCAAAAGTCGGAAACTTTTGAAAAGTTCAAAGAGTTCAAGAATGAAGTGGAGAATCAATTGGGAAGGAAAATCAAGATGCTTCGATCCAATCGAGGAGGAGAGTACCTAAGTCGTGAATTCCACGACTATCTCAAGGAGTGTGGAATAGTTTCACAATTGACGCCTCCTAGGACACCGCAGTTGAATGGTGTGGCAGAAAGGCGTAATCGAACCTTATTGGATATGGTTCGCTCTATGATGATTCGTGCTTCACTATCAATCTCTTTTTGGGGGTATGCCTTAGAGACTGCCACCCATATCCTTAACTGAGTCCCTACTAAGAAGGTTGCCAAAACACCTCACGAGATGTGGACAGGGAAAGCTCCCTCGTTAGCACATATCAAGGTTTGGGGTTGCGAGGCTTTCGTAAGATGAGATACTCACGACAAGCTCGAACCTCATAGTGAGCGATGCATTTTCATCGGCTTCCCGCAGAAATCCTTTGGATATCTCTTCTATAGACCGAAGGACAATGTTGTCTTCGTTGCGAGGAGAGGAGTTTTCCGAGAGCGAGAACTCATAGGCCAAGGAGACAGTGGGAAGCAAATCGAGCTTGAGGAGATTCAAGAGTCGATAGATGAAGGAACCTCTACCGCTGGCACTCAACCCGAGGAGGAAACTCCGGTTGAACCGATCGACGAGTCCTTACCTCTTAGACGTTCCGAAAGAGTTAGAGTTCAACCCCAGTTTTATGGTTTTCATATTACTACCGAAGGGGACGCGTATATTAGTGATGGTACACTAATAAACCTTGATGAATCTAATAGTTATAAGGAAGCCATGGCAGGCCCGGAGTCTGCGAAATGGAAAGAGGCAATGGATAGCGAGATCCAATCCATGTATGATAACCAAGTTTGGAATTTGGTTGATAATGTGCCCGGACGTAAGACCGTTGGGTGCAAATGGATCTTCAAGAAGAAGACCGACGTGGATGGAAACGTACACACATATAAAGCACGATTGGTTGTGAAGGGCTTTACTCAAACTCCCGGAGTTGACTATGATGAGACCTTCTCACCAATTGCGAAGATAAAATCTATTAGAGTGATGCTTGCTATTGCCGCATTTCATGATTATGAGATTTGGCAAATGGATGTCAAGACCGCTTTCCTTAACGGAAAGTTGGTTAAGGATGTTTACATGGCTCAGCTAGAGGGGTTTGTGGACCCGAAGCATCCGAATAGAGTGTGTAAGCTTGAGAAGTCCATTTATGGACTTAAGCAAGCATCTCGCAGATGGAATCTTTGCTTCGATGAGAAAGTCAAAGAGTTTGGATTTGTACGAAGCGAAGATGAATCGTGTGTATATGTCAAAGCCAGTGGGAGTATAGTAAGCTTCCTCGTTCTATATGTCGATGACATATTACTCATAGGAAATGACATCCCGACTCTGCAGGAGGTTAAGTCCTGGCTCAAGAAGTGCTTCGCTATGAAGGACCTCGGAGAGGCTTCTTACATTTTGGGAATAAGGATAGTAAGAGAGATAAGTAAGAGACTAATAGGACTTAGTCAGAACACTTACTTAGAGAAGGTACTAAAACGTTTTAGTATGGAAAACTCGAAGAAGGGAGAATTACCGATACAAAGTAATGTCAAGTTGAGTAAGACTCAAAGTCAGAGTACCGAAGCTGAAATAGCAGAAATGAGCCGAGTACCATACGCTTCCGCAGTTGGCTCAATCATGTACGCTATGACTTGTACTCGCCCTGATGTAGCCTTTGCTTTGAGCATGGTTAGCAGATATCAAGGGAACCCTGGCAGAGCCCATTGGATTGCGATGAAAAATATCCTTAAGTACCTTCGGAGGACGAAGGAATGGTTCTTAGTCCTCGGAGGGAGTGATGACTTGAAGGTGCGAGGGTATAGTGACACCAACATTCAGACCGACAGGGACAACTACCATTCGCAGTCGGGCTGGGTCTTTACCCTGAATGGAGGAGCAGTGACTTGGAAAAGTTCCAAACAAGAAACCGTAGCTGATTCAACGTGCGAATCAGAGTACATTGCAGCGAGCGAAGCGTCGAAGGAGGCTATATGGTTGAAGAACTTCATCGGTGACCTTGGAGTTGTACCTGCCATAAAGGAGCCCATGGAGATTTTCTGTGATAATGAAAGAGCGGTTGCCTTGACCAAGGAACCAAGGGATCATGGTAGATCTCGACATATCAACAGAAAATATCACTTTATTAGACATCGTGTAGAAGAAGGACAACTCGTAGTGAAGAGGATATCATCGGAGGATAACCCAGCAGATCCGCTTACGAAGGGACTGAGTAGGGTTAAGCACTTGCAGCATCCTAGGAGTATTGGGCTGAAGGATGATATTAGCATAGATTAGATAGTATTAGAAACGTGTAATAGATAAATGTAATTAACATTTGATGATTAAATAAAGGAGTTTTATTTATGAGTAATGCTACTGTCTTATGTTAATTGTTTAACTATTGTTTCATTTTTGCATGTTTTGACTTCCAGAATAATTGAATTTATTAAGAATAATCGAATTATTCAAATTGTCCACAATCGTTCATATGTTGGAAGTAGATATGAATGAAGATTGTCGTGAATTGGTGCGTAGATTGTCTAAATGGTATTAGACATAGCAAAAGATTGATGCGACGTTCATGAGTGCTTATGAACTGGTTTTAAGCATTGGAACAAACCCGCGCTTGCTGGAATCACCTTATGGAATATGATATAAAAGGGTGATCGCAAGACGATAATATCATATAGTCTTAAAACCTAGATATATGGTTTGTTATTTGTTAATTGGTTGTACATTGATAATGTGAAAACGCATCAGTAACTCGGTGTTATAAAACGCATTGTTGTGTATAGTTGATTAATGAATAAGTAAATGCATATAAGTCGAAGTTTATCTGTAACTTTTATCCTAAGAAGGTAAAAGCGATATCTCGGCTGCTCGATGATTTGATTTGACTTATGTGTCGGGCCTGGTCAGAATTGAATTGATGTGTTCAATTAAGTTCTATGTCAAATAAATCGGAGATCGAGAAACCAAAATGCTAGACTAATCATTCCATAGAATTGTCAGCATGATATCTTACAGAGGACTGTACGATCCCTTATCTAAAGGACAAAATTGATTAGATCAGAGTTTGACAGCGTCTTTGAGATCTACGATTACAAATCGAATTGTACTTGTGCATATAGTTACTAGACGTATCCAAGTGGGAGACTGTTGGAATAGTGTCTAAGGCTGCAACTATATTAGACAAGTATTTGACCCGATTATACATGGTCCTTTTGGGTTGCCTTCACCATAGCAACTTGACAGGATGATTTATTATGAGAGAATAGATATTATTAATATATTATGAGAATAATATAAGGAATAATAATATTGTTATTTGATTAATATAAGTCATAAATTAATTAGTATTAATTTGGTGACTTAAAGAGATTAATTAAATAAGAGGGTAGAAACTGTCAATTGTTTGATAGTTACACTTTGGGCTGTAATTCCTTATTGGATAGAGGATGGACGAATTCTAGGGCTTGGGATAGCCTCAAATTCGTCCAAGGCTTATCTAAGGAAAGGATTTGGATTGCTTTAAGGAAAGATTATCCAACTAGGGTTTAAGGGTGAAACCCTAGGAGCCTTACAAGTATAGATAGACCCCTAGGGCAAGGGAAATCGGCACCTCTGCTAAAGCAAAGAACCCCTGGCCGATTTCTAATCCCTCTCCTCTCTCTCAAATCATCCTCCTTGCTAGTTGGTGTTTGTAAGCCATTAGAGGAGTGACAATTGTGACTCTAGAGCTCCAAGACAACAAGATCAAAACAAGAGATTCAAAGGTAAACTTCTAGACCTGGTTTTGTATTGTTCTTATACCTAAATAGTCATTAGAAGTCTTGGATTCAAAGCATGTTTAATTAGAGAAACCTAGATCCAAGCATTAGGGTTTTGCATGCGCACATAGGAAAGTTCTTATGGCTAAAACCCATCAATTCCAACGTACCGGGTTTTCATATAAATGGGGTACATTCCAAAGTACCGGATTTTCATATGAATGGGGTACATTCCAAAGTACCGGGTTCACATAAGATAGTTATTATGATATTAAAACTATATTTCATCTACAATTGTTAGACTTCAACTATAATCGTTGAGCGTATATGCTAAAGTCGTATAAGAATTTAGTCTCGATTGGCTTAGAATTGGTGGGGCCCGCCTCATCTCCTGTTCCTCGTTGGGTTGTGGACCTAGGGCAGACCCACTATATTCAACGGGTTATCTAACTTAAATCTTATATAACTTATATACGCTGGACTATTATAGGAGAAATCTACAGGTCATTCTCGGGTTCATTAACACATCATATAGGAATATTCTGTTCAAACTTAACTAGAAAATATTGGATTTTCTGGAAATCAAACTCTATCGATTTTACAAGGTAAACGGTTTCTACTTCAAACAAAACTCTTATGAACTCACCAACTTAATTGTTGACACTTTTTCAAAACTACTTGTATTCTCAGGAAATCAGTGAAACAGGAAAACTTCAGCGCTTTGAGGATGGGACGTTAAACCGTCAACAATTTATTTTTGTCATCATAATGTAATTGATTTTGAAACATGTAAACATATACTTTGGTGTGACTTTTTGAATTATATTTATGATGGTTGTATTTGCTTTGAGCACTATTATACACGTTGTTGTGATACTATACATGAAGTCCTCCACCCCCGGACGTTTCCGCCATCCTTGGTTTAGGGGTGTGACATGCTGCCCTGTCGCCGCCCGTTTTCCGTTGAAGACAAGGTTGTCACCAATTTCTCGTGGATGGATTAGTCGGAGGTGCCGTTCGTGTCCGTGTATTGTTGTTCCTCTGTGAGCTGCTGCCAAATGTGGTGACCGTCGATGGTGCTGTGACTGTTGCCGTTAGTGTTGCTGCCACTCTCTACCACCGCCGCCGTACGCCACCTGGTGGGTGGCTGGGTTTTGTTGCGAATGGGAAGCGTGTGTGTGTGCTTTGTTGGCCGTAATTCTTAAGAACAACCACCAGCACCACCACTGTGAGGTGGTGGCTGCCACCATGTACCACCACCGGCCACCACAAGGGTGGTCATGTGTGTTTATGTTAGTGAGTGTGTGTGTATTGGGATTTGTGTTGTAATTTGTAATTAGTGCTAGTGTAATCAAAAGAAAAACTCAAAACCACTACCGTGAGGTGGTGGTTGCCGCTTCCTGCCGCCACCAGTCACCATGTTGGGTGGCGGTGTGCTTTAGCTTGTGATTAGTTTGTTTTTGTGATGCTTGGACATAATCAGACTAGAGCCATAACCACCACCGTGAGGTGGTGGTCGTTGCCGTGAGCCGCTATTGACTACCACTACCCAAGGTGGTAGTGGGTGGTGCCTGACTTAGTAAAACCCTAATTGTCCTAATGAAACCCTAATAGGCCTAAGGACTAATCTTTTGGGCCTAATTGGATTGTGTTGGGTTGGAAACCCTAATTAGGGTTTGGAAAACCCTAATTTTGGAAATGTGTATTTTGGATTTATCGGGACCCGCATTTGGACCATTGGATTTGGGAGTTTGAATTAATCCCAACCACATTATATGATTGACCCAATAGATTGATGGAATTAATGAATTATGTCCGTAATGGGTTAAGTAAGAAACACTTAACCCTAATCGTCATTTTATGCGAAAACCCTAATCTTGGTTGGGCCTTTCTATTGAGTTTTGGTGATTGGGAATCATATGGACTAAGAATATATGGATGGGCCTTAGGGTAAGGCCCATGTGAGGGTTTTGGGCCTAATTTGGAAATTTGGGCCATAGATGGGTCATAACTAGGCCTTGAGGATTATGAGAGGTTAGGTCATTAGAATACCAAGTGGTTAGACTAGACTAAATGGTTGGGCCTTAAGATAAGCCCGTGTAGAGTTTTGGGCCCAATTTGGAAAATTGGGCCATGTATTGGGCTTTGGTCCATACTTTGACTTTTGGGTCTTTGGATTGGGCCTTGGACTGAATAAAGTTAGGGGAAGAGTAGTCTTTTTACCCCAAGCATGGACTTATGGTTACGTAATGGAACCCAATTATTAATTAGGTGTCGTTTTTATGTTAACAGTTCGGGAACCTGTCAACCAGCAACTAGAGTTTTATCTGCGGGACTTTAGCTGTGTGAGGTGAGTCTCCTCACCATATCAATGGGTCTAAGGCACCAAGGTCGGCCCATTTTATGATCTGTGGTAAACTAGTTGATGTAGTGTTATGTGGCATGTTAGGAGGTATGTTAGTCGCATGTGTGTTATACTTGTATGGAAGACAATGGGAGAGCCCATGGCACTTGGATGTAAGTCCATGTGGAGAGCCCATGGATTTCCTATTAAAGACCATGAGGGGAGCCCATGACACTTGAATGTAAGACCATATGGAGAGCCCATGGCTTTCCTATTAAAGACCATGGGGGATCCCATGACGCTTGGATGTAAGACCATGTGGAGATCCCATGACTTTCCTATTAAAGACCATGGGGGGGTGAGGGGGGAGCCCATGACACTTAGGTGTAAGACCATGCAGGGAGCCCATGACATCCTGGAGTAAGACCCTAGGGGAGCCCACAACATCCTTATATGTTTATATGCTTGGATTGCGTATGCCAGTTGATTATGTGACATGTGGGACGATAGTTGTTTATGACAGTATGTGATATGCTAGTTGTCTTTATGATACTTGCATGGAAGACACCGGGGGGAGCCCGAGGCAGTTGGATATCAGACCATGTGGGGAGCGCATGACAATCCTTATATGTTTATATGCATGACTTAGGTGATTGTTATGGTTTATGTAGCTTCTATAGCTAATACAGATTATGTGATTATGTGGATTGTGTGGGTATGCTCTGGGGAACTCACTAAGTTTCGTGCTTACAGTTTTGTTTATGGTTTTAGGTATCATTGTTTTGGAAAGGAAGGGCTCAGCTTGATCGCAACACACACCCATGTTTTTAGCATTACGTAATTTTGGGACGAACTCCAATGAATGTTTTACTTAATGATGATTTGAAATGTTTGAAATAAATGGTATCAATGTTTTAACAATATTAAAAATGAACTTTTTACCGTTGATTTTTAGGTCGTTACGATATGGCTAACGCTGATAAATTATTACGGAATTAGGGCAAAATTAAAATAAAATATAAAATGCATCTTGGGGTTTTAGGGCTTATTATTTATTTATTCACCTATTTTAATTAATTTATTTATTTTATTTTAAACAAAATATTACAAGGGAAAAACAAAGACTTGGTCGTGTATATCATCCATGATTTTATTTGGTTTGATGATTTTGGAGTAAATTACACAAATGGTCCCTATGGTTAGGGGTAATTTGCGCGCTTAGTCCCTAACTTATTTTTTTAACTCGGAAGGTCCCTACTGTTTGTTTTTGTTACGCGCTTGGTCCCTACTTTTTGTTTTTGTTACGCGTTCGATCCATGTCTAACCTAAAAAGACTATTATTTCAATGTGGAAAAATGATGGGGTGGATAAGGTAAGATGAAGGGGATGGGTTTAGGGTGTGTTTATTTAAATAAATTAAAAAATCAAGGGCAAAATAGTCTTTTTAGGTAAGATAGGGACCAAGCACGTAACAAATACAAACAATAGGGACCTTACGAGTTAAAAAAATAAGTTAGGGACCAAACTTGCAAATTACTCTAAACCATACGGACCATTCGTGTAATTTACTCATGATTTTGGGACTGATATATGATAATGATTTCTTGGAACTTGTTTTGTAAACTTAGGGATTTTAGGATGTTTTTAAAAATGAAATTTTTTCCATGATTTTTGGGATGTTACAAAGAAGAGCCAACGTCAACATTAAAATTTACGTTATGCAATTGGTACTCAAAATTCTAACATACCATATATCATAACAAAGAAATCATACTTAACCTGATGGAGTAATTTAAAGATGGACCGATTCAAAAAGATGATTCATATAAGAAGAAGAAATTATTAACTGATGGACCGATTCAAAAAGATGATTAAGATAAAAAGAAGAAATTAAGCATTTTTTAATGATAACTAAAAGAGACAATAAAAAAGTAAGAAACGATGATATCAAAAGATTAACAGGATACCCACAAATACGATGGTAATTAAAAAATGATTTAAGAGGAGACAAAAGTATTTAACAACATTTGATTCACCTATTGTTGGCTAACTGATACGTACTTAGAATTGTAATCCAAAACCCAACGTTATCATCATCATCATTATCATCGATTTGCTTCTAGTTGCCACTATAATAATCATCTTGATAAGAAAAACCACCGTTTGCATGTTGCATGTCATATTCCAAATCTATCGTGTGAAAGAAAAAATAAAGATTAAATATCAAAATTACTTTTAACAACTTATTAAATTAAAACAAAAATCTATTATAAGAGCATCTTTAACTCATTCTTATTTTGATTATTTCCCTCATTTTCTTCAATTATTCTCCAACTCATCCCCATTTATTCCTTCATTTTAGAGAATATGAATAATATTACACCAAATATGGTGTTATATAATTCATTTATCTCAAAATAAGGATTAACTTTGTGTTGTCGGTTTTAGTCTTTTTGTTTATATATTTATATATTTCTAATTTATTTTTACCTACTAATTATGATTTAAATGTAATATTTAATACTTATAATATTTTGTTATATATTAAATTATATTAACTAATTATAAATATAAAGTTTGTGTTTTGTTCATCAAATTCTTCTAAAAAGTTAAATACATATTGAATTTTTAAAAAACAATAACATATTTTACAAAAACTTATAAATATGTTATAAATATAATGTTATTTATTTAATATTATTATAATGAAAAAAATATAGATTATATTTTTGTTAAAACCAAATTAATAAAAAATGTGTTTGACGATCTATATAAGTTGGAAGAATAGAGTATACTTTTTAGGGTAAAAAATTGGATAAAAAATATAATAAGGTTGGAGATAAAACATTATTTATCTTATTTTTATTCTATTTTTGTGGAAAAAAAATATAAATGGGTTGAAAATGGTTTAAAGAGACATTCAAAATTTTCAGTACGTCAATATTACCTTATTGATTTTAATTGATTTAAATCTGTAGTTTTGGTGGTATATTAAATGGCCGAAAATAATGACATGTAAAAAAGATTCAAATTTAATGAAATAAAAGTAAGTTGGTAATTCAACTATAAGATTAGAAACATTTTGAAGAAGCATGTGATAAACATTGATTCATTTATTATAATACAAATATTCAAAACTACAATTAAAAAGATAAATAAATCACATACCTAAATCATAAAACATTAACAGTTTTGATGATGACAATCTCTAACCAAGACATTATTACATCTAACATGTTCTATCCATTCAAAATTTAATGATATAATTTTGAAGGTAATAAATTAAGATTTAACGGGTCAAAAGATGCAACCAAATATATTCAAAAGTTTATCCTGCAAAAAAAGTAATGCTAATATTTTAATGATCAGGATTTCTAATAGCATATATTAATATAATAATAGTAAAATGATAACAATATTTTATTGAAATAAAAGAATATTAAACGTAAATTGGTAATTTAATTTCAAAATTAATGTGAAAAAAATTGATTTATTAGAATAGGATAAAGTCATCCAGCTGGTCAAAACAAAATCCCACTTGTTCTTCTCCGAGTCCAACACGAGTCATCTAATGACGTAAAGAGTCCTCCCTGCATACTTCTTTCAATTCAAGATTCTGTTTTTCTTTTCAAATTCAAGAACAATCTTTATCTTTATCCGATTATATATTCATGAAACAATCGTTTCAATTCAAATTTCTGTTTCTCTGTTTTTCATTGGATTCATCTCGAATTTCTCAAGTAAGCTTCTTTCACTTCTGGAATACACACAATACTCTGTGTCAGATTGCAATGCTTATTCATAAATCATAACTCAATTCATTGTTCTTGATTATTCGTTTCGTGTATATGTATGTGTTCTCATTCTCGATTAATGTCTTTCTTCTAAATCCAAAGTGCAACCAATCGCGCTCATACTTCCTTCAATTCAGGCGCCAACTGGAATGTGCAAATTTGACAACGAAGACGACACAAAATTCTGAAACTTCTCTCTCTGGCTTTCGAGGTTCGTAATATCGCAAATAAACCTAGAAGATAAAATGCATAGCAATACGATTTAGGTTTATCCATGTGTCGATTTTATGAATTTTTTATCTGTTTATTGTTTCTGCGATTGAAAACCCTAGGTCAATTTTCATAAAAGAATTTCAATTTTACATTTTTCTATCATTTCGCTTCAATGGGAGATTATCCGTTCAAGATGAGTTAAACCCTGGTTTGAGTTATATGCGACTATTTTCCCAATCATTACGAAGTTCTCAATTGCTAAATTTATGCAACTTCTTTTCATTTACTCACTTGATTTCAACGATTGTTTGTAGAAAAAATGTCCACCGGAAATCACAGAAGGATTTCCCCAGAAGAAGTTCAGAATGTACGTTTTTTGATTCTTGATTGCGTTTATTTACTACTTTCGATCTTTGAAATTCAATGATCATAATCTTTTTTTTATGGGTATATTTGAATTTAGGTAAAAAATCAAATAGAACAATGTCTATGGAATTACATGAACAAGAAACAAGCGATGGATATTCTCTATCAGAAACAAAACATCGAACCTATCTTTACAAAGCTTGGTATATATCGCAATTTGAATTAATTTTTTTCATAAAATTTTCATGATTATATAACTTATAACTACTTATAATTTCAGTTTGGGAGAGGCTTGAAGAAGAAAATCAAGAATTCTTCAAGATTTACTATCTGAAGTTAGCGTTGAAAAATCAAATAACGCAATTTAACGATCTGCTTTATCAACAAGCTGTAGCTGATTCAAATCAAGCGAATAACCCACATGGAGTTGCGTGTAATGGATCTCATTTACATGGAAGTAATTTCGGTTTCCATCAAGGAGTGAATCATAATAATGTGCCGGAAAATGTTGCCGTGAAGGCGGAGAACATGCAGCAGTACAATTTTCCGGCGGTGGTGCAGGGCGGGTTTAATGGTGGTGGACCGTTTGTACAGTCGGTGATGCAAAATGGTCCGGTGAATATGGCGGTGGGTACTCAGAATGGGAATGGGGTTGCAGTCGGTGGGCCTGGGTATTTTGGTAATTCGAGGTTTTTCTATCAGGCGACTCATGTCAATGGCAATGGCAATGGAATGGAATCACATCATGACGTTTCATCATTCGGAAACAATGGCAATGGAATGGAATCACATCATGACGTTTCATCATTCGGAAACGCGGATTCCATTCCGGTTTCATATCGGTTAAATGGAACAGTTATGGATGAGGCTCATTCATCTCATCAACTTTTGCGACAATTTGGTCAACCGGAATCGAGAGGTGACTCTCTCTCTCTCTCTCTCTCTCTCTCTCTCTCTCTCTCTCTCTCTCTCTCCCTCCGTATTTTGTGGTTAATTTTTATGTGTTGTTTTTCAGGAGAAAACAGCAGAGTTGGCAATATATCAAGAAACTTTGATTTTCAGAATTTTGGGAGAGATTCGTAGAACAATAAGAGTCAATAAACTAAGGTAATGATTGTAATTGTCACTCCTTGATTTTGAAAAAATTAAAAAGTTTTTAGTCACGACACTTGTTTTTAAACTTATGAATGTGTAACAAAAGATAGGTATGGGATTTAATAAATTAGAAATTGATAGGTCAATTGAAGAACAAAATTACAAAAATGACCACATTTTTAATTACATTTAACTTATTATATAAAAAAATACATGTATTAGTTTTAGTAAATCACATCATTTAAAAGATTTTGTTAATACATTGAAAGTGATATAGTGTTGGGTATTATTTGATATTACTCTATTTTAAGTTATAAAAGAAAACAAATTTATTTTAATTTTTGTAAGGAAAATTGATGGGTTAAATTAATTATTCTTTTTAATTTGATATTTGTAGAAAAATATAAGTTGTATAAACAAATAAGTTACTTATTTATTTATCTATTTTTTTTTTTTGTTGCTGCAGGTGGTCAATTGTAAATACTAAATACAAATCTTTGTAAATAGTAATGGAAGGAAAGGATTATGCGTTTCAAGTATTGTAGATATAACGAGATCAAAGACTTTGTAATCATTGTTTGGTACTTGACATTACAATAAAAATAAAATCGTTACGAAAGTTAGAAAATCTAACATGTTCGTTTTTTAGTTAGTTAAAATATAGTAATTTTATGAAAGATAAAACAAAATATAATAATAGCAGCTTTTATAACTCAAAATTTTGTTTGAAATTTTAGTATAATTACCACATACGTTTTTCTTTTCCTCAGATTTATATAACAAGATTTGTTTAGTTGTATACATGAAAAGAAAAAATGGATATAAAATGTAACATAACAATAAAAACACAAATAGTACCCTCGTAATGCAAACGCGAGTACATATTAAAAACAATAAAAACACAAATCTACTCGAATCTAAAATCGTCTTCAATGTTTTATTCGTGCAACTTTATTTCAATCTTGATTATCTTATGTTTACATGGTTCAATAATTATTAAATTTAAAGTAAATTATATAAATAGTTCACTTGGTTTTGGAATAAATTACATGTTTTATTTTTATCTTTTGACAAAAAATTATTAACAAGTGTACTTTGTAAAATACCGTATTTTCAAACTAACTATAAAAAACGTCATGTGACCGGACTTTATGGTTTCGAAACCTTGCAAGAACGGTCATTCTAACGTTAAAACTATCTTTTCATCTGTTTTTTTTATGAAAAGACAAATTTACCCTTCAACCAAATCAACAATATATAACAAAATTCAAGGACCATTTGTGAAATTTTGAAATTATATATATATATATATATATATATATATATATATATATATATATATATATATATATATATATATATATATATATATATATATATATATATATATAGAGAGAGAGAGAGAGAGAGAGAGAGGGAGAGAGAGAGAGTCAAGATCAAATAAGAAGGAAAATTTTGGTAGGAAGATAAGAAGTTTTTTTTTCTACATATTTTTTTAGCAAACAAACAAAATGAATCATCACATGATTCATTTGTAAGATGATTCATAAGAAAAAATTCTCAAAAAAACATGTTGATGATTCATTTATACAATGATTTTGTTGTTATTCACTAAAATTGTCATAAAAATGAATATTTTCTTAATTTACTTAAAAATGAATCATGAAAATGTTTATTGAAATTTTTTTCTTGTGAATCATCTTACAAATGAATCATCTAGTGATTCATTTATTTTGTTCGTCAAAAAAATATGTACAAAAGAAACTTCTTATCTTCCTACAAAAAAAAGTTTCTTACCGGATATATATATATATATATATATATATATATATATATATATATATATATATATATATAACAAGAGTAAAACAACAAGACACGATATAATGACATCACATGACGACAACCACTAGTACTAAACTAGGTTGTATCCATGTAGACAACCCGTGATTATAGACATTTATGTCGGGTTTTTTTTTGAAGAACATGAGAGGAAAGGTCACGTTATTGAAGATAAGTTTTCATGTCGTTCAATTGTAGTTAGTATAACCTATGAAAACCCGGTATTATAGGTTAAACCCATCATTATATTGGTGAGTATTTTTTGAGATATATTTATCTTCTTTTGGACTGTCATGAGTAATACACCTATAGTGATGTATATATATATATACATATATATATATATATATATATATATATATATATATACACAGAGAGAGAGAGAGAGAGAGAGAGAGAGCATGGTTCATTGAGAAATAAACGTTGAGAGTGAAAGAATGAATCTGCTGTTTAAACGCTCCAACATATCGGGCCGACAAAAAAGATTATATTCATATGAATACGTATATTCATATATGAATATGATGGCATAGGTGGCTATGGTGGTTGATGGCGGTGGTGATGGTGATGGTCGTTGGTGGCAGAGGGGATGTGGTGAATTCACATATGAATATACTTACTTTAATATTCATATATGAATATTACTTATCTTTCGTTGCACCGGTGGAACGTTTTGCTAGGCCTACTGAAAATACATAATACTCGATTATCCGACTTGACCCGTTTTGAATTCGAGTAGATCAGGTCAGGTATATCAGGTTTCGGGTTTGAAACTTTGGGTAATCGAGTAACCCAATATTTAAATAGGTCGGGTATTGGGTAGGTTTAAAAAAATTCGGGTGTACCCGAATACCCGTTTTGTAAAAAAAAACTAATTAATACACTGGTTATAATAACTATTAAAGTTGTATCATTATTTTACATAATTATTGCTCCTTATAGTTTAAACTAAATGTTATATGACTTCGTTATTTCAACGGTATATAATAAATATAAAAAAGAATGTTGAAAATGAAATGAAGTTTTGAACAGAATGTTACAACAAATATAATGAAAATTAATAAGATGTTAGATTCCCTTTCATTTTCTTTGTGCACTACGGATTTGTTTCTTTTTTTCAACTATGCACATGTTTCTTTTTTGTCATTTCTTCTTTGTGAATTGAAATATAGCTACATAATTGGTCCTTGCAATTTAGATAACATGCTAATTTTTTTATTTATAACTTTTATGTACTCACATTTTGCAATAAATCATGTAACATGTTTGGTTAATCCAAATTTGATCAAACATTGATTATGTACTCTATAAACTATTTTTTTTTTATCAAAATTTGAAATGGAATGCAAAAATCACATAACATATTATATTGACTTGTATTGTTATCGTATATGTACTTGTTAATTGTATGTAATATTTTGTTACCCAATTTTTTAGTAAAGCAACCGAAATACAAAAAAGAATTAAAAAAATCAATAAGTGACACTTAAGTAATTTTCGGGTATAACCGAAAATACCCGACCCGACCTAAACCCCGAATACCCAAAACCCGAGAACCTGAATTACAATATAGGTCGAGTATCGGGTATTATTAGTTTAAGGAAATACCCGATGTAACATCCAAAATTTTAAGCCAAATTTAAACTTTTCCAACCATTAAAACCAAACAATGTTATACAAATTGTTTTCAAAATATTATTCATCAGAGTGTCCCAAAAACTAAAATCATAAGGATCAGGAGCAGTACGGTCATGCATTTTCCTTGCTACGATATCCTGATGTACCTGAAACAATAAACTGAAATTGTAAGCTCGAGAGCTTAGTGAGTTACCCCCAAAATACCAATACCACACTGATAATACGATATCAAAACAAATAACAATAACATGCATAATGGGCCTCCTGACTGGACCAACTTGCAAGGCCTACAGTCTATTTGGATCTATCCCGAGCCTTCGGTGTGACTGGGTCGTCATACAGGCTCACAACCTATCCGAACCGCTCATCGGATATGTTGGCCTTCAACACAAAGCATGACTGCCTCAACACCAAACCAATAACCATGTGCACGTAAATAACATATTCTAGCATATATATATATATATATATATATATATATATATATATATATATATATATATATATATCAGGTATAACTATCTCACAGATCATTAATCATAGCAATCTCATATACAAGAATACCGACCTAACCTGGTCACTAACATACCAATCTATCGTATCATCATAGCATTACAACATCCTGTCTATCCTAATACCCAACTAACAGATCATAATCATATACATCACACTATAATCAGAATATCAACCTAAAGGGCCGACCTTGGTGCCTTAGACCCTATTGATATAGTGAGGATAACTCGCCTTGCTAGTGGCTCGGGATAATACTGTCCACTCCTCCAGATATAGCTCCAACCACCTCGCCTGTACCCATGAGTGACCCACTCAATAAATACCCAATTACCAAAATGCCTTTGGAAGGCACAAGACAATCCCCAGTCAAATTCAAAGTCACTGGTCAATGGTCAACAATCCATGTCATCGAGTCCCTATGGATTCAAGAATTACCCGAATCGACTCGTCGAGTCTCTAACAGACTCGTCGAGTCAAAATGCGACCCAGTGCTTGAAAACCCAAATTGACTCACTGAGTCATCTCCCAGACCCGCCGAGTCTACACGAGACCAATTCGGACAAAAACCCTACTCGACTCGCCGAGTCATCTCCCAGACTCGTCGAGTCTATACGGTTATTCCCATGATCAAGCGATAAAGAACTGTTTTTTCGTTCCAAACAGTAGATCTAGGTCCCTAGAGTGTATTAACAACATAAAGTAGCTACCTTTAGGTATTTGCATGCCTCAAAATCCGAATCCAAGCTTGAAATGAAGCTCTACTCATAAAGGAGGGCTCTTTCATAGCCATACAAGGAACTTTATGAACTTAGGACCCAAGGGAGGTTCAGATCTAAAGTTTCAACTTCAGATCTAGCTCATACACCACAATCCCTTCATGAATATGTTAAAGAAAGCCCTAACTCCATCCATGAGAGGTTCTAAGAAGAAAGAGATCAAAGTAACAGCTGGTTACCTCCAAAATGTGCCCAAACTGAGATGGATTCAAGATCTACACGAATTTCCTTGATGCAAACCTCTTGATCTACAAGTTTCCTTCACTAAATCACTTCCTAAAGCTCAAAACACTCACAAAGCTCACACACACAAAATTTAGGGTTTCTGGCTCTCAAGGGGTGATAAGGGACAGTGGGAGGCGCTAATGGTCCATTATATAGGGTGCAAAAACCCTACAATTTAGGGTTTCCTCTGCCAGCTCCTACTCATCGAGTCCCCTACCTGACTCGTCGAGTCAACTCATTAAATGACGTGTCCCAACTTGCTTCTACTCGACGAGCCATAGCATCAACTCGTCGAGTAAGTCTTAAAACATGAAATTTAAATTGAACAATAGTGATACCTGATAATTGGGGCGCTACAATTCTCCCCCACTTAATTTAGACTTCGTCCTCGAAGTCTGCTGTAACGAATAACTCCAAGTAATGCTCCCGCATCTCCGCCTCCAGCTCCCACGTCCACTCAGATCCCCTCTGATGCTCCCACTATACCTTCACCAAAGGTATCTCCTTGTTCCGCAAAACATTCATCTTCCTCTTAAGAATAGCCACCAGTTTCTATACATAATTCAAACGCTCAACAACCTGATTGTCATTCAGTGGTATCACTGCCTCCTGATCCATAATGCACTTGTGCAGCTGCGAAACATGAAAAGTGCTGTAAATGCGACTAAGCTAATCCAGCAGATCTAGTCTGTACGCTACCTTGCCGACCCTGGCAATGACCCTAAACGACCAAATATATCGGGGGCCCAATTTTCCCCTATTTCTGAAACGAATCACGCCCTTCCATGGTGAGACCTTCAAGAGCACCATATCATCAACCTGAAATTCCAAATCTGATCGGTGTCTGTCAACGTAACTCTTTTGCCGACTCTGAGCAGTCTGCAGCCATTGTCTTATCTGCTGAATCTTTTCGGTAGTCTGCAAAACTACCTCGGTACGACCCATTACCCTGTGTCCAACCTCACCCCAATAGATTGGGGTTCTACATCTCTGACCGTACAACAGCTCAAAAAGTGGGGCGCCAATACTGGAATGATAACTGTTGTTGTAAGCAAACTCTGCAAGAGGTAGGTGGGAATCCCAAGTCCCCCCAAAATCAATGACACACGCCCTCAACATATCCTCGAGGGTCTGAATGTTCCGCTCACTCTGCCCGTCGGTCTGAGGATGAAATGTTGTACTAAAGTGCAACTGTGTGCCCAGTTTCTCGAGGAACTTCTGCCAGAAAAGAAAAGTAAACCTGACATCCCGGTCGGAAATAATGGAAACTGGTACCCTGTGCCGAGCAACGATCTCTCGAACATACACATCAGCCAATTTCTCGGCCGAAGAACCTTCCCGAACAGACAAGAAGTGAGCACTTTTGGTCAATCGATCAACAATAACCCATAGCATCAAATCCCTTTACCGTCTTTGGCAAATTAATAATGAAATCCATTGAGATTTGCTCCCATTTCTATATGGGAATCTCTAAGGGTTGTAACAGACCATGCGGTCTCTGATGCTCGACCTTGACCATCCTACAAGTCAGGCACCTCTCGAGATACCCAACGATTTCTCGCTTGATACACGACCACCAGTAACTCAAACTCAGGTCTCTGAACATCTTGGTGACCCCTGGGTGAATGGAGAAATGAGACTTATGAGCCTCCTCCAAAACGGTCTGTCAGACTCCCCCAAACATCGGGACCCATACACGACGATAACGGGTCATCAATCCCCGTCAATCCTGCACAAACTGGTTGCTTTCACCCTTAATCTTTTCCTTTCTCCAATTCTTTGGTCTCATACCCTCAACCTGTGCGTCCTTGATCAAACCCACAATCGGAGGATCCATGGCTATCCTCATACATCTCGCTGGGGTGGAAGACCCCACTACATTGCGTCTCAAGGCGTCTGCTACTACATTCGCTTTACCAGGGTGGTAAAGGATCTCACAATCATAGTCCTTGACTATATCCAGCCACCTGCGCTGCCTCATGTTCAGGTTGGGCTGGTCCATAATGTGCCTCAAACTCTTGTGATCCGTATATATGGTACAATGGACACCATATAGATAATGTCTCCATATCTTGAGCGCAAAAACCACCGCCCCAACTCCAAATCATGAGTAGGATACCTAGCCTCATATGGCTTCAACTGCTGTGATGCATATGCAATCACCCGTCCCCTTTGCATGAGGACCGTTCCTAACCCTGTGATGGACACATCACAAAATACCACAAAGTCTTCAACTCCTTCGGGGAGGGTCAACACTGGAGCTTCACACAAACGCTGCATGAGAGTCTCAAACGCCCTCTGCTGCTCGGGGCCCCACCGGAAATCCATCCCTTCCTCGTCAGCTTAGTGAGAGTGTAACGCCCGTAGATCCGGGCTAGTCAATTGAGAGATAATAGGGGTCGAAAATGACTTTTCGACAAAATATTATTTAGAATAAATAATATTAACCAATATGTATAATATGTCTCAAGGGTTCTGTACATATAATGAACTTCAAAATCCGAGTTATAACGAAGAAGTTATGGCCCGTCGAAGTTTTACGGCAAAACCAGCATGACGTGGCGCGACGTAAATAGTGAAGTTATGATAGAAGAATTTTTGGCCTTGGTGATCTAAACAAAAGTCGTAGAATATGTTAACCTGAGAGTGTCCATAAAAAGAATGCCCAAATCTGACTTCGTATGAGGAAGTTATGATTTTTTTAAGATTTGGCTTAGCAGTGCACAGCCCGAAACTCGAATTTTAGTTTGAGCGGTTTTTGGCCTACGCGACCTAAATGAGAGTTTAAGATCTCATTAATAGGAACTCAAAGGTAAAAATATAGACGAAAACAGAGTCCGTATGAAGGAGTTACGAATTCTTCACGGTCATTTAACAGTCTAATCTCCTCCTACTATTAAATTTATGACCAGTCGAGAATTAGCCGATGGAGTCAAAATGAAAGTTGTAGATATTATTTTTACCTGCGCATGGATATAAAGAACGTCGAAAATGGAGATAGTATGCGAAAGATATGGACGAAGCTTAGTCTCTACTTTTCGAACACGGCGAATTCGATTCAGTTTTGTAAATCCGAGATAAATTGAGAATTAGCCAACGGTGTCTAAATGAAAGTTGTTGTACTCATAAATACCAACGCGTGGATATAAATAACATAGAAAACAGAGCTCGTACGCGGAAGATACGAACGAAGCTTAGAGGCTACTTTACTATAAAATTCCTATAAATAAGAGATGAACTCTTCATAATTTCTTCACACCATAAGCCTTTCTTTCTCTCTCTAACTTCTATCTAACCTCCCTAAACCCCTCCCAAGTCTAGGGAACCTCCCTAGCACGAGAAGAAAGCCCCGGAGCGCCCGACGGCTCCGAGAAGAAAAGCTTTCGGCTCGGAAACGCTGCTCCAGCGAAGCCCGGTTTTTTAATAAAAAAACCCGCTGTAAATGAGCTACGCCTATACTATATTTAATATAACTTTTATTTAATTATAGTAACATTATTAGGACCTTAAAATAATTATTTGGGCTATTATTATGAGTTATATTGAGTAGTATTTAACGCTTATATAATAGTAATAATAGCTAGACTATTAATTAGTTGCGGTTAACGTTAAAAAGTAAACCCTAGTGGTATTGATACTAGGTTTTGTCGAGGAAAATTGTTTTGAGATAACGAAGCGATGTCTGAGTTCGAAATCACCATCTAATCAAGTGAGTGCATAATCCCTTGCATGAACATGATTTTAATACAAGTATTCATTAAAGTATTAAACATATGTTAAAGAGTTAAATATTTGTTGAAGAATTTATGTGTGAGTGCATAGTCCATTTCATGAACATGATTTTAATACAAGTATTAATTAAAGTATTAAATATATGTTAAAGAGTTAAATATTTGTTGAAGAGTTTATGTGTGAGTGCATAGTCCCTTTCATGAACATGATTTTTATACAAGTATTAAATAAAGTATTAAATACTCCTATATGTTAAAGAGTTAAATATTTGTTGAAGAATTTATGTGTGAGTGCATAGTCCCTTTCATGAACAGGATTTTATTACAAGTATTAATTAAAGTATTAAATATATATTAAAGAGTTAAATATTTGTTGAAGAGTTTATGTGTGAGTGCATAGTCCCTTTCATGAACATGATTTTAATACAAGTATTAATTAAAGTATTAAATATATGTGTGAGTGCATAGTCCCTTTCATGAACATGATTTTAATACAAGTATTGATTGAAGTATTAATTATATGTTTATGTGTGAGTTAATTGATGTTGCCTGAAATACGTGTTAAAGAACATACTTGATTATACATGATGATTTAGGATAAAGAGTAAACCTAAATTAATTATGAGGAATATTAGGTAGTATTTTCTTACGAGTACGAGTGAGTTATACTCAGAGAATAGAACTTTAGTATATGTTATTAATCCGGGAGCACAGATTAAACATAGTCATTGTCCCTAGTCCGAGAGTATGGATTGGACATAGTCAACTGTCATTAATCTGGGAGTATGGATTAAGACATAGTCAATTGTTCTTAGTTCGGGAGTATGGATTAAGACATAGTCAGTCGTCCTCAGTCCGGGAGTATGGATATGACATAGTCATTCATCGTTAATCCGGGAGAATGGATTTACACATAGATACTTGTCCCTAATCCGAGAGTATGGAATGGGCACAATTATTAATCTGAGATCATGAATTAGATCCGAGAGTATGGGTTAAGTAAGAGGTAAAATTTAAGGTCTGAGAGTATGGATAGTCTCGTTGTAAGGATTAACGGGGTGGGGTAAGAGTTGGTTATATATATATATATATATATATATATATATATATATGGTGAAATTTTATATTTTGTGAGTTCTAAATTATATATATGATATAACATTGTGGGATTGAAATCCGTATGTACTCACCAAGTTTCCTGTCACACCCCAAAACCGTAACGGCGGAAACGTTCGGGGGGTGGAGGACGTCATGTTAAGTATCACGAGATATGTATATGGTAAGCAAGTAATAAACAATCATTTCATTTCAAAAGAAAGTGTTTACAATGTGTGTGTTCACAAAACATAGAATTCATACATAAATAACAAAACAAGACTTGAAGCTGTAATGCTTCATCTTCTAAATCCCCTGCACGAGCACCTGTCTAGTAGCCTCCTGAGAATACAAGTTACTTGAAAGAGTTGATCAGCAATTAAGCTGGTGAGTTCATAAGATTTTAGTGATGTGAGTAAGCTGTAAAGTGTTGTTGAAAATGTATATGTAAAAGTGTTGTAAGCAAATCATATATTTCCTACTTGAATGAAAGTTAAGTAAAATGATACTACAAGCCTTTTATGGGTACTAAGTGGGTACAAGTTATATAAAACTCAGAGTAAACAAACAATCGATTGTGCGCATCTGCCCTAAGCTCACAACCCAACGGGGAACGGAAAGTAAGGCGGATAGCACACATCCCATTGGTTGTTAGATCGTTGTCATATATAACCCTGGTGTATTCACTTGTTACTCATGGAGTTATTTGTAATGGTTCCTTTATATCTAATGAAAAGTTCTTTAAGAAAACCTATATTTCTTATAGTAAAATAGTGACCACAGTGACTACTTTTATAATAGCTTATTTTACATTGCTATATATAACCTGATATCGGATAGAAAGTTAATTGGGTGAATCTGCCATAAGTCCACAACCCAACGGGGAACAGGAAGTAAGGCGGAAAACACACATTTAACTACCTATTGGGTATTAGTTTTATATATAAACATGGTGTATAAACTAAGGTATTATAGAGTTACTCACCTAAAGTCTTTAAAATTGTACTGGCTTAATAAAATGGATTAAACCCTTAACTGGGAAATTTCTAGTTTTGTATACCAAATGTACTGACTTTGAAAAGTATGTTTTGTACTAGAAAAACTGTGCTTCGACTCTGTGTCTTGTAACCTGACCCATACATGGTACCCTTATGATGACTTAATGTATACTAAGCAAAAATATATATAGAATCGGGTAGATAATAGATTGGGTGAATCCGTTCCAAGCCCACAACCTAACGAGGACAGGAAATGAAGCGGAGAGCACACATCCTATTAGCTGTCGGAACCTATTGGTATATATGTATACTGTGGTGTATACATTAAGGAATCAAAAGACTAGCATTATGGTCCTAACTTTTAAGCGTAGCCTTCTACCAAGACCCGACTGTTTTGAAAGTAGCCTTCTACCAAGACCCGACTGTTTTGAAAGTAGCCTTCTACCAAGCCCCAACTGTTTTGAAAGTAGCCTTCTACCAAGACCCGACTGTTTTGAAAGTAGCCTTCTACCAAGACCCGACTGTACGACAGTTATTATTGAAATCTAATCTACCTCATTGATTACGTGAATATAACATATAGTAAAGGTATTAATGATATTTTAACTGGAATTTTATATCCTTTTGTAATTGTCGTATATACAGTGTAAGTACTGTAGTATTTGTAATAAGGGACTACTGCTGTACTAACTACCTTAAACCGGATTTATATTAAGGTATCATGTGATTAATTGTACCATACTATTGACTGGTAAACACGACATTGAAGGTTGCAAAAAGGTATGACGTTTGGCACCCGCAGACCTGCAGGTCCGGCTGTAGCTAGCAACAAGTTGTAGGATAGTCAATCCAGTATAGATCTATACGCAAACTCACGCTCTCCTTCCAAGAGACTCTGGCTACAATTCGTGCCATGACATTGAAGGCATGCTCCGATACAGTGGATCACATTTATGTTAACGTATTCATGTAAGCGTATTGTATTAGTATAGACTCGTGAATGAACTGACTCTTTGTGTGCTTCATTGTACTAGAAGTAATGAATAGCATTTCTCTTAAACTATACCTATTATAGTTTACTAATTTTCTACTTGGACTGTTATTGAAAAGACTCGTTTATCTACTAAGTTATGCTTGTACCTTAAAAACAGATTTTTGTATAACTATAAAGTAACATAACCTTTAAAAGAGTATTGAAATGTTTTGAAAACTTATAAATAACATAAGTAACATTTTGAAAGATGTTTATAACAAACATTTACACAATTATCATTGTCTTCAACTTGTAATCCCCCCTTAAAACAGTTAAAATAGTTAAAAGATTCATTACGGGGTATGAACTCACCTGATGTGGGTGATTCAAACGGGTACGCGCGTAAGGATGAGAAGTTCCACGAATGAAGTCCTGAGACACAATAAGCCCTAAATGACATATAAGGACACATATTGACATGAATATAGTGTTTATGAACAAATATATGAAAGGAAACACCTTCCGGGACTAGGAAACACCTTGGTTAAGTGTTGGAATCACATGTGATTCATCAAAGGGAAGTGAAATGGCATAAAAAGTTGTTTACGGTTTTGTAACCATCACCTTTGGAGTTTACGGTCGTAAACCCATGAGTTTACGGATGTAAACTCATGTTTTCTTGACCATTTTGTGTCTTGAAGTGTGACAACCCGATATTTAAAGACAATGTAATGTAAAACCAGTCAAATTTAGGTCAAAATATAACTTTCCTAAAATCTTATTTCGGTTAAATCAAGTGGTAGGAATCGTAACAAGGTTTTCATACATATAGAGAACACAAAAATCCAAGTTATAACGAAGAAGTTATAACCATTCTAAAATTCTCGATAAAATCGGCAACACCGATTAAACGAAAAATGCAAAGTTTCAATACAATAGTTTTTATCCTTAAATATCTAAATGAAAGTTGTAGATAACATTAAACCGTGAACGTACATAAAAAGAAAGTCCAAATCCGACTTCGTATGAAAAAATTATGATTTTTCCAAGATCCGGATATAGTAGTAGACAACTAAAAACTTGAAATAGAGATCGAGAGAATTTTGGCCGAAACAACCTAAATGTGAATCGAAGGTCTCAACAATAGTAGTGTAACGATGAAAAGTCTGACAAACACGGACATCAGATGAAGACGTTATGGATTTTTAACGGGATTTTCGTGTCCCGACCCATTAAAAATAAATAATTCAAAATAAATTCAAAATTAGCCGATGATGTCTAAACTAGAGTTGTAGAGCATATTTTCAGCTACGCGTGCATATAAAGAACGTCGAAAACGGAGCTCGTATGCGAAAGTTACGGATTTTACAAGTTCGAGGCCCGAAATCTGAGGCTATCAGGTTTGCCACGACGTGGCACAGTTTTGCCGCAACCCGGAAAGTGACTGAGGGCATACAATCAATGGAAGAGGATAAGAATTGCTCCCCACGATGTGGCCAGCCTTATCCACGACGTGGCACACCAAAAATACCCCTATAAATAGATTTCAAGGGCTCCGGGTTTCATTGCTCAGTTCCCTTCTTTCTCGCGCCGAAACTCTGCGTTTAAGCCCCCGAGACCCTCCCAAAGCCCCGTTTTTTTCACCTTCAAGTCCCGAAGGAAGGTTTGGTGTTCCCGAGATTCCCGAGAATCCCGAGATTTTCCCGCATTTTCGACTCTTCCTGTCGAAGTTCTGCTCGATTCTTCTCTCGACTACTTCAAATCAACCACTTCAATCAAGTGAGTTCATACCCCTATAATCTACACTTTCAAATGCTTTATAAATGCTTTTTATACAATTTTAAGGGGGGGGGGGGGGGAATAAAAGTAAACACACGGATATCCCCATGTGAAAGAATCAATCTTTGTTATACTTTTTGGTTATGTTATCAATCACATGTGATTTATAACTAACATACAATTGGACTTACTACACTTTTAGCCATTTCACCAAACAGAGTACTTCAAATAGCTTTCTCAAACATTTTTACATGTTAAAACACTTTTAGGAACTGTCTTACAAACTGTATGTTTCCTTTTTGAATCTGTTATAGTTGTGCTTCAAACAAAGGTTTTCTCACACTTAAACTGTCTTGTCAACGGTTTTCGAATCGTTTTATAAACTGACATCAAGTCATAAATTCTTATTTATTAAACTTTTCAAAGGTTTTACAAAACTTCTTTTATACTTTTATATTTTTAAATGCTTGCCTATATATGTATAGTTAAATAAGAAAGGTTTAAAGCACTTAGAACGGCTAGCTAGCCTTATTTCTTTTTCTGTTCTCGTTGGGATGTGGCCTTAGGGTATCAGTTATTCGTCCGAATGTCGTCTAAATATTAGTTATATAGATCATGTATACCTATATAGACATAAAAGTTCCATCAGTTAGTTCAGTTCCGACACTCTTGGGTAGCAAGGGTGTATAAACCTACTTGGACACTCATCAATTACATTCCAGTAAACTATTATAGGAATAGTTTAGGGGATACAAAACATTATTCCTATTACAAGGAATTACAGCAGAGTCAGTTCATTCATGAGTCTATACTACATGCTATATGAAGGGATACTCTTATAGAGATTCCTCTTACATGGATACACTTATATGGATACTCTTACATGGATACTTTTACATAGATACTATATGATAAGATACTATAAGGGGTTAACCACTCCTAATCCCTCTATTAGCTACAGAGGTAAATGCACGTCTATGAATGTCTACGATTGATACCATTACATGTATACTTAAGGGACTAACTATTCGTACACCCGACTGTTAGCAACAGAGGTAAATGCACATCTACGGATGTCTACGGTGGATCCATTTACGGCGAGTTTCCACGCTGTGTTTATTCTAGTACCAAAGGATAATACTTAAGTTATTAGCTCATTACCTTTATTTTGTGATACATTCACATAACAACGGGTAGACTAATACCTATATAATTATATTGTTACTTTTATTTTGTGTCACGTTCACATAACCGACGAGGTAGATTATACTAGAATATCTTAGTACCAAAGGATACAACATAAGTTATTATATTATTACTTTTATAGTTTTATAATAATAGTTAAATAGGGGAAAAACCGTCACATTTACAAGTGATGCGTACTTTCAAAACAGGCAGGTCTTGGTAGAAGACTACTTTCAAAACATTCAGGTCTTGGTAGAAGACTACTTTTTATACTAGTAGGAAATATGGGATTTTCTAGGGTTTTCATACTTATACTAAACGTTTCATCAAACATTCACCAGTCTTTCATAACAACTTTTCAAAGCAATAACATTAAAATACATATGAATTCACCAGCTTTATTGCTGATACTCGCTTTCAAAATAACTTGTATTCTCAGGTTACAAATAGACAGGTACCGATGCAAGGTTTAGAGAAGACGGAGCAGTCAAGACTCGTCTTTTATTTTGAGTATTCATTATGTTGTTTTATACTATGAAAGAACACACTTGTAAGCAGAATTATTCTATTAATGCAAGGATGATGTTGTTGCTTGCTTACTACTTTACATTGTTGTGATACATACATGACGTCCTCCAGCCCAGAACGTTTCCGCCATTCTCGGTTTTGGGGTGTAACAGATTGGTATCAGAGCATTGTTTATAGTGAATTGAGTATATCAACCCATAAAAGATATACTAACTATAAATACAATGGGATTAAAATACTCTGACCAAGAGTTTATACTTTTAAATAATAAAATATTTAATTAAGTATACGTGTCTGCATTCATACTAAAATCAGTGTCACAATGACAAGAACAAAAGTATTACGATTGTTGAATATCATAAGTAAGCTTGGGGATGTATGGTCAATCCTGGGAATGGCATAGCTTGATCAACTATGCTAGTCTGAGGAGTGATTAGCATATGCCCAAGAATGGTTGTGATGTGGCAACAAATCTAAAAACATACCAACACGACCACAATGAAATACCATAGGGGTATTTAGTGTTTCAGTGATTGCTTATCTGAGAACTAAATAGATTTTTATCAGTATGTTAATAGTTGTTTAGTAGATACACTAAGGTTATATGTACTGGGATGTCATAGACTTAGAATCTGTAAATCTTTGCTTTATGTCCTGTCCTCGTTGGGTTGGGGGCTTAGGGTTAGGGTCACCTATTCGAAGGTCTATCCTATCCTAAATACATATAACTGGTATGCACTAAACAAGTATTGAAGCAACTGATAAAGATCATCTTATAATTATCTTAGTTAGTTCGCCTATTTAGTTAGTTCTTATTATCCCTTTTCTCGCGTAGAGATCATGGTTGGATTCCATCCCCACGGCAACCCGTACTACCCTAACCATGGCAATGTTGGATGGCTCAGAGAGGAGCCAGTGGTTGATCACCAAATCCCTATGGATGGTCACCAAGCTGAAGGCTTTGCTGATGGTTCTGACTCCGAACCTGAAGTAGAGAACCTACCTCCGATGGCTCTTGTTCCAAATCCTAACCCTCGTACGACTTTTCATGGCCCGACACCCCCTTGGGAAGAATGTTTGGAGACAGGGAGCGAAGAGCAAGATCAACCTATGTTATTTAATGGAGACCGAAGCTTCTACAGCATAAGCGAAGGAGCTTAGCAGACAGAGTTCTACCAATCCTGATCCGTAGAGTTGCCCGAAATGAAATTCCGGGCAGGACGGCTCTCCAACGTATCGAAGAGGTTAATGCCAATGTAAGAATGCATACCATTCGCACCAATCGTCTTGATCACACAAGTGAGAGATCTGAGAGAGACCATGAAACCCTGCTACAAACACTGGATGAAACACAAGCCGAAGTCATAGAGCTCCAAGTACGCCAGAAGGTGTACGAAAGATACCTGCTTGATATGGAACGTCAACTAGCCGAACTAAGGGTTCACCATAAGGGTGACCGTCGCCAGTAAAAGATACCTTACTTCCTTCTTTGTTTTAAAGAACCGTGTTCTTGTCTATGTTCTGTGTAGTACTTTCTATGTGACTACCTTGTACTATATGTACTTTTAGTTAAGTCATTATGCTGTCAAAGACTTTTCTACTCCGAATATAATGTAAGACCTACAACAAGGTCAATTTCCCCAAACCTATTACATCTTAAACATCAATGATATCGATAGTCGACTAACTTCTGTGTCAATCTTTGTTCAAATGCTTTCATCATGCTTTCATTAGGGTCTATCTGAAACCCCATCTAGTCAAGTTATTGGACTATGGTAATTTAACTTTGGAATCATTTCCATGTCTCTTTCAAAGGTTGGATCATGTTATCCACCAACCAATAATACCCTGGTTTAGACGATAAACGTTTTGAGACCATTCTATTAGTTTACTTCTAATCTATACTAGGACTGCATCATAGGGATGTAGGTCAAACCTTCAAGAACATACTTTTACTCTTTACATGAACGATCGAACTACGTCTAGGCTCAACGATACTCGCTCACAAATTCATTCTCTTTCTGTGTAACAGAATCATGTTGCCAAAGAAAAACGATCAACCCATCAACCAAACACCAACTCTTCAGATTGATGCAGCTACCTTTCAAGTTGCAGTCTCAGCTGTCGTGTCAGCTGTTCTGACCCACCTTAATGCTAACAACACGAATGTTAGCGGGATTGTTAACAATAATTCCAATCCAAGTAACAATCAAGTACCTCAATGAGCAACAAACTACCACGACACCCTGAATCCCAAGCCCAAGAATAACAAACGAAAGTTCTGGGCTAAGGCTAAAGGCAAATCACCCCAAGGGGCGAGCAAAAGACAACAACCTGTGGCAACCTTCGCAGCCACGACTTCTGTACCTCCTACTATCATCCCTTCTAGTATCCCAGTTATCCCTAACCCGGCCAGAAATTATGCTGGCAATCTCCCAAGGTGCAACAAATGCAACTATCACCATCATGGACCTTGTCGAAAAATGCAGTGCTTAAACTGCAATAAAAAGGGACACACCGTCCATTACTACAAGACTCGGATCCAACACATTACTTCAACCACCAACGTCGAAATTTCTCGTATATGCCATCTATGTGGCGTAATGGGACACTTCAAGAGGGACTTCCCAACAGAGACGAATGACGGTGGGACGGGAGGAGTTTGACCTCAAAATGGAAAGAGGCAACGAAGGACCCTACTATGGTATAGATTCACTTCCAATCGTCAGTATTATGTAGGTCTTTTTAAAACATGTTTAAAACTAGTGCAACTTGAGTCTTATCTTTTGCGAGATCCCATCAGTTAAGAGACCCTTGTGCTGCGTATACTTGCCTTTTGTAGTATACTTTGTTCGTAGCAGTATTCCTGTAGTTACTCTAAAGTACTTTAACTCTGTTAAAAAGTTGCATTGTTGTGTTTTGTCTGTAACGCCTTTATGATCAAATCTAGTGCCTTTATTTCAAAGTGATTCCGATTTCATCATACGATCAGAGTCTATTTGATCCTCACAATACCAGTTTCGTGCATAAATCTCTTTCTCCGAAATCATCTTTCTAACGAAACTATCACTTCAGAACTCCGAAGTACTCATGCGTAGAGTACCTCATGTTTCTTACCCTTTCCAAAGAAACCTCTGCAAACCTCCCCGAAGTACCACTCGTGCAGTACGTCAAGTTCAATCCAAAGACCCACAGTTTCAATCTTAATTATATACGAATCGTATACCCGAGACTGTGATTGATGAACCTGGTATGGGTTCTACTATGAACTTCAGGACGAAGACTGCCCAAGACTGAGAGTGATCGTGCTTCCGTGAGAATAAACTTAGAAATACCTATCCTTTTCCCTAATTCATGAGTAGTCATACTTTCTTTTAGATTTTCACGACATCTAATCCACCCCTAAGGTTTTGACATCATAATCAATGGGAGTTGGTTAATTCTACATCGAGCCGACATCAGGTGCTTTGATAAAGCAGTTCATCTTAACCTCCCTATCAATGAACCTCTTGTTATTTACGGAGACAAATCAAGTACGAACCTTCGCATCATTTCGTGTATTCAAGCTCAAAAGCGCTTACGAAGGGAATATCACACATTCCTTGCACACATCGACGATTGCAAGCCAAGAAGTGAAGGACATTCAAAACATCCCAAAAGTACGTGACTTTCCCAACACATTTCCAGAAGAACTACCGGGATTACCACCACAACGTCAATTTGAGTTCAGAATCGACTTAGTTACAAGGTCTACCCCAGTAGCCAAATCACCTTATCGTCTAACTCTGACTAAGATACTGGAACTTTCCAGATAGCTTAACGAACTCCTCAGAAGAGGATTCTTTAGGCCAAGTTTCTCACTTGGAGGAGCACCAGACTTGTCTGTAAACAAGAAAGAGCGTTCCCAACGCTAAAGTAAGCCTGGTGTACCGCACCGATATTATCCCTCTCAAAGGGGATAGAAGATTTCATGGTGAAAGGTGATGCATCCAACCAAGGGTTTGGTTGCTTGCTTATACAAGAGGAAAGGCCACTGCCTATACCTCAAGACAACCTAAGACGCAAGAAATTAACTATACAAAACATGATCTTGAGTCAGGAGCAATGGTAATTGATCTGAAGATCTAGAGACACTACTTGTGGGGTACAAGGTGTAATACTCTCATAGACGACAAAAACACTCAACACACATTCGAAAAAGAGGAGTTATCATACCAGTGAAGTCAAACGAAAGAAGCAAAGTCGTATCTCGATAATGAAAGGTTCGCTGGAATGCCAAGTGAGGACCTGTGTTCACTTAAGAACACGAGGAGCAAATAAAACTTCTATTCGTAGCATGATTATAAATTCTGCTTAAACCCAAATTTCGGGACAAAATTCTCTCTAACGGGGGGATGATGTGACAACCCGATATTTAGAGACAATGTAATGTAAAACCAGTCAAATTTACGTCAAAATATAAATTTCCTAAAATCTTATTTGGGTTAAATCAAGCGGTAGGAATCGTAACAAGGTTTTCATACATATAAAGAACACAAAAATCCAAGTTATAACGAAGAAGTTATAACCATTCTAAAATTCCCGACAAAACCGGCAACACCGATTAAACGAAAAATGCGAAGTTTCAATACAATAGTTTTTAGCCTTAAATATCTAAATGAAAGTTGTAGATAACATTAAACCGCGAGCGTACATAAAAAGAAAGTCAAAATCTGACTTCGTATGAAGAAGTTATGATTTTTCCAAGATCCGGATATAGTAGTAGACAGCTAAAAACTCGAAATAGAGATCGAGAGACTTTTGGCCGAAACAACCTAAATGAGAATCGAATGTCTCAACAATAGTAGTGAAACGAAGAAAAGTCTGACGAAAACGGACATCGGATGAAGAAGTTATGGATTATTAACGGAATTTTCGTGTCCCGGCCCGTTAAAAATAAAGTCAAAATTAGCCAATCATGTCTAAACGAGAGTTAGAGCATATTTTCAGCTACGCGTGCATATAAAGAACGTCGAAAACGGAGCTCGTATGCGAAAGTTACGGATTTTACAAGTTCGAGGCCCGAAATCCGAGGCTGTCAGGTTTGCCACAACGTGGCACAGTTTTGCCGCGACCCGGCAAGTGACTGAGGGCATCCAATCAATGGAAAAGGATAAGACTTGCTCCCCACGATGTGGCCAGCCTTATCCACGACGTGGCACACCAGAAATACCCCTATAAATAGATTTCAAGGGCTCCGGGTTTCATTGCTCAGTTCCCTTCTTTCTCGTGCCGAAACTCTGCGTTTAAGCCCCCGAGACCCTCCCAAAGCCCCGTTTTTTTTCACCTTCAAGTCCCGAAGGAAGGTTTGGTGTTCCCGAGATTCCCAAGAATCCCGAGATTTTCCCGCGTTTTCGACTCTTCCTGTCGAAGTTCTGCTCGATTCTTCTCTCGACTACTTCAAATCAACCACTTCAATCAAGTGAGTTCATACCCCTATAATCTACACTTTCAAATGCTTTATAAATGCTTTTTATATAATTTTAAGGGGGGGGGGGGGGGAATACAAGTAAACACACGGATATCCCCGTGTGAAAGAATCAATCTTTGTTATACTTTTTGGTTATGTAATCAATCACATGTGATTTATAACTAACATACAATTGGACTTACTACACTTTTAGCCGTTTCACCAAACAGAGTACTTCAAATAGGTTTCTCAAACGTTTTTACATGTTAAAACACTTTTAGAAACTGTCTTACAAACTGTATGTTTCCTTTTTGAATCTGTTATTGTTGTGCTTCAAACAAAGGTTTTCTCACACTTAAACTGTCTTGTCAACGGTTTTCGAATCGTTTTATAAACTGACATCAAGTCATAAATTCTTATTTATTAAACTTTTTAAAGGTTTTACAAAACTTCTTTTATACTTTTATATTTTTAAATGCTTGCCTATATATGTATAGTTAAATAAGAAAGGTTTAAAGGACTTAGAACGGCTAGCTAGCCTTATTTCTTTTTCTGTTCTCGTTGGGATGTGGCCTTAGGGTATCAGTTATTCGTCCGAATGTCGTCTAAATATTAGTTATATAGATCATGTATACCTATATAGACATAAAAGTTCCATCAGTTAGTTCAGTTCCGACACTCTTGGGTAGCAAGGTTGTATAAACCTACTTGGACACTCATCAATTACATTCCAGTAAACTATTATAGGAATAGTTTAGGGGATACAAAACATTATTCCTATTACAAGGAATTACAGCAGAGTCAGTTCATTCATGAGTCTATACTACATGCTATATGAAGGGATACTGTTATAGAGATTCCTCTTACATGGATACACTTATATGGATACTCTTACATGGATACTTTTACATAGATACTATATGATAAGATACTATAAGGGGTTAACCACTCCTAATCCCTCTATTAGCTACAGAGGTAAATGCACGTCTATGAATGTCTACGATTGATACCATTACATGTATACTTAAGGGACTAACTATTCGTACACCCGACTGTTAGCAACAGAGGTAAATGCACATCTACGGATGTCTACGGTGGATCCATTTACGGCGAGTTTCCACGCTGTGTTTATTCTAGTACCAAAGGATAATACTTAAGTTATTAGCTCATTACCTTTATTTTGTGATACATTCACATAACAACGGGTAGACTAATACCTATATAATTATATTGTTACTTTTATTTTGTGTCACGTTCACATAACCGACGAGGTAGATTATACTAGAATATCTTAGTACCAAAGGATACAACATAAGTTATTATATTATTACTTTTATAGTTTTATAATAATAGTTAAATAGGGGAAAAACCGTCACATTTACAAGTGATGCGTACTTTCAAAACAGGCAGGTCTTGGTAGAAGACTACTTTCAAAACATTCAGGTCTTGGTAGAAGACTACTTTTTATACTAGTAGGAATATGGGATTTTCTAGGGTTTTCATACTTATACTAAACGTTTCATCAAACATTCACCAGTCTTTCATAACAACTTTTCAAAGCAATAACATTAAAATACATATGAATTCACCAGCTTTATTGCTGATACTCGCTTTCAAAATAACTTGTATTCTCAGGTTACAAATAGACAGGTACCGATGCAAGGTTTAGAGAAGACGGAGCAGTCAAGACTCGTCTTTTATTTTGAGTATTCATTATGTTGTTTTATACTATGAAAGAACACACTTGTAAGCAGAATTATTCTATTAATGCAATGGATGATGTTGTTGCTTGTTTACTACTTTACATTGTTGTGATACATACATGACGTCCTCCACCCCAGAACGTTTCCTCCTTTCTTGGTTTTTGGGTGTGACATGAGGTGTTACAAGTCATTCTAAGCATTCGTACTTCATGTCTTAAGCCTCAGGAAGTGATTAGGGCAACATTTCACTCCTAAATGGAGTTTACGGCCCGTGGACCACTTCTCCATGTGTTTACTACCGTAAACTCATGGTAAGAAGTACCATTTCGTATATTGAAGTCCTTTGATCAATGGTGTAAGGTCCTAGGCTACTATCCAAGGCTTAACAAGGTGTTTAGGGCATTAAAACACACTTTGGGGGTGTTTACAATTTTGGGAGATTCCCAAACTGTAAACCCATATTGATGGGGGTTTTTCATGTTTTTCATGTGCTATACTCATCAAGGGAAGGTTCTAGGTTTGTTTCCAAGGCTTGTAAGGACATAGGGCACACTTTGGCACCATTTTTAGGGTCTACGGTCCAAGAAGATCTTGGGCCGTAAACACCTTGTTCTTGTGATATTTGGGTGTTTTCTTGATTTTTAACACTTGATCTAAACATATTAGGGCTAGAAACACTTACAAGTTGAAGATCAAGAAGGAAAATTCGGATTCTACTTGAGAGGATTTGAGTTTGGATCTTGAGATTGTGAAAAAGTGATAAAAATAACTAAGTCTCACTTAAATAGCCATTAGGGTTTACGGCCCTAATACCATGTGGGCCGTAAACTCCAAACTCTTGGGGGTTTTTGGAACCTAATTGATGTACAATAAACACTAGGGCATCCTCTCTCCAGTTATCTCTTGAAGTACTAACTTTAAACCACTCAAACTTATTCCAAAAAGCTTGAAAGTTAGCATAAACAGTTTTAACTTCAATTGAAGTGGATGGTTGTACAGAATGGGAATTTTTGGGTTGTCACATCATCCCCCCATTAGAATGAATTTCGTCCCGAATTAGCTTTCTTAGCATTACTATTGGGGTTGCGGTCTTCTGATTTGCAGAATACTCACTCGTAGACCTAAAAACTTTGCCCTGGTGTTCTTGATAGGATTCATACTTGGTCTATCTATCATTACGTCGTGTATACAAGCTGTATATAATTAGGATTAGTAGGACGGTCGGATGTGCGACTCTGCCCCAGGTCCACAACCCAATAGAGCGGAAGCACACATACTAGATCCGTGTAATCATAATCATATACCACCCTCGCGTATACACTTAATAGTAATAGGTGGGCTGTATTCGTCCATAGCCTCTGTGCTCGAACTTGGTCTGCTGGACGAGTGGTATTTCGTGACGGTCTGCGGACATCTGACGATAAGGCTTCGGAGGACAAAGTACTCTTTGCACGAGTACTTTGGGGGGTTTTGAATACAAAAAATAAAGTTTAGGTTTAGGTCGGACCTTCGATACGAACGATGAAAGTTTCGAGAACTTGCCGATCAAGGTGATAGAAACATATGAACTCAGTATGGTGAGGACCACGCCAACTCATGACGAAAGAAAACAACGGACTCTATACTGAACAAAGTTTTGGTCAAATGAAAGAAACGTATGATATACGATGATGTATCCCTAGTATGCTTAATACTGTACTCCTAGTATGTTCAAGAATGTACCCCTTGTAACTGTTCTAGTGTTTCCTGTTTTCTATGTGAAGTTAACACTCCTACGTATAGTACCGCTATGTGCGCATACATACGAACAAAAGTGCTTTATTAACTGTAGGGATACTTTTATACCATAATCCTCCGTGGTACCACTACCATCGCCCGTCATATACAAGTTATGAATAATTAAGATGAGCCAGGCAGTCGACTGAGTATCTCTGCCTCAAATACTCAACCAATTAAGGAAAGGGGACCTAAGCGGAGTCACTCACTCTAAGTCTGCAACATCTTAGTTGCGTACAACCCTGATGTATATGGTGAGCCATAATAGATTCTCTAAAGGATCTTTTAGTTCTCTTGAATACTCTAACCTATTTCAACATGTGATTTGTTATAATTACTTTTAAGTGTTATCCCCCTAATTTTAATCTTATACGAATATAAATTAATTTTAAAAGTAATTACTATTTTGAAAACGTACCACTACTCATCGACGGCTCCGGGGTAGATTCTCTTGTGGTGATCATCAGAATGTGTCCATCCGCTCCTAAGTTCCTTTTATTGGGCAGTCCCTCTGACGGTGTCCAGTCTCACCACACTCATAGCAAGCTTGGTTTTCTTTAGCTCCGAGGACTTGGGAGATCGGTTGAGCCGGTGCCCTGCAGTAACGGAATGTGTGTCCCTTTCTGTGGTAGTTCATGTTGGATAAGGTGTCTAAGTCCATAACTTATTTGGTATATACTTGAACCGACCCGGCATGGTCCATTTGGGTTGCATTTCACTCGAACAATTTATGGATAATTTTATGAGAGTTATACACATATGTTTATTAATACATTATAAGTTATAATATATTAATATGAGGTTATGTTATTTAATTAGTCTTAGTCTTAAATTAATTATGAATTAATTTAGAGATTAAAAGGAAGACTAATTAGATTATGGGCTATTGGTTTTATATGGTGTGGGCTAACACTCATTTGTTAATGGGCTAGGCTTGGAGGGAAGTCCATGGATGATCCATGGAGCTTTTAACCCATGGATCCTTGGAAAAGGAAAGGTCATGGGTTATTAGGGTTTCACCCTAACCATGTATTCACACTATTGGTGCTTGGCCCTCAAACTCCTTAAGAATCAAACTCATCAAAAAGGTATGTAATCTCTTCTAACTCTTTTATGTTGAAATGTTCCCCATGCCATGTTAGATAGGTTATGAACCTTGGAAAATTATTATTTTGCATGTATTTAGACAAACATAGATCCAAGGTTTATTAGGGTTGCATGCACACTTAGGAAGTGTTAGATTGCTTAAAACCCAACAGTGGTATCAGAGCCTAGGCTTGCTTGTTTGATACTTGATGCAAAATAGTTGAAAAAGTCGAAAAACTTGTTGTCTGCCTTATGAACTCGCCGAGTCCATGGGGGGACTCGCCGAGTTCATGTGTATCTTCAACCTACTCGCCGAGTAGGTTCATGCACTCGACGAGTAGGAGCCACAGAGTGCAGATTTTCGACTTTTGCTGCTGGAAATGGACTAGAAAGATTACCCTAAACTGTTTTGGTGTTTTAAAACTTGTTTTAGTTGGTGTAATGGTTGTTCTAATCCATTTACAATAGCATATATCAAAATTCCATGATTTTTATGTGTTCATATAATTATTGAAATTTTGATGATCATGTTCATGTTCTTATGAGTTTAGAAGATGATAGGAATTATTTGTTGAATTGTTTAGAATTAATTCTTGATCATTTATGTGTTTTAATGGAGTCCATAATTTGTCCTCAAGTTATGGATATCCAAAGGTCACTTTCTTTAACACACACATTTAAACACATAAGTTACATGAAAATGAAGAGTCTTCATTTTTATGAACCTTTAATTCATAAGTTATGAAATGAAAAGTTTTGGATAGTTACAAAACTTGTCCTCAAGTTTTGGAATTTGTAAAGTTTCACACACTTTAATAAACTTTAATTCCAACCCTTAGAGTTTTAATAGTTAAAATTCAACCCATATACTATTTATAACATTAATGGTTAATTATTATATATATGTATAAGAATAAGTCGTTCTACCGTTAGTAGGCCTCATTCACGAAGCCGGTCTATAAGGGGGGTATAAGGTTGTTGCCTATAAAATGGCGACTTAATGGGTGTCCACTCTCACCCACCGCTTGCTTGACTGGTGGAGGGTCGTTAGCCGAACGGGTAGGACAATGACTTTAAATCCTCATTAAAAGTATAATGATTATTATAAAGTAACTAAACCTCTTTAATTCCCAATCTTAGTTATTTTAGGAAAAATGTGAACATGGTGCTAGTCCATGGAATTCACACTTTGTACCTTACCAAGTCGTTGGTGGAGCGTGTGTGGTTAACTGGCACACTAACTTGGACTAGTAAGGATCACGAAGGGTGACTTAATGTTTGTCATGGATCAATGGAGCGTGTGTGGTTAACCAGCACATTGATTAGGTGATAATATTAAGGGTACCAAGTGAATTAGCATGGTTATTCACACCTTGTTTTGTGATCCTCGGCATCCCAGTCACAAAACTTGAAGGGCACAATCGAGATTGAAACATGTCATTGAAAAGTTCAATGAATCTCAAAAGAATCTAGGAATTTCAAATCCAATTAAAACCTAATAATTCATTTTGTTTTTCATGGTGGAAATTGGTGAATCGTCATTCACCTACCTTTCAAATATATTATTACTTAGATTACGGCATCCCTCTTCTAAGTATAATATATTGTGATTGGGTCCTACCCTTAATATTACATTTGGGTGTCTTATTAAGGATTCTATATATTTAATCTAAACTTGCTTTCTTCCTTCAGATGTCTTCCAACCCTAATGCTTCAGGCTCTAACCCAACTGGTTCTTTCTCTCTCATGAATCTTTGTGGGAGGGTTATCTTTGATGGTTCCAACTTCATGGATTGGATTAGGAACATCAGGATGGTTACTCGTTATGAGGACAAGGAATATGTCCTCGATAAGGAGTTAAAAGAGCTTGATGAGTCTACTGCTACTCCTGAGGAGATCGCTGAATTCAGGACACATGAGAGAGATGCTACTAAGGTGGCATGTATCATGATGGCCACGATGACAGCCGAGCTCCAAAAGTCATATGAAGATTTCTACCCTTTTGAGATGCACCAAGACCTGATGGAAAGGTACCATCAGAGTGCTCGTCAGGAGCGGTATGAAATAATCTCCTCCATAATAACTACCCGCATGAAGGACGGTGATTCTGTCACGGCTCACATGCAAAAGATGCAAAGGTATGTGGACCGTTTGCTGAAGCTAAATGTGAACATCCCTGAGGAGTTGGCAATTGACATCATTTTGCACTCCTTACCTTCTTGTTATGACCATTTTCGTATGACATATCATATGAACAAGGAGGAAGTTACCCTCAGCAAGCTTCAAGGACTCTTGAAGACCGCTGAAACCGGTCTTAAGGGCAAGGCGGTTGTTACCTCTACTACTCCTACTCCAACATCTACCCCTGTTTTGGCTATCGGGCAAGGTAAAGGGAAAAAGAGGAAGCACCCTTCGAAGGGTACCAAGGGAAAGTCTCTTGAAGGCTCCTCATCGAAGACCAAGAGCGGTTCTGTCACTCCTTCTGCCATTCCCAAGGATGCTGAATGCTTCTATTGCCATGAAAAGGCACACTGGAAGCGAAACTGCCCTAAGTACTTGCAGGATCTAAAGGATGGGAAAGTGAAACCCACCCATGCAGGTATTTACACTATATTGTCTAATTACTCATCATATTCTAACTCTTGGGTGCTTGATATAGGATGTGGTATTCACATATGTTCTGATATGCAGGGCCTAAGAAGAAGTGAGGATGTGGAGCACAGGAAGATAAACTTGATCATGGGGAATAGGAAGGCTTCACCTGTTTCCAAGATTGGAGTTTATACTTTGTTGCTTAATAATGGGTTAAAATTAGATTTGAATAAATGTGTGTACTCGTCTGAAATGGCGAAGAATATTATTTCTTTTCATGCTTTGTACAAACAAGGTTTTACCTTTTCGTTTGATAATGAATGTGGTGGTATTAATGATTTCTTTAAAAATGTGTTTTATTTTAAAGCGTTACCTTGTGATGGTGTGTATGAAACTGTGTCGATTGTAGACAACTTAGGAAATAATGTGTTGTATATTGATTCTTCTACTAGCCTAGATAAAGCATCATTGTGGCATTGTCGTCTTGGACATGTAAACAAGAAACGCATAGGCCAACTCCAAAAGAGTGGAGTTCTGGAATCATTCGACCTTAAATCAGATGATAGTTGTGAATCTTGTCTACTTGAAAAGATGACAAAATCACCCTTCACTGGAACTTGTGAAAGGGGTGAGAGTTTGTTGGACCTAATACATACTGATGTATGTGCGCCATTCAAAACCGCCACAAGGGATGCTAATCGGTATTATGTGACTTTTATTGATGATTTTAGTAGATATGGGTATGTCTACTTAATCAAACATAAGTCAAAAACCTTTGAAAGGTTTAAGGAATTCAAACAGGAAGTAGAAAATCAATTGGGCAGGAATATTAAGATGCTTCGATCCGATCGAGGTGGTGAGTATCTTAGTACCGAGTTCCTTGACTATCTTAAGGAGTGTGGGATTGTCTCACAATTGACTCCTCCCAGGACACCACAGCTGAATGGTGTAGCTGAGAGGCGTAATCGAACCCTGTTGGACATGGTTCGCTCTATGATGAGTCGATTTTCGCTACCAATCTCTTTTTGGGGGTATGCCTTATAGACTGTCGCCCATATCCTTAATCTAGTCCCTACAAAGAAGGTTACCAAAACACCTCATGAGATGTGGACAGGGAAGGTTCCCAATTTGAACCACATCAAGATTTGGGGCTGCGAGGCTTTCGTGAGGCGTGAGACTCATGATAAGCTCGAACCCTGAAGTGAAAGGTGTATTTTCATCGGCTACCCACAGAAATCCTTCGGTTACCTCTTCTACAGACCTAGTGAGAATGTGGTCTTTGTAGCAAGAAGAGGGGTCTTTCGTGAGAAAGAATTTATAAGACAAGGAGACAGTGGGAGGCAAATTGATCTTGAAGAAATTCAAGAAGCAATTGGTGAAGGAACCTCAAACACTAGCAATCATCCTGAGGAGGAAACTCCTGTTGAGCAAGCTGACATGTCTGTACCTCCGAGGCGTTCCACACGGGTTAGGAACACACCTTCGTTTTATTATGGATTTCATATTACTACGCAAGGTGATACATTTATCAGCGATAGTACACTGGTAAATTTGGATGAACCTAGCAGTGTTAAGGAAGCCATGGCAGGCCCAGAGTCTGCTAAATGGAAGGAGGCTATGGACAGCGAGATACAGTCCATGTATGACAATCAAGTTTGGAACTTGGTTGACAATGTACCAGGCCGTAAAACAGTCGGGTGCAAATGGATCTTTAAGAAGAAGACCGACATGGAAGGAAAAGTGCATACTTATAAGGCTCGACTGGTTGCGAAGGGTTTTACTCAGACTCAGGGTATTGATTATGATGAAACCTTCTCGTCGGTAGCAAAGATTAAGTCTATTAGGGTTATGCTAGCCATTGCAGCATTTCATGATTATGAAATATGGCAAATAGATGTCAAAACCGCTTTCCTTAATGGAAAGTTGGCTGAGGATGTGTACATGAATCAGCCAGAGGGTTTTGTCAGTGCAGAGTACCCTAATAGAGTATGCAAGCTTGAGAAATCCATTTATGGATTAAAACAAGCATCTCGTAGCTGGAATCTTTGTTTCGATGAGAAGGTCAAAGAGTTTGGCTTCTCGAGGAGTGAAGATGAGTCTTGCGTGTATGTCAGAGCTAGTGGGAGTATAGTTAGCTTCTTGGTACTGTATGTGGATGACATACTACTTATAGGAAATGACATCCCAACCTTGCAGGAGGTTAAGTACTGGCTTGGGAAGTGCTTTGCTATGAAGGAACTAGGGGAGGCTACCTATATCCTAGGGATAAGGATATTAAGAGAAAGGAGTAAAAGACTAATTGGACTTAGTCAGAGTACCTATTTGGATAAGGTGTTGAAAAGGTTCAACATGCAGAATTCCAAGAAAGGAGATTTACCGATCCAAAGCAATGCCAAACTGAGTAAGACTCAGAGTCCGAGTATAGAGGCAGAGATAGCTGAGATGAGCCAATTACCGTATGCTTCCGCTGTTGGCTCGATCATGTATGCTATGACTTGTACCCGCCCTGATGTGGCATTTGCTTTGAGCATGGTCAGCAGGTATCAGGGGAACCCTGGCAAGGCTCATTGGACCGCGGTAAAGAACATTCTCAAGTATCTACGGAGGACTAAGGATTGGATCCTTACCCTTGGTGGGAGTGATGACTTGAGAGTATTAGGGTAAAGTGATGCTGGTTTTCAGACTGATAGGGATAACTTCTGCTCTCAGTCGGGCTGGGTCTTTACCTTAAATGGAGGGGCAATTTCTTGGAAAAGTTCCAAGTAGGAGACGGTGGCTGATTCGACTTGTGAATCAGAGTATATAGCAGCGAGTGAAGCAGTGAAGGAGGCGATATGGCTAAAGAACTTCATCGGAGACCTTGGAGTTGTACCAGCTATTAAGGAACCTATGGAGATTTTCTGTGACAACAATAGTGCGGTTGCCTTAGCCAAGGAACCAAGAGATCATGGCAAATCCCGACACATTGACAGAAAATATCACTTCATAAGACACAAGATTGAAGAAGGACTCCTCGTGGCAAGGGGAATATCGTCGGATGAGAATCCTGCAGATCCCCTTACGAAGGGACTGACGAGGGTTAAGCATTTTCAGCATGCGAGGCGCATCGGGCTGAGGGACGATATTAGTTTTATAGATTAGATAGTTTTCCTGAAACTTGTAAAATGTAATCGATGTTTGATGATGAATAAAATTTGTGATTTATTTATGAGTAAAGTGTTACTATCATTGTCAATTATTTACTATTGTTTCAGTTTTGCATGTTTTGACTTCCAGAATAATTAATTTATTCAAACCTCCACAATCGGTCATACGTCGGAAGTAGGTATGAATCAAGATTGTCATGAATTGGGTTTGTAGATGGCTAAAGGTGTTTATACATGGCAATGGTTGCTGCAACATTCATGAGTACTCTTAAGCTATGAGTATTGGTATAAACCCACGCTCACTTGTATCACTTCATGGAATTTATCTCGAGTGATCGTGAGACGATAATATCATATAAGTCTTCAAACCTAGAGATATGAGTTGTTACCTATGAGTTGGTTGTGCATTGATTGCACGTAAACGCATCAGTAACTTGATGTTATAAAACGTGCCTTTGTGTACAATTCAACAAGTAGTAGAACAAGCATATGAGTCGAAGTTTATCTGTTCCTTCTAGAAATAGAAGCGATATCTGGGCCCCTCGATGATTTTGTGTTGACCCATGTACCGGGCCCGGTCAGAACTAAACTGATGTGTTCAGTAAAGTTCTTTGTCAAACAAATCGGAAATCGAGAAACAACTGCCAGACAATAAGCAAGACATAGTTCCATGTGTTTGTCCGGCTGATATCATGAGAACAGAGGATTAAATGATCACTTGTCTTAAAATGGCGCTTCATAGTTCAACAGAGTTTTCGAGAGCTACGATTGCTGGTTGGTTCCTGAATTTATATAGGCAAATAGAGTTATTAGACTTATCCAAGTGGGAGTCTGTTGGATAAGGTGTCTAAATCCATAACTTATTTGGTATATACTTGACCTGACCCGGCATGGTCCATTTGGGTTGCATTTCACCCGAACAATTTATGGATAATTTTATGAGAGTTATACACATATGTTTATTAATACATTATAAGTTATAATATATTAATATGAGGTTATGTTATTTAATTAGTCTTAGTCTTAAATTAATTATGAATTAATTTAGAGATTAAAAGGAAGATTAATTAGATTATGGGCTATTGGTTTTATGTGGTGTGGGCTAACACTCATTTGTTAATGGGCTAGGCTTGGAGGGAAGTCCATGGATGATCCATGGAGCTTTTAACCCATGGATCCTTGGAAAAGGAAAGGTCATGGGTTATTAGGGTTTCACCCTAACCATGTACACTATATAAGCATGCTTATGGTGCATGAAATTGCAACTAGTGAACTAGTGTGTGTGTGCTTGTGTGTGGCCGAAAATTAGTATGTGTATACACTCTCTCAAAGTTTTCCAAGTGTTTGTGGTGATTTGTGATTCCATTTGAGGCATTCACACTATTGGTGCTTGGCCCTCAAACTCCTTAAGAATCAAACTCATCAAAAAGGTATGTAATCTCTTCTAACTCTTTTATGTTGAAATGTTCCCCATGCCATGTTAGATAGGTTATGAACCTTGGAAAATTATTATTTTGCATGTATTTAGACAAACATAGATCCAAGGTTTATTAGGGTTGCATGCACACTTAGGAAGTGTTAGATTGCTCAAAACCCAACAGTTCAGACACTGCATTTCCCAACATACTCCGGTGTGGTAAAAGTTGCACTTTCCACACTTCGGAAGGTTTCCAGCATATCGACTGGCTGGTGCTGAAGTAGTAGGCATCATAGCGGCGTACATAGTACTTTCTTTTTGCTCTTTCGGGGTGTCTTGTGTCATTATCTTCTTCTTCCTCTTGTTCCCCGAATTCTAATTACTGTCCTCTTCCCTCGATGGTTCGGGAATCGGAACTTTTACACTATGGCGGACTCCATGATCGATGAGTCGCTGAGCCAGGCATTTAGCTCTATTGAACGTGGCTGGGTTAGAAGATAACACATTTCCTTGGGTCGGAGCAGTCAGACCCCAAATGTATCTTTCTATCTTCTTGCTCTCCGAGGTAATCATCCCGGGGCATATAGATGCTAGTTCACTGAACCGGTCCGTGTAGGTCACTATGTCTGAGCCGGCCATAGTGGGATCCCACAGCTCTTGTTCCAATTTTTGAATCTCGCCTAACGGGAAGTATTTCTCTCGCATTAACTCTTTTAGGTTTTCCCAACCTATTGAGTTAGCCACTGATAGGGTCAGTGACTTAACATGGCTGTTCCACCATGCTAAGGCCTTTCCAGAGAAGGTGCAGGCAGCAAACTTCACTTTGCTTCCTTCTGGGCATAAACAGATTTCAAAGATCGACTCTGTCTTCTCGAACCATTGCATGAGGGCAATGACTCCTTCAGTCCCATTAAAGGACAATGGCCGACATCTGGTGAAGTCCTTGTAGGAGAACTCTCTCGGGGGCACAAGGACCTCACCTTGAGTAGAATCGTTAGGCGTTTCACATCCACCTGTACTGATGGGGTGATATTGATCCATGACTGTTGCCACAACCGTGACCATTGCAGCGTTTATAGCTGCCATATCGATTTGCGAAGGAGGCGGTATTGGAGTTATCGGAGTAGTGTGTCTGGGTGATTTACGGGGAGGCATCTTTGCTAAAAGAAAACAAAGATGAATCGGCATAAGTTTATAGCAATGGACACAAGCCAAAAGCTGAAAAGACAAGGTTATCCTAGTTCTGGATGTATCGGGCCCTGACTTCCACAGGGTTCTAGAAACAATTCATAAATGAGTCTATACCTAATAAACTCTATGAATTTGAATTAACTATCCTCGAATGAATATATGTTTCCTGAATAACTGTTACCAGTTGCATGTAAGAAAATAATCCTAACACATGTAATGTGAGCAGTGTTTCCACTCGCTCGATTAATTAACATGATCAATATTTATTAGTGTGACGCGTAAGACATTTTGGTTACTCCGGCTGATCTTTCCTTGAAAACTTCTCACGAACTTGTCCTTGTTCCTCCTGGACTCTTTTGTTGTATACTATGAGGAAGTGGTTACATTTATCTAGGCTTGTCGTGCGAGAATGAAAGTGACTAAAGAACCTATGAGCTTTAAGGTAACTTTATGGGGTGATCCTTACGGAATCCTCCTATAATTGTCCAAGGTACACAAGTTTGTATATAATTGATCCCACCTCAACACTACACCCTTAAGGAGAATGGATATCGAAGCGCAGGTCATAGATTCTATGTATATAAGATCTCGATTATATATAAAACTTTAGGAATATACCCTATAAGATTATAGACCTATCTGCAAGGGTCTTTTAAGTTATCACATAAGTTATTTATATGGACTAAAATACTCCTATAGTATTTTAACGTAATGTACTTGGTATGTTCTAAACTCGCAATCGCATTCTCATATCATAGAATACTCCCATAGTACTCTAACTCTGAATGTACTTGTGCTGGCGTTCTCTTGACTGGTGTTCGGGTAAGTTTTAACCATGTTGCGACACCACATCATTCCCAAACACATGTTGGTCACATCTCGAATGAATATAGTTGATCAGGCTATATTGACCCTAGTTATGATTACATAACTGTTTAGGTTGACGACAGTGCCCAACCTTTAAATACTTTAGTTCTGTTCTCCTCGTGACACTAGTTCTATTATGTACATGTATGAGCAAGTAGGTATATTTTTATAAATTGTAGTTATACTCTATAATATATCATTATACAGAGCACTTAAGCCCCATTGTATTTATAGTTGTATATCTTTTACCGGTTGATATACTTAGTTCACTATAAACAATGCACTGATACCAATCTGTCACACCCCAAAACCGTAATGGCGGAAACATTCGGGGGTGGAGGACGTCATGTTAAGTATCATAAGATATGTATATGGAAAGCAAGTAATAAACAATCATTTCATTTCAAAATAAAGTGTTTACAATGTGTGTGTTCACAAAACATAGAATTCAACATAAATAACAAAACAAGACTTGAAGCTGTAATGCTTCATCTTCTAAATCCCCAGCACGAGCACCTGTCTAATAACCTCCTGAGAATACAAGTTATTTGAAAGAGTTGATCAGCAATTAAGCTGGCGAGTTCATAAGATTTTAGTGATGTGAGTAAGATGTAAAGTGTTTTTGAAAATGTATATGTAAAAGTGGTGTAAGCTGTAAAATGTTGATGAAAATGTATATGGAAAAGTGGTGTAAGCTGTAAGTTCTATTTTGAAAAGTTCGCCTGATCCTCTAGAAAATCATATATTTCCTACTTGAATGAAAGTTAAGTAAAATGGTAGTACAAGCCTTTATATGGGTACTAAGTGGGTACAAGTTATATAAAACTCAGAGTAAACAAACAATCGATTGTGCGCATCTGCCCTAAGCTCACAACCCAACGGGGAACAGAAAGTAAGGCGGATATCACACATCCTATTGGTTGTTAGATCGTTGTCATATATAACCATGGTGTATTCACTTGTTACTCATGGAGTTATTTGTAATGGTTCCTTTATATCTAATGAAAAGTTCATTAAGAAACCCTATATTTCTTATAGTAAAATAGTGACCAGAGTGACTACTTTTATAATAGCTTATTTTACACTGCTATATATAACCTGATATCGGATAGAAAGTTAATTGGGTGAATCTGCCCTAAGTCCACAACCCAACGGGGAACAGGAAGTAAGGCGGAAAACACACATTTAACTACCTATTGGGTATTAGTTTTATATATAAACATGGTGTATAAACTAAGGTATTATAGAGTTACTCACCTAAAGTCTTTAAAATTGTACTGGCTTAATAAAATGGATTAAACCCTTAACTGGGAAATTTCTAGTTTTGTATACCAAATGTACTAACTTTGAAAAGTATGTTTTGTACTAGAAAAACTGTGCTTCGACTCTGTGTCCTATAACCTGACCCATACCTGGTACCCTTATAATGACTTAATGTATGCTAAGCATAAATATATATAGAATCGGGTAGATAATAGATTGGGTGAATCCATTCCAAGCCCACAACCCAACGAGGACAGGAAATGAAGCGGAGAGCACACATCCTATTAGCTGTCGGAACCTATTGGTATATATGTATCCGGTGGTGTATACATTAAGGAATCATAAGACTAGCATTATGGTCCTAACTTTTAAGTGTAGCCTTCTACCAAGACCCGACTGTTTTGAAAGTAGCCTTCTACCAAGCCCCGACTGTTTTGAAACTAGCCTTCTACCAAGACCCGACTGTTTTGAAAGTAGCCTTCTACCAAGACCCGACAGTACGACATTTATTATTGAAATCTAATCTACCTCATTGATTACGTGAATATAACATATGGTAAACGTATTAATAATATTTTAACTGGAATTTTATATCCTTTTGTAATTGTCATATATACAGTGTAAGTACTGTAGTATTTGTAATAAGGGACTACTGCTGTACTAACTACCTTAAACCGGATTTATATTAAGGTATCATGTGATTAATTGTACCATACTGTAACATCCCGAAATATCAAGAGTAGAGTTGAAGTGCTAAAAGAGTAAGTTGTGGAAGAGTGACTCGGCGAGTCCATGGATGGACTTGGCGAGTAGAGTCGCGACTGGGTCGCGTGTTAAGTAGCCGACTCGGCGAGTCAGTAAGGAGGACTCGGCGAGTAGGCGCTAAGTGGAGAAAACCCTAATTCCCGGGGTTGAGCCCTATATAAAGAACATAACAGCCCACTCTCAGCCTCTTTATCCATCTCCAAGTCCCGAAACCCTTAGCCTTCATGTGTGAGTGATCATATCTCAATTGGGAGCTTGAAGGAGATGATTATTGAAGGAATTTTGAGAGATTGAAGGCTTGGAGCAAGGGGCTTTGCTTGGATTCGAATTACATTGCAGTTGGGGCGTCCATTGGAGGTAATATCCCGTTCTTGGACTGATTGTATGTTGTTTCTTCATTTTGGGGTTGTGGGAACTTGTCTATAGATGTAATTGGAAGTCTAGAGGTTAGATCTGAGGTTGCTACCTCAGATCTGGAATGGAGAAGAATCAGAGAGCATGAAAGTCCCTGTGTTGGAATGTTTAGTGAAGCTTACATGTTCCAAACCCTAAACCAATGTGCAAATGGCCTAAATCTCTTAGGATTCACGTAAAGTTTGCCACTTTACGTGATGGATGAGTGGTAGGAGGCTAGATCTATGTTTTGGAGCAATTGCATGGCTTGGAATGCTTCTGAATGGATTCAGACCGGTGGTACTCGGCGAGTCACATGGGTGTACTCGACGAGTTGTTTGAAGATGAGCTGGGACTCGGCGAGTTGGAAGAACAACTCGGCAAGTTGGATGAAGATGGCCTGGAACTCGGCGAGTTGTATGAACAACTCGGCGAGTAGGTTGAAGATAGCCATAGACTCGGCGAGTCTGTTCTTGGACTCGGCGAGTCTTGTCGAAGAGTTCCGATATTCTCTGGTTGAGTCGAGAATCGGTGAGTCAAGGGATGACTCGGTGAGTTGTGTGCGAGAGGACTCAGAAGTTGTGGGACTCGACGAGTCTCGGGGTGACTCGGCGAGTTAGGTCGCGGATTGAGTGAGCTCTGAGTATGGGAACTCGGCGAGTCATCGGGTTGACTCGCCGAGTAGGGTCAGTCAGGGGTTGACTTTGACCTTGTCTTTGACCAAGGGTTGACCAGTGGTTTCCAGGGGTATTTTGGTAATTCTTGATTATTGTTTGAGTTCAGTGCATTGGTGGCGGTCCAGAGGTGGAGATCGTATCAGTGATCGGAGCAGCTTGGGTTATCTGTTCAGTCGGCAGTTTCGAGGTGAGTTATCCTCACTATATCGATAGGGTCTACGGCACCAAGGCCAACCCTTTATTGGATGGAAATCCGGGTAGTGTCTGTTGTTATGATATTGCGGAATATGGGCCGGAAGGCATTACGTTATGGGCTGGAAGGCATTATATGTTGTGGGCCGGAAGGCATTACATGTTGTGGGCCGGAAGGCATTGCGATGTGGACCGGAAGGTCATGGCCTGGAAAGGCGTATGTGTGTAATTAGTATGTTGACTGATTCATAGGGTGATGTTATGCTAGTGACCGGTTAGGCCGGTATCTTGGTTAGAGTAATGTTATGTTATGTGATCTGTTGATCGATTTGCTGACTGTGATCTGTTATATGGTTATGTGTTATGTGCAAGGTTGCTTGGTCTGGGGTTTGACCCGATATGTATGGCTGTTCTATGATCTGTTATGTTATGTATGCATTTTATGCTATGGGCTGGAAGGCGATATGTTATAGGCCGGAAGGCAATTATGTTATGGGCCGGAAGGCGATGTGTTATGGGCCGGAAGGCAATATGTTTTGGACCGGAAGGTCGTGGCCTAGAAGGGCGTATATGTGGTTGGTATTTTGGGGGTATCTCACTAAGCTTTCGGGCTTACAGTTGTGGTTTTATGTTTTCAGGTTCTCAGGAGTCTGTGGCAAGGCAAAGGCGTGATCGTACCGTTCCTCGCGTTGACGTTTTATGATATGAACCAGGGAAAATACTCTGTTAAATAATGTATTGAAAACCTTTTTGTAACAACGTTATTAAAATGGGTGGTTTTTGAAAAGTTTTAATTGTTTTGAAATTTTGGTCGTTACACATACTATTGACTGGTAAACACGACATTGAAGGTTGCAAAAAGGTATGACGTTTGGCACCCGCAGACCTCCAGGTCCGGCTGTAGCTAGCAGCAAGTTATAGGATATTCAATCCAGTATAGATCTATACGCAAACTCATGCTCTCCTTCCAAGAGACTCTGGCTACAATTCGTGCCATGACATTGAAGGCATGCTCCGATACAGTGGATCACATTTATGTTAACGTATTCATGTAAGCGTATTGTATTAGTATAGGCTCGTGAATGAACTAACTCTTTGTGTGCTTCATTGTACTAGAAGTAATGAATAGCATTTCTCTTAAACTATACCTATTATAGTTTACTAATTTTCTACTTGGACTATTATTGAAAAGACTCGTTTATCTACTAAGTTATGCTTGTACCTTAAAAACAGAGTTTTGTATAACTATAAAGTAACATAACCTTTAAAAGAGTTTTGAAATGTTTTGACAACTTATAAATAACATAAGTAACATTTTGAAAGATGTTTATATCAAAAATTTACACAATTATCATTGTGTTCAACTTGTATTCCCCCTCCCCCTTAAAACAGTTAAAATAGTTAAAAGATTCATTACGAGGTATGAACTCACCTGATGTGGGTGATTCAAACGGGTACGCGCGTAAGGATGAGAAGTTCCACGAATGAAGTCCTGAGACACAATAAGCCGTAAATGACATATAAGGACACATATTGACATGAATATAGTGTTTATGAACAACTATATGAAAGGAAACACCTTCCGGGACTAGGAAACACCTTGGTTAAGTGTTGGAATCACATGTGATTCAGCAAAGGGAAGTAAAATGGCATAAAAAGGTGTTTACGGTTTTGTAACCATCACCTTTAGAGTTTACCGTCGTAAACCCATGAGTTTACAGACGTAAACTGATGTTTTCTTGACCATTTTGTGTCTTGAAGTGTTACAAGTCATTCTAAGCATTCTTACTTCATGTCTTAAGCCTTAGGAATTGATTAGGGCAACATTTCACTCCTAAATGGAGTTTACGGCCCATGGATCACATCTCCATGTGTTTACTGCCGTAAAATCATGGTAAGAAGTACCATTTCGTATATTGAAGTCCTTAGATCAATGGTGTAAGGTCCTAGGCTACTATCCAAGGCTTAACAAGGTGTTTAGGGCATCAAAACACACTTTGGGGGTGTTTACGGTTTTGGGAGATTCCCAAATCGTAAACCCATATTAATGGGGGGGGGGGGGTTTGGTGTTTTTCATGTGCTATACTCATCAAGGGAAGGTTCTAGGTTAGTTTCCAAGGCTTGTAAGGACATAGGGCACACTTTGGCACCGTTTTTAGGGTTTACGGTCCAAGAAGATCTTGGGCCGTAAACACCTTGTTCTTGTGATTTTTGGGTGTTTTCTTGATGTTTAACACTTGATCTAAACATATTAGGGCTAGAAACACTTACAAGTTGAAGATCTAGAAGAAAGATTAAGATGCTACTTGAGAGGATTTGAGTTTGGATCTTGAGTTTGTGAAAAAGTGATAAAAATAACTAAGTCTCACTTAAATAGCCATTAGGGTTTACGACCCTAATACCATTTGGGCCGTAAACTCCAAAATCTTGGGGTTTTTGGAACCTAATTGATGTATAATAAACACTAAAGCATCCTCTCTCAAGTTATCTCTTGAAGTACTAACTTTAAACCACTCAAACTTATTCCAAAAAGCTTGAAAGTTAGCAGAAACAGTTTTGACTTCAATTGAAGTGGATGGTTGTACATAATGGAAATTTTTGGGTTGTCACATTTGCCAACCTGACCCACTACAGCTTATTTGTATCACAGGTGTCTATATGAAGTTACATTACACTGAGGGATTAAGGAGATGTAAATCACTAGTGATAATGAATGTAAGTTCTGTTTATGCTTATGTTTCTGTATCGACGATGACATCCCAATGTTTTAAAGTAAATAAAAAATACATTTCTTTGGAAATGATTTGATAACATATTTATCTTGTTTTTCTGGGAACAAATTCCGCAACATTTTTATAAAAAGGGTACTCTGATTTTTATAAAGCATAAACAAAATTGGTTTTTTCTGGCCGTGAAAATGGGGATGTCAAAGTTGGTATCAAAGCATTAGTTTAAGAGAACTAGAAATTTGTAGGAAATTTCTAGACTTAAACTTAGCATGCTAAGCGATGATTGTGAGATGAGTGTCTGCTATATTTTAGACACAAGCAATAGTTTATTTTAGGAAAGACGCCTAAAATGTTTTATGTGATAAACGTTTTATGTTATAGCTATATAGATGCCTTATATGCTATTATTTTTTCGGATCTATGGTCTGTTGCTGACCGGATCTGGAAATTTTATGTGTTTAGATTTCTAAACGTTTGATTATGGTATTAGAACTGGGATATAACTTTTCGGTGTGACAGGGAAATTATACGTCTATCATAAATAAAATCTTTCCTATCTTAATTCTCGTCATTGCACACCGAACGTCTGCTTGGGTGTACAAAACGTCATGGTGAAGGCAGACTAGGAAATATCCGAGGAAGATGACAACCTGATCCTAAGAATACGATGGGTAATGCATCGGTCGTTGCGCTTGCACCCGAACCTATCACAATGGCAGAAGTTCAGGAAGTGATGCGAACCATGATAGACTGAGAAAATAGAGGAAATGAGATGGCTTACGATAGTGAATGATACCTATCGGAAGATATCATAAGAGAGGTATCTTGCCTTTAGAATACGTCTGATAAAATAGAGGTACGTCTAGAGAAGTACGTACATCTGAATGTACACATTTGATTGGCGAGATGATAGAACGATTGGTGTAATTCCTAAAGTTTTCCTATCATCTGGAATTTCCATCACCAACCGAGTTGAAGCAAAATTGATGATTGAAGATACGCATGGAAGAAGTCCTAGTAGAGTCTAGGGATTTTTTTATGATTATTTGGACACACTCGTATGTGTTAAATTGTTTTGTGATTTTAGGACTTGGGGACTGCAAGACAATACTTGGGACGGGTATGAGTAGGTGTGAAAGGTAGTAGATGCATATACTACCGAAAGCACAGGACTCACGCTTGGATCAGGGAAAGTCACAAGGTTACCAAGAAGTCAATAATTGATTTTGTTTTATTCAAGCATGTCGTTACCATTGTTTCGGTAATTACTAAGAAGATTGTTGTTATTCCGACCCTAGTGGTCATATCAAATTGAGTCCGACTACGATGAGTATGATACGTGGTTCATAGAACCAAGTTCGATGTAGCATCTGACTTAAACAAGAAGATTGAAATGAAAGCTAACCAAGGCGATCAGTAGAAGTATCGCGATGATTGTTAAAGAAGTTGGTAGCTAGAAATGATACATGTTGAAATATGATTGTATCACATTAGAACATGAAGGAAGGTATAGTCTGTTCTGGAATTTGACTCTAAGAGACCTGAGTCTGAGCGTTGCAACATACGATGAGAGGTCATTAGAACGTGACATATCGACCTATTGTAGTAATCATATATACTTATCTTAAGTTTGTTAAGAAGAAGAAGGAGCCTCCATTAAGGATCAAGACCATGACTTGAAGGTCATAATTTGGAGTCTAACGTGAGATAGGGAGCAAGTACAAGATCAAGCGCCGCCTGCAGTCAAGGAGTCCAAGAGTTAGAAACTTGTTCGAAGCAACATAGAAGTTACGGTTATTACTTAGGATGAAGAGATAACGTATGGAGTCATCATGTGAGCCTCGTTTCGTTGATGATTCCTGGACGTAATCATCCTAAGGGGGAGATAATTGTGATGCCCGTAGATCCGGGCTAGTCAATTGAGAGATAATAGGGGTCGAAAATGACTTTTCGACAAAATATCATTTAGAATAAATAATATTAACCAAGATGTAGAATACGACTCAAGGGTTCCATACATATAATGAACGTCAAAATCCGAGTTATAACGAAGAAGTTATGGTCCGTCAAAGTTTTACGGCAAAACCGGCATGACACGGCGCGACGTAAATAGTGAAGTTACGATAAAAGACTTTTTGGCCTTGGTGATCTAAACAAAAGTCGTAGAATATGTTAACCTGAGAGCGTCCATAAAAAGAATGCCCAAATCTGACTTCGTATGAGGAAGTTATGATTTTTCTAAGATTTCGCTTAGCAGTGCATGACCCGAAACTTGAATTTTAAATCGAGCGGTTTTTGGCCTATGCGACCTAAATGAGAGTTGAAGATATCATTAATAGGAATTCAAAGGTAAAAATATAGATGAAAACAGAGTCCGTATGAAGGAGTTACGAATTCTTCACGGTCATTTAACAGTCTAATCTCCTCCTACTGCTAAATTTATGATCGGTCGAGAATTGGCCGACGGAGTCAAAATGAAAGTTGTAGATATTATTTTTACCTATGCATGGATATAAAGAAAGTCAAAAACGGAGATCGTATGTGAAAGATATGGACGAATCTTAGTCTCTACCTTTCGAGCGCGGCGAATTCGATACAGTTTTGTAAATCCGAGATAGAATGAGAATTAGCCAATAGTGTCTAAATGGAAGTTGTAGTACTCATAAATATCAAAATGTGGATATAAATAACATTGAAAACGAAGCTCGTATGCAAAAGATATGGACGAAGCTTAGTCTCTACTTTTCGAGCGCGGCGAATTCGAATATAGTTTTGTAAATCTGAGATACAATAAGAATTAGCCGACAAGGTCTAAATGAAAGTTTTAGTACTCGTAAATACCAACGCGTGGATATAAATAACATAGAAAACGGAGCTCGTACGCAGAAGATACGGACGAAGCTTAGAGGTTACTTTACTATAAAAGTCCTATAAATAAGAGATGAACTCTTCATAATTTCTTCACACCATAAACCTTTATTTCTTTCTAACCTCCCTAAACCCCTCCCAAGTCTAGGGAACCTACCTAGCACGAGAAGAAAGCCCCGGAGCGCCTGACGGCTCCGAGAAGAAAAGCTTTCTGCTCGGAAACGCTGCTCCAGCGAAGCCCGGTTTTTTAATAAAAAAAAACCCGCTGTAAGTGAGCTACGCCTATACTATATTTAATATAACTTTTATTTAATTATAGTAACATTATTAGGACCTTAAAATAATTATTTGGGCTATTATTATGAGTTATATTGAGTGTTATTTAACGCTTATATAATAGTAATAATAGCTAGACTATTAATTAGTCGCGGTTAACGTTAAAAACTAAACCCTAGTGGTATTGATACTAGGTTTTGTTGAGGAAAATTGTTTTGAGATAACGAAGCGTTGTCTGAGTTCGAAATCACCACCTAATCAAGTGAGTGCATAGTCCCTTTCATGAACATGATTTAAATACAAGTATTAATTAAAGTATTAAATATATGTTAAAGAGTTAAATATTTGTTGAAGAATTTATGTGTGAGTGCATAGTCCCTTTCATGAACATGATTTTAATACAAGTATTAATTAAAGTATTAAATATATGTTAAAGCGTTAAATATTTGTTGAAGAATTTATGTGTGAGTGCATAGTCCCTTTCATGAACATGATTTTAATACAAGTATTAACTAAAGTATTAAATATATGTTTATGTGCGAGTTAATTGATGTTGCCTGAAATACGTGTTAAAGAACATACTTGATTATAAATGATGATTTAGGATAAAGAGTAAACCTAAATTAATTATGAGGAATATTGGGTAGTATTTTCTTACGAGTACGACTGAGTTATACTCAGAGAATAGAACTTTAGTATATGTCATTAATCCGGGAGCATGGATTAGACATAGTCATTGTCCTTAGTCTGAGAGTATGGATTGGATATAGTCAACTGTCATTAATCCGGGAGTATGGATTAAGACATAGTCAATTGTCCTTAGTTCAGGAGTATGGATTAAGACATAGTCAGTCGTCCTCAGTCCGGGAGTATGGATAGGACATAGTCATTCGTTGTTAATCCGGGAGAATGGATTTATACATAGATACTTGTCCCTAATCCGAGAGTATGGAATGGGCACAATTATTAATCCGAGAGCATTAATTAGATCCGAGAGTATAGGTTAAGTAAGAGGTAAAGTTTAAGGTCCGAGAGTATGGATAGTCTCGTTGTAAGGATTAACGGGGTGGGGTAAGAGTTGCTTATATATATATATATATATATATATATATATATATATATATATATATATATATATATATATATATATATATATATAGTCTCGTTGTAAGGATTAACGGGGTGGGGTAAGAGTTGCTTATATATATATATATATATATATATATATATATATATATATATATATATATATATATATATATATATATATATATATGGTGAAATTGTATATTTTGTGAGTTCTAAATTATATATATGATATAACATTATGGGATTGAAATCCTTATGTACTCACCAGGTTTCCCAACCTGACCCACTCCAGCTTATTTGGATCACAGGTGTCTATATGAAGTTACATTACACTGAGAGATTAAGGAGATGTAAATCACTAGTGATAATGAATGTAAGTTCTGTTTATGTTTATGTTTCTGTATCGACGATGGCATCCCAATGTTTTAAAATAAATAAAAAATACATTTCTTCGGAAATGCTTTGATAATGTATTTATCATGTTTTTCTGGGAACAAATTCCGCAACATTTTTATAAAAAGGGTACTCTGATTTTTATAAAGCATAAACAAAATTGGTCTTTTCTGGCCGTGAAAATGGGGATGTCATAGAGAGGTACCGCAATCTTGGAAAAATCCTGAATAAACCTCCGGTAGTACCCTGCCAATCCTAAGAAGCTCCTTATATTTGAGGGAGATTTCGAAATCTCCCACTGCATAACCGCCTCGATTTTGGACGGATCGACCAAAATCCCCTTCTGGTTAATGAGGTGTCCAAGGAACTGGACCTCTCGCAACCAAAACTCACACTTCGAGAACTTGGCATAAAGCTGTTCCATCCTCAAAACTCCCAATAACTCCTGCAGGTGCTCCTCGTGCTAATCCCTGGTCTTGGAATACACTAGGATATCATCTATGAATATGATAACTGAGTGATTGAGCATCGAACTACAAACTCGGTTCATCAGATCCATAAACACTGATGGCGCATTAGTAAGCCCAAACGGCATCACCACGAACTCAGAATGACCATAACGAGTCTGGAACGCGGTCTTCTCCACGTCTTCCTCTCTCACCCTGACCTGGTGATATCCGGATCTCAAGTCGATCTTGGAAAACCAAGATGCACCCTGCAACTGATCAAAGAGATCATCTATCCTCAGGAGTGGATTACGGTTTTTCATAGTTAACTTGTTCAACTCCTTATAATCGATGCACATCTGGTGCGAACCGTCCTTCTTCCCGACGAAAAGGATCGGTGCTCTCCATGGAGAACTACTCAGATGAATAAATTGTTTACCCATCAGCTCCTGCAACTAAGATGACAACTCCCACATCTCTGGTGGTGCCAAACAGCACGGCGCCTTAGCGATAGGGGCTGCACCCGACACAAGATCAATCCTGAACTCAACCTGCCTCTCCGGAGGTACTCTAGGTAACTCCTGCGGAAACACGTAAGCAAATTGTCTAACCACCGGGACCTTTGAAACTGAAGTCTGGTCCTTGACCCGCGTATCCACCACATACGCTAAGTAACCAGAGCACCCGTGCTGAATATACTGTCGAGCCCGGGCTGCTGAACAAAACCCTGATCCTACTCTGGTGCCCTCACCATATACCACCAGTTCTCCCCCACTCAGGGTTCGAACTACAAGCCACTACCCTTCACAATCGATCATGGCGCCAAAACGACTGAGCCAATCCATCCCCACAATCACATATACTTCCTCCATGGGAATAGGAATCAAATCTATCGGGAAGGATACCCCAAAAATCTCCAACTCACATCCCCGGTAAACTGAAGAAGCAGAAACCTCGTGTTCGTTAGCGATAGAAACTCGCAACGGACACTCAAGCTCACCTACTGGCACACTGAACCCCCTTCTGAAAGTCTAAGATACGAACGACCGACTCACCCCCAAGTTGAATAAAACCAATGCAGGAAATGAGTTTACTAAAAACGTACCTAAATATAGGTATAACAGGTAAGCATAACATAGATATAAGGACTGAAATAAGAGATAGAAACATACCAGCAACCACATCCAGTACTGCCTTGGCCTCCTCGGCCGTGAGCTAGAAAGCGCGCCCCTGAGCCTTCGGAGGCTCCGCCTTGACCGACCTCCCCTCTGCAATCCTCAAAGTAGCTGGTGTGGACACCTGCACCGGTATGGCGGTGAACTACAGACAGTTGGACTTCACATGACCAACCTGATGATAGTGATAATATATCCTCATATCTGCTTGAGGGGCAGACTGGCGACGGTCCCTGGCATAGTGCCCCTCCTTGCAACATTTGTGGCACCCACCACCTGCTCGACAAACCCCTGAATGACCCCTGCCCCACTTTCCACAAGCGCCGCTCTGCTAACCCCCGATCCTAGAATCAACGGTCTTAGACCGCTTCGGTGTCAGCTGAGACTGTGCCGGAACCTGACGCTGCTCCTTCAACTACAGCTCTAACTCCAACTCACGCCGCCTAGCAGCTTCCTGAAGATCCAGAAGAGTATCACAACGTTGAGTGGCAACAAACTGATGGATATCGATCTTGAGCATGCTCAGATAATGAGTCATCTGAGACTGCTCAGAAGCAAACTCCGGGCAAAACATAGCTCTCTCTGTGAACATGCGAGTGATCTCTATCGCCGACTTTCCATCTGGTTTCAAAGTCAAAAACTCATGAGCAAGCCGCTCCCGCTCCACACGTGGAACGTAGCGAGCACGGAACATATCCCTGAACTGCTCCTAAGTAATAGCAGCTCTCTGGTCATTAGTGTACGACCCAGTCGTCAGTTTCCACCAGTCCTTGGCCCCAAGCCTCAACAGGTTCAAGGCGCACCTGACCTTCTGGTCAGTAGGACATGAGCACGTAAAGAAACAACCCTCTATGTCAGAGAACCACCTCATAGCCCTGATCGCATCCTAGGTACCATCAAATGTCAGGGGCTTCATATTATCAAAGTCCTGGTACTGAAAAGCCCGACCGGCTCCTCCTCCACCCCCTGCTGCGGTTACAGTCGATGTAGCTGTAGCGGTGGCCGTCTCTGCTAAGGCTGCATAGCTCTCATTAAAGTACTCGACCATAACGGTCTTAATCAACCCAAACATCTCTGGTAGTTGCGCTCGAAACGCCACGACAAGCTCATCATGCAGGATCTCCCGATTCCTGGCATCAAACTCCTCTGTCCCTATCTGCACCACTAGCTCAGATGCTACAGGCAAACCCTGACCTCCGTCTCCTGATCCTGACCCGGATCTAGTCGCAAAACTTCTCGTCATCACCATACTGAAAATATACCAAAGGTGTCAGATAAACAACATAATATCGGGAGATCAATTCTCACAAACTCTAGGGGTTGTGACTTCCTTGCTACGCGTATGGATCCTATGCTTTTAGTAGTACAGACCCATACTACCTTCCACACCTACCCATATTTGTCCCAAGTATCATCACAAACCCTAATAAAATACATCGCTCACTCTGAGGTTTGAGCTTGTCACGAGTCTCGTGTCTCACGAAAGCCTCGTAACCCCAAACTTTGATGTGGTCTAACGAGGGAACCTTACCTGTCCACATCTCGTGAGGTGTTTTGGAAACCTTTTTGGTAGGGAATAGATTAAGGATATGGGCAGCAATCTCTAAGGCATAGCCCTATAATGAAATAGGTAACGAAGCTCGACTCATCATGGAACAAACCATGTCTAGCATGGTTCGATTGCGCCTTTCAGCCACACCATTAAGTTGTGGTGTCCTAGGCGGCGTTAATTGTGAAACAATTCCACATTCCTTAAGATAGTCTAGGACCTCGATACTAAGATACTCTCCTCCTCGATCGGATCACAACATCTTTATCTTCCTGCCCGATTGATTCTCCACTTCTTGCTTAAACTCTTTGAACTTTTCAAAGGTTTCTAACTTATGCTTGATTAAGTAGATACATCCATACTTACTGTAATCATTAGTGATACATAGAAGCGGTTAGCATCCCTTGTGGCGGTTCTGAATGGTCCACACACATCAGTGTGTATGAGATACAACAGACCTTCATCCCTTTCATAAGTACCATTGAAGGGTGACTTAGTCATCTATCCAATTAAACAAGATTCACAAGTATCATCCGACTTCAAGTTGAATGACTCCAAGACTCCATCCTTTTGGATTTGGGCTATGCGCTTCTTGTTGACATGTCCAAGACAACAATGCCACAAGGATGCCTTGTCCAAAACATTGGGCGAATCAATATTCAACACATTATTTTCTAGGTTTTCTACAACCATCACAATTTCATATATACCATTGCAAGGTAATGCTTCAAAGTAAAATACACCATTATAATAAGCATTAATACCACCAATTTCATTATTAAAGGAAAAGGTAAAACCTTTTTTATACAAACTGTGAAAGGAAATAATATTTATCACCATATAGGCCGAGTAACAACAATTATTTAAATATAAATTTAAACCATTACTAAGCAATAAAGAATAAACTCCAATCTTGGTCACAGGCGACACTTTCCTATTTCCCATGATTAATTTTATCTTCCCGTGCTCCACATCCCTACTTCTTTTTAGTCCCTGCGAATCAGAACAAATGTGAAATCCACAACCTATATCAAGGACCCAAAAATTAGCATGTGATGAGTTATTAGATTAAATAGTGTAAATACCTACAAAGGAGGGCTTGATCTTGCTATCCTTTATGTCTTGCAGGTACTTGGGGCAGCTTCGTTTCCAGTGCCCTTGTTCATGACAGTGGAAGCACTCTGCATCCTTCGGATTGGAAGAGGGATTAGCATAACCGACTTTGGTCCCACTGTAACAGGATCCATCAAGAGACTTTCCCTTGCGGCTCTTGTAGGGAGCCTTCATCTTCTTTCCCTTCCCATGTCTGAATGCCAGAACAGGGGCAGTAGTAGTAGTAGTAGGAGCAGACACAACTGACTTGCCTTTCAAGGTGCTTTCTACAGTCCTTAAAAGGCCTTGAAGCTTGCTAAGAGTGACCTCCTCCATGTTCGTATGATAGGTCATACGAAACTGATCATAATAAGAAGGTAAAGAGTGTAGAATAATATCTATGGCCAACTCTTCATCAAAATTGACATTCAACTTAAGCAATCGGTCCACATATCTCTGCATCTTTTGCTAGTGGGCCGTGATGGATTCTCCATCCTTCATCATGGTTGTGATCATGGAGGCAATGATCTCATACCTCTTCTGTCGAGCACTTTGATGGTATCTTTCCATCAAAGCTTGATACATTTCAAAAGGATAGTAGTCCTCATAGGACTTATGTAGCTCAACAGTCATGGTAGTAATCATTAGACACGTCACCTTTGTCTCATCCCTCTCATGAGTAGTATGTTTAGCGATTTGTTCATGAGTAGTATGTTCATCGATTTGTTTGGGAATTCGAGCCATCAATCTCCTTAATCTCTTTGTCTAGGACATATTCTTTGTCCTCATAACGAATAGCCATTCGGATGTTTCGAATTCATTCATTAAAGTTCGAGCCATCGAAAATGACCCTCTAACATAGATTCATGAGGGAGAAAGAGCCTGAAGGGATTGGGTTAGAAGCATTGTTTGGGGTAGACATCTGAAAAAGAAGAAGAACAAACTTTAGGTTAGATGATAATCCTTAATATTACACCCAAATGAAATTTTAAGGCTAGGACCCAAATACAATATTCCACAATTGCAGAAAGGGATGTCGTAATCTAATTGTAAAATATTTGAAGGTAGGTAAATGACGATTTACCAATTTCCACCATAAAATACAAAATGAATTATGAAGTTTTAATTGGATTGAAATTCCTAGATCCTTTGAGATTCATTGAACTTTTTAGTGGCATGTTTAAATCTCAATTGTGCTATTCAAGTTTGTGACTGGGACGCCGAGGATCACAAACAAGGTGTGAATAACCATGAAAATTAGCTTGGTACACTCAATGTTACAAATCACCTAATCAATGTGCCGGTTAACCACACACGCTCCATTGATCTATGATTAAAATCAAGCTACCCTTTACCACACATTGTCAGTCCCATATTAGTGTGCCGGTTAACCACACACGCTCCATTAACGACTTAACAAGTTGCAAAGTGTAATTTCATGGATTAGCACCATTTTCACAGTTTCCTAAAGTAACTAAGATTGGAAATTTAATAAAAGTTTAGTTACTTTATATTTATCATTATACTTTAATATGAATTAATGTCCAATCCTACCCGTTCGGCTAACGACCCTCCACCAATCAAGGAAGCGGTGGGGTGAGAGTGGACACCCATTAAACTACCATTTTATAGGCAGTAACCTTATACCCCCTTATAGACTGACTTCGTGAATGAGACCTGCTAACGGTAAGATTGACTTGTCTTATATATATATATATATATATATATATATATATATATATATATATATATATATATATATATATATTGTTAAACTTATAATATTATAGAGTATTAGGGTTGATTTTAACTTTTAAAACTCTAGGGTTTGGAATTAAAGTTTCATTAGTGAGACTTTACAAATTCCAAAACTTGAGGGCAAGTTTTGAAACTTGTCAAAACTCTTCATTTCTATAACTTATGAGTTTAATTGCATTCTAATGGATGAGACCTTTTATTTTCCATAACTTGAGGACAAAGTATGGAGGTCATTAAAAGCGTTAAGATCAACAATTTTAACTAACAAAATTATCAAGTAATTTTTCTATGATCTAGTTAAACTCATAACACAAGATAACACATAAAAAAATTTATAACAAATTAGCCTAATCATATAAACTAATATAAATCTTGAAATTTTGACAATAATCTTTTAATTGGATGAGGATGATGACTGCCATATCAGAAAAACAGATTTTATGATTCAAAAGAGTTTGTGAAAATGATCCTAATCTAATTCTAGCTAAAAACCTCGAATTTCTACAACCAGACCCTGCAACTCGTCGAGTTGCTTTGTTACTGAGTGGGCTTGTTGAGTCAGCCAGTGGACTCGGCGAGTTAATCAGTCAGAGGGTAGAAAATCGATTTTTTTCAACTTTGAAAAACAACAAGCATCAAGTATAATAGAAAACAATCGTAGGCTCTGATACCACTGTTGGGTTTTTGAGCACTATAACACTCCTATGGTGCACATGCAACCCTAAATGCTTTGGATCTATGTTTTCTCTTATTATACATGCATATTTTCAATTTTCCAAAGCATGCATCCTAACTAGCATACAAATTGACATTTGAGCAAAACAACTAGTTAAATGACTTACCTCTTAGAAGGACTTGTAGTTCTTGACCTTTGAAAGCTTGAGTACCTCAAGTGTGATGTCGCTAATGGTTCAAAAACAGCAATATGAAAGAGGAGACTTGAGAGAATAAGTTACTTGGCACAAAGCAATATCAAACTTCTTAGAATGTTGGTGTGTATGTGTGTGTAACCGATTTTGGTCTTGAGGGTGTGCTTTTATAGTGTAGCAAATGCTAGGGTTGCACCTTGTAAATCCTAATGACCTTTCATATTACTTAGGCTCCATGGGTTAACCTCCATGGACTATCCATGGACTATCTCATTGGTTTATCCCATCCTAAATAACCATGGATCATTAGCTCACACTATAAGAATCATTGATTTACACAATCCATCCCCATATATGGGCTTAGACACCAAATGACCATGCTACAATCGGGTCAAATACATCCCAGTTATAGTTATGGGCTTAGACACCAAATCCAACAAATTCTTCCAATGATGGTGCATCTGGTAGTAATCTGAATGGGAAATATGTTCCCAGATATAACAAGGAAGAGAAAAGGGTGATGAATCTCAATGTAAAGGCGAGAACTGCTATTGGAAACTCACTCCCTTTTTATGTCTATCAGTTGGTCCAAAACTGCTCAATGGCTCAAGAGATGATGATCTCATGCTGATCTTCCCCACGATGATAAGGACCTTAAGTCGGAATAGGACGATACCTTAGCATATCAGGTAAAGAATCTTGTTAGATTCTCCTCTGTTGAACATATTGAAAAAGGATGACACGATCGACCTCTTACGTTTTGATTTATCTGTCTCAAATAAAGAAAAATCTTCTCTTAGTCTTGAGTTAAAGTAACTCATGGAAAAACTCTATTTTCTTAAAAAAAAAAAAACTATTTCTATATTAAAAAGGGAAAACACGTGTATCTCGACTAATAATTTTCACTGAAAAAGAAAAGGTTGTTGATCATGTTGAATACATTCATCTTATTTTGAAAAATTGGGCATCTTCTCACTTTAATGTCACAAGAATTATTAATGTTCAGATCCCAGATCAGTGTGAGAAAATTCTTGGAGGTGATATAGAAAGTGTTGTTTCCTTAACCAAAGTTGTTGAGACTAAAGAAACCTTCTATAAAGTTGTCTGTTTGAAAGAAGATTTTAAGAATATATTTGTGAGTTCTTATTTTATAAATCAAACTTTAATTGATACTCATTGCTCTACATATTCTGATGGCATTACTAAATGTTTTTCTAAATTATATGTTCTTGATGCTTCTCACCAACCTTCTCATCGTGAATATGTTCTTCCCTCCACTAAGATTTTGCTAAAGTTTCCTATATGTAATGGCGAAGTTCATTCTGTGAACGAAACTCTTAGCATGTTTCCTCAATGTTCAGTTAGAAAATATGAACCTGAAGATCAATCAAAGTCTTCTACTTCTGACGACTCTTCAATGCATCATGAGCCTCATGACCAAGTAATATCTGAGCATACCATCGATGACATTCCTTGTTCCAAGACTAAATCAAGAACTCTTAAATCAAAAAAATCAAAGTTCTTCGGATTCAGTAGTAGAAAAGAAATCAAAATCTAATGTTAAAGGAAAGAATTATAGAATCAAAGTTTGTTATCGATGTGGTGATGCCTCTCACAAAGTCAGCGAGTGCACTTTTTAGAAGAACTTCGTTCGCGCTGACAACATCATGACTCGAAATGATAAGCAGATCAAAAAATGGAAATTCATTGAACTGTCTCCCTGATGATTGTTATAATATCTTTTCTTGAGTGACCATTTGCAAATGGGTCAGTGTATATTGTGTACATTCTTTGTTTTTTTGTTTCAGGGCTTACTTTATATCATAGTTTCAGGGTAAGGAGCACATTTGGTATTTAGACAGCGGCTGCTCAAGACATATGATAGGATTCAAATCTCTCCTGGAAGATTTCTTAAAGAAGGATGGTCCGACTGTTTCATATGGAGATAATGGTAAGGGAGCTACAAAGGGATTTGGATCCATGAAGGGTAACTCCATTGTTTTCAAGAATGTCTCTTATATGAAAGGTCTTCAGCATAATCTCATTTCTATCAGCTAACTGTGTAAAGCTTACTATGAAGTTCTATTTAACAAGATAGAAGGAAAGGTTGTTGATCAAAAGAGTGTCACTATTGCAAATCGACAACACGACATCTATGCTCTGGATATGTTTTCTACTGACAACTCTCTTCATCGTTTCTTCTTCTCTCGTGCTCAGTCTCATCTAAATTGGATATGGCACAAGAGCCTATCATATTTGAACATTAAGAAAATTTCAAAGATTACAGGGAATCAACTTGTAAGAGGAATTCCTAAAATGTAGATTGTCAAGGAACAGTTGTGTTGAACATGTGAAAAAGGGAAGAAAACCAAGTCTTCCTTCAAGCCAAAGTCCTACTCTTCTATTGTCAAACCTCTTCATCTTCTTTATATCAATTTGTTTGGACCTGTCCAGTTATGTTGAGGATTGGAAAGAAATACACTCTCGTCATTGTGGATGAATTTTCAAGGTTTACATGGGTAGTCTTTTTAAGAAAGAAAAGTCATGCCGTTGATGAAATCATTACCCTCATTAAGAAGTGGGAAGTCCTATATGATCACAAAGTAAGGCAATTACGTAGTGATCATGAAACTGAATTAAAAAAATCCTCTTTGGAAGACTTTTGCTTAATCTTAGGAATTTCTTAAAACTTTTCAGCAGTTAGTACTCCCCAACAAAATGATATTGCAGAGAGAAGAAATAGAACTCACATTGAAGCTGGAGTAACTACGGTCATTGAAGCTGGTATTTCCTTGTCATTTTGGGTTGAAGCTATCAATACAACATGTTATACCCAAAACCAGTCTATCATTGTTAAGCATCATGGGAAAACTGCTTATGAGCTACTGAAAGGAAGGAAATCGGACATCTCTTATTTTCACGTGTTTGGATGTATTTGTTACATCTTGAATCAAAGAGATCAGCGTTCGAAGTTTGAAGCTAAAGATGATGAATGAGTTTTTCTAGGTTACTCCAGCATATCCAAGGCTTTCAGGGTATTTAATATATCAAGTCAAATTGTTGAAGAAACGATTCATGTCACCTTCGATAAAGACTCATTCATTCATGATTGAGTTGACCACCCCTCACCAATTTTGAATGAACTTACTTACATTCCTTCAGACCCTGTTCATGAGTTATTGCCAAGTGATGTTGAGACTATTATACCAAATGTTGATCAATTAATCAATTCACAACCTAATTCTTAAGATCAAGCTGCCATCCCTGAAGAAGTTGAACCATCAAATCAGGAAGACTCTGCTCAAAGTAATACAATAATCCAAGAATTCTTTGAGATCATCCTAAATCTCAAATCATTACAGATTTAAATTTTGGGTTTCTCACACGCAGTAGAGTCAACAATATCTGTTGTTCATGTTGCGAATCGTGTTGCAATGCAATCTAAGCTTTAAGATATCTTCACTATTCTATGGGTATCAACAATACGACAAACATTAATTTCTTCCAAATTTCTTACGAGTATAAAACACCAATACAACTTCATCGAATTTCTTCACTCTCTAACATTCATCACAATGTGCTCCGACATCTTCACCGCAATGTGCACCGTGACATTATTTATAGGGAATATATATATATATATATATATATATATATATATATATATATATATATACACACACACACACATAAATATATTCATATCACCAAATTCCCTTAAATGTCTAACAGTTGACTAAGTTATGTCTGCCACGTCTTAGTCAATTTATGTTATTCTACTTTCCGATTTAAGACTAGGAATCTAATACAAGATATCTAATTCACTTAAACCACGACTATGATACCAACTTGTAACACCCAATTTTTCATACTAGGTACACCCCAATAAAATTCCTTTTTAGTAATAACTTTATAAAACATTTCGGTGTACACTAACATACTGGAATACAAGAATTTATCACCAGGAATCGTACTGCATCAAGTACATGATCTGAGTCGGGTGCTACAACAATTTAACCTGCAATACAACAATAACACACATCGTTAGCCATAAGGCTTAAGGAATAACAACTAAAATAACATAGCAAGTAGCATCATTTAATAATTTAACTTATCAACCAACATATACATCATAATAGATATGCTAATTAAAATTATACTAATTAGCTATTGTTCTCACGTACTGTAAAGTTATCACAAGGCAATATTGTCAAACTAACCAATGTTTCACCACCTTCGTAACCACACCTTTGGGAATTCTCCATCCAAAGTAAGAATCTCATATTCATTTTCCATTCCCTAAGCCAATTATCACCTAAATTCAACTCATTAGACTACAACATTCTATCATTTCAACAAGACATAATATAACAATATCATAATATATTAAGTTCTCATATCCATGTAACATTACACCTCAATAAACATTTGGTGTTAGAGTAGAGTTACTCACCCGATTTGTTAGTTAAGACTAACTATGATTCCGACCCCAAGCTCTTTACCGCTTCCCAACCCATGGCTTGTCCATACCTATTTGGACAATATATCAGGTTCATTAGAACTTGTCTAAATTACCAATATATAAACCACAACGATTAATTACATGATCACTAACTAAACACGGTAACCATGTGTTACCAAAAAAATAATAATTCTAATTACAATCGCTTAATGAATTAACCTCATAAGCCGTTAGCCCAATCGACAAATCTGGTAAACTAGAGTATATAACCCTTATCATTCAAATTAAATATTCAACTACGCACCGGGGTTCATAATAATATCGTATCATAAAATCCCGTAATACATACTCGGGTACAACATCCTCTACAACTATTACAAATAACATATTTACGTAAAACGGGATAAATATACCTCTGTTGATCTCGTTAATTGACTCATGTACCCTCATACACTAGTACGATATGGCAGTAATGATTCCCTAAAAACACCTCCTGATCTGTTGCCTCGATTGAATGCGCAAAAAACCTCAACTCTACACAAATGAAATCCATTTATACTTGCGCATGACCACGTCGTGCTGTTCACGTGGTTTCCGACTTGCCATGTATTCTGTCCTCCTGCTACATGTCCTTTTCAACACTCGACACGTGTCTTGGTGACTCACTCACTACCACATTGTATATTTATACTTTAAGTGTATGTTTGGTGTTTAAGATTTAAGAGTTTTAATATTACCATCTATCGTACTATGAAATATAATTTTTAAACTCATGTTCAACATACCTATTTTCCTCTACGACGTTGTAATTTAAAATCATGATAGAAATGAATGACATATTTCTAAATCGAGTTTTCAATCTCAACAATTTACAAAACTTTCTTTCACAAAAGCCCAATTCACAATTACAATGTTCAAGAACACAAAAATCTTTATTCATAAAATACCTATATTTGTTGGTATATACCATTACCAATATGTACCAACATGTAACCAAATAAATTGGTACCAACTATATTTGGTAACGGTAGTGGTACCATAATTATTGTACCAACTATAATTCGTACGGTACACGGTTTAGGAAAAAATGATTGGTACCATATCAATTCCATGCCTACATTAAAGTACGTATTTTGCATATCATAGGAACCAATTATGAAAATTTTTTCGTATCTTTTTTTTGTCACCCGTATTAGGAGAGATATAAAGCGTTGGATCGAATTATCACGATATATATATATATATATATATATATATATATATATATATATATATATATATATAGAGAGAGAGAGAGAGAGAGAGAGAGTTAGGTTCAAATGTTTTCACTATCTATTGTGTGCATGTATGACTGATTCTGGACCAATCATTTTAGTTATTTTAAGAAAGTAATTAATGCATATTAAATGCTGAAGATGTAATTAATACCTATTATATTTTCAACATGTAATATGCATTAATTAGTTTCTTAAAATAACTAAAATGATTGGTCCAGAATCAGTCATACATGCACACAATAGATAGTGAAAACAAAATAACCTAACCCTATATATATATATATATATATATATATATATATATATATATATATATATATATATATATATATATATATATATATATATATATATAACTATTGTGTGAATGTATGACACATTTTCAACCAATAAAAATCAATTAATGAATTTTAAATGAGAATCCTATAACTATGGTAATTGAGCTTAACAAGGAATTTGATTTCAAATGCACCAACTATAAGATCAGATCGACCTAATTTTGGGATTTTCTTTTGGGATAAAATTGGGTTGAGTGTTCCTCTTCCAGTTTTCATTCAGAAAGAAGGAGAACAACCGGGCTCCTACATTGGATCTGTTTAGAAAATCGATCACTCACATGGATGTCATACAGTCTTCGACCAAAAAATACTGCCATCATATGTCGCCCCTTCAACTGCCAAGCACACCTTCATCGTCACCACACACAACCAATGACGTTACGTACTTCCTCTCTCGCTCTCTCTTAATGTTTACAGGATGCGTTTTCGATCCCACCATTTGGAATTTATCTCCCTTTTTATTTATTGTTCTAGGTTTCTGTATAATCAAGTTTTTTTGAAACTTGTAGGAGAGATTTCTTTTTAGGCTACCTTGATATATATACTTGACCTATGCGTCTCTTTGATTCATATGATTTAGATTCATAAGTTCACTCATCTTATTGGTTGGGAAGAATTGCTTTTCACATACTTGATTCTTTCTTTCCGAAAAGCGGATTTTTTTTCCTTTGAATGTTGATGATATATTTGATAGTATCGTAGTCATTAGTTATGGCCCAAAGTGTTTACAGTACAATCTTTGAGAAAATTGATGTAATATATCATTGCAATCCTATCCCAAATCAAAGACATTAGCAATTGACTTACTCTAGAATACATAAGTTTTAGATTTTAAAAGAGGAGCAATGATGCTTTTATGGTTTTCTATTACAAAACATTAGCAATTCTTAAAGATTACTATAAAGTACTTGAAAACCAAGGAAAGCATACATGGATTTACAAAGTAGTACTTATAATAAATTGAAACCAAACAAGAAGGCTGGTGTGAAGAATGTAAGAAGTTGAATTTTGAAAATATTTTTCATTACATTACATTATTGTCAAATGAAATGAAATTAAAAATGATAAATAATTAAATATATTATGTTTTTTAAAAATATATTAGTTTTTGGGCGTAATGTTAATATATTATACATGGCACCTTCGATGTCGCGATCGACATTATATATGTGTATGTTATGTATCTCTAAATGTTTCGTTTCTTGTTGAGTAGATTCAATGACATGGGAAGGAGATTTAAATACATGAGATAGATAGTTTCCAAGACACAAGTATGATAAAGTCATGATTTTTCAATGTTGAAGTATTTACCTGTTTTTTAGGTCATGTTCTTTTACTTATGCTACTCAGGTGACGAGGTGACCAGTTGTAATAGATTTACAAGAGAATAGTGATGAATTAGAGGATGAGAACACGCCAAAGAAAAAATAAAATGAAGTCAAGGAGTTGAAAGGGCTAAATCAAGGTAAAAGGAAAAGGAAACCGAGGAGTTCAAACAAGCTAAATCAAGTCTTAATAGTCAGGAAAAATTGAGCAATGATGAATAGGAGGTTGCTTAAATTCTTAAAGAACGTATACATTCTTCAAGAATTATTAGTTTTATAAAAAAAATAGTTGTGTTATAGAACATTATATTCTTCAAAAATTGCTTCATGTATGTAAAAAAAATATATTTTCTTACAATGCTAGAACCCTTCAATTCTTTAAGAATTCTACCGTTGTATAAAATCCTTCGGTTCTTTAAGAATTATTCAGTTATATAAAGATTAATGAAAGAATAAAATATATTAAAACTATTTTTTAACCCTAAATTCTACAAGAATATTTGATTTGTTGTTAAGTTGAACCAATTCTTAACCCTAAATTCTACAAGAATATCATTCCTTTCTAAGTTAAGGTTTAAGATATAACATTTTATTCTTCAACAATCTATGATTTTTTTTAAATGTCTACGTATTTTTCTTGTAAACATATGATTCTAATTGTTATATAATATTTTGATTTGTATTAATTTTTATTTAGTTTGTTTTTTATTAATTAATTGATATAGTTGCCTAAAATTTAGTTACTTTTCATTTCTCCCTCTTAATAAAATGTCAAAGTTTCCTTATAACCAATTAAGTGTAATAATATGGTAAATGATATTCCATTGTAATATCATGTACCTTAAGATCACATCAATTCATGCTCTCAATCTGATGACCAAAATTTGGTCACACATTCATATAATATTTGTGATTCACATTTGATCCTAACCATATATATATATATATATATATATATATATATATATATATATAAAGAGAGAGAGAGAGAGAGAGAGAGAGAGAGAGATTATATTGAGAACGTAAAAAAGTTTAGAATACGAGAACGATTATGGACCAATCATTTTTGTAAGAGGCAATATAATAATTTTACAATTATATTAAGGATATGGTTAGCTAAATTAAATGATAAATTTCTATAATGTTACAATCATTTTTTTCCAAAATGATTACATATTTTATTAATATAAAACAATTAAATTTAATAAATTCCCTTCTAAAATATAAGAAACTTACGTCTTTTTTCCCTAACAGTTGAAATTGAAATTATAATATAACTAAATCAATTGATTTTTTTCAAATATCAACAAAACCAAATTTTATTCCATTGTTGTATTTATTGATAAATGTCCAATTTGAGTTTTTAATACAAATTAATGGTCTATATAATATAAATATGATAATGAATATTTATTCATTGATAAATGAATTCAACACTACCATATTCATAATATTCATAAATGAATATGTTAAAAATGGATTCATATATTTACAGTGTTATATTCATAAATGATTATACTACAATTGAATTTATATATTCATACATTTATATTGATAATATTATATTTATAAATGATTAAAATCACATAAAAATAAGATCGTGTATTCATACTTGATAATGTCAAAATACCACTTGAAAACATAAGTATTTTTAGGGAGGAAGAAAAAAAGTATCATAATATTAGACAACGAAAGAAACTTGGTTATAACACCAATCCCATCACAGAAAAGTTTTCTCAAATTTGATTATATACAACATCGGCTACAATTTAGCCCTATAAATCGCACCCAATGGGTGGTTGAACGCAAACACATGTTGGCAATAGCATTAGCGACGTTGGCTGATTGTGGTTGTGTTGATGATCGTGCTGACGGGTGCTATGGGGTTGGATGTATTAATAGGAAGATGATGGTGGTGTAGGCCTCTAGGGTCACTACTAAAAAAACACTTTAAATGATAGACGAATTATGACGGACATCAGTTATATGACATACAAGAAAAATCTTTTATACAAATTATATCGATCCTTTATAAAATATTAATGATTTACCATAAACATAATTATCTATCAAGACATACAAAAATGTCAGTTAATGAGGAAAAATAGAAACACGCGCAACTTATTTTAATTTGGTCCCACCTCTAGAAAGAAGCTATGTCGTTTTATAATCGGACTACATCGTGGCCATTTGATATGGATTTTGAAACTCTAGAGTTTAGAACATTCTTCAACCTCGTCTACTCCCCAACAAACATATTTCCCCTTAACGAAAGTCAAGATTCCCAAAGAGCATTGAGTGTGGCCAACAAGGTGCAACACCAAGTTATGCCACCTCACATGTCACCTAAGCAAACGGTGTTATGACACCAAGTGGAGAAATGGACAACAAGATGCAACACCAACTTTTTAAAAATAAATATTTTTATTTTTGTAATTTTTTTACTATTTCGTTTTTTTTACTTTTTTTTTGGCTTTCGTTTTTTTTTTCTTTGTGTTTTTTTAATAACTAATATATTTTTATAAAACATATAATTTTAAAAACAAAAAAAGACATAATATTTAAAATCTAAAATTTCGATTACAATTAAAAAAACATAATTTTAAACCTAAATTAATAATTAAAATACCATTCAAATTACTACTAAAACCACACCAATCCTAATTAACTCAAATATTTTTTCATAATTTGTTCCTTCATCGCTTGTAGCACTGCTAGATCAGCAGACACTAAATTCTCCTCGTTTGTCTGAAGAATTGACAACTGATGTGTCATTAGTTCTCTTTCTTTTTGTTCCTGCTTTTCCCGTGTCTGCCTTTCCAGGAACTCCAAATGACGACGTTTCAACTCATTTTTTTCTTTTATTAATAAATTGTGCTCGTCGAATTTGGCTCTCATTTCCGCCGCATCTTTTGCTCTCATCTCCACCTCCTCCGCATGCCTTGCAGCGCGCCTCGCTTTGTCGCGTCCGGGCGGTCGTCGTGGTGGGGATATCTCTTGGATATCATCCGGGATCTCATCGTCATCGACATTTAGGTCAATGTTAGTCCGTGCGTCCGACACGTCGACCGAGCTAGAATTGCGAGACCTTTTGGATTGAACCTCCGACGATGTAGGCGTTTTATTCCGCTTTGGATCCGCTCACAACAATTCCCATGATTTTTCAAAGTCGAAAACATGACCCATTTCGACCCGATATTGTTCCTTAGCCGATTTGAACAAATCGAAGTCATTGGTTCCGCTTTGTTGTTGCGTCTCAAGCCGGTTGTAAATACCGTTGAATTTGTTGCACCGCTTAGTTATCATACCCCATTTGCTGCTCAACATGTCATTGTTGCGATACAAATTTTTCTTTAAAATAGCGTGAAACATGTCGAGCACTGTCCCCCAATAAACTCATTTTTTCATTCCATTTCCGTGAAGTTCGTTTTTTGAAGTAGCACATCAAGCCGTCGTCAAAGTGTATTCCTCCTCTGGTGTTCACCACTGTGGAACGTCTGCATTTTCTGTTTCTACCGCTATTGATTTCCCTTTCCCTTTCCCTTTCTTACTACTTCCCGCTTCCACTTGAATTGATGGTTGTGTTGTAGGCGATGGTTGGTTGGTTGGTTTTTGCATCGAACCAAAAGTAGAGAAAAGATTTTGTTGTAAATTTGGGTTTTGACCAAATTGATTTTGTTGAACGTAAGGTGAGTTGGGAAATTGCAGTGACAGTGAAGCGGGATTGAAAGCGGCACCTTGGTATGAGATTTGTGGTGAACCTTGAGATCACAAAATGTTGAAATAATTTTCATACCCCGCAAATCCGAGAGGCGAGTTTGTGTTTGGGTTTGATGATGGAGGGGGGGGGGGGTGTTTGGGTTTTGCTCCATTTTTTGAAATTTTAATGAAAAATGTGTATAAGATATAGAGAGAATGAGAGAAAGGTATATAAAATTTGAAATAAAGCATATATATATATATATATATATATATATATATATATATATATATATACCGGTAAAATAGTAATTTTTTTTTGAATTTGACCGTTATTAAATGGTCTAAATGGCAACGGGTAAATTTTTTGCGTTACATTTCGTTTCCATGGCAACGAGAACCGGACGACGAGATGCAACGAGTTGGGGGGGGGGGGGGGGGGTGTTCCCCCCGTTACGACGGCGACGAGGACCACCACGTCATCCTCGTCGCTCCTCGTCGAGCCCCATACCGTTCGCTCTAAAGCTAGTTCCATTCTTCGTCAACAGCTTATTCATGAATGCCTTATTCTCTCCCCATTCAATTTCGTTTTTAGTTATACGGTCTGTTTATGAATCATCTTGTTCCTTCATGCAAGGTCCTTATTCCATTGAAATTGTCACTTTTTCTCATGGTTGTACTGGTGTGGCAACACTTTTTCTCAAGGATCGCCCCTTAAGGTTTGGTGATTGCAGTGTCGTCCATGTCGTGAAACTATTACACGGCCCATTGCTAATGATGGAACCATCGAGCTTTTATACATGAAGGTGAGCAATCAAATCTTCTTATAGTTGTCCTTAAACTATTTTCTTTCTTTCTGAATTACGTTGTTTCTAAATCATTTGAATCTTCTAAACACATTTGATGTTTTATATGATTTCTTGTTGCTTTGTTTCTACAGAAGACAACAGCCTGGTAATCTGTGAACGATCAGTCATTGGCTGTTTAGGGTTAGTTTCTGGTGAACACCAACTATTTGATAAAATTCCCCAGTGAGTGACTTCTGTGTGTACGCTATATTATATATTCTGATTAAAGAACCATTTTACACTTATAGTATCCACTAAAGTAGAATAATTGAGTTAACTATAGTTGATATCCACTTGCGATTGTAAATATCCTTTTCCCCCTCCTATGATGAAGAGACATGACTAATTTTTTTTGGAATCCATAGGTGTAAAAGCAATTTATAAACAAGAACGCATTAAGACATTAAAAAGTGAGAAAAAGATTAAACAAATTGAGCTAACTAGTTATAGTTCCATGCAAGATGATCCAAAAAGCTTTCATTAGAGTATGAACACACACACACACACACACACATATATATATATATATATATATATATATATATATATATATATATATATATGTATCTATATATATATATATATGTATCTATATATATATATATATATATATATATATATATATATATATATAGGGTTAGGTTATATTGTTCTAACTATCTATTGTGTGCATGTAGATTGATTATGAACCAATCATTTTAGTTATTTTAAGAAAGTAATTAATGCATATTAGATGTTAAAGATATAATGAGCATTAATTAGAACTTCAACATTTAATATGCATTAACTACTTTCTTAAAATAATTAAAATAATTGGTCCAAATCAATCCTACAAGCACACAATAGATAGTAAAAATATTTGAACCTAACTCACTCTCTCTCTCTCTCTCTCTCTCTCTCTTTATATATATATATATATATATATATATATATATATATATATATATATATATATATATATATATATATATATATATATAGGCTTAGGTTATTCTATTTAAACTAATTATTATGTTATTATATGCATCAATGTAGGCCAATCATTTTACTTATTTTAATAAAGTGATTTACCTATATTATTAAATAAAAGAAAAATAGAATAATGTCATTTAATTAAAAGAAGGGTAATATTGTACATTTGCATTGCCTTAAAATTAGGAAACCAAAATTTAAAAAAAAAGAAATTTACAGATTTTAATGGATCTTTGATTATCTTAATTTTTGAATTTTGATTTTTTTTAAAATTAATTTTGTTTAAATAATTCTAATATAATTTTTAATCATATTCGATTTTATTCTGACAGAATGACATTCTTTTTATAATGATATTCTATGAAAATGCAAGCCATAAACTAATAAAGAGTCTTCTCGCAGAATAAACAAATTTTTAGATACAAGTTAAATTTTTTCTATTACATCCTTGCAAAAATAAAAAACTTTATATTTTATTCTATAATAATGAAACACTCCCTAATAACAAACAAATATAATATGTAGATTATTCTATTGGAATATACTATTATATATACTCTTATCATTTTATTATAGATTAATCTAATAGAATATGACAATGAGTAGTGCATTTTTGTGGAAGATCGGTGACCATTGAGGATTGTTCATGTTTATCCCACACACATTCATCCAACCTTCGGACAATTGATCATCATGTACTTGATTCATTCTATGAGAATATCTATCATGAAATTGAATTATGTAAGAATAAAACTATGTGAAAATGCTTTTATACACCAAAAAAATAACAAATTTTAGTAATTCTAAGAGAACTCATACTACATGTTAAAATCAAGTAACACAAATAACGAACTCATAAATTATTTTGTGTTCTTCAAGACTTTTAACAGCAAGTTCTCTTTCAGGCATTTCTACAAACACCTGGTGTGCAATATTCTCATAGAATTATTTTTGTGTTCTTTCATATGTTACCTTTGCTACTAGTAGTAAGGTCAACTTCTTCAGTCTAAAAACCTAATAAGAGTTTTTGGTTCCCTTCCTAGAGCATAATTTCAAGCTTCTATTCTTCCCAGCTATTTTTAGACCACCGGAAACCCTAAACACCAACAAATTCAAATAAAAATTAATAAATTTGAAGCAATGAATCAATACATATGTACCAACATACAAAGAGCGATACAGGGGTGTGTAATCGATTGGAAGAAAAAAGGAGTTGTGATTGGGGGTGGTGTCAATCGGAATTAAGAACCTACCACCGATTTCAATAGGATAGGAAGAACCATGCAATCGATTGGAGAAGAGGGGAGAAAAAAAATCTGGGAACGTGCACACAGATCCCAGTTCAAGAAGTTGTGATTGAAGAGGGGAGAACCGAGAGAAATTGAAATCGAGAGAAGAATGAAATGTTATATCTTTTCAAATTAGTAATCCTTATATATCGATTGCCCATCTTTGCCCGATGCTTCTCCTCGATCTTTGCCCGATCTGTTAGTTAGGTGATGAACACGGGGAAATAAAACCCTTCTTTTTGTTTCAGTTCATTCTTTTTTTATGGAAGACATCGGCTGTATATAAGAAAGAAATTAGGTTAAAAATGAATGCTAGCAAGATTATATGGATTATTTGTGGAAGCTAATTATCAAATTACTAAAATACCCTTGTTTATTTATTTAATTATTTAATTTTTTACTTAATTTTAATTGGTCCACATTTATGCATACAATAACACAATACTTAGTTTAAACAATTGAACCTAGCTTTCTCTCTCTCTCTCTCTCTCTCTCTCTCTCTCTCTCTATATATATATATATATATATATATATATATATATATATATATATATATATATAATTTTTGCAAAATACAAAAAAGAATATTGTACATGTACCATTTTAAGGATTTAGCTACTAACGATATTCTGTAGCAATCAAAGTATTTTAATTTTGAGAAAACCATTTTTGTGGTTTTGATTGATATCTACCCAAAACACACCATTTTATCTATGTAGCCATTAAAACTGTTGCATTTTTTTATTGATTATTATAATAATAAATTAGTCACTGAATCAATAAAAAGTAGTACAAAGTTAACTGACTAATTCGATAAAATGTTGAGAGTACAATTGTTTTTTTTTTCTCGCTAAGTAATCTAGAATCTAAAATGACATATTATGATTGTGTCCATTAAAGTCGTCTATTTTGTGAAACATTACATTGCAATTTAAAATTTGGAAATTTGGAGATTGTTCTAAAATATTTTTGGGAACAGATTTAGGGCTTGTTTGATATCTCATCTGACTCGGTTTGGGTCAGATGTTTCAAGTTACTCGGTCGGACACTTGTGTTTCATACGGGCTGTCTCGGTCAGATTGTCTGGCACAAATGTATGTCTTGGTCAGATGGTGTAATTGTCGACTCATTCAATTGGTATAAAAAAATAACAAAATTAGGCTAAATAATGATCTCTATGAATTGGTATGTTCTTGTTGCTGCTCTCAGATAATTCCTTGAACCGGTGAATTTGTTTGAAAATCGTCAAGTATTTGTTTTATTGAACTGATTTATGAATTATTTCTTGTTTCGTCTAATCTTTTATAATTCTTGAAGGGTGAAAGGTTTACTTTGTTGGTTATATCCTTATATGCTCAATTAAGCCGCCGATTTTGTGTAATTGAGTTCTTTGTATTAGATAACTATTAGATAAATATATTGTATATTTTGTTAAATATGTTATGTATATCTGTATTCTATAGATCCTACATTATAGGATCTCATTATTATAATTCATTAGTATATATACAATATCATACACACGTTTTGGTGTGTGGTTTAATTTATCTAAGTATTACATGGTATCAGCCTAAACCATCCGATCCTTCCCTCCTTCAATTTTTCTGCTTCTTTTCTCAAAACCCTAGAAGATGTCGACTTCTCAGGATGGCACCTTTTCAATGAACACTTTGCTTCATATGATTCCCATCTAGTTATGTTCCACCAATTATCTTCTCTGGAAGAATCAGATGCTTCCCTTACTCACTTATCAGAAGCTTTTGCCCCACGTTAATGGCACCTCTGTTCAACCTGCTGCAACAGTCAAAGTTGACAACAAATCAGTTCCCAATCCAGCTTTTACCTCCTGGTTTGATCTTGATCAGAATGCTGTGATTCTTCTCAATTCGTCATTAACTGAAGAGGCTGCTGCTGAAGTACTTGGGCTCTCCACAGCTCGTTGATCTGGACCTCACTGGAATCCGCCTATAGCAGTTCTTCGGTAGAAAGAATTCATTCCTTACGCGACTCTTTGCGTCAAATGACAAAAGGTACCTCTATTATCTCTGAATATGGTAGAAAGTTTAAGTCTGCTTGTGATAAATTCGCTGCCATAGGCCAACCAGTTGATGATATGGATAAAACCCATTGGTTCTTATGCGGATTAGGGCCTTCATTTGAAACATTCTCTATTGCCATATGCACCAGTAAACCCTCTCCAACCTTTCGTGATCTTATATCTCAGGTAGAGAGCCATGAGTTGTTTTTACAATCCATCCATGGCACCACTACTCCACTTACAGCTTTTATTTCTCAATCTCGTTCCACTAATAACAGGGGTCGGTCAACAAATTATCCATGTGGTGGCTCTCGTGGATCTGCTGGTGGTGGTAGAGGCCGTGGGGGGCGTCGTCCTCCCCATTGCCAGCTTTGTCGCACAAATGGACATTATGTGTCCTCTTGTCCAAGTCTGTCTACATATGCTTCCAACTCTCTTCATCAAGACTCAAACTTGGCACAAGCGTTTCATTCCCAGTGTCATGTCACTCAGGGAAATCCCGATTGGTATGTGGACTCGGGAGTAACTGCACATATGACTTCCTCAACAGATAATGTCACCTCACCTGCTCCATATTCTGGTAATTCACATGTTATTTTTGGTAATGGAAACAATCTGCCAGTTTCACATATTGGTGACACCATGGTTCACAAAAATATTACTTTACGAAAGGTCTTGGTTGTTCCTCATTTAACCAAGAATATGTTATCAGTTAGTAAACTTACCATGGACAATCCAGTTGATGTTCTTTTTTCTCAACCATTCTTTCATATTCAGGACAGGTCAACCAAACAAATGATAGCAAGAGGTCGGTGTGAGGATGGATTGTATGTGCTTAAAGATGATCATACAGCCTTGATCGCTTCTTCTGGAGTTTCTAATAAAGCTTCTTTTGAACTATGGCATAATCATTTAGGACACACCTCTTTTGATGTTATCTCTAATTTACAAAAACTTGTTTTGTTGAATGTTACTTCTATTTTGCCTAAACCAGTTTTTTGTGAACCTTGTCATCTTTCTAAGGGACAAAAATTACCTTTTCATTTAAATCCTAAACGATCATTAAATCGTGAATTTGCCATTAAAGATCTTGGCGACTTGAGTTGCTTTCTTGGACTTGAAGTTAGTTACACTGACACTGGTTTATTTCTAAGTCAGTCCAAATACGCTAAAGATGTTCTTACTCGGGCGGATTTGCTTGATTCCAAACCGGTCCACACGCCTCTTGCTACACATGAGACTTTCACCTCTGATGGCTCTTTTTTCTCCGATCCCACTCTTTATCGATCCCTTGTCGGGGCCTTACAGTACTTAACTATTACCAGACCAGACTTATCTTATGCTGTTAATCAAGCCAGTCAATATCTTCATGCACCTACGGATGCTCACTTTCAATCTGTCAAACGCATTCTGCATTATGTTAAGGGTACTGCTTCATTTGGGCTTCTTTTCTGTCATCCGCAGACCAACAACATATTGGGCTATTCTGATGCTGACTGGACTCGTTGTCTTGAAACTCGTCACTCTACTTATGGCTATTCCATATTTCTTGGCGGCAATCTTGTCTCCTGGAGTGTAAAGAAGCAACCAACTGTCTCACGATCTAGTTGTGAATCTGAATATCGGGCCATGGCGAACACAGCTGCAGAAATTGTCTGGATCACTCATCTTCTACGTGAACTTCATGCCTTGCCACCGGATCGACCAACTCTGCTCTGTGATAACAAAAGCGCCTTATTTATGACTCAAAATCCTGTTGCTCACAAGCGCGTTAAGCACATTGACCTTGATTATCATTTCATCCGGGAACTTGTCACTTCCGGCAAACTTCACACCAACTTTATTTCTACCAAGCTTCAAGTGGCGGATATCTTCACCAAAAGCCTTCCACGTCCTCAGTTTGAGCATTTTCGTACTTTGCTACGCGTTGGTCCACCGCCTATTCGCTTGAAGGGGGATATTAGATAACTATTAGATAAATATATTGTATATATTGTTAAATATGTTATGTATATCTGTATTCTATAGATCCTACATTATAGGATCTCATTATTATAATTCATTAGTATATATACAATATCATACACACGTTTTGGTGTGTGGTTTAATTTATCTCAGTATTACACTTTGAAACACCCTTTTTAGTCTGCATTTTTTCTTTGTGAGAAGTTGATTTGGGTTCTTAATTTCGGTGAGATTTTGCTTATGTTTGTCATAAATTGTAATTGCCATTAAATGTTTCTTTTATGTCATAAGAGTCACTCATTCAATGCTTTAATACTACATTATCACTACCTGATGAGTTTATTTAATTTGGAACATGAGGCTTTAATTGGAGGTTATTCGATCAATAAAGCTTCTATAGGGTTATATGTTTTAGTTAAGAAATACTATGTTGATAATTTTTAGTATTTTTTTATAATTGTTCAACAACTTCATCTACTAGAGCACCAGGGTAAAATGGTCATTTTGCATAAGTCAGCATATTCATTCAGATGTACAATCAAACAATACGGTTTCTTACTTAGTCAGAATTTATTACTCAGACGGATCTTTCTCGGTCAATACTTTCTCAATCAACAACTATCAAACGGGGTCTTACGCTTTCGGTGGGCACATACATAACAGTCATCTGATTATGGTGGTTAGTTTGTAATTGGCAACTCACTCTGATTTGCATATTTTACCCATTTACCCGTTTTACATTTGTGTAATTTGGGGGGGGGGGGGGGGGGGGGTGTTGTTTGTTAGTCGTTGGTTGTTAAACATTTTTTTAAAAAATTAAAAAAAAATACAAAAAACGTGTATTTAAAAAATATGCATATATGCAAATCTTGATTTGCATATGTACACTTTTGAAAAAAAAACAATCAACAAATTAAGTATAAGCATCTTAATTATTGGTAAAAAAAATTAAAAAATTAGAATTTTTTTGGCTTTTACAACTTTTTGTCGAACTATTTTCAGACCGACTTAGTACTAATACCAAATTCAGTAATATTTTTTTTTTAATTGTAGATTTTTAAAATATGTATCATTTATAAGACATTCATGATTCAAAATCTCATTTTTAGTTCGCTCCTCTAAAAAAACTCATATAAATTATAATAATAAGTATTATACATTAGTAATATTATTAATTATTCAAATCAATAATTTACAAAGCATTAGATATACCACTTTTAGTACTATAACAAATTGTCCACGAAATTTAAATATACAAAAAATGTGTAATGTAGTTATCATTTTGTTGATATTAAAATAAGGAACGTTGTTTTATATGTTGACGAAGACATGAAAATATTGAAAACATGAAAAAAAAAATTAATGAAAATAAAAATGAAATGCACTTATCACCAAAAATATCCTAACTCCATGTGGGTAGTTCAAACCCAAAAACATAATGACACATTGTTCAAACCCACAAACCGAAACCAATGATGAAATAGTCTTAAACTGAATATGCACTTAAAATACATATGATAATTAGTTTTAATTGCTTAAACATGTATTTATTTCTCTACTTTTGGAATGAGAAGCTTCGTGTTGCCTTGTCTCAAATAACCATCTTCCATGATAGTTGAAAGTGTTTTTGTGACGACATTAACGTTGGCTCATCAACATCATACACTACAGAAAGATTGTGTTTTAACTTAGAATAAGGGATACACTACAGAAAGTTGAGTGCTTTTGTGATGACTTGTCGTTGTGCTTTTCTCAACATTGGATATGGGGTTGTATTATCTCCCGTAAATGATATTGTATCCTTAATTTAAAATTATAGAAAACATGTAAGTCAAAAGGTTGAGTATTAATGCTAAAGAAGTAAAATTTATAGTTAAGGTAAAATAAATAACACCTTCTGTGACAATTAGCAGTTTTGGGTCAATCAAAGTCAACAAGTCAGCAAAAGTCAAACAAGCCAACGAAAGTCAATTGATTATGACATAAATTTGTGGTTTATACTTTGCTTTTAGAGTTTTCAGTTTAGGACCAAAAACACTATGATTTCGCTTTTAGAGTTCTCGGTGTAGGACCGAAAACACTATGATCTCGATGGTACTTGGACCGAAATCACCATGTGATTTCGGTGGGCCTAATGATCTTTTCGGTTGAGAAAAATAAAAGTTGACTTAGTGACATGAGTGTTGCATCCTTTCCCAACACAAAACATTAACCAACATGTATCAATGTTATTATCCAACAAACAACAATGCACACATCACCTCGCCTCACCCCACCCCACCCTCCCCCCACTCTTCTTAGTTGTGGCCGAGGGGTCCTCCCACCCCCACCATCTTCAAACTTCTCCACTTTTCTCTCAAGAAACAATTTCAAACCTTCCAATGATTAATTCTTCAAGTTGGTTCTTAGGATTTTTGGTAAGTATTCTTTGTCAATCTAGTGTTTCTACACACTTTCATGCTAGTTCATCTCATTTACATGCATTATCATGTGTTAAAACCATAGGATAATACCAACTTCGAAGAGTTCTTCAACCACCTTCAAGTGTTCTAAGCTTTAAGATCTTCACCATCACTTCTTTATCAACCATAAACACACTAAAGGTGATTTCATACCCCCATATTTTTTGAGTTTTTGGGGGGGGGGGGCGGGGGGGGAGGGGGGGATACAAGAAAAGTTTGATTTATAACACAAATGTTTGCATGCTTCAAATCTATGTTTTTTTAAAACATTTTTCTTCATCAAATGTGGTTATTATTTGTTTGTAGAACATTTATTTGTGTCATGTTGGTTAATGATAAAAAAAAAACCAAGAAAAACAAACATAAACTATGTTATATGTTCTTTAGAAAAGGGTTAAAACCACAAAGCTACAATGATTTTAAGACTTTTATGATTAAGATATGGTTTTTCTAGCAAAAATGGTTAGATTCTAGTTATTTCACCATTTTTAGTGGGATATAACCTAAAATATGTTGTTTTGACCATACATTTTGAAACTAGACAAAAATACCAAAGTGTTAGCTACACAAAAAGAAAACTCAAAAATCTAGTATTTCATGTAAAAATGAATTTTTAAACAAAAGTGGTTATAACAAGTTTATGACGTCATCTTTGTGGGTTTAACTAGAAATGTATGGTTTTAAAAACACATAAAGTTAACTTGAGTAAAAACCCCAAGAAGGGTAAAAGTACGTTTTACCACGTTATATTTGTTTTTGTCACCGGTAAATATCGTTAAAAAAGAGCAAAAGCTAGAAATGGACATTTTCATACCAATTTCTCATACTTCTTTTAGATGTAAGTTTATATGATATAATCTTATAAAAACATCTAGACAAGATAACTATTACGTATTTATATAAATGATTATATAAAGAGACTTAACAAAACAATCATAATAAACTATAATTGATATAGTTTGGGAGTCACAAATACTGCTTTATCATTTCGGACGAAACATATAATTCTTTGAAGGTATAGTTAATTTTACACTATGTAACCACTATGGAAGGGTAATACTTTCATTTACAAGAAAAGGCTTTCATTACACTAGACGTAAACTAGTTAATACAATTTTGTAAGACATACCTTCAGATGTTTCCGCCGTTCTAGTTTGGGGGTGTGACACCTTCAAATTAGATGTTTCTTGAGATGTGATTTTAAAGGTTGTTATGTTGAATGAGTCAGATTCATTTGCATATGCTTAAGGACATAGCAAGAATATGTTATACGGTAAAACTAATTATAACAATTAAAGAAATTGTGTTAAATTGTTACTTGGTCAATCTTAAACTTCTTTTTAAGTTCAAAAAGTATTTTACAGTTATTAGTTAACTTGAGTATCGGATATCCTTGAACTTTATTTCTCAAATTATAGTCAGAAATATCTATCATAAACACAAATTTCATCTAAAATAGATCATTGATTTTAGCAGGAAAAATATAAGTATTACCATCCTGCAAAATATAAAAGCAACTAAATAATGTATAAGGTAACAAATATAAAATGTAAAACATAAGCGGAACCGTTAAGTTTCAATTAATAAAAACCAACATTATTAAAATTTTCCAATAAATCGAGTGTATTTTTTCTTAAAAGCCTTAGTATCACCATCAAATATAGGCGATGAAACTACTTATGTATGATCTTGGACTTTGATAGGAATTTTGAACCTAAACTTATAAAAAATTAATCAAATATTAAATTAATTAGTAAAAAGTATAATAAAAACAAAGATAAATCTTAAATTATTTTTTAAATAACTTTAAAGAACATATATGAAATTATCTTTGCAAATTGGGGATGGACATACAATCATTTCTTCGTTGTTTGTGCCAACATTTTGCTCAAATTCATAAGGATTTCTTTATCAATCTTCTTATGACACGATTTACATCCCAAATGGTATATCCCAAATAATACCATGACAAATTGGTGTATAGACACTTAACTGTACATGCACAATTACTCACCATAATTGTAAAAAGTTAAGTTGTTTACTATATAGTCAAGGGTGATTATGTAAAAAGAAAAAAAAAGACATTTATATATACCTTTGTGTTTTCTGTGATTTTGTCAATAGTTTTGAAGTCATATTTCCACAAAAAATCACCTCTCTGAATACAACATGCAAATGAACCTATGCTACGATTAACCAGACGGATTTTCAAACGTTTTTTTTAGAAACCAAACTGTTCCTAAAGAATGTGTAATTTTTGTTATGTAAAAATGCATACAAGGAATAAATTATTAAGAAAAAAAGATTGAAACTATCTAATGTGTTCTTGAATGTAAGGATTTCCTCTAGGTTAACAATGATGAAAAGCTTGGTAATATATATATATATATATATATATATATATATATATATATATATATATATATATATATATATATATATATATATATATATATATATATATATACTTACATATTAGCACATGTGTGAACTGGTCGGCGCACATTAACAAAGTCGTATGTCATAAAAGTAACATCTATTGAAGGAAAAAAATGACAATGGTAACCAAACAAAGAAAAATGTTAAATTAAAAACATACCTTGATAATCTAACATTTTAGAGTCCAAATTGGATAATTATTATAACAACCCTTTCGTCCGGATTATGTGACACATAATCTGATAACCGTTACTATACTCTACCCATAAAGTAAAACTCACTGTTTTGCCTCTGAAAAAGTTTTGGATTTGCAAATTATGTCTATGTGTTTCCTCTCCATGCTTGGACATAAAAGTGTCCATCATAAAATATAATACCACGTGACCAATAACATCTATAAAAATTGTTTATACAACACGTTTTGTATGAGTGGTAGTATAACAAAGAATAGTATAATAATTTATATAAATAAATTCATATTAGACACCAACCAACTGGTGTTCTTTCTGGAATCTTGTTTTCAACGATTGTTACATAGTCCTCAAAAAAGAAAAACCATATATACTGCCAATAAAATCATTGGATTTTGTATTCATTGTGATTGTACAAAATGTAGTTTGTTTTAATTAATCACAAATTTGTTATCCGGTGTGTTTTCATCAACTTGAGAATTATCAAGGTAACAAGTTTCATTTTAAGTAAACATTTTTTTAAATCTGAAAACCTACTTATTCGAAACTTGAGCTTCGATTTTAGTCCCTAAATGCAAAAGAAATAATTTAAAATAGTAATAGAATTACAAAGTTGATTATATTATGTAACAAATGTTGTAATATAAACAAATAAAATAAAAAAAATTGATAAATCTACCTAATAAATGAAAATGTTATTGCCACTTGTCATTCTCTCATTTATTTGGCCACATGTCATTTTGTCATAATTTTGAAATATATTTATTTTCCACTTGTCAATTACTTCATTATTCATTTTCATTTTATCATTAATTTAGTTTCCATAAATTAAACCTACTATAATAACTATTAATTTCAAATTTCAAATTTCAAATTTCAATTTTAATTTCAAATAAATTTACACTTTAAACAAATGTATTTAACATATATTATAATAAATCATTTAGTACAAGAGTCTAACAATTAAACACATAATTTTAATTAATTTATTTTTTGCATGTTTTTTTTTCACTTATTTCATATTTCAAATTCAAATAAACTCTTCATTTAATCACTCTTGTTTAACATTATGTTTTAATTAACCCGTATAATATACAGGTTTCACAACTAGTAATATTAATATATACAAAAATAATAAATTGCACTAATACCTCTTCATCTAGTAATATCATATCAATAAGAAATGTCTTCTTTTTGTCATAAGTGAGTCTTTAGACACACGGATTACTTGAAGTTTCAAGGTGAACTTATCTTGAGACAAATCAAGTTCATTAAGTAGCATGATGTTTTTGGAGCCATAAATTTGTGGCACACACAACCAAAAAAAACTATATTGCAGACAGTTCTTATAAAATTTAATTTCATTTATACAGGTCAACCAAAGTTAAAGGAATTTACACAACTGAAAATGCTTAATTCTTTGAGAATTGTCATCTAAAGTTTGAGTATTTCAAGGGTATTTACTAACGTTCTAAATACTATTGGGTGTGACTTGGTAGCAATATCAAACCTCAAGTTTTTTTTTTAAGCTATAGCAAGCCACGTCGTTTGAAAGACATGACTTAAGATATAAATTGTGTGTGTGTGTGTGTGTGTGTGTGTGTGTGTGTATATATATATATATATATATATATATATATATATATATATATATATATATATATGATTTAAGGCTACATTTTGTTAATGTTTGGCGGCAAGTAAGCCTTGGAACCATGACGAACTTTTTAAAACATTGATATTTAACCCCAACTTCGGTTGACCTGCATGAATGATATTAAACTTTGTGATAATTTTTTACAATATAAATTTTTTGGTTGTGCGTGTTAGAGATTTATGGCTCCAAAAAACGTCTTGCTACTTAGCAAACTTGATTTATTGCAAGATAAGTTCACCTTGAAAGTTCGAATAATCTGTTTGTCAAGACCACTCACTTATGACAAAAAGAATACCTTTCGTATTGATATGATATTAATGAAGAGGTATTAATACAACATAGTAGTTCTGTATATATTTTATATTTATCAGTTTTATTATTTTCGTTATTTATGTTACAATATATGTTACAAAATATAACAAACTTTGTATTTATATTACTATTATAAATCATTTCTTTTGCATTTAGGGTACTAAAATCAAAGCTCTAGTTCGGAATAGGTAAGTTTTCAGATTTGAAAAAATGTTTGTTGAAAATGAAACCTATTAACATGAGAATCCTTAAGTTGGTGAAAACACATCAGATAACAAATTTGTGATTAATTCAAACAAATTACATTATTGTCCAACCACAATGGTTACCAAATCCAATGATTTTATCGGTAGTCTGTAAGGTTTTTCTTTTGAGGACTATACCTAAAATTCATTGAAAACAAGATTTCAGATAGAACACTGGTTGGTTAGTGATTAATTTGAATTTAATGATTTAAATGATTATATTATTCTTTGTTATATTACCATTCATCCAAACCATGTTATACTAATAACTTTTTGTAGATGTTATTGGTTACGTGGTTTTATATTTTACGATAGACACTTTTATGTCAAAGCATGTCAAGGAAACACGCAGACAAAATTTGCAAATCCAAGATTTAGAGGGAGAAACTCTTATTTTACATAAATACACACACGTCGTCAGTTTCAATTTGGTACTCTGTTAGCAAGTTTTTCATCAATGATAACATAGAGGAAATTTTTACTTTCAAGAACACGTTAGGAGGTTTCAATCTTTTTTTTTTAATATTTTTTTTCATTTTATTCATTTTTACATAACAAAAATTATACATTTTATGAACAATTTGGTTTCCAAAAATGCATTTGAAAATCTGTCTGGTAATCTTAGTATTGGTTCAACATACATGTTGTATTCTAAGAGTGATGACTTTCTATTAAAAAATGACTTCAAAACTATAATCGAAATCCAAGAAATCACAAAGGTATATTTAAATGTCTTTTTTGAGTTTTACATAATAACACTTGACTGTATAGTAAAACAGCTTAAACCTTTTAAAGGTAAGACGAGTAATTATGCTTGGTACAATTAATAGTATATGTATCGATTTATCATGGTATTATTTGGGGTGTAAATCATTTAATAAGAAGAATGGTAAAGAAATACATACGAATTTTGAGCAAAATGCTGGAACAAGCAACGAAAAATGATTGTATGTTCGTCCCCAATTTACAAAGGTAAAGTCATATCCGTTCTTCCAAGGTATTTAAAAAAAATCTTTAAGGTTTATCTTTGTTTTTATTTTATGTTTTACTAATTAATTAATAATTAGTTAATGTTTTTTTATATGTTTAGGTTCAAAATTCCTATAAGAGTCGAAGATAAAAAATGAGTAGTTTCATCAACTCTATTTGATGATGATTCTAAAAGGCTTTTGAGAAAAAATGCATTCAATTTACTACAAAATTTTAGTAAGGTTGTTTTGTTATTTTTTTGAATTTAAACTTAAATGTTCTTCTTATGTTTTACATTGTAGATTTGTTATACATTATTTGTTGCTTTTATTTTCTCTGGTAATAATGATACTGGTGAAATCAATGATATGCTTGAGATGAAATTTACGTTAATGATAGATATTTCTGATTATATATTGAGAAATAAAGTTCAAGGATATTCAATATGCAAGTTAGGTTATAGTTTAGCACAAATTCTTTAATCTATATATATATATATATATATATATATATATATATATATATATATATATATATAACTTAAATAAATAAATAATTAATTAAAATAATTGGATTCAATTTAGAAGTATAGAAATTATAAAAAAAATTATTTAATTATTAAAAATGAAGTATTTATTTATCATTTAAATTTATAAAAATAATTTAAATAAATAAATAATTAAAATAATTGGATTCAATTTAGAAGTATAGAAATTATAAGGAAAGTTGCATTAATGAATTGGATATGCATTTATTATACATTTATTACATTTAAATATTATATGGAATTTTATAAAATGAAAAAACATGTGGATATTATTTAATCCACAAAATGATATGTGACATAATGCATTAGCAGATGACATGTGGCAAAATCATCCTTATTTATTACAGTATATATATATATATATATATATATATATATATATATATATATATATATATATATATATATATATATATATATATATATATATATATATATATATATATATATATATATATATATATATATATATACCGTATCACAGATTTTTGTCATGTCCTTAATGATAGGTTGTTGAATCTTACTCATTCAACACCATAACCTTTGAAATCACATCTCAAGAAACATCTAATCTGAAGGTTTTATCTATTTTACATTAGCTTTAAATTTAACCTCATTATACTATATATTAAAATTATCCCACCTTTGCTACAGTAAAGTGCCTAAGGAATTGGCAGAAATAGTCCCTTCTCTTATATAAAGTTGTCTAACTTTTCAAAAGCATTTTCTTGGGAGTAGGATGGTCAGTGGTGGTCGTCGCCGGACAGTCTTACTCACAATACGTGTCCGCTTCTCATTCTCCACCGTTTTGCTCTCGTGTTACAGATTATCATCTCTCTCGATCAAAGACTATTCGCTACCTCCAACCGCTTTGCAATTAGAGCATCGTCCCTCTTTCCTTTTTCTCTCTCCACCCGAATGTTCACTTCTACATGTTCCTAATTTTCCAGATACCACCAACGGTGGCGCTTCTCTGAAGTCACCTTTTGACTGATATGTTCAACCAGTCGGAAGGAAAGGGAACTAGAGGCCACCTCCTTGCCGCCGATTGTGGCTGGAGAAATCGACTGATATGGTCGATTTCTACTACTATTGAAAGTCTTGAAGCCGGTGCCTCCATCGACCGCTACTGCATCTTCGTTCCATCCCCGGACCAACAACGAGAGCACCACTTTTCTCAGCAAACAAACCCTAAACCTTACTTCACATAACAAATAGACCAAGTTTGTTTTTTTTTCTTTATGTCTCTCACCACATTCCAACTTCACTATCGAGGAAGCACCTTTCAAGGCAATATTATCGGCTACACCCAAATCGATTCAATCTCTGATTATACTCGATAATTTACTTTTGAGTTGTTTGATTTTGATTTTCAGATAGAATCCAATTGCTTTATCTCCAAGAAGAATTAGAGATTTGTCTTGTGTGTACGCTATTTAATTTCCGACTCTATTTTTACCCAAACCATTTCTATTGGTGATTGCTATAATTAAAACACACCTCTCATTATATGCTTAGTTGTCGATTTTGATGTCTACTGTGTTGTAAACACAATTTATATTGCTAGGTCATGAATGCATGCAATTGGAGGTTTCAGCTGCAATCAGCTTTAATTATTTGTGGAAGATATCATTGAAGATGCAGAGCATGGAAGCTAGGATTCCCATGCCAGTTGCACTAGCACAAGGTCATTGGAATTTACTATTTTGTAAATTTATTATATAAGTCAGTACGAATAACCAACAACTTTAAACTCTGTGTATACTCCTGACTTGCAAGCAAATTAGTTTTGTTTTCCCCTTCTATGGACCTTTTCTTTAGTATTTTGTTGCGTTGCAGAGACCGGTTCTGATTTCTCCGATCATTCTAATCAATGATCGATTTCCGATTTCCGACGAGTACGTGTTTCGGTTAAATTTAGATTGCAATTTTGTTTCGTACAATTATATTAAAGCTCTAGATGTTCCTTTTCAATTTAGTAAACAACATGCATTCGACTTCACCATCTATTGATTTCTGAATTTTTTTCTGTAACAAGCAATTGATTTGAGGTAAAATATGGTTATTTTGTAACACTGAATTATGGAGTAGAGAATGGTTAGATTGAACACTGAAACCGAAAAATCTACAGGTCAGGAGAAAGAAATTTCAATCGGCCCGTTGGAGGTAGTGGACACAGATGCCAATGTTGATTTCCCTACTTGGAAACAATGTTGGATTCCCCACTTGGAATTGGAAAAAAGCAATACAACTTGAATGTGTAAAAAGTAGGTAAAAGGGGTATTTTTGCCTCTTCTCAAAGGAAATACTAAGAGGGTGTTTAGCTTAGCTTTTTAAAGCTAAAAAGTCCTTTTTGTAAAAGATGGAAAAGTCAGGATTCCGTGACTTTTCAAAAAGATGCCATTTACTCTATTGAAAAAGTTGGAAAAGTCAGGATTACCAAACATCTTTTTGACTTTTAGAAAAAGATAAAAATTAAAAGTCACTTTAAAAGTTATCCCAAACACCCTCTAAATATTGGTTTGTATATTGGCTTACTTTGAAGATCAACATCATACCTCATAATCCTTTTAAGTGTTTGATAGCAGTTCATGAATCGATTTTAAAGTTGGCAGTTGTTTATTGCATTCATAGAACTCATAAAGCTCTTTATTTTTTCATATGTACTTTTTTTATTTTGTTTGATGTATTTTAGGTGTCAAAGGTTGTCATGACCAGTTTCCAGTAATTGTCATTGAATGAAGACCTAACATCAATACTTGAAACTTTTTTTTGGGTTTACTTTTAAAGATCTTATTCGTTTGCTAAATTCATTTTGCTCTTCCTTCTGTACAGGTGGTTCTTCCATTATGAATGCAAGTTGCACAATTGAAAGCGCAACTTTATAAGATCAGAAGATCACCCACCAAAGGGATATTAATCACAGGACTTACACATAATGGATCTGGGATTTTAGCAAGTTAGGTAAAAAAAATTTGCTAACCTGGTGTTTATTAACTTTATTTTGGTGATCTTGAATGGGTAATGAAGAATGACCATTTTACCCTTACTTTCAAATAAAGAAAACCGACTAACCCAACTACATAAGCCCCAAATCAGATTCAAACAATAATCATATCAGTTTCTATTGGTGAAGTTAACCGCATGACCACTATATTGCCATTAACTCATTTTAATGAATATACCTCTTTCCTTCAAATTGTCATTTATGTTGGTGGTAATTAAAGGTTGTGTAATTTAGCTTTTCATTTAATGGATTGGATAAAAATCTTAATGATACTTCAATTTTTTTAGTTTTTTTGGTCATTCAATGGGAGTCATCACCCTCCAGGAAATTAATTAGAAAACTGAAGCACTAAGGTAAATAACATGAATTCTATGAACCAATTGAATTTCTACTTTAATTAGTAAAACCAGAACACACAAGTCACAAACACATCATTTTGCGACATTTGGCTATTTTACCCTTTTGTGAAGCCACATTAATGTGTCGTTTTGTGATGTGTTAGGTACACACCGGAAAGCATGGGCAATCACACTGTTATAACATAGGGTATGAATGCCATAAGAAATCTATTTTTTCATGGATATTAGATTTGATATATTTTCCTTAATTCTGATTATTGTTACAAGATTGTACTTTGAAAGTTCTATTTATTTGGGTTGCTTTTTAAAAGTACATTGATAATATGTGCTAACATGCATAGATTTTATATAACATCCTTCTTAATTACTATGTATTCCGACCCCCGCCGACCCCCCCGCAACGCGGGGAACCTTTTCTAGTTATTATTATTATTTTCTTTTTGCGTATGTAAAAAGTAATAGCCCAATTCTCACGCTTCTTCCAGCAAACCAAATCAACAACTGTGTCCAATAAATCCGAAGTTAAGAAGTCCAAGAATGAAACAAATTTGTTTGAATCTTGTATGTTTATAAACTAGTTGTTTATTAGTTTTTGTTAATTTGTTGACTTGAAAGGAATTTTAGACTTTCTTATTTTGACGGTGAAAGTTAGAAAACAGAAAAAAATTATTTATTTATTTATTTTGTTTATAGGTTATTAAAATTAATTTTGGTTGTCCATTGCAACCGCAACATTTGATTTTGAAAGATGTTTTTTCAAAATAAATCTCTTTGAATACCAACTTACGTAGCAAAATAGATGATAATTTTACGAACGAAACAATTATTTGTAGTGTTGAAAAAGACACACTTATAAATGTTGAAATTGAAATTAATGTAATGGATCCATTTCAAAAAAATAATTAAATGCACATGATAACTTTAAAATGTAATATTTATATTCGTTGTTATATTTGATGAAGTCGTAATTTTCAATTTTTTTTAATCTGTTTTATAGTGTCGGAAAAAAATTATTATGATACCAGTGAGAGCGGACGGTATAGGCCACAACGAGAAATGACTTGGCTGAGGTGGCACACGGAAACGCGTTCGTAAGGGGGAAACCCCCCCCCCCCCCCCCCCCCCCCCTCCTCCTCGTTGAAGCTCGTTATGTCTTCACTCGTGGCCGTTACCATGAATCGAAACGGATGGAATTTTGAAGGTTAATTACTCGACCGTTTGCAAACGGTCAAAACTTAAATATATTTTTTTTCTTTTTTATCCTTATGAATATTATTTTTAACCCATTTTTTAAACCTTTCTCTCATTCTCTCTATATCTTATACACATATTTTCTTTAAATTTTTAAAAAATAGAGCAAAACCCAAACACCCCCCTCCATCATCAAACTCAAACACAACCTCGCCTCTCGGGTTATGAAAATTATTTCAATCTTTTATCGTGTCAAGGATCACCACAAATCTCATACCAAAGCGCCGCTTCAATCCCGTTTCACAACCACTGCAATTTCCCAACTCACCTTACCTTCAACAAAATTTAATTGGTCAAAACCCAAATTTACAACAAAATCTTTTCCCTACTTTTGCTTCGATGCAACAAACAACCAACCAAGCATCGTCTACAGCACATCGGTTGAAGTGGAAGCAGGAGGTAGTAGGAGAGGGAAAGGGAAAGGAAAATCGAAAGGGAAATCGATAACGGTTGAAACAGAAAATGCAGACGTTCCACAATGGTGGACACCGGAGGAGGAATATGTTTTGACAGCGGCTTGGTGTGCTACTTCAAAAGACGAACTCCGCGGAAATGGAATAAAGAAAGGAGCTTGTTGGGGGGGGGGGGGGGGGTGCGCACAAGTTTTACGCTATTTTGAAGAAAAATCCGTATCGTAACAATGATAAAAGGGAAAAAAGAAAAAAGAAATAAAAAAGAAAAAAAACCAAATTCGAAAAAAAAATCAAAAATAAAACATACTTATTTTCAAAAAAGTTGGTGTTGCATCTTGTTGCCTATTTCCCCCACTTGGTGTTGTAATATTGTTTGCTTAGAACATTAGGTATGGGCCCGTTGAGGTGAGGTTATAACACCTTATAACTGATGGGTTTTAGTCATAAGAACATCCTATGTGCTCATACAAACCCTAATGCTTGGATCTAGGTTTCTCTATTGTACATGCAAGTTATCCAAGACTATAAACCCTAATTCTAGCATACAAGTAATCATATTAACATAAGAATGGGTTTAAGATATTACCTTGATTGTTATGTAGCAATAACAATCACAATTCCTCCTTGTAATGACTTTAGAAAGCTTAGAGTCACAAATGTCACTCCTCTAATGGTTCACAAACACCAAGAGCAAGAGGATGAAGAAGAGAAGAGAAGGAGGCTCTCAAAAACGTGTGGAAACCCTAGACCATTAGTTCACCACGTTTTTGGAGCATAAGGGTTCTATATATAGTGAGGCTATTAGGGTTATCTAACAAGGAAACCCTAATTTGGATGTTTAAGCCCTAAGCAACCCATGGACTCCTTTCCTTAAAGGCCTTGGACGATTTCTAATGGGTTTCCCCATAGAATTCGTCCAACCTTATAATATAAGGCAATCCATGGTCCAATTGCAATTATCTTATAATTACAATTCCAGTCCCTTAAGTTTAATTAATCTCTTTTAGTCACAAACTTAATTCTTATTAATTCTTGACTAATATTAATTAAACAATATGATTTCTCCTTTAATATATTATTCTCATAATATATTAATAAATCATATTTAATCCTTTCTCTCCATAATTCATCTTATCAAGTTGCTTTGGTGAAGGCAACCCAAAAGGACCATGCACCATCGGGTCAAGTACATACCAAAATAGTTATGGACTTAGACACTAATCCAATAGTCTCCCACTTGGATAAGTCTAATAACTATTATGCGTATGACTTCAGATCCTGATCCGCAATCGTAGCTTTCCAAAGCTGTTGTCAACTCTGATCCTATTAGATACGTGTGTCCTTTAGATAAGGGATCATATATTCCTCCATTCTAGATATCGTATGAGACATGATTTCTAATCATTCTCTCTGTACTATTTCTCGACTTCCGATTTATGACGACTGACTAATTGAACAAATCAAATTAGCCCTAGCCCGGCCGAGCATTTACGTTTGTCATCACTAAATCATCAAGGGGCCCAAAGATATCGCTTTTATCCTACTTTAGATAAAAGGAACGGATAAACTTTGATCCAATGCTCGCTTGCACTCACTCACCGAATCACACACAACAATATGTTTTATGACACCAAGTTACTGGTGCGTTTACATATTATCAATGTGCAACCGATTTGCAAGATACAACTCACACATCTCGGTTTCAAGAATATAAGATGTTATCGTCTCACCAATCACTCGTGATACAATTCATGGAGTGATCCAAGTGAGCGTGGGTTTAATCCAATGCTCAAATCATATTCATAAGCACTCATGAACGTTGCAGCAAACATTTGCTTATGTCTAATACTCTTTAGACAATCCACACACCAATTCACGACAGTCTTCATTCATACCTACTTCCAACATATGAACGACTGTGGCCCGTTCGAATAATTTGACTGTTCTAAACCAATTAAATTATTCAGGAAGTCAAAACATGCAAAGTGAAACACAAGAATAATACTAATCCCATATGGCCTCAAACCTTTGAGTATAAATAAAACACCTTTTATTTATCACCATATCGATTACTCATTATTTGTTGTTTCGAATAATCAACTTCTTACTTGAATTATTACTACACTTGTCTCATGCTCTTAGCATGCATACAATGCTTACCTATGGTTCTTACTTTGTGAAATATATCAAATTGAACACATTTCCAATCATACTCATTCCACAACTCCGAATCCTTTTCACAAGTGAAATAATATCAAATTCTTGCCACTTATGGAATAGGTTAGATTCTAACATTTTATGCAACGATCCTTTTGTAATGTCACTGCACTAAAGTCACAATGACTATTGCCTATGAAATTACAAAGTCCTCTATCGGAGATTGTTACAATCCAATTCCTTAGATATGATGTCTCTCACTCAAAGTACATTCCTTTGAACATCCTTTTGCATAAAAGTTTCTAATCTAGATATAGATTTTCTATATTCAATTCCCAATATGAACACGTTTCCATATTTTCCATATGACAACTCATTCCTAATAGAATCTTATCTATTCATAATAATGTCGATATGGTCCATCCAATACTATACTTCCAACTACTCACAAGTGACCAATCCTCGGCGAACTTTGGATTGTCCTTTGATAGTTGTTTAATTATCTTAGTCAAAACCGATTCTTGTCCTTTTTCCCTCTAAATGCGCTAGACATTTGGAAAATTTTAGAATGATCAAATATTATAGCATTTGCAATCGATCCTATACCCGAAGCGTATGGGACACGATGCATAATGTCTTACATAAAGATTTGATACTTTATCAATCTTCTACCATAATATTTTATGTGCTACGTTCTCCAAATTCGAGCTATGAAGAGGAATGTTGTAATTATAATCGGTTTTTGAGAACACACTATGTATCCTTGACTAAATTTATTAAGATTCCACAACCTAAGCCTTTAGATTTGAAATGAAGCATAATATTCTCTCCCTTAATTATAGCAAAACAACTTTACAACCCTTACGACTTTGCAAGGTAAAAACTCTTGTTTTTCTATAATTAATATTGCTAACTTGCAATACTTGTCTTAATAATCATGCAATCATAACATTTATGCTCCCACTATGATGATTATTATAAACATAACACACAGCTGCCCACCATGTCTTCCAAGTAGTTAAGCAGCTCACCCTTTCCTATCAATGTACTTTTCATTGATCAAGGTCCTTGCCTTTTATGCATTCAAATGAGAACTCATATAACTCACATGCATAATTAACTTAATTGGAATGACACAGAAACAAAATAATGTCAACACGATAGGTTGTAAACCTCAACTCGTGTGCTAGTGATGATCGATAAGGTTTATTTTGATTTGTTCTTGAAACCTTTCAAGACCATTAAGACTCCCACTGACTCCTTGACATATAAGATTCTCTTGTCAATAAACATTTCTTGACAAACAAATATTCAAGAGTTAGTGTAGTTTTTATCAAAACATTTCATAAATTGGTCCTAGTTAGCATTAATACCGAACCTTTTGACTACATATTTTCCATATTTTTAAATTAATTACTCAATATCATTCATGGGGGATTATAACACTCCCTGTACTATGTTAAGAAAAACACAGCAACAAGTCCGTTAGCCAAACACACTCTTTCTAAAGTTTTATGTCATCATTTTGAGTTAAAATGCAAGCTTTCTTAAGTGATTAATGTTGATGCGCCAACATCAATATCATCGACAAAAGCACATTCAACTATCATGGAGGATGGCTATTCAAGACGATGCAAGACAGAGTAGAGAAATAAATAAATGTTTAAGAATTTAAAACTAATTATCGTTTGTATTTTAAGTGCATTTTCAGTTTATGACTATTTCATCTTTTGGTTTGGTTTGGTTTGTGGGTTTTAACAATGCGATATTATGTTTTTGGGCTTGAACTACCTACATGGAGTTATTAGGATAATTTTGGTGATAATTTATTTATTTTTATTTTAATTAATTTTTTATTCGGATTTTCAATATTTACATATGTTTGTGACATATATAACAACTTTCCTTGCTAAAACATCAACAACATGATAACTGCATTACACTTTTTTTGTATATTATAAATTTGTATACAAATTATTAAAGTACTAAAACTGGTATCTTTATTGGTATGTAATTATTGATTTGAATAACTAAAAACATTTTACTAATACATAATTATTATTATTTATTATTTAAATGATGAGATTTTCAGTATTTTCATGCTAAGATTTGTAATGTCCAGTTTTATTATATGAATACAATAATTATAATATGTTTCAATTATACTGAAAAATATTAAGTTTTAACTTGGCATTTTGAACATATAGGTTATAACGCTTTCTTGAATATTTGTTAATTAAAGAGAAAACATTTTCTTTTATAGCATTCTACTTTCTAGAAACTATCATATATTGCATCCTACTTTGTAAAATGGAATCTTTTTGAAGATTTCGAACATGAAGCGGAAAATAAAATAAAAACATTACTATTATAGCAATCTACTTTCTTACAGCTGTCATTAATAGCTTTCTACATTCTAATTAAAATGGTCTTTTTCTTTGATTTCCAACATGGAGTTGAAAATAAAAACATTTCCTCGTATAGTCTTCTACTTTCTGAAAACTTTTATTTATGTATTGAAAAATAAATAAACATATTTTCTATATTTGTTAACCATATAGTACACGATAAACTTGCAAATAGGACATCTAATGTTGTATTTAAAGTAGTCTTTTCGAAAATTTATGATTTAGCCAATTTATTTAAAGTACAAATTTACTTTTTATTATTATTATACATTGAATTATTTATTTATTCATCATTTCGTTTGTATTTATTTATAAATTTTTTTTCTAATATTTACAACTGTATATTTAACTTTTGTTTTAATCTACATATATAATACACAGGTCTTACACCTAGTTATTAATGTATAAAATACTTAGTTGTTTAATATTTTTCAACACCTTCAACGGTACAAGCTTTTGCACCGAAGTGACCCCCGACGGTACCACGGGTACTGCCATCCCCATAGCCTCAAAATGTCATTGCTCCGTCCATCCTAATGCACTATAAATCTATAATGTACACACTAAAAGAACTTACATATCTCAACTCTCAGGCTATCGTACATACTAATATACTATATTTAATTTAGATATTAAAAATTCTAATGGAGTTGTGATAAACTGTCGTATATTATCTTGAATTTTAATTTTTAGAATTTTAGTTTAGGTATTTAGACTTATAAACGTGGTTGTAGTTTCTTTTTATGTACATCTCCTTAACTATCAATAAATTAATACTTCCTTGGTTAACGTTTGTAATGGTTAACATTTTTTGTTTAAATGGATTGTTATTTGATAATGACCAAAATATAAGCTAAACATTAGGAAATGTTGCTTAAATATTCTTTTCAACATTATGTGATAATATGCTAATTAAAATTTATTAATACTTTTAGGAAAATTATACGGTGTTTAGGTGTTTTTTAAGAGCTGGTTAGTGGTTAGTATCACCAAGTTAGTAAACTTTGCCAATGTCCAGATTAGAACCTAAGAACTCCAGTCTAATAAGCAAAATCTCTACGATGTGGACTAGTCCACATTAGCTATGTAGTGTTTATGTGCTTAAGAAGATTTGTGTTCCCTTTTATAAATAATAAAATGTGTGCTAGTATACTTTTGTGAATAGTAAAATGTGTGTTTCATACTTTCATTTTGTTACAATATTTTCCATTGTAAGCTGTGAATACTATTATTTGTTTCAACAGCTGTGTTAATGGTAAAACTTTCAAAGAACATTGCATAAGATGTTTCTATAAATTGGCCCATAAAATGCAGGAAGTTTATGAAAATAAAAGTACACTTATGTTTTACACATAAAAACATGGCAGGTGCTACTTTTAACATGCCCTCTTGCATTGAAAATATACAATAAAGTTGATAATATTAAAATCGTCATCGTCACAAAACAGATGGAACTAATGCACAATTGCAGGATTTTGTTTTGAAAATTTTGTATATGTCGATTTTAGAACATAGAAACACAACACTATAGAAGCATATACACACAACGCACACAAACACTAACATACATTAAGTGTAAGTTTGTATTGTATTGAGAAACAGAAGAGAAGATGAATAGATTGCATAAGAAAAAGAAAGGAATGATTAATCATAATACAAAGAAAACTAACCTAACGTTCTGTTGTAGAAGATGCAGGGAAGAAACGTATTTTGGAGAAAAAATTATAAGAGATCAACTCGAAAAAAAGGTAAACTATTAAGGAATAAATTTGCAAATTATTTGGATGCATGATATTAGGGATATTATCCCATAATATAATAAACCGTTATATAGTAATTCTTTTTTTACTTTCAATTCCATTTTTAAATGTGCTAATTTATGGGTAGGAGTTAATAAAAAAATAAGACAAATTTGAATTAAATCCATGGGTTTATGGGATAATATCAGTCTAATTACTTCATATTAATTTTAAATAATTGCCTAAAAATAACTGAATTATATTCCTTTTTTAATGGATTTGAATTAAATCATTTATATATTGCAGATAATAAGGTTCCCGATTTAAAGCATAGAAAGGTATTTTCGGAAATGATATGTTCCAGAAATCAAAGGTTTAAGGATCATGGGTACAATAGTAATTTGACTTTCGTATGAAATGGCCAGGAAAATTGTTGGGGTGACCGAGAAGATGCCATGTGGCATAAGATGGACTTTTTATTAGAGAGATTTCTATAGATGGGTTTGTGAGTTTTTGATTGGTCAAAAACTATTTGTTGGATAATTATTTAGCAGTATATAAATATTTGCATATGATTTTTGTATTTTTTTTTTTCACACATGCTTTAAATTTGTTATCTGAATGGTAATTTGTATCTGGTTTTTTATGGTAATAGTAGAACCTGGGATAATTTACGAAACCTATTATGTGTATATAATATAGGATGATATTCTTGTTTATTGAATTGTTGTAATTATATAATATATTAAATAAGAAGCCCCCTTAGGAATAGTAGTTTCCTAATATTGATGCGGATTTTTTTTTTTCTTTTTTAATGTCTTATTCCACCTTCCCTGTGTAACCAATAAAAATGGGATTAGTGTCATCTCTACCGTCTCATCTACTACTGCTTTCAAATGTTTCTACCGACTCCTCCACTCACACTCTCTTCTTAATAAAGTCTGCTTCTCTCTTCCACCACCATCTATACCTTCATCACCTCTCTCTCATTCTCGTTGCGTTATACCGCTTTGGAAATACCCCTCATCCATCATTTATTTTGTCTATCTGTGTGTTCAGTTGATCGGAAGGAAAGGGATCCAGAGCCCACCTTTTCGCTGCCGATTGTGGGTCACCAGTTACACTCGAAACCCTAATTTCTCCATCTCAAAATCATTTATCGTCTTGAAAGGTTAAGCTTTCTTTTTTCAACGACATAGAGATAAGGGATTCCGTGTTTCGATTGGGTCGGAATCTCATGTCAAAACGACAGTTTTAACGGAATCAACATTTCAGGGTTTAAGCGAACACGACCTAGAAGAAAAAACCCTCAACTTGCAGTCGATTCACTTGCGAATTTAACCAATCCGGTGTCCTTCAACGCTTCCCGATTCACTCTACCTGGTTCAATCCTTAATGGATTTGGTCTTCAGCTTCAAATGCTTCAAGTTCTTGAGCTCAGATTTTGTCAAATCTCTGGTGCAATTCCTTCTACTCCCGGGAACTTATCTAATCTTCATGATTTATATCTATCAGGTAACTCTCTCACACACACCATTCCATCAACTTTAGGGCAATTATCGAATCTTTTAGTTCTTGATTTGTCTAGAAACTCACTCACCGGATTAATCCCTTCATCATTCAGATCATTATCCAATCTCTCTTCACTTGACATGTCTTTAAACTACTTATCAGGAATAATCCCATAAGCTTTCAAGAGGAGAAAGGAAAACATCGTTTGTTTTCAACCTTTATACCTGGAGTCACATCGAATTTTCAAATTTGGGTGTCAACAATCGGAATCGTCGGTTGGTTTAAACCAAAGTTGTTAATTTTTTTCATCAACCTGGTAATTATTTGTTTGTATTTTCATTCTATCGGTTTTCTGATCTAGGTCATCAAGCTAATATATCTGCTTGAATCTATTGCGAAGGAATCGCCTTTGGGATTCTTGAGGAACAAGGACTTTGGGCTTTCAAAATCATATATGCATATATCAATAGTTTTCTCATTTTTTACCATATTCCCAATTATTCCATGGGCTCGTGCTGGCAGCAAGTACTACTAACGTAAGGTTTCCATAATGTCACACCGCCCAGAACGACGGAAACGTCTGGGGGCAGATTGAGTGACTTTATGTATAGTATCATAACAATTGAATACAAATAAAACATAGCAACCCAAACATCATACATTGAGATTACAAGTGTACATAGTTTACAAATGTTGTTTGTTCAAAAGAAAATACAAATAATTTGAATACAGCAATCATGATGTAGTGACGCTTATCCCCAAAACATGTTCGTAATACCTATTTCACCGAATTCTTGAGAATACAATCACTTTTGAACAGTGTCAACATTAAAGTTGGTGAGTTCATAAATGTTTTTGTATGAATAAAATCTGTAATGTTTCCTTGTAACTGATAGCGTAAAACTTTCCAAAAAATCTAATATTTTCTTAAATGTAAACTGTAGTCTTAAAATCCTAAGACCAAAAATGTAAGTAGTATTGTATATTGTGTAGTAGTATCATATAGCTTTATATATATATATATATATATATATATATATATATATATATATATATATATATATAAACCAAATGAAGAAGCATTGGCCCCGTAAACTATATGATTGCTAATACCCTATGTGAGTTATTATAACCATACTTAATACGACTAGTAACCTGTACGACGTTCTTCAGGCGTCGGAGCTTGTAGACATTTGTCACCCTAAACTTTCAGTCTAACTGTAGCGAACAACTTAGGTGTGGGGTTGTCAATCCCATATAGATCTATATACAACGGTCTCACTCTCCCTCCAGGAGACTCTGGTTATAATGCAGGACCTAAGGTGTACTTTAGGTAAAGTACGTGAAGAGAGTGTGTCTCACAAACTGTATCAACGGTTTACATGTAATGTAGTGAAAATCCTTTTTGTATGTAGAAGCATTTCCTTTGTATAGTAGTTTTATAGAGTGACATAGTGTTAGTTTGAGATATTTATCCGTGTCAACATTAAAGTTGGTGAGTTCATAAACGTTTTTGTATGAATAAAATCTGTAATGTTTCCTTGTAACTGATAGCGTAAAACTTTCCAAAAAATCTAATATTTTCTTAAATGTAAACTGTAGTCTTAAAATCCTAAGACCAAAAATGTAAGTAGTATTGTATATTGTGTAGTAGTATCATATAGCTATATATATATATATATATATATATATATATATATATATATATATATATATTTATTTATTTATTTATTTATTTATAAAAACCAAATGAAGAAGCATTGTCCCCGTAAACTATATGATTGCTAATACCCTATGTGAGTTATTATAACCATACTTAATACGACTAGTAACCTGTACGACGTTCTTCAGGCGTCGGAGCTTGTAGACATTTGTCACCCTAAACTTTCGGTCTAACTATAGCGAACAACTTAGGTGTGGGGTTGTCAATCCCATATAGATCTATATACAACGGTCTCGCTCTCCCTCCAGGAGACTCTGGTTATAATGCAGGACCTAAGGTGTACTTTAGGTAAAGTACGTGAAAAGAGTGTGTCTCACAAACTGTATCAGCGGTTTACATGTAATGTAGTGAACATCCTTTTTGTATGTAGAAGCATTTCCTTTGTATAGTAGTTTTATAGAGTGGCATAGTGTTAGTTTGAGATATTTATCCGTGAAATGTCCAAAAACTGATAGCTAGTTTAAATGAACCACAAACTATACCCATTATAGTTTTGGTGAAAAAGTTGTAGAGTTAGTGAAATGTGAACCCATTTATACATTTTGTTATACATAATACTATTGTTTTAGAGTATTCATAATTTGGTCAAAACCCAAAAGAATATCGTCTTAGAATAGTTATGAAAACTCATTCTTGATAGAAAATTTCCTTTTATCATAAAAATCATAATTTCCCCATTTGTTCATGTAGTAAAGTCAAACTTGCTTTTATATAGTTTCATACTATAACTTAACCATATTATGCATGAAAACTTGAAATAACTAGTAAAATCACATAGTTTGCACAAAAACTTTATACACAACATATAGATGAGCACATATAACAACATTTTGCCAAAATGTAGTTTTTCTTGCATCCCCCCCCCCCCCCCCCCCCTAAAAAAAACCATGAAAATCTTGAAAAAGGTGGGGGTATGAACTCACCTTGAGTGAATTTTTGTGGATGATTTAAAGGATTGAGATGTTCGATCTTGGCACTTGAGTGGAGTGGATGAACTTCTAGGAAAGGTTATTATCCTAAGAATGTCAACACACAAAAATGTGTGAAAATGGTGAAACTAACATAAAATTGTATATAAACACTAGGGTATTATGAAAATATTTACCAAAGAAATCCAAGGATTGTCACACCCCGAAACCGATGGCGGAAACGTTCTGGGGCAGAGGACGTCATGTATAGCATTACAACCAATGAATAACAACAATCATAGCAACACAACCATTACAGTGAATATTTGAATAAAAACGTTTACATCTGTTTGAAACTCAGTTTGAAATACATCCAATCATTTGCAAAATAAAACTTAAAAACTCTAAATGCTTCGGTTCCTCGAAAATCCAACAAGTACCTGTCTACTGATTTCCTGAGAATACAAGCAGTTTGAAAAATATCAGCATAAAGCTGGTGAGTTCATAAGCACTAATTTGTAATGAAAACTTATTGATGAGCGAGCCGAAATGACTATGTAGTTTCAAGAAAATTCGATATTTTCTTTAGTGAAAAACGTAGTGTGATCGATTTCGTATACAATCATGAATGTTCGTTTCTGAAAATCGTATAGATATGCAAAATACTACTTCATGTGACTAGCTAAAGCTAATCATGAAGTATACGTATTTAAATGTAAAACCGTTGCATAAATGATTCAGTTTTGAAAACCCTGGCTCGGCCAGTATGCATAGTGTGTTTAGTTCTATTTGGTATAAATAAAACTACTGAAGAAAACCAGGTTGGTAAACTATCGGTGATTTATAAATAATGTGAGTCGTATAACCATGCTTGATATGACTAGAGACCTTTCCAACGTTCTTCAGGCGTTGACGTTAAATGACATTTGTACATCTCAGGCGTGCCCGCCTAACTGTAGCTAGCAGTCCAGATGTGGGATTGTTAGTCCCGAATAGATCTATTCACAAATTTCACGCTCTCCCTCCAGGAGACTCTGGTTATACAGTGGTAGGATTTATCCCTGTACACCTAAGGGTACAGTAATGAAGTAGCACCTCACAGTATCGTACAAATTTCACGCTCTCCCTCCAGGAGACTCTGGTTATACAATAGCGTTCTACCGTAGTAAAAACCCGAATGTATACCGCGAATAATGATAAATTACAGTTATGAAAAATCATGATAAAGTAGTGATATAAACTGTAACCGGTTTCTGTTCCAGTGCATATGTTTAGTAGAGAAGTTTCTATGCTTGATAAGTTTTTAGAGAAATCCCAAACTATACCGATTATAGTTTGCATGTATAACGTAATGAATAACGTATCCGTAAAAACTATGCAATTTTTTAGTAGAAACGCCCCTTATGCTCAGCATAGTACAAAAGGGAAATAAAGCATGAAGTTTGCATAAGTTTTATGTATATTCCTGAAAACGTTTATGTTTAACTTGTAAGAAAACATTTATGTTTAGCTTGTAAGAAAACATTTATGTTTAGCTTATAAGAAAACATTTATATTTAGCTTGTATTCCCCCCCCTAAAAACCTTAAAAGTACGGAAAAATATAGGGGTATGAACTCACCGATGTTGCGTGGAGTTGTTGACTCAAATGAAGATTCCCAAGTTGTTGTACGAGACCCTTAACGAAATCCTATTATCAAATAAATACGTATATGTATCTAAATTAACGATTTCGATAAATAAAGTGTCATAAGAACACTTGAATCCGGTTGAGGAATGTTACCGAGACTTGCTTAAATCGAAGAAATGGGTTTTCAGCCAAAAGTACCACCAAAAAGGTGTTTACGGCCGTGAATACGAGTTTACGGTCGAGCTAGCGTTTACGGTTTCTGAAGACTTGGCGAGTTTACGGCCGTAAACTCAAGAACAGAGTTTACAGTCTTTGAAGGTTGGACTGTAAACTCGGAAAATGATGTTTGGATGCCGATTTCGATTGGATAAGTGATTCAGACGTTCCAAAGGGCTCCAAATGGTGTTTTCCGACGTTTCCCGGAGTTTAAATGCGATTTTGAGTGTTTACGGTCTATGTTTCTTAGAGAGAGGAGGAAAGAATGCGGCCAGAAACGTCCTAATGAAGTCGGAGACATCGTATTTATAGGGGTGAAAGTGGGGTCCACAGAGCACTGACCGTAAACAGGTTTACAGTCGTAGACTAGTTTACGATCGTAATCCCATTTAGACCAAAAATGTTGATTTTTCGAGATATTTGGGTTTCCATGCGATTTTTGGTTCTGACTCGTAAATAATTTAATTAAATATAACTAGATTATTTTAAACCAAAAAGTTTAATGGAAAGGTTAACGGATCTGAAATTTCATTAACGGAAAATGCGAAACAGAAATGGAAAAAGAGTTTCGGGTTGTCACATCATCCCCCCGTTAGAGGGAATTTCGTCCCGAAATTCGAACCTAGAATACAAATCATGGATTAGGAAAGAGATGCGGATACTTCTGTTTCATCTAGTCTTCGCGCTCCCAAGTGAATTCAGGTCCCCGCTTGGCATTCCAGCGAACCTTCACTATAGGGATGCGACTCTGTTTCGTTCGCTTGATCTCTCTGTCCATGATTTCGACCGGTTCTTCTACGAAATTGAGGTTCTCGTTGATTTCAATCTCGTCGAGAGGAATCACAAGTGTCTCATCGGACAGACACTTCTTTAGGTTTGATACATGGAAAACAGGATGAACGTTGCTGAGTTCTCGCGGTAGCAGGAGCTTGTATGCTACGGGACCGATCCTAGCAAGGATCTCGAATGGTCCAATGTACCTTGGGTTTAGCTTTCCACGATTTCCGAAGCGTATCATGCCTTTCCAGGGTGAGACCTTCAGAAGGACGTGGTCGCCAACCTGGAACTCCAAGGGTTTATGTCTCTTATCGGCGTAGCTCTTTTGTCTATCTCGTGAGGCTTTCAGTCGTTGTGCAACCAATTGATACTCTAAGAACTCATATGCAAAGCCAACTTTAACTGGATTGGGCACAGAATATGTCAACACGATAGGTTATAAACCTCAAGTCGTGTGCTTGTGAAGAACTTCAAGTTTTATTCTTGATTAGTTCTTGAGACTTTCAAGACCTTTAAGACTCCCACTGTCCTCTTGACATATAAGACTTTCTTGTCAGATATTCAAGAGATAGTGTGGATTCTAATCAAGACAAACACTTCACACAATTGGCCTTAGTTGGTCTTTGTTTTATCCAAAACATCATAACCTACCAATTTCAAATGTACAAGAGTAGAAAACTTTTACTCTTACATTTGATAAGTGTTTTAAACCTTCTTTAAGACATGTCACTCAAGTTACAATCTTAGAGTATAACTCTAAGAATTGTTTTTGGAACGAAGTATGAATCATCTTCTTGATTTAACCACTTCAACAATTCATAACTCCTCTTCTTAACTATCAGAATGCACTTAGAGGATGAATTGTGATAAGGTCTCAAAATCATTAAGATGGTCTTAAAACATGATACTAAAGTACTCTCCCATCTTTTCAGATTTGAGAAACTTTTATCTTTCTGCCTAAATTGATTCTTCTTATTCGCTCTGCCATACATTGGAACCTTTTCCAATGTCTCAGAATTACACTTAAGATTGTAAGTATAACCATATTTACTGAGCTATAGTAAATTATGACGAATAGTCTTATCGATCTTTTGTGGTGGACTCTGACCAGTGCACAAGAATGTGTACCCGATCCCTTAGTCCTTCACTTGACTCACACATCCATGTGAACAAGTAGTTAGTCTTAATTTTTCCAATGCTCGAAAGTTCTCATTCATCATGCTATACAACTTGCATGATTCCAAGTTTCTATCCAACTGAAACTTGGGTGATGAGAATCTTTCCTTGTTTGGTAAATTTAGACACTACCCCAAATGAAAGAATCAAATTCATATTTCCACTCTTGCTCTTAATGGAATCTTATAAGCAACATAGATTTTCACAAATATCATTGTAAGGATATTTTAAAATAAATAAAATCAAAAGATTTATCTTTTATTTTAAAACTTTGCGGAAAAACTTATCCTTACAATCCATATGAAAACTTGTTGTTATCTATTCCTAAGCAAAATATCATAACTCCTAAGAAGTAGCTCAAGAATCCGATCTTCAAACTATGCGATAGAAATCCATCTACGCGATCAGATTCAGCGTATTCTTTCTTTAAGTTTCTTCACTTTTCTTTGATTCTTAAAACATCAACATGTAACCCAGTCACATCATGTATCAAGAATCTCAAAATAGAAACTTAGCAAAGTTAGATAGTGGACTTTACCTGAAGTAGAGTTAAACTTATTGACTTTAACATCCTTAGGTAAATTTGGCAGCTTCGCAACCAATGCCCCTTTCTTTGGCAATATAAACATATGGAACCTTTGGTAATGGGACTATCTCAGACTTAGCTTTTCTCTTTACCATTTGGTCAACCGAGTTGACTATGGCCGATCCCTTTCCATTGGGAAGAGAATGCTTTTTCTGGATTTCCAGTGTCATCATTGTCAATGTCCATAAAGTTTTTAGGAAGTTGATCTTAGCAAATAGATAAGATCATTAAGGGTCTTGTCATAGTCTGTTTCATAGGTGTTCCAAAAGAACTCACTATATGACTTAGAAAGTAGTTGAGCCACCAACTTTCTCAAGACTTTGACACCCAACTCTCCCGGCTTGTCAATATGTGACTACATCTCCAAGATGTGATCACACATAGACCTTTGCTTGCCAATAGGGCTTGAGTAACCTTAAACTTTTCAGGAACTTGTGGGTTAGGGAGAATAATTGGAGGAGGAGAACGAAGTATGATTTCCATGGGACATCATCTTCATTTAGGAAAGCTTGTTTCAAGAGATTTGGGAAGATCATAAATGCCTAAACCAGATATCTTTTGGGAAATATTCAAGATAGTTGATTTAAATTCCTTAATATAACACCCAATATGAAATATTAAGGCTAGGACCCAACATAATACTTTTATAACTTGGAAGAGGGATGCCGTAATCCAAGATATAAAATATTTGAATGTAGGCGAATGACGATTCACCAATTTCCACCATGAAAATGAAATATATATTATTAGGTTTTAATTGGTTTTTGAAACTCCTAGATCTTTGAGATTCACTGAACTATTCAATGGCATGTTTCAATCTCGAGTGTGCCCTTCAAGTTTTGTGACTGGGGTGCCGAGGATCACAAAACAAGGTGTGAAGTAACCATGCAAATTACTTGGTACCCTTAAGTGTTTACCCCTCAATCGATGTGCCGGTTAACCACACACGCTCCATCGATACTATGATAAACATTAAGTTACCCTTTTCCTACCTTGTTAAATACGATTTAGTGTGCCGGTTAACCACATACGCTCCACTAACCGACTTAAAAAAGTGCAAAATGTAATTTCATGGATTAGCACCTTATTCACTTTTTCCTAAGTAACTAAGATTGGGTATTTATAAAGGTTTAGTTACTTAGTATTTATCATTAATACTTTTAATGAAGGGAGAATTATAGTCCTTGTCCTACCCGTTCGGCTAACGACTCTCCACCGGTCAAGGAAGCGTTGGGTGAGAGTGGACACCTATTAAACTGCCATTTTATAGGAAGTAACCTTATACCCCCTTATAGACCAGCTTCATGAATGAGGCCTACTAACGGTAAGACTGACTTTGTTCTTATACATATATATATATAAGTATTAACTATTAATATTATAATAGTATAAGAGTGTATTTTAAACATTTAAAATACTTGGTGGTTTAATCTATTAATTAAACTATACTTAATTTAATTAACCTTAAACCATGTCTTTATGGAATTATTAACTCTTTTAATTATACACTTTAATTAATTTAATGAAGTCCATAAAGTTTGAACTTTAACTTTTAAAATTCTTGGGTTTGGAATTAAAGTGTATATGTAGTTTGACTTTACAAATTCCAAAACTTGAGGACAAGTTTTGAACAATTCAAAAAACTTATGGTTTCCATAACTTATGAATTTTAAAGTCGTTTAATGGAAAAAACCCTTCAAGTTCCATAACTTGTAGACAAGTTATAGAAGACTTTAAAAGCATTAAAAAATGTGACTCTTCATTTTTTCATAACTTATGGAAATTTTATGAGTTTTAAAATTCATAAATGTGACTTTTCATGTAACTTAAGGACAAGTTACAAAAACACATATTATGAACAACTTCAAGATTAATTTTGATTGAAAACAACTATCTCATAATTTTTCCTATTAATCTAAACAAACTCATAAACATGAACATTCATAATCAACATTTTTCAAGCATCATATAAACATGTCTAAAACATGAAACTTTGATTATTATCCTTTATTTGGATGAGAACAAACATTACCATAGTATCAAAAAACAAATTTTATGAACAAAAGCACTTTACGGTAATGATTCTAATCCAAAACAGGCCAAAAAACTCGAAGATAAGCTGTCAAGGGGTCCAACTCGTCGAGCGCATGAACCAACTCGACGAGTTGGATGAATTTGTTCATGGACTTGTCGATTCCATCACTGGACTCGTCGAGTCTGCTGTCCCGACAGCAAAAAATTCGATTTTTTTCAGTTTTTTTCAGCAACTTTCATCAAGTATAATTGAAAATAACCCATGGCTCTGATACCACTGTTGGGTTTTGGTATACTACAACATCCTATGGTGCACATACTACCCTAAATACCTTGGATCTATGTTTTCACTAATTATACATGCAAATGGTTTCCAAGGTATTAATCTTACAACTAGCATGCATTTAACATAAAAATATAATATACTAGTTAGCATGACATACCTTTTGATGGAGATTGAATTCTTGGTGTATTTGGCCTTAAAGATCTTAGCCCCAATAGTGTGGAAGCCTCAAATGGAATCACAACAGACCATGGACAAAGGATGAACTTGAGAGAGAATTCCAGGCACACGAAAGACACCATGAACTCTAAAAAGATACAAGTGGCGATTTTGGGCAATGAAGTATCAATTTATATGTGGGATTTCTAGGGTCATGGATATAACCCAAATCCATACCCATGGGTTTTATGATCCATGGTTCATGTGGCCTAACTCTTTATGTATCCATACATAAATTTGGTCCAACATGGATCATAAGCCCAACACATATAAATATAACTAATTATCATAATTAGTCCCCATAGATTTAATTAGTCTCTTTCGACCACTAAATTAATTCCAAATTAATTCTTGATCAATACTAATTAAAACATATGATTTCATATTAATATATTATTAATTATAATATATTAATAAACCATAAATAACCATCTCTCAAAAGTCCATCCTAACAAATTGTCCCGATGATATGCAACCTAAATGGACCATGCTACTCTCAGGTTGAATACATACCAATAATAGTTATGGGCTTAGACACCTAATCCAACAATTGGGTTCCCAAGGACTTTTGTAGGGACTGCTAGAATCGTGAGGTGAATCTACTATCTATGTCAGAGATAATAGATAGTGGCACACCATGCAGTCGCACTATTTAGTTGATATACGTGCTTGGCAGCGTTTCCATTTTGTAGGTCTCCTTTATTGGCAGGAAGTGGGCGGATTTGGTTAACCTGTCAACGATCACCCAATTGGTGTCAAGTCCGCCCGCTGTCTTGGGTAACTTATTGGATTAGGTGTCTAAGCCCATAACTATTTTTGGTGTGTACTTGATTTGATTATGAGCATGGTCCTTTTGGGTTGCCTTCACTCATGCAACTTGATAGGATGACAGGAGGAGAGAAAGTAGAATTTATCATATGAATAATAAATTCATACTCAAAATGGTTTTATTAATATATTACAAGATTAATATATTATTTGTAAATCATATTATTTAATTAGAATTGATCAGAAATTAATTTACAATTAATTTGGTGATCAAAAGAGACTGATTAATAATTGGGGGACTGTTATGCAAATCATTGATAGTTGCATAATTGGGCTGGTGGACTCCATAGAGTGGAGTGGACGAAATTTATAGGGAAGCCCATAAGATTTCGTCCATGGGCTCTAAGGAAGGAGTTCATGGGCTGCTTGTTGCCTAAGTTAGGTATTATGGTATCCACCAGAAACCCCTCGCAGCCCACACAACTATATATAGACCCCTTTGCTAGTGGAATTCGTCCCTATGAGTTTCTAGGAAGCCCTAGCCGAATTCTTCCCCTCTCCTAATTCATCTTCTTGCATTGAGTGTTTGTGACTCCATTAGAGGTGCAACACATGGGGCACTAGGCTTTCAGAAGTCAAGATCAAGAAGGATTAAACTTGTTATTGCTACATAACAAGAGAGGTAAAGATTCTAACCCTACTCATATGTTAATTTCGATATATGTAGGCTAGTCATAGGGTTATTTGCTTTGGTATTCATAGTTGTATGTTCAAGTTAGAAAAACCTAGATCAAAGTAATTAGGGTTGCATGTAAACCATAAGAATGATGTTATGCTCCAATAATTATCCCTGACCCATGTGTTCGAGGACTTGAAAAGTTCAAGGTCACTCAGGCCCTATTGGCAAGCAAACACGAAGATGGAAAGTGTATATGTGCTCATATCTTGGAGATGAAGTTGCATATTGACAAGTTAGGAATGTTGGGTGTCGATGTCTCAAGGAAGTTGGCTGTTGACTTGGTTCTTCAATCAATTTGTGACTCATATAGTGAGTTCATAAAAGATTAATGTATGATGGACCACGACGTGACCCTCATTGATCTTACCTATTTGCTAATTACTGCTAAATCAACAATGATTTGGCGCACCGGTAAAGCAAATTTGACTGGTAAGTCAACTTCCTAAACTTCCATGGATATCGGCGATGGCAACATTGGAAGTCTAGAAAAGTCTTCTCTTCCCAATGGAAAGGGATTGGCCAAGGTCAAACCATTTGACCGGATGGTAATTAAGAGAAAGGCTAAATCTGAGATTGTCCCATGTGCTATTCTGAAAGAGTCTGTCTGTTTCTATTGCCAAGAGAATGGGCATTGGATGTGAAGGTGCCGCATCTACCTGAAGGATCGCGAAGATGGGAGAGTCAAGATGTTTGACTCTGCTTCAGGTAAATCCACTATCTAACTCTATTAAGTTCCTATTTGTAGATTCTTAAGAAATGATGTGATAAGATTGCATTTTGATGTTTTGTAGGATCGAAGAAAGGAAAGGAAGCTGAAAGGAAGAGTGAGCTGAGTTTGATCACGAAGAAACGGATTTTGATCGCATGGTTCGAAGATCGGAATTTTTGAGCTGCTGTTTAAGAGTTGGGATAGATTGATTAGAAATATTTAGTAACATAGTTTTCATTTGTAATTGGGTTGTAAGGACAAGTTTTTCTGTGTTTTTATAAATAAAATAAATTTTGATTTTTTGTGACTTTTTTGAAAATTGATGTTTGTATGTTTCTACTGTTAGCAATATTGAAAATGGATGTGATTCTTAGTTATATTATTTGTGGTAGTGTCAGAAATTTACAAATTAAGGAAGATTCTCATCAACCAAGTTTCAATTGGACAGAAACTTGGAATCATGCGACTTATATTATATGATGAGTGAGAACCTTCATATTTGGGAAATTAAGACTAATTCCTTGTTCACATAAGTATGTGAGTCAAGTGAAGGACTAGGAGATCTAGTACGCATTGTTGTGCACTAGGTCAAGTCCACCACATAGAACGATAAGAATATTCATCATGATTTGCTAAAAGTTTAGTAAATATGGTTATGCTTACAAGATTAAGTGTAATTCTAAATCATTGAAAAAGTTTCATGTAAAGCAGAACGAATAGGAAGAATCAGTTAGGCAGAAAGATAAAAGTTTCTCCAATCTGAAAAGAAGGGAGAATACTTAAGTATCATGCCTTATGATTAACTTAGTGATTATGAAACCGTAACACAATTGATCCTCTAAGGACACCCTATTGCATTAGTATGGCTAAGAAGAGGAATTGGGAATTGTTGAAATGGTTGAATCAAAAGGTGAATCATACTTCGTTCCAAAATTGAGTCTTAGAGTCATACTCCAAGCTTGTGACTTGAGTGACAAAATCTTAAGAAGGTTTATAACACACTCATCAAATGTGGACTAGAAAATGCCTTCTTATTCCTGCACATTTGAAATTGGTAAGTTGTGATGTCTTGGATAAGACAAAGACCAATTATGTGAAGTGTTTGTCTTGATAAGAATCCTCACTAACTCTTGAATATTTGTTTATCATGGAATGTTTCTTGACAAGAGAATCTTATATGTCAAGAGGTTAGTGGGAGTCTAAATGGTCTTGAAAAGTTTCAAGAACTAATCAAGAGTAAACCTATTGTTAAACACTAGCACATGACTTGAGGTTTGTAACCTATCGGGTTGACATATTCTTATTTATGTGCCATTCCAGTTGAGTTGACTATGCATGTGAGTTCTATGAGTTCTCATTTGAATGCATAAAGGCAAAGCACCTTAATCAATGAAAGTTTATTGATTTGTATGGGTAAGTTGCTTAACTACTTGGAAGATATGCTAGGCCCTTGTGCTGCAAGATGGCAAGAAATAAAGATTGAACAAGTTCAGTCCATATGAGTTTGGATTTGTCACAAACATTGTCTTATGACTATGGTTATGAAAAATTCACATGGATAGGAACACATACACCATAAAATCTAAGTGGTAAGGTTTCTCTCCGCTTCATGAAAATGATTTTGAGGAAATGCTTTCACTGGGAAGATTTTAAGGAGATAGTGATTGTGTAAATTGCATTCTCAAATTTGAGTATGATTACGGCATCCCTCTTCATAGTTCGAAATGTGAGATTTGGAAATTAGTCTGAACATTTGGGACTTATTAATGTAAGTTTTGAAATTGTTAGACACACATATGAGCTTTCTAATAAAAGGTGTATGAGCTTAGATAAAGTCTTATCGAGGCATCACGTATCAGATATATGAACTTTGGTAAGAAAGTAAATAAGTATTGATTTCTAGAAGTCCAGCTGTTTTCTGAGTACATGTCAAAGCTAGTGGGAGCATAAGTGTTATGTTGGTAAAGATATAATTATCATGTTAGTGGGAGCATGATTATTATGTTAAGTGTTGCAAGTTGGCAATATTAATTATAGAAAACAAAAGTTTCAATTTGCAAAGTTGCATAGGTTGAAAAGTTGTTTTGCTATAATTAAGGGGTAGTGATCCGTACACAACAATTTTTGGTCATCCACAACAATTTGTGCTTTATGGAGTTGTACAGTACAATCATATAAAACACAAATTGTTGTGTATGGCTAAAAATTGTTGTGTACGGATCATCATCCATAATTAAGGGAGAGAAATTTATAGTTCATTTCAAATCTAAAAGCTTAGATTGAGAAATTTTAATCAAATTTAGTCAAAGGACATATATGAATGTTATGTTGAAAAGATTCAACATAAGGGAATTCTATATATATATATATATATATATATATATGTATAGCAATATTATAGTCGGAGACGGGTAAAGTATCATTTCTCTATGTAAGACATTATGTATCGTATCCCATACGCTTCGGGTATCGGATCGATTACATGTGCTGTAATATTCGACCGTTATGTCTTTTCTAAATGCCTAGGGCATTAAGAGGCAAAAGGACCAGAACTGGATATGACTAAAGTAAGTTAAACAACTGTCAAGGATAATGTAAGGCTTGTTGAGGATTTGTCGCTTGTAGGCAGTTGGAAGTATAGTTATGAATGGACCATATTGACATTATTATGAATAGATATGATTCTATTAAGAATGAGTTGCCATATGGTAAATATGGAAATGTTTCCATAATGGGAGTTGGATATTAAGAATCTATGTAGATTAGAAACTTTTATGCAAGAAGGATGTTTAAAGGAATGTACTTTGAATGTGAGACTTCATATCTCTGGAGTTGTCTTGTAACAATCTCCAATAGAGCGCTTTGTAATATCATTGGCAAAGTCCTTGTGACTTTGGTGTTATGTCATTACAAAAGGATCATTGCGTAAAATGTTAGAATCTAACATATTCTAATAGTGGCAAGAATTTGGTATTTTTACACTTGTGATAAGGATTGGAAATTGGGAAATGAGCATCATTGGAAATGTGTTCAATTGATCTATTGCACAACGTAAGGACCATAGGTAAACATAGTGTGCATGCTTGGAGCATGGGATGACTATTGTTTCAATTCAAGTATTAAGTTGATTACCTGAAACATTATACAATGAATAATGTGTAATCGATATGGTGATTAAATAAAAGGTGTTTTTATTTATACTCAAGAGTTATGAGACCATATTGGATTCGATTATTCTTGTGTTTCACTTCGCATGTTTTGACTTCCCGAATAATAAGATTATTCAAACCATCCACATTCGATCATACTTTGGAAGTAGGTATTGAGACAAGACTGTCATGAATCCGACTATAGATTGTCTAAAGCGTTTTAGACATAGCACAAGTTTGCTACAGTGTTCATGAGTACTCCTTAAATACGTATTTGAGTATTGGATTAAACCCACGCTCACTTGAATCACTTCATGGATTTTATCACGGGTGATTGTGAGACGATAATATCTTATATTCTTGAAACGGAGACATACAGTTGCAGTTTACAAGTCGGTTGCTCATTGATAATATGCAAACTCAAGAGTAACTTGGTGTTATAAAACATATTGTTGTGTGTGATTTGATGAGTAAATAGAGCAAGCATATGAGTCGAATTTTATCCGTTCCTTTTACCCAATGTAGGATAAAAGCGATATATGTGGGCCCCTCGATGATTTAGTGATAACAACCTTAAGCGCTTGGCTAAGCCAGGACTGATTTGATTTGTTCAATTAGTCAGTCGTCTTAAATCGGAAATCGGGAAACAACACGTAAATAGAGAGAATGATTATAATCCATGTTTCATGTCTATACGATATCTAGAATGGAGGCATATATGATCCCTTATCTAAAGGACGAGTTCTTGATAAGATCAGAGTTCGACAGCGGCTTTTGAAAGCTACGATTGCTAATCATATTTTGAAGCCATACTTGCAATAATAGTTATTAGACTTATCCAAGTGGGAGATTGTTGGATTAGGTGTCTAAGCCCATAACTGTTTTTGGTATGTACTTGATTTGATTATGAGCATGGTCCTTTTCGGTTGCCTTCACTCATGCAACTTGATAAGATGACAGGAGGAGAGAAAGTAGAATTTATCATATGAATAATAAATTCATACTCAAAATGGTTTTATTAATATATTACAAGATTAATTTATTATTTGGAAATCATATTATTTAATTAGTATTGATCAGAAATTAACTTGGAATTAATTTGGTGATCAAAGAGACTGATTAAATAATTGGAGGACTGTTATGCAAATCATTGATAGTTGCATAATTAGGCTGGTTGACTCCATAGAGTGAAGTGGATGAAATTTATGGGGAAGCCCAAAAGATTTTGTCCATGGGCTCTAAGGAAGGAGTTCATGGGTTGCTTGTTGCCAAAGTTAGGTATTAGGGTTTCCACCTGAAAACCCTAGCAGCCCACACAACTATATATAGAGCCCTTTGCTAGTGGAATTCATCCCTATGAGTTTCTAGGAAGCCCTAGCCAAATTCTTCCCCTCTCCTAAGTCGTCTTCTTGCATTAAGTGTTTGTGACTCCATTAGAGGTGCAACACTTGGGGCACTAGGTTTTCAGAAATCAAGATCAAGAAGGATTAAACTTGTTATTGCTACATAATAAGAGAGGTAAAGATTCTAACCCTACTCATATGTTAATTTTGATATATGTATGCTAGTCATAGGGTTATTTTCCTTGGTATTCATAGTTGTATATTCAAGTTAGAAAAACCTAGATCAAAGTAATTAGGGTTGCACGTACACAATAGGAATGATGTTATGCTCAAAACCCAACATAACTTGGTTATGAAATCCATGGTTATCCATTCCCACTTCCACTCGGGTATGTCTGGTTGTTGTAGTAGACTCGAGGGCTTCTAATACTCTACCTTAACTTTGGCACAAGTCAGACACTTGCCCACGTAGGTAGCGATTTCGGCTTTCATGTTCGGCCACCAATAAAGTTTCTAAAGATCCAGTTACATCTTATCCAAACCTGGATGGACGGAGTACCTTGTATTGTGGTTTTCATTCATAACAATGTGTCTGTAACAACCAAACTTCGGTTTTCAGATTCGATCCATGAGGTAGTAAGCTCCGTCGTCTTTGACTGTAAGGTTCTTATCCATCCCTCGCAAGGCTTCGTTTATGACGTTCTCGGGTTTCAAGGCTTCCAATTGAGCCTCTTTGATTTGCAAAGACGGGTGGGAATGGATAGTCAGGTTTAGTGGCTTTACCAGGCGATCCGAGTACTCCTTTCGGCTCAAGGCATCTACGACTACGTTGGCCTTGCCAAATGATATCGGATTTCACACTTGTAGTTGTTCAGTAGGTCTACCCATCGTCGTTGCCTCATGTTAAGCTCTTTCTGGTTTAGGATGTGCTAGACGCTCTTATGATCTGTGAAAATGGTGCACTTTGTACCGTAAAAGGTAGTGCCTCCATATCTTTAGAGCGAACACTATTACACCCAACTCGAGGTCATGCGTGGTGTAGTTCACCTCGTGGTTCTTTAGTTGTCTTGATGCGTAGGCTATTAGCTTTCCTCGTTGCATGAGTACACAGCCTATTCCTTGATTGGATGTGTCGCAATAGACCATGAAACCTTTCGTCCCTTTGGGGAGGGACAAAATCGACGCGCTGCATAGAGCTTGTTTCAAGGTTTGGGAAGTAGCCTCTTGTTTCCTTTCCCAGATGAAGGTTACACCCTTTTGAGTTTGGGCGGTGAGCGGTTTAGCGATTTTGGAAAAATTTTGTACGAACATCCTGTAGTAACCAACGATGCCTTAGAATTGCCTGATCTCCGTTGGGGTTCTTGGTGTTGCCCAGCCTTCGATTTCCTTTATTTTGGCAGGGTCCACGTGTATCCCTTCTTCACTGACCACATGCCCTAAGAAATCCACTCTGCGGATCCAGAATTCACATTTGGAGAACTTCGCATACAGCTTCTCCGCCCTTAATGTTTCCAAGACTTGCCATAGGTGTCGACTGTGCTCTTCCTCACTTCGTGAGTAGATTAGTGTGTCATCAATGAATACTATCACAAATTTTTCTAGGTAAGGTCGGCATACCCGGTTCAGTAGGTCCATGAATGCCACAGGCGTATTTTTCAGACCACAGGGTATTACTACGAATTCATAGTGACCGTAGCGAGTTCGGAATGCGGTCTTGGGGATAGCATCTTCTCGGACCCGTAGTTGGTGGTACCCGAATCTTAGATCTATCTTGGAAAAATTACTTGATCCTTGTAGCCAACCAAATAGGTTATCGATCTGGGGAAGGGGGTATCGGTTCTTGACGGTGAGTTTGTTTAGCTCTCGGTAATCGATGCACATGCATAACGATCCATCCTTATTCTTTACGAATAAAACCGGAGCTCCCCAAGGTGAGAATCTTGGCCTTATGAACCCCTTGTTCAGTAATTTGCTCAGTTGACTGGAAAGTTCTTGCATATCCGCAGGAGCTAATTGATACAGCGACTTGGCTATTGTCGTTGATCTTCTTTTCTTCCTTCTTCTTATCGATAACGTGAGCTAAGAAGGCATGGTTCTTCTTGTGTAAGCACTTCTAGGCCTTGATACACGAGATGATTCGGAGGTTCGAACTGGGTTTGTCACCGTATATGACCAAGGTTTCATTACTTGGTAGGTGAAGGCGAACGACCTTCTCGTAACACATAATGTCGGCATGGTGAGGACTTAGCCAGTCCATGCCGATGATAACATCAAAACTCCTTATGGTAACCGACATTAGGTTGATTTGGAAGGAGTGGTTATTCAAAGTTAGTATGCATCCTATGAATACATCATTTGTTGTTTTGGTTTTTCCGTTGGCCATTTCCACGATGAATGTTTCGTTTAGTGTTTGTGGGTTTTGTTTGAGTAGATGTTTAAAATTATGACTCACAAAGCTTATCTCCGCACACTATCAAATAGTATGCATGCATAAATGTTATTGAGGAGAAACGTACCAGTGACCACTGCAGGATCTTTCATTGCCTCCTCGTGTCCTATTACTAGGAATTTTCTCACTCCCCCAGTATTTCGGTTTTGACCTTTGGGCGGTTCCTCTTGCAGTGGCCCGTTTCCCCACAACCATAACACCATTGGCTCACCCCAATATTGGTGGGTTGGGTGGGCTGGTGCCGATGCTTTGCAGTGTGCCCCTTCTTGTTGCAGGTTGTGCAGTGCAACTCTCGGCAGGCTCCGTGGTGGTGAAAAGGGAACTTGTCGCACTTTGGAAAATTACCGGCATATTACTTGGTGCGACAGGGGCGGTAGCAGCATGAACCGCCATGATATGTTGCTTCTTGGAGGATTCCTGAGTTGGTTGGCCCTTCTTGTTTCCAAACTTCCTCTTATTGCCAATATCCCTCGTCTATTCGAGTAATGGAGTCATTACGCCTTGTCGAACTCCATGATCAATGAGCTTTTGAGAAAGGCGCTTGGCACTGTCAAAAGTTATTGGTTTTGCAGCAATTACATTCCCTTGAATCTGGGGAGATAGTCCCCAAATGAAGCGTTCTACTTTCTTGCTCTCCGAAGTGATCATTCCAGGGCATAGGATTGCCAGGTCGCTAAATCTGGCAATGTAGGCTTCGATGTCAGAATCGTTCATAATGAGATTCCAAAGCTCATGTTCTAGCTTCTATACCTCATCCCTTGGTCAGTATTCTTTGAGCATCATGATTTTGAGATCCTCCCAACCCATTTAGTTTGCTACTGGGAGTGTTAGGGCTTTGATGTGGCCATTCCACCATGAAAGAGCCCTATCAGAAAAAGTGCAGGCTGCAAACATGACTTTTCTCTCCTCTAGGCAGGCACAAATTTCAAATATTGATTCCATCTTATCGAACCACCACGTCATAGCAATGACGCCACCGCTTCCATTGAAGGGCTTGGGCTTGCAGTTTGCAAAGTCTTTGTAAGTACATTCCCTTGGGTGCCCTTGGTTTTCACTTTGATTGGAACTATTTGTTCCATTTCCACCTCCGTTGTTGCTACTACTTATTTGGGTCATGGTAGCAGCTACAACAGTGGTCACTGCAGCTTGGAACACTATGTGTCCATTTGTGGAGGAGGTGGCAGTGGTGGTGGAGTCGATGTATTGTTCTTGTGCCTGTTATATCTTCGGGGCGGCATTTTCTGCCACAAGGTGGAATGACAATAAGTTTTTGATATGATTTATGGTTCGGACATTATTGTAAAGGAACACCTTGTTTGTATTGAATCTAGGTGTTATTGAGAGTCACTTGTACTTTATAATTGAAATTTTACTATACCCAGTAAAAATTAAAATAGAAGACATAGCAGATAACAACATCCAATAAAATGAAATACATATCTATTTCATTAAAAGATAAGGTATTAGTACATAATTTTTGGGAAAAATTGACCCCTAAGGAGGTCTACGGTACATCAAAAGATAAGATTTTTGTAGCATAACGACCCTCTGAATAGTGTAATCATTTAGACGTAGGGTCGGTCCCATATACAGGAAAAAGGGTAGCACCAACACATGCCCATAAACCTAGTCTATAACAAATTATGAGTAGGATGAAACCTACTCAAGATGGGTAGTCCCCCGCGGTCCTTGAGATGAAGTCGAGGTGCCCTGTAGTTCTGCTAGTCGGTGCTTGGCTGCCACTACTCTCTCCTCGAGAGCTGCATGCCTGTCAGCCGGTCCCCCGTGAATGAGGTTATAAAAACCTCGCTCCATGCCGAAAGGAGGGCGCTGGTGCTGGTGCTGGTGCCAGCACCATCTCTCCAGATCTTCCGCCCAACGGGGTGTAGATCCGTTGTAGCCTAAACGGTGTGCATGGACTCGTGTGACGTAAGGATGGTTTATGACTTCGAACTCTGCATCTGATTCCTCCTCTTCCTCTTCCTCTGGCTCTTCCTCAAATTCTTCTTCTTCGGTCTCCTCTTCCATGATCTCCTCGGGATCCTCTTCAGGATCCTCTTCTATCCAACCTCCATTTCCTTGGTTAGGAAAATAGGGGTCTCTGGTGCATGGAATCCTGCCATGATATTTGTACAAGATGGTGACAAATGCATGAAAAGTCTAAGCGTATGTATTCTAAAATACTTCTATAGTATTTTAATTGTTTATGTTTGATCCTATAGCTTCTTGGTGTGTGTATATATATATATATATATATATATATATATATATATATATATATATATATATATATATTTATATTTATATAGGGTTGGTAAGTTTTAGATTTGTTGTCCACCACTACCACTCCTAACCACATGTTGGTCATATCTTGAATAAATATAGTTGATCAAACTATATTTATCCCAGATATGATTACATAATTGTCTAAGTTTAATTGTGATGTCCAACTCTTCTTAATACTTCTTATTATAACACTATTTCTAATATGCATGTATGTATGTACACTTTTTAAAATACTTTTATTTTTAAAGTATACTTTTAGTCAGAGTGTTTTAGCCCCCATTGTATTTATAGTTATATATCTTGTATGGTTTGATATACTAGTTCACTATAAACAATGTTCTGATACCAATCTGTCACACCCCCAAACCAGAACGGTGGAAACGTCTGGGGGCGGATGGAGTGACTTCATGTATAGTATCATAGAAATTGAATACAAATGAACCATAGCAACCCAAACATCATACATTGAGATTACAAGTTTACATAGTTTACAAATGTTGTTTGTTCAAAACCAAATACAAATAATTTGAATACAGATATCATGATGTAGTGACGCTTGTCCCCAAAACGTTTTCGTAATACTTGTTTCACGGAATTCTTGAGAATACAAGCACTTTTGAAAAGTGTCAACATTAAAGTTGGTGAGTTCATAAGCATTTTTGTATGAAGAAAATCTGTAATGTTTACTTGTAACCGATAGCGTAAAACTTTCCAGAAAAGCCAAACACCATTTCCATCTCAGAGATTCAATCCATAATCTCAAGACTCCAGTTTTCAGCTGTCTTACTGCGAAGATAGTCTTCTGTTTCTCGCTACAACTGCAGCTCTCAAACACCATTTCCATCTCAGAGATCCAATCCATAATCTCAACCGGCTTCGGGCTTCCTGAGAGACTCGGTGGTTTCGCACCCAAGAAATTCTTGTACATTCGCCCATCCTTGTTGTTTCTCCTTTCTGGGCCATCCCTTTGCTCACCTTGAGTCCCTACTTGACTCACTTGGCAGCTATAGTTCCTTTCCTCAGATTGTTCGGGAATTGGCTCGGTCGGCTCAACATGTATGGTAGGTTCGTCCCTATTTTCGTGGAACATCTGTCTCATTTCTTCCCTTTGTTCAGCTAGCATAGCCCGAATAATGGCTTGAACTCCAGCCATGGTGACTGGCTCAGGTGCAACTTCTTCTACAACAAGTATTTTCTGAACCACTGGGGTTTGAGGGGGTTGGTTCCTATTTCCATTTGCGTTTACGTTTCCGCTACGTGTCCTTGCCATCTTGATCTATACACCGAATAAGGTGAATCTAGATCTTTATTTAGGATCGACGTTTAAATCATCCTTATCCCTCCGAAACGTTTATATGCTAGTTCTAATATCGTATTCATACATTTAGAATCTTAAACACATAAGGTTTCCAAATCCGGTCGACAACAGACCATAGATCCGATCAAACTATAGCATAACAAATCATTTAGCACATAAAAGCAATTTAGGCATCATTCCTAAAATAAGCTAGTGCTCACACCTCACAATCATCTCTTAGCATTCTAAGTTTAAGTCTAGAAATAAATCCATATTCCTAGTTCGCTTAAACTAATGCTTTGATACCAACTGTGACATCCCTATTTTTCACGGCTAGAAAAGACCTATTTTGTTTATGCTTTATAAAAATCAGAGTACTTCTTTTAATAAAAATGTTGCGGAATTTGTTCCCAGTAAAACATGATAAATATGTTATCAAAGCATTTCCGAAGAAAAGTATTTTTAATTCGTTTTAAAACATTTGGGATGTCATCGTAAATACAAAAACATAAGCATAAACAGAACTTACATTTATTTACACTAGTGATCTACATCTCTTTAATCTCTTAGTGTAATGTCACTTCATATCGACACTTGTGATATAAATAAACTGAGTGGGTCAGGTTGGGAAACCTGGTGAGTACATAGGGTTTTCAACCCACAATAATATAATTATTATGTTTAATTAATCAAACAATCAACCCAATTACCCATCCCCATTATCTTCTTTAGTCTTAAGGATCTACCCTAAGAATCAGCTTTTCCTCGTTTATTTATTCCTAAGGATCATCCTAAGGAATCGGCACGAAGTCCATCGTTACCAAGGCTTATAGATTATAAGTGGTGAACACGTAGTCCAAAACATCTGGTAAACACTTAGTTTAAAAGTAGCTAGTGAACACACTTAGTTCAAAATGCCTAGTGAACACACTCAGTTCAAAAATACCTAGTGAACACACTTAGTTCAAAAATGTCTAATGAGCACCTAGTTCAAAAACACCTACAGGTTACGAGCCTGCTACCGTTCCACTGGACTGTCTAGTATCGTCCATGGTCGTCATCTATACTCCACTAGATGACTGGATCACTGTCAACATTGATGTCTTTCATCGTGTTGTCACACAACAACTATTTCATCTACCCATGTTTTACCCAACACATTTTGTAGATATAAAATACATATACATTTTAAATCATTTAAAACATGTATAAAAATCTTTCACCCAGCATAGACAACAAGTATTCAGACAATATGCACACATAGCACGTAATTTATATTAAAATACTTCATATCTATGTGTAAGATGAAAGTGACTATGCACTCACCTGAAAGGTGGTGACTCAGCACTCGGACAGTGCTTCGATGCTCTCAAAACAATTTTCCTTCGATAAAACCTAGTACCAATACCACCAGGGTTTTGTTTAACGATAACCGCGACAAATTAACAGTCTGACAGTTATTATTATTACGTAAGCGTTAAATAACACTTAATATAACTCATAAAAATAGCCCAAATAATTATTTTAAGGACCTAATAACATTCCTATAATTATTTGAAAGTTATATTAAAAATTGCGTAAACGTAGCTCACTTACAGCGGATTTTAAAGAAAACCGGGCTTTGCTCGGAGCAGCGTTCCCGAAACCGAAAGATTCTTTTTCTCAGGACTCCGGGAGCCTCTGAGCTTCCTTTGGGTGCAAGGGGGTTTACCTAGGCTTAGGAGGGCGTTAGGGGGTAGTGAGAGAAAGTAGAGAGAGAAAGTAGAAGGATTTGGTGTGAGAGAAGTGGCTACCCTCGGCCTCCTTTTATAGGCGAGGCTTCGGACTTACGCAAGGCGTAAGTTCGGATAAGGAGACCAGGTGGCGAAGGCTCGGTGGTGCGATGTGGCTTCTCCTGGACCGAGGAAGGCTAGAACGCGGAGCGTAGGGACTTCGCACGCGAGGCATACTCAGGCGCTGGGCGTCTTCGTATTACGCGGGGCGTATGTGAGGACAGGTGTCACCCATCCGAAGCGAGGCGTGCTCAGTGTAACGCCCGTAGATCCGGGCTAGTCAATTTAGAGACAATAGGGGTCGAAAATGACTTTTCGACAAAATATTATTTAGAATAAATAATCTTAACCAAGTTGTAGAATATGTCACAAGGTTTCCGTACATATAAAGAACGCCGAAATCCGAGTTATGACGAAGAAGTTATGACCTGTCGAAGTTTCACGACAGAACTGGCACGACACCGGGAAGCGTAAATAGTGAATTTACGATAGAGCAAGATTTAGCCTTAGCGATCTAAACGAAAATCGTAGAGTATGTTAAAATAAGAACATCGATAAAAAGAACTCCCAAATCTGACTACGTATGAAGAAGTTATGATTTTTCGAAGTTTCAGATTAGCGGTGTACAACCCAAAATTCGAATTTTAGTTCGAGCGGTTTTTGGCTTACGCGACCTAAATGAGAGTTGAAGATCTCATTAATAGAAACTCAACGGTAAAAAGACAGGCGAAAACGGAGTCCGTATGAAGGAGTTACGAATTCTTCACGGTCATTTAGCAGTCTAATCTCCTCTTACTGTTAAATTTAAGATCAGTCAAGAATTAGACGGCGGAGTCTAAATGAAAGTTTTAGATATTGTTTTTACCTACACGTGGAAAAAAAGAACGTCAAAAACGGAGCTCGTATGCGAGAGTTATGATTTTTCTAAGTCGGGAGGCTGCTGTGCAAAATCGGGTGACGTGGCGCAATCCTGGCCGTTGCTTCCTCCCCAAGGCTAGCCACCAGATGGTGACACCTGGCCATAAAACTCGACGAGTTTGAGGTAAAATAGACGAGTTTTGGTGATTTCCAGCCTATAAAAAGGGTGCCGGGGCATCCTCATTTCTCACACCTTCCAACTTCTCTTTCTCTCTCTAGAATCTCTCTCTAAGCCTCCTTAAGCCCCCTAAAGTCTAGGAAAACCCCCTAGCACCCGAAGGAAGCCCCGAGGCTCCCGGAGTCCCAAGAAAAGGGGTCTTTCGACTCGGGAACGCTGCTCCAGCGAAGCCCGGTTTTCGAGAAAACCCACTGTAAGTGAGCTACGCCTAACCTATCTTTAGTTTAGCTTACGTTTTAATATAGTAATGTTATTAGGACCTTATAATAAGTACTTGGGCTATTATTATGGGTTATATAAGTATTGTTTAACGCTTATATAATAATAATAATAGCTAGACTATTAATTAATCGTGGTTATCGTTAGACTAAACCCTAGTGGCAATGATACTAGGTTTTGCTGAAGGAAAAGTGTCTTAAGAGTAACGAAGCGTTGTCCAAGCGCCGAGTCACCACCTACTCAGGTGAGTGCATAGTTACTTTCAGCTTACACATAGATATGAAGTATTTTATATAAATTACGTGCTATGTGTGCATATTATCTGAATACTTGCTATCTATGCTGGATGAACATTGTTATACATGTTTTCAATGATTTAAACTGTATATGTATTTTATATCTACAAAATATGTTGGGTAAAACATGGGTAGATGTAATAGTTGCTGTGTGACGAAATAAAATAATGAGAGGCCTCGTTATAGATGTTATTGATGAATCAGTCATCTAGCGGAGTATGGATGACGACCACAGACTATTCTAGACAGTCCAGTGGAACACTAGCAGGCTCGCAACCTGTAGGTGTTTATTCGAACTGTGTGTTTATTTGAACTGTGTGCTCACCAGATGTACTCCATCCCGCACATGGTTGCCTCAAGGACATTTATTTCTGAGGAATCCCCTTAGTAGTAGTGTCCGTCCCGATGATAATCCTTAGGGTAAGGTCCCTTATGATAAATGCTTAGGGACGTAATGTGAGGATAACGGGAACGGGTAATCGGGTTTGTTTAATTTAATGAAGTTAATAAACTTATTTATTGTGAGTTGAAAACCCTATGTGCTCACCAGGCTCCCAAGCCTAACCCACTCAGTTTCTTGTATTACAGGTAGTGGTGCATGAGCATAGATGTGATGTCTTGGGATGAGAGATTAATCGGATATAGGCCTGTAGATATGAAATAATGTAGTAAGACTTATATTGTACTGTTTATGCTTTTGATCTGTACGAACATGACATCCCAAGTCTTTTAATGAATTACATTTCTATGGAAATGCTTTTGATAAATCTTTATCATATTTTGTTTTGGGACAAATCTGCAACACTTTTATTTAAAATGTTACTCTGATTTTTAAACAAAGCATAAACAAACCGGTCTTTTTTGGCCGTGATTTTGGGGATGTCACAGTTGGTATCAGAGCATTAGTTTAAGCGAACTAGGAATATGGATTTATTTCTAGAGTTAAACTTAGAATGCTAAGCGATGATTGTGAGGTGTGAGCACTAGATTATTTTAAGAATTATGCCTAAAATGCTTTATGTGCTAAATGCTTTGTGCCTGATATGCTATTATTTGTTCAGATCTATCGTCTGTTGCTGACCGGATCTGGAAACCTTATGTGTTTAGGATTCTAAACGTACGACTACGATATTAGAACTAGCATGTAAACGTTTTGGGGTGATAAGGACGATTTGAACATCAGTCCTAAATAAAGATCTAAATTCACCTTATTCGGTGTATAGATCAAGATGGCAAGGACCCGTAGCGGAAACATGAATGCAAATGGGAACAGAAACCAACCCCCAGTGATTGAGCAAATACCGGTGATGGAAGCCGCTGCTGAGCCAGTCATAATGGCCGGAGTGCAAGCGATGATCCAAGTGATGTTGGATCGTAAAATGGAGGAAACTAGATGTTTGCTCCAGCAAAATCGAGAGGAAGCCACTATTCAGATCGAACAGCCCGAGTTGAACGAAGGGCAGACTGAGGAAGGAGACTACAGTGGAACTGTTGGTCAAGTCAACCCACCAATAGTTCAACAAAATAACCAAGATGACGGGTTCGAGAGAAATGGATGCAAGTACAAGGATTTTCAGACTTGCAAGCCATTGACTTTCACGGGAAAGGAAGATCCAATCGGGGTCATGGATTGGATCTCGGAAATGGAGTTAGCTTTCATGACATGCAGTTGCAGAGGGAAGCTACAGACCACGTTTGAAGTGCGTCAGTTTCGAGAAGGCGCTGTACGTTGGTGGAATACCTTGGGGAAGACTTTAAGCCCCGACAAGCCCCTGCAACTGACATGGGCAGAATTTCTGGTGCAATTCAAACGAAAGTACTGCTCAGCTCAAAACCTGCTCGAGCTAGAGAACCAGTTTCTAACCCTGAAGAAGGGGAGCATGTCAATCGATGAATACACGAACAACTTCACAGAAAAGATGGAATTTGCCTTGCGCCTTGTTCCGGATGAGCTGACGAAAATTGATAAGTACGCAAAGGGATTGCCATGGGAGTACGCGGTGCCAGTGCGTCAGACACCTACCTTGGAGGCAGCTATCTGGGCTGCCAAGTCTGTGGAGGATATGATCAAGGGAAGAGCCGCCAATAAGACCGAGGTTGGTGAAAAGAGGAAGTTTGAGGGGTCTGAAAATCCCGATGAGAGAAGCAAGACCAGTACCAGGAAGTTTAGAGGAGGGAGTGAAGAAAAATGGTGCGAGAAGTGCAAAAAGAAACACTCTGGAAAATGCGGTGAGGAGGTGACTTGTTTCAAGTGTGGGAAGTATGGGCATTATGCCAACGAGTGCAAATTCAACAAAAGGGTGTGTTACGAATGTAATGAGGAAGGGCACTTCAAGCAAGACTGCCCAAAGAGAGAGAGGGCTACAAAGCCAAATGTGCCGCCAAAACCAAAGGCAAGAGCATTTCAAATGATCCTTGATGAAGTAGATGACAATGCGAGGATTCAGGAGTGAAGGCTTGACATCCGAAGGTCGAGTTATGAAGTAGCCATAGAATCATATGATGTAGCCTGTTAGAGGCATAGTCTAGGGTGAACTTGAACACCTATGTAATAGTTTCAAGGAATAAAAAAAAAACCTTCGTCGTGATATTTGATGTGTTAAGCTGGTATGTGATTTTCTTGTGTATTGACTTGGAAAACTACGGGACAATACTTGGGACGAGTATGAGTAGGTGTGAATGGTAGTCGAGGCCTATACTAACGGAAGCATATGACTCACACTTGGATCAGGGAAAGTCACAAGGTTACCAAGAAGCTAGTAATTGATTTCGTTTTATTCAAGTATGTCGTTACCATTGTTTCGGTAAGGACTAAGAAGATTGTTGTTATCCCGACCCTAGTGGTCATATCCCATTGAGTCCGACTACGATGAGTAGGTTACGTGGTTTAGAGAACCAAGTTTGATGTAGCGTCCGACTTAAACCAAACGATTGAAATCAAAGCGATCAATAGAAGTATCGCGCTCGTTGTTAAAGAAGTTGGTAGCCAGAAATGCCTAATGTTAAAGTGTGATTATATCACATTAGAACATGAAGGAAGGCATAGTCTGTTTTAGAATTTAACTCTAAAAGACCTGAGTCTAAGCGATGCAACATACGATAATAGGTCATTAGAATATGACACATCGATCTATAGTAGTAATAAAAGAACTCATCTCAAGTTCGTATCCAGTAAGGATCGAGATTGTGACTTAAAGGTCACAATTAGTCTAACCTGAGGTAGAGAGCAGGTGTACGATCGAGTACTGCTTACAGTCAATGAGTCTAAGAGATAGACTTGAAGGAATATAGAAGTTATAATTATTACCTAGGATGAAGAGATGACGTATGGGGTCATTATACGAGCCCTGTTTCATTGATGATTCCGGGACGTAATCATCCTAAGGGGGAGATAATTGTAACGCCCGTAGATCCGGGCTAGTCAATTTAGAGGCAATAGGGGTCGAAAACGACTTTTCGACAAAAGATTATTTAGAATAAATAATCTTAACCAAGTTGTAGAATATGTCACAAGGTTTTCGTACATATAAAGAACGCCGAAATCCGAGTTATAACGAAGAAGTTATGACCCGTCGAAGTTTCACGACAGAATCGGCACGGCACCGGGAAGCGTAAATAGTGAATTTACGATAGAGCGAGATTTAGCCTTAGAGATCTAAACAAAATCGTAGATTATGTTAAACTAAGAATATCGATAAAAAGAACTCCCAAATCTGACTACGTATGAAGAAGTTATGATTTTTCGAAGTTTCGGATTAGCGGTGTACAGCCCGAAATTTGAATTTTAGTTCGAGCGGTTTTTGGCTTATGCGACCTAAATGAGAGTTGAAGATCTCATTAATAGGAACTCAACGGTAAAAAGACAGACGAAAACGGAGTCCATATGAAGGAGTTACGAATTCTTCGCGGTCATTTAGCAGTCTAATCTCCTCCTACTGTTAAATTTAAGATCGGTCAAGAAAAAGCCGATGGAGTCTTAATGAAAGTTGTAGATCTTGTTTTTACCTACGCGTGGAAAAAAAACGTCAAAAACGGAGCTCGTATGCGAGAGTTACGATTTTTCTAAGTCGGGAGGCTGCTGTGCAGAATCAGGTGACGTGGCGCAATCCTGGCCGTTGCTTCCTCCCCAAGGCTAGCCACCATATGGTGACACCTGGCCATAAAACTCGACGCTTTTTGGTGATTTCCAGCCTATAAAAAGGGTGCCGGGGCATCCTCATTTCTCACACCTTCCAACTTCTCTTTCTCTCTCTAGAATCTCTCTCTAAGCCTCCTTAAGCCCCCTAAAGTCTAGGAAAACCCCCTAGCACCCAAAGGAAGCCCCGAGGCTCCCGGAGTCCCGAGAAAAGGGGTCTTTCGACTCGGGAACGCTGCTCCAGCGAAGCCCGGTTTTCGAGAAAACCCACTGTAAGTGAGCTACGCCTAACCTATCTTTAGTTTAGCTTACGTTTTAATATAGTAATGTTATTAGGACCTTATAATAAGTACTTGGGCTATTATTATGGGTTATATAAGTATTGTTTAACGCTTATATAATAATAATAATAGCTAGACTATTAATTAATCGTGGTTATCGTTAGACTAAACCCTAGTGGCAATGATACTAGGTTTTGCTGAAGGAAAAGTGTGTTAAGAGTAACGAAGCGTTGTCCAAGCGCCGAGTCACCACCTACTCAGGTGAGTGCATAGTTACTTTCAGCTTACACATAGATATGAAGTATTTTATATAAATTACGTGCTATGTGTGCATATTATCTGAATACTTGCTATCTATGCTGGATGAACATTGTTATACATGTTTTCAATGATTTAAACTGTATATGTATTTTATATCTACAAAATATGTTGGGTAAAACATGGGTAGATGTAATAGTTGCTGTGTGACGAAATAAAATAATGAGAGGCCTCGTTATAGATGTTATTGATGAATCAGTCATCTAGCGGATTATAGATGACGACCACAGACTATTCTAGACAGTCCAGTGGAACACTAGCAGGCTCGCAACCTGTAGGTGTTTATTCGAACTGTGTGTTTATTTGAACTGTGTGCTCACCAGATGTACTCCATCCCCCACATGGCTGCCTCAAGGACATTTATTGCTGAGGAATCCCCTTAGTAGTGTCCGTCCCGATGATAATCCTTAGGGTAAGGTCCCTTATGGTAGATGCTTAGGGACGTAATGTGAGGATAACGGGAATGGGTAATCGGGTTTGTTTAATTTAATGAAGTTAATAAACTTATTTATTGTGGGTTGAAAACCCTATGTGCTCACCAGACTCCCAAGCCTGACCCACTCAGTTTCTTGTATTACAGGTAGTGGCGCATGAGCATAGATGTGATGTCTTGGGATGAGAGATTAATCGGATATAGGCCTGTAGATATGAAATAATGTAGTAAGGCTTATATTGTACTATTTATGCTTTTGATCTGTACGAACATGACATCCCAAGTCTTTTAATGAAATACATTTCTATGGAAATGCTTTTGATAAATCTTTATCATATTTTGTTTTGGGACAAATCCGCAACACTTTTATTTAAAATGTTACTCTGATTTTTAAACAAAGCATAAACAAACCGGTCTTTTCTGGCCGTGATTTTGGGGATGTCACACTCAGCAAGCGACGGCTGAGATTTGGCCACGTCATCGCATCTAGCAACAGCTTCGCAAATTCGAGTTTAAACTTTAAAAATTCGTAACTTTCGCATACGAGCTCCGTTTTCGACGTTCTTTATATCCACACGAAGGCGGGAACATAATCTACAACTTTAGTTTAGACACCATTAGCTAATTTTGACTTTATTATAAATTTTATATTATTAACAGGCCGGGACATGATTGGTCCGTTAAATCTTCATAACTTCTTCATCCGACATCCGTTTTCGCCCATATTTTTCTCGTTACGCTACTCTTAACGAGATATTCGATTCTCGTTTAGGTCGTGTCAGCCAAAAATCACTCGATCTAATATTCGAATTTCGGGCTGTACACCAACTTCGAAAAATCATAATACGAAGTCAGATTTGGGCGTTCTTTTTATCGATGTTCTTAGTTTAACATACTCTATGATTTTTGTTTATATCGCTAAGGCTAAAACTCACTCTATCGTAAATTCACTATTTACGCTTCCTGGTGCCGTGCCGGTTCCGTCGCGAAACTTCGACGGGTCATAACTTCTTCGTTATAACTCAAATTTCGGCGTTCTTTATATGTACGGAAACCTTGTGACATATACTACAAATTGGTTCAAATTATTTATTCTAAATAATATTCTGTCGAAAAGTCGTTTTCAACACTTATTGCCTCTAACTTGACTAGCCATGATCTACGGGCGTTACACATACTTAATACGACTAGTGGCCTATACGACGTTCGTCAGGCGTCGGAGCTAGTAGACATTTGCCACCCTAAACTTCCGATCTAACTGTAGCGAATAAATTAGGTGCGGGGTTGTCAATCCCATATAGATCTATACACAACGGTCTCGCTCTCCTTCCAGGAGACTCTGGTTATAATGCAGGACTTAAGGTGTACTTTAGGTAAAGTATGTGAAGAGAGTGTCTCACAAATTGTATCAACGGTTTATGTGTAATGTAGTGTAAATCCTTTTTGTATGTAGAATCATTTCCTTTGTATAGTAGTTTTATAGAGTGACATAGTGTTAGTTTGAGATATTTATCAGTGAAATGTCCGAAAACTGATATCTAGTTTAAATGAACCACAAAATATACCCATTATAGTTTTGGTGAAAAAGTTGTAGAGTTAGTGAAATGTGAACCCATTTATACATTTAGTTCTACATAATAATTGTTTTAGAGTATTCATAATTTGGTCAAAAACCCAAAAGAATATCGTCTTAGAATAGTTATGAAAACTCATTCTTGATAGAAAATTTCCTTTTATCATAAAAATCATAATTTTCCCATTTGTTGATGTAGTAAATTTAAACTTGCTTTTATATAGTTTCATACTATAACTTAACCATATTGTGCATCAAAGCTTGAAATAACTAGTAAAATCACATAGTTTGCACAAAAACTTTATACACAACATATAGATGAACATATATAACAACATTTTGCCATAATGTAGTTTTGCTTGTATCCCCCCCCCCCCCCCCCCCCCCATAAAAAAAAAAAAAACATGAAAATCTTGAAAAAGGTGGGGGTATGAACTCACCTTGAATGTATTTTTGTGGATGATTTAAAGGATTGAGATGAGGATTTCGAGCTTGGCACTTGAGTGGAGTAGATGAACTTCTAGGAAAGGTTATTATCCTAAGAATGTCAACACACAAATATGTATGAAAAATGGTGAAACTAACATAAAATCGTATATAAACACTAGGGTATTATGAAAATACTTACCAAAGAAATCCAAGGATAAACTTGGGGCTTAAATAGAAGGAGTAGGATTGATGTGAAGTTTACTTGGATAACTGGAGGTTAAAGAATGGGTATTTGGTGGGTAATACGTAGGATACTGTGATTTTATTGGAAATGGGTGAGATTTCAAATCCTAAAGTCAACTTTCCTTGCTTTTTCCTTATCTTAGATCGCGAACCCCTTTAAAACACCCCTAGTATGACCGAAATCACATGTGATTTTGGTCCTAGGCTTGTCTCTAATTAGTTGATTTCGATCCAAAGTCCTTCCCATGGTGTTTTCGGCCTTAGTGGATCTTTAATGCGTGTTTTCGGCTTTAGTGGAGTTGCATGATGTTGTTTTCGGTATTAATGTTTTCTAGACATGGTGTTTTCGGTTTACATAATAGAGATCACAAAAATGATGGTCTTAAAACTCGAGAATTCAAGGTCCTTGCATAAATACATGTTGTTATGTTAAAACTATTTGATTCTTGTGTTAATTTGCATTGATCTTTTAAGGTTTATTTCAACATGAATTTCCAAGTGTATATTATCTTTAATCATACAGATGGTGCCCTCTTGGCTTTCAAATAACATTATTGCATCATGTTACATAGATATATGTTGTGGATACACTTATACACAAGACCCCTTACGCTTGGTTTGACCTAGGGATGTCAACGGGGGCAAACGGGACGGGGAGCGCATCCCCCGCCCCCATCCCCAAAATTTCCCCATTCCCCCGCCCCCGCCCCCGAAATGTCCAGCCTTCCTACCCCTGCCCCCGAATCCCCTTTATTACCCCCGCTCCCACCCTCGTTTCCCCACCCCTGATTGATTTTGGGCTGTCTTTTCTTGGGCTAAAAAAAGTTGTTACTTAGGCTAAAATAAGCTATTTTTAGGTAACAAATAATTATTTATAGCAGAATTTTATATGTTAAAAATAAAAAAAGTTATAACATCTTAAAAGCATTATACTAACAACTTAAAAAAATGTTTTTTATGAATTTTGGAAGCTCAAAATCATTTTATTGTTTATTATATTTATATAATTAATATATGTAAATATATGTGTAATTTATTAACGGAGTCCCCATGGGGGTTTCGGGACGGGATTACCTACCTCCGCCCCCACACCCAAAATTAAAACGGGGTTAACTTTTCCCCGCCCCCGTCCCCTCCCCCGATTTCTTTTAAAAAATTTCCCCAAACGGGACGGGGTCCTCACGGAAACGAGGTCCCACAGGACTTTTTGACATCCCTAGTTTGACCCAAAATTTCCTAGTTGTGACAGTTAATAACACCCTTTAATTTGCAGGAAAAATTTATTGTCTTCATTTTTAAGTACACAAAGATTTATTGTTTTTCTGAGAACCTACAAGTTTAAAGGTAAATTTTAAAAAAAAGAAAAAGATGTATGCTTGACTTTTGTGTTTGGATTTTGTTACCGTTTCGTTCATGGGATGCTAATTGATTACAACTAATGAGGATAATCTTCTTTATTATACATTGTTATTTGTTTTATTATTATGATTGGTGACTTTTTTTCACACTTTTGATCTTGGTTCCCAGATTAAAATTTTTTAAGATGTTTACCAAACTACGTTATATTCACAACTTTGGCTAACTCAAAGATGTCTCAATTAACTAATATATCCTTGAGAGGTGCATGTAGGCTTTCGGATGTTGGATTAAATGTTCTTCTTACTTCTCTTTCTGGTTCTTGATTCTGTTTTTTGTTCATTAAGGTAAGTTTTCTTTTCAGGAAATCATGCTTCAAGTTCAATTATGTTGTACATTATGTTTGTGTCTTTTTATGTGCATATATATATATATATATATATATATATATATATATATATATATATATATATATATATATATATATATATATTCCCACCAATAGTTTTGAATAAATTTGCATCTATGAAAAAAAAATGGCATACAAATAGTCACAGAAAAATACATGTATACACAGTCAAAGATACACATATACACACAATTGGTCTTAAAAAAATACAAATACACACATAGATAAACAAACACAAACATTCATATATATATATATATATATATATATATATATATGAATGTTTGTGTTTGTTTATCTATGTGTGTATTTGTATTTTTTTAAGACCAATTGTGTGTATATGTGTATCTTTGACTGTGTATACATGTATTTTTCTGTGACTATTTGTATGCCATTTTTTTTTCATAGATGCAAATTTATTCAAAACTATTGGTGGGAATCCTCAAATGGTTTTCATGATGTAAACATTTTCATGGTGACATATATTTATATCTGTGTGATATGGTTGTTAGGTGTTTGATTTATTTAGATTAATTTGGACTCTTGATAAGAAATATCTTATTATCTCAACCTTTTGTATTTGTTTTCAGGTTAGTGGTAAAGTGTACTTCTCAAAATATCTTTGTTAGAAGAGAACCCATATATGCATGACCGGTAACATACAATTCCATTTTCTTTCTTCATTATTTTGTTTTTTGGTTCTTTTGTTTTACAATACCGGAATCTGTATTTTAAAAAGTTTATTTTTTTTATTTTTAATTTTTTTTAATTGATTTTTTTTCTCATTTAGGATAGAGTGGGGAACAACAATAAGAAGCAGAACCAATGGGGTAAAGTAGTTATGTACTATTTCAATGGGATAATAATCTTATACAATGATGAAAAACTTTATTCAAACAGATGAGCCTTGATACTGGTTAAGTTAGTATGGAGCTTGGCTCCAAGAGATGCGACTAGCCTATATCATTTTTCCTTGATTAATATTGTTTCTTTTAAAAGTTTGGTTATGATTAAGGCAACATATAATCATGTTTGTCTCTATATTCCTGTTTATTTAAATGAGTGGTTTTCATATCTACAAAACATTTTGAAGATCTTGATTTGATTATTGCTAAATTACATGATCTTTTTATTTCTGCAGTTTAGTTGTCCCTTCTAAAACATAAATCTGATGCTACTTTGTTTTTTAAAAAATTAGGATATTTATTAGCTTTAAATTCATTATTTTAATTACTTAAGCTTATGGGCTTTCTAAATTATTTATAAAAAAAAAAAAAAGAACAATTATAAGAATTTGTTAAATTTTTAATTCACCCAAATATTGTGCAGGGTAAATAACTTAATGGAAACGAGTTTGTATCTTCCGTTGCATATTGATCCAAAAATCAAAAAAAATGAAGGAAGAAAAAGTAAACATATGTCATTATAATATTAAAAAATGCTTTTTTTTTTTAATCAATTATATGTAACTCAATAAAATCTTTCTATTTTGTCTGTATATTTGGAAAATCCATTCCCGTAGAATGGGCATTCTTCACTACTTTAAGTTGTATTTTGGCTTTTCAAAGTGTTAAAAATTACATTTGATTGAAGTTTAATGAATATAGCAACAAAAATTATCTGACTTATTTATGTATGCTTATATGTCCTTTGACATGTTATCTTAAAAATTTCTGAATTTCATATAATTGTTTGAAAGTTTGGCATAAAACCGTTGTTGAAAATGTGCACAAATCTACTCTAATAAATAAAGGTTTTTTTTTTTTACACTTGTCATATTCTCATTCAATTTGCCACATGTAATTTTATGGTAATTTTAAATTAATTTTTATTCCACTTGTCATTTTATGGTTTTTCTATTTTATTAAATGTCAAATATTATTTAAATTTAATAATAAATACATATCAATTCCATTAACGGACTTTCCTTCTAATTTCAAAATTACTAAATTAAAGATTCATTAATTTCCTTTATTTATTTATCTAAATTATTTGTTTAAATTTAAAAGACAAAAAAAAACACTTTAATTTTTATAATTCAATTCTCACTTTTCTTATAAATTCAAGCTTCTCAAATATTTTGAATTTTATATTAATTTCTTTTAAATAAACTCATGTGATATATGAGTTTCACACCTAGTTATATGAATAAAGATATACGTATTTATTGATATGTTGTCGATAGTCAACTAAGTTGATTCAACTTTTTATGTTGACTTTAATGTGATTTGTTTGATTAAGATTTCTTGTTTGTGATTAGTGATCACTTATCCTAGTCAAAACAGTACCTTAGTTAATTATTGACTAATTGTTCTACAAATCCCTCTCAAAATTCTGAAAACCGAAGTTTCTTGATGAATCGCCAAATCTGTCGTTTTCTCCTGAAAAGCAACACATAAAATTAACGAGAGAGAGAGAGAGAGAGAGAGAGAGAGAGAGAGAGAGAGAGAGAGAGAGAGAGAGAGAGAGAGAGAGAGAGAGAGAGGTCAGTTGTCGGCTGACCAAACTGTCGCAAAAGTTGATGATATGAAGAAGTGTCATCCATAACTGTTCCATTTAACTGATATGGAACCAGAATGGCATTCGTGGATGCGAAGACTTCCATGACCATGAGTCGCCTGGTAGAAAATACTCGAATTACCCAAATACCCTTCAGGTCCACCGACTGCAACCCCATTCACGTTCTGAGTACCCACCACCATATTCACCGGTCACCGGACCATTTTGCATCTCCACCTGTATAAACAGTCCACCACCATTAAACCCGCCCAGCACTACCGCCGGAAAATGGTATTGCTGCATGGTTTCCGCCTGCTTCATGGCAATGTTTTCCGGCACATTATTATGATTCACTCCTTCATGAAAAACGAAATTACTTCCAGGTATATAAGATCCATTAACCACAGCTCCATATGAGTTCGCTTGATTTAAATCAGCAACAGCTTGTTGATGAAGTAGATCGTTAAATTGAGTTATTTGATGTTTCAATGCTAACTTCGTATAGTATATCTTGAAGAATTCTTGATTTTCTTCTTCAAGCCTCTCCCAAACTAGAAAATTAAGAGAACGTATGAGTTACAAAATATTCATGAAAAGTTTATGAAAAGTCAAGAGAATGAATTCAAATTGCGCTATATACCGATTTTTGTAAAGATAGGCTCAATGTTTTGTTCCCGATACAGAATATCTATCACATGCTTCTTGTTCGTGTAACGTGATAGACATTGCTCTATGAGATTTTGTACCTGAATTCAATCATTAAAGAAAAATATCGTAATCATGATCATAAGAACAAAAGTAGTAAACAAAAGCAATCAAGAATCAAAGGGAATAAAGCTCAAAAACCTTACCTTCTGAACTTCTTCCCGGGAAATCATTCTGCAATCTCCGGTTGACATTTTTTGAGTGGTTTTAAGAAAAGAAACCGGCTGAAGAACGGAATTTTTCTACAAACAATCGTTGAAAGTCAGTTTTAATTGAAAAGAAGTTGCATAAACTATTGAGATAACAATCGTGAAGTTGCTAATAATTGGGAAGAAAACATTAAACATACCAGCGTTGACTATTACCCACTTTTTCTTATTCAATTCCCCTGTATTTATAGGAAGATGAATAGTCGAATACGAATGCGGAATCCTTCCCATTTGTACTCATCCGGAAGTTGAAATCTACCTTTCGAAGTTTGAACCCTACTAGGGTTCAAAAGCGTAGAACCTCTATCAAGATGACTACAAGAAAAAAGTTGAAATAATAACTACGTAGAAGTATTATTTTTTCTTTTTTGTGTACATGATATTCTTAAATTGATTTTTTCCAGATCATAGTTACATGCAATTGTATGTGAAACCAGTTACATATAAGAGAAAAAATTGATATAAAAATAACTATTTTATCCGGTAGTAATTTATTTTTGATTTTTAATGTATATTATATATAGTAAATCATAGGAATAATTATTGTGGTTTAGGGTAATTTATATTTTTGTCCTCTAATTTTTTTTTTCTTTATTAACTTTGAATGGTCCATATGATTTGTTTTTGTCACCTCTTTGGTCTATGTGGCATATTAAAATTCTAATTTGCACTAACTCATTCCTTTCTAGTTTATTTATTTATTATAACTATTTATATTATAAAAAAATATATGGATCGCATTCCTACACCACCCTTTAACATTCTCTATCACCCTCTTCCATATGTTCCACATTCCTTAACTATTTATCGTTCAAGAAAACAATCTCCGTTGAGATTATCTTCTCCAAGTGATGAATCGGTAACCGCCTATAGCACCTTCCCCGGCGTTGAACCAGGTTCGCTCCCCCATTCCCACTTCTCTCTCTCTCTCTCTCTCTCTCTCTCTCTCTCTCTCTCTCTCTCTCTCTCTCGTGAAACCACCGCCAACATCCCTTCTCTTATTCAAGAAAACAATTGTCGAGATAATCTTATCTGACGATGAACCAGAGGATAAAAATGTTTGATTTTGATCTTGATTAAGGATAAAAATGTTTTGGGTTTTGGTTTGGTTTGGTTTTGATTTTTGGTTCGTTTGGTTACTGAAAACATATGAGTTGTGGGTTTGATTTTGATCTTGATCTTGATTCATCCTCAGAGAAGATGATATCAACATAAGTTTTTCTTGAATAAGAGAAGATGGATCATGAGGAATGAGCGAAGAGGGTAATCAGGAAGGATAAGGGGGTGGAGTAGGAATCAAACCTATCAATTCTTTTATATAACATATATATTTATCATAAATAAATACATTAGAAGATAAATAAGTTCAACAAATATAGTTTTTTTTATGTGCGGCAGGTACCAAAGAATCAACAAAACAAATCATAAGGATTGTTAGAGTTAAAAACAAAGTTAATGACCAAGGACACAAATTACCGCAAACCACATGAACCATCGGTGTAATTTAATCGTTATATTATTATTAAATAGATATCACTGATAAGAGCATTTATTTACTTTTTTTTATAGTTTGTTTTAGCATATTTTATTTTATTTTTAGCTAATAATCATACATATGTTTGATTTATTTGTTTTATCTATTTCGGGAAACTTTATAGTCTGTGTTTAATTTCAGATTTTTCGAAGACTATGTGGAGTAGCAATGATCAGTTGAATGTGAAAATCAAATGGACTTGAAGATTGATGAACATTGGGCTTGGTGACTTTTGAAGATGGTGCAAAGTGGGCTAGTTGGGGAATGGAGATTTGAAGAAAATATAGGCTATTTGATTTATGAAGAATTGGATTGTGGGCCTTGGACTTAAAGAAAATGGAAGCTATTAGTCTGTTATGATATTAAAATAATTATAGGGTAGCCGACATTATCTTTGTATTTGTGAAGGTAGCTTTGTGTAAATATGTCCTAAATAGTCTAGGGTTGCCACATTGTATTATATATTTTTGGATCTGTTTCAATAGAGAACACGGAAGATTCATAACATCTTTTATGGTATCAGAGCGACAACTCTGACCTACCCTGTCGCTGCCGTCATCTTTCCCTCCCCTCTCTTCTTAACCAGCGATTCTCTCCCTCTCTTCTCCTATGGCAGAAAAACTTCATCCAGCTCTGATGATCACTAACATCAGAAACTTCATACCTCTTACCCTGGAGATGGAGAGCGGCCAGTATACTTCCTGGGCAGAATTGTTTAAAATACACTGTCGTGCTTTCCAAGTTCTTGACCACCTTCAACCCGCGACCAACTCTCCTACTCCTGCTGTAGCCGACGGGAAAGATGCTCCCAAACCCATTGATAAAGATCTGTGGCAGCGTCTTGATGCCATAGTTCTACAGTGGATTTACAGCACTATTTCAAACGATCTCCTTCACACCATTCTCAAACCAAATTCCTCCGCTGCCCACGCATGGAAAGCTCTTGAAAGCATTTTTCAAGACAATCAAAATGAACGTGCTCTCTACCTTGAACACAAATTGGTTACAACAAAGCTTGCCAATTTTCCAAATTGTTCTGCCTACTGCCAAGCCTTGAAGATGCTATCAGATCAATTATCTAATGTTGGTTCACCTGTTTCAAACCAACGCCTTGTTTTACAATTGATTGCAGGTCTCACAGAAGCATACGAAGGCATTGCTATGATGGTTCAACAAACAAAGCCTCTTCCAGATTTTTATGAAGCTCGTTTGCGATTGATTTTGGAGGAAACACGCAAGGCAAATAATGCAACCGAAGCAGCTGCTGCAGACTCTTCTGCCCTCACTGCTCACACTCAATCACCTAGACCCTCGTACCACTCATCTGATTTTCAAACAAATCGTGGTCGTGGTCGCGGTCGAGGAAATAGAGGTCGCGGGAGAGGTAGACGGGGCGATGGTCAATTTGACAATGGCGTGGCTTGCAACAACCACATTTACCATGGTATGGACAACACTCATTCTCTTCCTCACCACAACCTTGGGCTGCTCCTTATGGGCAATTCCAGTGGCCACCACCGCACACTCCTCCTTGCCCTTACCCTACTACTCAAAGATCACATATATCTGCACCGTCTAATGCACCCGAATTGCTCGGATCCAGACCACCTGTACCCCAGCAACAAGCTTATGCCACATCAGAAACTACCTATACTCCCACTGATCTGAATCAAGCTTTTCATACCATGAGCCTTCACCCACCGGATCAAAATTGGTATTTAGACAGTGGTGCCACCTCTCACATGACCAACAATGCAGGTAATCTCTCATCTTATGTCACTAAGGGTCATTCTCATAATATCATTTGTAGGTAATGGCGCACATCTTCCTATCCAAGGAACCGGTAACCACACCCTACCCTACCCTTTTCCTCCTTTGTTTTTAAAACAAGTCCTTCATGTTCCTAATCTCATTAAAAAGTTACTTTCTGTACAGTGTCTCACAAAAGACAATAAAATATCAACTGAATTTGATCTGTATGGTTTTCATGTGAAGGATTTACAGACACGAACGCCTCTTCTTTGATGCAATAGTTTTGGGGATCTCTACCCGCTCATGCTATCGAATCCTTCTCAACTCACATCTCCATCAACCTTTGCGGCTATCACCCGAGACCTGTGGCATTTTCGCTTGGGACACCCGGGAGCCGACATTCTATCTTCTTTAAATAAACATTTGTCTTTTCCTTTTGGTGTTAAAAGTACTTCTGTTTGTGAACCATGCATTATGGGGAAACATATTAAACTTCCATTTCATGCTTCAAGTTCTCATACTGTTTCTACTTTTGATATTATACATACTGATGTTTGGACCTCCCCGGTCCTTTCTTCCAGTGGTCATCGTTACTATTTGTTATTTTTGGATGATTATACAAATTTTTTGTGGACCTTTCTCTTATCTCAAAAATCACAAGTGTTTCCCACATTCAAACGATTTCACAAGCTAATCTCCACCCAATTTCATAAAAACATCAAATCACTCCAATGTGATAACGGGAAAGAATACGACAATCATTTATTTTGTGAATTCGGTTCTCAACATGGCTTACAGTTTCGGTTTTCTTGTCCATACACTTCCTCTCAAAATGGAAAATCCGAGAGAAAAATAAGATCTATCAACAATATCATCCGCACCATTCTTTCTCATTCCAGTGTGCCACCACGTTTTTGGCATCATGCTCTTTCTCACGCTACCTATCTTCTAAATATTCTTCCGACTAAAGTTCTCTCATACGACACCCCAACCTACCGCCTATATCATCGCATTCCCAAATATGATAATCTTAAAGTTTTTGGCTCCCTTTGCTATCCTCTTGTCTCATCTACTTCTATCAACAAATTACAACCTCGTTCTCATCCGTGTGTTTTCCTTGGCTTTCCTTCCGATCACCGTGGCTATAAATGTTTTGACATCACCTCGCAAACGCTCACAATTTCACACCATGTTGTGTTTGATGAGCATTCCTTTCCATTTCAACATTCCATTTCATCTCCACCCAATTACTCTATTTTCACAGATAACACTCCTCACCCTATCCGGTGGCATACTACCTCTGCTAGCACCACCACCGAATTCACCTCCCCCGCTACCACTGCTGGTACATCATCCCCAACGCCGTCACACCCTACTCCTCCACCAAATCCTCCACCTCTTCCCCCATTACACTTCACATATAGTCGGCGTACTCGTCCCTCCTCACAACCTCTACACTCCAACACCCCTTCCACTTCTACCCAACCATCCCGTACCATGCAAACCCGTAGTATGACTCGTCAACCCAACAACCCTCCACTTAACCTCCACTCATCAGCTGCCATTTCTCCCTTGCCCAAAACACCTACCGAAGCCCTCTCTAACCCGGATTGGAAGAACGTCATGCTCGATGAGTTCCAAGCCCTTATTGATAATAAGACATGGGATCTTGTCCCCAAACATGATGGCATGAATATAGTCCGAAGTATGTGGATTTTCCGACACAAAACAAAATCGGATGGGACATTGGAGAGGTACAAGGCACGCCTAGTTTGTGATGGTTGATCACAGCAAATTGGTGTCGACTGTGGAGAGACTTTCAGTCATGTGGTCAAACCCGCCACGATTCGCACGGTCCTTACACTTGCCGTGTCTCGTGCATGGCCCATTCACCAACTAGATGTGAAAAACGCATTCCTACACGGCCACCTGAATGAAACCATTTTCATGCATCAACCTATGGGATTTAGAGATTCTAATTTTCCAAATCATGTGTTTCGTTTGAAAAAGTCTTTATACGGCCTCAAGCAATCCCCTCGGGCGTGGTATCAACGTTTTGCAGATTACGCCTACGAAATTGGTTTCACCCATAGTCGTTCTGATCACTCACTATTTGTTTACAAAAAGGGTCATGACACCGCCTATTTACTTCTCTACGTAGATGACATCATATTGGTCACATCATCGCATGACTTACGTAGAAAATTCTTGGCTCTTTTAGACGCAGAATTTGCCATGAAGGACCTCGGACCACTCAGTTTTTTTCTTGGTATTGCTGTCACACATCAGGCCAATGGTTCTCTATTTTTGTCTCAGCATCAATACGCCTTAGAGATCCTTAAACGAGCGGGGTTTGAAAACAGTAAACCACTTCCTACACCGGTCGACACCTCGACCAAACTAAGCTCCTCCTCCGATCAGCTTCTCGAAAATGCAACTCAATATCGGCAGCTTGCTGGGGCACTAGAATACTTAACTTTTACCCGACCCAACATTAGTTATGTTGTCCAACAGGTTTGCATGCACATGCGTGCTCCACGCACCACCCATTTCACTGCCCTGAAACGCATACTACGATACATTAAAGGGACCATTGATCACGGTTTGTCACTCACAAGGACTTCTACTACTTCTCTTCTATCCTACACTGACGCTGTTTGGGCAGGATGCCCAGACACCCACAGATCAACATCCGGGTATTGTATATTCATGGGTAATAATTTACTTTCGTGGTCTTCCAAAAGGCAACCAACAATTTCACGATCAAGTGCCGAAGCTAAATACCGCGGAGTTGCAAATGTGGTCTCTGAGTCTTGTTGGTTACGTAACCTGCTCTGTGAATTGCACCACCCACCTCATAAAGCCACTCTTGTATATTGCGACAACGTTAGCGCAATATATCTTTCCACTATTCCGGTGCAACATCAAAGAACAAAGCATATCGAGATCGATATTCATTTCGTCCGTGAAAAGGTGGCTAGAGGTGAAGTTCGCGTTTTTCATATACCCTCCAGATTTCAAATTGCTGATATATTTACAAAAGGCCTACCGCAGATTCTATTTGAAGATTTCAAGTCCAGTCTCAACATCAGCAATCCTTATGTTCCGACTGAGGGGGTGTATTAGTATGTTATGATATTAAAATAATTATAGGGTAGCCGACATTATCTTTGTATTTGTGAAGGTAGCTTTGTGTAAATATGTCCTAAATAGTCTAGGGTTGCCCACATTGTATTATATATTTTTGGATCTGTTTCAATAGAGAACACGGAAGATTCATAACATCTTTTAGAAGCTACTTTTGAGTTTATGGATTTGAATGATCAAGTATGAATTTAAGATTTGGAACATTTGGGTTTATGGATTTGAATGATCAAGTAAGCACTTGAGCTTCGGATGATTAAAAAGAAGTGAATTAGGCCAACTTTGGAGAAATTTTGAAGAATCATGGGCCTACAATCAGATGAAGATGATTTTGACCAAAAGACAAGTGTTGGAACCCAATTGCTGAAAAACCCAAAAATCACATGCAACCTATCATGTGGTTCGCGCAAGATTTTGGCCTTTGAGCAATGCGGCCCACATGGATCTCAGCAAGGGCACTTTCATCTTTTGATATAAGGCTGCTATTTGAGGATGGTCTATGGCTCTCTTTTGACACTTTTGACCTGATCTTTGGAGGGTATTTCCTCTGGATTTTGAAGCTATATTGAAGGCTAGAAGAACATAAATTTCAACTCATTTTAATCCTTGAATATTTGATTCTCTAGACAACTTTCATTTTATTTGAGTTTAACATGTTATGCTAAACTAATCTTGCTTGACTTGGATGTAGTTACTTGAATATTTGGTTATTTTTAAGAATGTCATGAACTTGGTTTGAATGTCTACGAAGATATTTTCTAGAAAAAACTTATGTAAGAACTTGAAATTTAGAGAGATTTGACTTTAAATCAAATATTAACCAAAAGGAAAAATGGTCATTTAGAATAATTATATGAGTTTATGAAGTTATAAGTTCATGAAAATATACATGAAAAGTTTAAGTCACTAAAATGAGATTAGGTGAGTGAGTTCAAGACAAGAAATGCATGAGAAGATGCATTTTGGTTAAAAGGGTAAAATGGGAAATTTTATGTTTTTTGGACCAAGTTTGTGACTTAATAGATTAAGACCCGTATTAATTCAGTGACAAATAACTTAATTGATTTATAGAACTTATCTACACATTCGTGTGGAGATAAGATTTATGGAAAACAGGGATAAGGTGAAGAAGATAAGCATATTTGAAGATATAGTAGAAAATGGGACAAAATTGGTAATTTAAGCTTTTTGCATGGATTAATGGATTAAGTTCTGTATGAATTAAGGCAAAATTAATTAGATAGAATCGTAAAACTTGTCAATACCTTCTTCTGGATATAAATATCAATGAAAACGGGTTTCAAACGAAAAGTTATGATTATTTAAATATTGGTAGAAAATACCCCAAAGCTAGAATCTGTGAACTGATATCACCACGACGAGGTGACACTGCCAGAATATATTTTTAAACTTGTTAAAGCCTCATTTCGAACCAAAAACACCCCATAGTCGGGGAGGGCAGATGGGAGGTGATTTGAGGTTGAGAAAGAGATTGGGTGAGCTAGGGATGGAGACTAACAAGGATTTAATATCCTTACACTCAAAAGTTAATGATTTCGCCATTTTCTCAACCTATAGCTTGTCTAAGTTGGTGTTGAGAGTGTTTAAAAGCTTTAGACAAGCTTTGTATGTAATTTCCATGGTGAAATCCATATATATGAAGTTGGGGTTTGAAACGTTAACTAATGAGAGGTGAATTGATACAATAGATTAGACTATAATTAATTAGGTAGTATGTGTCGCACCCCTAAACTGGAGCGGCGGAAACGTCCGGGGGTGGATGACTTCATGTTAAGTATCACAACACATGCGTCATAGTAATCAAACCATCTCATTAATAATGTATAAGTTTTTACGTGAGTGTTCAAGTCATTCTATATATGACATCAACATTTATATATATATATATATATATATATATATATATATATATATATATATATATATATAAAACAAAAGATAGAAGGCATGACTCTATACTGCTCCGTCTTCTTAAAATCCTGGGGATGTACCTGTCTACTGGTTCCCTGAGAAAATACAAGTGTTTTGAAAAAAGGAGTATCAACATTTAAGTTGGTGAGTGCATAATTATTTATGTTTAAAAGCTTGTTTTCTATTCCTTGAAGTAGTGAGTATGTTTACTGTTCCAAAAAATTCAATATTTTCTATTTTAAATGAAAAGTAGTTTTAATACTATAAAACCGTTCTGTATAAGTGTTGTTGTACTATAAAATAGTGTAACATAGTTTTAGTTCACAATAAAACTATAAAAAGAATGTTTTCTATATTGTTTATGTTTTCCAAATTCTGTAATTATACTCTTTGAAAACCCTGTAAAAGTGAGTATGCATGGCTCCACCAGCTATAATTGTAAATTGTAATGTAATTGTCACACCCCGAACCAGACGGCGGAAACGTCCGGGAGCTCGTGTGACTAACAATTGAATTATCATCACAACGAATATACATGAAACATAACACATTCATCACCAACATTACATATAACAACCAACATTGTTCACATCAATTACATTGTTATAAGTTACATAAATTCAAAGTATTAATAGTACGATGAGTGGTGTTACACAGAATAAATCCATACATTCTTGAAAATCTTCCTGTTTAACGATTACCTGAGAATACAAGTTATTTTGAAAACAGTCAACATATATAATGTTGGTGAGTTCATAAGTACGTTTGAGTAAAAGTCTTTGTATCTTTCATAAAAACCCAGAAAATCCGATATTTTCTGTAAAATGTCTGAAAATAATGTGAAAATCAAGTATAAATGCATGTGTGAATTTCATAGTTGTAACATATATGAATGTAGTTTAGATTTCTTGTATTGTAAGTAAGTGATAATTGTATGTGAATATTTCCCCAGAAAATCCGATATTTTCTGATTTATAATAATGTCGAGGTTCTTGTATCGTTAATAAGTTATTTTGTATTGACACAATCGAAGGGTTAATCTTCGAAATGTTAAATTTGGTATTGAATCTCTATATGAGTTGTTATAACCATGCATGATAATGACTAGGTTGCCCGTCTTGGCATTTTTTCAAATGCCGGTATTTGCTCAAGGTTTTGTCGCCCTAGACTGGCCTAGTCTAACTGTAGCGAACAGCTAAGGCGTGGGGGGTCACCCCGTATAGATCTATACACAAACTCCCGCTCTCCCTCTAGGAAACTCTGGTTATAACTACAGGTTACGATTGTACACTCAGAGGTGCCAACCGACATGTCTCACTAGATTCTCAACCCTTTGTACTATGTTTAATGTTTACGTACATGATGTATGTTTTCATATTCAAAAGGTACATATGTAAGTATACGAAGTTCAATGATTATGTAAAGGTATAGTCACGATCTACTAAGGATGTGAATTTCAGTCCAAGCCCAATTAGCATGTAAATGGACCACAAAGGCCCAATAGCATGTAAGAGGGTAATTTGGGCTCAATAGGCATGTGAGTGGACCACCAAGGCCCAACAAACATGTGACCCATAGCTCAGGCCCAAATTAACATATAAATGGGTTGCAAGGCCCAATAAACATGTCATGGAAAATATTGGGCTCAATATACACCTAAATGGGCCCTTAAGGCCCATTGGCCATGTGACGTGAATATTAGGCCCAATAAAATTGTTATCGATGTATTACGTCCATTAGTTATTATTTCGTTGTTTGTTATAGTTCAAGGTTTACCGAATTGAATATAAAAAGTTCTCTTTTTGTAAAAACGACGTTCTTGGCCAATAAGCCTCAAATTTTCAATTAAGGCCCAAAGTTTTGTAAAAAGAACACTTTAGTCCATAATTTATAAAAATTTGCAATATCGTCCCAATTGTTTAGAAATTCATGGATTTAATCCAAAATTTTATATTTTGGCATTTATGGCCCAGTTTTGCAAAAATTACATTTTCAGCCTCTTGTTTGTAAAAATTGACACTTTCGGCCCAATTTTGATAAAAGTTACATTTTTGGTCCAATTTAGAAATAAATGTTATTTTCACCCCTAAATTTGGTTTATTTACATTTATGGCTCAAACTTTGGTCAAATATCATTTTTAATCCCAAAAATTCCAATTTTTCGCAAATTTGGGCCCAAAACCGTGAGGCCCAAATTGACACTTTCGGCCTTATTTTGATAAAAGTTACATTTTTGGTCCAATTTAGAAATAAATGTTATTTTCACCCCTAAATTTGGTTTATTTACATTTATGGCTCAAACTTTGGTCAAATATCATTTTTAATCCCAAAACTTCCAATTTTTCGCAAATTTGGGCCCAAAACCGTAAGGCCCAATGTTTGGCCCATAAAGCTAAAATTTGAATCTTTGGCCCTTAGGAAAGTATGTTTATCATACAAATCCCTTTTTATACTATTAGGATCTATTTGGTCCCTATAAAAACATATATGTCACGTTTCGCCCTTATCTTTTGTTTTCTTGGCAATTTTGACCCTTAACAAGGTTTTTGTTTCCAACTTTTATAGCTTAAACATATGAATACTTTTGACTTGATAATATGATGTATAAAGTGTCTTAGTTCATGGATCTTTACTCAATGTTACTTAAAATGTCGAGATTTGTTAAGATCTAACACATTTTTACAAAAATAAACTAAGAAATCACACAAGACATGCATATAACACATAGATCTACAAATTTTACTTGCATTATCCCCCAAAAATCATATGAAAACCAAAAACAAGGGGGTATGAACTCACCTTTGCTTGATGTTTCAGTTTTTGAAGAAGAGGTGAAGAGATTTTTGGTCCTAGCAAGCTTTCTTGGGTGGATCTCGAATTTAGAAGGTTTCTAGGAGTATGATCACCAAAAACTTGCTTAGAAGGAGTGATCTAACATGAGAATGAAGTTATATTACTTGGATGTGTAAGGACTTACCAAGAGAATACTTTTGGTGGTGAAAACCTTCATGAAGATGCTCAAAATCTCGAAAATTAGAGAGGAAAGGAAGGAGTGTTCTTGGGTGGTTGAGGGATTATTTGAGAGAAATTTGTATGTGAAGTGTGTGTGTGTGTGTGTATCTTCGGCCGAGAGTGAAAAAAGAGGGGAGAGAGAGACTAGTCTTGAAGCATGTTGGATCATACAAGTTTGCATGAAAGTATAAGATGAAATTGCCTTGTTACAGGGTGAATAATATGGAGGTGGCACAACAAAGTCAACCCCGATTTCATTTTTTTTTGAAATGGGCCGAGAATTGGATTAGGAAGGAGAAGATGAATTATTTTGGCCTAATCTTGATCCTTACTCGAAATCATGAGGCTCATAGAGAAGTTTTGGGCCCAATGGGCTCATTAGATGGTTCACATCCCAAAATGGCATAAAAGAATGGATTTATGGCTTACTAGGGTTAATTGGATTAATTATGGCCAACAAGGCCCATTAGGGTTAGAATGAATCATTCTAGTCCCAAATGGTCCAAAATGTTATAGATTGTGAATTGGGTCCATTTAGAATCCAAATAGGGTTTCCTAGCCCAAAATAGTTGAATTGAATGCTTATTGGTCCATTAGGCCCAATAAGGAAGTCCTAGTCCAATATGGACTCAGACCGGGATTCTTAGGGTTTTCAGACTCTTTGTTGAACATAAGAGGTGAATTTAGATGGGCACTGAGTGATATTGACTTAAAATATATGTTTTACAATAGTTGAATGATTACACGAGAATAGAATTTCCTAGCTAAAATGCTAGTTGTGACAGTAATACTGTAAATCATATTATTGTAAAACAAGTACTTTGTATTCGTACTCTTTGCTTTAATTATTTATATACAAATTGTATTTGTTCATATCTTTTTCTGAGTTATTATAACCATGTTATGACTAGTTGGCCTGATACGACACTTTGTAGGCACCGGAACTGTAACAACATTTGTCACTTGCAGGCATACCAGCTTAACTGTAGCAAACAGTCTGAGTGCGGGATTGTCAATCTTGTATAGATCTATACACATTTGTCTATCTTTCTGTCAGGAGATTTTGGTTATAATTATCCGGTCTTTAATAGTATTGCTTAAATAATTAAGCGAGTGAACTTTGTCTCACAAAAACCATAGTGACGATTACATGTGTAATAATGATGAAAAGTTATTCTGAAATAAATGAACTGATAGTAAAATCTTTTTCTAGTATACTTGAATGTAAAGTATTTATACAAGAGTATACTGTTAAACTTTGTATATCTGACTAGTGAAAATAGTGTGAAAGTTCCGTAAATTATACATATTATAATTTATATTTGTATTCTGTTTGATATGAATTATTCGAGAAAGTACCCCTTTGCTCGGCATGTTACAAAAGGGAATGTATATCTGATTAAAGTAACTTTTATATTCATATATATATATATATATATATATATATATATATATATATATATATATATATATATAAGAGTTAGGTTCAAATGTTTCTACTATCTATTGTGTGCATGTAGGATTGATTCTGGACCAATCATTTTAGTTATTTTAAGAAAGTAATTAATGTATCTTAAATGTTGAAGATTTAATTAATACTCATTATATCTTTAACATGTAATATGCATTAATTACTTTCTTAAAATAACCAAAACGATTAGTCCAAAATCAATCCTACATGCACATAATAGATAGTTAGAACACAATAACCTAACCCATATATAAAATATATAATTAAAATTGTAACAACAATCGGACAAATAATGTTACCCTAAGCCCACATCCAAACAAGGAAAAGGAAATAAAGCGAATTATTAGTCCTAAAACAGTGAAAAGGTCGGTCGAGGTACCTGTCTACTGATTTCCTGAGAATACAAGAGATTTTTGAAAGAGTATCAGCATAAAGCTGGTGAGTTCATAAGAATGTTTTTGTAGTGAAAACCAGTCATTGAATTCTATAAAAATGTATGCATGTTTCCCAAGAAAATCCAATATTTTCTAAAATGTATGTTTGTTACCGTATTTTGTTTGAAAACCTTGACTACTACTTGTATGCATGGTATGTTTTGTTTGGAAACTCTGACTACCACCGGTATGTATAGTATGTTCTGTTTGAAAATCTTCGCTATATGTTCTCTTTGAAAACCCTGGCTACCACAAGTATGTATAGTATGTTGTATTAATTAAAATAAAACTAATGAAGAATGAAATCCCGTAAACAAAGGTTAGTTTATACTATTATGAGTCGCATAACCATGCTTGATATGACCTAGTGACCTTTACGACGTTCTTCAAGTGTCGGTTAAATGACATTTGTCACCCCAGGCACGCCTGCCTAACTGTAGCTAGCAGTTCAGGTGTGGGATTGTCAGTCTCGAATAGATCTATTCACAAATCTCACGGTCTCCCTGCAGGAGACTCTAGTTATACTAAATGATAGGATTTATTACGTACTCGAATGGTATAATTGAAGAGATGCCTCACAATCCTGTATTAACTAGTTTACGTGTGGTTCTGAATTGTTCTCTTGTATTTACATCTGTTTGTATAGTTGTAATGTAACAATAATTATACTTAAATAATTATGTAAGGTTGTGTCCTTGAAATCCTAAAGTAGTATTGTGTATCATAAACTAAACCTGTCATAGTTTATATGTTTGTAAATGTATAAGGTCTGAATCTGTAAAGTTATATATTGAAATCCCAAACTATACCTATTATAGTTTGCATGTATTTTGTGTACTTGGTTCATGTATTGATATGAAAACCATGCACTTATGGTTGTACATTGAAAACGTCCCTTATGCTCGACATGTTACAGAAGGGATAAAATATCTAAATATTTTATAAAACATGGAAATCTTTTGGTTGTATCAGTTGCATAAGTTTTAAATCTGCTGAAATTCTTTTGTATAAGTTCACAAAAATCATTTTTTTTTGGCTTGTATCCCCCCTGAAAACATTAAAAATAGTACAAGCATAGGGGTATGAACTCACAGTTGGTTGCGTGAAATGTCGGACAACGGAACTAGAAATGACCCTTGAGCTGTCGTACGCGGGATTAACAGGATCCTAATATCAATTAAATACATGTATGTATTTTATTAGCGAATCCATTAATTATAGTGTTAGAAAAACACTTGTTTTTGGTTTAGGAATCTTACCGGGATTCGATTGAATCAGAAGAGTGGGTTTGCAGTCAAGATTCACGGTGTGAATGAGTATGCGGTCGTGAAGGGTTTCCGGCCGTGAACTGTTCTCGACCGTGAACAGCCCCTTGAAGGGTTTATGACCGTGAACTATTCTTGGTGAGTCTATGAAGATTTGAAGGGTGTACGACCGTAAAATCAAAAATAATGATGTTAGATTAACTGAAAAACGTGTTTTAGATGCTCCAAAACAACCTCCAGAGATGATTTTTAATGATTTTCGGAAGAAATGAGGGTGTTTTGGGGTTCACGGTCGAGAGGTAAAAAGACAAAATGAGAGAGTTTTCGGCCAATAAGGTTCAAATGAAGGTGGGGGTCCTATATATAGGTTGGGGGTATGGTCGGTGGTGGGGGCCACCTAGCACTGGCTACAAACGGGTTTACGGCCGTAAATGGGTTTACGGCCGTGAACTCTCTAGGCAGGCCGTGAAATGATATTTTGTTCGAAGGAAAACTTGAAATTTCGCATGGTTTTGGTCCCGACTCATATATATATAAAGTTCAATTATATAACTAAATGATTTTCCAAACCAAAGGAATTTGATGGGACTCAATGAAATTCAAATTTTATTATCGGAAATTGACTAACGGTAACAGAAAAAGGTTCGGTTTTTCACATCATCCTGATGGGTTTTGAGCATTCTAACACTTCCTAAGTGTACATGCAACCCTAATAACCTTGAATCTATGTTTTCTCTATATACATGCAAATTTCTTTTTCAAGGTTATATCCTAACTAGCATGGCATGGGGATTACATAAAATATAAAACTAGTAGAAATACATACCTTGTTGTTGCTTGGATTCCTTCAAGACTTTGTGAGCCTAGCACCCCAAATGTTGTGCCTCAAATGCTTCACACAACACCACAAAACTTGGAATAACTTGAGAGAATACTTCTAGCACTCGAAATCGGTTATGCCCTCTCTAGTAACCTTACTAGCTCCGATTTCACTAGCCAAAGGGTCCCTTTTATAGTGGTATCACAATTAGGGTTTTCACATGAATACTCTTAATTGTCATGACTCTTCATTTCTCATGACCCATGGGTTTGTAACTCCCATGGACTATCCATGGAGCTCCAAATGGTTACATCCATAACCCATAAACCATGGATCATTAATCCACCATAAAAGAATTGATGATTGTCATAATCAACCCTTATATATTTAATTAGTCTCACTTTGATCACCAAATTAATACTAGATTAATACTTGATCAAATACTAATTAAATAATACTGTTATTAATATATTAGAACTTATAATATATTAATAATCATAAGTTCCATATTCTCTCATTTAGTCTATCCAAGTATTGCAATGCCATGCAACCCAAATGGACCATGCCGGGTCGGGTCAAGTACATACCAAATAAAGTTATGGACTTAGACATTATATCCAACAGTCTCCCACTTGTATAAGTCTAATAACTATATTTGCAAATATGACTTCAAAATCCGACTAGCAATCGTAGCTCTTTCAAAGTCTCTCGGAACTGAGATGATGATGATACGCCATTTAAGATAAGTGATCATATAATCCTCTGCTCTCATGATATCAGTCGGACAAACACATGGAACATGGTCTTACTTATTGTCCAGCATTTGTTTCTCGATCTCCGATTTGTTTCGACATAGAACTAAATTGAACACATCAATTAGGTTCTGACCGGGCCCGGTACATAGGTCAAAACCAAATCATCGAGGGGCCCAGATATCGCTTTTATTTCTAGAAGGAACAGATAAACTTCGACTGATATGCTTGTACTAACTACTTGTTGAATTACTCACAAAGGCACGTTTTATAACATCGAGTTACCAATGCGTTTTCGTACAATCAATGAATAACCAACTCATAGTCAACAACTCATATCTCTAGGTTTGAAGATTTATATGATATTACCGTCTCACGATCACTCGAGATAAATTCCATGAAGTGATGCAAGTGAGCGTGGGTTAAATCCAATACTCAGCCCTTATGAGTACTCATGAATGTTGTAGCAACCATTGCATTGTCTAAAGCACTTTAGACAAATCATACAAGCCAGATTCATGACAGTCTTGAATCAATACTTACTTCCAAAGTTTGACCGACAGTGGATGGTTTGAATAATATGATATATACCATAACATAATTATTCTGGAAGTAAAAACATGCAAAATTGAAACATAGTAAACAATCAACACAAGATAGCAACACCTTACTCATAAATAAATAACAACTTTTATTTATCATCAAATGTCAATTACATTTTACAAGTTTCAGGAATCTAATTATTGAAACTAATATCATCCTTCAGGCCAATGCGCCTTGCATGCTGTAAATGCTTAACCCTGCTCAGTCCCTTCGTGAGGGGATCTGTCGGGTTCTCATCCGATGATACCCTCTTTGCCACGAGGAGTCCTTCTTCTATTCTATGTCTGATGAAATGGTATTTTCTGTCAATGTGCCTAGATCTCCCGTGATCTCTTGGTTCTTTAGCCAAAGCAACTGCACTTTCACTGTCAGAGAAAATTTCCATTGGCTCCTTTATAGCTGGTACAACTCCAAGGTCTCCGATGAAGTTCTTCAGCCATATCGCCTCTTTTGCTGCCTCGCTTGCTGCTATGTACTCTGATTCACAAGTCGAATCAGCTACTGTCTCCTGCTTGGAACTTTTCCAAGTAATTGCTCCTCCATTTAGGATAAAGACCCAGCCCGACTGAGAGCGGAAATTATCCCTATCAGTTTGAAAGCTAGCATCACTATATCCTTCCACTCTCAAGTCATCACTACCTCCGAGGGTAAGGACCCAGTCCTTAGTCCTCCGTAAATACTTGAGAATGTTCTTTACCGCTGTCCAGTGTGCCTTGCCAAGGTTCCCTTGATATCTACTGACCATGCTCAAAGCAAAGGTGACATCAGGGCGAGTACAAGTCATAGCATACATGATCGCGCCCACAGCGGAAGCATAGGGTATCTGACTCATTTCAGCTATCTCAGCCTCTGTACTCGGACTCTGAGTTTTACTTAACTTGGCATTACTCTGGATTGGTAATTCTCCTTTCTTGGAATCTTGCATACTGAACCTCTTCAGTACCTTATCCACATAAGTACTTTGACTAAGGCCAATTAGTCTTTTACTCCTATCTCTCAATATCCTTATCCCTAGGATATAGGCAGCTTCCCCAAGGTCCTTCATAGCAAAACACTTCCCAAGCCAGGCCTTAACCTCCTGCAAAGTTGGGATGTCGTTTCCTATGAGAAGTATGTCATCCACATACAACACCAAGAAGCTAACTATGCTCCCACTAGCCCTGACATACACACAAGACTCATCTTCACTCCTAGTAAAGCCAAACTCTCTGACTTTCTCATCAAAGCAAAGATTCCACCTGCGAGATGCTTGTTTCAATCCATAAATGGATTTTTCAAGCTTACACACTCTATTAGGGTATTTTGGATCGACAAAACCCTCTGGCTGAGCCATGTAAACATCCTCAGCCAACTTCCCATTAAGGAAAGCGGTTTTGACATCCATTTGCCGTATTTCATAGTCGTGAAATGCAGCTATGGCTAACAACACTCTAATAGACTTAATCTTAGCTACTGGTGAGAAGGTCTCATCATAGTCCACTCCCGGAGTTTGAGTAAAGCCCTTCGCAACCAGTCGCGCTTTATAAGTGTGTACTTTCCCATCCATGTCGGTCTTCTTCTTGAAGATCCATTTGCACCTAACTGTCTTACGATCTGGTACATTGTCAACCAAGTTCCAAACTTGATTGTCATACATGGACTGAATCTTGATGTCCATAGCCTCCTTCCATTTCGCAGACTCAGGGCCTGCCATGGCTTCCTTATAATTATTAGATTCATCCAAATCTATCAGTGTACTATCACTGATAAATGTATCACCTTCGGTGGTGATGTGATAACCATAATAAAAATCAGGTGTGTTCCTCATCCTAGTGGAAGGTCTTGGAGGTACAGACTCATCTATCGGCTCAACAGAAGTTTCCTCCTCAGGTTGGCTGATAGCATTTGAGGTTCCTTCACCACTTGACTCTTGAAGCTCTTCAAGGTCAATTTGCCTCCCACTGTCCCCTTGGCTTATGAATTCTCTCTCACGAAAGACTCCTCTTCTTGCTACAAAGACCACATTGTCACTGGGTCTGTAGAAGAGGTAACCAAAGGATCTCTGTGGGTAGCCGATGAAAATACACCTCTCGCTTCGGGGCTCAAGCTTGTCATGAGTCTCACGCCTCACAAAAGCTTCACAACCCCAAATCTTGATGTGGTCCAAATTGGGCACTTTCCCAGTCCACATCTCGTGAGGTGTTTTTGCAACCTTTTTAGTAGGGACTAGATTAAGGATATGGGCGGCAGTCTCTAAGGCATACCCCCAGAAAGAGATTGGTAACGAAGCTCGACTCATCATGGAACGAACCATATCCAACAAGGTTCGATTGCGGCTCTCAACTACACCATTCAACTGTGGTGTCCTGGGAGGTGTCAATTGTGAGACAATCCCACATTCCTTAAGATAGTCAAGGAACTCAATGCTAAGATACTCTCCTCCCCGATCGGATCGGAGCATGTTGATGTTCCTGCCCAATTGATTCTCAACTTCCTGCTTAAACTCTTTGAACTTTTCAAAGGTTTCTGACTTATGCTTGATTAAGTAAATATATCCATATCTACTGTAATCATCAGTAAAAGTCACATAATAACGATTAGCATCCCTTGTAGCAACTCTGAAGGGCCCACACACATCCATGTGTACAAGGTCCAACAAACCTTCACCCCTATCACAAGTACCTGTGAAGGGCGACTTTGTCATCTTTCCAAGTAAACAAGACTCGCAACTATCATCTGACTTGAGGTCAAATGATTCCAAGACTCCAGCCTTTTGGAGTTGGCCTATGCGCTTCTTGCTAACATGTCCAAGACGACAATGCCATAAGGATACTTTATCCAAGCTATCAGAAGAATCAATATACAACACATTATTTCCTAGATTGTCTACAACATTCACGGCTTCATATACACCATCACAAGGTATTGCTTTAAAGTAAAATACATCATTGTAATAAACATTAATAGCACCATTTTTATTATCAAATGAAAAAGTAAAACCTTGTTTGTACAAGCCATGAAAGGAAATAATATTTCTCGCCATTTTGGGCGAGTAACAACACTTATTCAAATCTAACATTAACCCATTATTTTGCAATAAAGAATAAACTCCTATCTTGGTAACAGGTGATGCTTTCCTGTTGCCCATGACTAAGTTTATCTTCCCGTGCTCCACTTGCTCACTTCTTCTTAGTGCCTGCAAATCAGTACAAATGTGAATACCACACCCTGTATCAAGCACCCAAGAATTAGCATTAGATGAGTTGTTAGACAATATTGTGTAAATACCTGCATGGGTGGGTTTAACCTTCCCATCCTTTACATCTTGCAGATATTTGGCGCAGCTTCGCTTGAAGTGTCCCTTATCTTGGCAATAGAAGCACTGTTCTTCCTTTGGGTTCGAAGAAGGAGTAATGGGACCTTTCTTTGTCCCACTTGAAGAGGAACCATCAAGAGTCTTACCCTTGGTACCCTTTGAAGGGCTTTTCCTCTTCTTACCCTTCCCTTGCCCAATTGCAAGAACAGGGGCTGTTAAAGGAGTAGAAGTAGCAACCGCTTTACCCTTAAGGCCATTTTCAATTGTCCTTAAGAGTCCTTGAAGTTTGATAAGTGTGACTTCCTCCTTATTCATATGATAAGTCATACGAAACTGATCATAACTTGAAGGTAAGGAATGGAGAATGATGTCAATCGCCAATTCCTCAGGGAAGTCAACATTGAGCTTTAGCAACCGGTCAACAAACCTCTGCATCTTCTGCAAGTGACCGGTGATGGGTTCACCATCCTTCATCCTTGCGGTTATCATGGAGGAAATGATTTCATACCTCTCTTGACGCGCGCTCTGATGGTATCTTTCCATCAGATCTAGGTGCATCTCATAGGGGTAGAAATCTTCATAAGATTTTTGGAGTTCCGGAGTCATTGTGGCCATCATGATGCAGGACACCTTGGTGGCATCCTTCTCATGCGCAATGAACTCCGCAAGCTCTTCTGGAGTAGCAGTGGCTTCATTAACAACCTTAAGCTCCCTATCAAGGACATATTCTTTGTCCTCATAGCGGGTAATCATCCTGATGTTTCTGATCCACTCATTAAAGTTGGATCCATCAAAGATGACCTTACCACACAAGTTCATTAGGGAAAAGGAGCCTGTAGGGTTTGAGCCAGCAGTGTTATTGGAAGACATCTGGAATAGAAGGAAGATAAGTTTCATTAGATTAAGAGTCCTTAATAAGTCACCCAAATGAAATATTAAGGCTAGGATCCAACAAACTATTTATAGGTGGAAGAGGGATGCTGTAATCCACACTATAAAATATTTGAAGGTAGGTAAATGACGATTTACCAATTTCCACCATAAGACGAAATATTTTATTATTAGGTTTTATTGGTTTTGAAAACTCCTAGATCTTTTGAGATACATTGAACTTTTCAATGGCATGTTTGAATCTCGAATGTGCCCTCTCAAGTTTGTGACTGGGATGCCGAGGATCACAAACAAGGTGTGAATAACCATACAAATTGACTTGGTACCCTTAACAATATTACCTAATCGATGTGCCAGTTAACCACACACGCTCCACCGATCTATAATAAAGTCAAGTTACCCTTTGCCACTCTTACTAGTCCATGTTAGTGTGCCGGTTAACCACACACGCTCCACTAACGACTTGGTAAGGTACAAAGTGTAATTTTATGGGCTAGCACCAATTTCACATTTTCCTAAAGTAACTAAGATTGGGAATTTATAATGTATAGTTACTTTATAATTCATTATACTTTTAATGAGAATTTAAAGTCATATCCTACCCGTTCGGCTAACGACCCTCCACCGATCAAGGAAGTGGTGGGTGAGAGTGGACACCCATTAAGTCACCATTTTATAGGCAACAACCTTATACCCCCCTTATAGACCGGCTTCGTGAATGAGGCCTACTAACGGTAAGAACGACATATTCTTATACATATCTATATAATAAAATTATAATAATAGTATAAGTGTTGAGTTTTAAACTTTTTAAAAATCTAAGGTTTAATTTGGAATTAAAGTATTAGAGTGTAAGACTTTTCAAATTCCAAAACTTGAGGGCAAGAATTGAAACTATTCCAAGTCTCTTCAATTTGTAACTTATGAGTTTTAATGGTTCATAAAAATGAAGACTCTTCATTTTATGAAACCTATTTAGTTCTTTAATCACAATTAAAAGAAGTGACTTTTGGTTATCCATAACTTGAGGACAAGTTATGAACACCATCAATACAATTAAGATCAAGAATTAAACACACATGGTGGTTACACATAATTCCTATGATCTTCTAAAAACTCATAAGAACACAAATTCATGTCAAGCAATTTCAAGAAATCATATGAACATATATAATACTTTGAAATTGTTAAAAGTCATGTAAAATGGATTAACATAATCATTATCATTTTGAAAAACAGATTTTACAAGTCCAAAATAGATTGGGATAATGATTCTAATCCATTTCCAGCAACAAAACACGAAAAGACTGCCCAGCACGCACCTACTCGTCGAGTGCATGATCCTACTCGACGAGTAGGATGAATTTGTACATGGACTCGGCGATTCCTCCCCATGAACTCAGCGAGTCTAGTCGACAGGGAGCAGTTTTTTCGATTTTCAAGCAGTTTTGCATCAAGTATACAGAAAACAATCCTAGGCTCTGATACCACTGATGGGTTTTGAGCATTCTAACACTTCCTAAGTGTACATACAACCCTAATAACCTTGAATCTATGTTTTCTCTATATACATGCAAATTTCTTTTTCAAGGTTATATCCTAACTAGCATGGCATGGGGATTACATAAAATATAAAACTAGTAGAAATACATACCTTGTTGTTGCTTGGATTCCTTCAAGACTTTGTGAGCCTAGCACCCCAAATGTTGTGCCTTAAATGCTTCACACAACACCACAAAACTTGGAATAACTTGAGAGAATACTTCTAGCACTCAAAATCGGTTATGCCCTCTCTAGTAACCTTACTAGCTCCGATTTCACTAGCCAAAGGGTCCCTTTTATAGTGGTGTCACAATTAGGGTTTTCACATGAATACTCTTAATTGTCATGACTCTTCATTTCTCATGACCCATGGGTTTGTAACTCCCATGGACTATCCATGGAGCTCCAAATGGTTACATCCATAACCCATAAACCATGGATCATTAATCCACCATAAAAGAATTGATGATTGTCATAATCAACCCTTATATATTTAATTAGTCTCACTTTGATCACCAAATTAATACTAGATTAATACTTGATCAAATACTAATTAAATAATACTATTATTAATATATTAGAACTTATAATATATTAATAATCATAAGTGCCATATTCTCTCATTTAGTCTATCCAAGTATTGCAATGCCATGCAATCCAAATGGACCATGCCGGGTCGGGTCAAGTACATACCAGATAAAGTTATGGACTTAGACACTATATCCAACACATCCCACTATTGGAGGGAATTTCATCCCAAAATTCAAACATAGAATACAAATCATGGGATCAGAAAGAGATATGGATACTTCTGTCTCATTTGATCTTCGCGCTCCCAAGTGAATTCAGGTCCCCGCTTGGCATTCCAGCGGACATTCACTATCGGTATGCGACTTTGTTTCGTTCGTTTGATATCCCGATCCATGATTTCGACTGGTTCTTCCACGAAGTTAAGGTTCTCGTTGATCTCGATCTCATCAAGAGGGATTAGAAGGGTTTCGTCGGATAAACACTTTGTAAGGTTCGAGACGTGGAAGACGGGATGAATATTGTGAAGCACTTGGGGTAAACAAAGTTTGTATGCTACGGGACTGATCCTAGCGAGGATCTCGAATGGTCCTATGTATCTCGGATTCAACTTTCCAAAGCGTATCATGCCTTTCTAGGGTGAGACCTTCAATAGAACATGGTCGCCAACCTGGAACTCCGAGGGTTTTCGTCTCTTATCGGTGTAGCTCTTTTGTCTATCGCTCGAAGCCTTTAGTCTTTCCCGGATTTGTACGATCTTTTCTGTGGTTTCACGGATGGTTTTTGGGCCTATGAGAGTGTTGTCAGGGACTTGCCCCTTGGCTAGTTGCGTGTCGCCCACCTCAGCCCAACACAAAGGGGATCTGCACTTACGGCCATAAAGGGCTACAAACGGCGCAACCTTGATACTGGTATGATAACTGTTATTGTAGGAGAATTCGACCAAGGGAAAATGGGTGTCCCAAGACTTACCAAAATCTATAACACATGCTCTTAACATGTCTTCCAAGGTGTGAATGGTTCTCTCACTCTGCCCATCGGTTTGTGGATGGTAAGTTGTGCACACATCCAACTTAGTTCCAAGAGCCTTCTGCAGTGACTGCCAAAATCTTGAAGTGAATCTGCTATCTCGATCGGAGATAATGGACACAGGCACACCATGCATACGAACTATCTCTTGAATGTAGATCCACGCCAGTCTCTCCATCTTGAAGGTTTCTTTGATGAGCAGGAAGTGGGCGGATTTGGTCAATCGGTCGACAATTACCCATATGGTATCGTACCCACTCGGAGATTTGGGTAATTTAGTGATAAAATTCATTGTAATCCTTTCCCACTTCCACTCAGGTATTTCTGGCTGCTGAAGTAGACCTAAGGTCTTTTGATATTCCACTTTCACCTTGGCGCAAGTCAAGCACTTGCCTATGAAAGTAGCGACCTCTGCTTTCATGTTTGGCCACCAATAGAGCTTTTTGAGATCCATATACATCTTATCTGAACCTGGATGTACGGGGTATCTAGTCTTGCGAGCTTCATTCATGACAACCTCCCTGTAACCGCCAAAATTTGGGGTCCAGATCTGGTCCATGAAATAGTGAACTCCGTCTCCTTTGATCTCCAAGTTCTTTTCCATTCCCCTCAAAGCTTCATCCGACATGTTCTCTGGTTTTAAGGCTTCCAGCTGAGCCTCTCTGATTTGAGCGGATAAATGGGAATGGATGGTCATTGTTAGTGCCTTCGTTCTACGACCTGAATACACTTTTCGGCTGAAGGCATCCGCTACCACATTGGCCTTGCCAGGATGGTAGCGTATTCCGCACTCATAATCACTGAGTAGCTCTAGCCACTGTCGTTGCCTCATGTTCAATTATTTCTGATCAAAGATATGTCGTAGGCTCTTATGGTCGGTGAAGATAGTACACTTGGTTCCGTAGAGATAATGTCTCCATATCTTTAAATCAAAGACCACTGCTCCCAACTCCAGGTCGTGATTTGTATAGTTGACCTCGTGTGCTTTCAGCTGTCTCGAGGCGTAAGCAATGACTTTTCCTCGCCGCATGAGCACACATCCTAGGCCCAGATTGGATGCATCACAGTAGACCACAAAGTCCTTCGTCCCTTCAGGCAGAGACAAGATAGGTGTAGTTCATAAGGCCTGCTTTAATGTTTAAAACACAGTGTCTTGCTTTTCTCCCCAACAAAAAGGTACACCTTTCTGAGTCAGGGTGGTCAGAGGCTTAGCAATTCTGGAGAAATTTTTGGATAAACCTGCGATAATAACCAGCGAGACCTAAGAATTGATGGATTTCTATGGGCGTCTTCGGTGCTGACCAATTCTCAATCGCTTTTATTTGGAAGGGTCCACGTGTATGCCTTCTTCGCTAAACACGTGACCAAGGAAAGTTACTTTTTGGATCCAGAATTCGCACTTAGAGAATTTCGCATACAGCTTCTCCACCCTTAGAGTTCTAGAACTAGCCTCAAGTGTTGTCTATGATCTTCCTCGCTTCGGCAATAGACAAGTATATCATCAATGAACACAATTATGAGCATTTCTAGGAAAGGGTGGCACACCCGATTCATCAGATCCATGAACACCGTCGGTGCGTTGGTTAGACCAAAGGGAATTACCATAAACTCGTAGTGACCATATCGAGTCCGAAATGTTGTCTTAGGAACATCACTTTCATGGATTCGTAGCTGATGGTACCCTGATCTCTGTCTATTTTTGAGAAGTAGCCAGCTCCTTGAAGTTGATCGAAGAGGTCGTCGATTTTGGGTAAGGGATAACGGTTTTTGATGGTAAGCTTGTTCAGATCGCGATAATCTAAGCACATCCGAAAGGATCCATCTTTCTTCTTCATAAACAAGACCAAGGCTCCCCAAGGTGAGGAACTTGGTCTGATGAATCCCTTGCTGAGTAGTTCATTGAGCTGGTTGGATAACTCTTGCATTTCTGACAGCGCTAGAGGGTATGGGGATTTAGCTACAGGGGTAGATCCGGGGATTAATTCGATTCGGAACTCAACTTGGCGCTCGGGAGGGATTCCGGGAAGATCTTCGGGGAAGACATAACGAAAGTTGCAGACTTCGGGGACGCTCTCGAGGTCTTTAACTTTCTTCTTTTCATCAACGACGTGGGCTAGGAATGCATAACACTCCTTTCGTAGATATTTATGGGCTTTGATGCATGAAATGATACGAAGTTTTGAGACGAGTTTATCACCATAAATAATGAGGGCTTCTCCAGAAGGAAGGTTGAGGTGAATGGCTTTTTCATAACAAAGGATATCAGCACGATTGGGGTCAACCAATCCATGCCAATGATGACTTCAAAGCTTTTTATGGAAACTGGCATAAGGTCGATTAGAAAGGAATGATCGTTTAAGGTAAGAGTACAACCTATGAATACGTCGTTAGTGCTCTCTTTCTTTCCGTTAGCCATCTCGACGGTAAATGTTTCGGTTAAAGGTTGAGATTTATGCTTAAGAAGATGCTTGAATGCATGACTAATAAAACTTCTCTCTCGCACCAGAATCGAAAAGAATGCATGCATAAGAGTTGTCGAGGAGGAACGTACACGTAACAATGGTGGGATCATCAACTCCCTCCTCCTGGCCCATCGCTAGCACTCTGCCTGTGTTGCCAGTGATTGCTGCCTTGGGACAATTCCTCTTAAAGTGCTCGATCTCCCCACATCCATAACAGGCTTGACTAACACCCGCTCCAGGAGCCTAATTGGTTGGTTGGGCTGGTGTCTTGCAAAATCGAGTTGTGTGCCCCTTCTTACCACAGCTGTTGCATTGCAAATCACGATAGGATTTGTGATGATGAAAATTCCACTTGTCGCACCTTGGGAGTGTACCAACATATCTACTAGCAGGTGCTTGAGCTGCAGGAACAGCGACATGAGTGGTAGCAGCATGAACTGCCACTACTTGTTGTTTCATGGAGGGCTCCTGCGAAGACTGGCCCTTTTGCTTGTTCCAGAACTTCTTCTTCCCACCACTTTCCCTTGGTGGTTCATGGGCGGATGCCACTTCATCAAGATCAACCCCGTGATCTATCAGAGTCTGGGCCAAGCACTTGGCACTGTCAAAAGGAAGGCTTAGCAACCCAGACATTTACTTGAGTTGGGGGCGTCAATCCCCAAATGTACCTCTCTATTTTCTTGCTTTCCGGGGTGACCATTCCCGGACAGAGAAGATCCAGATCGCAGAATCCAGTTGTATAGGTGGCAATGTCGGAACCCTTCATCTTTAGATTCTAGAGCTCGTGTTCTAACTTCTACATCTTGCCCCTTGGGCAGTACTCAGCAAGCATAAGCTCTTTTAAACTTTCCCAACCCATGACATTTTCTACCGACAGAGTTAGGGATTTGACTCGACCATTCCACCAGGTCAGTGCTCTATCGGTGAAGGTGCAGGCGGAGAACTTCACTTTGTTTGTCTCGGAGCATGCACAGATTTCGAAGACCGATTCGATCTTCTCGATCCATCGGGTTAGGGTAATGACTCCTCCATTATCGTCGAAGGACTTGCGCTTCTCATTCATGAAATCTTTGTAGGAACACTCCTGGTGTCCCTGACCACCCTCAAGATTAAGGGGATGGGTACCACTTCCCGACCCGCTAGAGCCGCCAGAATTTATCTGCGACATTGCGGCAGGCACAGCGGCTGTAACTACTGCCTGGAACATGGTAGGATCGAACTGAGGAGGTGGTGGCGGCAGAGGGTCGTTGTTCTTCCTGTTGGGTCTCTTTCTGGGAGGCATCTTTTTCTAAAAATAATCAGGAAGAAGAGGATGATAAGTCCCCTAGATCTTTAAATCAAGAGATACGAAGCAAGATATATCTCAGCCTGATAGATAAAGTGTTCTACTAAGCGATAAACAAAAAAGTTACCAATGCAAGTAAACTATAGCTAGGAATAAATAAGTAGAAACACTTGGAATGAATCTATACACCGTATTCGGCTCTAGCTAAAATACTCCTATAGTATTTTAAGTTGTATGCTCTACTCTATCGATATCTTGATGTATATAGCTTGGTAAGTTTTACTCTTGCTGCAACACCACGGTCAATCCCAGACACATGTTGGTCAAGTCTCAAATAAATATAGTTGATCAGGCTATATTGATCCCATACATGATCGCATAACTATCTAGGTTTAACCGCAGTGTTCAACATCCAAATACTTTTGTTTTGTTCTACTTATGATACTGTTTCTGGTACGTATCTACACTTGTATACTTCTTATAAAATACTTATATTTTAAAAAGTATACGTTTAGTTCAGAGCACTTCAGCCCCTTAGTTTTTATAGTTGTATGCCATGTAAGGTTCGGTATACTTAGTTCACTATAAAACAAATAGCTCTCACTACTAGAAAACATACCTTTAATGACGCGCTTTTTACGACACGCACTGATTAATGATACGCAAAAGGACGTGCCCTTAAAATAGTGTTATCTCTCTAAAAAAATTTAAGGATTTACGTAATTTAGTGTCTCAAGAAAAAAAAATCACGGAGGGCACTTTATCTTAAACGTGCGTCGTCTGTACCTGTCGCTTTATAATTTTTATTGAAACGCGCTTTTAGTAGACAAGGGGGAAACGAAATCCCCAAAATTTTGAAAACCCGCTTGATACTCTCTCTTCTAGATCTCCCTTCATTCTCTACCTCCCGTCTCTCTGTAAACCCTAAGCCATTGCCACCTCCCTTCTCTCTTGCACGTGCTAGGGTTTTATTTTCTTTCAAGCTTCCGCTTCTCTCGTTTTCTATCAACCCAGTACGTGCGAGGGTTCGGAATAACTGAGCGAATTCAAACAATCAATCTTCCATTTCAACTTCTTTCAACTCTGGATCATCGGGTATTTTTTTAGATTCCTTTTCTGGTTTTGTTCACTTTCGAAATTGGAATGCGACCCGTTCTTTTCTACTTCAATACTCTCGATCTCAACCGTCTTTTCTTCTTTCACTTCGTCTTCTTCTACTTCTTCTAACAACAGTGGTTCCTTCTCAGGGGTAACCTCGGCAATATGCAATTTAAAAACCCCAAATAAGTCGAATTTTTAGGTATAGGGTTCTTTATCTGGAAGCACAAGGCCATCTGCAATCGATTCAGCTAATCTGAGCTCATAGGTACATGTTATAGTCAACAAATCGCAATCATCATCTTTGTATTTTATCAAATCAGACTTTGAAGCCATATGCCCGTTAGTGTAACGCCTATTGAACATTTTATAAGTCATTCATATAACGAATTCCTATAATGTCAGCGTGTAAAAGAGAATATAAACTCATTTATGTATGTACGTTGTAACGCCCGTAGATCCGGGCTAGTCAATTTAGAGGCAATAGGGGTCGAAAACGACTTTTCGACAAAAAGATTATTTAGAATAAATAATCTTAACCAAGTTGTAGAAGATGTCACAGGGTTTCCGTACATATAAAGAACGCCGAAATCCGAGTTATAACGAAGAAGTTATGACCCGTCGAAGTTTCGCGTCGGAACTGGCACGGCGCCGGGAAGCGTAAATAGTAAATTTATGATAGAGCGAGATTTAGATTTAGCGCTCTAAACGAAAGTCGTAGAATATGTTAAACTAAGAAATTCGATAAAAAGAACGCCCAAATCTGACTTCATATGAAGAAGTTACGATTTTTCGAAGTTTCGGATTAGCAGTGTACAGTCCGAAATTCGAATATTAGATCGAGCGATTTTTAGCCGACACAACCTAAACGAGAATTGAAGATCTCATTATTAGTAGCGTAAAAATAAAAAGACAGACGAAAATGGACATCGGATGAAGAAGTTATGAGATTATAACGGACCAATCCTGTCCCGGCCTGTTAAAAATATAACTTTAAAAATAAATTCAAAATTAGCCGAAGGAGTCTAAACGAAAGTTGTAGAGTGCGTCTCCACCTACGCATGGATATAAAGAACGTCAAAAACGGAGTTCGTATGAACGAGTTACAAATTATAATAGCATATTTACGTATTAAAATAAAGTATAAATCATATATACATACACATATATATACATATGTATATATCATTAGAAAGGTATCGACGATGCGGTCATTATAAGACTAATGTTGAGTTCTTTCGACATTAGTTTAGTACAAATATCTTTAAATCTATTTAAAATAGTATTATAAAGGGGTGTTTAGTTGTTTATATAACTATAAGGTCATTAAGTAATTATGGGGGGTAGTTTTTGTAAATTCAATTACTATAAATAAGAGGCTTGGGCTCTCATATTTCTTGCACCATTCTCTTGATTCAAGAGTCTTTCTCTCCTTATCCCCCGAGCATTTCGGTCCCTCGTGATTCGACTTCTCTTTCTGTAGTTTTAGTATAGTAAGGTGAGCGCTGAAGCGCTGCACGAATCTTTCTTAGAAAGATTCAGCGACGAAGTTCTGCCCCTGCAGAGCCCGACTCCTAGCTAAAATCCCCTTGTAAGTAAGTTATGCTTACCCTATTTTAAATATAGTTTATATTTAAAATTAGTATTGTTGTTATAAATTTATAATAAATATTTGAGCTATTATTATGACTTATATAAGTGTCGTTATAATATCTTTTTAACTACTCGCGGTACGGGGAATCTGGTTTAAAGGGCCGCATAGGGTTGTTGGATTTCAGAAGTGCTATATGCCAAAATGGTCCTGCCCTCCGATGTTTTATGTCTGGCCCCTGTCTGTACATGGTGGTTGGAAAGTATTGTTTAAACGCTTATATAATAATAATAATAAGACTAATAATTAGTCACGGTAAATATTAGACTAAAATCTAGTGGTAATAATACTAGGTTTCGTCGAAGGAAATTATTTTAAAGTAAACGAAGCGCTGTCCGAGTACCGAGTCACCACCTTCTCAAGTGAGTGCATAGTCCCTTTCATCTTACACATAGATATGAAGTATTTTAATATAAATTACGTGTTGTGTGTGCATATTGTCTGAATACTTGCTGTCTATGCTGGGTGAAAGATTTTTATACATGTTTTAAATGATTTAAACTGTATATGTATTTTATATCTACAAAATGTGTTGGGTAAAACATGGGTAGATGAATGATGAGATATAGAAGATGACGTGAGTATACATTGGCAACTACAGACTTAGTGCCTATGGGACAAACACCGGTAGCTATGGACTTAGTACCTTTTAGACGTTGGTAGCTATGGATTTAGTACCTGTAGGAATTGGTACCTATGGACTTAGTACATGTTGAACATTGGTAGCTATGGAATTAGTACCTATTAGATAAAGACTGGTAGCTAGGGATTTAGTACCTGATGAATAGACTATAGCAGCTATGGAATTAGTGCTTTATGAACGAACATTGGCAGCTATGGATTTAGTGCCAGTCCCATAACCCTGGAAGTAAGGGACTTCGGAATAAACGAATGCAGGATAGATGACTCTTAGGTTAAATCCTTAAAGAGTAAAGAAGATAATGGGGATGGGTAATTGGGTTGATTGTTTGATTGAACATAATAATTATATTATTGTGGGTTGAAAACCCTATGTACTCACCAGGTTTCCCAACCTGACCCACTCAGTTTATGTATATCACAGGTGACGAAGTGAAGTGACATTACACTGAGAGATTTAAAAGAGATGTAGATCACTAGTGTAAATCATTGTAAGTTCTGTTTATGCTTATGTTTCGGTATTAACGATGACATCCCAAACATTTTAAAATGAAATAAATACGTTTCTTCGAAAATGTTTTAATAACGTATTTACCATGTTTTTCTGGGAACAAATTCCGCAACCTTTTTATAAAATGAAGTACTCTGATTTTTATAAAGCATAAACAAAATCGGTCTTTTCTGGCCGTGATTTTGGGGATGTCACAGTTGGTATCAGAGCATTAGTTTAAGCGAACTAGGAATATGGATTTATTTCTAGACTTAAACTTAGAATGCTAAGCGATGATTGTGAGGTGTGAGCACTAGCTTATTTTAGGAATTGTGCCTAAAATGCTTTTATGTGCTAAATGCTTTGTGCATGATATGTTGTTAATTGTTCGGATCTATGGTCTGTTGCCGACCGGATCTGGAAACCTTATGTGTTTAGGATTCTAAACGTACGACTACGGTATTAGAACTAGCATGTAAATGTTTCGGAGTGATAAGGATGATTTAAACGTCAAGTAAAGGTCTAAATTCACCTTATTCGGTGTATAGATCGAGATGGTAAGGACCCGTAGCGGAAACGTAAACGCAAATGGGAACAGGAACCAACCCCCAGTGGTTCAGCAAATACCTGTTGTAGAAGAAGTTGCGCCTGAGCCAGTTACCATGGCTAGAGTTCAAGCCATGATTCGGGCTATGTTGGCTGAACAAAGGGAAGAAATGAGACGGATGTTGAATAGGGACGAACCTACTATGCCCATTGAGCAACCCGAACTGATTCCCGAGCAATCTGAGGAAGGGAACTACAGCCGCCAAGTGAGTCAAGTTGGGACTCAAGGTGAGCAAAGGGATGGCCCAGAAGGGAGAAACAACAAGGATGGGCGGATGTACAAGAACTTCTTGGGTGCGAAACCACCAAGCCTCTCAGGAAGCCCAAAGCCGGTTGAGGTTATGGATTGGATCTCTGAGATGGAGATGGTGTTTGAGAGCTGCAGCTGTAATGAGAAACAGAAGACTGTCTTTGCAGTAAGACAGCTGAAAACTGGAGTCTTGAGCTGGTGGAAGCTATTGGCAGATACGATGCCACGAGGAGAAGCCTTAAGGATGTCGTGGGAAGAGTTTTTGGAACAGTTGAAAATGCAGTACTGCTCGGAGGTAGATCTGATAGACCTAAACAACGAGTTTCAGAACCTGAAGAAAGGGAAGATGAGTGTTGATGAGTATGCCACCGCATTTACCGAGAGGATGAAGCTATTTCCCTACTTGGTGCCTACTGAACTCTCCAAGATTGATAGGTTTGCTAACGGACTGCCCACTGACTTTGGTCCAATGGTCAAAATGTCAACTACCTTAAAAGCAGCTATTAGGGCAGCTAAGAACGTAGACGCCCAGATAAGAGAAAAGGGTCTAGAAAAAGATAAGGCAGGAGAGAAGCGAAAGTTTGAGGGATCTTCGAGGTCAAACAAGGAAAGCAAATTCTCAAAACTCGGAGGAGCAGATGGAGGTGAAACAAGATGGTGTGATAAATGCAAGAAGAAGCATGGTGGGAAGTGCAACGAAGAAGTGACTTGTTACAAGTGTGGGAGGACGGGTCACCATTCCAAAGACTGCACACATAATGACAAAGTATGCTACGGATGTGGAGGCAAGGGGCACATGTCCAAAGACTGCCCAAGGAAAAATAAAGCAGCAAGACCAGAAACGCCACCAAGGCCAAGGGCATTTCACATGATCCTCGACGAAGCAGAGAACCATGCGAGGAATCAAGAATGAGGACTTCTTACCCGAAGATCGGATTATGCAGTAGCCATAGTTTCGTATGATGTAGCCTAGTAGAGGCATAGTCTAGGGTGAACTTGAACACCTATGTAATCGTTTCAAGAATTAATATAAAACCTTCGTTTTGTTATCTGATGTGTTGAATGATTGTATGATTTGCTGCATGGTGACTTGGGAAACTGCGAGACAATACTTGGGACGAGTATGAGTAGGTGTGAATGGTAGTAGAGGCCTATACTACCGGAAGCACAGGACTCACACTTGGATCAGGGAAAGTCACAAGGTTACCAATAAGCTAATAATTGATTTCGTTTTATTCAAGTGTGTTGTTACCATCGTTTCGGTAATGACTAAGAAGATTGTTGATATTCCGACCCTAGTGGTCATATCGAATCGATTCCGACTACGATGAGTATGTTGTGTGGCTCAGAGGACCAAGTTTGATGTAGCGTCCGACTTAAACCAAACGGTTGAATTCAAAGCGATCAATAGAAGTATCGCACTCGTTGTTAAAGAAGTTGGTGGCTAGAAATGCCTAATGTTAAAGTGTGATTATATCACATTACAACATGAAGGAAGGCATAGTCTGTTTTAGAATTTAACTCTAAGAGACCTAAGTCTAAGTGTTGCAACATACGATGATAGGTCATTAGAATATGACACATCGATCTATAGTAGTAATAAAAGAACTTATCTCAAGTCCGTATCCAGCAAGGATCGAGATTGTGACTTGAAGGTCATAATTTGGAGTCTAACCTGAGGTAGAGAGTAGGTGCACGATCGAGTACTCTTACAGTCAATGAGTTTAAGAGATATAATTGAAGGAATGTAGAAGTTATAATTATTACCTAGGATGAAGAGATGACGTATGGAGTCATTATATGACCCTGTTTCGTTGATGTTTCCGGGACGTAATCATCCAAAGGGGGAGATAATTGTAACGCCCGCAGATCCGGGCTAGTCAATTTTGAGGCAATAGGGGTCGAAAACGACTTTTCGACAAAAAGATTATTTAGAATAAATAATCTTAACCAAGTTGTAGAAGATGTCACAGGGTTTCCGTACATATAAAGAACGCCGAAATCCGAGTTATAACGAAGAAGTTATGACCCGTCGAAGTTTCGCGTCGGAACCGGCACGGCGCCGGGAAGCGTAAATAGTAAATTTATGATAGAGCGAGATTTAGATTTAGCGCTCTAAACGAAAGTCGTAGAATATGTTAAACTAAGAAATTCGATAAAAAGAACGCCCAAATCTGACTTCATATGAAGAAGTTACGATTTTTCGAAGTTTCGGATTAGCAGTGTACAATCCGAAATTCGAATATTAGATCGAGCGATTTTTAGCCGACACAACCTAAACGAGAATTGAAGATCTCATTATTAGTAGCGTAAAAATAAAAAGACAGACGAAAATGGACATCGGATGAAGAAGTTATGAGATTATAACGGACCAATCCTGTCCCGGCCTGTTAAAAATATAACTTTAAAAATAAATTCAAAATTAGCCGAAGGAGTCTAAACGAAAGTTGTAGAGTGCGTCTCCACCTACGCATGGATATAAAGAACGTCAAAAACGGAGTTCGTATGAACGAGTTACAAATTATAATAGCATATTTACGTATTAAAATAAAGTATAAATCATATATACATACACATATATATACATATGTATATATCATTAGAAAGGTATCGACGATGCGGTCATTATAAGACTAATGTTGAGTTCTTTCGACATTAGTTTAGTACAAATATCTTTAAATCTATTTAAAATAGTATTATAAAGGGGTGTTTAGTTGTTTATATAACTATAAGGTCATTAAGTAATTATGGGGGGTAGTTTTTGTAAATTCAATTACTATAAATAAGAGGCTTGGGCTCTCATATTTCTTGCACCATTCTCTTGATTCAAGAGTCTTTCTCTCCTTATCCCCCGAGCATTTCGGTCCCTCGTGATTCGACTTCTCTTTCTGTAGTTTTAGTATAGTAAGGTGAGCGCTGAAGCGCTGCACGAATCTTTCTTAGAAAGATTCAGCGACGAAGTTCTGCCCCTGCAGAGCCCGACTCCTAGCTAAAATCCCCTTGTAAGTAAGTTATGCTTACCCTATTTTAAATATAGTTTATATTTAAAATTAGTATTGTTGTTATAAATTTATAATAAATATTTGAGCTATTATTATGACTTATATAAGTGTCGTTATAATATCTTTTTAACTACTCGCGGTACGGGGAATCTGGTTTAAAGGGCCGCATAGGGTTGTTGGATTTCAGAAGTGCTATATGCCAAAATGGTCCTGCCCTCCGGTGTTTTATGTCTGGCCCCTATCTGTACATAGTGGTTGGAAAGTATTGTTTAAACGCTTATATAATAATAATAATAATAAGACTAATAATTAGTCACGGTAAATATTAGACTAAAATCTAGTGGTAATAATACTAGGTTTCGTCGAAGGAAATTATTTTAAAGTAAACGAAGCGTTGTCCGAGTACCGAGTCACCACCTTCTCAAGTGAGTGCATAGTCCCTTTCATCTTACACATAGATATGAAGTATTTTAATATAAATTACGTGTTGTGTGTGCATATTGTCTGAATACTTGCTGTCTATGCTGGGTGAAAGATTTTTATACATGTTTTAAATGATTTAAACTGTATATGTATTTTATATCTACAAAATGTGTTGGGTAAAACATGGGTAGATGAATGATGAGATATAGAAGATGACGTGAGTATACATTGGCAACTACAGACTTAGTGCCTATGGGACAAACACCGGTAGCTATGGACTTAGTACCTTTTAGACGTTGGTAGCTATGGATTTAGTACCTGTAGGAATTGGTAGCTATGGACTTAGTACCTGTTGAACATTGGTAGCTATGGAATTAGTACCTATTAGATAAAGACTGGTAGCTAGGGATTTAGTACCTGATGAATAGACTATAGCAGCTATGGAATTAGTGCTTTATGAACGAACATTGGCAGCTATGGATTTAGTGCCAGTCCCATAACCCTGGAAGTAAGGGACTTCGGAATAAACGAATGCAGGATAGATGACTCTTAGGTTAAATCCTTAAAGAGTAAAGAAGATAATGGGGATGGGTAATTGGGTTGATTGTTTGATTGAACATAATAATTATATTATTGTGGGTTGAAAACCCTATGTACTCACCAGGTTTCCCAACCTGACCCACTCAGTTTATGTATATCACAGGTGACGAAGTGAAGTGACATTACACTGAGAGATTTAAAAGAGATGTAGATCACTAGTGTAAATCATTATAAGTCTGTTTATGCTTATGTTTCGGTATTAACGATGACATCCCAAACATTTTAAAGTGGGTTAGATCTGATCCCACATCGGCTGGGAAGGAGAACTAAGCATTCCTTATAAGGGGTGTGGATACCTTCCCTAACATAACACGTTTTAAAGTCGTGAGGGCAGCAGATCCCATAAGAACTCTGCAGTTAAGCGTCCTCGGGCGGGAGTAGTACCAGGATGGGTGACCCCCTGGGAAGTCCTCGTGCCGAGTGGCCCAAAGCGGACAATATTGTGATACGTGCCAGAGGGGGATGTTACATACGTACTCTTTGAGTGATCAATTGCACATTTCTTGCAAAGGGAAGTCCATTATGTAATTTTTTTTGATGAGGAGAGATCTTGCAAGCAATCCAAAACTAGGTATATTTGGTTGATGTTGCTATGTGTGTCCGTTTCTATTCTGTATGTGCTCCAACGTTGAAATTTTATCATGAGATTTTGTAAGCTGTTAGCAATTCACTTTTTGTGTTTCTTTTATCCATTACATCTTATTTCTTCCACCCAAGAAGCAACGCCTTGGATGGGGGAAGGCCTTGCCAAGTATTAGAAAAAGAAGGTTGACCCTGAAGATATTCTTGATAAAGAAACTGCAGCTAGAAATGGTATGGTTGATGGTGTCACTGGCTCTGAACCTTTGCTTACTAGTCCTTCTAGTCTGACTGATAAAAGCCCCAGTGTCAATGGTTATTCAGAATGTGCATCTCCTGCTACTCCTTACTCGTATGCATGCACTTCCTCTCCAAGTAATTTATATACTTTGATTTGTTAATTTTAAGTGCCTTTTGTCAATTTTCTAAAACCTGGGTTGACCCGGCCTGTTGAAACTTGGATGGTCACTAAATTTTCAATCATTTGGAGAATTAAGTTGAGTGTTTCAGCCATTCTGATCTAGTGCAGTATCATCATCTGTAACTATACCAAAAATCTTCATCTCTAACATGCTATAAAAATAATACTTCGACAACAAGATTCAAGAAGATTTTTTATTTTTATTTTTTGAGTCAAAGACTAACAAATCTAAAAACGACTAGAACCACGATCAATTCTCATAATCTAGAAGTTGTGGCTATGTGTTTTCTTAATGTTTAAACTTATTCTAAAACCCTAAGAGTCTACAACACCGGGTTCTAAAACATTGCTTTTTGTTATATGATATGCAAGGATGAATCTAAAACTGTATGTGCTATTTTGCCATGACAGGTCTAGAAGAGAAGGAATCTACTAAGACAATTACAGTGGATAATGACACCTATAATCCTAGTGTTGCTTCTTGTCATGTGTCTGAAAATCACACAGAGTGATTATCATCTAATTTGGAGCTTAACTTGAGCTCTGCACTTGATGAACTGTTGCAGATGGATGCATCAAGTTCTCCAGGGTCTAAATTTGTGAAATCTACTACAATGGAAAAGTTACATGTATGGAAATTAGAGCTGACAAAGACACTTGAAATCACAGAAACTGAAATTGATTCTCTTGAGCATGAATTGAAGTCATTGGTTTCTGATGCTGGTTCTTTTCCAACAGAATATCAGAATAAGACTTGTGGTGGACCTTTGCCTGTGGAGAAAATTGATAGTTCTCCAGAAGAAGTTAATGGAGCAGAAGATTCAGATGACAAGAGTTCAGACACGACATCTAAGTTTGTGGAATCCATTTCTACGAATTATTCATCAGTAATGCACCAGATAGTATAGAACCAGAGGATGATCGTGCTATAAAGGGTTCTTCCCTATTTGGGATGTTTGCTTTGAGAGTAAATTCTTTTTTAGCACTTTTTACTTTATATTATAGCATGCTTTTGTACAGTGTTTGAATAGGACAAGACAGAACATGGTACTGTGTTTGACACTGATTCCAATGCCAATGGGACAAAAAGATGTACCAAAAGGTTCTCATGACGGATGTAACAAACACAACCTAAATAGTTTATTTGTGTAAAATATGTGGGGATAGATAATTAATTAATATAATTTAATTGGATTAAAGGAACGACCTAAATGGATGAAGATAAGTTCGCTTGATGAATTGAAGACAAAAGTTGGTCATGTAATTGTTATGATTCTTCTAGTAAAGATGTTTGAGAAGAGCAAAATGGTGACAATTTCGACTGGTTTGGACTTGTTAAGCTACTCCGTTTGTATATTCTTGTCATCTGCTTCTTTCTTGTATATATATGATTCGAATTGTTTTGCATCAAAGTTATCTTTCACTTTATAATTTATATTGATTGATACAAAATCATGTATTTCAGGGTGGATTCGTGGGAAAGATCCATCAAGAGTTGTACACTATGAATATTGGGAAGCAATTGATAGCACATTTGGTCTGCAAGGAGGGTTTATTTGGGATTGGGTTGACCAGGTTTGAAACTCATCTCTTAAATTTTATAAAATTGTAAATGTGGTGCAAGGGTAGTTCTAAATATTTGCATCTGGTTTCAGGGGTTACTCAAGGAAAATGCAAATGGTAGAAAATACTGGGCATATGGAGGTGACTTTGGAGATACACCGAATGACTTAAATTTCTGCTTAAATGGTCTCATATGGCCTGATCGGACTCCTCATCCTACTCTAAATGGTGATTACTATAATTTTTTTGCTTAGTATTTAGGTTTTTGTTTAGTTATTTCCAACAAAAATGTTTCCAGTTGTGCTTTCTATATAGCAAATGTTAACCTTGGTCTTTGCGTTTTTTGTTCATAGAGTACAAACACCAATTTCTTTCAAACAACAGAAGATCTAGAGTTTAATTGGGTGATTGAAGGTGATGGATGTAAACTTGATTCTGGAACTCTCAATCTACCAACATTAGAGTTTAATTAGGTGATTGAAGGTGATTTTGGTTCTTGAAACGAGACTCAAGATATCATATTTTGGCATAGCTATAAGCTTTGGAGGAAACGAGACTCAAGCAAAAGTAATCACACAGAGAGTTGTTGGCACATAGTAAGCTAGATGATGCAATTGTATATAAATGAGTTCATTTTTTATAACATTTACTCACTTTTGGAATAATTATTTGTATTTGACATATTAGTGAAATGAATTATATTTGTTATTTATGGTATTTTATTTTGTATTATGAGATTTTTAATGTATTATTTAATTTAAAAATTAGTAAATCGATAAATAATATTTTTTTTAAACATTTAAAATTATGATACGCAAAAATGTGTGTCATCTTCATTTATGACATGGCCTTTCTTCACAGGGGCTTACTTGATACACATTGCATGGCATTAACACGCGCGTCGTAAGGTTACGACACGCGAATGCGTGTCGTCTTCCTTTATGACAGGGCCTTCCTTGATACGCATTGTGTGTCATAAACGCGAGTCATAATTGCGAGTCGTAAATGAGCGTCGTAAATGCGCGTCGTCTCTCTTTATGACATGGCCTTTCTTGACGCGCATTTGCGCGTCGTCTGAGCCTTTTACGACGCGCAATGAGCGTCGTAAAAGGCTGTTTTTCTAGTAGTGTCTGATACCAATCTGTCACACCCCCAAACTGAAACGACGGAATCGTTCGGGGGTGGATGACATCATATGTAGTATCACAACAATTGCATCATAGTAATCAAAGTAAACATAACCATTACATTGAATATATAAAAAGTATTTATATCTATTTGCTTCATATTTTTATACATCAAAAGTAGCAAAAAGAAAGACGAGACTTTATACGCTCCGTCTTCTCAAAAGTCTGTCGAGGTACCTATCTACTGATATCCTGAGAATACAAGCGATTTTTGAAAGAGTATCAACATAAATCCGGTGAGTTCATAAGAATGTTTTTGTAGTAAAAACCAGTCATTGAATTCTGTAAAAATGTTTGTATGCTTCCCAAGAAAATCCAATATTTTCTAACATGTATGATGGTTACTGTATTATGTTCGAAAATCTTGACTACCACTTGTGTGTATAGTATGTTTTGTTTGGAAACCCTGGCTACCACCAGTATGTATAGTATGTTCTGTTTGAAAATCTTGGCGATATGTTCTCTTTGAAAACCCTGGCTACCACCAGTATGTATAGTAGTTTTTTTAAAATAAAACTAATGAAGAATGAAATCCCGTAAACAAAGGTTAGTTTATACTATTATGAGTCGTATAATCATGCTTGATATGACCTAGTGACCTTTAAGACGTTCTTCAAGTGTTGGATATATGACATTTGTCACCCCAGGCATGCCTGCCTAACTGTAGCTAGCAGTTCAGGTGTGGGATTGTCAGTCCCGAATAGATTTATTCACAAATCTCACGCTCTCCCTCCAGGAGACTTTGGTTATACTAAATGATAGGATTTATTGCGTGCCCCAAAGGGTACAATTGAAGAGATGTCTCACAATCATGTATTAACTAGTTTACGTGTGGTTCTGAATTGTTCTCTTGTATTTGCATCCGTTTTGTATGCTTGTAATGTAACAATAATCATACTTAAATAATTATCTAATGTTGTACCCTTGAAATCCGAAAGTAGTAATGTGTATCATAAACTAAACCTGTCATAGTTTATATGTTTGTTAATGTATAAGCTCTGAATTTGTATAAACTGTGTAATGAATTCCCAAAACTATACCTATTATAGTTTACTTGAAATGTTATGTACTTGGTCTGTGAATTGTTCCGAAACTATGCAATTATGTTTTCAAGTTGAAAGTGTCCTTTATGCTCAGCATAGTACAAAAGGGATAAAATATCTAAATATTTTATAAATTGTGGGAATCGTTTAACTGTATCAATTGCATAAGTTTTAAACTTGTCGAAATCCTTTTGATTTGGTCCACAAAATCATATGTATTTGGCTTGTATTCCCCCTGAAAACGTTAAAATCATAAAAGCATAGGGGTATAAACTCACAGTTGGTTGCATGAAAAGTCGGATAGCGAAACTGGGAGTGAAGACCCTCGGGTTGTTGTATGTAGCACTTAACAAAATCCTAATAACAATTAAATACATATTTGCATCTAAATTAACGATTTCGTTATATAAAGTGTTAGAAAAACACTTGTTTTGGGTTTAGGAATGTTACCGGGACTCAATTGAGTCGGGGAAAGCGTGTTTTCAGCCAAGTTCACCACCTAAGGAGGGTTTGCGGTCGTGAAGGGGGTTTACAGCCATGATCTGTTTACGGCCGTGAACAGCCTCTTAAGGGGTTTACGGCCTTTGAAGGTTTGAAGTCTGTACGACCGTAAACTCAAGAACAAGTATGTTGGATTCGATGAAAACGTGTTTTAGATGCTCCTAAACAACCTCCAAGGGTGATTCTTGATGATTTTTTGAAGAAAAGAAGGTGTTTTTGGAGTTTACAGTTGAGAGGTTAGAGAGAGTTTGAGAGAGTTTTCTGCCAGAAGAGTGTAAATGAGGGGTAGATGCTCACATTTATAGGGGGTTTCCATGGTCGGTGGTGGGGGCCACCTGTCATCAGCCGTAAACAGGCTTACGGCCGTGAATGGGTTTACGGCCGTGAACTGTTGTTTTGTTTGAAGGAAAACTCGGAATTTCACGTGGTTTTGGTCCCGACTAATATATATAAAGTTTAACTATATAACTAAATGATTTTCCAAACCAAAGGAAATTAACGGGACTCCATAAAATTCAAATTTTATTAACGGAACTTGGCTAACGGTAACGGAAAAATGTTCAAGTTGTCACAGATTTCATAACCAAATTTTATTAACGGAACTTGGCCAACTCGCCCTAAATACTTTTATGTAGTTCTTACTAGGTTATAGCTTCTTGTACGTATGTATACTTGTATACTTCTTGTAAAATACTTGTATATTTTAAAGTATACTTTTAGTTTTAGAGCACTTCGGCCCCTTTAGTGTTTATAGTTGTATACCATGTAAGATTCAGTATACTTAGTTCACTACAAACAAGAGCTTTGATACCAATCTGTCACACCACCAAACCGAAACGGCAGAAACGTTTGGGGGTGGATGATGTCATATGTAGTATCACAACAATTTCATCATAGTAATCAAAGTAAACACAACCATTACATTGAATATATAAAAAGTATTTACATCTGTTTGCTTCATATTTTATACAACAAAGGTAAAAAAAAAAAAAAAAAAAAAAAAAGACTAGAAGCTACACGCTCCGTCTTCTAAAAAGTCTTCTGGGCTACCTATCTACTGATTCCCTGAGAATACAAGTGATTTTTGAAAGAGTATCAGCATAAAGCTGGTGAGTTCGTAGGAATGTTTTTGTAGTTAAAACTAGTCATTAAATTCTATAAAAATGTATGCATGTTTCCCAAAAAAATCCAATATTTTCTAACATGTATGTTCGTTACAGTATTTTGTTTGAAAACCTTGACTACTACTTGTATCCATGGTATGTTTTGTTTGGAAACCCTGGCTACCACCAATATGTATAGTATGTCCTGTTTGAAAACCCTGGCTATATGTTCTGTTTGAAAACCCTGGCTACCATCAGTATGTATAGTATGTTGTATTAATTAAAATAAAACTAATGAAGAATGAAATCTCGTAAACAAAGGTTAGTTTATAATATTGTGAGTCGTATAACCATGCTTGATATGACCTAGTGACCTTTAAGACATTCTTCAAGTGTCGGTTAAATGACATTTGTCACCCCAGGCATGTCTGCCTAACTGTAGCTAGCAGTTCAGGTGTGGGATTGTCAGTCCCGAATAGATCTATTCACAAATCTCATGCTCTCCCTCCAGGAGACTCTAGTTATACTAAATGATAGGATTTATTACGTACTCGAATGGTACAATTGAAGAGATGCCTCACAATCCTGTATTAACTAGTTTACGTGTGGTTCTGAATTGTTCTCTTGTATTTGCATCTGTTTGTATACTTGTAATGTAACAATAATTATACTTAAATAACTATCTAATGTTATGTCCTTGAAATCCTAAAGTAGTAATGTGTATCATAAACTAAACCTGTCATAGTTTATATGTTTGTAAATGTATAAGCTCTGAATATGTAAAGTTATATATTGAAATCCCAAACTATACCTATTATAGTTTACATGTATTTTGTGTATTTGGTTCATGTATTAATCTGAAAACCATGCAATTATGGTTGTACATTGAAAACGTCCCTTATGCTCGGCATGTTACAGAAGGGATAAAATATCTAAATATTTTATAAAATATGGAAATCTTTTGGTTGTATTAATTGCATAATTTTTAAATCTGCTGAAATTATTTTGTATAAGTTCACAAAAATCGTTTGTGTTTGGCTAGTATTTCCCCCTGAAAACATTAAAAATAGTAAAAGCATAGGAGTATGAACTCACAGTTGGTTGCGTTAAATGTCAGACAACGGAACTAGAAATGACCCTTGAGTTGTCGTACGAGGGATTAACATGATCCTAATATCAATTAAATACATATATGTATTTTATTAGTGAAGCCATTAATTATAGTGTTAGAAAAACACATGTTTTTGTTTAGGAATATTACTGGGACTCAATTGAATCTGAAAAGTGGGTTTGCAGTCAAGATTCACGGTATGAAGGAGTTTGCGGCCGTGAAGGTTTTCCGACCGTGAAGGTTTTCCGGCCGTGAACTGTTCTCGACCATGAACAACCCCTTCAAGGGTTTACGGCCGTGAACTATTCTTGGTGAGTCTATGAAGATTTAAAGGGTGTACGGCCGTAAACTCAAGAACAATGATGTTGGATTCGCTAAAAACGTGTTTTAGATGCTACAAAACAACCTCTAGAGATGATTTTTGATGATTTTCGGAAGAAATGAGGGTGTTTTGGGGTTCACGGTCGAGAGGTAGAGAGAGAGAGAGAGAGAGAATGAGAGAGTTTTTAGCCAAGAAGGTTCAAATGAAGGTGGGGGCCCTATATATATATATATATATATATATATATATATATATATATATATATATATATATATATATATATATAGGCTGGGGGTATGGTCGGTGGTGGGGGCCACCTGGCACTGGCCGCAAACGGGTTTACGATCGTAAATGGGTTTACGACCGTGAAATCTAGGCAGACCGTGAACTGATGTTTTGTTCGAAGGAAAACTCGAAATTTTGCGTGGATTTGGTCCCGAATCATATATATATAAAGTTCAATTATATAACTAAATGATTTTCCAAACCAAAGGAATTTGATGGGACTCAATAAAATTCAAATTTTATTAACGAAAATTGACTATGGTAACGGAAAAAGGTTCAGGATGTCACAAATAGTGACTATTATGATATGAACTAGCCTTGGATGTAAGAATTACTTACAAAAGGTGTGTTAGAAGTAATTCTCGAGGCTGTTTGGAGTTTTCGGCCGGATGATCCAAGTGTGTTCTTGGTGTTTTTGGTGTGTTTTTTATGAAAACTAGCTAAATTGGGTGTTTTCGGCCCAATTTATAAAGATTGCAAGGTGTTTTTGGGATGATAACAAGATTAATGGATGATACTTGCAAGATCTTCAAGAAGAATCAATGGTTTTTCGCATGGAAATTAAAGAAATGATAGGTTTCGCATGTTCTTGAGAGGAGAGGGGAGACTTCGGTTGATGATCCTTGAGAGAAAAGAAAGGTGTTTTTAGATGAAGAGTGTAAGATTGAGGGATGTTTTCAGTCATATATATATATATATATATATATATATATATATATATATATATATATATATATATATATATATATATATATATATATATATATATATATATATATATATATATATGGATAAAGTGAGGCGGTTTAGCAAATAAATATCTACATATTATGTGATTTCGGTCGAAAAGAGGAAACCCACCGGAGGAGTTTTCTACTGGAAGGGGTTCTCAGTCTCACACGTTTGCGGTCCGAGGTCTTTGCGGCCGAGAACCATATTCGGTTCGAAGTTAGGTGTCCCTTTTTGTGAAGGTTTTCGGTGCGAGCCAGGTGGACAAATCCGAGGGGTTTTCGGTGTGTAACATCCCAAAATTTAAGGCTAAAAATTTCATTTTTAATATAAGAAAACCTTTGATATCTTTGTTCCAGAAATTGAAAACATTTCAATTAAAACAAATATCAGAGCCTAATCCCAAAGATCACATAATGTGGAATAACATCGGTGAATGCGTTGCGATCGTCCTGAGCTCCTATTTCTTGAAAATTGAAGATACCTGAAACCAAAACTTTAAACCATAAGCACGAAACTTAGTGAGTTCCCCAAATACCACATACCATACATATCAACCGGGTCATACATTCCATACATACTGTAAGCCATACATATCAAACATATCCATCATCAAGTAAGGTGCTATGTGCCAAAGATAGTCTTGCCATTATGCCACGGGTCGCACGTGGTCTTTCCTGCCAAGCTTGGGACCACCCCCTCGGTCTTACAAACAAGTGCCAAGAGCCACCTCCTGGTCTTCCATGCAAGCATCACAAAGACAACTAGCATACATACTACTTTACTTAGCTAAACAGCATATAGTGTGCCAGGAGCCACATCCTGGTCTTTCATACATAATAGCATACAGTGTGCCAGGAGCCACCTCCTGGTCTTTCATACATATTGCCAAGGGCTAACCCCCCGGGTCTTCCTACCATACATAATAACATACTGTGTGCCAGGAGCCGCCTCTTGGTCTTTCATGCATAATGCTAGGGATAACCCCCGGGTCTTCCTATCGTACATAAACTAAATGGGCCAGCATTGGTGCCTTAGACCCATACAAACAGTGAGAAGACTCACCTCACAAGCTGACTACAGAACCTTGCGAATAAACCTTCGCTGCTAGCTGGCAGATCCTCGAACTACTGGTCTCTCGACTCCCCGAGCTACCATTACCCAAAATGACAATTAGCCCAAACCAATAATCCTCTTTAGGGTAAAATGACCATTTTACCCCTAATCTTACTTGGTCCATATCTAAGGCCCAACAGTAGGTAGGCTTTCCAAGCCCACTAGTGGCCCAATTTGCTAAATTGGGCCCAATTCTTCTAATGGGCCTTACCCTAAGCCCAAACATATTCTTAGCCCAAAACATCTGACTTTTGATGGCCCACTATGGCCTAAAGATCCAAAGTCCACTGCTTGGCCCAACCCGAGGCCCAAAACACACTGATCCCATAACTGATGAGTATGTGGGGCGTACTCTTATGTACGCTAAGCGTACTAGCTGACGGTGGTGTACGTTGCGCGTACCTTCATGTACGCCCAACGTACTCCTCTGTTAAGCTACTTTTCCCATTAAGTGCTTAATACTCCATTCTAAAAGCTACAATTACATATCCAAGTCCTTTTCAACGTCTTAATCCTTAAAGTCACTGACTTGGTGACTTTACATGTCCCAAACATGCCCAAACTCCAAAAAAATGGTATTCTACTTCCATGAAAATGGTATTAACTCTTGCATGAGCCCAAAAAGACCACCAAGATGACAACTTTCTGTCTTAGGGAATCATTTAGCACTAAGGGTGGAAACCCCTAGTCTAAGAATCAGATTTGGACCATAAAGCTTCATCTTTGGGACCAAAAAGGTCCAAAACTCCACCATAATAGATCTAAGTATACTTGAGGAAAGTTTCAGACTTTATACCTCAAAATGATCTGAAATGGAACCACAATCTCATATCTACTGCTTCCCCTTTGATCCACCACCTTGCTACAATTACACTCAAAGTAGGGTTAGGGTTTCGTGGTGGCTGTCGAAAGATGAGATGGAGGCTGACCCATGAGGCACATTATTCCTTTATAGTGACACAACCCTAAAATTAGGGTTTTAGAAACACTGAGCGTACGCTGGGCGTACGCCTCTCCGCACCCGCGACCATATAACCTTATACGTTGGGCGTAACCCAGCTTACGATGGGCGTACCCAGCTAAACACACACATGCATGGGCTGCCCTGTCACAAAACTCCATTAGGGACTAAAATTGACAATAACTTCAAAGTGTTATAACTCCGTCACTCTAAGTCCGTTTCCGACAAACTTTGTATCCATGAAAAGATGGCGAGAAGCCCTGTGCTCCTAGCCACACCCCAAGCCTAAAACCTTCCGGATAAAACCCGAGACCCATAAAAGACCAAATCGCACCTACCCTTTGGCTTCCGGGACGAAAACTGAGTACTTTCTAAATGGGGTGTTAGAACTCTCTCCCACTTAAACTAGACTTTTTCCTCGAAGTCTTCTGTGGATACTTATCTCGAATACTTCTCATGGGACACGGTAGTTACTCCAAACTAGCTTGAACACTCGCAACCATTCTTATACAATGCCTAACCTTTCCTGCCCAGTCCGATCCCCGAAAGGACCGCTACACTTGACATCCTGAGGGTCCAACCATTACCCTGCGCAACTGATGATCTTCCCAAGGCAACTGTATACAAGTGACGACATTTCCTATCTCTATGAAGGACAGATCTTCGATGTAACTAAATCTCCAGCCACTCCCAGTTCTGGTCCCTTTGTCATTACCCATTGATGCTTCCACTTACTATGACCCGATGCCAAACACCCAACCCATCGAATGGGTCAGATAATCCTTCGAGTAATAGATTATCCCTGCAACGGTTATACTCATACGAGAGCTGCACAACAGAGTCAAATCACTTACTCTGGGATTATTTAATCCTGTTGTGAGTGATTTAGCACCTCTCGGTCAACTAACTATTCCATGCACGAATTCTCTTATCACTGCTCCTGCCCGAAGATCCTGTTGTCACTTATCTGCTTTTTGGATGAACAGAGACCTCCCTGGTCCCAACTTACCTGTCGGCAATCTAGAAATACAAGATTCCACCCGATTACCGAGCCCAATCATGTTGTGGCGTACCCACATTTGTATGGGCTACCCTGCCCCGGTTTAACCTATCTAAAAAACTCCATAAGCGAGTCACATATCTGATACATTTTTACTGCCGAATAGGGGCCGGTGAATGCTACGGGCCATCCCGCAGTCTCACGATTCCATATTAACTGATCAGTAATGAATGCTATGGGCCACCTCGTAGTCTCACGCTTCCATATTAACTGACCACTAATGAATGCTACGGGCCACCCCATAGTCTTACTATACCAATACTACAGACCATACCGCAATCTTATAATACCAATATACTACTGGCTAACTAACAAGTGCTACGGGCCACCCCACAGTCTTACCATACCAATGTTATGGGCCACACAACAGTCTTACAATACCAATGCTATAGGCCACACCTTAGTCTTACTATACTGATATATGAATGCTATGGGCTGCACCGCAGTCTTACAACGTTCCTACTCTATCTGCCAACTAGTGAACGCTACGGGCCACCCCATAGTCTTACAACACTTCTACACTATCTGCTAACCAATGCTACAGGCCACCCTGCATACTTTCCATCTTCATGTTTGCTAGCCAATATGACTTGAGTGACCTTGAACTTTTCAAGTCTTTGAACTTGTGGGTCAGGGAGAATTATTGAAGGATGTGGAGGAAGTGAAGTTCGACTACAACACGAAGAAGAGATTAATCTTTTACATCGATCGTCTTGTGGAATGTCATCTTTATGAAGAAATCTTGTTCCAAAAGGATAAGGTAGACCATAGTTGTCAAAACTAGACATATATAAGGGAGAAATTCAAGTTAGTTGATTTAAGTCTTTAATATAACACTAAAATGAAATCTTAAGGCTAGGACCCAACACAATAGTTTACAATTCGGAAGAGGGATGCCGTAATCCGATTGCAAAATATTTGAAGGTAGGTAAATGACGATTTACCAATTTCCACAATGAAAAACGAAATTGATTATTAAGTTTTAAATGGAAATTCCTAGATCCTTTGAGATTCATTGAAGTTTTCAATGGAATGTTTAAATCTCGATTGTGCCCTTCAAGTTTGTAACTGGGATACCGAGGATCACAAACAAGGTGTGAATAACCATGCAAATCAGCCTGGTACTCTTGATATTATTTATCACCTAATCAATGTGTCGGTTAACTACACACGCTCCATTGATCTATAACAAACATCGAGCAACCCTTTGCCACCCTTGTTAGTCCAAGTTAGTGTGACGGTTAACCACACATGCTCCACTAACAACTTGGCAAGGTGCAAAGTGCAATTTCATGGGTTAGCACCAAATTCACATTTTTTCTAAGTAACTAAGATTAGGAATTTATAAGTGTTTAGTTACTTGGTATTTTCATTATACTTTTAATGAGAATTAATGTCCTATCCTATCCGTTCGGCTAACGACCCTCCACTAGTCAAGGAAGCGGTGGGTGAGAGTGGACACCCATTAAACCGCCATTTTATAGGCAGTAACCTTATGCCCCCCTTATAGATCAGCTTCGTGAATGAGGCTACTAACGGTAAGACCGACTTTTTACGTATACATATAATATATTAAACTTTTAATATTATAATAGTATAAGGGTGTATTATAAACTTTTAAAATACCAAGTGGTTTAATCTATTAATTAAACTATACTCATAATTTAATTAAACTTAAACCATGTCATTATGGAATTATTAATTCTCTTTTAATTAAACACTTTAATTAACTATTAATAAAGTCCATAAAGATGTAATATGAATTATTTAAAGCATCAAGATGCTAAAACAAAATTAAAACTATTTAATTTATTATTAAGTTATGAACCCATGAGTTATACTTTTGAAAACTTTTCAAATAACTTTAGTTTTAGAATTCAATGTCTTATAAAAAAACTTTTCAAATTCTAAAACTTGAGGGTATGTTTTGTAACTCTTGAAAACTTTTAGAATTCCATAAAAGAGACTTTACAAGTTCCATAACTTGAGGGCAAGTTATGAAACTCTTCAAAACTATCCATAACAAATTTTGTAACCTTTGAAGACTCTTGGAATTCATAACTTAAAGAGTTAATGAATGAAACTTTTCATATCCATAACTTATGGAAGTTTCAAAACTCTTAAGATCATAACTTTAAAAAAAAACTTTTGATTTCCAAAATGTTATGACAAAATTTGTAACTCCTTAAAAACATTTAGATCAAAATTTGAAAACAAATAAAATAATCATATTATCTTTTGAAAACTTTTCAAATAACTTTAGTTTTAGAATTCAATGTCTCATAAAAAAACTTTTCAAATTTCAAAACTTGAGGGCACGTTTTGTAACTGTTGAAAACTTTAGAATTCCATAATAGAGAATTTACAAGTTCCATAACTTGAGGGCAAGTTATGAAACTCTTCAAAGCTATTTATAACAAATTTTGTAACCTTTGAAGACTCTTGGAATTCATAACTTAAAGAGTTAATGAATGAAACTTTCCACATCCATAACTTATGGAAGTTTCAAAACTCTTAAGATCATAACTTTAAAAAAAACTTTTGATTTCCAAAATGTTATGAAAAAATTTGTAACTCCTTAAAAACATTTTGATCAAACTTTTAAAACAAATAAAATAATCATATCATTCTATCTTTTAATAAATTGACCTAATTCAACTCTTGTAGTAAAATGACTCAAATTTTACAAATAATTAGTTTTCATAAAATCAAGTAATTATCTTAAAATTTGACAAACTTCATGTATTTTTTTTCAACTTTGAAAATCAAACATTTGCATCAAATATAATAGAAAACAATCCTAGGCTCTGATACCACTGTTGGGTTTTGTATACTACAACATCCTATGGTGCACTTACAACCCTAAATACTTTGGATGTATGTTTTCTCTAATTATACATGCAATATTGTTTCCAAAGCATTAAGCCTACAATTAGCATATAATTGACATAATCAACATAAAAATGAGTTATAGAGTTACCTCTTTGTTGTAGCTTGTAGTTTTGGCCTTTAAGAACTTAGCACCCCAAGTGTGATGCATCAAACGGTTCACAACACACCTAGTACAAAAGAGAACTTGAGAGAGATGTTGCAAGCTCCAAAATCGGCTCTAATGAACTCCAAGAACTCTAGTGTCCGATTTTGGGTGCTAAGGGAGTCCTTTTACAGTATGGTAAAGTCTAGGGTTACATCCATGTAAACCCTAATGCCCATGACCTTTCATATTACTTAGGCTCCATGGGTTAAACCTCCATGAACTATCCATGGACTACCATATTGGTTTAGCCTATCCTAAATAACAATTGGCCCACACTATAAGAATCATTGATTTACCAAATCAATCCTCATATATTTAATTAGTCTCTTTTGATCAAATAATTAATTCCAAATTAATTCTTGATCAATACTAATTAAATAATATGATTTCATATTAATATATTAGAACTTATAATATATTAATAAATCATAAGTAACCTCTTACTCAAGTATCCATCCTATCAAATTGTCCTGGTGATATGTAACCCGAAATGGACCATGCTACTCTCGGGTCAAGTACATACCAATTATAGTTATGGGCTTAGACACCTAATCCAACACAAGTAACCTATATTCTATCGTTTGAAGGTTTAGAAGGCTGTCGGAAGGCCGTTAAGCTGACAGGAGCAAAGATCTTAGGGATTGGAAAGCGGATTCATGTCGGTAATCATGTGGTTTGTTAACGTGACCATGCTTAGCATTCAATTGGGATGCCATTATGTGTTTACTTTCTAATTTAGGTGTTAAAACCTTTTACTTTGAGTTTGTGACCGAATGAATCTTTGAATTTACGGTTTAATTGCTATTTGGATTGTTTATTCTTATTTAATTTATTTTGTCAAGTTTGATTGAAGATCCATATGTGTTAAAGATTGTTGTTTTGTTTCGTATTGTTGAATTAATAAAGTTTAGAGGACTATATAGTTGTGTTAATTTGAATCATAGTCGTCCAGTAACCATTGGTGATTATGACTAGAGTTTTGACCAAAACCTAGGGTTAGGGAATAAAGTAATGAACTTTAATGTGTGTGCATGAGTAGAATGACCATTTGATGCATGGTTTAATTCCTAAGACCATTAGGGTTATATAAGATCAAATCTTGCTTAATACGAACTGAATACTAATTTGCATGATTGTTTGTTCACCTGATCAACGAATTAATAGTTGTGTTGAAATCAAAGGATTAGGAGTCATGACCATGACACTAGTCATATAAGGAATCAATGAATAATGAATGAATATCCATTGTATCAATAGTTAACCATTAATTTGAGATGTAATTTATCTAAATCAAAGTATCTAAAGAAATTTGTCTTGCAGTCATTTTATCGATATTTGATGTTAAGTGGTATTTGAAGTATTTAATAAAACATTTCTTTATTGCGTTTGTGTGTTTAGTGTTACCTATAATCAAAAACTCCAAATTAATTCACCATAGTTCCTTTTGTGTTCGAAACCTGTTCTTACCACAACTATACTATTACACGATTAGGTCCACTGCCTAGTGTGTGTGTTAGTCCAGTTGTGATAAATTCAATTTTATAAATTTAAAATAGGGGTGTGTATGGGACAGTTTGGTTCGGTTATTGGTCAAAACCAAACCATAACCATTACAACTGGTTAATCTCTTTTGATGACCATTGGGTAATGGTTAATGTTGGTTTTTATTAATGGTTATAGTTGGTTAATAGTTATAATTAATGGTTAATATCGATTAACCAAAATAGTCCAAGATGACATAAAAATAAAATATTTTTTTATAAAAATTGAAAAACACAAAGTCTATCGTTATAGAAAAGTGAATGATTGTGTATTTATAATTGTATTGATAGAATATTACTTGAAATCCCATCTAACTCCAAATGATTACCCTTTAAACTTTCAGTTTCCAATATAATTACATACCATATATTTATTTTTATATCATATTAAAAACATTATTAATATTACTGGTTCGGCACGATTTATAATGATTCCGTTTTTTATTAAAACCATAACTAAACCATATGTATTCGGTTAATCATAATTAGAAACCAAACCATATATTTTAGTAATGGTTCGGTTAAAGTGGTTCGGTTATATCGGTTAATTTGGTTATGGTTCGGTTTTTCGGTTAATATGCACACCCCTAATTTAAAACTTGAGCAATTAAAAAATATATATAAAAAACCACACATCATAGCCATATGGGCTGTCACACCAGAATCCACACACCGATTAGGAGTAGATTCGTTTATGTTGCAATCGGCATGAAATGCTTGGGCTAAATTGGCTGCAGAATATGAAGATTTTTTTAGCATAAGTACTCAAATATAGACATGATCATGCATAGTGATCATCAGTTCGGCATAGTTCACAGTGAGGTGGTCGACGACCACGACCACAAAAAGAAGAATTTCCCCAAAAATTTGATCGACCAGACCTCCCTCACCCACGAGAAGGAGCAGCAGTGAAAGCAACATGAGAGGGAGCCGATTAATGGAAAGATGAAAGAAATAATTTGTAGCCTTCCACATGAGCAACAAGAGAATGAAAAGAAGGTCTGGTGGGCAAAGCTCAATGAGCAGTAGAGAAAGTTTAAAAGGTTGGTCCCAAGCCACACAAGAACCAATTTGATCACAAATATATTTAAATTGCTTGGCATATTCAGAGACAGAGAGGGTACCCTTTTTTAGTTGGCACAAAGAATCTTTGAGGATCTGAGATCGATCTTAAGAATCATGACTATAGTCTGACACCAAAGCCACCCATACTTCACGAGGGGAAGAGAAACCCAAGACTTTAGATATGGACTCTTCAGATAGAGAGGATTGAAGAATTAAAAGAGCCTTTTGATCAAGTTCGACCCAAGCATTATGGGTTGGGTTGGGAGCTTTTTTGCCGTCAATTAAGGTTTTGGATGGCGGGGCGAAAGAAGAACCATCGACATGACTCATCCACTTCTGATGAAGAAGAAGTGAGGTAATTTGATTGAGATAGAGAAGGCAATTGGACGAGGGTAATTTAATGGTGAGCATATGGATAAGGGTGTTTAAGGAGAAAGAATTCTCAGATGAAGAAGACATTGTGAGATGAAGAAGATGAGAGGCAGAAAGAAGAGAAAACAATGAGGAGGGTTAGGGTTGTGTTAGGGATTGGTATTTAGGCTGATACCATGTGATGATGGGATAAATGTTCCTGATGATTATTATTGAAAGATGATTAAAGTATATATACAAATTACAACATGATATACAAGGTAAAAAATAATCTAATACAGGTAACTAAATGTAGCTAATTATATACGGGGTTTTATCTCCGATATAAAGTATATGTTATTATTAGGAGTGAAACCAATCTATGACCTTTGAAGTCCGATCGGTACCCCAGAGGGATGTTTTACATCTAGCGACTACACACCAACTAGTTTGGAATTGATTGGGAAGAATTCCATTACATGGGCTTCATCGAAATTCATGAATTTCACAATAGTTATTAAATATAAAACATAGTCAAAATCGAAAAAGCTACAAGGCTTTAACCATAAGTTTGCAAAGTTTCCAATTTTGGATATCTTAGGATTCTTACCTTTCTACTTTATTTTTTCTTTTTCAGTTTAATTGCTTGGATTTTACTAAAATACCTTCGAGTTTTTGAGCTTTTTATGACTTTATACTTGCTTGAGGACAAACAAAATCTAAGCATGTGATATTTTGATAATTTTTAGGTCCAGTTAGTGTTGCGTCTTTGGGCTCGTTAGCTTGTCCAGTTTTGTCTCTGGTATGGGCCTGTCCATTCGTGAGTTCATTGTAGGGTTTATTATTTATAGATGCTTGCATGCATTCTAGAACATAAGATTGGATAGAGATTTTTATAAGCGTTTTACGTTCTTATTTTTTGTAACGCTAGAATCCTCTACAGCGGAAGTTCTTCATCGAGCTCTGCTGAGGATTGAGTTAATAGAATCATTCGACTCATTCAGATTCATTCTTGTGTTTTTGTCTAACTGTTTTTACTTTTTGATTCGCCTGTTATAAGATCTAATCGATCAAGAGTTTTACAAACTCAACAATTGGTATCAGAGTAGGAGGCTGTGTAATTCATACACATCTCTTCTGTGAAAGAAGTGATTAGGGTTTATTCCGCATTAACTGATATTTATTGAGCCGTCACTCCATAATTGACATATCTCAGTATTTATTCGGTTTGCCCTAATATTACATATTACAAGTCTGATCTTTCAAACAGGTAAAACGATCAAGCATGGACGATTCTCAATCTAATCCTATCAACATCTAAAAAGGTATTGGATCAACAACAAAGATTCCTATTCTTTACACCCAGGATTACAAAGTTTGGGCGCATCATTTTGAAGACTATGTCATCGGATCTGAAGACAATGGGTATCTTATATGGGAAGCTATTGTGTCTGGACCATTTACTCACTCAGGAACATCCAGAATCATTAAAACTCAGAAAGAGTATAATGATCTGTTAAAAGATGTAAAAGACGTTGCTCAAGACGAAAAGGAGAAGTTTCAGTGCAATATCAAAGCATTAAGACTGATCTGATTCGCTCTTCAATCTGACACGTTTAGGTTGGTGAGTTCCTACAGTACCGCTAAAGAAATCTGGGATCGGCTGCGAGAGCTGTATTCCACAGATGAAGATTTGGAGCACTCTATTCAGACCTTGCTTTTGTCTAAGTTTGGAGAATTTAAGCAAAATTCCGATGAGTCCGTCACTCAGACGTTTGATCGCTTCAATCATCTTCTTAGCAAGATGATCAAACATGATATCGAAAGGAAGTTGATTGAACAGAAGGTCAACTTTTTGAATGGCTTAAGATCCGAATGGAGAGTTGTTGTGTCTACAGTTAAAGCTCACGAGCAGTTCAAGTCATATTCGCTGGCGAAACTGGTGGGAATTCTGAAATCCCAAGAAAAGATAGTGATGCAAGAGAAGAATGTGGTCTCAAACTTGGGGTCCTTGGCCCTCCTGTCCAAAAGCAAGAATGTAGTAGAAGATGAAGATCTAAACCTGGAGGACTATGATCTTACTTTAGAAGATTATGTTATGATGGTGTCCAATCCAAAAAGGTTCATCAAGAAGAGGTTTTCTACCAATAAGAACCGAAATTGGCAGGGAAGCTACAGTTCTGAAAAAGTAAGGGAGGAGCCGAAGACTGAGGAACCAAAGAAAGAGGCAAAGGTTGAAGGAGATTCTGGTGTCAGCTGCTATTATTGTGGAGGAAAGAATCATTATGCAAAAGATTGTGTTCTGAAGAAAATGGCAGAGAAAGATGAGGAGAAAGATGAAGAGGCAATCCTGATGAAAAAGCTGGAAAAGATTAAGAGGAAGAAAGCGGCTACTAATCCTTCTATGAATGCTCTTATTGTACAGGGTTTGGCAGAGGATGACGAGTTCGGTGGCATACAGGTGTGGTCGACCGACTCAGAAGATGATGAGGTGAGAAAGCCTTCTCATGGAAAGGCGTATGTGGCAAGAGGTGGTGAAAGTAGCGGAAAGTGTTTGATGGTGACTGACGTATCTCACATGAGGGGATACAATACAGATGGTGGAAATGAGGACACCAAGGAGCGAGAGGACTTATGCTTCACAGCAAAACCTCTCAGTGTGCAGATCAATGAACTTGATGAATTGATCAAGAAGGTACAATCTCTTTTTATCTCATTCAAAGTTCCACAAAAATCATATGAAAAGGAATTAAATAACTTAAATTCAAGAATCTCAAATCTGGATAGTTGTTTAACTCAAACACGGGTCACCAATTCTAACCTAACCGACCAATTAAGCAGGGTGTCATCCAAGAGTGAGGAGCGAAGGATGTGGATTGAGCAAAAGGAGTCGGAGTTGATTAAGTCTAAGGATGAAAACATTTATTTACAAAGAGACAATTTGAAACTTTTAAAACAAAGAAATGTTTTTTGTTTGATTGCTAAAAGACTTTATGCTAACATTACTCAACTGCATCTGAATTGTGAAATAGGGCAGAAAATACATCGCATGATTTTACCCTTCCTTGAGTTTAAGGAGGATGAAATCGATGCTGAAGCATACAACTGTGAAAGTGTTGTTTCGTCTGATGATGTGAATCCTACTTATATGTATGGTCTGGACAAAATAGAATCTTTTATAAAGTCCAAAGACCATAAGGACATGTTGAAAAATCTTTTGGATGAAAACGATAAACTGAAACTAAGGACCGAAACCATACAAAAATTCGACTCATTGAGTGCCAATTTAAGTTCAGAAAATAAAATTGATGTTGAAAACGCATCTGAACTTAATGAGGACGATGATATGAGTGAAATTTCTGTAGATGATGTAGTTGACTGTTCTGAGTTTGTCAAGAGCGAACCCGAAAACCACAAAAATCTAATTTCTGAAAATTCTGTGGAGTTTGCTCGCTTGTCCCAAAATAAGTCCCCGATTCTTGAAGAAAAGGTTGTTGTGTACCAAAAGGTAAGAACTACTCCAAATTAGGTGTATAAAGTCATAGGAGTAACCGAACATCAAACAGCTGAACTCACTGCCATTGTGAACGAAGATAACGCAGATGGTTGTGATGAGTTCTTCTGGTCTGCTCCTATAGATAATGCCGACGAAACATTTGGTCTGTCAGAGCGAACGTCATGGAAAACTAAAGGAAGATATGTACCAGAGCCGCTAAATAAGCCTGACAACTTTGACGTGCCAAGCACTAGTGGCACAAAAGAAATACCTGTAGAAGAAGTCACTTCCACAAGCGAAACATCATCTGTGAAAAGTGAACCGGCTGACAAGAAGCTGAAACAAAAGGCTAACATCCACAGACAGCCGAAACAAGTGAAAAATCAAAAGCAACAAAGAAACCTAAGATACAAAAAGAATCTCTCTGAGTGAAAGCAGTTTTGGCGCTCTCAAAACACTCATTTCTCTTATCATGATAGAAATTCAAAGTCAGAGAAAAAGGCTTTTGAGCAGCATGAGGAACAGAACCAAAAGGTTAGGTTCGGTCCTGAGAGCAAAAGCAACCGAAAGGACAGATTCGGTCCCGAGAGCAACAACAACCGAAAGGATAAGTTCGGTCACGAAGGAAAAAGCTACCGAAGGTCCAGGTTCGGTCCCTCCAATGACCATAAACAAAAGGGTCATTTCGAACCACAAGTCAGAAGAAATTTTCATTCTAATTCTTATCGTTCTCAATTCTCTTCTAAACCCAATTCTGTTCCTGCACAAAACTCTAAATCATCAACGAACTTGAAAGGAAAATCGAAGATTTCCTCAGTCCAGGAAGACCGAAAGCAGACTAATACCCAAACACCAAAATCTGAAACCAAAACGTCTGTAACTAACCCTAACAAAATCAAAGTTTTCACTATTAAGAGGAAAGATGAAACAACATTAATAAAAAGAACATATCTTGTTGATGTGTCTCTTACTATTCCTGTTCCTGTGAAAGGCTCACGTGGACCCAAGAAACTTTGGGTTCCTAAATCTGCTTAATTTTTGTAGGTTATAAGTGACGAGCAGTTCGACGAAGAATGGTACATTGACAGTGGCTGCTCACGTCACATGACAGGAAGGAAGGAAGAGCTAAGGGAGTTTCGATCTCTTCAAAATGGTGGAAATGTCAAGTTCAGCAACAATTCTTATGGAACGATAAAGTGTTATGGGATGATAACCAATGGAGACTTCACAATTAGAAAGGTGGCGTACGTTGAAGGGCTACAACATAATCTCATCGGTGTGTCTCAACTGGTAGGAGGTACCGGTCTCAAAGTTTCATTTGACGATGAAGGTTCAGAAATCATAGAGAAGAAATCAAAAAGGGTGATTATCAAATCAGAACGCAAAGGCGAAATGTTTCCTCTCAATCTCAAACCAATCAAAGGAAATACAGCTATATGTCTTTTATCCAAAGCTCATTCTGACGAAAGCTGGTTGTGGCACCGAAGGCTCTCACATCTCAACTTCAAAGACATCAACAAACTTGTCACAGGAGGTCATGTTAGAGGTCTACCATTGCTCAAGTTTGATCGAGAACACTTGTGCGCTGCATGTGAAATGGGGAAACAAAGTTGTCAAAGTCACCCATCCATCATAAACACGAAAGTTGTTGAACCACTTGAGTTACTTCACATTGACTTGTGTGGTCCATCATCAATCGAAAGCATTGGCGGTAGCAAGTATATTCTTGTTAGCGTTGATGATTTCTCTCGTTTTACATGGGTGTTCTTTCTGAAGCACAAATCTAAGGCTACTCCTAAGCTAAAGATGTTCATCAAGCAGGTTGAAGTGCAACTGAGAAAAGTCGTTCGCAACATTAGGAGCGACAATGGACTGGAGTTCAAGAACAGAGAATTTGAAGACTTTTTGGCAGAAAAAGGAACCAGTCACAACTTCTCATCCCCCTACACGCCTCAACAGAACGGAATTGTCGAAAGACGAAACCGATCCTTGTGTGAGGCGGCCCGAACTATGCTAAGTTTCGCTTCTCTTCCTTTATATTTTTGGGCTGATGCTATTGTTGCCGCGTGTTTTACGCAGAACATGTCTTATCTCAACAAGCGTTTCTCTCTTACTCCTTATGAGATCATCAATAACAGGAAGCCGAACATAAAATTCTTCCATGTGTTTGGCTCACGATGTTTCATCTTCAACTCCAAAGAACATCGTAACAAGTTTGATGTTAAAGCTGATGAAGGAATTTTTCTGGGATACTCTCTTACTTCAAAGGCATACCGGGTTTTAAATAAGCGTTCCAGAAAATTGAAGAAACATATTATGTGACTTTCGATGACAGCTGCGTCAAGAAGCTAAAGGCTACTGAAGAAGCAATTGGAGAGATTTTCTTTCAAACAGGTCAAGTCACGGCTTCGATTGCTAATCTGTTCGATCAATTTGTGGAATTATTCGATGAACTTGAGAAAGCTACTCTCTCAGAAGCCAAGGCAGCAGACAACAAAGTCGACCATCTGAAGCAAATTGTCGAAGATGCCGCCAAATGAATGGGTGAAGGAGGACAAGCTCCAAACAAACCTCCTCAGCAAGGCGCTTCAGTTGAGGGGGAGAATCCACTTTCTTCAAAACAACTGAGCTCACAATTTGAGGGGGAGAATTCTATTCTAGTAGCACCCGAAAGCTCAACAGCACCCGAAAGACCTATAGCACCCTAAAGCTCAACAACACCCGAAAGTCCTGTAGCACCAGAAAGTCCAGCTACACCTGAAAGCTCATCAGTCGAGGGGGAGAACTCCAGTATGTTCTACAATGACGATAGTCAATCTGAATTAGAAGAAATGGTCAATGCTGAATTGGATCCATCCTATGATCCAAATTACCCTCCTCTTGTTAAATGGACCAGAGATCATCCTGTATCTCAGATAGTGGGTAATGTCTCTGAAAAGGTCTTGACCCGATCTCAACTGAAAGCAAAGCAATCATCTCTATTCTCCAAAGTAGATTTCTGCATGTATAATTTTTTCGTATCAAAAGTTGAACCGAAGACAGTAAATACTGCTCTTGATCATTCTGACTGGGTTCAAGCTATGCAAGATGAACTCAACGAGTTCGAAAGAAACAAGGTATGGCGCCTCATTCCAACTCCTAAAGATGCCTCAGTTGTTGGTCTCAAATGGGTATTCAGAAACAAAATGGACAAGGAAGGCAATGTAATTCGAAATAAAGCTCGTCTCGTGGTGAAAGGATACTGCCAGGAAGAAGGAATTGATTACGAAGAAACTTTTGCTCCGGTAGCTAGGCTGGAATTTGTTTGAATATTTCTGGCCTATGCTGCACACAAGAACTTTGAGGTCTACCAAATGGACGTAAAATGCGTCTTTCTAAATGGAGAACTTGAAGAAACGGTTTACGTGGAGCAACCTCCTGGTTTTGTCAATGAAAAATACCCAAATCACTGTTATATTCTGGACAAGGCAGTTTACGGTCTAAAACAAGCACCTAGGGCATGGTATGAAACGCTAACCAAGTTCTTAAAGATGTCAAAATTCAAACAAGGTTCGGTTGACCCAACCTTCTTTCGTAAGAAGGAAGGTAACCACCTTATGATAGTTCAAATCTATGTCGATGATATCATCTTTGGCTCAACGAATCCTAGCTTAACAGCTAAATTCAGAAAGCTGATGGAGACTAAATTTGAAATGAGCTCAATGGGTCCGATTAACTTTTTCCTTGGTTTAAATATTAGACAGGGACCTGAAGGCATCTTTATCAACCAGGAAGCATACACCAAGACTCTTCTTGCTAAATTTGGCATGATGGGAGACTCAAAGGTCAAAGTTCCAATGGCGTTCGGCACCAAGCTCACACCATCCTTGGAAAAACCGACAGTCGATATTACGCTATACCGCCAGATGATTGGGTCTTTAATGTACCTCACTGCTAGCAGGCCTGATATAATGTTTTCTGTATGTTATTGTGCTAGGTTTCAGGCGAATCCTCGTGAACCACATATGCTTGCAGTGAAAAACATACTCCGGTATCTGAAACAAACCACTTCCCTCGGTCTATGGTATCCATCAAACTCAGGTTTCTTCGTTCAAGCCTACTCAGATGCAGACCTTGGAGGATGTGGTTTAGACAGGAAAAGCACCACTGGAGGCTGCCAATTCCTAGACGGGAAGTTGGTTAGCTGGCAATCAAAGAAACAGACATGTGTTTCTCTGTCAACAGCCGAAGCAGAATACATCGCAGCTGCCTCCTGTACATCTCAAGTGATTTGGATCCAAAGCCAGCTTCGTGATTATGGAATCAATATGAAAAAGATCCCACTATATTGCGATTCAAAAAGTGCAATTAGGATCTGTCATAACCCAGTGCAACACTCCAAGACCAAGCATAATGCACTGAGGTATCACTTTATAAAGGATCATGTGGAAGATGGAAAAGTCGAAATTCACTTTGTTCGAACCACTGATCAATAAAATTCTTCACCAAAGCTCTTCCTGAAGCATCTTTCAATAAAATTCTACAAGGGCTAGGAATGATGGAATCGGAATCAGTACCAAAAACTACCTCTCAAAACTAAAAGTTGGAAGCGAAATGAACCGAACGTTCGGGTTCGGTTCACGTGTGTGCCGAAATGAACCGAACGCTCGGGTTCGGTCCTATTATCTTATCTTCACCTATCACTCAAAGGTAGTTTCTTTGGCTATAAACCTTTTGTATCTTTTTCAAATTTCATCTCTCTTATATTCAAAGTTTTTTTTAATTTAATTTCAAAACTCTTTTCTTTCTCAAATTTATTTTTTTTTGCAACCGAAATAGACCGAACGTTCGGGTTCGGTTCCAAATTTTTTTGTCTCAATTTTTTTCTTTATTTTATTATTTTAATTTTAATTTCTCTTTCTTTAAATCAAAAACTCCAAAAACAATTTTCTTTGTGTTTGTTAATATTTTTTTGTGGATATTTGTGGGCAAATTCTTTCATTAGTTAAGTGTCCCTAGAAGCATGTTGTTGTATGTGTCCAAAGCCTCACCCGATTCAGAATAATAGCCTTACTGACTTGGTATATACAAACCTTGTCTTCCCGATTAAGCTTTTATATTTATTCTAATCATGAGCTACCTTACTCTCTTCTCACATGAGATAAGAGTTTTCTGCTTGGTCCTTATTTTAATAGCAGAGGTACTTTGGTCTCTTTACACCATCTACACTACTTTTCTCCATCTCATTCGCTTCATAAACGTAACCCTTGAGACTCTCAGATATTACCACTGAGGTTTATGGTTACACAACTTCTGTATTCATGATCTTAGCTTCGTGCCGCCACATGCTAAGTAAAACCCACAATTCAATACTTATTATGCATTGACGGTGAACAATCAACTTTGCTCTAGCTTTCACTAACGAATTGACGGACTTATCCATGGGGATGGAAAGTGAAATCTCTAATTTCCTTTTGTGTGATTCCTATGAAATTGTTAATTCCCATAACATTTCTTCCCTTGGAATCCAGTTTTAATTTTTTTTTGAGATTTTACATAAACTATTTGACATTGCCACTTAAATTATTTCAAACCTACTTGTTCAACAGACTACATTGGTCTCACAAGTACTTCGTTCGATTTCTGTATTATATCAAGATCAGGAATTCTGAACTGAAGCGAAAGCCACCCAAATTAGCCTGATTACAAGAAGCCTTTCAACACTTCTCAATAAGTGTCTGATCGTTATTCAACGGGAAACCACTCAAACACTTTAAAGTCTCTCTTGACTTTGAAGGAAGAGATTCGTGCCCGGGATCCATTGTTTCGTGTCTTTACTGACATCACAATTCCCTCATATGTGTTGCTTTATTTCCTTTTCTTTTACACACTAGCACGAAAATCTTTTTGATTTTCCAAAATTCTGGTTTCATTCGTTACAAGCCATTTTTTTAATGGGATTTGAAGTTATAAAAGACGCGTGGCTCACATTATTACACGTAGTCATTCTGCTTTAAGATGACGATCACTCTAAAAGGATAAGATGCTGACTCAGGCGGGAGTCCAATCGATTTGATTTTCAAACGGCGCTTGAATGAAAGGCGTGCAAAGTGGAACCGTTTCGTTTAAAACGGCGCCTGATGGGAAGGCATGTGAATTGGGACAGTTTTCTCTCTCCTGCGTAATCATCAGGGATACCAACTGTCACACATCAATCACCTCCGAAAAACCCTTCATATTTCCTTCGAATATTTGGGAACGGATTCTTCTCTCTCCTTTAGCCACAGTATAAAAGGTAATCTTGACCATTATATACCTCTTTACTGCACCCAAAATTCATAGAGCAAGAAAACCTTTGAGAATTCTACTGTTCATCATCTCTCCCAACTTCTTCACTTCAATGGCGGATTCATCATCTGTTCATGCCACTTCCCACATCCTGCCGATTCGTCCTCAACAGAGTCTGATCATCGATCTTACTCCACACGTTTACAACGCCTTCATGTTCCCGATCATCGAATGCCTCAAATACTCGCCGCTTGCTCCCGCTCTCACCAAAGCTGAAGCTATTCCAATGGAATTTTTATCCCAAATCTTTGCCACTGCTCATTACGATAAGTTTGTCGATAGGATCTTCTTCGACATTCTTGATCACGAGGCGTCAATCTCCAAGCAACGATTCTGCTCACTCTTAGGGTTTGAACCCGATTCATCTAGGGTTAACCCTGAATCCATTCCAGTGGGTCACTTGTTTTCTATGTTCTATAATATGGGATATACTGAGGTGCTTACAACGGTCACTAAGTTCAAGAAATCATGACTGCCTCCTCAGTGGAACGGATTATTTACTGTGTTGTTCAAAGGGTTATCTGAACGCAGTGCCGGGTCAGACGGAGCGAGTCGTCTATTCATCATGATTATGTATGGGTTATACAACGGTATCAACCTGGATTATGGGTCGGTGTTATGGCAGCAACTGATCCAGAGCCTTGCATCCACATCTCGACATTCAGAGATCTCCTACACTCGATTCTGGAGGTTGGTCACAAAATGGGTGATGGACAAGTATCACGTACCCATTGTTGCTGATTCTCCACTCTCTTCGATTGGTACTTTCCATACCACGAAGATCATAGTCTCCGATGCATCAAAATTTCAGTTCATTGGCTCCATCCCTGAGTCGATGTTTGGAGACGTTCCTACTGAAAGCCGTATCATCCGAACCTACAACGAGTTTCGTCGCTCTGGTCCTAGAGAGCTCACTCCTGAGATGATCAAATCCATCCACGAAGCTGATAAGCCTGCTCCAAGGGGAAAGAAGACTGAAAAGGGAAAAGACAAGCAGGTTGGCAAGGGCGCAAAAGGCCCTTCTCCCAAGAAACGAAAACCTACCAAGGCTGCTCACTCTCCTCCACTGAAGAAGAGAAAAACCCAACCCAGGCGAAAGCTGATATCAGCTTCCTCCTCAAGCGAATCTGAGGAAGAACATTCAGACTATGATGAGTCTCCTCGTGGTAACACTCCTCCACGATCGCCTACCCCAGAAGTACATTTTTCCAGTTCACCTATCTCTTCTCCACCAGTCACCATTCCTATTTCCATTCCCCCCATAACCTCCACTACTCAAATACCACCAACTTCCATCCCAGTACCCCCTCCCATTTTCACTGAAGCTACCACAACAATAGCTGAAGTAAGAACCAACGTATCTGATACGGGGGTTCCTACTAAAGCACCCGAACCCACTCCCACTACCGAACCTACTTCACAACCCGAACCTACTTCCACTACCGAGCCTCCACCCTCACCTCCACCCTCCTCTCCTGCTATGTCCACAGAGGATGAAGAACCATTTCTTGGTGGGGAGGACATGACTTTTGATTCGTTCTGCTACAGTCTGTATCAGGTGCAGAGTGACGACGATGATGATGCTCCCGTCACCAAGAAGCATCTCAAGGAGCTTCATGAGAAGATTGATTCTCTCATCGCTTCCTCTTCTTCATCACATTCTACCATTTCTGAAGCTGCTATTCAGAAGATTGTTGATGCTTTTTCCAAAGCTCATGAAGTTTCTCTCAGCTCAGCTATTGCCGCAATTGATGCATCCACCAAAGCATGTGCTGATGCGACCGAAAAAGTCAAAAAACTATTTACTAATGCCTCCTCTCTTCTGCAGTCTTTACAGGAAACTGCAGAAGCCACTAAAACGAAGCTTGACCCCATCGTCAACAAGCTGGCCATCTCAGTTGCCTCTAAACTGACGTCCTTCACCACTCTTCGTCAAACAATCACCGACGACAACTCAACGTTTAAGGCGACCATTGAGGAGCGCCTCACCAAGCTTCAAGAAGATCTAGTTGCTACTCTCTCATGGACGCTCTTGCTAGAAAGACAATTGCTCTTAAGGTCAAGAATATTCAACTCTCCAATTCTCAAAAGGAGATTGAGTCTCTTCGATCTGAAAGAGAGGTGATTTCATCGTGTGTTTCGGATGTCCACGCAACACTTTCAAACATCCTTGAAGCACATGATCCAATATTAAACTACTAAGTGAGGCGTACTCTTGCGGAAAAGCTTGTTCCTGCTCTTTCTCTCCTGAGCAAACTTGAAGGGCTCCCTGAGTTCGTGTCCATTCCGAAACAAGGGGGAGAGAATGTATCTGAACCGCCTCCCACTTCTAAAGCAACAAATACAACCGAACCTCCTCCAACAGGCCAAGCCTCAGGTTCGGGTGTAAAAGACAAAGGGAAACAAATTGCTGAAGATAGTGACGACGACAAAGAGACGATCGATGATCTCTTGAAAAAGCAAGGTCGAGATAAGGATGCTGATATGAGCGCTCAGGTTGCTAGAGAGGCTGAAGAAGTTGAAAGAAAGATGAAAGAAGCTCACGACCTTCTTGAGAGTAGGAAAACCCTTTTTCCTCCTTGGACTCTTGAGAAGTTGCTGAAAGAAGTAATTGAAACCCCAAGCATCCTGTGGCTCGAACCGGTGATCTCGCTTGATCGTATCAATTCTATCGATTCTCAGTTCGACATGCCACTGACCCGAAAGGCCTTCATCTTCCATGCCTTTGACAACGTTGCAGATATCCCTCATCCTCATCCTAAGGTTGACAGGGATCTTTTCGAGTTCTATCTAAGAGCTGCCCAACCACAATATCAAACATGGAGCGCTCAGAAGATTATCAATGTTCGGGTCCTCAAATCGTATCGGGAAGGAAACTTCACGAACGTTCGGTTCAAGGTGCTGAGAGGTTCCGCCAAGACCGAACATGCCATTTCGCTAGCTGATCTTCCCAACTTGAATCCACATGATTGGATAATTTTGCACAACATCCTTCTTACAAACGAAGCAGAATATGGTCCGATCATTGACCACTTCAAGAGGATGCTTGTCTGCTACATCATGGAAGTTGCCAAGATGGATCAGGAGATCGCTAGTGTCTTCAAGAAAAAGCCTACTATCTCACCTGTTGGCTCTGCCAGTGACCTAAACATGATGCAGATGGGGAAGATAGACCCGAAGAGAAATTCTGTTATGTTTACCAGAAACGAAGGCCAAAAATGCCTGTTCGCTTTAGCAGACAAACATCTCTACACCACTGCATGCCTGGAACATGTTTTGGGTATCATTCATCATTGCAAGCAAAACTCAGCTGACGACAAGAAGTACTTCGATGATATGATTCAGTGGTACATTTGCTTCAGACAAACAATCCTCGCTATTATCCCTCGTCTGTTTGATACCACTAAGAAGGTTCTGGCAGCTGGACCCAGCAAGAAGAAGTGATAGTCTCGCTCCAATTGACGCAAAGGGGGAGATTGTTAGGTCCAGTTAGTGTTGCGTCTTTAGGCTCGTTTGCTTGTCCAGTTTTGTCTCCGGTATGGGCCTGCCCATCCGTGAGTTCTTTGTAGGGTTTATTATTTATAGATTCTTGCATGCATTCTAGAACGTAAGATTTGATAGAGATTTTTATAAGCGTTTTACGTTCTTATTTTTTGTAACCCTAGAATCCTCTACAGCGGAAGTTCTTCATCGAGCTCTGCTGAGGATTGAGTTAATAGAATCATTCGACTCATTCAGATTCATTCTTGTGTTTTTGTCTAACTGTTTTTACTTTCTTGATTCGCCTGTTATAAGATCTAATTGATCAAGAGTTTTACAAACTCAACAATATTGCTTAAATTAATAATATAATTTGGTTATTTATCTTAATATTTATTCTAGAATATTATACTTTAAGGATAAATATGCTTAATAGAGTTTAATATTTGATAATTATAATTTAAATTCGAAGCTGAAGATAAAAGGAAATGATTGAAGCAAAAATGGAGCAGATAAGTAAGAAATTTGAAATTGCCATAAAATACGGTGTTAACGCCGCAAAGGATAAGGGATAACGTTGCAAAGATCTATTAGAATTCGAGAACAAGCAGGACATATCACGCTTAGCGATATGTAGATGAAGGCTTCACGACGCTATGTTTAAAAATCTATAAATACGAGATTTTCACATCCTAATTCGGTGTGCAGAAAAGAAGCGTCATTTACTGCGAAAATAACCCTTTTATCGTTCTAAAGGCGAGAGAATTCGAAGAAGGTGTATTATTGAAGATTTGTAGAAGAAAGCTTGAAAATATCATTAGGTTTGTAATCTTTAGCATTATATATATATATATATATATATATATATATATATTGTTTGTAAACATGAAGGGCTAATAACATTAGTTTTTGCTTATTAGATGTAGATGAACTAAAGTTATATGATGTATTTGTTGATTTTAGTTTATACCAGTTAATTATTTATTACTTTTGGATTAATCATTCTTCATTAATTGTTAAAGTTTAGATTTTTATAGCTTACAATTAAGTTAATGTAATTTAGACTATTAATATGATTATGGTAACTTGAATCTTAATAGTTTTTTCACCATACATGTAAGGACTATTGATTGAACAAATCATAGGGTTAGGCAATTGTAACGTCCCAAAATTCAAGACTAAAAATTTCTTTTAATAAAACATTACTTTAAGCAAATTCATCATTTCAAAACATAAACAGAGTATTAGTTTCCAAAATACATGTTCGTTATCAGAGTAAACATTCCCAGGCTGTCTAAACTATGGTGTGTGCCATACAATCACCCCGAGCTCTTCCCTCCGCTACCGGAAGTACCTGAAACCAAAACTGAAAACCGTAAGCACGAAGCTTAGTGAATTCCCCACCCTACCACATACCATGCATAACCACATACTGCACAAACTGGGCCACGCTCGCTATCCTGGGCCTTGCCCCCTACCTCGGGCTTCGCCCGCTACAACGGCCCCGCCGCTCCAGGCCCCGCCTGGCTTCGAGCCCCGCTCGGATACAGATCTGTTTCGCTTAGGCCTCGCCTGTCACAGGGCCTCGCCCACTAACATATAATAGCACATAAACATATCACATCACATCACAGAAGCTCAACACATACTAACGGATCTTGTCCTAGGCCTCGCCTATCTCTGGGCCCCGCCCTTGTCCTGCTACTGATGAGTCATGGAACCCCGTCCATACTCCTGCTGATAGTGAGGTACGGGTCCAGCCCACCCTCACTCCTTCCCTAACTTGGGCCTCGCCCCTGATCTGCTGCTACCGAGATGTGGAACACCATCCACACTCTGCTATTGGTGAGATACGGGACCTCGCCCACACTCACCTCCCTACCAGGCACATACATGTATCACACAGACAACAAGTACAAACTATCACATAAACCGTTCCTTGGGCACCCGCCCTCTATCATTGGACCTCGTCCCGTATATCATACTAGCATACTGTGTCTAGGGCTAACCCCCGGGTCTTCTACTCATAACTACATGGGCCGGCATTGTGGTCGTAGACCCATTCATACAAAGGGAAACTCACCTGCACTGGCTAAACTTGTTGATGATCCCACTAGCCGCTGCCCGGCAACTCTCTGAACTCCGGCTCCACCCGCTCCCCGAGCTACAAATAACAATGCAACATTGAGTCTAACTAACCCCCGAAAGACTACCAAGTCAACTCTGGTCAAAGTCAAAGTCCTGGTCAAAGTCAACCTTCCAGGTCAACCCTACTCGTCGAGTCACCCTACCGACTCGCCGAGTTCATAAGTTTAGAGTCCTTCCACTCGCGACTCTACTCGCCGAGTTAGTCCATGACTCGCCGAGTCTACCGATTTCCGAGACCTGACCTGTCCAACTCACCGAGTCTCTAATCGACTCACTGATTCGAGTCTAAACTTGAAGGGTTTGGGGTTTCGCGACCTGACTCGCCGAGTCCAAGAACAGACTCGCCGAGTACAAGGCAATCTTCATCCAACTCGCAGAGTTCATGCCCAACTTCATCTGACTCGACGAGCTGTTCATCCCACTCGTCGAGTTCCTCCTCATCTTCAAGCTACTCGCCGAGTCCACTCAAAGGACTCGCCGAGTCCATCCGGTCCTTCATACATGCAGAGGACTTTTGAGTCATGCAGGGACTCAAATCTGTAGATCTACCCTTCCCAAGCCTATTCCTCACGTAAAGTTGCAAACTTTACGTGTAGAGAAGGAGATCTAGGCAAAATACACCATAAACTAGGGTTTAAGGCAAAAAGGCTCCATAATCAACTCAAGGGCTGCTACTTTATGCTTCTCAAGACCATCGTATGCTTAGATCTGAAGTAGCAACTTCAGATCTGGCTTCTAACTCAAAATAATAACATTATGGCTAAAAAGCCCCAACAACCACACATAGATCTAAGTGCAAAAAAGGGTCCAGGAACTAGTTTATTACCTCCAAATGCTCAGAATGAACTCACAATCCCAGATCTATAGTCCCTTCTTGCTCCTCCAAGTTCCTTCTTCCTTCTCCAAGCTTTAATGCACCTTCCAAGGCAACAAATGGCTCAAAAAGAGGATATGGCGGCTAGGGTTTAATGTTCTGGGTGAAAGAGGCAGTAAAGGAACCCTAGGGGAGAGAATGAGGCGCTTAAATAGGCTCCAAGTCCCGAATTTAGGGTTTTCCTTGCACAGACCAGACTCGCCGAGTCCACTTGGCCGACTCGCCGAGTTGGTCAATTACACCTCGACCCGGATCCCACTCGGACTCGCCGAGTCCCTCCTTGGACTCGCCGAGTCGACCCCTAAACTTAGGGTTTTCTTTCCTTTCTTAGCCTTCAAAACTTTGGGTGTTACACAATATAATTTTTGCATTTACAAATATATTAGTTAACAAACTATGCTAAGTTTAATTTTGTGCTCATTAAGATTATACATTTGGTTAATTCATTAGTAATTCGATTAATTAATTGCTTATTAGGTTGTTAGTTTCATGCACATTGAACTAGTTACTTACTAATCTCAAGTATTAATAATTAAACCATAATTCCCAATCAACTTATCTATTGGTAATCGCTTTATTAATTCATTGCACCGTCAACAAATCATCATAGGAAAATAGGATTCAAAGTCTAAGATGAAGTGCTTCAATATTATTGTGTTAATTCAAGTTATTTGTTTTATTCGATTGTATAAAATTATAATTTAAACACCCTCCGATTTTTATTTTTTATGTTTTAATTAATTTAAGCTGATTCTAGTCATATCGGTTCCCCGAGAGTTCGACATCCTTATTCACCACAACTATAATATTACACAATTAGGTTCATTGTCTGTGTTTTAGTTCGGTTATGATAGATTAGGATTTATAAATTTAAAACATGATAATTTTATTATATAAAAATAACACATGAGAGGTAGTAGTTTGGCTTCTTAAGGAAAAAAAAGTGAAGGTTATGATTTTGTCCCGTCCTTAGGTATAAGGCAAGAAGGAAGAGGAATAAAGGAATACTATCATTAATATCATTATAGCCCAATAAACTTTTAGGTTTTGCTTTAAACGGTAATTTACATGTTATTAATAGTCTAAGTCGCTTAACTTGTTATTAACCTCCTAAAAGAAGGGACCAAGAAAATTATTTCATAGTTATAACCGGAGTATCAAATCTAGATTTTTTGCTAGTGATGGATTTTTTTCTCGTTCGGTTAACTTTTTGCTTTAATGAATATTTTCTAGTTTATATTTTTATCTAAAGATGGCAAAAAGGAAATTATAATGATATTGGTGCAAGGTGACCAATGGTGATGCAAGATAGTGGATGGATCTTTTATGTTGATTAAGGTCCCGTTTGATATTTGTTGACAGAGAAAATGCTGACTGAGAAAGGTCTGTCTGAGTAATAAATTCTGACTGAGTAAGAAATCATTATGTTTGACTGTACATCTGACTAAATGTACTGACTGGTACAAAATGACCATTTTACCCTTATAGTCAAATAATAATAATAATAATAATAATAATAATAATAATAATAATAATAATAATAATAATTGATTAGAAAAGTTTAGGGTCCAACTAGTAATTTTCAGAAATTAGTTATGCAAGACAATTTAAAGTTGTGGTAGATTCAGCCAAATGGGTATCTTCAAGGACCAAAACTGCCTAATTCCAATTTTGAGTTGTCTTCTTCCCTTGATCAGACGAGTCTCTGTACGTGTTTCTTTATTTTGTGCGCCTGTGTTCTAGTTTCTTTTTCCCTTTTCCAGGGATTAAATTGGTGGTTGAGGAAGGAGGATGAGGGTGGTGCAAGGGCAATGGTGGAATGAATTTGAGTCGGATTCAGTCAACAATTTTTTTGGGTATGAGCCAGTCACACATTGTTAACCCGGTAAGATGTAAAGCTGAGACATATCAAACACATGGAGCTGACCGAGTCAGACATTTTTGTCTGAGCTGACCCAGTCAGATCCAAATCAATTAGGGCCTAAATATCAATTGGATTGTCAAGTCATAAGTTTAGCCATATTAGGCCATCCATAAATGCCAATAATCTTTCAATTGTGTCACATCAGCTTTGCAATCATCAACCATGTCAGTGGAATACCAACTATCTTTCAAAGTGAACCTCATTAACACATCATCAACTAATTGATAAATTTTAAATATATTTAGAGTTATAGTAGCAAATATATATATATATATATATATATATATATATATATATATATATATATATATATATATATATAATACATGAACCAACGGTCGAACCGAATTAACCGGAAACCGGTCAATAGATCGGTTCAACTAAAAACCGGTTTTTAATATATATATATATATATATATATATATATATATATATATATATATATATATATATATATATATATATATATATATATATATATATATATATTAAAAACCGGTTTTTAGATAAACCGATCTACTGACCGGTTTCCGGTTCATCCGATTCGACCGTTGGTTTATATATTTTTTTTTATGTATTTTATCTTCTATATTTAAATAGTTGTATTCCTTCTAATTTAAAATCTTTACAATAGGATTTTTTAAATAAGCCATAGTTATTAATATTTGTTAATCAAATAATAATTAAAGTTAATGTAAAAAAAACACAAATAAAATGAAATTTCGAAAACAAAATAAACAACGCTTGTGGATATATTAATATGTTAATGTAATTAAAAGATGGTTTTTTTAATCATATTTCATTAAGTAGAAAATTCGTAAAATAGAAATATTATTTTAATATATATATATATATATATATATATATATATATATATATATATATATATATATATATATATATATATATATATATATATATATATATATATATATATATATATATATATATATATATATAGGGTATAGTGAATATACCTAACAACCCTATATAAGCTTATATACCTAAACCTTATACTACGTCGTTTTACTGCTATCTAATGAAATCTCGTCCAATTGATTTATTACTAATCTAATTATTCTTAATTTTAATTAAGAAAACAACTTCCAAAATTATTTAATAAATACGTGATTGCGTCGTTTATCTTGAACGTCATATACCTTATTAGGGTTCGGTTACACATTAATGGTTGTTAATGAAATTCATGTTTGATCTTGTAACCGCTAGTTCCACTAATTTGATGTTTCTTTATTTACTTCTCACGGGAGGAAACATATATTGCAATAATGGTGTTTACTACCCCTTATTAAATCCACATAAATCGATCATACATCTCAATTTTTCTAATCAGTGTACATAAAATCATGGAGGATGAATCGATCTGAGATCACGAAATCTCGAACCAATCGCCGAAAGCAACGAGGTTAATTTGATTTAAGTTGCAGTCGTAAGCAAACACATTGTAAAATGAAATGGGGTTTAGTAGAAGAAACCGGGGCGACGGGTAAGTGGTCGACATCAGTAGTGATGGCGTAAGTTAACATTTTTCCCACTTATCGCATCTGAGGTTCAATTCCTTATCAATTTTGCATTTTTCTTGTTTTTGTTTTCCGCCATGAAGCTGTATTTCACCTCGTATTCTTCTATTCTTCTAACATATTTAGGTCGTCAAAAGTTGGGCTAAATTATGTTAATGAGAATTGTTCTGTTCAAGTTGGTTTTCAATGCCTATTAGATGTTTGATGAAATGCCTAATAGCTATTTTTGACCAATGGTTGCTCAATAGCCCTACACAAACAAGGATATTGACTTACCACTTATCATCTACATCCACATTTAATTTCCTAGTGTGAGTTTACAATTCGGATTTGTATATAGTTGATGTACCTAAGCATCATTTCAATATCAACCATCATACCCTCAATAAATAAACTAAATAACAGGGGAATCATAAATCAACACTACTTAACTTTAACAAAATCAATGAAATAAATGATGACCCAGTATGCCCTTATCATTTGTTTTTTTTATTAGTTATGAATTGATTTCTTATAATATTCAGTGGTATATGAAGCGAGAGTTTACCATCCCTCATCGCTTCCCTTCTCTCATATTTGATAACTGCTAATTACTTGTTGGTTTTTTTCTTCTTCTTACCCGTTGACCAATGTACAACTGTGACTGCATTCTGTCCATACTATGAGGAAATTTGTTTGTATGATTATTTATTAACCTAATCTCTACGTGAAATGACTCTATTGTCCATGCATACATTCAGGTGGGTAACGGAAGAGGACACCACAATCAACTTCCTAACAATAAGAATGAAGAATATAATGCTAGTTGGGGTCAAAAGAGAGAATTAAATAGAGTGATGATTGATTAAGACCCATACATGTTGGTCTTATTGTGTGCAGAAGAAACAGATGGGCCTATGCCCTCTTGTCTAAAAGTTAATATGTTGTATGTTGTTCATCAATATTGCACATACATGTATAAAGAGCATAGAACTTTTTTTGTTTGAAATATTCAATGAAATGCTGAAAATTTTGTTGTTGCATTATTAGTGTTTACATGATGTGGTTTGTTGTTCAAATCCCTCAAACTTTAGTCTTAAGTGTCCCTACTATTTTAACCAAAAATAGCAACCTAATTACATTTTTTGACAAAAATAACAACTTGCTTATATTTTTTTAACATAAAAAGCCAAAATAGCATCCTATTTTTGTTTTTAACCCAATATAACATCCTACTTTCGTTTTAACCCAATATAGCATCCTGCTTTCGTTTTTAACCCATAATAGCAATCTATTTTCGTTTTTAACCCACCATAGCAATATATTTTCATTTTTAACCCATCATAGCAATCTATTTTCGTTTTTGACCAATAATAGCATCCTACTTACGTTTTTAACCCATAATAGCATCCTACTTATGCTTTTAACCCATAATAACCTACTACTTTCATTTTGAACACATAATTGAATCACACTTTCATTTTTTAAACATAATAGCTATCTACTTACATTTTAAACACAAAATAACATTCTACTTTAATTATGAACAGATAAACCATTAACCATCCGAAATTTTCATTCCAAAACAGCAACAACAATGTTTAGGTCCTAAACAAAAGAAAAAGGTAACCAAAACAGAATAGTATGAAGCATTTATATTTTCCATTTGTGACTGAAACAATTCATCCCATCTCATCAATGTTTCTCTTGCACCGATTCATCAGCCTGATACATGAAAAAATTAATAAATTGTTAATATACTTATAATACTTGTAATATTTTCAAAAATTTAATGTAATGTTATAAGTACCTTTCTTTTTGAACAACTAGTAGCATAATGGCCCAATCCTTGACAATAAGAGCATGTTCGTTTTTTCGGCGCTTCTAAAAAAGACTTTATTCTACTTGCAGTTTTAGGACGCCCTTTTGTGTTAGTTGGACCAAGAGGATCCCGGATAGATAACTGAGGCATCATATCTACCTGTGAAATTCCCGCACAAGAAACTTGAGATGTATTCTCAACTGTAATAGATTTCTTCCGATTTTCCTGATCATGTAAAAGACTTATCAATATCTTATTGACTTTTTCTATCTCCGAAGGGGAGTCTCTTGCTTGTTCAATTAGTTTCGTGAAATTTGAACGGACACACCATAATGTTAAGGCACTAACGTCATTTCCATTGTTCATTTCTTCAAGACCGATTCTACCATTACCCACCTTATACCTAGCATTAAGAGTCCATCGATGTAAAATATAGCGACTAGGTAGTGTATCAACATGTCTCTTCTTCATCACATATAGGCTATGCTTGCATAAAATCCTATCCGTCTCATACTTAGAACACGAACATGTGACATTGACTTCATTAGAAAAACGAAAGGTCACATAACGCCAATATGTTTTATCAACTTTCAGTTGCCCCACTCGATATTTGATTTCTTCAGTACTCTTGCTTATAGTCTCGTGAGTTAAATTGCTACTAGCTTCTGTCCATTCTTTTTTGAACATATCAAAAATCTTTCTAGTATAACACTCGCCTGCTTTTTCTTCGATTGGATGAAGAGAAGAAAGAATCGGTCTCGAGTTCATAGTCTTGAAGTCTTCATCTTCTTCGGCAGCCCTTCTAGACTCAACTGCTTTTTCATATTGCACTACAAATTCATTCAACATAGTATTTGAGTTAACAAATCCATCAAAAAATGAATTAATACTCTCACTCCGTCCACTTGTAGTCATACCAGCCAAGAAAACATCCTTCAAGAAGGCTTTAGCCCAATGTATCCGTTGGTTATACATATCGCTTATCCAACAATTTTTTTCTAATCTATGTTTATCACGTATAACTTCCCACCTAGTTTCAAATGCTTCAATGGTGTCACTATTTACCCATTTTGTATATGATTCCTTAAAATCACTATAACGGGAAACATACGGTTTAATGTGTTCTTGTTCATGCTTCTTAATATGCCATGCACAAAACCGATGTCGAGTGTTTGGAAAAACTTTTTTTATTGCATTACCCATAGCTTTGTCTTGATCAGTAATGATTGCCTTCGGATATTTGCCAAACATACACTTGAGAAAATGCTCAAATAACCATTCAAAAGTTTCTTCTTTTTCGTTTTCTAGCAACGCTCCACCAAAAAGTATAGATTGCCCATGATGATTAACACCAACAAAAGGAGCAAAAGGCATCTTGAATTTGTTTGTCATATAAGTGACATCAAACACAACAACATCGCTAAATTTAGTATAGGCATCTCTTGATCTTCCATCAGCCCAAAATATATTTTTAGGAGACCCATCATCACACAAATCCACATAAAAGTATTGGTCATTATCCAATAAGGCTTTATCTTGGAAATGTTTTATAAGTCCATAGAACTCCTTTCCTCTGTATTGTTTTCGTTGCTCAGATAAGACATCAGCACACTGCTTTGAAGTAATATCAGCCACGGTTGACGTTTTCATTCCATTAATAGCCTTTTTAACATGACAAGGTCTCAATCCTGCTTGACCTAGTTGCACTATAAGAGATTTACATTCCATTGTACGATGGAACTTGCCATGAGATCGATGCTTCATCACCTTCGTTGGTGTCATGCTCAAATCATGATTGTGTGTGTCTTTAAACGAGTCTACAAACCATTTACCATCTTTCATTTTTGAAATTCGAAGTTCGGCTTTACATCCGGTTCTAACATCTCTACGACGCTTTTTCTCGATTCCACTTGAAGCATTGTCGTCTAACCATTTAAAACCTTCTTTATCGCATACATATATCTTCCGATAAGGCTCCTTTGTCGTCTTATGTTTAAATGTGGTATCAATACGTATACCAAATCCATGTAAAAACGCATAATCATTATAAAATGTATATGCATCATCAGGTGTATCAAAAACCATTCCCACTATACTTTCATCAATACCTTTACCTTCATCACATTCTACCATTCCATTTGCTTCATTATCATCAATAACATGTGTTTCTCTAGGTTGATCAACTTCTTCAATTTCAACCATCATGACCTGTAATTAAATTAAATATGCAGAGGAATCATATATCAAGACTAATTAACCTGAGCAAGATGGAAATATATTAAATTGGTAAAACTAAAGCATAATAGTTGATTAAAAAATCAACTGATTAACATCATTAATGCAATCTCTGTTTACTATCGTGAGGAGTACATGTAAAAACAAAAAATTATTAGAATTAATGGTTACAAGATGATCAATCGTGAATTCCATTATTACCATTAATGTATACAAGATTCCATCGAAATATATTAGTAAAAATAATGCATACACGTTGATTAAATACTCAATTGATCAACACCATTATTGCAATATATGTTTCCTCCAGTGAGAAGTAAATAAAAAAACATTAAATTAGTGGAACTAGCGGTTACAAGATCAAACATGAATTCCATTAACAACCATTAATGTATGCCTGAACCCTAATAACGTATATGACGTTCAAGATAAACAAAACAAAAATAAAGAATTAGATAAGCTTGATGTCGTAATTACCAGTTTCGCACCAGCAACACCAATCACTTGACAAGTAAAATTCGTGATCAACCAGAAAATAGAAGCCAATCGATTGATAACAATTACCACAAACAATCGTATAGTCGATTAAGAAAACAGCAACAGTCGACGGTAACAATCACGTATTTGTGAAATAATTTTGGAAGTTGTTTTCTTAATTAAAATTAAGAATAATTAGATTAGTAAAAAATCAATTGGACGAGATTTCATTAGATAGCAGTAAAACGACGTAGTATAAGGTTTAGGTATATAAACTTATATAGGGTTGTTAGGTATATTCACTATACCCATATATATATATATATATATATATATATATATATATATATATATATATATATAAGTTCAATAGAGAACCATAAATATGAGTATTTTAAGGAACCAAATATTTTTTTCAATTTCTAGAGCTTATTCTTTATCGAAAAAAAAAATTTTAAATATCTAAATTCATATATTAATATTGTGAATGTGAAAAATATTTTTCGGATTCACCGTGTGAATCCGGATTCACGTTGTGAATTTTCGAAGATTCACATTGTAAATTTGATGTAAAAAAATCGAATTTTATATCATTGGAAAAAGAATAAAAAGTTATGAATTTCTGTATTTTTAGTTTTTTTTTGATAAAAAATAAGTTCTAAAAGTTGAAAAAAAGATTGGTTCCTTGGTTAATTATGGCTTTTTATTGAACCTCACCATATATATATATATATATATATATATATATATATATATATATATATATATATATATATATATATATAGAGGTTGTTAATATTTAAATATGATTGCTTTAATTAAAAAATTAATATAATAACATTTACAAGTCTTTCATATATTGAAAGACAAAGTCCTCGGTGGCAATAAAATTTGATTAGTGGCATTGAAAGACCCGATATGGGTGGTCTTACTCTTCAATTCTTGGATATTGGTGTATTTAACATGTAAAATTGAGTTTATGTCCCTGGAAAAAAAAAGTGACCAACCGAAACAAAATCAAACAAATTGTTGGGGTCAAGTGATATTATCTCTGTTTTATTAACTTTTTAATAAATTAATAAATAAAAAAAATTAAAATAAATCAGTCAGGATAAATTTGTCTTTTAACATTGTTTACGACCAAAATCGAAACAATATATAATTTATGGATGGTCCGAATTAAAAGAAAAAGCTAGAGACAATACATAGAGATTACCCAAACCACAAGGACCATTCTTGTAATTCACTCTATTTTTTTATTTTTAATATAAGTAAATATATTATGAAATACGAAATAAATATTTAATCTCCATCAATTTTTTCGTGAAATACTAGTTAGAAAAATGAAGACCATTAGGAAATAGGAAATAAATATCATGTCAGCGATAAACAGCATATCGATTTGTGGCCAAGAAATATGGAATAAAAGACAAGGGTAATATGGTCAAGAAATTATAGTGGCATTTTTCGTAAATAAACATTTTAAGGTATAAATTATTAAATATTTGCATTGTTTCTCTACACAGAACCCTTGCCCTGCATCTGAAACCCTCCCCTTGCATTTGATTTCGCCTCCTCCTTCTCCCTTTCACAGTTTTTCCCAAATATTCTCTAAAATGGGAGAGGAAAAACCAAAGCCAATCGCCGGCGTTTGGCCCACCGTTAAACCATTCGTCAATGGCGGAGCTTCTGGAATGCTTGCTACCTGTGTCATCCAACCCATCGATATGATAAAGGTACAATTTCGTTTGAATCTTTTCTAGTTCTACTTTTTTCTCGTAATCGTGAATTATCGCATTTATTACGCCTTCAATGATGGTAGTTTTAGGGTTTAGATCTTGTGTTCTTTATTTGAAGTCTGTTTTATCACGATCTTGTTTCTTTTTCGAATTGCATTACTGAGCTAATAGCTCAAAATGATTTGTGTCTTAGATTGCTGGTTTTTAACTCTACTTTTTGCCAAATTTGATACTTGAAATAACTTTTTGATGTTTTTCTGCTTCGAATTTGATCTGGACCGACAATTTAAACTACTTATAATCTACACTCAGGTCGATTGTGTCCTTTTCACTGTTCTTAATTTGAAAATTGATAGAATTGTATCCTAGTGATTACTGAATTTTTAATGGCTGAAAATCTAACATATATGAACTTTTTTGTATCATTGTATCTACCACTAAACCAAATCTGTTTATGTTAGTTAAAGACATAAGATTCAATATTTGTCTTAAATTATCAATAAATTTCCTAAATTATCGATCACTTACAGGTGAGAATCCAATTGGGTCAAGGATCTGCTGTATCAGTGACAAAGAACATGCTTAAAAATGATGGTGTTGGTGCTTTTTACAAGGTTTGTCTTAAATTATCAATACATTTCCTAAATTATGAACCAAATATCACACACAAAAGCTCAACATCATGTTTCAAATCATCATCTTCATATATCTTCTAACCATGGTGTCATTTGGAGCAGGGTTTGTCTGCAGGGTTACTAAGGCAAGCCACATACACAACTGCAAGACTTGGTACATTCAGGTGAGTAATTATTTAGTCAAATCTTTAGTCAAACTTGAATGCAATTAGCCAATTATACTATATATTAAAACAAAAGTCCTTATGAATATAGTTTTGTGTTTTCATACTTTGGCCACAAAAATTCATTTTTTTGACATATTTAGTCCCTAGACTATATTTTTGTGGTTTCATACTTTGATCACAAAAGTTTCTTTTGTTGATAGATTTGACCCTTATACTTTCGTATGTTAGCACTTTTCATAATCCATCTCTATTTTATTGAATGTCACTTTCGACCCCTTTATTTTGTAAAATATTACTTTCATCCCATAAAATTTGAACATTTATCAATAATTCAATATGAAGTGATGCACTGAACTCTTTGTAAATCTTTTTTTTAGGATTCTGACAAACAAGGCACTTGAGGCAAACGAAGGAAAGCCACTTCCTTTATACCAAAAAGCCTTATGTGGACTGACAGCTGGCGCGATTGGAGCATGTGTAGGGAGCCCAGCTGACCTGGCACTGATCCGAATGCAGGCTGATGCTACTCTACCCCTTGCACAAAGGCGTAATTACACAAACGCCTTTCATGCTTTATACAGAATCACAGCAGATGAAGGAGTTTTAGCTCTTTGGAAAGGTGCGGGTCCCACTGTTGTAAGGGCAATGGCATTGAACATGGGAATGCTTGCTTCTTATGATCAAAGTGTTGAGTTTTTCAAAGATAATCTTGGATTTGGTGAAGGTGCCACAATTCTAGGTAAGTTTTTTATTTTATACAATCTTTAAAATGAAAGAATTTACAAATCTGAAATTATATGTTGTTTTTTTTACAGGGGCTAGTTCTGTATCAGGGTTTTTTGCTGCAGCTTGTAGTTTGCCTTTTGATTATGTGAAAACTCAAATTCAGAAAATGCAGCCTAATGCAGAAGGGAAATACCCTTATACTGGATCTTTAGATTGTGCTATGAAAACCCTAAAAGCTGGAGGACCTTTCAAATTCTACACTGGATTTCCTGTTTATTGTGTTAGGATTGCTCCTCATGTTATGGTACTCTCTCTCCCTCTCTCCCTCTCTCTCTCTCTCTCTCTCTCACACACACACACCCACACACACACACACACACATATATATATATATATATATATATATATATATATATATATATATATATATATATACACAAACACACACAAAAACACATACAAGAATTGGTTTTGACAAATTTGAATTTTGTGAAGTAAAGGGCAAATTGGAAATCTCTATTCTGAAAATCAAGTTTGTTCTTTGATAAAAGTTTTGAGGAATGGTGATGATAATCTTGAAAATTTTAATTAAATAAGGGTTAATCTCAAAAAAGATCTTTTATTTTGTGTTTTTTTTTGGATTAAACCTCAAATTTATTTTTTGCTTGAAAAAGGCCACCCTTATATTTTTTCCGAAAAAGTCCTCGACTTTGTATTTTTTTCTCGAAGAAAACCCAAAACCCTGAACCTTGTAAATGCTTCCAAATAAAGCCTCAATTTTTTTAGTTTTTCTTGAGAAAACCCTCACATTTTATAATTTTTTGGCAAAAAATGACTAAAAGGGTCAGATTGGAAAAAATGAAAAAATACAAGGTAGTATTTTTCAGGCAAAAAATAAATTTGAGGTTTAATCCGGAAAAAGCACAAAATATAAGGTCTTTTTTGAAATTAACTCTAATAATAATAATAATAATAAGAGTAAATTGCAAGAATGTTTCATGAGTTTTGTGTTTTTTATTGCAATTTTGGGACCTAAACTTTAATTTTTGCAAATTCGGTTTCGAATATATAATCGTGCAGTTTCCTTTTATTTTGGTATGTGTGCGATGTAAAATGACTAATTTGCCCTTATCTGTTTTTTATAATTTTTTGTTCAAACTCGGGCACTATTCATGTAATTTACTTTAATCTATATCTATCTATCTATACTATATTATAAAAGAATAATTTTCCTTTTCAACACATGCATTTGAAACCCTCAAACTCTTCATATTTTATCTAATACATATTTTATTAATTTGCATTTATTAAATGTGAAATAAATTATTCAAATGTTAATTTAAATATGATGTTAAGTCCAAAATATAAATCAAAATATCAAATAAATATAAAAGTATTGAAAGATTATTTTTTAAAATAGTTTAAAACATTTAAATGTTTTAAACATGAAACTAAATTGACATATCAAATTAACTAAAGATATCCAAAACAAATTATTTATAGTTGAAATTTTTTCAAATAAATGGTTTTTAAATCATAACCATTAACAATATAATAGTTAAAAAAAACATACTCTTATAAATTCCATTACCTTACCTTAAAAAAAATATCAAATAAGTAATTTCTAAATTATTTAATCATAACGTTAAAACTAAAACATTAAATCGAGAATTATATTTAGCTTTATTCATACGTCAAGCTGCCACAAGTAGTGATTATTAAATGATATGATTTTAATAGATGTTATTATATGATCCAAAATCATTACAATTTTACATAACAATTATAACTTTCTGATATTTTAATTTTTGTTTATACAGATGACATGGATTTTCCTAAATCAAATTCAAAAACTAGAAAAGAAAGCTGGATTATAAATATTTATAATCGATGAAGTGAAAGCTCTCTATATCCGAAATAACAGTGTTGTACTCGTTACAGGGTTTTTTTTTTTTTTTTTCGCTGCTCAATTAGCATTGCTAAGTATTATTAAATCAGAAATATTTCTATTTCCTAATTATTATAAAATCATTAATGTTGTACTTCCTTTATAATAATCACAAACTTTTAGGCTAGGATTAATTTCATATTTTAACATTTTGATATATTTTTCTTTTTCGCTACTTAATAATTCTTGAGTTTACGTGTGCCACCTGTCTCGTGTCCTTGTGAGAGCGCCTGTTCCATTCCGTTCAAATGTGCTTTTGCCAACTTCTTTTTCGTTTCCTCGTCTTTTCACAAACAAAAAGTGTATTAGTAAAGATTTTGATGGACTGTTTTTGAAAGAATGTTAATTTTCGTGGGTGTTTTATTTTCATTCCATAATGAAAGGGAATGAAATTTGTAAATATAAGAGTAAATTACACGAATGGTCCCTATGGTTTGGAGTAATTTGCGCATTTGGTTCCTAACTTATTTTTTAAACTCGGAAGGTCCCTATAACTTGTTTTTGATACGCGTTTGATCCCTATTGTTTGTTTTTTGTTATGTGTTTGTTTTCTGTCTTACCTAAAAAGACAATTATTTAAATAGCAAAAATGGTAGGATAGGTAAGAAAAAGTGAGAGGGGGTGGAGTTAGGGGTCTGTTTATTTAAATAAATTAAAAAATCAAATGCAAAATAGTATTTTTAGGTAAAACAAAGATCAAACGCATAACAAAAACAAACAGTAGAGACCTTCCGAGTTAAAAATATAAGTTAGGGATGAAACGTACAAATTACCCTAAATCATAGGGACCATTCGTGTAATTTATTCTAAATATAATTCATCTTTAAACATACCGGGAGGGCATCCGCCAGGGCTATCGGGGCATTGTTCGCAATTAAGAACACAAAAAAAGTAGCATTCGATTTCTTGTGCCTCGGTGTTCCGCTTCATGCATTGGCTTGGGCATTCGCGCATGCATATTGTTTCTCCTTGTACTTTGTGGCTCAAGCAAGCCAACATCATTAGTGCAATAAAACTTATGTTTTTCATTTTTATATCCATCTATATAAAAAAAAAACTATCTATGGTTTCAAAATGAGGAAGAGGGTTGGAAGGGGTAATTTGGGCTTTTGATTCATTTCTCTTCCTAAGGGTTGTTTTTGTTAACAAGAGAGCCTATTTGTAGTTGGGGTTGGTGTTTCTATATTTAGAGTTGTTTGACTTCAATCTTTCTTTGTAGACCTCTCAAATCATTGTCTTGGATGGCGATTCTATGAATTGTTTCCAAATATAGAAAGAATTTGACCCCAAAAGTATAGATATTAAGTGGTATATAAATTACACAATTTGTTCCAAAGAGTTGCATTATATAATATTATTATATAATGCAATTCTTTTCAACAAATGATGTAATTTATATACCACCTAATATCTATACCTTTTTGGAATCAAATAACCAACATTTTGGTTTCTTTCTATATTTGGAAAGACTACGATTGAATCACCAACCAAGACAATATTTTGAGAGGTCTACCAAGAAAGATGGAAGTCAACAATACTAAATATAGAAACACCAACCTCAACTACAAATATGATTCTTATTAACAAAAACAACACCCGAAGATAGGTTCACCATTTGGTGGTTCATTGTATAATATATTAGGTTTAAGTTATGCAACTATACTTATCAGTTTATGTGTAACATGTCCTAAATCAAACCTGCCCTTACTATTACAAAAATAATCATGGTTCAACCTGCTAACTTGTCAACCTGAATCTGACTCATGAATTTGTGAACCCGTATAATTAAATGGGTTCAACGGATCACGTCCGGGTTGATTTTTCCAACCAGTCAATCCATGATCGGCCAACCCGCGACACAAATAATTATACGGGCCGTATTCGGGTTGATGCATTCTGAACCCGTCATTCTGAACCCGACATGATTTCCACCTCTATATAATATGATAGTGTGTTTGGATTGTACTAAAGCAAAAGAGAAACAAAATTTTATGTGCATGATATGATCATCATGATAGAATTCTTTAAATAACGTTTTAAAGTCGTGAATGTCATTCAAATAGCACATATGCTACATACAAAATTTACACACAATAAGCAATGCACATACATCCATGAGAGATGAGATGTAAATATTTAATAGGGTGTGTGCTCATAATACAATATACAATCACATCAAAGTTTTAGTATGGGGAACTTTTAGACAATGGTTTTGTTGGATCTTATGTATAAGAAATAAAAAAGTTATTACCTTTAGTTATATATAAATTTATGTTACTATAGACCAAGAGCAAGTAAAAGACACGAACTAAATAATATATGTATATATGATAAATCTATTATTAAACAATCAGAATAAAAAAATAAATAAATTGGTTTATTTATAATCTGTTAAACAAAATAAATAAATACGAGTTGATTTAGTAAAACAAATAATATGATTTATTAATTAATAACTTTTAAAAGGATTCTAAAATCATAGTATTTGACTAATTAGTTAATGGTTATTATTTAGGGTTTTGGTTTGACTAAATAAATGGCTTGAAAGGACATTATAAAACCCACTCATTTGGATTAGTTTATAAGGAAAGACTTTTTATGGTTTCTAGTAAACATATGTTTTTAAAGAAAGTTCAAGTGGTCTTGTTTGTGATTGGAATCTAACAGTTATTCACTCTAAACCAAAGGTATAATTCAATTACCCTAATGATTGTGTGATTGTGGTTAATCATGGTTTTATCCTCTCTTGCGAATTAATTTTAAAGTGTTTTTTCTATTGAGACTTTGGTTACTTAATTGTTTTCTATCGTATAATTCCCTACAATGACATCAAGTCATTTATTTTTAATCTTTTGATCATCTTTAAAAAATTGTTTTGCTTCATGTATCTAGGGGTTTGGTAACTCGGACAATTGTGTCGTGTTTTTGTCTAACATAAGACAACATTATAAGTTTTTATGTAACACGAAAATGAAGCAATTAAAACATAAAAAACACGACACGACAAAAATAACATAAAATAACTATTAGTTTTATTTAATTCTTACCTAATCATATAATAACACCATAAACATGACAAATGAAATAAACAAATGTTAAATCAGGTCAATTCTGTATCGAATTTTGAACACGAACACGATACGATAAACATATTTTTTTTGCACTAGACACCAACATGACTTTAAATTTGAGTTTCACTCCAATTATGTTTTGTGTGGTGTATTTTTATCTTGACATCAATTCACACCCCTACTAATATCCATCTGATTATTGTTTGAAAGAAACAAAAGTTTCCAATTAAAAATAATGTGATATTTAACTTTTGATTGGTTGATTAATTTTACTTGTTGAAGTATTATTAACCGTATAAATTCACATGCATAGATTTTATAAAAATTTATTAACATATATTGCATGTAGATGTAAACTTGTTTAATGCAATGCCCTTTTTGTCCTTTGCTTAGTTTCTCTTCCTAGGGGTTTTTTAGTTAACAATGGGGCTATTTGTAGTTGGGTTTGGTGGGTGTTTAGTTGGTTGAGATTGTTTAGTGTTTGTGCTGACTTCCATCTTTCTTGTGGGACCTCTCAAAACTTCCCAACGAACTCAAGGTTGGTGGTTTAAGAAAATGTTTCCAAACATAGAAAGAAGGCAACAAGGTTGGTTATTTGACCCCAAAAACTCAAAAGCATAGAAAATAATACTATATATAAGGTGGTTAATAACTTACATTATATTTAAGAGTACTTGAGATAAAGCAATATTTTATGTACAAAAGATGTTGTGGAGATCCATCTTTTATAAGATAAGTTGAAACAAAAAACATAAGTTGAAATGAATATTAATTTCAAAGTCTCATGTTTGTTCTTTAAAACATCATCAGGTATATGTACATAATCATCAATGATTAATATTAAAAAAAACAAATTGATCTATAATACACATTATGCATGTCATAATGTTACTCAATTACTAATATTTGTCTGGTAAAACAAAAGAAGCATTAGGTCAAAAAATTCAAAGTTATAATGATCGGATGATCATCGTGTGACCATGAAATCCCAATTCCAATTAACCACTATTTTAACCAAATTTTAACTAAAATGACGAATTGTCAATCCAAGAGAAATTTATAGTTGTGTGTTTACAAGATGAGGAAGCTAAATGCTCTTTTTACTAATCATTTGAATTACAAAATAATTAGGTTATATGATTCAAGTTAAATCCCCATTACTAAGGCCATAAGGTATGGGCCTCTCCACTGCGTTGAGAGGTTGGCATGGAGGTGCACAACATCGTTGGGGCTTGGGAAACACCACCCCTTTGTGGCGTTGTGTTAAGCGATACATTCGACTTTAATACATACCTACAAGACCATGACATTAATTCTTTCAAATTTCATGATACTCAAAATATTGACCAAAATGTCCTTACTTCCATTTAATGACCTTTGTAGCTTCTAGCACTCATGTAATCTGTCACACCCCCGGCCGAGACGGCGGAACATGTCGGGTTGTGCAACTAAGTTCATGGATCACATGTAAAATGAATATATAACACAAGTACGACAATAAACAAAATAACATTTGTATTCCATCATTAAGTTTCCATACATGGTTCTTACAGATAATAACAATATATGAATTTCCTTAATAGGTAGGCAAACATAACAAAAACTAGTAAACCATATTACCTAAATCCATGATTATTCGTCGTCTGAATGCTTGAATTACTGATACCCTAAGAATACATGTAGTTTTGAGGGTCAACACAAAGTTGGTACAAGTTTTCTGCTAATAGTAATGATACTTTCAAAAAAGTAAAAAGTATTTTCTTTGTAAGTATAACCATACTTAAAACAATGTTTGTAAAGAGTCTTTGTATAAGTTTTGAAAACCAAATGTATCTTTGCATAAGTAAATCCATATTTAAAATAGTTTTGAAAGCAACAAAGCCCATGATTTGTAGTAAAACAAAAAGATTCTAGTTAATGTTTATAGTGAGTCCTATAATCGAGCTATGTAACTGAGTGTACCCCCTACAACGCTTCATTGTACATCGTAGTAATGATAATAAATACTTATCACCCGCTTCGATTGATCGGTCGAGGTTGTAGCTAGCAACCGCAGGTAAGGATATCAACCCCATATAGATCTATACATACGTATCTCGCTCCAAAGATTAATTATTATAGTAGTGTGGGTATGCTAAATGTTTAAACTTAGCTAATGAATATAGTCTCACTAAAAAGCCCTTAACTAAGGTATGTGAATAGCTCTCAGCCCTAACTTATAAATGGATAAGTTACTAGACACAATAAATTGTATAAAGTTTATAAAAGTTGAGCATAACTGGTATGCATGTATAGTATAAGGTACTCACTTTTATAACGAACTATGTGTCAAGAAATGTACATGTATAAACTTTGTATAAATACATGTATAGCTCAAATCCTTAGAAATACTATAAATTTTTATGACATACAATGTCACATAAAATCATAGAGTTTTGTAGTAAAAAGACATATGTTATTTTTATTAGTTATATCATTTTAACAACATAACATATGAAAATATTGAGGTTTAAAACCAGTTTATGTGTTTATAACATACAAATGTCAAACCAATATTTTATAAATTAGTTATAGTTTTTACATAAATTAATAATATTTTATGTGTGTTTTTGCATAAACTAGCACAAGGACATGTATTCTCCCCCAAAGCATATCTACTCTCTAATAAAAGACTCTCTTTTCACACGTGCCACTTCCAACTCTAATATTTTTATAAAGTTAATTGACGATTTTGCCCTCATTTAATTTAAATTTGATAACCAATTCCACCGGTTTCCGGCAATCGTAATCTTTAAATATATCAAGTTTGAATCAATCACTACAAATAAACATTCAATTATTCTGTATTTAATTTCAATTCCGTAATGATTGTCAATCCCTTATGTTCATGAATTATTTCTGGAAATCTACATATCCTAAATCGGCAACTATTTGAGATATTTTTGAGTCAATCTAATCAATGATAAATCAACAAGTAATCTTCTCTAAAATTGAAATTGATTACTCGTGGTTCCCATGGGTTATAACCTAGTAAAAATATAAAAGAGGGGCCGTAACACTCACCTTAATGTGTGATTTGTCGGTTAATTTTGAGAAACTTGACGTGAGAACCGCAATCTTGACGCTTTCAAATCGAATTGACTAGATTAATTTTGTTACCGAATTAACCAAAAAGAAATTTTGGTATAAATTAATAAGTGTGGGGGTTGTTTTGTGGCTTAACTAAACAATAGGGTTGATTTACTAAATTAAATCAATGGAATGGGACTAAATTTGTTAACCATTTCCAAAGTAGGGATTGTTTTAAACATTCGGAATGAAAGTTTGAATGGTTAGGAATCATTTATTAAAAATCAACCAAAGGAGGGACTGAAATGGGTTATTTAAATCAAAGTTTGTGGTTTTTGGACTTGTTTTGTAGGAATTTCTTTAGGGGGGGGGGGGGGTTAACAAGTCCTTGGCCTCGGTGGGTTACGGACTAAAGCAACACATAAAAAAAATTTAAATGGTGGTGGTGGAGTAGACACGAAGCAGCAACAGGTAAGAGGTGGTGGTGGTTAGGACGGTAGCAGCGACATGTGGCAGTGGAGGCGTCCAATGGGTGGCAAGAGGTGGCTCAACTGCCTCCTATTACGTTTCTGCCTTTGAAATGAAAGGGGGGGGGGGGGGGTTAGGCTGGAGGTCGAGGGAGGGTAGAAGAGTGGTGTTGGGTGGTGTTTCCTTGCCAAAACAGTAGAAAAAAGTGGTGGTGGAAAGGTGGTGTTATGGTGGTGATTAAAACCTAGAGAAAAAGAGATGGAGAGGGAGAGATTGAGAGAAGAATGTTGATGATTTGTTGTGGATAATGAGAGCTCAAGTCCCTCTATTTATAGCTCAAGAAGGCATGCAAGCCTTGGAAATCCGTACACACAATGCACCATACTTGTACCTTGAAGGAGAAGTGTGCAAAAGGAAGAAGAAAAGGGGAGAGAGTATCAGGCTTATCCACATGGGCTAGGGAAGGAAAGAACCAAAGGGATTAGTTTTTGACTCTTGCAACTCATGTGGGCCCAACAAGGATGTCACAATCCCATTAATTGCCTAAAACAATCCTATTTTGATATATCGAGATCCCGATGTCGATTTTTTTTCGAAAGTGTCATTTTATAGAGTCGAGTTCAAGGATTCCAAAAACCCGAACAGATTAATTTTTCGAGTTATAGAATTTCGGGAAATCCGTTCAAAGTTTCGCGTCTAAGTGACTAGAAATGCTCGATTTTTAGACTTTTTCAAATATTTTCACTATAAATAATCGAGTATGCAATTATATATTAGACCATAGCCTGATTCAAAAAAAGCTCTCGAAATTTACATCGGAGGTGTGGAAGTGCCTCAACGGCTTGATTCGGTTTTAGCAGTTTAAAAAAATTAGTGTTTTATTGGTTTGTCTTCTTATAACTGTCATATCTTTTGCATACGAACTCCATTTTGGATATTATTTATATTTTTGGCATGAGATTAAAATGTTTGCTTTGCTCACAACTGCTTAATATGATTTTTTAGTTTTTCAGACGCATTAACTAGGGTTGCAATTTTAGTTGTTTGATTCGTTTCCCAATTTACACATCTGGAAGTAAAATAACTTATGGTATCTTATAATAATTGAAATGAACTCATTTATTTTACAAAAGATTCACTAAAACTTAATAAGTCAAATTTCAAAGAGATTTACTATGAGTTAACTGTCCACAGTCTTTGACCTCAATTCCGGGATGTCACATAATCCTTTGGAATGATCACAATTATCATCACCATTATTACTTGTAATGTGAAATGACCATTTTTACCCTTTGAATCATTTTACCATCATTATGAATATTACACATTTTCAATTCATCCTATTCATTTTCCTTAATTGACATCCAAAATTTTCGGATGTTACTACCACTGAATTTGACATTCATATCATTGACTTTGCTTCCTTTTCTTCGGAATCGATGTTAATAATTATGGTGTCTCTAGAGGTTTCTTTGGTCTCAGTAATTATTACATCCTTCGCTAACTTATGCGATACTGGAAGGCTTCCTAATGTTAGCTTCATATATTCTATCTAAATTGACTTTGATTTTTTCTTTAGAGTTCCTTTTCAGACCGTAGGCGAAAGCAATATCATCTTTGTATAGAGCGTTCTTGTTGAATGTCAAACCCCGAACGTGGTATACCATGTCATCCGAGCTGTAGCCAATAAAGATGCACTTCTATGCTTTGGCATATAGCTTGTCTTTATCTGTATCCTTCATCTTGATGTAAGAGACATGTTCGAAGTTCTTTAGATGTGCGAGGTTAGCTTCTTTTCCTCTCCATTCTTCTTTTTAGGATCTTGAACCCTATAGGGACTAGTGATGGTTCTCTATGGAATAGGTAAGCTGTAGTATCGACGACATTTTCCCAAAAAATATCTGGTAACCTTGCATGTAGTCTCATGTTCTTCACCCTTTCGTTTAATCTCATGTCAATTCTATTGCAATGAAATTATGCTACACTATCTATGGAACTGTGACATCCCCAAAATCACGGCCAGAAAAGACCGGTTTGTTTATGCTTTGTTTAAAAATCAGAGTTACATTTTAAATGAAAGTGTTGCGGAATTTGTCCCAAAACAAAAATATGATAAAGATTTATCAAAAGCATTTCCATAGAAATGTATTTCATTAAAAGACTCGGGATGTCATGTTCGTACAGATCAAAAGCATAAACAGTACAATATAAGCCTTACTACATTATTTCATATCTACAGGCCTATATCCGTAATCCCTCGTCCAAAACATCACACCTATGCTCATGCGCCACTACCTGTAATACATAAAACTGAGTGGGTCAGGCTTGGGAGCCTGGTGAGCACATAGGGTTTTCAACCCACAATAAATAAGTTTATTAATTTCATCGATCAACAATAACCCGATTACCCGTTCCCGTTATCCTCACTTTACGTCCCTAAACACCTATCATAAGGGACCTAGCCTAAGGATCATCATCGGGACGGACACTACTGCTAAGGGGATTCCTCAGCAATAAATGTCCTAAAGGCAACCATGTGGGGGATGGAGTACACCGGTGAACATATCGTTCACAAACACCTACAAGTTGCGAGCCTGCTAGTGTTCCACTGGACTGTCTAGAAGAGTCCGTGGTCGTCATCCATACTCCGCTAGATGACAGAATCAACAACATCAACATCGAGGCCTCTCATCATTTTATCACACATCACCTATTGCATCTACCCATGTTTTACCCCAACATTTTCGTAGATATAAAATACATATACAGTTTAAATCATTGAAAACATGTATAACAACGTTCATCTAGCATAGATAGCAAGTATTAAGATAATATGCACACATAGCACGTAATTTATATAAAATACTTCATATCTATGTGTAAGTTGAAAGTAACTATGCACTCACTTGTTAAGGTGATGATTCCAAAATCGGGCAGCGCTTGCTTCTAACGATTCTATTTTCCTTCGACGAAACCTAGCATTATTATCGCTAAATTTTAGTCTAATATTTACCGTGACCAACTATTAGTCTTAGTATTATTATTATTATATAAGCGTTAAACAATATTTTCCAACCACTATGTACAGACAGGGGCCAGACATAAAACACCGGAGGGCAGGACCATTTTGGCATATAGCACTTCTGAAATCCAACAACCCTATGCGGCCCTTTAAACCAGATTCCCCGTACCGCGAGTAGTGAAAAAAAATATTATAACGACACTTATATAAGTTATAATAATAGCTCAAATATTTATTATAAGTTCATAATAACAATACTAATTTTAAATATAAGCTATATTAAAATAAGGTAAGCATAACTTACTTACAAGGGGGTTTTAGCTAGGAGTCGGGCTCTGCAGGGGCAGAACTTCGTCGCTGAATCTTTCTAAGAAAGATTCGTGCAGCGCTGAAGCGCTCACCTTACTATACTAAACTACAGAAAGAGAAGTCGAATCACGAGGGACCGAAATGCTCGGGGGATAAGGAGAGAAAGACTCTTGAATCAAGAGAATGGTGCAAGAAATATGAGAGCCCAAGGCTCTTATTTATACTAATTGAATTTTCAAAAACTACCCTCCATAATTACTTAATGACCTTTTAGTTATATAAACAACTAAATACCCCTCTATAATACTATTTTAAATGGATTTAATGATATTTGTACTAAACTAACGTCGAAAGAACTCAACATTAGTCTTATAATGACCGCATCGTCGATACCTTTCTAATGATATATACATATGTATATATATGTGTACGTATACATGATTTATACTTTATTTTAATACGTAAATATGCTATTATAATTTGTAACTCGTTCATACGAACTCCGTTTTTGACGTTCTTTATATCCACGCGTAGGTGGAGACGTACTCTACAACTTTCGTTTAGACTCCGTCGGCTAATTTTGACTTTATTTTTAAAGTTATATTTTTAACAAGCCGGGACAGGATTGGTCTGTTTAAAATCTCATAACTTCTTCATACGAAGTCAGATTTGGGCGTTCTTTTTATCGATGTTCTTAGTTTAACATATTCTACGACTTTCGTTTAGATAACTAAGGCTAAATCTCGCTCTATCGTAAATTCACTATTCACGCTTCCCGGTATCGTGCCGGTTCTGTCGTGAAACTTCGACGGGTCATAACTTCTTCGTTATAACTCGGATTTCGGCGTTCCTTATATGCACGGAAACCTTGAGACATATTCTACAACTTTATGTAGAGATATCGGGATTATCTCACACTTTAATTTTGACGCTCATTTTTATTCTTTATTAATTATACATTTATAATTAAATAATAAACACATATAATTCACATAATACTCAAATATTTCATCTTTATTACTTCAAAAAGAGTTACAAGAGTTGACCTAGACTATTACATTGACAAAAATGCTTAGCCCTGAAACCCGGGCGTTACAGGAACCAACTTTAACATTTGGATTCCATGCTCAGTATAGTAATCAACAAATTCTATGTTTATGTATTTTCCCCAATTGTCTGACTTTAGCCACTTGACCTTGAGATTCATCTCATTTCCTGTAACAGCCTCTTGAAGGTGGTGAAAACTACGAATTTGTCCTATAATAAATAAATCCGCACCTTGCTCTTGGAATCATCTACGAAGGTAAAAAAGTACTTAGATCCTTCTGCTGAAGAGATTAAAGTTGGTCCATAAACATCTGAATGGACAAGTTCTAACTTCATGTCCTTTGGAGCATGCTTAATCTTTACTAATATAACCTTCTTCTACTTACCAACTATACAAGGTTCATACAAATCCATCTATCCACCTTTTAACTATAGTATTTTGGCTTTAGAAGCCAACATCTTCATTCCCCTCTCACTCATGTGATCAAGTCTTTAGCGCTAGAGAGTAGTGGCTTTAGTAACTTCAGGTGTGGAGTTTTCTCCATCCGCCGAAGCTTCATCCATATACAAAGTTCTTTGTTTCTAACCTCGATCAACTACAAGGTTCCTCTTCATTAGTTTCCATTGATGATTTCCAAAATCAACATGGTGTCCTTCATCATCTAACTGCCCTATTGATAAAAACATCCTCTTCAGATCCAGAATAAACTTGACATTCTTCAAAGTCCACTTCGATCAAAGTTTATCTTGAGGACAACATCCCCAAATCCAATGATATATAGGCTCTTCTTATTTACAAGTTGTACTTTGTCTTTGTAACACCTTCAGTTTTGAATTTCTTCACTACAATGACTTGCATGGAAGGAAGTACCCGAATCCATAATCATGGATTCAATAAAACTCTCTACATATCAAATAAGCACGTCTTGTGAATCTTCTTCCAAATTACCTTCATTCTCACCCTTTGTCTTGATGGGTTTTATGCAAAACGAATAAACTTAAAATCTTAAGTGTACGTGCAACCCTAATAAAGATCTATGTTTTCTCTATTGAACCTATAACTATGAACATTAAAAGGAAACCCTAAGAACACTAGGCTATTTTCAAAAATACCAAAATAGGGTTAAGGATTACATACTTTGATTGTTATCGTAGAAAATAACAAAGAAACCTTCTTGTTGATCCTTTGGAAGTAAGCACCACAATTGTCGTTCCTCTAATGAAATCACACCCAACACAAGCAAGAGGATGAGAGGAGAGTGGAGAATAATTTCGTCCAAAGCTTCTAATGAAGACGAGTGCCAAATTTGTGAAGGGCTTTGGCCCTTTATATAGCCGAGGTAGCTTGGTGCCAAAGCTATTTAAGGAGGAAACCCTAAATCCCTTTACTTGGTGACCAAGCAACCCGTTCGCCTCATTCAAGGGGCTTGGACGAAAACTCCTTGGGCTTGCCCAAGTGATTTTTATCCATCTCAGTCAATGAGGTGCTTGGGCTTCTTTCCTTAACTTTCAATAAATAACCAAACAGACCCTGCACTTTTAGTTAATCCAGTTCATTCCAATTAATTTATGATTAATTATTAATTAAATAATGTCATTTCTAATTAATGTATTATTTTCATAATAAATTAATAAATCATTTATTTTAATTTGTTACTCAAATAATAAGTCAACCTTTCTCTCTCCAAAATCATCATGTCTAGTTACTAGGTTTGAGGGCAACCCAAAAGGACTATGCTACTATCAATTTAAGTGTATACCAATTATAGTTATGGGCTTAGACACCTAATCCAACAGTCTCCCACTTGGATAAGTCTAATAACTATAATTGCCAATATAACTTTTAAACTGATCAACAAATTATAGCTTCCAAAAGCCGTTGTCGAACTCTGACCCAGTCAGTTACGTGTCCTACGATAAATGATCATATAATCCTCCATTCTGGAAGATATCATTCGGACATGAGACATGGAACAGAAACAATCTTATTGTCCAATACTTTGTTTCCCGATTTCTGATTTGTAATGATATAGAACTTTTAATCGAACACATCAATTTAGTCCTAGCCATGCCCGACACTATAAGTCAACACCAAATCATCGAGGGGCCCAAAGATATCTCTTTTCCTGTTCAGATAAAAGGAATGAAGAAACTTTGACTTATATGCTTGCATAATTACTCATCAAATCATGCACAACAATAAGTTTTATAACATCAAGTTACTGATGCATTTACGTGTCATCAATGCACAACTAACTTGTAAGCCACAACTCATATATCTCTTTTTCAAGATTATAAGATATTATTGTCTCAGAATTAATCATGATAAATTCCATGAAGTAATTATCTGAGCGTGGGTTAATCCAATACTTAAATCTTCATTTCAAAGTACTCATGAACATTGCAACAATACCATTTCTATGTCTAAAACTCTTTAGACAATCTACAATCTAATTCATGATAGCCTTATTTCACTACTTACTTCCAAAAGTACGAAGAACTGTGGAGTTTGAATAATCGAATTATTTGGGAAGTAAAACATGCAAAATGAAACACAATAATAAACAATTGACAAAAGGTATTAAACAAACTCATAAATAATTCTCTATTATTTAATCACCAAAAGTCAATTACATTTACTTTGTTACAAGTTTCAAACTAACTATCCAACTACTAAAACTAATATTACCTTTCAGACCAATGCTCTTGGCATGCTGAATGTGTTTGGCCCTATTTAGACCCTTTGTGAGGGGATCTGCATTGTTCTCTTTTGATGATTCCCTCTTCACTACGAGGTGACCTTCTTCTACTCTATGTCTGATGAAATGGTATTTTATGTCGATATGTCTTGATCTAACATGACCTATTGGTTCCTTTGTCAAGGAAACTACTCCTTCATTATCACATAAAATTTTCATTGACTCTTGGAAAAACTCAAAGGTCTCCGATGAAGTTCTTCAACCAAATTGTATCCTTTGATGCTTCGCTTACTGCTATGTACTTCGATTCACAGGTAGAACCAGCCATTGTCTCTTTGGAACTTTTCTAGGTTATGACTCCTCCATTTAAGGTAAACACCCAACCAGATTGAAAATGGAAGTTGTCTCTATCTGTTTGAAAGTTGGCGTCACTATACCCAGTAACTCTTAATATATCACTACCACCAAGTACTAGGACCCAGTCCTTAGTCCTTCGCAGATACTTGAGAATATTCTTAACTGCTATCCAATGAGATCTACCTGCATTTCACTGATAACGACTGACCATGCTCTAAGAAAAGGCCATATTAGGACGAGTACATTTCATAGCATACATGATAGATCCAACGACGGAAGTATATGGAACTCTATTCATTTCTGTTATCTTTGTATCAGTACTCGGGCTCTGAATCTTACTCAAAATGGTATTACTTTGTATAGACAGTTCTTCTTTCTTGGAATTTTCTATACTAAAACGTTTTAGTACCTTTTCCAAGTATGTATTCTGAAAAAGACAAATTAGTCTTTTACTCCTGTCTCTCAGAATTCTTATCCCCATAATATAAACAACCTCTCTCGCCTTCATAGCGAAACACTTTCCAAGCCAAGATTTAACTTCTTGCAAAGTTGGAATGTCGTTTCCTATAAAAAGTATGCCATCAACATACAATACCAGGAAGGTTACTATGCTCCCACTAGTTTTGACATATACACAAGACTTATCTTCACTTCTTGAGAAGCCAAATTCCTTGACCTCATCGTCAAAGAAAAGATTACATCTGCGAGAAGCTTGTTTTAATCCATAGATTGATTTCTGCAAGCATACACACTCTATTTGGATACTTTGCATCTACAAAACCTTCTAGCTTACTCATGTAAACATCCTCAACTAAATTTCTACTAAGGAAAGCGGTTTTGACATCCATCTGCCAAATTTCATAGTCATGAAATGTAACTATAGTGAGCAGTATCCTGATAGGTTTTATTTTAGCCACCGATGGGAAGGTTTTATCATAGTCAACCCCTGGGGTTTGAGTAAAGCCCTTCGTAACCATTCGAGCCTTGAAAGTGTGTACCTTTACATCTATGTCAGTCTTCTTCTTGAAGATCCATTTGCACCCAACTGTCTTACGATTTCTTCCTCAGGTTGAACTCTTGCACTTCAAAGGTTCCTTCATCATATGATTCTTGGATTTCTTCAAGATCAATTGTACTCCTACTATCCTCTTTGCATACGAGTTCTCTCTCTCTCTCTCTCTCTCTCTCTCTGTCTCTTCCCCCTTCTCTCTCAAGACTCCCCTTCGTGCTACAAAGACCACGTTCTCACTAGGTTTGTAGAACAAATAACCAAAGGACTTCTGTGTATAGCCGATGAAAATACATCTCTCACTTCGAGGTTTAAGCTTTTTGTGAGTCTCTTATCTAACAAAAGTCTCACAACCCCAAACCTTAATATGTGCCAAAGGCACCAAAAATCCACAAAGATCACTCCAAAGCTCAAAATCTTTCCAAATAAGGGTTAGGATTTCAAATTTAGTGTTAAGGGTGATGTAGGCTTAAGATAAGAGGGTTTGATAATGATTTAAGGCCTTTAAATATGGTCCAAGACCCTAAATTGTTTGTGACTGAGTTGAGTACGCCCAACGTACATCTGGTACGCCTAGTGTACGCGAAGGAGCATCTTTAGAGGTTCCTTTATCGTATGATTCTTGGATTTTTTTCAAGATCAATTGTACTCCCACTGTCCTCTTTGCATATGAGTTCTCTTTCTCAAAAGACTCCTCTTCGTGCTACAAAGATCACATTCTCAATAGGTCTATAGAACAAATATCCAAAGGACTTCTATGGATAGCCGATAAAAATACATCTCTCACTTCGTGGTTCAAGCTTGTAGTGAGTCTCTCGTCTAAGAAAAGCCTCACAACCCCAGACCTTTATATGTTCCAAAGGCACCAAAGATCACTCCAAAGGCACCAAAAATCCACAAAGATCACTCCGAAGCTCAAAATCTTTCCAAATGTTGGATACGGTTTCAAATTTAGGGTTAAGGGTGATGGAGGCTGAATATAAGAGGGTTTGATAATGATTTAAGGCCTTTAAATAGGATTCAAGACCCTAAATTGGGGTTTGAGACTGAGTTGCGTATGCCCAAAGTACATCTGATACGCCTAGCGTAGGCAAAGGAGCCACCACGATTACTCCATCCATGTACGCCCAACATATATTACTTATACACCCAATATACACGACATGCTCCTTGCCGATCTATCTTTCGGCATCCATAACTTTTGTGTCCCAACTCTGTTTTTGATGATCTTTATATCCACAGAAAGGTAATGAGGATCTTTACAACCCTATCTAATTTATTTTGACTTAAAACACCTCGAACTAAAATCCTTAATCTATGAAAGGCCCGAACCATCACTTTTACAATTATACCCTCGGGCTCCGAAGCGTATACCGAACTCTTGGTACCAACAACCTACCTTATCCACAACTAAATGGGTCTAAACCTCTCTTTCCCTAAAGCCCAAAGCCTTATGATAATCGATCCTTGGGTCACGACCCTGAATTATGATTCGACTCGAAACAGGGTGTTACAGTTTCAATATTATTGTCTTAATTAAAGTTCTTTGTTTTATCTAATTGTTCAAAGTGATATTTAAACACCCCACCCCTGACTTTTAATTTTTCTGCTTTAGTTAAGTTAAGCTGATTCTAGTCATACAGGTTCCCCAAGAGTTCGACATCCTTATTCACCACAACTATAATATTATACAATTATGTTCATTGTCTATGTGTGTTAGTTCGCTTTTGATAGATTAGGATTATAAATTTTAAACCTGATAATTTTAGTATATAAAAATAACACATCAGAGGTAGTCTATCTTCTTTAGGAAAGAAAGTGAATGTTATGATTCTATCATGTCCTTGGGTATAAGGCAGGAAGGAAGAGGAATAAAGAAACCATATTTTATCGGGGTAATATCATTATAGCCCAATAAAATTTTAGGTTTTGGTTTAAATAGTCATTTACATGTTTTTAGTAGTCTAAGTCACTTAACTTGTTATTTACCTGCTAAAGAAGGGACTAAGAAAAGTATTTCATAGTTATAACCGGAGTATCAAATATAGATTTTTTGCTAGTGATGGATTTTTTATCGTTCGATTTATACTTCTAGTGGATTTTTTGTAGGTTAAGTTTTTGCTTTTAATGGACATGTTCTAGTTTATATTTTTATTGAAGATGGCAGAAAAGAAATTAGGATGATGTTGGTGCAGGGTGGCCAATGGTGGTGCAAGATGGTCGATGGTGGTAGTAGATAATGGTGTAAGGTGGTGGTGTTGAATGTTCTTCAATGACAAGAACACTAAGAATATAATTTCATTCTTGAAGATCTTATAAAATATTTGTAATTAAATACATTTATTAATTATCAAAATGAATAGTTATAATTATATATAATATTAATAATTTTTAAAACAACTTAATTTGAAAATCTGTGTGGACGCCATGCCATGTCAACACTACATAAACCTTTTAGTTGATTAATATGTCATTTGGATTGTCAATAAATTGGATTGTTAGGTCATAAGTTTGACCATATTACTTCTCCAATTATTGGACGTTCGTTTATTAAATATGTAAAATTAAGTTTATGTCCCTGCACTATAAGAAAAAAATGGACCATTTTAAGCAGATTCAAATGAATTGTTTGAACTTAGTGATATTATTTATGTTTTATTAATATTTTTAATAAAATAATAAATATAAAAAAAATAGAATAAATCAATAAGGAAAAATTTGTCTTTTCACCTTAAGGAAAGTGGTTTTTACATCCATCTGCCAAATTTCATAGTAATGCAATGCAACTATGGCGAATATTATCCTAATAGATTTAATCTTAGCCACTTGTGAGAAGGTCTCATCATAGTCAACCCTTGGGGTTTGAGTAAAGCCCTTCGCAACCAGTTGAGCCTTGAAAGTGTGTACCTTTCCATCCATGTTGGTCTTCTTCTTGAAGATCCATTTGCACCAAATTGTCTTACGACCTGGTACATTATCAACCGAATTCCAAACTTGGTTGCCATACATGGACTTGATCTCTTTGTCCATTGCCTCTTTCCATTTGGCTGACTAAGGGCCTACCATTTCTTCCTTGTAATTATATGGTTAATCCAAATTTACTAGTGTACTATCATTGATAGACGTATCACAATCTGCAGTTATATGAAAACCATATAACTCAAGTTGTATTGTAACTCTAGTGGAATGCTTAAGAGGTAAGGACTCGTCAACTGGTTCAACTGGAATTTCTTCCTCAGGTTGAAACCTAGTATCTTCAAAGGTTGCTTCATCTTATGATTCTTGGATTTCTTCAAGATCAATTGTACTCCCATTATCCTCTTTGCAGGTGAGTTCTGTCTCTCAAAAGACTCCCCTTCGTGCTACAAAGAACATGTTCTCACTAGGTCTGTAGAACAAATATACAAAGGACTTCTGTGGATAGCCGATGAAAATACATCTCTCATTTCGAGGTTTAAGCTTGATGCGAGTCTCTCGTCTAATAAAAGCCTCACAACCCCAAACCTTGATATGTGTCAACAAGGGAACCTTCCCTGTCCACATCTTGTGAGGTGTTTTGGCAACCTTCTTAGTTGAGACAAGATTAAGAATATTCACGATAGTCTCTATGGCCCAGAATGAAATTGGAAGAGAATCTCGACTCATGATGGAACGAACCATGTCTAACAATGTTCGATTGCGCCTCTCAGCCACACCATTAAGTTGTGGTGTCCTAGGAGGTGTCAAATTTGAAATTATTCCACATTCCTTGAGGTAGTCGTGGAACTCAAAACTAAGATACCCACCGAATCTATCGGATCTAAGCATCTTTATCTTCCTTCCCATTTGATTCTCGACTTCATGTTTAAACTCCTTGAAAATTTCAAAGGTTTCTAACTTATGCTTGATTAAGTAGATATAGACATATCTGATATAATCATCAGTAAAAGTCACATAGAATCGACTAGCATCCCTTGTGGTGGATCTGAAGGGCCCACACAAATCTGTGTGTATGAGTTCCAACAAACCTTCACCTCTTTCACAAGAACTAGTGAAAGGTGATTTTGTCATCTTACTCAAAAGACAAGATTCACATTCATTATTTGACCTTAGGTCAAACGATTCCAACAATCCATCCTTTTGGATTTAGGCGATGCGTTTCTTGTTAATGTGTCCAAGACGACAATGCCACAAGTACACTTTGTCTATACCAATAGACGAATCAATTTGAAATTCACTATTACCTAAATTGTCTACACACATCACAGTTTCATACACACCATCACAAGGTAAAGCTTCAAAAAATTACCATTTTTATAAGAAGAAATAGAACCATTCTCATCATTAAAAAAATATCTAAAACCTTGTTTAAACAATGCATGAAAAGAAATAAGACAAAACTTCAAAAATGGTCCCTGTGGTTTCCGAAAATATCAAGTTTAGTCCCTAAGTTCAAAAAACCTCACAGCTAGTCCATGTGGTTTCAAAACTTTTAACAAATGGTCCTTTTCGTTAACTCCGTTAGCTTTTGACCGTTAAGTCAAGGGTATTTATTTCATTTCACTGCCACAGGGACCATTTCTAAAGATTTTCCTTATTTTGAAAAAAAAGAAAAAAATATAATTATTTAATATTAAAGGGTCCTACCCTCTCTCCCACACTCTCTCCTCTCTCTCTCTCTCTCTCTCGTAAGTCATCCAATCTCTGCAAAATCTAGGGTTGTGTTCATCTTCGATTCCTTCTCATCCAACTTCATCCTTTATTCATCCATGAAACCACCAAACATTTCAGAAATCCTGCCGTGTTTCTTCTGATTTTTCTTTATTTCTAGACAATGCTAGGTTCCCTGTTTCAAGAAACAATTAAATTTAGTTTATTTGGCTGCAACGAACTTCTTTAAAATCTAGTATATTCGAAAGATAATTGAAAGAAGGAACAATGATCCAAGATCACTTATTGCGTTCGAATAGTAATCAGATTCAGAGGCACATCAAACGTTCCAACAACTTGCTCTCCGATATCCCTGGGATGATGATAGGGACGACAGAGGTTGGACAAATCATCATGTCGATGCTCGAAAAGGAGACCTTAAGGAGGTGAATATAGATATAAATTGTAAAATTTTTTCTTCTTCTTCTACTTCTTCTTCTTCTTCTTCATGGTTTTTCTGTTTAAACTAATAGCAACCTTTAATACTGTCTCCAATTCCATTGTTCCTTCATCTGAGCAAGATGAAGAGCCACCTGATGTAACAGGAAATAGTTGTGTGCTTCTACAATCAGAGGACCTGTGGGTTATGTCAATTTGGGTAGCTGGTACACATTCAAAGAGGAGATACCTGTTTTCTAGATGGATAAGAGGTCAAGATGGAGATATATGTTATGTAGGACCACTTATCCTTCGATTTCAATAAGAAACGAAGCCCTAACCCTTCGATTTTTAAATATCATGGCTCTGTGAGCAGACACCCTTTGACTTTAATAAGAAAAGAAGTCCTAAACCTTCGATTTTTTTAATTTCCTTACTCTATGAGCATAAACTCTTCAATTTTAGTAAAAAAAGAAACCGTACTTTCAAAAATTGTTGATTTTGTGGACTTGTAAGCGCAAAGCGTTGATTTCCGTTGAGAAGTGAAGCAATGACACCAAGATGATATATATATTTGCAGGTGGGATGCTCATGGTGCTTATGTGATGATAATGGTGCTTTACGCATCGAGGGAAGAGAGAATAAGATGATAGTGATGGTCAACACTATGGAGAGAGAGAGAGGTGGGACCCTTTAATATTAAATAATTATATTTTTTTCTTTTTTTTTTTCAAAATAAGGCAAATTTTCATAAATGGTCCCTATGGTAGTGAAATGACATAAATACCCTTGACTTAACGGTCAAAACTAACGAAGTTAACGAAAAGGACCATTTGTTAAAATTTTTGAAACCACAGGGACCAACTGTGAGGTTTTTTGAACTTAGGAACTAAACTTGATATTTTCGGAAACCACAGGGACCATTTTTGAAGTTTTGTCAGGAAATAATGTTTTTTGTCATTTCTGACGGGTAGCAATAATTCAATAAATCTAAACTAACTCCATCACTAAGCGCTAGACTATAAACTCCAATCTTGGTGACAGGTGAAGATCACTTAGTCCCCAAGATTAAGTTTATTCTACCATGATCCACGTCCTCACTTCTTCTTCGACCCTACAAATCAGAAAAAAGTGAATTCCACATCATGTATCGAGTACCCAAGAACGAGAAGCTGGTGACTTTTACAATAAGATAGTATATATACCTACAAAATTTGGTTTCACCTTGCCGTCTTTGATGTATTGCAGATACTTTGGGTAGCTTCATTTCCAATCCCCCTTGTCATTGCAGTAGAAGCAAGTGACCTCTTTAGGTTCAAAGATAAGGGAGCATCTGAACTGGATTTTCCTTTGGGTCCATTGTTTGATGACCCAACTTGAGACTTTCCCTTCCATTTTTGCTTAGGAGGACCTTTCCTCTTTTTCCCTTTACCTTGACCACTGGCCAGAATAAGAGCACTAGCAGGAGTGGAGGCAACACTTCTTCCCTTCATCCCTGCTTTAGCTATTAGCAGGAGGCTGTGAAGTTGACACAAAGTGGTCTCATTGTTGCTCAAATGATAAGTCAAGATGAACTGATCATAACAAATTGGCAAGGAGTTCATGACTATGTCGATAGACAACTCCTCATCAAAATTCACAATAAGATTGACAAGCTTATCCACATACCGTTGCATTCTCTGCACGTGGCTGCTATCAGATTCTCCCTATTTCATCTTGCTTGGTGTAACAGCCCGAAAGCCAGGTTAGTTTTATGACCCTTCTATTTTGGAGAATTGACAAATTAGTCTCTTAAAGATTGAAAGGTGGATTTGGTGAGTACGATGGGCGTACCGGGGGTACGCCGCGCGTACTCACGTGCTTATTTTGTACATGGGTCCATCCGGGTATGCTGGGCGTACCCAAGGTTACGTCGAGCGTCACTGGCCCAGATGCAAAACCCAAATTCCTGGCCTTGCACTATAAAAGGAACATGGAGTCCTTTTCCCTAGCCACCATACACCCTTGAATGAGTCCTTGGAGAGTTGGGATTCGTGCTTTGGCTTGTGTGCGTGTTTCTGAGCTTGAAGTTGTCTTTTCAAGGTGAAGAAGGAGAAGAAGGAGCCATTGTTGGAGCTAGAAGTTGAAGAACAAGTGTAGATCCGAGCTCTACAATGGTTGGAGATCCTTTCTGAGGAATAAAGCTCAAAGCTTTCCTTGTTCTTCATAAGTTTTGCTTGTTGGACCATTTTTAGGGTTTTTGGTTCTAAGTTGGAGAATTTATGTGCAAAGAGTCTCCATAAGCTTAGATCTGACCTTTTTTTAGTGTAATATGTGTTGAGGAGTCATAAAAATCTTGTCTTGGACGTGGATCTTGTGTCATGCATGAGTTATAGCCTCATTATGGAAAGAGGAAAGGTGTTTTGAGCACAAAATGACCCTTACAACCATGCAAAGGCTTAAAGGTTTCAACTTTATGGATTAAGACACATTAGAGGAGTCAGATCTGAATTTTGGATGCAAGTCTTAGCCGATTAAGACCTGAATGTGTTGGATAAAGAAACTGGGCATTACGCTGGGCATAATCCCAATATGTGCCGCGTAGAGGGTCACGTACCCCGTTTCTAGAAAGCAAGGGTTCTCTCCGCGTACAGGATCTGGTACACCCCGCGTACTGCTTGCTGTTGAATTTTGTTGACTTTTAGGGTTTTAGTCAACATGTGGATTTTTGGGTCAGGGAGGGGTAAAATGGCCTTTTACCCTTCTGTGGAATTTTAGAAAGGAAAATAGTATAGCCTTGAGAGTCGTTAATGATTTGGAATAATTATTTGATGTGATTAGGCGAGGCTAGGTTGTTGTTGCGAGATTCAGAGATTTCGAGCACGTGAGACACTAGACATCATACGAGGTGAGTCTTCTCACTATACTGTACCTGGAAGGGTGCATATGTGTGACCGGAAGGTCTGGTATGTTATGAGATATATGCGTCGTATGAGTTGCCTGTTTCGTATGCGCTATGTATGTGATTTGTATTCCATGTTGATATGGGCCGGAAGGCATTATGATGTGGACCGGAAGGTCAGAGAGTTATGGACCGTAAGGTCGACACGGGTAAGACCGGAAGGTTTACTGGGTTGGGACGAAAGTCCCCTGAGACACATGGACCGGAAGGTCATGGCCTGGAAGGGCGTATGTGTGTAAGTGGTATATTGGGGAACTCACTAAGCATTTATGCTTACAGTTGTTGTGTTAGGTGTTTCAGGTACTAGCGAGGACTGTGGGAAGGCGCCGGCATGACTCGTACACACACCCGCAGGCGGATTTGGATTTAGTTGATCTTAGGATTTGACATGTTTTGTATCATGACTATGTTACACTGGATTTTTATGGTTGGTTTGGAATGAAATCATGTTTTAAAGAAATGAAAATTTTGTTTTGAAATTTACGTTGTTACAAGTTGGTATCAGAGCCTTGGTTTGAGGGACTCGGATGCACCTTTGGGCGTATCTGAACTCAAACTGAGGATTTGAGAAAATTTCAACGATAAAAACTAAATTTTCTAAAAGCGCAAGAGGTTTTGAGACAACCAGAACATAGCAGTGTGTACGGTCAGCCAGCGCCCGAATGGTGAATCCCCAATGTACCCTTACATTATGTGTTATGAGATACACTATGTTATATTATGCATGCTAGAGTAGGCTAGGTATTCATATTAGGACTAGAGTGGCCTGATTTGTGATGCCTTAGCCTAGGAGATTTCTGCTATTGAGTTGCCTTGAGAGCGAGTAGGTAGCAGTTAGGAGCTCATGAGAGGTCTATCGGAGGGTAGCCAATGCATAGCGAGAGTAGAGTACTTGTGATCCGGGATCCAAGGAGGAGGACTTGGGGTGAATGCTGATGCGGTGTGGTCAGTAGTATAGGGTCCATACTACTAAAGACACTGGATCAGTGGGCAATCCAAGTAAGAATCATTTGGACGTCGGAGGACGAGTAGGGCTGCGTCATCGAGTGCGAGTATGCTCGATCGAGTCTCTGATATTTATATGTTTTATTTCAGAGGCATCATGGTTAGGAATCGACACACACCTGAGAGCAGTGGTGTCAGCGACGAGGAGATCCATCGATTGATTCATGAGGTGGTGGGTGCTGCCATCCGGGCTGAGATTCCAGAGATGTTTGGGGACATGAAGACCACATTGATTGAGACCTTTGATGAGTGGTATGCAGCAGTGACTGAGGTTGCGGCTGCTGCAGCTACTGCTGTTGTTGCTGCTGCCAGACCTTAGGGAGGTGACTCGTTGTTTCGGGAGTTCAGCAACATGAAGCCACCAGAGTTCGATGGGACGCAGAACCCGATTGCTACGATGAGATGGATCTCTGACATCGAGGGATGTTTCTATACATGTTCTTGCCCAGAGCACTTGAGGGTACGGTTCGCTATGAACCAGCTCCGCTTGGGAGCGAAGGATTGGTGGAAGTTCGTGACGGCGAGCTTCACTATGGTGGAGATTTCTGAGGTGACCTGGGAGAAGTTCACCGCTATGTTCAGATACGAGTATGTTCCCCTGGTGGAGAGGGAACGGTTGATTCAGGAGTTCTTAACCCTCAAGCAGGGTAATGATTCGGTTACCGTGGTTACCCGGAAGTTTCATGAGAGGGCGATGTTCTGCCCTGAGCAGGTGTCTACTGAGCAGGCACGGATGAGTCGGTATTTGGGAATTTTGAGGAGGGACATTCGAGAGTTTGTGTCGAATCGATGTACCGTACATTTGCTGAGCTTTTGGAAAATGCCCGGAAATGGGAGATCGAGTTGGAGACTCAGGCCAAGGAGGAGGCCGAGTCTCAGAGGATGGATCGGCGACTGGCTCAGTCTCAGCCGGCAGCCAAGCGGGCCAAGCCCGCTGATTCGAGGACTGGAGGCCGGAAGGGCCGCACTTGCGGGAGGTGCGGCAAGCGTCATGAGGGAGCTTGTCGATCGGATGTTTGCTACAAATGTGGCAAGGAGGGGCAAATCGCCAAGGATTGCCCCAAGGGATTTATGGTTTGCTTTCATTGCAACCAGACTGGCCATCGGAAGGCCGAGTGTCCACAGTTGCATCAGGGGTCAGCACAGGGATCTGCACCTACTGCTAGGGTTACCGAGGTTCGACCGGTGAAGGCCGAGGCTCCGAAGGCTCGTGGGAGAGCTTTCCAGTTGACTGCGGAGGAGGTCTGTGCAGCGCCCGATGTCGTGGCTGGTATGTATTTTGTATTTATCTTTTCTTTTGAGATATTGTGCTTATATGATGACATGCGTAGGTACTTTTCTTGTGAGTTCTGTACCTGCTTTGGTGTTATTTGACTCGGGTGCGATTCGGTCATTTGTTTCCTTGGCATTTAGTCAGCATATTAGTATCCGTCGAGAGGCGTTGGGTCAACCTCTGCGAGTTTCCATAGCTGATGAGCGAGCAGTGTGTGCTACGGAAGTGATTCGGGGATGTATCCTTGAGATCTTCGGTGTGGAGTTCCCGATAGATCTGGTCCCGATTGCGATGGGAGATGTGTGTGTTATAGTGGGTATGGATTGGTTGAGCCGAAATGGAGCTGTTATAGACTGCGAGCGTCAGTTGGTGACGATACGAGACCCTAGTGGGGGAGTACTTACGGTGTTCGGTGAGGGAACTCGTTGTGGGTCAGCGTTTTGTTCGGCTGCCAGGGCGAGACAGAGTTTGCAGCAAGGCTGCAGTGGATTCGTAGCCTATGTGATGGACACACGAGTGGCCGCTGGGAGGCCAAGTTCGATTGATGAGGTTCCGATAGTGTGCGAGTTTCCGGATGTTTTTCCCGAGGAACTACCGGGTGTGCCTCCCGAGATGCAAGTGAAGTTCCGTATCGATTTGGTTCTGGGAGTAGCACCTATCGCCAAGGCGCCTTATCGCCTCGTGCCGCTAGAGATGCAGGAGTTATCCTCGCAGCTTCAGGAGCTGTTAGGAAAGGGGTTTATTAGACCGAGTAGCTCACCTTGGGGAGCGTCGATCCTTTTTGTCAAGAATAAGGATGGTTTACACCGGATGTGTATTGATTACCGGGAGTTGAACAAGTTGACGGTCAAGAACCGTTATCCGTTACCTAGGATTGACGATTTGTTCGATCAGTTGCAGGGAGCGTCTTGGTTCTCTAAGATAGATTTGAGATCGGGTTATCATTAGATGAGGGTTCGGGATGAAGATATCCAGAAGACAGCGTTCAGAACTCGTTAGGGGCATTACGAGTTCGTGGTGATGCCTTTTGGGCTCACCAATGCACCAGCTGCGTTCATGGATCTCATGAACAGGGTGTGCAGGCTGATGCTGGATTGGTCGGTGATCATTTTCATTGATGATATTTTGGTGTATTCGAAATCTAGAGAGCAACACGAGGAGCATTTGAGAGAGATTCTCGGGGTATTGAGGTCAGAGAGGCATTATGCCAAATTCTCCAAGTGTGATTTCTGGTTACGAGAGGTTCAGTTCTTGGGACATCTTGTCAACCAGAATGGGATATTGGTCGACCCGGCCAAGATTGAGGCAGTCATGAGGTGGGAGGTGCCGAGATCGCCCACTGAGATCAGAAGCTTTCTGGGATTGGCCGGTTATTATCGGATATTTATTAAGGATTTCTCCAAGATCGCCGTGCCACTTACCAAGTTGACCCGGAAGGGTGTTGCATTTTCTTGGGGTCTGGAGCAGCAGACCTCGTTCGAGACACATCGCCAGAGATTATGAGAAGCCACGGTGTTAGCCCTTCCGGAAGGGATGGAGGATTTCGTGGTATATTGTGATGCATCAATATCCAGATTAGGAGCGGTGCTTATGCAGAGGGGGCATGTGATAGCATATGCATCGAGGCAGCTTAAGCCTCATGAGTCGAGGTATCCCACTCATGATTTGGAATCGGGGGCTGTAGTGTTCGTCCTCAAGATTTGGCGTCACTATTTGTATGGGGTTCGGTGTACGATATACATGGACCACAAGAGCTTGAAGTATTTGATGGATCAGCCCAACCTGAATATGCGCCAGAGGAGGTGGTTGGATGTAGTAAAGGATTATGATTGTGAGATCCTGTATCACCCGGGCAAGGCTAATGTGGTAGCCGATGCCCTGATTCGTAGGGCGGAGGGCGCCCCGATTCGAGATATTTGCATGAGATTTACAGCGATGGCTCCGGTGTTGGACACCATTCGAGGGGCCCAGGCAGAGGCCGTGAGATCGGAGAACCGCAAAAGGGAGTGGGTGATCTGGCAGGTATCGGAGTTTGTTACCGATAGTCGAGGACTTATGACCTTCCAGGGTCGGGTTTGGGTACCGTTTGTGGGAGGGACGCATACCGTCTTGATGGAAGAGGAGCATAGATCGAAGTTCTCGATCCACCCCGGGGCCACTAAGATGTATTTAGACCTAAAGAAGGAGTATTGGTGGCCCTGTATGTAAAGGGATGTTGCATGGTTCGTAGAGAGGTGCTTGACCTATCGCAAGGTTAAGGCCGAGCACCAGCGCCCGCACGGTAAGTTACAGCCGTTAAAGATTCCCGAATGGAAGTGGGAACAGATCTCCATGGATTTTATCACCAAATTGTCGAGGACTGCCAAGGGTGTCGACGCGATTTGGGTGATCGTGGACAGGTTGACGAAGAGCGCTCACTTCCTTGCTATCAGTGAGAGCTCTTCTGCTGAGAGGTTGGCAAAGTTGTATGTGAGGGAGGTGGTATCGCGACATGGAGTTCCAATCTCGATTGTTTATTTCAGATCGAGATGTGCGATTTACTTCCAGATTTTGGAAGAAGTTTCACGAGGAGTTGGGTACGAGGTTGCATTTTAGTACCGCATACCACCCACAGACGGATAGACAGAGTGAGCGGACGATTCAGACGCTCGAGGACATGCTTCGGGCATGTGTATTGGATTTCGGCGGAAGTTGGGACACGTATTTGCCCTTGGCTGAGTTTTCCTACAACAACAACCATCACTTGAGCATTGGTATGCCACCTTTTGAGCTGTTGTATGCGAGGAGGTGTCGGACCCCCATTTACTGGGGCGAGGTAGGGCAGCGTGTGATGGGTAGTACAAAGATAGTGCTTCAGATAACAGAGCAGATACAGCAGGTTAGACAGAAGTTGTTGACCGCTCAGAGTCGCCAGAAAAGTTATACAGATAGGCGACGATCTGAACTCGAGTTCCAGGTCAGTGATTATGTGCTCCTGAAGGTATCTCCTTGGAAAGGAGTGATCCGATTCAGGAAGCGGGGCAAGCTAGGACCCCGATATATTGGTCATTTAGGGTGATCGCAAGGGTGAGCAAGGTAGCGTATCGCTTGGAGCTACCTGCAGAGTTGGACCAGATTCATGATACCTTCCACGTGTCGCAGCTGAGGAAGTGTATTGCCGATGAGTCGGCGGTGGTACCATTAGAGGATATCCAGGTGGACGTAAGTCTGAATTATGCGGAGAAGCCGATCGCAATCTTGGATCGGAGGATCAGGGTTTTGAGGAACAAGGAAGTGCCCCTGGTTCAGGTGCAGTGGCAACATCGGAGAGGGTCCAAGCTGACCTGGGAGCCAGAGTCAGAGATGCGGGAGTAGCATCCGGAGTTGTTCACAGCATGAGACTTCGAAGGCGAAGTCTGGTTCTAGTGGGGGAGAATTGTAACAGCCCGAAAGCCAGGTTAGTTTTATGACCCTTCTATTTTGGAGAATTGACAAATTAGTCCCTTAAAGAATGAAAGGTGGATTTGGTGAGTACGTTGGGCGTACTGGGGGTACGCCGCGCGTACTCGCATGCTTATTTTGTATGCGGGTCCATCTGGGTACGTTGGGCATACCCAAGGTTACGCCGTGCGTAAAAGGCCCAGATGCAAAACTCTAATTCCTGACCTTGCACTATAAAAGGAACATGTAGTCCTTTGCCCTAGCCACCATACACCCTTGAGTGAGTCCTTGGAGAACTGAGATTCGTGCTTTGGTTTATGTGTGTGTTTTTGAGCTTGAAGTTGTCTTTTCAAGGTGAAGAAGGAGAAGAAGGAGCCATTGTTGGAGCTAGAAGTTGAAGAACAAGTGTAGATTGGAGCTCTACAGTGGTTGGAGATCCTTTCTGAGGTATAAAGCTCAAAGCTTTCCTTGTTCTTCATAAGTTTTGCTTGTTGGACCATTTTTAGGGTTTTTGGTTCAAAGTTGGAGACTTTATGTGCAAAGAGTCTCCATAAGCTTAGATCTGATATTTTTAGTGTAATATGTGTTGAGGAGTCATAAAAATCTAGTCTTGGACGTGGATTTTGTGTCATGCATGAGTTATAGCCTCATTATGGAAAGAGGAAAGGTGTTTTGAGCACAAAATGACCCTTACAGCCATGCAAAGGCTTAAAGGTTTCAACTTTATGGATTAAGACACATTAGAGAAGTCAGATCTGAATTTTGGATGCAAGTCTTAGCCGATTAAGACCTGAATGTGCTGGATAAAGAAACTGGGCATTACGCTGGGCGTAATCCGAGTACGCGCCGCGTAGAGGGTCGCGTACCCTGTTTCTGGAAAGCAAGGATACACCCCGCGTACGGCTTGCTGTTGAATTTTGTTGACTTTTAGGGTTTTAGTCAACATGTGGATTTTTGGGTCAGGGAGGGGTAAAATGGTCTTTTACCCTTCTGTGGAATTTTAGAAAGGAAAATAGTATATCCTTGAGAGCCGTTAATGATTTGGAATAATTATTTGATGTGATTAGGCGAGGCTAGGTTGTTGTTGCGAGATTCATAGATTTCGAGCACGTAAGACACAAGACATCATACGAGGTGAGTCTTCTCACTATACTGTACCTGGAAGGGTACCTATGTGTGACCGGAAGGTCTGGTATGTTATGAGATATATGCATCGTATGAGTTGTCTGTTTCGTGTGCGCTATGTATGTGATTTGTATGCCATGTTGATATGGGCCGGAAGGCATTATGTTATGGGCCGGAAGGCATTATGATGTGGACCGGAAGGTCGACACGGGTAAGACCGGAAGGTTTACCGGGTTGGGACGGAGTCCCCTGAGACACATGGACTGGAAGGTCATGGCCTGGAAGGGCGTATGTGTGTAAGTGGTATATTGGGGGAACTCACTAAGCATTTATGCTTACAGCTATTGTTATGTGTTTCACGTACTAGCGAGGACCGTGGGAAGGCGCCGACATGACTCGTACACACACCCGTAGGCGGATTTAGATTTAGTTGATCTTGGTATTTGACATGTTTTGTATCATGACTATGTTACATTGGATTTTGATGGTTGGTTTGGAATGAAATCATGTTTTAAAGAAATGAAAATTTTGTTTTGAAAGTTATGTTGTTACACTTGGTATAAGGGACTTTACCACCTCGTACCTTTCCTGACGAGCTCACTTATGGTACTTCTCCATAAGGTCCTTGTTCATCTCATACGACCAGAATTGTAACACCCGGATTCCCAAGTATAATATTTTATTCTTTTATTTTTGGAAGTTGTGAGGAGACTCAGCGAGTTGGTGTTTAAACTCGCCGTGTATGGTCGCGGATTCGTATCCGGGTTCATAGCCGGACTCGGCGAGTTCATGGGTGGACTCGGCGAGGACACACTGTTTAATGAAACCCTAATTTCCTAGGTTTGGGACCTATTTAAAGGCCCTTAAGGCCGTCATTTGCAGCTACCAAACCCTAGAGAGAAACCCTAAGAGATCTAGAGCGTTTGTGAGGGAGGAGAGGCCATTCTTGATCCTTTTGTTGGTGGATTTGCAAGAAGGAAGTGACCAAGGCAAGAGGAGGATGAAGGAGGTGCGATTTTGGTGACTTCTAAGTTCATAGAGCTCATATTGAGGTATTTGTTCGGACCCTCTTCAGTTTTGGTGTTGAATCTTAGTGTTAGGGTTTTCTAACCCCTTTAGAGGATGGATAAGTGGAGCATTTGGTCCCTTCTCGAGTCTATGCTTTGGATCTGGACCCAAAGAGGTCCAGAGACCTTTTCCCTTGGAACTTTATGGGTCATTTTAGGAGCCATAAGCTTGGGATGTCATTTTTGGGGCTAAATCACCAAGTTAGACCATTTAGATGTTATATGAGTGTCAAGGTCTAAACTTTACGTGATTATCATGCTTGGGAAGGCCAGATCTATGAGTTTAAGGAACATATCTGACCTCAGGAGGTCTATGGAGTTTGTGCATGGCACAAACTCGCCGACTACGAAGATCAGACTCGACGAGTAGGATGAAGGTTTCCCGTATCACACAGCGAGTAGACTTGCCGAGTTGGGGAAATAACTCGGTGAGTCAAGGAGAGTTAGGGGGACTGGTGTTCAAGGCGGAACTCGCCGAGTTGAGTCGGGGTGGCCCCGCGATTCATGCCAGGTGTGACTCGTCGAGTAAGGGGAAGGACTCGACGTGCCAAGAGAGGGACTAAAAGAGTCAGTGGACACGTATAGACTCACCGAGTTGTCTTAGTGCACTCGACGAGTCGGGTCAATGTTTGACCGTTGACTTTTGTTGACTTTTAGGGTTTGGTCAACAGTGAGGCCCTTAAGCCAAGAGAGGGGTAAAATGGTCTTTTACCCTTCTGAGGGTGTTAAGAAAGGTTTGAGTATAGTTATATTTATGAGAGTTATTTACTTTATGTGATTATGCGGAGGCTAGATCACATTTCTACCGAGTCAGAGACTTACCGAGACACCTGAGGTGAGTCTTCTCACTATATGTTACCTAGAGTGGTATTATGTGTTGACCAGAGGGTCTTATGTGTTATGTATGAGATTATGTGCTATGTGATATATGTATGTTGTATGATGTTATAGACCGGGCCGGAGGGTCCAACGAGCTATGACCAGACCAGAGGGTCCAACAAGCTACGGGACTGGAGGGTTCCGCTGAGACATATCGACCAGAGGGTCGTATCATAGCCTCGAGTGGCGTATGTGTTGTATGCGGTATTTTGGGGAAATCACTAAGCATTTATGCTTACAGTTGTTGTGTTATGTGTTTCAGGTACTAGCGAGGGCCGTGGGAAGGCGCCGACGTGACTCGTACACACTGGAGAGAGAGTTGATTTTATGATCTTGGGATATGTTGTGTTTCAAAAACTAAATATTGAAAATATTTGAAAATGTTTTTATGTGAACTTGGTTGATGAAAAATGAAAATTTGTTTTGAAATTTATGTTGTTACAGACCAGTAATCCTCATAGTATCTCTACAATTTAGGAGTCATCGTGGCCACCATGATGCAAAGCAACTTTTGTTGCATCATTGTAGTGATTCTTAAAGTTGACCATTTCATTGGGAGTGACCTTCTGTTCGTCAATCTCATCTAATGGTTTATCAAGGACATACTCCTTGTCCTTGAAATGAAGGGCCATCTTTATGTTGTGCATCTAATCATTGTAGTTGGTGCCATCCAATGTCACCTTGAGTAGATATTCAACAAGGAAAAGTTATGGTTATAGGAAGAGGAAGAACCAGAAGCATCATTTGGAGCAAACATTTATAAAAGGAAGGTAGTTTTAGTTAGATAAGAACGATCCTTAATATAACAACCCAAAATGAAATATTAAGGCTAGGATCCAACTATAAAATTCAAAACTTAGAAAAGGGATGTTGTAATCTAATTGTAAATTTTATAAAGGTAGGTAAATGACGATTTACCACTTCCACCATCGAAAATTTTTTTTGAAGGAAATTTAGTGTAGTAAAATTCCTAGAGCTTTTGAGACTCATTGAAACTATTCAATGGCATGTTTAATCTCAGATTATGGTCTTCCATTTGTGACTGGGATACCGAGGATCACAAACAAGATGTGAATAACCATGCAAATTAGCTTGGCACTCTCGATGTCATTTATCTTCTCATGTTAATGTGTTGGTTAACCATACGTGCTCCATTAATCAATGATAATTTTTGAGATGCCTATTATTACTATTTATAGTCACTATTAGTGTGGCGGTTAACCAAACACACTTCACTAACTGCTATAAAATATAATGTGCCATTTCATGGGTTAGCATACAAATTCACATTTTTCCTAAGGTAACTAAGATTGGGATTTAAATAAAATAGTTTAGTTACTTTTTAATCGCATTATAATTATTAACAAGAATTCAGTTTCCTATCAAACCCATTCGGCTAACGACCCTCCACCATACAAGAGAGCGGTGGGTAGGAGTGGATACCCAATGACAGTCATTTTATAAGTCGCTTACTTAAACTCCCCATATAGTATGGCTTCATGAATGAGGTGTACTAGCGGTTCGATTGACTTATTCTTATACATATAGTAATAATTAATCTTTTAATTTTACATATAGTATAAGCTGTATTTTAAACTTTTCAAAATACTAGGGTTTATATTTGAAATTTCGAAATTAATATTCAATTAATTAAATTTAAAATAAATGATTTAATTATTAACAATTAAACAAATAAAATCAATTAAGGATTCCAAATTTGTAATTATTCCCTTTAATCAAATAAACTAACAATTATCAAATAAGGAAACTCTCAAAACCCTTGCCTATTTCGAAATCATGGGGAGGAACGATAGGGTTTCCAAACCCTAGCCCTTATTTTTGAAAACAAGAGGGTGGAGAAAACCCTAGCCCCTTGTTGAAATTTGAGGCAAGAAACCTTTTCCTAAAATCGATTACTTGGGAGGCAAGGAAAGGGTTTCATCCTTTACCAAATTTTTAAAACTTAGGTTCCAAGAAACCCTAATTTTAAAATCCTTGGCCTAGAGGGTTTAATTTCCATAAACCCTAATTTGATCAATTTAACGATTATAGCAAATTCAATAGAAAATGAGCTAAGCTCTGATACCACTTATGGGTTTTATGCAAAACGGATAAACTTAAACTCTTATGTGTACATGCAACCTTAATAAAGATCTATGTTTTCTCTATTGAACCTATAACTATGAACATAAAAAGGAAACCCTAAGAACATAGGCTATTTTCGAAAATACCAAAATAGGGTTAAGGATTACATACCTTAATTGTTATTGTAGCAAATAACAAAGAAACCTTCTTGTTGATCCTTTGGAAGCAAATAGCATAATTGCCGTGCCTCTAATGGAATCACACCCAACACAAGCAAGAGGATAAAAAGAGAGTGGAAAAGAATTTCATCCAGATCTTCTAATGAGGAGGAGTGCCAAATTTGTGATGGGCTATGGCTCTTTATATAGCGGAGGTAGCTTTGTGCTAAGGCTAGGGTTTAAGGAGGAAACCATAAATCCCTTTACTTGGTGAGCAAGAAACCATTCACCTCGTTCAAGGGGCTTGGAAGAAAACTCCTTGGGCTTGCCCAAGTGATTTTCGTCCACGTCATCCAATGAGGTGCTTGGGATTCTTTCCTCAACTTTCAATAAATAACCAAACAGACCATGCACTTTTAATTAATCCAATTAAACCCAAAATTAATTCAAATTAATTTCTGATTAATTATTAGTTAATTAATATTATTTCTAATTAATATATTATTTTCATAATACATTAATATATCATTTATTTCAGTTTATTACTCAAATAATAATTCAACCTCTATCTCTCCAAAATCATCCTGTCATGTTGTTAGGTTTGAGGGCAACACAAAAGGACTGTGCCACTATCAATTCAAGTGTATACCAATTATAGTTATGGGATTAGACACCTAATCCAACATGTTTGTCAAAGATTTTGGACATTGATTCTTAAATTGATTGCTTTATTTACAATTATAACATATAATATTCTTATAGATTATAGATTTCCTTCTCCTCCTTGAGTTTGATCTTACTGCACCATTACTCACTCTATTCGAATTCCTCCATTTTTATTTGCTATTAATCCCCTATATTCTTCCTTTAGATATTGTCTCCAAGAATTAGATGTTGAATGCTTTTGAAAGTAAGATTTATGGTCTTGGATGAATTGCTCACTAATGTGACAGTTCTGGAGGAACTTTTAGGAAGCGAAAATAATAACAATAATTCCTGGATTAAAGTGAGTTTTATGAATTCAGATGAACTTCTTAACGTCGTGAGCATTCCAGACCAACTTTCAGGAAGTACAGATAATAACATTTGTGCCTGGACATTGTCTTCGAACCTAACGTCAACAGATACCCATCTTGATATTGTTTAGTTAAATATGTCTACATTGTCTGTCAAAAAAACACATTCCTTCATATTCTTGTTTACCAACTATCTGATCAAGAAAACTTTGTTCAATACAGAGGGTTTCTCATACATTTTAGATATAACCTTTATCGGTCTAAAGGTTGTTTTCTCGTTGATAATGCTATAAGAAATGTTTGTTTTGCCAACAACAATCTATCCACTTAAAGAGGGTCTGCCGATGTGACATCCCCAAAATCACGACCAGAAAAGACTGGTTTAATTTATGCTTTTAAAATGATTTCAGAGTAATCCTTTGATTAAAACAGTTGCAGAATTTGTTCCCAAAAACAAAATGTGATAAAATAATATTTACCAAGGCATTTCATAAAGAAATGTATTTTCATTATATAATCAAAACTCGGGATGTCATGTTCCGTTACAGACCATAAAGCATAAATGATAACATTACAAGTCATTCAACAAATATATACATATACAAACTTGTAAACAAAACAACTTGATGATTCATCCATCTTATGCCCTTGCGCCACTTCCTGTAATACAAATAAACTGAGTGGGTCAGACTTGGGAGCCTGGTGAGCATATATGATTTTCAACCCATAATAAATAATTATATTTAATTCCACCAACCAACAATAACCCAATTACCCATTCCCGTTATTCTCACTTTACGTCCCTAAAACAACTAACACAAGGGACCTAGTCTTAGAACACATGCATTCGGGGGGGGGGGGGGGGTTTCCTGGAAATATATGTCAAATAAGGCAACCATGAGGGGGATGGAGTACAGCGAATGAACACCCAAGTTCATTAACACCTACAGGTGGCGAACCTGCTAGCATTCCACAGGACTGTCTAGAAAAGTCTGTGGTCGTCATCTAAACTCCGCTAGACGACTGAATCAAAAACAACATCGAGGCCTTTCATCTGTTTATCACACAACTATCTACCCATGTTCTACCCGACATATTAGTAGATAAAAATATATATTTTTATACATAGTTTAAAAAGCTGTATAACATTCTCATTCAATACATATTACAAACAATAGATGAGACACATACACATAAAACGTATTTCATAGAGAATAAATCATATCTATGAGATAGAAGAAAGTGAATATACATTCACACATATAAAAACAAAATATACACATAACACGTATTTCGTATAAAATACTTCATAATTATGCGTTAGAAGAAAGTAACCACACACCCACTTGATTAGAAGATGATCGGACGGCACTACGGCTTATAGAAGTAGTATTCTTCGGCAGATCTGGAAGATCTTCACAAAAACCGGGCTCCTTGCAGGCAGAGCTTCGGCTCAAGAATTGCACTTCTCGGGATCTTCGGGGCTTCAGGACTTGCTTCGGGGCTCGGGAATGATACCGGGGCTTCGGGATAATTCTTGCACGAAAAACGATGCAAAAACGCGAGAGAAAGGGAAGAAATGAGCAAAGAACTCGGCTGCCCTCGACATCCTTTTATAGGGGGCTGGAATCCCAAATTACGCTGGGCGTAATGGGGATAAGACCGCTGACTCCCCCCCTTCGGATAATATTGGTATTTTTTATTTAAATTAAATACCGAAAATATTTAATAAAATTCAAAAATTCATATCTTTCTCATAAGAACTCCGTTTTCGACGTTTTTTTATATCCCCTCGTAGGTGGGACTACGCTCTACAACTTTCGTTTAGACTCCGTTGGCTAATTTTGAGTTTATTTTTATTATTTATTTTTAGTAGGCCGGGACAGAAAAACTCCGTTATAAATTCATAACTTCTTCATCCGACGTCCGTTTTCGCCTATCTTTTCATCGTTTCACTACAATTAACGAGATCTTCGATTCTCGTTTAGATTGTTTCGGCTAAAAAACGCTCGATCTCAAATCGAGTATTCGGGCTGCATACTGCTAAGTCGAAACTTCGAAAAATCATAACTTCCTCATACGAAGTCAGATTTGAGCGTTCTTTTTATGCACGCTCTCGGTCTAACGAACTCTATGACTTTTGTTTAGATCGCTAAGGCTAAATATTGCTCTAACGTAAATTTCACTTTTTACGTCATTCAACGTTGCCGGTTCTGTCGCGAAACTTTGACAGGTCATAACTTCTTCGTTATAACTCGGATTTCGGCATTCTTTATGTCTTCGGAATCCTTGTTTCGACCACTACATCTTTATGCAAAGATATCGGGCTTATATCATACTTTAATGCTGACACTAATTTTATTCTTAATTCATTAAATTATAATAATTAAGAAAATAAATACATAATTCACACAATTCACATAATACTCAAAGATTTCATCATTAATACTTCAAAAAGAGTTACAAGGGTTAACCTAGACTATTACATCAATGATAATGCCTAGCCTGGAAACGCGGGCGTTACAATTCTCTCCCTCTTAGGATGATTCCGTCCCCGGAATCACACATCAACAAACAAATGCGGATAGCGACTCAACATGTCACTCTCCGTTTCCCAAGTGAGATTTGGCCCATTCGAATGGTTCCAATGGAAAAGCACTAATTCGACCATCTTGCGTCGAAGCTTCTTAGTCTTTCGGTCAACAATTGCCTCTGGTTTTTCAATTAACCTCTTGTTTTCATCAATTCTCAATTCGGAAATTGGAATTATATCAGGAACTTCTCCCATGAACTTCCTCAAATAACACACATGGAAAGTGTTATTAATACCGTTCAGTTCTTCTGGTAGTTCTAGCTTGTAAGCTTGGTTTCCAATCCTTTGAGGAACTTTAAACGGTCCAATAAACCTTGGACTCAACTTTCCCCTTTTACCAAATCTTATAAGTCCCTTCCACGGCGAGACTTTAAGCAAAACCGAATCTCCAACTTCAAAATTCATCGGCCTTCGCTTCTTGTCAGCATATCTCTTTTGACGATCCCGAGCTGCTAACATTCTTTCTCTAATTATTTTCAACATTTCAGTGGTTTGATGGACCATCTCGGGACCCATAAACTGCTTTTCCCCAGCCTCAAGACAACATGACGGCGTACGACACTTTTGTCCGTACAAAGCTTGATAAGGTGCCATCTTTATGCTTGAGTGGAAACTATTATTGTAGGAAAATTCTACCAAGGGTAAATGTTCATCCTAGTTACCTAGGAATTCCAGGGTACATGCTCTTAGCATATCTTCAAGTGTTTGTATTGTTCTTTCACTCTGACCATCAGTCTGCGGATGGTAAGCTATACTTAAACATAACTTGGTACCCATTTCCTCTTGTAGACTTTTCCAAAACCTTGAGGTGAAACGGCTATCACGATCTGATACAATCGTTAACGGAACACCGTGAAGCCTCACAATTTCCTTCACGTAAGAATTCGCAAGATTTTCCATAGACCATTTCTCATTGGCTGCTATGAAATGCACACTCTTAGTGAATCGATCAACGACCACCCAAATCATGTCGTGACCACTTTTTGTTCTGGGTAGTTTAGTGACAAAATCCATCGCAATGTCTTCCCATTTACCCATAGGCACAGGTAAAGGTTCTAAACTCCCATATGGTTTCTGATGTTGTGTCTTGACTGTCGCACAAGTCACACACTCGGCCACATACTTTGCAACATCAAGCTTCATCGTTGGCCACCAGTAGTAGGGTTTCAGGTCCCTATACATTTTAGTGCTACCAGGATGAATCGAGTACATGGTCTTGTGAGCTTCTTCCATCTGAAGGTCTTTGACTCCTCCTGTCTTAGGTATCCAAATCCGATCTTGGAACACCTTCAGTCCATGACTGTTTATACCGAACACCAACGTTTTGCCCAAACGTTCTTCCTTCAGTCAGTCTTCTCAGAAGCTTCCTCTTGAGCTTTCTTTATACTCTCCACAATTGTCGAGACAACTTCTACTCTCAATGCTCTTGGCCTCTTCCTTTTAAGATTGACTTTCCGACTGAGAGCATCAGCGACAACATTTGCTTTACCGGGATGGTAAAGTATCTCACAGTCGTAGTCCTTGAGTAACTCTAGCCAGCTTTGTTGCCTCATATTTAACTCTTTCTGATTAAAGAGATATTGGAGACTGTTATGATCAGTGAAAAGTTTGCATTTCGTGCCATAGAGGTAATGCCTCCATATTTTCAGAGCGAAAACTACCGCTGCCAACTCCAAATCATGAGTCAGGTAATTCTTTTCATGCTCCTTTAGTTGTCGAGACGCATATGATATCACCTTTTCTCTTTGGGTCAAAACACAACCCAATCCAACCCCAGACGCATCGCTATAGACAACGAAGTCTTCAACTCCATCAGATAAAGAAAGTATTGGTGCCTCGCATAGCTTCTTCTTTAGCTTCTCGAATGCTTCTTTATGCTTATCACTCCAAGCATAAGTAGCTCCTTTGTGGGTCAAAGCTGTTAATGGAGTAGCAATCGAAGAAAAGCCTTGGATAAACCTTCGGTAATATCCAGCTAATCCTAAAAAGCTTCGGATCTCTGTGGCACTTTTCGGTTGTTCCCACTTCATCACAGCTTCAATCTTTGCTGGATCAACGATTATCCCTTCTTGGTTGACCACGTGACCCAAGAATTGGACTTCACGAATCCAAAAATCACATTTGGAGAACTTTGCATACAGCTTCTCCTTCTTCAAGACTTCTAACACTTCTCGCAAGTGTCTGCCATGCTCCTCTTGGCTTTTCCAGTAAATCAGAATGTCATCTATGAACACTATCACGGATTTATCAAGGAATGGATTACAAACCCTATTCATTAAATCCATGAATGCTGATGGAGCATTGGTTAGTCCAAACGACATTACCAAGAACTCGTAGTGTCCGTATCTAGTTCTGAATGCAGTCTTCTCGATATCTTGTTCTCTTACCTTCAGCTGATGATACCCTAACCTTAGATCGGTCTTCGAGAAATAGCTCGAACCTTGAAATTGATCAAATAGGTCATCAATCCTCGGCAATGGATATCTATTCTTTATTGTTTCCTTGTTCAGCTCTCTGTAATCGATGCACATTCTCATACTTCCATCTTTCTTCTTCACGAATAACACCGGAGCTCTCCAGGGTGATGAACTAGGTCTAATGAAACCTTTGTCCAATAACTCCTGAAGTTGCATCATCAGCTCCTTCATCTCCGTCGGTGCTAATCGATAAGGTGCTTTTGCTATTGGCGTGGTTACTGGTAGCAAGTCTATTCTGAACTCCACTTGTCTATCAGGTGGTAATCCAGGAAGATCTTCGAGAAATACTTCTGGATAATCACACACCACTAGAATACTCTGCATCACCTTCTTTTCCTTCTTAGCATCGATCATGAATGCTAAATATGATGTACATCCCTTGGTCAAACACTTTCTGGCTTTCATTAGGGAAATGATTCCAGATTTTACTCGGCGTTTGTCCCCGTACACCATAAATGACTCTTTCCCTGGCGGATTTACTTTTACTATCTTCTTTCTACACAATATTTCGGCATCATTGGCGCTAAGCCAATCCATTACCAACACGATGTCGAAACCATTTAGTTCGATAGGCAATAATTCCTCGTGAAACTTATTCCCATTCAAGTCAATTAAGATGTTTTTTATACGATGGCTAACAGGTACAAACTTGCCACTAACAACTTCGACTAATAAAGCATTATCTAGTTTATCAACAGGCAAAGCTAGTTTTCTACCAAACTCATGCGAAATAAAGGAGTAGTTGGCTCCAGAATCAAACAAAATTTGAGCAGGTAATTCGTTTATGAGAAATGTACCTGAAGCGACACCAGCTTCATCTTTCGCAGCCTCAAGTGTCATCTGAAAGGCTCTCGCCTTCGGCTTTGGTGGAATGTTAGGCTTAGCTGCCTCCTTCTTCTTCGGACAGTCTTTCAAAATGTGCCCTTCCTCGTTACAACCAAAAGACATCCTTTTGTTGGACGGACACTAATTGGCAAAATGCCCAATTTTTCCACACTTGTAGCAGGTTACATCCTCACTACATTTCCCAAACTGCTTTTTTCTGGCACTTCTCACACCATTTCGCTTCGCCTCCTTTTCCTCCAAACTTTTTCGAATCAGACTTCGAAAATTTTCTTTTCTTATTGGAACCTGAAGTTCCTTGAAAATTTCTCTTCTCGCCAAGTTCAACCTTATCGGCGGTTCTTCCCTTGATCATGTCCTCAACAGACTTGGCAGCCCAAATAGCTGCCTCTAGAGTAGGTGCCTGACGAACTGGCACTGCGTACTCCCATGAGAGTCCTTTTGCATACCGGTCAACCTTTGTCAGTTCATCTAGAACGATGCGCAAAGCAAACTCCATCTTGTCTGTAAAGTTATTAGTGTATTCATCAACTGACATGCTGCCTTTCGTCAATGTTAGAAACTTATTCTCCAATTCCAACAAATTTTGAGCTGAGCAGAACTTGCGCTTGAACTGCGCCAAGAACTCTGCCCATGACAATTGCAGTGGCTCATTAGGGCTTAAAGTCTTCCCTAGAGTGTTCCACCAACGAATGGCTCCACCTCGGAACTGACGCACTGTAAAGGTAGTCTGCAACTTGCCTTTGCAGCCACAAGTCATGAAGGCTAACTCCATTTCAGAGATCCAATCCATCACTCCGATCGGGTCCTCCTTTCCGGTGAAGGTCGATGGTTTGCAAGTCAGAAAGTCCTTGTACTTGCATCCCATTCCATCATTCCTTCCATCCTGGTTGTTTTGCCTAACTATCGGTGGGTTTTCTTGACCAATAACTCCACTGAAGTTCTCTCCTTCAGACCGCCCTCCATTCACTTCGGGATCTTCCACTTGAATTAACAGTTCTTCACGATTCTGTTGAAGCAGACGTCTCGTTTCATCCATCTGACGATCCAACATCGTCTGAATCATCAATTGTACACCAGCCATTGTTATCGGCTCAGGTGCTGCTGCCACGACAGGTATTTGCTCAATCACTGGTGGTTGATTCCTGTTTTCATCAGCATTTCCAACTCCACTTCTTGTTCTCACAATTTTTGATCTATACACCGAATAAGGTGAAATTAGATCCTCATTCACCGAATAAGGTGAAATTAGATCCTCACTCCGAAACATTTACATGTAAGTTCTAATATCGTAGATGTACGCTTAGAATCCTACACGCACAAGTTTTCCAGATTCGGTCGGCAACATACCATAGATCCGAACAAATAATATCATATATGACAACATATAACATTTAGGACATAAAAGCATTTTAGGCAACTTTCCTAAAATAAACTAGTGCTTGTGTCTAAAACATAACATACACACATCTCAAAATTTCACTTAGCATTTTAAGTTTAAGTCTAGAAATCCTACAAATTCCTAGTTCGCTTAAACTAATGCTCTGATACCAACTGTGACATCCCCAAAATCACGGCCAGAAAAGACCGGTTTAATTTATGCTTTTAAAATGATTTCAGAGTAATCCTTTGATTAAAACAGTTGCGGAATTTTTTCCCAAAAACAAAATGTGATAAAATAATATTTACCAAAGCATCTCATAAAGAAATGTATTTTCATTATATAATCAAAACTCGGGATGTCATGTTCCGATACATACCATAAAGCATAAACGATAACATTACAAGTCATTCAACAAATATATACATATACAGACTTGTAAACAAAACAACTTGATGATTCATCTATCTTATGCCCTTGCGCCACTTCCTATAATACAAATAAACTGAGTGGGTCAGACTTGGGAGCTTGGTGAGCATATAGGGTTTTCAACCCACAATAAATAATTATATTTAATTCCACCAACCAACAATAAGCCAATTACCCATTCCCGTTATTCTCATTTTACGTCCCTAAAACAACTAACACAAGGGACCTAGTCTTAGAATATTTCATCGGGGTGAGAACAGATGCATTCGGGGGTTTCCCGGCAATATATGTCAAATAAGGCAACCATGAGGGGGATGGAGTACAGCAAATGAACACCCAAGTTCATTAACACCTACAGATGGCGAACCTGCTAGCGTTCCACAGGACTGTCTAGAAAAGTCTGTGGTCGTCATCTAAACTCCGCTAGATGACTGAATAAAAAACAACATCAAGGCCTCTCATCTGTTTATCACACATTCACCCATGTTCTACCCGACATATTAGTAGATAAAAATATATATTTTTATACATAGTTTAAAAGCTGTATAGCATTGTCATTCAATACATATTCCAAACAACAGATGAGACACATACACATAACACGTATTTTATAGAGAATAAATCATATCTATGAGATAGAAGAAAGTGAATATACATTCTGTCACTCCCCTGAACCAAGGATGGTGGAAACGTCCAGGGATGGAGGACTTCATGTGTAGTATCATAACAACAATGGTAATAGTGATAAAAGTAAATACAACCAACATAAATATAATTGAAAGAGTTACATCAATGTATGGATTACATGTTTCAAAATCAATTACAATATGTTGACAAAATATGATAAGTTTGACGCCTTAACGTCCCATCCTCAAAAGTACTTTGATACCTGTTTAGCGATTTCCTGAGAATACAAGTAGTTTGAAAAAAAAAAGTGTCAACACAATGGTTGGTGAGTTCATAAGTTTTTGTATATAATTATGAAAAAGCTCGTCATGTAATTGTATAGTTGTTCCAGAAAAATCCGATATTTTCCTTAAAATGAATAATGTAGTCTTGTATCCAAAGACTGAAATATATGAGTAATCTTTCTTATTTACAGAAAATAATGTGTGTTTATTTCAATACAAACGCGTATGATATCAGTGAAACTCTCGTATATTCTTAAGTTTGTTAATACTTTCTGTGAGCTATTATAACCATACTATGACCTAGGTGGCCTGAATACGACGTTCTTCGGGCGTCGTAGAACTGAAATGACACTTGTCACCACAGACCTGCCGGTCTAGCTGTTGCGAGCAGCTCTGGTGTGGGTTGTCAAGCCCAATATAGATCTATATACAACTATCACGCTCTCCTTCCAGGAGACTCTGGTTACAATACAGGACTTATGATTTATGTGAAGAGGATGACTCACAAAGTATTTAACGAATTTACACTTAATCATAATGAAAGTTTCCTTTTGGTAAGGTATGCATTTTGAAATCCATCGTAAACTATACCTATTATAGTTTATCAAAACGAAGGTAGTAACAGTAAAGTACGTAATTTTTACTTAACATAGTTTATTTAACGTTTGTGTGTAACGGGTATACTTCAATAATAATGCTTTGTGTAATCTATGCTTTATCTAGTAAAAATCCATTTGTTAACAGGTTTATGACTAGATACTAACACAAGAATGTCATATATTGCAAATATACATGAACACTTAATAATATACACCTTGCTCAACATGTTACAAGGTGTTATGAAAATTATATGATGTTAACTAAATTAGACCTTCCTGCACTGTTTTAGAAAAGCCATAGAAAAATCATACGAAGTCAAAAACTAAATCTGTAAATTCTGAGAGTTCCCAAAATGTGTCTAGTTTACTCATAATTTTTATCATGATTTTTAATGACCTGTAACTTAGGTGAAAAAGTCCATAATCACAGACTGGTCCGGATTGGTGTTTGAAATGATGGGCAGTTTTGTAAAAATCACCATAAATTGTAGAAAAATCGTATGGAGATGTGCAAGTAGTCATTTTAAAGCTAAGAAGTGGAACTATATGCACCTAAAACAGTTTTGAAAACAAAAATGTTTAAGATGTCCAATACAGTCCGTGAATGGAGTTGAACTTTTCTGATGAAAGCTGTTAGAAAAATGTAGTTATGTTCTTAATGTTTTAACTTGTATTCCCCCCCTAAAAACTTGAGAAAACATGAAAATGTAGGGGTATGAACTCACCTTAAGTGTTTTCAGTAGATGATTGATGAAGAATGGAGGTGCTTAACTCAAGGACACTTGGAATGTCTTGAAGATTTCGAGAATCTAGCATGATAGTTATGGAGTTTGTATGAGCTATCAATGATTTGAGTAGAACGAAGTGTGAGAATCACAAGGAGGATGGATTACACTTACCAAGAGTGGTAGAACACTTGATGATCAGCCTTGAGATCTTGAATTTAGAGAGAAAAGTTGGAGAGAAAAAGTTGGAGTTGAATCTTTGGTGGAATGAGAGTGAATGAGAGAAAATGAGGAGAGAGGATGAATATCCAGCTCTCAAAAACGTGGGAAGGAGTAATGATTGAGTGGAAAGGACATTGATGTGACTTAGGTAAGGTGGGGGGGTATGGCTGGTCATAGAGTGGGTGTGGGAGTGGTTGCTTGTGCCATAAAGTAAGGCAAAGTCAACACTCCTCCTATTTGTACTTTTACCCACTTGCTTTTATTATTTAAATAGAGATTTTTATGAATTTATGATTAAATTGTGAATATTTAGGGTTTATTATGTTAAATTATGATTTTGGGTGAAAATCCCGCGTTAAAATAATTAAAAACGGGCTTAAAACGCAAATTTGGTTGAAAACCGGGAGAAAAGTGCTTCCCAGCGAGACCTCTCGGTCCTAGGCCGAGGTTCGGTCCCTAGGCCGAGGCTCGGTCCTTGCTGCTGCTGAGTTGGAAGCGAGAGGCTGAACCGGAAGCGAGAAGGGAAGCGAGGGTTCGGTCCGAAGGGAGGCAGTCCGACGCGAAGGCAAGGTTCGGTCCGAGGTCAGGCTAGAACCGAAGGTACTGTTGTGAACAGTAATGAACAGTACTTTCGGTTCGGATTTTCCCTTCTAAGCTGGTTCGGTTCGGATGAACAGTACTTTCGGTTCAGCTCATGAACAGTACTTTCGGTTCGGACCCTCATGAATAGTGCTTTCGGTTCGGTTCATGAATAGTACTTTCGGTTCAGAGGGTTCGTTTCCTTAAGTCCGTTTTTCGCGTAGACTTCCGTTCTTGGGCTATTTTTCGCCAAATTCGAGGGTCGAGATGTCCCGAGTGATTATAGAAAGTTGGGAGAGATTTCGAGAGAGATTTGGGAGAGATTCCACATGCTTAGAGAGATTTGGGAGAGATTTGACATACTTGGAGAGATTTCACATACGAAGAGATATTTGAGAGAGATTTCACATGCTTAGAGAGATTTGGGAGAGATTTGACATACTTGGAGAGATTTCACATACAAAGAGATATGTGAGAGAGATTTCACATACTTAGAGAGATTTGGGAGAGATTTGACATACTTGGAGAGATTTCACATACAAAGAGATATGTGAGAGAGATTTCACATACTGGGAGATAGAGGGAAAACGATTGAGAGTGTTTTCGTGTGTGATGAATGAGAGTGTCCGGCTTCGCAATGCAAGGTCCTTAGACCCCGTTGTGCCATGATTTAGGATCTTACGCACTCCCTATGAGCATGCAACATTGTATTATTGTTTTTGTTCATTGATTAGCACTAATGCTAAGGAAGTTTAAACACATGAACTTTCCAAGTGGTGTTTTCTCATTAAAACAGTGAGTTTTACAGTATTTACATATTATAACCCTATCATACAAGGTTTTAATTGAGTTGACCGGTTTGACTCGTTGACCTTGTCCGGCTTAGACTTGACCCGATTTTGACTATTGTCACATCATCCCCCCGTTAGAGGGAATTTCGTCCCGAAATTTACGCTTTGGCTAGGGCTTTAAGGGTTTAGGAAAAGGTGCGGGTACTTTTGTTTCATTTGGTCTTCGCGCTCCCAGGTGAACTCGGGTCCTCGTTTAGCGTTCCATCGAACCTTCACGATGGGAATACGGCTTTGTTTCGTTCTTTTGACCTCCCTATCCATAATCTCTACTGGCTCCTCCACGAAGTGGAGATTTTCGTCAACTTCGATCTCATCGAGAGGTATTACAAGTGTCTCGTCGGACAGACATTTCTTCAGGTTCGATACGTGAAAGGTGGGATGTACCTTATCGAGTTCTTGAGGTAATCGAAGTTTGTACGCCACAGGACCAATCTTGGCGAGGATTTCGAACGGTCCAATGTACCTCGGGTTCAGTTTCCCACGTTTGCCGAAACGTATCATTCCTTTCCAAGGGGAAACTTTTAGTAACACACGATCGCCAACCTGGAATTCCAAAGGTTTGCGTCGTTTATCCGCGTAACTCTTTTGTCGATCTCGGGAGGCCTTCAGCCTTTCTCGGATTTGAACAATCTTTTCTGTGGTCTCCCTTATGATTTCAGGACCAGTGAGGGTGCTATTCGGAATTTGCTCCCTAGCTAACTGAGTATCCCCCACTTCAGCCCAACATAGGGGTGATCTGCACTTGCGACCGTAAAGAGCTTCGAATGGAGCGACTTTAATGCTGGTGTGATAGCTGTTATTGTAGGAGAATTCAATCAGCGGCAAATGGGTATCCCACGCTTTACCAAAGTCTATCACACATGCTCTCAACATGTCTTCTAAGGTCTGTATAGTGCGCTCGCTCTGCCCGTCGGTTTGTGGATGGTAGGCCGTACTCATGTCTAGCCTAGTACCCAAGGATTTCTGCAGGGACTGCCAAAATCTCGAAGTGAACCTACTATCTCGGTCTGAGATGATAGATATTGGTACACCATGCAGTCGCACAATCTCTTTGAGGTATATTCTGGTTAATTTCTCCATCTTGTCGGTTTCCTTTATTGGTAGGAAGTGCGCAGACTTGGTCAATCTATCTACGATTACCCATATAGTGTCAAACCCGCTCGAAGTCTTAGGCAGCTTGGTTATGAAGTCCATGGTTATCCGCTCCCACTTCCATTCCGGTATATCAGGCTGTTGTAGTAGTCCTGTAGGTTTCTGGTATTCCACCTTGACCTTGGCGCAAGTCAGACACTTGCCCACATATGTAGCAATCTCGGCTTTCATATTCGGCCACCAGTATAACTTTTTGAGGTCTAGGTACATCTTGTCTGACCCTGGATGGATGGAGTATCGAGTCTTGTGTGCTTCATTCATGACCACGTCTCGGATCCCACCGAACTTTGGTGTCCAGATCCGGTTACTGAGATAACGGGTTCCGTCATCCTTGACTTCTAAGTTCTTATCCATTCCCCTTAATGCCTCACCTGCCACATTCTCTAGTTTCAAGGCTTCTAGTTGAGCTTCTCGGATTTGTGTGGCCAGGTGGGAATGGATGGTCATGGTTAAGGATCTTACTCGGCGGCCCGAATATTCCTTCCTGCTTAGGGCATCAGCCACTACATTGGCCTTGCCCGGGTGGTAGCGAATTTCGCACTCGTAATCGTTTAGCAGTTCAACCCATCTTCGTTGCCGCATGTTGAGCTCTTTCTGATTGAGGATATGCTGAAGACTTTTGTGATCGGTGAAGATGGTACATTTTGTGCCGTAGAGATAGTGCCTCCAAATCTTCAAAGCGAACACTACCGCTCCCAATTCAAGGTCATGGGTAGTGTAATTAACTTCGTGTGTTTTAAGCTGTCTTGATGCGTAGGCGATGACTTTTCCTCTCTGCATGAGCACGCATCCGAGGCCTTGATTTGAAGCATCGCAATATACCACGAAGTCATCAGTTCTTTCTGGAAGAGACAAAACTGGTGCGCTGCACAGGGCTTGTTTTAACGTCTGGAAGGCGGTTTCTTGTTTATCTCCCTACTTAAATACCACACCTTTTTGAGTCAGAGTGGTAAGTGGTTTGGCGATCTTCGAGAAGTTTTGTATGAATCTTCGGTAATAGCCGGCGAGCCCTAAAAATTGACGAATTTCCGTCGGCGTTGTAGGTGCTGACCAGTTTTTAATAGCTTTGATTTTTGCGGGATCCACATGTATCCCCTTCTCGCTAACCACATGGCCAAGAAAATTCACTTCTCTAATCCAGAATTCGCATTTAGAGAATTTGGCGTAAAGCTTCTCAGCTCTCAATGTTTCCAAGATTAGCCGGAGATGCTGACGGTGCTCTTCCTCGCTTCGGGAGTAGATTAAAATATCGTCGATGAACACAATCATGAATTTGTCTAAGTAGGGTCGGCACACCCGATTCATCAGGTCCATAAATACCGCCGGTGCGTTCGTTAATCCGAAGGGCATTACCACAAACTCATAGTGCCCGTAACGAGTTCTTAACGCAGTCTTGGGAATATCCTCTTCTTGTACTCGCAGTTGATGATAACCCGACCTCAAGTCGATTTTTGAAAAGTAGCTTGCTCCTTGGAGTTGGTCAAAGAGGTCATCGATTCGGGGTAAGGGATATCGGTTCTTGATAGTGAGTTTGTTTAGCTCCCGGTAGTCTATGCACATGCGAAAAGATGCGTCTTTCTTCTTTACAAACAAGACCGGTGCTCCCCAGGGTGAGAAGCTTGGCCTGATAAATCCTTTGCTTAACAGTTCATTTAACTGGCTGGAAAGTTCTTGCATTTCTGCCGGTGCTAAACGGTATGGAGCCTTAGCGACGGGGGTAGCTCCTGGGATTAAGTCGATCCGGAATTCGACTTGTCGTGCGGAGGGTACACCTGGAAGATCTTCGGGGAATACATCGGGATAGTTGCACACCTCGGGAATGTCGTTGATATCCTTCACCTCTCGTTTCGTATCTACTATGTGGGCTAGAAATGCGTGGTACTCCTTTCGGAGGTACTTTTGGGCTTTGACGCAAGAGATGACTTGCAAATTTGAATTGGGTTTGTCGCCATAGATGAAGAGGGTTTCGCCATTCGGCAGATTAAGGCGAACGGCCCTTTCGTAACATAGAATGTCGGCACGATGTGAACTTAACCAATCCATACCGATGATTATGTCAAAGCATTTTATTGTGACCGGCATCAGGTCTACTTTAAACGAATGGTTGTCTAGAGTGAGGGTACACCCTGAGTATATATCATTAGTGTGCTCTTCTTTCCCATTAGCCATTTCTACTACGTATGTATCTTTTAATGAATGAGGGGTTTGTTTTAGTAATTGTTTGAATTCATGGCTCACAAAACTCCTCTCTGCTCCACTATCAAATAATACGCATGCATATGTGTTATTGAGGAGAAACGTACCAGAAACCACCAAGGGATCCTTGACTGCTTCTCCGCGTCCCATCGTCAGGACTCTCCCTGCACCACCAACATTAGGAGCTTGTGCCTTGGGGCAGTCTCTCCTGAAGTGTCCTGCTTCACCACATTCATAGCAGGTTTGGCTTGCCCCCGCATTGGCAACTTGGTTGTTTGATCGTGCTGGCGCTTTACAGAAACGAGCGGTATGCCCTTTCCTGTTGCAGTTTCTGTAGTGCATTTCCCGACAAGCACCGGTATGGTGGAAGTTGCACTTGTTGCACTTGGGGAGATTTCCAGCATATGGCCTTGGCGGCGCTGGAGCAGAAGCAGTAGTGGCTACACGGACAGCAACTGTCTGTCGCTTCTTTGCGGGGTCCTGCACCGGCTGTTTCTTTTTAACGTTCCAGAACTTCCTCTTGTTGCTTCCTCCTTTCGTTTGGTTGGTGGTGGCGACCATGGCGCCACGGCTGGCCCTATGATCGATAAGTTGTTGTGCCAATTCCTTGGCACTTTCAAAGGTAGTAGGTTTCGAGGCCAGAACACTGTCATGAATCTGGGGTGACAGCCCCCAAAGGTATCGTTCTACCTTTTTCTCCTCCGGAGTGACCATTGCAGGACAGAGGAGTGCTAGGTCATTGAATCGGTCGGTATAAGCTTCGAGATCCATCCCCGACATCTTGAGATTCCAGAGTTCCTCTTCGAGTCTTTGTATTTCTCCCCTCGGGCAGTACTCCTTTAACATCAACGCTTTTAAGTTTTCCCAGCCTATGGAGTTAGCCACTGCAGGAGTAAGTGACTTAACTCGGCCATTCCACCAAGTAAGAGCTTTTCTTGTGAAAGTGAATGCCGCATACTTGACTTTGCTTGCTTCGGGACAAGCACAGATTTCGAAGACTGCTTCGGTCCTTTCGAACCATTGCATCAGCGCTATGACGCCCCCGCTTCCGTCGAAAGGATCGGGTTTGCCATTAGTGAAGTCTTTGTACGAACACTCCTTAATGCGCCCCGTGCTGTCCCCCTGATTCGAGTTAGTATTCCCGGATCCGGAACCGCCGGAACCATTTGTACCCATTTGCGACATTGTTGCCGCCACGGCTGCTGTTACTGCAGCCTGAAACATCACAGGATCAAACTCCGGGGGTGGCGGCGGAGGGGGTGGTGCTGAGTTTCCGGAAGGCCTTGGTCTTTTCCTTGGTGGCATGGTTCTGACATAAGAAAATAAAAAGAAAGACTTGTCGGTAAGACTTCAATGGTGATAACGAGTCGAGCGTTACTTGTTTCATCTCAATTGTATTTTGTCCGAGTTTATTAATTTAGAAGGCAATTAATCGCCAAGTTTATGCAATTAAACTTATGAATTAAATAGTGTTGACTCGAGCAGAGTCAGGTGCTTGGTTTGTGTCATCATCAAAGGAAGTAAAATACACGCCACATTCATTGATAATTTGTTAGTACATATTGTTTTGAGGAATTTGACCTCATAAGGGTCTACATTACATCATAATAAAAGATAAAGTTTTGGCAGTACAAAAGCCCCTTTGACTAGTGTGATCACTTAGTCGCGAGGTCAACCTATTCGCAATAAAGAGTAGCACCAACGCATACTCAAAATCCTAGATTTATAACAAAATATTAGTAGCGCGAACACTACTCGTGGCGGGTAGCATCTGGTCCATGGTGGCCCTGGGATGAGGTCGAGGCTCCCTGAAGCTCCGCAATCCGGCGCTCAGCCGCGATCACTCTCTCCTCGAGAGCTGCATGCCTCACCTGGTACTCCCTTACCTCCGCTCGAGCGGCGGTAAGGTCCTCGATGAGTCGGTCCAATGGATAGAAGTCCCTCTCCAAATCCCGGGTGCGTGCATCGGTGGCTGCCGTAATAGCGCTGAGATTTCGAATCTGGTCTTCCATTTCCCTACTCTGGTTTCCCAAGTTCGTGATGTGCTGGTTCATAACGGGGAGAGCTCTGTCAGCCGGTCCCCCGTGACTGAGGTCATAATAACCTCGTTGGTCGCCATAGGGTGACCTCTGGCGCTGTTGCCGACTCCACCTCTCGATCATGGTTGCCCAACGGGGCTCAGGCCCATTGTGCCCCCAGCGGTTTGCAGGCACCCTAGCAATGTAAGGAGGGTTGAAGACTTCCTCCTCTGGCTCTTCTTCACTTTCCTCTTCATCCATGTCCACCTCGTCGTCTTCCTCTTCTTCTTCTTCTTCTTCTTCGTCTACCTCCTCTTCTTCTTCTTCGGGCTCTTCTTCGGGATCTTCTTCGGGATCTTCTTCAATCAGCTCTTCGGGCTCTTCCTCAATCCAGCCGGCATTTCCCTAGTTGGGAAAGTATGGGTCTCCTGGTAGGTGAAATCCTGCCATGTCGTCTGCGCGAGAATAGAGGGGTAAGAAGCGGATAGCGGTAGATATTAATAATATTGCGATATAGCAACATACAAATACTCCTATAGTATTTTAAATGTTTAGATTTGGTTCTTATAACACTCTTTGTAGGGTGAAGTTAGGTTATTAGACTTGTTGCCCTCCTACGACTATCCCCCGATATGAGTAAGTCACTTTCCGGACTAATATAGTTGATCAGGCTATATCCTTCCCAAAACTGATTACTCATACCAAGGCATACTCGTAGCGTTCAACTCCTCTTCTTTTAGTTTATGTTCTTCTAGTTATGACACTACGCGAGTATGCAATGCATGTAGGTATACTTTTAAACAAAACTTATTCGTTTTCAAAAAGTATAACCGGTTAGAATGTTTTAAAATCAGAGGCTCTTAGTCCCAAATGTGTTTATAGTTTGTATATCCTATGTTGTTTGATATACTTAATTCACTATAAACCGTGCTCTGATACCAATCTGTCACACCCCTGAACCAAGGATGGCGGAAACGTCCAGGGATGGAGGACTTCATGTGTAGTATCATAACAACAATGGTAATAGTGATAAAAGTAAATACAACCAACATAAATATAATTGAAAGAGTTACATCAATGTATGGATTACATGTTTCAAAATCAATTACAATATGTTGACAAAATATGATAAGTTTGACGCCTTAACGTCCCATCCTCAAAAGTATTTTGATACCTGTTTAGCGATTTCCTGAGAATACAAGTAGTTTGAAAAAAAAAGTGTCAACACAATGGTTGGTGAGTTCATAAGTTTTTGTATATAATTATGAAAAAGCTCGTCATGTAATTGTATAGTTGTTCCAGAAAAATCCGATATTTTCCTTAAAATGAATAATGTAGTCTTGTATCCAAAGACTGAAATATATGAGTAATCTTTCTTATTTACAGAAAATAATGTGTGTTTATTTCAATACAAACGCGTATGATATCAGTGAAACTCTCGTATATTCTTAAGTTTGTTAATACTTTCTGTGAGCTATTATAACCATACTATGACCTAGGTGGCCTGAATACGACGTTCTTCGGGCGTCGTAGAACTGAAATGACACTTGTCACCACAGACCTGCCGGTCTAGCTGTTGCGAGCAGCTCTGGTGTGGGTTGTCAAGCCCAATATAGATCTATATACAACTATCACGCTCTCCTTCCAGGAGACTCTGGTTACAATACAGGACTTATGATTTATGTGAAGAGGATGACTCACAAAGTATTTAACGAATTTACACTTAATCATAATGAAAGTTTCCTTTTGGTAAGGTATGCATTTTGAAATCCATCGTAAACTATACCTATTATAGTTTATCAAAACGAAGGTAGTAACAGTAAAGTACGTAATTTTTACTTAACATAGTTTATTTAACGTTTGTGTGTAACGGGTATACTTCAATAATAATGCTTTGTGTAATCTATGCTTTATCTAGTAAAAATCCATTTGTTAACAGGTTTATGACTAGATACTAACACAAGAATGTCATATATTGCAAATATACATGAACACTTAATAATATACACCTTGCTCAACATGTTACAAGGTGTTATGAAAATTATATGATGTTAACTAAATTAGACCTTCCTGCACTGTTTTAGAAAAGCCATAGAAAAATCATACGAAGTCAAAAACTAAATCCGTAAATTCTGAGAGTTCCCAAAATGTGTCTAGTTTACTCATAATTTTTATCATGATTTTTAATGACCTGTAACTTAGGTGAAAAAGTCCATAATCACAGACTGGTCCGGATTGGTGTTTGAAATGATGGGTAGTTTTGTAAAAATCACCATAAATTGTAGAAAAATCGTATGGAGATGTGCAAGTAGTCATTTTAAAGCTAAGAAGTGGAACTATATGCACCTAAAACAGTTTTGAAAACAAAAATGTTTAAGATGTCCAATACAGTCCGTGAATGGAGTTGAACTTTTCTGATGAAAGCTGTTAGAAAAATGTAGTTATGTTCTTAATGTTTTAACTTGTATCCCCCCCCTAAAAACTTGAGAAAACATGAAAATGTAGGGGTATGAACTCACCTTAAGTGTTTTCAGTAGATGATTGATGAAGAATGGAGGTGCTTAACTCAAGGACACTTGGAATGTCTTGAAGATTTCGAGAATCTAGCATGATAGTTATGGAGTTTGTATGAGCTATCAATGATTTGAGTAGAACGAAGTGTGAGAATCACAAGGAGGATGGATTACACTTACCAAGAGTGGTAGAACACTTGATGATCAGCCTTGAGATCTTGAATTTAGAGAGAAAAGTTGGAGAGAAAAAGTTGGAGTTGAATCTTTGGTGGAATGAGAGTGAATGAGAGAAAATGAGGAGAGAGGATGAATATCCAGCTCTCAAAAACGTGGGAAGGAGTAATGATTGAGTGGAAAGGACATTGATGTGACTTAGGTAAGGTGGGGAGGTATGGCTGGTCATAGAGTGGGTGTGGGAGTGGTTGCTTGTGCCATAAAGTAAGGCAAAGTCAACACTCCTCCTATTTGTACTTTTACCCACTTGCTTTTATTATTTAAATAGAGATTTTTATGAATTTATGATTAAATTGTGAATATTTAGGGTTTATTATGTTAAATTATGATTTTGGGTGAAAATCCCGCGTTAAAATAATTAAAAACGGGCTTAAAACGCAAATTTGGTTGAAAACCGGGAGAAAAGTGCTTCCCAGCGAGACCTCTCGGTCCTAGGCCGAGGTTCGGTCCCTAGGCCGAGGCTCGGTCCTTGCTGCTGCTGAGTCGGAAGCGAGAGGCTGAACCGGAAGCGAGAAGGGAAGCGAGGGTTCGGTCCGAAGGGAGGCAGTCCGATGCGAAGGCAAGGTTCGGTCCGAGGTCAGGCTAGAACCGAAGGTACTGTTGTGAACAGTAATGAACAGTACTTTCGGTTCGGATTTTCCCTTCTAAGCTGGTTCGGTTCGGATGAACAGTACTTTCGGTTCAGCTCATGAACAGTACTTTCGGTTCGGACCCTCATGAATAGTGCTTTCGGTTCGGTTCATGAATAGTACTTTCGGTTCAGAGGGTTCGTTTCCTTAAGTCCGTTTTTCGCGTAGACTTCCGTTCTTGGGCTATTTTTCGCCAAATTCGAGGGTCGAGATGTCCCGAGTGATTATAGAAAGTTGGGAGAGATTTCGAGAGAGATTTGGGAGAGATTCCACATGCTTAGAGAGATTTGGGAGAGATTTGACATACTTGGAGAGATTTCACATACGAAGAGATATTTGAGAGAGATTTCACATGCTTAGAGAGATTTGGGAGAGATTTGACATACTTGGAGAGATTTCACATACAAAGAGATATGTGAGAGAGATTTCACATACTTAGAGAGATTTGGGAGAGATTTGACATACTTGGAGAGATTTCACATACAAAGAGATATGTGAGAGAGATTTCACATACTGGGAGATAGAGGGAAAACGATTGAGAGTGTTTTCGTGTGTGATGAATGAGAGTGTCCGGCTTCGCAATGCAAGGTCCTTAGACCCCGTTGTGCCATGATTTAGGATCTTACGCACTCCCTATGAGCATGCAACATTGTATTATTGTTTTTGTTCATTGATTAGCACTAATGCTAAGGAAGTTTAAACACATGAACTTTCCAAGTGGTGTTTTCTCATTAAAACAGTGAGTTTTACAGTATTTACATATTATAACCCTATCATACAAGGTTTTAATTGAGTTGACCGGTTTGACTCGTTGACCTTGTCCGGCTTAGAGTTGACCGGGCTCCTTGCAGGCAGAGCTTCGGCTCAGGAATTGCACTTCTCGGGATCTTCGGGGCTTTAGGACTTGCTTCGGGGCTTCGGGATAATTCTTGCACGAAAAACGATGCAAAAACGCGAGAGAAAGGGAAGAAATGGGCAAAGAACTCGGCTGCCATCGACATCCTTTTATAGGGGGCTGGAAACCCAAAATACGCTAGGTGTAAATCACATTACGCTGGGCGTAATGGGGATAAGACCGCTGACCCCCCCCCCCCCCCCCCCCCCCCTTTGGATAATATTGGTATTTTTTATTTAAATTAAATACCGAAAATATTTGATAAACTTCAAAAATTCATATCTTCCTCATACGAACTCCGTTTTCAACGTTCTTTATATCCCCACGTAGGTGGGACTACGTTCTACAACTTTCTTTTAGACTCTGTCGGCTAATTTTGAATTTGTTTTTATTATTTATTTTTAGTAGGCCGGGACAGGAAAATTCCGTTATAAATTCATAACTTCTTCATCCGACGTCCGTTTTCGCCTATGTTTTCATCGTTTCACTACAATTAACGAGATATTCGATTCTTGTTTAGATTGTTTTGGCTAAAAACCGATCGATCTCAAATCAAGTATTCGGGCTGCATACTTCTAAGTCGAAACTTCGAAAAATCATAACTTCCTCATACGAAGTCAGATTTGAGCGTTCTTTTTATGCACGCTCTCGGTTTAACGAACTCTACGACTTTTGTTTAGATCGCTAAGGCTAAATATTTCCTTTAACATAAATTTCACTTTTTACGTCATTCAGCGTTGCCGGTTCTGTCGCAAAACTTCGACAGGTCATAACTTCTTCGTTATAACTCGGATTTCGGCATTCTTTATATCTTCGGAATCCTTGTTTCGACCACTACATCTTTATGCAAAGATATCGGGCTTATCTCATACTTTAATGTTGACGCTAATTTTCTTCTTAATTCATTAAATTATAATAATTAAGAAAATAAACACATAATTCACATAATACTCAAATATTTCATCATTAATACTTCAAAAAGAGTTACAAGGGTTAACCTAGACTATTACATCAATGATAATGCCTAGCCTGGAAACGCGGGTGTTACAGCCGATTAAACAAATCCCAGTCCTCCTTCTTTGCCTATGGTTCAACTTAAGGGTGGATTTAATTTTTTCTAGTAGATATAATCTTTGATTTGCATCCTGAAAAATCCAAAATTACGGCCTTCAAATTTATCGATCTTAATCTTCAGTCATAACTCTATATCAGTTGTTGTGTATTAAGATGCAATATCGACAAACATAAGAAAACAATATGGATGAGAAATATCAAAAGATTAAAAAAGAACACAAGTATATTTAACGTTGTTGAAAATCAAGCTACGACCACATGTAAACTAGAGATATTCTTTTATTCATTGATGAATGTTATACAAATCTAAGTATTTATTTTCACTCACTACGTCGACTCACAATCACTCTTAATAATATTATATTATTATCTTTGTTTATAATAAAAGATATACATTTATAGTGTCGTTGACCTAAAATTCAAGGTTGGGCCAATATGCCTATGACAGGTTGTCAAACAAGTCAAAACTTGTTACCTAATAAGTCAAAACTTGTTACCTAATATAGCATAGTAACTACTCAAGCTCCGAATCGAACTGATTCATTGTAGAGATTGTTAAGATACTCAAGTAAAGGACTTATCCAGGCACTTCAAACTCTACATGTTGTGCTTTATGACCTTTAAGCAAGTTTCACTTCTCCGGTCAAACTCCATGCCAAAATTTTCAAGTTGAACTTTTGTGCTTCTCTACAAGTCAAAGTTTTAACAACTTTGACGCCTCCATTTAGGCAAGACTCTAAATCTTAACAAACAGAAATACAAGAAAAAACTCTAACAAAAAGCATCAATAATATCATATAGAAACAACATAGAATTGCAACAATGGAGAGGGGAAGCATACAAGTACGAATGAGTATTACAAGTAGAATGAGTGTTACAAGTAGAAGTTGTAGGCCTGACCTGAACAAATGAGAAATATAAACATCTAAACTCTAAAAGAAAGGCAAGAGATTATATAACACACCAATGAGTGTTTAAGTGAAATAGTCATGATCTAATTGGATATCACACATTAAAAACATCAAATCTAAAACATGTAGACTATCAAATATTTCTTCAGTAGATCTTGAAATCAATGTGATGTTAATACGTAGAATTTATCCCCTACACATAAAATTATCAAACTGGCCCCAAGATACACACAAAAAACTCACTATATGTCACACAAAAAATATTTTGACCCTATGAAGAATGCATATTATCATATAAAATAACATACAAACCCTTAGAAATAAAAACTAATTACAAACCTTGTTCCATACCTCTTTAGCAAATATGTAAGAAGTCAAATCGTGATATGAATCTTCAACCCATTCATGAAAAATTGGATAGGGAGTGGTGTTTACATCTCTAATTGTGTGAGGTAAATCTATTAACATAAGAATTTTGAATGTTAAGGCCCTCTAAATGAAGAAGAAACTTGATTTTCTTCTTGATATGAGGATTATAAATACCATTATAACATATAATATTGAGGATAAGTTACAACTACAGAGCAGGAAAAGAAAAACATGTATGATTTGTTTCCTAACTTAAGAGATATGTATAGCTAATTATAACAAATTACATATATCATTACTAAATTTTTTGATCTTAATTGACATATGGATTATTATCATTAACATGCTCCCGCAAGACGGACATACCAAAAACAAGTCTGATCTTGGACAAGATAGAATGGAATGGTGACTTAAATAACAATTTGGTGACCACATCAGCAAGTTGGTCATCAACTGATATATATGAGTGATTCAAAGTGTGCCTTTCTTAACTTGCTCTCAAACGAAGTGAAAATCAAGTGTCACATGCTTCATCATAGACCGGAACATTGGGTTGGCAGGATAGTGGGCGGATCTCAAGTTATCACAATGTATTACCTGAGGCTGTTTTTATGAGAAACCAAGCTCGGATAGAAAGGAGTTTCACCATAGCAGTTCTGCAGTAGTGCCTGCAACTGCTTGAAATTCAGCTTCGATGGCGGAGCGAGCTACAAACATTTGTTTCTTGGAACTCCATCCGATTGGATTATGACGAGAAAGACAATGTAACATGTAGTTAAGAAAATTGATCTTTGTCTCCTCCCAAATTTTCATAATGCACAAATAGGAATTTAGTAAAATTAAATAATTATTAATTATATAGAGATATATATTAAATGATTTCCATAATTGTATGTATATTAAATAATCTCCATAATTATAATTCTTTTTTTTATGGAAATTAATGAAATTCGTCATTAATGTCAACAATAACATTCTTTCAGAATGAATTCGCATCTAGGTTTTCATTTATAGTTTGTGTTTTGTATATTAACCCACTCACTTAATACAACAAAGTTGCATGGAATATGAAGAACAATGGTGTATTCTACTAGAATGCAATCTCATTCTGTTAGAATATACTCTCATTCTTCTAGAATAAACTCTCATTCAACTAGAATACACTATCGTTCTCCATGTTTTAGACAACTTTGTTGTATTTAGAGTGAGTGGATCATGAAACAAAATACATACCCATACATGAAAAACTAGATGTGAATTCATTCTGAAAAAAATATTATTATTGATATTAATGATGTATTTAATTAGTTTCCATAAAAAGGAATTATAATTATAGATATCAGATAATATACCTATAATTATGGAAATCATTTAATATGTATCTTTATTTGATTAAATAATAATTTAATTTTTACTAAATTCTTATTGTTGCATTCTAGCACATAGTAGATTTAAGAAACATTTGAACCTAGCTCTCTCTCTCTCTCTCTCCCTCTCTCTCTTTCTCTCTATGTGTATATATACTAGGCGAATGTCCGTGCGTTGCACATAAACACCTATATAGTTGAAGTCTTTACAAATGTATGTTTTTTAAATATAGCAATAACGTTGTTGTTAAATTTTAAATAATAATTCATATATACTAAATTGATATAATATATTGATTATTTTGAATTATATGATAATATATACATCTATTATAACTGCATAATCTCAATCGCTTGAATGACTTCTATCCGCGAGTTACACATGAATAAAATTAAATATAATATATGGTTTAATGTTATTTATAGTTGTTGTTATTGTTAATTAATTTTTTAAAATTTATTTTCTTAATGTTTTAATTTCTATCATTTTAATTATTTAAAACATCAAACATTGTTTTTTGATTTTAAAAGTAACAATATAATCATTTATATAGAGTTATTTTTAACTATTGTTATTGTAATTTATTTTAAGCTACTTATTTGAAAACTATTAACAATTATAAAAATATCTTTAGAAAATATTTTAGCTAAATTGAGATTACATTATAGTTTTTGCATTTATCACTACAATTTATCACTTTTAATTATTTACAAAATATTCTTTGGTTTTTTAAGTGGAACTGAAATTTATATTTAAGTTGACATTGTAATGTTATATTTAAATTCACAATTTAAGTATTTTGTCCAAACTGTTCAAAAGTTGGAGCTTTAAACTAATAATTGTTTATATACAACAACATATTAAATCTAATATATTAAGTATAATATGTTAAAAGTTAAAGACATAACTTTATAAGTAGAAGTAAATATATTATTTTTAAATTGAAATTTAGTATACTTATGATTAGATTTTAGGTTTGATATTTGTTAAAACTTATTAACCAACTTATAATCATTATTAGAAAGACATTACAATTAATCACTTTTAAACTATTTACAAAATATTTTTGGGTTGTTTAACTTAAACTAAAATTTATATTTAAGTTGACTCTGTAATGTTATATTCAAATTACTAATTTAAACATTTTATACAAATTGTTCCAAAAATGTGTCTTTAAAATGATAATGGTTTACATCTAACAATATATTAAAACTAATAAATTAAGTATTATATGTTAAAAGTTAACAAAACATAACTTTATAAGTAGAAGTGAATATATTATTTTAATATTGAAATTTAGTTTATATATGATTACACTTTATGTTTGATATTTATTTAACCTTATTAACTACCTTATAATTATTATTAGAAAGAAATTGAAAAATCATGGGAGTTTCAAATGAATGTGGTGAAAAGAAAAAAAATATTTCCTTTAATATATATATATATATATATATATATATATATATATATATATATATATATATATATATATATATATATATATATATGCCACCACCATTTTAATAGTAAGGACAAGTTTAATTCTAGTAAAATATATATATATATATATATATATATATATATATATATATATATATATATATATATATATATATATATATGCCACCACCATTTTAACAGTAAGGACAAGTTTAATTCTAGTAAAATACCGACTCCAAGTCATATAATATCTTTTTCATTAATTATCTTACTCGATGCTACCCAAAAAATGTTTGAACTAGATTTGGAACCGCTCTATATGAAGTTCCTTCTAAGAGCATCCATAATGGTGAGTTCAATGGAAGAGTTGAATGACGTGACAAGTTTATGTGTCATTCAATGGATGAAACTCTATCATTGTGAGATGCCACATTGGCATTCAATGGATTTGGATTTCAATGGTCATTGAACTCTTCAATGGAAAAAAGAAAAGTTTTTAATTCTTACATATTTACTATAAATTACATTTTGTAAAATTCTATTGAACTTTAGTGAGTTCAAAGCATTTTAGAAAAAAAAGATAGAGTTGTATGGATTGTAAAAAGATGACATGGCAATCCATTGAACTCTATGGAGTTCAATGCATTGTGGATGTCCTAAGCCCCTATAAAGAATCATGCACTAAAAGACAACCGAGCATAAAATTGATGAGTATGAAGCCAACATTAAGCAAAAGTGAGCTATATTTTCATGTAAATAGTTTAGATTTAAACTTATCCATAATCAGCTGGAAATTCTTTGAGAATGTCGTATTTGTACCACATTAAGTCTCACATAATTGAGGGAAGGGAATCCCCTTTAAAATAGTTCATAATTACCAAGTAGTTTATTTCTCCCGAGTTAATACACATGTTATTAACCTTACATTTGAATAAATTTACTTTACTTAATATGTGATCAAGGTTGACACCATTGGAGTGGGACTAGTCACCATGAAATATAACGTCAATAACATAAAAAATAATGTGATATCAATAGGCCATTATTCAAAACTTTGATGCCATGAAGGATATCAAGGTTGCAAGCATATATGATAATGATATGTAGAACCTCCCTTGGATGATGAGTAAAAATGTTGAGAGAGGTTCCCCTTATTGCACCACGTTAAAGTCATTTGTTGTGGAGCTATTAACAAGGATGGAAGCTCAAGCCAAACCTAGACTCAAGTCCATCTCCTCTATAAGAAGCCAAAAAAAATCAAGAAATTCTTAATTCAAGTAGTGAAAAACCTTATCAAAGTCAACTTTGAAAATCAAAGTATTATGTTGCATCATTTTACCTAATTACAAATCTCATTCTCCAATGGAGAGCTATTAAGGATGTTTCTCCCAAAAATAATGGTTGATTGAACATCACTAATGATGGAACCCATGGCCTTTTTGATACAATTAGTGAGAACCTTTGAGATGATATCTGATAGAGATAATTAATGATACTAATAGGCATGTAAGCCTTAAGGTAAAGAGGGTCTTTGACATTGGGACAGGGCCGTTCCAAGCCAATTTGAGGCCCGGGGCAAAATAAAATTTAGGGCCCTCGTAAGGGTGTTTCTTGGTCTATTTAATTCGTTTTTAGTTTATTCAACTCTGTTTAATATATATATATATATTTTTTAATTTTAACACGTAAACAAAACCAAATAATATGGTTTAATCGGTTTTGGTTAATTAAGTTTGAGGTTTTTGGTTCGGTTTAAAGAGAGATTAACATGACTTTCACATCATATTTGTTTTTTACAATAAATTAATATGTGTATAAAAAATACAAATAAAAAAATAGTTTGCAAGTTAGCTGCTACAACCAAGAAAAAACTAATTATTTTTCCAATTCTACCCTTTGCAACAAGTGGATAACAATTTAACTTCAGAAAGTATGAAAGAAGAAAGTAGTAACAACTTAAAAAATACTTCTTTTTCCATGATTGCCCTTGCCAAAAAATTCAAATGGTCATGTACTTTAAATTATTGTACATCAGCAACCAATAAGCACTTAAAAACCTTTGAATAAGCAATAAAGATAACTTGAGTAATGTGCCGTTGTGCATATCTCATCAGTTAATCGCACTTACATCACCAAAAAATCATTGAACTTGGGTACAAAACCTGAAATAACAAGGTTCAGTGATTCTTATACAACAACAAATCCACTAACATCAAAGATTATCCAACAATTCCCCATACATTTTGAAGATATGATCTTTTACAGCAACATAAAACCAAGCCAAATTACATAGTGTAAGAAATAGAAATTCGTATTACAGTGTAACAAAAAAAATAGAAATTCAGAAAGGCAAAATTAGATTTAGAAAAATAAGAAAGTTCAAGAAGCTTTAAACTTACACAAACTCAGATTCATAAACCAATTGGGTCTCTGACTCTTGATTATATAACTTCCAATTCAGAAAGAAATATTAGTGACTCTCGATTTTCCAAGTTCAAATTCAGATGAAATCCAAACGCCTCTCATTTGGTGCAGCAGTGCTATAGAAAATAAAACAAATCAGAAATAAGAAGAGGTGAATAAGAAATCATCTGGTGAAAAAGAATCGAGGTTCAGAAATAAAACGGAAAACACAAGAAGAAATCATCTGGTGAACAAGAATCGAGTTTCAGAAACAAATAAGAACATTAAGAAATACAATAACAAATAAAACAAGTGAAGAACTATGTCACACCCCAAAACCGATAACAACGGAATACGTTTCGGGGTGGAGGACGTCATGTACAGTATCATCACAATTACATAATAGTAAAAACAAGAAACATGCAACCATTTCATTTCATAGTAAGTTTAATTACAAGTGTGTTCTGTAATGTTCAGCAAACACCAAAAGCAATACAAAAATAAGAGATGGATCTTGTATGCTCCACCTTCTCCAAAATGCTGCACCTGAACCTGTCTATCTTTGACCTGAGGATACAAGTGATTTTGAAAATGAGTATCAACATAAAGTTGGTGAGTTCATAAGAGTTTAGTGTGAGTTTTTGTATAAAATGCATTAGAACATATAGTGTGAAAAGCTGCAATTTACATTAATAAGTAGTAGTAAATCCTTGAAAATCCTATATTTTCCAGAAATTTCTTCGTAAATGAAAACCCTTAAGTTGTATGAAATTTTCATCAGTGAAAACCATTTGTTGTAAAAGTACATTAGTGAATCTCTAATAGGTAGTGTAATAGGAAAAGTTATGCCTGTTACAGTAATAGTGGTGTAGGCTCCTATTAATAATAGATACTTATTTACTTCGGGATATTAACTTATACTTTAGTTTTAGTATTTTAGTGTGGAGTTAGTGTATTCCTTGTATGCGACTGGTAGTGTGAGTAATAGAGAACCCCATGACCTTCCTGGTCATGCACAGTGTAGTGAAGTAGCGTCATCCCTGGGCTTACACAGCTCGGACTGAAGTTTACAGTCGGGATGTAATAGTGTCTGCCCCGTATAGATCTATACATGTAGCGTCGTCTTCCTATCGGAAAACCCTGGGCATAGTATGTGGCGAGTAGAGTATCTTGTAGTGAATTAGTGTGTATCTTCCTGATTAGTGCTTCCTCTTGTATTATAGTGTAGTAGTCTTTTATATAGTTCGTAGTGTGTTCTCTCATTCATATATAGTCTCGTAATAGTGTGTATTATAGTATGTATAGTAGCGACAGTAGCGAGTAGTAGTGGCCTTAACTATACCTATTATAGTTAACTTAGTGTGTATGGTTCTTGTCAATTTAGTAGATTAGGCATCGAATGGAATGAAAATACTCATATCCAACACCAATATACATGATATATAACTAAGAAATCAACGACAGTCGGACGGATAACAACTACCCTAAGCCCACAATCAAACAAGAACAGGAAATAAGGCGAGCTATCGGTCCTAAGTCCTTCAAGTCTTACTTATATAAATATATTAGTGTTGTTACATTTTATAAGAAAATTTATTTAATAAAAATCTTGTCCAAAAGAACATTTAGAAAATTGTTTATTTATCCAAAATAGTTTTGAAACCGCAAAATTCTTTTATAAGGCATAGTGGTAAATCACATGTGATTAATTTTTATAAACTTGTATAATTGACTTGTATCCCCCCCAAAAACATATAAAAACATTTGAAAGGTTCATTTAAGGGGTATGAACTCACCTGAAACCGAGTAAATCGGGTAAATCGGGTGAAAATGTCGGTTGAGCGTTTGGTACCAAATAAGGACTTGTACACCTTTTAAGACCCTAATAACATATGAAATATGTGTTTTACAAGAAATTAATCATTTCATGCTTTTTATTAAAACATTTAGATATTCTAGCATTGTTTCGGGGTCTTAGGGCTTAGAAGTGGTTCTCGGGGATCGTACAAGGCGAAAAAGGAGTTACGGGGGAGTCCAAGAGTTTACTCCCTTGGAGTTTACGGACCATAGGCCACTCCTTGGGAGTTTACGGCCGTAAGCCCCTAGTCTTGGCCGTGAACTCTTGTTCTCTCCCAAAAATGGATGCTAAGGCCCTAAAATCAATCCCAAATAATTTCTAGTGAAGGTCTAGGGCAATTTAGGGGGTTTAAACCTCCATTTGGTGTTGTTTGGGGGAGTTTATGGTTCTATCTTATGCTTGGGCCATAAACTCTATGTTATCCCTCAAAATGTGTTGTTTAATGGCCCTAAGCATTTCCTTAAATCATATCTTAATTCTAACATGCCTTGGATGAGTTTTTGGGACAATTTGACATGGAAAAAGGGTGTTTACGGCCTAAGCACATGCTTGGGCCATAAACCCTCTTTTATGCTCTAAAAACTTGTGTTTTGATGTCCAAACCCTCTTAGGTAATTTCCTTAATTAGTATACAAGCCTAAAGGAAGGAAAAATGGGACTTTGGCCATGTTTTGGGGTGTTTACGGCCTAAGGAGCTTCTTAGGCCGTAAACTCCTTGTTTACCCCTCAATCATATGATTTTTGTGTTATAATTGCAATGATGTATGTTTAGAACAAGTTAGGAAGGAATATCTTACGTTTGGAAGCCAGAAATCGTGGTTTTGGAGTTGAAATCGGGTCTAGAGAGAGAAAGTAGTGAGAGAGAGTGTGTGGGTGGTAAAAAGGATGCAAAGTGGTATTCACTTCCTTTATATATGCCTCGGGTATTGCACCTGGTACACGACTACCCGATGCTAAAGTTTAACGGGGTTAAAACTTTTTACCCGGGTGAAGTGGTTGAAAAGTAATATAACTTTATTTTGTTAAACGGGATTAACATTTAACAAGTTATATTTACTTATACCAAATAATAATGACATGAAATATAAATAAATAGATATTTATTTATTGACGAATCCAAATATTACAGAACTTTTTATAAAGCGACGAATTCCGTTAGCGAAAACGGGATTATGTAACGGAATAACATTTGGGTTGTCACAAACTAACGGTTGGTTGGAGAAGTGGAATCGATGGCGTTTGGAGTTTCCATAGAAATCGATTACCATGATCTATTAGTGTTGATGAGCCTTGAAAATAGGAAATTGACAACTCACGTACGCTAGGTAATCTCACTTCTGGCGCCCTCTCTTGGCACGCGATCAGTATTGGACTATTTGGGCCAGTCCATAAGTAAAAAACAATGGGATAACACAGTAAAATCCAATATAACAAGAAAAAAGGGCTCTTTGGTATTTGGGGGCCCAGGGCGGTCGCCCTGGCCCATGGGTTTACACAGTAAAATCCAATATAACAAGAAAAAAGGGCCCTTTGGTATTTGGGGGCCCAGGGCGGTCGCCCAGCTTGCCCTGACCCATGAGCCGGCCTTGCATTGGGAATAAGTGCAACAAAAGAGGCGTTGTAGTCTTGGTTAACAACTCTAGAGTGTTTAAAGTCATGTATTGCCTTCATTATGTGTCTTCTAAAATGTTCCAAAGAGTATTAATGAATATGAAGCACTATCTTTAACATGGGTTTTGGAAAATGAGGATTCAAGAGAAGCACTATCCATGAGAGATAATTATTTGAATAAATTGGTAGTAATTTTGGTCTTGAATGGTACTTTTCTCCGAATTTTAATGCAAAGAAACCCAAATTTTATGTTTTGTCATGCATGGATTCGTTGTCGAAAGATGAGTGATAATACGACCATTAGTTCTCCATATTGAAGTATTAATATTGATAAACCCATGGAAAAACTTTGATTTCTCATCACCATTCGATAAAAAAAACTTTTATTATTGATTGTTGTTTCAAATCTAATCCTCCTCCTTTTTGTTCTATATATATTTTTCTACAACAATCTATGGTACATATATGGGTCAGACCTATGGTCGCCTCCATGGCCAAATCCATTCATCCACAGATACGACCTTCCCAGTTTCAGGAATAGAACCACCCAACTCCAATTAGGGATGAGCAAAATACCTGAAAATACCATAACCATATAGGAACATAGTATGTAAATAAATTCGGTTCTCAGTTCCCTATATTCATGAAAATTGGTTTAAGTTTTTACAGGTTTTTGGTCCTCGGTTCAATGTTGTTTCGTGTTTTGAAGTGGAATTTGAAGGTCAACTCCTTCATAACCTTTTCTTACAAGGTGAGAATGAGTTGATTTTTTCCAGCATTTAGTTATGTCCCGACTATACTTTTGTCTCAAGAATACTTTAATTAGTCAATAATTGGATGAGTTGCACAAGCCTAAATTGAGGTTGTTGGGGCTATTAGATACTTTCAGATAGTTCATAATTTTTAGTCAACTTTAGAATGCCGTAACTTTTTTATATGAGCTTCTGGTGAGCTATATTTTTTTTTCCGGATTTTAGTTCTTTATCTTGGCTAGATTTTAGGACCAATAACCACCTTAATTGGTTGAATTAGGGCTGATTTTTTTTCCTTAGACATGACTTTCAATTATGTTGTGTTTTATGCTCAAAATCTGGTATCGATACCAAAACCAAACCGTACCATACCACATAATTTAGTTTTGTTATTGTTCCTTGCATTTTTTTTTTTATTTTGGCTATTTAAGTTTCGGGTTGGTTAGTTCAAGTTCCAGAACTAATTTCATACCTAACTCCAATAAACTGATGCAACCACCCCACTTTTAATGCTTCCTTAGTCCATGCTTCCATATCTCTCCTATATGTATAACCTCCTTCCTGTATACCATTAAATAGGTTTTGTAGTATTCCATTATAAGTAAAGCAACTGTTATTATTTTTCAGCTGAATGAGATATTTTTTGTAAAATTCATATATTTCATCGTCTTTATTTCTTGGGAGGCCAACCACATCGAATCGGTCCCTAAGAGTGCACAGAGTCATGTAGGAAGAGAGACGAGTTTTGGACGGTTCCTATGGCGCGACCAACACACGAAGTCATGTAGGATGGGAAGCAGGTTTTGGGAAGTTGCTCCTCTCACACCTGTTTATCTATCCTCCTCTTTTAACCATTAAACGACTAAAATATTTTTTTTCCTTTTTATTACCTATGTAAACCACTCTCAAGCACTTCAAAAACCATATCTTCTCTCTAGTTTCATTCCAACTCTCTCAAATTCCATTCCCACCCACCCTAATTTCATTCCATCTCTCTTTGATTCAATTGATTCACCCTCTAGTTTTGATGATTAAGGGTGTTCGTTTGGATGTATCATTTTGATATGATCCATTCTAGTGAATCGATCCAAATTGATTGCAATATTCAAAACACAGATCCATATAATCCAAAATAAATTGAAATCCAATCCGAACCAACCAAATTATAATTCGGTTGGATCGGTTTTTGTAATTCAGTTTTCAAGTGGCGAGTTATATATATATATATATATATATATATATATATATATATATATATATATATATATATATATATATATATATATATATATATATATATATATAACATGAATATTAGTAAGATCTAAACAAAAAATAACATTTTTAGTTATTAAATTCTATAGATAAAACTCTTTTGAAAATTAAGTATTAAAGATTTTATTGGGTGACACTTTCTAATATATTTAAAATAAGATTTAGTAAATTAATAAATAACTAAAATATGTATATTAAAAACAAAAAAAAAAAACTATAAATAAATAAATAAATAATTATGTCTTTTTCGAATATTCAAATTTTATTTTATAAACCAAAACCAATCCAGAATCCAAAATAGTAATTCGATTTTGCTGAAAAATTAACTAAAGTTCCAAAAATCTGAACCAAATACTTTAATCCAATTTGTCTAATTAGACAATTTGGTTTTATACAAATAATGAACGGCCTTACTATGATCATGGGTGCATCAAATATGTTATGGAAACAAATACTTTTTTTCTCAACTTCATCTGAATCTAAAAATACTAACAATCAACTTTTGACATCATTTTCTCGAACTGCACAAGTGCTTCTTTAAGATACTTGAAGTTCACGAGTGTAGCAATCTGAAAACTCTTGTAAAAGAGAGATACTGAAGTAACCAAAAACGCCTAACTCAAGTTTACCTTGTTGATAATGCAATATTTGGTGACAAACATTTTCAAAGAAGATTCCGGATGATGAAACACTTATTGTTGAAGATTTGGAAACAACGTGAGATGCAAGGTTTTAGAGAATTTTTATATTATTGTAGAAATCCACATCTACCATATGTAAACTAGCATACGAAAACATGACAGACGCATTGGATGAGTACTTCAAAAATGTCGGAAATAACTTCATGTGAAAGTCTTCAACACTTTTGTTATGGAATATTAAGCTGTATGGAGACGCACATTTACGCAAACCAACAACCAACGACATCACCTTTTGCACATCGCACATGAATCCATACATGTATTCCCTAGAATGATTGGTAGTGTTGATTGTACACATTGAAATTGGAGGCATTATCTGATGGCATTGTGAGGCCGGTACATACATGAGAGGTCATCATGAGTACCTAACAACGATACTTGAAGCAACGACATAGATTTATGGTTATGACATGGTGTCGCTGTCGCTGGTTAAACACCATCTATCAATCACCATTATTCAGCGTGCACATTCTTGGAAAAACACCCTAAAGTTTAATTTATTTGAGCGGAGAAAATTCAAGCGTGATATCGAAAGATGAGGTTGTTGCTATATGTCTAGTTCATGATATTGATCTTCTCATCTAGGTAGAAGTAAATGAATATATGATATTGGAATCCCACAACGCATAAACTCATCATAAATTTCGCTCAACTCTTGCAGATGACATTAAGTAGGCTACATTAATAAATGTTTAATTTTAAAAAGCAACTAATTAATTTGTGTGGATTGAGACGTCGACACAAATGAATATTCATGTGTTTTTAGTTCAGCAGACAAACAGAAATTGATAGGACGGATATGTCACTTGTAGGTTGGCAGGTTACTCCGCTCCTAACTTTTTCTTTTTGTTGCATGATAATAACTGAGATTCTACTAATTTCACCTTATCAGTTTTGTCTGTGAGATCAATGGGGCCGTGTTTACATTTTACAAAAGTCAAAAATCGAAGCAAAGGAACAATGACCACTAAAGTTGCCGTTCCTGACTGACTGCTTATATGCGTCATAATGGCAGTGAGCCAAACGGAGGGCCATAAATTGGTGGTAGCCCAACCCTCCTACAAAACATAACCTACCAAAGTAGTGCTATTTATTATTTTTAAATATATATTTCTTATTGTCATATTAAAGATATTAAAGATGCAATTTTGATATAACTATCATTTGAGTTATTTTAAGCGTCACAATTCGTTTGCAATTAATGAAAACAAAAACAATAATATATATATATATATATATATATATATATATATATATATATATATATATATATATATATATATATATATATATATATATATATATATATCATTTAAGTTAAAAACGTAACTTTAATGTGGAGGGTAAATTTTTTTGCAATTTGTATATAAAATGTGATTGTTAGGACGTTGTCGTAGATAGTGGCGGAGCTTCAATCTTTCCTTTTTTTTTTTTTTTTGGGGGGGGGGGGGGGGGGGGGGGGGGGGAGGGGAGGGGGAGGATAGAATTTGTATAAAAATTGGTGAACAAGAGGCATAGTCAAAATTTTATATTTTTTGGCCTAAAACCAAAAAAAATATATCACTCTTTGGTTGCACTAAAACGATAACATAGGAAAGCAAGATCGAATCCTCAGGGACACAGCCTAAAAGTCAATATCTATTTGCATACGACACATATTAATCAAAAACAGTAAATAAAAGAAATGGGGGGGTGCTGTGAAATTAATAACTAAAACAACAGTGAAAATAACTAAAAGTAAATTCAATTATAAAAAGAGAATTCAGTTTTGTTACGACTTTCTTAATCATGCGATCAATACATACCTAGTTACTTAAGATGTGTTGTATCTAAGCTCATACCGAAAGCTACTAACAAGCTCTAGATATTTCTCTTTTACCTAGTTAATTAACTAAAACAAGCTCTTCAGTTAATTCTAATTTTTTACTATTTTAATTAAACAAGCTCTTAATCAAATCAGAAAAATATCACTATGATATGTGTAAAATTCCTAGCAATATTCAATACTTATCACAAGCTCGAAAGTGTAAAAATATGAAGTTTTAGTTTATAATAAAGTCAAATCTCAACACGAAACTGATCTGTTACTTGTTACTTGTTACCAGTTTATCAAAACAATCACATATTTCAATAATTGATTAACTAGAATGATTTAATCTTAATTAGGTGATCAAGCTAAAAAGAACTAAAATCAAACATTCATTAAGTGCAAAACTAAAAAGAACTAATGAGTGATTTACCAGTCTTTGCAGAACTGAAATATCTGGTTTAGCCAGACATGCCTAAAATCGAGTCTAGAGCAATTAAAAGAGACATTAATCAACTAAATCTTACTAAGCTAAATTAGAGAATCGATCCACAACCTTCAGATCTTCAGAAAGTGGTGAAAACAAAGAAAAATCGCCTAAAAAACCGTCTTCCGTCGACTGGAAACGACTTCTGTCGTCTGGGCTTCAAATGGTGGCTACTTATATGAAGATAACATAAAAAATGCAGGGTTCTGAAAAAATAAGGGCTAGGCGTGAGTGAGATTCAAGTTTGGGTCATTTCCTCTTTTAGTCCCTAATGCTAAATTGTTATCAGTAGGGTCCTTTGCTAGTACACGGGGCGTACTCTATGAGTACGCTTAGCGTACTAGCCTTCTGATGGTCGCGGATCTCACCCACATATGTGGGGTGTACGTGGAGTACGCATGGCATACACAGGTCTGGGACAAACCTTAATTTTTAGGGTTTGTGCCTTATTTAAACGTCTTAAACTTATCCCTTGGACATTTTAGACCAGCCTCCACCTCCCATTGCCCTGAAAATGAAACCTTAAGTGTGTTAGAGAGTTTTTGAGCTTGATAAAGATATTTTTGGTGTCGAACTGAACTCAATTCATGACACCCTCGACCAAATACTCGAGCACACCCTCGACCAAATAATTGAACTAAACTCAATTCATTAATAGAACTCCAACCTGGTTTCCCAACTTCTGCTATCAAGCACCAAGAAAACGTGTTTCTTATGCTGGGGAGTTTTACCGAACCTCCAACCAACACAACCCTCAAACCAAGCTGCCACTGGGGCCTCCATTCTCCATGTCGGGTTGTGTAACTTATCCCCGTTTCAAAACCTCTCCCGTTTCTGCATCCCCGTGTAACTATCCCCCACTTAGATTCGACTAAGACTTCACAATACATGAAAATTGGAGGATTCCCTATCCTTCTCACTTCTAAACGATCAATTTGATGATAATCAACTCTTCACAACTAGTGCTCTATTACTAGCCAATCCTAATTGATCCCACACTTCTAAGAACCAGATGAACACTTCCTGAATCTCAGCAAAACCGACAGTCACAATGACCCCACACTCAAGTCCTAAAGACCAAAAGATAGATGCTCCAACTAATACCTCGGCAACGAGCTACTTACCTTGGTGCTTTCGTCCATCAATCAAGAACGGTTGCTGAAACCACTGAATCCTGATAACGCCGAATAACCCTTCGGTGGAACCCTATCCGTAGACCTCCCACATAATACCCCTTTTCCAAATTAGTTCCAGCAAGTTTCCCGCTCTCGGCTCTAGAAATGATTCTATTCAGGGCTTGCACCCTGACTCACTTACCCACTCAAACATCCACGGCTGAACTGCAGCAGCTGAAGTAACCTCTACCCTAAACCGGCTACAAACTACTCCCAAGACATAGTCTACAATACAAGAGATCCAAGGCAAACCTGACCTCATAAAATAATTATCTCACATCGACCCACTTGCGCTCATCGACGTTGAAATATTGTTGCCAATCCCTGCAACCAATTGACCCCGAGCTGGAATATAACCCAATCTTGGGGTCACAAGCCTGCTCACTCCTTCAAGCTCGAAAACTAAAAGGGCACAATCCTTGCCCCATAAGATGACAATCCAATCCGTCAATTAACCACTCCACTTCCAGCTGCAAAACCTCAGCTGAACAAAATCATCACTCCCATCCGGAGTCCCCGCGACTCACATTCCGGCCTCGAGCAAACCCCCGAGCCTCAAATCTAGAAACTGATGTGCCAGCCTCTCCCGCTCAACCCGTGGAATGCAACGAGTACAAAACATTTCCCTAATCTAAAGTCACTGCAGTCCTCTACTCATCAGAATATGTCCCAGAAACAAGTCTCGATACTGGAAAGCTTGACCAACTCCCCCTGCAGTCGTTACAGCTGCTGCGGCTGCAAAGCGCTCGTAGAAATACTCAACCATGGAGGTCTTAATAGACCTGAACATCTCCTTCAATTGCCCCCAGACAATCTTGATCACTTCCTCCCGGATAATCTCACTGACACGATCCTCTGACAATACTGGCCTATCCTGGCTTCCAGCCTCTGATCCTAACTTAGATCCGTTCTCAAGACGTCTCGGATAATCCATAATAGGGAACCAACTCCAACTAAACCCCAAGGGTTGTAACTTCCTTGCTATGAGTATGGGTCTTTTGCTTTCAGTAGTATGGGCCCATACTACATTCCACACCTACCCATATTAGTCACAAGTATCACCACAACACCCTAACAATATACATAAACATAGCGAGCGATCAATCCTCACTCTTAGAGGAATGCTAAATATCTCATAACTGACCTACCGACCTTGCACAACCCACCCATCCACCAACTGCCACACGACCCTCCAATGGTGCCAGTCAATTATTGCATGAATACAATCACATACCGCATGGCTTAAACAATCTTAGACTAAAAGATTTAATCCCACAACGGTTGGACTCATTTGAGAGCTGCACAGCAGGACCAAATCCCTTACCCTAAGACCATTTAACCCATGTAGCATGTGACTTGGAGTATTCACCCAATTGTTAATTCACATGCAAAAGAGTCATATAACATCAATGAGGTACTTTACTGTAACACCAACGAAATTAGGGTCAAAATTTAACTTTTATAAAACAACAATTTGGATATACCAAGTGGTATGTATCATAACGAGTTTTCCAAAAATATAAAGAACACTAAAATCCGAGTTATAACGAAGAAGTTATGACCAACCGAAGATTCTCGGCGTCCAATCAATGGAAGAGGATAATTTTGACTCCCCAAGACGTGGCCATCCCCTTCCACAACGTGACACACCCCAAAAATGACCCTATAAGTAGATTTCAAGGGCTCCGAGTTCCATTGCTCAGTTCCTTTTTTTCTCGCGTCGAAACTCTGCGTTTAAGCCCCCGAGACCCTCCCAAAGCCCCATTTTTCACCTTCAAGTCCCAAAGGAAGGCTTTGTGTTCCCGAGATTCCCGAGAATCCCGAGATTTTCCCGCGTTTTCAACTCTTCCTGTCGAAGTTCTACTCGATTCTTCTCTCGACTACTTCAAATCAACCACTTCAATCAAGTGAGTTCATACCCCTACAACCACACTTTAAATGCTTTTGAAACACTTTTAAGGGGGGCGGGGAATACAAGTAAACACAAGACTAAAATCGTGTGAAACATTAATCTTTTGTGATACTTCTCATACTGTTGTTTTAACTATCTTATGAAGTTATTATCATGCAAAATACCTCACAACACAACTTTACCCTCTTGGGATACAATATGTTTTATAAATAGAAATATGTTTTATTTATACGCTTACATACTACATCATATCAAGGTTAACCATTTCAACTATAACATGATGCTTTTAAAAGAAAACTCAACTCATTGTCACGTTTTTGTAACACGGTAGAAAACGAAATCATTTCATACAAACGATTTTCATCATATTACTCGTGAACTTGTTGTTAGCAATCATGTGATGTCATATGGCTTTGTTTGTACCAAACGAAAGTTCCCACCTATAACCAGAGTCTCTTGGAGGGAGAGCGTGACAAGTGTGTATAGATCTATATGGGGCTGACGCCTCCGCACCCTGACTGTTAGCTACAGTCCGTCATTTGGGGTGACAAATGTCAACATTAGGTACTGCATCTAGTATGGTTATGAGGAACTCATAACACTCGTAAACAATGACTCATGCACGTAGTAATACATAACTCAATCATGCTTGGGGGTAATAACTATATTCTAGGGTATTATCGGCATGATCAAAACTCAGGATAAAACACTTCCACAACTAGTTTTACTTAACAATAAAACTATACATCTTCATTTCTAATAATGGCATACTTGCTTACAAGTTACAGTTTTGGTCATTTAAGACTGCATTTCACTTTTAGGAAAATAAGGGATTTTCCTGGTTCAAATACTTTCATTTTGTACAATAACGATTTACAACATCATTCTTTTTAGCATGTCATAGTTGCTTACAGCTTACGGTCTTGGTCATTTGAGACTGCATTTCACTTTTAGGAAAATCAGGGATTTTCCTGGTTCGAATACATATACTACATACAACAATCTTTCAAACTCATTTCATACATCTAATAGAAAATAAGGGATTTTCTGGAAAACATACACACACTTTCGAATGGCATACATTTTCTCAAAACACTACTTATTAACTCACCAACTTAAATGTTGACACTTTTTCTTTGAAATAACTTGTATTCTCACGAAACCGCTAAACCAGGTAGCAACTACTTTTGAAGACTAACGCGCTGGCGTTAGTAACATATTTTGGATCACCATATTGTATTTGATTTCTTTTGCAAACATGTAACACATACAATCATGTAAACCTTTCAAATATATTTATATTATGGTGGTGTGTACTTTCCTTTCTATGAACTGTTATGATACTGAATATGACGTCCTCCGCCCCCGAACGTTTCCGCCGTTCTGGTTTGGGGGTGTGACAGATTGTTATCAAAGCATTGTTTATAGTGAATTAAGTATATCAAAACCATTTTTGGTATACAACTATAAACATAACTGGGCAAAAACACTCTGAGTAAGAGTCATACTTTTAAAATTAAATTTATTTAGTTTTTGTAAAGTAGGCATGCATTCATTTCATATTAATAACAGGGTCAGTATCATAATTAAAACAAGATAGAAGTATTATATATGAGTTGTACAATACAGGTATGCCTTGAGATATGTAATCGGTACTGGGATGAATATAGCCTGATCAACTATATTTGTCTGAGAGCTGACCAGCATATGCCAGGGGATAGCTACAATGGACAACAAATCTAAAACATACCAAACTTATCCACCTTAGAATCAAACATAGCGTTTAGAATACTATAGGAGTATTTTATGCATACAATGAGTTTAACTTTGATGTTCAACCTTATGTGCCTTAGTTCTAGACAATCCTTATTTCCCTATTCTCGTACAAACTCAATGGCTGGATCCTACCTACCAGGAGACACCTACTACCCGAACAATTCAATCAGTAAAGACTTATTGTCTTCATTGTTATTTTTGGCAGCGATGCCACCTCGTAGATCTACGCGCCGCGTCAACAACGCAACACCTATGCCACCGCCACCGCCACCACCTCCACAATATGATCCCTTCATGGTTCACGCTGCTATCACTGCATCAGTAGCAGCTGCTCTTACACAAATAAACACTAACGGAGCTGGTGGAACTAGAAGCAGTAGCAACCACTTGAATCATGGCATTGGCCATGGTCATATCAGAGAATGCACATACAAGGAATTTTCGAATGCGAAGCCAAAGACTTTCAACGGGGTAGGAGGAGTCATTGCACTTATGCAATGGTTCGAGAAGACCGAAACGGTCTTCGAGATATGTGCATGCCCAGAGACCAGCAAAGTCAAGTTCGCCGCTTGCACTTTCTCTGATCGAGCCCTCACCTGGTGGAAGGGCCATGTGGAAGCCCTATCTCTCCCAGTAGCTAATGCCATGAGCTGGAAAAATCTCAAAATCTTGATGCTAGAAGAATACTTCCCGAGGGGCGAAATCCAAAAATTAGAGCATGAGCTATGGAACCTAAGGATGACCGGATCGGACCTAGTCGTTTACACGGCTAGGTTCGGTGATTTGTCAGCATTGTGCCCAGGTATGGTAAACCCAAAATTGAAGAAGGTGGAAAGGTACATCTGGGGATTATCACCCCAGATCCAGGGGCATGTCCTTGCCTCTAACCCAGTCACGTTTGACAGCGCGAAGCGCTTGGCTCAACGTTTGATTGATCACGGTGTTAATCAGGATACTATTACCGTTGTTTTGGAGCCACCGAAGGATATAGCGGCCCGAAGGAAACCCTGGGATAAGAGAAAGGGGGAAACCACGCAAGAGAACCCCAAGAGGCAACAATTAGTGACAGCTCATGCTGTTACTGTCCCTACCACCCCCACACCCACAAGGTCGTACCATGGCAACCAGCCTAAGTGCAACCGATGCAACTTTCATCATCACGGACCCTGCCGTGAAATGCATTGCATTAGGTGCAATAGTAAGGGACACACCGTCCGCTACTGCAGGGAACCAGCCCAACCCACCACTCCAGCCACAAATGTTGGAGTAGACCGTACTTGTTATGAGTGTGGAGCAACGGGACACTTCCGAAGGGACTGCCTGAAGGCAAACAACAGGAATGCTGGTGGAGGAGGCCGAGTATTCGCAATGGGCCAAGAGGAGGCTTTTGCAGACCCCACGGTTATTCCGGGTACATTTCTCCTCGATAACTTATTTACATACATTCCATTTGATAATAGGAACGGAGAGGAGTTCCGTGAGTCACAAATTTAAAAATCTACTCATACAAACACCCCAATCATTAAAGAAAACCTTCATAGTAGTAATAATAGAGATGGACTAAAAACACTAAAACACATATGTAGAATGCACTATCCCACTAACGAACGTTTTACAATGAGAAGTTCCGACATCGACATTTGACGTGGATTGGCTTGGCCCTAACCATACCAGTTCCATGTGTTATGAAAGACCCTTTCACATTAACCATCGACTAACGAAACTCTATCGATTTATAACAACAAACCCAACACAAACCCCAATTGGTTTCTAGCTTCAAGATCTTGTAGCACTCTTGTGAGGAGTACTACATCCTTTGCAATCATCCCGGAGTATTACCAACAGATCATTTAGAAATACCACCCACACAACGAGTCAACTCCAAGCTCGGAAACTAGGAGTTAATTCAACCTTGAACTTCGAATCGAAGCTGCCCTAAAGCATCGAGTGAATATGCTAACATTTAGAAAAACATAAGTAAATAAACCCAAAAGCAAACGATCCTGATCGGTCAAAGCGATAGGCGGAGTAATGAAGGTCCGCTGGAACACCCACATTGGGATCTAGATTCATAAAGGAACAAGAAGAACAAATGAACCAGAGGCATTCACGCCTACCCGCAACAATTGGAGTCCCAGTCAAAATGCGAATTTCGAGACGAAATTCTCTCTAACGGGGGGATAATGTAACACCAGCGAAATTATGGTCAAAATTTAACTTTTATAAAACAACAATTTGGATATACCAAGTGGTATGTATCGTAACGAGGTTTCCAAAAATAAAAAGAACACTAAAATCCGAGTTATAACGAAGAAGTTATGACCAACCGAAGATTCTCGGCAATACCGGCAACACCGATTAAACAAAAAACGCAAAGTTTCAATACAATAGTTTTTAGCCTTAAGTATCTAAATGAGAGTTATAGAAAACATTAAACCGTGAGCGTACATAAAAAGAACGTCCAAATCTGACTTTGTATGAGGAAGTTATGATTTTTCCAAGATCCGGATATAACAGCAGACAACTGAAAACTCGAAATAGAGCTCGAGAGACTTTTGACCGAAACAACCTAAATAAGAATCGAAGGTCTCAACAATAGTAGCGCAACGGCAGAAAGTCTGACGAAAACGGACATCGGATGAAGAAGTTATGGAATTTTAACGGACTTTTCGTGTCCCGGACCGTTAAAAATAAATAATTAGAAATAAAGTCAAAATTTGCCGATGAAGTCTAAACGATAGATGTAGATCATATTTTTAGCTACGCGTGCATATAAAGAACGTCGAAAACGGAGCTCGTATGCGAATGTTATGGATTTTACAAGTTCGTGGCCTGAAATCCGAGGCTGTCAGGTTTGCCACGACGTGGCACGAGTTTGCCGTGACCCGAAAAGTGACTGAGGGCGTCCAATCAATGGAAGAGGATAATTTTGACTCCCCAAGACGTGGCCATCCCCTTCCACAACGTGACACACCCCAAAAATGACCCTATAAGTAGATTTCAAGGGCTCCGAGTTCCATTGCTCAGTTCCTTTTTTTCTCGCGTCGAAACTCTGCGTTTAAGCCCCCGAGACCCTCCCAAAGCCCCATTTTTCACCTTCAAGTCCCAAAGGAAGGCTTTGTGTTCCCGAGATTCCCGAGAATCCCGAGATTTTCCCGTGTTTTCAACTCTTCCTGTCGAAGTTCTACTCGATTCTTCTCTCGACTACTTCAAATCAACCACTTCAATCAAGTGAGTTCATACCCCTACAACCACACTTTAAATGCTTTTGAAACACTTTTAAGGGGGGCGGGGAATACAAGTAAACACAAGACTAAAATCGTGTGAAACATTAATCTTTTGTGATACTTCTCATACTGTTGTTTTAACTATCTTATGAAGTTATTATCATGCAAAATACCTCACAACACAACTTTACCCTCTTGGGATACAATATGTTTTATAAATAGAAATATGTTTTATTTATACGCTTACATACTACATCATATCAAGGTTAACCATTTCAACTATAACATGATGCTTTTAAAAGAAAACTCAACTCATTGTCACGTTTTTGTAACACGGTAGAAAACGAAATCATTTCATACAAACGATTTTCATCATATTACTCGTGAACTTGTTGTTAGCAATCATGTGATGTCATATGGCTTTGTTTGTACCAAACGAAAGTTCCCACCTATAACCAGAGTCTCTTGGAGGGAGAGCGTGACAAGTGTGTATAGATCTATACGGGGCTGACGCCTCCGCACCCTGACTGTTAGCTACAGTCCGTCATTTGGGGTGACAAATGTCAACATTAGGTACTGCGTCTAGTATGGTTATGAGGAACTCACAACACACGGAAACAATGACTCATGCACGTAGTAATACATAACTCAATCATGCTTCGGGGGTAATAACTATATTCTAGGGTATTATCGGCATGATCAAAACTCAGGATAAAACACTTCCACAACTAGTTTTACTTAACAATAAAACTATACATCTTCATTTCTAATAATGGCATACTTGCTTACAAGTTACAGTTTTGGTCATTTAAGACTGCATTTCACTTTTAGGAAAATAAGGGATTTTCCTGGTTCAAATACTTTCATTTTGTACAATAACGATTTACAACATCATTCTTTTTAGCATGTCATAGTTGCTTACAACTTACGGTCTTGGTCATTTGAGACTGCATTTCACTTTTAGGAAAATCAGGGATTTTCCTGGTTCGAATACATATACTACATACAACAATCTTTCAAACTCATTTCATACATCTAATAGAAAATAAGGGATTTTCTGGAAAACATACACACACTTTCGAATGGCATACATTTTCTCAAAACACTACTTATTAACTCACCAACTTAAATGTTGACACTTTTTCTTTGAAATAACTTGTATTCTCACGAAACCGCTAAACCAGGTAGCAACTACTTTTGAAGACTAACGCGCTGGCGTTAGTAACATATTTTGGATCACCATATTGTATTTGATTTCTTTTGCAAACATGTAACACATACAATCATGTAAACCTTTCAAATATATTTATATTATGGTGGTGTGTATTTTCCTTTCTATGAACTGTTATGATACTGAATATGACGTCCTCCGCCCCCGAACGTTTCCGCCGTTCTGGTTTAGGGGTGTGACATCTACATAAGATAAGACATCAAAGATCAGACAATTCTATCATATGGTTCCTGAGGATCCTTATCTTATGACTAGCATGGTGTTCTAACATATCACATAATCAAATAACTGCACAATATTTTGGGGTCTACTTACTGGCTCCGGCTGATCGTAAACTTCACATCCTCTTTTACTTATTTTGAAAATCATCTAAAAATCATTTCGAAAATCCTTTTCCTTAGTTTGAGACTGGATTCACACGAGTGTTCCTCCAATTCACTCTAACCAAGGTTCTGATACCAACTTGTAACATCCATAAAATTCGATTCAATTTAAAATTTTTTAAATCATTTAAAACCATTTAGTTATCACAATTTGTTTTCAAAATAGTTTAACACCAGAGTTCCCAGAAATCATAATCATCAATCGAGGAAGTGTACGGTCACGCCTTCGCTTCTTGTGGCCATCCAATGAACCTGAAACAATACTCAATAAATGTAAGCTCGAAGTCTTAGTGAGTTAACCCCAAAATACCAATGCCATACCGATATAACCATATCATATAAACATATAAGCAAACAGAACAACCTAGCATCTCGAGTCTACAGTGTGACTGGTCTGCCCACACCGAGCCTTCAGTCTGCATAGCCCATTCTCCGAGCCTCGGCACGTCTGGGCCGCCCTCTTGGGGCCTTTAGCCTATCCGGACCACTCGTCGGGTCTTCGGCCTGACTAGGTGCCCTCCTAGGCCTGTAGACTGTCACACCCCCAAACCGAAACGGCGGAGACGTTCAGGGGTGGATGACGTCATATGTAGTATCATAACAATTGCACATAGTAATGAAAGTAAACACAACCATTACATTGAATATATACAAAGGTATTTACATCTTTTTGATTCATATTTATATACATCAAAAGTATAACAAAATCTAAAGACGTGACCCTACATGCTCTGTCTTCTCAAAAGTCTGCTGAGGTACCTGCCTATTGATTTCCTGAGAATACAAGTGGTTTTGAAAAGAGTATCAGCATTAAGCCGGTGAGTTCATAAGCATGTTTTTTTGTAATGAAATCCTGTTACTGAATTAGTGAAAAAGTTTGTATATTTTCCAAGAAAATCCAATATTTTCTAACATATGTGTTTGTTATAGTGTTCCATGAAGTATTAGTTTAATTGACTGTTTATCGCTGGATGAATTGTATAAGACTATTTTGAATGTAAAACCCTTTTTGTATTAAAAAACCATACTATCACCGGTATGTATATTAGTTTCAATACTAAAAATAAAACTATGATTTGAAATCTCTGGAATCGTCCAGTTGTATTATTGTAACGCCCGTAGATCCGGGCTAGTCAATTTAGAGACGATAAGCATAAAAAATGACTTTTTGATGGAAGATTATTTAGAAGGATTAATCTTAACCAAGTTGTAGTATATGTCACAAGGTTTCCTTGCATATAAAGAACGCCAAAATTCAAGTTATAACGAAAAAGTTATGACCTGTCGAAGTTTCGCGACAGAACCGACACGACCCAGCGCGACGTAAATAGTGAATTTAAGGTAGATAGATATCTATCCTTAGTGATCTAAACGAGAGTCAAATATGTCTTCGATAGTAGTCCAACGATAAAAAGACAGACGAAAACGGAGATCAGATGAAGGAGTTATGAATTTCGAACCGAGTTTTCCTGTCCCGGTCTACTAAAGATAATATATAAGTAATATATTTATAATATATTAAAAATAAAGTTAGAATTATCCAATGGAGTCTAAATGAGAGTTGTAGAGAATAATCTCACCTATGCGTCGATATAAAGAACGTCGAAAACGGAGTTCGTATGCAAAAGTTATGTATTTCTGAAGTTCGGGGCGCGAAACCCCAAAACTGTCAGGTACCACAACGTGGCAAGTCTTTTGACACCTCCGGGAGTCCCCCAGATGCAACTTGCGATGAAGAATGCAGTGACGACTGAGCCCACGACGTGGAAAAAGGTGCCACGACGTGGCAAGGGCAGATTTTGCCCTATAAATAGATTTGAAGGGCCAGCCGAGTTTGGTTGCTCATTCTCTCATCTCTCACCTGTATTGCATCGATTTACACGCAAAGAACTACCCCCGAAGCCCCGTTATCAACCCCGAGACCCGAAGCAAGTCCCGAAGCCCCGGAGATCCCGAGAAGTAAAGTTTCTGAGCCGAAGCTCTGTCCGCGAGAAACCCGGTGTGTGAAGTGATCCCGGTTTCACCGAAGAATACTACTTCTGCAAGCCGTAGTGCTGTCCGACCATCTTGTGATCAAGTGAGTGTATAGTCACTTTCGTCTTACACATAGATATGAAGTATTTTATAAAATATGTGCTATGTGTATATATATAGTTGTTTATATATGTGAGTGTGTGGTTACTTTCTTCTAACACAGAAATATTGAGTATTTGCTATGAAATAAGTGTTATATGTTTATATATATTGTTGTTTATTTGGAGTGAGTGTATAGTCACTTTCGTCTTACACATAGATATGAAGTATTTTATAAAATACGTGCTATGTGTGTGTGTATATATATATATATATATATATATATATATATATATAGTTGTTTATATGTGTGAGTGTGTGGTTACTTTCTTCTAACACATAAATATTAAGTATTTGCTATGAAATACGTGTTATGTGTATAATATAAAGTTGTTTATATGTGTGGGTGTATAGTCCCTTTCATAAATACGAGTATAATACAAGTATTATTTGAATGTATTAAGTATATGTTCGGGTGAGTGTGTAGTTACTTTCTTCTACCGCATAGATATGAAGTATTTGCTATGAAATATGTGCTATGTGTTTACATTGTTTGCTTATTTGAGACGAGTGTGGAATGGACGTTTTATATAGTTTTTAAATGAGTTAAACTGTATATGTATTTTATATCTACAAATATGTTGGGTAGCACATGGGTAGATGAGATAGTTGGTATGTGATAAAATGAGGAGGGATGAAAGATGATTAAGAATGATGTTGGCAGATGCACCAATTAGAGAATGTTATAAAACTTGCAAATGCGCTTAACAATAATATCGGTAGATGCACCAAGTAGTAAATGTCGTAATCCTAGCAGATGTGCTTATAGGATAATGTCGGCAGATGCACCAAATAGAGATTGTCATAATACTAGCAGATGCGCTTATCGGATAATCCTGACAGATGCGCTTATAGGATAATGTCGGCAGATGCGCCTAGAAGGGAATGTCATAAACCTGGCAGTCGCACCTCATAGTGTATGATGTAATCCTGGCAGAGGCGCTTAAAGGATAATGTTGGTAGATGTGCCTTATGTAGCAATAGATTCTGTGCAAATTCCTTAGGTCAATCCTTAGGAATGAATGAATGAGGGGTAGTTGAATTCTTAGGGTAAAATCCTAAGAAATAAAGGAAGATAATGGGGATGGGTAATTGGGTTGATTGCTTGATGGTTGAATATAATAATTATATTATTGTGGGTCGAAAACCCTATATGCTCACCAGGCTCCCAAGCCTGACCCACTTAGTTTTCTTTGCATTACAGGTAATGGCACAAGAGTATGAGTCGGTGGACTTGACGAGAGATTTTGGATTAATAGATCAGTAGTTATAAATGACTGTTGGAAGGTCTATTTTTGTTGTTTATGCTTTTGGTCTGTATCGGAACATGACATCCCGAGATTTTGTTATTTAATGGAAATACATTTCTCTAAAGAAATGCCTTGATAAATTTTTATCATGTTTTGTTTTGGGAACAAGTTCCGCAACTGTTTTCTTTAAAAGATTACTCTGATTTTAAAAACAAGCATAAACAAATCAGTCTTTTCTGGCCGAGAAATTGGGGATTGCACAATTATGAAATAGTTCTATTAACGAAAATAAAACTGAAGAAGAATGAAATCCGATAAACAAAAAGGTTAGTTTATACTATTGTGAGTCATATAACCATATTTGATATGACCTAGTGACCTTTACGACGTTCTTCAAGTGTCGGATATATGACATTGTTGCCCCAGCCATGCTTGCCAAACTGTAGTTAAGCAGTTCAGGTGTGGGATTGTCAGTGTCGAATAGATCTATTCACAAATCTCACACTCTCCCTCCAGGAGACTATGGTTATGCTATGATAGGATTTAGTTTAGTACACCAAAGGGTACAGTTTTGAAGTAGAGTCTCACAATTCTATATAATCTAGTTTACGTGCAGTTCTGTATTGATCTACTGTATTTACCCATGTGTATACTTTATAGAGTAATAATTATACTTAAATAATTATGTAATAAAGTATCCTTGTTACCCGAGAATATCATAAACTAAGTTTGTCATAGTTTATATGTGTAACAATGCATAATCTCTGAATTAATGATGTTGTATTATGAAACCCCAAACTATACCAATTATAGTTTGCATGAATATTATGTATTTGGTTCATGAATTGATCTGAAAACTATGCAATTTTGCAGTAAGTCGAAAACGTCCCTTATGCTCAGAATAATACAAAAGGGATAAAATATCTAAATATTTTATGAAAGGTGGAAACCCTATGACTATATTCATAGCATCAGTTTTAAGTGTTTTGAAATCCTTTTGTATAAATTCACAAATCATGTGTGTTTGGCTTGTACTCTCCCCCTGAAAACATTAAAAACCATAAAATTATAGGGGTATGAACTCACAGTTGGTTGCGTGAAAGTGTCGAACAACGCAACTGGAAACAAAGACCCTCGGGTTGATGCACGCGGCACTTAAAGGGATCCTAATAACAATTTAACACATAGATGTATTTTATTAGCAAAACCATTATTTATAGTGTTGGAAAAACACTTGCTTTTGGTTTAGGAATGTTACCGGGACTCGATTGAATCAGAGAAAGCGGGCTTTTCAGCCAAGTTCACCACTTAGGGAAGGTTTACGGCCGTGAAGGGGATTACGGTCGTGAACTGTTCTCGGCTGTGAACAGCCCCTTGAAGGTTTTACGGCCGTAAACGGTTTGCGGCCTTTGAAGGTTTGAAGATTTGAAGGGTGTACGGTTGTGAACTTAAGAACAACGGTGCTTGATCTGATGAGAAACGCATTTTAGATGCTCCACAATAACGTCCAAAGGTGATTCTTGATGATTTTTGGAAGAAAAGAGGGTGTTTTGGTGTTTGTGGTTGAGAGGTTAGAGAGAGAATGGGGGAGTTTTCGGCCAAAAAAGTGTAAATGAGGGTAGGAATCACGTATATTTAAAGGGTTCATGATCGATGGTGGGGTCCACCTGCCGTGAACTGGTTTACGGCCATGAACGGGTTTACGGCCGTGATCGGGTTCATGGTCGTGAACATCAGTCAGACCGAAAACTGTTGATTTTTTAAGGAAACTCGGGTTTTTGCGCGATTTTGGTTCCGACTCATAAAAGAAAATACGATTATATAACTTAAATGGTCTTTCAAACCAAAGGAATATGATGTGAATAAATAAAATATGACTTTATTTAACGGAAAAGGGTTAACTTTAACGAAAAAAGGCTTGGGTTGTCACACAGTCTATCCGATCCGCCCTAGGTATGTTAGCCTACAACATGAAGCAGGATCCGCCTCAACCCAACCCCCATACCAATCAAAAAATCATGTACACATAAATATCATACGCTAGCGTGTATGTAACAGATAATCATACCGATCTAACAAATCACTAACACATCAACCATCCTATATACCAGGATACCGACCTAAACCATGTCACTAACATAATACCATCCAAACTACCAGGATGAAGATCTAGCAGATCAATAAACATATCAAGCGAATACCCAGATACAAATCCGATAAAGGGCCGAACTTGGTGCCTTAGACCCTGTTGATATAGTGAGGATAACTCACCTCGCAATGCCGATCTGAACTGAAGAATCGAATTCCCGAATCGCTGCCTCACTAAAACATCCTGAACTATCCAATAATAAATACCAATTCAGTACACAACATAACAATCTTAACTAATGGAGTGCACAAAATCCATCATGTCCATTCTATTTATTAGGCCAAGGCCCAATGCCAATTCCATAACCTTGAAAGTCCTTATGCAAAGCCCGAAGCCCGAAGCCCAATAGCCAGTGGCCAAACAGAGGACGTACGCAGGGCGTACTCCTATGGTACGCGGGGCTTACTCATCATGATGTTGATCACCATCGGGGTGGTTGACCTAGTATGCTGGGCGTACTGGATTTACATTGGACGTATGCGGGGTTTCACCAAAACCCTAATAAGTGCTTAATGGCTTAAGCACTTAAGCCCAAACTCCAAATCCATCATCCAAATGTGCCATAGAACTATAAAGTCTCGAACTTTATCACTTTAGACGTCTAGAACATTCTTAACACATGTTCTTAATCCATTAAGACCTTCCTACTTCATGCATGAGACAAATCTAGCTATTGGGACACCATTTTTATCACTTGGGGCCTCTTCTAAGTTCTAAAAGGACAACTCATTTTGTCCAAATCATAACATGCATCATTTTGGGACTTTTGGGACAAGAATGCTTCCATAAAGCTAAAATGACTAGATCTATCTCATACAAGTATAAAGTTCCAAGCTTTTTACCTTCAAGAGCTTATAGGGCACAAACCAACATCAAATCTACAAGCTTGATCTTCTTCTCCAACTCCTTGATGCAACATCTTCTTCTTAACACACTCAAGGACACTCAAAAAGCTCAAACACTCAATGAAATGGCTAGGGTTTGGGTAAAACAACTCTAAGTAGTGGAGGTTGGGGTAAGGGAGGGTTTTATGCTCATAATGTTGCTTATAAAGTCCCCAAACCCTAAATATTAGGGTTTCCTTCTGCCAAGAGTACGCCTAGCGTACACAAGTGTATGCCCGGCGTACTAGGGCGCACCTAGTACACTCAGCGTACCCTTAGGTACGCGCAACGTACTCCTCTTGATCCCAAAATTACAATTTATCCCTTAGGCTTTTCATAGCTTTACCCTTCCATCCCCAATGATCCAGTCATCCCTAGGATGGAATACCCTCGTATCCCCACACATGTTTGGCCCAATCAACCCTCAGGTTGGATTACCAAACATATCAGGTCCAATCAATCATAGGGTCTGGTCATCCTCAAGATGGAGTACCCTAGATTGGAATACCTCTTTGAACATAACTTGGGTCTACTCATAACTTGAGATCCTAGGATCTATCCTTGCGTCTCATCCACCATCCTCTTATTCGTCACAACCGAGTGCAACTCCCCCGAATCTCAACAATACATCCTTTCCGAACGCGCTCCTACAAGAGACATAACCAACACAATCTCTATGCCCACAGCCTATGATCGCAATACCCTTACATGGTCCTCAACATATGTATGGATTGCTTCTGAGCCCATAGCATGAGTCTGGTATGCCCCTCTCTAGCCCTCAACTCATGAGTGGAACCTCCCGATAACCTATTGACACTGCTATTGTCACTTCAGATGTCCAACATTCCATCCTAGAGGTACTAACCTCCTCCATTGCCTAAAAAGGCCTAAACAATGTCCTTCACAACACTAACAAGTGTCACAGTGCTGAAACCTCACCCTACACTATCCACTTGTAGAACAAGTTGCGACCCCATAACACATATATACTCAGAACTTGATCATATAACTAACAAAACCCATACAAAGCCTTCAACATACTCCATCAACATGTTCATTACTTGGGGACAGGCCTACTAATTGCTATTAGCATAGCAGCATACTCAATACCCGCACATAGATTTACGAGCACATACAGAGTCTTCAGCATGACTAGACAACCTCACCAGGCCTTCAGTCTATCTGGACCACTATCAGAACCTTCAACATGTTTGGACCGCCTCTCTAGCCCTTCAGCCTGTCTGGACCGTTCTTCGAACCTTCAGCATGTTTGGACCGCCTCTCTGGGCCTTCATCCTGTTTGGACCATTCTCCGAGCCTTCGATCCGACTGGTACGCCCACTGCCTTCAGTCTATCCGGACCGCTCTAAACTGTTGAGCATCTACCTGGACCACCCCTCCTGGTGATCTTTCCCATGCAGACTGTTCTCACCCACTTGGGGTTCCGAACTCCTGATCCATTCCATGGACTCTAACCCCGGCTAACCCTAGGCCTCATGTCGAACATCCACCCTCTCGGAAATCTGTTGTTTGATCCCTGACCTGCGTATGTACCACATACGCTAAATAACCCGCACACCCGTGCTAAATGTACTATCGAGCCCTGGCAGCTAATAAAACCCTCAATCTATCAATCCAAAAACCCTCAGAGTCGAGCACACCCTCGACCAAATACTCGAACTGAATTCAATTCATGACTAGAACTCCAACCTGGTTCCCTAACTTCTGCTATCAAGCACCAAGAAGACGTGTTTCTTATGCTGGGGAGTTTTACTGAACCCCCTGTTGGATTAGATGTCTAAGTCCATAACTATAATTGTGACACCCCCTAATTTCTCGGCCAGAAAAGACCGATTTAATTTATGTTTTCTAAAATAAAATCGGAGAAATCTTTTTAAAAGATGTTGCGGAATTGGTCCCCAAAATAATACATGATAAAATTTTATCAAAATCTTTCCTTAAGAAATGTATAGTTTCATTTCATATCAAAACCTCAGGATGTCATGTTCCGATACAGATCAAAAGCATAAACAAGACATTATAAGCCTTTCAACAGTTATTTACAACTACTGGCCTATAATCAAAAATCTATCATCATCTTCCGACTATGCTCGGGGTCCACTACCTGTAATCATAAAAACTGAATGGGTCAGGCTCGGGAGCCTGGTGAGCATATAGGGTTTTCAACCCACAATAATAATATACTTCTTAAGTTCACCAATCCACAATAACCCTGATTACACGATCCCGTTATCCTCACTTTACTTCCCTAAACACTTATCACAAGGGACCTAGCCTAAAGAATATTATCGGGATGGACACTACTGCTAAGGGGTTTCCTTAGCCATACATGTCCTAATGGCAACCATGAGGGGGATGGAGTACACCAATGAACAATTAGTTCATCAACACCTACAAGTTGCGAACCTGCTAGTGTTCCATTGGACTGTCTAGAAAGGTCCGTGGTCGTCATCTATACTCCGCTAGATGACTACAACAACAACAACAACATCGAGGCCTCTCACCATTTTAACACACATCAACTATTTCATCTACCCATGTTCTACCCAACATATTTTGTAGATAAAATACATGTACAGTTTAAAACTTTTATATAACATTTATTCAACAGTCACCTCAAATAAACACTTAATATAATTACACATAGCACATATTTATAGAAAATACTTCATATCTAGGTGTAAGATGAAAGTGACTACACACTCACATGATTTGATGATAATTGGGCAGCAATTCATTGCTTAAAACGATCGTTTCTGTTGGGATTAAAACCCTAATTGTGATTTGATGAACAAGATGCGGAAAATAAGAACAAACACAAATAATGAAGATTATGTCGAATGATCACTCGATTTATTCAATATGAGGAATAAATTACACTTTCAGCATAGACTAAAGAATCTAACACTACATAAGAAACCTCACGTGGCGGCTACATTTTGCCTCACTCTTAACACTAATTGGGAATAATACATGACTATTTATAGGGAAAAGACAAGTCTTGGGCTTTTAACCTAGAATTCATCAAAGGGGCCCATTGCCGTCATCCATGGAGTGCTTTGAAACCCTACAATCTCCCCCTCAAAGTATGGAATGGATGACAATGCTTTAATTTCCAAAACAAGCATCTAACAAATAAAAAGATCTGCAACGAGGAATATATGAAGCAATCCACGAATCTTGATTCTTCAATAGTCTTCAAACACGGGCTCTAGGATATATAAATCAAGCACTAAAGTAATGTCTTTAAACTTCATTTTCGAATGTAATCCCAAAGAATCTTCATGAAAACCAAACCCGCCATAAAAACCCATTTCAGAACAAAGAAACCAAATCACTTCTTGTCTTTGAAGAGCTCCCCTCCAAGTCACAATGATCTTCAAATAAGCTAATGATATAAGCCATCAAAAAAATATCATGTAACAACCCAAACTTTAAGATTTGTAACGCCACTTGATCGAGAAAATACAAGAAGTCGGAGATATAACAAGTCCTTAGCAGAGCTCGATAAAGAACTTCCGATGTAAAGGATACTTCTCTGTAAAAGCTTTAGCAGAGCTCGATGAAGAACTTCCGCTGTAAAAGCTACCTTCATAATTCTACCATAAGCTTTATCAAAAATCTTCAACTTTGAAAAGTCACAAATCCAATTTTGAATGGCCATACCAAAATTCTCCCCCGATTTATAATAAAAAACATGATTATAAAGTCTTCAAATGGTCATGAGAATGATCTTGAATGGATAAAAATTTACTAAGCTCCCCCGCGACAAAAAGATATACACAATGAAGTATAAAATCCGAAAAGTCGTGAAAATTTGACGTTATCACGAAAAACGACTTTCCGAACCGCCAAGACTTGATGGAATCTTTATCTTTATTTTCACGAAAAAATATGAGCATTGAAAAATCCAAAACTGTTCACCGGCCCTCAAATTTGTAAACTTTTCTAAATATAGGGCAAAAACTGTCACTTGCTGAAAGACAGGGGTTGGAATGGTAATTCTCCATTTTTTTTCTCTTTAATTTGTACCAATTTCTAAAAGAGTACCAAATCAGCCATGTTGCTTAAATTATAGGGACCAAATGTGTAACTATGAATTGTCTTCCCGATTTTAATGTCTGATTAAACGAACCATTGGAACGGTGAAGAATGTTCGTAAACGAAAGCCAAATATCGATTCCAATCAACCCCGTGTAGACTTTCGTTCCGAGCACACCGATACCAAAGCGAATCTTAGTTCGTTGCAAGCATCATGATGCGAATCCGATCCATAACCTCTCGCTTCAAATCAATAAATCACAGACCAAAGCGAATCCATATCCATACCGAATCCAATCACAGGTTCGCTTATTGTTCTCACTCTACATTCGCTTCAAGCCCTTTCGTTCCAAGTGCAACACATGAACCCAATCACACTTCCGATTGCGAGTCAACAGCAACTCTGATTCCGAATCAAGCCATTTCACTTCACAATTCCGAATCAAGCTAGTTCTGAACAGATGGTCCAATTGATTTAAGTTCCGATCGCGTGACTCGCTTGACAATAAGGTTCCAAATACAAAATCAATTCCGATCAGAAAACTGAGTTCCGATTCCTAACAGTCCACATAACAATACTGAATTCTGTTTTAGTTCTAAACCCATCTAAAAGAAATACCGATACCGATTTCACAGATTCTAACTCGACATAAATTCCGAATATTGTTCAAGTATCGAACACATCCATATCGATTCCATCATCCAGATTTCAAATGGCTTTAATTTTGATTTTTTTTTTGGTATGACTATCCAAATCGAGATACAATCTAGGTCAACCGATCGGCATTTATTCATCATAAAACTTCAAAGATTGCATTCAACAAAAACCCAATCGATTCTCCAAAGATCGATTTCTTTTACAAGTCATCAATAATTTTCAAAGATCAATACAGATTGTAAAATCAAAATGACTGTAAGAATAGGAATGAGAAAACCGATAAAAATGTGATCTTGGATTAAAACAACCCAAAAATCGATTCATGAGAAATAACAATAATACAAGCACCGATTGTTAATCTTTGATAGACCAGAAGAGATCAAACGGATGGATGAACTGAGTAATAGTAATCGATACATAAAGCAGATGACGCACACAAGAACTCGAGTAGAATATTAGGGACAAATAAAAACTGGATCGACAATAGACATACGGACCATGAACAGTGACGGAATAATTGGGCCAAAACAAAAGAAATTAATCCACGAAGCAACCAATTTATTTTGGACAAAACAATTGATCAAGATCAGATCAAAGATACGAGCATGAAACAGATTGGATTAAAAGAAAATTACCCCGATGAACAGTAGATGCACAATGACTGCAAACACAAGTCTCCATGAACAGTAGTTTGAACATAAATTTTGATTCCATACTGCCAAAACACCAAAAATCTTCAAAATCTTGTGCAGAAAATCATCAAATCAAGAACCGATACTTCAAAAATCAATAGATCTTCAAAGACCCGCTCTGATACCACTTGTTGAGATTAAAACCCTAATTGTGATTTGATGAACAAGATGCGGAAAATAAGAACAAACACAAATAATGAAGATTATGTCGAATGATCACTCGATTTATTCAATATGAGGAATAAATTACACTTTCAGCATAGACTAAAGAATCTAACACTACATAAGAAACCTCACGTGGCGGCTACATTTTGCCTCACTCTTAACCCTAATTGGGAATAATACATGACTATTTATAAGGAAAAGACAATTCTTGGGCTTTTAACCTAGAATTCATCGAAGGGGCCCATTGCCATCATCCATGGAGTGCTTTGAAACCCTACAGTTTCTAATAAAACCAGGAGTTTTATTGAGAAACCGGGCTTTACGAAAGTCGGGCTTCGAAACCGAAAAGATAAATTTTAAGGGCTTCTCGGGCGCTAAGTGGCATATTCCGGGGCTTATCATCGATACCGGGGCTTTGGGGGATGTTAATATGAAAGAAATATGAGATTTAGGGTGAAAAGTGGCAAATTTCCAAAGTTACCCCGGAAGGCTCGCAACCTTCTATTTATAGGGTGGAGCTTCTGATCGGACGGCTGAGAAGCCTCTAGGTGGCGAAGATCCGAAGGCTCGCAGAGAGGGCTCGCACATGGCTCGCACCTACGAAGGCTTGCTGGCAACTCCTTACTGGACCGAGGTCTAGGGTCCGAAGTAGGGCATCCGTGGCATGCATGCGATGGTTCGGTCTCGTGCAAGAGGGTACGTGTCGCCTTCTCAGTTGACCACTCTGGATAAGGCCAGGTGCTCGGATGACTCAGTAGTATTTTGGACACGTGGTGCGTTTTGAGCGAGGGTGACGTGGCAAAAACGTGACTATGCGAATTTTCTCGGTTTTTGTGCAAAAACTTCTAAAATCCATAACTTTCGCATACGAGCTCCGTTTTTGACGTTCTTTATATGCACGTGTAGGTAAAATTACGCTCTACAACTTTCATTTAGACTTCATCGGTTAATTTTTAATTTAATTTTTATATTATTATTTTTAACAGACCGGGACAGGAAATCCGTTAAAAATTCATAACTTCTTCATCTGACGTTCGTTTTCGTCAGACTTTTTACCGTTGTGCTACTAATGACGAGACCTTCAATTCTCGTTTAGGTTGTATCGGCTAAAAATCAATCAATCTAAAATTCGAGTTTTTAGCTGTCTACTACTAAGCTGAAACTTCGAAAAATCATAACTTCCTCATACGAAGTCAGATTTGGGCGTTCTTTTTATCGAACTTCTCGGTTTAACGAATACTACAACTTTCGTTTAGATCACTAAAGCTAAAAAGTAGTTTATCAAAAACTCACTTTTTACGACACTTGGCCCCGTGCCGGTTTGTCGCGAAACTTCGACAGGTCATAACTTCTTCGTTATAACTCAGATTTCGGCATTCTTTATATATCCGTAATCCTTGTCACACCCACTACAAGTTTCTTAATAGATATCGGCTTTATCTACAATTTGATTTTGATGCTCATTTTTATTCTTAATTAATTAAGCCCTAGTAATTAAGCATAAAACACATAAAACACATAGAATCCACATAATTCCTTTTTCATTTCTTCAAAATGAGTTACAAACGTTAACTTAGACTATCATTTTAATATTAATGCCTAGGCTAGAAACACGAGTGTTACAATTCTCTCCCCCTTAGGATGATTCCGTCCCTTGAATCACATATCACTAAATAACTGCAGGAAGCGAATCATCATGTCACTCTCCGTTTCCTAGGTGAGATTTTGTCCATTCATATGTTTCCAGCGCACATGCACTAAATCAACCATCTTGCATCACAACTTCATAGTCTTACGGTCAATGATTGCCTCTTTTTCTTCGATCAACCTCTTGTTTTCATCCAACCTTAACTCAAAAATCGGAATTATGTCGGGCACATCTCCCGTGAACTTTCTCAAATAACACACATGAAAGGTGTTATGAATATCTTCCAGTTCTTCCGGTAATTCTAGCTCGTAAGCTTGATTCTCGATCTTCTGAAGAACTTTAAATGGTCCAATAAACCTTGGACTCAACTTTCCCCTTTTACCAAATCTTATAAGTCTCTTCCACGAAGAGACTTTAAGTAAAATCGAATCTCTAACTTCAATGGTTATCGGTTGTCTTTTCTTGTCAGCATAACTCTTTTGTCGATCTTGAGCAGCTAACATCCTTTCCCTTATCACTTTCAACTTTTCAGCAGTCTGATGGACTATTTCAGGTCCCATAAACTACTTTTCCCCAGCTTCCAGCAAACATGATGGCGTTCGACACTTTTCCCCATACAAAGCGTGATAAGGTGCCATCTTAATTCTTGAGTGGAAACTATTATTATAGGAGAATTCTACTAGAGGTAAGTGTTCATCCCAGTTACCTTGGAATTCTAGGGTACATGCTCTTAGCATATCCTCCAATGTTTGAATTGTTCGTTCGCTCTGACCATCGGTTTGCGGATGGTAAGTTGTACTCAAACACAACTTGGTACCCAATCCTCTTGTAGTCTCCTCCAAAACCTTGAGGTAAAACGGTTGTCACGATCGGATACAATCATTAACAGAACACTATGAAGCCTCACAATTTCCTTCACGTAAAAATTCACAAGTTTATCCATAGACCATTTCTCTTTGGCTGCTATGAAATGCGCACTCGTAGTGAAGCGATCAACGACCACCCAAATCATGTCGTGACCGTTCCTTGTTCTGGGCAGTTTAGTCACAAAATCCATGGTGATGTCTTCCCATTTACCCATGGGTACAGGTAAAGGTTCTAAACTCCCATACGGTTTCTGATGTTGTTCCCTAACACTAGCACAAGTTACACACTCGGCCACATACTTAGCAACACCAAGCTTTATCGTCGGCCACCAATAATAGGGCTTTAGATCCTTATACATTTTTGTACTGCCGGGATGAATCGAGTACATGGTCTTGTGAGCTTCTTCCATTAGAAGATCTATTACTCCTCCCGTCTTAGGTACCCAAATCCTATCTTGGAATACCTTCAACCCTTGGTTGTTTGTACCGAATACTAACGTTTTTCCCAAACATTCTTCCTTTCGGTCATTTTTCTCTAAAGCTTCCTCTTGAGCTTTCTTTATACTTTCCACAATTGTCGAGACTGTTGGATAAGGTGTCTAAGTCCATAACTATTTCGGGCTTGTACTTGACCCGACCCGGCATGGTCCATTTGGGTTGCATGGCACCATGCAATTGGTTAGACTAAATGAGAGGAATAACACTTGGGGATTATTAATATATTATAAGTTCTAATATATTAATAATATTATTTGATTAGTTTGATCAAGAATTAATTTGGAATTAATTAAGTGATCAAAGGATAACTAATTAAATATATGGGTTGATTATGTAAATCATCCATATCTTGTATAGTGGGCTAAGAGGCTCCATGGATTATCAAGTTGGGTTCTACCCATAGGATGCTCCATGGATGCTCCATGGGAGTTACAAACCCATGGGTCATGGAAATGAAGAGTCATGACACATTAGGGTTTACATGGTGTAACCCTAGATGTGTCAACACTATATAAGGATCATATTCTCCACCAAAATCGGCGAGACAAAAAGAAACTAGAGGGCTTGGCCGATTTTGAGAAGTGTGTGTTATCTCAAGAGTCTTTCCAAGAGCATTTGGTGTTGTGTGAAGCATTTGAGGCATCACACTTGGGGTGCTAGGCTCACAAGGTTTCAAGGAACACAAGCAACAACAAGGTAAGTTATTCTATCTATGATTCAAGTTAAAATTGTTCCCCATGTATGCTAGATAGGAATATAACCTTGGAATTCAACTTTGCATGATAATTAGACAAACATAGATCCAAGGTTATTAGGGTTGCATGTACACTTAGGAAGTGTTAGAATGCTCAAAACCCATCAGTGGTATCAGAGCCTAGGCTTGTTTGTTTGTTATTTGTGCTTAAAAGTTGAAGAAAGTCGAAAATTCTGCTGTCTGACTGATGGACTCGACGAGTCCAAGGGGAGGACTCGTCGAGTTCATGTGTATCTTCAACCTACTCGGCGAGTAGGTTTATGCACTCGGCGAGTAGGGTCGACAGAGTGCATAATTTCGACTTGAGTTGCTGGAAATGGATTAGAATCATTACCCTAAAATGTTTTGGTACTTGAAAACTTGTTTTAGAAGGTGTAATGTCTTTTCTAACTCATTTACAACAACTAGTTATCAAAATTACAAAGATTAAATGTGATTTTGATTCTTGAAAGTGTTCATATTCATATTCTTGTTCTTATGATGTTTAGATGATCATAGGAATTATTTGTAACCTATGTGGTAGATTAATTCATGATCATAATGTGTTTTAATGGAGTCCATAACTTGTCCTCAAGTTATGGAAAACCAAAAGTCTCTTGGATTAAAAACCATTAAAAGAACACAAGAGTTAGGAAAAATGAAAAGTCCTCATTTTATTACTCTATTAAACTCATAAGTTACAAGAAATGAAAAGTTTTGAAAGTTTACAAAACTTGCCCTCAAGTTTTGGAACAAGTAAAGTCAAGTTAAAACTTTAGTTCCAACCCCTAGAATTTTAAAAGTTAAAATTCAACCCTTATACTTATATTATTATGATTTAATAATTATATATATATGTATAAGAACAGAGTCGTCTTACCGCTAGTACGCCTCATTCACGAAGCCGGTCTATAAGGTGGGTATAAGGTTGTTGCCTATAAAATGGTGACTTAATGGGTGTCCACTCTCACCCACCGCTTTCTTGATTGGTGGAGGGTCGTTAGCCGAACGGGTAAGACAAGGACTTACTAATTCTCATTCAAAGTATGATGAATATTATAAAGTAACTAAATGTTTTATTAAATTCCCAATCTTAGTTACTTTAGGAAAAATGTGAATAAGGTGCTATTCCATGAAATTACACTTTACACTTTGATTAAGTCGTTGGTGGAGCGTGTGTGGTTAACCGGCACACTAACTTGGACTTAACAAGGTAGGTAAAGGGTGACTTAGGGTTTATTATAGTATCGATGGAGCGTGTGTGGTTAACCGGCACATCGATTGAGTGATAAACTTTAAGGGTACCAAGTGATTTGCATGGTTACTTCACACCTCGTTTTGTGATCCTCGGTATCCCAGTCACAAAACTTGGAGGGCACACTCGAGATTGAAACATGCCTTTGAAAAGTTCATTGAATCTCAAAGAATCTAGGAATTTCTAAGAACCATTCAAAAACCTAATACTAAAATATTGCGGTTTTCGTGGTGGAAATTGGTGAATCGTCATTCACCTACCTTTCAAATATGATATAGCTTAGATTACGGCATACCTCTTCTAAGTTATATTATATTGTGATTGGATCCTAGCCTTAATATTACATTTGGGTGTTTTATTAAGGACTCTCTTATATCTAAACTAATCTTGTTCTCTTTCCTTCAGATGTCTTTCAACAATGGTTCTGGCTCTAATCCTAATGGCTCCTTTACCCTTATGAACTTGTGTGGGAAAGTCACCTTTGATGGATCCAACTTCAGTGAGTGGATCAGAAACATCAGGATGATTACCCGCTACGAGGACAAAGAATATGTCCTTGACAAGGAGCTTAAGGAGATTGATGAGTCCACTGCAACTCCTCAGGAGATCGCTGAATTTCGGGCACATGAAAGGGATGCTACGAAAGTGGCTTGCATCATGATGGCCACGATGACAGCGGAACTCCAAAAGTCTTATGAGGATTTCTACCCTTATGAAATGCACCAAGATTTGATGGAAAGATACCATCAAAGTGCACGACAAGAGAGGTATGAAATCATCTGCTCCATGATAACAACCATGATGAAGGACGGGGAATCCGTCACGAACCACATGCAGAAAATGCAAAGGTATGTGGATCGTTTGCTGAAGCTTAATGTGAACTTCCCGGAGGATCTTGCAATAGATATTATTTTGCATTCCTTACCATCGTGCTATGATCAATTCCGCATGACATATCACATGAACAAGGAAGAAGTCACCCTCAGCAAACTTCATGGACTTCTCAAGACCGCAGAATCAGGTCTTAAGGGGAAGTCGGTTGCTATCACTCCTACTCAAAACTCTACTCCGGTTTTGGCAATCGGGAAAAGTCGAGGGAGGAAGAGAAAGAGCTCTTCTAAGGGTACCAAGGTTCGGACCCTTGATGGCTCTTCTTCAAGTGGAACCAAGAAAGGTTTCATTACTCCTTCTTCTGATCCAAAAGAGGCTGAATGCTTCTATTGCCACGAAAAATCTCATTGGAAGCGGAACTGCCCAAAATACCAGCAAGATGTGAAGGATGGGAAAGTTAAACCCAACCATGCAGGTATTTACACTATCATTTCTAATAACTCACCCCATTCTAATTCTTGGGTCCTTGATACCGGGTGTGGTATTCATATTTGTTGTGACTTGCAGGGACTAAGAAGAAGTGAGGGTGTGGAGCAAGGAAGGATAAACTTGATCATGGGGAATAGGAAAGCTATACCTGTTACCAAGATTGGAGTTTATACTTTATCGCTAAGTAGTGGGTTTAGTTTAGATTTGAATAAATGTTGTTACTCGCCAGGAATGGCAAGAAATATTATTTCCTTTCATGCTTTGTACAAACAAGGGTTTACCTTTTCATTTAATAATGAAGTTGGTTCTATTGATGCTTTCTTTAATAATGTTCTTTATTTTAAAGCATTACCTTGTGATGGTGTGTATGAAGCTGTATCTGTTGTAGATAACTTAGGAAATAATATTTTGTGTATTGATTCTACTAATAATAACTTGGATAAAGCATCTTTATGGCATTGTCGTCTTGGACATATAAGCAAGAAACGCATAGGCCAACTCCAAAAGGATGGAGTCTTGGAGTCGTTTGACCTAAAGTCAGATGATAGTTGCGAATCATGCTTACTTGGAAAAATGACAAAGTCACCCTTCACAGGTTCGTGTGATAGGGTTGAAGGTTTGTTGGACCTTATACACACGGATGTGTGTGGACCATTCAAACATGCCACAAGGGATGCTAATCGTTATTATTTGACTTTTACTGATGATTATAGTAGATATGGATATGTCTACTTGATCAAGCATAAGTCAGAGACTTTCGAGAGGTTTAAGGAATTTAAATAGGAAGTCGAGAATCAATTGGGTAGGAACATTAAGATGCTTCGATCCGATCGTGGTGGTGAGTATCTTAGTTCAGAGTTCCTCGACTATCTAAGGGAATGTGGGATAGTCTCACAATTGACACCTCCCAGGACACCACAGTTGAATGGTGTGGCTGAGAGGCGTAATCGAACCTTGTTAGATATAGTTCGTTCCATGATTAGTCGAGCTACGCTACCAATCTCATTCTGGGGGTATGCCTTAGAGACTGCCGCCCATATTCTTAATCTAGTCCCTACAAAGAAAGTTGCCAAAACTCCTCACGAGATGTGGACTGGTAAAGTACCTAAACTAGACCACATCAGGATTTGGGGTTGCGAGGCTTTCGTGAGACGCGCGACTCATGATAAGCTCAAACCTCGAAGCGAGAGGTGTATTTTCATCGGTTACCCACAGCGATCCTTTGGTTACCTCTTCTACAGACCTAGTGACAATGTGGTCTTTGTAGCAAGAAGAGGAGTCTTTCGAGAAAGAGAGTTTATAAGCCAAGGAGACAGTGGGAGGCAAATTGATCTTGAAGAAATTCAAGAATCAAGCGGTGAAGGAACTTCAAACTCTAGCCCTCAACTTGAGGAGGAAACTCCTGTTGAGCAAATTGACAAATCTGTACCTCTGAGACGTTCCACGAGAGTTAGGAGTGCACCTGAGCATTACTATGGTTTCCATATTACTGCAGAAGGTGAGACACTTATTAGTGATGGGACACTAGTAAGTCAAGATGACCCTAACAGCTACGAGGAAGCCATGGCAGGCCCCGAGTCTGCTAAATGGAAAGAGGCTATGGATAGCGAGATACAATCCATGTATGATAATCAAGTTTGGAACTTGGTTGAAAATGTACCAGGTCGTAAGACGGTAGGGTGCAAATGGGTCTTCAAGAAGAAGACCGACATGGATGGTAAAGTACACACTTATAAGGCTAGACTGGTTGCAAAGGGCTTCTCTCAAATTCCTGGAGTGGATTATGATGAAACCTTTTCTCTAGTAGCCAAGATTAAGTCTATTCGGGTTCTGTTAGCCATAGCTGCATTTCATGATTATGAAATATGGCAGATGGATGTCAAAACCGCTTTCCTTAATGGAAAGTTGGCTGAAGATGTTTACATGAGTCAGCCAGAGGGTTTTGTCAGCAACGAGTACCCTAATATAGTGTGTAAGCTTGAGAAATCCATTTATGGATTGAAGCAAGCACCTCGCAGATGGAATCTTTGCTTTGATGAAAAGGTCAAGGAATTTGGCTTTTCTAGGAGTGAAGATGAATCTTGTGTGTATGTCAAGGATAGTGGGAGTATAGTTAGCTTTTTGGTATTGTATGTGGATGACATACTACTCATACGAAACGACATTCCAACCCTGCAGGAAGTAAAGTCCTGGCTTGGGAAGTGTTTCGCTATGAAGGACCTTGGTGAAGCTGCCTATATTTTAGGGATAAGAATCTTGAGAGATCGGAGTAAAAGACTAATTGGACTTAGTCAGAGTACCTACTTGGATAAGGTGCTGAAGAGATTCAGCATGCAGGATTCCAAGAAAGGCGAGTTACCCATACAGAGTAACACCAGATTGAGTAAGACACAAAGCCCTAGCACTGAGGCTGAGATAGCAGAAATGAGTCGAACACCTTACGCTTCGGCTGTAGGATCGATCATGTATGCTATGACGTGTACTCGACCCGATGTAGCTTTTGCCTTGAGCATGGTTAGCAGGTATCAGGCGAACCCTGGCAAGGCACACTGGACTGCGGTAAAGAATATCCTCAAGTACCTACGGAGGACTAAGGACTGGGTTCTTACCCTCGGTGGGAGTGATGACTTGAGAGTAGTAGGGTATAGTGATGCTAGCTTCCAGACTGATAGGGATAATTTCCGATCTCAATCGGGCTAGATCTTTAACCTAAACGGAGGAGCAATTTCTTGGAAGAGTTCCAAGCAAGAGACAGTGGCAGATTCTACTTGTGAATCAGAGTATATTGCAGCTAGCGAGGCAGCAAAGGAGGCGATATGGCTGAAGAACTTCATTGGAGACCTTGGAGTTGTACCAGCTATTAAAGAGCCAATGGAAATTTTTTGTGATAGTGAAAGTGTTGTTGCCTTAGCCAAGGAACCAAGGGATCATGGGAGATCCAGACACATCGACAGAAAATACCATTTCATTAGACATCGGATAGAAGAAGGACATCTCGTGGCAAAGAGGGTATCATCAGATGAGAATCCGGCAGATCCCCTCACAAAGGGACTGACTCGGGTTAAGCATCTTCAGCATGCTCGGAGCATAGGGCTGAAGGATGATATTAGATTTAGTAGTTAGATAACCTCGAAATTTGTAAAGTGTAATTGACATTTGATGATGAGTAAAAGGAGTTTTATTTATGAGTAAAGTGTTGCTATCTCTTGTCAATCATTTACTATATTTCTTTTGCATGTTTTGACTTCCAGAATAATTTTGTTTGGTATAACATATTATTCAAACCTCCACAGTCGGTCATATGTTGGAAGTAGATATGAATCAAGACTGTCATGTTTGGTTGTAGAGGTCTTGGACAAGGCTACAACAATCATGAGTGCTCATAAGTTCTGAGCATTGGACTCAACCCACGCTCACTGGAATCACTTCATGGAATTCTATCTCGAGTGATCGTGAGACGGTAATATCGTATAAGTCTTCAAACCTAGAGATATGATTTGTTACTTACAAGTTGGTTATGCACTGATTGTACGAAAATGCATTGGTAACTCGATGTTATAAATCGTACTCTTGTGTGTAATTCAATGAGTGGTAGAACAAACATATGAGTCAAAGTTTATCTGTTCCTTCTTGGATTAGAAGCTGATATCTGGGCCCCTCGATGATTTTGTTTTAACCCATGTACCGGGCCCGGTCAGAACTAAGTTGATGTGTTCAATTAAGTTCTATGTCAAACAAATCGGAAATCGGGAAACAAATGCTGGACAATAAGCAAGACAATGTTCCATGTATTTGCCCGGCTGATATCTAGAACAGAGGATTATATGATCACTTATCTTAAATGGCGTACCATCATCTTCTCAGTTCCGAGAGACCTTGAAAGAGCTACGATTGCCGGTCGGTTCCTGAAGTACTAGAGATATAGTTATTAGACTTATCCAAGTGGGAGACTGTTGGATAAGGTGTCTAAGTCCATAACTATTTCGGGCTTGTACTTGACCCGACCCGGCATGGTCCATTTGGGTTGCATGGCACCATGCAATTGGTTAGACTAAATGAGAGGAATAACACTTGGGGATTATTAATATATTATAAGTTCTAATATATTAATAATATTATTTGATTAGTTTGATCAAGAATTAATTTGGAATTAATTAAGTGATCAAAGGATAACTAATTAAATATATGGGTTGATTATGTAAATCATCCATATCTTGTATAGTGGGCTAAGAGGCTCCATGGATTATCAAGTTGGGTTCTACCCATAGGATGCTCCATGGATGCTCCATGGGAGTTACAAACCCATGGGTCATGGAAATGAAGAGTCATGACACATTAGGGTTTACATGGTGTAACCCTAGATGTGTCAACACTATATAAGGATCATATTCTCCACCAAAATCGGCGAGACAAAAAGAAACTAGAGGGCTTGGCCGATTTTGAGAAGTGTGTGTTATCTCAAGAGTCTTTCCAAGAGCATTTGGTGTTGTGTGAAGCATTTGAGGCATCACACTTGGGGTGCTAGGCTCACAAGGTTTCAAGGAACACAAGCAACAACAAGGTAAGTTATTCTATCTATGATTCAAGTTAAAATTGTTCCCCATGTATGCTAGATAGGAATATAACCTTGGAATTCAACTTTGCATGATAATTAGACAAACATAGATCCAAGGTCATTAGGGTTGCATGTACACTTAGGAAGTGTTAGAATGCTCAAAACCCATCAGAGACAACTTCAATTCTCAACACTCTTGGCCTTTTCTTTTCAAGGTTTACCTTCCGACTGAGAGCATCAGCAACAACATTTTCCTTACTAGGTTGGTAAAGTATCTCACAGTCGTAGTCCTTGAATAACTCTAGCCAGCGTCGTTGCCTCATGTTAAATTCCTTCTGATTAAAGAAATATTGGAGACTCTTATGATCAGTGAAAAGTTAGCATTTAGTACCATAAAGATAATGCCTCCATATCTTTAAGGCAAATACTACCGCTGCCAACTCCAGATCATGAGTGGGTTAGTTCTTTTCATGCTCCTTCAATTTCCTCGATGCATACGCTATCACTTTATCCCTTTGGGTCAGAACACAACCTAACCCAACTCCAGATGCATCGCTATAAACTGCGATGTCATCAACTCCTTCAGGCAATGAAAGAATCGGTGCTTCACACAATCTCTTCTTTAACTTCTCAAAGGCTTCCTTATGCTTCTCATTCCAAGCATAAGTAGCTCCTTTGTGGGTCAAAGCTATTAATGGAGTAGCAATCGAAGAAAAGCCTTGGATAAACCTTCGGTAATATCCAGCTAATCCTAAAAAGCTCCGAATCTCCGTAGGACTTTTTGGTTGTTCCCACTTCATTACAGCTTCAATCTTCGCTGGGTCAACCATTATCCCTTCTTGGTTAACCACATGACCCAAAAATTGGACTTCTTGATTCCAAAAATCACATTTGGAGAACTTTGCATACAACTTCTCCTTCTTTAATACCTCTAACACTTATCTCAAGTGTTTTCCATGCTCATCTTGGCTTTTCGAGTAAATCAGAATGTCATCTATGAAAACTATCATGGATTTATCTAGGAATGGTTTACAAACCCTATTCATCAAATCCATGAAAGTTGCTGGGGTATTGGTGAATCTGATTGACATAACCAAAAATTCATAGTGTCCATATCTTGTTCTGAACGCAGTCTTTTCGATATCCTGCTCTCTCACCTTTAGTTGATGGTATCCTGACCTAAGGTCGATCTTCGAGAAATAGCTCGAACCCTGTAACTGGTTGAACGGGTCATCGATCCTTGGCAATAGGTACTTGTTCTTTATCGTCGCTTTGTTCAGCTCTTTATAATCGATGCACATTCTCATGCTCCCGTCTTTCTTCTTTACAAATAACACAGGGGCTCCCCAGGGCGATGAACTAGGTCGAATGAAACCTTTGTCCAATAACTCTTGAAGTTGTGTCATAAGTTCTTTCATCTCTGTTGGTGCTAATCGAAATGGTGCTTTTGCTATCGGCCTCGTTCCTGGTAACAAGTCGATACAAAATTCTACTTGTCGATCAGGGGGCAATCCGGGAAGATCTTCGGAAAAGACTTTCGGATAATCACACACCACTGGAATATTCTGCACCTCCTTCTCTTCCTTCTTAGCATCGATCACGAACGCTAGGTATGATGTACATCCCTTGGCCAAACACTTTCTGGCTTTCATTAGGGAAATGATTCCAGAATTTACTCTGCGTTTGTCCCCATACACCATAAATGACTCTTTCCCTGGCGGGTTTACTTTTACTATCTTCTTCCTACACAATATTTCGGCATCATTGGCACTAAGCCAATCCATTCCTAAAACTATGTCGAATTAGTTTAACTCGATAGGCAATAATTCCTCGTGGAACTTATTCCCATCCAAGTCAATGAGGATGTTTTTCATTCGATGCCTAACAGGTACAAACTTGCCACTAGCAATCTCGACTATTACAACATTAACTATTCTATCTACAGGCAAAGCTAGTTTTCTACCAAATTCATGCGAAATAAAGGAGTAATTGGCTCCAAAATCAAACAAAATTTGGGCAGGCAATTCGTTTACGAGAAAGGTACCTGAAGCAACATCGGCTTCTTCTTTCGTAGCTTCGAGTGTCATCTGAAAGGCTCTCGCCTTCGGCTTTGGTGGAAGATTGGGTTTTGTTGCGTCCTTCTTCTTCGGGCAGACCCTCAAAATATAGCCTTCTTCATTGCACCCAAAACGTACGTTCTTATTGAAGGTGCATTCATTGGCATAATGCCCAGGCTTTCCATATTTGTAACAAGTGACTTCCACGCTGCACTTCCTAGCATGTTTCTTCATACACTTGTCACACCACTTGGCTTCGGCTCCTCCTCCAAATTTTCTCGAACCAGTCTTCGAGAATTTGTTCTTTTTGTTGGAACCTGAAGTTCCTTCAAACTTTCTCTTTTCGCCAACTTCAACCTTGCTGGCGGCTCTCCCTTTTATGATATCTTCAACAGACTTGGCAGCCCAGATAGTTGCCTCCAAAGTAAGTGCCTGACGTACTGGCACCGCGTACTCCCATAGAAGTCCCTTTGCGTACCTATCAATTTTTTCCAACTCATGTGGGACAATATGCAAAGCAAACTCCATTTTGTCTGTGAAGTTATTTGTATATTCGTCAACGGTCATACTCCCCTTCTTCAACGTTAGAAATTGGTTTTCTAACTCAAGCACGTTTTGGGCCGAGCAGTACTTGCGCTTGAAGTGCACCAAGAACTCTGCCCAAGTTAGTTGAAGTGGCTCATTAGGGCTTAGGGTTTTCCTCAAAGTGCTCCACCATCGTGCAGCACTACCCCTGAACTGATGTACTGCAAACGTGGTTTGTAACTTGCCTTGGCAATCACAAATTATGAAAGTCAACTCCATTTCCGAGATCCAGTCCATTACTTCGACAGGATCTTCTTTTCCAGTGAAGGTCGATGGCTTGCAAGTCATAAAGTCCTTATACTTGCACCCATTTCTCTCCATTCTACCCTCGTGGTTATTTCTCCCAACCATAAGCGGTTCACTATGACCAACAGATCTACTGTTGTTCCCTTCTTCAGATCGATCGTCATTTAGTTCACATTGTTCAACAGGAACTGAAGGTTCATCCCTATCGTTCAACAACATTTGCCTCAATTCCTCCTTTTGTTCAGCCAACATGGTCTGAATCATAGTTTGTACTCCAGCCATGGTGATGGGTTCGGGTGCAGCTCCTACTATCGGCACCTGTTCCACCACTTGAGGTTGAGGTTGTTGGTTTCTATTTGCATTTCCCACTCCACTTCGAGTTCTTGCCATTACAATTTATATACCAAATAAGGTGAATTTAGGTCTTTATCCTTGTTAGACATGTCAATTCCCTTATCACTCCGAAACGTTTACATGTTAGTTCTAATCTCGTAATTATACGCTTAGAATCCTACACACATAAGGTTTCCAGATCCGGTCGACAACAGACCATAGATCCGAACAAATAATGGCATATATGGCAACATATAGCATTTAGCACATAAAGGCATTTTATGCACCTTTCCTAAAATAAACTAGTGCTTGTATCTAAAATATGGCAGACACTCATCTCACAATCATCACTTAGCATTCTAAGTTTAAGTCTAGAAATTCTACAATTTCTTAGTTCGCTTAAACTAATGCTCTGATACCAACTGTGACATCCCCTAATTTCTCGGCCAGAAAAGACCGATTTAATTTATGCTTTTTAAAATAAAATCAGAGAAATCTTTTTAAAATATGTTGCGGAATTGGTCCCCAAAATAATACATGATAAAAGTTTATCAAAATCTTTCCTTAAGAAATGTATAGTTTCATTTCATATCAAAACCTCGGGATATCATGTTCCAATACAGATCAAAAGCATAAACAAGAAATTATAAGCCTTTCAACAGTTATTTACAACTACTGGCCTATAATAAAAAAATCTCTCATCATCTTCCGACTATGCTTGGGGTCCACTACCTGTAATCATAAAAACTGAGTAGGACAGGCTTGGGAGCCTGGTGAGCATATAGGGTTTTCAACCCACAATAATAATATACTTATTAAGTTCACCAATCAACAATAACCCTGATTACCCGTTCCCGTTATCCTCACTTTACGTCCCTAAACACTTATCACAAGGGACCTAGCTTAAACAATAGTATCGGGATGGACACTACTGCTAAGGGGTTTCCTCATCCATACATGTCCAAAAGGCAACCATGAGGGGGATGGAGAACACCAATGAACAATTAGTTCATCAACACCTACAAGTTGCGAACCTGCTAGTGTTCCATTGGACTGTCTAGAAAGGCCTGTGGTCGTCATCTATACTCTGCTAGATGACTACAAAAACAACAACAACATCGAGGCCTCTCACCATTTTAACACACATCAACTATTTCATCTATCCATGTTCTACCCAACATAGTTTGTAGATAAAATACATATACACTTTAAAACTTGTATAAAACATTTATTCAACAGTCACCTCAAATAAACACTTAATATAATTACACATAGCACATATTTTATAGAAAATACTTCATATCTAGGTGTAAGATGAAAGTGACTAGACACTCACATGATTTGATGATAATCGGGCAGCAATTCATTGCTTAAAACGATCGTTTCTAATAAAACCGGGAGTTTTATTATGAAACCGGGCTTTGCGAAGATCAGGCTTCGAAACCGAAAAGATAAATTTTTCGGGCTTATCGGGCGTTTCGTAGCATATTCCGGGGCTTATAATCGATACTGGGGCTTCGGGGGATGTTAATATGAAAGAAATATGAGATTTAGGGTGAAAAGTGGCAAATTTCCAAAGTTACCCGGGAAGGCTCGCAACCTTTTATTTATAGGGTGGAGCTTTCTGATCGGACGGCTGAGAAGCCTCCAGGTGGCAAAGATCCGAAGGCTCGCAGAGAGGGCTCACACATGGCTCGCAGTTGTGAAGGCTTGCTGGCAGCTCCTTACTGGACTGAGGTCTAGGGTCCGAAGTAGGGCATTCGTGGCATGCATGCGAGGGTTCGGTCTCGTGCAAGAGGGTACGTGTCGCCTTCTCAGTGGACCACTCCGGATAAGGCCGGGTGCTCAGATGATTCATTAGTATTTTGTACACGTGGCTAGTTTTGAGCGAGGGTGACGTGGCAAAAACGTGACTATGCGAATTTTCTCGATTTTTGTGCAAAAACTTCTAAAATCCATAACTATTGCATACGAGCTCCGTTTTTGACGTTCTTTATATGCACGCGTAGGTAAAATTACGCTATACAACTTTCGTTTAGACTTCGTTGGCTAATTTTGAATTTAATTTTTCTATTATTATTTTTAACAAACCGGGACAGGAAATTCGTTAAAAATTCATAACTTCTTCATCCAACGTCCGTTTTCGTCATACTTTTTACCGTTGTGCTACTAATGATGAGACCTTCAATTCTTGTTTAGGTTGTATCGGCTAAAAATCACTCAATCTAAAATTCGAGTTTTTAGTTGTCCACTGCTAAGCTAAATCTTCGAAAAATCATAACTTCCTCATATGAAGTCAGATTTGGGCGTTCTTTTTATCGAACTTCTCGGTTTAACGAATACTTGACTTTCGTTTAGATCACTAAGGCTAAAAAGTAGTTTATCAAAAACTCACTTTTTACGACACTTGGCCCCGTGCCGATTTGTCGCGAAACTTCGACAGGTCATAACTTCTTCGTTATAACTCGGATTTCGGCATTCTTTATATATCCGTAATCCTTGTCACACCCACTACAAGTTTCTTAATAGATATCGACTTTATCTACATTTTGATTTTGACGCTCATTTTTATTCTTAATTAATTAAGCCCTAGTAATTAAGCATAAAATACATAAAACACATAGAATCCACATAATTCCTTTTTCATTTCTTCAAAATGAGTTACAAAGGTTAACCTAGAGTATCACCTTAATATTAATGCCTAGGCTAGAAACACTAGTGTTACAATAATAGTATGTACTAGACCCGAGAGTAGCATGGTCCATTTTGGTTGCATGGCATCGGAACAATTGGATCGAGAAATGAGAAAAAGGATACTTATGATTTGTTAATATATTTTAAGTTCTGATATATTAATATGAAATCATATTATTTAATTAGTATTGATCAAGAATTAATTTGGAATTAATTTTGTGATCAAAAGAGACTAATTAAATATATAGGGATTGATTATGTAAATCATTCATTCTTATATAATGGGCTTATGATCCATAGTTCTTCATGGTAGGCTAAACACATGGAGTGATCCATGGATACCCCATGGAGGTTAAAACCCATGAATCATGAAGAATATGGAAAACCATGTATATTAGGGTTTTCCTACATGTGGCGCACTATATAAAGGACCTCTTAGCTCAAGGAATTGGCACTGGTGATACACATAAGAGGGCTAGCCGATTTGGGAGCACAAGTATCTTCTGAAGTTATTCTAAGTTGTTGGTGGTGTTGTGTGAACTATTTGAGGCGCAACACTTGGGGCAATAGGCTCTTAAAGGTTCAAGACTTCAAGCTCCATCATTACCCGAAGCTATTTTTGAACTTATAAACCTGTTTTTGATGTGGTAATGATCATGCTAATCCAATTCAAAAGATAATTGTCAAAAGTTTCATGTTTTGCATTAGTTTAATGGTTAGGCTAATTACATGAAAATTGTTTGATTTGAATTGTCTTGTTCACATGAGTTTAATCTAGATCATGAATTTTTGTAGACATGTTTCTTAGTTTATTTGATTATTTAAATGGCCTTTAATGGATTCCATAACTTGTCCTCAAGTTATGGAAAACCAAAAGTTTTTTCTTTAAAAGAGTTATTAAAGCCATAGGTTATAGAAACATGAAGACTCTCTTTCCCATAAATTGTTTTATGACCTCCATAACTTGTCCTCAAGTTATGGATTTTCAAGAGTTTCTTCATTAAAATCTTTAAAACCTATATTAAACTCATATGTCACGGAGTCCAAAAGTTTTTTTTTGAATTGTTCAAAACTTTCCCTCAAGTTTTAGAATTTTTAAAGTTTCACTTTTGAGTAATTTAATTCCAAACCCTAGAATTTTAAAAGTTTAGAATTCAACCCTTATACTATTATAATATTATATATATATATATATATATATATATATATATATATATATATATGTATAAGAGTAAATTCAGTCTTATCATTAGTAGGCCTCATTCATGAAACCGGTCTATAAGGGGGGTATAAGGTTACTGCCTATAAAATGGCAGTTTAATGGGTGTCCACTCTTACCCACCGCCTCCTTGACTGGTGGAGGGTCGTTTGCCGAACGGGTAGAATAGGACTCTAAATCTCCCTTCATTAAAACTATAATGATAAATATAAAGTAACTAAACACTTATAAATTCCCAATCTTAGTTACTTAGGAAAATGTGAATATGGTGCTAACCCATGATATTGCACTTTGCACCTTGTTAAGCTGATTAATGGAGCGTGTGTGGTTAACCGAAACACTAATCGGGACTGACAGTGTGTGGCAAAGGGTAGCTTGATATTAATCATTGAGCAATGGAGCGTGTGTGGTTAACCAGCAATATTGATTAGGTGGTTGTAACATTGGGTGTACCAAGTTAATTTGCATGGTTATTCACTCCTTGTTTGTGATCCTCGACATCCCAGTCACAAACTTGAAGGGCACAATCAAGATTTAAACATGCCATTGAATAGTTCATTGAATCTCAAAGGATCTGGGAATTTCAATTCACTTAAAACCTAAAATTCTTTTCGTTTTTCGTGGTGGAAATTGGTAAATCGTCATTTACCTACCTTCAAATATTTTGCAGTTTGGATTACGGCAACCCTCTTCTAAATTGTAAAATATTGTGTTGGTTCCTAGCCTTAATATTTCATTTGGGTGTTATATTAAGGTCTAAATCAACTAACTTGAATTTCTCCCTTGTAGATGTTTGCCTCAGACAGCTATGGTCTTCCCAAATCTTCTAGAACAAGCTTTCATTCCGAAGATGATTTTCCACGATTGCATCGTGGAAGTGAAAATCATACTTCACTTTCTCCACCTCCTCCAATTATGATCCCTGACCCACAAGCTCGAACACTTGAAAAGTTTAGGATCACTCAATCCTTATTGAATAGTAAACACAAAGATGGAAGTCTTGTATGTACTCATGTCTTGGACATGAATGATAGGCTGAGGATGTTCGGTGTCGTCTTCCCAAGGAAGTTGGCTATTGACTGGGTTCTTTTGTCACTTCCTGAGTCATATAGTGATTTTGTTAAAGACTACTATGTGACAGATCACGACATGACCCTAACTGATCTCACCTATTTGCTAATTACTGCTGAATTATCAATGATTTGGCGCAGTGGCAAAGCAAATCTGACTGGAAGATCAACATCCCAAGCTGACATGGAAATCCGAGAAAATATTACTTCTCCTAGAGGAAAGGAATTGGCCATGGTCAAAAGTTTTTATCATAAGAGAAAGGCCAATTCTGACACTGTTCCATGTGAGTCTATGTGTTTCTGTTGCCAAGGAAAGGGACTTTGGAAGCGAAGCTGCCCTGACTACCTGAGAAGTTTAATCAGATTGTATGGTTGTGCTTCAGGTAAGTCTAATGTCTAACTCTATTAAGTTCCTAATTGCTGATTCTAAATACATGATGTGACAAGGTTGCATTTTGATGTTTTGTAGGATCATGCAAAGGGAAGGAAACTTAAAGGAAGAGTATGTTGAACCTGATCGTGAAGATGGATTTAGATCGCATGGTTCGAAGATCGGTTTTTCGAGCTACTGCTTAGGAGTTATGATAGATTGCTAGGAAATATGTAATAGCATAGTTTTCATTTGAAGTTGCATTGTAAGGAAAAGTTTTTTTTTTTGCATTTTATAAATAAATAAATTTTTTTTATTTTATTATATCTCCTTGCAATGGCATTTGTGAAAATTGATGGTTGTATGTTTTATATTGTTAGCAATATGGATTTGATTCTTTCGTTTGTGGTAGCGTCATAATTTACCAAATAAGGAAAGGTTCTCATCACCCAAGTCTCAATTGGGCAGAAACTTGGAATCATGCAAGTTGTATTGTATGATGAATGAGAATTTTCATCTTTCATAAATTAAGACTAATTCTTTGTTCACATGTATATGTGAGTCAAGTGAAGGACTATGGGATTGGGTACACTGGGTGTGCGCTGGACAAGTCCACCACAAAGACCGATAAGACTGTTCGTCATGATTTACTAAAAGTTAGTAAATATGGTTATGCTTACAAGTTTAAGTATAATTCTGAAACATTGGAAAAGTTTCAATATATATGGTAGGACGAATGAGAAGAATCAAATTAGGCAAAAAGATAAAAGTTTCTCAATTCTAAAAAGATGGGAGAGTACTTTAGTATCATGTTTTATGATCATCTTAATGATTATGAAAAACCATGTCATAATTGATCCTCTAAGGATATCTTAGTGCATTTGTATGACTAAGAAGAGGAATCGTGAATTGTTGAAATAGTTAAATGGTTAAATCAATAAGATAAGTCATACTACGTTCCATAACAAGTCTTAGAGTCGTACTCCAAGATTGTAACCATGAGTGACATAAATAAGGTTTAAAACACTTATCGAATGTAGAGTAAAAGTTTTCTACTCTTGTACATTTGAAATTGGTATGTTGTGATGTTTGGATAAAACAAAGACCAACTAAGGCCAATTGTGTGAAGTGTTTGTCTTGATAAGAATCTGCACTAACTCTTAAACATTTGTTTTGTCTTAGTAAGAGAGTCTTATATGTCAAGAGGTCAGTGGGAGTCTTAAAGATCTTGACAAGTTTCAAGAACTAATCAAAAATAAACCTATTGTTAAACACTAGCACATGAATTGAGTTTTTTAACCTATCATGTTGACATATCCGTATTTCTATGCCCATTCCAGTTAAAGTTGACTATGCATGAGAGTTCTATGAGTTCTCAGTTGTTTGCATAACAACTTGGAAGACATGATAGGCCCTTGTGCTGCCAGGTGGCAAGAAAATAAGGTTGAGCAAGTTCACTCCATACGAGTTTGGATTTGTCACTAACCTTGACTTGTGATTATGGTTATGAGAAATTCACATGGATAAGAACACATATACCATAAAATCAAAGTGTCATATGGTTTCTCTCCGATTCATGAAAATTTTGGTGAGGAAACGCTTTCACTAAGTAGATTTTAAGTAGATAGCTATTGTAATATTTGCATTCTCAAAGTCATTAATGGAGCATGTGTGGTTAACCGACACACTAACATGGACTAGTGATAATGGCAAAAGTTCTAAACATTATGATTACGACATCCCTCTTCATAATTGTTTAGACACACATGTGAGCTATCTAAGGAAAGGTGTATGATTTTGGATAAAGTCTTATGAAAGCATCTCGTATCAGAAATCTGAACTTTGGTAAGAAAGTCAAGAAGTATTGATTTCTAGAAGTCCAATTGATTTATGGGTACATGTCAAAGCTAGTAGGAGCATAAGTGTTAAGCTAGTAAGTTAATAATTGTGATGCTAGTGGGAGAATAATTATTATGGTAAATGTTGCAAGTTAGCAATGTTAATTATAAAAAACAAAATTTTTAGGGTTTGAAAAGTTGTTTTTCTATAATTAAGTGAGAGGAATTTATACTTCATTTCAAATCTAAAAGCTTAGATTAATATTTTAACCAATTTTAGTCAAAATATATATGAATGTTATGCTGGAATGGTTCAACATAAGGAAATTCTATATATGGAAAGGTTAATTGCGTTCTCAAAAGTTGGTTATGATTATGACATCCCTTTTCATAATCTAAATTATGAGAACATGGAAAATAAAAATATTGTAGCAAAAGACTGATCAAGGATCATGTCTTTATGTTAGACATTATGAATCGTGTCCCATATGCTTTGGGTATAGGATTGATTGCATATGCTATAGTATTTTCGTGTTCTAAATATTCCAAATGCCTAGGGCATTAAGAGGGAAAAAAGAATAGAACCATATATGACTAATGTGGTTAAACAACTGTTAAGGGAAATCTAAGGTTCGCTAAAGATTGGTCGGTTAAAGGACAGTTGGAAGTATAGTAATGGATGGACCATATTGACAATATTATGAATAGACAGGAGTCTAATAATAATGAGTTGTCATATGGCAAATATGGAATGTTTCCATATTGGGAGTTAAAGAATAGATAAGAAAGCTAGAAACGTTTATGCAAGAAGGATGTTCAAAGGAATGTACTTTGAATTTGAGAATTCATTTCCATGGAATTGTCTTGTAACAATCTCCAAAAAGAATATTTTGTAATATCATTGGTCAAGTCTCTGTGACTTTTGGTACCTAGACATTACAAAAGAATCATTGCATGATGGCTTAGAATCTGACACTTTTTAGCAGTGACAAGAATTTGGAATTCTTACACTTGCAATAAGAATTTGGAATTGTGAAATGAGAATCATTGAAATGTTTTTCAATTGATCTATTTCACAAAGTAAGGACCATAGACAAACATAGTGTGCATGCTTGGAGCATGGCATAACTATTATTTAGACAAACATTGTGTGCATGCTTCGAGCTTGGCATGACTATGGTTTTAATTCAATAATAAGTTGATTATTCAAAACATTATACAATGAATAATGAGTAATCAATACGAATCAAAAGTTTTGGGACCATATAGGATTAGTATTATTCTTGTGTTTCACTTTGCATGTTTTGACTTCCCGAATAACTGGGTTATTCAAAACCATCCACAGCCGATTATACTTTGAAAGTAGCTATTGAGGCAAGACTGTCATGAATGGGTCTGTAGTTTATCTAGGACAAAGTGGTTGCAGTGTTAATGAGTGCTCCTGGAATTAGATCCGAGTATTGGATTCAACCCACATTCATTTGAATCACTTCATGGATTTTAGGACGAGTGATCATGAGACGATAATATCTTATATTCTTCAAACAGAGATGTGTGAGTTGTAGTTGCGAGTCGGTTGCACATTGACATATGTAAACGCACTAGTAACTTTTTGTTATAAAACATATTGTTGGTTGTAATTTGATGAGTAAGTACAAGCAAGCATTTGGGTCGAAGTTCATCCGTCCCTTTTACCCCATGTGGATAAAAGCGATATATGTGGGCCCCTCGATGATTTAGTGATGACACCCCTAAGTGCTTGGCCAATCCTGGACTGATTTGATTTGTTCAATTAGTCAGTTGTCATAAATCGGAAATCTGGAAACAACAGATGGACATAGAATGATTGTAATCCATGTCTCAATCCATACGATAGCTAAAATGGAGGAATATATGATCCCTTATCTAATGGACACATCATTGACTAGGTTAGAGTTCGACAACGGTTCTTTAAGAGCTACGATTGCTAGTCGGGTTGGAGTCGTACTTGCAATAATAGTTATTAGACTTATCCAAGTGGGAGACTATTGGATTAGATGTCTAAGTCCATAACTATAATGGGTATGTGCTTGACCCGAGAGTAGCATGGCCCATTTGGGTTGGTTGGCATCGGAACAATTGGATAGACAAATGAGAAAAAAGATACTTATGATTTGTTGATTTATTATAAGTTCTAATATATTAATATGAAATCATATTATTTAATTAGTATTGATCAAGAATTAATTTGGAATTAATTTTGTGATCAAAAAAGACTAATTAAATATATAGGCGTTGATTGTGCAAATCATTCATTCTTACATAGTGGGCTTATGACCCATAGTTCTTCATGGTGGGCTAAACTCATGGAGTGATCCATGGATACCCCATGGAGGTAAAAACCCATGGATCATGAAGAATATGGAAATCCATGAATATTAGGGTTTGCTTACATGTGACACACTATATAAAGGACACCATAGCTCAAGAAATTGGCACCAGTGATACACATAAGAGGGCTAGCCGATTTAGGAGCACAAGTATCTTCTCTCAAGTGATTCCAAGTTGTTGGTGGTGTTTTGTGAAACATTTGATGTGCAACACTTGGGGCACTAATTGTGACATCCCCAAAATCTCGGCCATAAAAGACCGATTTCATTTATGCTTTTTAAAATAATTTCAGAGTAAATACTTTTGATTTAAATGAGTTGCGGAATTTGTTCCCAAAACAAAATATGATAAAATAATATTTATCAAAGCATTTCATCAAGAGATTCATTTTCATTATATAATCAAAACTCGGGATGTCATGTTCCGATACACACCATAAAGCATAAACGATAACATTACAAATCATTCAACAAATATATACATATATAGACTTGTAAACAAAACAACTTGATGATTCATCCATCTTATGCCCTCGCGCCACTATCTGTAATACGAATAAACTGAGTCGGTCAGGCTTGGGAGCCTGATGAGCATATAGGGTTTTCAACCCATAATAAATAATTATATTTAATTTCACCAACCAACAATAACCTGATTACCCATTCCCTTTATCCTCACTTTATGTCCCTAAAACAACATCTATCTCAAGGGACCTAATCTTGGATATTCATCGGGATGGACATTACTGCTAAGGGGTTTCCTCAACAATAGATATCCTAAAGGCAACCATGAGGAGGATAGAGTACACCGGTGAACACATCGTTCACAACACCTACAGGTTATGAACCTGCTAGCGTTCCACAGGACTGTCTAGAAAGAGTCTGTGGTCGTTATCCATACTCCGCTGAATAACTAGATCAACAACAACAACATCGAGGCCTCTCATCTGTTTATCACACATCAATTATCTACCCATGTTCTACCCAACATATTAGTAGATAAAAAAATATATTTTTATACATAGTTTAAAATCTGTATAGCATTCTCATTCAATACATATTCCACATAACAGATGAGGCACACCCACGTAACATGTATTTCATAGAGAATAAATAAGATCTATGAGATAGAAGAAAGTGAATATACATTCACACATATAACAACAAAATATATAGATAACACGTATTTCGTATAAAATACTTCATAATTATGTGTTAGAAGAAGGTAACTACACACTCACTTGATCAGAAGATAATCGGACAACACTACGGCTCATAGAAGTATTCTTCGGTAGATCTGGAAGATCTTCACAAAAACCGGTCTCCTTGCGGGCAGAGCTTCGGCTCGGGAATCTCACTTCTCGGGATCTTCAGGGCTTCGGAACTTGCTTCGGGGCTCGGGGATAATATCAGGGCTTCGGAATAATTCGGGCACGAAAAACGATGCAAAACGGGAGAGAGAGAGAGAGAGAAGAGAAAAAGAGCAAAAATATCGGCGGCCCTCGCAAGCCTTTTATAGGAGGCTGAGGCCTCACATTACGCTGGGCGTAATGCTCTACGCGGGGCGTACTCCTCCGAAGTCGTCACTGCATGCGTCATCGGAGCACTCGAGTGCGAGGCTTCTTCATGCTTCGCTGTACGATAGGCGTACTTCGGATAAGATCAATGACTCCTTCGGATATACATCCGAATTAAAGATTAAATAATAAATATTAATTATTTTAAAACTTCAGAAATTCATATCTTCTTCATACGAACTCCGTTTTCGACGTTCTTTATATCCACGCGTAGGTGAGACTACGCTCTACAACTTTCGTTTAGACTCCGTCGGCTAATTTTGAATTTATTTTTATTATTTATATTTAGTAGGCCGGGATATGAAAACTTCGTTATAAATTCATAACTTCTTTATCTGACGTCCGTTCTCGCCTATCTTTTTATCGCTTCGCTACCACTAACGAGATCTTCGATTCTTGTTTATATTGTTTTGGCTAAAAAACCGCTCGATCTCAAATCGAGTATTCGGGCTGCATACTGCTAAGTCAAAACTTCAGAAAATCATAACTTCCTCATATGAAGTCAGATTTGGGCGTTCTATATATATTCGGAAACCTTGTTTCGGCCACTACAACTTTATGTAAAGATATCGAGTTTATTTTACACTTAAATTTTGACGCTTATTTTTATTCTTAATTAATCAAATCACATAATTAAGCAATTAAGCACAAAACACATAATACTCAAATAATACACTTCTATTATTTCAAAATGGGTTACGAAGGTTAACCTAGACTATTATATCAGCATTAATGACAAGCCCAGAAACACAGGCGTTACAATTCTCTCCACCTTAGAATGATTCCGTCCTCAGAATCACACATCAACAAACTACTGCGGGTAGCGACTCATCATGTCACTCTCCATTTCCTAGGTGAGATTCGGCCCATTCGTGTGTTTGCATCGAACAAGCACTAACTCAACCATCTTATGTCGCAATTTCTTAGTCTTTCGGTCAATGATTGCCTCTGGTTCTTCAATCAACCTTTTGTTCTCATCGATTCTCAACTGCGAAAGTGGAATCATGTCAGGAACTTCGCCCGCGAACTTCCTCAAATAACACACATGGAAAGTGTTATGAATTACATTCAGTTCTTCTGGTAGTTCGAGCTTGTAAGCTTGGTTCCCAATCCTCTGAAGAACTTTAAACGGTCCAATAAACCTTGGACTTAACTTTCCCCTTTTACCAAATCTTATTAGTCCCTTCCATGGCGAGACTTTAAGAAAAACCGAATCTCCAACTTCAAAAGTCATCGGTCTTCGCTTGTTGTCAGCATAGCTCTTTTGACGATGATGAGCTGCTAACATTCTTTCCCTAATTATTTTCAACTTTTCTGTAGTTTGATGAACCATCTCTAGTCCCATAAACTACTTTTCCCCAGCCTCAAGCCAACAAGACGGCGTACGACACTTCTGTCCATACAAATCTTGATAAGGTGCCATCTTTATGCTCGAGTGGAAACTTTTATTGTAGGAAAATTCTACCAAAGGTAAATGTTCATCCCAGTTACCTAGGAATTCCAGGGTACACGCTCTCAGCATATCTTCAAGTATTTGTATTGTTCTTTCACTCTGACCATCAGTCTGCGGATGGTAAGCTGAACTTAAACATAACTTGGTACTCATCTCCTCTTGTAGACTTTTCCAAAACCTTGAGGTGAAACGGCTATCACGATTTGACACAATCGTTAATGGAACACCGTGAAGCCTCACAATTTCCTTCACGTAAGAATTTGCAAGCTTATCCATAGACCATTTCTCCTTGGCTGCTATGAAATGCGCACTCTTAGTGAATCGATCAACGACCACCCAAATCATGTCGTGACCACTTTTTGTTTTGGGCGGTTTAGTGACAAAATCCATAGCAATGTCTTCCCACTTACCCATAGGCACATGCAATGGTTCTAAACTCCCATACGGTTTCTGATGTTGTGTCTTTACTCTCGCACAAGTCACACACTCAGCCACATACTTTGCAATATAAAGCTTCATCTTGGAACACCTTCAGTCCATGACTGTTTATGCCGAACACCAACATTTTGCCCAAACGTTCTTCCTTTCGGTCATTCTTCTCAGAAGCTTCCTCTTGAGCTTTCTTTATACTTTCCACAATGGTCGAGACAACTTCAATCCTCAACGCTCTTGGCCTCTTTCTTTCAAGATTGACTTTCCGACTGGGAGCATCAGCAACAACATTTTCTTTACCGGGGTGGTAAAGTATCTCACAGTCGTAGTCCTTAAGTAACTCTGGCCAGCGTCATTGCCTAATATTCAATTCCTTCGCACCAAAGAGATATTTGACTCTTATGATCAGTGAAAAATTTGCACTTCATTCCATAGAGGTAATGCCTCCATATTTTCAGAGCGAAAACTACTGCTGCCAACTCCAAATCATGAGTCGGGTAGTTCTCTTCGTGTTCTTTCAACTGTCGAGATGCATACGCGATCACCTTATCTCTTTGAGTCAAAGCACAACCCATTCTAACCCCAGACGCATCGCTATAAATAGCGAAGTCTTCAACCCCATCGGGTAGAGAAAGTATCACTCCAAGCATAAGTAGCTCCTTTGTGGGTCAAAGCTGTCAATGGAGTAGCGATCAAAGAAAAGCCTTGGATAAACCTTTGGTAATATCCGGCTAATCCCAAAAAGCTTCAGATCTCCGTGGGACTCTTTGGTTGTTCCCACTTCATCACAGCTTCGATCTTTGTTGGATCAACCATTATCCCTTCTTGGTTGATCACGTGACCCAAGAATTGGACTTCTCGAATCCAAAAATCACATTTGGAGAACTTAGCATACAACTTCTCCTTCTTCAAGACATCTAACACTTCTCGCAAGTCTCTGTCATGCTCCTCTTGGCTTTTCGAATAAATCAGAATGTCATCTATGAACACTATAACAGATTTATCTAGGACCGGATTACAAACCCGATTCATTAAATCCATGAATACTGCTGGAGCATTGGTTAGTCCAAACGACATAACCAAGAACTCGTAGTGCCCATATCGTGTTCTGAATGCAGTCTTCTCTAAATCCTGCTCTTTGACCTTCAACTGATGATATCCTGACCTTAGGTCGATCTTTGAAAAATAACTTGAACCTTGTAGTTGATCGAATAGGTCATCAATCCTCAGCAACAGATATCTATTCTTTATTGTTGCTTTATTTAGCTCTCTATAATCGATGCACATTCTCATACTTCCATCTTTCTTCTTCACGAATAACACCGGAGCTCCCCAGGGTGATGGACTAGGTCTAATGAAACCTTTGTCCAATAACTCCTGAAGTTGCATCATCAGCTCCTTCATCTCCGTCGGTGCTAATCGGTAAGGTGCTTTTGCTATTGGCGTCGTCCCTGGTAACAAGTCTATTCTAAACTCCACTTGTCTATCAGGCGGTAATCCAGGAAGATCTTCGGGAAATACTTCCAGATAATCACATACGACAGGAATGTTCTGCATCGCCTTTTTCTCCTTCTTAGCATCTATCACAAATGCTAAATACGATGTACATCCTTTGGCCAAACACTTTCTGGATAATAGAGTACATTACATAAAGAGCAGCTTGTGTATATCTTTGGTAAGCTGGAGGATCTCAGAGGTGAGGGATTTTTGCATCCGATTGATAGTGGCATGAAGAACAGAGATAGTGGACTCATAAGCAATATGAGTCTCATCTATCACTTTCTGAGACAGTGAAGCTTGATCCGCAATAGCTGCTTGAAGATCCTGTTTAATTGCGGTCACCTCAGTAATGAGGCATTCCGCTGCAGCCATAAATTCCTGATGATCAGCCCTGCGGTTGTTGTCAAGGGACCGGATCCCCATTTCGACCTTGAGAGATATGCGCTCAGCAGCCATATGCTCTCTCATCTCAAGTCTTTCAACACGTTCAATTAAGGACCGTGGTCTCGGAATATCTTCAGATGGAGGTTGGGTAGGTTTAACCGCAGCCAAAATTTGATCAACTTTGGCTTGGAGATTGAGGAATTCCTTCCTGGTGACAACATCCTTCTTCTTCTTCTTTTTCTTTTCCTTGGGCTTAGAAGTGGAATGTTGAGAACCGCTGTACTCTTCTTCTTCTTCAAACATCATAAGGTCGTCATCTGAAGGATTTGGTTTGTTGACCTCTTGGATGTCTTCGTCATCAAAACCGAAGGTAGGGGCTGAGTTGAGTTCAATTGCCGGCTCTTCGTCTTGAGATGGGTTGACTGTGGGAGATGGAACAGGAGTTGGAGTATGAGGAACTTTAGAGGTACCTGCAGCTGCGGATAAGGATTGAGCTTTCATTACAGTTTCTTCCATTTGATCTATCCAGTTTTGAACCTTTTGGATTGTGGCAGCAGTATGGGCATTGTTGATGGCGTTTGCCTAATACTTGGCCACAGACAAAAATTCTTGTCTCTTCTGTTGTTGTTGTTTGACCTGTTGCTCCTTGCGGGCCTGGAATGCTCGTTTAAAGGTAGCATATTTCTTCATTTCGGCATCAGTAGTTGGTTGATACCGACTCCAAGAATCACTTGAGTCATCGCCGTCAATTCCTTGTGTACGCACCAAGGTGTCCCTTGGGTTCACGGATCCTTGCACATGGGTGCTCACCGTGCCTAAACCACCTGTAAAAGGTGTAACCAGAGTAGGATTTCCTGGGCTTCCTTGGTCTCCTTGACCCGTGGTCAAGTCTGGCCTCGGCCCAGTTCTGGCATGGGCGAAAGAGATGCCCTGCGGTTGGATTGGTGTTTGAAGTGTTTGGGATACATGCAAAAGGATGGAGTCTAACTCCTCAGAAGAAAAAATGTGCAGTCGGGAAGCCCTGGAGACCTTAAGGTGATGTCCAGATTTATCTACTTGAGATATAAATAGGGGGTTGTCTCCACGTTCGGATGATGAAGAGGATGAAACAATCTCACATGATGAGGTTGAGTGGTATTCGAGTGTGGTATTGAATGGATGTGCGGCCATCCCAAGGACTACTAGAGCCTGTTGAGAGGCTTCAGTATTAGTCCGGTCACGCATTTGGCTGGAGGTTTCGGTTGTTTTTCTTTTCTTGAGGATAAATATTGGTTGTCTATCTTCCTCAGAGTCACTGCTCGATACAGTGGTGGGTTTGGCTTTGTGTTTCTTTGAGGGTGCAGTTTGTTTTGGGGCATTCTTCTTAGGTGTATTAGATTTCTTTTTAGATGCCACCGTTTTTCTTCGTTGAGAAGGGTAGATAGTGTAGTAGCAGAGGGGGCTGCGGTACCCTCAGGAAGAATGGTTGCGGAAGGAAGAGGTGGGGTAGAAGGGTATGGGACAATAGCCTCCGTGGCCTCTATATGATCTGAGACATCAGCAGTCTCAAGACCAAGCAAAGTAAGAATGTGAATGGGAAGCCTGCGGATAGGTCCAAATAAAGTTTGATCAGAAGAGGGATTGTACCTTTTGAGATTCTTAGTGACAAAGAAGTTGATGTCACTGCCCATGTTGATACCAGTATCCGCATGTAGATCAGATATGCATAAAGACCAAAATCAAGCAAATGTGAGCTCGGTTGGGTTCTCTCTTGGATGCTCTTTAGGAATATATTGGAGGAAGTCGTCCCAAAGAATCTGGCCATAATTAACATCGTGGCCTGTGAAGATGCTCCACACGAGTTCAAGGAGCTTTAAACCCATGTTGTCTATGCCTCCGGTTCTGCCAGATAGACAGCGGATGAAGAAATGGCATACAAACTGCCAAACCGCAGGCAGTTGCTTCTTCTTAAACTCACCAATCCCTCGGATCGGTTTCTGATAACCCATTTGGTAGAGTGCGGTGGTGATGTCAGATAAGGATGGTGTGAAGATCTTGATGGGGGGATGAATCAGAAGATTTATGGCAGACAAGAACTTCTCTTTGGTCAAGATGACCAAAGAATCATTGATAAGGTTGAGATGCACTTCTTGTGGGTTCTTCAATGGTCGGTATGCACAAAATGCATACTTGAAGAGGGTAGAAATAGGAACAACGTCAGTGAATGCATCAAATGGACCAAACAGAATATGGTTCTTGAGAAACTTGATCATAAGCTTTGTTGGGGCATTATACGACGGATGATCTTCAAAAACTGCTCTGAAGTTGCTTTAAGCTAACATTGGAGATGTGGAACTAGTTGGATTCATGGAGCCTGAAGCCTTAGATTGCTTCTTTGATGCACCTGATTTCGCCATTGAGAGATACGAGAATGGCGTTCTTGAGAGTTATGGGAGTTTTGGAGAGTTGAGAGAAAACGATCGATTAAATAGAGAGCGTAAGTGATTTTAGGGAAGGAGACGGGTTTATAAAGGAGGTAAAAAGGATTTTAACCCTAGGTAAAAGATAGAAGAGGGTAAGAAGTCGAATGGGGTTTTTGGGGGGAATCAATGATTTTGGGATTAAATCTCAGCCACACGAAGATGAAACGGGTTTTGGAAATATTTTGAGAGATTTCAAAAAGGGTTTTGCATTTAATGGAGGATTAGACGCATGGAAATACGTCACGTAAACGTGGGGAGATGAGAGAGAAAGTTGTAACTGCTGGGACGTGGTTGGCAGAGGAAAGGACAACTTGAGGATGGATTTATTTGGGAATCGTTCTTTTTGTCATCATCCCTAAAATAGGTCTGATACAGGTTTATTCAGAAAGGGAATGTGACAGTTTCTAAAGGGATAATAGAGTACATTACATAAAGATAAGAAAAGACATAACAATGGACTGCGGATGCTGAAGAAGAACTAATTCCGAGTGCTGAGATGATCACAGATGGTGAACCGTTGTGGTAGATAGATGGTTGCAGTATCTTAGTTCAAGAGGGTCACTTTTATGTTTCAACAATTCCCCCCTAAGTGACCTCTTTAATCAATAAATGTAACTCGAAGGCTTAGTGAGTTACCCCCAAAATACCAATGCCATACTGATATAACCATATCATATAAGCATATAAGCAAATAGAGCAACCTTGCATCTCGAGTCTACAGTATGACTGGACTGCCCGTATTGGGCCTTCAGTCCACCTGGTCCACTCTCTAAGTCTACAGTATAACTGGACCGCCCGCACCGGGCCTTCAGTTTGTTTGGCCCACTCTTCGAGCCTCGGCACATCTGAGCCACCGTCTCAGGGCCTTCAGCCTACCCGGACCACTTGTCGGGCCTTCGGCCTGACTAGGTGCCCTCCTGGGCCTGCAATCTATCCGGTCCGCCCTGGGTATGTTAGCCTACATCACGAAGTAGGGCCCGCCTCAACCCAACCCCCATACCAATCAAACAATCATGTACACATAAATATCATACGCTAGCGTGTATGTAACAGATAATCATACTAATCTAACTGATCACTAACACATCAACCATCCTATATACCAAGATACCGACTTAAACCAGGTCACTAACATAATACCATCCTAACTACCAGGATGCAGATCTACCAGATCAATAAAGATATCAAGCAAATACCCATATACAAATCTAATAAAGGGTCGACCTTGGTGCCTTAGACCCATTTGATATAGTCAGGATAACTCACCTCGCAATGTCGATCTGAACTGAAGAATCGAATTCCCGAATCGCCGCCTCACTTAAAAATCCCGAACTATCTAATAACAAATATCGAGTCGTTACACACCATAACAATCTTAACTAAAGGGGTCCACAAAATCCATCATGTCCATTCACTTTATTGGGCCAAGGCCCAATGCCAATTCCATAACCTTAAAAGTCCTTATGCAAAGCCTAAAACCCAAAGCCCAATAGCCATAGGCCCAACAGAGGGCGTACACAGGGCATACTCCTCTAGTACGCCGGGCGTACTCGTCCTGATGTTGACCACCATCGGGGTGGTTGACCCAATATGCTGGGCATACTGGATTTATGCGACGTTTCACCAAAACCCTTATAAGTGCTTAATGGCTTAAGCACTTAAGCTCAAACTCCAGTTCCATCGACCAAATGTGCCATAGAATTATAAAGTCCTGAACTTTATCACTTTTGACATCCAAAAAGTTCTTAACATATGGTCTTAATCCATTAAGACCTTCTTACTTCATGAATGAGACAAATCTAGCTATTGGGACACCATTTTTATCACTTAGGGGCTCTTCTAAGGTCTGAAAGAACAACTCATTTCGTGCAAATCATAATATGCACCATTTTAGGACTTTTAGAACAAGAATGCTTTCCATAAAGCTAAAATGACTAGATCTATCTCATACAAGTATAAAGTTCCAAGCTTTTTACCTTCTAGAGATTCTAAGGCACAAACCAACTTCAGATCTACAAGCTTGATCTTCTTCTCCACCTCCTTGATATAAGCGTTGCGAAAATCTGACCCCGATTAGAGGAGTTATGATTTTATAAAAGATAAAAGCCAACTACGTTAATAAACACTGTTAACGTCAAAATGACATAAAAAGTTCGGTTGAGTTTCGGCTAATGTCACTAAAAATAAAATCGTAGTAACCTGTGAGATAAGGACTTTGAAAGGAAAACAAGGTCAAAAACGGAGTTCATATGAAGGATATATGATTTTTAGAAAAGTATAAAATACAAGTTGAAAATGAAAGTCAAAATTTGACAATGCAACCTTAAGGAAAGTTATAGTACTAGTAGAGAGATACAAAAAAAAATATAAAGAGGGTACGAAACAAGATTCAAATAACGAAGATATGAATTTTTATAAAAGATTTAAGGGTGACGCCAAGTGTGCATGATGCCCGTCGCGCACACCTGACATCCAGATTTGTCGAAGATTAGGGAGACGTGGACCATCATAAGTGAGACACGTGGCAAGCTCTGGATGGAGTCACGAAGCGAGTGCACACCACACATGAAGTACATCACACGCACAACCACTTTAAATAGAGGTGCTCCCTTTCTAATTTTCTCATCCCAAACACTCTCTTTATACCTCTTAAGTTGTTTCGAAGACCATCTCGATGAGGCAAAGCTTCAGATGCAATGGCTCGGACGTTCAGAATACGCTACTAGAGTGAGTACACGACCCCCTATTTTACTATTTTAAATGTTTTATGGGGGGAATACATGCTTATCAAGAGATTTTATCAAAATATATTTATATCTACAAATATCAAATCATTTTAACGCTTAAAACGTTAGGATAATGTAGTTGTAGATACTATGCCTAGTTATAACCTATGATATTATACCTAAGAGATATGATGCCCGATAGTCTAGGAAAAGACAATACCTAGATGTTATAATGGCCAAATCCCTAGGATAATGTAGTACTTAGACGTTATGTTGGTCAAATTTAGGGACATGCACGTTCTTAGTTGTTACTCTGCCCAAATATCCTCTTTTAAAATAACCATAATTAGGGTGTGTGTGTGTGTGTGTATATATATATATATATATATATATATATATATATATATATATATATATATTATGAATATTTATATATAATTATGAGATCTAAAGTTAAAATTATCAAATATAAGATTAAATATTTATATTGTGATAGTTGTAGGAAATCCATAAGAAGAATTAAGATAAAAGATAAATACCTAAGTTCAACGCTTTAGTGAGCTGTTATATTTATCCAAAGGCCTTGATTAAATTTGACATTCCCTGATACCTATAATCGTTAATCTTATGAGAGCTAGGAAGATATGTATAGATGTATACGGAGTCTGACAACCCAACCTGCTATTTCTAGCTACAATCCCAGCATGATAACTTTCTTATGATTCACTATTCGGCATCCGATGAAGCGTTGTGGCGGGGCAAAATTATTAGTCAAAGCGCATCGATTATGGGGGATCATGGTAATACATTATATCACCTTAGAGATCAGACTACCATCCGGGATGCCTTATAATGGTAGATAAAATACGTTAGGATTAGATAAATATCCTAAATGATAATAAGATAGGATCATTAGATATCCTAGTGGTTCAAAGATAGGATCGTTAGATGTCCCACAAAGATAGTAAAGTAGGATTAACAAAATATCCTAAGAGATAGTAACCTAGGAGGTAATATAATAAAATATAGGAAACTAGGAAGCTAAAAATCTTAAAGATTGCTAAAAGTTTTCAAAAGAGCTTATTATACCTTTACCACAAAACTTGTGAACTCACCAACATCAAGTTGACGTTTTCAAAAATCGCATGCGTTCCTAGGAAGCAGTAGAGATCAAGTTAGAAAGGATTATTAGCATGAAGACTTGTAGATTTTCGTTTAGATACATAATTATGATTGGTGCTCTGTGATTTGGGAAATCTTTGTCGTCACCACTCGATGTTTCCTCCATCGGCCAGAGAGGGTGTGACACATCAACAACTTGGTCCACTAATCCTATTGTATTTTGTGTGTAACCCTTGGGAGGTATTACCGCCTTTCTTAATAGACATCGTCCCATCTGAATGATCCTTCTTATAAGCGCCTCTTATTTTACCTATGAACACCTGATGATGATCTGAAATGGTTATACAACAAAAACACTCTCTCCTTCGACATTGATCCTTACTGTTGTAATTCCTTGGCATAGATTAACTAGATCCTTACTATGGTTTGAATCAACGGTCTAAGTATTGTATATGTATTGAGTACTCAATGCTCCCTATATGAGGATATATCCTTCATCTATGAAGGTATGAACCTAAATAGTTCTCTTGGCTACCTGAGTTACACCTGGGAATTGGCCAGTTCCTAAATCTCAGTTATTAGGGTGGAAAGACAAACCTTTCATTGAGAAGAATGAAACTCATAACATATGCGCAATCTTCCAGAAGACGTATTTCTTCTGTTACCCACACAATGAAATCAAAATTAACAACATTCGCCTACTTGTGCCGTAACTCTCTCGAACCTTGAAGTTGAAATCAAAAGGTCGAACTGCCCTTCATACTTTCTCCATAAGGGTCGGTTCTCCCCCACTTGGTTTCGATCCATCATTTGTTGCTACTTGTAACTAGCCTAGATCTAAATTGGCCTTTCCTACATGATTTGTGGCTCCTTTTGACTTTGAATAAACTCATGCTTGTCATATCGAATGACATTTGACATTCTCGTCATCATACTATTGCTCATGTCTACCACAATGATCTCATTGCATAGCTCAACCAAAACAGGATAAGGTCGTGACTGTTGGGTTTTCTACCCATCAAATACACTCAAAAATAGGTAGTCGAAAAATCAAAACTATAATATACCTAAGTGTGCATCCACTTTATAGATCTATTGTTTCATGCTAATTATATCTACCCAATGAAACATAAAACATAAAAAAGAAAAAACATACCTCTTATGAAGCCCTTGATCTCCATGTTTGAAATCTTGTCCTCCATGAAGTTGCTTGGATGAGAGTACCCAAACCAGAATCCCTATAATGGTATCACACCCAATGACAAAAAAGAGTGGAATAAAAAAACTAGGAGAAGGGTCAATTTCACAAACCCAAAGAGGGTTAGAAATCGCCCCTAGGGGAGGAGAAAAAAGAGGAAAAACTTCAAGCCAAACATGAGCAAGGAAGAAGGAATCCCTAAGGCCCTATTTATAGCCTTGGATGCCTTCCAGGGTTCTATCTCAAGCCCATGCGGGATGGATAACCCTAAGAACTAAATTCCCTTTATCCTAAGGGAATTTTCATCCATCACCATTCATCTTAGGGTTCTGGAATATTCCTGATCAACCAGCTACTAATTAGTTGAATATTCAACCCTTTGATTAATTAAACTGTTAATTAATTCCCAAATTATATTTCCAATCAGTTTCTAATTAATTATTAAACATAATAATTAATAAACCAATTTCTCCTTTATTTATTCTACTCAATTTGGGTCTTGAGGGCAACCCAAAAGGACCATGTTATTATTAGAAATATTACCAATAGTTAATGATCTTGGACACACTTTCCAACAGTCTCCCACTTGGACAAGTCATCAACTATACGAGGATCAATATTTCTCCAATAATCAACAGAGATTTATCCATCCAATGTAATTACCGAACTCTTGATCTAATCAAGATTCATCCCTTAGATAAATGATCAACTATCCCTTCGTTCTATGATATTTGTATGAACTCGAGACATGGATAATGGTCAATCTCAGAATTCAAGATTATGTTTCCCGATATAGATTTGTGATGAATTCATCTAACTACTAAATTGAATACATCAATTCCAGTCAGGGCTCGGCCAAGCACTTTAGATGTCAGCACCAAATCATCGAGGGGCCTATAGATATCGCTTCTCCTGTTAAGGCAGAAGGAACAAATAAACTTCGATTACATAGTTTTTGTCTATTTCATCATGCCACAAATGGACATACCCTTTATAACTGTTGGATTAGTGTCTAAGTCCATAACTATTTTGGTATGTACTTGATCCGATGGTGCATGGTCCTTTTGGGTTGCCTTCACCAAAGCAACTTGATAGGATGAATTATGGAGAAAAAGGATTAAATATGATTTATTAATATATTATGGGAACAATATATTAAAGGAGAAATCATATTGTTTAATTAATATTAGTCAATAATTAATTGGTAATTAGTTTTGTGACTAAAAGAGATTAATTAAACTTAAGGGACTGGAATTGTAACTATAAGATAATAGCAATTTGGGCCATGGATTGCCTTATATTATAAGGTGGACGAATTCTATGGGGGAAGCCCATATGAAATCGTCCAAGGCCTTAAGGAAAGGGCTCCATGGGTTGCTTAGGGCTTAAGCATCCAAATTAGGGTTTCCTTGTTAGATAACCCTAATTGCCTCTTATATATATGGAACACTTATGACCCAAAAACGTGGCTAAGACTCCTCTAGGGTTTGTAGACGTTTTTGGGCAGCCTCCATCCTCTCTCCTCTTCATCCTCTTGCTTATGGTGTTTGTGAACCATTAGAGGAGTGACGACTGTGACTCTAGGCTTTCTAAAGTCAATACAAGGAGATTTGGGATTGTTATTGCTACATAACAATCAAGGTAACATCTTAAACCTATTTTCATGTTAATATGATTATTTGAATGCTAGAATTAGGGTTTATAGTCTTGGATAACTTGCATGTACAATAGAGAAACTTAGATCCAAACATTAGGGTTTGTATGAGCACATAGGATGTTCTTAGAACCAAAACCCATCAGTGGTATCAGAGCCTAGATTGGTTTCTATTGTATTGATGCTTGATATGTTTAAAAAATTCGATTTTTTGGTTTCTAGAGGCTGGACTCGCCGAGTCCATAGCTGAACTCGCCGAGTCCATGCAGACTCGACGAGTCCAAGCTTGACTCGACGAGTCAACTCGTCAGATGGAGCATATTTCGCGATTTCTTGCTGTTTTTGCTTATGGATAGTTACCTTATCATATTAGATCAATATAAATCCGATTTTATGATATATTTGACTATATTCTTGATCTAATTGAAGATATTTATCAATTAATAAGATAATTGTTTCCTTATGTGATAATTAATTAATTATTTTGACTAAATTGATAAATTGTTTTGCAAGAAATCATTAAATAAATCAAATATGGATAATTATGTGATTAATTGTTAATTTAGATTATTTGTTATTTGATCCTTATGTTATGAAATGTTTCATATTTTCCCCTTAGGTTTTATAGTTTAAATTTGAACCCAAAAGTTTTGTTGTTTTGAAATTTAAATAGTTGAAACCCTAATGTTTTGAAAAAGGTTTCAAAACTTTCCCTCAAGTTTTGGAATTTAAATTTTGATTAATTGTTTAATTTTGATGTATATTTAAATTCTAAACCCTAATGTTTTGAAATGTTTCAAAACTTTGATTAAAAGTTTAATTAGGAATGTTAAATTCTAAAACCCTAGTATTGTTTTGAAAAGGTTCAAATCACACCCTTATGGTTTAATTAATTAATTAAGGTGTATAATTAAAAGAGGTTTAATAAATCCATAAAGTTTTTGGTTTAAAATTTAATTGAATTAAAAGTATAATTGTTAAATTTGACCACCTAATATTTTAAAAGTGTAAAATACACCCTATACTATATATATAACATTAAAAGTCTAACATTATATATATGTATGAGTAAAAGTCAGTCTTACCGTTAGTAGGCCTCATTCACGAAGCTGGTCTATAAGGGGTGTTTAAGGAAATTGCCTATAAAATGGCGATTGAATGGGTATCCACTCTTACCCACCGCACTCGTGACTAGTGGAAGGTCGTTAGCCGAACGGGTAGGATAGGACGAAAACCTTCCATTATAATTATAATGAAGTATAAAAGTAACTTAATGTTTTTCATAAAATTCCCAATCATAGTTACTTAGGCAAAAGTGAATTGATGCAATTCCATGAAATTACACTTTGTGCCCTTGCGAAGACGTTAGTGGAGCGTGTGTGGTTTACCGGCACACTAAATGGTTCTAAGCAAAGGTAGCAAAGGGTGACTCAATGTTTGTCATAGTTCGGTGGAGCGTATGTGGTTTACCGGCACATCGAATAGGTGACTGTAACATGTGAGGGCACCATGTAAGTTTGCATGGTTATTCACACCCGCTTTGTGATCCTCGGCATCCCAGTCACAAACTAGAGGGGCATATCGAGATTTAAACATGCCATTGAAAGTTCAATGAATCTCAAAGGATCTAGGAGTTTTCATAGATTTAAAACTTAATTTTTTTTTCGTTTTTCGTGGTGGAAATTAGTGAATCGTCATTCACTTACCTTCAAATGTTCTGCAATTTGGGTTACGGCATCCCTCTCCCGAGTTGTAGAATATTGTGTTGGGTCCTAGCCTTAGTATTTCATTTGGGTGATTTACTAAGAACTCAATCAATCAACTAACTTGAATTCGTTTTCTCCCGTTTTGTAGATGTCAAAGTTCGACAACTATGGTCTTCCCAAATCCCGTGGAACATGCTTTCCACATGAAGATGATATTCCACGATTCGATCGAGGAACAAGAAATCATGCTTCACTTCCTCCACCTCCTCCAATTATTCTCCCTAACCCACAAGTTCAAAGGCTTGAAAAGTTCAAGATCACTCAAGCCCTATTGGCAAGTAAACATAAAGAAGGAAAGTCGGTGTGTGCACACGTCCTAGGGATGAAGTCACACATTGATAGGTTAAGAATGTTGGGATCCGTCGTCTGTGAGGAAATGGCTGTTGATTGGGTTCTTTAGTCACTTCCTAACTCATATAGTGAGTTCGTAAGAGAGTACTATATGATGAACCGCGACGTGACCCTTATAGATCTCACCTATATGCTTATTGCTGCTGAATCAGCTATGGTTTGGCGCAATGTAAAAGCAAAGTTGATTGGTTATTCTGCCTTCAAGACCTCTATGGATATAGACAATGGCAACGGAAGACATGCTATGATCGAAAAGTTTGATCATAAGAGAAAGGCAATGTCTGAAGTAGTTCCATGTCATGTTCCAAAAGAGTCAATTTGCTTTTATTGCCAAGAGAAAGGGCATTGGAGACGAAGCTGCCCCATTTACCTAAGAGATCTAAGAGATGGGAGAGTCGAAACGTATGGCTCTAATATAGGTAAAATCCATTAACTAACTCTTTTAAGCTTCTATTCTAGATTCTTAATACATAATGTGATAAGATTACAATTGATGTTTTGTAGGATCGAAGAAAAGAAAGGAAGCTTAATGGAAGAAGTGAGCAGAATCTAACCGTGAAGGAATGGGTGTCGATCGCATTTCTCGAAGATTAGATTCTTGAGCTACTACTTAGAGTTAGAATTAGATTGCTAAGAAAGATGTATTAGCATAGTTTTCCAATGAATTGCATTGTAAGGACAAATTTTTCCGCAATAAAATAAATTTTGATTTTATATTATTTATTTATCCTTGCAATGGCGTATATGAAAAATTGATGTTTGAATGTTTCTATTATTAGCAATAATGGATTTGGTTCTTATTATGTTATTTATGGAAAGTCGAGAATTTACCAAATAGGGAGAGTTTCTCATCGCCCAAGTTTCAATTGGACAGAAATTTGGAATCATGCAACTTGGTTGCACGATGAATGAGAAATTTCATATTTGGAAATTAGACTAATTCGTTGACAAGGTGTCAAGTGAATGACTAGGAGATCGAGTACACAAAGTTGCGTATTGATCAAGTTCACCATAAGAGTAACAAAGATATTCGTCATGATTTACTCAAGGTTTAGTAAATATGATTATACTTACAAGATTAAGTGTAATTCTGAATTGATTGAAAAAGTTTAAATCAATAGCAGAACGAATAAGAAGAATCAAGTAGGCATAAAGATAAAAGTTTCTCCATTCTAAGAAGAAGGGATAGTAGCTATTATGCTTTATGATAGGTCTTAATGATTAAGAACCGTATCTCAATTGATCCTCTAAGTGAGTCTTAGTACAATTGTATGTCTAAGAAGAGGAATCAAGAATTGAAGAAATGGTTAAATCAAAAAGTCAATCATGCTTCGTTCCAAAACAAGTCTTAGAGTTAAGATTGTGACAATGAGTGACAAGTATTAAGAAGGTTTATAACATTCATCCATTGTGGAAAGTTGTGATGTCTTGGATAAGACAAAGACCAACTAGGATGAAAGTTATGAAGTGTTTTGTCTTGATAAAAGCTACTTTAACTCTTGAATATTTGTTTGTCAAGAAATGTTTATTGACAACAGAATCTTATATGTCAAGGAGTCAGTGGGAGTCTTAATGGTCTTGAAAGGTTTCAATAACAAATCAAATAAACCTTATCGATCATCACTAGCACATGAGTTGAGGTTTACAACCTATCGTGTTGACATTATTTTGTTTCTGTGCCAATCCAATCGAGTTAATTATGCATGTGAGTTCTATGAGTTCTCATTTTGAACGCATAAAAGGCAAAGCACCTTAATCAATGAAAGGTATATTGATAGGAAAGGGTGAGCTGCTTAACTACTTGGAAGACATGGTGGGCAGATGTGCTACCATAAGGCAAGAAATCAAGATTAAGATAGTTCGGTCCATATGAGTTTGAATTTGTCGTAAACTTTATTTTTAACAAATTCACATGGATAGGAACACATACACCGTTTAAATCTAAGGGTCATAAGATTTCCTCTTTCATGAAAATGATTGTGAGGAAATGCTTTCACTAAGAGAGATTTTAAGAAGATAGTGATTGTAAAATTGCATTCTCGAATTCGATTATGATTACGGTATCCCTTTCCATAATTTGAATTGTGAGGTTTGGCAATTAGTCTTAAGTGTTTAGACACACATATGAACTATCGAAGGCAAAGGTGTATAAGTTCAAGAAGCCTTGATAAAAGATTATCAAAGCACTAAGTATTAGAAACATGAACTTAAGAAATTCAATAAGCATTGTTTTTTTTTCTGAAAGTTAAGATGTTTATGAATACATGTCGAAGCTAGTGGGAGCATAAGTGTTATGTTTTATAATAATCATCATGATAGTGGGAGCATAAATGTTATGATTTTATGATTATTAAAGCGCGTATTGCAAGTTGGCAATATTAATTATAGAAAAACAAGAGTCACACTTTGCAAAGTTGTACGAGTTGAAAGGTTGTTTTGCTATAATTAAGGGAGAGAATATTATGCTTCATTTCAAATCGAAAGGCTTAGGTTGTGGAATGTTAATAAAATTTAGTCAAAGGTACATAGTGTGTTCTTAAAATTTCGATTATGATTACGGCATTCCTCTTCACAATTCGAATTTTGAGAACATAGCAAATAAAACATTATGCGTCGTGTCCCATACGCTTCGGGTATAGGATCGATTGCAAATGCTTTAATGTTTGACCATTCTAAAATTTTCCAAATGTCTAGCGCATTTAGAAGGAAAAAGGACTAGAATCGGTTTTGACTAAAATAATTAAACAACTATCAAAGGACAATCCAAAGTTCGACGAGGATTGGTCGCTTGTGAGTAGTTGGAAGTATAGTATTGGAAAATATGGAAATGTTTCCATATTGGCTGGACCATATCGACATCATTACGAATAGATAAGATTCTATTAAGAATGAGTTGTCATATGGAAAATATGGAAGCATGTCCATATTGGGAATTGAATATGGAAGATCCATGTCTAGATTAGAAACTTTTATGCAAAAGGATGTTCAAAGGAATGTACTTTGAGTGAGAGACATCATATCTAAGGAATTGTCTTGTAACAATTTCCAATAAAAGACTTTGTAATATCAATGGCAATAGTCTTTGTGACTTTGGTGCAGTGACATTACGAAAGGATAAGTTGCATAGAATGTTAGAATCTAGCATATTCTATAAGTAACAAGAATTTGATATTCTTTCACTTATGGAAAAAGGATTTGGAGTTGTGAAATGAGAATGATTGGAAATGTGTTCAATGTGATCTATTTCACAAAGTAAGAACCATAGGTAAACATTGTGTGCATACTAGGAGCATGAGACAAGTGTTGTGATTCAAGTAAGGAGTTGATTACCCGAAACGACAAATAATGAGTAATCAATATGGTGATAAATAAAAGGTGTTTTATTTATGCTCAAAGGTTTGAGGCCATATGGGATTAGTATTATTCTTGTGTTTTACATTTGCATGTTTTGACTTCCTGAATAATTTAAATTGGTTAAGAACAGTTAACTTATTCGAGCGGGGCCACAGTCGTTCATATGTTGGAAGTAAATATGAAAGAAGATTGTCGTGAATTGGTGAGTGGAATTGTAATTATAAGAAGAGATTAATTAAACTTAAGGGACTGGAATTGTAATTATAAGATAATTGCAATTTGGGCCATGGATTTCCTTATATTATAAGGTGGACGAATTCTATGGGGGAAGCCCATATGAGATCGTCCAATGCCTGAAGGAAAGGGCTCCATGGGTTGCTTAGGGCTTAAGCATCCAAATTAGGGTTTCCTTGTTAGATAACCCTAATTGCCTCCTATATATATGGAACCCTTATGACCCAAAAACGTTGCTAAGACTCCTCTAGGTTTTGTAGACGTTTTTGGGCAGCCTCCATCCTCTCTCCTCTTCATCCTCTTGCTTATGGTGTTTGTGAACCATTAGAGGAGTGACGATTGTGACTCTAGCCTTTCTAAAGTCAATACAAGGATATTTGGGATTGTTATTGCTACATAACAATCAAGGTAACGTCTTAAACCTATTCTCATGTTAATATGATTATTTGAATGCTAGAATTAGGGTTTATAGTCTTGGATAACTTGCATGTACAATAGAGAAACCTAGATCCAAGCATTAGGGTTTGTATGAGCACATAGGATGTTCTTAGGACCAAAACCCATCAATAACTACCATACAGATAGCGTTGGAGTATACAAATGGATAACAAAATCATAAAGCAAAACCCCACATGTATCTAGGTTTGATGAATAGAAGATATTATCGTGTTAGAATTACTCGTTACTATATCCATGAAGTAGTCTCTAAGCGTGGGTTGGTCCAATATGTAAATTTATGTTAAGTACTCATGAGTGTTAGTTCAATCTCTATGTTATGTCCAATAACTATGGACAATCCAATAATGATCATGATAGTCTTAAATCACTACTTACTTCCAAGAGTATGAGTATGACTGACTGTGGATGTTTAAGTAAATTAATACTCGGGAAATAGGTTCCAAACATGCAAAAGGAGAACACAGTGATAAGTTAATTGAAATGATTGAACTCTATTATATATTAAGATCTCCACTTAATAATCTCAAAATCGAATTAACACTTATACTGCATTAAATTCGCAGGTTTAAAACAAACTAAACTAAAGGTGTTTAAGCCAATTCATTTGCAAATCTAATTCCTCTTGACTTTGTCTGACTGTCAGACTTGGTCATTGACATTGGCTTATGGAATGGATCGACAAGATTATCTTTTGGTATGCTCATTACTATGATGTCTTTACATTTATATAACTATCAGATGTGTTGGTACTTACTGAGCATGTATCATGTGATCTTGTGTGACTTGGTAAGTTCACCCTTATAATCACAAGAACCTTCATGAGGACCATCAATGATTGAATTTCAAAAAATATGTCACTAGTGAATCTCTTTCAGTCACATTTTCTTCTTTGTAATTTAACCAAATACAATTTACTCTAAGTTTGTTAAATCTACTTGGTACTCTTCCAAGCTAATACATTACCATTCAATAAAATCATGAATTCTGACTGCAAACGAAATCGTTTTTATCAATGTGGAACTTAGCATCAATGTAACTCTTACAATGATCTCTTCCATACTCTAAAGATCATTTCCTCTATCCTCTTAGGACACTTAAGAATGTTCTTGATCTTGATTCATTTATTCTTGCCAAATTGATCTAATCCAACTTGTCATGCTCAAGGCATACGAGTCATCCAATCTAGTACATGTCATGGCATATATGATCGATCCCATAGTAGAAGCATATAGGACACGACTCATAACCTCTAGTTCAATAGTATAACTATGACATTAGCATTGCTTAATGTAATTCCATATTTCAATAAACACGAACTCCTTTTTGAGTTCTGCATGTCGAGTTTCCTCAACATTCCATGTATTAGCTTAATCAAATGAATCACTTTGATCTATCTCCATAGATCTTTATCATGTACGTCTTTTGTATCTCCCATGTTTCGAAACAATTCTCATACCAAGCCAAGTTTTTACACTTGCTAAGTTAGAATACATTTTCCTATGAATCGTACATTATCTATATACAATACACGGGTGACTACAACACTCCTACTAACACTGACATATATATGATTTATCTATGCTTCTCAAAATTCAAACTCCTTGAACTTTCTCATTGAGATAATGATCCCACTTGTGAGATGCTTATTTTGGTCCATATATGAACTTATTAAGCTTACACATCCTTCACAACCTATCTTGGTTTGATTATGTGTTTGTTCCTATCCATGCTTATCTCTTCTTGAAGATCCACTTATACCTAATGGTTAAGGCCAAGTGCTTGATCTACCAAGTTTCAACATTCATGGACTGAATCTCATTTTCCATTTCCCCCTTCCATGTTCTAGCCTTTAGGGTCTACTAGAGCTTCTGATAGTTTCTATACTCTGATTTCCCCATACCAGTGACTCATTTACCTTAGTAATATAAACTTTGATATAACTAGGCGTATGACGTCCTCTATCACATCTGTAAGGAAGAGGTAGAGGTATGTCAGTTTCCCCATAACTCTTTCAATCTCGAATTTAATGAGAGGTACAAATTTAGGCTTTTCATTTGTTGACTCTCGAATCTTATCAAGATCAATGAGGCTCCCACTATCCCTTTTGGAAATCAGCTCCCTCTCTTGGAAGACTGCCCTTTGAGAAACATACAATTTGTTCTAATAAGGATTGTTAAACAATTATCCAAAATGCTTGATGGGTTCTCCAACAAGATAACACATCTCTATTCTAAGTTCTATACTGTTGAACGCTTCACGAAGAGCATAAGCCTCATAATCATAAACTTCCATATGTGCCAATGAAGTCTGAATCCCATTTCTCATATCATAGAGTGTTTCATGAACCTTCTCAATTGGTATAAGACCAAAGGACTTCTTGTAACACTATTCATGGTCCAATCCATGAATTGTTAGGATGCACAATGCGACTCATCTAGTACAAATTAATGAACGATTTGTTTCTCCATCCAACTAACACTCATTGGTGGTAGTGTTCTTGGTGGAGATAGATCGTGAGACTCTTTCATAATTCCTTAGATGATCGATAAAGTTTAGACCGAGATACTCACTATGAGTGTGTCATCTTGTTGCCCAATTGATTCTTAACTTCTCTATATAAGAGCTCTGAACACCTGAAAGATTCCATACTCATGTTCATATGAAGTTAGTCTTACCATGTATTGTGGTTAATCTGAACGGCCCATTAATGCAAACTAACTCCAAAAGTTATTCACATCACTTAGTGATGTATTCATCATCTATCTTGATAAACAATATTTGCATTTATCATGAGACTCGAGGTCAAACAATATCTAAAATCTGATCCAAGTGGATACTTGGTAATGCATTTCTCATTTATTTATCCAAGACTATTATTCCACAAATACATTTCACCCTAACCATTTAGATGTATCAGTATGTGTTGTGGTCAACTTGAACAATCTATTAGGTAAACTAGTTTCAAAAGATGTATGTACCACACTAAGACACTTTATTCAAATATTCAAATCAACTTTGAACTATTCTTACTATACTAGCTTCATAGATTTCATGACTTTCTTTTAACATGTTAGAATGCTCTAGGTTTAAATAAGTCTGAACAATCTCATGAATCATAGTATAAATAATTTCAATTATAATACCATAGACTAAACATTTCGGAAAAGAGTTGTCTTTTGATCCCATGAATAGTAGCAAGTGATTGACATTCATGCTCAAATTATCTTCTTCATTTTTCAGTCTCCGTACTTCATTTCAGTCACTGCGCATTCTTGCAAATGTCAGTAGTTAATCCTTAGTAAAATACTCAAATTTTGGAAGTAATTTTCCAATGGCATCATAAATCCATATATTTCATAGAACACCAAACATGGGAGACCTGATTATCTTTTGATCCTATGGAAAGTAGCAAGGGCTCGTGATCCATGATCAATTTTAACGTCTCCATGTGTCAGTCCTTTCATCCTATATATATATATATATATATATATATATATATATATATATATATATGGCATGTATGCTTTCTTAGTCCTTTCTTGTTAAGGAAACAAATAGCTATCAAAACATGTCTTAGAATAATCATTCCTTTGTCCTTGGTATTTGGGCCTAGATTAGGTATACCAACACTAATCGCCTTTTAACCCATGGGAATTTGGCTTTTATCTTCTTGACACTTCTATTCATTATAGTCAAAATATGTGAGTGTTTTGAAGTTTAAGTTTCTATGATTAGCCATGTTAGTTTCAAAAGAAATATCAACATGTTACACAACTCTTTCATGGACATTCCAAGTTGTTCATATCAAGATCAGAGTGAACTGATTATATGGACATGTCAGCTAGTCAACTAACCCTAGCCAACTCCTAACTCAAGGAAATTCCATTTTACTTTAATATGTCATTTTATAATGTACACTTGATAACTGTTCTTTCTGGTTGATTAGAATGTAGTGATTGAAGGAACTTCGGGAAGAGCTTCATCAAATGCATGATCTTTCTTTTCGTTTATGAGAACTATTCCCAAATTACGAATTCGACAAGATTGATCATCCTCATAGCTAAGCCTTTCAAAGGTTTTATAGCAGTAGATTTTAGTGGATAAGGTTATAGACATCATTCAATATCATTTTCCATTATAGTTTGTCTTACTTATCCTTAGAAAATAATTACCCTAAATAAAAATTTTATAAGGCTAGGATCCATATTTGGCTTCATGATGTGTAAAGGCATTCCTTAAACACATCATAAAGTTATTTAGGTAGGCAAGCCCTAGGACAATTTAGATCACCACGAAATTCATTAGATCTTTGAGATTCATTAGATGTCAATGGCATGTTAATCTTGGATTATGCTCATCTTAGATTCAATGACGGGGTCGTCACGGATCACTGAACAGATGATGAATCGTCCATACAAAATCGCATGGAACCCAGCTCAAGTTACGCTAGAGATTTGTGAGTTCCACATCATTCTCTACCTATACTCTCAAATTGGCGTGTCGGTTAACCATATGAGTTCCATCTACAAGTTATTAAGAGAATGTGCAACTTTTATGTATAACGTAAGATTCACACTATATAGATTGTGAATTAACCATGCAAAATCACATGGTCACCGGCTCAAGTTACGCTTGAGATTTATGAGTTCCATATCATTCTCATCTATACTCTAGATTGATGTGTCGGGTAACCACACGAGCTCCACCAACAAAATATAAAGAGAATGCGCAATTTTCAGGGATAATATGAGACTCACATTTTATTAAATAAATAGGATTTTATTTTATACTTGTATTTAGAATACTTTTAGATTAACCATTATCACTATCAAACCCTTTCGGTAACTCCATTCTCAAAATGCAATAGGACGGTGAGGGTGGTAAGCGCGAAGCATATTAAAAAACCGACCTCATTAGAATCATTAAGACCTCCATAAACCCCAACATCAGAATGGGTGAGCCTAGTCACGGTAAGACTGACAATGTCAATATTTAAAACATACGAAGGCACATGTTGTAACATTCTTATACATAGAGTAGATACAATTCTAATATACATACGGGGTAAATTTAAAACTTTTTAAATTTAGTTGTCTATTATTAATTGTGAGGACGCAATGTAACAATTAGTAATCATAAGGGGTTAATATTCAAATTTATAAATCTATATTATAAATAATATTAAATATTTAAATTAATTATTTAAATAATAAATAAATATTTAAATTCAAATCACTATTAACTAATATTTATTATTTTTCAGATTTAAAACAATTTAAATTTGGTTTTTATCCATATTTAACAAACCTTCACATTTGAAAAATGAAAAATTAAGGAAGCCCTAAATTCGGTAGGCTCGCGTCGTGAGCGGCGAATGAAGGTTTTATCAATTACGAATTTGTCAATCATTCTTCTTTCATTCAATTTCAATCAAGTTAGTTCAAAAATATGGATGTAGGGTGAATGTAATCATGAACCAATTGCCCTGATACCACTATTGGGTTTTCTACGCATCAAATACACTTTAAACTAGGTAGGAGGAAAATCGAAACTATGATATACCTAAGTGTACATGCAGCCTATAGATCTATGGTTTCATGTTATTTACATCGACCCTATGAAACATAAAACATAAAGAAGAAAAACATACCTCTTCTAAAGTCCTTGATCTTCATGCTTGAGATCATGTCCTCCATGAAGTTGCTTAGATGAGAGGACCCAAACCAGAATCCCGCTAATGGTATCACAACCAATGACACCAAAGAGTGGAATAAAATAACTAGTAGAATGGTCAATTTTACAAACCAAAATAGGGTTAGAAATTGTCCTTATGGGAGGAGAAAGAGGAGGCGAAACTTCAAGCCAAGAATGAGCAAGGAAGAATAAATCCGTAAGGCCATATTTATAGCCTTGGAGGCCTTCCAGGGTTCTACCCTTAAGCCCATGTGGGATGGACAACCCTAAGAACGAAATTCCCTTTATCCTAAGGGGATTTTCGTCCATCACCCTTCTTTTTAGGGTTTTGGAATATTCCTGATCAACCAACTATTAATTTAATGAATATCCAACCCTTTGATTAATTAAACTGTTAATTTAATTCCAAAAATATATTTCCAATTAGTTTCTAATTAATTATTAACCATAAGAATTAATAAACCAATTTCTCCTTTATTTATTCTACTTAATTTGGGTCTTGATGGCAACCCAAAAGGACCCTGATATTATTAGAAATATTACCACTAGTTAATGACCTTGGACACACTTATCAACAGTGACAAGCACAACTTTATATAGAAACGCAATAATGCACACGCATGTCTAAATGTTATAAGTGGTGTGAGGGGGATATTACTAACTTAGTCAAACTACCAGCAACAATGAAGTTTGAATGCACCCCATCCTTATCGCTTTTCTAGGACGATCACCTTGTTGCGTTCCAATTGTCCTTTTTCATTCTCATGACCAAAGTCATTACTACATCGATCGAGGTTCTCAGAACTAACTCACTTATGCGATTCTACTTTATTCGAACTCGATCTTTTATGGCCACTTGAGCGCGAACTTAGAGTCACTCTCTTAAACATCACCGAATAACAGGTAACAATAGAAATAACACAAAACGAATGTAAAGTTCAGCCACACTATCTTCATAACTACTACTGCCTTAGCAAATTTGTGAGTCTTCTTGATCCAAGTGTGAGTCATGTGCTTTGGGTAGTATAGGTCTCTACTACCTTTCACGCCAACTAATACTTGTCTTAAAAATTGTCTCGCAGTTTCCAAGTCACTTCCGACAATACATACAAGGATCGCTAAACATATATATATATATATATATATATATATATATATATATATATATATATATATATATATATATATATATGTGTGTGTGTCCCAATGAGCACATAAACTAGATTTTCCTAGAATCTACTAGGACTTTAAATTTTTAAAAATGCCCATTTGTATGAATATATTCCCTATCAAGCATATACTAAACTTCCTAGATTCTCATTCTAGGATTCCTTTCCACTTCACCCTACTATTAGCTGAGGAATAACTACTACCAATATTAACTATTTATCGGGCGAATACGATTACATGCATTTAAAATCAAACAGTCAGTCAACTGAAAGATCCAACATTACAATTGTTAGACTTATATGAGATCGGTACAATAGCTCCAAATCAAGCAATATAAGACTATTTAATTTTGAGAGCATGCAACCTAAAGTATTAGTCAAATAACTAATTAATATCAATATAGGTTCTAAGAAACAATTAACAAGCAAATCTCTAAGCTCTTAGGCATCTTAATTATCTGGCAATTCTATTTAGCAATTCCTGAAAAGATCCCTAACCTACATACTAGCATGCATTTCTAACATTTCACATATCGACAATCATAACTATATGGATATTTTAGGAATCACTTTCCTTTCTAAGCTTTGGTTGACTGTATACATCACATTCTTTCCTTTTTGTATTATTCTTTTATGAAAATATTTATTAATTACTCGGATCCATAGTTTGATTCTGGAATCACACAAGTGTTTATCCAGTTCACTCAAACCAAGGCTCTGATACTAGCTTGTAATGTCCTCATTTTCAACCCAATTTTTTCCTTTTTATTTATTCAAATATACCAGAGTACGGTTACATTTCCGGAAAACATGACACGAATGCGCGTGTGTACAATCAAACCTTTCCCTTTTCACGGTTCAGTGAAGTACCTAAAAAGACTTATATTCAATTGGGTAAGCAAGAAGCTTAGTAAGTTTCCCAAAATACCAAATACCACAATACATATACAATGCATACACATAATGGCTCACGACCACTTTGTTGATTTACCAATAAAATACATAATTACCTTCAACATAAAGTTAGTCCGTGCCTAGCTGTAACGCCTGTGTTTCTGGGCTTGCCATTTTTAACAATGTAATAGTCTAGGTTAACCTCTATAACCCCAATTTGAAATAATAAAATGTATTATTTGTGAATTATTTGAATTATGTGATTTATGTGTGTATTTTCTTAATTTTTATAATTTAATGAATTAAGAATAAAATAAGCGTCAAAATTAAAGTGTGAGATAAGCCTGACATATTTGCATAAAGTTGTAGTGGTTGAAACAAGGATTCCGGAGATATAAGGAATGCCAAAATCCGAGTTATAACGAAGAAGTTATGACCTGTCGAAGTTTCGCGACAGAACCGACACGACGCCGAGTGACATAAAATATGAATTTAAGATAGAGCGATATTTAGCCTTAGCAATCTAAACAAAAGTCGTAGATTTTGTTAAACCGGGAGCGTGTATAAAAGGAACGCCCAAATCTTACTTTGTATGAGGAAGTTATGATTTTTCTAAGTTTCGACTTAGCAGTATGCAGCCCGAATACTCGATTTGAGATCGAGCGGTTTTTAGCCGAAACAATCTAAATGAGAATCGAAGATCTCGTTGTTAGTAGCGAAACGATGAAAAGTTAGGCGAGAACGGACGTCAGACGAAGAAGTTATGAATTTATAACGAAGTTTTTCTGTCCCGGCCTTCTAAAAATAAATAATAAAAATAAAAGTCAAAAATAGCCGACAGAGTCTAAATAAAAGTTGTAGAGTATGGTCTGACCTTCGCGTGGATATAAAGAACGTCGAAAACGGAGCTCGTATGCGAAAGTTATGCAATTTAGAAGTTCGACGAGTCAATTACGCCCAACGTAATTTGAGTACGCCCAGCGTACTCAGTCGGATGCAACTTGTCTGACCAATACTCAAGTGCCACCATTCGACGCACGCAGTGACGTCAAAGTACGCCCCGCGTAACTCGAGTACGCCCAGTGTACTGAGTACGCCCTGCGTAATTTGAGATTACGCCCCACGTAATCCCAGACCCTCAGCCTATAAATAGAACTCGAAATCAGCCATTTTCTCTTGTTCAAACTCTTTCTTCTCTCTAGGTTTTGCCTCGTTTTGCATGCCGTTTGTACCCCGAAGACCCGGTAATATTTCTGAGCCCTGAAGCAAGTTCCGAAGTCCCGAGGATCCCGAGAAGTGAGATTTCTGAGCTGAAGCCCTGCCCGTGAGGAGCCCGGTTTTTGTGAAGATCTTCCAGATCTACGGAGAGACACTACTTCTGCAAGCCGTAGTGCTGCCCGATCATCTTCTGATCAAGTGATTGTGTAGTTATTTTCTTTCCAATGCAATATTATGAAGTATTTAATATAAAATACGTGCTACGTGTATATATTTTGCTGTTATATGTGTGAATGTATATTCACTCTCTTCTATCTCATAGATCTGATATATTCTCTATGAAATACGTGTTATGTGTGTATGCCTCATCAGTTATGTGGAATATGTATTGATTAAAGCATGCTATACAAGTTTTTAAACAATGTATAAAAATGTATATTTTTATCTACTAATATGTTGGGTAGAACATGGGTAGATAATTGGTGTGAAATAAACAGATGAGAGGCCTCGGTGTTATTGGTGTTATTCTAGTCATTCAGCAGAGTATGGATGATGACCACAGACTATTCTAGACTGTCCTGTGGAACACTAGCAGGCTCATTACCTGTAGGTGTTGTGAACGACGTGTTCACCGGTGTACTCTATCCCCCACATGGTTGCCTTTAGGACACTTGCTGTTGAGGAAGCCCCTCTGCAGTAATGTCCGTCCCGATGAAAATCCTAAATTAGGTTCCTTATAATAGATGTTATTTTAGGGACGTAAAGTGAGGATAACGGGAATGGGTAACCGGGTTTGTTTTTGATTGTTGAAATTAAATATAATTGTTGTGGGTTGAAAACCCTATATGCTCACCAGGCTCCCAAGCCCGACCCACTCAGTTTATTTGTATTACAGGAAGTGGCGCAAGAGCTTAAGATGGGCAAATCATCAAGTTGTTTTGTTTACAAGTCTGTATATGTATATATTTGTTGAATGACTTGTAATGTTATCGTTTATGTTTTATGATCTGTATCGGAACATGACATCCCGACTTTTGATTATGAAATGAAATCATATTTCTATATGAAATGTTTTGATAAATATCTATTTTATCATGTTTTGTTTTTGGGAACAAATTCCGTATCTCTTTTAATATTAAAAGGATTTACTCTGAAAATGTTTAAAAAGCATAAATGAAATCGGTCTTTTCTGGCCGAGATTTTGGGGATGTCATAGTTGGTATCAGAGCATTAGTTTAAGCGAACTAGGAATTTGTAGGATTTCTAGACTTAAACTTAGGATGCTAAGTGGAGATTGTGAGATGTGTGTCTGATAAATTTTAGACACGAGCACTAGTTTATTTTAGGAAAGTTGCCTAAAATGCTTTTATGTGCTAAATGTTATATGTTGCCATATATCATATTATTTGTTCGGATCTACGGTTTGTTGCCAACCGGATCTGAAGGTCTATGTGTTTAGGATTCTAAGCGTATGTATACGATATTAGAACTAGCATGTAATCGTTTGGAGTAATAAGGTGAAATTATTCGGTGTGTAGATAAAAAATGGTGAGAACAAGAAGCGGAGCTGGAAATTCTGATGAAAACATGAATCAACCGCCTGTAATTCAACAAGTACCTGTTGTAGCTGATGCACCTGAGCCGATAACAATGGCTGGTGTACAAATGATGATTCAAATGATGTTGGATCGTCAGATGGAAGAAACAAGACGCCTGCTTAGGCAGAATCGTGAAGAACCGTCAATTCAAGCGGAAGAGCCCGAGGAGAATGGATGGCAGTCTGAATGAGAAAACTTTAGTGGGATCATTGGTCAAGACGAACAACCAGTGGTTAGACGCAATAACCAGTATGGAGGAAATGATGGTCGTGGGTGCAAGTATAAGGATTTCATGCCATCCAAACCACCATGTCTATCCGGAAGCCCGACGCCGGTGCAAGTTATGGACTGGGTCTCCGAAATGGAGACTATGTTTGAAAGTTGCGAATGCAGAAACAAGCAGAAGACCGCTCTTGCGATCCCTCTGCTAAAATCTGGCGTGTTTAGTTGGTGGAAGCTGTTAGCTGACTCTATGCCCAAGGGAGAAGCAAGCAAAATGTCTTGGGAAGACTTTGTGGAACAACTAAAACTGCAATACTGCTCCGAGCAAGACCTTCTGGAAATCAGTAATGAGTTTCAGAATTTGAAGAAAGGGAAATTGAGCGTTACTGAATACGCTGCTAGTTTCACGGAAAAGATGACGTTTATCCCATATTTGGTGCCTACATAACTCTCTAAGGTCAACAAGTTTGCCCTTAGACTACTAGCGGACTATGGTCCAATGGTTAAGCAAGCAACCACATTAAAAGCCGCCATCTGGGCTGCTAGAAATGTTGAGACCCAGATCAGGGAAAAAGGTCTGGAAAGGTCAGAGGTTGGTGAGAAGAGGAAAATCTATGGATTTTCAGGGTCCAGCAAGAAAAGTAAATTCACGAAGTCTAGTTCGAGAGGAAGTGGAGGAAAGGTAGAGGCGAAATGGTGCGACAAGTGCAAGAAGAAGCATCATGGGAAGTGTGGCGGGGAAACCACATGCTTCAAATGTGGAAAGCCAGGGCATTATGCCAACGACTGCACTTTCACCAAGAATGTTTGTTATGGTCGTGGTGAGGAGGGGCACATCTCAAGGGATTGTCCGAAAAAGAAGGAAGCAGCAAGACCCAACATTCTGCCAAAGCCAAAGGCGAGAGCATTCCAGATGACACTGGAAGCTGCTAAAGATGAAGCTGATGTCGCTTCAGGTACCTTTCTCGTTAACAAATTGCCTGCCCAAATTTTATTTGATTCTGGAGCCAACTACTCCTTTATATCGCATGAATTTGGTAGAAAACTAGCTTTGCCTGTTGTTAGACTAGATAATGCTTTATTAGTCGAAGTTGCTAGTGGCAAGTTTGTACCTGTTAGCCATCGTATGAAAAACATCTTAATTGACTTGAATGGGAATAAGTTCCACGAGGAATTATTGCCTATCGAACTTAACGGTTTCGACATCGTTTTGGGAATGGATTGGCTTAGCGCCAATGATGCCGAAATTTTATGCAAGAAGAAAATAGTGAAATTGAATCCGCCTGGGAAGGAATCGTTTATGGTGTATGGAGATAAACGCAGAGTAAATTCTGGAATCATTTCTCTAATGAAAGCTAGAAAATGTTTGACCAAGGGGTGTACATCATACTTAGCATTCGTGATCGATGCTAAGAAGGAAAAGAAGGTGATGCAAAATATTCCTGTTGTATGTGATTATCCGGAAGTATTTCCCGAAGATCTTCCTGGATTACCGCCCGATCAACAAGTAGAATTTCGTATTGACTTGTTGCCCGGAACAACGCCAATTGCAAAAGCACATTATCGATTAGCACCGACGGAGATGAAGGAGCTAATGATGCAACTTCAGGAGTTATTGGACAAGGGTTTCATTAGACCTAGTTCATCACCCTGGGGAGCTCCGGTGTTATACGTAAAGAAGAAAGATGGAAGCATGAGGATGTGCATTGATTACCGAGAGCTAAATAAGGCAACAATAAAGAATAGATATCCGTTGCCAAGGATTGATGACCTATTCGATCAACTACAAGGTTCAAGTTATTTTTCAAAGATCGACTTGAGGTCAGGATATCATCAGCTGAAAGTAAGGGAGCAGGATATAGAGAAGACCGCATTCAGAACGCGATATGGACACTACGAGTTTTTGGTTATGTCGTTTGGACTAACCAATGCTCCAGCAGCATTCATGGATTTAATGAACAGAGTTTGTAATCCGTTCCTTGATAAATCTGTGATAGTGTTCATAGATTACATTCTGATTTATTCAAAAAGCCAAAAAGAGCATGGTAGACACTTGCGAGAAGTGTTAGAAGTCTTGAAGAAGGAGAAGCTATATGCGAAGTTCTCCAAATGTGATTTTTGGATTCGAGAAGTCCAATTCTTGGGTCACGTGGTCAACCAAGAAGGGATAATGGTTGATCCAACAAAGATCGAAGTTGTGATGAAGTGGGAACAACCGAAAAGTCCCACGGAGATCCGCAGCTTTTTAGGATTAGTTGGATATTACCGAAGATTTATCCAAGGCTTTTCTTCGATCGCTAGTCCATTAACAGCTTTGACCCACAAAGGAGCTACTTATGCTTGGAATGATAAGCATAAAGAAGCATTCGAGAAGCTAAAGAAGAAACTATGCAAGGCACCGATACTTTCTCTACCCGATGGAGTTGAAGACTTCGCTGTTTATAGCGATGCGTCTGGGGTTGGATTGGGTTGCGTTTTGACCCAAAGAGAAAAGGTGATAGCATATGCGTCTCGACAGCTGAAAGAGCATGAAAAGAACTACCCGACTCATGATTTGGAGTTGCCAGCGATAGTTTTCACTCTGAAAATATGGAGGCATTACCTCTATGGCACGAAGTGCAAACTTTTCACTGATCATAAGAGTCTCCAATATCTCTTTAGTCAGAAAGAATTGAATATGAGGCAACGACGCTGGATGGAACTACTTAAAGACTAAGACTGTGAGATACTTTACCACCCCGGTAAAGCCAATATTGTTGCTGATGCTCTCAGTCGGAAAGTCAATCTTGAAAGGAGAAGGTCAAGAGCGTTGAGAATTGAACTTGTCTCGACTATTTTGGAAAGTATAAAGAAAGCTCAAAGCGAAGCTTCTGAGAAGAATGACCGAAAGGAGGAACATTTGGGCAAAACGTTGGTGTTCGGTGTAAACAATCACGGACTGAAGGTGTTCCAAGATCGGATTTGGATACCTAAGACAGGAGGAGTCAGAGATCTTCTGATGGAAGAAGCTCACAAAACCATGTACTCGATTCATCCCGGTAGCACTAAAATGTATAGGGACATGAAACCCTATTATTGGTGGCCGACGATGAAGCTCGACATTGCGAAATATGTGGCGGAGTGTGTGACTTGTGCAAGAGTCAAGGCACAACATCAGAAACCATACGGGAGTTTAGAACCTTTGCCTGTACCTATGGGTAAGTAGGAAGACATTGCTATGGATTTTGTCACTAAACTGCCCAGAACAAAATGTGGTCACGACATGATTTGGGTGGTCGTTGATCGATTCACTAAGAGTGCGCATTTCATAGCAGCCAATGAGAAATGGTCTATGGAAAAACTTGCGAATTCTTACATGAAGGAAATTATGAGGCTTCACGGTGTTCCGTTAACGATTGTGTTGGATCGTGATAGCCGTTTCACCTCGCGATTTTGGAAAAGTCTACAAGAGGAATTGGGTACCAAGTTGTGTTTAAGTACAGCTTACCATCCGCAGACTGATGGTCAGAGCGAACGGACGATACAAACACTTGAAGATATGCTGAGAGCATGTACCTTGGAATTCCTAGGTAATTGGGATGAACATTTACCTTTGGTAGAATTTTCTTATAATAATAGTTTTCACTCGAGCATAAAGATGGCACCTTATCAACCATTATATGGACAGAAGTGTCGTACGCCGTCTTGTTGGCTTGAGGTTGGGGAAAAGCAGTTTATAGGGCCGGAGATAGTCCATCAAACTGCAGAAAAGTAGAAAATAATTAGGGAAAGAATGTTAGCAGCTCAGGACCGTCAAAAGAGCTACGCTGACAAAAAGCGAAGACCGATGACTTTTGAAGTTGGAGATTCGGTTTTGCTTAAAGTCTCACCGTGGAAGGGACTTATAAGATTTGGTAAAAGGGGAAAGTTAAGTCCAAGGTTTATTGGACCGTTTAAAGTTCTTCAGAGGATTGGGAACCAAGCTTACAAGCTCGAACTACCAGAAGAACTGAATGGAATTCATAACACTTTCCATGTGTGTTATTTGAGGAAGTTCACGGGAGAAGTTCCTGACATAATTCCACTTTCGGAGTTGAGGATCGATGAGAACAAGAGGTTGATTGAGCAACCAGAGGCAATCGTTGACCGAAAGACTATGAAGTTGCGACGTAAGATGGTTGAGTTAGTGTTTGTCCGATGGAAACACGCGAATGGGCCGAATCTCACCTGGGAGACGGAGAGTGACATGATGAGTCGCTATCCGCATTTGTTTGCTGGTGTGTGATTCCGGGGACGGAATCATTCTAAGGTAGAGAGAATTGTAACGCCCGTGTTTCTGGGCTTTCCATTTTTAGCAATGTAATAGTCTAGTTTAACCTCTATAACCCCAATTTGAAATAATAAAATGTATTATTTGTGAATTATTTGAATTATGTGATTTATGTGTGTATTTTCTTAATTTTTATAATTTAATGAATTAAGAATAAAATAAGCGTCAAAATTAAAGTGTGAGATAAGCCCGACATCTTTGCATAAAGTTGTAGTGGTTGAAACAAGGATTCCGGAGATATAAGGAATGCCAAAATCCGAGTTATAACGAAGAAGTTATGACCTGTCGAAGTTTCGTGACAGAACCGGCACGACGCCGAGTGACGTAAAATATGAATTTAAGATAGAGTGATATTTAGCCTTAGCGATCTAAACGAAAGTCGTAGATTCGTTAAACCGAGAGCGTGCATAAAAGGAGCTCCCAAATCTGACTTCGTATGAGGAAGTTATGATTTTTCTAAGTTTCGACTTAGCAATATGCAGCCCGAATACTCGATTTGAGATCGAGCGGTTTTTAGCCGAAACAATCTAAATGAGAATCGAAGATCTCGTTGTTAGTAGCGAAACGATGAAAAGTTAGGCAAGAACGGATGTCAGACGAAGAAGTTATGAATTTATAACGAAGTTTTTCTGTCCTGTCCTTCTAAAAATAAATAATAAAAATAAAAAGTCAAAATTAGCCGACGGAGTCTAAATAAAAGTTGTAGAGTATGGTTTGACCTTCGCGTGGATATAAAGAACGTCGAAAACGGAGCTCGTATGCGAAAGTTACGCAATTTAGAAGTTCGACGAGTCAATTACGCCCAACGTAATTTGAGTATTTCTAGCGTACTCAGTCGGATGCAACTTGTCTGACCAATACTCAAGTGCCACCAGTCGACGCACGCAGTGACGTCAAAGTACGCCCCGCGTAACTCGAGTACGCCCAGCGTACTAAGTACGCCCTACGTAATTTGAGATTACGCCCCGCGTAATCCCAGACCCTCAGCCTATAAATAGAACTCGAAATCAGCCATTTTCCCTTGTTCAAACTCTTCCTTCTCTCTAGTTTTTGCCTCGTTTTGCATGTCGTTTGTACCCTGAAGCCCCGGTAATATTTCCGAGCCCCGAAGCAAGTTCCAAAGTCCCGAGGATCCCAAGAAGTGAGATTTTCGAGCCGAAGCCCTGCCCGAGAGGAGCCTGGTTTTTGTGAAGATCTTCCAGATCTACGGAGAGACACTACTTCTGCAAGCCGTAGTGCTGCCCGATCATCTTCTGATCAAGTGAGTGTGTAGTTATTTTCTTTCCAACGCAATATTATGAAGTATTTAATATAAAATACGTGCTACGTGTATATATTTTGTTGTTATATGTGTGAATGTATATTCACTCTCTTCTATCTCATAGATCTGATATATTCTCTATGAAATACGTGTTATGTGTGTATGCCTCATCTGTTATGTGGAATATGTATTGATTAAAGCATGCTATACAAGTTTTTAAACAATGTATAAAAATGTATATTTTTATCTACTAATATGTTGGGTAGAACATGGGTAGATAATTGGTGTGAAATAAACAGATGAGAGGCCTCGGTGTTATTGGTGTTATTCTAGTCATTCAGCAGAGTATGGATGACGACCACAGACTATTCTAGACTGTCCTGTGGAACACTAGCAGGCTCATTACCTGTAGGTGTTGTGAACGACGTGTTCACCGGTGTACTCTATCCCCCACATGGTTGCCTTTAGGACACTTGCTGTTGAGGAAGCCCCTCTGCAGTAATGTCCGTCCCGATGAAAATCCTGAATTAGGTTCCTTATAATAGATGTTATTTTAGGGACGTAAAGTGAGGATAACGGGAATGGGTAACCGGGTTTGTTTTTTATTGTTGAAATTAAATATAATTGTTGTGGGTTGAAAACCTTATATGCTCACCAGGCTCCCAAGCCCGACCCACTCAGTTTATTTGTATTACAGGAAGTGGCGCAAGAGCTTAAGATGGGCAAATCATCAAGTTGTTTTGTTTACAAGTCTGTATATGTATATATTTGTTGAATGACTTGTAATGTTATCGTTTATGTTTTATGATCTGTAACGGAACATGACATCCCGACTTTTGATTATGAAATGAAATCATATTTCTATATGAAATGTTTTGATAAATATCTATTTTATCATGTTTTGTTTTTGGGAACAAATTCCGTATCTCTTTTAATATTAAAAGGATTTACTCTGAAAATGTTTAAAAAGCATAAATGAAATCGGTCTTTTCTGGCCGAGATTTTGGGGATGTCACACTAGCCTTCAGCATAAAAGTTGGTCATCCTCTCGAATGTCTCTATAGTGACGGATAGGTATTGATGAGATATTCAACTCTCATTTATATTGTTTTTCCTAACAATCAACAAATCTTAATTTCGGTTTCTTTGTTGCACACTACCACGTTGAAGCTTCGAAAAATCATAACTTCCTCATACGAAGTTAGATTTAGGCGTTCATCATATGCATGTGTTTGCTTTTTCGATTACTAAGACTTTCATCAAGGTTATTTTATCTTAACTAGCCTTCTATAAAAACTGATTATTTACATAATTGGTCGTTTATACTGTAATGTGAAAATAGGGTGTTACCATCGTGTTTTTCCTAAAACACACGTTTTGGATGCAAACTCCTCAGTTTCAGCAAATCCAACCAAGGTTCCAGCTTCCTCAAGTATTTTAGCTCTAATAAGATCCAAAGATGCATCCAAGGTGCTTCCGAATCACTACACCACTCGAAATATCTGAAAATAACATACAAACATGAGCAATATGGGAATTATGACAATGAGTTGAGTACTATTTAAACTAATTCACACATAAATGCATAAAATATAATGCAAACTGCTAATAAAAACTACTGTAGAAGATGCATAAAATGACATATATCATTGATTTATATATGTCCACAGTCCATATATAGCATGGTGATTATTATACCATATCAAGTAGACCATAAAAATATCAAAATAAAGTTTCGATCCAAACGTAAAAGTTTATAACTTTTAAATAAAAAGTAATGTTAATTAAAACAAAAACTATAAAGATATTATGTAAGGAACTAAAAACTTAACTTTAAAACATGTTAAGGGACTAAAATTGTAATTTATAAAATACTAATAATTTGTCTTAAAAATTATGAAAGGTGATAACTATTGGATCAAATTTTATTAAGAAGAAAAAAATATAAATATACAAATCTACTATGACCCAAAGTTAAATGTTTGCTTTCATAGGCTCTTATTTTGTTTTTTTATATCAAATATTTTGAAAATACGTAACTTGATTTGGTTTTAACTATTTTGGCTCTGAAAAAAAAAATGCTTTATATGAGTGAGACTGACATTGTAATTTAAAATCTATATAATATTTCTAGGATGTCATATGATAAGTTTAAAGAATATTTAATGATAAAATATCACAATTTTAGATTCTTAAGTAAATATAATGCTAGTATTATTACATAAAAATTGTTTAAAATACAATAAGATACATAAATTTTAGATTTTGGTATTGTGTTTTTTTTTTTCAATTAAGTCATCAAGTTTATAATTTTGTTGCAAATTTAATCCATCGACTAGTTTGCTTCAGGTGTTTTTTTTTCTCACTTGTTGACTAGACAAAAAGCTAATGTGGCTTCATATCTTATTTGAGTTGGCAAACATTTGGGTTATATTGAACTATTACATAGATCTGTTATCATTTTCCTTTTTTTTCTTCTTCATTCTTCTTTCAAAACATCATGATTTTGTTTACTGGCTTCTAAAGGTCACTCAAGTGTTTTATCATCCAATAGTGTTGTAATCAAGGCAATAGAGATTTGATGGGTTTCGAGACTCATTAGACCAAACAAATGGCAACAGATAACAGAAAAAAAAATCTAATCTAACCTCGCAACAATGGATCTAAACTTGACTAATCTATACAACTTGTAGAACTCAAAGGATAGAAGGCATATCTAACACCCCATTTTCACATTACAATATAAATGACCAATTATGTAAATAGACAATTTTGATAAAATAATATTTAGGATAAAGAGTCTTGATGAAAGTCGTAATAATCATTAAGAGAGAGTGCACATATAAAGAGCACCTAAATTTGACTTCGTATGAGAAAAATTATGATTTTTAGAAGTTTCAGCGCAACAGTGTGCGACAAAGAAATCGAAATTAAAACCGATTGATTGCTACATAAAAAATCTAAATGAGAGTTAAAGAGCTCGTAAATAGGAGTCTGTTAATATAAAGACAATCGAGAATGGATGTCGTATGAAAGAGTTATGACTTGTATACAAACTTTAACAGTCTCAACATCTTAAATATATAACTTTAAAAATAAATTGAGAATTAGGCAGAGGAGTCTAAATAAAAGTTTTAGTACTCGTCGATAGCTACGTGTGGATATAAAAAAATGTCAAAAACAGAGCTCGTATGAGAAAGATACGATTTTATGAAGTTTTCCAAAAAGGCTTCACACGTAGGTATGCGTGACATGTGCTTCTCGAATGTGGCTACACGAACCAGCAGGAAATTGACACGTTGAAACACCAGACCAAAAAGCATGACACACAAGGTAAAAATTACAACATGCCTACCAAAATTCTGGCTATAAATAGTAGGTGCAACCCTCTTCCTTCTCACACAATTCTATGATCTCTCTTTGAATTGATTCTCCTCTTGAGTTCGGTTTTGCCCTAAATTTTTATAAATAATTAGCAGTGCCCTGAATCATCAAAGAGTCCAACAATTTGAGGTTGTTGAGTCAGAGTTCTGCCCATGACTATTCCATTTTTCGCTAGAAACTCTCTTTAAATAAGGCTACACTTACTACACTTTAAGTGTAACTTATATTTATATTCACAGTCATTGTTATGAATGTATACATAAGATTTATTAGTAATTCTAGTCATAATACTGATTGATTTACTTACAAGAGATGTGTTTAGAATGGGCACATTGGCTTGGTTGTTGCATTTCAGAAAAGCTATATACCGAAATGATCTTGCATCCGAACTATCCTGCTTGGCTGATCCTTATTTGATAGAACTCTCAGTATTCATTGAGATTAGTGAAGGATCTTTCTTTCATTACCCTATTTTCATAAAGATTAATAATTTATAATATTATGGTTAGTACTTGTTATATGTGTTACTCGTCAATTGGATTGCCACTAGGATCACCCAGATAGTTGTCAATCATTTAAGTAATTGTACGGGTGAATTTTCTCACTATATTATGTGGTACAGTATATATCCTATGTATGTTAGGATATAGTTGCCCCATAGTGTGGAATTAGGCTAGTTTTGTTAATTGCATGTAGTTGGATTGTTATATATATATATATATATATATATATATATATATATGTTAATATATTATGTGGGTAATTAAGGGCAGCCCAACCTCGAGCTGAAGGCCAATAGACTCCAGCGGACTAGTGTTATGTAAAGGCTAAGTAGCAGACTAGCTTTATGCTGAAGGAAAAAAGGGCGGTCCAACTTTATGCTGAAGGCCAAGAGGCGTACCAACTTTTTGAAGGTTATTATGTGTATGCATTGTATATCTATTGTGATATATGGTATATCAGTAAGCTTCGTGCTTGCCCACTTAATTATAAATGTTTTTCAAGTACTTCATTGATTCGTGAGAATAACAAGGTGCGAGTGTACACACGCATTTTCGCATCGTGTTTTCCGCATAATGTAATTCTACTCTGATATATTTGAATAAATAAAAATGAAAAATATTATTTTGAAAATTGAGACGTTACAACACACCTTAGATATCTTTGTGGGCTTCTTCTTTTGATGAGCCATTTAATTGGACTAGAAAACCCAAATGAGAGTTTCTCTTCTAAAATGGCACCCAAGAGACAAATAAGAAACAGATCCAAGCAAACCTCAAACAATGAGCTTCAAACATAATCGAAATCTTGATTTTGTTCTTTGACCAAGACGTGGAGATCAATAGGCCATAACGTGGGATCAATAATTTAGGGTTCTTTATGGTTTTGAGGAATTCGAACTTTCGAAAATAGAGAGGTAATTTCACATGTATTAAAAACGGATTTGGAGCCCCCAATTTATTGGGATATGATTTGAATCCTAGAGATAATTACCAAATATAATAATAATTATTACCTAATGAATTCAAATCATTCTGGAATATTTCATATTCCATTTGTTTACTATTAATTAACTAACAAACAAGTCCCTAAAATAAATATATTTTTAGATAAACTTCATTTTGTCTTGCATGTAACCCAAAAGGACACGGTATTTATAATAATATTATCAGACTTTTGTTACAACTATGAGCGCTAATCTCCATTAGTTCCCACTTACACTTAGCCATCAACAATTGACTGGTCTAATACTTACAAGAAACAACAGTGAGTGATAGTCCAATGAAATTATTGTTCTTTATTGCAACTTTGGTATAAACAACCCTAAGACTAATAGCTTCAAATTCCTTTGATCTTCATGATATCTTATTGTGAACCATAAACATGGAACAAAGGTCAATATCATGGTTCAAGATTATGTTTCCTAATACTTTCTTATGGATACCTTTCAGACTAAGTGTCGAATCCATTCAACTCAGTCTTAGCTTGGTCAAGCATTTGTTGACAACACCAAATCAACGAAGGGCACAAAGATATCTACTTCTCCATTTTGGAATAAGGATCGAATAAACTTTGACTACATAGGTTAGTATTATTCCTCATGCAATACCTAGTTAAACCTTGTATAGATGCCTATTATGGACAACATTAGCGGAAAACCAAGATACAACAAATTGTATAACAAAACGTTATGTGTCTCCATTTGAAGAATATATTACTCATGACATGATCCATGGAGTAATCTTTAAGCATGGTTACTCCAATACTTAAAATCTCCATTTTCAAATACCCATCAGTATTGACCGTAGAGCTTTGCAATGTTCATCTCCATGAACAACCTACCAATACTATGACAATCTTAATTCATTACTATCTTCCAAGAGTATGATTGATTATGGAAGTTCGAATAATAAATTATTCTGGAAGGGATTCTAAACATGCAAAAATAGGAACACATATATTATGATCAAACATAGTAACTTATTATTAATAAATACCAAATCAAAATATCCAAAAAGTTCCCAAAACAAGATCAAACTGAATTTGTGTTATCAAACCAATTCAATAGCAAATATAATTCCAATAAACCTGGTACGAGCATTATGCTTAATCTGTTAAAAAGGTTTGGTGATCTGATCTATTGGATTGTCTTCATATGGAATTTGACTCACGATTATGTCTCCATCTTCAACTAGCTTCCTAATAAGGTGGAATTTTCTATTAATATTCCTTGTGCGCTTGTGATCTCGACGTTCTTTAGTTAAGGCAAGTGCATCCTCATTATCACGGAAGATCTCAACTGGTTCAGATATGCTAGGAGCAACACCTAAATCATTGATAAACTTCTTTAGCTACACTGCTTCTTTAGCTTCTTCATTAGCTATAATGTACTCTGACTCTTTAGTTGAGTCTGATATAGTCTCTTGCTTGAAACTTCTTTAGTTCACTTCTCCACCATTTAGTGTGAACACAAAAGCTGACTGAGATCTTGAGTTATCTCTGTCAGTTTGGAAACTTGCATCCACATATCCTTTGAAGCTTAGCTCATCTTACCACTATAAACCAAGAACAATCTTTATTCCTCCTAAGATACTTTATAATGTTCTTGATTGTAGTCCAATGGCTTTCACCAGGATTGGCCTGATAATGACTCATCATACTAATAGCGTATGAGACGTCTGGCCCTGTACATATCATAGCGTACATGATCGATCTTATAGTAAAAGCATATGAGACTCGACTCATTCTATCCAGTTCTTCACTAGTACTAGGCATTGGGTTTTACTCAAAACCATGTCATATTGCATAGGTACAAATCGATTCTTAGATTCTTCCATCATGAATTTCTTCAAGATTTTATCTAAGTATGTGTTTTGAAAAAGTCAGATTAGACGCCTAGATCTATCCCCTATAGATCTTGATACCAAGTATGTAAGCAGCTTTTCCCAAGTCCTTTATAGCCAGACTCTTCCCAAGCCATGCTTTTACACTATTAAGCATAGGGATTTCATTTCCTATGAGTAGAATGCCATCGACATAAAAGATAAGAAAGATAATTACTCTCCCACTAGATCTAACATACAAATAATATTCATCTTCATTTTGTGAGAAACCGAACTCCTTGATTTTCTCATCGAAACAGATGTTCTACTTGAGAGGAGCTTGTTTAAGTCTATAAATGGACATATCAAGCTTACATACCATATTAGGATACTTGGACTTTACAAAACCTTATGGATGAGCCATGTAAACATCCTCAATCAGTTTCACGTTAATGAAAGCAAATTTCACATCCATTTTCCATATATCATAATCATGAAATGCAACTATGGAAAATAGAATCATAATAGATTTAATCATAGCCACTGGTGCGAAAGTTTCCTCATACTCAATTCCTTGAGTCTAGTGTAACCCTTCACAACCAATCGAGCTTTATAAGTATGTACAATCCCATCCATGTCATTCTTCTTCTTGAAGACCCATCTACATCCAATGGTTTTAAGACCATGTGTAAGACCAACCAAGTTCCATACTTGGTTATCATACATGGAATGAATCTTGCTATCCATCGCTTTTTTCCATTTTGCGGCCTATGGGCTCGCCATGGCTTCCTGATAGTTGTGAGGCTCATTATCGCCTAACAGGTTGCCATCCTCTAGGGTAACATGAAATCCATAAAACTTTACTTGATAATGTTCTCTATCAGATCTACGAGTTGGATGTGGAGGTACATTAGATTCCTCAATAGGTTGCTCAATCTCGTGTTGAGTTCTAATGTCAGGTTCTTCATTTTTGTTTCTCGAATCTCATCAAGATCAATCGGGCTCCCACTAGTTTCTTGAGATATCATCTCTCTCTCTCATGAAAGACTGCCCTAAGTGAACGGCCCCTTTCATATTTAACATTATTACTCCAAACATGCTACATGCATATTCATAAACATATTTTACATATATGGTCTTATTACAAAAGACTGGATACAAATCGACTAACGAGGTTTTTACAAAGTTTTATATATTACATAACTTCCCAGGAATTTATATACTAAATACAAAAGCTATAATATTATCTATTCTACATCTTCTCACAGTACATAACTAAGTTGGATGCTTATCACCTGCAATAATTAAACATTGAGAGGGATAAACGGTGACGCTTAGTAAGTTTAATAACAGTTTCAATATAACGTTATGCCATATATATATATATATATATATATATATATATATATATATATATATATATATATATATATATATATATATATATGACAGAAGCAAAGGGGGATAAAGAACAACAAAGGCAGATGAGTATCATATGACAGGCATTCCATATCAACGAATAATCTAATTCAAAGATTTACAATCAATGAAATACAACAACTTCAACATGATATACATCAATAAGACTTCAGCCCATGTGGCATGGAAAAATAGAATTTCAGTCTATCATTTTGATAGCAATTTATAGGATTTCATTCCTACCTAACCTTCTGCCAATGCCAAAGTGATGCTTTGTCATTCTCTTCATGGTCAAAGGATACATACCAATACCAAAATGATGCTTAGTCGTTCACTTCAAGGTTAGAGGTATAGCTCGATTATCATAATAACATGGGAAAGCACATTGCACATATAAAACATAACATGCAATTGTCCCGATATTGAACTCACCATGAAATAAGTGAACAATAAAATGCTTATTTGGGCAGCACTTCATTTCTAAAAAAGGATTTTTTTTTGACAAAACTAGGGATTTTGTTGAAAACCGGGCCTTGAGCGGACAGAGTTTCAACTCGAAAAACTTTTTTTTGGGATCTTCGGGCTCTCAGGGGCTTGCTTACGATGCTAGGATGATATTCTAGGTTTAGGGGTATTTAGTGTAACATAAAGGAAAGTAGAGGGTGAGAGAAGTGAACATTGTAAACAAAAATCGGCTGGCTTCGATCGCTATTTATAGGGGACCATAGCTCCTCATTACGTTGGGCGTAATTTCCTTGGTACGCGGGGCGTACTGCCTCGCACATCTCTTCGTTGGGCTTACAAAGTGGATTAGCTCAGACGCGTCAAGGATACAACATGTGGCTCTAATGCGAAGGAGTAGGGAGTGTGACAGACTCCGGATCACTTACACGAGTACGTTGGGCATACTCCTTAGGACCAGCCTCGAAGTTTATGCCCAAAACTTCAAAATTTTGTATCTTTCCCATACATGCTTCGTTTTTGACGTTCTTTATATGCACGAGTAGGTGAAATTATGCTCTAAAACTTTCGTTTAGACTCTGTCGGCTAATTTTGAATTCATTTTTAATATTATATTTTTAATAGGCCAGGACAGGAAAAGTCCGTTAAAAATTCATAACTTCTTCATTCGACGTCCGTTTTCGTCTGTGTTTTTACCATTGTACTACTATTAACAATACCTTCGATTATCGTTTAATTTGTATCGACTAAAAATCACTCGATCTTTATTTCGACCTTCGGGCTGTGTACTGCTATCCCGAATCTTAGAAAAATCATAACTTCCTCATACGAGGTCAGATTTGGACGTTTTTTTATGAAAATTATCGGTTTAACGAATACTACGACTTTCATTTAGATCACTAAAGCTAAAAACTATCTTATATCATAAACTCACTTTTTACGTCATATGGCGTCGTGTCGGTTCTGTCACGAAGCTTCAATAAGTCATAACTTCTTCGTTATAACTCGGATATCAGTGAGGTTTTCACCTAAATGTTTCTAACGAGACAATTCACAACTTTTAATAACATTATTCTTGCTTATTTCCAACTTAAATTTTACATTTTCGTTAATTTCAATATTTGACTTTTGATTGGAATCTCATAAGACTTCTAATACTTCCCGAATGATTCTAAACATAGTTTTACTTCAACTCTCATTAAACTATCTTGTTAGAACTCAATACTCAAAACCATATATTATTTTATAATATTCATTTTAAAACTAACAAAACACGATAACTGAACGTGTATGTTACACTAAGAGCAACACAGATTTTGTTCTTAGTGGGCTTGTAAAACAAGTATCCAAAAGAATCTTTATGATAACCAATGAACTAACACCTTTCAGATTAGGGTTCAAGTTTGTCTAGGGCTTCTCAATAAATGAAAGCATCACAAACCCATACCTTGATTCATGCAAGAAAGGGATGAGTCCTTTTACATATTTTAAATGGTGTTTTCTCAAACTTCTTAGTTGGTACGAGGTTTAGAATATAAGCGGTCGTTTCTAAAGCATAACCCAGGACACTAATTGGAAGTATAGCACGAGTCATCATAGAACAAACCATGTCAAGAAATTTTAGACACACCATTATGTTGTGGTGTTCTTGGTGGAGCTAGTTGTGACACTATCCTACGGATTCTATGATGGTCGTAAAAGTCATCACTAAGATACTCTATGTCCCTATCATAACGAAGTATCTAGATTTTCTTGCCCAGTTTATTCTCTACTTCACTTTAGAATTTCGTGAACACTTTAAATGTCTCAGATTTATGTTTAATCAAATAAACATATCCATATCTGCTGAAACTATCAGTAAACATGACAAAGTATCTTTCACAATGTCTAGTGATATGTTTGAAAAAGCCATATACATCCGAATATATGATGTCCAACAGATCTGTCCCTCTCTCATAGTGAAATGTGAAAGGAGACTTTATCATCTTCCTAAGTAAGCAAGATTCACAATCTCCATTCAACTCTAGGTTAAATGGTTCCAAGATTCCATCCGACTAGAGCTTGGTGATTCTCTTCTTGTGTATATGGCCAAGAGGACAATGCCATAGACATAATTTATCCAAGGTAAATTAGCCAAAATTTAAGATTAAGTTATTGTTTCTACTTACACCAATCACATATTCATATATGTCATTGTAACGACTAGCTTTAAAATAAATAGCATTGTCTTTGTAAACGAAAATAGAAGCATCATTATTATCAAATCCAAAAGTAAAACCATCCAACCCGAATGCATAAAATGAAATAATGTTTGTTGCCATGTACGGCGAATAGCAACAATCTTTTACAACAACTAAAAACATAGAAAGAAATGACAGCATGTAATCTCCAATATTGGTAACACCCACTCTAATCTTGTTCCCCATGATCAAGGCAAGCTCTCCATGCCTTAGCTTCCTACTTCATCTTAGTCCCTGAAGTGACACCACCCTTGGCCTTGTTCTTCTTAAGATCCTCCATATATTTAGGGAAGCTACATTTCTAGTGGACCTTCTCTTGGCAATAATAGCCAATGGCTTCTTTAGGGTAACTCATTAGAGGTATGTCAGAAACTGTTGGATTAGTGTTTAAGTCCATAACTATAATTGGTATATATTTGACCCCACCCGGCATGGTCCATTTGGGTTGCATGGCATCAGAACATTTGGGTAGACCTTTTAATGAGAAGAAGATATTTGTGACATATTAATATACAAGGTTGTAAAAATCGCTTGACATTCGCTAGTCGGTGGACTGGGGTCAAGGGATTAATCGGCTAAGCAGAGATTAATCGGGGACTATTAATTGCTAATTTATTAAATTAAAAAAAAAATATGACTAATATCATATAAAAGTTTATAAATACCACTAATATCATAACAAAATAGGTTAATATGATAAATACAACACTAATCATACCTCAAATAGTTTCTAATGTGAGATAACTTCTTCAAAGTGTTAAAATTTCATCGGGTTCTACTATTTCAATCATTTTTTATGTATGGATTAATCGCTAGACACTCTCTAATCGGTCAAGTAGCGCCAAGGGATTAATCGGAGATTAATCGGGACCTTATCGGGATTTTTACAACACTGTTAATATATTATAAGTTCTAATATATTAATATGAAATCATATTATTTAATTAGTATTGATCAAGAATTAACTTGGAATTAATTTAGTGATAAAAAAGAGACTAATTAAATATATGGGGATTGATTGTGTAAATCATTGATTCTTATATATGTGGGCTTATGATCCATGATTCCTTATGTTGGGTTTAACCCATGTGGTGGCCCATGGATACTCCATGGAGGTTAAAACCCATGGAACATAAGGAATGGGTAAATTCATAGGTTATATGGTGTAAACCTAATGTGCTCACTATATAAAGACCCCATTGGTTGGTGAAATTGGCACTAGTGCATAACATAGACGGCAAGTCGATTTCATAGAGTGATAAGAACTCATATCTTCTCTCATGGTTATTCCAAATGTTCATGGTGTTGTGTGAACCATTTGAGGTGTCACATATGGGGCACTAAGCTCTTGAGCTCCATGGAATCAAGCACCAACAAAGAGGTATGTAATTCTACTATTTTTGTATTACTTGTACTTCATAATATGTTAGTTAGGATAATACCTTGGAAAATTGATATTTGCATGTATAATATAGAAAACCTAGATTCAAGGTTTTTAGGGTTTCATGTACACCATAGGAGTGTTACAATGCTCAAAACCCAACAGTGGTATCAGAGCCATGGGTTGTTTTCTATTATATTGATGCAAATGTTTTATTTTCAAAGTTGAAAAAAAAAAAGAAAAAAAAACATGAAGTTTATCAAAATTTAAGATAATTACTTGTTATTGTGAAAAACTAAATTATTTATAAAATTTGAATCATTTGCTATATGAGTTGAATTCGGTCAAATTTAGTAAAAGATAAAATGATATGATTATTTTATTAGTTTTAAAAGTTTGATCTAAAGAGTGTTTTTTTTAACCTCCATAAGTTATGGATATGAAAATGTTTTAAAAAATTGATTCAAAGTTTTTATGGAGTTACAAAATTTGGTGTTAATGTTTTAAAGAATTCCATAACTTATTCTTATGTTATGGAGCATGAAAAGTTTCATCATAAAACAAGCATTTAACTTCATAAGTTATGTATTACCAAAAGTTTTATGTTTCCTTGATTTATGAGTTAGTTTAGATTAATGGAAAAAAATTGTGTTTTAGTTGTTTTCAATCTTAATTAATCTAGAGGTAGTTCATAAAATTTGTTTGTGTAACTTGTCCTCAAGTTACATAAAAGGTCACATTTATGAATCTTAAAACTCATAAAAGTGCCATAGGTTACATAAAAAATGAAGAGTGTTTTTTTTTTCATTAAATAGTATTACGACTCCATAACTTGTCCTAAAGTTATGGATGTTTAAGAGTTAGTTCTTTAAAAGTGTTATTACAAAATAAGAGGTTACATAAAAAATGAAGACTCTTCATTTTAATGAACCATTAAACTCATAAGTTATGAAATGCAAAGTTTTAATACTTTCAAAAAATTGCCCTCAAGTTTTGGAATTTGTAAAGTTTTCCCATGAATACTTTAATTCCAAGTTAAGCCCTTAGAATTTTAAAAGTTTAAAATTCAACCCTTATACTATTATTATAATTTTAATTATATAGATATGCATAAGATAAAGTCAATTTTACCATTAGTAGGCCTCATTCACGAAGTGGTTCTATAAGGGGGTATAAGGTTACTGCCTATAAAATGGCAGTTTAATGGGTGTCCACTCTCACCCACCACTTCCTTAACTGGTGGAGGGTCGTTAGCCGAACGGGCAGGATAAAGACTAGAATTCTCCATTCATTAAAATTATTAATGATAAATACTAAGTAACTAAACACTTATAAATTCCCAATCTTAGTTACTTAGGAAAATGTGAAAAGGTGCTAACCCATGAAATTGCACTTTGCAACTTGTTAAGTCGTTAGTGAAGCGTGTGTGGTTAACCGGCACACTAACTTAGGACTGACCAGGTATGGCAAAGGGTAACTTAAATTTATCATAGATTGGTGGAGCGTGTGTGGTTAACCGGCACATCGATTAGGTGATAAATATTAAGGGTACCAAGTATATTTGCATGGTTATTCACACCTTGTTTGTGATCCTCGGCATCCCAGTCACAAACTTGAGAGGGCACAATCGAGATTCAAACATGCCATTGAAATTTCAATGTATCTCAAAAGATCTAGGAGTTTCAAATCCAATTAAAACTTAATTATATTTCGTTTTTCATGGTGGAAATTGGTAAATCGTCATTTACCTACCTTCAACTATTTTAAAACTCGGATTACGACATCCATCTTCCAGTTATAAGTAGGTTGTTGGGTCCTAGCCTTAATATTTCATATTGGGTGTTATATTAAGGACTTTAAATCAACTAACTTGAATTTCTCCCTTATAGATGTCTCCTTCAAACAACTATGGTCTTCCCAAATCATTAGGAACAAGCTTCCTAATGAAGATGATATCCCTAATGGCAACCAAGGTGAAATATCAATCCCTTTATTGCGCATTAGTGGGAATGGAAATCATACTTCACATCCTCCACCTCCTCCAATAAATCTTCGTATCCCACAAGTTTCAAGACTTGATATGTTCTAATTCACTGAATCCCTATTGGCAAGCAAAGTCTATATGTGTTTACATCTTAAAGGTTAATTCACATATTGACAAGCTGGGAGAGTCGGGTGTCGAAGTATCGAGGTAGCTGCCTGTTGAATTGGTTCTTCAGTCACTCCCTGATGACAGATCATGACATGACCGTTAGTGATCTTACCTATTTGCTTGATAATGCTAAACCAGCAATGGTTTGGGGCATTAATAAAGTAAATTAGATTGGAAGATCTACTTCTCGAACCCAGTTGGATATTGACAATGGTGACTTTGGAAGTCCAGAGAAGCTTTCTCTTCCCAATGGAAAGAGATCGGCCATGGTCAAGTCACTTGACCTAATGGTAAAGAGAATGGCTAAGTATGAGATAGTCTCGTATACCATTTCCAAAGAGTCCATATGTTTCTTTTGCTAAAAGAAGGGGTATTGGTTGCGAAGCTACCAAATATAACTGAAAGTTCATAAGGTTGGTGAAAGTCAAAAGGTTTGACTTTGCTTCTGAATCAAAGAAAAGTAAGGAAGCTTATAGTATGACTCTTCTGATTCTAATCGCGAAGATGGATTTCGATCGCATGGTCCGATGATCAGAATTTTGAGCGGCTGCATAAGAGTTATGATATATATTGCTTAGGAATAGACAACAAAATGTTTTTCATATGTATTTGCATTGTAAGGATATGTTTTTCTGCAAGTTTTTAAAATAAAAAAAATTGTTTATTTATTTTAAGTATCCTTATAATGGCATTTGTGAAAAAAATTGTTGTTTATATGTTTCCATTGATAATCAATATTGGAAAATAAAATTTGATTCTTTCATTTATGGTAGTGTCATAATTTACCAGATAAGGAAAGATTCTCATCACCCAAGTTTCAGTTGGATAGAAACTTGGAATCATGCAAGTTGTATTGTGTGATGAATGATAATTTTAATATTTGGGAAATTAAGACTAAGACCTTGTTCACATGTATGTGTGAGTCAAGTGAAGGACTAAAGGATTGGGTACACTTGGTTGTGTGTTGGTCAGGTCCACCACAAAGGTTGATAAGATTATTCGTTATGATTTACTAAAGTTTAGTAAATATGGTTATGCTTACAAGTTTAAGTGTAATTCTGAAACATTGGAAAAAAGTTTTCAATGTATGGCAGAACGGATAAGAAAAATCAAATAAGGCAGAAAGATAAAAGTTTCTCCAATCTGAAGAGATGGGAGAGTACTTGAGTATCTTGTTTTATGACTATCTTAGTGATTATGAAACCATATCACAATTGATTCTCTAAGGACACCTTAGTGCATTTGTTTGACTAGGAGACGAATCATGAATTGTTGAAATGGTTAAATCAAAAGATAAATCAAACTTCGTTCCAAATCAAATCTTAGATTCATACTCCAAGATTGAGCCTTGAGTGACATAATCTTAAGAAAGGTTTAAAACACTTATCAAATGTAGAGTAAAATGTTTTCTTACTCTGGTACATTTGAAATTGGTAAGTTGTGATGTTTTGGATAAAATAAAGACCAACTAAGGCCAATCATGTGAAGTGTTTATCTTGATAAGAATCCACACTAACTCTTGAATATTTGTTTTGTCAAGGAATGGTTCTTGACAAGAGAGTCTTATATGTCAAGAGGACAGTGGGAGTCTAAAAGATCCTGAAATAATTTCAAGAACTAATCAAGAGTATTGTTAATCACTATCCCACGACCTTCAATCCGTATGTGTTTGGATTTGCCACCGACCTTGTCTTGTGATTATGGTTATGACAAATTTACATGGATAGGAACACTTACACCACATAAAATCTAAGTGTCATAAGTTTTCTCTCTGATTCATGAAAATGATGGTGAGGAAACTCCTTCACAAAGTAGATTTTAAGTAGATAGCAATTGTGATATTTGCATTCTCAAAGTCATTAGTGGAGCGCGTGTGGTTAACCGGCACACTAGCATGGACTTGTGAGAATGGCAGAAGGTCTAAACATTAAGATTACGGCATCCCTCTGCATAATTGTTTAGACAAACATGTGAGCTATCTAAGGAAAGGTGTATGATTTTGATAAAGTCTTATCAAAGTATCTCGTATCATAAATAAAAACTTTGGTAAGAAAGTCAATAAAGTATTGTTTTTTTTTCTAGAAGTCCAGCTGATTTCTGAGTACATGTCAAAGCTAGTGGGAGCATAAGTTTTATGCTAGTAAGATAATAATCATTATGCTAGTGGGAGCATGATGATTATGTTGCAAGTTAGTAATGTTAATTATAGAAAACAAAAGTTTCAATTCACTTTGAAAAGTTGTTTTCCTATAATTAAGGGAGAGGATTTTATACTTCATTCCAATTCTACAAGCTTAGATTGAGATTTTAATCAACTTTAGTCAAGGATATATATATATATATATATATATATATATATATATATATATATATATATATATATATATATATATATATATATATGAATGTTATGTTGGAATGGTTCAACATACGGAAATTCTATATATGTTGCGTTCTCAAAATTCGATTATGATTACGACATACATATTCATAGTTTGAATTGTGAGAACATGGCAAATAAAAATTTTATAGCATGAATCATGTCCCATATGCTTTGGGTATAGGTTTGATTACATGTGCTATAATATTTATCCATTCTAAATTTTCCAAATGCCTAGGACATTAGGGGGGAAAAGGAATAGAACTGGTTATGACTAAAATGATTAAGCAATTGTCGAGGACAATCTGAGCTTTAACAAATATTGATTGCTCATGGACAATTGGAAGTACATGGTTAGGACCATATTGACATGTTCTGAAAAGAGACAACTCTTGTTCAGAAGTGATAGTCAAAATGGTAATGTGGAATTGTTTCCATAGGTGGGAGTTATTCTTTGAATCTATGTAAGATTAGAAAACTTAATGCAAAGAAGGATGTTCAAAGGAATGTACTTTGAATTTAAGATTTCATTTCCATGGGATTACTTTCCATTGGAATACTCTGTAATGTCTGTTGCCAAGTCTTTGTGACTTTGTACATAGTCATTACAAGGGGATCATTGCATATAAGTTTAGAATCTAATAGATTATAGTAAATAGCAAGAGTTTGGTATGTTTACATTTACAATAAGGATTGTAATTATGAAATAAGCATCCTTGAAATGTTGTCAATCGACCTGTTTCACAAAGAGAGGACCATATGTAAGTAGGGGTGTGCAAAATAACCGTGAAACCGAAAAACCGAGCCGATCCGGTCGATCCATAACCGAAAAAAACCGAAACCGAAAAAAATCGGGTACATGCGGGTCGGTTACGGTTTGGATATTCAAATACCCGTGGATACCCGAACCGAACCGTATTATATTATTTTTATTATGTAATGTAAATATTATAGGCTCCAGCGTACAATCCAATTCACATATTTTTGTTACAGACAAATATTTTTTACAGCCCAAATGACAAAAGGCCCAAATGGTTTACTCATTCTTTGATTTCTCTGGCTTAGCCCTTAGGAGTTACCGAGAGTCCGAGAGTTAGGGGTTTAGGTCAAACTTCAAACAACGACACTACGACAGCCATCATCGACCATCATCGATCGTCCGACTCACAGAGACACAGACTCACACCCGCTCACCGCTCGCCGCTCACCGGAATTCCGCCAACCATCGACCCATCGTTCTCGCCATTGGAAATTTGGAATGCAGCAACGTCGTTCATCTTACAGGAAGGGCAGCAACGTCTACTTCACCGTTCTCTGATTCTCTGTACTCGGTAATTCACTAATTTGGTATCTCCTTTCCCCGATTCTCTATAGTCTGTATAGTCGCAACTCACCAACTCGGTAATTTGATTATTCTCCTTCTTAGCAATGTCGACTTTCTCCTTCTAAATTCTAATGTTTTTTTTCTTTCACAATGTATGTCATCTGTTCAATGTGATATAGGATATCTGTTAAATGTGCTTATACCAATGTATGTCATTTGTTCAATGTGTACTGTGTTTATATCAAATTATCAATTTATGGCATGCCTGTATGGATGTATGTACAGTAGTCACAGACTCACAGTATGGTACTTGGTATCTATCTATCTATCTGATTACAACTTTAGATTGTATATTTATATCAATATCAACTCACGTAATGAAGTATGAAGGTTCTTCTTGATGAATTAGTTATGAATATTGAATATATACTTTGAATTCTTTATTCAAATCAATGTGTTGTTGACAGAAAGGAAAACTTTTGGTTCTGAATGTTGTAAAATAGGCTGAAGAAATGCTTGTTAATAACCTGTTAAGTAACTTATTATCTTCACTTAAGTTTCATGGTGATTTTTTTCTTCAATATTAAACTTTCTTACTTTTTTATATGTTTTTTTAGAAAGAATGGCTGAAATGGAGGTTGATGGTGATTCTTTACCAACACAACAATCTGGAAGTTCAAATACAAGTGTAAATCCTTCACCTACAACAGAAACTTCTAACTCTAGGAAAGTGGATGAAGGGAAAAAGACCGAAAAAAGAAAGCAAAAGGCGGATACTTCTGAAGCATGGCAACATTTTACTAGAGATCCTGATGATCCTAATTACTCCGTTTGTAATCATTGTACCAGACGACTGCATTGTCCTAGTAAGAATGGAACTAGTTCTATGCGGAATCATACAGCACGTTGCACTAAAAACCCTGATAACATCGACAAAAAACAAAAATTGTTGATGTTTCAAAACCAAGCTTCTAAACAAGAAAACGGAGAAAGTGTTTCTACATTTGTCCCTTGGAAATTTGACCAAGCCAAGTGTAGATATCTGTGTGCTAGAATGATCATTATTGACGAATTACCATTCAAGACTGTCGAACATGAAGGGTTTCGTGACCTATTGAACATGTTGCAACCACAATTTCAAATCCCTTCAAGAACCGCTATTACCAATGATTGTTTGGAGATATATAAGTCAGAAGCGGAAAAGTTGAAGAAGTATTTTGCTAAGAACAGACAACGCGTTTCTTTAACAACCGATCTCTGGACTTCTAGGCAAAATCTTAGTTACATGTATTTGACAGCTCATTTTATCGATAAAGACTGGACCATTCACAAAAGAATAATAAACTTTTGTCCTGTTTCTGGTCATTCTGGTGAGATAATTGGAAAATATGTGGAGAAGAACTTACTTGATTGGGGACTAGACAAGGTTTTCACAGTTACAGTTGACAGCGCTAGTTTAAATGATCTTTGTATTCGATACCTAAAAAGAAGATTGAATGCATGGAAGCATAGTGTGTTGGATAGTCAACATTTGCATATGAGATGTTGTGCCCACATCTTAAGTCTTGTTGTCAAAGAAGGTTTAAAAGATGTAGACACAAGTATTGCCCGAATTCGATCAGCTGTGAAATATGTGGGTCTTCTCCGGCTAGGCTTCAACGCTTTAAGGGATGTGTTGAGAAAATGAAAATTGAGAGTAAAAGCCTTGTTTCTCTTGATGTTGAAACAAGGTGGAATTCAACATACTTGATGCTAGAAAGTGTTATCAAGTTTCAAGATGCTTTTGATTTATTGGAGGAGCAAGATAGTAAGTATAGGTCCGAGCTTTTATCATTGAAGGGGTTGCCCAATGAAGAAGATTGGGAGCATGTTAGGTGTATGTTACCTTTCTTGAGAGGTTTTTATACATCTACTTTGCATATTTCTGGCTCCTTGTATGTAACTAGAAACAATTACTTTCATGAAGTCTTTGGCATTGGAGCAATGATTAAAAAAAAGATGATAACAAGTGATGATGGTTTTAAAAAGATGGCTACTAAAATGAAGGAGAAATATGATAAGTATTGGAGCAATTCATCAAACATAAATGTGCTTTTATTTATTGCTCCAATTCTTGATCCACGATACAAGTTAGGTTATGTTTCCTTCATTATTAGCCAAACTTATGATGAAGAAAAAGCCAAAAATTTGTGTGATCAAGTAGAAAAAGTATTGCGAGATTTGTATGCTCATTACTCGCATGAAGTTGGAGTTATTAATGAAAATTCGACAAGTAGTTCCGAAAAAGTTGATGAAGAGATTGTTATTGATGTTGATGATGATCCGACAACTTTCTTGAACAACCAATATAAAAGATTGTTGGAAGAGAACTCAAGTGGTACAGGTAATTTACAAGTTGTCATTATTTTATTTTTGTTATTTATACTTATATAATTGATTTATTTATTGTAATATTTTTTGATAATTAATTTACTATAGCTGCAAAATGTGAGTTGGATTGGTATTTGGGCGAGCAATGTGAGTCTTTGGATAACAAGTTCGATATACTTAGTTGGTGGAAGAAAAATCAAGTAAGGTTTCCGGTCATCGCGGCAATTGCTAGGGATGTTTTGGCAATTCCCGCCTCAACTGTAGCTTCAGAATCTTCATTTAGTACCGGGAGACGCGTTCTTGATGCATTTTGTAGCTCATTGACCCCCAAAACGGTGGAAGCATTGATATGTTGTCAAAATTGGCTTAGGTCCAAAAACGTTCCTATTGATATAGAGGAAAGTTTTGAAGCTCTTGAAAACTATGAAGCCGGTATGACTTTGTTCTTTTAAGTTTTGTAGTTTCATGTTTTATTAAATCTAATGTATAATTTTCATTGTTTCAGAAGTGAAAGACTTGCCTCAAGCTATATCCGCCCTTACTGTGGATGATTAAAGTTTTAAGATGGTAAACTTTTGTAGTTAATTGTTTTTTTGTGCTTTAAAGTGTTGTTTATATGCATTTTTTGTGCAGTTTTTTTAACGTATTTTATTGTTGCTTTCTACACATTTGGTAGCTGTTTTGTGTGGTTTTTAAGCTAATTTGTGCAGTTTTTTTGTGTTGTTTTTTAATGTTGTTTTGTGCAGTTTTTTGATGCAGTTTTGTATAGTTTTTCAATGTTGTTTTATGCAGTTTTTTGGTGTTGTTTTGTGCAGATTTTGGTGCTGTTTTGTGCAGTCTTTGTGATGTTTTTTTTTGCTATTTGTACTAAATGTTGTTTTTTTTCTTTTGCAGGTTTGGTGTTGATTTTGAGATGATTTGCTCCTGTTTTTTTGTTTTGTTGAAGGGATTATGGATGTTTTGTGTGTTATCAAACTAGTGTTAAACACTTTTAAAATCTCTTGTTGAATTATATTATTTTGGATGACTTTGTTTTGAATGGATATTGGATATTTTACAATTCACTTGAATGTAGCTTTTTTTTTTGATTAATTTTGTTTTTTTTACACTTACTTATTTACTAGGTAACCGTGAACCGAACCGTGGTTACCCGCCTTCACACGGTTCGGTTCGGTTCGGGTTTTTGTATAATGCGGTTCGGTTTCGGTTAGTGCAAATAAGATACCCGCCCCGTGGTCACGGTTCATAATTTCATTACTATCCGAGCCGAACCGCCCCGTGAACACCCCTATATGTAAGCATAGTGTGCATACTTGGAGTATGGCATAGCTATTGTTTAGATAAACATATTGTGCATGCTTGGAGCATGGCATCACTATTGTTTTAATTCAAGTATTAAGTAATTAATCGAAACATGAATAATGAGTAATCTATATGGTGCTTAGATAAAAGATGTTTTATTTACACTCAAAGTGTTGAGGCCATACATGATTAGTAATATTTTTGTGTTTCACTTTGCATGTTTTGACTTCCAGAATAACTAGGTCATTCTTCCCGAATGACTAAGTTATTCAAACCATCCACAGTCGGTCATATGTTGGAAGTAGATATGAATCAAGACTGTCATGAATTTTGCTTGTAAGATTTGTCTAATGTGCATTAGACATAGACAAATTCATAACTTCTTCATTCGAAGTCCGTTTTTGTCTGTCTTTTTACCATTGTACTACTATTAACAATACCTTTGATTATCGTTTAATTTGTATCGGCTAAAAATCACTCGAACTCTATTTCTAGTTTCGGGCTGTGTACTGCTATGCCGAATCTTAGAAAAATCTACGAAGTCAGATTTGGACGTTCTTTTTATGAAAATTATCGGTTTAACGAATACTACGTCTTTCATTTAGATCACTAAAGCTAAAAACTATCTTATATCATAAACTCACTTTTTACGTCATATGGCGTCGTGTCGGTTCTGTCACGAAGCTTCAATAAGTCATAACTTATTCGTTATAACCCGAATTTCAGTGAGGTTTTCGCCTAAATGTTTCTAACGAGATAATTTACAACTTTTAATAACATTATTCTTACTTATTTCCAACTTAAATTTTACATTTTCATTAATTTCGATATTTGACTTTTGATTGGAATCTCATAAGACTTCCAATACTTCCCGAATGAATCTAAACATAGTTTTACTTCAATTCTCATAAAACTATCTTTTTAGAACTCAATGCTAAAAACCATATATTATTTAATAATATTAATTTTAAAACTAACAAAACACGATAACTGAATGTGTATGTTACACTAAGAGCAACACAGATATTGTTCTTAGTGGGCTTGTAAAACAAGTATCCAAAAGAATCTTTACGATAAACAATGAACTAACAACTTTCAGATTAGGGTTCAAGTTTGTCTAGGGCTTCTCAATAAACGAAAGCATCACAACCCTATAACTTGATTCATGCAAGAAAGCGATGAGTTCTTTTCCATATTTTGAATGGTGTTTTCTCAAACTTCTTAGTTGGTACGAGGTTTAGAATATAAGCGGCCGTTTATAGAGCATAACCCAGGACACTAATTGGAAGTATAGCACGAGTCATCATAGAACAAACCATGTCAAGAAAGGTTTGATTTCTCCTTTTATACACACCATTATGTTGTGGTGTTCTTGGTGGAGCTAGTTGTGACACTATCCTACGGATTCTATGATGGTCGTAAAAGTCATCACTAGGATACTCTCTATCCCTATCAAAACGAAGTATCTAGATTTTCTTGCCCAGTTTATTCTCTACTTCACTTTAGAATTTCATGAACACTTTAAATGTCTCAGACTTATGTTTAATCAAATAAACATATCCATATCTGCTGAAACTATCAGTAAACATGACAAAGTATCTTTCACAATGTCTGGTGATATGTTTGAACAAGCCATATACATCCGAATATATGATGTCCAACAGATCTGTCCCTCTCTCATAGTGAAATGTGAAAGGAGACTTTATCATCTTCCTAAGTAAGCAAGATTCAAAATATCCATTCAACTCTAGGTTAAATGGTTCCAAGATTCCATCCGACTAGAGCTTGGGGATTCTCTTCTTGTGTATATGGCCAAGAGAACAATGCCATAGACATAATTTATCCTAAGTAAATTAGCCAAAATTTAAGATTATGTTATTGTTTCTACTTACACCAATCATAGATTCATATATGTCATTGTAACGATTAGCTTTAAAATAAATAGCATTGTCTTTGTAAACCAAAATAGAAGCATCACTATTATAAAATCCAAAAGTAAAACCATCCAACCCGAATGCATAAAATGAAATAATGTTTGTTGCCATGTACGGCGAATAGCAACAATCTTTTACAACAACTAAAAAACTAGAAAGAAATGACAGCTTGTAATCTCCAATATTGGTAACAACCACTCTAATCTTGTTCCCCATGATCAAGGCAAGCTCTCCATGCCTTAGCTTCCTACTTCATCTTAGTCCCTAAAGTGACACCACCCTTGGCCTTGTTCTTCTTAAGATCCTCCAGATATTTAGGGAAGCTACATTTCTAATGGACCTTCTCTTGGCAATAATAGCCAATGGCTTCTTTAGGGTAATTCATTAGAGGTATGTCAGAAACTGTTGGATTAGTGTCTAAGTCCATAACTATAATTGGTATATACTTGACCCCACCCGGCATGGTCCATTTGGGTTGCATGGCATCAGAACATTTGGGTAGACCTTTTAATGAGAAGAAGATATTTGTGACATATTAATATATTATAAGTTCTAATATATTGATATGAAATCATATTATTTAATTAGTATTGATCAAGAATTAATTTGGAATTAATTTAGTGATTAAAAAGAGACTAATTAAATATATGGGGATTGATTGTGTAAATCATTGATTATTATATATGTGGGCTTATGATCCATGATTCCTTATGTTCGGTTTAACGCATATGGTGGCCCATGGATACTCCATGGAGGTTAAAACCCATGGAGCATAAGGAATGGGTAAAGTCATAGGTTACATAGTGTAACCCTAATGTGCACACTATATAAAGACCCCATTGGTTGGTGAAACTGGCACTAGTGCATAACATATAGGGCGAGCCGATTTCATAGATTGATAAGAACTCATATCTTCTCTCATGGTTATTCCAAATGTTCATGGTGTTGTGTGAACCATTTGAGGTGTCACATTTGGGGTACTAGGCTCTTGAGCTCCATGGAATCAAGCACCAACAAAGTGGTATGTAATTCTACTAGTTTTATATTACTTGTACTTCATAATATGCTAGTTAGGATAATACTTGGAAAATTGATATTTGCATGTATAATAGAGAAAACATGGATCCAAGGTATTTAGGGTTGTATGTACACCATAGGAGTGTTAGAATGCTCAAAACCCAATATAAACATCCTTCTTAGGGTTAGGATTACCAACTTTTCCTTTCCCTTTTACATTAACATTAGGATGATAGGTCGTATTTCTCTTCACACCACCTTCCCTAATAGCCAGAACAATAGTGGTTGAAATTATGTTCCTATGTTGAATAATGCTTTCCTCATATATCTTGAGCATCCCATGAAGCTCCATAATAATCTTCTCAAAACCATTCATATAATAGTTAATAGTGAACTACTTGCACGCACTAGTCAGAGAGTTAAGAATGACATCAATATATAATTCTTGAGTAAATAGGAAGCCAAAATGCTCAAGTCTGTCAAAGTACCCTTTTAGTTTTGACACATGGGCACTCATAGAAACACCATCCTATTTCTTGCATCCTATAATAGATTGCATCACCTTGAATCTATTAGTTCGAGCATGCTCTTGAAACATGTCCATGAGCTGCTCGTTTATGTGGTGCACCCCAAGGTACTTACAACTCTTTTGGAGATTAGAATACATGTCAGCAACATTAGACATGAGACTTCAATCGAGTGATAGTGATGTTTTTCATGTTTGGCTACTTCTTCTTTAGTAACATCATCAGGAAGCTCATCTTCAAGATACTCATCCAAGACATACTCCTTCTTTTCGTACCTCAAAGTGATCCTTAGGTAATAAATCCCATCTAGGTAGTTTGGACTATTGAGCTTGTCTTGCGAGAGGAGTTGGAGTAGAGAAGTTTGATGAAGTGGTTGGTGCAGGAGGAGGAAGAATCATTTTATTATAATTACCAAATAACAAATTATGAATCAAAAGGCTAGGATCCGTATTTGGCTTCACAATGTAAAGTGGATTAGCCGAAAATTACAAACTGTAGTTATTTAGGTGGACAAACAATTGTCAATCTCAATATACATGAGATCCCAAGAGAAATAAGATTTATTGACTTATATTAATACGTTGTTAATCTCTTATAATGCTCATTTAGCATTCATGACTAGATTAGCCAAGCATCATGAATCCAAATGGTGAATTGACCATGAGAAGTTACGAAGAGATTCGACTCGAGTAACACTTCAAAATCATGATCACCATATACCTTTCTTTGACTATGTTCTTCTTTTGACGAGTCGATAAACCATACACGCTAACGTCAACAAGAACATAATACAAGGCTTAATTTCCATGGGAAGCGTAAGATTAACAGTATGTATATAAAATGTTTTATTAATATAGAATTAATACTTTTAAATTTGCACAAGTGTCCTATCAAACCCTTTCAGTAACTCCACTTCAAACACAAGAACGATGAGGGTGGTGATTAATGAAGCCACTTAAAAGCCGACCTCATTAGGAGTCAAAGAGAGCTACCTTAAACATCCTTTATAGCAATAAAGTGGATGAGCCTAGTAGAGGTAAGACTAACAATGCATATTACGAAATATGTGAGAACATAATGTTTATTTTAGTGTTATATATATATATATATATATATATATATATATATAGATATAGATATAGATATACATACACACACACACACTTGTGGATAAAATGTCTTTTAACTCTATTGACTAAAAAGTCAACAATAAATTATAAGAGTTCTAATCTTTTGTCTTTCAATTAATCTTATAATTAAATCAAATGTAACTTTATCTTTTTTTTTCAAAAAAGGCTAGTTTGTATGTGATTAAAAATGAAAAACATGAGCAACCAAAAATAAAATCGAATTTAGAAGAATCTAGAACTTTAGGTTCTCAATTGCAAACCACGCCCTGGTCAAGAGGTGACCACAACATCGCATTGAAATTAGTCATGATCCATGTAGATACCACAACGTGGTGAAAGACTAAGTACGTCGTGGCGAAGAGGCAAGATGACAAAAATTGTTGTTTTAAAGCATAAACAAATTCAATATCAATCAAGGCAGATTTTTATACATTTAAAATGATTTAAAACCATAAAACCTTCACATAAAAACCCTAACATATTCAAAGGACAAAGTCTAAGTGCAATAGACTTGAGTTAACCAAGCTATGATACCATAGATGGGCTTCCAGCCTCATTAGATCAAACAAATGGCAGCGGAAAACAGAAACAAATCTGATATAAACTCGAAGGAATAGAGCTAAACTCAACTAATCTATGCAACTTATAGAACTCAAATGATATAATACATACCTTAGATTTCTTTGTGGGTTTCTTTTGGCGAGCCAGTCAATTGGACTAGAGAACCCAAATGAGAGTTTATCTTCTGAAATCGCACCCAAGAGACAAACAAGAAACAAATCCAAGCAACCCTCTAACAATGAGCTTCAAACAGAATCGAAATCTTGATTTTCTTCGACCACGACATGGAGATGAATAGGCCACGACGTGGGATCGACAATTTGAGATTCTTTAGGGTTTTGAGGAATTCAGAATTTTGACAACTGAGAGGTAATTTCACAAGTATCAAAACTGAATTTGGAGTCCTCTATTTATAAGGAGATGATTTGAAACTCTAGAGATAATTATCAAATATAATAATAATTATCTAATGAATTCAAAGCGTTCTGGAATATTCATATTCCATTTATTTATTATTAATTAATTAAACTATTAATTAGTTAACAAAATAAGTCTCTAAATAAATATCTTTTCAGATCTACTTCATTTTGTTATTCGTATAACCCAAAAAGACACTATTATTTATAGTAATATTACCGGCTTATGTGATAACTATGGACACTAATCTTCATCCAGATTGCCTTGAGAAGATGTTACTTTTTGAGATATTAATGTGGACAACTTTCATTGATTTGCTTATACCACTCTGGAATGATGAACAACCTGAAAATATTGGGAAGCCATTAAATAAAACCATGATTTTCCAAAAGGAGAATTTTTTTTAGGGAAAGTAAGTACAGATTTATATAAGAATTCAATTTAACCAAGATGTTTACCAGCTAAGATTATATATATATATATATATATATATATATATATATATATATATATATATATATATATATATATATATATATATATATATATATATATATAAGTCACATCTGTTTCTTTTTTGTCGGTAAGTATGAAACATGGAACACCAGAAAAACAGGTCGATTAGTTAAAATTGAAAAAATAAAATAAAACAAAATAGAAACTTAATGAGTTAATTGAAAATTAAAAAAAAAAAAAAACACAAAACAAAATATCAAAATCCAAATTTTATATAAAGTTTGCGTCTTTTATGTAATTTATCTAATTATTAATTGCTAAAATGGTCATAGGTGTTATAGCAAAAAAATACCGTCGATTTTAAACTAAAATTTTTTTTTATCAATTCGTAATATTAAATTTTAAAAGTTGTTTTAATTTGTATAATGACTTTATTATTATTCCCGCTAAAAATTTGTGAATTCTTTTTTAGAGTGTAAGTGAGTCGAACTACTAGTGAACTACTCGAAATCGACTCGTTAAAAACTCGACTCGAGATCAACTCGTTAAAAGCTCGACTCGAGATCAAATTGTTAAAAACTCAATTCAAGATCGAATTAAACGAGCCTATATATAATATGCATTATTATTTTTTTTATTAAAATAATTTTTTTTTTGAGGAATTAGAGATGTAGGGTATTAGTAAACGAGTTTTTTAAATCAAGCTTATTTGGGTTCATCATACGAAAATCAATTCGATCTTGAGCTAAAACCGAACCTGTATAATTCTTCACGAATACGAGCTGAGTTCGGTGCAATAAAGATCGAATCGAGTCGAGCTCGAGCACGAGCCCCCCATAACTTAAACGTGTCCGAGCCGAGTCTGACCAAACTCAAGCTCGGCTCGGCTCGTTTACATCCTTAATTATTTTGCAATAGAAGGTGTTTTAGCAAAATAAGCTAGCGTAATATGATGGAATTTTTAAAATATGAATAAAATTTACATAAAATATGAAAAATTACATTTTTTTTCTAAAATTTTTAAATTATAAATAATCGTAAAAAATAGTTTTTCATATTAGAACATTTATGCAAAACCATTTAATGCGAACTGAATGGCCGTTTTAATGAACAACGACTAAATGTAGAGAATTTATTACGAGGCCTCCCATTTTAATAAATTTGACAATAAACACAATCTTTTATTTGACAAATTAATATTTTATATATATATATATATATATATATATATATATATATATATATATATATATATATATATATAGATAGATAGATAGATAGATAGAGATAGATAGAGAGAGAGAGAGAGAGAGAGAGAGAGAGAGAGAGAGAAAAGGTTCAAATGTATATCGACATATATTCTGCGGACGTCTGGACAGTGATATTCTATGATAATGACTATGAAAATATGGTTTTTGCTAATGTGAATACATTTAACTTTACATAATTATTGTCATTATTATGCATTTTTACTTATTAAATCATCAATAAGGATATTATAGATTTTTTTTGTGATTCTCATTCTGTTATAAAGATGTGAGAATGTGTTATTAACAATCATATTCTGTAATAATTAAAATGAGTGAAAAACGATACGTGAGAACAAAATTGAATAATAATTAATGAGGATGCATGATAATTGTAACGTCTCAAAAACCACGATAAATCCTTTTCATTTTTATATAACATTCCTACGAACCATAAGATAATAGACCAATGTTTTAAAATCAAATCCATAGAATCAGAGTATCAAAAATCTCTCAAAACGTAAATCAGTAGGAGGATGTGTACGATCACGCATTCGCCTTCCCACAATCACCAATGATACCTGAAAAACATCTATTGCTCAGTAACTCATGCATGGATGGATGAGAGTGAGCAAGCTCTCATTTTTATGACTTAACAACCCCAAAAACGTTTGGAAATGATAGTCAAATGGTCTGGAGTAGCTCATACTCATAAAGACCAAAGTAATGGAGACAAAAGCATGAAAATATCAAGAGTAACTAGATCTAACATGAAACATCATCAAGGTATGAACTTTATACCTTCTAGAGATAGATGTTGGCTTGAAAATCTCATATCTACACACCTTGAAGCTTCCCCTCTTGGTTCTACAAGGACCTACCTCCTTCAAAGAGCACTTAAAGCTCTATAAAAGCTCCAAATTTCAAAAATGGCGGCTAGGGATTCATTGGAACGGTATGATGTGATGGAGGCTGGAAATGGGAAGGCTTACAAGAAGTTAGAGCCCTTAAATACGGCTCAAAAAATAGGGTTAGGGTTTTGATCTATAACGGCTACGTCCTGCGTAGCATAACCTACGCACCTACGTAGGTCATTAAACTGGCATTCATCATTCATCATCTATGCCCTGCGTAATCTTCCTACGCCCTACGTAGGGTAAAACCCCCAAATTCTAGTTCAACTTCAAACATACATAACTTCTTCGTTTCAACTTCGTTTTCAACATTCTTTATGTGCACAGAAAGGTATTGATGAGTCTACAACCTCATCTAGTTGCTTTTGACAAAAAATACACTACTAGAAAAATACCCTTTAATGACACGCATTGCGTGTCGTAAAAGCCACAAATGACATGGAAATGCGTGTGAAGGAAGACCCTATCATAAAGGAAGACAACATGCTTTTGCACGTTGTAAACTTACGATGCGTATTTATGACACGCATTACGTGTTGTTGAAGCCTTTATCATAAAGGAAGACAACACGCATCTACATGTCATAACCTTACGAGGCACATTTTTGCGTTTCATAATTTTAAATGTTTTAAAAATTATATATTTTGATAAATTTACTAATTTTCAAATTAAATAACACACTAAAAGTGTCATAATACAACATAAAATACCATAAAGAAGGAAGATAATTCACTGCACTAATATGTCAAATACAAATAATGATTACAATTGTAAGTAATTGTAATACATTATTAATGTTACATAATATTTATTATAGAAAAACAAAACGTGTACAAAATTAAAAGGAACCCATGAGTAAGTTCTCATTTGACAATCTCCATAGCAGCTTTAAGCCTTACAACTTCATGAAGTACAAAACAAATAGGTGTTGTTATTGTTGTTGTTATTGGGATAGAAGAAGAAGTACTGGTATGATTAGAAGTTGATAGAGTTGTTAAAAGGGGCTGCCACACAAATATTATGAAACTTTGATGTATTCTTTTCTGGTGGGAGTTTGTGATTCACTAGAAATGAAGTTGGAATGGGATCAAGAGTCGCGTTAGCCCTAATTCCTGCCATTTCTCTAATTCTAATTTAGTGAAGAAGATTATAAACAAGATTGTAACTATATAAGATCCCTTTGGTTTTACATAAAATACAAAACAAACACTAATTACCTTCCAATATTAGGAGCCCACGCCACAACATATACTTGATCACCTTTATCATCAATGTCTGATACTTTACCAACTGGAATACACTATATGACCTCAATTTTTATACTCCCTAAAAGTACATCAGACTGAATAAATCATCAACAACGCTTAATGTATGATCTCCCTTGGTTTCTGAAATAGAATATTCCATGATCAATTACCACAATAGATTGACCCTATGAAAAAATATCATACAGGTCAAAATATGCAAGAAGTTAATATCTATAACTAATTTTAGTTTCAATCTAATGAATAAAATATATGCGGACAAACAATGTGCTTTTCCAAATTTCGTTAACGAGTAAATTCATAAAAACATAAATGACACTTTTACCCATGTAATTGCAGTCCCACGAGTAAATTCATAAGAGAAAACTGCCCTTTGTAAAAGAATTTCAGCCATGCGACCATAATCTATAGACTTCAAGAGTAGGAATACTAGATTCAGAGCTTCACAAATAAACCATGAAAAAAATAAAATATATTTTTGGTCCTTAAGTTTAGCTACTAATGTCAGTTTTTGTCCCAAAGACATCTGTTTGCAACTTTGGTCCTTATATTAATGTTTCATAAGAAAATCATACAATAAGTAATGACTATAAAGAGATAGATACAAAATCATGAAACATTTGATTAGATGATTGGTAATGAACATACCATATATAAGAAATTTTGAAGAAAGCATCGAAGATAGATGCAGTTTTTTTATATGGAACTATTAGGATTAACATATACAATCTTCACATTCATCATGCAAGCAGCAACATACGAAGCCCATGATGATGATATCATAGTTTTAACATAGAATCAGAGAGGACTTGAGGCCCACAAAAGTTACAATGGCTTTGTAAACTACTAGTCACTCTCTATCTGACCTCTCACCTTCTGTATAAATATACCAAATCAAATGTCATTTACTGCCGGTAATTGAATTCATCATGTACACATTCAGTCAGGAATGCTTTTTTTTTGGAAAACATAATTCCACATTAGAAAACAAGAAGTGAATCCAATAAGTTCATCTGAGCTCGTAATTAAAACCTATGTGGTTTTTGATTATAAAACCCTAAGATCATATATAAAAATAAGTGTAAATATTTCTAGAATCAAGAGGATACTTAAGTTTGTATAACCACAAAGCAACCAGGTCAAGAGATTATAAAAGAAAATAGAAAATCATCTCAAATCCCTAAAAGAATTTTTCCTAAATTGTGTAAGAATCATTCATTGGGCAGCGATTAACATCAAAAGTTTAAACTTGGTTTCGGATTTAGATTTCGATTCAGATTCTAAGTCTCAAACCGTAAACTTCTTACTGGAACGGAAACCAAAAACACTCTTTCCTTGGGTGATAGGAATTGGATTTGACTTTCAGCTTGTGCTTTTTGATTGATTATGTTATTGGATTTCGTTTCATATTATTTTTCTAATTTTGAAATGCCAGTGGATCCTGATAATAGTGGTGGTTGCATTCTATTGATGTAGCAGCATATGCAATGTTCAAATCAATCAAAATCATAATTCAATAACCATATCATCTCAATAACCATATCAAATCAATGGCTTCCCAAGAAGTTTCACCTCTAGATCTCAAAAGAACAAGATAAGCAATTATTAGCAATTCATTTTCATCTTGCAACAGAAAATCAAGAGACTCTTTTGCCTCTTCCTTTGTTAATTTCATTCTATCAATCAACTACACCAAACAAAAATTAAACAATTAAACAGTATATAATCAAAGAAAACATTAAGCCACGAGCAAAACACAAGTTAAATACCTAGGAGAAAGATATTGTTTTGGAAATCAAACCGAGTATGTCTCCATTAAGGTGAGCAACAGAAACTAAAATGTTGAAACTTCCATTAGTATGATATTGAATAAACAATTTCTATTAAGCTGAGATTTCAGAAAAGGAGATGAAGTTGAGGCATCACCATGATGGCATCATCAAGCTGCTCGAGAGCCTTATTGTAGTTGGTAGTGTAAGCTTGGTGATGTTTCTCATGACGAAGTTGCATAATCAATATGCTAATCATCGACTCCAGAGCGTGATAATCATATGACAGATTTGGAAGTGTAAATGTCCAAAGTCGATGAAGCGTAATGTACGGGAGAAATAGAGCTTTCAGTTTCAAATTTTTGTCCACCTAATGTCCGATTTTTCATACAACAACCTGTAAGTTTAGGTATGCTTACCGTGCTTTAAATATTACTTATATTTATGTTTCTAAACATTATTATGAACTTATAATAAGATTTATTATTAATACCGGTCATTTTACTGACCGAACTGCTTGGGGTGATGTCAAGGCTAGATATGTGAGGAGTTTAAAGTGGATTATTCCAATAGTATAATACCAAACGGATCCTACCTCAGATACGATCCTACCTGGTTGTTCCTTATCAACAGTACGTTAGTGTTCTTTTAGGATTATTGAAAATTTTGATAAAAACATTATAACGATTCAACTTTATAAATACGAATGGTTATTAGGGCTTAGTAATATTCGTGTTTAGGTCGTTTTAAAAAAGAATCTGAAGTGTCAGTCAAAGAGTTGGCTTTCATGCAAGTCTTCCGCCTATATCAGATGAGTGCATAGTTACTTTCATTAACATGATTTTAATACAAATTATTTATTAAAAAGTATGAATAATATGTTGAAAGCTTATTTTTGTATTAATTGTTAATTATTTGGAATATTTCTTAAAAGTATATTTGATAACATATATTGTGTGAACAAGATATAGTTAACTATGTGTCCAAATGTTTATATAATATTATTACATGATAATCTTAAAAATAAGTATTATTACTTAAAAGATTAGTGTGTATTAAAATACATAATACTCTATGTTAAAAATATACACTAGCTTATGATAATTTTTTCTAAACAGAGTTAGTATTAAAAGTCAAATTCAAGGATTGTAATCTTGTCTAAATTTGAAACTAATATGTATAGAGAATATTTAGATCCCATTAAGTTGGATAAAAGAATCGTTACATATTGTATTGTGATAGTATGGAATAAACGGGAAAATATTTTGGAAATCGATTATAAGCATTATAGTCTTACATAGTAACAAAATAAGATTTATAAATGATGCTTAGTTCAAGTCAAATCAAATGAGTGTTTATTTACATCATGTATTCTAAAAGTATTACATAAATAGGAAATTGTGTTGATTACAGGCTTTGTATTCTTGTCTAGTTATACACTAAGACTTAAAAGAGATGCTTAGTTCAATCAAATTTGGATATTGGGTAGCATCATATTAAGGGTGTCGATGTACGGTTTATGTACCAAGTACGATATAATATTCCTTTGGATAGCTAGATCTGGTGGGTCCGATTAGGCAACTACAACAATATGTCTAGTCATCTAACAGGGTAGGATGGGAACACTTTACATTCTAGATACTCTTGTGAATAACGTTTCTAGTGTGGATTTATAACCCACATACATAGATGAATTGGGGATGACATATTTATCAAATACTCAGTCGGCTTAAGTGTATTTATGACTTATACCAACCAAGGAATCCCCTAACTATGTAGTCAAACCATTGCTCTAAACGATTCATCAGGCAAGATGACTCTTCCTAGTAATCGTGGACTAGGGTTTGTGAGAATCGGTTAGGATGAGTATGTATGTGTGTAATTATTTTATAGATATATAAGTTATATGATATATCTATATTGTTTGGTAAAAGTTAGTTTTGTAGGTTTGATAATTATAAACTATTATCATAATAATATTGTGGGATTGAAAACCCTATGTGTCTCACCAGGATCCCAACCAGACCGACTCAAATTATATACATCATAGATAACATGGTTAAAGCTCCTGGAACTTTTTTAGGATGCTGAGTGATTAAGAGACAACCTACAGTAGTGTTCAAGACCATTAGGTCTTTACGATGTAATAATGTTATGTATTGATTATGACATCCTTAGAGTTTTTGTATTTTGAAACATCTTTACTTATAGATATTTTATGTAACATCCCAGAAATACAAATAAAATTTTATTTTTAATTTCATTCAAATCAAACAACACTAATATCAAAATAGTCAAAAAAGTATCATAGTAACATGTTTTCATAGTACAAATTCCTAAAATCTCTAAATACGGAAATCATAGGGTGATGCGGTGTGACTAGGTCGGCCCTTCCCCTTCGAACTGGAAGTAACGGAAACATATATTAAAAACTATAAGTACAAAGCTTAGTGAGTTCCCCCAAAATACCACATACTAAACAAACATACATCCAAGCATATTTGAGTGCTTGCCTACTGTTGAGAGAAAAACTTGAGACACACTTGAACAAACGTTAGAACAAGTATGATTGCGGAATTAGTTAATCTCAAAGGATCTAAATGCTCAACAATAATAAGTTAATATGTTAGATGGTTAGATAGTTAGTTGTAGAAATATAAAGAAACATAAATGACAACAGGTGATATATCAAGTAAACACATAAGTTGATTCATAACATGGAATGCATTCAAACCAAGTTAGTGAGTGAGATCAATCTTAGTGATAAAGTCACGAATGACTTGCTCCGAAGAGAGGTATTAATCAGTTGTGTTTGAGAGGATTTCAGAGAGTAAGAGAGATATGAGATGCGTAAGAATAACTTGAAGATGATTAAGATTTAGAGATGACTAAGAAGAGATCTATATTGATTAATAAAGCGTAGTCTCTATTTATAGAGACTAAAGAGATACAATAGATTTACTCTCCAAGAGTAGCCATGCAAGGCATACTGGACAATAGAGAGTATTACAAGAGATAGATACAAAATAGACTAAGTACAGGAAGAAAGACTGCGGTAGCTTTTGACGACTTCGAATGTGTTTGTTGAGGGAGCTCGACTGCGGAGAGCTGTAGACTGCGGCAGACAAAATAAAGAGCGTCACTTCATGTATCAACAATTTCCCCCTAAGTGACCTCTAATTTTCTTCACTTATCAAGTTTGAGGAACTTGATCAGGATCCACCAAAATTTCCTGACATTTTCCAACCAGGTGATCCTTCTTAAAATCTCGAACTTGACTTTGGCAGTTGTATGCTTCGATTTTTCCACTGCGGTCCTACGTACAAAGGGATCACTCCATTGCTAACTAGCTAACTAGCTTGCGAATGAAATGAAACCTGGTGTCCACATGCTTTGTGCGACTATACAGAGTGGGATTTTTTGTTAAAAGAATTGCAGATTTGTTATCTCCATAAATAACAATTTCTTCAGCTTGTTCTTGTTGAAGTTCCTTTAAAACCCTTCTCATTAACATTGCTTGACATGCAGCTGCAGTCAAGGAAACATATTCAGCTTTGGTACTTGAAAGTGCAGTGCACTCTTGTTTCTTTGAGCTCCATGTAACAGCTCCTGTTCCCAAAGTGAACACAGTTGCTGAGACGCTTCTTCTATCATCATTATAACCTGCCCAGTCACTATCCGAAAAGCCACAAAGTTTGACTTGAGTTACTTTGGCATACCAACACTCAGACGACTATGATCCAAGGCAGGAATGTATTTAACATCATGAAGGCATCTAGCCTTATCATTCTCAAACTGAATTCTTACTGTACCTTTTCCTTCTCCATGTAATGTTTTTCTATTTCTAAGTTGCAGAGTCATTTTCTTTAAATCATCAAGTTGAGAGAAGGCATTTCGTTTACCTGTTGGATAATAGCCAGTGCCTTAGCATCTTTTCTTCTATGTTCTCGTAAGTTTCCTCTTCATTCTCTGCAGGAAGTCCAAGCTCAACTTGTTCCCACAGATCTGGTGATCTTAGTATTCATAGCCTTCTCCTTTGAACAATGGAATCAAAGGTTTTGTAGTGCTTCGTGCAGTCCTTTTGGTTGCCATTTTCAGAACCACAAGGAATCGTTGGCTCTGATACTACAATGTTAGAATTTAGAAAACATATACTTGATAAGAACTCTCTTTTCTATATTATAAACTGGATACGTACAAAGGGAAATCCTAGCTTACTTAAAAGAAATAACAAAGCTAAAACGGTTACTAGAAAACAGGCATACACCCACTAAGGGTAGTTATTGAGATTAGACTAAGTCATGACCATAAAACGAGGAATACTAAGTCAAAATCACTTTCACAACAACGTCGGTATCTCCCCATATTTTCTATTCAAGATGAGTTATTACAGGTATGTTTTTTTCTTCAAAACTTATAGCCAAAAAAACAATTTGTTGACATTGTTGTGACCCTTGTTTTAGGTAAAACGGGAGAATCAAGTGGTGGTGGTTATAGGTGAAACTGGTTCTGGAAAAACAACACAGTTGACTCAGGTACTAGACTACTTACTTTCCAATCTCAAGTTTTATAATACTCATGATGTTACATACATCTTATTTTAAAATTATATATATATATATATATATATATATATATATATATATATATATATATATATATATATAAAGTATTTACATGAAGATGGGTATACAATAAATGGCATAGTAAACAAAAAAAAAACTACATATTAATTTGCTAATCATTTGTAGCTACTATTATAGAAATGCTATCAAAGACTTATCAATTGGGATTACCATTGAGAGCTCAAACATATAGTGTCTCTATCTACGGGCTACTGCTTCTAGTAGTTATCTAACAGGAGTTTGACAATATGAATGATCTAACAGGTAAAGGATTATGATGCTGCTTTGGATCTAGAGCTAGACTCAATGGACAAATTTGTCCTTCAGTGTCTGGCCTTATATCAGGTTGAGTGCTGAATCGCCGCGTTTGCCACATCAGCACCTGAATTACTTTCAGCCTGGAAAAGGATTAAAAAAAACCATACATCTCATCAAAACAATATTTGTGCAACTCTCAAAGGTAATTAATTACTGCTGACTTGAATGATCAGAATTAACTAATCATATAATCAATTGTTAAGGTTATTACCAGTTTCATAAATTTTATAGTTATCTCAATAATCAATTTATTATAGCAGATCCCAATCTAATTATTTTCTCTCTAATAATAAAAAACAAAACCATAATTCATATCCAAACATCCCCTTCAAAAACCAATTAAATCATAGTTTCTAAAGTTTGGTAGCCAATTGACCTGTTCATAATAATAATTAATTAATGTAACAATTTGATCTTTAATATCAAAAAAAATGTCAAAATAATATGTTGGATTTTCGGATATCTGTTTAAGACTAGTATATCCTTTCACTGGCCTTGTGTTATGTGCTTAATACAATATGATTTTATTTAATACATAGCAATAAAAAGTGATAATTATATATCTAAATATGTAGACTTATTCGTATATAAATAATGCAGATATGAAGGTAACACAAGAAGAGAGAGGAAATGGTGGCGAAACAGATACTGTTGATGTGATTATTGAGGAAGATATCCAGAAGGTAATTATAGTTAATAGTTATTAATTACTTATTGTAAATATGTAATATGTAATATTACATCATCTTTTGTTTCTGTAACCACATCATCTTTTCTTTACACTTTTAACATGTAAATATGTAATATTTTAACCTTTGATTACCTTTCTTGTGTTCATGTTATCTTACAATGCAGTTGATTATGAAAATTTGAAACCACCTGTTATGGATAGTCTGGATGTCTTACTAGCTGTATGTATACCTTTCTCTCACCTCAGCTATATGCATGCCACTATGAGCCTAAAAAATAAATATATTTCTTGAAAGTTAACATGTTTGTTAATGTATGCAGAAGAAAAAGCGTCCAAAAAGTGATCCTTAAACTAACGGTAGTCCTGCAGTTGAAATCGAAAACTCAGATCCTGATGTTATGGGGCCTCAAAAGGTTTATAACATTTATTGTGTTCATTATTTAAAGACATCATTTAAGCTTCATTTATATAAAGAATTAAAGATACATTTGATTATAATCAAGATTAAGGGAGACTTGTAATCATGTTTGGCATTCCTTTCCAGTAAGAAACAGAGTTGTATGATTATTTGTTAGTTTTATAGGAATGTATAACACATGTTAGCAATGTATTATTTTTGTTTAACATTTGAATGATTCTTTGTATGACATTATAATTTGTGCAATTTATTTTATATTATGCAATGGATTGTATTTTTTGTATATGGTATTTTATTTCTATTATAAGAAATTAAATGAAAATTTAATTTAAAAATTAATAAATATATAAATTTATTTTTTTTAAACATTTAAATTTACGATACGCAAAAATGTATGTCATCTTCATTTATGACATGGCCTTTCTTGACAGGGGCTTTCTTGATACGCATTGCGTCTCATTAACACGCGCGTCGTAAGGTTACGACACGCGAATGCGTGTCTTCTTCCTTTATGACAGGGCCTTCCTTGATACGCATTGCGTGTCGTAACCGCACGTCGTAAATGCGCGTCGTAAATGCGCGTCGTCTATAGACGACGTGCAAAAGCGCGTCGTCTCTCTTTATGACAGGGCCTTCCTTGACACGCATTTACACGTCGTTTGAGCGTTTTACGACGCGCAATGAGCGTCGTAAAAGGCCTTTTTTCTAGTAGTGTGGCACTGCAACTTTGGAGAAGTCCTTAATGAATCTCCGATAATACCCTGCCAATCCAAGGAAACTCCTGATCTCAGAAGGTGACTTCGGCACCTCCCAACTCATCACCGCCTCAACCTTGGCCGGATCGACCAATATCCCTTCCTGATTAACAACATGTCCTAGGAATTGGACCTCCCGCAACCAAAAGTCACACTTGGAGAACTTTGCATAAAGCTTCTCCGATCTCAACACCCCAAGGACCTCCCTCAAATGTTCCTCATGTTGCTCTCTAGATCTCGAATACACCAAAATGTCATCGATAAACACAATCACTGACCGATCCAACATCGGCCTACATACCCTGTTCATGAGATCCATGAATACAGCTGGGGCGTTGGTGAGCCCAAAAGGCATCACCACAAACTCATAATGCCCATATCGCGTCCTGAATGCTGTCTTCTGAACGTCCTCATCCCGCACTCTCACCTGATGGTACCCCGACCTCACATCGATCTTGGAAAACCAAGACGCTCCCTGCAACTGATCGAATAAATCATCGATCCTCGGTAATGGGTAACGGTTCTTGACCGTCAACTTGTTCAACTCCCGGTAATCAATGCACATCCGGTGTGAACCATCTTTCTTCTTGACGAACAGAATAGGTGCTCCCCACGGCGAGCTGCTCGGCCGAATGAATCCCTTTCCCAGCAACTCCTGAAGCTGCGAGGATAACTCTTGCATCTCTGGAGGTGCAAGACGATAAGGCACCTTAGTGACAGGCGCGGCTCCCGGAATCAAATCAATACCAAACTCCACTTGCCTCACAGGAGGTACTCCCGGCAGCTCCTCGGGAAAGACATCTGGAAACTCACGCACCACCGGTACCTCCTCAACTGAACTCGGTCTCTCGGAAGTCGCTCGCGTATCCATCACATACACCACAAAACCCTTACAGCCCTGCTGTAGACACTGCCTCGCTCTGGCGGCCGCACAAAAGGCTGATCCCGAACGCGTACCCTCGCCGTACACCGAAAGAACTCCCCCACTAGGGTTTCGTATAGTCACCAGCTGACGCTCGCAGTTGATGACTGCGCTGAATCGGCTCAACCAGTCCATGCCCACAATGACACAGACATCACCCATCGCGATAGGAATTAGGTCAATCGGAAACTCAACCCTAAAAATATCTAACACACATCCCCGGAAAACCCCCGTGGCACAAATCACTCTATCATCAGCTATGGAAACTCTCAGAGACCGACTCAATGCCTCACGACTAGCGCTGATATGCTGACTAAAGGCCAGAGATACAAAAGACCGACTCGCACCCGAGTCAAATAACACTAAAGCAGGCATAGAATTCACAAGGAAGGTACCTACGCATAACCTAATATAAGCATAATATTTCAACATCAATATAAATATATGAAAGGAAACGTACCAGCCACCACATCGGGCGCAGCGCGGACTTCCTCCGCAGTCAGCTGGAAGGCTCTCCCTCGAGCTCTCGGTGCCTCGATCTTCATAGGCCGACTCTCTATAGCTCTGGTGGCGGCAGGAGCAGATCCCTGAGGTGCTCCGCGCAGCTGCGGACACTCAGCCTTCCGGTGTCCAGTCTGGTTGCAGTGAAAGCACACTGCAAATCCCTTGGGGCAGTCCTTGGCCATGTGCCCCTCCTTGCCACATTTGTAGCAAGACCCCACTCGACAAACTCCGTCATGCCCCTTGCCGCACTTTCCGCAAGTGCGGCCCTTCTGGCTCCCCGGTCTGGGATCAGCAGGCTTGGACCGCTTGGCGGCCGGCTGCGACTGTGCCGGTCGTCGATCCCTCCCCTGAGACTCCGCCTCCTCCCTGGCCTGAGTCTCAAGCTCGATCTCCCTCTTCCGGGCATTTGCCTGAAGTTCGGCAAATGTCCGGTACGAGGAGTTTGCAGCAAACTCCCGAATATCCCGCCTCAAGACACTCAAGTAGCGACTCATACGTGCCTGCTCAGTGGGCACGTGCTCAGGGCAGAACATCGCCCTCTCGTGGAACATCCTCGTAATTGCTGTAACAGACTCAGTACCCTGCTTGAGGGTCAGAAACTCCTGTGCTAAACGCTCCCTCTCCACCTGGGGAACGTACTCATCTCGAAACATGGTGGTGAACCTCTCCCAGGTCACCGCAGCAAGCTCGGCAGGCGTATAATGCGTCGTTGCAAACTTCCACCAGTCCTTCGCTCCCAAGCGAAGCTGGTTCAACGCAAATCGGACCTTCAAATGCTCAGGAGACGAGCAAGTGAAGAAGCACCCCTCAATATCAGATATCCACCTCATCGCTGCCACCGGACCTGGGGTCCCATCGAACTCTGGTGGTTTTGTGTTGCTGAATTCCCGGAATAGTAATGCGTCCCCACCCTGCGGCCTTGCAGCAGTCACCGCTGCGGTAGCCGCTGCAGCAGCAGCCTCAGTAAGAGCGGCATAACGCTCGTCGAACGTCTCGATCAGTGTGGTCTTTATGGACCCAAACATCTCCGGAATCTCGGCCCTAATGGCCGCAGCTACCTCCTCCTGGATGATCCGGCGGATATCCTCCTCACTGGTACCACTGCTCTCGGACGTGAAACGTGTCCTCACCATGATCTACCGCTGAAATACGACATACAATAAATTTAGAATCCCCACGAACACACTCACACTCATCAACTCTTTCCTCCTTGATTCTTGGCATTCCAAAGATTCTTACTTGAGCTGTACCCCGCTCCGGTGCTTCCAGTAGTACGGGCCCAATACTACTGTCCACACCGCACCAGAATACACTCCAAGTCCTCCTCTTCGGATTCCAGGTCTCAAGTACTCTATCATGCGTAAATTACTCTCTAATAGATCTCTCATAAGTCCCTCGCTGCTACCTACTCACTCTCAAGTATCTCATAGCAGCTCACCTCTCCCTAGGCTAAGGCAACACAATCAGGCCAATCTAGTTCTAATAGCAATGCCTAGCTTACTCTAGCATGCAGATACATCATATCAATATTAACATCACATAATGTAAGGGTATTTTGGGAAATCACCGTTCGGGCGCGGGCTGATCGTACACACATCTCTTGCTCTGCGTCTTTTAAAAATCTTTTAATCTTTTGAAAATTACATCTCAATCCTCAGTTTGAGTCCAAATACGCCCGAAGGTGTACTCGAATCCCTCAAACCAAGGCTCTGATACCAAATTGTAACGCCGTGAATTTAAAAATAATTTTTCGCATTTAATAAAGACAAACTTCATTTAATATTCATAAAAACATCGTTGTTTGTAATTCATTTCATAACATATATAAAAACCCAAGATCACATAATATGAAAATCCTGCGTGTGTGCACTGATCAGGCCGGCGCCTTCCCGCGATCCTCCCTAGTACCTAAAACAATTAACACCAACACTGTAAGCATAAAGCTTAGTGAGTTCCCCAAAATACTATATAACACATATTAGCCACTCGAGGCTATAACTCTGTGGGTCCGTGCACCCATACTCTGTGAACCCTCAGGTTCTAACTCTGTACACAAGCATAGCATAAATCACATAGAAGAATGCAGTGCAACACATAACATACATAGCATACAAATACTCTATCATATAACTCTGGTTACCTACTCAAGGTAAAGTATAGTGAGAAGACTCACCTCGCGTGTCTCGATATCTCACAACCTGGGAATCCCTCGTGCCCGATTCTCCGAGCTCTAATCCTCCTATAACATCATAATGTCCCTAGTTAACACTTTATATCTCTAATGTTGACTATCCCTAAGAAGTCAACACAGGTCCACTCTGGTCAACGTTCAACGGTCAACGGTCAACTTTGACCGGACTCGGCGAGTGCTAGGGCGACTCGGCGAGTTTAGACGTCCTCACCAATTCTCTAAGATTCCTTTTCTACTCGTCGAGTATCTCCCCTGACTCGACGAGTTCCTCCTGGAAGAATCGCGGGGCCACCCCGACTCAACTCGCCGAGTCTGAAGAACAACTCGACGAGTCCCAGTTAATCTTCAAGCTACTCGCCGAGTCTGTTCATCGGACTCGGCGAGTCCATGCCATGCAACCGCTCAAACTGCTTTCTAAGGTCAGAACTGCTCCGACCATTCATAGGTCTGGCCTTCCTAGACTGATTCATCACGTAAGGTCCTCATTTCGGTGCTCATAATACACTTCATGACTCATAATTTACATTTTGACCTAAGGCATAAGGATTCCAATCCAAAACCTCCATTTATTCACGAAATGCTCAGGCATGGGACATTCTGGACTTCCAAAGATCCCAATACAGGGTTCCAATCGTTTGGGGGACCAAGGTAACACTCAATCTAGCCACAAAAGGGTTCAATAAACCCTAAATCCATATACACATCAATCATAGAAGGATGCAATTCGAAATATTACCTGAATAATGTGCTCTCTGTGTCCCCAATTCTCAAAACGTGGCTTCCCTTGTTGTTCCCTTAACCAAGCCTCCTCTTCCTTGCAAAACAACACTTCCAAAATCAACAACGGTCTTCTACCTTGCTCCAGATGCTCACAAACGGATTAGGGTTTCTCTCAAAGGACTAGGGTGAACAATGACGGCCATAAAGTCCCTCATATATGTCCCAAACCTGAACGGTTAGGGTTTTCACTAAACAGCGCAGACTCGCCGAGTCCATATCCGGACTCGTCGAGTCCAGTCGCGAACCCGCGACCAGATCCGCGATCCTACTCGGTGAGTCTAGGCTCCAACTCGCCGAGTCCCCTCTTAAAACACCCAAAATCATAAATATAACAATACCTGAATTTCCGGGCTGTTACATGGCTAGTGGGATCGGGTTTGAGTTTCTTGAGTATTGCAATAGGTTGATCATCCTCATCAGAGTCACTACTTGAGGGATTTCTGCTTGGTTCTACTATAGTGATCATTGGTGGAGTTTTTCTTTTCTTAAAGGGCTTGGAAGGCTTGGAAGCATCCTTTTTAGGAGTTCCTTGTTTCTTGGTGTTGTGGGGGCCATTACGAGCCGAGACTTTCTGCTTGCATCTTTGGGATAGAGAAACGTTGGAGAGAGTTGTGGAAGATGGGACTGCGATACTAGCAGGTTCAATGACTGCGGGTTGGATTGGAAGAGGCAGGGTAGGAAGGTATGGGTCAATACCTTCCGTAGCCTCAATGTGATCTGAGACATCAGCAGTCTCAAGACCGAGGGTAGAAAGAATGTGAGTGGGCAGTCTTCTTATTGGTCCAAAACAGTTTGATCAGATGAGGAATTGTACCTTTTAAGATCCTTAGTGATAAAGAAGTTGATGTCGTTGCCCATGCTGATTCCTACATCCGCATGGAGGTCAGAGATGCAGAGAGACCAAAACCTTGCAAAGGTAAGTTCGGTAGGCTTCTCTCGTAGGCTTTCTTTTGGACTGTACTATAGAAAATCATCCCATAGGATCTGACCATAGTTGACGTCATGCCCTGTGAAGATGCTCCATACGAGCTCTAGGACCTTTAGTCCCATGTTGTCTGTGCCTCCGGTTCTGCCGGATAGACTGCGAATGATGAAGTGACAAACGAATTGACAGACCGCAGGCAATTGGTTTTTCTTGAATTCCCCAATCCCCTTGATTTTCTTCTAGTATCCCATTTGGTAGAGCACAAACAGGATATCCACCATTGATGGAGTAAAGACCTTGATGGATGGATGAACAAGGAGGTTTATTGCAGTGAGAAATTTCTCCTTGGTCAAGATGACCAAAGAATCGTTAACTAGGTTAAGATGCACTTCTTGAAGGTTCTCGAGTGGTCGATAGGTTGAAAAATCACACTTGAAGAGGGTTGAGGGAGGGACAACGTCTGTGAATGAATCGAAGGGTCTGAATAGTGGGTGATCAGACAGGAACTTGATCATCAGTTTTGTGGGGGAATTATAGGAAGAATGTTCTTCAAACACTACTCTGAAGTTGCTTGATGCAATTGTTGGTGTGGGATGTTTGAAGGCAGAGGCTGAACCAGTGGGGTTCATCGATCCAGATGCCTTTGAAGGTTTCTTGGATACACCAGATCTCACCATTGTCAAGTTTTCGAAGAAGTTGGGAAGGAAAGAAAGCAGAGTGCAAGAGAAAGGTTTATGGTTTTAGAGAGCGTAAACTTTTCTTTGTGGAGAAGAAAGGGGTTTTATAGTGGCTTAAGGGAGCGGGAAATGTTTTTTGCCCTAAGTGAATTTGGGTAAAAACGTTTGGGTGTTTATTTTGAATTAAGAGTATTAATCTCAGCCACAGAATAAGAAAAAAAGGATTAAATCTGAATTTTGGGGTTTACCAAAAAAGGATTGCATTTAATGAAATGTCAGATTTTTAACCATGTCTAGTGAACGTGTGGTGAGGGTGAGATCAATCCGTTGGATAAAGGTGAAGTTGTAACGGATTTGATGTTTTAGGTTAATAGGAAAGGACATATTAAAAAGGATTTGATTTGGAAAATCTTTCTTTTTGTCATCATACCTAAAATAGGTCTGATACGAGGTTTATTCAAAAGAATGAGAAAGATGCACAAAGAATGTTTTTCTTTAATGTTTTCTCTATTTAATGAAGGATCATTAAATAGCACACCATGTTTTTTTTGTTTTTCAAAAGATTATAACAGTCTGAAAATCAATTAAAGTGACTACGGATAGACACTTCATTGCGGATGGATCAGATGTCGTCGGATGGATGACTGCGGTAGATAAACTGAGATGAACACTTGAACAAAGATTAGTATTAAAAAACAATAAGGACCATTGAAGTATAATTATGATATATGGTTGCGGTACATAGAATATATCAAAAACATCTAACATAAATAACTTCAACTAGGACCGCAACAGAGACCAAGGATGGTCTGCGGTACCTATCAATTCAAAAAGAATTGTGGGTCCGGATTCATCATTCCTAACATTTGTAAGGAAGTGTTGAGTTTTGTAGAGTTAAGTGCCTTTGTGAATACATCAGCAATCTCTTCATGAGTATGGACAAAAATTAGTTCAATGTTACCTTTCAGGATGTGATCTTTGATGAAGTGATACTGCAGTTCAATATGCTTGGTCTTGGAGTGCTGAATAGGATTGTGAGAAATCGCTATGTCACTTGAGAGCAACAGCTGGCTGCGGCCACATATTCAGCTTCTGCGGTAGACAATGATACATAATTTTGTTTCCTTGAAGACCAGCTGACTGGTCTTCCACCCAGAAATTGACATCCACCTGAGGTGCTTTTGCGATCAAGTTTGCATCTGGCATGATCCGCATCTGTAAATGCTTGAAGACTGAAATCATTTCCTACGGGGTACCATAATCCAAGAGTTTTGCTTCCTTTTAAGTATCGTAGAATTTATTTGGCTGCATTCATATGTGTCACTTTTGGGTCAGCCTGGTACCTTACGCATACACCCGTTGCAAAAACTATATCTGGTCAGCTAGCAGTGAGGTAAATCAGAGAGCCAAATGATACCTCTATAAGAATTGTGATCAACAGATTCACCTGAGGGGTCAGTAGAAATCTTATAACCGAAGGCCATGGGGACCTTAGCCGAAGAACAATTATCCATTCAATATATTTCTTCAATAGTTCTGAGGTGTATTTTTCTTGATGAATGAATATCCCTTGAGGGACTTGTTTCACTTGAAGTCCTAGAAAGAAATTAATCTCTCTATTCATGCTCATTTGGAACTTGTTAGTCATGATCTTAGCAAATTCATCCACCATCTTTTGATCAGTTGAGCCAAAAATGATATCATCCACATATATTTGTACAAACATTAGAGGATCACCATTTGCTTTTCGAAATAATGTGGGATCAATCACTCCTCGTTTGTAACCTTAAGAGACAAGAAATTCAGATAGAGTTTCATACCATGCTCTGGGGGATTGTTTTAGACCGTAGACTGGCTTTTCAAGCTTGTAGCAGTGGTCTGGGAATTCAACGCTTTTGAAACCCGGAGGTTGCTAAAGATAAATCTCTTCTTTTAATTCCCCATTGAGAAAAGCACTTTTCACATCCATTTGATGAACCTTGATGTTTTTGTGTGTTTCATATGTTAAGAAGATCCAGATGGCTTCTATTTGTGCTATCGGAGCATACGTTTCATCATAGCCAATGCCTTCAAGTTGACTATATCCCTTGGCAACTAGCCTTGCCTTGTTTCTGACAACCGCACCAGATTCATCTAACTTATTTTTTACACCCATCTTGTGCCAACAATGGTGTGGCCTTGCGGTTTTGGAACGAGCTGCCATACCTTGTTCCTTTTAAATTCTTGCAGTTCTTCTTGCATTGCGAAGATCCAGTCCGTTTCAAGTAACGCTTCTTTGATCGATCGAGGTTCGACTAAGGACAAGAACGCTACGTAGTGACAATGATCGAATAAGTCCTTGGATGACCGAGTCTCTCGTCCATACATGTAGACGAGGTGGGTGGTCTCTCATCCATACATGTAGACGAGGTATCAGATGATCAGAAACTACGGTGGAGGGAATGTCTTTAATATCAGAAGACTCGGAAGTTGGAGAGGGCAGTTCCCCCTGGACTTGAGAACATCCTGCAGAAGTGTTTTGAACTGGGAAGGCGGGATTAGATTTATCTTGGGCAGATGGCGAAGGTTCCTCTTGGAGTGTAGAAGGGAGTTCGCCTTAAACCTGCGAAGGTTCTCCCTGGATTGCGGATGGGAGTGTGATAATCCTTGAATCTGTTCTTGTGTCAATGTTTTCTATGTTTTCATCTTCTGGTACTGGAACCTCGATGGTTGTTGTATGGTCCAGAGTGGAGTTTTCCCCCTCAAGCGGTGAAGTGGAAGTATTTAGCGATACTTTTTTGGACGCTGTTGGACCAGATACATCTGCATGTTGTTGTTGAGCTTCTAGAGACACAAGAACTTCGGATAACTTGGATGTATCAACAGGATCAAAGAGATCATCATAGTTTATTTCAACTAGATTTAATGGACCCGGAGAGGCAGGAATATCACTTTCTAGAATTGTGGTGGTTTCATTTGACGGAGCGGAGTTGCAGATGTGATAGTCATCAAACTTTACATCGAAGCTTTCAATTATCAACCTTGTGCGTCTAATGAGAACTCGATAAGCAACTTTGTTAGTGGAGTAGCCAAGGAAGATGCCTTCATCAGACTTCGGTGCGAATTTATTGAGTTGATCTCTGTTGTTTATTACGAAGCATCTACACCCAAAGATATGAAAGAATCGAACATTTGGCTAGCGGTTGTTACGACCTTCATATGGTGTTTTGTTGAGACGTTTGCATACAATGCTTCGATTTTGAACAAAACAGGCTGTGGCCACTGCTTCGGCCCAGAAGTAGAGAGGAAGATTTGCAAAATTGAGCATAGATCTGGCAGCTTCTACTAGAGTGCGATTCCTTTGTTCTACTATGCCATTTTTTTGTGGTGTGTAAGGAGCTGAGAAGTTGTGTGTAATCCCCTTGGAAACCAAGAAACTGTTTAGAAGATGATTAGTAAACTCGGTTCCATTGTCACTTCAGATACGTCTTACTGGTAACTTGATCTGAAGTTCGATTTCCTTGATGAAGTTGATCAACACCTGCGGTGTTTCTGACTTGAGTCGAAGAAAGAAGACCCATGTGAAATGTGTGAAGTCATCCACAATAACCAGTATGTATTTTTTGTGATGAAGACTGGCTATGGTAGATGGACCGCAGAGATCAATGTGTAAAAGTTCCAAATGGTTTAGAGATTGAGGAATCAATCACCGTGGGATGACTTGCCTTGAATTGCTTTTCACACTCACGTGCAGGACAGAGAGTATCATTGCTGAACTTGAGGATTACAAGACCTCTGACTAGTTCTCCGGTGACCAAGTTGTTAATGTATCTAAAGTTAAGATGAGCGAGCTTGCGGTGCCATAGCCAACTGACTTTGGATACGCATTTGGATAGAAAGCATAACTGTGGTTTGCCTATGATCAAAGATACATCCAGAGGATACATAGTACCTTTGGATATGGACTTGATCAAACAAGTGCTTCTATCGCTTGTCATTACATAGCAAAACTGGTCATCAAATTCAACACGATGGCCTGCTTTACATAGTTGACCAACGCTGATGAGATTGTGTTTAAGACCTTCTACATAAACAACCTTTTGAATAGAGAAGTTTCCCGTAGTGAGAACACCGTAACCTCAGATTATTCCATTAGCATTGCTCCCAAAAGTAACATTTTCACCGTTGCAAATTGGCCTAAAATCTCGAAGGTATTCTAACCTTCCCGTCATGTACAAGGAGCAGGCACTGTCGATTAACCATTCTTCTTCTTATTCCTCCTTGCACAAGGCCTGAAAATTACACGGTTAGTTTAGGCATCCAAACTAGTTTGGAGCCTGGGACAATAGACGAACTTCTGATTGATGTATGAAAAGAGGTTGCAGGGACTGACTTCATGTCAACTTTTATGCCTATTCCTGGGTTTTTGTGAGTTTTTGGAGCATAGTGCCTTTTCGAAAAATTACAAGGTTTCTGAAAAGTATCAGTTTTGACATGAGAAAACTTTTTCTGACAATTACATTGACATTGACATGCTGAAATTTTGTCTTTTGTTTTGGCACTATGTTTGGTCAGCGGTCGGTAGGGTGTGGTTGATTCATGACTAGTCCGAGGTTGGTAAAATTTGACACGTGAACTGTTGGGTTTAGAAAAAGTTTGTCTCAAAGAAGATGTTGCACGTGTAGATACCTTGGACATTTTCTTGGGATTTGGTAAGATGCCTTACCATTTGCTGAAATTTTGATGTGATTTCAAAAGTGTTGGAGTGGGTAACATACCCTTCCTTTTTGGATCATATGAGGAATAGATTTGAAAACCATTGTTTTGAAAAGACCTTTCTTTCTTTTGTGTTTTGTCAGATGAGTTAGGAATGGATGTTGAAACTGCGCATTCCTTTTTGTATGGTTTCTTGATAGGAGAGTTTTTTGAAAAATAGTGAGCAAAAACAAACTTTTAAGGACTCTTAGATTTTGGAAATCTGATATGTATTTTGTTTTTATAAAAATTTTGTCTATTTGTGCCTCGAGATCGAATATCCTCTTTGAAAGCCTTTTTTGCTAAAGTTTTTGGAGATCCACAGTCATTAGAGTTTAATTGCGGTTTTCTAGAAGCCTTTGAAAAATTTTGACACCGAGGGCTTTACTCATCAGAACTTGAAAATTCAGTATTTTGAGAACATTGACCTACTTCAAAATTTTCTATGGGTAGTTCATGGTGAATTGGTTAAAGAGTCACTGAACCTTTGATTGTGTACTTTGGTAAAGAAGACTTAGCTACCGTAGCATAAGTCTGGGTTGTGACAGGAATGGGATTTTTCTGAGAATCATGACAGCAGTGAGAGGCACTGCGGTTTGAGGACAAGGGTGGAAAGTCCTGTGAGACTTCGGGACTTTCTATGACTATTTCTTCATCAACAATAGATGAGGTCTAAGAATTTGGACTGAATGTGCCACAGATAAGAGGTTGATCACATGTGTGATCCGAAGCCTCGGGAACAATTTCCTCAATGACACAATTATTACTTAGATTATGAAGTCTAACGAAGTGTGTTTTGATGTCTTCAGGAAAAGTCTTGTCATTGATTGGAAAATGAAATTCTCGGTCCGGAGGGACATAAAGGCGATCTTTGTTAAACCGGAGTGAGGAATCCTCTGCGGTAGGATATCCATTGGACCAAACCCAATTGTATGTATTGTCCACGGTTCCATTATTAACTAAATTTTCAATAGCTTCACTTTCATTGAACAATTTTTCTATTAAAAGATTCAAACTTACAATTTCACTATGAGCTAAATCTCTTTGGTTCAAATCTATCTCTAGTTGGATTTCACTTAACATTCTTGTATCTTTTTCTAACTCTAAATCTCTTTCTAACATAGTCATTTTGAGTCTTTTGTTGTCCAGTCGTCCTCTCACATGAAACATCTCTTGGGACGTGATGTTCTTCTCATCTAAGGCATTGTTGTATTCTGAAAGGACGGCAACACATGTGTCATTAAGATTGTCTATGAAAGGTTGACAGTCATGCATGTTATAGGTTTAGAGTTCGGATCATGAGTTTTACCTGATCGATGATGCTTAGAGTTCCATCCTTTGCCATGTAGCAGTACTTCGTTTCCATCTTTGTAGAGCCATCATCATCAGAAGTTGCTAGCATGCAGATCTTGCCTTTCCCTTTGATGTTGCTGATGTTTTCTTCTTCATCTCCGGATGACCAAACTTGATGGTATCTTTTAACATGAGCCACATATGCCCTAGCCTTTCCCTTTTCTTCCAGCTTTTGAGCCATTCTAAGGTAGAATGCTCTGTCTTTCACTACGTTGGCTTTGCAATCCTTTGCAAAATGATTCTCTTTGTTGCATTTGTGGCATATTACAACATCACTTTTGTCTTTTGAAGGAATATCGGAGTTAGAGGTTTGAATGGACTGTGGTGTTTCCTTTGGTTGAGTATTTTGAGATTATGGTTGTGGGTGTGAACTTTTAGGATAGTGAGGGTGATTTTTTGTGGATTGAAACTACGATTGAAAGGTGGTTTGTTGAATTGTTGATTTTTGCGAAAAGAATGAGGTGGTAGTCGGTTGAACTGTTTACTAACTAGAGTAATAGCCTTATGAAATTCTTCTTCATCACCATACTCTGAGTCGGCTTCGTATGACTGCGGTGTAGTGTTATACGAGGGAGAGTAAGACTGGTTGTGAGGAGCTTGTGCTACAAGAGCAAGTGGTCTTCTGAAGTCAGCACAATCTTTGAATATGGTGGATTCTTGTGCTTGCAATTCCTCATATAACTTGTAAAGAGACAGGGAATGGATCTTTCTATCTCCTTGGACTATCATCTTAGCAGTAGTCCAATGTCTTCCTAACCCATTGAGAAATTGAAGGTTTGTTTCATGGTTACGGCAGATGGTGCCAGCATTTGATAACTTAGTAACTATCAGATTGAACCTTTTGAAGGAGTCTTCTAAACTTTCACCAGCATGAGCTTTGAAATTGTTGAATTCATTGAGTGCAGTTGTGAGCTTCTTATCTTGATCTTGTTCTGAACCTTCATACAAGTTCTTGAGAACATCCCAGATCTCTTTTGCTGATTTACAATTTATGATAATGTCGAAGTTGTCAGGAGCAACTCCACAAGAGATTTCATAAAAAGCAACAACATCATTTTCCATTTTATCAAGATCATCCTTAGTGGGACGGTTCAAGACTGGTTGTCCTCCTCCTAGTCTAGCTGTGGCGCCATCAGTTTGAACAGGTGTAAGAACAAGGACATGTGGTCCTTCTTCAACAGATCGCCATACATCTCTACCAAGTCTCCTTAAGTATCTTTCCATTCTTTGAGACCAGTGATGGTATTCATTTGCAACCAGTATTGGAGCTCGATTTGAACCACCAACACTGTTGGAAACATTTAGAGAAAGTGCTTGTGCCATTTTTTTTGTTAAAAATGAGCTTCAGTGGTATAGAAGGCCCTTTGAAAAATCAGAGTTTCGTTTTTCAAAAAGCAACCACTATAGCTCTGATACCGATTGCTGAGAGAAAAACTTGAGGCACACTTGAACAAACTTTAGAACAAGTATGATTGCGGAATTAGTTAATCTCAAAGGATCTAAAAGCTCAACAATAATAAGTTAATATGTTAGATGGTTAGATAGTTAGTTGCGGAAATATAAAGAAACATAAATGACAGCAGGTGATATATCAAGTAAACATATAAGTTGATTCATAACATGGAATGCATTCAAACCAAGTTAGTGAGTGAGATCAATCTTAGTGATAAAGTCACGAATGACTTGCTCCTAAGAGAGGTATTAATCAGTTGTGTTCGATAGGATTTCAGAGAGTAAGAGAGATATGAGATGCGTAAGAATAACTTGAAGATGATTAAGATCTAGAGATGAGTAAGAAGAGATGTATATTGATTAATAAAGTGTAGTCTCTATTTATAGAGACTAAAGAGATACAATAGATTTACTCTCCAAGAGTAGCCATGCAAGGCATACTGGACAATAGAGAGTATTACAAGAGATAGATAAAAAATAGACTAAGTACAGAAAGAAAGACTTCGGTAGCTTTTGACGACTTCGGATGTGATTGCTGAGGGAGCTCGACTGCGGAGAGTTGTAGACTGCGGTAGACAAAATTATGAGGGTCACTTCATGTATCAACACCTACCCCTTTGGTTTATCTCAACCAGATACTATCAAGAATATCTGGGTGCTTGCAATCACCTTCGGTCTATTTCAACCGGATACAGTCAACCATATATGGGTGCTTACCTACCCCTTCAGTCTATTTCAACCACATACCGGTTCTATTTCACCCCATACTACTGCCATATAATATCACAACAGGAATCACAGAGTCATCAAGCAAATACAGGCATAATTGACAATTGTCACAAAGATAATCATCATACTATATCATAAACTAGTGGACCAGCATTAGTGCCTTCAACCCACGGATACAATGAAGGAAAACTCACCTCAAACTGTAGGTAACAAATTGCACTCAGCGAATGACTCGCGAAATCCTCTCCCTATCACACAAGCATAAAACCCTAATTAGAAATTAGGCCACATTCTAACCCGAAAGTCTTAAACCCTAGTTCTTGACTTAAGGAAAAAAGGCTCCTTTACCCTTGCCTCAATGGGCATCCCTCACCCTAAGGGCCAAATCTAATACATGCCCAAAAAGTCATCCAAGCCCAACTACAAGGCCTCTAAGGCCCAATATGGCCCAAGAACACCCAACATGGACTTAAGCCCAAAAATGACCTGCTACAATAGATGGGATCAAGGCCTAACTTAAACAAGTCCAAATCCCAATTAACACACAAGCCCAAAAATCTTGCAAGCCTACAGACGGCGTACACGTGACGTACATGGCTTGTACGTCCAGCATACGCTGATGACAATCCGGAGTCGGGACACGGATGCAGTACGCGTAGCGTAATCTAGAGTACGCCCTGCATATTGAGTAGTCAGCCCATTTTCATTCCCAAGTCTTAATCCATTCAGCCTTTACATCCAAAACTTAGATCCAAGCTCAAAATAATATCTTAAGCCATAAAGTTGCAAACCTTATGATTTTGCATGCATGGATGGGGCTCAAACCATGAATTAAGTCCATTTACTCACTTGGATGGTCACTAACACTTGCATGGTTGAGCCTTAACCACCAAGATATGATTTTTATGACTCAAAACACTTCAGTCCAAAAGGACAAATCAAATGGCCTGGAGTGGCATATACTCCAAGAAACCAAATTATGGGACCAAAAGATGCTAAAATCTACCTTGAGCCTAGATATAAGTTTGGAAAGATCAAGGTTTAGACTTTATGCCTTCAATAGGCTAGAAATGGTGCACAAGCTTTGGATCTGCATGCTCCTTCTTCTCCTTTGCTTCTTCCCAAACTCCCTTCTCCTTCAAAACCACCAAAGAACACCACAAAAACTCAAGGGAATCTTAAAATGCACTCATGGAGGCTAGGGCTTGAGATTTGCACTAAAAGGACAATGGAGGTTGAAAGGATAAGGGACTTAACGGACTTGAGGTCTTTAAATAGGCTGCAAACCCTAAAAATTAGGGTTTTCCCCTGGCATGAGTTCCCCCAGCATACGTCGGGGATCCCCCAATGATGCGCATGTAAGGAGTATGCCATGTATACCTAGTGTACGCTCAGCGTACTCACAATCCTCCATCACCTTTTATTTGAATTTAACGTAAATTAAATCACAAACTTCATACCTGGTGACTCGGCTACTACTTTTTAATAAAAGGAAACAGTTTCTACAAAATGTTTTATTATATTGAGAAATTCCGCAAAAAAAAATACTATGATTTTAAAGCGTAATTTTTTTTCCTTTTTTTGTTCTGAAAAATAGGGGATGTCACAAAAAATAAATATACGGTTACATAGGGATCAAAATGACCATCAATGGGTATGGTATTTCCCATTTAGACGGATAGGGAATATGATGCACATTTTGCATCCGGTATGTAGTTCAAAACACATCAGCTTGGTAATACATTTGAACCATATGGTCTGATTCTATGTTGTTTGAATAACATGATGATGCAATAGCATGATCGCACGCTATATTGAGACTGCACCATTTCCCATACGAACATGTGTGACTGTTCAGATCTACAACACAAGTTTTTTAAATAAAAAACTTGAAAAATATTAGAAGAGATCGGAGACGAGATCTCCAGTGAGATCTTTATTGCTTGTTACCAAACAGACTTCTGCATCCTACTATGAAGCACCATTTCTTCATATGGGCTGAGTACGGTAATCAACCTCACTGAAAAATAAATATTATCATTTATGGTATTTTTACAAGTAAATAATAATTCAATGTTTTATAGTATTTTTTACCTCCCAAGAGACTACGTTCAACAAAAGTCCCTTGAATGTAGTAAAAAATTACTTCAAAAAACATTATTATCGGTACATTGAGTTGATTAACCAATAACACTAGGAAGAATTATGGAATATAAATTTTGAGTACACTCCAACAAATGTCTTGAGTCTTGCCCATTTTCCATGACTGATATTGGAAAGCACCTTACATGTATCATGGGTTAGCCGATGGAGTACTTGTTGAAAATCAGGCATAGTTTGTGATTTTCCTGTATGCAAGAACAAATTTTCTAATGTCTGTTTCTAACAAATCTTGTACGCAAGTACATGAACGCACTCTTACAACAATATCAATGATAAGAATCAGGGAATACTTGACATATGAAAGAACTAATGACAGCATCCATATTTCTTATAAACAGTACTTCCCTAGCCTCTCTGAGAGCTTCCTTCAATGTCATCAGGAACCAAGTACAAGCGTCGACATTATCTATCACACCGATACCAAATGCTATCGACAAATTTTGGTTGTTTATGTCAATAGAAACTGCTATGAACATTGTAACACCCTGTTTCGAATCGTTTCATAATTTGGGTCCATGACCTAAAGATCAATTATCATAAGGCTTCGGGCCTTAGGGGAAAGAGAGATTTAGACCCATTTGGATGTGGTAATGTATATTAGGTGACCAAAGAGTTCAGTTGGTGCTTTAGAGCCCAAGGTTATAATCATAAAGTGATAGTTCAGGCCTTTTATGAATTTTGGATTTAAGTTCAGAAAGTTTTAAATCAAAGAAGAGTTGATAGGATTATAGAGCTTCTCATTACCTTTCTGTGTATATAAGGATCGTCGAAACCAGATTTGAAACGTAGAAGTTATGACCGTTTGAAGTTAAGGTGGTTTTGGGTAAAGCCGCATATGCTAGGCGTACTCAACATGTATGATGGGCGTACTAGGCATACCTTGAGTACGTTAGGCATACCAGGAGTACAATGGGTGTACGCGATTAGTTCCCATGCCCTATTTCATGGTTTGAGCCATATTTAAACTTCTTAACTCCCAAACCCATTCTATTCTCAGCCTGCACCTCTCCAACACCCTCCCTTGAAACCTTAACCCTAGTTTGAGCCTTGTGAGAAAAAGAAGTTGTTCTTGAGTTCTTTGGAATGTTCTTGATGCATCTTGGAGAACAAGGAGTTGATTGGAGAAGTGTTAGTTGCATTGGAGTTTGTAGATCCAAACTTTGTTCACCTTGATCTTTCTTCTAGAGGTAAAAAGCTTGAATCTTAATGATGCACTTATTAGATATTGATATTTTGTGACCTTGTTATGGAGAAAGTTGGAATCTTTATCTATCTAAAAATCATATTGATTCAGATCTAAATATTGGAGACATGGACTTAATGGATTAAGTTGAAAAAGATGCACTTTTGGTCCCTTTAAGATTTAAAGACTAGATATTGGTTGTTTGGACCATTCTAATTGATAAAGTTGGAAACTATATCTATTACGGATTCATTATGAACCATAAAAATGTGACATTGGTCCCTATTTTTCCTCTACGCATGGTCTTGGATGTCTTAATTGTATCATCCCATTTAAAATAAATAAATAAATGAATAAATAATGAACCCTAAAACCCCGAGATGTATTTTTATATTTTTATTTTAGCCTTAAAGTTGTATTAATTTAGCACAGTGTACTCCTTTGGGTGTTAAAAGTTATATTTTATGGATATTGAGGGTTAAATTATAACATATGGACTTGTTATAAAAAGATTTTTTGAAGGCATGGGCTGTCGTGTAAATGTTGGACCATATCTGAATTGATTTGTGGAGTCAGGGGCCAAACTAGTAAAAATGTATTCAAGTTTGAATTAGACACAAGACTTGAACCCGATCTTTTCCCCTCCCGTTTTTAAGGAGAAGCTCGCTAAGCTTTATGCTTACCCAGTTGTTTATAAATTTTGGGAGAAGCTCGCTAAGCTTTATGCTTACCCAATTGTTTATCCTTTTGTGTGGTGGTATTTTGGGAGAAGCTCGCTAAGCTTTATGCTTACCCAGATGTTTATTATTTCAGGTATCATCGGTGTCTATGGGAAGAGGAAGGTGGGACTGTACACACTCATCAGCAGCATTGAGGATTTCTCATTTTCTATAATACCCTGATTTTAAATAAAATGTAATTTGCAATAAATGGTTTTCTTAATAATGAATTTATAAATTGGAAAGTTTTACCTAAATAAAAATGAAAATTTTGGTGTGAAAAAGGGACGTTACATTAATGGGTTAAGAAGTTAGGGTTTTTGGATGTTGAAGACTTAATAGCCAGACAAGACCATAAAGTTGGTAACTTTATGGTTAAGGGTATCATTTGAGGGTTAGATCTGGATTTTGGATGAAAGAGCTTAAATGATTAAGCTCTTAATGGATTCGGAGGATGGCAGTCGTGTACGCTACGTGTATGTGGTCAGCACCCCGACTTCTGGTCAAGGCGTAATATGATCTGCGTACGTGTTAAGTACGCCCAACGTACTCAACTGAGTTGACACGGTTAACTAGGTTCACTTTTGAGTTTGACCAAGTTTGACCTAAGGGAATTTTGGGTAATTTGATTTATAGTTTGAAATTTGGGTTCCTGTTAATTGTATAGGCAAGTGGTAGATAATGCTTTCAAAGTACTTATTGGTGCAACTATTCTTTCAAATTGTGAGGTGAGTTTTCTCACTGTATCCGTGGGTCGAAGGTACCAATGTTGGCCCATTACTTTGTTATGTAAAATGTTAGTTGTCTTTGTGATACTTGCATGAAAGACCAGGATCTGAACCCTGTTAACTGTATGAAATACTAGGTTCTGGCCCTTGGCACTTGTATGTAAGACTAGGATCTGGCCCTCGACATTTCAAGGAAAGACCATGGGGGTAGTCCATGACACTTGTATGTAAGACCGGGATTTGGCCATCAGAACTTTAAGGAAAGACCATGGGGTAGCCCATGGAACTTGTATGTTATGTGTTGAGTCTGTTTGTGTTGCATCTTGGGCCTTAAGTTTTGTATCCGGATTGGGCCTGTCCATCCGTGTTTATCTAGATTAAGTCTGTGATTATCTAGATTAGCTATTATGGTTTTACTATAAATATGCATGCATATATGCATGATAAGCAGTTGATCTTTATGTTTAGTATTGTAACCCTAAACACCTCTACAATAGAAGTTCTTTATCGAGCTCTTCTGAGGTGTTAAAGCATTAATCATTCGACATATTTAGCTCTATTCTTGTGTTCTTTATTACATCTTTATCTATTAACTTGCATAAAATCATACGATCCTGATAGAACAATGTTCAACAATTGGTATCAGAGCAGGAGATTGTGTGATCAATACACATTCCTTCTATATTCATAATACTTTAGGGTTTCCGCTTTTATCGTATAAATAGAAGTCATCTTCTTCATATCGACGGTAACTCTGTTTCTGATAAAACCCTAATCTCAAGTTTACAGGTTTGATTCTAGTAGCTGACCATGTCTCACGAAGATTCGCAAACAAACCCCATCAACATCTCAAACAGCATTGGATCAACAACCAGAATACCTATACTTTACACTCAAGACTATGAAGTATGGGCACATCACTTCGAAGACTACGTAGTTGGCTCTGAAGACAATGGCTATCTCATCTGGGAAGCTATCATGCTTGGGCCATTTGTTCACTCAGGAACGAACACTACTGTTAAGTCCCAAAAGGAGTACAACAAGCTGGTGGCGGACGTAGACAAGATGTTGCAGGACGAGAAAGACAAATTGCTTTGTAATGTAAAGGCTATGAGGATGATCAGATTCGCCTTGCAATCTGAGACCTTTCGGTTGGTTGGTTCATGCACAACAGCCAAAGAAATTTGGGATAGATTGAAAGAGCTCTATTCGACCGATGAAGATTTGGAACACTCCATACAAACCTTGTTGTTGTCTGAATTTGGAGTTTTCGAACAGAAACCAGAAGAGAAACTCATACATACTTTCGATCGGTTCAATCATCTCCTAAGTAAGATGATCAAGCATGGAATAGAGAGGAAATTGATCGAGCAGAAAGTAACTTTCATGAATGGGCTGAGACCAGAATGGATGGTCGTTGTATCAACTGTGAAAGCACATGAACAGTTCAAATCCTACTCTCTAGCAAAATTGGTGGGAATACTCAAGTCCCAAGAAAGCATGGTAACCAAAGAAGAAAAAGTAGTTTCTGGTATGGGATCTCTGGCTCTTGTCTCAAAAGGAAAAAGTATCCCAGAACATGAAGAAGAGACTGATATGTCTGAGTGTGATCTGACCAGCGAGGAATATGCTTTGATTATATCCAATCCGAAGAAGTTTGCAAGAAGAAAATTTCCTGTCAACAAGAACTGAAACTGGCAGGGAAGTTACAGCTCTGAGAAGGTTAAAGATGAAGTGAAGAACTTCTCTCAAAAGGATGATGAAAAGATGGAAAGCAAGCTTGCAGGAGACTCTGGATACGACTGCAATTACTGTCACAGCAAGAGCCATTTTGCCAAAGATTGCATGTTAAGGAAAATGGCTGAGAAAATAGAGGGTGAAGATGATGAGGCGTACTATATGCGAAAGTTAGAAGAAATCAACAAGAAGAAGGCAACTAACAACTCAATGAATGCCTTGATTGTACAGGAGAATGCTTGGGAAGATGAGTTCGATGGCATAGAAGTGTGGTCAACTGACTCTAAAGATGAAGAGGTTAGAAGGCCCACTCATGGAAAGGCTTATGTGGCAGAGGAAGAAGGTTCATCTGGAAAGTATTTAATTGTCACTGCTGGTCCATCAACCGAAAGTGCAGATAAGGAACCGAACCTGACCGAGAACAAGTGTTTTGCAGCCAAGCCAATGAGTGAGAAGATCAACGACTCCGATTGGCTGATCAAAAAGGTACAAGCTATTCTTGAATCTCTTAAAATTCCAAAAACAGATTATGAAGAAGAATTAACTGAATTAAACTTTAAATTTTCTAACCTAAGTAGTAGCCTCATGCAAACTCGCTTAGCGAATTCTAACCTAACTGACCAACTTAGCAGGGTGTCTTCAGAAAGTGAGGAAAGAAGAATGTGGATTGAGCTGAAGGAAGCGGAGTTAGTTAGAGTTAGGGATGAAAGTATTTATTTACAAATAGACAATTTAAAGTTTTTAAAACAAAGAAATGTTTTCTGTTTAATTGCTAAGCGTTTATACACTAATATAGCTCAATTGCATTTAAGTTGTGAGATAGGTAAGAAAATTCATAAGATGATTTTGCCATTTCTCGAATTTAAGGAAGACGAGGTAATAGTAGAATGTGAATCAGAAGTATCATCAGAAGAGACGTCCATGTCATACAAAATTGGTCTGGACAAAATATAAACATTCATTGATTCAAAGGAACACAGATGTATGTTAAAAGACATTTTAGATGAAAATGATAAGTTGAAAATGAAGTCGGACACAATTCACTCATTTGACCAATCTAATGCCAAACTAGCTTCTGAAAATAAAATAAACTTACAAAATATGTATGAATTTCATGAAGAAAGTGAAATGAGTGAGATATATGTCGATGATGTAGTTGATTTTTCTGAGTTTATGAAGAGCGAAACTGAGAATGAGAAACCATTAATCTCAGAAAATTCGGTGGAATTTGCTCGTCTAGCAAAGGATATGGAAAAGAAACTCAAAGAAAAAGTTGTTTTTCAAAAGGTTCAAACTGTGCCGAATCAGGTATATGCAACTAAAGGAGTTACTCCTAGACAAACAACAGAACTAACAGTCTTGGTGGAAAAAGACAATGCAGAAGGGTGTGAAGATTTCTTCTGGTCTGCTCCTATAGATAATGTAGACGAAACAGTAGGCTTATCTGAGAAGACCTATTGGAGAGTTAAAGGAAGATAGGTAGCTGAACCCTTAAATAAGCCCTCAAGTTCTGACAAACCAAGCACGAGTGGAACAAAAGATATTCCTATAGAACCGAAAGAAAAACCGAAAGCTCGAGTCAAGACAACCGAAACTCAAAGAGACAAGCAAAAGGCAAGCTTCAATGTGCACAAATCTCAGAAGGAATTGGTTGAGCAAAAACGCTTAAGAAATCAAAGATATGCAAAGAATCTAAATGAGCGAAAGAGTTACTGGAATTCACAAAATTTCAATTATGTTCCTCCCAATAAAATCTCAAAGGACAAAGGAAAGGAAATAGTAAAAGAAAATTTCAGCCCAAGTTCTTACTATTCCAAGTCTAAGAACCGAAAGTCATGTTTCGGTCCGCAGACTAATTTCGACTCTAAGTCAATTTCGGTCCTCCTACTAGTTCTAAACCTAGTTTCGGTCCTCAGTCAAATTTCTGTTACAACAAACCTCAAAGCAAAGCGAATTTCAAAAAAAAATATCAAGGGAAAAGAAGAGCTAACTTTAGATACTAGGATCCATAATAAGCAATCATCAGCTAATCCTAGGTGCCACATGCCATCAAACAAACTAACCAACGAATTCAAATTTAAACAAGATAAAACCAAAATTAAGGTATATACAAATAAAAGAAAAGATCAAACCACTCTTGTTAAACGAACTTATTTGGTTGATATTTCTACTGTAATTCCTTATTCTGTGAAAGACTCACCAGGACCCAAGAAACTTTGGGTTCCTAAATCTGCTTAAATTTGCAGGTAATCAGTGACGAGCAGTTCGATGATGAATGGTACATAGATAGTGGCTGCTCGCGTCACATGACAGGAAGGAAGGAAGAGCTGAGGGAGTTTCGGTCCCTAAAAGATGGTGGGTGTGTAAAGTATGGAAACAATTCCTATGGAACAATCAAGGGATGTGGAATGATAACCAATGGAGACTTCTCGATTAGGAAAGTGGCGTATGTAGAAGGATTGCAACACAACCTCATCAGCGTGTCTCAATTAGTTGTGGGCACAGGTTTGAAGGTATCATTTGATGATGAGGGGTCTGAGATAATTGAAAAACAATCCAAGAAGGTTCTGCTGAATTTTGAACGTAAGGGATAAATGTACCCTCTGAATCTAAACCCAATTCGAGGTACACCAGCTATTTGTTTGCTGTCAAAGGCGAATACCGATGAAAGATGGTTATGGCATAGACGCCTATCGCATCTGAACTTTAAAGAAATCAACAAATTGGTGCTTGGTGACCACGTTCGATGCCTCCCTCTTCTCAAGTTCGATAAGGAGCATCTATGTGCTACATGTGAGATGGGAAAACAGAGCAGAAAGAGCCACCCTACACGCATAAATACGAAGATAGTTGAAGCACTTGAACTGTTGCATATTGACTTATGTGGGCCTTCGGCTATCGAGAGTACCGGTGGTAGTAAGTACATTCTTGTCATTGTAGATCATTTTTCACGCTTCACCTGGGTTTTCTTTCTTAAGCAGAAATCAGATGCAACTCCTAAGTTGAAGACATTTATCAAACAAGTGGAAGTACAACTGAGGAAGACAGTGAGGAACATCAGAAATGACAATGGCCTGGAATTCAAGAACAAGGATTTTGAGGACTTTCTGACTGATAAGGGGATAACTCACAAATTTTCGGCCCCTTATACACCACAACAGAATGGGATTGTTGAAAGACGAAACCGTTCTCTATGTGAAGCAGCCAGAACAATGCTTAGTTTCGCCTCACTTCCATTATACTTCTGTGCTGATGCAATTGCCACTGCTTGCTACACTCAGAATCGGTCCTTGCTCAACAAAAGATTCTCAATTACTCCGTATGAGATCTTAAATAACAGGAAGCCTAATGTCAAATTTTTCCACATATTCGGTTCAAGGTACTTTATTTTCAACTCTAAAGAGAACCGAAATAAGTTTGACGTCAAAGCCGATGAGAGAATATTTCTGGGTTATTCTCTGTCATCGAAAGCATACAGAGTGTTGAATAAATGCTCCAAAATAATTGAAGAGACTTATTACGTCACCTTTGATGACAATTATATGAAGAAGGTTCGGATGACTGAAGGTGACCTAGGTGACATATTCCCAGAATCCGGACAAGTCTCGGTTCCAATATCCAACTTGTTCGAGGAATACATTCAGCTGTTTGATGAACCAGAGAAAGCGATTCATTTAGAGGCGAAATCAGCAGATAACAAAATCGATAATCTCAAAAAGGTCATAGACGAAGCTGCTAAAGAGATGGAAAGTGAATCTAAAGGTGCCACGTCATCCACTGGCTCTCCAAACAAAGATTCAAAGTTCAAGGGGGAAAGCTCCAAATCTCCAAAGACAACCGAAGTCTCTGTTGAGGGGGAGAATCCTATTCCCTCCCCAACACATAAAGGTCTAGATGAAGGGGAAAGTACTGATCCAAAACCAACAAGTAGTAGTTCAATCGAAGGGGAGAAACCAACTTCCACAGGAACTGCAGACTCTGATGCTGACAGAGATTACACTTCGCCAGTCGAGGAGGAGAAAGAGAAAGAGAATGCAACTGACGAAGGTGAGGATGATCAATTAGAATTTGAAGAAGAGGTGGAAGCTGAAGTAAATCTAGAATATGATCCAAACTATCCTTCGTTAGTAAAATGGACAAAGGACCATCCCAAGGCACAGATCATTGGTGAATCTTCTGAAAAAGTTCTTACTCGTTCTCAACTGAAAGCGAAACAAACCACATTATTCTCTAAAGTTGAATTTTGCATGTTTAACTCATTTATTTCCAAAATTGAGCAGAAAACTATAAATGTTGCACTTGATCATTCTGATTGGGTTCAAGCAATGCAGGATGAGCTCCATGAGTTCGAATGCAACCGAGTTTGGAGGTTGATTCCTACACCGAAAGATGCTTCAGTAGTTGGCTTGAAATGGGTATTTAGAAACAAATTGGATAAAGAAGGAAACGTCATTCGCAATAAGGCTCGGTTGGTGGTGAAAGGATACTGCCAAGAGGAAGGGATGGATTATGAGGAAACCTTCGCTCCAGTAGCTAGGTTGGAATCAGTTAGAATCTTCTTGGCATATGCTGCTCATAAAAACTTTGAAGTTTTCCAAATGGATGTCAAGTGCGCTTTCTTGAATGGAGAATTAGAAGAAACAGTCTATGTTGAGCAACCGCCGGGTTTTGTGAACGAAAAATACCCTGATCATTGCTATGTGCTAGATAAACATGTCTATGAATTAAAGCAAGCACCGAGGGCCTGGTATGAAACACTAACTCGCTTTTTGAAAATGTCAAAATTTAAGCAAGGTTCAGTTGACCCAACCTTCTTTCGTAAGAAGGAAGGCGAACATCTGATGATTGTTCAGATTTATGTTGATGATATCATCTTCGGCTCCACGAATCCTAGCTTAACAACTGAATTTAGGAAGTTGATGGAGACTAAATTTGAAATGAGCGCAATGGGTCCAATTAAATTTTTCCTTGGTTTAAATATTAGACAGGGACCAGAAGGTATATTTATCAACCAGGAGGCCTATACAAAGAACTTACTGACGAAATTTGAAATGCGGGGTGATTCAAAAGTGAAGGTTCCTATGGAATTTGGCACTAAGTTAACTCCATCTCTGGAAAAACTTGCTGTGGACATAACACTGTATCGTCAAATGATAGGGTCCCTTATGTATCTAACAGCTAGTAGACCAGACATTATGTTTTCTGTTTGTTATTGTGCCAGGTTTCAAGCTAATCCAAGAGAACCTCACATGGTGGTAGTAAATAATATTTTTCCTTATTTGAAGCAAACCTCATCTCTCGGTCTTTGGTATCCTGCAAGATTCGGATTCTTCATTTAATCCTTTTCTGATGCTGATCTAGGAGGATGTGGACTGGACAGAAAGAGCACCACGGGTGGATGCCAATTTCTTGATGGGAAACTTGTTAGCTGGCAGTCTAAGAAACAAACTTGTGATTCACTATCCACAGTCAAAGTTGAGTATATAGCTGCAGCATCTTGCACTTCTCAAGTGGTATGGATTCAAAGTCAACTAAGAGACTATGGGCTAAGTATGAAGAAGATCCCACTCTATTGCGACTCCGAAAGTGCAATTAGGATTTGTAACAATCCAGTGCAACATTCAAAAACCAAGCACATTGCACTTAGATATCATTTCATCAAGGATGATGTAGAAGATGGGAATGTGGAAGTACACTTTGTTCGATCTGCTGATCAACTGGCTGACATCTTTACTAAAGCCTTACCTGAAGCAACATTTAACAAAATTTTACAAGGCTTAGGCATGATGGAAGGAGAGTCGGTACCGAATCCTCAAATCTCTCACTAAAAATTAGACAAGCGAGATGGAGCGAACGCTCTGTCTATTTCGACTCCATAATTTTCGGGAACCGAAATGAACCGAACGCTCGGTCTATTCCGGCTCTGGAATTTTAGGGAACTGAAATGAACTTACCGCTTGGTTTATCTCGGCTCCATAATTTTCGGGAACCGAAATGAACCGAACGCTTGGTCTATTTCGGCTCTAGAACTTTAAGGAACCGAAATGAACCGAACGCTCGGTCTATTTCGCTTCACTCATCTAACATCAGGTTTTGGTTGTATATCATGTACATTCTTTTCTTTCGTCTTTAATTCGATTTAAATTTAGTTATTTTTATCTTTCTGTTTTTATTCTTTTTCAGAAAATTTCAAAAATACAAAAATATTTTATCTTTCTGTTTTTATTCTTTTTTCAGAAAATTTCCAAAAATCCAAAAATATTTGATTTTTCTATTTTTATTCTTTTTCAGAAAAGTTCAAAATTTCAAAAATATTTTATCCTTTTGTTTTTATTCTTTTTCAGAAAATCCCAAAAATTCAAAAATATTTTTTGTTTGTTTCGATTGTTTGTGTGGTTTGTGGGGTGTGTTTCTTTGTTCTTCTTAGGTGATAAAAGTACCAGTACAACAGAATGTGGATCTAAGGCAGGTATATTTCATTTCAATACAAACTAGTTAAGGGTCCCTAGAAGCATGCTGCTGCATGTTGACCTAAGTCTCTACGACTTTGAGCAAGCCTTAATGATTCGATCGATACCTATCGTTTCTTCCCAATCAGGTTGATCACATCTACTCGGTCTAGAGCTACCTTCCTCTTCTCATATGAGATAAGAGTTTTTCTGCTTTGTCATGTCTATCCAGCAGAAGGTACTTTCGGTTCTATAGCCACCTCCCTTATATTCTCCATCTACTTTCGGTTCACCATTGTAACCCTTAAGACTCTCGGTCCTTACCACTGAGGTTTATGGTTACACAACATCTGTGTTTGTGATCTTAGATACATATACCATGTGCTGAGTGAAACCCAATATCCAACACCAATAATGAATTGACGGTGAATTAATCATTCAAGAACTTACTGGTTACCTAATGAAATCTCTTTTTATTTTTGCATGGTCTTTTCTGAAATTGTCTAACACGAAGGCTTTTCTTCACCAAAAGACCCAGTTTATTTTGTTTTTGAGATTTCTATTACTTTATTTGTCACTCAAACTTATATCCCACCTACTTGTTCAACAGACCACATCGGTCTCACAAGTACTTCTTCCAACGTTCGGTCTTATGTTAAGACTCGAAGTTCGATTAAAGATAAGCTACCCTAAGCCTTATAATTAAAAGAAGCCTTTCAATGTTTATTAACAAACAGTTGATCGTATTTTTCGGGAAACCACCCAAGCACTTCAAGTCTCTCTTGACTTTGAAGGAAGTGATTCTTGCCCGGAATCCTTTGCTTTCTGTTTTATGATGAGACATCACTCACATACCATACACAATGCACGAAAATTTCAATTTTCCCACATTTTGATTACTGATTGGTTTGAATTTTGTTTTCTTTATCTTTGCTTTATTTCTTTATCTTTGTCACACTAATGCACGAAAATTTCAATTTTCCCACATTCTGATTACTGATTGGTTTGAATTTTGTTTTCTCTATTGGAGCCAAACAAGGGGTTATCATGGAATTTCAAACGACGATTGAAGATAAGCTTTAGGCGTGTGAAATTTGAACGATCTCTATACCCATGCGTGCTGACGTATACCTGGGAGTAACCACACTGTCAAATCGCGCTTTTTCAGGCGACGTTTCAGAGATCACGTCATTATCATCATGATTTTTCTCTCTCCTGGCAAGGGTATATAAAGGGTTTCTCGTTTTATTTGTCTTTTACCAGCAACAAATTCTCTCAAACTTACAAGACAAGTATACATTGTTCATCTTCCTTCTTCGATCACCAATGGCGACTTCTTCATCTGTTCATGATCAGACTACATCGTCAACATTGCTTTCAATCAAACCCAATCAAAATATGATCATCGAACTTAATCCGTTTTTGTATGATGCATATATGTTGCAAGTAGTAGAATGTTTGAAGTACTCACCGCTAGTGTTAGCCCTAACACAGGTTGAAGCTGTCCCAATGTCGCTCTTATCTCAAGTTTATTCCACTGCAACATATGACAAAAACAAAGAACGCATCTACTTTGTCATCCACGATAAGAAGGCATCTTTTTCAAAGGTGAAGTTTTGTTCGATTTTGAGTCTTGCTGTCGATTCCTCAGTTATCTCGCCGGATTTTATTACGACGACACAATTGTTCTTGATGCTTTATGAGATGGGGTATACCGATGTGTTAACCACCATTACCAAATTCAAGAAGTCATGTTTACCGTCTCAATGGAATGGATTGCTCACTCTACTCATTAAGGGTCTAGCAGAACGAAGTGGTGGTTCAGACGGTACCAGCAACGGTTTCCTTACCCTTCTTTATGGACTTTACAATGGGATCAATCTTGATTATGGGTCAATAATCTGGTCTCAGGTGTTGCAAAGCCTCAACACATCTACGAGGCATTCTGAAGTATCTTGTGGAAGATTTTGGACTCTCATTACGAGGAAAGCGATCAATTCTTTGGAGATTCCAGTTATGAAGGATGCTCTGCTTGCCTCTATCGCTACCTTCCACACGCGGAAGATAATTCTTTCAGATCCACTTAAGTTTCCTCACAATGGATCAATTCCTGAGTCCGTGTATAGGGGTGTTTCAGACCGAAGCAATGTTATGGCTGAATATCAGAAACTTCCTCCCATTGGACCGAGAGTTCTTTCTCCAGAACAGCAGGCTGTCCTGGATGCCTTGGACAAGCCTAGCAACCGAGGGAAGAGGATCTCCAAGAAAGAACTCACTGAGGAAGGCAAGTCTAAGTCCTCCAAGTCCACGAAATGCAAGACTGGTGAAGGGGATTTTTCTAAGAAAAAGAAAAAAAAGATCAAGAAGATGGCACAAAAGTCTAAGAGTCCCACTCCTCCAAGCTCAGAACATGACGATGACAATGAAGAAGAGGAAAGTCATCATGACTCACCAAGAGGGAACACTCCTCCCCATTCACCTACTCTAACCGAATCTCCCAATCACAACAGAGCTTCAACACCACCTCCATCACCGAAACAGACCATACCTCTCTCTGTTCCTCTTGTTACTCCACCGGTCACATCTCAAGAAACCACTTTACCACCTCCACCTCCCATTACTTCCATTCCTATTTCCACAACTCCTTTATCATCTCCAATCCTTACAGAATCCACAACCACTACCATTCCTAACCCCACAGTGAATGCCAACGTATCTGATACGGGGGCAACTACTGTAACAGAAACTCATGTCTTCACTAAACCTCTTTCCCCTATCAACTCCACTGATTCTGGTGCTACCCTTGGTAGAGGAAATGATGAATATGACTCTACTTATTTCAGTCCATACCGACTTCCGACTGATGATGATATTGATTCTCCAGTCACCACTCAACATTTACAGGAAATTCAAGAGAAGCTCGATCGCTTACTTGACAACAATAAAGCTTACAGTGGTGTTGTTCTTAAAGCCTTCCTCGAGACTGTCATCGATCAATACACACAGGCCATTGAGAAATCCACTCAGGCAATTGATGCATCTACATCTTCTTGTAAAAAGGTAACAACAGAGGTTAATGAGGTTGTTCACACAACTCAGATCTTCCTTGACTCTTTGAAAGCTCATACTGACATTAATGCAGCGAAAGTACAATCCTTTATGGACTCCTTTTCTAAGTCCCTTCAAGAAGAAAGCACTAAGTTCGATGATGTACGCTCATCGCTTCAAACCGAGACCACTTCTTTTTTAAGATCAGTGGATTCTTGTTTTGACTCTCTTCATACTAACCTGGCAACCGAAAGTGCCTTGAAGGAGGATCTGGCCAAACACAAAGCCACTATTGAAGTCCAGAAGGTGCAGCTCGCCTAAGCTGAGAAATAAATTTCTTTGTGAAGGTCCAACGGGCTGTGTATAAGAGCTGTGCGGGTGAGGTGAAGGACTTGTTGACTAATTTGCTTAGTGCTCATGATCCTATTTTAACTCTTACAATTCTTAATCATCTCACATCCAAACTCCTTCCTGCCCTTGCAATGCTGCATGAAATGAAGGGTGTTTCGGAGGGTTTCGTACCTCCAAAACAAGGGGGAGAAAGTAGTGCTCGTGTTGCTCAACCGAGAGTGAAAGTGAAAACAGAAGATGCTCAACCAAGAGTCACAACCGAACTGAAGGATAATGTAGCTTCAGGTTCTGGTTCACAAGCAAAGCCAAAGGAGACCATTGATGAAAGTGAAAGTGAGGAAGAAGAAACCATTGCTGATGCTCTCAAACGAAAGAAAAGAAACAGAGAGCTGAATGAAAATTTGAAAGAAGCAGAGGAAGCAGAGGAGAAGGAAAGGAGAAACAAAGAAGCAGAAGATGCCCTGAACTGCAAGAAGGCTTTGTTTCCGTTGTGGACGAAAGAGACACTTATCAATCGCGATTGAGTTTCCTTCTGTCTATTGGTTGGAACCAGTTGCTTCATTTGATTGTGATAACTCCAAGGACTCGCAGTTCGACATGCGAATTACAAGGAAGGCTTTCACTTTCCATTGTTTTGATTCAACTGCTGAGGTTCCTTTCCCTCACCCAAAGGTTGATCGTGAGCTGATAGACTTTTAATTAAATAATGGGCAACCACAGTACTTGACTTGGAGTGCACAGAAGATCATCACTGTCAAAGTACTCAAACCTTCGTCTGCAGGGAGATTTATCAACATCAATTTCAAGATCACTCGTGGTTCAGCAAACATGGTGTCTACTATCTCTCTTGCAGATCTTCCCAATCTCAACCCCCATGATTGGGTTCTGCTATACAACATTCTACTCACTAATCCTATGGAATATGAGCCTATTCTAGAACATCTGAAGAGAATGTTGGCCTCCTACATCCATGAAGTTGCTACTACGGATCAGGAGATAGCAAAGGTGATGAACAAGAAGTCGATTGTGAAGACAACACCGAAACCAGGGGATGTGAACAAGATGAAATAGGACAGATAGATTCAACGAATCTTACTGTGATGTTCACGAAAGGCGAAGCTCACAAGTTTTTGTTTTCTCTGGTAGATAAACATCTGTTTTCTACTGACTGCTTGGAGCATATTATCAACTTGATACATCAGTGCAAGCAGAACTCGGAAGATGATAAGAAAATTTTCATTGATATGCTTCGTTGGTACATTACTTTTAGGTACCATCTTTTGGCTATCATCCCGAGGATATTCAAGACTGTGAAGAAGTCTTCGGTTGTTAAACAACGTTGAGGTTTCGGCTCCAAAGACGCAAAGGGGGAGATTGTTGAGTCCATTTGTGTTGTGTCTTAGGCCTTAAGTTTTGTATCTGGATTGGGCCTGTCCATCCGTGTTTATCTAGATTAAGTCTATGGTTATCTAGATTAGCTATTAGGGTTTTACTATAAATATGCATGCATGTATGCATGATAAGCAGTTGATCTTTACGTTTAGTATTGTAACCCTAAACACCTCTACAGTAGAAGTTCTTTATCTAGCTCTTCTGAGGTGTTAAAGCATTAATCATTCGACATATGCAGCTCTATTCTTGTGTTCTTTATTACATCTTTATCTATTAACTTGCATAGAATCATACGGTCCTGATAGAACAACGTTCAACATTATGGTATGTGGTATTTTGGGGAACTCACTAAAATTTGTGCTTACGGTTTCATATTTATGGTTTTAGGTACTTTCAGTTTTAAAGGGAAGGGTTTGACGTGGCTGCACAACATCCCCTAGTGTTTTCTGAATTGGAAATTAATGATATTACTCTGATGTTTAAATAATATATTCACTTTGATCGGTTTGGAACAACTAGTTATATGTATGTTTTATTGTTTTAAAAATGAAAACTTTACCTTGGATTTTTGGGACGTTACAAGTTCGTATCAGAGCCTTGGTTTGAGGGATTCGGTCACACTCTCGGGTATGTGTGAGCTTAAACTGAGCAATTGCTAATCTTTTGAATGAAAATAAGTTTTTGAAAAGATTTTTATTAAGAAAAAGGGGGTGTGATGCGTGCATTCGGCCAAGCTCAAGTAAGTGATTCCCATAATATCCATACATTTTGATATGATATATGAAATGAATGCTTTCATGTTAGGATGAGGCTAGGGATACTTTTAGGAATTACATGATAGTTAGGCCTGATATGTGATGCCTTGTAGCCTAGGAGAATTAGATGATATGCTAGATTTGGAATCTATATTGGTAGAAGTGATTTCTAATTGTATGACTTAAAACTTGTATATGATTAGGATCATATTTCCTATATTGTGTATATTTTGCATGCATAAGGAAACCGACAATAAGAGTGGAAGTTCCTAGCATGGGTTGTAGTAAGCTAGCATCTGTTGTAGTAGGTGAGCTTGGGATGTTCTTTGTTTGTTATGTGGCTTGGAGTGTTACTGCACAAATTTTTATTGCTTTGTGCTTTGTGGGACTCGTATTAATGTGAGTTAATTGCCTCATGAATATGTTAATTTGCATGTTGCAAATGTTAAATAATTTCAGAGTGATAGATTTGACACTATTGCGCAACTTTTTTTTGAGTCCAACCGTTGTAGGGTTGAGTCTGTTAATCGAAGGATTATCTAAGCTTTATGGCATGTTATTGTATTCATGAAGTAGCTAGCTAAAATTAGTATGAATTCTTCAGCAGCTTATGACAGGGTGGGGTCGAAACCTAGGAGAGCATAACAAGTCTTTTAGTGGGTTTGGTTGCGATGTTTAGCGAGTACTTGGAGTACCGATTTGAGAAGGTGACTTGGAATATAAGGGATAACTCCTGAGGAAAGTATGGATAGGTGTGAAAGGTAGTATTTGGCCTGTACTACTGAAAGAACAAGATCCATAATCGAATCAATGGGAGTCACAAAGAATCTAGGAAGCCTATAGATGAGGATTTTTGGGTATGTTATGATTATTGTATGGTGTTTTCGGTGTGGTGATGAGCACTCATGGTGGAAGATCTGGTTCAGACTCAGGTGTCAGCACTAAGCCGATTGATGAGTGGATGTTGGAGTTCATCTCGTCGGAGATCACCCACAGTATTTTGGAGCAGACACTTGTAATATTCGGTTCAGTCAAAGAAGGGACCATGGAGATTTTTAGATGAACGTCTGGGCATGTTCCTCACTGAGATTATAACTATTATGGGGGCTCACACTCTTTCCTTCTGCGAGTTCCGTTCTTGTGGTGCTCTTAAGTTTTTTGGGTAGAAGGACCCTATTGCTAGTAGGAGGTGGTTAACGGATATGGTGAATGCTTTCTGGACGAGTTTTTGCCCCGAGGGGTCGAATGTCAGATTTGCTTCCTATCCTCTGAAAGGCAGAGCACGAGATCAGTGAGAGGAAGTAGATTTGGGTTTAGGAGGAGAAGCCATTGATGTGATGACTTGGGACAAGTTTGTTACCCGGCTTTGGGTGTAGTGTGACCCAACCATTGAGATGTATCAATTGGTGAGGGAATTTCAGGACCTTCGCCAGGTGACTGAGATTGTGGTGGAGATCACCACCAAGTTTTGGGAGATGGCTCTTTTTGTCCCACAATATGTTGCAAATGAGGAGATGAAGAAGACAAGGTACCATGATATGATTTGGAGTACCTCGGGAAAAGGAAACCAAAGCAGATTCAGATCGTAGTGGGCCAAGCGAAGAGGCCCAATACTCAGGATTCATGTTTGGGAGGCCATCAGAGCCAAGACCGTTGTGCCAAGTGTGAGAGGATCCATGTGGGTGGCTATCAGTAGACTAGAAGGGGTGTTTCAGTTGTGGTCTGATGGGTCATTTCAGTAGGGATTGCCCCGTAGGTTGATTCTAATGTGTTTTCACTACAACCAGGAGGCCATAAGAAGGTCGGTTGTCCGATGTTGAGGGGTGGAGCAGTAAGTGCACATGCTCTAGTTACTTTGCAGATCATTGACGGTTGTGATGGCAAAGCAGAAGCCCTAACAGCGAGGAGTCGAGCATTGCATTTTCAGTCAGGAGAGGCGAGAGTTTCATTAGATTCTATCGCAGGTATGTTATCTTTTGTTTCCTTCAGTCCTTATTATTTGTTTATATATGTGCTTTTGAATCATGTGCTTAACTGGAATTATCCTTGGCCGAGTTCTTTGTTATATCCTGGTTGATATTATCAAGGATTAATATGTGCCATTTTTGCATGTCGAGAGTTATGAGTGAGGCACATCTTATCGAGCAGGATTTAGATGGGCAGGTAGATTGTTGTGGTCCATTTATGGAAACAATCAGCAGTATCGCTTGGAAGATCAATAGTCAGAGCTCAAAAGTGTTGCATCCCTCATCAGGGATGGCGATCGTTTATGAAGCACTTTTGGATCCGATCGCTACCATTTCTAGGTAAGGAGCGGTAGCAAGAGGATGATGATGGTCGTCACATAAGCTTGTTCAGACAACTGGAAGTGTCAAATTTCAAATTTGTATCGGTTAAAGATGGTTAGAATGCATAAAACCTTCATTGAATAGGATGTGGAGTGGTAAGCCACCGTTCTGATAAGGGGATTCATTATTATTTGCTTCCAGTGAGTTTGGCAGTATGTAGCTAAATCCAAGTGGGGGAGAATTGTTTGGATGTTCAAGGATAGAATCAACTGCGAAACTAGGGAGAGTTTAACATCCTAGTCGGGAGGGCAGTCCGCTCATGTGGTAGTCTGGATAGAGGTTGCGCATGGTTGGTAGTTCAGAAGCTTTCAAGATCATATTTCCTCATTCATAGTAATACATAGAAAACACGTGGATAGATCAAGGTCGAGGGTTATGTTAGAGCCTCTCTGCATGTTCTTGTCTAATAAAGGCTTTGGGGTTCAAAGTATGACACGGACACCTGATTGGGATATAGACAACGTGGGTTCAACTCATGATGATCATGGTTGGATTGATAGTTAGACAGTAAGACCATAGGGTGGGTCCATGGTAGTATGCTAGTGTCGTAAGATTACAGTTCAGCCGTAGCATTCACAAAGTTGACAGGCAATATGGAAGTGTTGTAAGACTACGAGGTAGCCGTAGCATCCACAAGGTTTTCAGGCAGTTGTGGGGGTGTTGTAAGACTACAAGGTAGCCATAGCATACATAAGGATGATAGATTGTTAGGAAAGCGATGTAAGTCTGCGATGTAGTCGTAACATTCACTAAATTGAGGTACACCACGGTAGGAGTGGTCACCAGGATGAAAGAGCATCATCACATGCCTGGGTTGGGGCAGACCGTATTGTCGGAGGATTACTCTTTGTTTGGGATGAGGATCGTTGAATATGAGGTGAGGCTAGGCTTGTAACAACACTCAATTCGGTGAAACCCATGGGCGAGGCCCATATGGTTATGATAAGGGCGGGTGAGACCCGGTCGAAAAATTGGTTGGAGCAAGGTATTGGATCATGTTTAAAGTAGGATGACTCTATGGTCAGTGATTAGTATTCATGTGGTGTTTAGGCCAGGGTAGCCTTTATTAGTTAGACTTTTAGTGGGAGTCTGGTGGTGTGACCAGGTGTGAGACTGTCAGTCTCAATGGTCGATTGGGGATTATCTTGGTTTAGTGGAAGGTTACCGTGGAATCGAAATTTTTTACATAGAATACAAGTGTAGATCTTTAGATTTCGTGATATGAGTTATGCACCGGGTTGGAAAATGGACGAGACTCGCTTTAGGAGTCGTCTTTGTATATATATATATATATATATATATATATATATATATATATATATATATATACATACATACATACATACATACATATGATCTTTTCGTCAGCAAGTTATGGGTAAGGAACCTGCCTACCATAGGTATCAGTTGGATAATTCAGGATCAAAAGAATGTTTTTAGTTCAGATTGTAGTAAGAGGTCCTAGTGATTGTGTTTCAGGATGGTCCTACCTATGTGGAGGTCAGGTAAAGTCTTGGGGGTTTCAGAATTATAGTAGTGAGGTACTGGTTTGTCAATTAATGGGTCAATAATTGTTCACCATTAGGGTGTATGAATTCAGTTAAAGTTGGGGTTCAGTGGTAGCATTAGAGGGTCACTATGAGTATGAGTCAGCCTCTTCGATGGATTAGGGTTTGAGAGGAATTGGTTGTCAAGTTGCCAGGAAGGTGGTAAGGAGTGATTTTGAGGACGAAATCTAATTTTAGTGGGGGAAAGTTGTAACACCCTATTTCGAATTGTTTCATAATTCGGGCCCGTGAGCTGATGATCAGTTATCGTAAGGCTTCGAGCCTTAGGGGAAAGAGAGATTTAGACCCCTTTGGATGTGGGTAATTTAGATTAGGTGATCCGAGAGTTCAGTTGGTGCTTTGGAGCCCAAGGGTATAACCATAAAGTGATAGTTCGGGCCTTTTATGAATTTTGGATTTAAGTTTGGAAAGTTTTAAGGAAAAGGAGAGTTGCTATGATTGTAGGGCTTCTCATTACCTTTCCATGGATATAAGGATCGTCAAAATTAGAGTTGAAACAAAGAAATTATGACCGTTTGAAGTTAGGGCAGTTTTGGGTTAAGTCGTGTACGCTGGATGTACTCAAAATATACATTATACATACTAGGCATACCTCGAGTACGCTAGGTATATGCGATCAATGCCCAAACCCTATTTTCATAGTTTGAACCTTATTTAAGCTCTTTAACTCCCCCCCCCCCCCCCCAAATCCATTCTATTCTCAGCCTCCGCCTCTCCAACACCCTCCCTTGAAACCCTAACCCTAATTTAAGTCTTGTAAGCAAAATAAGGTGTTCCTGAGTACTTTGGAGTGTTCTTGGTGCATCTTGGAGAAGAAGGAGCTCATTGGAGAAGTGTTAGTTTCATTGGAGCTTGTAGGTCCATACTTTGTTCACCTTGATCTTTCTTCTAGAGGTAAAATGCTTAAATCTTGATGATTTATTTGGTAGATCTAGCTAGTTTTGGGTGTTATGAGCTTTTGGTCACTTTAGTGCATAAAGTTTAGATCTTGAAAGTTTGTGACCTTTTTATGGATAAAGTTGGAAACCTTATCCATCTAAACATCATATTGATTCATATCTAAAGGTTGGAGACTTGGACTTAATGGATTAAGTTGAAAAAGATGCACTTTTGGTCCCTTTGAGACTTAAAGACTAGATATTTGTTGTTTGGACCATTCTAATGGATAAAATTGGAAACTTTATCTACTATGGAGTCATTAGAAACCATAAAAATGTGACCTTGGCCCCTAGTTTTTCTCCATGCATGGTCTTGGATGTCTTAATGGGTTAATGTAACAACCCGAAACTTTTATCCTGTACAATTGATCCGTATATCAATATTAAACTCGATTTTATCATCTTTTAACGTCGTTTGAGAGTTAGTTTAAGTGTTCTAAGCTTGAGTATACCCGGGAATGATATTGGAAATGAGTCAACAAGTCGTATAGAGACAAAACCGGGCCATACACCCTCTTGAGAGGTGTGTACGGCCGCACACCCACCCTCCAGCCGCACACTCCCCCTTATATATATAAGGAGACCCCCTTCACTCATTTCTTTCATTTGGCTGCACTCTACTTTCTCTCTCTAAAAACTTCATCCAAAAACACTCAAAAGGCCTAAAAAATGTGAACTACTTCATCATTCAGCTTGTTATATTGGTAAGACACCTGAATCTATGCCTAAAACTCATAGTGTTCTTCGTGCTCTTCATCCTTTGAAGGTGTACGGCTGCACACCTTCATAAGGTGGCCGCACACACAATAAAACTCTCCAAAGTGAAGAGTTTGGCCTTCACTCACTAGTACGACTTGGTATTAGCACAAGAACACTTCAAAATTGACATTTCGGGCACGAATGAGGAGTGTACGGCTACACACACCCTCTGTACGGCCGCACACTCCTATGTGCAACCGCACACACAGCCCGGCTGCACACCATGGCCTCACACTCACTCAAATGGACGTACACCTCCCTTATTTGATCATATAGGGTCCCGACAAGCATTTCCAAGTCTTTAGGGTGGTTTCCCGTCATGTTTAGCCATGAAACACCCAAATTCTAACACACATATGTGTTATCAAATGTTAATAGGATCCACTTGCGTACGAAACATCGGTTGACACTCAGCATTCGTAACCGATCATACACCCAGATCCTACGTCAAACTGTGAGTTCATACCCCTATGTTTTTTCCGAGTTTTTCATGTTTTCAGGGGGGAATACAAGCAAAAAGTACAAGGATACTTGTGCTCAAATTATCTCATTTTACATAGCATGATTTTATGTTCAGTATGCTTTTAACTCAGAAAACCGTTTTACCAATCGATTAAGGAAATCAACTCGTAGAAACAGTTTTCAAATCTAAAGCAAGAAACTTGTGAATCTCGTAATAATATGTATTATCTTATAAAGGATTCATGCAAATCATAAACAGGATTTTCCGTACTATTACTTGTAAATTCGTTAGGTTAAGTTTTGAGACATGTCCTTGGTAACACTCCATCAGATTCGTGAGTGGAGGACTAAAACTTATAACCAGAATCTCTTGGAGGGAGAGCGTGACTATTGTGTATAGATCTATATGGGACTGACTATCCCGCACCCTCGCTGCTAGCTACAGCGGAACCGTTAGGTTCAGGGGTGACAAACTCATAAAAGATACTGGCCCTCGTTCCGTGCCTTATCCAGTCTAAGTACGGTTATGACACTCACAACTTAGGTGGCAAGAATTTACTTATGTAATAATGAAACAAGTGAACTAACCTCAAAGTAATAACCGATTTGATTACTAGATAGCATCAATAACGCCCTTAGCATCTAGTTCACTACCTATTTTTATTAGTTTTATTTATGTAATAAGGCTAATATATCTCACATCGAGTAACCAGGGTTTGTTCAAAGAAACTACATCTATCGATACAGGTATGACAGATACTTGTACACCTCGTATCAGAATCGAAAATCAACTATCAACTTTTAAGGAAAATATAGGATTTTCCTGGGATAACTTAACCTTTCATAAGCAGGCTGTTTAACGTATAACTAATGGATAGTCAAATCTCTTTCATAAGAAAATATAGGATTTTCTTGGGAAATAACTTTTCAAAGAATCAAAGAAACATTTCTTTCACCAGAATTAAACGCTTATGAACTCTCCAGCTTTATGTTGATATTTTTAAAACTGCTTGTATTCTCAGGGCATCAATAGACAGGTACTCTTGCCAACTTTTAGAGGAGACGGAACATTCTGAAGTCACGTCTTTTACTTTTGCTATATACTGTTATGTATAAATCATGTTTTTGAACAATGTAAATATTCATATTATAATGTAATGGTTGTGTTTACTTCGCTTACTATGATACAACTGTTGTGATACTACGCATGACGTCCTCCGCCCCATAACGTTTCCACCGTCGGTTTCGGGGTGTGACAGTTAAGACGTTAGGGTTTTTGGATGTTGAAGACTTAATATCCATACATGACCATAAAGTTGGAAACTTTGTGATTAAGGATATCATTTGAGGGTTAGATCTGGATTTTGGAGGAAATAACTTAAAGGATTAAGCTCTTGATGGATTGGGAGGATGGTAGTCGCGTACGCTGGGCATACCAAAGGGTACGTTGCACGTATATGGTCAGCCCCTCGACTTTTGGTCAAGGCACAATACGTCCCGTGTACGTGTTGAGTACGTCCAGTGTACTCAACTGAGTTGACCTGGTTGACTCGGTTCACTTTTGACTTTGAATAGGATTTTGACCAAGTTTAACCTAAGGGCATTTTAGGTAATTTGATTTATAGTTTGAGATTTGGGTTCCTGTTAATTGTATATGTGAGCAGTAGAGATAACTTGTAGAGAAATGATCGGTGCAGTTATTCTTTCATACTGTGAAGTGAGTTTTCTTACTATATCAGTGGGTCGAAGGCACCAATATCGGTCCATTACTTTGTTATGTAGAATTCTAGTTGTATCTATGATACTTGCATGAAAGACTAGGATTTGGCCCATGAAAATTGTATGAAAGACCATGATTTGGCCCCTAACACTTGTATGTAAGGCCAAGATTTGGCCCTCAGAATTGCAAGTAAAGACCATGCGGGTAACCCATGACACTTGTATGTAAGACTGGGATTTGGCCCTCGACACTGCAAGGAAAGACCATGGGGGTAGCCGATGTCACTTGTATGTTATGGTATGCGGTATTTTGGGGAACTCACTAAGTTTTGTGCTTACGATTTCATATTTATGGTTTCAGGTGCTTTCAGTTTGAAAGGGAAGGGCCCGACATGATTGCATAACATCTTCCAGAGTTTTCTGCATTGATAATTAATGATATTACTTTGATGTTTAAATAATATATTCACTTTAATCGGTTTGGAACAACTCGTATGTTTTATCGTTTTAAAAATGAAATGTTTACCTTGGATTTTTGGTACGTTACAAATATTGTCTTTAGGTACTTTCCTCGTAGACGAACACTACTTATAAAGATGACATGTAACAAGCATCCTATAACTGTATGGAGCTGTATTTTTTTTTGGGAAAACAAAACAATTAATTTTAGAAACGTAATAAATTTTAAAGAAACAATTAAAATATGGAGCATCATAATTTTACCACACATCCAATATCTATAAAATAGAGTTGAAAACGATCCATACATCAGTTTTGATGTTCGTATAACTATAAGGGTTGGTCTGTCGAATGTTGTGTAGGTAAACAAATAGGTTGGTAAAATATTTTTGGTACTCACCACAGGGGCGGAACACGACTATAAAAAATGTGTGTGTGTGTGTGTGTGGGTGGGGTGGGGTGGGGGGGCATAACCAAAATCTATATAAATTAAAGCTTAATAATTGATTTTTTTTTTTCCATTTTACTATACACTACGTACCACCATTTTAACTAATACTAGTATTTAACAGATAATAAAATAAAAATAATAATTTATAAGTACACTTTGAAGGATTATTGTAGCATTCTAAATAAGAACTAATAAATTAGAAACAGTAAATAAAAGTTGTAGTCTTTTTTAATGATTTAACAAGTACCCTAGTATAGATATCCTAATAATATGTCTTTCTAATCTAGACTCTATCATATCATTTTTATCTGGTGAAAGAAAGAAACAAAGAAAAAGAAATAGAAAGACTTAAAAGAAATAAGAGAGACACTTATAATTTCGAAAAAGGGAAAACCAGAAATAAGAGATAAAGATCACAAAGGTTTGAAGGAGAGAAGATGCCGGAAGGAAGCACCGCGAACGAAGGTTTCTGTCGGAGTAGCAGTCAAAGAACCATAGAGATGACTGATCAGACAATAGTTAAGAGACAGTGACCAAGGAGGAGTAATCGGTGAACAGAGAAGAAGGCTAAGAAGCAGCAGTCGGCCAACGATAATATATTTCTGGTGAGAAATCTGGCGGAGGTAAGCACTATGGTGCATGCGATATCTCCGATGGGCAGTTCTTTTTTCCGGCAGCAACGATGCTTCTTTTTTTTAGGGTTTTGTATTTTTTTCAAAGATTGGGTCAAGAACTTGTACTTTAAAATAGTTTTTTGATTTTTTATAGCTCTTTAAGTTTTCCTGAGGTTGGCATCCGAGATTTACGAGGATTGGTTTTGATTATTTTTCATTGATTTGGATTATAATTTATTTAGTTTACTAATTTAGTGTAACATGATTATTTTTCATTGATCCTTTGGATTATAACTTTATTTAGTTTACTAATTTAGTAGTTACACGATGAATCAAATAATTAATAAAAATAGGGGATGAAAAATGATGTTTTTGGGGGTCTGGATTGTGTTCGGAATACATTTTCTTGATTCCAAAATGTCACATTTATGTACGATATTGACTATCACACTTCGAAATTGACTTTGTCAACCCAGGAATATGGCAGATTTCGAAATCGAAGCTTTAAAATGAATATTGCTTTTCCGAAATGCTATATTCCGGAGATAATGGTTATTCTTATAAAAAAAAAAGATATAAATTTGTTATTATTTTTAAAATAATCAATTATATGGTTAAAAATCTTCCAAAACACGGATGGATTTAGTTGTTTTTTTTCTTAATAATATAATCATAAAATCATAAGCAAATTGATTAATATATTTTCTTTTACATTAAAAATTTAAAAGAAAATACAAAACAAGGTATATAAATGCAAATTTCCCCTGGTTCAAAGTAGATTAGATTTTCCCAAATCATCATCACTTTCTTACAACGTCAGATTGTCACGCAGACAGAGACATACAGGGAGAAAGAGAGAGAAAGAGAGAAAGAGAGAGAGGGAGGGAAGGAAGGAAGAGGGGTGAATTGCTCGAGTTTGGTAAAGAAAACAGATAGATCATATAGAAATTTGTGGACGAAACGAAGAAGAATCAAACGAAGAACAAGGAGATTTTAAAAGGGGAATCATTGTTCTTGATTGATTGATGATGGCGTCGTCGTCGATGAAATTGTCTCTGTTTTTCATATTCATTACGCTCACGATTTTCTCTTCCATTTCCTCAGCTCTTGCGTCCTTATCATCAAGCTGTCATCCTCAGATTCATCCATTTCTTCACGATCTACAGCTTCAGTGCCCTACCACAATCGTATCCTCTTCGCCGATCGAGGTATATTTTCGTCTTAATTTTATTCAAGAATCACGACACATCTATACGCAATACTTTTGTGTTTCTTTTATAAATGTTGAATTTAATTGGTACTTTCCATTGATTTTTAATTATCCTTAGTCAAATTCTCCATGAATAGGTTAAGGGTATTTGAATATTGCCTTGATATATATAATTTTTCCAAATATCCCAAGGTCACACGTTTAAGAATTTTGAGAATGATTAGTAGGTGCTTTAAATTTGCTCAATTTGTGATAAACAAGATAATCACATAAAATTCCTTATTTTTTTTCATAAATTAAACTCTTCAAACTTCACCTCAATCCAAAATGGAAAAATATGAAGATCCACCTTCCATGTGACTAACAATGACATATCTAAAACCTTTTCCCCCTTTTTAGTCCACAAACTTACCAAAAATTGTAGTAATGTTTTATGTTCCCTACATTGTAATACTAATGTTGTGTCAAGTCGCGTTTAATAGTTGCTGATTTAGTCAGATCTGATTGAGTCAAGACCAGACTCACCCAACCGCTTATCTCTTATCTGACCTAGTAAGAGGCTTAGGAGCATATAAGAGGCTATAATTGTGTATCAAACAAGTTGAATCTGACTCGACCGAGTCAGATTCAATCTTTTATCAGACTCGGTAAGAGGCATATCAGTATTCGATTCACCAAGTTGATACAAAATAATGTGGTTGTTGATGTTTTGAGTATTACAAGTTCATACAAACTAATTTTGTATTAAATTATTATAATTATGTTTATTAATGTTTTTAATTATGTTTCCATGTAGATGAATGGGGAGTCTCTTGACAACTTTATGAGTTCTTATAAAACAAATGCATACACATCGATTCTATTCTATGCTTCATGGTGTCCATTTTCTATAAATGCTCAAGCCAAATTTCATGCTCTTGCTTCAATGTATCCACAAATTAAACACGTAAAAGTCGAACAATCCTCCGCATTGCCAAGGTATAAACTCGTTGCGTTTTTGTTTCGGTTTATATAATTAAAAAAAAAATTGCTAATTTTTATATTTTTTTTAGTGTTTTCTCAAGAAATGGAATTCATAGCCTCCCAACAATTTTAATAACAAATAGAACATCCCGCATGCAACATCATGGCCCAAAAGATTTAGACTCGCTTTTGAATTTCTATCAAAGAACCACAGGTATTGTTTTTGTTTTAGTATTTTTTTTTTTTTTTTGTTTTTTAATAATTGTGAAAATATTTTCTTTAACATATTTTTTTTTTATTATTATTTCAAGGACTCGAGCCTACAATGCATTTAACAGAAGAACAACTCGAACTGGATTCCTCTTTTGAAAGCAAAAACATAAATTCGTTAAAACAGATAATCAGTAGCGAACCCTATCTCGTATTTTCTATCTTATTCGTTTCAATTAAATCACTCCTATTTTTATGCCCCGAAATTATACCGAAGATTATAGCTTTATGGGCAGCATACATTCCTCGTTTAAATCTATCGATCTTTGGGGAATCGAAACAGCTTTTGACTCATGCACTCCACCTGTTCGACGTAAAGTCTGCTTTTAAAAAGCTCAAAATTAGCAAAAACAGGAACTTTCGTAACGGTGTCGTTTTTGGGGTTGGAGTCGTTGGGAGAGACGTCATTGGCTAGACTCGAGAGCCTGATTTATTTGGTAGTAGGGTATAAAATATAAATGGATAATCATGAAACCGTTTACTTGTTTCTTTATAAAGTATTTAGAGAGATGATTAAATACTTTTTGTAATATATAATCATGTATATCAGCCTTTTGTGGTTTTCTGTATATTTTTCCTTTTATTGTGATTTATTATAAGTTATATGGTTAGTTTGATTTTTTTTTAAATATATATTTTAGATTCATGTATTGAGGTTGCTTTATATTGTTAGAATTGATAAATATTGTTAAAATTAATGAATATTTTGAAAATTATTTTTTTAGATGTTATTTGTTTTGTATAAAAGAATACACTTTATGTATAAAACATTTTTATGTAGACAGAAGTCTGTTACCTATTTAGTCTGTCTTTGACGTGTCATATAGTCTGTCTTTGACGTGTCATAGTTAGGGTGAACATGGGTTGTTTTATATACCATTAACTAAACCCAAACCGAATTAACAGTGGGTTTGGTTTTCGGTTTTCTGTTTTCTTTGGGTTGGGCTTATGGCTTATATAAACATATAAGGGATGCGAATGACATTTTCTATAGCACCAACAATGTGGGATGGATTGGCTCTTGTTGGAAAACTAAAAACCATTAATTGTCCCATGCTAGTAACTAGACCTGACAGTAGTGTCGGGTCAAGACATTAAACGGCGGGGTTGAAAGGGCTTGATCCTAACCCGACCCGTTTAATTATCGTGTCGTGTCAACCCGTTTATTTTCGTGTCAGTTTCGTATCGGATTTCGGGTTAAGGTCTACACCTTGTAAATACATTGTGTCATGTCTGCTTGAAATATTTTAAAGGTTGGAAAGTAGGAGTTATGGATGCAAAAATGAAAAGTGAAATATTGGAGATAGGAGATGGAATGAAAAAAAATTTAGTAAGGGGCTGTTTCGCAGGATCTGAATTTTTAAGATCTGAATTTTTAAGAAATCTGAATTTCTAAGAGGGTCTGAAATTTTAAGAGCTGAATGTTTAACATGCTATTTGGTTGGCACCTCTGAATTGCTATGCTGAATTATTAAAATGACCATTTTACCCTTCTGTTTTATTTTTTATTGAATTCAATTGTTTATTTAGAAAATAACCTAATAAATTTCTTAAATATGTACTTAAAAAATATAAACACCATATAAAATCCAAATTTATCATAAATCAAAATTAAACACAAATCCAAATCAAACATAAATATTTTTAAATCCATAAAATCATAATAAAACCCCAATAAAATCCTACAAATTTAATTTTATCTCAATTGATTCGCAATCTGGTCACGCAAGTTATCCATGTATTCATTTCCTTGTGAACTCCATTCCATATCGTGTACGTTTTGTCCATCATTCTCTCCCCCTTGTGCTTGAGCATTGTTCTTCTCGAACGCCATAAATAACTCATCGTGAATATCGCATTTCCTTATGAAATTGTGGACTGCAAAACAAGCAACGACTATATCTCTTTGCACTGAAAAAGGAAAAGGAGTCATTCGTTTTAGGATTGGGAATCTCGCCTTCAAAACACCGTAAGCACGTTCAATAACATTTCTGAGTTGCGCATGTGCATAATTGAATTTTTCTTCCTTAGTTAACGGACGTCGTCGTCGATAATCGGCTAACCAATACCTCGTGTTGCGGTAAGGAGTCATAAATCCACGAGTGTTGGTATATGCAGCATCGCAAAAGGTAATATTATCTATACACATGAGTGAAGGAAATATTATATATAGAAATTTAAAATCGTATTTTAGAATAAATTTAAAAAGAATTACAAACCTGGAGGAGGGAACGGAAAGCCTGAAGTCGGGTTACATGCAACTTCTTTCAAAACTCGTGAATCATGTATTATACCCTCCCAACCGGCCTATACGAATGTGAATATCATATCAAAATCACAAATTCCTAAAGCATTTTAAAAGCATTCACCTTTTCCTCTTCCCCTGTAGCGAGTTTGTTGATCAGCAGGCACGACTGCATGTACAAGAGTTCCATCTAACGCACCTATTGCTCCAGGAAAGATTTCTTTTAGCCTACGATGTCTCTCTGAGGAATTCACGGTTGCATTAGAATTCGTTGGCACTATAACTTCTTTTGCAAAAATAATCATTGCATTTAGCACCTCATGAAAGCATCTATGAACTGTTTATGTGGAGTGTTGAAACCTTCGTTTGATAATCCTAAACCGTTTATTATGTGCTATAGTTGTCAAGAACATAGCCATCTTTTCTTCAACGCTTATATGCCTACTACTTTGCAACCAATTGTTTCGTCTAAAATGATTGCATAAAAGTACATACGCTTCACGTGAAAGACGCATCAGCTCATGACATTGTGTAGAAGTTCCATGTAGCAATTCTTGTGTATGTTGATGACCGCTCATTTTCGAACCATTATCAATAGCTCTTCCAATTCTATTAGATGCTAGATTCAACCAATAGCAACATAGTAAAAGGAAAATTGCAATTTCTTCATCCGAATCCATAAACAATATGTTATTTTAAAAATAAATAACAATTATAATAACAACATATAACATAAAAATTCCTCCAAGTAATCCAAAACATCAACTCATTCATGTCATATAGTTCAAACCAAAGATCAAGTAATCCAAAAAAATCATCTAGTTCAAACCACACATCAAGTAATCCAAAAAAAAAAACCATTTAGTTCAAACCAAACATCTAGTTATCTAAAAAAAACATTCGAAACATTTACGTAGAGAAACATTCCATAATGTGCTCCAACAGTCTTGACCCAATTCTCACAAATAGCTGGATCAATGGTTAACCACACCTGCCTCTTATCCGCACCTTCACCAAAAAGAGCAACTGCAGTAGTGTATCTTGGATCAAATATACCCCATCCTAACTTCTCCAACTTTTCCATACACGCACCCAAATTTGAAGAAGTATGTTTTTCCACAAATATCTTAGCAACTGTTGCAATATCTTCTCCGATTTCAAGCAACCTTGAATTCGATGCATCTTTACCCTTATCTTTACTTTTATTTTGGCTCTTTGCCGAATCTGTAGTCTTTTGTTTTTTTTGATTGAGCGGATGACTCGTCACCGAGACCTACAGTTTCTTGTTGAGTGCCATCAATGTTGTCAAAGTCATGCAAACTATAGTGGCTTGACTCTTGAGTAGGACGGGGAAGGGTAGAAGTTGGCCCCCAACTATGAATGCATGTCGCAGTCGCGCCTTCAAACAACTGTGTGCAAAGGTCGGGGTACGGTAGTGGTGTGCGTCTCAAAGAATCCACATGTTTGTTTGACTGTTTGGAAAAAATATTTTATTATTTAAACATGATAATCTATTTTTTATAAATTACCAAAATACCTTCGATTCTAGTTCCCATTCTTCTTTGGAAAGATTGAAGGTGTTGGTTGTTGCATTGTACACATTGCCGGTTTTGTTTTTTAACTTCAAAAAAGCACCAAACTTTGACTTTAGGTAGTCATAGCGGTTCTTCATTTGTTTTTGGTTGACAATAAAGTTATGTTCAATTTTTAATGTTTCAGCTACATTCCTCCAAGATAGTGCTTTCAAACTACTCCCTTCCCGTCCATTAACTGTAACTTCACGTAAACAAGCTTCTAGAAACGCTTTTTCTACACCTTCAACCTTCCAACTAATCCTATCCTTCTTTTCTCCCATTTCTTTGATAAATTCAACAAAAAAACGTATGTTTTAGCAACTACTTAAGCATTGCAAATACACATTTTCAACAACAATTTAAACAATAAAAAGACACATTTTCAACAACTTCTTCTACAAAACAAATACACAATTCAACAAAACTAATGAATATTTCATGATATGTGAAGAGCAAAACTAATGGATATGTCAAGAACAAAACTAATGGATATGTCAGCAACAATATTTCAGCATAATACCCAAACATAACAACATTGAACATAAATATATGAATAGAAAAAATCAAACATAACATCAAGAATGAACATCAAAATTAAGGATATAATCGATCATATAACATCAAAATTGGGCATATAACATCATAATTAGGAATATAACATCATAATCAAGCATCTAACATCAAAATATAACATAACATCAAATATTGAATCTGATTGAACAAATCAGAAAATATAGCATAACAATTTCGTTTTTTGATTTTCAGCTTTGAGGAGAAAGAAGGAAGAAAAACAAAAGGACTAATGTATTCAATGGGAAAGAAGGAAGAAATTGAAGGAAGAAACTGAAAATATACCTGCTATCGGTAATGACTTCAGTGGCGTCGTCGGAGGAAGAAGATGGGTTGCGGCGGAGGAAGGCGACTGTCGTTGCTGGGCTTCGCTGGGGTCGCCGACGGTGTCTTCAGTGGCGGCGTCGCTGGGAGGAGAGAAGAGAACACGATGCAAGGCAAGAAGAGCGGAAGGGAAGAAAAGAAAAGAGGCGGTCGAACTTTAGGGCAAATACAAACGTGCATTCGTTTTTAATTTTCAGACTTTGTTTGCCATCTGAAAAAATAAGAGACATTTTTAGTTTTAAGAGGTAAAAATTAATGCACAAACAAACACTCTGAATCTTAAATTTTAATACATTGCCTCTTAATTTTGCAATTAAGAGGTAAATAAACAGCCCATAAGTTTAGAAGGCAAAATGAAAAGAGTTGAAGTTGGGGAGCAAGGGTGATAAGTGGTGAGAATGAGTAAAATTATGTAACTTTGAAATTTTGAATATTATTTCTAATTCTTGAGTTTGGCCCACTACAAATCTATAACATATAATATATTTATAAAAATATGAAAATTATAATAAATAATATATAATTAAACGGGTCATATTCGAGTTGAAAGTTTTGACCCTAACCCTATCCGTTTAATTAGTGTGTTGTGTCGTGTCGTGTCAACCTGTTTACATAAACCTATCAAAATCTCTGACCTAACCCGCTAATTTCGTATCGGGTTTTCGTGTCGTGTCATGTTTTGTCAGACGTTTTTAGGAGAAAAAAAAAGGAAAATGTGTTTTAGGATGTGGTGGTAACGGTTAGCAACGGACAGACTTGTAAACGTGTCAAAATCTCTGACCCTAACACGCCACCTTAAGATCAACTTTCTTAAGGTCATTAGGTGTGGGCAATGTCCACAGGTGTTTTTAGGAGAGAAAAAAAAGGAAAATGTGTTTTAGGATGTTGTGGTAACGGATAGCAACGGACAGACTTATAATGTGCAAAAACGATGAAAGGGTTGATGTTTATGTTGTCATAACCCACAAAAACACCCTAGTGGGTGTTGCCATACATAGCAATCATACTAGATTACTACTTGTATTCACTTTACGCATAACAAGTTTATAAATTTTTATCTACATTAAAATTTATTTAACATTACATTCATTTGGTTCCTTTTTCTTGGTTTTTTACAAATTCTAAAATCGAAACTAAACACAATATTCTGGTTTTTAAAAAACTAAAACCTAAACCATTCGTTGCGGTTTTTTAGTTTCTTTTTTCTTGGATTTTTACAAATCCTAAGACCGAAAACACAATATTCTGTTTTTTAAAAAACTAAAACCCAAACCATTGGTTTCATTTTTTCAGTTTTTGAATTCAATTTTTGCTTACCCATATCCACAGCTAGCCAAGAACATATATCTTTTTCAAGTTTTTATCTTTGACAACCAAAAAAGTAACAACTTCTTAAAAAACTATTAATACTAGTTCTTCTTCTTCTTCTTCTTCTTCTTCTTTTTTTTTTTTTTTTTTTTTTTTTTTTTTTTTCAAATACACCGTTAATTGATAATAAAAATATCCTTCTAAATGTTTTTTTTTATATATTTCAATTAACTTATCAGCTACTTTTATTAAATGTTATTTTTATCAGCTAAATTTTCATATAACGACTAACTACTTTTCAGTTAACAGTTAGTTTTTCAACTAATACATCAAACATAACCTTAGTTATTTACTTGTTTATCTTTAAAGAACTTAATAACAAAGAAGTCACTAAGGTTGTTTTTAGTATACTAGAACTAACCCATAAAAGAAATCAATTTTCAAGTCTTTTTAACTAGTCATGTCTCACACACAACAGAAAGTAACTTATAGGTAGCTTATAAGCTATATTTTTAAAAAACTACTTAGAATATATTTTAATAAGATTAAAAAAATCAAATATATACTTAATTAATTAAAAAAACCAAATGTCTTTTTATGTCATCTTAAATTTTTCGGTTAGCTTATCAACTAGGTTTTACAAAACACTATTTTTATCAATTAGATTATTATAATCTAGCAGCTACTATACCATATAGTCTAAAGCTTCTTAATTTTTTTTCATTTCGAAATTTTCACGACAGTTAAAAATATTTGTGAGCATATCATCACACTAGAGAAATTTGATTTTCTTGATTAAGTCATGATTTAATTGTAGGAACGTTTTTTAGTATGATTTTCGTGAATAAGTTTTTTTATTCTTATTTTTTGGGTCAATATATGAAAGATCATTTGAGAACCTATAGTTTCCAGAAAATTCGAGAATTAAAAGTGGAACGTTAGATCAAAATTTTTAATGGTGTAGATGAAAGATGACAAATTTCTAATTATCAACAATTTTAACGGCATTTGAAACGTCCCAAAAATAATAATATAAAATTTTCATTTTTGAATAAATAATTTGTAACCAATGACTTCCAACCTAGCTGGGAAGAGGTATCGGGTTTAATATCGACGTGGGGTTAGAGGTCGGGAGTTCAATCCCTGCAAAACCTAATTTGGGTGCCTCTTAAACTTGTGCCACATGTGGGAAAATTTTCCCTAGAAACTCCTATGGGGGCTGGGTTTTCAGTACAACAATACTTATATATTTTTGGTCTTAGGGTTTAAGACTACAATTTACCTTAAATAAAATATTGGGTTTTCTGGAAAACACACATTATCATTTTACAAGGAAAATATACAAAAGAAATACTTACATCTACAGTTCATACTTAAGAAAACATTGGATTTTCTGGAAAAATACATCATCATTTTACATGGAAAATATACACAGGAAATACAAACATCTACATTTCATACTTAAGAAAATGTAACGACCTAATTTTCACGACTAAAAATTTTCTTTTAAAACATTACTAAACCACATTTATAAAAAACTGTATCATAAGTCATAACATAATTTCATAGTAGTAATTTCGAACATAACTTATTATCAGAGTAAAACATCCCAGGCTAACTGACTATAGTGTGTGCACTGCAACCTCTCCGAGCTCCTCCTTTGAAAACTGAGTACCAGAAACCAAAAACTGAAACCGTAAGCACGAAGCTTAGTGAGCTCCCCCAAACTACCACATACCATACAATATATAAAGCACATATTGGGCATTGCCCATTGCATCGGACCAAAGTCCGGAAACTGCATCGGACCAGAGTCCGGAATTGACCAGGGCCTTGCCCTCTGCATCGGACCGAAGTCCAGAAACTGCATCAGACCGAAGTCCGGAACTGACTGGGACCTTGTCCCCTGCATCAGACCGAAGTTCATAACTAACTGCATCGGACCGAAGTCCGGAACTGTCTGGGACCTTGTCCCCTGCATCGGACCGATGTTCGTGAACTAACTGCATCAGACCGAAGTCCGGAACTGTCTGGGACCTTGTCCCCTGCATCGGACCGATGTCCGGAACTAACTGCATCAGACCGAAGTCCGGAACTGTCTGGGACCTTGTCCCCTGCATCGAACCGAGGTCCGGAACTGACTGAACATAGCATAGCATAAACACATATCAACTAGCATAAAAACATATACTACATACTGCATCAGACTGAAATCCGGAAAACATAACACATAGGCATGCTTGAATCACAAAGACAGCAAGCACCCTGAAATACTGCATCGGACCGAAGTCCGAAACTGACTGCTAACTAAACGGGCCGGCATTGTGGTCGTAGACCCGTTCCTACTGGAAGGAAACTCACCTGCACTACTGGAGTTTTTGCTGATACTCTTCTGACTGCTATCAGACACTCTCGAACTGCTGCTCCAAAAAATCCCCGTTCTACTAATACCAAATATAACACTTAGTCTAACTATTCTCCGAAAGTCAACTAAGTCCACTCTGGTCAAAGTCAAAGTCATGGTCAAAGTCAACCTTCCAGGTCAACCCTACTCGTCGAGTCTGCCTACTGACTCGCCGAGTTCATACGCTCAGAATCCTTTCATTCGTGACTCGACTCGGCGAGTCAGCCCATGACTCGCCGAGTCTACCGATTTCTGAGTCCTGACCTAACCAACTCACTGAGTCCCCACTCAACTCACTGATCCGAGTCTTAACTTGAAGGGTTTGTGGTTTCGCGACTTGACTCGCCGAGTCCAAGGCAATCTTCAACAGACTCGTCGAGTTGTTCATCCAACTCGTCAAGTTCATCTCCATCTTCATACTACTCGTCGAGTCCACTTGAAGGACTCGCCGAGTCTATTCGGTCCTTCATATATTCAGAGGCTTTTGAGTCATGCATGGACTCCAAACTGTAGATCCACTCTTCTAAAGCCTATTCTTTACGTAAAGTGGCAAACTTTACGTGTAGCTAAGGAGATGTAGGCTCAAAACACTATAAACTAGGGTTTAAGACAAAGGGGCTTAACAATCAACCCATAGACTGATGCTTTACGATTCTCTAGGCCAAGATACACTTAGATCTGAAGTAGCAACTTTAGATCTGGGCTTCTAACTCGAAATGGTTCTTAAACTTGCCCTAAAAGCCCCAAATCTCATGATAAAGGTTGATCTATATGCAAAAGAGTGAACGTAGCGACTCATTACCTTCAAATGCTCTGGAAAATCCCACAAAATTTGGATCTACTGCCAATCCTTGAATCCCCAATGGTTGCCTTCTTCCTTCTTCCTTCAAATCACCCAAAATGGCAAGAAATCTTGAATGAGAACCAATGGAGGCTTAGGGTTTTGGGTTCTGGACTATAGGGGCCGCAACTGAGCCCTAGGGAAGAGAATAAGATGCTTAAATAAGGTACCAAGTGTCGGAATTAGGGTTTCCCAACCCAGACTAGACTCGCCGAGTCCACTTGCCGACTCGCCGAGTCGGTCACTTACTTTACACCCGGATCCCGCTCCGACTCGCCGAGTTCACCCCTGGACTCGACGAGTCAACCCTCTTTAACTTAGGTTTTTTCCTTTCCTTTCTTGACCTTTCTGATTTCGGGTGTTACAACTCTCCCCCACTTAAACTAAACTTCGTCCTCGAAGTTCTCTATGGTCAACTGACCTGCCATCCGCCTCAACACCCTGCCTAGTGACTTTAACCCTTTTTTCCATCACTCCAGCCACTCACAGTGCTGGTCACTACTGTTGGTACATACTGAATTCTTCTTTTTTCCATAATTTCCTTAACGTTACTTCCTCCGACTGAAAATTCTGTTGCCCCTCATCCGCCTACCGGATGCACTAAGACCACCCTGGTCCAACTAATCTATCGATATCTGAGTTACTAGACTCCCACCGGTCCCTACACCCCATCACAACATACTAGTTGCTTCCAGCGACTTCTGAAGATACTTCGATTATCTATAACTGTTCTATCCACTCTGCCGCTCATACTGAAATGATGCTGCTGGAACCAGCCTGCTTATCTCCCATCTGATTACTCAACTCCTACTAACTCGAGCCTTCCATCCTGAAAGAAAAGCTACCTGCCTAGCTATCCTTACAGATCACTTATACTTGGCAGAAGGCTCAACTGATCCTGCTGAGAGGAACTTGACATTTCCAAATCAACCAACTATACCGTCAACACTTGCATTCCAATACACATACTAATACTGACCATCACACTGCAACTATCTGAAACACTGAACTGCCTGCAACAATGAACTGCCTGAAACACTGAACTGACTAAAACACTGAACTGACTAAAACACTGAACTACCTAAACACTAAACTGACTGAAACACTGAATTGCCTGAAACACTGAACTGCCTGAAACACTGAACTGACTGAAACACTGAACTGCCTGAAACAATGAACTACCATATGGCTGCTTCCCAAATATCTCAAGACCTTCCTTGTCTCCAATCATTCGTCGGTTATCTGCAACACCGACTTCCAACTCAACTGTGGAGTCCAAGGACTCCTTACTTAGTCACTCCCACGAATTCTGAACGAAATCATTCTCTAGAACTAGTTTCCACTAGTTCTCCTGTCACTACGGCCATAACAACCTTCCCGATCCAACCGATCGGGTCCATATGTCGAACCCTGACATCATCAGATCCAAGACTAAAAATGATGGCTCCCAGACTAGTGGTAGCCCTTAACATATGCGAACCCAAGCGGTCCACTGCTTCCCTGATCTCATAACTGAGGTGACGATCTATATGCAAAATCGCCAACTTAACCATAACTGAACCATTTAGGAAATCCAAAATCTAACCCGTGGATTCCCATATCCTCACTGGTGGGTACTACTGCTTTCCCCACATCCAACAACGTGCTCATGCTGCCTACCAATCTGATAAAGGCCACGACGACACCCGCGGACTTACAACTCTCTAATACTATCTGGCTGCTAGTGAATGCTACAGCTACCCCCGTAGACTTACAACACTCCACTACTATCTAACTGCTAGTGAATGCTATAGCTACCCCCCGCAGACTTACAACACTCTACTACTATCTGACTGCTAGTGAATGCTACGGTTACCCCCGCAGACTTACAACACTCTACTACTATCTTACTGCTAATGAATGCTACGGCTACCCCCGTAGACTTACAACACTCCTATTACTATCTGACTGCTAGTGAGTGTTATGGCTACCCCCACAGACTTACAACAGTACTACTATCTGACTGCTAATGAATGCTACGGCTACCCCCATAGACTTACAACACTACTACTACTATCTGACTGCTACGGCTACCCCCGTAGACTTACAACACTACTACTACTATCTGACTGCTAGTGAATGCTACGGCTACCCCCGCAGACTTACAACACTACTACTATCTGAATGCTTTACTAACCTACTATTCCGAGGACATCTTAGCTATCCCTAGTCCTGCTAGCGATCCCTCATTCTGATTTCTCAAAACCAGCCCTCAGTCATCGGATACTACATCAACCTCGACATCTTATATTCTTGATATACTTCGCGTTTGGTCGAGGAAGTCTTCGGCTTGGTTCCCAAACCAACCGTCTACTAATCCGGATACATGAAACTATTGTTGGAAAGTTTCTAAACTCCCAAATCCTGAATCTACACAACCCTGCATGCTGTCTCTGCCACTGGCTACTAACACGGAAGCATCTCTTGCTAACCGTTCTCAAGATCCTCATTCAGACTCACTAGAGTCCTACAGGTGATCCTCCAATCCTGGATTCCCAACCAGCTACTAACCATCTTGATTTCATGAACTAACTGTTGGGAAGTTCCTCAAACTCCCAATCATGAACTCCTCAATACATCCATCGTTGTGCTACTATCTTTTCTTCTCAGAGGCCGCGTACTCATTCTGGGTCTACGTGCTCTTATCCTTGTATACCCGGAGGGTTCTCCCCCACTTGGAACCGGCTAACTCCTCACTGCTCACTGGTCGAAAGGATTCCCCAACCTTCCTTCCATGAAAAGGGGCAATCCGCTGCCCGCCTACGTTTACCTCTGTTGGCGCTCCAACTAACCCTTACCAGGTTTGAACCATTCCTGCTTAACTAACCGAACACTCTTCAATCCTTCACTGTATCTACTTAGTGACTGCATCCCGAGAACTTGCGTTTAGGGTGAACATCTCTAACCCACTTCCTTACCGACTGCTAGCTACTCCACTAAAAGCTATGGATTGTCACTACTGAGAATATAACTGATCATTACCCGACTAACACCTTCTGCAAGTAGTGATGCACTACTGAATCTTACACATACATGTTACAGTCACCGCATCTAAAGTAACCTGATCTAGAGGGAACGACCTCCAATTCACCATTCTAATCCCAAGGTATGCAAATGGCATATAACTTAACCATAGGCAGGTAATATAATACCCCAACACATATGTTTATTGATATCAATGCAGCAACATAACAATAATATCATGAATAATAATTGACAGGAAGGTAAAAGATACGTACCCCCAACATCCAGTGCTGCCCGAATCCTTGTTGAAATCATCCGGAATACTCTGCTCCGAGCCGTGGGCGCCATTTCCTGGCCCCGGCAACTGCTGGTGGTACTCGAAGTCATAGGAGCAGGAGCTATCGCCTGCTCTGCTGTATACAAACTCGGACAGTGGGCCTTCTTGTGGCCCCTCCGACTACAATGGAAACATATCGGGTCAAGTTCCTGGGCGATGGTAACAATACAATCTCTACTAAAATGGCCAATCCGGCCGCACTTGAAACATCCAGAAACGCCACCACTTCTACGTCTGCACGCACCCTTGTGCGTCCTACCACACTTCCCGCATCGACTGCGACTCTGATAGTCCCTCATCCTCAAATCCGACCCCTTGGGCCTCTTGCCCGAACCTGTGGCTACCTGAGTCTCATCCGTTTTCCTCTTCCCTTCCGACTCCCTACCCGTCTCTCGCTCTTGCGTTACCTTGTCGACCCCATCCGTCGTCTGAACAACAGCTGTCTGATCCTGGAGTTTCACGATCCACCTATCAGTGATCCTCCCGACCATGTCGGGCAGATCCTCGCAAATGGCTCGCGAGACCTCCTCAACTATCTAATCATGTAGAGGTCTCTCTTGGAGACAGGGTGCCCCACTCACTCTTGTCCCCCGATGGCAAGAACTAGAAATGGGATCTCCCTCCCTGATGGATCCCTGCTCTCCATAAGCATCGGGCTCTAGCCGAGCCCCAATCTGTCCTGAAACTATCCCGGCCCTAAAGGCCTCAAGATGACTGTCCATAAGCTCCACAATGGCCTCTCTAACCGAGCCGAAAATCACTGGAGTCTGATCAATGATGTTGCGCATAATCTCTGCGGAAATGAAATCCCTCATCTGATCATCAAGCTGCCCGACTCTAGAGTCCGAGCCAGACCCATCCCCGGTACCTGAACCGCTAACTGGTAACTCGCGCAATGTCACCATGCTGAAAATATAACACTTCCTGATCAATGTACACACCGCTGCTGAGGGATCTCTCACACACTCTACAAGTTCCCTGGTCTTGTCTCGGCCCCTCTTTACTCGAGTACGGATCCTCTACTTTCAGTAGTACGGGCCCATACTACCTTCCACATCTATCTGTACTTTCCTCAAGCGTTACCTCAACTCCACCAATTCACTCTCTTGCTACTGATCTCTGCTACTACCTTCCTAGGCTTGCCCTAGGGAACCTCTGACTCCACCCAAACCAGTCCTCAGCTTCTGAAGGCCTCCTTGTAATGCCAATTAGCCACCACCTGAATACCATCACATGCAATGAGGCTCGGATAATCCTTTTAGTAAAAGACTCGTCCCTACAACGGTTAGACTTAGACGAGAGCTGCGTAGTAGGGCCAAATCCAGCACTCTGAGATTATTCAACCCTGATCACATGTGATGTGACGTATTCACCTAATGGCTAACTCCCATCACTTAGAGTCCCACAAATCACAAAGCAAGCAACATTCGGATAAAGCAAACATACCCATGCAAAACTATTATCATAACAAGAAAGTGTACTAGCATACAATGCTAAGCTCATACTATCAGGCATAACCTACATAGGCTATCCTACCACTGTCTACTCAATACTAGCATGTAATTCTTATCAAGCTAAAACACATAAAGCAGGTACATAAAGGCATCCTCCTAGATCCTTAGTCCTATACTAGCATGCTGTTCTACTGAAACTGAAACTGAACTTATCTGAAACTGAAACTGATAACATAAACTTGTGTGGGTAATTTGGGAGTACATACTTGAGCTCGGCTGATTGCATGCACTACACCCTTTTTCTCTTTTCAAAGTTCTCTTCCTTCAAAAAAAATTCTTTTCTCTTTTTCTAAAATTCTTTCCTTTTCTCAAAAAAAAAATCTTTTACCGTTTCCTTAGTTTGAGTTCAGACACACCCGAAGTGTATCCGAATCCCTCAAACCAAGGCTCTGATACCAACTTGTAACGAACCAATTTTCACGACTAAAAATTTTCTTTTAAGACACTACTAAACCATATTTATAAAAAAAATGTATCATAAGTCATAATATAATTTCGTAGTATTAATTTCGAACATAACTTATTATCAGAGTAAAACATCCCAGGCTAACTGACTATGGTGTGTGCACTGCAACCTCTCCGAGCTCCTCCTTTGAAAATTGAGTACCTGAAACCGTAAGCACGAAGCTTAGTGAGCTCCTCCAAACTACCACCTACCATACAATATATAAAGCACATACTGGGCCTTGCCCACTACATCGGACCGAAGTCCGGAAACTGCATCGAACCGGAGTCCGGAACTGACTAGGGTCTTGCCCTCTGCATCGGACTGAAGTCCGGAAACTGCATCGGACCGAAGTCCGGAACTGACTTGGACCTTTTCCCCTGCATCAAACCGAAGTTCAGAACTAACTGCATCGGACCAAAGTCCGGAACTGTCTGGGACCTTGTCCCCTGCATCAGACCGAAGTCCGGAACTAACTGCATCGGACCAAAGTCCGGAACTGTCTAGGACCTTGTCCCCTGCATCGGACCGAGGTCCGGAACTGACTGAACATAGCATAGCATAAACACATATCAACTAGCATAAACACATATACTGCATACTGCATCGGACTGAAATCCAGAAAACATAACACATAGACATGCTTGAATCACAAAGACATCAAGCACCCTGAACTATTGCATCGAACCGAAGTCCGGAACCGACTGCTAACTAAACGGGTCGGCATTGTGGTCGTAGTCCCGTTCCTACTGGAAGGAAACTCACCTGTACTGCTGGAGTTTTTGCTGATACTCTTCTAACTGCTATCAGACACTCTCGAACTGCTGCTCCAAAAACTCCCCGATCTACTAATACCAAATATAACACTTAGTCTAACTGTCCTCTGAAAGTCAACTAAGTCCACTCTGGTCAAAGTCAAAGTCATGGTCAAAGTCAACCTTCCAGGTCAACCCTACTCGTCGAGTCTGCCTACTGACTTGCCGAGTTCATACGCTCAGAATCCTTTCATTCGCAACTCGACTCGCCGAGTCAGCCCCTGACTCGCCGAGTCTACCGATTTCCGAGTCCTGACCTGACCAACTCACTGAGTCCCCACTCAACTCACTGATCCAAGTCTTAACTCGAAGGGTTTGGGGTTTCGCGACTTGACTCGCCGAGTCCAAGGCAATCTTCAATAGACTCGCCGAGTTGTTCATCCAACTCGTCGAGTTCATCTCCATTTTCATACTACTCGTCGAGTCCACTCGAAGGACTCGCCGAGTCTATTCGGTCCTTCATATATTCAGAGGCTTTTGAGTCATGCATAGACTCCAAACTGTAGATCCACTCTTCTAAAGCCTATTCCTTATGTAAAGTGGCAAACTTTACGTGTAGCTAAGGAGATCTAGGCTCAAAACACTATAAACTAGGCTTTAAGACAAAGGGGCTTAACAATCTACCCATACACTGATGCTTTACGATTCTCTAGGCCATGATACACTTAGATCTGAAGTAGCAACTTCAGATATGGGCTTCTAACTCGAAATGGTTCTTAAACTTGCCCTAAAAGACCCAAATCTCATGATAAAGGTTGATCTATATGCAAAAGAGTGAAGGTAGCGACTCATTACCTTCAAATGCTCTGGAAAATCCCACAAACTCTATATCTACTGCCAATCCTTGAATCCCCAATGTTTGCCTTGTTCCTTCTTTCTTCAAATCACCCAAAATGGCAAGAAATCTTGAATGAGCAACAATGGAGGCTTAGGGTTTCGGGTTCTGCACTATAGGGGCCGCAACTGAGCCCTAGGGAAGAGAATAAGATGCTTAAATAGGGTACCAAGTGCCGGAATTAGGGTTTCCCAACCCAGACCAAACTCGCCGAGTCCACTTGCCGACTCGCCAAATCGGTCACTTACTTTACACCTGGATCCCGCTCCGACTCGCCGAGTTCCGCCCTGGACTCGACGAGTCAACCCTCTTTAACTTAGGGTTTTTCCTTTCCTTTCTTGACCTTTCTGATTTCGGGTGTTACAGAAAACATTGGATTTTTCTGGAAACATACATTATCATTTTACAAGGAAAAGATACAAAGGAAATACATACATTTATAGTTCAGAATTTTCAAGAAATATACAAAATCGTTTTACATGAAAACATTACAAATCCTTCTCACATAAAATGCTTATGAAATCACCAAATTAATTGTTGACACTTTTCAAAATCACTTGTATTCTCAGGAAACTAGTGGACAAGTATTCAACCCTTCTTGAGGACCGGCGTCGTCGTTTCATGTTTTCTACTTTCCAGTTATTTATATTCAACTTTTGAACAAACAGAGATTTGTAAACAATGTAACACTTGAAATCTCAATGTATGAATGTTTGTGTTGCTATGTTTCATTTATATTCAATTATTATGATACTGTACAAGAAGTCACTCCATCCGCCCCAGACGTTTCTGCTGTTCTAGTTTGTAGGAGTGAATGTTTGTTTTCCTGTATTATATGCCTACTTGATCCTAATTGTTTATATGTCAACATGTTGTGTTGGTTTGGGTTGAGGCGATCCGGCTTTGTGCTGTAGGCGAAGATACCCGGTGCAGGCCGCCTATAAGTCATAGGCATGAAGGCTTGGGAAGAGCGGTTTGTTTGAGAGGGTAGGCCAACAGATCATGGTATTCTATCCCGGATAGACTGGAGGCCTACGAGGCGGTCCAGGCCGAAGGCCCGAAGAGTGGTCGTTATGTACGCTTGTCTGATTATTCGAATGCAGTATTTTGGGGGAGACTCACTAAGCTTTGCGCTTACCCAGTTGTTTATTGTTTCAGCTATCATCGGTGGCCATGGGAAGACGAAGGCAGGACTGTGCACACTCATCATCAGTATTGAGGATTTTATGTTTTCTATGATACTCTAAATTTTAATAAATGTAATTTGGAATAAACGGTTTTTCTTAATAATGGATTTATACATTAGGAAGTTTTACCTTAATAAAAGTGGAAAATTCTGGTTGTGAAAAATGGGACGTTACAGAAGTTTCACGACTTTTCCACTTTTGGTCCCTCAACTTTTTACGACATTAGTTTGTGGAGTTGACACCTTTGGTCCCCCAGCTTCAATATTCTCTACTGTTAGCCACAAAGATTTCTAGAGCTTGCCACTTTTGGTCCCTGTCATTTACCAAATATGACACCTATAGTTTTTACCACATTAGTTTGTGGAGTTAGCACTTTTGGTCCCCCCCACACCTACATATTTTAGTTTCTAGGTTATATGCAGTCATGTAGGATAACTTGAGATCTCTTGATCTAGGCTTTCCTGCCTATTCCTCGTTTGGTTGTGGCTCTAGAGTGAGATCACCTATTCGACTGTCTATCTTACCTTTGAGTATATATGGCTATTCATTTAACAATGGTCTATTACTATGGTCTATTACTGGTGATATAGAGTACGGTGTGAGGCCCGACATGAAGTAGTGAGTTGTTAGTCCAGTAGACTAGTGTAGGTGTTTCATGTGTTTTGTTTTTATTTTTCGATTATTTTTAAGTGCTACTGAGCTACTGATAGCTCCAGGTCATGCTGTTAACCTATTGGGACTGCTGATAGTCCCCACGGTTGCTGTAACCCACAGGGTGTGCTATTAGCCCACTGGGACTGCTGATAGAACCTATGGTTGCCGATAAACCACAGAACATGCTGTTAGTCCATAGGGACTGATGATAGTCCCCAGGGTCGTGGATTAAATGTTTTTCAGGTAACGTTGGTGATCGTGGGGACGCGAAGGCATGATTGTACACATACATCAATATCAGTGGGGATTACACATTATTCATATTACTTTGATTTTTTAAACAACTTTATTTTGGAACAAATGTGATTTCATGACTTGGATTTTATGTGAATGATTGTTTTTACCTTTTCTAAAAATTAAAAAATTTCTCATAAAATGGGATGTTGCATTTTGTAAATATGATCTTAGGGGTAATATTGGTATGAAAAGAATATATCCTAAATATCAAACTCCAAAAAATCAAAATATTTCCCCAAATTAACACACCAGGTATCTCTCGTATCAAACACACACATACACACACATTCTCATAACTTCTTTCTTGCCAATTTAAATCCTTCTTCCAAATCGATACGTTGGATCAATCGTCTCCGATACCATTTTTCTTTCCTCCATCGTTCTTCCAAATCGATACATGGAACCATTTCTCACTCCAACATCAAATCATTTAATCATGGTGTTTTAATGTTGTTGTCAAAGCATGTTGGATTCGTAACATCCTTTGTGAGTTACATTACGTGCTCACATATGCCACTATTGTCTACTATGATAATGTAAGTGTTGTTTATCTCTCGACCAATCTCATTCAACATAAGTGCACCAAACATATTGAGATCGATTTACATTTTTTTATGATAAAGTTGTAATGGGTCATGTAAGTGTCCTTCATGTACCATATTCATTGCAATACACTGACATCTTGACTAAAATCCTTCCATCATCCTTGTTCCTCGACTTCAGCTCTAACTCTAACATTCAAAGTTGAACCCCATTCAAAATAATGGGGATATTAGTGTACATATATTTTATATATTGAGAATATATTTAATTAGTTTGTAACCCTTGGTATAAACGACCTAACTCTAGTTGGTGTAATTTAGAAAAACTAAGACTATTTAATATTAGGGGTATTTTAGGAAAGTTATGATAACGTTCTTCAAGGAAGGATTAATTACATAATAATTCCTTATTTTTATGGAAGCGATTATTTTACTCACTCAATACTCATTTTCTTATAAAAAAAATAATGACAATAACTTAGAAGATTACTAAGTCAGATACCATAGTCAAGGTCAATAGTTGGATTTAAGTATATTGTAGGTATTGAAGTTATAAGTTGTACTATATAGATGAATGAGTTCATCTGGTATTATAATACATTTTCATACTTACACATAGAGTAGATACTTAGGTTTAAATAAACATCTAAAAGTGACTTTGAGAGGGAACTTGGGTAACACCAAGTTGTTGGCCTTATCTAAGTATGACTCTCACACAAAGTTTATTAACATTAAATATGTACTAGACTTAGTCGGTTTAATTGATTTGATATAATGAAATGATACAATAAGACATTTAAAAAGAAGTCATGATTATTAAGTGAATATATTAATATATGTTGGTTAGCAATCACAATTCATTTAATCTATATTTAGTGTTCAAATTTGCACGTTTTGCACTTCGGTGAATACTGAAGTATTGAAAATCTTCACAGTCAAACATACTTTAAGGAAGAAATGAATGAATTAAGATTAATTTTGGAAGCTATAATGTGGGATGCTTTTACCCATATGTCCTCAAAATGGAGATGCATCATACTTGACCTTAGTCTGTTATACGTTGACATGTTCTAATGTTGTTTGTAACTGACAACATACATGGTATCCTCAGATCAGACATGGTGAAGATTAAGTGTTTATGTAGTCTAACAATAATTTCTCCTTCTTACCATTTATATAAGAGATATCCTTGGGCTCTCACAGACTGAGTACTAACTATAAATGTATAGTTATACTTAAATCAGATTCATAATCTCTCAATCATGTTGTCTGCTTTGAGTCACCATGAATCTATATAAAGAAAGGATATTATCGAACGTGAGAGCTAGACGAGAATTCCATGTCTCACGATTCATACATATATGAAGAACAAAAGGACACTTGATCACTTATCTGAGGATAAATCGAACGTAAGGGTTGAGATGATGATAATACATGTCTTGGAGACATACCCTGTGTAAATTATTTTTTGAACTAAGAGGTGTTGTGACGTGTGCAAATGAGAATTTATTGGAAATATGCCGATCGTCACAAAATAGAAAAATCATTAGGTAATTAATTTTTTATTTACTAAGGTATCAATACACAATTAGAAATAATTAATTAATTTGTTGTTTATTAAATGTATTAATAAATAACAAGAAATTAATTAGTGGGATTCAATAATTGTGCTAAAAGAATTAAATTACTTATCTAAGTGTAATGAATGAATATTCTAGAAGATAATTATAAAGGATTAAATTATTAATGTAATTGGAAAATTATTTTGTAATGTCCCAAACGTGAGACCCAAAAAATTTATTTTTTAAAATTAATAAAATGGAAATTCAAAACATTGTCATACATCCAAGATGGATCAAAGTGTATCACTACATCATAGATTATCATAGTAAATCACAAAATGCAGAATGCGGTGGTGTATGCCCTGCAATCATCCCTGACTCTTCCCTTTTGAACTAGAAGTACTTGAAACATAAACTAAAAACCGTAAGCATAAAGCTTAGTAAGTTCCCCAAAATACCACATACCATACATAATAAACACATACTGGGTCCCCGCCTTTCATCGGGCCCCGCCGGGTATCAAGTCCCACCTAGCCTCGGGCCCCACCCGACATCAAACCCCGCTCGGTTTACGGATCTGTCAATCATTAGGCCCCGCCCGATACACATATAAACATATAAATATATAATCCTACTAACACATGCGATAATCACAAAGATAATAGCATACATTATTGTCATTGGGCCTAACTCGGCATCGAGCCCTGCTCGGTAAACATACCAATGCATACTCATGTCAAAGTCACGCAAACATCTAACATCCTAACATAATAAACCATGGGCCAATATTGGTGCCTTAAACCCGCTAAACACACTGAGGAAATTCACCTCAAGCTGCAGAGTCTCATAGTTAAATCTCTGGGTGCTGGTCCGAAAATCCCTGCACTATAATCATAAAATAACATCCAATTAATAATTGGATCCCGACTCATAACTAAGAGTCTAAACTAGGGTAAAAGAGCATTTTACCCTTTACATAACTTGGCCCAAGGCCAAGGCTCAAACCAACCACTCAAAAAAAGTCCAATTCCAAAAATGGTCACCCTGGCCTAGTTATGGCCCAATCTTCCAAATTGGGCCAAAATCTCTTCTTGGGCCTTCAACCAAAAGAACCCAACATAATGACATCAGCCTAAAAATAGAAATCTAATGGCCCAACAAGACCCTAAACTCCTAATGTCCAAACATGGGCCCCAATATAGCCCAAAATCCGAAGTCCACCTGCTGAGTACACGAGGCGTACTTAGCTTGTACGATTATCATACATCCTTTGGGCTAGTATGTGTAGTGTACTAATTTGGTACTCACATCGTACTCCCCAGTTGACCACCCCACTTAATTAAGCACTTAATCCGTTAATCATTCAAACCAAACTCTCATATCTAATTTTATAAGACTACTAATCATGTAAAGTTGGCAACTTCACACACATGCATGGATTAATGGGGCATAAGAGCTCAAAAAGAGCTTAACAAAGATCTTAACACATGCATGGTCCAAGATATACCATAAAGCTTGCATTTTTATGAATAAGAGGACTAAAAGAAGCCTAGATCTAACACTAAAGCTTCAGGACTGAGTCAAGAAGTTAATCAATCACTCGAAGGACTCAAAAAGCATAAAATAACAACATAACTAGGTCTAGCATCATGGATCAACAAGATCTGATCTTTTTACCTCAAAAATCTTGCAGATAATGAGCTATCCCTAGATCTACAAGCTCAAGACACTACTCCAAAAGGTCTTCTTCTTCTTCTCCTTCACAAACCACCAACAAACACTCTTTAAGGCTCAAAACATACAAAAACACACTAGGGTTTCGACATCTGGACAAAGGAAGGTGGAGGTTGGGTAAACATGACCAAATGAGGCTATCAAAAGGTTTAAATATGGTGAAAAACCTAAACATTAGGGTTTCATTAAATTCCACGTATGCCCAACATACGTGGATGGGATTCGCGATCAACTTCGGGCTACTACGCTAAGCGTCCCACATAGTACGCCCCATGTACTAGCTTAAGGACTAAATTGAAAAAATTTTGATTAAAAAGGGTTAAATGCGAAACTTACCAATTTCAAGCCTTACATATTTACCAAAGGACCTTTGGCCTAGCGGTATGGAGTGACTCTCTCATTTAAGTGGTCATGGGTTCAAGTCTCGCATAAGACATAGATGGTGATAGTTATGAGTAGATTAGTTTACCGTTTAAAAAAATAATAAATAAAAAATTTAGAAAATTATTTATTTAAATTAGGAAATGTTTTGAATTATGGATAAATCCCATACATATATACATGGTTAAGGCCTAAGGAGAAAACATACCGAAAACTTAGAAAACTTGAAAATTTGTCCACCCTTTTTCTCTTCTTCGTCCTCCTGTTCAACGATTAGCAGGATTGTAGAGAAACCTATAACCTTGTCGATTCGACCATGTATTCTTCCGGGAGCATTTTTGCTTGCTTACTTGCTAAGGGTGCGACTTTGTTAGAAGGGTTTTATTTTGGACCCTATCTCCGACACTCTCCGTTTGAAGGTAATTCTAAACCTTTGGCTGCATTATTGTGTTTGATTTTATTTTGCTTGTGCATTTTGTTTTAATTATGTTATTGTAAACTCACACCATATCTGAAAACTAATCCAATCACATACATTGTTAGTTGCTTTGTTTTTCTTTCCAAAAGTTCAAAAGACAATCACAATCATCGACTCGATAACAGTTGGGCCTTCACCTTTCAAACACGCAACTTATAATAAAAAAAAATCAGACATAACCATGATTTAAAGACTTGATTTTGATAAACGGACAATTTTATTATTCCATAATGATCTTCTTATATTAAATAGAAATATATAGATAAAATGCAAACATAATATAATGGGCAAGACAATACATTTGGCCGAATACATTCAAGATATTTGACTGTTATTCTTTCTCAATTAAAATAGCAACAAAGGATATAGATTCTATACACTTTGTACATCATGAAACCGTAGTGAATCCTCATCCGGTCGCATAGAGTAAAAATATATTTTATTGAGGGTTCGGAGGTCGTCCGTTAGCAGCGGACACTCTCGAACCCCACTCCAGCAACTCTTTGCTAGTATCATCTTTGTGCACAACCACTTCAATAAAACATAAACAATCCTTTTTCTCCCCTGTTGCCTTCTCAATTGCCTCACCAAGCTCCTCTTCACAAAACACCTATAAAACAAAAGTTCCACTTAAACTCCAACTTTGATACCAATTTGTAACAACCCAAACCCAAACCTAACAAATTATGTATCAACTTACCTTACTAGTCCAACACTTGCCCTCGCCATTATGGATCGCGTCAACTAAACCAGTGTAGTTCCAATTTTTTATAACATTGTAGGGCCCATCATGGATCTCCACTTCAATGGTGTATCCACCATTGTTTATTAGGAAAATGATGGTGTTTTGGCCACATCGAATCATTGTTGAAATATCTTGAGCCGTGACTTGGAAGCTTCCGTCTCCAATACATGCAATCACTCGTTTATTACTTATAGCTTGTGCGTACCCTAGTGTCGCACCTACTGACCACCCAATCGACCCGTATTGCATTTGGAACTCATACCTAAAAAATCAACATATCACTTTTGACTAGTTGAAGAACAAATATCAATTTTGACATTTACTTGGAAGTATAAAAGGATCTAATAATAAGTAAAAAAACTTACCCACATCCCTTTGGCAACTTTAGCTTCTGACAATTAAACCATGAATCGCCAGTTTCAGCAATGACAGCAGTATCACCCGAAAGCATATTCTGTATGTGCTGAAACAAAACATTAACCCTCAATGCCTCTTTAGGAGCAGATTTAAGAGGGTGACCTTCTGGAACATAAATTCTATGATAATTCTCATACGCAGTTGTGTTCTTCTTAAGTCTCTTTGACAAACCTATCAAGAAATCTTTCATCAACACGCACCCAAATGTTGGGCCATTTCCAATCAGTACACGATCAGGCTGTACGATTATTGCTTTGTCTTTCTTGAGAAGAAGAGAATAGCCTACAGAGCTGTAGTCGTTGAATATAGGTCCAGCAAATAAATAAGCATCAGAAGATTCGACAATTTCTGCACAAAAAGCAGTGCTTACAGCACCCCAATATGTCCCAATGAAATGAGGATGGTGTTCTGGGATCATCCCTTTCGCTGATGGCATCACGGCTACAGGATACCCACATGAGTCTGCTAATTCAACAAATGCGTTGCGTGCTTTTGCTACACGGAGTTTAGGTCCGGCGACCATTACTGGCTTCACCGCTTTGTTTAAAAACTCTGCTGCTGCCTCAATGGCTGCTTCCAAACCCATGTGATTACTCAACCTATATGATTCGTAGAATTTGAAAGTTGAATTGAATGTGATTATGATTGGTGAGTTGTGTGTAGAGATTCGAAGGATGTGGAACTTACTTTGGTGCTAGAGAAAAAGGAACAGGTTCCCGGCTAAAAGTAGGATGAGGAATTGCAGGTAAGTTGCAGCTGATACTGATGTAAACCGGCCTGCTTTCTTTTAAGGCTGTTGAAATCGCTGTGTCGATCATTTCATGTGCGTATTCCAAATCGTTAACAACGGCCTAGATTCAAAATAGCAATAAACATCATCATATCTTACATGTTAAGTAGATTTCATGTCGTATAATCATAGACATTATATAATGATCACAATACGAACACCATAGTTTGTTCAAGCAATTATGGTTTTGTTAATGGAGTACGTATAAGTTTGATATTGTACCTGAAAGCAAGTGACAGTTTGAAAGCACCGAAGCTCTTGGGTAAAATCCGGCAATCCGATTGTATGATGAAGAATTCGGTTAGTACCATAATCATTCGAATTCGGTCCTCCAACAATACAAATCAGCGGTAGATTCTCACTGTAAGCTCCTGCAATGGCGTTGATGACACTAAGTCCGCCAACAGTGAAAGTAACAACGCATGCTCCAACACCACGAGACCTAGCGTATCCATCAGCAGCGTATCCTGCGTTGAGTTCATTGCAGCAGCCAATGAGGTTGAGTCCAGGCTCAGCGACGAGGTAGTCAAGCAAAGCGAGGTTGAAGTCGCCGGGAACAGAGAAGACATCAGAGACACCGATCTGAACTAGCCTGCGAGCCAGGTGTCGGCCGAGAGTGGCCTCGGAGAAGTTGAAAGGAACGGTGGATGACTGGATGGAGGAAACGCCACCGTGTGGTGGTAGACAGCCGACGTCGCCATTTGGCAATGCAACGTGGTCGACCGAAGCAACTTTGGTGTCCATTTCGTAGAGTTTTAGAAATAGAGAGTGTGTGAGAGTGTGCTTTTGACTTGAGGTTAGCTTTTGAAGCTTGAGTAAAGCAGACTGATGATGCCGTGTATTTATATATACACCGAGAGATGAAATTACAGTCGAAGCTAGGTTTTTACAGATGGTTTCACCCAACGCTCGTATCAAATTGCACTTTGCCAAGTGCTACTAACAATTGAAAAGTAGAAAATGACAAATGATAATTTTTGGGAAGTTTTATATTGAACATCAGCCAAAAAAATATTGATTTTTATAGTAATCATGCATTTTATAATGCATCATGCAAAACATTTATAGAAAGTTTATGTCAAAACCACGTGTTTTTGGCATCTTCCAGGGTGTCTTGAAGATACAAAATGTGTATCCTTTAGAAAATGCTTTAAATCTTTGAATATACAAACGGATTAAAGAAACAAGTCATATATACACGTTTGTATAAGAAAAACTTAAACGTATATATTTTCCTCGTAGGCCATTACGAGTTGACATTTGAGTTGAGAACGTGTTTCTGCTGCAAAATATAAATAGAAATAATGAGGTCTCATAATTTTCTTTTGGTTTAATGAATTATAAAGGTAATGAAATTTATATTGTGTACATGTAAGGTTCTAAACGAACCGAACGTTTAACGAATTTTTTGTGAAGTTCAACATGAAGTTCGTTTATGTTCTATTATGTAATAAACAAACGAACATGAATACAAATTTTAGTTCGTTTATTTGAACGAAGGAACATGAACAATGATCTTATTCGTTAATTTATGTTCGTGAACGTTCATTTATGTTGTTCGTTTACGTCATTTATGTTCATTTATGTTCCCTTTTTATTCATATGTATTCAATTGTGTTTGATTACATTACTATATTATAAGTTCATTTATTTTCATATATGTTCAATTATATATGTTTATCTATGTTCATTTATGTTTGTTTAGCATGTTCACGAATACAACAAATGAATATAAACAATGTAAATTGTTAAAGGAACAAACATAACAAAAAAACTCGTTCGTTTATCTGTTCGTGTTTGTTTGTTCAACTTACTTAAATAAACGAACATGAACAAGCTTCATTCATTTTCATTCGGTTCATATACTGCCCTAAAAAAACTAAAATTATTATACGTGTAAATAAAAAACCATACTTAACTAATTATTCTTTTATGATATAGTTTATTACCTTTATAAGGAGTTTTGTACATGAGACTAGTGTTTTAGAAAATTATTTATCAATGTATCGTACTCTTAAAAGTATTTACTTAAACATAACTGGTTTTCTACTGTAGACCCCATTTAATTTATTCAAACTAAAAGGGTGTTTGACTAAACTTTTAAAATGACTTTTAACTTTATCTTTTGGAAAAAATCAAAAAGATGTTTGGTGAAGGGAAAATGACTTTTGAAAATAACTTTTCGTATAGAGTAATTTGAGTCTTTTTGAAAAGTCACGGTTAACTGACTTTTCATAACTTTTCACCAGCTAAAAATATTGAATTTCCATTATACCCCATCTACCATTCATTCACATATTATTGATTCCCTCATTCTCGTTCACTCCGCTCACCCTCTTCTCTCGCATGGCATCTCCAGTAACATCAACCGACGACACCGGCGACATGCAACACCGGCGACCTGCAGCAGCACCGGAGACACCGACGACCTTCAACACCGACCTTTCTCCATCTCTGATCAGTTTTTTTTTTCAGTCGATTTCCAACCTCCTGTCTATTTTCGATTTTCAGTAGCAATGATATGCTGTGAAATTGATGAAATATTTCCTTATTTCTGAAATTGATGAAATATATCCTGATTTACTGAAATTGATGAAATATGAAGCCCGATTTTATGAAATTGATATGCTGTGAAATTGATGAAATATTTCCAGATTGAATTGATATTCCTGTCTATTTCTGATTTTCTAGCATCTCTAATAGTGATGTTCCTCCCGATTTCTGAAATTAATTCATTTGAAAAAAAAACAATTCTGCGATATGCTGTGAAATTAATATGAAGCTGATGATATGCTGTGAATTAACAATCTATGAACTTGATGAAATATGAATTTAACAATCTATGAACTTGATGAAATATGAATTTAACAATCTATGAACTTGATGAAATATGAATTTAACAGTTCTGTGAACTTGATGATATGCTGTGATATTCTATTTATTTTGTTTTGATTAGAATTTTGATAAATTAATGAACCCAATGTAAACATGTCCTTTTTAGTTATTTTACATATAAAAATTAAACAAAACATTTTAACTTTTAACTTTTAACTTTTTCCTTTTAAAAAACTAATCCAAATACATTTTAAAAAATATTTTTTATAAAAAATCCTTTTACAATGGCCAGAAGTTAATCCAAACACCCTCTAAATAAAATAACAAATTATATCTCAACCCCCTTTCTTTCCTACTCGACCACCGGCTTATGGTTTCCACCTCTCTTTTTGATATTTTCCGGTACGCAACCTAGTCCATCAACCTCTTGTGACCATTCCAAGAAATCTCACGACCAAAGCATGAATTCCAAACACTATCTTGAAACACTGTAAAAACTTCAAACCTATGAATTTCCACATCCAAATAAGTTTCTTCTTCAACATTGGTGGTTCATGAAGAAGGATAGATATGAGATGAGGGTTTTTGCTTTCGTCAAAATTAAGATCTCTAACTGGAGTAGCAATCGATGTAGTAATCCCAATTCATCATCCATTTTCTTCTTTAAACCGACTAGAGGGAGCGCCAGGGAAATTGAATGACGTTTTCTGTTCTAGTGTTTGCTTTGATCTACTTCCTCTTTTTTACTTTTTTCCTATGCTTCTCCCTTAGTTTTCCGCCACAAGGTTGATTGTTTCAATCACAACCTTATATGCTCTCCATTGTGTAACAATTATAGTCGGAAATGAAGATTGAACAATTAGTTAATGGAATCGACGTCATCTGCTTCTGTTATGTGATGTAGATCGAATCGATATCTCCTGTTTCTCATATCTTATGCCACAAAAATGAAGATGGAATGGGAGTGAAGAAACCCAAATTCATTTGAAAGTGGCCTCCATAGTGACTTTGAGCGAAGAAAAAAAAAAAAAAAACTTTTGGCACTAGTTAGTTAGTAAAAGTAATTAATGAAGAAATGATATCTATCGGGACAAATGGTTTTTGCCGATTTTTAGAAAAAAAAAACGTAAAAGAATTAATTCAAAAGCTATATTTATTTAAACTACCATGTTATGGTAAATAAATACACAACTACATCAATGTTGTAAATACTTTTTCTAACCACTGTCTTTATGTAAAAAAAAACTCCCTTTATAAAAGCCTTAACATGCACTTTAGTTTTTTTGCCTTAAGCATGGGAATCACATCGAGTCCATTGTGGTCAATTTCACGAGGACACATTGCCAGATGTCTATAGCTTTATATTCTGGAATGGGACCAAAACACGTTATTTTGGGCACATTTTACATTGTTTATAACTTATATGCAATTTACAGTATACCTTGCCAAATTGCATAGTTATTGTTACATAATCTTTATTTTTTGTCTAATGTTTATAAAAAATTAAGAAAAAATCGTTATATTTTAACAACATAATATATTTTTTATATGTTACACAGTATTTGACCTGTACAGACCATGTATTCCAAGTCTCATGTATGTAGTTGACGTTTATTTAAGAATTAGTTATTTTGCTCGTGTGATTTAATTCTTGTTGTATATGTAGTAATACGTGTGTGAAACACGTCCCAAGAATCCGAGTAATTTAGAATAATATTAGTTTGACGTGGAATGGAATTAAAATATCAAACGCAATCAACCACCAATAAGATACGAATGAAAATGATAAATAAAGGAGACACAAGGATTTTTACGTGGAAAAACCCAAATCGGAAAAAACCACGGGTGGAAGAAGCCGAGAAACATTCCACTATAATTTCACAGTGTTTACAAAATTTGAATAGAGAGATTCCAAAGAGCTAAAATTGGCGGAATAATTTTTGTGATGTTCACACTTCTCGTTAGGCAGCCACACCAAACTCTTACTACCGTTAATAAAAACAGCACATACATATGCAATCATTAGGGAGCTGCACCAAACTAGTATTGTTGATAAAAAAAAAACACCACATGCATATTTATTGTACGCATGAAGGAGCCGCACCAAACACGTGAGAAAAGAGAATGCGAAAGAGAATGCGTCAAGTGTGCAACTTATATCTAACAGTTTTAAATTTATAACCTAACGTAATTTAACTACTAATGCACTAATAGGCAGTGTGCCTAGTCAGTTTATAATATAGGAAAGTAAGTCGGATATTGTAATATCTCAAAAATCACAACCAGTTTAAACTTTTCAAATCAACTCATTTACTAATAAAAATGTTTACAAAACCATTGTTTTAAAAACATTGTTCACAACAGAGATTCCCAAGATCAATAACATAAAATCAGGATGTGTACGGTCACGCATTCGCCTTCCCGCGATCCTCAGAAGTACCTGAAATCATAACAAAAAATTATAAGTCAACGCTTAGTAAGTTTCTCCCAAAGTACCACCACATAAACTATATAACATAAATGAACAAGCATGTTGGGTCCAATCAGTCATCAGATTGGAATACCCCCAGGTCCACAGCCATCCATTTGGATTACCCATGGGCCAATCAGTCATCGGACTGGAATGTCATACAACGAGTCCACTCAATCATCGGACTAGAATACCCTCGCGCCCTCGGTACGAGTCTGACATGTCATTCGGGGCCTCGGCTCATATCTGGAATGCTCCCAAGCCCTTAGTATGAGTTTGGCATGCCAACCGGCCCTCAACTCATATCTGGAATGCTCTCGGGTTTGTTGGCTACAACACAAAGTAGTACAACCTCAACCCAACACAATATGTCGACATATACACAATAAATAAATGTATAATCAGTCAACAGTCAAATAGGAAGATCTAAAAATCACTACCACATAGCAACCTCCAATAAACTAGGATACAGATCTAATAGATGACTACAACATAGCAACACACGATAAACTAGGATATCAATCCAATGGGCCGACCTAGGTACCTTTGACCCAAAAGTACAATGAGGTAAAACTCACCTCACAGTTCGAACAATAGCTAATGAGGTCTCGACTTTGAATCTCAACTCTAATAATCACCTATCCATCCAAACCACCAATTCTTAAACATAATCTAAAATACCCAAAATACCCCTAGGTCAAACTTGGTCAAAATCAGGTAAAAGTCAAAATTCTCAAAAGACAACCGAGTTAACCCAACTGAGTACACCCAACGTACTTAATGATTGACCAGGCATGGGCCTGTAGACCATGTACGTACACCGTAAACCTTGTACGCGTACACAGCTGGCTGCTAACCCAACTCATTAAGAGCTTAATCCTTAAGCCTTTAAGTCAAATTTCTAGATCCTAGTCCCAAATGATGTCTTTGACCATAAAGTTTCCAACTTTATGGTCTTGCATGACTATTAAATACCCAACACCAAAGATCCTAACCTCTTAATCCATTAAGACCATGTGTCAGAAGAAACTAGTGTCCATGATTACATTTTTATGACTCAAGGCCTAAGGGGCTCCAAAAGCTCTAAAAGAACATCTCAAAAGGATTAGAGTAACCCCTACTCATAATACTAAGCTTAGGGGGTCAAAAGAACATAAAATCAAGCCTTAAATAAGATCTATGTATAACTTCACCAAGTTTAGAATTTTATACCTCCAAGAGATGTCAAATGATGGTGTGATTCTAGATCTAATGTGCTTCACTCCTCCAAGATGGTCTCTACTTCCTTCCTTCTTCTTCAAAGGCACAACAGACACACACACACACACACACACACACACACACTCAAGCTTAAAAATGCTCACAAGGTAGATTAGGGGTTGTAAATACGTTTTGAGAGGATGGAGGTTGATGAAGGGAACCAGGTTTAAGAGTTAATGATGAATAAATAGGGTCCAAACCCCAAATATTAGGGTTTGCGACTTCACCCCATATGCCCAGCATACGCAAATGTACACCCATAATACGTGGCTCCGCCCACAATTCCAAAAATGGCCATAATAGCCCCTTCCATCCAAAAGTCTTACATTTTAAGGACCAAAATGCAATAAATCGCAGTATAAGGGTAAAAAAGAAAGTACCTCAAGGCAAGATGTTACAGTTATCCCCCACTTGAACTAGACTTCATCCTCGAAGTTGGCTGCGACGAGTAACTCAGGATAATGCTCCTACATCTCAACCTCTGGCTCCCAAGTCCACTCGGAGCTTCTCCAATGTTGCCACTGAACTATTACCAAAGGTATATCCTTGTTGCTCAAGACCTTCATCTTGTTGGATAAGTTGTCTAAGTCCATAACTCTATTTGGTATGTACTTGACCTGACCCGACATGGTCCATTTGGGTTGCATGGCATCATGCATTTGGATAAACTAAAATGAGAGAAATAACACTTATGGTTTATTAATATATTATAAGTTCTAATATTAATAATATCATTTAATTAGTATTGATCAATAATTAATTTAGAATTAATTAAGTGATCAAAAGATGATTAATTAAATATATGGGTTGATTATGTAAATCATCCATAACTTGTATAGTGGGCTAAAGGCTCCATGGATTATCAAGTTAGGCTAAGACCCATAGGATGCTCCATGGAGGTTTAAACCCATGGGTCATGGAAATGAAGAGTCATGTTACATTAGGGTTTACATGGTGTAACCCTAAGTGTAACACACTATATAAAGAACATGATATCATCTAAAATCGGTTACACTAAGAAAAGAAGAGAGCTAGGCTGGTTTTGAAGTGTTCTACATTCTCTCAAAATTATTCCAAAGCACTTGGTGTTGTGTGAAACATTTGAGGCATCACACTTGGGGTGTTAGGCTCTCAAGGTTTTCAAGGAATCAAATCAACTACAAGGTATGTAATTCTAGCCATCTTTTATGTTAAAAGTTCCCCATGTATGCTAGATAGGATTATGAACCTTGGAAATCATATTTTGCATGTATTTTAGATAAACATAGATCCAAGGTTTTCTAGGGTTGCATGTACACTTAGGGGTGTTAGAATGCTCATAACCCATTAGTGGTATCAGAGCCTAGGCTTGTTTGACGATACTTGATGCAAAATAGTGTAAAAATCGAATTTTTAAGTTGTCTGCACAGGAGACTCGACGAGTCTAAGTGAAACTTCAACCAACTCGGCGAGTTAGTTCTTGCACTCGACGAGTTGGCCAGGCAGAGTGCAGAATTTTGATTTTTGCTATTGGAAATTGACTAGAAACATTACCCTAAACTGTTTTGGTGTTGTGAAACTTGTTTTAGATGGTGTAATGGTTGTTCTAATCCATTTACAATGGCTAATATCAAAATTACATGATTATATGTGTTCATGTGTTCTTGAAATTTTGATATGAATATTCATGTTCTTATGAGTTCTTGATAGATCATAGGAGTTACTTGTTTAATGCTTAATTCATGATCTGTATGTGTAACACCGTAAATTTCAAAACAATTTTTCGCATTTTATAAAAACATAATTCATTTATTACTCATAAAAACATCATTGTTTAAAACTCAATTCATAGCATATAACAATCCCAAGATCTCATAGCATAAAAATCCCATGTGTGTACTGATCAGGCTGACGCCTTCCCGCGATCCTTACTAGTACCTGAAACACATAACACAAAACACTGTTAGCACGAAGCTTAGTGACTTCCCCAAAATACCATATATAACACATATTAGCCACTTGGGACTATAACTCTGTGGGTCCGTGCATCCAACTCTGTGAACCCTCAGGTTCTATCTCTGTGAACCTTCCGGTTCTAACTCTGTAGCATGCACAGCATAAATCACATAGAATAATGCAGTGCAACGCATAACATATATATAACATACTACACGGTATCACATAACTCTAATTACCTACTCAAGGTAAAGTATAGTGAGAAGACTCACCTCAGACCCTCATAAATCCCTGACTCGGTAGAAGTATTGCCTAGCCTCCGCCTATTCACATAAATTAAATATCCTCATAAATATAACACTCGAGGCTAGACTCGACCCTCTATTGTCACCCGCAGAAGGGTAAAAGACTATTTTACCCCCCCCCCCCTCTCGACTCAATGGCTCCATTGTTGACCAAACCCTAAAAGTCAACAAAAGTCAACGGTCAAACTTTGACCTAACTCGCCGAGTACACTCTGGTGACTCGGCGAGTACACACATGACACTTAACTCTTTGTCACGCTTGGCACGTCGAGTCCCTCCCTAAACTCGACGAGTTACATCAGGCATTAATCGCGGGGCCACCGCGACTTAACTCGCCGAGTTTAAAGAACAACTCGGCGAGTACAGCCTTGAACTTCAGTCCTCTAATCCCTTTCTGACTCACTGAGTCATCCCCCAACTCGGCAGTCCACTCACTGAATGATTAATGGGCAACCTTCATACTACTCGCCGAGTCTGTTCTTGGGACTCGGCGAGTTCATGCCATGCACACTCTCAAAACAACTTCTGAGGTCAGATCTGTCCCATACAATCATAGATCTGGCCTCCCCAAGCATGATAATCACGTAAAGCTAACATCTTGGTGCTCATGCAAAGGCTTAAAGGCCTTATTTGAAGATATGACCACTAAAATGACATCCAAAGCTCATAACCCCCATTAACACTCATAAAGCTCAAGGGAAAAGGGTCTCTGGACCTCTTTGGGTCCATATCTATAGCACCAACACAAGAAGCGACCAATTACTCAATAACCTTCCTCTAAAAGGGGCTAAAAAGCCCTAACTCAAGGAATTACACCATAAACTGAAGAAGGGTCGAATGAAACTTCAAAATGAAGTCTCTGAGCCCTGGAATCACTGGATTAGCACCCTCTTCAGCCTCCTCTTGCCTTGGTCCTTTTCCATTTGCAAAAACACCAACAAGTGATCAAGAAATGGCTCATTTCCTCTCACAATCGCTCTAGGTCACTTAGGGTTTCTCTCTGGGGTCTGGTAGCCGCAAATGACGGCCATAAGGCCCCTTAAATAGGCCCCAAACCCGAGGAATTAGGGTTTCATTAAACAGCATGGACTCGCCGAGTCCTCAAGGCGACTCACCGAGTCCAGCCATCCATCCGGATAGTGATTCGCATCTCTACTCGGCGAGTGTACGCACCAACTCGCCGAGTTCTTCCACAAAACTTAAAACAAAATGAATAAATATATTACCTGAAATTCCGGATGTTAGAATTCTCCCCCACTTGAATCAGACTTCGCCCTCGAAGTCTCATCCCTGAAATAGCTCCGGATGCTGCTCACGCATCTCTCGCTCCGGCTCCCAAGTCAACTCGGATCCCCTCCGATGTTGCCACTGAACCTGCACCAAAGGCACCTCCTTGTTCCTCAGAACCTTGATCTTCCGATCCACAATTGCAACTGGTCTCTCCGCGTAGTTCAGGCTTGCATCCACCTGAATATCCTCTAATGACACTACCGCTGACTCGTCGGCTATACACTTCCTCAACTGAGACACGTGGAAGGTATTATGAATCCGCTCCAACTCCGCAGGTAGCTCCAAGCGATATGCTACCCTGCCCACCCTCACGATCACTCTGAACGGCCCAATATACCGGGGCCCTAGCTTGCCCCTCTTCCTGAATCGAATCACTCCTTTCCAAGGAGATACCTTCAGGAGAGCATAATCACCGACCTGGAACTCAAGCTCGGATCGTCGCCTATCCGCATAACTCTTCTGGCGGCTCTGAGCGGTCAACAATCTCTGCTTGGCCCGTTGTATCTGCTCTGTCGTCTGAAGCACAATCTCCGTACTACCCATCACTCGTTTCCCTACCTCTCCCCAAAAAATGGGATTCTGACATCTCCTTCCATACAACAGCTCAAAAGGCGGCATACCAATGCTCGAATGATGCCTGTTATTGTAGGAGAACTCCGCTAAGGGAAAATACGTGTCCCAACTTCCGCCAAAATCCAACACACATGCTCGGAGCATGTCCTCGAGCGTCTAAATCGTCCGCTCGCACTGACCGTCAGTCTGTGGGTAGTATGCGGTACTAAAATGTAGTCTCGTACCCAACCCCTCATGGAATTTCTTCCAAAATCTGGAAGTGAAACGCACATCTTGATCGGACACAATCGAGATCGGCACCCCATGCCGCGATACCACCTCTCTCACATATACCTCTGCTAACTTCTCCGCATAAGAGCTCTCACTAATGGCAAGAAAGTGAGCGCTCTTTGTCAAACGGTCTACTATCACCCAAATCGCATCGACACCCCTCGCCGTTTTCGGCAATTTGGTGATAAAATCCATGGATATCTGCTCCCATTTCCACTCTGGGACTTCCAGTGGTTGCAACTTACCATGCGGTCTCTGATGTTCGGCCTTAACCCTACGACAGGTTAGGCAGCTCTCAACAAACCACGCCACATCTCTCTTCATACAGGGCCACCAATACTCCTTTTTAAGATCCAGAAACATCTTAGTGGCCCCGGGATGGATCGAGAATCTCGATTTACGCGCCTCCTCCATCAAGATGGTACGCGTTCCTCCAACAAACGGTACCCAAATCCGACCCTGGAAGGTCATAAGCCCTCTGCTATCGGTCACGAACTCTGACACCTGACCGATAACTCGCTCTCTCTTACGGTTCTCCGGTCTTACTGCCTCAACCTGAGCCCCTCTGAAGATGTCCAACACCGGAGTCATCACCGTCAATCTCATACAAATATCCCAAATTGGGGCGCTCTCTGCCCTACGACTAAGGGCGTCGGTTACCACATTAGCCTTGCCCGGGTGGTACAGGATCTCGCAATCATAATCCTTTACTACATCCAACCATCTTCTTTGACGCATGTTCAGGTTTGGCTGATCCATCAAATACTTCAAACTCTTGTGGTATGTGTGTATCGTACAACGAATCCCATACAGGTAATGGTGCCAAATCTTGAGGGCGAACACCACAGCCCCCAACTCTAGATCGTGGGTGGGATACCTTGCCTCGTGGGGCTTCAGCTACCTTGATGTGTACGCAATCACATACCCCCTCTGCATCAACACCGCGCCCAACCCAGATATAGATGCGTCACAATACACCACGAAGTCCTCCATTCCCTCTGGAAGAGCCAACACCGGGGCTTCGCACAATCTCTGGCAAAGAGTCTCAAATGAGGCCTGCTGCTCTGGGCCCCAGCTGAACACCACACCCTTCTGGGTCAACCTGGTGAGAGGAACAACAATCTTGGAGAAATCCCTGATGAACCTCCAATAATAGCCGGCCAACCCTAGAAAACTCCTGATCTCGGAAGGAGATTTCGGCACCTCCCAGCTCAACACCGCCTCGATCTTGCCCGGATCGACCACGGTCCCCTTTTGGTTAACGAGATGACCAAGGAATTGCACCTCTCGTAACCAAAAATCGCACTTGGAGAATTTGGCATAAAGCCTCTCCGATCTTAGCACACTAAGGATTTCTCGCAAATGCTCCTCATGCTGCTCCCTGGACCTCGAATACACCAAAATGTCATCAATGAACACAATCACTGATTGGTCCAGCATCGGTCTGCATACCCTGTTCATGAGAGCCATGAACGCTGCGGGCGCATTGGTGAGCCCGAATGGCATCACCACGAACTCGTAATGCCCATAACGAGTCCTAAACGCGGTCTTCTGGATATCCTCCTTGCGCACCCTCATCTGATGATATCCAGATCTCAGATCAATCTTGAAAAACCAAGATGCTCTCTGCAGCTGATCGAACAAATCATCGATCCTCGGCAAAGAATAACGGTTCTTGACCGTTAACTTGTTCAGCTCTCGATAATCTATGCACATTCGGTGCGAACCATCCTTTTTCTTCACAAAAAGGATCGGTGCTCCCCACGGCGAACTGCTTGGCCAAATAAACCCCTTCCCCAGCAGCTCCTGAAGCTGCGAGGATAACTCCTGCATCTCTGGAGGTGCAAGGCGATAGGGTGCCTTGGCAATAGGTGCTGCCCCCGTAATCAAATCAATGCGAAACTCAACCTACCTCTTGGGAGGCACACCCGGTAACTCCTCGGGAAAGATATCTGGGAATTCCCACACTATCGGAACCTCCTCAACCGCACTCGGTCTCTCTGCACCAACTCGCATATCCATCACATATGCTACAAAACCACTACAGCCCTGCTGTAGACTCTGTCTCGCTCTAGCAGCCGAACAAAACGCCGAATCGGGACGGGTACCCTCACCGTACACCGTAAGAACTCCCCCACTTGGGTCTCGTATAGTCACCAGCTGCCGCTCGCAATCGATAACGGCTCCAAATCTGCTCAACCAATCCATGCCTACGATGACACAGATGTCCCCCATCGCAATTGGGACCAAATCAATAGGAAACTCTACACCGAAGATCTCAAGTACACACCCTCGAATCACCTCTGTGGCATACACTGCTCTCTCGTCGGCGATGGAGACTTTCAGAGGTCGACTCAATGCCTCTCGACTAATACTGATGTGCTAACTAAAAGCCAACGATATAAAAGATCGACTCGCACCCGAGTCAAATAACACCAAAGCAGGTACAAAACTCACAAGAAAAGTACATGTGCATATCATAATATAAGCACAAAATCTCAAACATTAAAATAAATACATGAAAGAATACATACCAGCCACGACTCGGGCGCTGCGCGAACCTCTTCGCAGTCAACTGGAAGGCTCTCCCCCGAGCCTTCGGCGTCTCGGTCTTCACCGAACGACTATCCGAAGCTCTAATAGCAGCAGGGGCAGACCCCTGAGAAGCTCCCTGCGCTGACCCTCGCAGCAGCGGACACTCGGCTTTCCGGTGTTCGGTCTGGTTGCAGTGGAAACACACTGCAAACCCCTTGGGGCAGTCCTTGGCCATATGCCCCTCCTTTCCACACTTATAGCAAGATCCAACTCTACAAACTCCATCATGACCCTTGCCGCACTTTCCACAAGTGCGGCCCTTCTGGCTCCCTGCTCTGGGATCAGCGGGCTTGGCCCGCTTGGCTGCCGGCTGGGACTGTGCCGGTCGCCGATCCCTCCCCTGAGACTCCGCCTCCTCCCTAGCCCGAGTCTCTAGCTCGATCTCCCTCTTCCGAGAATTTGCCTGAAGCTCAGCAAATGTCCGATACGAGGAGTTCGCCACGAACTCCCGAATATCTCTCCTCAAAATACTCAAATAACGGCTCATATGTGCTTGCTCAGTAGACACGTGCTTAGGGCAGAACATCGCCCTCTCATGAAACATCCTGGTAATAACCGTAACAGACTCCGTACCCTGCTTGAGGGTCAAAAACTCCTGTGCCAATCGATCCCGTTCCACCAGGGGAACGTACTCATCACGAAACATGGCGGTGAACCTCTCCCAGGTCACCGCAGCAAGCTCTGCTGGAGAATAGTGTGCTGTCGTGAACTTCCACCAATCCTTCGCCCCCAGGCGAAGCTGGTTCAGTGCAAACCGAACCCTCAAGTGCTCCGGGCACAAGCATGTATAGAAACACCCCTCAATGTTAGATACCCATCTCATCGCTGCAATCGGATCCTGCGTCCCATCAAACTCTGGTGGCTTCGTGTTGCTGAACTCCCTGAACAACAATGAGTCACCCCCTTGCGGCCTAGCAGCAGCGATGGTTGCGGTGGCCGCTGCAACAGCAGCCTCAGAAAGAGCGGCATAACGCTCGTCAAAAGTCTCAATCAGCGTGGTCTTGATAGACCCGAACATATCTGGTATCACTGCCCTGATGGCCGCAGCCACCTCCTCATGGATGATCTGGTGGATCTCCTCATCACTGGTCTCATTGCTCTCTGGCGCATGATGTGTCCTCACCATGATCTACCTCTGAAATACAACATACGATATATTAGAAACTCACTCGAGCATACTCGCACTCGATAACTCATCCCTCATTGATCCCTGGCATCCCGAAGATCCTTACTTGAACTGTACACCGTCCCAGTGTTTTCAGTAGTAGGGGCCTAATACTACCGTCCACACCGTGTCAGCATACACCCCAAGTCCTCCTCCTAGGATCCCAAGTCCCAAGTACTCTATTATGCAAAATCCTTTCTCTAACAGATCTCTCATAAGCTTCTTACTGCTAACAACTCACTCTCAAGCATCTCATAGCAGCTCACCTCCCCCTAGGCTAAGGCATCACAAATCAGGCCACTCTAGTCCTAATAGGAGTACCTAGCCCACTCTAGCACGAGAATACATCATATCAATATCATAAGCATATAACATAAAGGTATCTTGGGAAATCACCATTCGGGCGCTGACTGATCGTACACACGACTCTGCTCTGCGTTTTCCAAAAATCTTTTACTCTCTTTCAAGAACTTGGTTCTCTTTTGAAAATATTTCTCAAATCCTCAGTTTGAGTTCAAATACGCCCGAAGGTGTACTCGAATCCCTCAAACCAAGGCTCTGATACCAACTTGTAACACCGTAAATTTCAAAACAATTTTTTTCGAATTTTATAAAAACATAATTCATTTATTACTCATAAAAACATCATTTTTTAAAACTCAATTCATAGCATATAACAATCCCAAGATCTCATAGCATAAAAATCCCGTGTGTGTACTGATCAGGCCGGCGCCTTCCCACGATCCTCACTAGTACCTGAAACACATAACACAAAACACTGTAAGCATGAAGCTTAGTGAGTTCCCCAAAATACCATATATAACACATATTAGCCACTCGAGACTATAACTTTGTGGGTCCGTGCACCCAACTCTGTGAACCCTCAGGTTCTATCTCTGTGAACCTTCCGGTTCTAACTCTGTAGCATGCACAGCATAAATCACATAAAATAATGCAGTGCAACACATAACACATATATAGCATACAACACGGTATCACATAACTTTAATTACCTACTCAAGGTAAAGTATAGTGAGAAGACTCACCTCAGACCCTCGTAAATCCCTGACTCGGTAGAAGTATTGCCTAGCCTCCGCCTATTCACACAAAGTAAATATCCTCATAAATATAACACTCGAGGCTAGACTCGACCCTCTATTGTCACCCTCAGAAGGGTAAAAGACTATTTTACCCCCCCCCCCCCTCTCGACTCAATGGCTCCATTGTTGACCAAACCCTAAAAGTCAACAAAAGTCAACGGTCAAACTTTGACCCAACTCGCCGAGTACACTCCGGTGACTCAGCGAGTACACACATGACTCTTAACTCTTTGTCACGCTTGGCATGTCGAGTCCCTCCCTAAACTTGACGAGTTACATCAGGCATGAATCATGGTGCCACCGCGACTCAACTCGCCGAGTTTCAAGAACAACTCGGCAAGTACAGCCTTGAACTTCAGTCCTCTAATCCCTTTCTGACTCACTGAGTCATCCCCCAACTCGGCAGTCCACTCACTGAATGATTAATGGGCAACCTTCATACTACTCGCCGAGTCTGTTCTTGGGACTCGGCGAGTTCATGCCATGCACACTCTCAAAACAACTTCTGAGGTCAGATCCGTCCCATACAATCATAGATCTGGCCTCCCCAAACATGATAATCACGTAAATCTATCATCTTGGTGCTCATGCAAAGGCTTAAAGGCCTTATTTGAAGATATGACCACTAAAATGACATCCAAAGCTCATAACCCCCATTAACACTCATAATGCTCAAGGGAAAAGGGTCTCTGGACCTCTTTGGGTCCAGATCTACAGCACCAAGACGAGAAGGGACCAATTACTCAATAACCTTCCTCTAAAAGGGGCTAAAAAGCCCTAACTCAAGGAATTACACCATAAACTGAAGAAGGGTCGAATGAATACCTCAAAATGAAGTCTCTGAGCCCTGGAATCACTGGATTAGCACCCTCTTCAGCCTCCTCTTGCCTTGGTCCTTTTCTATTTGCAAAAACACCAACAAGTGATCAAGAAAGGGCTCCTTTCCTCTCACAATCGCTCTAGGTCACTTAGGGTTTCTCTCTGGGGTCTGGTAGCCGCAAATGACGGCCATAAGGCCCCTTAAATAGGACCCAAACCCGAGGAATTAGGGTTTCATTAAACAGTGTGGACTCGCCGAGTCCTCGGGGCGACTCGCCGAGTCCAGCCATCCATCCGGATAATGATTCGCGTCTCTACTCGGCGATTCTACGCACCAACTCGCCGAGTTCTTCCACAAAACTTGAAACAAAATGAATAAATGTAATACCTGAAATTCCGGATGTTACATTATGTGTTTTAATGGAGTCCATAACTTGTCATCAAGTTATGGATAAAAGTCACTTTGTATTAAAACCATTAAAAGAACACACAACTTACAAAAATGAAGAGTCTTCATTTTAATAACTCATAAGTTATGAATTGAAAGGTTTTGTAAAGTTACAAAACTTTCCCTCAAGTACTTTTGGAACCTGTAACGTCAGCTAATAAACTTTAGTTCTAACCCTAGATTTTTAAAAGTTAAAAATCAACCCTTATACTTTATAATGTTGTTAGTTAACAATATATATATATATATATATATATATATATATATATATATATATATATATATATATATATATGTATGTATGTATAAGATCAAGTCGTCTTACCATTAGTAGGCCTCATTTATGAAGCCAGTCAATAAGGGGGGTATAAAGTTGTTGCCTATAAAATGGCAACTTAATGGGTGTCCACTTTCACCCACCGCTTCCTTGATTGGTGGAGGGTCGTTAGCCGAACGGGTAGGACAAGGACTTATAAAATTCTCACTAAAAGTATAATGATCATTATAGATTAACTAAATGTTTTATTAAGTTCCCAATCTTATTTACTTTAGGAAAATGTGAATATGGTGCTAATCCATGAAATTACACTTTGCACTTTGTTTAAGTCGTTAGTGGAGCGTATGTGGTTAACCGACACACTAACTTGGACTTAATAAGGTGGGTAAAGGGTGACTTAAGGTTTATTATAGGTCGGTGGAGCACGTGTGGTTAACCGGCACATCGATTGAGTGATAAACATTAAGGGTACCAAGTGATTTGCATGGTTACTTTACACCTCGTTTTGTGATCCTCGGTATCCCAGTCATAAAACTTGGAGGGCACACTCGAGATTGAAACATGCCTTTGAAAAGTTCATTGAATCTCAAAAGAATCTAGGAATTTCTAAAAAACCAATTAAAACCTAATACTTATATTTCGTTTTTCATGGTGGAAATTGGTGAAATGTCATTCACCTACCTTTCAAATATATTATAGCTTAGATTACGGCATCCCTCTTCTAAGTTATGATATATTGTGATTGGATCCTAGCCTTAATATTACATTTGGGTGTTTTATTAAGGACTATCTTTATATCTAAACTAAACTTGTTCTCCTCTTTTCAGATGTCTTCCAACAACACTGCTTCTAGCTCAAACCCTACTGACTCCTTTTCCCTCATGAACCTATGTGGGAGGGTCATCTTCGATGGTCCCAACTTTATGGATTGGATCTGAAACATCAGGATGGTGACTCGCTACGAGGACAAGGAATATGTCCTCGATAAGGAGCTAAAGGAGATCGATGAGTCCATTGCTACTCCCCAGAAGATCGCCGACTTCCGGACTCATGAAAGAGATGCCACTAAAGTGGCATGCATCATGATGGCCACCATGACAGCTGAACTCCAGAAGTCCTATGAGGGCTACTACCCTTTTGAGATGCACCAAGATATGATGGAAAGATACCATCCGAGTGCTTGTCAAGAGCGGTACGAAATAATCTCCTTCATGATAACAAATGGGATGAAGGATGGAGAATCCGTCATGAGCCACATACAGAAAATGCAAAGGTATGTGGATCGTTTGCTGAAGCTTAATGTGAACTTCCCTGAGGAGCTAGCAATAGATATCATTTTGCACTCCTTACCCTCATGTTATGATCAATTCCTCATGACATACCACATGAATAAGGAAGGAGTCACATTCAGCAAACTTCAAGGACTCCTAAAGACCGCAGAAACAGGTCTTAAAGGTAAGTCGGCTGTTACCACTCCTACTCCTACTCCAAACTTCGCCCCTGTCCTGGAACCAAGAAAGGTTTCGTCACTCTTTCTTCTGACCCAAAAGTGGCTGAATGATTCTATTTCCATGAAAAGTCGCATTGGAAGCGGAACTGCCCAAAGTACCAGCAAGATGTGAAGGATGGGAAAGTCAAACCTAACCATGCAGGTATTTACACTATTCTATCTAATAACTCGCCCTATGGAATATGGATCATGGAAAGATAAACTTGATCATATGGAATAGGAAAGCTTCACCTGTCACCAAGATTGGAGTTTATTCTTTGTTGCTAAGTAGTGGGTTTACTTTAGATTTGAATAAATGTTGTTATTCGCCAGAAATGGCAAGAAATATTATTTCCTTTCATGCTTTAAACAAACAAGTGTTTACCTTTTCTTTTGATAATGAAATTGGTGCAATAAATGCTTTCTTTAATAATGTTCTTTATTTTAAAGCACTACCTTGTGATGGTGTGTATGAAGTTTTGTCTGTTGTAGATAACCTAGGAAATAATATGTTGTGTATTGATTCTTCTAATAATAATAACTTGGATAAAGCATCATTTTGGCATTGTCGTCTTGGACATGTGAGCAAGAAACGCATAGGCCAGCTCCAAAAGGATGGAATCTTAGAGTCATTTGAACTAAAGTCATATGATAGTTGTGAATCATGCTTACTTGGAAAAATGACAAAGTCACCCTTCACTGGCTCTTGTGCTAGGGGTGAAGGTTTGTTGGATCTGGTACACACAGATGTGTGTGGACCCTTCAAATCTGCCACAAAGGATGCTAATTGTTATTATTTGACTTTTACTGATGATTATAGTAGATATGGATATGTCTATTTAATCAAGCATAAGTCAGAGACTTTTGAAAGGTTTAAAGAGTTTAAACAGGAAGTCGAGAATCAATTGGGCAGGAACATTAAGATGCTTCGATTCGATCGTGGTGGTGAATATCTTAGTACAGAGTTCCTCGACTATCTTAAGGAATGTGGGATTATCTCACAACTGACACCTCCTAGGACACCATAATTGAATGGTGTGGCTAAGAGGCGTAATTGAGCCTTTTTGGATATGGTTCATTCCATGATGAGTTGAGCTTTGCTACCAATCTCATTTTGGGGGTATGCCTTAGAGACTGCCGCTCATATCCTTAATCTGGTCCCTACAAAGAAAGTCGCCAAAACTCCTCATGAGATGTGAACTAGTAAAGTTCCCAAACTAGACCACATCAAGATTTGGGGTTGCGAGGCTTTTGTGAGGCACGAGACTCATGATAAGCTCGAACCTCAAAGTGAGAGGTGTATTTTCATCGGCTACTAACAAAAATCTTTTGGTTAACTCTTCTACAGACCTAGTTAGAATGTGGTCTTTGTAGCAAGGAGGGGTGTCTTGAGAGAGAGAGAGAGAGAGAGAGAAAGAAAGAGAGAGAAAGAGAGAGAGAGAGAGAGAGAGAGAGTTCATAAGCCAAGGAAACAGTGGGAGGAAAATTGACCTTGAAGAAATTCAAGAATCAAGTGGTGAAGGAACTTTAAACCCTAGCACTTAACCTGAGGAGGAAACTCCTGTTGAGCCAATTGACGAGTCTGTACCTCTGAGGCGTACCACAAGGGTTAGGAATGTTGTAGAGTCTAGAAATTGTAAAAGTCGAAGTGTCTGTTTCGCATGTTAGTTATTTTACTAAGTCTTCATTTGTGCGAAGCGTATTGTTAAGGACTTAGTATATGTTTTGTACACTCATGTTTCCTATAAATAGGGACTGAGGTTAGAAGTAGAGAGAAGATTGATTCAACGAGTGATTTGTTAGTCATTCGCATTTTTCTCTTCTTAAGTTTGTAATCAGTTTCTTCATCAATATAAGATCTGTTTAATATTTACTCCTTGTGTTCTTACTTTCATTCATATAATCATGATTGCTTTCTAAATCTTGATTACAATTCTCATCAATTGGTATCAGAGCAGGATTCAAACTGCATTGATCTGATTTTCGTTTTAGAATCATTTGCTTTTTGAGTAGTGATTTTACTCAAAACATTTCCGCGCATTTTGGTTCTGAAAATCTCTCTTGATCTTCAGATTTGAATCGATTCTGCATTTGAATTGTTTAGTCGAGTGATCGATTAGCAATCAGTGATTAATTCATTTGATCAATTCACAAATTCATCAAGTTTTTCAAGTTTTTCTGAAAAATTCTCGTGTTCATCAATGGCGAACTTCAACATGAATACCATGACTTCTTTCTCTCAATTACTTGGTTCTTCAACCCAAATTCCAATGTTAATCCCTGAGTACTATGATCAGTGGGCTGATAGGATGGAGGATTACTTAAATGGAATTGACGAAGAGCTCTGGAATTATATCAGTGGAAAAGTTCTACCTCCTGAAAATGTTCAATCAATTGGACCGTCTGCTTCTTCAAATGAAGTTGCTGAACAACAGAATCGCCTGGAGAAAAATGAGAAAAGGTGTATGAGGGAGCTAACAGGTGCATTGCCTCCTCTGTTTTACAATTACATTCGTAGTTGTAAAACAACCAAGGAGATTTGGATCACACTGAAAGAGAAGTATCAAGGTAGCGAGAAGACAAAGATCAATTCCGTTAAGAAATGTCTTGTTGAGCTTAAGGAATTCAGACAAAAGGATGCTGAAACAATTGAAAACTACTATGATCGTCTGAATGAGCTTGTTTATCGTTGCAACATGTATGGAATCACAAGATCTCTCATGGAATTCAATCTGACATTCATCATGGGCCTTCGCAAGGAATGGCGTAGTGTGAGTATGATGATAAAGAACCAACAAATTTTTGATACTTCCACCCTTAATGATCTCTACAACCAACTGAAAACACATGAAAGCGAAGTTACAGAAATGTTTGAAGAATCGAAACAGAGTCTAGGAGGTCCATTGGCTTTAGTTTCGAAGGTTACTGAAATTGATGCTGGTGAAAAGGAAGGATCAGACAATGAAGGTTTCTTAATGAATTCTGATGATGAAGCAGTTGCATTTTATTCAAACAACAGAGTTAAGAAATTTTTCAAAAAGCCTTTCAATCCAAAAGGAAAGCAAACTGATGCGAAGAGTGGTTTCATAAAAGGGTGAGGTGAGGAGAAGAAGAAATTAGAGAAGGTTGAAGAAAAGCAGAAAGATGCGAAACCAGAAAAGAAACTAAAAGGTGACTCTGGAATTGATTGTCATTACTGCAGTGGAGCGAATCATTTCGCAGCTGATTGCATGTTAAGGAAGAAAGAGGAGAAGAAGAGCAAAATCAAAGACGAAGCCTACTACTCAGAGAAGCTTGAGGAGGTGCGTGCGAAGGCGAAATGATTGTCTTTGGTTGCGAAAGGAGAGTATGAAGAAGAAGAAAGTGGAACTTATCAGATCTGGTCTTCAGGATCTGATGATGAAGAGATGAGGCACCCAACTCATGGTGCAATGTTCGCAATTTATGAAGAAAATTGCGAAGAGAATGTTTCTGGACGATGCTTTGTGTCCAAGTCCACTGATAAATCTCCAATGACCACTAAGGTACGTGCTATTCTTGAATCCTTTAATATTCCTTTATCTGCTTATGATGCTTAAATAACTTCATTTGATGATACTGTTGCTTATTTTGATTCTGTTATTGTGTCGGCTAGTATAGAAGCACAAAATCTAAAATCGCAACTAGCTGAGACAAGAAGACAATTAGAGATTAAACGAAGCAGAGTAGATAAACTTGAATTACAAATGACAAATGTGAATTGTGATAGGGACAATATTGATAAAGAATTTAGGTTGTTACTAGCACAACGAAACATTTATTGTAACTCTGCTAAACGTTTATATGCGAAGTTAACAGCTTTACATCATTCATCTGAGATAAGCAAAGAACAACATAGGAAACTTCTACCTTTTCTTGAATATGAACGCGAAAAAGTTGATGTTGTTTCTTATGACTGTGAAAATACTATTGCTCAATTTGACAAAATACCTGATGATAGATTCGCATATGATATTGTCAAAATTGATGAATTTTTGAATGCGGATGAATTGGTTAGTATTGTTAATGAAAGTTTGACAATGAAAGTGAAAATCTTATAGAAAACTGAAACTTCAACTCTTGATTCTCAACACAATTATGCTGATGTCGATGACAATTCAGATAATGTGAGTGAAATCAGTGAGATCGAAGAGGAAGAAGAGGTTGATTGTTCTCAACTGTCTATCATTAGTATAACATCTAAGGTCAAAGGTAAAAAATTATAGTTGATTCGATAGTAAACGATGAAAATGATAAACCCTCTACTTCGCAAACTTGTCACTTTGACACTGTGGAAGTTGAAAGCTGTAAGTCAGATGACACTGATAAAGACGAAGAAAAAGTGAAAGATTCTCATGAATCACCTCAACGTGTTGTTGTTAATCAAGTGTTTGGTGATACAAAAGAATTCGACAAAGTTCTTAATGACAAAGGTGCACATTATTTGGAAACCAACACTGTGGTTTATCCGAATTTTACATGCACTGATAACACGATTTTTCCAAATCAAGTCTTCTTCACAACTGGAAATGTTGAGAAAATCAAGCCTGAATTCAAAAAAATGGTTGAAAATGACAACAAAAGGTCAACCACCAAAGATTTCTTTGCAAATCAAAATACGGTAGAAAACAATTTAACTCAAAACTATTATGTTTTTCAAATTAATAAATCATCACAAAAATGGATGGTTAAAAGTGAAAAAGAAAACAAAGTTTTTGAAAAAGTTGAAAAACTAAAGATGGAAGTGAAATTGAATTCTCATGAATTTAAGTTGATGGTTGGAAAGTATTCAAAAGAAAACAATGTTTCAAAAAGAAAAGCAAGAAAAGCAATCTTTTGGCAAGTTGTGTCTAATGATAAACCTAAAGTTGCGCAAGCACAAATTCTTAGAACAAAACCATCAACATTTCAGAGAACAAACAAACAAAAGGATACAAGTTTTCACAAACCAATATATTCTGTTGACAAAATTTCAATGAAAAGTAAAGATGAATCTGTTCGAATGATCGTAAAATTTCAAAATGTTAGAAAATTAACGAATAATTCACCAACTTTGAATGTCAAAACTCAAACAAAACCAAAATTCTCACCCAAACAACCAAATTTTCCAAATCCTTCCATCACAAAACCGACTAAAGTTTCATATACAAAAGGAAAATCTGATGTATACACGATCAACAATTGGCTTGAAGGGAAAGGAAAACAATATCAAAATGGAAAGTTTTTAAAGCAACAGATAAAGACTGCATTTGACAAGTTTGTGAATGAGTCTTCTACTAGTAGTTCATCATCTCATGATTCGCAAGTTCCAGTACAAAAGTGGAAACCAGTTGTGAAAGTTGCGAAGGTTGTGAAGGATGAGGTGAAAGTCAATAGAAATCCAAAACTATCAAACAACTATATTTCAATATCTAGATCTGATGATGTTGATCTAATCGATAGTGTAACAGACAAAGTGAAAACGTGGTTTTTAAATTCAAAGAATTTGTTCAATGCTACTAATGAAGGACCCAATAAGTCTTGGATTCCTAAATTCTTTCATTAAATGCAGGTGATATGTAACGAGTAATATGATGTGAAATGGTATATTGATGGTGGTTGTTCTCGTCACATGACTGGAAGAATGGAAAACTTGCGAATTTATAGAAGCTTGGAAAATGTTGGAGTAGTCAAATTTGGAAACAATCACAAGTGTCAAGTGAAAGGGTATGGAAAAGTCACAAATGGACAATTCACAGTTAACCGGGTTGCTTATGTCGAAGGTCTTCAACATAACTTTATTAGTTTTTCGCAACTTGTTGTGGGTACTGGAAATCAGGTTGTGTTCAATGAAGAAGGAAGTATAATTTCAAAAGTAGAGACAAATGAAGTACTTCTCAAATCCAAAAGATATGGAGACATGTTCACACTAGACATCAAACCGATTGTGGGCAAACCTGCAGTATATCTATTGTCAAAGGCCTCTAATGATATTAGCTGGCTTTGGCATAAAAGATTGTCTCATTTGAACTTTCGCAATATTAACAAGCTTATCACTGAAGATTTGGTTAGAGGTTTACCTGTACTGAAATTTGACAATGATACTTTGTGTGCAGCTTGCGAACAAGGAAAACAACATAGAAAAGGTCATCCAATTGTGATAGATTCAAAAATCGTGGAACCGTTGGAACTTCTTCATATTGACTTATGTGGACCGTCGACTGTTGCTACAATCAATAAAAAGCGGTACATTTTAGTTATTGTTGATGATTTTTCTCGATTTACATGGGTATTCTTTCTCAGGTTAAAATCCGAAGTTGCTTAGACGATGATTGATTTTATCAAAAAGATTGAGATGAGTCTTAAAAAGCATGTTCGCAGAATTAAAAGTGACAATGGTTTCGAGTTTAAAAATCAAACGCTAGATTCATTTCTCACAGCCAAAGGCATTTCGCATAATTTCTCATCACCATATACTCCACAACAAAATGGTGTTGTTGAAAGAAGAAATAGGTCTCTATGTGAAGCAGCAAGGACCATGCTAACATATGCGAACTTACCTCAATATCTTTGGGATGAAGCTGTGTCGAATGCATGTTTTACTCAGAATCGTTCATTCATTCATCGAAGATTCAATATCACTCCATATGAAATATTCAACAATCGAAAACCTAATGTAAAATTTTTTCATGTTTTTGGTTGCAGGTGTTTTATAATGAATCTAAAAGATAATTTGACCAAGTTCCAAGCGAAAGCTGATGAAGGCATATTCTTAGGATATTCGCAAAATTCAGTTGCATACAGGGTGTTAAACAAGCGAACAAGAAAAGTTGAAGAAACTTTCAACTTAACCTTTGATGATTACTATCTTAAACAAACAGATAGTAAATTTGAAAATAAATCAATTCTTGTTGATTCAGATACCCAAATTGAAAATTCAGATATTAATGATTTTGATTATGACTTAATTTTCCGAATTCCTGACAGGGCAATTGATGCGGAAGTTCATGCTCCTGATAATCAAACATCAGAATTCTCAAAACATACTGATGATTCAACACTTACTACGACTTCAATATCTTGCAAAAGTGTGCCTAAAGTTCATATGGAGAGGGAGCATACGACCACAAATATACAGGGAGAGAAAACTTTCGAGGGGGAGAATGAGATTATGAGTAATCAAGTTGAGGGGGAGCATTTGCAATTACCTTTAAATGATCAACATAAACATCATTTTGAGAGGGAGCATCAAGATGAACATCATGATGAGAGGGAGCATGATGAAACATAGACAATTAATCTTGATGAAAATGATGAATTTCATGAATTAAATGATAATTTTTCTATTGCAGGATCTGAAAATGAAGATATGTACGAAGATGCACCAATGGAATTCAATCCTGATTTTGCACCACTTGGGAAATAGACAAGGAATCATCCTAAAGAACAGGTGATTGGGAATCCACAAGATGGTGTGTTGACCAGAGCTCAAATTCGTGCGAAAAATGAGGTACTGAATGCGAACCAAGAATTATGTATGTTTAATGTTTTTATTTTGAAAATAGAGCCAAAGACAGTAAAGAATGCTATGGAACACTCAGATTTGGTTGTTGCTATGCAATCTGAACTGGTTGAGTTTGAACGAAACAAGGTTTGGAGATTAATTCCTAAACCTTCTGATGTTTCGATTGTCGGATTAAAATGGATTTTTAAAAATAAAACCGACAAAGATGGCAATATTATTCGAAATAAAGCTAGACTAGTTGTTAAAGGCTATTTGAAACAAGAAGGAATAGACTATGAAGAAACATTTTCTCCTGTCGCAAGACTCGAAGCAGTTCGCATATTTTTACCTTATACAGCTCACAAAGACTTCAATGTTATTCAAATGGATGTTAAGTGTGCATTCTTAAACGGAGAACTAGAAGAAATAGTTTATGTTGAACAACCACCAGGATTTATAAATGAGGAACATCCTGATCATGTCTACATACTAGACAAAGCAGTATATGGGTTAAAACAAGCACCAAGAGCCTGGTACGCAACACTTACAAATTTTTTGAAACAATCTAAATTTAAACAAGGATCAATTGACCCCACATTATTTCGCAAGAAAGTTGGGAATCATCTTATGCTTGTTCAAATTTATGTTGATGATATTATTTTTGGCTCAACTGACCCAACATTGTCGATTGAATTTGAAAATCTCATGAAGAGTCAATTTGAAATGAGCATGATGGGAAAAATTAATAATTTTCTTGGTTTAAATATAAGACAGAACAGGGATGGAATTTTAATCAACCAAGAAAAATATACAAAGAATCTGCTCGAAAAGTTTGGAATGACAAACAGCACGAAGCTAAGAGTACCAATGGCAGTGGGAAGAAGACTAACTCCTTCGTTAGATACTCCTGCTGTTGATTTAACACTTTATCGAAGCATGATAGGGTCTTTATTGTACTTAACTGCAAGTAGACCTAATATTATGTTTTCAGTTTGTAATTATGCTAGATATCAAGCTAATCCCAGAGAACCTCATTTGACTGCAGTGAAAAATATTTTTCGCTATCTTAAGGGTACAATTTCGTTAGGACTTTGGTATCCTTCGAAATCTGGATTCTTCATTCAAGCTTTTTCAGATTCAGATCTAGGAGGATGTACTTTGGATAGGAAAAGTACAAGTGGTGCTTGTCAACTATTGGATGGAAAATTGGTGAGTTGGCAGTCAAAGAAGCAAACTTGTGTTGTTATATCAACTACTGAAGCTGAATATATTTCAGCTGCTGCTTGCACTTCGCAAATCATTTGGCTTCAGAGTCAACTTCGTGATTATGCAATAAATATGAAAAATATTCCCTTGTATTGTGATTCTCAAAGTGCAATTCGCATTTGTCATAATCCAGTACAACATTCAAAGACAAAACATATTGCTCTTCGATATCATTTTATCAAAGATCATGTGGAAGATGGGAATATCGAAATACATTTTGTTAAAACCACTGAACAACTTGCTGATATTTTTACTAAACCTCTTGATGAAAAATCATTTGTGAGAATTTTAGCAGGTTTTGGAATGATCGATGCGAATTCATTGCCAAAATCAATAACTCAAGAATGAAAGGTCCATTCAGCAGCTCTGAATCAGAATCATTCAGAAGTTATTGTGCGTTAAGAGGCTTCGCATTCGCACATTTGGTAACTGAGGTTCAATTTAATTTTGTTCTTTTCTGCTTTGCGAAAAACAAGAAAAACCAAAAATATTTTCATTTGTTTGTCTATTTTTTTTAAAAAAAATTCAAAAACAACAAAAAGATTTTCTTTTGTTTTGTCTTTCATTTTTGAGAAATACAAAATCACAAAAATATTTTTTTTCTTTGTTCTTTAAGTTTTGTGTGTTTTCAGTATTAGTCAAGAGCAAAATGCGAAGAGGTCATGCTTATGTTTCTATGGGAATGTATCATTTCTTTCAACTTTGTACTAGTTAGGATGTCCCTAGAAGCATGCTGCAGCATGTTGACCCAAGCCTCATATGACTCTATGTGTGAGAGACAAAAGCCTTAATGAAATTATCATATGAAAATTTCTTCCCAATCAGGCTTATATTCGCATTAGTCAAAAGAGCTACCTTACTCTTCTCAAATGAGTAAAGAGTTTTCTGTTTGGTCCATAAATAACAGAGGTACATTCGATCTTATAACCAATCTTTTTCATCACAAAATTTCTTAATACGATACACACACAAAGTCACATGTCCATGAGGTGACCTGATCAAACCAGTCGTGATTTAGACATGTCATCATTCTGTGTTAATGATCTTGTTTCATGAGTCCGTGAAATAAGTAAAACCCACAAACTTCAAAAATTAAGGAATTGAAGGGGAACTACGTTCCAGATTTTTACGAAACAATTGTTTCAGTACCTAATATTTCATATACTCCAAATTATATTCATTCTTATGAGTGATCCTGATCAAATTTTCGAAACCCACGAAGTTTGTTTCCCAACAGGGTCCAACACTTAAAATTTTTTTGAATATACTTTCCGTGTGAGTATATATCTGAAATTCTTGTCACTTTTCAAAATAATCCAAAGCAATCTTGTCCTTGAACACAATGTTCAAACAAGTAATTTCGGTTACAATTACTCACCTTATGTTTAGGATGATATGTAACGAAATTCACAAACCACCATATTAATCCTATAAAAGAAGCCCTTCGATACTTTTCTATAAGTATTCGATTGTATGTCACGGGAAAATGCGAAAGCATTTAATTACCTCTCTTGGTAATTAATGAAGTAACCTTTGCCTGAGGTTTTACTGCTTTGTGTCAATAAATTTTGGCATCACAGGATTCAAAAAAAAAGTTTAGAGTAAATTATATGGATGGTCCTTATGGTTTAAGGTAATTTGCACGTTTGGTCCCTAACTTATTTTTTTAACTCGGACCGTCCCTATAGTATTATTTTGTTATGCGTTTGGTCCCTAACCAACTTAAAATGACCAATATACCCTTACTTATTATTTTAATTGTTTTTTATTAACTTGTTAAATAAAATTGTAAAAAAATTGTTTTAGATGTGAGCCCATCACCCTCGCCCATACCTGACCTCCCTCCAATCCTTCACCCTCATCCTCTTCTCTACAGGATTTCTTACCTTCCCTGCCAACCCATTCATGTTTACCTGCAACCTATCAATCTTCGTCTTTGCATAACAATTCAATACATTAAACCACCAAAAAAACATGAACCGAAAGGAATTATCCAATCCATCAAAATCAGAAAAAAAAAAAGAGACCTGTTATGCAATCAAAATTATAACAGGAAGGAATCCTTTAATCAAAATCAAAGGCTAAGAACAATAGAACAGGAAGGAATCCTTGAACGATTCAACTTGCCACGATTTCGGTTTTTTGGATTCTAGATTTTTTACAATCTCCACATTTCCCCTAAATGCCTAAACACAATGATTTCTAATGAGATTTCCATTAAGAAAAAAAGTTGCAGGTGTGTGAACTCAGTTGCTTCGTTTTTTTCCAGCAATCTGCGGTGTTCTCTTCTCTGGTGATCTGCGCCATTTTCTTTGGTAACTTGCTTCGTTTTTTTTGGTAGACCTGAACCATTCGGTTTGTTTTTTGGAGATCTAAAGCTTCGTTTTTTTCGGTGGAATCTATAAAGGGGGAGATGAAGAGATCTAACAGTTACTTTCTTCTGATGGCGATCTGAAAGAGGGGGACATAGAGGTTGCCGATGAGGTCTCATGAGGGTGAGTGGCAACGATTTTCTCTTAGTCTGGTGTTGTTGGTTGAGAGTTAAAGGGAGACAGATGATTGTCGTATGGTCCGGTGGATTGTTTAGGAGGATGGATGATGGTCGAGAGGTCTTCGGCGGCTAAATTAGTGAAACGTTTCCAACGAAATAGACACTGGTGACGGCAAATGGGTGATCAGTTTTTCATGGTGTCTATGTTTAGGTTGAAAGTGACGGTAAGGAGCAACAGTGAAAGAAAGTGGATTTAAATGGTCCCTTTTTAACTATAATTATATTAATATAAATATAAATAATAAATTTAAATAGACTAAAAAATTAAAATAAGCTTTAAGGGTATAATAGTCATTTCAGATCTGCAAGGGACTATATCCGAAATAAAACCAAAGTATAAGGATGGTCCGAGTTAAAAAAATAAGTTAGGTACCAAACGTGCAAATTATCCCAAACCACAGGGACCATCCGTGTAATTTACTCTTTTTTTAACTTGATTCTTATCTCATTTCTTTGAATCACATGCACTCACGAAATCCTCGAGGTTCTAAGTAATACCAACTTAGGCTGACAATTTCGCAAGACTGGTAAATGACTTCGTTTAAAATCCCATGAACGAAAGAGCCCAACCTCGATACTGAAGCGTCTTCATTCACACAACTGTACTTATGAACAGTTTCCAGTAACCGTTGGCCCTAGTTTCAAGGCACTTTATGGGGAATGATCATTACAACGGCTATTGATTGCAAGTTTCCAGGAACACGTAGCTTACTCTATTTTTGGAAACGGTTCATCTTTGAGATTAACATATAAAAGGGATAATCTTTTCTGATAATCATTACGCGATTCAAAATTTTCAGACGAACAAAAAGTCCTAATCTTTCTTTCAAGAAATTTCTCAGATTAGCAATGGCTACTACTCAATCCAACACAGAAGAAGTTATCTCACAGTCCCTCATGAAGATTCAAAGCACAAATTACCAAGTTGATCCTAATGTCTCATCTTATCCAGAAGAATTGAAGATGTTGATCGTTGCACTAAAAAGATCAGCATTATCAATTGTTATGTTCAATTCCTTCTTTGTTCCTATGACTTGGTTGTCAATGGCGGCATCAACTGCGTCATACAACTATGCAACAAATGTAATAACTTTCAATCTGGTGAATAACAAGAGGATTCGTCTTAAAAAGAACATGTTCATCGACTTCTTGAACATTCCTCATAACCCACCGTTCTTTAAGCCAACAAACTCACATATTATCTTCATGTTCAATGAGATGGGACATCAACCCACTCTTGAAAAGATAAGTGATTTCAGGAAATCAAGCTTACCATGTATATGGAACTTCTTGTTTGGTATCTTTCTAAGATGTTTGACCGGAAGGAGTGTTGGTCTAGACAGGGGAAGAATGGAGGTTTATGCAATGGTTATGGGACTTTACTACGATCTTAAGTGTCGATTATGGAACTCAGCTTTGGAAGGAGTTCAACAAAAGCTTAGAAAACACCAGTGTTGATAAAGGGATTTCTTGTGCAAGGTACTGGAGTTTGATTTTGGAAAAGGTATATGCAAAAGAAGGAATTCAAGTTCCTGAAGAAGGAGATGTCGCAGAGTTTTCTTTGTACCAATTTCCCAAAGTTGTTGAAGATGATGTGAATATCTTCACAAGTGTTGCAAGAATTCTTGATGCAATGCTTTGCAAAGTGTCCTCTCTTTACAAGGTGTTAATTCGATACATGAAGACTTTTGATCCTAATGTGCAAACTGGAGTGCTACTTGAATTCTGTGGTGAGTCATCCAAGAAGAAGAAGAAGACTAAAAAGGAGGAAAAACCCGAATCTCCAAAAGTATCAAAGGCTGAAGAGGTTGAGAAAGTTGAGTCTTCTACCAAACTTGAGAAGGAGATCATACCGACTAAGTCAGGGTCTTAAAAAAGCTTCGCAAGTTGTCACATAAGAAGACTACCTCTCCTACTATTCGCAAAACTTAAGTGAGTAGTAAGGGGGCTATGTTTAGAGAAATTTCGGCTCCTATTTCTCCTATGTCAAAGAAAAGAAGAGCTCAAGATGTTGCGAAGCACATCACTAAGAAGCTGTACAAGAAAAGGAAGATGATTATTCGCAATGAGTCATCAGATGATGAAGTGGTTCCTAGGACTCCACCTGTTTCAACTTCACCAATGGTAAACATCTCTCTTCCCATTACTTCGCAAATTTCCACTACCACAACTATTCTACTCAAAGTAGTCACTACCAAATCAGTTCATGAGGAGGTACCTACTTCTGATATGGTTGTTAACGTATCTGATACGGGGACACCTATCACGAGTGTTGAACTTACAATGCCAATCATTTTATCTACTTCTTTACCCATCTCATCTGAGAGTTTATCTACTTCATTACCACCATTTCTTCTCCTGAATACAAATATAACCACATCATCCATCTTTGATCATCCTTTACAACATCCCTTCACTACATTGTTTCCATCCCAATCCCTTGAAACACCATAACCTATATCTTCGCAAGCTCAGTCTGATGAAGAAACCGAAGGAGGAGGTTTTGGAGGAACATTTGAAGCTTTACACTTTGATTCAAAGGAGGAGGAAATCCCTGATCATATGCTTATGTCAGGTAAGCAATTTAAAATCCTGAATCGAAAGTTGAATGCATTTATTCAATCACAAGATGATTCTGGTACAAAGTCTTCTGTATCGGGTTCGGAGGTTGAAACAATGATCAAAGCTGCAGAGAAAAGAATAACTGTGAAAGTTGATGCTTCTGATAAGAATAATGAGCTTCACATTCAAGCTCAAGGGAAATCTTTTGATAGTGTTGTAAGAGATCTGACAATTATTACAAAAGAACGACATGTTCTTTTTGTACAAGATGTGAAGAAGGTCCGAGAAGATATCAACTTCAAGGTTGAGGAGTTAAAGAAGGAGATTGCAAAAGAGATTTAAGAGCTTAATTCTCAAAACTTGGACGTGCGAAAATGTGTTGATGTTGTTGCTGAAGCACTTACCAAGATTGCTACTGATTATCAATCATCTGCTCCAATTATCGAAGCCAAGCACAAAGAAGATAAGGAGCAGTTCGCAAAATTAATTCAGTTGATGACTGAATTAAAGAGTTGTGTTTCAAATCCTTCTCAACAATGAATTCTTACTCCGGAATTTTTAACGCTTAAATTCAACACTTTGGAGCAAGCTATTCAGAAGGCATTGGCCCCGATTACAAATTTTACTTCCGTTTTACCAAAGAATGCCCCACCTGTTTTCACAGGGGTGCAAGGGGGAGAAAGAAAAGGAAGTAAAGGGGATGATGCGAAAACTATTGGAAAGATACATTCGACTCAGCTTAAAACATCTTTGCCTATACTCACAAAACCAATTCCTTCAACAATAGTAACAACAAAGCCAATTACAAAGCCAATTTCTAAAGGAATTATAATTGGTTCAACAGAAGGAGGGAGTTCAAGTACGAAACCTCAAACAGTGAATACTGGAAAAGGAAAAGAGGTAGTTTATGAAAAGTCGAAAGAAGAAAAGAAAGCAGAGGCTGAAGATGCAAAAGAAAAAACAAAGACAAATTCAGAGCATTCTAAGGCAAAGAGCAAATGATCCACCAACTTTAAACAAGGGTGATCCTGCAAAGTTGTACTTATTTGAAACTATCGAATCCAAAGTCTTGGGAAATCATTTGTATGATTTTGAGAAAAAGCCTAGAAGAAGTTATGATGTTGCGAATTCAGACAGAAGCCAACTTGACTTTCTGATAAACGAAATGATGTTTATCAGAACGCAGTACAATATCAGTGAAAAGTTTGAAAATGCTGATGAATACACCTACATGAAAATTAGATTTCATGATGTACTTGCGAAGGATCAAGAGGAAGTTTGGTCTATGATGAAGATAAAGAAAGTACTAACTATCAAGAAGGATGTAATGTTCGAGAACATACTTCAAAACTTTCGATACTTTGTTGTCCGTGCAGATAACAAGGCTTTTGATTTTACCATTGCTGACTTTCCCTTAATGAATCTAAATGATCTCATTCAAGTGGCACTTATCCTGAAAGACATGAAAGAAAACAAGCTCAAAGGATATGATACTGATGTGTTCAGATTTGGTTTTGCACATATCAAGATATTCATAGATAACTACTATGATTGCTTGGCATTAAGTGATGAAGAACTCGCATCAGGCCTTGGAAGAAAAGTTACAGTTTCTTGGGAGTCAACATTGCCTCAAAGAGAATTGAAGAAGTATGCAAACGGAGAGATATGCCTTAAACCTTTTGGCATGGTTTTCGTAGGCAAAGACACCAAGGGGAAGCCTAAAAGATTCTTGTTTCAAGTCTCTGAGATTGAAAGATACACCACTTCGCAATATACGAATTTCATTGTTCGTATGAATAATTGCACAAAGAATAATGAAGGAGACACGAAGGAGCTTAAAAAGATCATCACTTGGTATTCTGAAATCCGAAGAACAATGCACTTAGCTGTTCAGAATCTCACAAACTGAATAGCTTCAACTGTTTACAAAGGGGGAGAATGTAGAGTCTAGAAATTGTAAAAGTCGAAGTGTCTGTTTCACATGTTAGTTATTTTACTAAGTCTTCATTTGTGCGAAGCGTATTGTTAAGGACTTAGTATATGTTTTGTACACTCATGTTTCCTATAAATAGGGACTGAGTTTAGAAGTAGAGAGACGATTGATTCAACGAGTGATTTGTTAGTCTCACATTTTTCTCTGCTTAAGTTTGTAATCAGTTTCTTCATCAATATAAGATCTGATTAATATTTACTCCTTGTGTTCTTACTTTCATTCATATAATCATGATTGCTTTCTAAATCTCGATTACAATTCTCATCAAATGCACCTGAGCACTACTATGGTTTCCATATTACTGCGGAAGGTGAGACACTTATCAGTGATGAGACATTGGTAAGTCTGGATGAACCAAACCGCTACGCAGAAGCCATGGCAAGCCCTGAGTCTGCTAAATGGAAAGAGGCAATGAACAACGAGATACAGTCCATGTATGACAATCAAGTTTGGAATTTGGTTGACAATGTACCAGGTCGTAAAACAGTTGGGTGCAAGTGGATCTTCAAGAAGAAGACCGACATGGATGGTAATGTACACACATATAAGGCGCGACAGATTGCAAAGGGCTTTTCTCAAACTCCAGGAGTTGATTATGATGAGACCTTTTCACCAGTAGCAAAGATTGAGTCCATTAGGGTTCTGTTAGCCATTGCTGCATTTCATGATTATAAGATATGGCAAATGGATGTCAAAACCGCCTTCCTTAATGGAAGACTGGCTGAGGATGTTTACATAAGTCAGCCAGAGGGTTTTGTTAGTACAGAATACCCTAATAGAGTGTGTAAGCTCGAGAAATTCATTTATGGATTGAAACAGGCACCCCGCAGATGGAATCTTTCCTTCGATGAGAAAGTCAAAGATTTTGGTTTTTCGAGGAGTGAAGATGAATCTTGTGTCTATGTCAAGGCTAGTAGGAGTATAGTTAGCTTTTTGGTACTGTATTTGGATGACATACTACTTATAGGAAATGACATCCCAACCTTGCAGGAAGTGAAGTCCTGGCTTAGGAAGTGTTTCTCTATGAAAGACCTAGGAGACGCTGCCTATATTCTATGGATAAGGCATCTGAGAGACCGGAGTAAAAGACTAATTAGACTTAGTCAGAGTACCTACTTGGATAAGGTGCTGAAAAGGTTCAGCATGCAAGATTCCAAGAAAGGAGAGTTACCCATCCAGAGTAACGCCAGACTGAGTAAAACTCAGAGCCCGAGTACTGAGGCTGAGATAGCATAAATGAGTCGAGTACCTTATGCTTCAGCAGTAGGCTCGATCATTTATGTTATGACCTACACTCATCCTGATGTAGCCTTTGCCTTGAGCATGGTCAGCAGATATCAGGGGAACCCTGGCAAGGCTCACTGGATTGTGGTAAAGAATATCCTCAAGTACCTGCGGAGGACTAAGGATTGGGTCCTTACCCTCGGTGGGAGTGATGACTTGAGAGTTGTAGGGTATGGTGATGCTAGTTTTCAAACTGATAGGGATAATTTCCGCTCTCAGTCAGGCTGGGTCATTACCTTAAACAAAGGAGCAATCACTTGGAAGAGTTCCAAGCAGGAGACAGTGGCTAATTCAACATACAAATCAGAGTATATAGCAGCAAGTGAGGCAGCAAAGGAGGCAATATGGCTGAAGAACTTCATTAGAGACCTTGGAGTTGTACCAGCTATAAAGGAGGCAATGGAAATTTTCGGTGACAGTGAAAGTGTTGTTGCCTTAGCCAAGGAACCAATGGATCATAGGAGATCCAGACACATCGACAGAAAATACCATTTCATCAGACATCGAATAAAATAAGGACTCCTCGTGGCAAAGAGGGTATCATCGGATGAGAACCCAGCAAAACGCCTCACGAAGGGACTGAGTCGGGTTAAGGATCTCCAGCATGCTCGGAGCATAGGGCTAAAGGATGATATTAGTTTTAGTAGTTAGATAATTTTGAAATTTGTAAAGTGTAATTGACATTTGATGATGAATAAAAGATGTGTTTATTTATGAGTAAAGTGTTGTTATCTTTTGTCAACCATTAATATATTTCTTTTTCATGTTTTGACTTCTAGAAAAATTATGTTTGGTATATCATATTATTCGAATTCTCCACAGTCGGTCACATGTTGGAAGTAGGTATGAATCAAGAGTGTCATGAGTTGGTTGCAGAGGTCTAAGTTGTTGGACATGGCTACAACACTCATGAGTGCTCACAAGTTCTAAGTATTGGATTCAACCCACGCTCACTGGTATCACTTCATGGAATTTATCTCGAGTGATCGTGAGATGGTAATATCATATAAGTCTTCAAACCTAGAGATATGACTTGTTGCCTATGAGTTGGTTATGCATTGATCGTGCGAAACCGCATTGGTAACTCAATGTTATAAAATGTACTTTTGGGTGTGATTCAACAAGTAGTAGAACAACCATATGAGTTGAAGTTTATATGTTCCTTCTTGGATTAGAAGCGATATCTGGGCCCCTCGATGATTTTGTTTTGACCTATGTACTGGGCCTAGTCAGAACCGAATTGACGTGTTCAATTTAGTTCTATGCCAAACAAATCGGAAATCGTGAAACAAACTGTTGGACAATAAGTAAGACATTGTTCCATGTATTTGTCCGGCTGATATCTAGAACATAGGATTATATGATCACTTATCTTAAATGGTGTAACATCATCTTCTCAGTTATGAGAGACCTTGAAAGAGCCATGATTGTTGATCGGTTCCTGAAGTCATACTTGCAGTTATAGTTATTAGACTTATCCAAGTGGGAGACTGTTGGATAAGGTGTCTAAGTCCATAACTATATTTGGTAAGTACTTGACATGACCCGGCATGGTCCATTTGGGTTGCATGGCATCATGCATTTAGATAAACTAGAATGAGAGAAATAACACTTATGGTTTATTAATATATTATAAGTTCTAATATATTAATAATATTATTTAATTAGTATTGATCAAGAATTAATTTAGAATAAATTAAGTGATCAAAAGATGACTAATTAAATATATGGTTTGATTATTTAAATCATCCATAACTTGTATAGTGGGCTAAAGGCTCCATGGATTATCAAGTTGGGCTAAGACCCAAAGGATGTTCCATGGAGGTTTAAACCCATGGGTCATGGGAATGAAGAGTTATGTTACATTAGGGTTTACATGGTGTAACCCTACGTGTAACACACTATATAAAGAACATGATATCATCTGAAATCGGTTACACTAAGAAAAGAAGAGGGCTAGGCCATTTTTGAAGTGTTCTACATTCTCTCAAAGTTATTCCAAAGCACTTGGTGTTGTGTGAAAGATTTGAGGCATCACACTTGGGGTGTTAGGCTCTCAAGGTTTTCAAGGAATCAAATCAACTACAAGGTAGGTAATTCTAGCCATCTTTTATGTTAAAAGTTCCCCATGTATGCTAGATAGGATTATGAACCTTGGAAATCATATTTTGCATGTATTTTAGACAAACATAGATCCAAGGTTTTCTAGGGTTGCATGTACACTTAGGGGTGTTAGAATGCTCATAACCCATCACATCTTTCTCTCCAAAATTGCCACCGACCTCTCAATATAATTCAAGCGCTGATCGACCTGAATATCATCCAAAGGGAACACCGCCTCACCGTCCAACATACAATTGCACAACTGAGACACATGGTAAGTGTTGTGGATCTGATTGAGCTCACTCGACAAATCCAACTGGTAGGTCACCCTACCCACCCTGGTAATCACCCGAAAAGGTCCAATATCACCGACTTGAAATTCACCCTCTTCCTGAATCGTATCATACCCTTCCAAGGTGAGACCTTTAGTAATACCATATCACCGACCTGAAATTCCAACTCTGCTCGATGTCAGTCAACATAACTCTTCTGTCAATTCTGAGCAGTCTATAGTCTCTACCTGATCAATAGAATAAGCTCTGTGGTCTAAAGGACTACTTCGGTCCTTCCCATGACCCTGTGACCAACCTCTCCCCATGATATTGGGGTACGATATCTCCGACCAGCTCAAAAGGCGGGGCACCAATGCTAGAGTGATAGCTATCGTTGGAGGAAAACTCCGCAAGAGGTAGGTAGGAACCCCAACTCCCACCGAAATCTATGACACAAGTCCGCAACATATCCTTAAGGGTCTGGATGATTCGCTCACTCTGACTGTCGGTCTGCGGATGATAAGTAGTGCTGAAATGTAGCATGTGCCCAGTTCCTCGTGGAACTTCTTCCATAATCGGGAAATGAACCGAACATCTCGGTCTTAAACAATGGAGACCCAAACCCGACAACGAGCGACGACGAGCAACAATTTCTCGAACATATACATCGACCAACTTTTCAGCCGGAGAGCTCTCCCGGATGGCCAAAAATTGGGAACTCTTAGGCAATCGATACTCGATTACGCATATAGCATCAAAAACCTTGGCAGTCTTCGTCAATTTGGTGATAAAATCCATGGTGATCTATTCCCACTTCCACATAGGAACCTCTAAAGGTTTCAGCTTGTCATGCGGCCTCTAATGCTCGGCCTTGACCATTCTACATGTCAACCACCTCTCAATGTACCAGACTATCTCCCTCTTCATATATGGCCACTAAAAACTCAATCTCAAATACTGATACATCTTGGTAGAAAAGCAAGACTTATGAGCCTCCTCCAACACTATCTGCCCGATCCCACCAGAAATGGGAACCCAAACCCGACCGCACCGGGACAACAACCTCTGACTATTGGTGACAAACCTGTTGATCTCGCCCCTGATCCTCTCCTATTTCCAGTTCTTCGTCCAAACCCCCTCGGCCTGTGCCTCTCTAATCAAACCCAAAAGTGGAGAATCAACAGATATCCTCATACACATGTCTCCCACTAAAGATCCAACCGACTTGAGGCTTAAAGAATCCACTACCACATTCATGTAAATAGTACAACAGATCCCATAAAGATAATGTCTCCAAATCTTGAGGGCAAACACTACTGCCCTAACTCCAAGTCATGAATAGGATATCACGCCTCATGCGACTTCAGCTGTCGAGAAGCATAAGCAATCACTTTTCCCCTCTGCATAAGGATCTCCCCCAAACCAGTGAAGGATGCATCATAAAATACCACGAAATCCTCAACACCCTTGGGAAGGGTCAACACTGGGGCCTCACGTAACCTCTGTCACATCGTCTCAAAAGAAATATATTGCTCAGGGCCCCATCGTAAATCCACTCCCTTCCTCGTCAGACAAGTGAAGAGTACTGCGATATTGGAGAAGTTCTGAATAAATCTATGATAGTATCACGCCAAACCCAAGAAACTCATGATCTCTAAGGGAGATTTCAGAAACTCCCATTGCATCATAGCCTCGATCTTGGCTAGATCGACCAAAATCCCATCTTGGTTAACGAGATGTACCAAGAATTGGATCTCTTGTAACCAAATCTCACACTTTGAGAACTTGGAATACATTCGTTCTCGCCTCAATACTGCCAAAAGCTCTCAAAGGTGCTTCTCGTGCTGCTCTATGGTATTGGAATACACCAAGATATCATCAATGAACACTGTAACAGATCGGTCGAGCATTAACCTACACACCCGATTCATCAAATCCATAAATATTGCAACCACATTGTTGTGCCCAAATGGAATCACTACGAACTCGTAATGCCCATAACAATTCCGGAACACGGTCTTCTCCACGTCCTCCTCTCTCACTCTTACCTGATGATATTCGGACCTCGGATCGATCTTGGAGAACCAAGATGCACCCTGCAACTGATCAAAGAGGTCATCAATCTGTGGGAGGGGACTCATTGAGCTTCAAGGGTGGCAACCCTAAACTCAAAATCGAAGTTGCATGACCAGGCTCCAATCTTTGGACCTAAAAGGTCCAAGTCTTCCAAAACCCTAGATCTAGACTTTGAGGAGGAAAGTTAGAAGCTTTATACCTCCTCTTGATGCCAAATGATGAGCTTAATCCAGATCCCTGAGCTCAAGGTAATCAAGGGCTTCTTCTCCAACCTTTCTTTTCTTCTTCTAACTCCTTCTTTGCCAAAATAAGCTCAAAAATGTCAAACACACACACACAAGGAAGAGTATGAATGAGTTAGGGTTTCTCTGAGGGTGATGGACAGGTAATGAGGCCAAAAAGGGAGGCTATAATGATGTATTTATAAGTCCTTAACCCTAAAACTAGGGTTTAGCATCTGCCCGCGTACGCTGGGCGTATGCACCCGCGTCCCTCGAATCCAATGGCCATTATGCCCCGCGTATGCCAGGTTACACCTGTCATACAGCTTATAGGCGGCCTACTTCCTAAGCCCACTCCAAATAAATCCATTGCCCAAGTATTAGTCCAAAACAATTATTAACTAAATAAATCAAATTATACCTTGTGGAACGGGTGTTACAATTCACCCCTACTTGAATCAGACTTCGTCCTCGAAGTCTGCTGCTGCTGTTGCATCCGGGAACAACTCCGGGTAGTGCTCCCTCATTTCCTCCTCGGACTCTCATGTCCACTCAGAACCCTTCATGTACTGCCACTACACCTTTACTAGCTCGACCCTTTTGTTTATCAACTCCTTCGTCTTGCGATCCAGAATCGCCACTGGCCTCTCTATGTAATTCAGGCTGTCATCAACCTGAATATCCTCTACAGGTACCACTACTGAATCATCCACCAAGCACCTCCGCCATTGAGAAACGTGGAATGTACTGTGTATCTGGCCAAGCTCTGCTGGAAGATCTAACCGGTATGCCACCTTTCCCACCCGTGCTACAACCCAGAAGCGCCCGATGAATTTGGAGCCCAGCTTGCCCCGCTTCCAAAATCGAATAACATCCTTCCAGGGTGACACCTTTAGGAGGACCATGTCACCCACTTAAAACTCCAATTCTGAGCGTCGTCTGTCAGCGTAACTCTTCTGCCAACTTTGAGCAGTCTGGAGCCTGCTCCGGATCTGATGTATCCGCTCTATGGTCTTGAGTACTACCTCAGTAATCCCCGTGACCCTCTGACCGACCTCACCCTAACAGATTGGGGTCCTACACTTCCTCCTGTAAAGCATCTCGAAGGGAGGCCGGTCTATACTGGAGTGGTAGCTGTTGTTATACGAAAATTCCGCTAACGGAAGATATGTATCCCAACTGCCACGAAATCTATTACGCATGCTCGAAGCATGTCCTTGAGAGTCTGAATCGTCCTCTGGCTCTGACTTTCCATCTGAGGGTGGAAGGTAGTGCTGAAATGGAGACGAGTGCCCATCTCGTCGTGAAACCGCTTCCAAAACCTAGAAGTAAAACGGACATCTCGATCTGACACCACTGAGACAGGCTCTCCATGGTGTGCCACTATCTCTCGTACATAGATCTCAGCCAGCTTCTTGGCTGATATGATCTCCTAGATCGGTATGAAATGAGCACTCTTGGTCAACCGATACAATAACCCATATTGAATCGACCCCACGTGCGGTCCTGGGAAGCTTAGTGATGAAATCCATGGTGATGTCCTCCCATTTCCACTCGTGAATGTCTAAAGGCTGCATCTTTCCGTGTGGCCTCTTATGCTCCGCCTTGACCTTCCTGCATATCAGGCATCTCTCCACGTACCAAGCTATGTCCCGCTTCATGTAGGGCCACCAGTAATCGGGTCGAAGATCTCTGTACATCTTCAGCACCCCTGGATGGATGGAGAACCGCGACTGGTGGGCCTCATCCATCAATACATGTCGTACTCCGCCCCATTACGGTACCCAAACCCTCCCATGCAAGGTCAACAATCCTCGGCTATCGTAGTCAAATGAAGCCACGTGGCCCACTATCCTCTCACACTTCTGGCATTCCTCCTTCAGGCCTTCAACCTGTATCTCCCTAATCTGCTCCAACTGTGGTGTAATCACTAGCATCCTCAGACAGATATCTCGAATCGGAGCCACTACCGCCTTGTGGCTCAGGGAGTCGGCCACTACGTTGGCCTTGCCTGGGTGGTAAAGGATCTCACAATCGTAATCCTTTACCACGTCTAACCACCGACGCTATTCAGATTTGGCTAATCCATTAGGTACCGCAAACACTTGTGGTCCGTGTAGACGGTACACTAGACCCCATAGAGGTAGTGCCGCCAAATCTTGAGGGCGAACACCACCACCCCCAGCTCTAAATCATGCATTGGGTAGTTAGCCTCGTGAGGCTTCAACTGTCTCGAGGCATAAGCTATCACTTGCCCCCGTTGCATCAACATTGCTCCCATACCTGTGATCAAAGTGTCATAGTAAACTACAAAGTCATCTACTCCCTCTGCAAGGTAAGGATCGGCGCCTCACACAGTCGCTGCCTGAGCTTCTCAAAGGTTGTCTACTGCTCAGGACCCCAACAAAACACCACTGACTTCTTGGTCAGTCGGGTCAACGGAACTGCTATCTTGGAGAAATCCTGGATGAATCTCTTGTAATACCCTGCCAAACCCAGGAAGCTCTGAATCTCGGATGGAGACAACAGAATCCCCCACTACATCACGGACTCTATCATGGCCGGATCTACCACAATACCCTTCTGGTTGATGAGGTGCCAAGGGAACCGCACCTCACGCACCTAGAACTCACACTTGGAGAACATCGCAAAAAGTCTCCCCCTCATCAGTGTCTCTAGCACCTCTCTCAAGTGCTCCTCATGCTGCTCCTGAGTCTTGTAGTAAACCAAGATGTCGTCAATAAATACTATTACAGACCAATCCGTCATCATTCTGCACACGCGGTTCATGAGATCTAAGAACGCGGCTGGAGCATTGGTGAGCCCAAATGGCATCTGTAACATCCATCAATTTTACGCCAAATTTAAACTTTTTCAATCATAAATAAAACCCAATAGTATTGTTTACAAAAAAATGTTTTCAAATCATTATTCAATCAGAGTGTCCTAAAATCCAAATCATAAGGATGAGGAGTGGTACGGTCACGCCTTCGCCTTGCCATGATCTCCTGCAGTACCTGAAACAATAACTGAAAATTGTAAGCCCAAGGGCTAAGTGAGTTACCCCCCAAAATACCAATACCACACTGATAATACCATACCAGTAATAATCAATCAATCAACATCCATACTGGGCCATCGACCTGACTGGACCGCCCTACAAGGCCTACAGTCTAACTAAATCTATACCGAGCCTTCAGCATGAATGGACCGCCACGTGGGCCTACAGTCTCCTCGGACCGCTCATAGGGTATGTTGGCCTTCAGCACAAAGCAGGACCGCCTCAACCCAACCAATGGGCAATTAATCATGTGCGCATAACTAACATATATTGGCATATACAGACATCAAACATATCTATCTCATTGATCATCAATCATAGCAATCTCTCATAACTAGAGCACCGACATAGCAGGCCACTAACATGCCAATCCCTAAGGATCATGAAAGCATAACATCCTGTATATCCTTATTCCGACCTATCAGATCATAACCGCATATATCATATCATAACCATAACAACGAAAGGGTCGGCCTTGGTGCCTTAGACCCTTTTGATATAGTGAGGGTAACTCACCTTGCAGATGTCGACTCGATAGATAAACTCCAACTCTCGGATCACTTGCCAAAGACTCCACCACCTATTACTATAATACGAATATACCCATAAGTCCTCAACCTTACAGGCTACTCCATAAGCCAACTAGTCGACCCCTGGTCAAAGTCAAAGTCATTAGTCAAGGTCAACAGTCCATGTTGACCCTAACTCACCGAGAACCCTCGGTTACTCGTCGAGTTCCTTGAATTACTTGCCCACTCGTCGAGTCACCGGAGCGACTCATCGAGTTCCTTTGGTTTATGATCGAAACCCTAAGGCCACTCATCGAGTTTCCTTCTTGCAACTCGACGGTTACACACGCATGCATAAATTGGGGAAACCTCAACCGAATCGCCGAGTTGTTCATCCAAGCCGTCGAGTCTGCAGCAATCTTCATCGTACTCGCCGATTTGTTCATCCAACTCGTCGGGTCCAGGCTCATCTTCATGAGACACGCCAAGTCAACCTTGCGACTCGTCGAGTTCCATCAGTCCTTAAGCCATACAAACTCTTTTAAGCCATACACTGGCTCCAAATTACAGATCCAAGCTTCTAAGGCATGCTTTTCATGTAAAGTTGCAAACTTTACGTGCATGCATAGCTACAAAGGCTCTAAATGTCAAATCCAAGCTCACAATGGGGTTTCATACTCAAAGAGGCTTCATACATGACCAAATTCGGGGCTTTATGAATCTAGAACCGAAGAAGGGTCCAGATCTGAAGTTACAACTTCAGATCTAGCCCATATCCCACATTATTATCCCAACCAAACCATAAAAACCCTAGATCTCAACCAAAAGAGGTCTAGAAGGAAAATGAAGTAAAGGTGCCGACTTGATACCTCCAAATGATGCTATCTGAGGTAGATTTCTAATTTCCCACACCTCCTTGCCCCTAGCCTTATGTCCTTCAAGTTCCTCTTCTCAAAGGATCTCCTCTCCAAAGCTTTAAACACTCAAGAATGAAGCACCACACAAATTAGGGTTTTCTGAGCTCTCAATGGACTGCAAAGAGGCCAAAGGAGGATTATGCTTCCTTAAATAGGGTGCCAAACCTCGGGTTTTAGGGTTTCATCTGCCAGGTCCTACTCGTAGAGTCCCTAGATGGACTTGGCGAGTAGGCCACTAAATACGCGTCCCCAACCCGCTGCTACTCGGCGAGTAGAACAACTAAATCGTTGTGTAGACCTCAAAATCAAAGAAATTCATATTTAAACAATACCTGAGAATCGGGGCGTTACAATTCTCCCCCACTTGAACTAGACTTCGCCCTCGAAGTCTGCTGGAATAAACAACTCCGGGTAATGCTCTCGCATTTCCGCCTCCCGCTCCCATGTCCATTCGGATCCCCTCTGATGTTCCCACTGCACTTTCACCAAAGGTATTTCTTTGTTCCGCAAGATCTTTTTCTTCCTTTCCAAGATGGCTACAGGCCTCTCCACGTAATACAGGCGCTCATCGACCTGAATATCATCCAACGATAATACTGCCTCCCGATCCATAATACACTTCGCAATTGCGAAACATGGAACGTGCTATGAATTCGGCTAAGATTCTCCGGTAGCTCAAGCCTATAAGCCACTTTTCCAACCCTGGCAATGATCCTGAATGGCCCAATATAACACAGGCCCAATTTTCCCCTCTTCCTGAAGTGGATCACACCCTTCGAGGGTGAGACCTTTAGAAGTACCATGTCACCAACCTAAAACTCTAAATCCGATCGGCGTCTATCAACGTAACTCTTTTGCCGACTCTGAGCGGTTTGCAGCCGCTGTCTGATCTGTTGGATCTTTTTGGTAGTCTACAAGACTACCTCCGTCTGACCCATCACTCTGTGTCCAACCTCACCCCAACAGACCGGGGTTCTACATCTCCGACCATACAACAGCACAAAAGGTGGGGCGCCAATACTGGAATGATAGTTGTTGTAGGCGAACTCTGCAAGCGGTAGGTGGGAATCCCAACTCCCACCGAAGTTAATGATGCACGCCATCAACATATCCTCTAGGGTCTGAATGTTCCGCTCACTCTGCCCATAGGTCTGCGGATGGAACACCGTACTAAAATACAGCCGTGTACCTAGTTCCTCATGGAACTTCTTCCAGAAGTAGGAAGTAAACCTGATATCCCGATTGGAGACAATGGAGACTAGGACCCCATGGCGAGAGACAATCTCGCTGACGTACATGTCGGCCAATTTCTCAGCCGACGAACTCTCCCGTATGGCGGCACTCTTGGTCAACCGATCCACGATGACCCACATAGCATCGAACCCCTTCATCGTCTTCGGCAACTTCGTAATGAAGTCCATCGTGATCTGCTCCCATTTCCACATGGGAATCTCCAGAGGCTACAGCTTACCATGCGGCCTCTGATGCTCGTCCTTGACCATCCTACAGGTCAAGCACCTCTCCACATACCAAGCAATTTCTCGCTTCATACCAGGCCACCAATAACTCAAACTCAAATCGCGGTACATCTTGTTGGCCCCCGGGTGAATGGAAAAGTGAGACTTATGAGCCTCCTCCATCACTGTCTGTCGGACCCCTCCGGACATCGGAACCCAAACCCGACCGTATCGAGACAATAATCCGCGGCTATCCTGAACGAACCGGGCGCTCTCCCCCTTAATCCTCTCTAACTTCCAATTCTCCGATCTCATACCCTCAACCTAAGCATCCCTAATCAAGCTCACAAGCGGGGAATCCACCACTATTCTTATACACCTTGTTGGGGTAGAAGACCTAGCTGACTTGCGGCTCAAAGCATCTGCAACCACATTTGCTTTACCAGGATGGTAAAGGATATCACAATCATAGTCCTTGACCACATCCAGCCACCTACGCTGCCTCATGTTCAGGTTCAGCTGATCGATGATGTGTCTCAAACTCTTGTGATCCGTATATATAGTGCAACGGACCCCGTACAGATAATGCCTCCAAATCTTGAGAGCGAAAGCCACCGCTCCCAACTCAAGATCATGCGTAGGGTATCTCGTCTCATGCGGCTTCAGCTGCCGCGATGCATAAGCTATCACTCGTACTCTCTGCATGAGGATTGCCCCCAAGCCCGCAGATGGATGCATCACAAAATACTACAAAATCCTCGACTCCCTCGGGGAGTGTCAACACCGGCACCTCACATAAACACTGCCGGAGGGTCTCAAACGCCTTCTGCTGCTCAGGGCCCCACCATAAATCCACCCTCTTCTTCGTTAAACGAGTGAGGGGTACCGCAATCTTGGAGAAATCTCAAATGAATCTCCGGTAGTACCCTGCTAAACCCAAGAAACTCCTGATGTCCGAGGGAGATATCGGAATCTCCCACTGCATAACCGCCTCCACCTTGGCCGGATCGACCAAAATCCCCTCCTGATTAACGATATGTCCAAGGAACTGGACCTCTCGTAACCAAAACTCACACTTCGAGAACTTGGCATACAACCGTTCACGTCGCAGAACCTCCAACAGCTCCTTGAGATGCTCCTCGTGCTACTCTCGGGTCTTGGAATACACCAAGATATCATCTATGAACACAATGACCGAGCGATCGAGCATCGGTATGTAGACTCGGTTCATCAAATCCATGAACACTGCCGACGCGTTGGTGAGCCCAAACGGCATCACCACGAACTCGTAATGACCATAACGAGTTTGGAACGCGGACTTCTCCACATCTTCCTCCCTCACCCTGACCTGGTGATATCCGGACCTCAAATCGATCTTGGAGAACCAAGATGCACCCTGTAGCTAATCAAAAAGATCATCTATCCCCGGGAGTGGATAACGGTTATTCATAGTTAACTTGTTCAACTTCTTATAGTCAATGCACATCCTGTGCGAACCGTCCTTCTTCCTGAGGAAGAGGATCAGTGCTCCCCAGGGTGAACTACTCGGGCGAATAAACTGCTTACCCAGCAGCTCCTACAGCTGAGATGCCAACTCCTGCATCTCTGGCGATGGCAGACAGTACGACGCCTTGGCGATAGGGGCCGCACCCGGCATTAGATCAATCCTGAAGTCTACCTGCCTCTCTGGAGGCACTCCAGGTAGCTCATCAGGAAACACATCAGCAAACTCCCTAACCACTGGAACCTCTAAAACTGAAGTATGATCCTCAATCCGCGTATCTATCATATACACTAGATAACCGGCACACCCGTGCTGAATGAATTGCCGAGTCGTGGCGGCTGAACAAAACCCTGCTCCCACTTTGGTGCCCTCACCATACACTACCAGTTCACCCCTACTTGGGGTTCGAACAGCCACTCGCTGACCCTCATAGTCAATCATGGCGCCAAACCGGCTGAGCCAATCCACCCCTACGATCACACATACTTCCCCCATGGGAATAGGAATCAAATCTATCGGGAATGATACCCCAAAAATCTCCAGCTTGCATCCCCAGAAAATCGAAGAAGCATAAATCCTATGCTCGTTGGCGATCGAAACTCGCAACGGACACTCAAGCTCATCTACCGACATACTGAACCCTCTACTGAAGGTCTGAGATACAAACGACCGACTCGCCCCTGAGTCGAATAAAACCAAAGCAGGCAAAGAGTTTACTAATAACGTACCTAAACACAGGTACCACCGATAAGCATAACACAGATACAATAACTGAAATAGAAAATAGAAACATACCAGCAACCACATCCGGTGCTACCTTGGCCTCCTCGGCCATGAGCTGGAAGGCGCACCCCTAAGCCTTTGGAGGCTCCACCTTGACCGGCCTCCCATCCCCAATCCTCAAAGTAGTCGGTGTGGATCCCTACGCCGGCTTGGCGGCGAGCTGCGGGCAGTTAGTCTTCACGTGACCAACTTGATGACACTGGTAACAAATCCTCATATCTGTTGGAGGGGCGGACTGGAGACAGTCCCTGGCATAGTGTCCCTTATTGCCACATTTGTGGCAACCACCTCCTGCTCGACAAACCCCAGAATGACCCCTGCCACACTTTCCACAAGTGCGGCTCTGCTGACCCCCGGTCCGAGTATCAGCGGTCTTGGACCACTTAGGTGCCGTCTGAGACTGTGTCGCAACCTGACGTTGCTCCTTCAACTGCAGCTCTAACTCCAACTCACGCCGCCTCGCGGCTTCCTGAAGATCCAAGAGAGTCTCACAACGTTGCGTAGCAACAAACTGTCGAATATCAGTCTTGAGCATACTCAGATAACAAGTCATCTAAGACTGCATTGAAGCAAACTCTCGACAAAACATATCCCTCTCCGTGAACATATGAGTGATCTTCATCACTGACTCCCCATCCCGCCTCAATCTCAAAATCTCCCAAGCAAGCCGCTCCCGCTCAACGCGTGGAACGTAGCAGGTGAGGAACATATCCCAGAACTGCTCCCAAGTAACAGCGGCTCGCTGATCATCAGTGTACGACCTTGTCGTCAATCTCCACCAGTCCTTTACCCCAAGCCTCAGCAGGTTTAGGGCACACCTAACCTTCTGGTCAGCAGGACATGAACAGATGAAGAAACAGCCCTCCACGTCAGATAACCACCTCATAGCCCTGATCGCATCTTGTGTACCATCAAATGTCGGGGGATTCGTCTTATCGAAGTCCTGGTACTGGAAAGCCCTGTCGGCTCCTCCTCCAACCCCTGCCGCGGTTACAGCCGAAGTGACTGTAGCGGCAGTTGTCTCTTCTAGAGATGCATATCGCTCATCAAAGTACTCAACCATCGCGATCTTAATCGACCCAAACATCTCTGGAAACTGCGCTCGGAATGCTGCAGCTATCTCATCGTGCAGAATCTCCCGGATCCTGGCATCCAACTCCTCTGTCCCTATCTATACCACAGGCTTAGGTGCTACCGGCACCTCCGACCCTCTGTCTCCCGATCCTAATCCTGATCTTGATTCTGATCCGGATCCAGACCCAACATTAAAATGTCTCGTCACCACCATACTAAAAAATACTCAAGACATCAGATAAACAACATAATATCGGGAGACCAAAACCCACAAACCCTAGGGGTTGTGACTTCCTTGCTACATGTATGGGTCCTATGCTTTCAGTAGTACGGGCCCATACTACCTTCCATACCTACCCATATTTGTCTCAAGTATCACCACAACACCCTAACACTATCGTCATCATAATATGCACTCAACCCTCACTCCTAGGGAAACATCGCCTATCTCGCAACTGATCTCACAGCTCCTCACAACTCACACATCCATGAAACTTTCATCAAGCCATGCAGTGCTAGTGCATGCTAGTTGCACATAACACAGGACCTAATAAACTTTCGAATATCCAATCCTATCCGAAGACTGAATCCAACATTCTCAAGCTATAAGATCTTGATTACACACAACTGTGATGCATACACTAGCAACTATAGTAATGATGTCAATTCCATATACAAGAAACCCTAGGCTAGTAGGCATCGTATAATCAGGCAAGTCTATCATGCGATTCCTGAAGATCCCTAGCCTAGCACTAGCATGTTGTTCTAACATATCATAATATCAAATAATTGTATGGTCATTTGGGATTTACTTATAGGCTCCGGCTGATCGTACCTTCTGCATCGTCCATCCTTTATTTTGAAAACCATTTTAAAAAATTTTATTTTCCAAATATTCCCTTGATTTGAGACTGGATTCACACGAGTGTTCCTCCATTTCACTCAAACCAAGGCTCTGATACCAACTTGTAACATCCATCAGTTTTACACCAAATTTAAACTTTTTTCAATCATAAATAAAACCCAATAATATTGTTTACAGAAAATGTTTTCAAATCATTATTCAATCAGAGTGTCCCAAAAGCCAGATCATAAGGATGAGGAGCGGTACGGTCATGCCTTCGCCTTGCCATGATCTCCTGCAGTACCTGAAACAATACCTGAAAATTGTAAGCCCGAGGGCTAAGTGAGCTACCCCCAAAATACCAATACCACACTGATAATACCATATCAGTAATAATCAATCAATCAACATGCATATTGGGCCATCGGCCTGACTGGACTGCCCTACAGGGCCTACAGTCTAACTGAATCTATACCGAGCCTTTGGCATGACTGGACCGCCACGTGGGCCTACAGTCTCCCCGGACCGCTCAAAGGGTATGTTGGCCTTCAGCACAAAGCAGGACCACCTCAACCCAACCAACAGACAATTAATCATGTGCGCATAACTAACATATACTGGCATATACAGACATCAAACATATCTATCTCATTGATCATCAATCATAGTAATCTCTCATAACTAAAGCACCGTCCTGGCAGGCCACTAACATGCCAATCCCTAAGGATCATGAAAGCATAACATCTTGTCTATCCTGATTCCGATCTATCATATCATAACCACATATATCATATCATAACCATAACATTGAAAGGGCAGGCCTTGGTGCCTTAGAACCTTTTGATATAGTGAGGATAACTCACCTTGCAGATGTCGATTTGGTAGATTAACTCCAACTCTCGGATCACTTGCCAAAGACTCCACCACCTATTACCATAATACGAATATACCCATAATTCCTCAACCTTACACGATACTCCATAAGCCAACTAGTCAACCCATGGTCAAAGTCAAAGTCATTAGTCAAGGTCAACAGTCCATGTTGACCCTAACTCGCCGAGTACCCTCGGCTACTCGCCGAGTTCCTTGAAGTACTTGCCCACTCGCTGAGTCACCGGAGTCACTCGTCGAGTTCCTTTGGTTTATGATCGAAACCCTAAGGTAACTCATCGAGTTTCCTTCTTGCAACTCGACGATTACACACGCATACATAAATTAGGGAAACCTCAACCGACTCGCCGAGTTGTTCATCCAACCCATCGAGTCTGTAGCAATCTTCATCGGACTCGCCGAGTTGTTCATCCAACTCGTCGGGTCCAGGTTCATCTTCATGAGACACACCGAGTCAACCTTGCAACTCGCCGAGTTCCATCAGTCCTTAAGCCATACAGACTCTTTTAAGCCATGCAGTGGCTCCAAATTACAGATCCAAGCTTCTAAGGCATGCTTTTCATGTAAAGTTGCAAACTTTACGTGCATGCATAGCTACAAAGGCTCTAAATGTCAAATCCAAGCTCACAATGGGGTTTCATACTCAAAGAGGCTTCATACATGACCAAATTTGGGGCTTTATGAATCTAGAACCGAAGAAGGGTCCAGATCTAAAGTTACAACTTCAGATCTAGCCCATATCCCACATTATCATCTCAACCAAACCATAAAACCCTAGATCTCAACCAAATGAGGTCTAGAAGGAAAATGAAGTAAAGGTACCGACTTTATACCTCCAAATGATGCTATCTGAGGTAGATTTCTGATTTCCCACACCTCCTTGCCCCTAGCCTTTTGTCCTTCAAGTTCCTTTTCTGAAAAGAGCTCCTCCCCAAAGCTTTAAATTCAAAAGAATGAAGCACCACATGAATTAGGGTTTTCTGAGCTCCCAATGGACTGCAAAGAGGCCAAAGGAGGCTTATGCTTCCTTAAATAGGGTGCAAACCCCCGTGATTTAGGGTTTCATCTGCAAGCTCCTACTCGGCGAGTAGGCCACTAAATACGCGTCCCCAACCCGCTGCTACTCGGCGAGTAGAACAACCAACTCATCGAGTAGACCTCAAAATCAAAGAAATTCATATTTAACAATACCTGAGAATCGGTGCGTTACAGCATCACCACAAACTCATGATAACCATAGCGGGTCCTAAAAGCGGTCTTCTGCACATAATCATCTCTGACCTACATATGGTGATATCCGGACTGTAGATCAATCTTGGAGAACCAAGATGCTCCCTGAAGCTGGTCGAACAACTCATCTATCCTAGGGAGTGGGTAACGGTTCTTCACCGTCACCTTGTTTAGCTCCCGGTAATCTATGCACATACGGTGCAACCCGTCCTTCTTCTTTACAAACAGGATCGGGGCTCCCCATGGTGAACTGCTCGGCCTGATAAAACCCTTGTCTAGCAGCTCTTGTAGTTGCGCAGACAACTCCTGCATCTCGGGAGGAGCCAGTCGACAAGGTGCCTTGGCTATCGGAGCCACACCAGGGACCAAGTCGATCCGGAACTTAACCTGTCTCTCCGGAGGTATCCCAGGGAAATCCTCCGGGAATACATCCGGATACTCTCGTTCTACTGGTACGTAATCAACCGTCGCCTTACCCTTATCCTGGATATCCATAACATAGGCGACGTATCCTGCACATCCTTGCTGCAAGTAGCGCCTCGCTCTCGCCGCAGAACAAAGGATCGGTCCGCGTTGTGGGCTCTCGCCCTGAATCACTAACTCTCCCCCACTGGGAGTACGAACCCTCACAAGCTACTACTCGGAGTCAATCACTACCCCATTGGGGCTCAACCAATCCATTCCCACGATAACCTTATTCCCTCGCAGGGGAATAGGAACCAAGCCCACTGAGAACTGCTCATCAAATAAACGAAGTGTACATCCTCTATGAACTCTCGCGGCCCTAACGGTCCTATCATCTTCTATCTCAACATCGAGGGGGCAATCCAGCTCCCCCAGAGCTCTGCTAAATCGCTTGCTAAGTGCAAGAGACACAAACGATCGGCTAGCCCCCGAATCAAACAATACCATGGCTGAAATACCGTTCATTAGGAACGACCCTATAAACAACACATAAACATGAGTAATAATCAAAAGTAATAAAGAGAAGATGGAGAAAATACATACCAAAAACCACATCAGGATTCGCTCGTGCCACCTCTACTGTCATCTGGAAGGCTCTGCTCTTCGCCACTGGCGCCTTAGCACGACCTTGTCGGCCGTCTGTAATCCTCAGTGTGGTCGGGGCGGGTGCTACCATCTGTCCTGCAGGTGCTAAAATCGGACACTGGGACTTCTTGTGTCCCCTCTGATTGCAATGGAAGCAAATTAGATCAGATGTTGTGGTAGTGGTGGTGGTGGTGGTAGTGGTTAGACAATCCATACTCATATGTCAAGTCCGACCACACTTGAAGCAGCCGGAACTCCTCGCCTTACACACCCCATCGTGCAACCTGCCATACTTGCCACACCGACTATGGCTCTATTGTCCCCTAGACCTGTGATTAGACACCTTGCGCTTTTTGCCCGAACCTGCAGCGCCAGACGCTACCTCTGGCTTCTTCTTCCTCTCCATCTCTAGATCAATCTCCCTCTCACGAGCCCTCACAATCATGTCCTCCAGCATTTTGCAGCTGGAGTGGCTCACAAACTGGCGGATATCGCTCCGCAACATCTCATGATACCGGGCCTTCTTCATCTCCTTATCCACCATATATTGCGGAACGAGGAGAGCCCTCTCCCTAAACTTGACGGTAATCTCCGCCACAGTCTCTGTCGTCTGCTGGAGGTCCTGAAACTCCCTAGCAAGTTGTTGCACCTCAATCATAGGTGCAAACTCGACCCTGAACCTGTTTGTGAAATCACTCTAGGTCATCGCATCCAAAACTGAGCCATCACCAATAGCTCGTCCAATCTCCTCCCACCAATCTTGGGCCCTATCCTTCAAAATGTAGGATGCCAATCTGACCTTGTCCCCCTCGGTACATTTGCTGGTGTGGAACGCATTGGAAACATCTACCAACCATCTGGTACTCGTAATGGGGTCTCGAGCCCCATGGTAGTCGGGAGCTCCACAAGCCCTGAACTCCCTGAAAGTCAGTGTGCGCGAACCCATCATGGTCGCCACCTCAGTGCGGAACACACTCAACCTCTCATCCAAAATCTCAAGAATGCCCTCCTTGATCATGCCAAATATCACATGAGTATGGTCTAGTATGTTACGCGTGATCTCTGAGGAGATGAACTCCCTGGTCTGCTCATCTAGCTACTCAGCTCCAGAGCCTGAGCCTGATCCCCTACCGGCACCTGAACTTCTGACTACTGGTCTAGGGCGTAAAACCACCATTCTGAAAAATCCAACAATACAACATCAGAATACTGAAAATAACTCGAGTGATATCATACACTACAAGTTTCCTGGATTCATCTCAGTCTTCCTTGGTTCGAGTACGGATCCTTTGCTTTCAGTAGTACGGGCCCATACTACCTTCCACACCTATCCGTACTTTCCTCAAGAACTGCCTTGACTCCACCAAGTCCCTTCTACTACTACTGCTTCACGTGCTACTCTCATCCTAGGCTTGCCCTAGGGTAATCACCATCCCACTCTCCGCCATGAGCTGCATAAGAAGTCTCGGTTACCTTCCCCTAACTAGCTCGCGAATACTATTACATATTACTTAGACTAGTTAATTTTTCGAATGAGAGATCCTACCCTACAACAGTTGGACTCAAACAAGAGCTGCACAATAAAGCTTGACCTAACCTTCTGAAATTATTTAATCCTCGCAATATGTAACGCAACATATTCATTCACTAGTTAGTAAAAGATAACTAGGACTCCTAAAGGCACAAAGCAAGCAACATTCGAGCATTGAGTACACATAATCAAGCATATACTACTCTGGCTATCATACTGACAATTCTGTACTAGCATGCAGTTCTCATAGAGGTAAAACACATATAACATGCACATAAGGCATCCTTCCTAGATCCTTAGTCCTAATCTAGCATGATGTTCTAATAAAGTTGATTATCATGACATAACATAAACTTGTATGGGTAATTTGGGAGTACTTACTTGAGCTCGGCTGATTGCATGCACCACACCCTTTTTCAAAGTTCTTTTCAAATTTCAAAATCCCTTTTTGTAAAAATGATTTTCTTTTGAAAATTTTATACCACTTCCTTAGTTTGAGTTCAGACACACCCAAAAGTATGCCCGAATCTCTCAAACCAAGGCTCTGATATCAACTTGAAACATCCCAAAAATACGACCCAAAAATTTTGTTTTCAATTCATTAATAAAGTCATAAATCATCATAATTCATAAGTGAAATCATAAGTCATGTATCATAAAACATCATACTGTCTGTCTCAAATCAAAATCCCATAACAAAACATCAGAGTAAACTCCCAGGCTGTGACTGTGGTGTGTGACATGCGATCAATCCGAGCCCTTCCCTTTGCTAATGGAAGTACCTGAAATCAAAACTGAAAACTGTAAGCACGAAACTTAGTGAGCTCCCCCAAACAACCACATACCATATAATTGATGGGTTTTGAGCATTCTAACACGCATATGGTGTACATGCAACCCTAGAAACCTTGGATCTATGTTTGACTAAGATACATGCAATAATTATTTTTTCCAAGGTTCTTATCCTATCTAGCATGACATGGGGAACTTGAATCAAATAAAGCTAGTAGAATTACTTACCTTGTAGTTGTAGTTGATTGCTTGGAGTTTTAGAGTCTAGCACCAATAGTGTGGATGCCTAGTCCACCTTGGCCGGATCGACCAAAATCCCCTCCTGATTAACGATATGTCCAAGGAACTGGACCTCTCGTAACCAAAACTCACACTTCGAGAACTTGGCATACAACCGTTCACGTCGCAGAACCTCCAACAGCTCCTTGAGATGCTCCTCGTGCTACTCTCGGGTCTTGGAATACACCAAGATATCATCTATGAACACAATGACCGAGCGATCGAGCATCGGTATGTAGACTCGGTTCATCAAATCCATGAACACTGCCGACGCGTTGGTGAGCCCAAACGGCATCACCACGAACTCGTAATGACCATAACGAGTTTGGAACGCGGACTTCTCCACATCTTCCTCCCTCACCCTGACCTGGTGATATCCGGACCTCAAATCGATCTTGGAGAACCAAGATGCACCCTGTAGCTAATCAAAAAGATCATCTATCCCCGGGAGTGGATAACGGTTATTCATAGTTAACTTGTTCAACTTCTTATAGTCAATGCACATCCTGTGCGAACCGTCCTTCTTCCTGAGGAAGAGGATCAGTGCTCCCCAGGGTGAACTACTCGGGCGAATAAACTGCTTACCCAGCAGCTCCTACAGCTGAGATGCCAACTCCTGCATCTCTGGCGATGGCAGACAGTACGACGCCTTGGCGATAGGGGCCGCACCCGGCATTAGATCAATCCTGAAGTCTACCTGCCTCTCTGGAGGCACTCCAGGTAGCTCATCAGGAAACACATCAGCAAACTCCCTAACCACTGGAACCTCTAAAACTGAAGTATGATCCTCAATCCGCGTATCTATCATATACACTAGATAACCGGCACACCCGTGCTGAATGAATTGCCGAGTCGTGGCGGCTGAACAAAACCCTGCTCCCACTTTGGTGCCCTCACCATACACTACCAGTTCACCCCTACTTGGGGTTCGAACAGCCACTCGCTGACCCTCATAGTCAATCATGGCGCCAAACCGGCTGAGCCAATCCACCCCTACGATCACACATACTTCCCCCATGGGAATAGGAATCAAATCTATCGGGAATGATACCCCAAAAATCTCCAGCTTGCATCCCCAGAAAATCGAAGAAGCATAAATCCTATGCTCGTTGGCGATCGAAACTCGCAACGGACACTCAAGCTCATCTACCGACATACTGAACCCTCTACTGAAGGTCTGAGATACAAACGACCGACTCGCCCCTGAGTCGAATAAAACCAAAGCAGGCAAAGAGTTTACTAATAACGTACCTAAACACAGGTACCACCGATAAGCATAACACAGATACAATAACTGAAATAGAAAATAGAAACATACCAGCAACCACATCCGGTGCTACCTTGGCCTCCTCGGCCATGAGCTGGAAGGCGCACCCCTAAGCCTTTGGAGGCTCCACCTTGACCGGCCTCCCATCCCCAATCCTCAAAGTAGTCGGTGTGGATCCCTACGCCGGCTTGGCGGCGAGCTGCGGGCAGTTAGTCTTCACGTGACCAACTTGATGACACTGGTAACAAATCCTCATATCTGTTGGAGGGGCGGACTGGAGACAGTCCCTGGCATAGTGTCCCTTATTGCCACATTTGTGGCAACCACCTCCTGCTCGACAAACCCCAGAATGACCCCTGCCACACTTTCCACAAGTGCGGCTCTGCTGACCCCCGGTCCGAGTATCAGCGGTCTTGGACCACTTAGGTGCCGTCTGAGACTGTGTCGCAACCTGACGTTGCTCCTTCAACTGCAGCTCTAACTCCAACTCACGCCGCCTCGCGGCTTCCTGAAGATCCAAGAGAGTCTCACAACGTTGCGTAGCAACAAACTGTCGAATATCAGTCTTGAGCATACTCAGATAACAAGTCATCTAAGATTGCATTGAAGCAAACTCTCGACAAAACATATCCCTCTCCGTGAACATATGAGTGATCTTCATCACTGACTCCCCATCCCGCCTCAATCTCAAAATCTCCCAAGCAAGCCGCTCCCGCTCAACGCGTGGAACGTAGCAGGTGAGGAACATATCCCAGAACTGCTCCCAAGTAACAGCGGCTCGCTGATCATCAGTGTACGACCTTGTCGTCAATCTCCACCAGTCCTTTACCCCAAGCCTCAGCAGGTTTAGGGCACACCTAACCTTCTGGTCAGCAGGACATGAACAGATGAAGAAACAGCCCTCCACGTCAGATAACCACCTCATAGCCCTGATCGCATCTTGTGTACCATCAAATGTCGGGGGATTCGTCTTATCGAAGTCCTGGTACTGGAAAGCCCTGTCGGCTCCTCCTCCAACCCCTGCCGCGGTTACAGCCGAAGTGACTGTAGCGGCAGTTGTCTCTTCTAGAGATGCATATCGCTCATCAAAGTACTCAACCATCGCGATCTTAATCGACCCAAACATCTCTGGAAACTGCGCTCGGAATGCTGCAGCTATCTCATCGTGCAGAATCTCCCGGATCCTGGCATCCAACTCCTCTGTCCCTATCTATACCACAGGCTTAGGTGCTACCGGCACCTCCGACCCTCTGTCTCCCGATCCTAATCCTGATCTTGATTCTGATCCGGATCCAGACCCAACATTAAAATGTCTCGTCACCACCATACTAAAAAATACTCAAGACATCAGATAAACAACATAATATCGGGAGACCAAAACCCACAAACCCTAGGGGTTGTGACTTCCTTGCTACATGTATGGGTCCTATGCTTTCAGTAGTACGGGCCCATACTACCTTCCATACCTACCCATATTTGTCTCAAGTATCACCACAACACCCTAACACTATCGTCATCATAATATGCACTCAACCCTCACTCCTAGGGAAACATCGCCTATCTCGCAACTGATCTCACAGCTCCTCACAACTCACACATCCATGAAACTTTCATCAAGCCATGCAGTGCTAGTGCATGCTAGTTGCACATAACACAGGACCTAATAAACTTTCGAATATCCAATCCTATCCGAAGACTGAATCCAACATTCTCAAGCTATAAGATCTTGATTACACACAACTGTGATGCATACACTAGCAACTATAGTAATGATGTCAATTCCATATACAAGAAACCCTAGGCTAGTAGGCATCGTATAATCAGGCAAGTCTATCATGCGATTCCTGAAGATCCCTAGCCTAGCACTAGCATGTTGTTCTAACATATCATAATATCAAATAATTGTATGGTCATTTGGGATTTACTTATAGGCTCCGGCTGATCGTACCTTCTGCATCGTCCATCCTTTATTTTGAAAACCATTTTAAAAAATTTTATTTTCCAAATATTCCCTTGATTTGAGACTGGATTCACACGAGTGTTCCTCCATTTCACTCAAACCAAGGCTCTGATACCAACTTGTAACATCCATCAGTTTTACACCAAATTTAAACTTTTTTCAATCATAAATAAAACCCAATAATATTGTTTACAGAAAATGTTTTCAAATCATTATTCAATCAGAGTGTCCCAAAAGCCAGATCATAAGGATGAGGAGCGGTACGGTCATGCCTTCGCCTTGCCATGATCTCCTGCAGTACCTGAAACAATACCTGAAAATTGTAAGCCCGAGGGCTAAGTGAGCTACCCCCAAAATACCAATACCACACTGATAATACCATATCAGTAATAATCAATCAATCAACATGCATATTGGGCCATCGGCCTGACTGGACTGCCCTACAGGGCCTACAGTCTAACTGAATCTATACCGAGCCTTTGGCATGACTGGACCGCCACGTGGGCCTACAGTCTCCCCGGACCGCTCAAAGGGTATGTTGGCCTTCAGCACAAAGCAGGACCACCTCAACCCAACCAACAGACAATTAATCATGTGCGCATAACTAACATATACTGGCATATACAGACATCAAACATATCTATCTCATTGATCATCAATCATAGTAATCTCTCATAACTAAAGCACCGTCCTGGCAGGCCACTAACATGCCAATCCCTAAGGATCATGAAAGCATAACATCTTGTCTATCCTGATTCCGATCTATCATATCATAACCACATATATCATATCATAACCATAACATTGAAAGGGCAGGCCTTGGTGCCTTAGAACCTTTTGATATAGTGAGGATAACTCACCTTGCAGATGTCGATTTGGTAGATTAACTCCAACTCTCGGATCACTTGCCAAAGACTCCACCACCTATTACCATAATACGAATATACCCATAATTCCTCAACCTTACACGATACTCCATAAGCCAACTAGTCAACCCATGGTCAAAGTCAAAGTCATTAGTCAAGGTCAACAGTCCATGTTGACCCTAACTCGCCGAGTACCCTCGGCTACTCGCCGAGTTCCTTGAAGTACTTGCCCACTCGCTGAGTCACCGGAGTCACTCGTCGAGTTCCTTTGGTTTATGATCGAAACCCTAAGGTAACTCATCGAGTTTCCTTCTTGCAACTCGACGATTACACACGCATACATAAATTAGGGAAACCTCAACCGACTCGCCGAGTTGTTCATCCAACCCATCGAGTCTGTAGCAATCTTCATCGGACTCGCCGAGTTGTTCATCCAACTCGTCGGGTCCAGGTTCATCTTCATGAGACACACCGAGTCAACCTTGCAACTCGCCGAGTTCCATCAGTCCTTAAGCCATACAGACTCTTTTAAGCCATGCAGTGGCTCCAAATTACAGATCCAAGCTTCTAAGGCATGCTTTTCATGTAAAGTTGCAAACTTTACGTGCATGCATAGCTACAAAGGCTCTAAATGTCAAATCCAAGCTCACAATGGGGTTTCATACTCAAAGAGGCTTCATACATGACCAAATTTGGGGCTTTATGAATCTAGAACCGAAGAAGGGTCCAGATCTAAAGTTACAACTTCAGATCTAGCCCATATCCCACATTATCATCTCAACCAAACCATAAAACCCTAGATCTCAACCAAATGAGGTCTAGAAGGAAAATGAAGTAAAGGTACCGACTTTATACCTCCAAATGATGCTATCTGAGGTAGATTTCTGATTTCCCACACCTCCTTGCCCCTAGCCTTTTGTCCTTCAAGTTCCTTTTCTGAAAAGAGCTCCTCCCCAAAGCTTTAAATTCAAAAGAATGAAGCACCACATGAATTAGGGTTTTCTGAGCTCCCAATGGACTGCAAAGAGGCCAAAGGAGGCTTATGCTTCCTTAAATAGGGTGCAAACCCCCGTGATTTAGGGTTTCATCTGCAAGCTCCTACTCGGCGAGTAGGCCACTAAATACGCGTCCCCAACCCGCTGCTACTCGGCGAGTAGAACAACCAACTCATCGAGTAGACCTCAAAATCAAAGAAATTCATATTTAACAATACCTGAGAATCGGTGCGTTACAGCATCACCACAAACTCATGATAACCATAGCGGGTCCTAAAAGCGGTCTTCTGCACATAATCATCTCTGACCTACATATGGTGATATCCGGACTGTAGATCAATCTTGGAGAACCAAGATGCTCCCTGAAGCTGGTCGAACAACTCATCTATCCTAGGGAGTGGGTAACGGTTCTTCACCGTCACCTTGTTTAGCTCCCGGTAATCTATGCACATACGGTGCAACCCGTCCTTCTTCTTTACAAACAGGATCGGGGCTCCCCATGGTGAACTGCTCGGCCTGATAAAACCCTTGTCTAGCAGCTCTTGTAGTTGCGCAGACAACTCCTGCATCTCGGGAGGAGCCAGTCGACAAGGTGCCTTGGCTATCGGAGCCACACCAGGGACCAAGTCGATCCGGAACTTAACCTGTCTCTCCGGAGGTATCCCAGGGAAATCCTCCGGGAATACATCCGGATACTCTCGTTCTACTGGTACGTAATCAACCGTCGCCTTACCCTTATCCTGGATATCCATAACATAGGCGACGTATCCTGCACATCCTTGCTGCAAGTAGCGCCTCGCTCTCGCCGCAGAACAAAGGATCGGTCCGCGTTGTGGGCTCTCGCCCTGAATCACTAACTCTCCCCCACTGGGAGTACGAACCCTCACAAGCTACTACTCGGAGTCAATCACTACCCCATTGGGGCTCAACCAATCCATTCCCACGATAACCTTATTCCCTCGCAGGGGAATAGGAACCAAGCCCACTGAGAACTGCTCATCAAATAAACGAAGTGTACATCCTCTATGAACTCTCGCGGCCCTAACGGTCCTATCATCTTCTATCTCAACATCGAGGGGGCAATCCAGCTCCCCCAGAGCTCTGCTAAATCGCTTGCTAAGTGCAAGAGACACAAACGATCGGCTAGCCCCCGAATCAAACAATACCATGGCTGAAATACCGTTCATTAGGAACGACCCTATAAACAACACATAAACATGAGTAATAATCAAAAGTAATAAAGAGAAGATGGAGAAAATACATACCAAAAACCACATCAGGATTCGCTCGTGCCACCTCTACTGTCATCTGGAAGGCTCTGCTCTTCGCCACTGGCGCCTTAGCACGACCTTGTCGGCCGTCTGTAATCCTCAGTGTGGTCGGGGCGGGTGCTACCATCTGTCCTGCAGGTGCTAAAATCGGACACTGGGACTTCTTGTGTCCCCTCTGATTGCAATGGAAGCAAATTAGATCAGATGTTGTGGTAGTGGTGGTGGTGGTGGTAGTGGTTAGACAATCCATACTCATATGTCAAGTCCGACCACACTTGAAGCAGCCGGAACTCCTCGCCTTACACACCCCATCGTGCAACCTGCCATACTTGCCACACCGACTATGGCTCTATTGTCCCCTAGACCTGTGATTAGACACCTTGCGCTTTTTGCCCGAACCTGCAGCGCCAGACGCTACCTCTGGCTTCTTCTTCCTCTCCATCTCTAGATCAATCTCCCTCTCACGAGCCCTCACAATCATGTCCTCCAGCATTTTGCAGCTGGAGTGGCTCACAAACTGGCGGATATCGCTCCGCAACATCTCATGATACCGGGCCTTCTTCATCTCCTTATCCACCATATATTGCGGAACGAGGAGAGCCCTCTCCCTAAACTTGACGGTAATCTCCGCCACAGTCTCTGTCGTCTGCTGGAGGTCCTGAAACTCCCTAGCAAGTTGTTGCACCTCAATCATAGGTGCAAACTCGACCCTGAACCTGTTTGTGAAATCACTCTAGGTCATCGCATCCAAAACTGAGCCATCACCAATAGCTCGTCCAATCTCCTCCCACCAATCTTGGGCCCTATCCTTCAAAATGTAGGATGCCAATCTGACCTTGTCCCCCTCGGTACATTTGCTGGTGTGGAACGCATTGGAAACATCTACCAACCATCTGGTACTCGTAATGGGGTCTCGAGCCCCATGGTAGTCGGGAGCTCCACAAGCCCTGAACTCCCTGAAAGTCAGTGTGCGCGAACCCATCATGGTCGCCACCTCAGTGCGGAACACACTCAACCTCTCATCCAAAATCTCAAGAATGCCCTCCTTGATCATGCCAAATATCACATGAGTATGGTCTAGTATGTTACGCGTGATCTCTGAGGAGATGAACTCCCTGGTCTGCTCATCTAGCTACTCAGCTCCAGAGCCTGAGCCTGATCCCCTACCGGCACCTGAACTTCTGACTACTGGTCTAGGGCGTAAAACCACCATTCTGAAAAATCCAACAATACAACATCAGAATACTGAAAATAACTCGAGTGATATCATACACTACAAGTTTCCTGGATTCATCTCAGTCTTCCTTGGTTCGAGTACGGATCCTTTGCTTTCAGTAGTACGGGCCCATACTACCTTCCACACCTATCCGTACTTTCCTCAAGAACTGCCTTGACTCCACCAAGTCCCTTCTACTACTACTGCTTCACGTGCTACTCTCATCCTAGGCTTGCCCTAGGGTAATCACCATCCCACTCTCCGCCATGAGCTGCATAAGAAGTCTCGGTTACCTTCCCCTAACTAGCTCGCGAATACTATTACATATTACTTAGACTAGTTAATTTTTCGAATGAGAGATCCTACCCTACAACAGTTGGACTCAAACAAGAGCTGCACAATAAAGCTTGACCTAACCTTCTGAAATTATTTAATCCTCGCAATATGTAACGCAACATATTCATTCACTAGTTAGTAAAAGATAACTAGGACTCCTAAAGGCACAAAGCAAGCAACATTCGAGCATTGAGTACACATAATCAAGCATATACTACTCTGGCTATCATACTGACAATTCTGTACTAGCATGCAGTTCTCATAGAGGTAAAACACATATAACATGCACATAAGGCATCCTTCCTAGATCCTTAGTCCTAATCTAGCATGATGTTCTAATAAAGTTGATTATCATGACATAACATAAACTTGTATGGGTAATTTGGGAGTACTTACTTGAGCTCGGCTGATTGCATGCACCACACCCTTTTTCAAAGTTCTTTTCAAATTTCAAAATCCCTTTTTGTAAAAATGATTTTCTTTTGAAAATTTTATACCACTTCCTTAGTTTGAGTTCAGACACACCCAAAAGTATGCCCGAATCTCTCAAACCAAGGCTCTGATATCAACTTGAAACATCCCAAAAATACGACCCAAAAATTTTGTTTTCAATTCATTAATAAAGTCATAAATCATCATAATTCATAAGTGAAATCATAAGTCATGTATCATAAAACATCATACTGTCTGTCTCAAATCAAAATCCCATAACAAAACATCAGAGTAAACTCCCAGGCTGTGACTGTGGTGTGTGACATGCGATCAATCCGAGCCCTTCCCTTTGCTAATGGAAGTACCTGAAATCAAAACTGAAAACTGTAAGCACGAAACTTAGTGAGCTCCCCCAAACAACCACATACCATATAATTGATGGGTTTTGAGCATTCTAACACGCATATGGTGTACATGCAACCCTAGAAACCTTGGATCTATGTTTGACTAAGATACATGCAATAATTATTTTTTCCAAGGTTCTTATCCTATCTAGCATGACATGGGGAACTTGAATCAAATAAAGCTAGTAGAATTACTTACCTTGTAGTTGTAGTTGATTGCTTGGAGTTTTAGAGTCTAGCACCAATAGTGTGGATGCCTCAAATGGAAATCACAAATCACCACAAACTTTGGAACTTTGAGAGAATAGTAACAACCTTCTTGAAATCGGCCCTCTTAGTATATACTCACAACAACTAGTCTGATTTCAAGAACCAAAGCCTCATTTATATAGTGTGGTGGATTAAGGTTACATCCATGTAAACCCTAATACCCATGTCTTTTTATTTCCATGAGATCCATGGGTTAAAGCTCCATGGAGTATCCATAGACTTTCCATGCAAGCCTAGCCCATTCCAAATAAGCATTAGCCCACACTATATAAATATAAAAGCCCATATTTAATTAGTCATACTTTTGATCTCTAAATTAATTCTAGATCAATTATAGATCAACACTAATTAAATAATATGATTTTATATTAATATATTAGAACTTATAATATATTAATATATAATAGTCGGAACACTGCTGCACCACAAGCATTTATGGACATGCTTAAAGTTGTTAAATAAAAATGGTGAATAAACTAACACGAGCATTAGGTTGTTAAAGTTTATTTTTTAATAAACCAACCACCCCTTATATCTTTTTGTATTAGTAAATAATATATGAATATATGAATTTCTTAAACTAACAATTACTCCAACAGAATGAATGTAGCACATCCGTTCACATTTGAGTGAATACATTGCCTAATTATCAAGATTCTAAACAAGATGATGTGGCAAGATCAAGCCTAAGTCATGACGACCTTGGTGTGTCATAACGTTTTTAAAAGACGTGACAATTTTATGTACTTTAAAAAAGATAAATCATAGAATTATAGAATTATTTTGCATTACATTTATCTTTTACCAAGTCTATTGTTTGTGTATTTATTTTCAAAGAGTTGTATTTACTTTGCTTTACATTTATGTTTACTAAGTCTATCGTATGTATGGATCTCTTTGTGCAAATAAGATGCATGCAAGAGTTAAATTAAGTGAAATTACATATGTCACATAGTTTGGATGATAGGTTTTCTTATATTAATTAAAAAAAAAAAGCTATATTATATGATCTAATTAAAAGATCTTTTGAATAAAAATATATTTTTTGAACATATACCGATATTCAAATCAAGCAATTAATGTTTATCTTTATGTATATGAATCTTTCTCATCTCTTTCAAAAAAAAAAAAAAAAAAAAAAAAAAAAAAAAAAAAAAAAAAGTTCACGAGAATACAATGTTACTTGCTTTGTTTTTCTTTTTCAAAAAGTTCGAAAGACAATCACAAATTTCACAATCGGAGAAACAGTTGGGCCTTTCCACGTCTCAAAAACACAACCATAATTTTGAAAACTCCATTTTCATACCAAGCGAAAACACACACAACTAAAAATCATTATTCTTTCTCGATCAAAATAGCAACAAACGTTTATAGACTCCTAACACTTTATACATCATAAAACCACTTTATACATCATAAAACCCTAGCAAATCCTCATCCGGCCCCACACAGTAAAAATAAATTAACTTTATTTTCACTGAGGGTTCGGAAGTCGGCTGTTAGCAGCTGAAACTCTGGAACCCCACTCGAGCAACTCTTTGCTCGTATCATCTTTGTGCACAACCACTTCAATAAAACACAAACAATCCTTTTTCTCCCCCATCGCCTTCTCAATAGCCACAACAAGCTCCTCTTCACACAACACCTACAAAAAAAACATAAGTTTCACTTAAACTACTACTCTGATACCATCTGTAAAACCAACCAACACCAAGCCCAATAACTTACCTTACTAGTCCAACACTTGCCCTCGCCATTATGGATCGCGTCAACTAAACCAGTGTAGTTCCAATTTTTTATGACATTGTAGGGCCCGTCATGGATCTCGACTTCAATGGTGTATCCGCCATTGTTTATTAGGAAAATGATGGTGTTTTGGCCACATCGAATCATTGTTGAAATATCTTGAGCCGTGACTTGGAAGCTTCCGTCACCAATACACGCAATCACTCGTTTGTCGGTTGCAGCTTGTGCGTACCCAAGTGTCGCTCCGACTGACCACCCAATTGACCCGTATTGCATCTGGAACTCATACCTACAAAAACCAAATCATCCTCTCACCTTTAAAACCAGATAATAGATAGCAAATAGCAGATAATAGATAATTGAAACTTACCCGCATCCTTTTGGAAGCTTTAGCTTCTGACAATTGAACCACGAATCACCGGTTTCAGCAATGACAGCTGTATCACCTGACAACATATTCTGTATGTGTTGAAACAGAACGTTAACCCTCAATGCCTCTTTAGGAGCAGATTTAAGAGGGTGACCTTCTGGAACATAAATTCTGTGATAATTCTCGTATGCAGTTGTGTTCTTCTTAAGTCTTTTTGATAAACCTAACAAGAAATCTTTCATCAACACGCACCCGAAAGTTGGGCCATTTCCAATTATTACACGATCAGGTTGCAAGATTATGGCTTTGTCTTTCTTGAGGAGAAGAGAATAGCCTACAGAGCTGTAGTCGTTGAATATAGGTCCAGCAAATAAGTAAGCATCAGAAGATTCAACAATTTCTGCACAAAAAGCAGTGCTTACAGCACCCCAATATGTTCCGATGAAATGAGGATGGTGTTCTGGGATCATCCCTTTCGCTGATGGCATCACAGCTACAGGATACCCACATGAGTCTGCTAATTCAACAAATGCGTTGCTGGCTTTTGCTACACGGAGTTTAGGTCCGGCGACCATTACTGGCTTCACCGCTTTGTTTAGAAACTCTGCTGCTGCTTCAATGGCTGCTTCTAAACCCATGTGATTGCTCAACCTATGTGATTTTGGTAGAAGAGATCGGAATTTAAAATTGATTTGAATGAAATTATGATTAGTTAGAGATTCGAAGGATGTGGAACTTACTTGGGAGAGAGAGAAAAGGGAACAGGGTCCCGGGTAAAAGTAGGATGAGGAATTGCAGGTAGATTGCAGCTGATACTGATGTAAACTGGCTTGCTTTCTTTTAAGGCTGTTGAAACAGCTGTGTCGATCAGTTCGTGTGCATCTTCCAAATTGTTAACCACGGCCTATATTCAAAGTAGTAATTAACTCAGAATCATAGAACATAGTAATAACCAGAGTGATAAGTCATTGTGATTTCTATATCGCAATGAATCGATGTTGTATCTGTTTAAGTAACTAAGGATTTTACTGAGTGATTTATAGCAATCCAATGCACACAAAAGGATGAACGAAAACAAATCATAGCAAAGACATTTGTAGGTTTTCGATCAAATTGAAAATAACCTAAGTTTAAAAAGTAACGCGAAGTGGTTGATCGAGTGGAATGTGAAGTATACACGATCGGCGAAATTGAACGATCAACACTCAACAGAATCATATATTCGAAAAGTATGTTAGCTTTGAATTGGTACCTGAAAGCAAGTAACGGTTTGAAAGCATCGAATCTCTTGGCTAAAATCCGGCAACCCGATCGTATGATGAAGAATTCTGTTAGTACCGTAATCATTAGAATTCGGACCACCGACAATACAAATCACCGGTAGATTCTCACTGTAAGCTCCGGCAATGGCGTTGATGACACTAAGTCCGCCGACAGTGAAAGTAACGACGCAGGCTCCAACGCCGCGAGACCTAGCGTATCCGTCAGCAGCATAACCTGCGTTGAGCTCATTGCAGCAGCCAACAAGGTTGAGTCCAGGCTCGGCGATGAGGTGGTCAAGCAAAGTGAGGTTGAAATCGCCGGGAACAGAGAAGACATCAGAGACACCGATCTGAACTAGCCTGCGAGCCAGGTGTCGGCCGAGAGTGGCCTCGGAGAAGCTGATCGGAACGGTGGATGTCTGGACGGAGGATACACCACCGTGTGGCGGACAGCCGATGTCGCCGTTAGGGATGGCGACGACGTCCAGAGAGCCTACTTTGGTGTCCATTGACACGTGTCCTCCAATAGAAAAAATGAGAGTGAGAGTATGAATGTATGAGAGAGTGTAATTTTGACTTGTGTTTGATTTATGACGACTCCGTGTATTTATATATACCCAGAGAAGCGTGGGGCCCAAGAAATACAGTCGCCTGTCTTGGTTTTACAAGTGGTTTTTAAAACCGGCATCGCCAATAGCAAGTTCATCTACCAAAAATGAATTACAATTAAAAAAGTTAAGATAAAATATTTGAGAATAAAAACATTTTTTATATTAAAGAAGAATATATGATCAATGAAAAATAGTGTAGTTTTGTAATTATTTTGGACTAACTAAAAACATGCATCATTTCAAGAAACTAACATAAGTTTTTTAAAAAACATCTAGGCCATCTTATGGTGGTATGAAATGACATCAAAATTAAACCGATTATTATTTAAATTTAAAGCATGTATTTGTTAATTATAAGAGAAAATTAGTTAATGTTATATATTATATAGTAAAAAGAAAAGAAAGAAAAAAATAAAGGAAAAAAAATAATGCATATATGATATCTAACATGAAGAATACCGTTGGCCAAAACACTTTTCGCGAACATATTTATAAAAATCCAAAATGGGGACTTTCCTCGTTCATCCCATGATAACCCCTTGAATTATTGTTGACATTTTTTTTTCTTTTTTCTTTTTCAAAACTCAAAAGGGCCCAAGATATAAGCAAAGGAAATAACATGGTGGAACTGTGCGTTTTAACAATTTTTAGCATGTTGTATTTCCGTTGTGGTTTCTATCTGCACGAACCAATTCGTATGTTATGTAGTAGTATGTTATTTATGGAAATATGACTTGTTAAAGTAATTAATTTTTTGGAATGTTCATATCTAGGTAATTATTTTTTTTTTACACATCTAGGTAACAAACTTATTGGAAGTGTTCACATATGACCATTATGACCTGCTATAGCAGGTTAAATCCTAGATGTGAACGTTTTCAACAAGTTTGTTACCTAGATGTGTACAAAAAAAATAATTACCCAAATATGAAAAAAACGAAAAGTAAAAATTAAATTACACGAATGGTCCTTGTGGTTTGGGAGAATTTGTGTGTTTGGTCCCTAACTTTTTTCTTTTTAACTTGGTTGGTCCATATTGTTTATTTTTGTTGCGCGTTTGGTCACTGTCTTTCTTAAAAAGACTATTATGCCCTTATTAATTTAATTTTTAATTAATTTTCTTATTTATATATTTATTTTTTATATATTTAAAAAAATTAATAGACCCCACATATTTGTATCTCTCCTCGGATGAACCCTACTGTTTATTTTTTAATTAATTTATTTTTTTAACTCGGATGGTCCGTACTGTATATTTTGTTATGGTTTTGGTCCCTGTCTTACCTAGAAAGACTATTTTGCCCTTATTATTTATTTTTTAATTAATTTTCTTATTTATGTATTTATTTTTTATATATTTAAAAAAATTAATATACCCCACATATGTGTATCTCCTCACCGTAAACTTGAAACCAGATTTGAGAACTTTAAATTGAGTCTTACCGGTCACCATCCCATCTCTCATCGTCCCCAACTTCTGTTTCTTTTCTATCTTTAGTAATATCGACGTCTTCACCATCCTTCATTTTTTGGTACTTCAACTCTAGCGAAGCAGCACCATAACCTACTGTTTCTTCATCTTTAGTAGGTTGTGGTGTTGATTCGACGGAGTTAAATGACCGAAAAAAGAAGGGATGACGAAGACGTCAATATCACTAAAGATGGAAAATAAATAGAAGTTGAGAAGGTAGAGAGATGGGATGGTGAGGAGATACCGATATGTGGGGTCTATTAAATTTACTTAAATATAGAAAGCATAAGTACATACACAAGAAAATTAATTAATAAGGGCACAATAGTCTTTTTAGATAAGACAAAGACCAAGATCGTAACAGAATTAAACAGTAAAGACTATCCGAGTTAAAAAAATAAATTAATTAAAAAATAAACAGTAGGGATCATCCGATGAGAGATACAAATATGTGGGGTCTATTACAATTTTAAATATGTAAAAAATAAATACATAAATAAGAAAATTAATTAAAAAATAAATTAATAAGCGCACAATAGTATTTTTAGGAAAGACAGAGACCAAACGTGCAACAAAAGTAAACAATAGGTACCATCCAAGTTAAAAAAAAATAAGTTAGGGACAAAAAAACACAAATTCTCCTAAACTACAGGGACCATTCGTGTAATTTAATTTTTACTTTTCGTTTTGTTCGTATTTGGGTAACTATTTTTTTTTGTACACATCTAGGTAACAAATTTGTTGAAAGCGTTCACATCTAGGATTTAACCTGCTATAGCAGGTCAGATGTAACACCGTAAATTTTCAAACAAATTTTTCATTTCAAAATATAGTATTTTTATTCAAAACAAGGCATAAACCTTTCAAGTGTCATGTCAAAATACAAATCATCTAAATCCCAAGATCACAAAACATCTTTCAGTGTGTACAGATCACGCCGGCGCCTTCCCACGGTCCTCGCTAGTACCTGAAACACATACATAACAACTGTAAGCATAAATGCTTAGTGAGTTCCCCAAAATACAACTTACGCACATACGCCTTTCCAGGCCCTGACCTTCCGGTCCATGTGTCTCAGGGGACTTCCGTCCCTGCTGGGTAAACCTTCCGGTCCTACCCACGCCAACCTTACGGTCCTCAACACAACGCCTTCCGGCCCATAACATATTCACCTTCCGGCCCATAACATAATGCCTTCCGGCCCATATCAAACATATCATACATAGCACATATAACAATTAACTTATCACATAAAACACATATATCACATATCATATCTGACCTTCCGGTCACACAGTCAAACCCTTCCGGGTACAGTATAGTGAGAAGACTCACCTCGTGAATGTCGAAGCTAGCAAATCCCGAAGTCACTCGTACTCGATCCGCCGAGCTACAATCTCCCTATAACATCATACATCTCTTATTAACACTTTTATCTTCTAAGTTTGACTATCCCTAAGAAGTCAAACATAGGTCAACTCTGGTCAACGGTCAACTTGACTTGACTCGGCGAGTGCTAGGGCGACTCGGCGAGTCTAGACGTCCTCACCAATCCTCTAAGATTCCCTTTCTACTCGTCGAGTATCCTCCTTGACTCGACGAGTTTCTCCTGGAAGAATTACGGGGCCACCCCGACTCAACTCGCCGAGTCTGAAGAACAACTCGACGAGTCCCAGTTAATCTTCAAGCTACTCGCCGAGTCTGTTCATCGGACTCGGCGAGTCCATGCCATGCAACCGCTCAAACTGCTTTCTAAGGTCAGAACTGCTCCGACCATTCATAGGTCTGGCCTTCCTAGACTGATTCGTCACGTAAGGTCCTCATTTCGGTGCTCATAATACACCCCATGACTCATAATTTACATTTTGACCTAAGGCATAAGGATTCCAATCCAAAACCTCCATTGATTTCCGAAATGCTCAGGCATGGGACATTCTGGACTTCCAAGGATCCCAATACAAGGTTCCAATCGTTTGGGGGACTAAGGTAACATTCAATCTAGCCACAAAAGGGTTCAATAAACCCTAAATCCATATACACATCAACATAGAAGAATGCAACTCAAAATATTACCTGAATAACGTGCTCTCTGTGTCCCCAATCCTCAGAACGTGGCTTCTCTTGTTGTTCCCTTAACCAAGCCTCCTCTTCCTTGCAAGACAATACTTCCAAAATCAACAATGGTCTTCTACCTTGCTCCAGATACTCACAATCGAATTAGGGTTTCTCTCAGAGGGCTAGGGTGAACAATGACGGCCATAAGGTCCCTCATATACGTCCCAAACCTGAACGGTTAGGGTTTTCGCTAAACAGCGCAGACTCGCCGAGTCCATATCCAGACTCGTCGAGTCCAGTCGCGAACCCGCGACCAGATCCGCGATCCTACTCGGCGAGTCTAGGCTCCAACTCGCCGAGTCCCCTCTTAAAACACCCAAAATCATAAATATAACAATACCTGGAATTCCGGGCTATTACATCAGAGTGGTCATATGTGAACACTTCCAACAAGTTTGTTACCTATATGTGTACAAAAAAAAGATAGTTACCCAGATGTGAACATACCGAAAAGTTAATTACCTTAATAAGTCATATTCCCTATGTTATTATATCATATAGCATGATTTAATAAAGTTTTGGACATTTTGGTAAATTATGGACTTACTAGTTAGTTAAGTTTTTGGTTAAAAAAATTAGTCTAACTTTTTGTCTTCCTTTTAAAAGGACATGATCAAATATTTTATTCAAGCATGAAGATGTTTGCCAACCTTCCTCTTTTGTCCCTTATGTCTCTAAAGTGTAAAGAATACTTTAGATTATTAAAGGGATATTTCTAGAAAAGTCCCAATATTTTGGGCAAATTTTAATAAAGTCCTAAAGTTTATTTTTTGAATAAAAAAGTCCTGACTTTTTCACCTTTTGAATAGAAAAGCCCAAAAAACCTGCTAATTTATTCACTTTAGCCTTTTTTGACCTGTTCAGCAGGTCATGGGACCAAATTGTTAATTTTTCGAAAATAACGTGACTTTTTTGCAGATTTCGTCAAAAATTTTATATAATGTACAAACATATTTTTTTTACATATCTATATCAAATTTTACGTATTTGTGTATTTATTAAGTTTTTATATGTATATATTTAAGTATTTTTATGTATTTTAAATGTATAAACGTATTTTTTTTTTACTTATTTATATGTATTTTAAACAATTTTACATATTTTTTTTATGTATTTTTATGTGTAATTTTTTATGTATTATGTATTTATATGTATTATGTATTTATATGTATTATGTATTTTTACGTATTTATGTATTTTTTTAAGCTTTTTATATAGATGTTTATGTATTTTAAATGTATAAGCATATTTTTTTACGTATTTACATCTATTTTTTTAGTATTTTACATATTTTTTATGTATTAAGTATTTATGTATTCATTTAAGTGTTTTATATAGATGTTTTTGTATATTTATGTATTTTAAATGTATAGACGTATTGTTTTACGTATTTATATGTATTTTTTTTAATATTTTACTTATTTTTTGTGTTTTTTTATGTATTATGTATTTATATGTATTTTTGCGTATTTATGTATTCTTTTAGTTTTCTTATATAGATTTTTATGTATTTTTATGTATATTAAATATTTAATTGTATTATTTTTACGTGTTTATATATTTTTTACGTAAAAATAATACACTTTAACATTTAATGTACATAAAAATACATAAACATCTATATAAGAAAACTAAAAAATACATAAATACCCAAAAATATATATAAATACATAATACATAAAAAAAACACATAAAAACACAAAAAAAAAAATATATGTAATGTACTTAAAAAATACATATAAATACTTAAAACAATACGTTTATACATTTAAAATACATAAATATACAAAAACATCTATATAAAAAACTTTAAAAAAATATATAAATACATAATACATAAAAGATATGTAAAATACTTAAAAATAGATATAAATACGTAAAAAATACGTTTATACACTTAAAACACATAAACATCTATATAAAAACTTTAAAAATACATAAATACATAAAAATATATCAAAATACATATAAATACATAATATATAAAGAATAAAACATAAAAATACATAAAAAAAAATATGTAAAAAGGTTAAAAATACATATAAATAAGTAAAAAAAATACGTTTATACATTTAAAATACATAAAAATACATAAATATATACTTATAAAAATATAAAAAATACAAAAATACGTAAAAATAGATATAGATATGTAAAAATATGTTTATACATTATATAAAATTTTTGACGAAATTTGCAAAAAAGTCCCTTTATTTTCGAAAAATTAACAATTTTGTCCCATGACTTGTTGAACAGGTCAAAAAAGACTAAAGTGAATAAATTAGCCGGTTTCTTGGGTTTTTCTATTCAAAAGGTGAAAAATTCATGACTTTTTTATTCAAAAAATAAAATTTAGGACTTTATTAAAAATTTGCCCAAAATATCGGGAGTTTTCTGGAGATATCCCATTATTAAATGGGGAAACTTTTGACTTGCATTGAGTATAAAATAATCCATGTGGCTTGCATTTATGACTAGTCTTTTTGTAACACCCTGTTCCGGGTTATTCTGTGATTCAGGGTCGTAGGTCAGAAGTCGATTGTGTAAAGGCTTGGGCCTTAAGGAGGCAAGGTTTAGACCTTTTGGAAGAAAGCAATGAAGGTTATGAGACCTAAATCCTTTAGATTGTGCATTGGGCCGAATGGTAGAGTGGGAAAAATCAGAGGTCGGTTTCTTGCATGCAAAATGGATTTTTGTTCGAGGAGTTCTTAGTCCAAGATATTTAGATATTATTCAATAACTTTTCGTGGATATAAAAAACGTCAAAATCGGAGTTAGAACAAAGAAGTTATGGTCATTCGAAATTGGAGGGTTTTTAGGTTGATCCTAGTACGTTGGGCGTACATGGTGTACGTTTGGTGTACTAGGCAAGAGGTGATATCGGAGTTGAACCTAGTACGCTGGGAGTTAGACATTAATCAGGGTATCCGTAAGTTTGTTCAGGACGGATAGGTTTGTGCAGTTCGGGATATGAAGTTGAGTCATTGTGAAATGGTTTGAAGTGGTTTTGCCTTCCTGGGAGTCAGGGTTTTCAATAACTTTTCGTGGATATAAAAAAACGTCAAAATCGTAGTTAGAACAAAGAAGTTATGGTCATTCGAAATTGGAGGGTTTTTAGGTTGAGCCTAGTACGTTGGGTATACATGGTGTACGTTGGGTGTATTAGGCAAGAGGTGATATTAGAGTTGAACCTAGTACGCTGGGAGTTAGACATTGATCAGGGTATCCGTAAATTTGTTCAGGACGGATAGGTTTGTGTGGTTCGGGATATGAAGTTGAGTCATTGTGAAATGGTTTGAAGTGGTTTTGCCTTCCTGGGAGTCAGACATTAATCAGGGTTTTCAGTTTTAGGCGTAGCGGTTGGTCACTCGTGGGCATAGAGCAAAGTTGAGGTTCATTCGTTGTTAGGGCTAGTGATTTCCGCTATTTTGGGTTTGACAATAGTAAGGGTGGATGGTTATTGGAGTGAGATGATTTTTCTCGATCATCTTTGGGATTGAGGGAGTGCAATCAGGATTGTTCGGTTCGGCAAAAGAGGTAGTAAGAAATGATTTCGAGGATGAAATCTAATTTAAGTGGGGGGAAGTTGTAACACCCTGTTCTGGGTCATTCTCTGATTCAAGGTCGTGGGCCGGAAGTCGATTGTCTAAGGGCTTGGGCCTTAAGGAGGCCATGTTTAGACCTTTGTGAAGAAGGCAATGAAGGTTATGAGACCTAAATCCTTTAGATTGTGCATTGGGTCGAAGGGTAGAGTGGGAAAAGTCATAGGTCGGTTTCTTGCATAAAAAATGGATTTTTGTTCGAGGAGTTCTTAGTCCAAGATATCTAGATATCATTGAGGGGCTTTTCAATACCTTTTCACGGATATAAAGAACGTCGAAATCAAAGTTAGAACGAAGACGTTATGGCCATTCGATATTATTGGGGGGGGGGGGGGGGGGGGGGCTTTTCAATACCCATGCATGGGTATGATTGTCTTAATGGATTAAGATGTTAGGGTTTTAGTGATTAAGCACACTAGGGCCATGCAAGACCATAAAGTTGGAAAATTTATGGTCAAGGACAACATTTGAGACTTGGATCTATAGTTTGGTCGAAAAAGGCTTATACATTAAGCCTCTAATGAGTTAAGAACATTCAGCTATGTATGTTGGGTGTACCATGCGGTACGCCACGCGTATGTGGTTAGGCCCCTGACTGTTTTGGTCGCATTCGAGAATGCTCCGCGTAAGTTTGAAGTATGCCCCGCGTACCAGAGTGAGGCAACTCGGTTGGATTGACTCGACTGGGTTGACTCGGCTGATTTATTGAGTTTGACCAATGTTGACCTAAGGGTATTTTGGATAATTTAGTGTTAGTTAAGGTTGTATTATGAATTGCATAATTGGTGATGGGTAGAGCCGGTATTCGGGTTCGAGACTTATTTCAGTTTTGTGTTCGGTTTGAAAGGTGATTTCTCTCACTATGCCAATGGTTCGAAGGCACCAAAGCCGACCCATTTATTGAGTTATGTATCTTGAGGTGTAGGATTGTTGTGATTGTTCTATGTGTTAATTGTTTATATATATGTCAACATATGTGTGGTTGGGTTGAGGCCATGGGCCAACAAACCCGATGTGGTAAGGTTAAGGCCATGTGGCAACAAACCTCGATTGTTAGGTTGAGGCCACGTGCAAACAAACCCTGGATGATTAGGTTGAGATGTTACTACTCCGTGATATAAACCAATAAACCCAGTGTGGTTGGGTTGAGGTCAAGGACCAACAAACCTTGTATGCATGCTTGTATTGTATATGTATTTGTTTATGACGTGAGGTATTTTGGAAAGCTCACTAAGCTTTGGCTTACAGTTTGGATTTCAATGTTTCATGTACTTTTGATGAGCAGGGAAAGGCGAATGTGTGATTATACACAACATCCGGTAGTTTATGTCGACTGATACTTTGATTCGATGTTTTGACTTATTATGATTTGTAAAAAATGTTTTGGTAACTTTGGGGCATATGGATTTTTCTTTTGAAAACGAAAAATTTTACTCTAATTTTTTAGACGTTACATTTTTAGTATCGGTGTAATTCCTAGCGGTTGTAACCCCTCATTTATAACCTTAATTCTTAAGGTTTAAAATTCGTTATCTGTGTTAGACTTAGAAACAATATCATTGATAGTTGTGCAATATATGATTATTGTAAAAGTATTATCAAATTCGTATAACTAAAGTGGTTGGTGTGTTGGTTAGTAAGGAATAGATGGCCTATAAATGTCAACAATTTTTAGATGGGACGTTGATGTTGAGTGAGATCGTAGCATGGTGTAAAAAGAAAAGGAAAAAGCTTATGATTTTCAAAATAGACTTTGAAAAGGCATATGATTCATTAACCTAGGAATATCTCGATCATGTTATCGGGGCTTGTGGTTTTGGTCTTAGATTGTGTGGATGGATTAATGCTTGTCTTTATTCAGTTGGAGCTTCGATGTTGGCCAATGGTATTCCTACGGTAGAATTCTCAATATTTTGTGGTATGTGTCAGGGAGATCCATTATCACCTTTCTTATTTATTTTAGCTGTGAAAGGGATGCATATTGATCTGGAAGATGCATATTGATTTGGAAGATGCTATGGAGGCAGGGTCAGTCATGAAAATTGAAATACCCTGGACAAGCTGAGAAAAAAGACCCTTTGGTCTTAACGTGGAACGAATTAAATTATATAAACTGTTTTTTTAAAACAAAGATAAACTTTATAACAATAAAAACAGCAAAATCATGGTATTTTAATAAGTACCGACTAGTTGTTCTGGACCGGATATTTTATACTATATTTTCATTAAAAATGTTTTTTTTTTAATTAAACGAAGATTTTAAAGGTTAGTTTGGTCATTAGTAAAATGTGACAAAAATCTACTATTCTCCATTAACCGTTCAATGATTCTGTATTGATAACTAAAAGCCGTTACTATCATTTTTCTTTTTGGAAGTCATTATAAATCAGTGAAACAAATGGGTGCATAGTGTTCTAAAACTCGTAATTAATCTTTTAAAAAATTACTTAATACTTTAATAAAGTATTACTTGAAGGATCTTGCAATTTTGTTCTTAGTGGATGCGAAAAGAAAAAAGAGAGAGAAAGAGAGAGAGATAAAAAGGCATGAGAATTTAGTGGAGGCACACAGAGAAAAATAAAATATTACTTGAAGAATTTTGTTCTTAGTAAATTCAAAAAAAATAAAAATAAAAAAGGCAGGAGAATTTAGTGGAGGCACACAAAGAAAGTTTAACACAATTAAAAAGGCACCACCTGAAGGGATTCGAGCTCGGGTAGTTTGTATTATCTTAAAAAATTAGAAGCACGCTTAACACTTGAACCATAAAGAAACTATGTCTTTGTTTGAACGATCTATTATTTATATAAATATTAAATAAACAATACTACTAAATCTCGGGCACTATTTTTTTGGGGCCCTGAGCGGCTGCCCACTTTGCGCCCCTCAAATCCGGCCCTGTATGTACGCAAGGTTGATTAAAGGAGTTCGGCTCAAGAGGCAAGCATTCTGGGTATCACATTTATTACATACGGGTGATGGTGTGTTTGTTTCAAAGTGAAGTCAAGATGTGATTGATAATATTATTAATGTTTTGGAAACGCTTTATTTGGCTTCGGCCTTGAAGTTGAATATGCATAAACTGAGTCTTTTTAGTATTGGTGTGGATGATCAAGAGGTTACCAACGTTGCAAACTTGGTGGAGTGTAAACCGGGAAGGTTCCCATTAACTTACATTGGCTTACCGATTAGTGATAAATTAAAGTCGCGATTGTCAACATGGAAATCCAAATGTTTATTGGTCTGTGGTAGATTTACCTTAACCAAATCGGTTTTAGATAGTATATATATATATATATATATATATATATATATATATATATATATATATATATATATATATATATATATATATATATATATATATATATATATATATATATATATATATATATATATATATATATATATATATATATATCACATGTCGAATTTTGAAGCATCAAAATGAGTAATTAAGGAGTTGGAGTCGTTGAGAAGCAATTTGTTGGGGGTTGATATAGCGTTGATAGAAAAATGGAATGGATTAAATGGGAACAAGTTATTGCTAGCTTTGAGAATGGTGGTCTTGGGATTGGTAGTTTATCGACTTTTAATCATGTGTTATTACAAAAATGGCGATATCGCTTCCTAGATGAAATTGATGTTTCATGGGTGCGATTTCTTAAACCCATTCACGATGATTCGAGTGGATTTGATCGACTTTGGATTTTCGGGTTTATGACTGTTGGCGTGATGGGAGTTGGGTTTGGAATTGGAGGCGGGAGGTTAGAGGGGGCATTCAAGTCGAACAGTTACGTGATTTACTTTTAGTCTTGGGAGATGTCGTGGTTTCTACGACTCTGGATCGTTATGGTGGAGTTTTGATTCTGTTGGATGCTTCTCGGTTAATATTACAAAGAAACATATTGATGAGGTTTTGTTGGTGGGTGGTGATTATGCTACAAGGTGGTGTAAGGTGGTTCCAAAAAAAGTAAACATTTTCATTTATCGTTTGGCCTTAGACAAGCCTCCTATTAGGTTTAGCCTCTCTAAAAAAGGTTTAGACTTGCAATCCACTTATTTCCCTATTTATCAAGGGGTGTGGAGTCTTCCACTCATTTGTTTTTTCGTTATGAGGTGGCTAAAACAATTTGGAGTTTGGTTGCTCGATGGAGTGGTGTGGTGTTTTCGTTCTCTATTTCCATGAGAGAATGGTTATCAATGGTAGATGATTATTATTTGACAAATGAAAAAATGAAATGTCTTGAAGTGATCGTCTTGATCACTTGTTGGATACTATGGAGATTAAGAAATTTGATGGTGTTTGAGGATGTTCCTTTTTTGTCTATAGTATTTTGTTAATTTCTTTTTGTGATTAAAAAATGGAATAGAGATTCCAAATCTATTATAGGTAAGAATGATTGGCTTTTAAGTCCTTTAAATTTTGTTTTTTTTTTCATTGGTTTTAAGTCATTTGTAACTTTTTTTTTTCAGTTCAGGGTGCTTGCTAGAATGTGGTAATATATGAAAAATGTGCTGTCATTTTTTTGTCCATATGCTTCGGCTTATGGAAATATGACCTTAGGAAGTTATTGAAACAATTTAATTAAATTGCAATAAGTTCTAATTCTATTCAAATATTGTATAGATATTGATAAAGTAATCTTGGTGGTTTCTTTGGGGGTGACTTGTGTCGTGAAGGCAGCAACGGAAAGTAAAGAAGGAAGAAGGAGGAAATAAGGAAAAGCGAACGAAATTGTATTGGAGGAGGAGGGCGGCAAGGCGGCGACCAAAAGGGATAAGAGGGAAAGGGAAAAAAGAGAAGTATTGGGGCGCTTTCAGAGACGGCGAAGAGCAGAGGAAGAGAGACACGAAGGCAAAATAGAAACGCAAAGAAGCGAAGAGGAAGGAAGAGTAAAGAAGAAAGGGAAAAAAATAAAGAAAACAGAAACGAACCGAATTGGAGGACAATGGCGGCAACCAGGTTTGAGGAAGAGAAGATAACGATGAGAAATTCTATGACGGTTTGTGCGAGAAAAGAAGAAGTAGAAGTTTCAGTGGCAAAATAAGAAATGCAAGTACTTCCGTGCGAAAATAAGAAAGAGAGAAAATCTAACATTTTGAGAATTAATAGTACATACTAATAATCAATTTTCCAATAATTATATTATTATTAATATGTAATCTTGTTCCACAAAAGCATATTTCATTATTAGGAAATTTAGTAATAACAAAACAAAGGGATTTGAAAAAAAAATAAAAAAATTATCTAAGGTTTTAAGAAAGCAATTAGTGTTTACCTTTATGTATATGAATCTTTATTATCCCTTACCAATAATAATAATAAAAAAAACATTTACGAGAATAAAGTGTTACTTGCTTTCTCTTTCTTTTCAAAAAGTTCAAAAGACAAATCATAAAATTCACAATCACCAATTCAAGAAACGGTTGGGCCTTTCTCGTTTCAAACTCAATTTTCAACCAAAAGAATCGATTTGGACACATTCCACGTCTCAAAAACACAACCATGATTTTGAAAACTCCATTTTAACACGAATTACGCCAAATCACACAACTAAAAATCGTTATTCTTTCTCAATCAAAATAACAACAAAAGTTTATAGATTCAATACTTTATACATCATAAAACCCTAGCAAATCCTCATCTGGTTTTGGTTTTTTTTACTGAGGGTTCGGAGGTCGGCTGTTAGCAGCTGAGACTCTGGAACCCCACTCGAGCAACTCTTTGCTGGTATCATCTTTGTGCACAACCACTTCAATAAAACACAAGCAATCCTTTTTCTCCCCGGTCGCCTTCTCAATAGCCACAACAAGCTCTTCTTCACACAACACCTACAAAAACAAGTTTCAATTAAACTACTGCTCTGATACCATCTGTAGTATCTGTAACAACCCAAGCCCAACAACTTACCTTACTAGTCCAACACTTGCCCTCACCATTATGGATCGCGTCAACTAAACCAGTGTAATTCCAATTTTTGATGACATTGTAGGGCCCGTCATGGATCTCGACTTCAATGGTGTATCCGCCATTGTTTATTAGGAAAATGATGGTGTTTTGGCCACATCGAATCATTGTTGAAATATCTTGAGCCGTGACTTGGAAGCTTCCGTCTCCAATACACGCAATCACTCGTTTGTCAGTTGCCGCTTGTGCGTACCCAAGTGTTGCTCCCACCGACCACCCAATTGACCCGTATTGCATTTGGAACTCATACCTACAAAATCAAATCATCATTTCACCTTTAAAACCAGATAACAGATAGCAAATAGCAGATAATAGATAATTGAAACTTACCCGCATCCTTTTGGAAGCTTTAGCTTCTGACAATTGAACCACGAATCACCGGTTTCAGCAATGACAGCTGTATCACCTGACAACATATTCTGTATGTGTTGAAACAGAACGTTAACCCTCAATGCCTCTTTCGGAGCAGATTTAAGAGGGTGACCTTCTGGAACATAAATTCTATGATAGTTCTCATATGCAGTTGTGTTCTTCCTAAGTCTCTTTGACAAACCTAACAAGAAATCTTTCATCAACACGCACCCGAAAGTTGGGCCATTTCCAATTATTACACGATCAGGCTGTAAGATTATGGCTTTGTCTTTTTTGAGGAGAAGAGAATAGCCTACAGAGCTGTAGTCGTTGAATATAGGTCCAGCAAATAAGTAAGCATCAGAAGATTCGACAATTTCTGCACAAAAAGCAGTGCTTACAGCACCCCAATATGTTCCAATGAAATGAGGATGGTGTTCTGGGATCATCCCTTTCGCTGATGGCATCACGGCTACAGGATACCCACATGAGTCTGCTAATTCAACAAATGCGTTGCTGGCTTTTGCTACACGAAGTTTAGGTCCCGCTACCATTACTGGTTTTACTGATTTGTTTAAGAACTCTGCTGCTGCTTCAATGGCTGCTTCTAAACCCATGTGATTACTCAACCTATATGATTCGGAGAATTTGAAAATTGAATTGAATGTGATTATGATTGGTGAGTTGTGTGTAGAGATTTGAAGGATGTGGAACTTACTTTGGCGAGAGACAAAAGGGAACAGGGTCATGGGTAAAAGTAGGATGAGGAATTGCAGGTAGATTGCAGCTGATACTGATGTAAACTGGCTTGCTTTCTTTTAACGCGGTGGAAACGGCGGTGTCGATCAGTTCGTGTGCGTATTCCAAATCGTTAACCACGGCCTAGATTCAAAAGTAGTCATAAAATCAGAATCGTTAACTATGTTACAATAGATCAACCAATCTTAGAACGTATAATAATCAGATTGATAAGAACACTGTAATTTGTAGAAGTGACGCCAATCGCTATGAATCTATGATGCATTTGTTCTTAGGAACTTACTGATTGATTTATAAAGATCCGACGCACACAAACTCATAGAAAGTGATGGATCAACGAAATCAAATCATATCAAGGACATTTCTAGGTTTTCAAACGTAAGTATAAAAAGTAACGCGAATCTATGTTCAGTCTGTTCAAGTAATCATGCTTTGTTAATGGAGTTGAGTGCGACGCATAAACGATCGGAGAAATTGAATGATCAACAAAATCAGAAGAGTATGTCTAGGTTAGTACCTGAAAGCAAGTAATGGTTTGAAAGCATCGATGCTCTTGGCTAAAATCCGGCAATCCGATCGTGTGATGAAGAATTCTGTTAGTACCGTAATCATTCGAATTCGGACCACCGACAATACAAATCACCGGCAGATTCTCACTGTAAGCTCCGGCAATGGCGTTGATCACACTAAGTCCGCCGACAGTGAAAGTAACGACGCACGCTCCAACGCCGCGAGACCTAGCGTATCCGTCAGCGGCGTACCCTGCGTTGAGCTCATTGCAGCAGCCAACGAGGTTGAGTCCAGGCTCGGTGATGAGGTGGTCAAGCAAAGTGAGGTTGAAGTCGCCGGGAACAGAGAAGACATCAGAGACACCGATCTGAACTAGCCGGCGAGCCAGGTGTCGGCCGAGTGTGGCCTCGGAGAAGCTGATTGGAACGGTGGATGTCTGGACGGAGGAAACGACTCCGTGTGACGGTAGACAGCCGACGTCGGCATTCGGCGAGGCAACGACGTTGATAGAACCAACTTTTGTGTCCATTTTGGTTGACACGTGTCCGCTTCTAGTGGTTTGGAAATAGAGAGCGACAGAGAGAGTGTGCTTTTGACTTGAGTTTGATTTTTTGAAGCTTTGGATACAGAAGAAAGATGACGCCGTGTATTTATATATACCCTGAGAAGATATACAGTCAGCGGTTTTACAAATGGTTTCTAAAACAGGCAACGCCCATAACATATTCTAATTTGCCACTAACATTTTTAAAGCAGAAAATGCCAAAAGAAGTAACTTTTATTAAACTTTATATTAAAAATGTCTCAAAAACTCAGGATTTTACATAATATGCATTTTGTAATGCATGTTGATACTTAAAGAAACTATACCAAAATGACATTGTCTTTGTTATTTTACAAATTTTTAAAGAATTAAGAAACAATTCGTGTGTGTTTATATATATATATATATATATATATATATATATATATATATATATATATATATATATATATATATATATATATATATATATATATACTTCCTCCGTCTCAAAATTATTGTCCACAGACAAAAAACACACAAATTAAGAAAAACAATAATTAGTTTTGTTTTTTTAGTAAAATGACTCCCTTGACCTTTTTTAAAACCAATGGGAAATATGTATTTGTAATTATTATAGTTTACTTTATTAAATGTTAAGGGCAACATGGTAAAAATGTATATCTAGTTTTGGTAGTGGACAATAATTTTGGGACAAACTAAAATAGTAAGGTGAACAATTATTTTGGGACGGAGGGAGTATATATATATATATATATATATATATATATATATATATATATATATATATATATATATATATATATATATATATATATATATATATATATATATATATATATAGAAGTAGGATCAAATGAGAACGCCTAAAAGGTTAAGAATGCGAGAACACTTATCAGCCAATCATTTTATTAGGGTATTTAAGTAAATTTATATTTAATCTAGTTTTTAATTAATATAATACAATTAATAATCAATATATTATCCATTAATATTTACCTATAATTAAGGGATATTCCATAGTTATCGTTCAAGGAGATATGGAATTGAAGATACGATTTCCAATATAGCATTCGTGATTTCAGTCAATCGACTTTTGTATATGGTTCATCATTTACGGTTGAAGATAACAACGCAGTATACCATTAATGATTTCAATCAATATCGATGTCGGACTTTTTTGATTACAGTAGCGATGATACAGAAGATGATGATCAATATGGCGACGAAGCATTCGATTATAATGAATGTGATGATGACGATTTCTATCATTCGGATGATCAATTCAGCGAAAGAAATCAATTATCTGATTATGCGAGTGAAGGTAAAAAAATGAAAACAACATCAACATCTTGTAAATACAGATCGTGTATTACAATAATTATTGAATTTTTGTATATGATGAATAAGACCTGTCATTTATTCAGTACATATTTGTATACGATTAGTCATATACGTTGTATGTATTAATTAGTTAATGCTGGTATATATCACAGATCGTTGTACATTGTTTCTTAAGTTTAATACAATGTTGATTAAGTTTGATAATCATCGGTGATTATGCGTTAATACGATTAAAATGAGTAAACACTTCAACTTTGATTACTGTTTCACAGACGTTGATTATGATTATAAAATTGTTTAGTTTATGTATACGTAATTGATATAAATTAAAATACCTTAATAGTAGAATTAAAATACCTTAATCATTTATAACTCAGAACTGAATCATTAACAACTCAAATAATCATAATTATACCTACTAAACACAAACTCAATTAAACACATACCCAAAAACAGAGTAATGTTTACAATAATCATCACTAAACAAACAAACAGTATACTTAACTTACTCACAACAAACAGTAGGGACTCCTACACCATTATTCTTTACTTAGTACATCATGTACAGGATCAAAACCACATACATACTCAATAAAGTACCTATTCACAACTGAATATGCCTTTAACAATATACATAATATACAACCAACAACAAGGATTAATACTAGAAAAGTACTTCTGTCGCACAAACAATCGGATTTTACAAGTAATCAATAGTAATGAATGACATTTATACCCTTCCTTATTATTTTTCTACTAAACACCATTCACAATCGATTACTAACATCAATTACTCCTCTTGTCCTACTGATAATGTATTTATTTTGCCATTCAACAATACGACTCTTAAAACAAAAGTAAAAAAAGCCCTAATTTTTGGGTTTTCGTAACCTTACTTCAATTCAAAGTAGTCGACTATGACTACACATGTATCTGCATCTTAGAACTTTCAAACACAATCATAATCGATTAATTTTTAAACACATTCAATATCATAATACCGTAACTTCGAAACTCATCTACAATTACCATTTTCATTTAAACATTCACATACACCAACGTTTTATTTGTAAAATACAACCTTTAAATCAACAATCATCAACGATGTAGACTCACTATAGTTCATAATCGATGATATACAGAAAAAACGAAAAACCAAACCTCTAGGGTTTTAAGAATCGTTAAAATGTACACATTAACAAAAAATAAACACACTACTACACCCGTTTTCCACTCAATCGACATTAAAAAAAGATTAGAAAGCTTACTTCTTCCACTTCGGTTGATGATCGACGACATTCATCCACCTTCAACCCTTCATGGATTTCTGAATGCAAAATATCTCTTTACGGATGAACAGTATGAATCGAGTCTCGTATAAACGTTTAACTGTGACAATATTTTGCATTCAAGATACAATCGAATCATCCAAAAGATTAGAAGTTAGCTGTGATTACTAAACGGTTTCTTTTAATTTTCAAACTTACCGGATATATTCAAAATGGATGACATCATAAAATTACTTGAATACCCTTTTATATTTTTTTAATTAAAAAAACACTTAAAATCATTTAATATTTTGTTTAAATTAATGATTAATGACATCCTTAGATTTTAAATATTTAATGTATCAGATTTGTTCTCGCGTTCTCAACCTTTTAGGCGTTCTCATTTGATCATTTCCATATATATATATATATATATATATATATATATATATATATATATATATATATATATATATATATATATATATATATATATATATATATATATATATATATATATATATATATATATATATAATTTTATGGTTTGATAATACTTTAATTTATATAAAAAAAATTAACAGAATATTATATATCCTAAAGAAAAACTTAACATAAAATATGATATAATAATTATTAATAACAAAGTATATGTAGAATAGAATAAATCCCATCCATCAAAAATTCAAACACTTTCCGTCGACTTCCTTTTCACCGAACCCTTTTTTCCCATCCAGCCGCTATAATTATTGGAACTCTATTTTTCCTTTTACAATGGGTACCAAGATTTAAGCAAAGGAAATAACATGTGGGGTTCCATACGTCTTTATACATGTTCCATTAATTATGACTACAACATTTAATTGTTTAGGCAATTGTTGACCTCATATTCCTTCTATAAGTTGTGTTGCAACTACACTAGAACCAGGTTTCATTTAGAAACAATAATGAGTATCTTTTTAATATAATTGAAAGGATAACAGTGGAAGATGATTAGCTGACAATAGTTGCAACATTCGTAAATAAAGATTAGACTTTTTGGTATTAACTGTGAAACAGTGGCGGATCGACAATAGATCTCGGGATATCCAGAGATTCCCTTTAAAAAAATTTCAGTACTGTAATTTTTTAAGAAAAATTATGTTGTGTATATATACATAATATTAATATGTTTAGCGAGATAATATCACAAATGTTCACATGGTTATGGTGTTAGGGGTGTTTTTATAGGTTGCAAGTTCAAATCTTCTTTCAACATTAATTTTCTTTTATTTTTGCAGTGTTTTTATATAGTTTTATACAAATTATACATATTACATTAGAGTAAATTACATGAATGGTCCCTATGGTTTGGGGTAATTTGCGCGTTTGGTCCCTAACTTATTTTTTTAACTCGGAAAGTCCCTACTGTTTGATTTTGTTACGCCATTGGTCCCTACTGTTTGTTTTTTTTACGCATTTGGTCTCTATCTTACCTAAAAAGACTATTATTTAAATAGGGAAAAATGGTGGGGTAGGTAAGGTAAGGTAAGGGGGATGAGGTTGGTGGTGTGTTTATTTAAATAAATTAGAGAATCAATGGCAAAATAGGTTTTTTTAGGTAAGACAGGGACCAAACACGTAACAAAAACAAACAGTAAGGACCTTCCGAGTTAAAAAAATAAGTTAGGAACCAAACGCGCAAATTACCCTAAACCATAGGGACCATTCGTGTAATTTACTCATTACATTATGATGTTGTAAAACTAAAGACAAATATTGAGTTGTCCAACCAGTAAAGTATTGAACTTTTAACTTTATGGTCCTTATTTTGAATCTTGGCACTTATATCGGTGTAATTTATAGTTTTTTTTTACCAACTTTTCAACTTGTTTTCTAAAATCCTAAAATTGTTTCACATCGGCTGTAACACCCAGAATTAGAAAGACCAATAAAGGAAAGAAAACCCTAAGTTAAAGGGTCAACTCGTCGAGTCGGCCTCATGGACTCGGCGAGTTCGGTCTGAAGAGGGAAAACCTAAATCCGGGACTTTGGGCACTATTTAAGCATCTTATTCTCTCCATTAGGGTTCCATATAGCCTCTCTCATCCAGAACCTAAAACCCTAAGCCCCCATTATTGCTCATTCAAGTTTCTTGCCATTTTTGGGTGATTTGAAGGAAGAAGGAAAGAAGGAACCATTGGGGATTCAAGGGTTTGCAGTAGATCCAGAGTTTGAGGGCCTTTCCAGAAGCATTTGAAGGTAAGGAGTCGTTATCTTCCCTCTTTTGCATGTAGATCAATCTTGATTGTGAGATTTGGGACTCTTATGCCATGTTCTTGAACCATTTCGAGTTAGAGCCCAGATCTGAAGTTGCTACTTCAGATCTAAGTGTATTCTGGCCTAGAGAGTCATAAAGTATCAGTCTTGGAGGTGTAGGTGAAGCATGGTTGTCTTAAAACCTAGCCCTAGAGTGTTTTGAGCCTAGATCTACTTAGTTATACGTAAAGTTTGCAACTTTACGTGGGGAATGGACTTTGGAAGCATGGATCTATCATTTGGAGCCCCTGCATGGCTCGAAAAGCCACTGAATGGATTAAGAACTAAAGCGACTCGACGAGTCACATGGGCGGACTCAGCGAGTTGGATGAAGATGGGTAGGAACTCGGCGAGTTGGAAGAACAACTCGACGAGTCTGTTGAAGAATGCCTTGGACTCGGTGAGTCTGTTCTTGGACTCGGCGAGTCAAGTCGCGAAACCCCAAACCCTCCACGTTGAGACTCAGATCAGTGAGTTGAGTGGGGACTCAGGGAGTTGGACAGGTCAGGACTCGGAAAGCGGTAGACTCGGTGAGTCAGGAGCTGACTCGGCGAGTCAGGAGCTGACTCGGCGAGTCAGGAGCTGACTCGGCGAGTCGAGTCGCGAATGGAAGGAATCTGAGCGTATGAACTCGGCGAGTCAATAGGCAGACTCGGCGAGTCAATAGGCAGACTCGGCGAGTAGGGTTAACCTGGAAGGTTGACTTTGACCAGGACTTTGACCACAATGTTATAAGACCCTGGGGGTAGCCCACGGCATCCTTATAGGTTTATGTGCGTGTTATGTGTAGATATTTATGCGATGCATGATATGCTATTTGGTTATATATGGTATTTGCAGGGAAGACCCCGGAGGGAGCCCGTAGCATTGGATGTAAGACCATGTGGGGTAGCCCATGGCAGTCCTAGGTGAAGACCATGTGGGGTAGGCCATGGCATTAGATGTAAGACCGTGTGGGGGATCCCATGGAAGTCCTAGGTAAAGACCATGTGGGGTAGCCCATGACACTATTACAGGTTTTATGTGTGCATGGCTTATGTGATACGTGTGTAGCTTTTATAGCTAACAGGATATGTGATATGTGGTTTGTGTGAATGGTATGCTCTGGGAAACTCACTAAGCTTCGTGCTTACAGGTTTTGTTTATGGTTTCAGGTATCATCGTTTTGGAAAAGGAGAGCTCGGATTGATCGCAGTGCACACACCTATGATTTCCGCAATGAATGATTTTGGGATAAACTCTGATAAACGATTTGATTGACTATGATTTGAATGTTAGAATGAAATGGTATCAATGTTTTAGTTACATTAAAAATGAAATTTTTACCCCTGATATTTGAGACGTTACATCGGCTTTAACATGAAACATAGCTCCTATACATCTATACATTTGTTATATAAGCAACATAAGTTTTTAAATTTTCAACAAGTTAAACTATCGAATGAGTTTGGGTTTAGACCTTGAATCGAGTTTGGAAAACTAAGAAACTGAACCTATCGGTTTGTGATACCTTTTTACTTTGACTCTGGCACCACAACTGCTCTGAAAAATATAAATACATCTTATGTATTTTAAATTGATATTGGTGAAGGTGATTAAAAGAAGATATCAATGTGAGTTGGAGACTTCCCTAAGTTGAGATTTAATGTACCTAAAATTTTAAAAATATGTTGTTATTTTATTACTTTAATATTTATTTGATATAAAAGATTGGAAAGTTGTGATGATTACGGATTCTTATAGGGAGGATATTTTTGATTGATGAAAGTTGGAAACTATTTATTAAAAAATTTACATAATTGCTGCTTTTATGGATGGCCATTATGGCCATGACACCAACTTTTTAACAAATCAAAAACCAAATAATATTTAAATTCTAAACTAATATTAATAAAAGCTCAAACTATCAACCATAAACACTAGATAAATTTACGATAACAATCATATACAATGATACCTTTATGTTCTAATAATCTCAAAAAAGAGCTACATGTAAGAAAACTACAAAAGATGTTCATCTGATTTTTTTTTAGGTTAATAGGTGGCATCACACTAGGTGTTTCAAAAAGTCTAGGTGTGGCAAATAGGTAAAACTCAAAATTTTAAATAAATGAAATGGTAAAATATATCAAGCAACCAAGGACAAGGAGTTTCAAATTTTTTGATTTTAAATTATAAAATTTTTTTTATTAGATGTTGGAAATAACAACATACTTTATAAATAAAATATGTTAAAAGGTTAAACAAAGTTTTTTAAATAAGAAAATAGTAGAAATCAAGCAAAGGGTTTAGTTTTTTTTTTTATTTTTTTATTTTTAAATGCTTGACATTAAATTTCAGTAACCCATGGAACTAATGTTATACTCATCTATTGGTCGAGTATATTAACGTAAAAACAATAGATCAAATTTACTTTTTTGTATAACACCATACTTTCATATGTTCCAATTATAGTATTATACTATGAAATTCATTATTTGTTGTACATATATCGTTCATTTGTTCTAATTATACAAACACATACAAACATTTTTTTCATTATACCAGCCTACATTCATAGCAGTTATTTTTGGACAGTAACCTAACGTAATTGAAGTACAATCGCATTAGAAGGCTAACAACAACAAATAGCAATGCACTTCCATTGTTAATTCTTGTAATCAATCCAAATATGGGCTAAATGCGTTAAAAAGCAATGTACATTCAGTTTTTTTACTAAATTAACATATTTCTCACATTTGTATATAAAAAGATTACTTATATTTTTTTAAAATTTCAAACTAAACCGTTGTACTTTAAAAGTACATTGCTATAATTCATTGACAATAAATAACAATGTACTTTAGTATAGACACAATCACATTTAACCCACATGACATGAATGGCGAGTTAACCCTTAAAATAAACTGCATGCTATATTGTTAAACTAAATTATCTTTAATTGTAGTTAACATTCACATACTTTGTTTTAAAGCTATCCAATTATCATAGAAACAAGTTAAGTTTAATGGAAAAATACAATAATATGGGTCATAGGGGTAATATCATCCAAGAATATAACTACATCTTTTTTTTTTTTTTTTTTTTTTTTTTTTGCGTAAATTACAAAGACTAACAACTTACTTTACCTAATTTTCTAATATAGGAGATGAACTTCTTTATTACATATAAGAAAATCATAAGTAGATTGTAATTTTAGAAAAAAAATGTTATTATTTTTCTAGTATAGGTAAAAGAATAGCAACATATATAACTTTGATAGTCGGGATGGATTTGCAAAACTCTACAACAATAAATAAAACACAAGAAATCCAACAAATGCATCTTTAAACCACGTCAAACCTTTTTAGAAAAAGACAAAAACAAAAAACATTCATACAAAACCAAGAGAAAAAAAACTAAGGGCTGCAATACTCATCCACATCTACGCCATCAAAAAGCTTAATAATGTGTTATCGATTGTGAAGATTAATTGTAGCTTTTTTTTTTATTGGGTTCTTTGAAAGGTAACTTACCATTCAACTTATAGTGACAAGTGTAACACCCTGTTTTGAATCATTTCTCATTGCAGGGTGGTGATAAGGAGTGGGTATTAACAGACTTAGAACCCTTGAAGAATTGAGTTTGGGCTCATTTGGACGTAGATGATGTAGTTTGGGTGATCCGGGTATTCGGTTTGTATTTTGGAGCCCAAGGGTATGGGTAAAGGCGTTGGTTCGGGCCTTTTATGTAACGTCCCAAAAATCAATGGTAAAAATTTCATTTTTATTATAGTCAAAACATAAATATCTTTTAATCCAGACATTCCAAAACATAGTTAATTAAAACATTTATCATAGTTTATCCCAAAATCACTTACTGCGGAAAACATAGGTGTGCGCGCTAAGATCAAGCCGGGCCCTTCTTTTCCAATCAATCTACCCTTACTCGTGCGAATAGTTCTTCAGTTGTTCCTAAAGTAATTGCTCCAGACAACGAAACTAAGGAGATTAATCTGTCAAAAGTTTGATGCTTCAAGTGATAAGGTTTTGGTCATTATCATAGTGTTTGTACAAACAAAAGGGTAGTGACATTAAGAGATGTTGTTTCAATACGTGATGAACTGCTTGAGGAAGAAGAGAGATTGGGGAATATTTTTGTGAATGAAGATGTTTGTAAAATCAAAGAAGTGGAAGAGAAAGAAGAAAGGTAGGAAGCACCGACATATGACACATTTTTGGTTCTTAGGGCTTTGCAAACTCAAGTTGTGAATACCAATTCAGATCAAAGAAACCGATTGTTTCATACCAAGTGTTGTGTGAGGAATAAATTGTGTAGATTGATTATCGATGGTGGAAGTTGTACAAACGTTGCATCTAGTGAGATGGTTACAAAGTTGAGCTTAGTTATAGCAGTCCATCCTAAGCCATATGCACTTCATTGGTTGGATGGTGGGGACAAGGTGAAGGTGATGAAATAGGTTAGAGTTGGCTTGGCCATGCAATCTTATGAAGATCAGATTTTGTGTGATGTTATCCCTATGGATGCTTGTCATATTCTTTTAGGACGTCCCTGACAATATGATAAGGATGTGATACATAGAGGAAGAAGCAACGAATTCAAGTTGAAGCATAATGGTAAGAAAATCATGCTCAGTCCCATTTCATCAACAGCAATAAGATTGATGGTTAACAAGAAGGGCACGAGATGAAAGCTCACAATGTTAACTAGTGGAAGGGAAATAATTATGTAACGACCTAATTTTCACGTCCAAAAATTTCGTTTTAAAACATTACTTTAGAAAACGTTAATAATTAAAAACATTGTTTGATCAAACCATGACACAACGTAAACCATGTCTAAAAGCCAAATCATACAACCAATCAAAATATCAGAGTATAAATCCCAGAGAATCTCGTAAATGCGGAAATCAGAGAGTGTGTGTGTGACATGTTGCTACCGCGCCGGCTCCTTTCCCCTAGATGAGGAGGTACCTGAAACCAAAACTGAAAACCATAAGCACAAAGCTTAGTGAGTTCCCCCATCGTACCACATACCATACAAACACATAACATACATACTGCCAGGCCATTCTGGGGTGCCTGACTACCCGGTACGGCCATTATGGGGTGCCGTCCTACCCGTGTCAAGCCATTATGGGGTGCTGACTACCCATGTCAAGCCATTCTGGGGTGCTGACTTCCCGTGTCAAGCCATTCTGGGGTGCTGACTACCCGTCGGTCCTAACAACCGATCCTCGGGGACTAGTCCCCTCTTACTACCTTTATCGGATATAACATAACAAGCCAGCATGCAAACATATCATCATGTACTGTCAGACATTTCTGGGGTGTCTGACTACCCTTTGGTCCTATCAACCGATCTCTACTTCTATCTCATATAACATATCATGCTAGCATATAACATATCAGGTAGTAGCAAACCTAGATGACATCACAAAGACAATCATCTAACATACGACTCCTACTGGTGGGCCGGCATTGTGGCCGTAGACCCACCGCTACTGGAAGGTAACTCACCTCGAAGTAGATGCTGATCTGATCGGGAACTGACTGTCTACTGCTGCTGCTGCTCCGAAAATCCTCCGGCTGCAATTCCCACAACATACTCAATCAAACACTGCTAACTGTCCTTTGGGTAAAATGGCCATTTTACCCCTGATCATGCCCTAAGTCAAAGTCAGAGTCAACTTTCAGTTGTCCCGACTCGCCGAGTTGGCTTTCCAACTCGCCGAGTCCTTACCCAAACGATTGTCCTGAATCCCGTTTCTACTCGTCGAGTTAGGCGATGACTCGACGAGTTCTCCTTCTAAACTGACATTCAAGTCCTTCATCCTACTCGCCGAGTTGTATGAACAACTCGTCGAGGTTGTCTTCATCCGAAGAACACTTGCTGCTTCGACTCGCCGAGTTGTATGAACAACTCGCCGAGTCTGTTCTTGATCTAAGGAGATTGCCTTGAACTCGCCGAGTCAAGGCATTGACTCGTCGAGTACCTCCATAGATGAGTTCAGCTTCCGACTCACTGATTCACACCCCGTGACTCACTGCTCACTCGACACTACGAAAAGGGGACAAACTCGGAGACTCGCGAACATACTCGCCGAGTCACATGAACGAATCTCCGAGTCGTTGCCATGAACCCACTAAATACACAGATTTGCTCGATTCCAGTTCATGCCATTCACAGATCTGGACTCCTAGAACACGAATCACACGTAAAGTTTCCAACTTTACGTGTAGATATTCACCAATACGGATTTTAGGGTTCAAAATGCCTCAAAAGGGTAGATCTAGGGTGAACAAGCAACATGGGTCCATAAAGGTAACAGATCTGAGCTCCTGGAGCTCAATCTTGCCTAGATCTAGAGGCCAATCAACTTATTACGACTTATATTGCACATACAAGCTTGGGGATTGGTTCAAGAATGACTTAAATGAAGTAATAAGCATGGAAACATGGGGAAAAACGGGTTATACCTCAAAGGAACTACTGAGAGAGCACAAAGATGTTTGGATTCCTTCCCTTCCTCTTGATCTACTTCCCTTTTGCCTCAAAACCTTCAAGATCACACAACAATTGCTTCAAACTCTAAATGAATAACTTAGAACGAGGGTTGGAAGCTCTGGGGGGTGAATGGGGGCTGGCTTGGGGCAGATATGTTGTTTAAATAGGGTGCAAACCCCTGAAACTTAGGGTTTCATCCAACAGCTGTGACTCGCCGAGTCCAGGATATGGACTCGCCAAGTCGCCAACTTAAACGTGTCCTGGGTCCCGCATCTACTCGGCGAGTCGGACCTATGACTCGCCGAGTCCAAGGCTAAAAGAAGAGAAATACTCAAATAAGATTTACGTACCATGAACCAGGTGCTACAAATTAAGGATCCTTTATGCAATGTTATGGCATTATCGAGTTTCTCTCAACTTGTTGAGTTTGAAAGTGATGCAAGTGAAGTGGAACAGGTTTTTGATCAGGAGGATATGATGGCTATGAAGGATTTAAAGGTAAAGGAAATTGCAAAAAAAGAAAGTTCAATTGAAGGTTTGATCAGAGTTCCAACAAAGACCGAGGACTACTTTGAAGTTGATGAGGCAAAGGAAGAAATATGATCTCTGAATTTAGCTACGATTTTCAGAAATTATCTAAGATGAATATGTCATCTATTGCTCGGCTGAACCCAAATAATGTTGAAGAAATGCTCAGTCCAACTGTGGTTTTGAAGAATGATCCTAATCAGATTAAATTTGTTAATTCTTTGTTTGATCTTGGATTTGGTGTTGAAAATGATTTGGACTTGGAGAAAAAGATTGTTGATTTGTCCGAAAGTGTGATTGAAGTTGTTGAAGATCGCCTGAAATTGAGGACAATTCCTTTAAAAGGGGGAGGGAATGATACAGATACGACAAGTGAGTTGGAAGCGAAAGGTGATTTGGCTGAGAAAGGCGATTTGAGTGAAAAGGTAGATGGATGCGAAAAGAATGACGAATGCGAAAAGAGTTGCGAGAAGGAGTCAGGTTGCGACTGGCTGCAAATGATTGCAAGTCATTGTAGTCTCTTGTTTGTGGATGTGAATGAATATGCAAACCATTTCAGAATTAGACTAGATTTGATGTGTTACGATTGGGTTCGAACTGTCTCAACGCCTAAAAACTACTTGTGACTAGTTGTAATCCTCACAATCAATGCGAACAGCGTGGGAATAGTGACTGCGAATCTTGGAATTTTGTCGGTTCTCTTACAATTGGTTCTGAACTCGAAATACAAGCTACTGGGTACGAAAATCACATGTTGGTATCCATAGCACGTGGGGGTAGCCTGATAACCTACGTGGGCTTAGGACTGGAGTTTTCCATCTACTGGAGACAACTTTTTCTCTATGCGTTTAACTTTCAATAAGCCTTTTAGAGGCAGCTCCTTTTAGTGGGTAGTTTCTATTAGTGGGTAGTTTTTCTTTGTAACCCTTGTTTGAGTCTAGCTTTAAATAACCGTCCTTTTTGTCATTGTAAGGCATTGAAGTTTATGGAAAATTGAACTGTTGTTCATCGAGTTGTTGCTGCACTAAAACATTGTCAATTGAAGGAGGCTTTCCTGATTTTTGATAGAAGTCAAACCAATAGGTCTTGGTTTGCTTTAACCGATAGTCTATCTATAGGTCTAAATTGTCTATCAAATCTATCCACTTTTCTTAATTTCTATCATTCTTTATTTGTTCTTGTTTCCGCTGCAATCATAAAAACCCAAACAAAATCACACACCCCATACGCGCGTCATGGATGGTGCTGAGGCCGTATTACATAGAGCCAACAGGATGTTGAGCGAGCACCGCGATGACGGTTCTCTTTCCATGCTTACCGTGGAATTCTCCAATGTCTTTAACCTTGTTGACATATCTGCATTACTTCATGAGGTTAGATGGAGGTGCCCTTATATATCCTTGTGGGTAGAATTCCTATATGGTCAAGCAGCAAGGTTGTATCTAGGAGACATACATATTTAGTCCAATACTGGGGTTCAACAAGGATACCCCTTGGCACCACTTCTCTTTTCCTTTGTGTTGCACCCGCTCTTGCATAATATTAGAGATAATTTCAAGCTTCTTTTCCATGCATGATACCTTGATGATGGTACACTTATTGGAGATTCGGAGGAGGTGGCCAAAGCGTTGGACATCATTAAGGTGATTGGCCCAAAATTGGGCCTTCTATTGAATATCAAGACAATTAAGTTTTTTTTGGCCCTCATGTGATGGTAGGAAGCTACGTGAGGGGCTTTTCCTGGTTGGTATCGAGAGGCTGCCTTTGGGGGTGAAACTTCTTGGAGGAGCTGTTAGTAGGGATGCTAGTTTCATTAGCAGCTTATCCATAAGGAGAGCCGAAAACGTTGTGAATTTGATAATGGGTTACGCGGGGCGATTAAGGACATTGTCGTTTGTGGTGACCCTTTCTTTCGCGACATACAGTGGCGAATTGCTTCTCTACCTATTAGGTTTGGTGGTTTGTGTCACACCCCCAAACCAAGGATGGCGGAAACGTCAGGGGGTGGAGGACTTCATGTACAGTATCACAACAACGTGTATAATAGTGCTCAAAGTAAATACAACCATCATAAATATAATTGAAAAAGTTACACCAAAGTATATGTTTACATGTTTCAAAATCAATTACATTATGATGACAAAAATAAATTGTTGACGGTTTAACGTCCCATCCTCAAAGCGCTGAAGTTTTCCTGTTTCACTGATTTCCTGAGAATACAAGTAGTTTTGAAAGAGTGTCAACAATTAAGTTGGTGAGTTCATAAGAGTTTTGTTTGGAGTAGAAACCGTTTTCCTTATAAAATCGATAGAGTTGATTTCCAGAAAATCCAATATTTTCTTAGTTAAGTGTAAACAGCATATTCCTATATGATGTATTAATGAACCCTAGATTGACCCGTAGATTTCCCCTATAATCGTCCAGCGTATATAAGGTATAGAAGATTTAAGTTAGATAAAACGTTGAATATAGTGGGTCTGCCCTAGGTCCACAACCCAACAAGGAACATGAGATGAGGCGGGCACCACCAATTCTAAGCCAATCCAGACTAAATTCTTGTATGACTCAAGCATATACGCTCAACGATTATAGTTGAAGTCTAACAATGCGAAAATTTAATGTGGACTTAAATCCAAAAACCGGAACCAAACCCTAGTGTAGTGTATGAAATAGTAGTAGTGACTGTGAACATAAACTATACATATCATAGTTCATCGGATAGTGATAGTGACTAGCGAACATGAACTATGCATATTATAGTTTACCAAAAGTGGTGGTGATGGTGAATATAACCTATACATATCATAGTTCATCAAATAGTGATAGTGACTAGTGAACATGAACTATGCATATTATAGTTTACCAAAAGTGGCGGTGATGGTGAATATAACCTATACATATCATAGTTCATCAAATAGTGATAGTGACTAGTGAACATGAACTATGCATATTATAGTTTACCAAAAGTGGTGGTGATGGTGAATATAACCTATACATATCATAGTTCATCAAATAGTGATAGTGACTAGTGAACATGAACTATGCATATTATAGTTTACCAAAAGTGGTGGTAATGGTGAATATAACCTATACATATCATAGTTCATCAAATAGTGATAGTGACTAGTGAACATGAACTATGCATATTATAGTTTACCAAAAGTGGTGGTGATGGTGAATTCCTTTCTTGTAATTAAGTTCATAGGGTAGATGAAACATAAACTATACCTATTATAGTTTATCACTTTGTTTGTAATATATATATGCCATAACTATACCGATTATAACTAGCGTGTTCGTTTGTGGGGGTATAATGGCTTAACTATACTTATTATAGTTTATCATAATTATCCATAGTGGTAATAACTCTTTTTTATGTGTAAAACCTTTAATCATGTGTTTGTTATGTAAAATAACCCTAAACTATACCTATTATAGTTTATTAATTATTTGTGTGGGTAGTGAGCATAAGCCTTACTTGTCATAATTTACCAATGTTTATATTTTAATGGATATAGCCTTGTAATATCATTTATATATTTACCATACTTGTGGAGGTATAAATCCATTTGTTTTTTGATGTATGTCTATATAAGAATACAAAATTGTCATATATTGCAACAACACATAATCACATAATGATGTATACCTTGCTCAACATGTTACAAGGTGAAATGAAATTTATAGTGTTTTTCTGTTAATAACATTTTCTGTAACTGTTATTGGTAAATTTGTAGAAAAATCATAAAAGGTCCAAATCAAGTTCTGTAACTTCTAAGAGTTTGAAAAATGAGTCTAGTTTGTTCATAATTTTTATTATAATTTTTAATGACCTCTTACTTGTGTGAAAAAGTCCATAATCACAGACTGGTCCGGATTGATGTTTGAAATGATAGGCAGTTTTGTAAAAATCACCATAAATTGTAGAAAAATCGTATGGAGATGTGCAAGTAGTCATTTTAAAGATAAGAAGTGGAACTACATGCACCTAAAACAGTTTTGAAAACTAAAATGTTTAAGTTGTCCAAAACAGTCCGTGAATGAAGTTGAACTTTTTTGATGAAGGCTGTTAGAAAAGTTTAGTTATGTTCTTGGTGTTTTAACTTGTATTCCCCCCCCCCCCCCCCCCCTAAAAACTTGAGAAAACATGAAAATGTAGGGGTATGAACTCACCTTGAGTGATTTCAGTAGATAAGTGTTGAAGAAGAGAAGTGTTCAACCCAAGAACACTTGAAGAATCCCTTGAAGATTCGAAGCTCTAACACAAATATAATGGAGTTTGTGTAAGATATCCATGATTTGAGTGGAAATAATTGAGATAATCATAAAGAGAATGGATTATGCTTACCAAATGTGGAGGAAAAACTCAAGATCAGCCCTGGAAATCTAGAATTTCTAGAGAGAGAAAGTGAGAGAGAAAAGAGTTTGATCTTCTTGTGAAATGAGAGCAAATGAGAGAAGTGAGGAGAGAGGATGAATATTCAGCTCTCAAAAACATGGGAAAGAGTGATGATTGAGTGGAAAGGACATTGATGTGACCTAGGTAAGGTGGGGAGGTGTGGCTGGTCATAGAGTGGGTGTGGGAGTGGTTGCTTGTGTCATAAGGTAAAGCAAAGTCAACACTCCACCTCTTTGTACTTTACCCACTTGCTTTTATTATTTAAATAAAGATTTTTATGAAAATATGATTAAATTGTGAATATTTAGGGTTTATTATGTTAAAATATGATTTTGGGTGAAAATCCCGCGTTAAAATAATTAAAAACGGGCCTTAAACGCAAAACTACGCGAAAACCGGGAGAAAATGAGTTCCCAGCGAGACCTCTCGGTCCTAGGCCGAGGTTCGGTCCCTAGGCTGAGGCTCGGTCCATGCTGAGGATTGTAGCCGGAAACGAACAGAGGGAAACGAAGGGGCGGGGAGCTCGGTCCGAAGTCAGAAGCGAGGGCTCGGTCCTCGGTCCTCAGAAGGGAAGGTTCGGCAAGCCATCAGAAGGGAGGGTTCGGTTAGTCATCAGAAGAGGAAATGGTCAGAACCGAAACGTGCCGAACGTTCGGGTTCGGTTGAGCAGCCTTCGGCTCAGAAGGGTTCGGTTCTTAGAGTGAGGTTCGGTTCGGTTCAGCAGCCTTCTTCATCAGGAGGGTTCGGTTCCTAAGGGGACTTTCGGTTCCTAAGAGGACTTTCGGGTCCTAAGAGGGGTTTCGGTTCCTCATGCCCGTTTTTCGCGTAGACTTCCGTTTTTGGGCTGTTCTCGCCAAATTCGAGGGTGGGGATGCCCCGAGTGATTATAGAGAGTTGGGAGAGATTTCGAGAGAGATTTGAGAGAGATTCCACATACTCAGAGAGATTTGGGAGAGATTTGACATTTTTGGAGAGATTTATCATACAAGGAGAGATTTGGGAGAGATTTCACATACTTAGAGAGATTTGGGAGAGATTTGACATTCTTGGAGAGATTTCTCATTCAGAGAGAGATTTGGGAGAGATTTCACATACTTAGAGAGATTTCGGAGAGATTTGACATTCTTGGAGAGATTTCTCACACAAAGAGAGATTTGGGAGAGATTTCACATACTTAGAGAGATTTGGGAGAGATTTGACATTCTTGGAGAGATTTCTCATACAAAGAGAGATTTGGGAGATATTTCACATACTTAGAGAGATTTAGGAGAGATTTCTGATAAGAAGAGATGGAGTGAACACGATTGAGAGAGGTTTCACTGGTGACCTTTTTGAGTGTTCGGCTTCGCAATGTAGGGTCCGTAAGCCCCGTTAAGCCTTGTTTAAGGATCTTGCATACTCCCGATGAGTATGCAACATTGTTTTATCGGTTTGGCTCGCCACGTACCACAGTTTTAGGTTAAGGAGATCTAGATGTACACACTTTTCAATTTACGATTTCTCATTAGAATAGAGAGTTGTTTAGAAATTACATAACGTAAACTCTAATACTCATGGTAAATTGAGTTGACCGGTTTGACTTGTTGACTTTCGTTGACTTTGACTTGACCGAAAATTGACGGTTGTCACATCATCCCCCCGTTAGAGGGAATTTCGTCCCGAAATTTGAAATCAGGCAAGGAGTTTGTGAATGACTAAGGTCGGCTCTACATTATTTTGATTCTGACTAAGAGATGAGTTATTATACATGAAAACTTAGCTTATACACATTATGATATAACCAATACTGGGCGGATAGTAAAATGTGTGATTCTACTTCAGTTTCACATCCCAACGAGGAAAAGAAACTAAGTCAGAATTCTCACATTCTATTATCTACCAGGTATTCGTTATATATAACTGGGGAATGTATAAGTGAGGAAATCATAACAAATAACATTCTTAGTAATCCTTCTTAATGAATTAGAGTTCCTAGTCAGGGCTATCATTGAACCTAGATGTATTTCAACCGTTCACCTATAGAGTAGAAGTATGTTCTCGAAGGTTTGACCTACATCCCTATGATGCAGTCCCATTACGGAGTCGAAGTAAATTCATAGAATGGTCTCATGACGGCCTTGGAATTTCTTATTGTTTATGCTCTCAGTTTAATCCTTGGCATTACTACTATGCATGCTTTAATCGATGCTAGACTTAATCAAATAAAGAAATTTGGAATTTAGTCGTCGATGTTAGAAACACATACTGATGTTTGCAGGCAGTTCCGGGGTGGTCTCTCCTTCGGTGATCGCAAGCACCCTTCCACCACCACTGGCATCTCTTGCACTTAGGCAGTTCCTTTTAAAGTGTCCTGTTTCTCCACACTTGTAACAGGCTGGGCTTACTCCAAAGTCGGGGAACTGGTTGATGGTTCGTGCCGGTGCCCTACAGAAACGGGTAGTGTGCCCTTTCCTATTGCAGTTCATGCAATGCAATTCTCTACAAGCCCCAGTGTGATGGAAGCTACACTTGTTACATTTCAGAAGGGTTCCAGCGTATTGTTTCATGGGAGTTGGCGTGGTGAGGGTTGTGGCAGCATGAACAGCAAAAATTGGCGTGGTTGTCGTAGTGTCATGGCTGGCACGATGGTCGATGAGTTGTTGTGCCAACTCCTTGGCGTTGTCGAAGGTAGTTGGTCTGGAGGCCAATACACTATCATGAATCTGGGATGATAGCCCCCAAAGGTATCGTTCTACCTTTTTCTCCTCTGGGGTGACCATTGCAGGACAGAGGAGTGCTAGGTCATTGAATCGGGCGGTATAAGCTTCGAGATCTGTCCCCGACATTTTGAGGTTCCAGAGTTCCTCTTCCAGTTTTTGCACTTCGCCTCTTGGGCAATATTCTTTCAGCATTAAAGCTTTTAGATCCTCCCAGCTTATAGAGTTAGCCACTGCAGGAGTAAGCGACTTAACTCTGCCGTTCCACTAAGTAAGAGCTTTTCTTGTGAAGGTGAATGCCGCATACTTGACCTTGCTTGCTTCGGGACAAGCACAAATTTCGAAGACTGCTTCGGTCCTTTCGAACCATTGCATTAGTGCGATGACACCCCCGCTTCCGTTGAAAGGATCGGGTTTGCCATTCGTGAAGTCTTTGTAAGAACACTCCTTAGTACGCCCTGTGCTGTCCCCCTGATTCGAGTTAGTATTCCCGGATCCGAAGCCGCCGGAACCATTTGTACCCATTTGCGACATTGCTGCCGCCACGGCTGCTGTTACGGCAGCTTGAAACATTATGGGATCAAACCGCGGAGGGGGCGGTGCTGTGCTTCCGGAGGGTCTGGACTTTTTCTTTGGCGGCATAGTCCTGTCATAAGTTGGTAGAGACAAACAACGATAAGTTTTTAATAGTAGTGACAAGTCAGATGTTATCAAGCCAGACTTGTCTGTATTATGTTCTGACTTAAAAGTATTTTGTATGTAATTCATAACAAAGCCCCTATGAATGAATTTTAGTGGTAGTGACTCAAATGCAACTTGTGATTTGTTTCGTGCCTGATCCCCTCCTAAAATCACTTGGTATATATTAAGAATTTCGTGGAGTTACCATATGTAAATTGTTTGTAATATAGGGTTCGAGGAAAATAGGTCTACACCTCAATAACGTAAGGAAAATCTTGGGCAATGCTACGGTTCCCTTGAATAGTGTAGTCTCCGGATTCTGAAGGATTCGAATGTCTCCATTTAACAGCCTAGGTTGGTCGTGTTCTTCGCTCCAGGTTTCCAAGCACTCTACCCAAGGAGGCGTTGGGCCTTAAAAAAAAAAACCGGACGAGGGATAGGATTCGGAACAAGAGCCATTAGGGTAGGTTCTCCACTTCAGGGTCGGAGTCAGAACCATCAGCAAAGCCTTTAGCTTAGTGACCATCCAAAGGGATTCGGTAATCATTCTCTGGCTCCTCTCCGAGCCATTCAGTATTGCCGTGGTTAGGGTAGCACGGGTCGTCGTGGGGATGGAATTCAGCCATGATATCTTCGCGAGAAATGGGGATATAAGAAATAACTAAGTAGACATACTAATTAGATAATTATAAGATGATCTTTATCAGGTACTTCAATATATTGTTTAGTGCATACTAGTCATATGTATTTGGGACAGGATAGACCTTCGAATAAGCGATCCTAACTCTAAATCCCCAATCCAACGAGAACAGGAAGTAAAGCAAAGATCCACAGATTCTAAGTCTATGACGTCCTGGATACATAAAATTTTAATGTATCCACTAGGCAATTATTGACCTATTGATAAAAATCTATTTAGTTATCAAATAAGTAATTATAATAACACCAAATACCCCTATGGTATTTCATTGTGGTAGTGTTGGTAAGTTTTAGACTTGTTGCAACACCTACCACCATTCCTGGGCATATGCTAATCACTTCTGGGTGAGACATAGTTGATCAGGCTATGTCATTCCCAGACCTGACAATACATCCCCAAGCCTACTCGTATTGTTCAACAATCACCACTTTTGTCCCATCCCACCATGATACTGACCCTAGTGTGTGTGCACATGCTCCTACTTTTACCAAGAAATTATTTGTTTCTAAAAGTATAGTTGCTTTGAAAACTTTAAATCAGAGACTTTCAGTCCCAATGTATTTATAGTTTGTATATCTTATGTGGTTCGATATACTGAGTTCACTATAAACAATGCTCTGATACCAATCTGTCACACCCCCAAACCAAGGATGGCGGAAACGTCAGGGGGTGGAGGACTTCATGTACAGTATCACAACAACGTGTATAATAGTGCTCAAAGTAAATACAACCATCATAAATATAATTGAAAAAGTTACACCAAAGTATATGTTTACATGTTTCAAAATCAATTACATTATGATGACAAAAATAAATTGTTGACGGTTTAACGTCCCATCCTCAAAGCGCTGAAGTTTTCCTGTTTCACTGATTTCCTGAGAATACAAGTAGTTTTGAAAGAGTGTCAAAAATTAAGTTGGTGAGTTCATAAGAGTTTTGTTTGGAGTAGAAACCGTTTTCCTTATAAAATCGATAGAGTTGATTTCCAGAAAATCCAATATTTTCTTAGTTAAGTGTAAACAACATATTCCTATATGATGTATTAATGAAACCTAGATTGACCCGTAGATTTCCCCTATAATCGTCCAGCGTATATAAGTTATAGAAGATTTAAGTTAGATAAAACGTTGAATATAGTGGGTCTGCCCTAGGTCCACAACCCAACGAGGAACAGGAGATGAGGCGGGCACCACCAATTCTAAGCCAATCCAGACTAAATTCTTGTATGACTCAAGCATATACGCTCAACGATTATAGTTGAAGTCTAACAATGCGAAAATTTAATGTGGACTTAAATCCAAAAACCGGAACCAAACCCTAGTGTAGTGTATGAAAAAGTAGTAGTGACTGTGAACATAAACTATACATATCATAGTTCATCGGATAGTGATAGTGACTAGTGAACATGAACTATGCATATTATAGTTTACCAAAAGTGGTGGTGATGGTGAATATAACCTATACATATCATAGTTCATCAAATAGTGATAGTGACTAGTGAACATGAACTATGCATATTATAGTTTACCAAAAGTGGCGGTGATGGTGAATATAACCTATACATATCATAGTTCATCAAATAGTGATAGTGACTAGTGAACATGAACTATGCATATTATAGTTTACCAAAAGTGGTGGTGATGGTGAATATAACCTATACATATCATAGTTCATCAAATAGTGATAGTGACTAGTGAACATGAACTATGCATATTATAGTTTACCAAAAGTGGCGGTGATGGTGAATATAACCTATACATATCATAGTTCATCAAATAGTGATAGTGACTAGTGAACATGAACTATGCATATTATAGTTTACCAAAAGTGGTGGTGATGGTGAATTCCTTTCTTGTAATTAAGTTCATAGGGTAGATGAAACATAAACTATACCTATTATAGTTTATCACTTTGTTTGTAATATATATATGCCATAACTATACCGATTATAACTAGCGTGTTCGTTTGTGGGGGTATAATGGCTTAACTATACTTATTATAGTTTATCATAATTATCCATAGTGGTAATAACTCTTTTGTATGTGTAAAACCTTTAATCATGTGTTTGTTATGTAAAATAACCCTAAACTATACCTATTATAGTTTATTAATTATTTGTGTGGGTAGTGAGCATAAGCCTTACTTGTCATAATTTACCAATGTTTATATTTTAATGGATATAGCCTTGTAATATCATTTATATATTTACCATACTTGTGGAGGTATAAATCCATTTGTTTTCTGATGTATGTCTATATAAGAATACAAAATTGTCATATATTGCAACAACACATAATCACATAATGATGTATACCTTGCTCAACATGTTACAAGGTGAAATGAAATTTATAGTGTTTTTCTGTTAATAACATTTTCTGTAACTGTTATTGGTAAATTTGTAGAAAAATCATAAAAGGTCCAAATCAAGTTCTGTAACTTCTAAGAGTTTGAAAAATGAGTCTAGTTTGTTCATAATTTTTATTATAATTTTTAATGACCTCTTACTTGTGTGAAAAAGTCCATAATCACAGACTGGTCCGGATTGATGTTTGAAATGATAGGCAGTTTTGTAAAAATCACCATAAATTGTAGAAAAATCGTATGGAGATGTGCAAGTAGTCATTTTAAAGATAAGAAGTGGAACTACATGCACCTAAAACAGTTTTGAAAACTAAAATGTTTAAGTTGTCCAAAACAGTCCGTGAATGAAGTTGAACTTTTCTGATGAAGGCTGTTAGAAAAGTTTAGTTATGTTCTTGGTGTTTTAACTTGTATTCCCCCCCCCCCCCCCTAAAAACTTGAGAAAACATGAAAATGTAGGGGTATGAACTCACCTTGAGTGATTTCAGTAGATAAGTGTTGAAGAAGAGAAGTGTTCAACCCAAGAACACTTGAAGAATCCCTTGAAGATTCGAAGCTCTAACACAAATATAATGGAGTTTGTGTAAGATATCCATGATTTGAGTGGAAATAATTGAGATAATCATAAAGAGAATGGATTATGCTTACCAAATGTGGAGGAAAAACTCAAGATCAGCCCTGGAAATCTAGAATTTCTAGAGAGAGAAAGTGAGAGAGAAAAGAGTTTGATCTTCTTGTGAAATGAGAGCAAATGAGAGAAGTGAGGAGAGAGGATGAATATTCAGCTCTCAAAAACGTGGGAAAGAGTGATGATTGAGTGGAAAGGACATTGATGTGACCTAGGTAAGGTGGGGAGGTGTGGCTGGTCATAGAGTGGGTGTGGGAGTGGTTGCTTGTGTCATAAGGTAAAGCAAAGTCAACACTCCACCTCTTTGTACTTTACCACTTGCTTTTATTATTTAAATAAAGATTTTTATGAAAATATGATTAAATTGTGAATATTTAGGGTTTATTATGTTAAAATATGATTTTGGGTGAAAATCCCGCGTTAAAATAATTAAAAACGGGCCTTAAACGCAAAACTACGCGAAAACCGGGAGAAAATGAGTTCCCAGCGAGACCTCTCGGTCCTAGGCCGAGGTTCGGTCCCTAGGCTGAGGCTCGGTCCATGCTGAGGATTGTAGCCGGAAACGAACAGAGGGAAACGAAGGGGCGGGGAGCTCGGTCCGAAGTCAGAAGCGAGGGCTCGGTCCTCGGTCCTCAGAAGGGAAGGTTCGGCAAGCCATCAGAAGGGAGGGTTCGGTTAGTCATCAGAAGAGGAAATGGTCAGAACCGAAACGTGCCGAACGTTCGGGTTCGGTTGAGCAGCCTTCGGCTCAGAAGGGTTCGGTTCTTAGAGTGAGGTTCGGTTCGGTTCAGCAGCCTTCTTCATCAGGAGGGTTCGGTTCCTAAGGGGACTTTCGGTTCCTAAGAGGACTTTCGGGTCCTAAGAGGGGTTTCGGTTCCTCATGCCCGTTTTTCGCGTAGACTTCCGTTTTTGGGCTGTTCTCGCCAAATTCGAGGGTCGGGATGCCCCGAGTGATTATAGAGAGTTGGGAGAGATTTCGAGAGAGATTTGAGAGAGATTCCACATACTCAGAGAGATTTGGGAGAGATTTGACATTTTTGGAGAGATTTATCATACAAGGAGAGATTTGGGAGAGATTTCACATACTTAGAGAGATTTGGGAGAGATTTGACATTCTTGGAGAGATTTCTCATTCAGAGAGAGATTTGGGAGAGATTTCACATACTTAGAGAGATTTCGGAGAGATTTGACATTCTTGGAGAGATTTCTCACACAAAGAGAGATTTGGGAGAGATTTCACATACTTAGAGAGATTTGGGAGAGATTTGACATTCTTGGAGAGATTTCTCATACAAAGAGAGATTTGGGAGATATTTCACATACTTAGAGAGATTTAGGAGAGATTTCTGATAAGAAGAGATGGAGTGAACACGATTGAGAGAGGTTTCATTGGTGACCTTTTTGAGTGTTCGGCTTCGCAATGTAGGGTCCGTAAGCCCCGTTAAGCCTTGTTTAAGGATCTTGCATACTCCCGATGAGTATGCAACATTGTTTTATCGGTTTGGCTCGCCACGTACCACAGTTTTAGGTTAAGCAGATCTAGATGTACGCACTTTTCAATTTATGATTTCTCATTAGAATAGAGAGTTGTTTAGAAATTACATAACGTAAACTCTAATACTCACAGTAAATTGAGTTGACCGGTTTGACTTGTTGACTTTAGTTGACTTTGACTTGACCGAAAATTGACGGTTGTCACAGTTTGGGTTTATACTCGACAGTAAAGGCTAACTCATATGCTTTTGTTGCCTCAAGGGCACAATCTTGGCTATTGTAATACCACATCTTACGGGATAGCGACATTTATTGTATGATTATGATTATGCTTGTGCCTTGGCTTCTCTTCGTAACAAGCTTTCGGACATTGACCTTAGCATTTTTACTACTAAGGACACTCCCCCAAATCTAGGGGTGAGCAAAAACCGAACCGATAAAAGAAAAAGCACAAAAACCGAAATAAACCGAAACTGACGCAAAAAACCGATGGTGCGGATTTTATTTCTTTTGAAAAACCGAATTTATTGGTCAGTTTTTATCTAGAAACCGGACCATCAAAACCGAACCGCACCGTAAGCTTATTAACAATAAAATAAATCACTCATTTATATTATACAATTATACATATTATTTAAAAAACTAATAAATTATAATTTATACATATATTATATATTGAACATGACGGTAATTAGTAATTAGGTATTATGTTTAATATGTGAGTTTGTCATTTTGTGTTTGTGATTTAATGATTATGTATAAAGTGTAAACACTATGTGGGCTACAACTTGTAAGCTTGTAAATTCTAAACGCAAATTGAATAAAAAATGAGGTTGGGAATATGAGTTGCAAATGAAGTGATCAAGTAAACAACATAAAAAACTCAAAACTACAGCTTCTAAATGTGAGGAGACGAAATGACACCATGTCATACAATTATAAATTTTCACATGAACATCACGGTTAAAAAAATTATACCGGTAAACATAAAAAAAAACCGCACAATATATTTGACTCGATTTAAAACCGACACCGAACCGGTATAAACCAAAACTGCACTAAAAAACCGCAAACCTGAACAATTGAAAAACCGCACCCAACGGTTTCTAGAATTCAAAAAACTGCACCCTGTGGTTTGCGGTTCAGTTTGTCCCTAAAACCGCACCAAACCGCACCATGGTCACCCCTAATCAAATCTCAGAATACACTAGCAAGTGCCATTTTTAGTCAAATTTTCCAAGATATGGAAGTGCATCTTGATATAACGGCTCGATAGAAAGCAGTTTTCCAGTGTTTGTGTACACCACATGCGCAAGATATTCTTCTAGCTATCCCTATAGATCGGCTTGGCCAACATATGTCTCCTTTGGAGTATTGTACTATCATAAAATATCGACTCATGATCCCAATATTCCCAAATGATGATATATATTCGATGTGCCGCAAGGCATGTTTGGACTCTTTTGGAGAGCATGCAGTTCATTGTAAAGAACTCTTGGGGTTCAAATACAGGCACAATATGGTTATGAATGTTTTGTTTGACATATCTAAGCATGTCGATGTTTCTGCCAAGAAAGAGACTCCTATGAGTTTCTTGACTGTTTCTTGACTAACCCAACAGAAGGAAGGTCAACCCTTAGACCGGCCGACGTTCTGATTTTTGGATGAGTTGGAGGGAAACACGCATGTGTGGACCTTACAGGGGTATCCCCTCTCGTGGGCTTGAGAGCTGGGGGTTTCACAGCGGGACAGGCTGCTTTAAAAGCTGCTACATGCAAGGTCACCAAACATGAGAAATCGTGCATGGAAAATAAACACGTGTTCATACCATTTGCATTTGATATGTTCGGTTTCCTCACGCCGGTGCAGTGGAGCTTCTTAAGAGAATACAACGGATCATGCATAACAATGTTATATCCCCTAGATCAATAGATATAGTCTTCAAAAGAATTGATTTACCATACAAAAAGGTTTAGCGGCGCAGCTTGTTACTCGTTTGTCATCTCACTCGTTGTACGATAATAACTAAGTTTTATTATCATATATAATCTAATTGCAATATGAAGAAAACATTCAAAGTATTGAAACCAAATTAAAAAAAAATCTAAGTTTCAGAGTCTAATTAGATGAGTAGATTATTTCCTTGGGTGAGCTTGACAAGTTCATCATACATCTTGGCGATTTCTTGTTTTTTTGACTCGATTTCTTCACTTTCCACCTTTAAGTTATTCCTTTATCTCCTTATGAATACAACCAATAATAACCTACAAAAAAAAATAACCAAGTTTATATCAAATTAAATATCAAGTCATATTGTTCAATTAAGAGCAACATACTTTTAACTTGATAAACAAACAATAAAAAAATTAAAAGCAAAATACTTTAAACTTGAAAAGGGAACGATAAATAATTAATAGCAAAAATAACCCAGTTTAAACCTAATTAAAAATCAAGCCATATCATTAAATCAATAGCAACATACAATTCTAGGATTAACATCCCACCATCATTGAGGAAAAACCACTCCATCTTCATTAATATACAACTGATATAATACACTTTTATAGGCCAAAAATGTCATGCATCAAGAAAATTCGAGAATTAAGGGGATATGCTTGCATACGAAGAATAGTAGACTAAAGAAAGTTATTGGATAATATGGGGAACGTTAAGCTTAAATAGGTCCTGTAATGGAGTTTGTGGATCATAAATTGTAATAGTCCATACTTTGTTTCTCAACAACTTACCTTGTAAAAAGGTAAAGACATAATTAGCCTTTACGAGTCATAGACAAGTGTCAGTGTGTTCTTAGCTCTGAAGTCAAAGAATATGGTGTATCAGTGGCACCAATTCTACAATGGAATGAGACAATTTGGCATATATTATAGTATGAAATGTCATGGAAAATGTAACAAAAGAATGAAATTGATAATTAACCTAATATTACATGAAAACCTATCACTTTTAGTAGAATTTTAAATCCAAAAACAATCTTTTATAATAAATAAACATTGAAGTAGAACCGAGGGAAAACTTGAGTTAATGATGCTTACTTTGTGATTAATGCAAAGAAAAACATAAATTTGTCATTAAAAAGAAAAATCAATACTAGAAAAAGGTTAATAGAGTACGCTTGAAATTATGAATATAGTACGTACATAGAGGGCCTATTAATAGAGGAGTCTATTAGATTACATGCCTAATAGAGTACATCTATTTAATCGTACTATATGTATCCTATCTACTTTTTACAACTCACATACAATCATCTAATACGCCATATATACACATCTAATACACCAATAAACAACCGTACTTGATGTCTCACATCCCCATTCCCTTCCACCATTCATGATTTCATTCTAGCCTATTCTGGCTTTGCATTCCAGCCTTATTCATCAGCAAATTCCACTCCATGGATGTTGCGGAACACATGGGATCACCATTCCAACCGACACAAACTCTTCAATTTCTACAAAGCTTTTACCATGTGAATTTTAACTGAAAGATCAATCTCTACAAAATACAAACCTACTATATGATTCCATTCCAACCATAAGAAGTGGGACATCATTGATCCTGTTTTCATTTTCAGAAACAGAAAAAAAAAATACAATGAACCACTTAGTTCATTAAACATAAAAACATTAATATTCATTCAGACTTATCTACAGTCTATACAATCTAAAAGACTATCATTTGTATACTTAGTTCATTAAACATAAAAACATTCTTAAATTTGTTGAATGTCACACCTCTGACCTCTCTTTCCCCTTTGTGGCTGATTCATTGTATGCCTACAAAAAGAAGAAAACTTGGGATTCAAAATCTTAAATAACTTTTAATGAAGAAAACTCAAATTAGAGGACCTTCCCACCATTAACAACTTCATCTATAGCGATGCAATGGTGAAAACTTCTCCAGAACATAAAAAATATGAGCAAATACAACATGAAATACAAGGGATGTATGTGTACCTTACAAAATTTTTTATGCAAAGCCTCCATAACAGCAACCTCCATAATAGAAATCTGCAAACGTCCACAATAAAACAAAAAATACAGCATCCTACTTTTATATATCTCATTTTCCAAAAAAAAAAACTTCCGTCCAATTCCTCACTAGAAAATGGTTTTTTTGAAAAACATTACCAATTATAACAATGTATATAGAACAACTAACCTTTAACTTGAAAAAGGCTTCACTGTATCACCAAAAGTTCTCATCCATGTTTTAACATGTTCATCCAAGTCCTCACTAGTACCTCATCCATATGTAAAGGTAAATTTCTGATGTATAACCTCAGACCTGTTGATAAGACAATGAACATAAAAATGATCATAGAAAATTATCATAAATGATAAGGGTAAAGATATGTTCAAGATTATGACTTAATCCAGCTAATGAGCAAATTATGACACTTTATATATATATATATATATATATATATATATATATATATATATATATATATATATATATATATATATATATATATATATATATATATATATATAGAGAGAGAGAGAGAGAGAGAGAGAGAGAGTTGGGTTCAAATGTTTCTAACAACTATTGTGTGCTTCTAAGAACCAATGAGAATTCAGATAATAATAAATAATTAAATAAATTATTCAAGGTTATAATAGTAATCTTTGCTATAACTAATTATAGTAACCAATTAATTTAATTAATATCCCTTCAAATTAGGGATATCATTTTTCACAAACCCTATATCGATCTCCATGCCTCTATCTTCGTGATGACCACAACAACTAATTTACCTCCATTGCAGGCGTCGGATCACAAGTCACCATTGTTTCCCCCAACCAGAAAACCTTAGGATTCAACGCTTGAAGCAATCAAATTCAAAAAGATCTGTGGCAACCCATGAATATTGATTATCCATAAACAAGGTTGGTGATAAAATCTTAAATTACTAGTCGACGTTTTGTTCTAGCCTTCTTTTTCACGTTCTTTCTTCTCCCGTTTTGTTTAAACATATGTTATATGTTCTCATCACAAAATTTAATTCCAAAAGAATGACCTAGATTTTGATGGAATTTTGGGTGGTATGTTTTACATTATGGGTTTAAAAGCAATAATAGTTAGCAATAAAAAATATGACTACCATAGAAGTTGTTCTTTTACATTTCTTTAGTTATTATAATCACCAAGTATAAATGTATGACATATTAGTTGTGAATTATAAAAATTATATTTGTTCTCCGGCTAGTAACCTTAGTATAATTTGATTTTATATGTTAAAGGATTGTAAATAATCTGTTTTGTTTAATTTTTAATTTATGTTGTTAATTTTCACTTATGATTAGTTATTTCATACTCTTGATAATACAAATTCTTTAATAATATTCAAAACCATTTTTAGAGAATTTTTACAATATCATTCTTGCAGAATAAACATGTTTCTTGATAGCTATTATACTCTAAGTAATATTCTGTTAGAATAGAGTATATGTGTTCTTATAGAATCTTTGTTTGCCATTTACTATTTTTTTTTGATAAATTTTAATATTTGAAAATTGATTATGTTTTCTTTGTGGATTTAGGTTTTGAAGAGGTAGGCATTGATGTGGAAAATGAAGAAAACATGGAGAACGAGAGTATATTCTATAAGAATATATTCTTTCAGAATGAATTAGTGTTTTTGTTATATTTTGATGTTTTTTTTTCATTTTTAACCATTCTTATTTTTAATCTTTAAGAATAAATGTAATTATTAAACCATTACTAGTCTTATTTTTTTTTTTTTCAGAATGAATGTAGTAATTGGTTATAGTCTTATTCTTTACGAATTAATGTAATTATTGATTCTTAAAGAAATAAAATCCGCATTCTTTAAAAAATGTTATTCTTGATAATATTTTGTACAATTCTTTAAGCATGTTAATTATAAAAAAAATATCTTGAATATAACCATATTGTGCAAAAATAAAATCAAAAATATATTTACTAGTTTATGGTTGACGTTGTCATTCTTACAGAATAAAATGGTTATTACTAAAAACTATATTAGAACTAAATTAGAATTAATTTAAAAAAATCAGACTTTTAAAAATAAGAGATCTAATTATCCCTTAAAATCTGAAAATTTTCTTTTTTAATATAGGTCGTTTGACAAAAATACCCTTATACTGAAATTTATGTGATTATACGGTACATGTTACCCTATTGTAATATCATAGACTCTCAGATCATGACCTTTTGATTCTATTCCATCCGGTGGTCCATGTCTGTGCATTCTAGCACACAATAGTTAGTAAAAACAAAATAACCTAAGCCTATATATATATATATATATATATATATATATATATATATATATATACATACATACATACATAATTTTTTTTATAATAGATCAAAACATAAAAAAATCATACCAAAAAAGTGTGATATAGTCATTTCATTTAGGATAGAGACCTTGATGGTTATATAACATATAAATAAGGACCAAAATTACATTTGATGTAATTTATAATCAAATACAACAATAAACAATTACATTTGATGAAAAAAAAGAATTATACTGCAATTTATATTCAGCCCTTATTGATAGGTACTGCAAGAATGGTCAAATAAAGGAGGCGTTTTCACTTCATAATGAGATGGTTCAAATGGGTTTAACTCCAAATGTTGTAACTTACACTTCATTGGTTGATGGTTTATGCAAACAAGGGGAGATCGATATAGCAAATGATATGCATGCAACAAGTGAAATCTACAAGGGTATGTTGGGAAAAGGAGTTTCCCCGAATACCAACACATATGATGTTCTAATAAGAGGACAATGTAAAGCAAGGAATATGGAGGCATGGTTTTTGTATAAAGAAATGGTGGAGAAGGGATATGATCTCACAGTAAATGGTTATAATGCTCTCATCAAGGGGTTCATTAAAAGGAAAAACTATTTTCAACTAACTTCATGTAACCCTTTCAATTCAAGAGCTTGATACCGTTGTTTCTTTATATCTTCAACTAACTTCAGAACATAAAGAACAATACGTGGGAAGTAGGCCACTGGCAGCTTTATATTTGTAACAGACTTGTCATACCTGTTATGACAGAAGTATACAATCAACAAGATTACTAGAAATAAGACAAACAAAATTGAAATATATATATGAAATATACAAGAATCAGTTTACAGAAAACATACTTGATGGTTTATGTTTACAATAGAAACACAAAAACGAAATTATGTAGATTGAGGCCTGCAAATTGCAGTGTCCTAAGACAGAAATTTCCCTGGTAGGGATATGTCTAGAGGATACAACAATCAATCAAGAACTTCACTTGATTCTGACGAAATTCTCTATGTTCCCTTCATTGTATTTGGAGTATGAAATTATAAGAGGAATCTGTATGCAATATTTCTGAACCCGAAATCTGGTCTTTGGTGATCTATTTATACATATAGATTGACAGGTTTTTTTCCCTCCAAAACTGCTAACCGAAAATAACTGTCAAAACAGTTAAAACGAATTTAACAGATTTTTAATATATAATAAAAGTCAACATCAGAATTAATATATATATATATATATACATACATACATATATATATATATATATATATATATATATATATATATATATATATATATATAATATTGTAACTAGTCAATGAGACCCCAAGAGCCCCAAGGCCCAAGGCCAAACTTTGACCATTATATATATATATATATATATATATATATATATATATATATATATATATATATTAATATAAGCTTTTCAAGACCAATTTGACTAGCCCAATCACCAAATCCAACCCACTCCCTCTAGTCCAAGCCTTTGATCTAATTAGTAAACAACTAGTAAGAGGCTTTTTAAGGGAGTATAAGTTTCATATTTCTTCCAATGTGGGACAAGTCCCAAAGAGAGTGTTTTCCATTTAACAAAGTTCCAACAATACCCCACATTTTCTATTCAAACTCCAAGAATACCCCACATTTGAATAGAAAATAAGTGAACTTTGATATTCAAATAAGGGAAGTAAGATATGACATGCATCTGAATAGGTGTTGTAAAACTTGAACCTTTCATACTGAGTACTACTTGGATCTACTTTGTGGGTAGTGAACTAGATTCTTGAACTAACCACTTTTTATAGTAGAATCAAAAACAAGAAGTATCACACATATCATAGCTAAGCATAGATCATTTCTTACCGTGGTGTTCATTTTGGTCGTGAACAATCCTTTCTTCATGAGACTTTTAGAGAGCTTAGCCATATCAGCTCCCAAAGATGCGACCTCACATCCATCTCACATAGGTAATGCTAATCTGGAACAATCCGTACTTATTCCACTATGAACGCTATCAGCATTATTAAGAATAAAGAATTCATCCCTATATCATCAACGGAAAAACACGAAATAAATATCATAGGAGTGAGCATACCTTTGTGTTAGTGCTTCTTTGAGTCTTCCCCAACTAGTTGTCCTATTGAACCTAGACCATGGGATCTCCAATGTTGCTAGGTTAGGTTTCCGCCAGGTGGTGACTCATTGTGTTGGCTTTAAGCCCATTCCCCTCGATGTGAAGAGAACTTGCTCTCTGCTAAGGCCTTTTGTCAAGGGATCAGCTATATTTTCCTTTGACTTTATGTAACTAATGGAAATGATTCCATTCTTCAGCAAGTCTCTTATTGTAATATGCCTGCGCCTGATGTGTCTCGACTTGCCATTGTATATATGACTTTGTGCTCTAGTAAGAGCAGCCATACTATCACAATGTATGCCAGTAGCAGTAACAGGTTGAGGCCACAGAGGAATACCTTCTAGGAAGCTTTTAAGCCATTCAGCTTCTTCAGCAGCTTTGTCTAAAGCAACAAACTCTGCTTCCATTGTAGAACGAGTATTCACAGTTTGCTTAGATGATTTCCAAGAGATAGCAGCTCCACCAAGAATGAACACATATCCACTTGTGGATTTTGCCTCAGAAGTATTGGAAATCCAATTTGCATCACAATACCCTTCAAGAACAGGAGGATATTTCGTGTAATGCAGTCCATAGTTCATTGTATGCTTTAAATATCTAAGCACTCTCACTAATGCATACCAATGATCTTTCCCAGGATTGTGGGAGTAACGACTCAATCTACTTACACTATAAGCCAAGTCCGGTCTAGTACAATTCATAATATACATTAAGCTACCGAGAACCTGAGTATATTCTAACTGAGCTACAGTATCACCTTTATTCTTCTTTAGATGACTAGAAGCATCAAATGGGGTGACAACCGGCTTGTCATCATAGTGTCCAAACTTCTTGAGTACACTTTCAATATAATGGGACTGAGTAAGAGTATAACCATCTGGTCTTCTTTGAACTCTTACACCAAGGATCACATCTACTACTCCCAAGTCTTTCATGGAAAAGGAGGAGTGTAGCATTTTCTTGGTTTGATTGGTCACATCCAAATTAGTACCCATTATAAGCATATCATCCACATACAAGCATATGATGACATAAGCATTCTTGTATTGTTTGACATAAACACATTTATCACATTCATTTATTCTAAATCCATTAGAGAGTAATGTGTTGTCAAACTTCTCATGCCATTGCTTTGGAGCCTGTTTTAGTCCATAAAGTGATCTAACTAACTTACAGACTTTGTTTTCTTGACCTTTAACCACAAACCCTTCAGGTTGATTCATATATATCTCTTCATCTAGTTCACCATACAAGAAGGCAGTTTTCACATCCATTTGGTGTATTTCCAAATTATGAATGGCTGCAATTACTACTAATGTGCGAATTGATGTAATTCTTGTAACAGGCGAATAGGTGTCAAAGAAGTCTTGACCCTCTTTTTGACGATACCCTTTAGCTACTAAACGAGATTTGTACTTCTCAATGGTACCATCAGGTCTAAACTTCTTCTTGAATATTCATTTGTGCCCAATTGGTTTTTGCCCAGGTGGCAAATCTACCAATTTCCAAGTGTTATTTTGCATAATGGAGTTAATCTCACTTTTGATTGCCTCTTTCCAGTAAGGAGCTTCAGAGGAGTCCATAGCTTCCTTATATGTTTGTGGTTCTTTATTCACTACATAGGTCATGTAATCAGGTCCAAAATCTTTGGCAATTTTGCCCCGTTTGCTTCTTCTAGGTTCTAAGTTCTCTTCTTGAACCATTGAATAATTCTCTTCATTTGATTGTAAACTTTTGTCTGGAATTGTATCATTCAGTCCATCATCTAGATGTCTTTTCCTAGAGCAGGTAACCTCTTTCCTTTTATCCTTAAAAGGAAAAATATTTTCAAAGAATTCAGCCTCTGCTGATTCCATGATGGTTTGGTTATGGATCTCATCAACATGTGATTTATACACAAGAAACCTGTATGCTGCACTATTCATGGCAGGGCCAAGATAGATGCAATCTATGGTTTTTGGTCCAAGTTTAGTCCTCTTAGGAAGAGGTACTTGTACCTTAGCAAGGCAACCCCACACTTTCATCCTTTTATAAGAGGGTAACCTCCATTTCCACAGATGATAGGTTGATTTATCACTCTTTTTATGAGGAATTCTATTAAGTATTGTATTTGCTGCAAGACATGCTTCTGCCCACAGATTATGTGGTGCTCCAGAAGTAATTAACATTGAATTAATCATGTTTTTCAATGTTCTATTCTTTCTTTCTGCCACTCCATTTTGTTGAGGAGTATATGGAGCAGTTGTTTGATGTATAATACCATTTAAATAACAAAATTCAGCAAAGTCTTTGGATTCATATTCTCCTCCTCGATCAGACCTTAGGATTTTGATCTTTCTGTCAAGTTGATTTTCAACTTCAGCCTTGTAATTTTTAAAATAGTTCAAGGCTTCATCTTTGGTATTTAACAAATAAATATAACAATACTTGCTGCAATCATCAATAAAAGATATATAATAATTCTTTCCTCCTCTTGTAGGTATTGCTCTAAAATCACATAAATCAGAGTGGATTAAGCCAAGTATTTCATTAGATTTTTCAACTGATTTATGAGGATGTTGTGAAAATTTTGATTCTACACAAACCTCACATTTTATGTTTTTATCTAATGAACATTTTGGTAACATGCCAAGTTTTGCCATTCTTTGTATATAACGAAAATTGACATGTCCCAAACGAGAATGCCACAAAATTGAAAGATCATGCATATACGTAGAAGAGGGGCTAGTAGTGCCCATTATTGCATTAGCATTAATATTGGTTACATCATTGTTTGGTGTTTCAACACCATAGTACAAAGGAAAGACACTGACTTTGAAGAGACCCTCACTAAGGTATCCCTTCCCAACATACATCCCACCCTTGGTGAGAACAAACTTATCAAATTCAAATACAAGTTTGAAACCTTTGTTACTAAGAATAGGACCAGAAATCAAATTCTTAGTAATTTCAGGAACATGCAAGACATCACATAAAACAAGTTCTTTTTCAGAAGTCAGTTGTAGTTTCACTTTTCCCTTTCCTTCAACTTTTGCAGTAGAGCCATTCCCCATAAACATTGGTTCAGAATCCGAGACTTTCTGGTATGTAGAAAACATGGTTTGGGAATTGCAAATGTGCCTTGTGGCTCCAGTATCAATCCACCAATCCACACAATTGCTGACCATGTTGGTTTGAATCACAGCAACAAATTGATTTGGTGATTCAACCATGTTGGCTTGACCAGAATTTCCTCCACCAGAATTGCCACCATTGTTTCCATTGTTCCCTCCATTGTTTCCTCCATTGTTTCCTCCATTATTTCCTCCTTGACCCCTCCTGAATCTGCAATCTTTGGCCTTGTGTCCAGTTTTACCACAAATATAGCATGGACCAGAATTCTTCTTGAAATTCTTCTTGTTTGGGCCATGGTTTTTGCCATCTTTGGAAGAGTTTTTGGAGCCTTGCTTCCCTTTCTTGTTGTTGTGCTTTGTCCTTGAACTACTTGCTTCTCCAACAAATTTTGCACTTGGTTCCAAGGAATTTGCATCTGCCTTCTCATTCAATCTGTTATCTTCTTCCACACGAATTCTCAACACAAGTTGCTCAAAACTCATGTCATCAGTTAAGTGTTTAAGATATAGTTTGAAATTCTTCCAAGAAGGAGGAAGTTTTTCAATGATTGAACCAACAAGAAAGTTAGAGTTTATACCCATACCTTCAACTTCAAGATCATGTGCAATGACTTGAATTTCCTCTACCTGTTTGAGGATAGATTTTGGTATCCACCATCTTGAAATTCATGAACTTTCCAATCACGAATTTCTTGGAACATGCCACTTCTGTTTTGTATTTCTTTTCCAATGATTCCCATATCTCTCTTGCAGTAGTGATGGTAGAGTAGATATCATAGAGGGAATCATCCAGGGCATTTAGAATATAATTTCTGCAATTATATTCATTTGTGTTCCAAGTTTCCACAGCCCTTTGATGTTCTGCCAATTGGGCTGCAGTGGGTGGTGTTGTTCCTTCTGCAGTGGTTACACCAGTAGGAGGAGAGGGAGAATCATCAGTGAGAACATTGGAAACATGAAGAGTTGTTAGATAAGACAACATCTTCTGTTGCCATCTCCGGAAATCTAAGCCTTTGAATTTCTCAGGCTTTTCCACATGTGTTTTGATGATGGAATTTTGATCCATTCTTCACTCTTTGAATTTCTGTCTTAGATTGTTATGACATAAGTATACATTCAACAAGATTACTAGAAATAAGACAAACGAAATTGAAATATATATGAAATATACAAGAATCAGTTTACAGAAAACATACTTGATGGTTTATGTTTACAATAGAAACACAAAAACGAAATTATGTAGATTGAAGCCTGCAAATTGCAGTGTCCTAAGACAGAAATTTCCCTGGTAGGGATCTGTCTAGAGGATACAACAATCAACCAAGAACTTCTCTTGATTCTGACGAAATTCTCTATGTTCCCTTCATTGTATTTGGAGTATGAAATTATAAGAGGAATCTGTATGCAATATTTCTGAACCCGAAATCTGGTCTTTGGTGATCTATTTATACATATAGATTGACAAGTTTTTTTCCCTCCAAAACTGCTAACCGAAAATAACTGTCAAACCAGTTAAAACGAATTTAACAGATTTTTAATATATAATAAAAGTCAAAAACGGAATATATATATATATATATATATATATATATATAGACTAGCCCAATCACCAAATCCAACCCACTCCCTCTAGTCCAAGCCTTTGATCTAATTATTAAACAACTAGTAAGAGGCTTTTTAAAGGAGTATAAGTTTCCTCTTTCTTCCAATGTGGGACAAGTCCCAAAAAGAGTGTTTTCCATTTAACAAAGTTCCAACAATACCTCCATACATCAACATCCAGATTCTCATAAATAGAAACTATTACACACATCAAAGAAGGATCAGAGATTCTCATAAACAGAAACTTCATCGTTCTCGTGATAAGCAAACAAATATAAGTAAAAATGAACGTAATAAGAATTGCAATTTTGACTTTTGGGTCAATTTTGTTAAGTTTGCAAATTTTGACTGTTTTACGACAAATTGAAAATGTGCCCTTCAACTTTCTTAAAGCTCATATGGGCTAGACTGATGGGCCCCTTCAATATAAGTTAAATATATGATGAAGTATAATTATTAGCAAAACATCCGCGTTTAAAGTTTTACATTTGGGCTTTTTTTTAATTCATTTTCTTGTGTGGTGGAGTATAATTATTTAAAGATTAAAATTTATGATATTTTAGCATACATGTTTTTTATATCCTATCATAGATAATATAATTTAAATATATGATGGTTTAGAAACAAAAAAAAATGGATGTTCGAATTTTCACAAGTAGTATATAATAAATTGAGAAATGTTTTTTTTAACTAAACAAGAACAATACAACCATTTATTCATAGTTTTATTATTTTATCGATCCAATAATTAGCTCAACATCTATACATACTAATGTTAATTTTTCCTAATAAAAAATTTAAATCTCCTTCGGCTGATTGATTTTCAGTGAAGGTTCAAAGAATCCTGCTCCAATAATTAAGAAGAAGAATAAATATAAAACATTTAAAAAAAAATGATTAAAGACTTGTAATTGATCATCTTACCTAGTGAGAGTTTTCTCCCTCCATATAACTCTTGGGGTCAAAGGATTTGATGCCCAATTACTAACAGCAAGAAGGCTCGTGGGTTGGAATCCTATTATTTTCCCTTCTAATGATATCACAATCTGAAATTTCAGCTCATGTCAAGATTTATTTTTTTGATGGATGGAATGGAAAAGGTAATGGAATGAGTTATTCCATTCCATTCCTTCCCTGATTCCATCATTACCAAAGACCGGCTACTATAGTTTTTATTGGGTTAAAAGAAAGAAAACCTGATAACTTGCGACTTTATGTCCAGATGTTAATAACAAATCATGGTCATTTTTATCAGGTGGCTATTATAGTTTTTATTGGGTTAAAACATATATTAATTGTCATGGAAAACGTATAATAATAAGAATGTGTCACATAATTCACATTACTCTTGATGCAAAATACAACATGCAAAAGTTGTAATAAATGTGGATCTGTATCCAAATTCCAACATCAGTAGTAACCAAAATGACCAAAAGTAAAATGACTATATCAAACAAAATTTATTCGTATGAAATATCTGGTATGTAATGACATATTTACCCCTGATTAGGTAACAAATGGTGATCCTGAACTACTCCGTGACTCAAAATTCTATCACCAATTACTATAAGAATTTTTTGAGACCGTTGATCCGGAATCCTCAGAGGAAAATATGCCAAAATGACCATATTGTCATTTTTAATTCTCTAATCCTTCTTTGATGCACCTGAAAGAAAGTAAGCAAACCAAACCATGAATGAAAGGGTCTCTGTGAGTAAGAAGTTGATATATTGAAATTGATTGGTATGAACTTAGTACTCAAGGACTCTCAAGTAGTATTTGTCATTCCAATGTTCGTGTTAATTACAATTGATTTTAACAAGAGGGTGTTTGAATTTTAAGATTCCAAGGTCATCTGGTTATAATTAAACAATAAGTTTTCAAAATAGATATCCTACCATTTGATTTTGCATCTCGATCACAGCCAAAATGCTCCCTTATCCTTTGTGAAACAGTTGTAGTTCCTTTGTATTTCTGCCTGTGTTTGCCTTTTGCAAAAATACAAATCAAAGCTCTTACCCTTTAAACTTATTCCGCGTATTCAATTTAGGTATTGAGTCGTACTTATTCAAAATGGGGCGTATTTTATTTAGGTATATGATCTTGTTTCTAGTACGTCTCATTAACCGTGTTAGATGTTGTAATTGTGCGTATTATATTTATTTAGCCCTTTATAATATGGTTTTTATTTATAACCGTAATAGATGCGGGTGTACTGTATATAGCATATTTTCCAGTAGTGAATTATGAAATTTGTGATAGATAATAAGATAATAAGATAAAAGATAAACAAAGAAAAGGTAAAAAAAAAGATGATTTCTCATTGAAAATGAAGGCAAAGTTATAAACTTTGTGATATAAACAAAATAGGTGAAAACCATGAGCACCAAATTTAAATGTGTAAAAGTTACCATGTCGTAAAGATCTTGCTTCCATTTGTCATCATTTCAAGATCATAATGAACGTTCTAAACCTTTACTTGCTACATGACAACCCAAAAAACATCATATCATAAGCTCATAATCAATCTTTCCGACACTATCAGAACATTCTAAACCTTTACTTGCTACATGACAACCCAAGAAACATTATATCTCAAAATTGGAGTCATAACTCATAAGCTCATAATCAATCTTTTGGACACTATCAGAACATAATAATCTTTTAAGCACAACTAATCCCTACCAAAGAAACAAGTACCTAATCAAATCATTAGAATGTAAACCCTACATCTATAAAAACGGACCAAAAGATGAAGTGATTTTTAACCCAAAAGAACACACAACTATCAGATATTAACGGAAGAAAATCCATTGAATCAAACACATATTAACCGAATAAAAGAAGCCACACAATTCGAAACTTACAGGGAGGATACTTCATCTTTCAAGCTTTTCGATCAGCTTAATTCTGTCGTGTTCAATCCTTCCATCTCCAGCTTCGACTTCCGACATCTATAGTTCAAGATCCGACATTCATACTTCAATCTTAGACCTCAATCGGTCTTACCTCACCTCAGGTATGTTTAATTTCTTAAATGGATCGGTGTTGATGTTATTCACTCAGTTCATCAATAAAAAAAATCCAAACATTGTCACGACTCATGAGTCTATCTGCTTAGTTGAGGTGTTATTGTGTGTGCATACTGCATAGGTTTTCGTTTACTTCTCTTTCTGCTAAGCAATTGTTACTTTGTGTTACATTGTGGTGAGAGCATGTACTTTTGACTTTTATGATCAAAGGAACAACGTTTTAATCAGAGTTAATCCTTCATTTTTATAAACTTAATAGAAACATCTTTTACATTCAGTATAAGTTTGAATATTTTGTGGCATGATTCATAGATATATCACTTCATACAATCTTAATTTCCTCATATTAATGTAATATGTCATGTTCTTTATTGGTACTACAGTTTGCTGGATGCCATGGAACTCTTCAAAAGTAATCTGCCAATGTGTCACAACTGTACTTTAGCAAAGTTCTCGATTATGGCATCATACATTAAAGTGCATTGCTATTAGTATTGAAAATAGGCTGCTATTATGAGTGAAAACTTAAAGTACAAAAAATCGAAAATGGTTTCCTATTATAATTAGAGTTTAAAGTATGTAACTATAATGAAGAATTTCAGAAAAGTACGTTGCTATTTCTAATCATTAACTCTTTTTTATTCAAACTTCAAGTGGAGGAATATTGTACTTAAAATCACATCCTTTACGTATTATCATAATTGCTAATTGTTAATATTATTCATTTTTACTTTTTTGTTCCCCTTTATTGTCAACATTTGAGGGCATTTATCGTATTTGACAATATATAAATATCTCTTTTGCTAACAACTCTCAATGACCGGTGTGGAATCCACGAGCTAATCAAGAAGGATACTCTCCATCGCTTGTTGAGGTCGTGGGAATTATAGATGAAACTTTTGATGCCATTTTAAAAAGTAGATTGCTAGTATTTTTAGTATTATGCATTAAATATCGAATGTGGATTGAAATTTATGAATTTAATGTAAGTCGAATATTGAAACTTTTTTACTTTTATATTTGTTGGTTTTAAAATATACATGTATGTTTTAAGATTTTTCTTTGAATATGTAGTTATTTTTAATTTTTTTTCATGAATTTATAATTATTTTATAATGCCAAAATCTATTGCTAATCTGTCACAGAAAATCTGTTGGTTATTCGTTAGTGAGTTATTCCGTTGGTAATCCCTTGCAAACACATTCCGTCGGTAATTAGTTACTAATTACAAAAATTTGTCGCTAAAATTTTATTTAGCCGTTGAAAATCCGTTGCAAACAATTCGACAAGAATATACCGATGAATTTTGGTCTGTTGCAGTTCCGTTGGTAAAGCCTATTATCAACGGATTATCGACGGTTTTGGCCGTCGGTACTGCTCTTTTTTTAGTAGTGCAGAAGGGGCCGACCCGTCGTGGGTTTTGGCTAAGGTTTCTGCCTGTTGGGAACAACAAGAAGACGCCTATCTTTTCAATCGAGCTACATACACCCGTTACCTATGGTTTTATGTTTTTTGGAGTTTGGAATCAAGCAAGTATTGAGTCGATTTGGAAGGATAAATGAGGATATGTCCAATATTTAGGAGGGAACAAATTAAGTAGGAAGGAAATACAAAGTCTAATGAAATAAACGGGAAGGAAATGAAAAATTAGCGGCAGATTGTCACCGAGGTGTTAAAATAGATGCAGTTTTAGGTGTTAAAATACATATTGCTTCCGTCGCTGATCCCTTGCAAGTCTGTCGCAAATTAGTTAGGGATTTTTTCCGTCGCTAATACCTGTTTTTCTAGTGTTGAAAAATGAAAAAATGTAATTTTTTTTTTCTTTCAAAACATAAGTATATTATTGTTTTGGTTTAAAGTAAAAGTTTGCTTTTGTTTAGCGTTTAAATCAAAGTGCTCACATTCATAAACTTATATTAATTTGGGTTTGATTTTCAATGTCTGCCTGGTGGACACACGTTTTCTCGGAGGACGATTAATTTCTTTCAACAATTTGTTAACTTTAGAAACATGTAATAATCAAAAGAGCAATAATTGCATCAACGGATATCATTACTTTAAATGAAGGTTTGATACTATAATATGCAAAACATAAAGTATAATGTCCTAATTAAAAAAAATTGATTACACAATGCTATAATGGGTAGAGATTTATCAAGGTACACTGCCAAAATAATAATAAAAAGAAGTATATTTCTATAGTTAGGTAACATTTTCAAGGTAATTAAATGTCCTAATATATTTAATTGAAAGTGTAATGATAGAGTGGGTAGATATTTTAAAGTGAAATTGCGAAATTAATTGCCTTAATAAGAATAAAAATGAAAGTGAAATGTTATAATTGAGAAACTTTTTAAAGTAAAATTTCATATGAGAAAAAAAAATTTAGAGTAATCCTTTTTAGACGATTTTGGCTGTTTTGATATATTTTTCCCTCATTGTTGTTGTATATAATGTTACTTCCACATGAGTTTTTGATGCTTTTTTCCCTAAAAACTAGGGCAGGTTCGAGACAAACAAGAAACAAGTGGAATCTCTTTATTCACAAAAGTTCTCAATAAAAAAAACTGTCGCTCAAACGAGTATGAAGACAAAATAAATAAACCAAAACAGACCCTCCAAAGTAGGAACTAAGGAAACGATGTACTTGAAACTAATAGATAAAGCTAAATAATAATAAACTAGGATTGGCATTCTAGAACTAAGCCATCTTCAAACGGGTCGTTTATCGGGTCAAACCGGGTTTGGGCCGGTATTTGAATCAGGTGGTCGATCTGCATCATTGTATCGAGTCCAATGGATTATCCAGCTGAGGAAGAAACGAGGACAAATCAGCGACACATTATAATGACTCAACAATTCTACTTTGTACGCGTTGTCATTAATACTTTTTAAAATTTTGTATGTCCCATCAGCCTGTGAAACGCACTTTAGTGAGATGAACCCACACGAGATCGCCATCCTGAAACACCACCTTCTTGCGCCTGAGATTGGCTCGTCTCGGATAGACGATGTTATTATTGGTAATTTGTTCCGCACCTATTGGTGGATAAGTTAACACTACAAGAAAACTGCTTATTAGTGACCATTTTTAGTGACGACCTAAAATTTGGTCACTAACTTCATCGTTTAGTGACCATATATTAAGTCGTCATTGAATTTTGGTAATGCTACAAATTTAGTGACCAGTACCATTATAGTCGTCACTCACCGGTCGCCAAAATATAAAACTAAATTAAAATTATTTTTTAATATCATAACAAATATTAGTGACTAAAAATAATGGTCACTCATCTACAAACTTAATGACCAAAATTAATGGTCACAACATTGTAACATTAATGACCAAATATAGTGGTCACTAGAAAATTAAACAAAAATATTAGATTTCATTTAAAATACTTACGTTTTGAGAGTTAAATTTAGTTAGAATATTACTACATATTTTATTCGAAATGTATAGCCAATAGGTCTTTTTATCAATAAATTCAAAGATGAGGGTGTATTATATAACTTTTTGAAAAGTTAACTTTGCGTTTCCCCTAAATCCATGTGCCCACGTTTAATTCTTTTACTAGGGTTACGTGTAGACATTCTATTGTCGATTTGAACCAATTTTCCAAATTCATCACAAATTTCCCTCTCGGTCAGGCACGAATCAAGACGACATCGTAAAACCAACCACAACTGGCATCATCATTTTTGGTGTTTCTCTCAGTCCGTCACGAAGAACCACCATTGATGATATTACTCTCGCAATTGTTGTCCACTGATGAGTTTTGGCGCCCGCCTGCATCGATAAGTCGATCGTTGCCTGTATCCATTGTCAGAAAAACCTCCGTCAGCCTCCAACGTCGACCCGACAACCACGATTGACCTCCGTCGGCCTACCTCATCAAGCTGACAACCGCGATCTCAGGTAAGCTCTATTTCTGTTTCTAATTTTATTGTAATACAATACTACTTTGTGTTATATTGATTTCCAAGCAATTATCACCGCATAAATCTATGTATGATCATATAATAGTGCTCTAAGTGTGTTTGATTTCAAGTCTAGTTGCATAAATATGTTGTGTCTGATTTCAATTGTTGCCTGATGGATTCACTTTACTGGAAATTAGGCTCATGTGTCTCAAGAGATCGGTGAATCTATCCTAAACTCTTTGATTTGCTAACATAAGTTTATTGAGGTGTATCTGAATGCATTGTGTTGGTTGTGCCTTCAACATTCTACATGATATCAATGCATTGTTTTAGGATGAATCAACACATGCCAATGTAATATGTACAATTATACGCATATATGGTGAGCACTTAGTAATCTTTCTTTTTCTTTTTGAACAGTAAATTAAGTAACTTAATCTCATTTTAAGTTTTATTTATTCAAATTTGTCATTCACTTGACTATATTTATAATGCCATTAGTGTATGCCATCATGATTGTCAGCCAGAAAAAATTGGTAAGCTTAAGATACTCACTTATTAACATTGATCTTGTTACTAATATATTAATATGTGAACAACATTTTTTTTTCTTTTTCAAGTTAATTCACACTCTTATCAGCTAAAATTATGTGATTTAGGAGTGCTTTTTTTTTTTGACTTGCTGGCATGGAAAATATTTTTAGGGTCTAAGTGATTAAAAGTTGCCATCACTATACCTTCTTGATAACATTGTGAAGAATATTGGGAAAGATTACAAATACTTTACTGGTAGACTACCTGAGGTTAGATCTTTAGATACACTGTTTTCCTTTTTAACTATGTTTCTTTAATAGTTGAAGCTATCTTGCATGTCTTTTACATGAAAAAAAAATACTATAAAGGTTAGGATTATAAAGAAAAAGTAATTTGTTACTTACCTTTATTTTTGTATTTCTGTCATGTACCTTTGTGGTTATATGCATTTAAAACTTGTTATTTTTAAGCGTTTTTAGTCGTCTTCTACACGAAAAAACATCATAAAGATTAGAAATAAATAAGAGCAACTTGTTATTTTCTTTCAATTTTGTACATCTCTTACGTATCCTTGTGATTATAAGCAAAACCTGCTTCTATACACATTCGAATATGTAAGTACTAAGTAGTTCTACTTTTAAGAGTTGATTCATTAAATTGTTTGATCGGCCAGGATAATGTGATGATATATTTAATTTTCTTGTTGCCTAGTTTATACATTCTTGCAAGAGGATCTTCTAATGGTAAATGTGTTAAAGTAAGATTTTTTATCTTGTAGTATGGTTCGAACATTCCATTTTTTATAAATATCATTGTTGATTGAATTTTTTTTGTTATTATTTGTGTTCTTGATTTGGCTCTTTTCGTAAATTTTCCGTCAAATATTGGTGCCAAAAACATGCAGTTGTTATGCCTGATGCACACATGCGACTGATATCTCTAGAAGAGAACCCATGGTTCGCATTACAGGTATCAACATAAAAAACACTAAATTTTTTAGCTTTTTTATATTGATTAATCAATTGTGAATTTCATTTGTCTTTTAAGTTCTATATTAAGTCAAAACTTTCTTCATAATGATTTAGTTATAAGGAATGAAGTATGTAATGGGGTTAGTTCTAATTATGAATGTGAAATTCACTGGAGTAACAGATGGTGGCTTTTCTGGAGTAAGGGCTCTAAAGAAGATTTGACTGCTGTAAGTTTCATTGACTGATAGATTTTTGTCAAGTAAAAAACAGTGAATTTTGTTAACTGAAATCTTATATATGTATTGCAGATTGAGATAACATTTTTGTTTGGGCATCACTTGAAGGAGTAATAGATTAATGTATTGCAATACTATTTCATCCATATTGCTGAAAGGATAATGAGAATGTAAAGGCAATTATTGCAGGAAAAAACTGAAAAATTTGCTAAAAAGTTGTATTAAGGTTTGGTTGAGTATATGATGTATACCTTCATGATAATTTAGACAGTGCTAAGTGGAAAATAATTTTCCCCAAGCTTTTTTGTTTTTAGATATTATGGGTTTGTTTGAATTTGAGAATAATTTTTGTTTATTTTTATAAATGAATCATAATATATTTTACCATTGACTAGCTACTTAAATGGGTTAAATACAAAAATAGCAACAAAGATCAGTGACGAATTTTTATGGTCACTAAGTGGATAAACCTGTGACGACTTTATATGGTCACTAATTGAATAACATGGTGACGACTTTTTATGGTCACTAATCGTATAAATCAGTGACGACGTTGTATAGTCACTAATTGACTAACATAGTGACGACTTTTTATGGTCACTAATAGGACAAAATAGTGACGACTTTCATTGATTAGTGACGAAACAGGTCGTCACTGATTTAGTGACCAAAAAATTTTAGTCACTATTTAGTGACTACTTATATGTATATTCGTCACTAAGTTGGTTTTGTGACGGACCTATAGTGACGAAAAGTGACGACCAGAATTTTGGTCACTAAATGGTTTAGTGACGATTCCTTCTATTGTCAGTGACCATTTTGTCTTGGTCACTAACTAGCTTTTTTTTTTTGTAGTCTAAATCCCTTAGCACGTTGCACTTGTCGCCGCCATGAATTCTGCTTTGCATGAGGAAAAAGCTACACTCCTTTGTTTTTGCGACGCCCAAGTAACCAGGTTTTCCTTATGATAAATGACATTCCTGATGCGCTACGTCTGTCATTTACGTCCCTTGCAAGATCACTATCAGTGTATCCGGTTACAATGTCTTCTCCACTCCCCTGGTATACTTTAATCTATAATCAGTGGTTCATTTGATATACCTCAAAATATGTTTCACTGCTCGTAGATGCTTGACTGTGGGTCTCTCCATGAATTGACTTACAATCCCGACTGCATAAGAGATGTCAGGTCGAGTGTGTGTGAGTTATCTTAGACCTCCAATTATGCTTCTATATTCTGTGGGATTTACCGGGTCTCCCTCTTCATCTTTTGTTAGCTCTAACTTGGGTTCCATCGGGTATTTACATGAGTTGCACTCAGCCATGCTTGCCTTCTCCAGGATATTTTTCGCATAAGCCGTTTGCTTTAGAGTAATACCATCCTTTTGTTGACCCACTTCAATACCCAGGTAGTATAAAAATGAGCCAAGGTCACTCATTTCAAACTCCTGTTGCATTTGTTCTTTGAAGAGCTTCACCTCATTACTACAATTTTCTGTAACAATCAGATCATCAACATACACCCCAACTATTAAGAGCTTACCATTCCTTTTTCTTGTGTAAATTGCATACTCTTGTGGGCATCTTGTAAATCCCAAAAAATTTCAGACATTTTTCCAGACGAGAGTTCCAAGCTCTTGGAGCTTGACGAAGCCCATACAAAGCTTTCAACAACTTGTATACTTTTCCTGGTTCATTATTATTTACAAACCCCTCCAATTGAGTTACATAAACTTCTTCTTCCAAATCACCACTTAGAAATGCAGATTTTACATCAAGGTGGTGCATAATCCATCCATTTTTACCTACAAGGGCAAGCAAAATATTTACTGTTTCAAGTTGTGCAACAGGTGCGAGGACTTCATCAAAATCTGTCTCGGGTTTCTGAACATAGCCTTGTGCTTTAAAACATTTCCTTCTAGATCCATTATCAGTTTGTAAACCCACTTGAGACCAATGGGTTTTCGACCTGGTGAGAGTTCAACCAGATTCAAAGTTTTATTTCTTTGAATGGCTTCCAGTTCACTTCTCATTGCATTTACCCAATCAACATTCTTACTAGCCATGGAGTATGACAAAGGCTCCTCACTATCATGCATGAATAAAAGTTCATCACACTCATCATAAATATCATCCAATAAACGATATCGTTTCGGGGATCCTCCACCTGTCGAGTCTGATTCAAAACTTGCATAAGTATCTAAATTGATCGAACTTGAGGGTGTAATTGTAGAGGTTTGTGCACTTGTCTGTTGGGTTTGTTCTAGTGTAGGACTTTGCATCCAGATTTCATGTTCCTAGTTGTTCACATCTTCATAGCTATCTTCTGGAGAGTAGCCTTCAATTGTCAAAGTTGCTCCTGGTGTACTTTTTAACAAATTTGACTTTTCCCATGACCAAGCTTTATCTTCTTCAAAACATACATCCCCACTGATGCATATTTTCCCTATGTCGGGATCAAATAATCTATATGCTTTCGTTACTGTCTCGCATCATAGGTGCACCAGACGTTTGCTTCGATCATCAAGTTTCTGAAGACGACTTCATGTTGCTCTTGCATGAGCAATACATCCAAACACTCTTAAGGGATCAACTTGTGGCTTTCTTCTAGTCCACATCTCATAAGGTGTTGCGTCTTTTAAGGCTTTTGTGGTGACCCGATTAAGAACATAAGCAACATGATGTATAGCCTCCCCCCGCCCCATAACGTTTCTGGTACATGCATACTCTTGAGTATACTTCTTGTCATCTCTACAACAGTATGATTTTGTCTCTCCACCACTTCGTTTTGCTATGGAGAATATGGTGCTGTGTAGTTTCTGTTTAGACCGGTTTCATCACAATATGTGGTGAATTGTTTTGACAGAAATTCACCACCACGATCTGTTCGAAAAGTCATTTAACTTTTCATCTGTTTCTGTTTCAACAGATACCCGAAACTTTTTGAAAACATTGAAGGCTTCATCCTTAGTCTTCATCATATATATATATATATATATATATATATATATATATATATATATATATATATATATATATCCATATTACTCTAGTAAAATCATCAACTAACAACATAAAGTATCGGATACTAGCAGGTGATGGTGGTGAAATAGGACCACAAAGGTCCCCATGTACTAGCTCAAGCCTTTGTTTCGCCTTGAAGCTTTCTTGTGTTGGGTATGATTTCCGTGTCTGCTTTCCCACTAGACATCCCTCACACAACCGTTGTAACGACTGAAAAACTCCAACCAATTTAAACTTTTCAAAAACAACCCGATTTCATTAAATTATTACAAAAAGGTTTTCAATACAATTAATTTAGAGTATTCCCAGAATCACATCACTACATAAACATGAGGAGCGGTACGATCACGCCTTCGCCTTGCCACGGTCTCCTGAAGAACCTGAAAAACATTAAACCACAACTGTAAGCCCGAAAGCTTAGTGAGATATCCCCAAAATACCAACCACATATACCATACACGCATAACATGCCATATCATATCCAATCATAGAACAACCATGCACTTTGGGTCTACTGTGTGATTGGTCCGTAGCACCGGCCAACAGTCCACCTGGTCCACCCTCCGATTCTAGCCATATACATCGAGTCTGCAGTGTGATTGGTCTGCCCGCACCGGACCTTCAATCCACCTGGTCCACTCTCTGAGTCTACAGTATGACTGGTCCGCCCGCACCGGGCCTTCAGTCGGCCTGGTCCACTCTCCGAGCCTCGGTACGTCTGGTCCGCCCTCTTGGGGCCTACAACTTATCCGGACCGCTCGCTGGGCCTTCGGGACAACCGGTCTGCCCTGGGTATCTTGGCCTACAGCACAAAGCAGGACCCGCCTCAACCCAACCCCAGTCCAACAACCATGTGCACATAAACATACAATCATATATCAATTCACAATCAACAAGCTGATCTAACAGATCACATAATATATCATCATCCTAACCAGGATACCGACCTAACTGGTCACTAGCATAGCATCACCCTACATATCAGGATACCTACCTCAACCAGGTCTCTAACATATACCATCCTAGCTACCAGGATGCAAACATATCAAAGTAATAACATAACAACAAATACCCGGATCTCAATCCGATAAAGGGCCGGCCTTGGTGCCTTAGACCCTGTTGATATAGTGAGGATAACTCACCTCGCACTACCGAAACTCTGAACTGAAGAAGCAGGCTCTCGAATCACCGACTCACCGAAAATCCCGAACTAGCCAACATAGCACAAATAAACATTAGGCCAAGCACAATACTCCTCCAAGGGTAAATTGACCATTTTACCCTTAACTCAATCCGGCCCAACACTAGGTAAGCTCCCAAGCCCACCAATGGCCCAAAGTCCAAAAGTCCAAAGCAAAACCTACTATTGGCCCAATTTACTAAATTGGGCCCACCTCACCAAATGGGCCTAAACTCATGATCTATAACAACCAATGGGCCCACAACACTCTAACCATAATGTCCAGTCACGGCCCAAAATCCATCAGCCTAATAACAACCCAATCCCTAAGGCCCAAAATGAAAAACCCAACAGAGGGAGTACGTTGGGCGTACCCTCCCTGGTACGCTGGGCGTACACGCTGATTCACAATTGGGGATCGGGGCACTGACCCGCTACGCGGGGCGTAATCATATGTTACGCAGGGCGTAACTTCACCACTCATTAAGTCCTCATAACTTCTTAATGGCTTAAGCTCTTAAGCCCAAACTTCAGATCCCTAGGCCAAATATGCCTAAGATTCATAAAGTCTCAAACTTTATCACTTGGGACGTTCATAAAGCTTTTAATCCAAGGTCTTAATCCATTAAGACCTACATATCTCACACATGGAACAACCACAACCATTGGGACCTTATTTTTCTCACTCAAGACCTCTCCAAAGGTCTGAAAGGATAGATAATCTTGGCCAACTCAAAGCATGTATCAAGATGAGGACTTTTGGGACAAGAATGATGCCAAAACTTCACAACACTTAGATCTATGCAAAATAATTGACAAGCAAGAAGCTTTATACCTCAAATAAGCTCCAAAGGATGATATCTCTCCAGATCTACAAGCTCCAGCCACTCAACTCCTTCCTTAACAACTTCCTCTTTCTTCTTCTAGCCTCTCCTTTGCCAAAATAAGCTTTCAAGGCCAAACACACCCAACAATGGAGGTGGAACGGCTATCTAGGGTTTTTGAGGTTAAGGGAGAGCTTATGGAGGCTAGGGTATGAACCAACATGTTCCTTATATAGTGGCTGACCCTAATTTTAGGGTTTTAGAACTCTGCGAGTACGCTGGGCGTACTCAACCTTGCACCCGCGTCCACTTACACCCTTACGCTGGGCGTACTCGGTGTGTCCCCTAAATTTCATATTTGGCCCTCTTTTTCCACTTTTCCCTCAAGATGACCAAAATACCATTTCTCTTAAATCCCGGGAACTCACAATTAGGTACTCTTAGGAACGGGGGGTTACAACCGTGTAGGGTTATCTATCTTTGGTAGTCCACAAGCTAAGTTCTTGTCTGCCATTTGTTTGAGGGAAGTAAAGTCAACATGACCCATTCGTGCATGCCAAATCCAAGTTTGTTCATAAGTCTCTCCAAGCAGACATCTGGACCCGACTTCATTCAAAATGATTTTATATAGACGGATTAGAGATTGTTTTACCTTCAAGAGTAGTCTCCCTTTTACATCATGAATCCACCGAAACGATCCATGTATCAAGATTTGGTCACTATTCTCTGCTAGTCGACCCAAACTTATGATATTATTACACAAGCTTGGGATGTAGTACACATCTTGAAACTTTCGTTGCTCTCCATTCTTGCACTAGAATATGATAGAAACTTTTCTTTCTATGCGCACCTTGGACCCATCTCCAAACTTTACATGACCATGAGTTGTTTGGTTAAGATCATAAAACTTATCTTTCTGACCCGTCATGTGGTTACTTACTCCGTTATCTAGATACCACACATTTGACTGAGTTGTTTCATCACTTGCTAACTTCAGTTTTGGTGTCACTTTTTCTTCATTTAGGAACACTTCCCCTGTTGCTTCATTATTATCAAAAGAAGCCAATAATAATGTCGGTTCATCATGATCTTCGGTCAGTTTTGCCTCATGGTTCCTTTGACGTCTTGGGTTTCTACATTCTGAGGCATAATGCCCAAATTCTTGATAGTTATAACATTGGAGTTTGCTATTGCCGTGACTGTTTGATGACCCTCGATTTCCTCCTCGTTCTTGTTCAGCAACACCTCTTCCATGGCCTCTTCCACGGTTGCTATAGTTATTCCATCTTCCATGACTTCTTCCACGACCTTGTTGATTGCTTGGACTGCTATGGTAGGATTTGTGAGAGGATTTTGAGTCCTCTTCACTCTCCTTCTTGTTTCTTTCAGACCGCTCTTGGTGAGTCAATAGAAGCTTCTTTTCTTCAACTTCACCATGCCCATAGATTCTCTCCTCGTGAGCTTTCAACCTACCAACAACTTCTTCAACAGTCATCTTATCAAGATCTGCGAATTGCTCAATGGTTGATGCAATTTGCAAAACTTTGATGGAACTGCTCGTAGTAGCTTCTTCACTACATATGTTTCCTCAACATTATCTCCTAAGGCCCGGATATTGATTACAATATTGTTTATCTTCATAACAAACTCATCCACTGTCTCCATCTCCTTCATACTTAGGACTTTGAAGTTTGCTTTTAACGTTTGCACCCTTGTTGTCTTTACTCTATCAGCCCCCATATACATAACTTTTAGAGTCTCCCATGCTTCCATTGTTGTTTGCTTCCCTGCCAATGACAACAACATATCTTCTAGGATCCCTTAATAGATGGCTGGAAGTGCCATCTTATCTTTTTTAACTTCAACTACATCTTCTGGTTTACTGGGCTCTACAACATCCTAAACACCTTGTGCTTACATGAACACTTTCATTTTAATGGCCCATGCAACATAAGATAGTGCAATGTAATCTGCCCATCCTTATCATTCCTTGACGAATCTCCCATGGATGCAGAACAGGGTTGATATTTTGGCATAAACTTTTATAAGATCTGATACCAAATGTTGGTTTAGTGCCTTTTAATCACTTGTTTTTTTTGTTTTTTTTGTTTTTTTTTTTTTTTTGTAACTAAATTGCTGTCACACGTTTTTTTCATTAAAAAAGCTAGACTAATACAAAGAGAACAAACATTTAAAATAGACAACTACTTCTCACATATTCAACCACAACATTAAGGAAAACATTAAAAAATGGCAACAGCCTTCATTAAAAGGAAAGACTAAAACACTCAATCTAGAGTAGGATATGATGAATTGGATAGCTTCCAAAAACGTGATTGCGCCATCTCTTTTTCCTTTTTTTTTTTTTTTTTTTTTTTTTTTTTTTTTTTTTTTTATAAAACTTATGGATTCTTTAATAAGTTTGACGGTTGAGGGTGGTTTATGCTACTTAAGATGAGGTGGGAACCCAACTGCTTCCACAAATGTATGCCAAAAATGACTCTAGAATTTAACATCTTGGTCGGAAGTCAACGTCTTCGGAACACCATGCAAATTGACGATTTCGAAGAAATAGAGATGAGCAATTTGTTAAGCGTACTTTATAACTGTTGCTATTTCATTAAGGGCGGTGCTAAAATTATTTATTTATTTATTTATTTATTTATTTTTTGGGGGGGGGGGGGGGGGGGGGGGGGGGAGGGGGGGTACTTAACTGGTTTTCGATAATTGTTTAAATCTATCTAAAAGTTTAATCAATCATAACTGCTATTGTTTCCTTTTCATGAATAGTGTCTTGTCGACGAATAGTTTTATTTTGGGTGATTAAAAGTTGATGCTTTAGGTTAAAATTAAAATGAACTAAACTTATTTTTTTTCTTTCAAAACATAAGTATACTATTGTTATGGTTTAGAGTAAAAGTTTGTTTTTGTTTTGCGTTTAAAATAAAGTGCTCACATTCATAAACATTAATTTGGGTTTGATTTTTAAAGAGTGCATTTACAAACCCTACAAGATTTTATTTTTTATTATCTGGAAAGACACGTCTAGTATGTTAGACTAGATTATTATTTATTATATATACTGTTTTGTATTTATTTGGCCCATGTTTCTGATTTAGGCCTACTCCATGTATTTGCTATATATATATTGTTTCTATTAATGATCAGAGCTCTCCAAAATTCACTCACCCTAGCCGTATTCTTCTTTTTCCCTCCTGCTCTTCTCTTCCAAGTATATTCTCTGTTCTCTCGTTCTCATTAAATCTCCTCTTCTTTTTCTGTTATTTATCAACCATGGGTGAAGGACCATCAAACACTACACCATCAGAAAAACCATATGGCATATCCAACATCAAGGCTTCAATACCCATTATTCTTTGATCTCGAAAATCTGAATTATGACGTCTGGCGTCACCTCTTCCAAACCCACTGTAACGGTTTTGGTGTTCCAAGCATCACCTCATACAGGCGCTCCTCAACCTACAGCTCTTCCACAGATGTTCAATGTCATGTCTCTTAATGATCCATCTCAAGACGGTTGGGTAATGGACACCGGTGCTACCTCTCACATTCATTCCAATGCATGTATATTTTGTTCTATTAGCAATAAAAGCTATAATTTACCTTCGGTTTTGGTTGGTAATGGAACTAAAATTCCTGTAAGTAAGACGGGACACACTTTTTTATCTAACCCAAACCCATATTGTCCTCTCGTCCTAAAAAATGTTCTTATTACACCCGAAATTATTAAAAATTTGATTTCTGTTCGCAAGTTTACACGTGCTAATCTTTGTTCCATTGAGTTTGATGCTTACGGTTTTTCTGTGAAGGATTTTCAAACCAAGCAAACACTCCTCCGATGTGATAGCACTGGTGATCTGTATCCGGTTACGCCTCATATACCTCAAGCTTTTGTTTTTGTTGACTCTACCGTTTGGCATCAACGTATTGGTCATCCCGGTCCAGATGTTTTTAATAATTTATTTTCTCAAAAGTTAATTCCATGTAAATACAATAAAAGTAGTAGTTTATGTCATTCATGTCAGTTAGGAAAGCATACTCGTTTACCTTTTCAATTATCAACTTCTGTTACATCTGTTGCTTTTGAAATTGTTCACTCTGATGTGTGGACTTCTCCCATTCTTAGTAACTCTAGTTTCAACTATTATGTGTTATTTCTAGATCAATATTCTCATCATGTATGTGTTTATCCCCTTAAAACAAAATCTTAGGTGTTTGACAAATTTTTGCATTTTCGAAATTATATTAACAATCATTTTAAAAGTTACATAAAATAATTCCAGTGTGATAATGGTGGTGAGTACAATAACACTCAATTTCACACCCTTTGTAATTCTCAAGGCATTCAAATGTGTTTCTCTTGTCTGTATACCTCCCAAAAAAAAAAAAATAGGAAGTCTGAACGAATGATTCGATCCATCAATAACACCATTCGTACTCTTCTTTTTCAAGCTCGTCTTCCTCCTACATTTTGGACGGAAGCTCTCTTCATGGTTGTCTATCTTCTCAACATAACACCATCTACCACCCTCCAAAATATATCTCCATATAAAAAATTGTTCAACAAACAATCTTCATATAAACATCTTTGGGTCTTCGGCAGTCTGTGTTATCCTCACATTCCCACTTCACATAAACTTTCTCCTCGGTCCACCCCATGTATCTTCCTTGGTTATCCATCTCAACACAAAGGATATCGTTTCCTTAACCTTCACACCAACATGATTATCATTTCCCGTCATGTCACTTTTGATGAAACAATTTTTCCATATGGGTCCTTCACACTAAATTCTACTCCATCATACACTTTTCTTGACACTTTGTACTATCCTAATCCCGTTGCATCTCAATTTCTATCAAAGCCCATAACTTCTACTCCAATCACCTCTCTTGACCCTACTCCACCGAGTTCGCCTTCTCCAATGATTAACAAACCCTTATCGTCTGCTGATTCTTCTTCGTTCAATAGCCCCTACTGTATCACTGTATCATCTCCGTTATCACCCAATAATTTTACTTCCTCTGCCACTTCCACTCATCCTATGGTTACCCGTGCTCGTGCCGGTATCCACAAACTAGTTGTCAAATTAAATCTTTATACTCAGTCCGTCTCCTTTGTCCCTCGTACTTACTTACAGGCGTTTAATGATCCGAACTGACTCAATGCCATGAAAGATGAATTTAATGCTCTTATTTCTAATAAAACATGGGTATGGGTTCCTAAACCTATTGGTGCAAATATTGTTAATTGCATCTGGCTATTTAAAAAAGAAAGAAAATTGTGATGGTTCTTTAGCTCGCTATAAAGCATGTCTTGTAGCAAATGGTTGCAGCCAGCGACCAGGAATCGACTGTGACGAGACTTTCAGCCCTGTAGTCAAACCAGCCATGATTCGCACAGTTCTCAATCTTGTAGTGTCTCAGCATTGGCCGACTCGTCAACTAGATGTTAAAAATGCCTTTTTACACGGGCATTTACAGGAGATGGTATATATGCATCAGCCTCCGGGGTTTCATGATCCATGTTATCCTGACCATGTTTGTCTTTTGCAGCACTCTCTATACGGTCTGAAACAGCCCCCACGTGCTTGGTTTCAGCGGTTTGCTTAATTTTTGCTTCAACTCGGGTTCACTAACAGCCATTGTGACAATTCCTTGTTTATTTTTAATCAGGGATCTGAGATTGCTTATTTAATTATGTATGTGGATGATATTATTCTTACTGCCTCGTTTACAAAGTTTCTACATCAGATTATTGTTACTCTTAGGACATATTTTGCTATGACGGATCTTGGAGATCTCAACTATTTTTGGGAGTGTTCGTGGTTAGAGATTCAAAGGTTATGTTCTTATCTCAGCGCAAGTATGCTATCGAACTTTTATCTCGAGCCAACATGCTTAATTGCAAACCAGCTAAAACTCCTTCAGATACTGTAGCCAAATTGGATGACTCCGGTCAACCTGTCTCTGATCCTTCCCTGTATCGTAGTCTTGCTGGAACTCTTCAATATCTTACGTTTACCAGGCCTGATCTTACATACGTTGTTCAACAAATATGTCTATATATGCATGATCCTCGAGAACCACATTTTACATCTCTTAAGCGAATCTTGAGGTATGTTCGAGACACTGTTGATCACGACTTGCCACTATAATCTATGCCCTCTCATGGTCTTATTGCATATTCTGATGCTGATTGGGCTGGCTGCCCTAAGACGAGACGTTTCACCTCTGGTTACTGTTTCTTCCTTGGACAAAATCTTTTATCATGGTCATCTAAACGTTAAGGTACTATTTCCCGTTCAAGTGTTGAGGCTGAATATAGAGGTGTCGCTAATGTTGTGGTAGAAGTTTCCTTGCTCCGTAATTTATTGTTGGAAGTTCACTGTCCTACTACTCGAGCCAGTATAGTCTATTGTGACAATGTTAGTGCCGTCTATATGTCCAATAATCTGGTTCAACATCAACGCACGAAACATATTGAAATCGATATTCATTTTGTTCGTGACAAAGTCGCTGTCGGTGAGATTAGAGTTTTGCATGTTCCTTCCGCTTCACAGTATGCAGATATCTTCACTAAAGGTCTTCCATCATCCATGTTTCTAGATTTTAGATCCGGTTTGAATGTTCAGCAGTTGCCTCCCGTTCCAACTACAAGGGGCTGTTAGACTAGATTATTATTTATATATTGTTTTGTATTTATCTGGCCCATGTTTCTGATTTGGGCCTAGTCCATGTATTTGCTATATATATTGTTCCTATTAATGAAAGGCTTTCGGATGGGAATTATACCAATCAACTTGGTAGACACATGTTTTCTCGAAGGACGATTAATATCAACAATTTGTTCACTTTAGCAACTTGTAATAATCAGAAGAACAATAACTCCATCAACAGATATCATTACTATTAAAATGAAAGTGTAATACTATAATACACAAAACATAAAATATAACGTCCTAATTAAAAAAATTGATTACACAATCCTATAAATGGGTAGAGATTTTATCAAGGTACACCGTCTAAATAATAATAATAATAAAAAGTACATGACTATAGTTGGGTAACATTTTAAAGTACAGTGTCATATGAGGAAAAAAAAATTGGAAGTACTCTTTTTAGACGATTTTGGCTGTTTTCATAATTTTTTTTTTCTCATTGTTGTATATAATGTTACTTTCATTGGGCCATCTATGTTTAATGTGTTTCTTTTGCTACATTGAGTATGTGATCTAAAGTTAATTTAATTGCTTTTTACCAATATCAAAAATACCTATTTTTGTTTACATTGTAGCATTAGTTAGTCTTTATTATTCATTTTTTTTTGTTTCATAATCTAAACACCATAATTAAGTGTTCTTTTTTTTTTTTTTTTTTTTTTTTTTTTTTTTTTTTTAACATAGTAATTTGGTGAAATGAATAAAACTGTAAGTGCATGGAACGTGTATATTACACATCTAGTGAGCATGGTAAACATAAACGTTAACGCATTTGTATATTTTCATATAAAGGCTATTAAATAATGATTTGAGTATACATCATACGTGAATTCATTAAGTTCACTTTTAAAAAAAGATTATCAAAGTAAATAAAAGGTAACATGTTTCTTTCTTTTATGTTATTTTCCCTTCTTTCCTGGGTCACTTCTTCTCATTATCACTTTCCTATTCTAAAAAGATACAAATACAAATAAATAATAATAATAATAAAATAAAATTAAGTTAAAAAAAATCTTCTAAAAAACAATAAAGAATTGGAATAAGAATGTTTAAAACAAAATAGTGATGTTTCAAGAATTTATGACACAATTAGTACCTTGTTAACGAAAGCAACAATGAGTTCTTAAGAGGCACCATGTAGGATTTCACCATTAAATGTTAGATATTCACAACATGTTGACCGGTCAACCATTTTTTTTTTCCTGTTTTTGTTTGTTCTTTTTTCATCTGTGCAAGAACCCATATCTTTTTATTGTTTTGGGCATCATTTTTCCAATAAAAAATAAGAGAATATGATGCTTAAATGTTCTGAAAGATCATTGAAAAAGTTTTTAAGGTGTCGTGATAATATGCGTACTTTGTATAGAAAACAAAGAAAAATATGTTGATAAATATGCTCTTTCATTCAAACTAATCTATTATAAATACATGTCTATTGTTTGGGGTTTGTTTTGTAATATTTATTGGGTGTGGTTATAATGTATTTATGTAATAAGGGTCAAATGTGTTCATCTTCAATTTCTGTGGATCGCGACTCGTTTTTTTTTCATTTTAGTTTGCAGAAAAAAAAAACACATGGGTTGCTTTCAGACATGTTTTATTTGACCCATGGCGTGTTTGACCCATGGTTTTGGCTCCGAAGTATATATGGCTAATCTGTGTGTATATTTCTCATAACAGAAAAATATATACACATACACACTACTTGTCATCTTCTCTGTATAGTTTGGCTTTCTTCATCGAGTTTAATCTTTCTTCTTTAATCGTGTTTGTGTGTTCATATCTGAGGGTAGGTTAGAAGAGAGTTGTAGTGAGGATTCTTTGTAACAAGTGAGAGAGAACTTGTAGTTAGGTTTTTTGTGTAAGTTCTTGAAGATCAAACTGGTTCTTATTTTTCATAACAAAAGAGTTGTTGAAGTTGTATTTTCTTGTGTTTTAGATGGTATCAGAGCCAGTTTTGGATGTTGTTTCGTTGTGATCAGTGTTTTCATTGATCTCCTGAGTTAGGTTTTTGATCTTCGTCTAGGGTTTGTCCTAGGTTCTTTTCTTTTTTGTTCAGGTTGCTATTCCTGGTTGGCTTCTTGATGTGTTTCTTCCTCTATTTCTGTCTGGTTTTCAGTTGTGATTAATCTATTAGCTATCTGCCTAATATTTTTAGTTTTCGTCTATAGATCACTTTGATTTGGTCTCTAATGACTATGAATCTGATTTGATCTATAGAAACTATGGTAAAACTCTCAGTGTTGGATTCTCAGATTACTAATTTATATTTCTTTGATTTTGTGGTCAAGTTATCATGACTAGACCAGCGAAAACGGGAGAGTCTTCTAATAAACATGAAACTATTGATTTAGATGATCCTCTTTATCTGCATGCATCTGATAATAATGTTACTACTATCATTAATTTCAAATTGCTTGGTACTGAAAACTTTAGAATCTAGGAAAGTTCTATGGTTAGGGATTTAAAGGCTAGAATCAAAAATGGTTTTATTGATGAAAGTCTATTAAAGGACAAAAAAGATATTGTTAGGTCTCTTAAATGGCTTCATGTTGATGCTATTGTGTGTTCTTGGATTCTCAATTTAGTGTCTGAGTTTATTTATGTTGGTCATGCTTGTTCTGAGTTTGCTCTTGATGTATGGATTGAGTTGTGTGAAACCTAATATAAGGCTGATGGATATGTTGTTTACAATTTACATCAACATATTAATTCTCTTACTCAGAGTGGATTATCTGTTTCTGATTACTAAACTTGATGGTATTTGGAAGGAATTTGATAGTCTGACTAAGTGTATTGATTGTGTTTGTGATGTTGCTACTCAGCTTAATAATCATGCTAAACTCATGAAATTGATGCAATTCCTTAGTGGTCTTGGTGAGTCATTCAATCAGGTTAAAAGTCATATCTTGATAATGGAACCTTTACCCAAAGTAAAGATTGCATTCTCAATTGTTTCTAGGGAAGAGTCTAATAAAAAAAACAAGGTTTTGTTTCTACTGTTTCTAATAAGGGTCAGTCTTCTACTTTTGTTGGAAAATTTAATGATAATAAAAAGACTAAAGGTATAAATCAAGGTCTTCAATGCAAGCATTATAGCCTTAAAGGTCATAATATTGAAAAATGTTACAAATTGATTGGTTATCATAAAGATTTTAAACCTAGATCTGATTTTAACAAATCTTCTGTGAGTTCCCGTGTTGTTACTTCTCTTGTTAGCAATATTTCTAGTTATTTGTCTGCATCTGGTGACAAGGTAGAACAACATTATCTTACAAGTGAACAATACTCTAAACTTCTTACACTGTTAAATGATAAAAGATTTTTTTGAAGAAACAAGTGGAGTTGCCAATATGGCAGACATTGCTTGCAATACTTATCTTTCATAAAAATAAAAACTAGATTGTTGACTCTGGTGCTAGTCAACAATCACTATCAATGAGTCACAACTTCATGATATCATTGATGTTTCCAAACATAATCTTAGAGTTGATCACCATAATGGTTCAACTGCTAAAATTGATAAAATTAGAAACATGAGTCTATCTAATTTTGTTTCTTTACTTGATGTGTTTGTCATTCCTGACTTTAATGTGAATCTTTTATGTGTTCACAAAATCTATAGAGATAATAAATGTAAATTTGTTCTTAATGAGAATAACTGTGTCATTCAGGATTCACTGTCCAAGGAGATTGTGGAGACTGCTAATGAATCTTGTGGTCTTTACTATCTAAAAGATAACTTTGTAGGTAGAATATCTTTCTTGTCTAAATCTTCTCTTTGTTGTATTTCTAAATTACCTGGCATAATAGGTTGGGTAATACTGTTGATCATTCTTTAAATGTTCTTAAGGATCATTTAAAATTTGTTAATGATTCTATTCCTCCTTGTGATGTTTGTCATAGGGCTAAACAGACTAGGGAACCTTTTCCTCTTAGTAGTCAAAAAAGTAATTGTCTTGGTGAGTTAATTCATCTTGATGTTTGGGTCCTTATAGAGTGATTGCTTTAGGGGGTTTTAGATTTTTTTTTTTACAATTGTGGATGAGTTTTCAAAGGCATTTTGTGTTTATCTATTGAAATCCAAGGAAGAGGTGTTTTCTTATTTTATTGGTTTTTCTAAACTTTGTTAAAAATCAGTTTAATATCAAAGTTAAAACTGCTAGATCTGATAATGGTTCTGAATTTGTTAATCATAGAATGAAGAATTTTTTTTGTTAATAAATGAATTTTACACCAAACATCTTGTATTCATACTCCTTAACATGATGGAGTTGTTGAAAGAAAACATAGTCATTTGTTGAATGTATCAAGATCTTTACTTTTTCAGTCTGGTTTACCAAAATGTTTTTTTTTGGGAGGGGGGGGGGAGCTGTTCTTACAACTGTTTTCTTAATTAAAAGACTTCCCTCTTTTGTTTTGAATGGTAAAAGTCCTTTTGAAATGATCTATAAATGCCTTCCTAATTTTGATAATATTCAAGTTTTTGGGTGCCTTTGCTTTGCTACTAAGCTTAATATTACTGATAAATTTTCTAAAAGATCTAAAAAAATGTGTTTTAATTGGTTATTCTAATGAGAAAAAAGGTTATAAACTTTTCAGTCTTGATAATAGTGTTATTTTCTATTCCAGAGATGTGAAATTTTATGAATCAGTGTTTCCTTACAAGTTGTCTTCTGGTTCTATGAATGATTATGAAATTCTTGAGTCCTCTTCATCAATTCATAATGAGCCTTCAGATCCCTTTTCCGATGATGAACTTTTTATGCAAGAAAATCTTAATGATTTAAATCTTAATAGAAAGTCAGATAGTAGAAATCGGGATAGTAGTGATTACGTAGATAATTCTATTGGTGCAATTGAGTCTAATCAGTATGATACTCAATTTTTGAATTGTAACATCCATAAAATTCGAGCAAATTTAAAACTTTTTAAATCATATAAAACCATTCGGTTATTAAAATTTGTTTTCAAAATAGTTTAAACATCAGAGTTCTAGAAATCATAATCATAAATCGAGGAAGTATACAGTCACGCCTTCGCCTTCCCACGACCATCCGCTGAACCTGAAACAATAATCAATAAATGTAAGCTCGAAGGCTTAGTGAGTTCCCCCCCCCCCCAAATACCCATGCACATAACAATACACATAACATAACAAACAACATACTATGGGTCCAATCATCCATCGGGATGGAATACCCCAGACCCTCAACCATCGGGTTGGAATGGCCACATACTACGAGTCCAAACATCCTCGAGATGCAATACTCTCAACCCACAACCATCGAGTTGGAATGCCCACTCATAATACATACATAACAGATAATATGGGTCCAATCTTCCATCGGGATGGAACTCAACCATCGGGCTGGAATGCCAACATACTATGGGTCCGATCAACCCTCGGATTGGAATACCACAGGCCCTCAACCATCGGGTTAGAATGCCCACATACTACGAGTCCAATCATCCTCGGGATGGAATACTCTCGGCCCACAATCATCGGGTTGGAATGCCCACACAACCAATCAAACATGTGCACCTATAGTAGATAATCATATAACAGTCTATAAAGACAACATACTAGGGTCCTATTATCCTTCAGATGGAATACCCTCAACTACCAATCAACCATGTGCACATATAACAGGTAATCTCCTACCAGCATACAGACAGTCAGACTACACTATAGGTCACTAAGCATAACCACATCCGATTTACCAAGATACCGATCTAACAAATCATACTAGCATATAACCATCTTATCTATCAGGATACCGAGCTAACATATCACAACAATAATAATCCTAAATAACAAATCAAAGGTTCGGCCTTGGTGCCTTAGACCTTTGAGTACAATGAGGATAACTCACATCGCAATGTCGTTCTGAACTGAAGCATCGACTCTCGAAGTGCTGTCTCACCGAAAATCCCGTACTATCCAACATAACGAATACCGAGTCAACATATGGGCTATCAATCCTGACTAAGGGGTCCATATTGTCCATTTTGTCTTTTTTCTTATTTGGGCCAAGACCCGATACCAAAACCAAAACCCAACACTAGGTAGGCTTTCCAAGCCCACTAATGGCCCAATTTGCTTAATTGGGCCTAATCCCTCTAATGGGCCTTAACTTGAGCGCAAACATCTTCTTGGCCCACATTAACTGACTTATGATGGCCCACTAAGGCCCAAAGGACCAAAATCCCCTACACTACCCAAACCGAGGCCCAAAACTCGCAAGGCCCATATCTGTTAGTACGCTGGGCGTACTCCTATGTACGTTGGGCGTACTAGCTAGATGGTGAGTACGCTGGGCATACCTGAATTTACTCTCTGCGTACTCCCCTATTAAGTCACTTTCCCATTAAGTGCTTAACACACCAAACCATAAACTACAATCACATATCCAAACCCTTTTCAACGTCTTAATACATAAAGTCACTGACTTGGTGACTTTGCATGACCCTAATAAGTGTATGTAACGCCTGTAGATCCGGGCTAGTCAATTTAAGGACAATAAGCATCAAAAATGACTTTTTGATGGAAGATTGTTTAGAATGAATAATCATAACCAAGTTGTATTATATGTCACAATGTTTTCGTGCATATAAAGAACGCCGAAATCCGAGTTATAACGAAGAAGTTATGACCTGTCGAAGTTTCGCGACAGAACCGACACGACACAGCGCGACATAAATAGTGAATTTACGAGAGAGCGATATTTGAATTTAGCAATCTAAACAAAAGTCATAGAATACGTTAAACCGAGAGCGTGCATGAAAAGAACACCCAAATCTGACTTCGTATGAGGAAGTTATGATTTTTTGAAGTTTCAGCCTAGCAGTGTACAACCCGAAGTTCGAATATGAGATCGAGCGATATTTAGCCGAAACAATCGAAACAAGAATTGAATATCTCGTCGATTGTAGTCCAATGGTGAAAACACAGACGAAAACAGACGATAGATGAAGAAGTTACGATTTTATAACGGAGTTTTCCTGTCCCGGCCTACTAATAAGTTTGACGGTCGGTCTGAGGGTGGTTTATACTACTTAAGATTTTTTTTGAACCAGCAAATCTAATCTACTCCTAAGCTAACTGTTGAGTTGAAGACTCTTTTGAAGATTGCGTCATTGGGCTCGGCTGATAGTCCATTCATTTTGTACTCCGGTATTGGGTCTGTCCAACCGTGAGTTTGCTAGGTTTACTATATAAAGATATGCTTGCATGCATATTAGGTTAACGCTTTAGAAAATAACGATAGTATTTACAGATTTCTTTATCGTTCTTGTAAACCTCCAACCCTCTACAGTTGATGTTCTTGATCGAGCTCTTCTGAGGGTTTTGTTTATAATCATTTGACTCGTTTGATTCATCGTTGAGTTGTTCATACTTTTGCTTTCGTTCTTATTGTTTAAATATTTCTTCACCTGTTTAAGATCTAATCGATCTTCAAGATTAAGTTTTAATCTCATCAATTGGTATCAGAGCAGGAGGCTGTGTAATCGATACACTTCTTTTCTGTGAAAAGGTTTTAATTAGGGTTTTTCCGCAATTACTGATATTTATTGAGCCGTCATCTCATTATTGACGCATCTTGATATTTATTATTTTGCCCTAATCTGAGTTATTACAAGTCTGATCTTTGAATAGGTTTTTCGATCATAATGGACGAGTCGCAATCGAATCATGTCAATATTTCCAACAACATCGGTTCAACCACGAAGATTCCCATCCTATACACCCATGATTATGAAGTCTGGGCGTATCACTTCGAAGACTACGTTATAGGTTCTGAGGATAATGGATACCTCATATGGGAAGCAATCATTAATGGACCTTTCTCTCACTCTGCAACGTCGAGGATTATTAAAACTCAAAAGGAATATAATGATCTGCTGAAGGATGTTAAACATATTACGCAAGATGAAAAGGACAAATTCCAATGCAATATCAAGGCGTTACGATTGATCAGATTCGCCCTTCAGTCCAACACCTTCAGATTGGTAAGCTCATGCACGACGGCAAAGGAAGTTTGGGATAGACTTCGTGAACTGTACTCTACAGACGAGGATCTTGAACATTCTATCCAAACCTTACTCTTATCTGAGTTTGGAGAATTCAGGCAAGGAGTCGACGAAACTGTGACCCAGACGTTCGATCGCTTCAATCATCTTCTCAGCAAGATGATCAAACATGACATTGAAAGGAAGCTTATCGAGCAGAAGGTTACGTTTCTAAATGGTCTAAGGTCAGAGTGGAGAGCAGTGGTGTCCACGGTTAAAGCCCATGAATAGTTTAAATCTTATTCTTTGGCAAAACTGGTGGGTATTCTCAAGTCCCAGGTGAAGATTGTGCTGCAGGAAAAGAACGTTGTTTCAAGCCTAGGTTCGCTGGCCCTCCTTTCAAAAAGTAAAGCTGTGATGGAGGATGAAGACTTCAACCTGGAGGAGTATGACCTCTCGTCTGAGGATTATGCTATGATGGTGTCTAATCCCAAGAGGTTCTTTAAGAAAAGATTCCCCAGCAACAAAAATCGAAACTGGCAGGGGAGTTATAGTTCAGAAAAGGTTAACAATGAACCGAAGGTTGAAGAGCCCAAGAAGGAACCGAAGGCAGATGGTGATTCTAGAGTGAGCTGTTACTACTGTGGTGGGAAAAACCACTATGCTAAGGATTGTGTTCTCAAAAAGATGGCTGAAAAAGATGAGGAAAAGGATGAGGAAGCTTCGCTGCAGAAAAAGCTTGATGAGATGAGGAAGAAGAAATCTACCGCTAACCCTTCCATGAATGCTCTAATTGTGCAGGGTTCGGTTGCTGATGACGAGTTCGGTGGAGTGGAAATTTGGTCAACCGACTCCGAAGACGATGAAGTGAGGAGGCCTTCGCATGGAGAAGCTTGTGTGGCTAAAGAGGAGAGCAGTGGAGGCAGGTGCTTGATGGTGTCTGAAGTATCTTAGATGAGGGGATACAACACCAATGGTGGAAGCAATGAACCGAAGGAGCAGCAGGATATGTGCTTTACGGCCAAACCGCTCAGCGTGCAGTTCAACGAACTCGATGAACTGATCAAGAAGGTACAATCGGTTTTTGTTTCATTTAAAGTACCACAAAGCTCCTATGAAAAAGAACTAAAAAGTGTTAATTCACGAATCTCACATCTAGATAGTAGTTTAACTCAAACTCGAGTCACCAATTCTAACCTAACTGATCAATTAAGCAGGGTGTCTTCGAAGAGTGATGAGCGGCGCATGTGGATCGAGTTGAAGGAGTCTGAATTAGTTAAAATAAAAGACAAAAACATTTATTTACAGAGAGACAATTTAAAGTTGTTAAAACAGCGTAATGTTTTTTGTTTGATTGCAAAACGTCTTTATACTAATATTACTCAGCTTCACTTGGATTGTGAGATAGGACAAAAGATCCATCGCATGATTTTGCCCTTCCTTGAGTTTAAGGAGGATGAAATCGATGCTGAAGCTTATAATTGTGAGAGTGTGATATCATCTGATGACGTCAATCCGACCTATATGTATGGACTGGACAAAATTGAATCTTTCATTAAATCCAAGGACCACAAGGACATGCTCAAAAACCTTTTGGATGAAAATGATAGACTTAAACTGAGAACCGAAACCATACAAAAATTTGACTCTTTAAATGCCAACTTGAGCTTAGAAAATAAAATTGATGTTGAAAATGCATCTGAGCTTAATGAGGATGACAATATGAGTGAAATTTCTGTAGAGGACACGGTTGACTGCTCAGAATTTGTAAAAAGCGAATCTGAAAACCACAAGAATCTAATTTCTGAAAATTCAGTGGAGTTCGCTCGATTGTCCCAACAAAAGTCCCCGATCTTAGAAGAGAAAGCGGTTGTATATCAAAAGGTCAGGACCATTCCAAATCAAGTGTACAAGGTTACTGGAGTAACCGAACATCAGACTGTTGAACTCACAGCTATTGTAAACGAAGATAATGCTGATGGCTGCGATGAGTTCTTTTGGTCAACTCCAATCGATAATGCAGATGAAACGAAAGACTTGTCAGAAAGGACTTCTTGGATTAGTAAAGGTAGATACATACCAGAACCCCTGAGCAAGCCAGATAATTTTGATGTGCCAAGTACTAGTGGTACGAAAGACATTCCTCAAGAGAATGGAAGCTCAGCCAAAGAAGAAGTTCCCTCTAATTCGTCAGTTCAAAGTGAAACTCCCACAGTCCAAAGTGAACCAGCCAAGGAGAAACCAAAAATGAAAGTCAATATCCATCATCAACCGAAGCAGATGAGGAATAAGAAACGTGAAAGGAACCAGAGATACAAGAAGAATCTCTCTGAAAGGAAACAATTCTGGCAATCCCAGAATGCATATTTCTCACATCAAGACAAAAATCTGAAGTTTGAGAACAATCCTGTCAAAAAGCATGAGAGCCATAACAACCGAAAGCCAAGGTTCGGTTCGGAAAAGAATACCAACCGAAAGCAAAGGTTCGGTTCTGAGGATGACTTCAACCGAAAGCAAAGGTTCGGTTCTGTTATCAAAGAAAATCAAAACTCTAAGGTCAGTCCCACCAATGATCAAAAGCAAAAGGGTCACCTAGAGTCTCCAGCCAAGAAGTCATCTCAATCTAAGCCCACTCCTTCACACTCATCTAATTCTTCTAATTCTTCTAATTCATCTCCATCTTGCTCTAAAACTCATTCTGTTCGTTCTCAAAAGCCTCATTCGTTAGTTGAACAAAAGGGCAAACAGAAGGTTTCTACATCCACACCAAAGTCTAAACCGAACGCACCCAATCCTAATAAAATAAAAGTCTTTACCATTAAAAAGAAAAATGAAACAACACTTATAAAACAAACATATCTTGTTGACATCTCTCTTACTATTCCTGTTCCTGTGAAAGGCTCACGTGGACCCAAGAAACTTTGGGTTCCTAAATCTGCTTAATTTTCACAGGTTATAAGTGACGAGCAGTTTGACGAAGAATGGTACATCGATAGTGGCTGCTCGCGTCACATGACAGGGAGGAAAGAGGAGCTCAGGGAATACAGGTCTTTTGCAAATGGTGGCAACGTCAAGTTTGGAAACAACTCTTTCGGCACCATAAAGGGATACGGAATGATAACTAATGGTGATTTTACCATAAGAAAGGTGGCATATGTGGAAGGACTGCAACACAACCTCATCAGCGTATCTCAGCTTGTTGGAGGTACAGGTCTCAAAGTCTCATTCGACGATGAAGGTTCTGAAATTATCGAGAAGAAGACCAAGAAAGTAATTCTCAAATCTGAACGTAAGGGTGAAATGTTTCCTCTAAACCTTAAACCCATCAAGGGAAACCCAACTATTTGCTTGTTATCAAAAGCACAATCTGACGAAAGCTGGCTGTGGCACTGAAGACTCTCTCATCTCAACTTTAAAGATATCAACAAACTTGTCACTGGAGGTCATGTTCGAGGTCTTCCACTGCTCAAGTTCGACAGAGATCATTTGTGTGCTGCATGCGAAATGGGGAAGCAGAGTCGTCAAAGTCATCCATCTATAATTAACACTAAAGTTGTTGAACCACTCGAATTACTTCATATTGATTTGTGTGGTCCATCATCTATCGAAAGCATCGGTGGTAGCAAGTATATTCTTGTTATTGTTGATGACTTTTCACGATTTACATGGGTGTTCTTTCTAAAGCTCAAATCTGAAGCGACTCATAAGCTGAAAGTGTTTATCAAGCAAATTGAAGTACAGCTCAAGAAGGTCGTTCGCAACATTAGGAGCGACAATGGTCTGGAATTCAAGAACAGGGAATTTGAAGAATTTCTAGCAGAAAAGGGAATAAGTCACAACTTCTCAGCTCCCTACACACCTCAACAGAACGGAATTGTCGAAAGACGAAACCGATCTTTGTGTGAAGTTGCCCGAACTATGCTAAGTTTCGCTTCCTTACCTCTTTATTTTTGGGCTGATGCTATTTCTGCTGCTTGTTTTACGCAAAACAGGTCATATCTCAACAAGCGCTTCACGCTCACACCTTACGAGATTCTCAACAACAGAAAGCCCAATGTGAAATTTTTCGACGTGTTCGGCTCACGGTGTTTCATCTTTAACTCTAAAGAACACCGCAACAAGTTCGATGTCAAAGCCGACGAGGGAATATTTCTGGGTTACTCTCTCACTTCCAAAGCATACAGAGTCCTAAACAAGCGTTCGAGGAAAATCGAAGAGACCTATTACGTGACTTTTGATGATAGCTATGTCAAAAAGCTACAAGCCAAAGAAGACACATCTGGGGAAATCTTTCCTCACACTGGCCAAGTCACAGTCTCGATCGCTAATCTATACAAGAAGTTTATGGAGCTCTTTGACGAACCAGAAAAAGCTACTCTCTCAGAAGCAGATGCGGCAGACAACAAGGTAGACCACATGAAACAAATTATCGAAGAAGCTGCCAGGAGTATGAACGAAGGAGGATCGAATTCTAATGAACCTCCATCCAACGATGCTTCAGTTGAGGGGGAGCCAAGCTCACAAGTTGAGGGGGAGCCAAGCTCACAAGTTGAGGGGGAGCCAAGCTCGCATGTTAAGGGGGAGCCAAGTTCTCCAAATACTCCAGAAAGTACTTCTCCAACCAAAAGTGCTTCACCAACCGAAGGTACATCAACGTCTGAAAGCCCAACACCACAAGCAACCTCTGAACCTCAAGCTTCTAATAGCTCATCTATCGAAGGGGAGCTTGCTGATATGTCTCTCGACTACGAAAGCCAATTCGAGCCAGAAGAAATGATCAATGCTGAACTAGACCCAACCTTTGATCCAAACTACCCTCCTCTCACCAAATGGACCAGAGATCATCCTATCTCTCAAGTGGTTGGTGATGTCTCTGAAAAGGTCTTAACCCGATCACAACTGAAGGCAAAACAGACCTCCTTATTTTCCAAAGTTGAGTTTTGTATGTTTAACTCTTTCGTACCCAAAGTTGAACCGAAGACAGTTAACACTGCTCTCGATCACTCCGATTGGGTTCAAGCAATGCAAGACGAACTGAATGAATTTGAAAGGAACAAAGTCTGGCGCCTCGTTCCAACTCCTCCAGATGCCTCGGTTGTTGGTCTTAAATGGGTCTTTCGGAATAAAATGGACAAGGAAGGGAACGTGATAAGGAACAAAGCTCGTCTGGTTGTAAAAGGATATTGTCAGGAGGAAGGGATTGATTATGAAGAAACTTTCGCTCCGGTAGCTAGGCTCGAATCTGTGAGAATCTTTCTTGCTTATGCTGCTCACAAAAACTTCGAAGTTTTCCAAATGGACGTCAAGTGTGCATTTCTTAATGGAGAACTAGAAGAAACAGTGTACGTAGAGCAACCTCCTGGGTTCGTGAACGAAAAGTATCCAAATCATTGCTATATTTTGGATAAAGCTGTGTATGGTCTCAAACAAGCTCCGAGAGCCTGGTATGAAACGCTAACTAAATTCTTAAAGATGTCTAAATTCAAACAAGGTTCGGTTGACCCAACCTTCTTTCGCAAAAAGGAAGGTAACCACCTTATGATAGTTCAAATTTATGTCGATGACATCATCTTTGGCTCAACGAATCCCAGCCTAACCACTGAATTCAGAAAGCTGATGGAGACTAAATTTGAAATGAGCTCAATGGGTCCTATTAACTTTTTCCTTGGTTTAAATATTAGACAGGGACCCGAAGGCATCCTTATAAATCAGGAAGCTTACACGAAGACTCTCCTAGCAAAGTTTGGTATGATGGGAGACTCCAAAGTCAAAGTCCCAATGGCATTCGGCACCAAGCTAACTCCATCTTTAGACAAACCGGCTGTTGATATCACGCTCTATCGTCAAATGATAGGGTCACTAATGTATCTTACTGCTAGCAGGCCTGACATCATGTTTTCTGTGTGTTACTATGCTAGATTTCAGGCAAACCCACGCGAACCTCACATGCTTGCAGTCAAGAACATTCTATGCTATCTCAAGCGAACTGCCTCCTTAGGTCTATGGTATCCATCCAACTCAGGCTTCTTTGTTCAAGCCTACTCAGATGCAGACCTTGGAGGATGTGGACTCGACAGAAAAAGCACCACCGGCGGCTGTCAATTCCTTGACGGAAAGTTGGTTAGCTGGCAATCCAAGAAACAAACGTGCGTGTCGTTGTCTACTGCCGAAGCGGAATACATAGCCGCTGTATCCTGCACCTCCCAAGTAATTTGGATCCAGAGTCAACTTCGAGACTATGGACTCAATATGAAGAAGATCCCACTATATTGTGACTCTGAAAGTGCAATTCGGATCTGTCATAACCCAGTGCAACACTCTAAAACCAAACACATAGCACTGAGGTATCACTTCATCAAAGATCATGTGGAAGATGGAAACGGTGCAGTACATTTTGTTCGAACCACTGATCAACTGGCTGACGTCTTTACCAAAGCTCTTCCTGAAGCATCATTCAACATAATTTTACAAGGGCTAGGTATGATGGAATCAGAGTCAGTACCTCAAACTACCTCTCAACCTCAAATGTAAGAAGCGAAGTTGACCGAACGTTCAGGTTCGGTTGAATAATCTGACTCGCTCATCACCACAAAGGTAGTTTTCATGGTTATATATGTCTTGTACAAAGTTGTTTTTCTTATTGTCAAAAGTATATTCTGATTGCATGTATCAATTCTTTGGTTTTCTAAAATTTTCCAAAACCGAAACCTACCGAAGGTTCGGGTTTGGTTTCTCAAAATTTTCCTGAACCGAAACCTACCGAAGGTTCGGGTTCGGTTTCTCAAAATTTTCCAAAACCGAAACCTACCGAAGGTTCGGGTTCGGTTTTTCAAAATTTTTTTGAACCGAAACCAACCGAACGCTCGGGTTCGGTTTTTCAAAATTTTCTTGAACCGAAACCAACCGAACGCTCGGGTTCGGTTTTTCAAAATTTTCTTGAACCGAAACCAACCGAACGCTCGGGTTCGGTTTTTCAAAATTTTCTTGAACCGAAACCAACTGAACGCTCGGGTTCGGTTTTTTTTTCAAAATTTTCCCCAACCGAACGTTCGGGTTCGGTTTTTCAAATTTTTTTTCTTCTTCTTACTCTTTCCAAGTCTTATTATTTTTTTATTTTTATTTCTTTTATATCTATCAAAAACACCAAAAATATTTTTCTCTTTTAATTTTGTTTGTATGTTCGTTCGTTTATGGGGATATAACTGTTGGATTACTTAAGTGTCCCTAGAAGCATGCTGCTGTATGTGTCCCAAGCCTCCTCAGATTCTGAATAATAGCCTTAATGACTTGGTATAAACAAACCTTGTCTTCCCAATTAGGCTATCACATTTGTTCTAATCGTGAGCTACCTCACTCTCTTCTCACATAAGATAAGAGTTTTCTGCTTGGTCCTTATTTTCGCAGCAGAGGTACTTTAATTTCTTACACCATCTCCATTACATTTCTCCATTAAATTCGTTTCATCAACGTAACCCTTGAGACTCTCAGAAATTACCACTGAAGTTTATGGTTACACAACAACTGTGTTTATGATCTCAGTTTCGTGCCACTACGAGCTGAGTGAAACCCAAAGTTCAATACCAAATCTGAATTGACGGTGAACAATAAATTTGCTCAAGTTTTCACCAACGAATTGACGGATGTATCCTACTGAAATCTCAAAATTTTATTTTTGTGTGATTCCTATGAAATTGTTAAACACCATAACATTTCTTCCCTTGGGATCCAGTTTTTAATTTTTTCTGAGCTTTTATATTTTCCAAGCCAATTTAAAATTAATTCCTACCTACTTGTTCAACAGACTACACCGGTCTCACAAGTACTTTGTTCACTTTCTTTCTTATTTCAAGATTAGAATTGCTGAATCAAAGCGAAAGCCACCCTTACTTAGCCTAATTAAAAGAAGCCTTTCAACGTTTATTAATAAATGTTTGATCGTCATTCAACGGGAAACCACATTAACACTTTGAGGTCTCTCTTGATCTTGAAGGAATAGATTCGTGCCCGGGATCATTTGTTTCGTGTCATTATTGACATCACAGTCATTCCTAAAAAGAGTTGCTTTACTTCTTTTCTATTTACACTCTTCGCACGAAATCTTTGATTTTTCAAATTTCCGTTACTAATAATTACAGGCTGTATTCTTGCTTTGGTGGTTAATTTTCCAGCTGTGGTCAAAAATTATTCACGTGGGTATCTAATTCACAAGATGCCATTTAAAAGATAAGACAAATGGTTGCTGACTCAGGCGGGAGTTAAAAGGATTGAATTTCAAACGACGGTAAAAAGGGAACGCGTGTGAATTTGGAACGTCCACACTTTTACTGACATCATGGACGCGTGTGCGAATTTCAAGCGACACCTCTCTGGTCCTTAAAGGCGCGTGAGGATTTGAACCGGTTTATTCTGAAACGGCGCTTGTTGGGCGGCGTGATCCTAGGAATCTGACACTCTCTTTCCTACGTGATCATCGCATGCCTTAACTGGCACGCATAGAAGATTTGAAACGATTTTTCTCTCTCCTTTCCTACACTATAAAAGGCAGTCTCTACTCTCATTTACCTCTTTACTGCATCCGGAATTTACACAAGAGCAAACACTCCTAAAAGCTTCACTGTTCATCTTCTTCTTCTACCTTCAACAATGGCAGAATCATCCTCAGTCCATGCTACCTCACACATCCTTCCCATCCGTCCACAACAATGCTTAGTGATCGACCTCACTCCTGCGTTGTACGATTCTTACATGACGCCGATCATTGAGTGCTTGAAGTACTCTCAGATCGCTCCTGCACTCACTAGGGTTGAATCTGTGCCCATGGAGATTCTTTCGCAGGTGTATGCGACTGCTCATTACGACAAAGTAGTCGAACGTGTATTTTTCGAGGTTGCTGATCACAAGACCTCCATTTCTCGCCAACGATTTGGTACACTGCTAGGGTTGGCTGTTGATCCTTCACGGGTTCATCCGGAGTCGATTCCGCTTGGGCATCTCTACAACATGTTTTACAACATGGGGTACACGGAGGCGCTCCCCTCCGTCGCAAAGTTCAAGAAATCCTGCTTGCCGCCACAATGGAACGGCTTGTTTACAGTCCTCTTCAAGGGCTTATCTGAACGAAGCTCAGGATCCGATGGTTCAAGTCGACTGTTCCTGTCGATCATGTATGCTGTTTACAACGGAGTCAATCTAGACTTTGGAGTGGTCATCTGGCAACAGCTCATCCAGAGCCTTTCTTCCTCTTCACGACACTCTGAGGTGTCGTATGCCCGGTTCTGGACGATCATCACAAAATGGGCGATGGACAAACTCGACATTCCCACTGCTGCAGGTGCATCGATGTCTTCGATCGGTACTTTTCATACCACGAAGATCATCGTCTCTGATGCATCTAAGTTCTCCTTCATTGGCTCTATTCCGGAGACAATGTACGGCGATGTTCCGTCCGACAGCAGGATTATTCGGACGATAAAGGAATTCAAGGCGTCTGGTCCTAGGGTGCTAACACAGGAAATGCTAAAGTCAATCCATGACGCTGACAAACCTGTCAACAGGGGCAAAAAGGCGGAAAAAGGGAAGCAAGTGACCAAGGCTCCTAAAGGTCCTTCTCCTAGGAAGAGGAAACAAACCAAACCGGCACAGTCCCTGCAACCGAAGAGACGGAAGACTCAACCGAAGCGAAAGCTTGTAATCGCTTCCTCTTCGAGTGATTCAGAAAACGAGAGTTCGGGTCCGGACGGCTCTCAAAGAGGTGACACCCCTCCCAGAGGCAACACCCCACCCCGATCACCTACCCCAGACATGGAACTTCATGTCTCGCCAGTTCGTTCACCTCCTCCAACCATCCCTACTTCCATTCCCACCATAAACCCCGCAACCACCCTACCTAAAACCTCTTTCCCTATACCACCACCCATTTTCACAGATACCACTACCATAACTGCAAAGGTTACAACCAACGTATCTGATACGGGGGTTCATACCAGTGCAACCGAAACACCACCCGTAACCGAACCATCTCAAACCGAAACCCAGCATACAACCCAACCTACCCATACTCAACCACCACCCGAAACCCCACCCACAAACACTCAACCTGAACCTACCCACACCACAACACCCCCAGCTTCACCACCCCCACCATCTCCAGATCATGCCTCTGATGGAGATAACCCATTTCTTGGCGGTGACAACATGACCTTCGATTTGGTCTACTTTAGTCCGTTTCAGGTTCTAAGTGATGATGAGGACGATGCTCCAGTGACAAAGAAGCATCTAAAGGAGCTAAACGAGAAGGTTGACTTACTTCTCGCGTCATCCACCAACTCTCAATCCTTTCTCTCTGAAGCTGCTCTACAGAAGATTGTTGACGCCTTCTCCAGGGCTCAACATGATTATGTTGCTTCAGCCACAGCCGCTATAGACGCCTCCACAAAAGCCTGTGAGGCTGCGACCGCAAAAGTCGATAAACTATTCTCAGACGCCTCTTCCCTGTTGAAGTCCTTACAGGAGACCACTGATGCCACGAAGACAACTTTGGAACCAATCGTTCAGCAATTGGCCAAGTTCGTCTCAACGGAGTTACAGTCATTCGCTACCCTTCGCCAATCTATTAGCGATGACAACTCGGCCCTTCGTGCCTCCATTGACGAGCGCCTTGCTAAGCTTCAGGAGCATCTCGCAGCTGAAAATTCGTTAATGGACGTTTTAGCGAGCAAAACCACCGCCCTTAAGGTCAAGAGCACTTAGATTTCAAACTATCAGCAACAGCTTGAAGCTCTTCGATCCAAAAGGGAGGTTATAAAAACTTGTGTTTCGGATGTACACGCTGCCCTATCTAACATCCTGGAAGCACACGATCCCATTCTCAATCACTCGGTGAGGCGAACCCTTGCTGAGAAACTTACTCTTGCCATGAACCTTCTTAGCAAAATCGAAGGCTTACCCAGTTTCGTGTCCGATCCGAAACAAGGGGGAGAAGGGAAGAAGTCCGGATCGAAACCACCTCCTTCCTCAACAGCTGCTCACACAACCGAACCACCTCCGACTGGTCAAGCTTCGGGTTCGGGTGTGAAGGATAAAGGGAAAAACATAGCTGAGGAAGAAGATGAAGATGGAGATAAAGAAACCATTGCGGACCTGTTAAAGTGCAAAAACAGTCGCAATGTGGAAGACGATAACATTCATGTGGCGCGAGAGGCTGAAGAATCCGAACGCAAGCAGAAGGAAGCCCACGATCTCCTCGAGAGCAGGAAGACTCTTTTCCCTGCCTGGACTCGGGAGAGAATGATCAAGGAGGCCATAGACACTCCTAGCATCCTATGGCTCGAACCGGTGATATCATTCGACTGCAATAACTCTGTCAATTCGCAGTTCGATATGCCGTTGACTCGAAAGGCGTTTATCTTCCACGCCTTCTCCAATATTTATGAAGTCCCTCATCCGAATGCTGAGGTCGATAGGGAGCTTATCGAGTTCTATCTGAAAGCTGCTCAACCACAATATCAGACATGGAGCGCTCAGAAGATCATGAACGTTCGGGTCTTAAAGCCTTATACTGAAGGGAGATTCATCAACGTTCGGTTCAGGGTGATAAGAGGATCTGCTAGAACCGAACATCTTATATCTTTGGCAGATCTACTGAACTTAAACCCTCATGATTGGATTGTTTTGCACAACATCCTTTTGACGAACGAAGCAGAATATGGTCCTATTATAGACCATCTCAAGAGGATGATTGTATGTTACATCATGGAGGTTGCCCTTATGGATCAGGAGATTGCCACAGTCTTCAAGAAGAAACCGAAGATAGCTCCTGTGGGATCGGCCAGTGATCTCAATCAAATGAAGATGGGCAAGATCGATCCGAGACGTAATTCGGTCATGTTCACTAGAGCAGAAGGACAGAAATGTCTCTTTGCTTTGGCGGATAAGCATCTTTACACCAATACTTGCCTTGAGCATGTTTTGTCAATCATCCGAAGGTGTAAGGAGAATGCAGCAGACGATGTCAAGTACTTCAACGACATAATCCAATGGTACATCAGATTCAGGCAAACGATACTTGCTCTGATATCTCGTCTGTTTGAGACCGTGAAGAAGAAGGTACCCGGTGCTGCTAATGGCACAAGTAAAAAGTGAAGATCTCGCTCCAATTGACGCAAAGGGGGAGATTGTTGAGTTGAAGACTCTTTTGAAGATTGCGTCATTGGGCTCGGCTGATAGTCCATTCATTTTGTACTCTGGTATTGGGCCTGTCCAACCGTGAGTTTGCTAGGTTTACTATATAAAGATATGCTTGCATGCATATTAGGTTAACGCTTTAGAAAATAACGATAGTATTTACAGATTTCTTTATCGTTCTTGTAAACCTCCAACCCTCTACAGTTGATGTTCTTAATCGAGCTCTTCTGAGGGTTTTGTTTATAATCATTCGACTCGTTTGATTCATCGTTGAGTTGTTCATACTTTTGCTTTCGTTCTTATTGTTTAAATATTTCTTCACCTGTTTAAGATCTAATCGATCTTCAAGATTAAGTTTTAATCTCATCACTAACAACACCTATTCCACCTATGTCCACAACATGACTTAAACCCTCGACCTCAAAGAGAGAGGGCACCACCTGATACCGCTGGGCTACAACACCATAAATGTTGCTATTTCATTAAGGGCGGTGCTAAAATTATTTTATTATTATTATTATTATTATTATTATTATTATTATTATTATTTATTTATTATTTTTTTTTGGGGGGGGGGGGGGGGTACTTAACTGGTTTTGGATAATTGATTAAATCTATCTAAAACTTTAATCAATCATAAGTGCTATTGTTTCCTTTTCATGAATAGTGTCTTGTGGACGAATAGTTTTATTTTGGGTGATTAAAAATTGATGCTTTAGGTTAAATCTAAAATGAACTAAACTTATTTTTTTTTCTTTCAAAACATAAGTATACTATTGTTATGGTTTAGAGTAAAAGTTTGTTTTTGTTTTGCGTTTAAAATAAAGTGCTCACATTCATAAACATTAATTTGGGTTTGATTTTTAAAGAGTGCATTTACAAACCCTACAAGATTTTATTTTTTATTATCTGGAAAGACACGTCTAGTATGTTAGACTAGATTATTATTTATTATATATATTGTTGGGTATTTATTTGGCCCATGTTTCTGATTTAGGCCTAGTCCATGTATTTGCTATATATATTGTTTCTATTAATGATCAGAGCTCTCCAAAATTCACTCACCCTAGCCGTATTCTTCTTTTTCCCTCCTGTTCTTCTCGTCCAAGTATATTCTCTATTCTCTCGTTCTCATTAAATCTCCTCTTCTTTTTCTGTTATTTATCAACCATGGGTGAAGGACCATCAAACACTACACCATCAAAAAAACCATATGGCATATCCAACATCAAGGCTTTAATACCCATTATTCTTTGATCTCGAAAATCTGAATTATGACGTCTGGCGTCACCTCTTCCAAACCCACTGTAACGGTTTTGGTGTTCCAAACATCACCTCATACAGGCGCTCCTCAACCTACAGCTCTTCCACAGATGTTCAATGTCATGTCTCTTAATGATCCATCTCAAGACGGTTGGGTAATGGACACCGGTGCTACCTCTCACATTCATTCCAATGCATGTATATTTTGTTCTATTAGCAATAAAAGCTATAATTTACCTTCGGTTTTGGTTGGTAATGGAACTAAAATTCCTGTAAGTAAGACGGGACACACTTTTTTATCTAACCCAAACCCATATTGTCCTCTCGTCCTAAAAAATGTTCTTATCACACCCGAAATTATTAAAAATTTGATTTCTGTTCGCAAGTTTACACGTGCTAATCTTTGTTCCATTGAGTTTGATGCTTACGGTTTTTCTGTGAAGGATTTTCAAACCAAGCAAACACTCCTCCGATGTGATAGCACTGGTGATCTGTATCCGGTTACGCCTCATATACCTCAAGCTTTTGTTTTTGTTGACTCTACCATTTGGCATCAACGTATTGGTCATCCTGGTCCAGATGTTTTTAATAATTTATTTTCTCAAAAGTTAATTCCATGTAAATACAATAAAAGTAGTAGTTTATGTCATTCATGTCAGTTAGGAAAGCATACTCGTTTACCTTTTCAATTATCAACTTCTGTTACATCTGTTGCTTTTGAAATTGTTCACTCTGATGTGTGGACTTCTCCCATTCTTAGTAACTCTAGTTTCAACTATTATGTGTTATTTCTAGATCAATATTCTCATCATGTATGGGTTTATCCCCTTAAAACAAAATCTTAGGTGTTTGACAAATTTTTTCATTTTCGAAATTATATTAACAATCATTTTAAAAGTTACATAAAATAATTCCAGTGTGATAATGGTGGTGAGTACAATAACGCTCAATTTCACACCCTTTGTAATTCTCAAGGCATTCAAATGTGTTTCTCTTGTCTGTATACCTCCCAAAAAAAAAGGAAGTCTGAACGAATGATTCGATCCATCAATAACACCATTCGTACTCTTCTTTTTCAAGCTCGTCTTCCTCCTACATTTTGGACGGAAGCTCTCTTCATGGTTGTCTATCTTCTCAACATAACACCGTCTACCACCCTCCAAAATATATCTCCATATAAAAAAAATGTTCAACAAACAATCTTCATATAAACATCTTTGGGTCTTCGGCAGTCTGTGTTATCCTCACATTCCCACTTCACATAAACTTTCTCCTCGGTCCACCCCATGTATCTTCCTTGGTTATCCATCTCAACACAAAGGATATCGTTTCCTTAACCTTCACACCAACATGATTATCATTTCCCGTCATGTCACTTTTGATGAAACAATTTTTCCATATGGGTCCTTCACACTAAATTCTACTCCATCATACACTTTTCTTGACACTTTGGACTATCCTAATCCCGTTGCATCTCAATTTCTATCAAAGCCCATAACTTCTACTCCAATCACCTCTCTTGACCCTACTCCACCGAGTTCGCCTTCTCCAATGATTAACAAACCCTTGTCGTCTGCTGATTCTTCTTCGTTCAATAGCCCCTACTGTATCACTGTATCATCTCCGTTATCACCCAATAATTTTACTTCCTCTTCCACTTCCACTCATCCTATGGTTACCCGTGCTCGTGCCGGTATCCACAAACTAGTTGTCAAATTAAATCTTTATACTCAGTCCGTCTCCTTTGTCCCCCGTACTTACTTACAGGCGTTTAATGATCCGAACTGACTCAATGCCATGAAAGATGAATTTAATGCTCTTATTTCTAATAAAACATGGGTATGGGTTCCTAAACCTATTGGTGCAAATATTGTTAATTGCATCTGGCTATTTAAAAAGAAAGAAAATGCTGATGGTTCTTTAGCTCGCTATAAAGCATGTCTTGTAGCAAATGGTCGCAGCCAGCGACCAGGAATCGACTGTAACGAGACTTTCAGCCCTGTAGTCAAACCGGCCACGATTCGCACAGTTCTCAGTCTTGTAGTGTCTCAGCATTGGCCGACTCGTCAACTAGATGTTAAAAATGCCTTTTTACACGGGCATTTACAGGAGATGGTATATATGCATCAGCCTCTGGGTTTCATGATCCATGTTATCCTGACCATGTTTGTCTTTTGCAGCGCTCTCTATACGGTCTTAAACAGCCCCCACGTGCTTGGTTTCAGCGGTTTGCTTAATTTTTGCTTCAACTCGGGTTCACTAACAGCCATTGTGACAATTCCTTGTTTATTTTTAATTAGGGATCTGAGATTGCTTATTTAATTCTGTATGTGGATGATATTATTCTTACTGCCTCGTCTACAAAGTTTCTACATCAGATTATTGTTACTCTTAGGACAGATTTTGCTATGACGGATCTTGGAGATCTCAACTATTTTTGGGAGTGTCCGTGGGTAACATTTTAAAGTACAGTGTCATATGAGGAAAAAAAAAATTGGAAGTACTCTTTTTTAGACGATTTTGGCTGTTTTCATATATTTTTTTTTCTCATTGTTGTATATAATGTTACTTTCGTTGGGCCATCTATGTTTAATGTGTTTCTTTTGCTACATTGAATATGTGATCTAAAGTTAATTTAATTGCTTTTTACCAATATCAAAAATACCTATTTTGTTTACATTGTAGCATCAGTCTTTATTATTCATTTTTTGATTGTTTCATAATCTAAACACCATAATTAAGGGTTTTTTTTTTTTTTTTTTTTTTTTTTTTTTTTTTTTTTTTTTTTTTTAACATGGTAATTTGGTGAAATGAATAAAACTGTAAGTGCATGGAACGTGTATTTTACACATCTAGTGAGCATGGTAAACATAAACGTTAACGCATTTGTATATTTTCATATAAAGGCTATTAAATAATGATTTGAGTATACATCATACGTGAATTCATTAAGTTCACTTTTAAAAAAAGATTATCAAAGTAAATAAAAGGTAACATGTTTCTTTCTTTTATGTTATTTTCCCTTCTTTCCTGGGTCACTTCTTCTCATTATCACTTTCCTATTGTAAAAAGATACAAATACAAATAAATAATAATAATAATAAAATAAAATTAAGTTAAAAAAAAATCTTCTAAAAAACAATAAAGAATTGGAATAAGAATGTTTAAAACAAAATAGTGATGTTTCAAGAATTTATGACACAATTAGTACCTTGTTAACGAAAGCAACAATGAGTTCTTAAGAGGCACCATGTAGGATTTCACCATTAAATGTTAGATATTCACAACATGTTGACCGGTCAACCATTTTTTTTCCTGTTTTTGTTTGTTCTTTTTTCATCTGTGCAAGAACCCATATCTTTTTATTGTTTTGGGCATCATTTTTCCAATAAAAAAAGAGAATATGATGCTTAAATGTTTTGAAAGATCATTGAAAAAGTTTTTAAGGTGTCGTGATAATATGTGTACTTTGTATAGAAAACAAAGAAAAATATGTTGATAAATATGCTCTTTCATTCAAACTAATCTATTATAAATACATGTCTATTGTTTGGGGTTTGTTTTGTAATATTTATTGGGTGTGGTTATAATGTATTTATGTAATAAGGGTCAAATGTGTTCATCTTCAATTTCTGTGGATCGCGACTCATTTTTTTTTTTCATTTTAGTTTGCAGAAAAAAAAAACACATGGGTTGCTTTCAGACATGTTTTATTTGACCCATGGTTTTGGCTCCGAAGTATATATGGCTAATCTGTGTGTATATTTCTCATAACAGAAAAATATATACACATACACACTACTTGTCATCTTCTCTGTATAGTTTGGCTTTCTTCATCGAGTTTAATCTTTCTTCTTTAATATTGTTTGTCTGTTCATATCTGAGGGTAGGTTAGAAGAGAGTTGTAGTGAGGATTCTTTGTAACAAGTGAGAGAGAACTTGTAGTTAGGTTTTTTTTGTGTAAGTTCTTGAAGATCAAACTGGTTCTTATTTTTCATAATAAAAGAGTTGTTGAAGTTGTATTTTCTTGTGATTTAGATGGTATCAGAGCCAGTTTTGGATGTTGTTTCGTTGTGATCAGTGTTTTCATTGATCTCCTGAGTTAGGTTTTTGATCTTCATCTAGGGTTTGTCCTAGGTTCTTTTCTTTTTTGTTCAGGTTACTATTCCTGGTTGGCTTCTTGCTGTGTTTCTTCCTCTATTTCTGTCTGGTTTTCAGTTGTGATTAATCTATTAGCTATCTGCCTAATATTTTTAGTTTTCGTCTATAGATCACTTTGATTTGGTCTCTGATGACTATGAATCTGATTTGATCTATAGAAACTATGGTAAAACTCTCAGTGTTGGATTCTCAGATTACTAATTCATATTTTTTTGATTTTGTGGTCAAGTTATCATGACTAGACCAGCGAAAACGGGAGAGTCTTCTAATAAACATGAAACTATTGATTTAGATGATCCTCTTTATCTGCATGCATCTGATAATAGTGTTACTACTATCATTAATTTCAAATTGCTTGGTACTGAAAACTTTAGAATCTAGGAAAGTTCTATGGTTAGGGATTTAAAGGCTAGAATCAAAAATGGTTTTATTGATGAAAGTCTATTAAAGGACAAAAAAGATATTCTTAGGTCTCTTAAATGGCTTCATGTTGATGTCATTGTGTGTTCTTGGATTCTCAATTTAGTGTCTGAGTTTATTTATGTTGGTCATGCTTGTTCTGAGTTTGCTCTTGATGTATGGATTGAGTTGTGTGAAACCTAATATAAGGCTGATGGATATGTTGTTTACAATTTACATCAACATATTAATTCTCTTACTTAGAGTGGATTATCTGTTTCTGATTACTAAACTTGATGGTATTTGGAAGGAATTTGATAGTCTGACTAAGTGTATTGATTGTGTTTGTGATGTTGCTACTCAGCTTAATAATCATGCTAAACTCATGAAATTGATGCAATTCCTTAGTTGTCTTGGTGAGTCATTCAATCAGGTTAAAAGTCATATCTTAATAATGGAACCTTTACCCAAAGTAAAGATTGCATTCTCAATTGTTTCTAGGGAAGAGTCTAATAAAAAAAACAAGGTTTTGTTTCTACTGTTTCTAATAAGGGTCAGTCTTCTACTTTTGTTGGAAAATTTAATGATAATAAAAAGACTAAAGGTATAAATCAAGGTCTTCAATGCAAGCATTATAGCCTTAAAGGTCATAATATTGAAAAATGTTACAAATTGATTGGTTATCATAAAGATTTTAAACCTAGATCTGATTTTAACAAATCTTCTGTGAGTTCCCGTGTTGTTACTTCTCTTGTTAGCAATATTTCTAGTTCTTTGTCTGCATCTGGTGACAAGGTAGAACAACATTATCTTACAAGTGAACAATACTCTAAACTTCTTACACTGTTAAATGATAAAAGATTTTTTTGAAGAAACAAGTGGAGTTGCCAATATGGCAGACATTGCTTGCAATACTTATCTTTCATAAAAATAAAAACTAGATTGTTGACTCTGGTGCTAGTCAACAATCACTATCAATGAGTCACAACTTCATGATATCATTGATGTTTCCAAACATAATCTTAGAGTTGATCACCCTAATGGTTCAACTGCTAAAATTGATAAAATTAGAAACATGAGTATATCTAATTTTGTTTCTTTACTTGATGTGTTTGTCAATCCTGACTTTAATGTGAATCTTTTATGTGTTCACAAAATCCATAGAGATAATAAATGTAAATTTGTGCTTAATGAGAATAACTGTGTCATTCAGGATTCACTGTCCAAGGAGACTGTGGAGACTGCTAATGAATCTTGTGGTCTTTACTATCTAAAAGATAACTTTGTAGGTAGAATATCTTTCTTGTCTAAATCTTCTCTTTGTTGTATTTCTAAATTACCTGGCATAATAGGTTGGGTAATACTGTTGATCATTCTTTAAATGTTTTTAAGGATCATTTAAAATTTGTTAATGATTCTATTCCTCCTTGTGATGTTTGTCATAGGGCTAAACAGACTAGGGAACCTTTTCCTCTTAGTAGTCAAAAAAGTAATTGTCTTGGTGAGTTAATTCATCTTGATGTTTGGGTCCTTATAGAGTGATTGCTTTAGGGGGTTTTAGATTTTTTTTTTACAATTGTGGATGAGTTTTCAAAGGCATTTTGTGTTTATCTATTGAAATCCAAGGAAGAGGTGTTTTCTTATTTTATTGGTTTTTCTAAACTTTGTTAAAAATCAGTTTAATATCAAAGTTAACACTGCTAGATCTGATAATTGTTCTGAATTTGTTAATCATAGAATGAAGAATTTTTTTTGTTAATAAATGAATTTTACACCAAACATCTTGTATTCATACTCCTTAACATGATGGAGTTGTTGAAAGAAAACATAGTCATTTGTTGAATGTATCAAGATCCTTACTTTTTCAGTCTGGTTTACCAAAATGTTTTTTTTTGGGAAGGGGGGGGGGAGCTGTTCTTACAACTGTTTTCTTAATTAAAAGACTTCCCTCTTTTGTTTTGAATGGTAAAAGTCCTTTTGAAATGATCTATAAATGCCTTCCTAATTTTGATAATATTCAAGTTTTTGGGTGCCTTTGCTTTGCTACTAAGCTTAATATTACTGATAAATTTTCTAAAAGATCTAAAAAAGTGTGTTTTAATTGGTTATTCTAATGAGAAAAAAGGTTATAAACTTTTCAGTCTTGATAATAGTGTTATTTTCTATTCCAGGGATGTGAAATTTTATGAATCAGTGTTTCCTTACAAGTTGTCTTCTGGTTCTATGAATGATTATGAAATTCTTGAGTCCTCTTCATCAATTCATAATGAGCCTTCAGATCCCTTTTCCGATGATGAACTTTTTATGCAAGAAAATCTTAATGATTTAAATCTTAATAGAAAGTCAGATAGTAGAAATCGGGATAGTAGTGATTACGTAGATAATTCTATTGGTGCAATTGAGTCTAATCAGTATGATACTCAATTTTTGAATTGTAACATCCATAAAATTCGAGTAAATTTAAAACTTTTTAAATCATATAAAACCATTCGGTTATTAAAATTTGTTTTCAAAATAGTTTAAACATCAGAGTTCTAGAAATCATAATCATAAATCGAGGAAGTATACAGTCACGCCTTCGCCTTCCCGCGACCATCCGCTGAACCTGAAACAATAATCAATAAATGTAAGCTCGAAGGCTTAGTGAGTTCCCCCCCCCCCCAAATACCCATGCACATAACAATACACATAACATAACAAACAACATATTATGGGTCCAATCATCCATCGGGATGGAATACCCCAGACCCTCAACCATCGGGTTGGAATGGCCACATACTACGAGTCTAAACATCCTCGGGATGCAATACTCTCAACCCACAACCATCGAGTTGGAATGCCCAGTCATAATACATACATAACAGATACTATGGGTCCAATCATCCATCGGGATGGAACTCAACCATCCTGCTGGAATGCCAACATACTATGGGTCCGATCAACCCTCGGATTGGAATACCACAGGCCCTTAACCATCGGGTTAGAATGCCCACATACTACGAGTCCAATCATCCTCGGGATGGAATACTCTCGGCCCACAATCATCGGGTTGGAATGCCCACACAACCAATCAAACATGTGCACCTATATTAGATAATCATATAACAGTCTATAAAGACAACATACTAGGGTCCTATTATCCTTCAGATGGAATACCCTCAACTACCAATCAACCATGTGCACATATAACAGGTAATCTCCTACCAGCATACAGACAGTCAGACTACACTATAGGTCACTAAGCATAACCACATCCGATCTACCAAGATACCGATCTAACAAATCATACTAGCATATAACCATCTTATCTATCAGGATACCGAGCTAACATATCACAACAATAATAATCCTAAATAACAAATCAAAGGGTCGGCCTTGGTGCCTTAGACCCTTGAGTACAATGAGGATAACTCACATCGCAATGTCGTTCTGAAACTGAAGCATCGACTGTCGAAGTGCTATCTCACCGAAAATCCCGAACTATCCAACATAACGAATACCGAGTCAACATATGGGCTATCAATCCTGACTAAGGGGTCCATATTGTCCATTTTGTCTTTTTTCTTATTTGGGCCAAGACCCGATACCAAAACCAAAACCCAACACTAGGTAGGCTTTCCAAGCCCACTAATGGCCCAATTTGCTAAATTGGGCCTAATCCCTCCAATGGGCCTTAACTTGAGCGCAAACATCTTCTTGGCCCACATTAACTGACTTATGATGGCCCACTAAGGCCCAAAGGACCAAAATCCCCTACACTGCCCAAACCGAGGCCCAAAACTCGCAAGGCCCATATCTGTTAGTACGCTGGGCGTACTCCTATGTACGTTGGGCGTACTAGCTAGATGGTGAGTACGCTGGGCATACCTGAATTTACTCTCTGCGTACTCCCCTGTTAAGTCACTTTCCCATTAAGTGCTTAACACTCCAAACCATAAACTACAATCACATATCCAAACCCTTTTCAACGTCTTAATACATAAAGTCACTGACTTGGTGACTTTGCATGACCCTAATAAGTGTATGTAACGCCTGTAGATCCGGGCTAGTCAATTTAAGGACAATAAGCGTCAAAAATGACTTTTTGATGGAAGATTGTTTAGAATGAATAATCATAACCAAGTTGTAGTATATGTCACAATGTTTTCGTGCATACAAAGAACGCCGAAATCCGAGTTATAACGAAGAAGTTATGACCTGTCGAAGTTTCGCGACAGAACCGACACGACACAGCGCGACGTAAATAGTGAATTTACGAGAGAGCGATATTTGAATTTAGTGATCTAAACAAAAGTCATAGAATACGTTAAACCGAGAGTGTGCATGAAAAGAACACCCAAATCTGACTTCGTATGAGGAAGTTATGATTTTTTGAAGTTTCGGCCTAGCAGTGTACAACCCGAAGTTTGAATATGAGATCGAGCGATATTTAGCCGAAACAATCTAAACGAGAATTGAATATCTCGTCGATTGTAGTCCAATGGTGAAAACACAGACGAAAACAGATGATAGATGAAGAAGTTACGATTTTATAACGGAGTTTTCCTGTCCCGGCCTACTAAAAATAATATATAAATAATATAATAAAAAGAAAGTCAAAATTATCCGACGAAGTCTAAATGAAAGTTGTAGATCTTGTTTTTACCTACGCGTCGATATAAAGAACGTCGAAAACGGAGTTCATATGCGAAAGTTATGAATTTCTGAAGTTCAGGGCGCGAAACCCCAAAACTGTCAGAGTTCACGACGTGAATACAGTGTTCACGACGTGAACTCAGTATTTATGACTTCTGGAGCTTGACAGACACAAGTTGCGATGAAGCACCTGATGACTATTGAACTCACGACGTGAATATTTGAGATTCACGACGTGAATCTAGAAAAATGGCCCTATAAATAGAATTCAAGGGGCAGCCGAGTTTGGTTGCTCAATCTCTTCTCTCCCACTCCCGATACCCTCTCTAAGCCTTATTTTAACCCCCCGAAGCCATGGTATCATCCCGAGACCCGAAGCAAGGCCTGAAGCCCAGAGATCCATAGAAGAGAAGAGTTTCTGAGCCGAAGCTCTGCCTGCGAGAAGCCCGGTGTGTGAAGATCTTCCAGATCTACCGAAGTATACTACTTTTACAAGCCGTAGTGCTGTCCGAGCATCGTCTAATCAAGTAAGTGTATAGTCCCTTTCATAACACGATTTTAATACAAGTATTGTTTGAATGTATTAAGTATATGTTTTGTGTGAGTGTGTAGTTACTTTCTTCTACCGCATAGATATGAAGTATTTGCTATGAAATACGTGCTATGTGTTTTTACGTTGTTTGTTTACTTGAGATGGTTGTTGAATGAATGTTTTATACATATTTTTAAATGATTTAAACTATATATGTAATTTATATCTACAAATTTGTTGGGTAGAACATGGGTAGATGAAATAGTTGGTGTGTGAGGAAAGATTAGTTTGAGGATGAGACGAAAGATGATATAGATCATGAGATGAGGGTGACAGGTGAAAAATGAGTGAAACCTTTACCCAAACAATGGCCCCCGTCGTTCAGCAGAGTAGGGATGACAACCACGGACTATTCTAGACAGTCCTGTGGAACACTAGCAGGCTCGCAACTTGTAGGTGTTATGGACTTGATGTTCACCAGTGTACTCTAAAAACCCATTGATATATATATATTTCTAGAGGATGTCTCGGAACCAATACTATCAATAAGTGAGATAAACCCCGACGACTATGGAGTTAGCGCCGGTTAAGTGAACCTTGGTGACTATGGAGTTAGCGCCTGTTACATGAACCTTGGTGACTATGGAGTTAGCGCCTATTACATAAACCTTGGTGACTATGGGGTTAGTGCCTGTTACATAAACTTTGGTGACTATGGAGTTAGCGCCTGATAGCTATGGATTTAGTACCTGATAGATAAACTTTAGAAACAATGGACTCGTGCCAATTCCTTAGGTAAATCCTTAGGAATGAATGAAGGAAGGATAGTGGATTCTTAGGGTAAAACCGTAAGAAATAAAGAAGATAATGGGGAAGGGTAATTGGGTTGATTGTTTGATGATTGAATATAATAAATATATTATTGTGGGTTGAAAACCCTATATGCTCACCAGGATCCCAAGCCTGACCCACTCATTTTTCTTTGCATTACATGTAATGGCACAAGAGTATAAGTTGGTGGACTTGACGAGAGATTTTGGATTATAGATCAGTAGTTATAAATAACTGTTGTAAGATCTATTTTATATTGTTTATGCTTTTGGTCTGTGTCGGAACATGACATCTCGAGATTTTGTTATTTAATAAAAATACATTTCTTTAAGAAATGCTTCGATAAATTTTATTTTATCATATTTTGTTTTGGGAACAAATTCCGCAACTGTTTTCTGTAAATGATTACTCTAATTTTAAAACAATGCATAAACAAATCGGTCTTTTCTGTCCGTGAAATTGGGGATGTCACAATCTAAACTCCAAAATAGCATTCCATTCTCATAGAAATGATCTTAACCCATGAATGAATCCAATAAGACGTTCAAGATGGCAACTTTCTGCCTTAGGGACTCATTTTGAACTGAGAGTGGCAACTCTAAGTCCAGAAATCGGATTTGAACCAAAAAGTTCTATACTTGGGACCAAAATGACTTCAAAATCAAAACATACTAGATCTAAGCATTCTTGAGGAAAGTTATGAAATTTATACCTCTAAAGAGTCTCAAATGATGATGCTATTCCAGATCTATGAGCTCCAACTTCCGAAGTTCTTCCTTGCCAATTACTTCTTCGATCTTCTAAGCTTAAAAATCACCAAAATGGGCTTCTCAAGGTTAAAATCACACAAGAATGAAGGGATGAGACGTTCTAGGGTTTTTAAGAGGTTGGGGAGGATGATAAGGGGCTAGGTTTCCAGTCCTCATGTTCTTTATATAGTGCTTGACCCTAAAATTAGGGTTTTGTGCCACAGCGTACATCTCGTACGCTGGGCGTATGTCTTGTAACACCCGCGGCCGTTTAACCTCCTATGTTGGGCGTACCCCAGCTTACGCTGGGCGTACACACCCAGCTGCCACCTTTGCATGCATGGTCCTTTCTTGCCACTTCCTTCCAACCAAGGGCCAGAGATGACATAATTAAAATCCAAGGGATGAATTTGAAGCTACCAGAAAAATGGGATGTTACATGAATGCAACTGAATCTAGACCTGGAGGTATTTTTAGTGATGGTTTTCAACCACTGCAAACTAATATGGCTTATACTAATTCTCTTAATTTTGAGGAAATTGGTCAGTCTTCTTCTACTCTCCCTAGGCATCACTTTGTAGGAATTAGGAGATCAAATTGTGAATCTAGATTACCGCAAAAATTTAGTGATTATATTATTGAAGGAAAATATAAATATGGAGTTAAAAAAATTGTTAATTACTCTTGCTTGAATTTTGAAAATTTTTTTGTAACTAATCTTAATAAAACTATTGAACCAAAACCATATTTTAAGGCTAGTCTTGTACCAAATTGGATAAAGGCTAGAATGAGGAAACGGAGGCATTATACAGAATTAATACCTGGTTAATTACAATTTTTCCCTCTAATAGAAAACCTGGTTGTAAATGGGTTTATGAAATAAAATACAAGTCCAATGAGGAAGTTAAAAGACATAAGGCAAGATTGGTTACCAAATGGTATAATTAATGAGAACGGATTGACTATGAGGAGACCTTTTCTACTGTTGCAATGTTAGTTACTATTAGGATTGTTATTTTTGTTTGCTTTAAACTCTAATTGGAAATTATTTCAGTTGGATATTAATAATGCTTTTTTATATGGTGATTTGGATGAAGATGTCTATATGAGTCTTTCTCTAGGTTACCATACTAAAGGAGATAATAGAGTTTGCAAGTTATTAAAGTCTCTTTATGGTTTGAAATAAGCTCCAAGATAGTGGAATGAAAAACTTTGTTCTTATTTTTTTGAGTTCGGTTTTACTCAAAGTGTTAATGATTTTTGGTTATTTGTTAGATCCATGAATAATTCTATTGTTGTTTTACTTGTTTATGTAGATGATATCATCCTTACTGGTGAGAGTATTGATGAAATAAATAAGGTTAAATCTTTTCTAAAAACTTAGTTTTTGATAAAAGATTTAGGAATTTTAAATTTTCCTTGGAGTTGAAGTTATAAATGTTAATAATGGTATTTGTTTGACTTAAAGAAAATAATGTTTGGAGCTTTTGCATAAATTTGGAATGTTGGGTTGCAAACCCTTTAAGACTCCTTTGGATCCTAACAGTGTTTTTAAAAGTGATAGGGTTGATCAATTTGATTCTTTGTTTCCTAATATTACAGAAGTAAATTGATATATTCGACCATTACAAGGCCATACATATCATATACTGTTCAAGTGTTCTGTCAATTTATGCACTACCCTCAAAAATCTCACTTGAATATTTCCATGCTTTACTTAGATTTTTAAAGGCGAATCCTGGAAAAGGTGTTAATATTTCACAATCTAAATGTTTTTCCTTAAGAGGTTATGTTGATGCAAACTGGGCAAAATGTATTATTTCTAGAAGGTCTGTAACAAGGTTTGCTGTTTTCTTTTGGGTAATTCTCTTGTTTCTTGGAAGAGTAAGAAAAAGGAAACTGTTTCTGGTTCCTCTATTTAATATGAGTATTGTGCTAGGTGTAATTTGCTATGAAATAATTTGGATATTAAAAGTTTTACATGATTTAAAGGTCAAAAATTTAATGCTAGTTCCAATTTTTTTTATAACGAATCTGCTATAAAATTGGTTATTAGCCCTGTTTTTCATGAAAAGACAAAATATTTTGATGTTGATACTCATTTTATAAGGGAAAAGTATCAAAAGGTGTTGTTATGATCAAAATATTGTTGATATTCTGACTAAATCTTTGAGTTCAAATCAATTTGATTTTTTGTGTAATTAAATGGGATTAGTTGATGCTTTTCATAAGGAATAATTGTATTTCTAATAGTTAGTTTGAGAGGGGGTGTTATGCTCTTTCATTCAAACTAATCTACTATAAATACATTTCTACTGTTTGGGATTTGTTTTGTAATATATATTAGGTGTGGTTGTAATGTATTTATGTAATGAGGATGAAATGTTTTCATCTTCAATTTATATGGATCGCGACTCGTTTTCTTAATTTTAGTTTGTAGAAAAAAAGCACGCGGTTTGCTTTCGGATGAGTTTTATTTGATTGATGGCGTGTTTGACCCATGGTTTTTGCTCTAAAATATATATGGTTAATATGTGTGTATATTTCTCATAACTGAGAAATACACACACACACACAACTTGTAATATTCTCTGTATATTTAGGGTTTATTCTTCGTGTTTAATCTTTCTTATTTAATATGTTTGTCTATTCATATTTGAGGGTTGATTGCCAGAGAGCTGTAGTGAGGATTCTTTGTAACAAGTGAGAGAGAACTTGTAGTGAGTTTTTTTTTGGTAAGTTCTTGAAGATCCAACTAGTTCGTATTTTTCATAATAAAAGAGTTGTTGAAGTTGTATTTTCTCGTGTTTTAGAAAATAAATTTCATTGATTTTCTATATTGTTGTTTTAAAATCCGTAAGTTTGAATTTGTAGAACATAGGAAAAAGAACAAAACAATATAAAACAAATAATACATAGCATATGGTAAAAGTGAGCTCACAAAAAAACACCTTATTTGTATGCTTTCCATGTCTTCCAAATGTTGCAGGGCACAACTAAGTGGTTTGAGTGTGAAAGAGCTATGGCCATTAATCTTGATTTCCCATATAACTGTACATTTGACCTCTTTGTAAAGAAAAGATCAACATTATACAAACCTAGATTCACTCATTGTTTAAATAAGATTATAAGGAAATTTATACTATAAGGAGATATTTGATATGCAATGTTAGTATCCTTGTATTTTTTTTCTATGAAAGTATTCTATGAAAAGCCAAGTTGTAGAACACTAACATCATACTTAGTTTCGAGGTGGAGTTAGGGATCAATCTTGCACTCAATGTGAACATCTTGATACTTTTCCAATAAGTCACGCTTATTCACCCTGATGGTATACCATAACCAAATCCTTGCTACATAAATAAAGAAAAGAAATCCTCATGTACTTATGTGTATAGGTACTAGAGAGACAAAGAAACAAAAGGAATACATGATACTTATTCATTGAGCCATTTGACAAACATTTAACATGCGTTGATGAAAACGCTAATAATACCAAGATGCAGTTTGATCTTATAAATCAATAAAAAATCTAAACCAAGTTGCCACATCCTGATGTGAGGTACTCCAAAATTTAAACCCTTTAATTCATTTATATTGCATTTGATCCCAAAGTTCAAGAATTGTATGCAAAAGGGCTTGAAGGACATTATTGTAATTAGAAGCCTTCGGAGTACGCCATGCGTATGTGGTGTATGCTGAGCGTACTAGGGTGTGCCCTAGTATGTTGGGCATACATCAGTGTACGCTTGGCGTACTTGCTAAATGAGTAAACCCTAATTTTTAGGGTTCGGCTAGTATTTAAGCATCCTTATGGCCTCATTTCCCTTCACTTTATCAGCCTCCACCCTCTCATTCGTGTTTGAAGCCCTAGTTCTCCTTAAAAAGCCATTTCTAGCTTAAAAGTATGTGTTTGTGTGCTTAGAAGAAGAAGGAAGGAAGCCAAGTTCATCTTTCGAGAGTAAACCACTTTGGATCAAGGAATTACTCTTCATTTGCAACAATTCAATGGTATAAAGCTTTCAACTTGATCTTTCAATCATGTAGATCTAGAAATGGGTGTTTTAGTGATACATTTTGGTCCCAATTGTCTTATCTTGAGCATGAAATGTTCTTGACGACTTAAGTTGTCCTTTCAGACCCTAGGAGGGGTCCTAAGTCATAAAAATGAGTCCCAATGGTTAGTTTTGCTTCATGCATTTTGTAGAAGGTATTAATGGATTAAGACCTTGAGTTAAGCACTTAATGGGCATGTAAAGTCATAAAGTTGGAAACTTTATGACTCTAGAGTGTATTTTAGCCTCGGATGTGAAATATGGACATAAGTTCTTAAGCCATTAAGCACTTATTGAGTTTTGAAGGTTGTGAGAGTACGCTCCGTATACTCGGAGTACGCCCTACGTACGAGGTCAACCACCCCGATGGTGGCCAACTGCAAGGATTTGGAGTACGCTCAACATACCTTTGGAGTACGCCCTGCGTACTCGTACTGGGTCAATCTGGTTGAGATGGATCGGTTGGGTTGACTTACTGGGTTTGACTAGCTGACTTTGACTTTGACCAAGTTTGACCTTAAGGTTATTTAGGGTATTTTGGGATTTTTCTGGAAATTGGTCATTTGGTGGGAATAGGTGTCGGTTAAAGAGTTGAGATACGGAGTTGTGACCTCATCAGTTTCTGTTCAGTTTGCGAGGTGAGTTTCCTTACTGTACTTTTGGGTCGAAGGCACCAAGGCTGGCCCATTGGATTGTTATCCTGGTTTATCGCATGTTGGTATGCAATAGTGATATGTTAGATCTGTATCCTGGTATATAGGATGATGCTATGCTTAGCGATCTGTGTGATCTGTCTTTTAACTGGTTATATGTATGCTAATCTATTATGTTTATGTCAACATGGTTTATATGTGGTTGGGTTAAGGCGGACCAGTGTAGACTGAAGGCCAAGAGGCCCCGAGTGTCCCGAATAGATTGCAAGCCTGAGAGGCGTACCAGTTAGGCCGAAGTCCTGGAGAACATTCTAGATAGGCTAAAGGCCCGGTGAGGTGTACCAGTCATGCTGAAGGTTCTGTGAGCGTAACAGATAGACTGTAGGCTGGTGGGGCGTCCCAGTCAGGCTAAAGGCCCTATATGCATGTTATCCGTATTATGCTTATGTTATGTGTTGGTACTTTGGGGGATCTCACTAAGCGTTGACTTACAGTTTTGGGTTATGTTTCAGGTACTTCAGATGATCGCGGGAAGGCGAAGGTGTAATCGTACACATCCTCACGTTTAGACTTATGATTTTGAGTGACTCTGATGTTGAGGACGTTTTGAAAACTATGTTTGTAAACAGTTTGTAAAATTGGTTGGTTTAAAAAAAAGTTTAAATTTTATCATGATTTTTTGAGTTTTACACAAATAGAAAGTTTCTTGATTTCTTAGTGATTTTTTGGGATATAATTTATGGGTATTGAACTAATAGTGATGATTTAAGAGGGTAATAGGTTTGTTGTATGATAATAATCAATATAATTTTATTTAAATCTAAAAGAAAGATCAAAGAAATTACATATGTTATTTTTGGAGTGTTGTAGAAAAAAAATTAAAAATTATTAGAAAATGATAATTGGTAAAATTTAGACTCTTTTATTAAAAGAGACAGATTAAAAAAAGTCTAAGTTCGATGGAAAAAGGTAATGGTGGGGTTTATTAAGATTTTTGTGGATTTTTTTTTAAGATGACCATTTGTTATTGTAAAGAAGCTCTACTTTAACCTTTATAATTTCAAACTATTTGCTTTTTCATGATCAAACTATTGTAGCATTAAATGATTATAGTATTTTAAATTCTCAATTTTGAGCACTACTTTGGTGGAGCTATTTTCACAACTCCCAAATCAAATTAAAAATAAACAAATCTATATCATGCTTAATAGCAACTCCAATGGTTAACCTATATATTGACTCAAACTAAATGCAAGTCATCAATCCTTTAACTTTAACTTTAAACTAAATAGCATCTTTAATGGTCAACCTTTTGTATAGCTTTTTTTCTATATAAATTTAACTAATTTAACTTTAACATTAAACTTTATTATGATTTGTAATATATAAATGAAAAAACTTCATAAATGGTCCTTATGGTATCTTAAAATCTGAAGTTTAGTCCTTAAGTTCAAAAAGCCTGATAGATCGTCCTTGTAGTTTCAAAACTTTTAACAAACAATCTCTTACCCATATAAAAAAAACTTATATGTCATTCCTATTTCTTTTTAGAATTAATTTTACCTAACCCTATTTTAAAAAAAATAGAAAAACAAAATAAATAATTCATTAGGCAACAAGGTCCTCACTCTTATCGACTTTCTCATTCTCTTCGCGTTTCTCTCTCAAACATCACCAACAAGGTCAACGAAAAAAAGGATGATTAATAGCGGTGACAGTTCAAACATTTTTTTTTAAAACTGGGTTTATACACTACCATTAATTGGTTAGGTATTTCATGGTTAATGTGTGTGTGTGTATGGAGAGAGAGGGGGGGAGTGGGCCGACTGAATTTTTTTTAAATAGGATTAGGTAAAATTAATTCTAAAAAGAAATAGAAATGACATATAAGTCTTTTTTAAGTGGATACTGACTGTTTGTTAAAAGTTTTGAAACCACAAAGACTATCTATAAAGTTTTTTGAATTTAAGGACTAAACTTCAGATTTCGGGATACGATAGGTATCATTTATGAAGTTGTTTCTATAGAAATATTTGTAATATATAAACTTTTATATGGAAAAATAAAAACAATTCAATACTTTAATATAATTAAAGGGGTAGTATGGCATATTATTAAAGAGAAGGGGATTAGTTGTTTAAACCAATATAATACTAGTTGTGAGATCCATGTATTACATGCGTTAATTTAAAAAAAAAAGTTATTAAATATAAATGTCAAAATATTTGAGAATTTTGAATTTATAAGAAAATAAGAAAAATAATGAATTGTTATAATGGAAATGTTTTTTTTTTTTTTTTTTTTTTTTTTTTTTTTTTTTTTTAATTTAAACAAATAATTTAAATAAAGAAAAAAACTAATTAGCTTTAATTTTAGGAATTTTGAAATTAAAAGGTAAGTTTATTAATGAAATTGATATCCATTTATTACTATATTTATTGCAATTGTTATATTAAAATATTATGTGAAATTTAATAAAATAGAAAAACTCATAGAATGACATGTAGAAAACAAATTAATTCAAAATAACTACAAAATGACATTTGACAAATTGAATGAGAGTGTGAAAAGTGACAAAAAAAAACTTTGATTTATAAGAAAGGATATTGATCACTCAACTTATATTTAGTGGTCAATTTAAAAACAAATAAACTATGTACTCCAATAGGGTTGAGTGGTTATATTTAAAAAAATGAATAGTAATAAGTTATAAAAAAAAACTCCATTGGAGATGCTCTAAGTCTAATAAGTTTTGTAATTAATTTCAAATATTCATATCGTTATCTATGTTTCATACGCTAATATTTTTAATTATTTTTTCTTTTAAGATATGTTTACATACGAAAAATGTTGCTATACAGGTCAATTTTTTGTGGTTATTTTGTGGTAAAAAGTTTAAAAAAATTGCAATTACGTTCATTTTTTTATTTTGTTTGTTAATATGCTTCATGATATGTAGTACGAATCAAGTTTGTCAAGAATAAGATCTTATATAAGAGCATTTTTCGCTTTGCAAAATCATGCTCCAAGATCTAATTGGATCATAACATCTTACCAAAATCAATTTAAAACAAATATATATATATATATATATATATATATATATATATATATATATATATATATATATATATATATATCTTATACTATATTATAAAATATATTAGTCATCATATCTTGAATTTTAAGATGTATAAGTTACAAAACTTTTTGTACAAATCAATTATCCATAAATATCATTAATATTTGCCAAAAGTTTTAAGTCTATAACTAAAAAAGGTTTTTAAGAAATTTAATTTTGAAAAAAAATGATAATTTTTGAAAAAGTATGAGGTATAAACATAACTGTTTTATTTAAAATTGGTATTTTTTTTTTGTATATAATAGCTAATAATAAAATCTAATAATTATTTTTTTCGTAATAAAACTATTCTCTAAAAGAGTTATTTATCATCGCCGCTTTGTGTGAGCACACACCTAGTGTGTGTTTGTGTGTGTGTGTATATATATATATATATATATACCTTAAAAAACATTTACAAGATTTTGCTAAATTTTAAGAGGTACAACCATTAAAACATAATATACAACAAGTTTATGCATCATAGAAAAAATAGATCTTGTCGGGTCAACATTGAAAAAGTGAAAATAATCCTTATATCTCGGTACCCCCAAATTGTAGCTGAAAGTTAAAAAGAATCGTTCAAATAAAAAAGAACCAAAAATACGGAAGAAATACACGAGATTTGTTACTTCACCTACAAATTATAGGTGATTTAGGTATTTAATCATCACGTTCATCAGCCATCCTCCCAACAATCAAATCCATGTCCATCATCAATCAAGGAAACCACCACCACTACTCTCCTCCTTCTGTTCTCCTTCTCCCCCTCCTCGACCATCGATGTAATGAGAAACGCTAACAACCACAATCTTCAAACTTATTAATCGTAGACAATCGCAAGCCATCACCCGCTCTGACATCGCTATCGACCATCACGATTTGGTAGTAGAGAATCAACAATTTGTCTACACATATATGGTAAGATGACTGATTACACACACATGTATGCTCTTGATTTTCTGGTTTGGTTTTGTGTTTTATAGTTATCCTTTTCAATTTTCGATTTTGCAGGTTTTAACTCCATTAAAGGTATGAAATCACCTTCTTTCCACATAAGATTTCTTTTTTACATTTTTTGACTTCATGGATTTTCATTTGCTCATGAATTGACTTGATGTTATAGTGATCCTCTGATTTGTTTGTTTGTGGATCAAACAGGTGTACCTTTTCCCTCCTCAGTTTGTTGCTTTCTTATTCTCTTGGATTAGACAGATCTTGATTTCTTAACTGTAAGTTTCTATTTCTTGCATTTAACCCTTTTAAGTTTTGGCAAAATGCAATAAATAGATATATACTTTCATTTAACCTTAATAAGTTTTTTTAAATAAGTATAAGACCTGCTGTCAAATTTATTTATCATGCTGTCAAATATAAGTACTAGACCTGTTGTCAAATAATAACATGTCAATTTTCTTTAACCCTTCTTTATTCCAAAATTCGTTGGTACAATACATCCTTAAATATCATGTATTTAGGTTAAATAATAAGTTGTTCTTTGCTGCAGGATATATTCTAAGCATCACCAATAATGGTAGTGAAATTGAGGTTAGATGGCCAAGCATATGAACAACCTTAAAAATATGACACTTAATTGCTAAAAGTATTAACGCATTTTATGAATATAAAACTTAATTAACATTTTGTAGGTATATGAAGTTGTTTCAAAGTGTACATGAAGCTGTTACAAAGTATATTGCGTGTTGAACAGACTTTTGAATTTTATCCCATCATATATTTTTATAAATTTTGTTTTTTCATAAATTTCTTCTTTTATTCAAATATTCACAATACAGATATAACTATTAGTTAAGTTAGTTGCTCTATTTATTTATTATATATATATATATATATATATATATATATATATATATATATATATATATATATATATATATATATATATATATATATATATATATATATATATATATATATATATATATATATATATATATATATATATATATATATATGCTGATGAATATGAGTTTATGAATGTAGTTATGCCACTAAATATTCCTTTATAATTGGATGGCTTTGGAAGATTATGTTTTCGTTATAATAAAACTCAGAAATTTTACATATATTATTATTATTATTATTATTATTATTATTATTATATTTCAGTGGATTACAATTGTTAATTCAGTGGATTACAATTGTTAATGCAATTTGCTAAACAAAACATTTGATGGTTTTTATGATCACAAATGAAATAAAGGGGAACACATATTCATGAACATTAAGAATCTTTGTTACACTTTGTTTGTCAAGAAATAACTTTATTAATAAATGAAATGTAGTTCAATTAAAAAAAAATAATAATAAAAAAGTAAAAAGGTACTATGATTCAAATTTACAATATATAATTCACACATTGATCTAAACACATTAATCACACTAAGAATTATTGATTAAATACATGTATTATGTGTAGAACATATGTATTAAGATGACATAATTATGACCATTTATGATCATACCAATACACTTGATTATTATTTTTAATGTGACATGTTTCTTAAAGAAAACTAATCAATGAATTGAAACTAATCTTTGTTCGTCGAAACAATTGCAAGTTTTCCAAATATAAATTAATGTAAACTCAAATTGGGTGAATGTAAAGTTTTAGATATTAACCAATGTTCAAATTTAGGTATGTATGTAAAGGTATATTTGAGATCATTTTTCAAGTTTATGTGTTATGCATCTTTTTATAATCACAGGATAATGAAGTGGGATTGATAATTACTTCTCATGAGCTTTTGGTAAATCAACCATCAAGCTATTTATAAGTTAGAGCAATTTACTTTGTTAGCATGTATGTATCTTTATGTTGTCTCTCTTTTTTATGTTAAGAAAATATATTTTATATACAAGTGAACATTATTCAACATGTATTTTATGCTATGTATATACTAAATTAGTTTCTATCGCTTATTTTGTAAATAACATCGATGAAGTTTTTTATAATTCATTTTGATAAAAAGAGTTTACAATTATTATTCCAAATTGTTGGTGATAATGACGAATTAGAACGAATGATTTTTAATATGATATGAATTTATTGTTGAAAATCAATAATTATGTGTGCTATAAAAATGAATTCTTTATCTTCTACCAAAACTTATATAGATGTACCAAATTTTAAATGTTTTTATAGTAATAAAAATAAACTATCTTATTACATTTGTCAATTTCCTTTTTTCCTATTCATTCTTTATCGTAAAGGAAATGTAAAATAAATAAAATATTAATATTTTCATAAGAAAATATAAGTTATCAAAATATACCTCAAGTGTTATACTCCTCCTCCCCTAACCTACTCTTAACATATTGTTTTTAACATTGGTCGCAATACATAACAATTACTATATTTTTGAAATTCGAATCACCATTTTATTTGGACCGTTCATTATTTTCCAACATTTCATAGCTTTACGGAAAAAAAATGAAAGTACAATAAAAAAAGTATAATATATATTTTTTAAATATAATAATGAAAAATTTCAAATAAGTATTTTTTAATTAGTAAAAAGTAATAATTGTTTAAAATAACGTAAAGTACATAATAGAGTATATTACGTTAATAAAATATTGTTATTTGAAATAATAATAAAAATATTCAAATAAATTATTTATAAATTAGTTAAAAATAAGTATAGTTTAAAATAATTTTAAATAAAAAACTTAATTCAATTTGATTCAAACACAATTTTTTATATTTTTTATATCGTATACTTAAAGTTATTATAATATTAGTTACAACTTATTATAAAAATTATTATTTCAATGATAAATACTTATAATATTGTGCTTTTAACATATAATTGTTAATATTTATATTATATTATTGGGCACAAATCAAGAGTTTAAAACTCCCACTATAACTCAATATTTTTTTTTATTTAAATGTAGTTATGATTTCAAATTTAATGTAATTTGCCTTTATATTTTTCACTACATTAAAAAGTTTTTTAAACTTATGGTTATTAATGTACAATGCTTTTTTATTTATTATACACATTGTAGCTATATTAGTAGCATATAAGTAAGTTTTAATTAAAAAAAATCATATGTTTGAAAAGATTTGTGATTCAAATTGAAAGAGTTGAAAAAAAAAAAGTTTTGTTGTATCAATGTTTATTTCAACACAAATTTTTTATAACAATGTTTCTATATATCAAATGTATGTTGATTCCTAAATATTCATTTTGAATGATTTGTAAGTATTTAATAAGTTTTGTCTGATGTAAATGGTATAATGTTGTAGTGTTTTTATTCTATTAAAAACTATAATGTTTTTCATACTATTTGTTATTTGTTTTATATACAAATCGACATAAGTTTTATAGATAATTTCCACAACTTTAAACGTTCTACAAAATCATCAAAAGTTGTAGTATTTATTTTTTCATAATACTTTGTTTTTTTTTTTTTTTTTTTTTTTTTTTTGTGTTTTTTTGATTTTTTTTGTTTTTTGTTTTTTTTACATACATAGGAATCGATATAAGGGAAATAACTAATGATATAAGTTTATTAAAATTAATAAAACTGATATGTTAAATATAGAGTTTGTTTTGCTATTGATATTGGTTTTACATGTATAAACATTTAATCAAAATTTGTTAAATGTTATTATTTTAATTAAATAATTATATTCACGCGCAACGCGTAACGATTCGACTAGTATATATATATATATATATATATATATATATATATATATATATATATATATATATATATATATATATATATATATATATATATATATATATATATATATATATATATCATTCAACGATGCACAATTCAAAAGGAGTATTTTACGTAGTTAGTTAAATAAAAATTATTATAGTTTTATTATTAAAATTAATAAAAAAAACTTATGATCTTTCAGTTTGATCCTACAATCCTATATTGATCTTATCAAAAACGATCCAAATAAGATCGATATCAATTTACCCAGATGTGATCGTATGATCCTATTAGAAAAAACTTGATTTAAAAAAAAAGCTTTCTATGAATCTTTCTTATCTCTTTCAAAAAAAAAGTTCACGTGTATACAATGTTACTTGCATTACTTTTTCTTTTCAGAAGTTAAAAAGACAATAACAATCTCAAACACACATCTTACATCATTTAATCAAAATAATCAAATACATCCACGATTTAAATACTCGGTTTTGATTGACAAATAGTTTTATTATTGATCTTCAAATGGTAATATATAGACAAAATACAAGTATAATCCCAGACAATACATGGCCGAATACATTCAAGATGTCAATACATAGGCCGAATACATTCAAGATGTTTGACCGTTATTCTTTCTTAGTTAAAATAGCAACAGAGAATATAGATTCCATACACTTTATATATCATCAAACCCTAGTGAATCCTACTCAGGACGCATAAAGTAAAATATTTTTTTTTACTGAGGGTTCGGGGCTCGTCCGCCAGCAGCAGCCACTCTTGCACCCCACTCGAGTGTGTCTTTGCTCGAATCAGCTCTATGCACAACCACTTCAATAAAACACAAACAATCTTTTTTCTTCTTGGTCGCCGTCTCAATAGCCTCAACAAGCTCCTCTTCACAAAACACCTGAAAAACAACGTTTTTCACTTAAACTACTGATACCATCTATAACAATGTAATAACTTCTAGATCTACAAACCTTACTAGTCCAGCATTTGCCCTCGCCATTATGGATCGCGTCAACCAAAGCAGTATAGTTCCAATTTTTTATGACATTGTAGGGCCCGTCATGGATCTCCACTTCAATTGTGTATCCGCCGTTGTTTATTAAGAAGATGATGTTGTTTTGCCCGCATCGCATCATTGTTGAAATATCTTGAGCTGTCATTTGGAAGCTTCCGTCACCAATACACGTAATCACTCGTTTGTCAGTAGCGGCTTGTGCGTACCCAAGTGTCGCTCCCACCGACCACCCAATAGACCCGTATTGCATCTGGAACTCATACCTAAACAGCCAACTTTCAAAATCAGAATTTTTGAAATTGAAAATTAAAGTTGCAAAGACCATTATGTTAAAAAAATTAATTTCTTGGCCATCTTTTTGTTGTTTTATTCATGCGTTGGGTTTCTTCTATTAAAAGAGACTAATATATAACACTTTTTATATAATCATTTAGTAATTAGTACCAAAATAAAAGATTATACGGGTTTTAGTTTTTAAACCACCTTTTGCAATTTTGTCTAATATTAATTGAAATAATGATTTTTATCCGGTCTATGACTGATTTCAAGCTGGTTTTACTTTTTAACAGGTTTGGGTCTGGTTTCAAACATGTTTTAGTTATTAACGTGTATAAGTCCGAAACCATTTTTCGTTTATCACAGATTTCAATCAATGTTTTGCTCACATTTTTCTTGGAAATATAAAACGATCTATAACAAACTTACCCACATCCTTTTGGCAGTTTTAGCTTCTGACAATTGAACCACGAATCACCAGTTTCAGCAATCACAACAGTATCACCCGACAACATATTCTGTATATGATGAAAAAGAACATTAAGCCTCAACGCCTGTTTAGGTTCAGATTTCACAACGTGCCCTTGTGGCACATAAATCCTACAATAGTTCTCATACGCAGTTGTGTTCTTCTTAAGTCTCTTTGACAAACCTATCAAGAAATCTTTCATCAACACACACCCAAAAGCCGGGCCATTTCCAATCAGTACACGATCAGGCTGCAAGATTATCGCTTTTTCTTTCTTGAGAAGAAGAGAGTATCCTACAGAGCTGAAGTCATTGAATACAGGTCCAGCAAATAAGTAAGCATCAGCAGATTCAAGAATTTCTGCACAAAAAGCTGTGCTTACAACACCCCAATATGTTCCAATGAATCGAGGATACTCTTCTGGAAATATCCCTTTTGCTGATGGCATCACGGCTACAGGATACCCACATGAGTCCGCTAATTCAACAAATTCATCGCATGCTTTTGCTACACGAAGTTTAGGCCCAGCTACCATTACTGGCTTCACAGCTTTGTTTAAGAACTCTGCTGCTGCTTCAATGGCTGCTTCTAAACCCATCTGATTACTCAACCTATATGATTTGAATGAAAATATGATTAGTCTTAATGAGTTATATATATATCGGTAGAGATTTGAAGGATGTGGACATTACTTTGGCGAGAGTGTAAAGGGAACAGGTTCCCGGCTAAAAGTAGGATGACTAATTGTAGGTAGATTGCAGCTGATACTGATGTAAACTGGCCTGCTTTCCATTAAGGCTGTTGAAATCGCTCTGTCGATCAGTTCATGTGCGTCTTCCAAATCGTTAACCACAGCCTACATTCAAAGTAGTAATAAACTCAGATTCATATTTTACATGTTTACATTTTATACCATCGTAATTCGTACCTGAAAGCAAGTGACAGTTTGAAAGCAACGAAGCTCTTGGGTAAAATCCGGCAATCCGACGGTATGATGGATAATTCTGTTAGTACCATAATCATTTGAATTCGGTCCACCCACAATACAAATCACCGGGAGATTCTCACTGTAAGCTCCGGCAATGGCGTTGATGACACTAAGTCCGCCGACAGTGAAAGTAACGACGCATGCTCCAACACCACGAGACCTAGCGTATCCATCAGCAGCGTATCCTGCGTTGAGCTCATTGCAGCAGCCAATGAGGTTGAGTCCTGGCTCGGCGACGAGGTAGTCAAGCAAAGCGAGGTTGAAGTCGCCGGGAACGGAGAAGACATCAGAGACACCGATTTGGACGAGTCGACGAGCGATGTGTCGGCCGAGAGTGGACTCGGAGTGGCTGATTGGAACGGCGGATGTCTGCACGGAGGAAACCTCACCATCCGGAGAGGCGACGTCGACAGAACTGACTTTGGTGTCCATTTCGTTTGACATTGGTCTGCAACTAGTGATTTGGAAATAGAGAGTGTAAAAGAGAGTGTGTTTTCGACTTCAGTTTGATTTTTGAAGCTTGGATGCAGAAGATCAGTGACGCTGCGTATTTATATATAGGGATGATGACTTATATCAGAAATATATTTTTTGATTTTACTTATATTTGGATACTATTGAGTTTTTTTATTAATATTTACCCTTCAGTTTGTTTAAACAGTATATATTCACTTTTATGGCCGCTATTTCATGTAAAAAAAGTATTTAATTAAATAATATATTTTTTAATTTGTATATATTTAGTCTTTATACTTTTTTGTTATAAAATAAATCATCGTTGTTTTTGTACACATTCAGTATTAGGACTGGGTTTTCAGGGTTTGTTCATGATATCCTATGTAAGACAAGCATATATGTGGTGTTTAGGGCTGTTGATGTTTATGGTCACCACAACCTCGGTTGCTTGGTTTATTACATCTTGTAGTTTGGACTATGTCTTGTGTTAGGAAAATCGTAATATTTTCATATGATTCCAGATTTTAACAATCATTATATCAACGTATGCGTACTTGAGTTTATTACAACATACATTTACATTACTCTTGTTAAAAGGTAATGTATTTTTACGTATGGTCTTTATATCCATGTGTTCCTTATAAATTAATGTCTGTATGAACATTTTTTATTACCAGTCCAATGACTCATGAATAACACGTGGATACAAAGATTTAAGTAAAATATATTACTTTAAATTACTCTGGTTATCAGTGTTAAAAAATAATAGATTTTTTCTTTTGATTTTATAAAAAATGTGCATACATATATATATATATATATATATATATATATATATATATATATATATATATATATATATATATATATATATATATATAAAGAACGCTTGGATATAAAGATCGCAAATAAAAATAAATTACTTTTTAATGGGAGAAACCTAAACGAAAACTGTAGTAAACACAAATATAAACGAGTAAACTTAAAGATCGTTAAAACCCGAGTTCATATAAAGAAGTTACGACGTTTACAACACAAGACCTAAGCAACTAAGCAGCCGAGGCACGGTGACCATAAGCATCAACAACCCTGAAGACATATTAATGATTGTCACATGTAGGATGTCGTAAGCAAAACCTGAAAAATCAGTCATAAATACTGAATATGTACAAAATCTAAATTTCATGCTCTAGTACATATGTATGGCCTATTTATTTGTATATGGTGGTACCACCTGAGATTGTGTGATGTATGAATTCTGTTCTTGTGGAATAATATAGAATCAAATGAATTAGGAAATCTATTATATGCTGGAATCTCTAAAATGGACATTTTTGGATGTAAAGATTGTTAGGGACAAGCTAGTGGTGAGAAATCTTTTTGATGCTAAAATATGATGTTATAAATGCTATTTTTCTGTTTTGACTTGCTTGTATGGAATTAGGAAATGAATGCTAGAAAGTTTGATGCTAAAGGCTGTATCTCTTTATATGCTTAAAATGATGTTATATGGAAATTTGGAGTATATACCCAGTGGCGGACGCAGACTGTTTTAGTAGGGGTGTCCTTCGTATTTCAAATGGGTGCACCTAATAGAAAAAACCAAAAAATAAAATAAAATAAAATTTACACTGCGTGCCGGAAATTGAGCAGTGGCTCGGGACCCCAAATGCCCTACATAGGTCCGCCACTGTATATACCTTTGAAGTATGACATATGACATGTGATATAATATGTGTAGAAATATTAAATAAAATGCAAGCATGATTACATTATGTTAATGGCCAGGTGTGTGTACGACCCATGCAAGTGAATTAATTACTTATAAAATTAATTAAAGGGGAATACATCTCGCGAGAGTAAAATGATAGGAACCTAAACTTTGGTGCTTTTCTTATTGGATGTCGTGGTGGAAAGATCTCGTTGCAGGAAAATAGATTAAGTTAAGTCGATGTCGAATGGTTTTCTAGGTAACCATTTCGGAGCATGGTTTCGATGCTTAGTAAATCATTATCATTGATGTGATCATCTGTGTTTGTCAAATTATTTTCATGTCTTCACATGATTCTAGACGGAAAAATTTTAGGAGGGCTCATAAATAAAATAAAAATGTAGACAACATTTTTATTTCTAGTCCGCTTAATATATATAAGCATTTTGTACAAAAATTATTAAGTTTTTAACGATTATTTTCACGGTTGTCCTGTATACTATCAAGTTTAAACAACATGTTTGCTCGACAACAAGTAGAGGGTGGTCACATAAATTAATCCCACCAAATTTGATACTACTTATTGAGTGGAAATTGGTAATGGTTAACCTTGAGGGCGGGATAAAGATGCTTTCTACTAAAGGTTTTGAGTTTTTATTAGGTTTAATAAAATAAGAACCAAGTTTGTTTTTGTATTTATAATGGAAAATATAGTAAAAATGAGAAAGTATGTTTTGTGACCCATGCACAAATTTATATGGACTAGTTCATGTGTGATTGAACTAAAACCGGCTACAATATGAATGGTTCCCTTAATTAGAAGCTAATTTGAGAGTGTGTGGATCCATTCTACAAGAAATTACTTACAGCAGTGACTAAATTAGGTCCAAAATGACAAGAACTCATGTTTAGCTCATTGATAATCACTAATGAAATTAATAACTTCAATTTCAAATTGGTTGGAAATTTCAGTTATTTATTAGAGTTGTAAAGTATTGCAGAATCAATAGAAACATATAATATGTCTTCGTATTCATAAAACCCTCACATGTATTTGGAAATGCACTGATCTTACTTGGGATATTAGTACTATTTTCTTCATATTATAGATATTATGGCATCATTCTCCTAAGAAGCTTGGTGGTATATACAGTATATGATGAAGCTAAAATATCTGTCAAGAATTTATTTTCAGATGCGCCATGATATAATTATACCAAATACAAAACGCATGAATAAAAGAAAAAATGTTTGGACAAATCAAAGAAAAACATTTTAGTTGTGCCATACTCATGACAAATAGTAACAAAATCCTTTTATATATTGAAAGACAAAATAATTCCATTAACTAATTGACATCAATTTTACAAAGTAAAAAGGTAATGAAATTGTTCGGTGAGGTGATGAAAAAAATATAAAAATATAATTTCACAACGTTTTGACATAACTTACCACCTAAATGCAATTTAATTCCAAGTCAATCATGTATATAATTTTTAGGCGTAAATGAATGCAGAAAAAACTATAGGTCTCTATGTTCTTGACATGTTATTCTTAATTTATAATTTTTCATAATTCTTTGAACTTTGGCTCTCCATTTCAACCTTAAGTTCTCTAGGTAAGCACACATTGTTATGTAATAATAGCCTCTTGGAGCTTGGGCTTGGTTGTTTATTATCAATAGAGTAAGTGTAATGGTAATGTCCCTTTTTTCTTATTGGTCTCTTTGTTAGCGTACTATTATCGATTGCAATAAATCTTTCATCTTTTGTTAAAAGGGGAAATTTCCTCAAAAAGCTAAATTCTATCACCTTATCGTTATTCCTTTATCTAACAAAGCCAATTTTTTATATTTTGATTACTAAAGTTTCTTTCAAATACTTACTGTTTCACACAAATGCAATAGATTATATTTTACGAAACTTGGGGTGTGTATATATATATATATATATATATATATATATATATATATATATATATATATATATATATATATATATATATATATATATATATATATATATATATATATATATATATATATATATATATATATATATATATATATATATATATATATATATATATATATATATATATATATATATATAGGGAGTGGTTCAAATGAGAACCAAAAAAAGTTAAGAACCGTAAGAACTTCTAACTTTAAATGTTTATAAAGGGTTTAGGGTTTAGGTTACCCTAAACCCTTTATAAACACCCTACACCCTAAACCCTAAACCTTAAACCCTTTATAAACATCTAAAATTAGAGGTTCTTACGGTTCTTAACATTTTTTGGTTCTCATTTGAACCTTTACCTATATATATATATATATATATATATATATATATATATATATATATATATATATATATATATATACAGAGAGAGAGAGAGAGAGAAAGAGAGAGAGGGTTCAATTGAGAAAAAAAAAAGGTTGAGAATGGGGGAATCATTTTCAGCCACACATTTATTTTGCCGCAAAACACTTAGGCGTACCATCGAAAATGGATAACGGATAAATATGTGTTTTCCAACCAAACATATTTGCTTAAACTATGCTAATCATTACCTTAATATACACAAAAACATACTTTTTTCGTTTTTATTTTTAGAAAGTCATTATTATCGAAAAATTATTTTAAATATATTAAAATTCATAATTTTTTATTCTCTATAAATAGACATTCATATTGATATATTTTTAAGATAAAATAAAAAAATTATTTTTTTTAGAGTTTCAGCTCTCGTTATTCATAAGTGAATAAAAAAATACATTAGATTTTTATTACAGTATATTCGTTATTCACTTATGAATAAAACGTATGCGTAACTATTTTTTTTATAGTTTAAGTATCGTTCATATATGAATATGACACGCAATAAAGTTTTCTTACTTAAAATATATTTTTTACATCATCTTTCATCATATATTATATTTATATATGAATAAAACGTGTATTAGTTGTCGTCATATTTTATATTCATATATGAATAAAACATTTATCAGATTTTTGTTACAGTTAATTTGTTATTCATATATGAATAAGTAATATAAATGATACTTAAACTGTAAAAAAAAAAATTAATTATATATTTTTATTTATAAGTGAATAATAAATGTACTGTAGCAAAAATCTAATGCATTTTTATTCACTTATGAATAACGATAGCTGAAAATATAAAAAAAAAAAAAAATTATTTTATCTTAAAAGTATATCAATATGGATGTTTATTTGTAGAGAATAAAAAATCATGAATTTTGGTATATTTAAATCATTTTTCGATATAAATAGCTTCTTAAAAATTAAAAAAAAATTAAAAAAAAAAAAACTATGTTTTTGTATATATTAAGGTAATAATTATCATAGTTTAAGGAAACATGTTTTGTTGGAAACACATGTGTATTCGTTATCCATTTCCGCTGGTACAACAAAGGCTTTTGCGACAAAAATAAATGAGTGGCTGAGAACGATTCCACAATTCTCAACCTTTTTTATTTGGGAAAATGACTTAGGAGGGTAATTATATTTTATCCGTGTTCACATATTGGCAACTACTTTTCTTTTTGTACATAATAAAGCAACTAACTTGTTTTAACTGTTTCAATTACACCAATATTACCGGCTAATACCTGTTTAACCGGTAACTCAAATAGAAAATGACTTAGGAGGGTAACTACCTCTTATCCGTGTTCAAATGTTGGCAATATGAAGGGGAAAATTGGAATTGATGGAGGATATATTTTACTAAATAATGTTAAAATAATCAATTAATTCCCTACAAGTATAATCAAGTTCTGACCTTGAAAATTTGAAAGAAAAGTTGTCCAAAGTTGATGAAGTTTAGATATTTCGAAGGAGCTATATTGGAAACAACGACAGCAACTCACTTTTAACTCGTTGATAATCACTAATGAAATTAATAACTTCCATTGCCAATTGGTTGCAAATATATGCCGTATACTAGAGTTGTAAAGATTTGGAGCATTAACTACATCATATAATATGTCTTCTTGTTTACGGGTTTGGAAATATACTAATCGTATTTAGGTTCTTAGTACGATTTTCTTTATATTTACTATATTATTGATTTATTATCTATGGAAACTTGGCGGTATATAGGGTATACATCATATATGATTAAGCTAATATGTCCATCAAGAACTTATTTTATGTATGCCGTGATGTAGTTATACCAAATACAAATCGCATGAACAAGAGAAAAAAAATGTTCGGACAAACCAAAGAAAAATGTTTAGTTTTGCCATATTCATGACAAAATAGAAAAAAAATCATTTCATAAATTGAAAGAAAAAAGAATTCCATTAGATAACTGACTTCAATTTGAAAAAATAAAAAAGTAATCAATACAATATGATAGTTCCCTATATTAGTAGGTAATTTGAGCGTTTGGGGAACGATTTTATAAGAAATTAACTTCACGAGTCACTAAATTATCTCAAAAATGATAATTCAACAGGAAACAATCACATAACTCACTTTTAACTCAATGATAATAACTAATGCAATTAATAACTTCCATTACAAGTTAGTTGCAATTTTCAGTTGTATATTTGTAACATCCTGTTTTGGATCATTCTGTAACTTAAGGATCGTGGGAATAATCTAGATATGAGGAGATTTTAAGGCTTTAAAGGAGGAAGGTTTAGACCCTTTTTGGGATATGGATAAGGTAGGTGGTGCGATAAAAGGGTTCGGGTTATGCTTTTGAGCCCAGGAGTAAGGGTAAAAGTGTAGGTGCGGTCTTTTATGAATTTTGGGTTTTTGTTCGTGGAGTTTTAAGGTTGTGATGAGTTGCTAGAAGCATAAGGCTTTTCGCCACCTTTCATGGATATAAGGTTCATGGGAAACGGACTTATAACAAAGAAGTTATGATAGTTGAAGTACTTTTGGCAAGTTTAGTCCTTATTGAGAAATGGGTGGCAATTGAGTACGCGAGGCGTAAGCATGTGTACGCTCAGCGTACTCATGTGTGTAGCATGGACACGGAGGGCACCTAGTACGCTGGACATACTAGAGGGTACGCTGGGCCTACTAGGCTCAGAGTGTAAACCCTAATGACTTGTGTGCCCCTATTTAAGGAACATGATGGCCTCATTTCCAGGCACCATTTCTAGCCTCCAACTCCCCTCAAACCCTAAATCTCATTTCCATATCTTATGTGAGTAATTGTGGCTTATTAAGTGTTCTTGCGGAGTTCTTTTATGAAGAAGGAGTCTTAAAGGAAGGAGATTTGGAGTCCAAGCTCTTGGATATGAGTTTTTCTATGATTGGTGCATCATCCATAGGTATCAAGCTTGAAGCTTTCTTGTTGATTTGAATAGTTCATGTTTTGGTCCATTTCTAGGGTTTTATGTCCCAAGCTTGAAGCTTTATGAGTTTGATGAACTCTAGAGCATAGCTCTGTCCGCCTAGGTGTTTTTAGACATTTGGGTTCATAAAAATGAGATTTTGGTCGTCAAGATATCTCCATGCACGTGTTAAGATGATTAAAGAGATTCTTAATGGTTATTTTTTGAATTTGGGTGCCATTAATGCATGCAAACTGATAAAGTCGCGAACTTTATCAGTTAGGAGCTTGAAATGAAGTTTCCCTGAGGTTTGGATGTTTTTGGCTGAAGTGGTTAAGTCGAAAATAAAGGTTTTGGATTAAAGCATGTACACCCCGCGTAAGTCCGAGTACGCCTCGCGTACTGATCTAGTTTCACCAATCAGGAGTCGCATGTACGCTGAGCGTACTAGGGGAGGTACGTCCTGCGTAGTCTCATTGTGGGCTTGTTGCGTTTTGGGCTTCGTATCCTTTGGCCGTTTTGTTTGGACTTTCTGTTTGGGCCTCTAGGCCATCTGAGATTATTGTTGGGCTAAGAGAAGCCTTGGGCTTTGGATAAGGCCCATATAGGGGTTGGGCCCAATTAGGTAAATGGCCCATTAGTGGGCCTTTTGTGGATCTCTTGGTTTGGCCTTGGTGGGCCCATTGGGTTTGCGTCATTGTGAACTTGTTTGGGTGGGGCCATCTTTGGGGCGTAGTGTTGGGGTATACCCTTGCATAGTATTTGATTATGGTGTTAGGTCTTCACTGAGATACATGACCGGAGGGTCCATACCAAGCCGTGAGACTGGAGGGTCCATACTGAGACGTGAGACCAGAAGGTCCTTACTGAGGCTTAGGACCAGAGGGTCCTTATCGAGACATAGCCATGGGAGGCTATTTATTTGTGTATGTGGGTTTTGGGGAACTCAATAAGCTTCGTGCTTATAGGACTTGTGTAAAATGTGTTACAGGTACATCACAGGATTGCGGGATACTCTGATATTGCTCGATAATAACTTACAATTTATTTGATGACTTGAATTTATGAGTAATATTTTGAGAATTAAAAACGAAAATTTTGTCTTGTAATTTGAGGTGTTACAATATTAGAGTTGTAAATAATTGGAGCATCAATAGCAACCTACAATATGTCTTCTTACTCATAAAATCCTCACATAGGTTTGGAAAAGTACTAACTTTATTTGGGTTGTTAATATTATTTTCTTGATATTTTTGGATATTATGTTTTCATTATCCTTGGAAGTTTCTTGGCAAGGTTGTCAAGATTGTGATCTTACCTAATATTGTTTTATATGTTGCAAGATCGTAATCGTGAAATCGCATCGAGATCGGAAGATCCTACCAAAATGAACTTATAATCAAATTTGCTCGTAAGGTCTTGGATATGCAATATACAATATTACTTGATGTCGATTAAGACGTCAATATGGGGCCAACTTTTAACTTTTTAAACATGAACCATAATTTTGGTTGCTGCAAACTGTAAAAATTAGGAATAAAACATCTCAATTAAAGAAAGAAACAAGCTCATTATGATCTATAACTAAAGGCTTAAGATCATAAATGAAAATATCATGAATGTAACTGTGACATCCCCATTTTCACGGCCAGAAAAGACCGATTTTGTTTATGCTTTGTTTGAAATCAAAGTAACATTTTAAATAAAAGTGTTACAGAATTTGTTCCCAGAAAAACATGATAAATATGTTATCAAAGCATTTCCTAAGAAATGTATTCTTATTCATTTTCAAAACATTGAGATGTCATCGTTAATACAGTAATATAAGCATAAACAGAACTTACATTCATTTACACTAGTGATCTACGTCTCTTTTAAATCTCTTAGTGTAATGTAGCTTCATATCGATACATGTGATACAAATAAATTGAGTGGGTCAGGTTGGAAAACCTGGTGAGTACATAGGGGTTTTCAACCCACAATAATATAATTATTATGTTTAATCATCAAACAATTAACCCAATTACCCATCCCTATTATCTTCATTACTCTTAAGGATTTACCCTAAGAATCAGCTATTCGTTGTTTATTCTTTCCTAAGGACTATCCTAAGGAATCAGCACAAAGTCCATCATTGCCATGGTTTATCCAATAGGGTTCAGACACTAAGTCTGCATAGTCGCCAGGGTTTATACAACAGGCACTAAGTCCATAGTTGTCAGGGTTTAGGCACTAAGTCTGTATAGTCGCTAGGGTTTAGGCACTTAGTCTGCATAGTCACCAGGGTTTAGGCACTAAATCTGCATAGTCTTCAGGGTCTATCTCATTTATTGAAAGTACTATTTTCGAGAGTCCACTCGCAATACATGTCAATGGGTTTTTTTAGTACATCGGGTAGACACGTCGTTCACAACACCTACCAGTTGCGAGCCTACTAGTGTTCCACTGGACTGTCTAGAATAGTCTGTGTTTGTCATCCATACTCTACTAGATGACGGGGACAACACTTGGGTAAAAGGCTTGTCTCATTGTTCACCTCTCACCCTTATCTCATGGTCTATATCACCTCTCATCTCATCATCCAACTCATATTTCATCTACCCATGTTTTACCCAACATATTTTGTATACATATACGGTTTAAATCGTTCAAAACATGTATAAAATCGTTCATCCAACATAGACAACAAGTATTCAGATAATATGCACACATAGCATGTAATTTATATAAAATACTTCATATCAATGTGTAAGATGAAAGTAACTATGCACTCACTTGTGAAAGTAACGACTCGAAGTTCAAGCAGCGCTTCGCTTCTTAACAATATAATATCCTTCAACCAAACCTAGTATTTTTACCACTAGATTTTAATCTAATACTTATTGCGACTAATTATTAGTCTAGATTCATCATTAACTCAGAGTCTAATTCATGATCCATCAAGTAAGGATCAACCAGGTAGGATCATATCGGAGGTAGGGTCTGTTTGGTATACGAAGTATACTGTTTGGAAATTTCACTTTAAACACCTCACTAAATCACAGCCTAGACATCGTTCCCGTATGTAGGTCAATCAGTATAACATATATGAATCACTGATAAATCTTATTTATAGGTTCATAATAATGATATTATATTTAAATATAAGGTATACTTAAAGTACAGTAAGCGTATCTCACTTACAATGAGTTTTTATTAAAAACCGGGCTTCACTGGAGCAGTGTTTCCGAGCCAAAAAGCTCTTTTCTCGGAGCCTTCGGGAGCTCCGGGGCTTCCTTCGTGTTCTAGGGTTACCCTTGGCTTTTGGGGGGGGGGGGGGGTGGGAGGCTAGAGAGAGAAGGTCAATGTTGGAGGTGTGAGTTTGAAGCTTCACCCGACACCTCTATTTATAGGTTGGAAAACAGCTCTACTTAACAAGTTGGTACTTCTACTCATCGAGTCCAGGACAGGTGTCACCATCTGGTGGCTAGCCTTGGGGAGAAAGCAATGGTCAGGATTTCGCCACGTCCCCCGATTTCGCACAGCTCATTCCCGACTTAGAAAAATCATAGATTTCGCATGCGACCTCCGTTATTGTCGTTCTTTATATCCACACGTAGGTGGGATCATACTCTACAACTTTCGTTTAGACTCTGTCGGCTAAGTTTGACTTAATTTTTACAGTTATATTTTTAACAGGCCGGGATAGAAAAAGTCCGTTAAAAATTCATAACTTCTTCATCCGACGTCCGTTTTCATCTGTCTTTTTACCGTTGCGCTACTAATAATGAGATCTTCAATTCTCATTTAGGTTGCGTTGGCCAAAAGCCGCTCGATCTAAAATTCGAATTCCGGATTGTGCACTGCTATGTCAAATCCTAGAAAAATCATAACTTACTCATACGAAGTCAGATTTGGGCGTTCTTTCTATGCACGCTCTCAGTTTAACGTATACTATGAATTTTGTTTAGATTGCTAAGGCTAAAAAGTAGTTTATCAAAAAATCACTTTTTATGATTCCCGGTACCGTGCCGGTTTTGCCATAGAACTTCGACAAATCATAACTTCTTCGTTATAACTCGGATTTTAGCATTTTTTATATATCCGAAATCATTGTTTCGACCACTACAACTTTATGTATAGATATTGGGTTTATATAACACTTTATTTTGACGCTTATTTTTATTATATCTTTATAAACCAATATATAAGCACATAAAATCACATAATTCACATAATATTCAAGTAATTCATCTTTATTACTTCAAAATAGGTTACAATGGTTGACCTTGACTATTTCATCATTATACTAATGCATAACCCAGAAACACGGGCGTCACAATTATCTCCCCTTAGGATGATTCTGTCTCGGTATCATCAACGAAACATGGCCTGTATAATGGTTCATTATGTTGTCTCTTTATCCTAGGTAATAACCGTAAGCTCTATGTTTCTTCAAACGAGTATCGGACTCTTGGACATCTTGACTGCAGGCGGTGCATGATCTTGCACTCTCGCTCTGTCTCACATTAGGCTTTTAATTGTGACCTTTTTGTCACAATCTCGGCCCTTATTGGAGACTCCTTATTCTTCTTAACAACTTAAGATAAGTTTCTTCCTTCGATTATCAGAATAGACCGATGGGTCACGTTCTAATGACATCTCATCGTATGATCCAACGCTTAGACTTGGGTCTTTTAGAGTTAAATTTCAGAACATAATATACCTTCCTTCATGTCCTAATGTGATATAATCACCTTTTAGTATGTAGCACTTCTAGCTACAAGTTTCTTACTTTAACAGCGATCGCGATACATATATTGATTGCTCCGATTATCTTTCACTCAAATCTCCTGGCTTAAATCAAATGTTACATCAATCTTGGTTCTCTGAACCTCGTAACATACTCATCTTATTCGGACTCGATTTGATATGACCACTAGGGTCGAAATCATATTCTTAGTCATCACCGAAACTATGGTAACGACATACATGAACAAAACGGAATCAATTACTGGTTTCTTGGTAACCTTATGACTTTCCCTGATACAAGCGTGAGTCATGTGCTTCTGGTAGCATAGGCCTCTACTACCATTCACACATACTCATACTCGTCGAAGTATTGCCTTGTAGTTTTCCAAGTCACCATACAAGAAAATCACATAACAGCTTAACACACCAGATAACAAAATGAAGGTTATATATTATTCCTTGAAACGATTACATAGGTGTTCAAGTTCACCCTAGACTACGCCTCTAGTAGGCTACACAATACGATACTATCCATACGACTACTGCATAACTCCATCTTTGGATATGAAGTCCTCGTCTTCGATTCCTCGTGTTGTTTTCTGCTTCGTCGAGGATCATGTGGAATGTCATTGGCCTTGGTGGTGTATTTGGCCTTGCTACCTCATTTTTCTTTGGTTAGTCTCTAGAAATATGCCCTTCTTTGTTACATCCATAGCACACCTTCTTGTTGGACGTGCACTTGCTGGCGTAATGGCCTGTCTTTCCACATTTGTAGCGAGTCACCTCCTCGCTACATTTCCCGAAGTGTTTCTTTTTACACTTTTCGCACCACTTAGCTTCACCTCTTTCTCCTTATTCAGTCTTTGAGAATTTTTTTTCTTTATTGGACTTTGAAGATCCTTCATACTTCCTTTTCTCGCCAACTCCAGCTCTCTCCTGACCCTGTTCCCTAATTTGGGTCTCAACATTCCTAGCTGCCCACATGACGACTTTCAAAGTGGTTGCTTTCTTGAACATTGGACGAAAGTCCGCTGGTAATTCATGGGAAAACTTGTTGACCTTGGAGAGTTCCGTTGGAACTAGGTAAGGAACAAGCTTCATCTTCTCCGTAAAACTTCCAGCATACTCGGTAATGCTCATTCTTCCTTTCTTTAGGTTCTGAAACTCGTTTTTTTATCTCCAGTAGATCCTGCTCAGAGCAGTATTGAATCTTCAATTGCACCAAAAAGTCTTCCCAAGACATCTTGCTAGCTTCTCCCATGGGCATCGTTTTAGCTAGTAGCTTCCACCAACTCAGTACTCCACACTTTAACAGGGGAACCGCGAGAGCGGTCTTCTGTCTGTTTCTACATTCGCAACTCTCAAACATTGTCTCCATCTTGGAGATCCAGTGCATAACTTCCACCGGTGTCACGCTTCCAGAAAGACTCGGGGGTTTGGACGCCATGAAATCCTTGTACTTGCATGCATGTCCATCATTTCCTCCATCCTGATTTTTTCGTCTAACTATTGGTGGGTTGGCTTGACCAATAGTCCCTCCTTCTGACTATCCATCATTAAGCTCGGGCTGTTCAATAGGCACCGTAAGTTTCTCTTGATTTTTTTTAAAGCAAACGCCTTGTTTCCTCTATTTGACGATCCAAAATCATCTGGATCATCGCTTGTACCCCGGCCATCATAATTGGCTCAGGTGTTGCTGCTACTATCGATACTTGCTCAATATCTTGGGGTTGAGGCTGCCAATTCCCATTAGCATTAGAATTTTCGATTCCGCTTCGGGTTCTCGCCATGTCGATCTTTACACCAAATCAGACATTCGGTGTGCAGTGACGAGAATTGAGATAGGAAAGCTTTATTTATGATAGACGTATAAATATTCTTCTCTTTTCGAAAAGTTACATGTCAGTTCTAATACTGTAATTAAACGTTTTGAAATCTGAACACATAAAGTTTCCAGATCCGGTCGGCAACAGACCATAGATCCGATTAAAATATATCATCATAAGGCATCACAAATCATTTAGCACAAAAAAAAAAATTTAGGCATCAACCTTAAATAAGCTAGTGCTTGTGTCTATTCAGGTGTATTACCTAAATTTTATTAGACACACTCCTCACGATCATCGCTTAGCATTCTAAGTTTAAGTCTAGAAATAAATCCATATTCCTTGTTCGTTTAAACTAACTAAGCTTCGTGCTTATAGTGCTTGTGTAAAATGTGTTTCCGGTACATCAGAGGATTGCGGGAAGACGTCGATATGATTGTACACATCCGTCAGCTTACGAAGATTTGAGGATTTTAGGATTCTCTGATATTGCTCGATAATAACTTACAATTTATATGATGACTTGAATTTATCAGTAATATTTTGAGAATTAAAAATGAAAAAATCGTCTTGTAATTTGAGGTGTTACAATATTAAAGTTGTAAATATTTTGAGCATCAATAGCAACATACAATATGTCTTCTTATTCATAAAATCCTCACATAGGTTTGGAAATGTACTAACCTTATTTGGATTGTTAATATTTTTTTTTTGATATTTATGGATATTATGTTTTCATTATCCTTGGAAGTTTGTTGGCAAGGTTGTCAAGATCGTGAACTTACCTAATATTGTTTTATATGTTGCAAGATCGTAATCATAAATTCGGATCGAGATCGGAAGATCCTACCAAAATGAACTTATAATCAAATTTGCTCGTATGGTCTTAGATGTGCAGCATACAATATTACTCGATGTCGATTAAGACGTCAATATGGAGCCAACTTTTAACTTTTTAAACATGAACCATAATTATTTTTTTTGCTGCAAACCATAAAAATTAGGAATAAAACATCTCAATTAAAAAAAGAAACAAGTTCATTATGATCTATAACTAAAGGCTTAATATCATAAATGGAATATCATGAGTGTAACTGTCACATCCGCATTTTCACGGCCAGAAAAGACCGATTTTTTATGCTTTGTTTGAAAATCATAGTAACATTTTAAATAAAAGTGTTGCGGAATTTTTTACCAGAAAAACATGATAAATATGTTATCAAAACATTTCCTAAGAAATGTATTTTTATTCATTTTCAAGACATTGAGATGTCATCGTTAATACAGTAACATAAGCATAAACAGAACTTACATTCATTTACACTAGTGATCTACATCTCTTTTAAATCTCTTAGTGTAAAGTAGTTTCATATCGATACCTGTGATACAAATAAATTGAGTGGGTCAGGTTAGGAAACCTGGTGAGTACATAGGGTTTTCAACCCACAATAATATAATTATTATGTTTAATCATCAAACAATTAACTCAATTACCCATCCTCATTATCTTCTTTACTCTTAAGGATTTACCCTAAGAATCAACTATTCCTTGTTCATTCTTTCCTAAGGAATCAGCACCAAGTCCTTCGTCACCATGGTTTATCCAACAGGCACTAAGTTCATAGTGACCATGGTTTAGGCACTAAGTTTGCATAGTCGCCAGGGTTTATACAACAGGCACTAAGTCCATAGTCACCAGGTTTTAGGCACTAAGTCTGCATAGTCGCAAGGGTTTAGGCACTAAGTTTTCATAGTCGTCAGGGTCTAGACACTAAGTCTGCATAGTCGCCAGGATTTATCTCATTTATTGATTGTACTATTTTCGAGAGTCCACTCGCAATACATGTCAATGGGTTTTTTTAGTACACCGGGTGAACACATCGTTCACAACACCTACCGGTTGCGAGCCTGCTAGTGTTCCACTAGACTGTCACCGTGGTTGTCATCCATACTCTGCTAGATGACGGGGAAAACACTTAGGTAAAAGGCTTCTCTCATTGTTCACCTCTCACCCTTATCTCATGGTCTATATCACCTCTCATCTCATCATCCAACTCATATTTTGTCTACCCATGTTTTACTCAACATATATTGTAGATATAAAATACATATACATTTTAAATCATTCAAAACATGCGTAAAATCGTTCATCCAACATAGAGAGAAAGTATTCAGATAATATGTACACATAGCACGTAATTTATATAAAATACTTCATATCTATGTGTAAGATGAAAGTAACTATGCACTCACTTGTGAAAGTGACGACTCAAAATTCAAGCAGCGCTTCGCTTCTTAACAATATGATATCCTTCGATGAAACCTAGTATTAATACCACTAGATTTTAGTTAAATATTTATTGCGACTAATTATTAGTCTAGATTCTTCATTAACTCAAATTCTACTTCATGATCTATCAAGTAAGGAACAACCAGGTAGGATCATATCGGAGGTAGGGTCCGTTTGGTATACGAAGTATATTGTTTGGAAATTTCACTTTAAACACCTCATTAAATCACAGCCTAGACATCATTCCTGTAAGTAGGTCAATCAGTATAACGACTTTGAATCACTTATAAATCTTCTTTATAGGTTCCTAATAACGATTTTATATTTAAATATAAGCTATATTTAAAGTACGGTAGGCATATCTCACTTATAGTGGGTTTTATTAAAAACCGGGCTTCGTTGGAGCAGCGTTTCCGAACCGGAAAGCTCTTTTCTTGGATCCTTCAGGAGCTCCAGGGCTTCCTTCGGGTGCTAGGGGGTTACCCTAGGCTTTTGGGTGGGGGGGGGGGGGGATTGGGAGGCTAGAGAGAGAGAGAGAGTTTAGAGAGAGAAGGTGAAGGTTGGAGGTGTGAGTTTGAAGCTTCACCCGACACCTCTATTTATAGACTGGAAAACCGCTCTACTCGATGAGTTGGTACTTCTACCCATCGAGTCCAGGCCACGTGTCACCATCTGGTGGCTAGCCTTGGGGAGAAAGCAACGGCCATGATTTCGCCACGTCACCCGATTTCGCACAGCTCATTCCTGACTTAGAAAAATCATAAATTTTGCATACAACCTCCGTTATTGACGTTCTCTATATCCACACGTAGGTGGGATCATACTCTACAACTTTCTTTTAGACTTTGTTGGCTAAGTTTGACTTAATTTTTATAGTTATATTTTTAACAGGTCGAGACAGAAAAAGTCCGTTAAAAATTCATAATTTCTTCATCTAACGTCCGTTTTTATCTGTCTTTTTACCATTGTGGTACTAATAATGAGATCTTCAATTCTCATTTAGGTTGTGTTGGCCAAATGCCGCTCGATCTAAAATTCGAATTCCAGACTATTCACTGTTATGTCAAATCTTAGAAAAATCATAACTTCCTCATACGAAGTTAGATTTGGGCGTTCTTTTTTTGCACGCTCTCAGTTTAACGTATACTACAACTTTTGTTTAGATTGCTAAGGCTACAAAGTAGTTTATAAAAAAAATCACTTTTTACGATTCCCTGTGTCGTGTCGGTTTTGCCGTAAAACTTCGACATGTCATAACTTCTTCGTTATAACTCGGATTTTGGCGTTCTTTATATATACAGAATCCTTGTTTCGACCACTACAACTTTATGTAGAGATATTGGGTTTATCTAAAACTTTATTTCGACATTATTTTTATTATATCTTTATAAACCAATATATAAGCACATAACATCACATAATTCATATAATATTCAAGTAATTCATCTTTATTACTTCAAAATAGGTTACAATGGTTGACCTTGACTATTTCATCACTATACTAATGCATAGCCCAGAAACATAGGCATCACAATAACCAACCTAATACATGATGAATTTATGAAGTGATGATGTTCTATGAGGCTTCTTGGAGCTTAAAATGCTCAATTTCAAGTTGTATATACAAAATTTTCATGTTCGACTATATAATATATCTAGAGAGGTGGTATCGAATCATATTTAGATCTTAAGATCCTAGTCGGGATCCTGAGATCCCACCATAGATCATTCTTCATATAGATCCTAGTGAGATCGGGATCGTTTTTGGCTTGTAGGATCTTAAAATCGTAATATCTTAAGATCAAGATCAGAATATTAACAACCATGCTTGGTGCTATACACGATATATGATTAAGCTATCATGTCTATCAAAAGCTTATTTTTAAATGCACCATGATGTAATTATACAAAATACAAATGACATGAAGAAGAGAAAAAAAAGATGTTTGGACAAATCAAAGAAAAACGTTTTAGTTTTGCCATACTCACAACATATAAAAAAGATCCTTTTATAAATTGAAAGAGAGAATAATTCCAATAGTTGATTCGCATCAATTTGACAAAATAAAAATGTAACAAAAGTTTTCTAGTAAGTTGATAAACACTAGAAAAAGAATATAGTTTCACAACTTTTTAACATAATTTATCATCCCAATTAATTTTCTGCTAAGTCAAAGATGTATATAAGTTTTAGGTGTATATGAATAAAGAAAAAACTGTATGTCTCCGGGTTCTTGACATGTTATTCTAATTTATATTTTTTCATATTTTTAAATTGTGAAGATCGTTGAGGAAATTTCAATTAGAAAGTGGAAGTATGAAGATTCCAAAATAGAATCTGTTTCATTATTTCTCTTAAGAAACAAAGTAAATGAGATGGGACAGTTTGCTGAGAATAGGTCTCTATATAAATGTGAGTTCCTCTTATGGTTGGAAGATAAACTCAAACTGTTGGATCTTGAGCATAGTGCCATACTTGATCTTGAATAGAAGGCAAAAATTAGGTGGATTGTAGGTGTAGAAGAAAACTCCAAGTTTTTCCATGGTTCCTTAAAAAATACAAATACGAAAAACAAATTTCATGGTTTAATAGTTAACGGTTCCTGGACGACTGATCCCATGCTAATCAAACAAGAGGTCTTCCAATTCTTTTTCTAATAAATTTAAAGAATGGTGGCCCACCTATTCGTTTCTAATAAATCCATTTTTCAAGCAACTATCCTTGCACCAAAGACAATCATTAGAACTTCCCATCTTAGTTGATGAAATCAAAAACGCTATTTGGTGTTGTGGTAACAAGAAAACTTTCGGACCTGATGGTCTAACTTTTAAACATATCAAAGATAACCAGGATCTAATTAGTGCAGATATCATCAATTTTGTCAAATATTTTTAACATCATTCTTCCATGGCTAATAGCAATAAATAGGCTTTCATTACATAGATTCCCAAGGTGTCTGACTCTCTTGCTCTCTCAAGATCAAAGGCCCGTCAGCCTAATTGGTTTCATGTACAAGATTGTAGCCAAGATCCTTGCTGTCACACCCTGCCCATCCGTCGCCTGAAACGTCATGCATTACGACATAGGGATGCTGGTTCTCAGTTCTTGAACATATATTGAACAGTACAAAACAGAATATGTAACATAAATATCTATTTTATTTATAGATAAAACGTTACATCGGATTTCTAGGGTTCCAATTATAGAAAGGTGTCCTAACAGATAGATATGAACGATAAACTACAGGGGTTTTTTGGCTGCTTCCTCCATCAGTTGCTGCTTGCGGAAGTGTAGGCTTCCATTTCACGGCTTCCTAGGAATACATGCGGTTTTGAAAAAATCAACGTAATGTTGGTCAGCTCACAGGTTTTTAGATTTTTTAATTTTGGTTAACTCTTAAGAATAATTTTTCTTTGAGAAAAACCTTTTGTTAAATATTTTATTAACCTAGCTTTCTATCTTTTTAGGATATCTAACCATCCTATCTTTTATCTTATTAAGATATCATTTATTAATCTTAATTTATTATCTTTTTAGGATATCTAGCGATCCTAACTCATTTTAATTAGGATATTTTTATTAATCCTAAATCTTTTTAGGATATCTAATGATCCTAACATACTTTATTAACTATTCCAGGCGTCCATAATCGTAATATAAACTCTAAGGCGATTTTAATGTATTACCATGAGCTCTTATAATCAACTATACTCTAAGGTGATCTAATGAATTACCGTGAGTCCCTATAATTGATCTTTCAGGCTCTCTGAGGATTAACGATTATAGGTATTGGGGAAATGCCAAATTTTATCAAGGTCTTTGGACGAATTGTCAACTCACTAACGCATTGACCTTAGATATATATCTTTTAACTTCCCATAATTACCCATATATATATATATATATATATATATATATATATATATATATATATATATATATGTATGTATGTATGTATGTATATGTGTATATATATATGTATGTATGTATGTACGTATACATATATATATATATATACATATGTGTGTGTATTTGATAATTATATTTTATGATCTAATAATTGTTTAGTGTATATAAATCATCATATATACCCTAATTATGGTTATTTTAACAGAATATTTGGACAGAGTAACAACTAAGTACGGTGAATATTCCAAAAGAAATTCTAGCATAACTCTTAGGTACTAAGGATTCCTAGGTATTTGGCCATTATAACATCTAGGTATTATCTACTCTTAGACTATTGGCCATCAATAACTCTTAGGAACAATATCATAGCTTTCGACTAGACATAGTATCTATAGCTACGTTATCCTGAGGCATCTAGCTTTATAAAATGATTTGATATTTATAACATAAACATTTTTATAAACTCATTTGATAAGCATGTATCCCCCCTATAAACATTTAAAACAGTAAAATAGTGGTCGTGAACTCACTTGTAAAGTGTAAAACCACTGAAGTAGGTTAGAATCGACACTTAGGACTCCAAGATCGTCTCGGGGTCGACTGAGCTTGAGAAATAACTTTCAAACAACTAAAATACATAAATAATAACTTTTCTAAGATTTTGGAAAGAATTCTCGAAGTAGAGAATGAGAGAAAAGAAACAGATTTTGGGTGAGGAACAAATGAGCAGCAGCAGGCTCTATTTATACTGAGAATGCACGCCGCACAAAGGAGGTGCGCGTCACGCCCTTGCGATGTAGCTCCATTGCTTGTATGACACATGTTCGTTTCCTGCTGGTGCAATGCACCTCCTTTTAGAAGCATGTGCGCGCCGCGCGTCCCTCTTGTGTCGTGCTCTCTTCGCGAAACTTTAAGAGTTCGTATCTTCTTCATACGAACTCCGTTTTCGACGTCCATTATATCCACACGTAGCTCTCGACGGGTACTACAACATTCCTTTATATGAACTTGGATTTTTACAAAATTTATATTTTCGGGATTGGGAAGACGTTTTTTTTTCTAAATATTATATATATATATATATATATATATATATATATATATATATATATATATATATATATATATATATATATATATATGTTTCGGCGAACTAATGTTTATGACTTACGGACGATTCAGTTGATTTTTCCTATTTATCTTAATACGAAACTTATATTTTTATCATATATTGGTATATTTTACGTATTAAGTCTATTATATTCGACGTTGATCACTTTTCGTAAATAACGATCAGTGCCAAAAGTCACAATTGTTACATTTTCCCCCCGTTTATGGAATTTCGTCCCCGAAATCCAACTAGGAGTGCTTGACGCGAAGGCACTTTCGGGAGAACATTGAGAGTATACTTTTATTTATTATTAATCATCCTTATTACTTAGTTCTACCGAGTGTAATCTGACTCTCTTGATTTTTGAACTCATGGTAATGATTAATATTTTATTTTATAAATAATCACCTATCATTTACGTAGTCGTGATTATTATTTAATCTTATAAACAATCACATGTCATTAGGGTATTTCCCTTAGATAATAGTGATTTTATTTTATAAACAATCACCTATCATTTACGATAGTCGTGATTATTATTTTATCTTATAATCACCTATCATTAGGGTATTTTCCTTAGATAATAGTGATTTTATTTTATAAACAATCACCTATTATTTATGATAGTCGTGATTATTAATCCATCAGTCAGGTATTTACTGATGTTTAGAGGGGAGAGATTACTTATTAAGACTTTACAGTGAGAGTGATCCCTCAGTCAAGTACTTATTGATAACAAGAGTGAGAGTTAGAGTGATCCCTCAGCCAATTACTTACTGAGACTTTAGAGTGTCTATAATAACTGAAAGGTTTCTTAATAAATCTTTTCAGAATTTTCAGAGGATCCTAGTATTACCACAAGGTTTCTTTTACCTTTCATTATCATATTTTCTAATGTTATCTAATTATCTGGCGAATACTATCACACGATCCTAAAATTGGACAGTTTTTTGACTGCCTGATTCCTGCTTATTACGGATAGACTCAGGCAAGAGTTGCGCAATAGGGATGAACCATAGTTTCTTAAACTATTTAATTCTTGAGTCAAAGAACCTATGTATCCATCCTATAATTAATAACAAGCGTTTCATAGATTTATATTTTAGCGTGTTTTTATCTAACGTTTATAAAACTATATCATTATCTAGTTTGCTCGTAAGCTATGAAGGACTTACCAATTCTTAAAGGAAGATTTTAGGCAGTGTTGGTCGTGCCAATGATAAATGCTCTTCCTTGAGCATTACCATTTTGATTTGCCAACCTTGGGCATTCTCTTTTGAAGTAGCCCACTTCTCCACATTCATAACAGTTACGGTTCTTGCCAATACCAATTCCTTGGATAGTGGTGAGTGACGAACTCCTACAAGACTTACTTGTGTGGGGCTTCTTTCCTAAGTTATTACAGATTAACTCTCTACATGCACCCACGTGATGGTAGTTGCACTTATTTCATAATGGAAGATCTTTTGCATATTGCCTTAAAGGAGTGGGTGACAGGATGGTCGCTACATAGACTTTCCATACGTCTTGTTTCTTGCATACCACTTGCTCTGAATCTTCATCAGGCTTTCTCTTGCTATTTCCTGATATTGGGAAATCAGTCTTTATAACTATGGTGCCCTTTAACGTAAAGGCTAATCTCTTGGCACTACCATAATTAGTTGGTATGGAAGCCGTAACCAATACTTGGATTGGTTGTACTAAAACCCATATGTACCTTTCTACTTTCTTACATTATGAGGTGACAAAACTGGGAGTGAAGATGGCGAGATCACTGAAGCGACCAATATAAGCTACAATGTCTACATCTGGCATGGAAAGATTTCATAGCTCTTTCTCTAGCTTTTGTATCTCCTCTCTAGGATAGTACTCTTCAATTAGTAACAGTTTTAACTTTTCCCAGGAAATGGAATTAGCTGCACTAATTCCCATGGGTTTTGTATTACCATTCCACCATGACAATGTTATATCCTCGAAGGTTCAGGTAGGAAACCTAACTTTACATTCTTCCAAGCAGAAACTAATCTTGAATACTAACTCCATCTTCTCGATCCAACAACTCAATCCTACTACTCCTTCTTTTCCTAAGAAGGGTTTGGGCTTGCAGCTCCTAAACTCCTTATAAGTACACGCTCTTGGGTGGCTTCCATTACCACCCCAAGTACTATCTCCTCCATTTCCTATTCCTTGTCCGGATTCAACATTCCTATTAACTAGGGCATCTGAGACCCTTTGGTCGATCAGTGCTTCGATGGCTGCTTGGTCAAGTTTGGTTCGTGATACAGGGTTCTTCCTAGTGACTCTCCTCTAAGGCATGTTTGGAAATCTATAGCTAACTTAAAAAGAGGACGTTAATCGAGGAATAAATGCATGAGTATCACAAGAAGATTCAGGTTAGGAACGTAAATTTTGATATGACAAAGAGATTATTTTTTAAAGGGGTGTCGAGGATACTACACTCAGACTCAGAACCTTAGGGCTTAATTGGTTTGGGGTTCTTAATCCCTTTTATGTCACACCTAGATCCTTCTTTCAGCTTTAAATTCTTTGGATTTCCTTTGATGATTCTCTTGGGTTTTGGTATAATACAACATCCAATGGTTCACATACAACCCTAAATACCTTGGATCTATGTTTTCACTAATTATACATGCAAATGATTTCCAAGGCATTAAACCTATAACTAGCATGCATTTGACATAAACCATATAATACACTAGTTAGGGAAACATACCTTTTATGTGGCTTGAAGTCTTGATGGATTTGGCCTTAAGAGCTTAGCACTAATAGTATGAAATGCCTTAAATAGAATCACAACACACCTAGGACAAAGGTGGCTCTTGAGAGAGAATTCCATGCACCAAAACACCTCCATATTTCTCTAAGAAAAGAAGTGGTGATTTTGGCTATGGAGTAACCTACTTATATGTAGGATTCCAAGGGTCATGGGTATAACCCATAATCCATAGCCATGGGTTTTATGATCCATGGTTCATGTGGCCCAACTTTTTATGTATCCATACATAAACTTGGTCCAACATGGGTCATAAGCCCAACACATATAAATATAACTAATTATCATAATTAGTCCCCATAGATTTAATTAGTCTCTTTTGATCACTAAATTAATTCCAAATTAATTCTTGATCGATACTAATTAAAACATATGATTTCATATTAATATATTATAACTTATAATATATTAATAAACCATAAATAACCTTCTCTCAAAAGTCCATCCTAACAAATTGTCCTGATGATATGCAACCCAAATGGACCATGCTATTCTCGGGTCAAGTACATACCAATAATAGTTATGGGCTTAGACATCTAATCCAATAGTCTCCCACTTGGATAAGTCTAAAAATATTATTGCAAGTACGACTTCATAACCCGACTAGCAATCGTAGCTCTTAAAGCCGCTGTCGAACTCTGAACAAATCAATGACACGTCCATTAGATAAGGGATCATATATTCCTCCATTCTAGATATCATATGGACTGAGACATGGATTATAATCATTCTCTCTGTCCATTTGTTGTTTCCTGATTTCCGATTTATGACGACTGACTAATTGAACAAATCAAATCAGTCCTGGCCCGGCCGAGCACTTCCATTTGTCATCATCAAATCATCGAGGGGCCCACAGATATCGCTTTTATCCCGAAGGTATAAGGAATGGATAAACTTACACTCATATGGGTTGTTCTACTACTTGTTAAATCATACACAAAGGCACGTTTTATAACATCGAGTTACCAATGCGTTTTTGTGCAATCAATGTATAACCAACTCATAGTAACAACTCATATCTCTAGGTTTGAAGAATATTAGATATTATCATCTCATGATCACTCGTGATAAAATCCATGAAGTGATTCCAATGAGCGCGGGTTGAATCCAATAGTCAGAACTTATGAGCACTCATGAGTGTTGTAGCACCACCTTGTCCAACATCTTAGACCTCTACAAACCCAACCCATGACAGTCTTGATTCATATCTACTTCCAACATATGACCGACCGTGGATGGTTTGAATAACTTAACCAATCAGAACAATGACCTAGTTATTCTGGAAGTCAAAACATGCAAAGTGAAACACAATAATAATCGAATCCAATATGGTCTCAGAACTTATGAATATAAATAAAACACCTCTTATTTATCACAATATGATTACACATTATTCATTGTATACTGTTTCAGCTATCAACTTTATTCTTGAATTAAAACAATAGTTGTCCCATGCTCCAAGCATGTACACTATGCTTTTCTAAACACTAGTCATGCCTCACACCAAGTATGCATACTATGTTTGTCTATGATCTTTACTTTGTGAAATAGATCAATTGAACATAAATCCAATGATTCTCATTTCACAGTCCCAAATCTTACTCCAAATGCAAGAATTCCAAATTCATGCCATTTACTAAAATCTGTTAGATTCTAAACTTATATGCATTGATCCTCTTGTAATGATTATGCATAAATTCACAAAGACTTGGCAACAATCATTACAGAGTATTCCAAAGGAGATCAACTCCTTGGAAACATCCTTCTTGCATTAAGTTTCCTAATCATACAAATTAAATACTTTCTAACTTTGAAGCATTTCCATATTCCATTTTGACTATCACTTCTGAACAAGAGTTGCCTCCTTACAGCAAAACAACTTTTTCAACCCCTGCAACCTCACGAATTGAAACTTTCGTTTTCTATAATTAACATTGCTAACTTGCAATACTTATCATAATTATCATGCTCCCACTAACATGATCATTATTAGCATAACACTTATGCTCCCACTAGCTTTGACATGTACCTAGAAGTCAACTGAACTTCTAGAAATCAATACTTTATTGACTTTCTTACCAAAGTTCAGATTTCTGATACTAGATTGCCTTGATAAGACTTTATCAATATCATACACCTCTCTTAGATAGCTCACATGTGTGTCTAAACAATTATGAAGAGGGATGCCGTAATCATAATGTTTAGACCTTTTGTCATTCCCACAATTGCTATCTACTCAAAATCTACTTAGTGAAAGAGTTTCCTTACCATCATTTTCATGAATCGAAGAGAAACCTTATGACACTTAGATTTAATGGTGTATGTGTTCTTATCCATGTGAATTGTCAAAACCATAGTCACAAGACAAGGATAATGACAAATCCAAACTCATATGGATTGAACTTGTGCAATCTTAACTTCTTGCCACCTGGCTGCTCAAGAGCCTGTCATTGCTTCCAAGTAGTTATGCAAACAATTGAGAACATGTAGAACTCAAATGTATAGCCATCTTAACTGGAATGGGCACAACAATATCAGCACGATAGGTTATAAACCTCTACTTGTGTGCTAGAGATGAAATACACGTTTTATTCTTGATTACTTCTTGAAACCTTTTTCAGGATCTCTTAGACTCCCACTGTCTCCTTGACCTATACGACTTTCTTGCCAAATATTAAAGAGATAGTGTGGATTCTAATCAAGACAGACACTTAACACAATTAGCCTTAATTGGTCTTTGTTTTATCCAAAACATCACAACTTACCAATTACAAATGTACAAGAGTAGAAAACTTTTACTCTTATATTTGACAAGTGTTTTAAACCTTCTTTAAGACATGTCACTCAAGTTACAATCTTAGAGTATAACTCTATGAATTGTTTTGGAATGAAGTATGAATCATCTTCTTGATTTAACCACTTCGACAATTCATAACTCCTCTTCTTAACTATCAGAATGTACTTAGAGGATGAATTGTGATAAGGTCTCAAAATCATTAAGATGACCTTAAAACATGATACTAAAGTACTCTCCCATCTTTTCAGATTTGAGAAACTTTTATCCTTCTTCCTAATTTGATTCTTCTTATTCGTTCTGTCATACATTGAAAATTTTCCAATGTTTCAGAATTATACTTATGCTTGTAAGTATAATCATATTTACTAAACCTTAGTAAATCATGACAAATAGTCTTATCCATCTTTTGTGGTGGACTTTGACAAGTGCACAAGAAAGTGTACTTGATCCCTTAGTCCTTCTCTTGACTCACACATCCATGTGAACAAGTAGTTAGTCTTAATTTTTCCAATGCTCGAAAGTTCTCATTCATCATACTATACAACTTGCATGATTCCAAGTTTCGGTCCAATTGAAACTTGGGTGATGAGAATCTTTCCTTATTTGGTAAATTTAGACACTACCACAAATGAACGAATCAAATTCATATTTCCAATATTGCTATAAACATACAAACATCAAGTTTTCATGAATGCCATTGTAAGGAGATAAAAATAAAGTAACACAAACTTTTATTTATTTTGAAATGTGGAGAAAACATTTTCCTTACAATGTAACTTAAAATGAAAACTATGTTATTACTTGTTTGCTAGCAATCTATCATAACTCCTAAGAGTAGCTCAAGAATCCAATCTTCAATCAAGCGATAGAAATCCATCTTCGCGATCAGATTCAACATACTCTTTCTTTAAGTTTCCTTCACTTTTCCTTTGATTCTTAAACATCAACATGTGACCCAGTCACATCTTGTAATAAGAATCTCATAATAGAAACTTAACCGAGTTAGATAGTGGACCTTACCTGAAATAGAGTCAAACTTATTGACTTTACTAGCCTTATGTGATGGGTTTTGAGCATTCTAACACTTCCTAAGTGTACATGCAACCCTAATAAACCTTGGATCTATGTTTGTCTAAGATACATGCAAATAATTATTTTTCCAAGGCTTATATCCTAACTAGCATGGCATGGGGAACTTGAATCAAATAAAGCTAGTAGAAACACTTACCTTGTAGTTGTAGTTGATTCCTTGGAGTTTTAGAGCCTAGCACCAATAATGTGGATGCCTCAAATGAAAGTCACAAATCACCACAAACTTGGAACTTTGAGAGAATAGTCACACTTCTCTTGAAATCGGCCCTCACCTCAACATGTGTCAACTAGTGTGATTTCAAGAGCCAAAGCCTCCTTTATATAGTGTGGTGGATTAGGGTTACATCCATGTAAACCCTAATACCCATGTCTCTTCATTTCCATGAGATCCATGGGTTAAAGCTCCATGGAGTATCCATGAAATTCTCCATCCAAGCCTAGCCCATTCCAAATAAGCATAAGCCAACACTATATAAATATAGAAGCCCATATTTAATTAGTAATATCTTTGATCACTAAATTAATCCTAGATTAATTATAGATTACTACTAATTAAATAATATGATCTTATATTAATATATTAGAACTTATAATATATTAATAAATCATAACTTGTACTATTCTCAAATATTATCCATAAATTGTTCGGGTGAAGTGCAACCCAAATGGACCATGCCGGGTCGGGTCAAGTATATACCAAATATAGTTATGGGCTTAGACACTATATCCAACAGTCTCCCACTTTGATAAGTCTAGTAACTATATTTGCAAGTATAACTTCAGGAACCGATCCGCAATCGTAGCTCTTTAAACTCTGTTGAACTAGAACGCGCCATTTAGATAAGTGATCATATAATCCTCTGTTCTAGATATCAGCCGGACAAACACATGGAACATTGTCTTGCTTATTGTCCAGCATTTGTTTCCTGATTTCCGATTTGTTTGACATAGAACTCAACTGAACACATCAATTTAGTTCTGACCGGGCCCGGTACATAGGTCAAAACAAAATCATCGAGGGGCCCAGATATCAACTTCTAATCCAAGAAGGAACAGATAAACTTCGACTCATATGTTTGTTCTACCACTCATTGAATTACACACAAAGGCACGTTTTATAACATCGAGTTACCAATGCGTTTACGTACAATCAATGCATAACCAACTCGTAAGTAACAAATCATATCTCTAGGTTTGAAGACTTATATGATATTACCGTCTCACGATCACTCAAGATAAAATTCCATGAAGTGATTCCAGTGAGCGTGGGTTGAGTCCAATGCTCAGAACTTATGAGCACTCATGATTGTTGTAGCCATGTCCAACACCTTAGACCTCTGCAACCAATCATGACAGTCTTGATTCATACCTACTTCCGACATATGACCGACTGTGGAGGTTTGAATAATATGATATACCAAACATAATTATTCTGGAAGTCAAAACATGCAAAAGAAATATAGTAAAAGATCGACAAGAGATAGCAACACTTTACTCATAAACAAAACACCTTTTATTCATCATCAAATGTCAATTACACTTTACAAATTTCTGGGTTATCTAACTACTAAAACTTATATCATCCTTCAGCCCTATGCTCCGAGCATGCTGGAGATGCTTAACCCTACTCAGTCCCTTCGTGAGAGGATCTGTCGGGTTCTCATCCGATGATACCCTCTTCGCCATGAGGAGTCCTTCTTCAATTCGATGTCTGATAAAATGGTATTTTCTGTCGATGTGTCTGGATCTCCCGTGATCCCTTGGTTCCTTGGCTAAGGCAACCGCACTATTGCTGTCACAGAAAATATCCATTGGCTCTTTTATAGCTGGAACAACTCCAAGGTCTCCGATGAAGTTCTTTAGCCATATCGCCTCCTTTGCTGCCTCGCTTGCTGCTATATACTCTGATTCACAAGTGGAATCAGCCACTGTCTCCTGCTTGGAACTCTTCCAAGAAATTGCTCCTCCGTTTAGGGTAAAGACCCAGCTTGACTGAGAGCGGAAATTATCCCTATCAGTCTGGAAACTAGCATCACTATACCCTACAACTCTCAAGTCATCACTCCCACCGAAGGTAAGGACCCAGTCCTTAGTCCTTCGCAGGTACTTGAGGATATTCTTTACCGCAGTCCAGTGTTCCTTTCCAGGGTTCGCCTAATACCTGCTAACCATGCTCAAAGCAAAGGCTACATCAGGTCGAGTACACGTCATAGCATACATGATCGATCCTACAGCTAAAGCATAAGGAAATCGACTCATTTCTGCTATCTCAGCCTCAGTACTAGGGCTTTGTGTCTTACTCAATCTAGCGTTACACTGAATGGGTAACTCACCTTTCTTGGAGTTATGCATGTTGAATCTTTTCAACACTTTGTCCAAGTAGGTACTTTGACTAAGTCCAATTAGTCTTTTACTCCTGTTTCTCAAAATCTTTATCCCTAGGATATAGGCAGCTTCACCAAGGTCCTTCATAGCGAAACACTTCCCAAGCCAGGACTTTACTTCCTGCAGGGTTGGGATGTCATTTCCTATGAGTAGTATGTCATCCACATACAGTACCAAAAAACTGACTATGCTCCCACTAGCCTTGATATAGACGCAAGATTCATCTTCACTCCTCGAAAAGCCAAATTCCTTGACTTTCTCATCAAAGCAAAGATTCCACCTGCAAGGTGCCTGTTTCAATCCATAAATGGATATCTCGAGTTTACACACTCTATTAGGGTACTCGTTGCTGACAAAACCCTCTGGCTGACTCATGTAAACATCTTCAGCCAACTTTCCATTAAGGAAAGCGGTTTTGACATCTATTTGCCATATTTCATAGTCATGAAATGCAGCTATGGCTAACAGAACCCGAATAGACTTAATCTTGGCTACTGGAGAAAAGGTCTCATCATAGTCCACTCCAGGAATTTGAGAGAAGCCCTTTGCAACCAGTCTCGCCTTATAAGTGTGTACTTTACCATCCATGTCGGTCTTCTTCTTGAAGACCCACTTGCACCCTACAGTCTTACGACCAGGTACATTCTCAACCAAGTTCCAAACTTGATTGTCATACATGGATTGTATCTCGCTATCCATGGCCTCTTTCCATTTAGCAGCCTCAGGGCCTGCCATGGCTTCCATGTAGCTGTTAGGTTCTTCCAGACCTACTAGTGTCTCATCACTAATAAGTGTCTCACCTTCCGTAGTAATATGGAAACCATAGTAATGCTCAGGTGCATTCCTAACTCTCGTGGAACGCCTCAGAGGTACAGGCTCATCAACTGGCTCAACAGGAGTTTCCTCCTCAAGTTGAGGGCTAGTGTTTGAAGTTCCTTCACCGCTTGATTCTTGAATTTCTTCAAGATCAATTTGCCTCCCACTGTCTCCTTGGCTTATAAATTCTCTCTCTCGAAAGACTCCTCTTCTTGCTACAAAGACCACATTGTCACTAGGTCTGTAGAAGAGGTAACCAAAGGATTGCTGTGGGTAGCCGATGAAAATACACCTCTCGCCTCGAGGTTCGAGCTTATCATGAGTCTCGCGTCTCACGAAAGCCTCACAACCCCAAATCTTGATGTGGTCTAGCTTAGGTACTTTGCCAATCCACATCTCGTGAGGAGTTTGGGCAACTTTCTTTATAGGGACAAGATTAAGAATATGGGCGGCAGTCTCTAAGGCATACCCCCAGAATGAGATTGGTAGCGTAGCTCGACTCATCATGGAACGAACCATATCCAACAAGGTTCGATTACGCCTCTCAGCCACACCATTCAACTGTGGTGTCCTGGGAGGTGTCAATTGTGAGACAATCCCACATTCCCTAAGATAGTCGAGGAACTCTGAACTAAGATACTCACCTCCTCGATTGGATCGAAGCATCTTAATGTTCCTGCCCAATTGATTCTCGACTTCCTGTTTAAATTCCTTAAACCTCTCGAAAGTCTCTGACTTATGCTTGATTAAGTAGACATATCTATATCTACTGTAATCATCAGTAAAAGTCAAATAATAACAATTAGCATCCCTTGTGGCATGTTTGAATGGTCCACACACATCCGTGTGTATAAGGTCCAACAAACCTTCACCCCTCTCACACGAGCCTGTGAAGGGTGACTTTGTCATTTTTCCAAGTAAGCATGATTCGCAACTATCATCTGACTTTAGGTCAAACGACTCCAAGACTCCATCCTTTTGGAGTTGGCCTATGCGTTTCTTGCTTATATGTCCAAGACGACAATGCCATAATGATGCTTTATCCAAGTTATTATTACTAGTAGAATCAATACACAAAACATTATTTCCCAAGTTATCTACAACAGATACAGCTTCATACACACCATCACAAGGTAATGCTTTAAAATAAAAAACATTATTATAGAAAACATCTATAGAACCAACTTCATTATTAAATGAAAAGGTAAACCCTTGTTTGTACAAAGCATGAAAGGAAATAATATTTCTTGCCATTCCTGGCGAATAACAACACTTATTCAAATCTAAATTAAACCCACTACTTAGCGATAAAGTATAAACTCCAATCTTGGTAACAGGTAAAGCTTTCCTATTCCCCATGATCAAGTTTATTCTTCCTTGCTCCACATTCTCACTTCTTCTTAGTCCCTGCAAGTCACAACAAATATGAATACCACAACCGGTATCAAGGACCCAAGACTTAGAATGCGGTGAGTTATTAGAAATGATAGTGTAAGTACCTGCATGGTTGGGTTTGACTTTCCCATCCTTCACATCCTGCTGGTACTTTGGGCAGTTCCGCTTCCAATGAGATTTTTCATGACAATAGAAGCATTCAGCCTCTTTTGGGTCAAAAGAAGGAGTGACGAAACCTTTCTTGGTTCCACTTGAAGAAGAGCCATCAAGGGTCCGAGCCTTGGTACCCTTCGAGGATCTCTTTCTCTTCCTCCATCGATTTTTCCCAATTGCCAAAACCGGAGTTGAGTTTGGAGTAGGAGTGATAGCAACTGACTTCCCCTTAAGACCTGATTCTGCGGTCTTGAGAAGTCCCTGAAGTTTGCTGAGTGTGGCCTCTTCCTTATTCATGTGATATGTCATGCGGAATTGATCATAGCACGATGGTAAGTAGTGCAAAATGATATCTATTGCAAGATCCTCAAGGAAGTTCACATTAAGCTTCAGCAAACGATCCACATACCTTTGCATTTTCTGCATGTGGCTCGTGATGGATTCCCCGTCCTTCATCATGGTTGTTATCATGGAGCAGATGATTTCATACCTCTCTTGTCTTGCACTTTGATGGTATCTTTCCATCAAATCTTGGTGCATTTCATAAGGGTAGAAATCCTCATAAGACTTTTGGAGTTCCGCTGTCATCGTGGCCATCATGATGCAAGCCACTTTCGTAGCATCCCTTTCATGTGCCCGAAATTCAGCGATCTCCTGAGGAGTTGCAGTGGTCTCATCAATCTCCTTAAGCTCCTTGTCAAGGACATATTCTTTGTCCTCGTAGCGGGTAATCATCCTGATGTTTCTGATCCACTCATTGAAGTTGGATCCATCAAAGGTGACTTTCCCACACAAGTTCATAAGGGTAAAGGAGCCATTAGGATTAGAGCCAGAAGCAGCATTGTTTGAAGACATCTAAAAAGAAGAGAACAAGATTAGTTTAGATATAAGAGAGTCCTTAATAAAACACCCAAATATAATATTAAGGCTAGGATCCAATCACAATATAATATAACTTAGAAGAGGTATGCCGTAATCTAAGCTATACCATATTTGAAAGGTAGGTGAATGACGATTCACCAATTTCCACCACGAAAACCGAAATATTTAAGTATTAGGCTTTGATTGGTTCTTAGAAATTCCTAGATTCTTTGAGATTCAATGAACTTTTCAAAGGCATGTTTCAATCTCGAGTGTGCCCTCCAAGTTTTGTGACTGGGATGCCGAGGATCACAAAACGAGGTGTGAAGTAACCATGCAAATCACTTGGTACCCTTTAAAGTTTATCACGCAATCGATGTGCCGGTAAACCACACACGCTCCATCGATACTATAATAAACCTTTAAGTCACCCTTTACCTACCTTGTTAAGTCCAAGTTAGTGTGCCGGTTAACCACACACGCTCCACCAATGACTTAAACAAAGTGTAAAGTGTAATTTAATGGATTAGCACCTTATTCACATTTTTCCTAAAGTAACTAAGATTGGGAATTTAATAAAACATTTAGTTACTCTATAATATTCATCATACTTTGAATGAGAATTTATAAGTCCTTGTCTTACCCATTCGGCTAACGACCCTCCACCAGTCAAGCAAGCGGTGGGTGAGAGTGGACACCCATTAAGTCACCATTTTATAGGCAACAACCTTATACCCACCTTATAGACCGGTTTCGTGAATGAGGCGTACTAGCGGTAAGACGACTTTGTTCTTATACATATATATATATATATATATATATATATATATATATATATATATATATATATATATATATATATATATATATAATTATTAAATCATAATAATATAAGTATAAGGGTTGAATTTTAACTTTTAAAATTCTAAGGGTTGGAACTAAAGTTTTAACTTGACTTTACTTGTTCCAAAACTTGAGGGCAAGTTTTGTAAACTTTCAAAACTTTTCATATCTTGTAACTTATGAGTTTAATAGAGTAATAAAATGAAGACTCTTCATTTTTCTAACTCTTGTGTTCTTTTAATGGTTTTCAATCCAAGAGACTTTTGGTTTTCCATAACTTGAGGACAAGTTATGGACTCCATTAAAAAACATTATGATCAAGAATTAATCTACCACATAGGTTACAAATAATTCCTATGATCATCTAAACATCATAAGAACAAGATCATGAACATGAACACTTTCATATATCAAAATCACACTTAATCTTTGTAATTTTGATAACTAGTTGTTGTAAATGAGTTAGAAAAGACATTACACCTTCTAAAACAAGTTTTCAAGTACCAAAACAGTTTAGGGTAATGTTTCTAATCCATTTCCAGCAACTAAAGTCGAAAAACTGCACTCTGTCGATCCTACTCGTCGAGTGCATGAACCTACTCGGCGAGTAGGTTGAAGATACAAGTGGACTCGGCGAGTCCCCCCATGGACTCGGCAAGTCCATCAGTCAGACAGCAAGATTTCGACTTTTTCAAGCATATTGCAACAAGTATCAAACAAACAAACCTGGCTCTGATACCACTGATGGGTTTTGAGCATTCTAACACTTCCTAAGTGTACATGCAACCCTAATAAACCTTGGATCTATGTTTGTCTAAGATACATGCAAATAATTATTTTTCCAAGGCTTATTTCCTAACTAGCATGGCATGGGGAACTTGAATCAAATAAAGCTAGTAGAAACACTTACCTTGTAGTTGTAGTTGATTCCTTAGAGTTTTAGAGGCTAGCACCAATAATGTGGATGCCTCAAATGAAAGTCACAAATCACCACAAACTTGGAACTTTGAGAGAATAGTCACACTTCTCTTGAAATCGGCCCTCACCTCAACATGTGTCAACTAGTGTGATTTCAAGAGCCAAAGCCTCCTTTATATAGTGTGGTGGATTAGGGTTACATCCATGTAAACCCTAATACCCATGTCTCTTCATTTCCATGAGATCCATGGGTTAAAGCTCCATGGAGTATCCATGAACTTCTCCATCCAAGCCTAGCCCATTCCAAATAAGCATAAGCCCACACTATATAAATATAGAAGCCCATATTTAATTAGTAATATCTTTGATCACTAAATTAATCCTAGATTATTATAGATTACTACTAATTAAATAATATGATCTTATATTAATATATTAGAACTTATAATATATTAATAAATCATAACTTGTACTATTCTCAAATATTATCCATAAGTTGTTCGGGTGAAGTGCAACCCAAATGGACCATGCCGGGTCGGGTCAAGTATATACCAAATATAGTTATGGGCTTAGACACTATATCCAACATTATGATCTTTTAGGTAAAATTGACAGCTTCACAACCAATGCCCTTTCCTTTTTGCAGTATGACCATATGGACCCTTAGGTAATAGTACATGGGACTGTTTCAGACTTAGCCTTTCTCTTTACCATTTGGTCAACCGAGTTGACTACGGCCGATCCCTTTCCATTGGGAAGAGAATGCTTTTCTGGATTTCCTGTGTCACTATTGTCCCTATCCATAAAGTTTTGGGAAGTTGATCTCCTAATCAAATTTTCTTTACTAGTACACTAAATCATTTCTGATTTAGCAGCACCAAGCAAATAGATAAGATCATTAAGAGTCTTGTCATAGTCTGATTCATAGGAGTCCCAAGGAACTCACTATGTGACTTAGAAAGTGATTGAACCACTAACTTTCTTAAGACTTTGACACCAAACTCTCCCAGCTTGTCAGTATGTGACTTCATCTCCAAGATGTGATCACACCTAGACCTTGACTTGCCAATAGGGTTTGAGTGACCTTGAACTTGTGGGTTAGGGAGAATAATTGGAGGAGGTGGAGGAAGTGAAGTTCCAAGAGATTTGGGAAGGTCATAGATGTCTGAATTAGAAATCTTTTGGGAGATATTCAAGATAGTCGATTTAAAGTCCTTAATATAATACCCAATATGAAATATTAAGGCTAGGACCCAACAAACTATTTTATAACTTGGAAGAGGGATGCCGTAACCCAAGCTATAGAATATTTGAAGGTAGGTGAATGACGATTCACCAATTTCCACCATGAAAAATGAATTAATTTATTAGGTTTTAACTGGATTTGAAACTCCTAGATCTTTTGAGATTCATTGAACTTTTCAATGGCATGTTTCATTCTTGAGTGTGCCCTCCAGGTTTTGTGACTGGGATGCCGAGGATCACAAAACAAGGTGTGAAGTAACCATGCAAATTACTTGGTACCCTTAAGTGTTTACCCCTCAATCGATGTGCCGGTTAACCACACACGCTCCATCGATACTATGATAAACATTAAATTACCCTTTGCCTACCTTGTTAAATACGAGTTAGTGTGTCGGTTAACCACACACACTCCACTAACTGACTTAAACAAAGTGCAAAGTGTAATTTCATGGATTAGCACCTTATTCACATTTTCCTAAGTAACTAAGATTGGGTATTTATAAAAGGTTTAGTTACTTAGTATTTATCATTAATACTTTTAATGAAGGGAGAATTATATTCCTTGTCCTACCCGTTCGGCTAATGACCCTCCACCGGTGAAGGAAGCGGTGGGTGAGAGTAGACACCCATTAAACTGCCATTTTATAGGCAATAACCTTATACCCCCTTATAGACCGGCTTCGTGAATGAGGCCTGCTAACGGTAAGACTGACTTTACTCTTATATATATATATATATATATATATATATATATATATATATATATATATATATATATATATATATATATATATTATTAACTTATAATATTATAAAGTATAAGGGTTGAATTTTAACTTTTAAAATTCTAAGGTCTAGTTTGGAATTAAAGTATACATGGGGGGTAACTTTACAACAAAACTTGAGGACAAGTTTTGAAACCTTTCAAAACTCTTGGCTTTTTCATAACTTATGAGTTTAATTAAGGTTTAATGAAAAAAAAATTCAAGTTCCATAACTTGAGGACAAGTTATGGAAGACATTAAATCATTTAATGATGACATTAAAAATAGAGACTCTTCTATTTTCATAACCTATGAGACTTAATGACACTTTAAAAAGAAAAACTCTTCACTTTCCATTACTTGAGGACAAGTTATGGAGTTCATAAAAACCATTAAGATCAAATATTCCAATTAACACAATAATCAAATAATTTTTCTATGATCTAGATTAAACTCATAAGTAAAGATAATTCACATCAACAATTTTCAAGAAATTAGATAATCATATAAACTAATACAAATCTTGAAACTTTGACAATTATCCTTTGAAGACTCTTGGACTTCATAACCTAAAGAGTTAATAAATGAGACATTTCACATCCATAACTTATGGAAGTTTCAAAACTCTTAAGATCATAACTTTAAAAAAAAAACTTTTGAGTTCCAAAATTTTACGACAAAATTTGTAACTCCTTAAAACCAGATAGATCAAACTTTTAAAACAAATAAAATAATCATATCATTCTATCTTTTAATAAATTGACCTAATTCAACTCTTGTAGTAAAGTAACTCAAATTTTACAAATAATTAGTTTTTCATAAAATCAAGTAATTATCATAAAATTTGACAAACTTCATGTTTTTTTTTTTCCTTTTTTTCATCAACTTGAAAAAAAATACATTTGCATCAAATATAGTAGAAAACAACCCATGGCTCTGATACCACTGTTGGGATTTGGTATAATACAACACCATATGGTACACATACAACCCTAAATACCTTGGATCTATGTTTTCACTAATTATACATGCAAATGGGTTCCAAGGCATTAAACCTATAACTAGCATGCATTTGACATAAACCATATAATACACTAGTTAGGGAAACATACCTTTTAAGTGGCTTGAAGTCTTGATGTATTTGGCCTTAAGAGCTTAGCACCAATAGTATGAAATGCCTCAAATGGAATCACAACACACCTAGGACAAAGCTGGCTCTTGAGAGAGAATTCCATGCACCAAAACACCTCCATATTTCTCTAAGAAAAGAAGTGGTGATTTTGGCTATGGAGTAACCTATTTATATGTAGGATTCCAAGGGTCATGGGTATAACCCATAATCCATACCCATGGGTTTTATGATCCATGGTTCATGTGGCCCAACTCTTTATGTATCCATACATAAACTTGGTCCAACATAGGTCATAAGGCCAACACATATAAATATAACTAATTATCATAATTAGTCCCCATAGATTTAATTAGTCTCTTTTGATCACTAAATTAATTCCAAATTAATTCTTGATCGATACTAATTAAAACATATGAGTTCATAGTAATATATTATAACTTATAATATATTAATAAACCATAAATAACCTTCTCTCAAAAGTCCATCTTAACAAATTGTCCTTATGATATGCAACCCAAATGGACCATGCTACTCTCGGGTCAAGTACATACCAATAATAGTTATGAGCTTAGACATTTAATCCAACATATTCCCAACTTATCATTGGTCATGTAAATGGTATTGGTTCACAACTTTTCCTTATCACAGTTGTACCACCTATGAGGACTTCCTGAAGAATTTGAAATGACCACATTCTATTCATCAATGATAGACTCTCGTTTTTCCTTCCCTGGCTTCTTTTTAGAGTAATAAACGACTACTTTCCTTAGTAGTCCTTTTATTCTCATACTCTAAGAATTTTATCTCCTTCCCTATTGCAATTTTCCCCCTCCTCAACAGGATCGTCCTCCTCAAAGAGCTATAAAGGTTCCTTAGAGGGATCATATGACGATTCGGCTGGCTCTCTAGTTGCTCCTGAGGATTCACTCTTCTTGTGAGGTTATCATCAGGGATTTTAAAGGAAATAGAGATATGGGAATCTTAGGGAAATGGGTATCCTAGGATTTAAGAGAGGATTGCACAACTTGATCTTTCTCTTGAAATGGTTTCATTACCCTATTTCCAAGATTTTCCATTCGCATGCGGTGGACATGCTATCTTCCTTAGATAGTGATATATGAGTCCTCGGGTTTTCTAGGTTCTATGGGATTCTCGAGAGTCTAGTCTATTATCTAAAATATCCAAGTCTAGTTGAATATCGGTCCAACCAGTTGTAAGCATATGTGTGCAGTCTATGTCTAGTTGTGGTTCGGCCAATATATTGTGCTAATCTCAGATATCTTATTTGACCTAAACTCTTGAGTTTGGGCTTAA